>NC_090659.1:56518999-58918999 GCF_013368605.1 Nyctibius grandis | reverse complement strand
TAGAGAAATTCCTCTGAGTATTTTGATTATGAGAAGATTTGTAGGGCTTTACTGTAATAACTATAAAATACTTCAAACTGGTTTCTTAGTGTCATAGCATTATTTATTTTCAGAGCAAAGTTCAGAAAATTTTGAATGATTGTGTATAATTTTTTTACGTGTCGTGACTCCTTCAAATGTACATATGTGTACTTTTTTTTTCAGAAGTGATAGATTGCCAAGTTTCTGACCTCTCAAGAGAGGAAGTTGGGAGGACAGTTTAGTAATATTTTCTTTCATTCCCGATGTGGAATAAGATCAAAAATTATGTATTTTAAATTCCATTAATAGCCTTATCTTTTCTAAACCATAAGGTACTGGCAAAATAACAGCACAAGTAAACATGGCTCTTGATGCACCACATTAAAAAAATGGCTTTTGTTTATGAAAACTTTTTTTTGTTGTAGAAACTTGTGGGAATAATGTTGTATTAATGGTAGGATGTTGACCTTTTCCAGCTATGGAAGATAGTCTCAGAACAGGATCCAGGAAAAACAAACATGGAAACTACTTAACTCCTTAGTTGTGTGCCCAAAACTTTGTGAGGAAGCATTATTTAAACTTAAGCTATTGTACTTACAGATTGTGTCATTACATTAAAGTGCCACACACACACAACCATTTCCACTAAGCATAAAGCTATCAAGAGCTTAAGGGAACACATCATTTCTGTGAAGAAGAATATTGCTATAATTTCATATAATATATGTAAAAATATGCAGTTGTCTGCTATTGTCTGTGTTTTGTCTACATTTATTTATAGTCTCCCAGGTCAAAACTAGGCCATATTTTCTCCAGATTTTAGGGTACACAGTGTAGTGCTGCTGAACAAGACATTATAGTGAGAAAAAGAGTGAAAACAAACAAGTTCCCTGTTACTTTGGACTTGATCTCATGGTTCTCTTTTAGGCTAAAACTCTCCCCTCTGCTTTCTTAAGTGAAAAGAATACAAACTCAGGTGAACACTGCAGAGCTTGTGTGTGACCTTTGCTGTAGAGTCCACCTTCACCTCTGATAATTTCACTCCTGAACTGAGGGCTAGCCATAAAACTTAAGGGCTACTGACATCCGCTCAGGATCTTGAAATGAGGTTTGAGAGGTGTATAGATGACTGTTGATAGTTTCTCTGGAGAGAAACCCGTGAAAGTCCGTGGTGGAGGAAGACGAATAATCTCTGATCAATCTGTGCACTGTGTCTTCCTCTTTTTGGACCAGTTCTAGTCAGATGTCCTGTAGGTAGTTTCTCTTCCATTCCCGTTCCTTTGCCCACACATGTTTCTTCTAAAGCTTCTCTCATGTACGTAGATAATAGGAAAAAGTGTCTGTCAGATCTTCTTACAGGACAATTACTGAATATCAGCACCAACTTCAAGAAGAAAATGGAGCTACCTCCGTTCATATCAGCTGGGCATCTAACCCATGGTCTTCACTAGTTCTCATTCTCCCTTCTTGTCAATCAGACTGTATTTGTCATTATGAACAAAATAGGCAGACTTTATTAACATCAAGCAGTTTTAACCTTTTCAATAAGCTGTGTAAATCAAGAATACACAGGGTGAAATTGTGCATTACTACAGTGTACCAGTTCACCTTTTAGAGTGGTATATGCCCAGCAAACAAGCAAAATCAGAAACATTGTTTTCAAAATAGGTTTTTTTCCTCAAAGAGATCAAATTTCTATATTGTCTTTAGACAACATGTAAGTACTACCTTTTAAATACCAGAAGTGCACTTCTTACTGTTTTGGGGCTTCTAGGCCTGTTGGGACACAAGGTGCTTTAATACATACATTGATTGTCAGCAGAGAACCTCAGTATCAGCTTTGCATAACACAGAAGTATGTGAGAAGTTACTACCAAAAAACAGAAGCAAAAAGCGTTTCCCTGTTATATATACTATATTAAGTTGTCCCTGCTCCTGAGGTGGCTTGTCAGCTAGCTCATGAAGCAGCAGCTAATCCTACAGCTCGCAGTTCACCCTACTGCAGTGAATCAGCACTGATTTTGGCCCAGCTGTATGTACTTCTGATAGTTCAGCAATTACTACATGAGTGTCTGAGTTGTGCCCACAGCCAGTGCGTGAGCAGAAATGAGGTGCAGGAGTTGCTGCAACCTCCAGGCAAGCTGTCCTGCTTGTAGCCTTGGGCTCTCAGGAAATGCTGCTTCCCTTCTCGGCTTAGCCACAGACTCCTGGTCTGTTGGAAGGGAAGTCATATAAGGTGAATCTCTCAAGAGCTCAGTTCTCTTTAGCTACCGAAGTAAAATGGATTTTTGAAAGTGTTTGGCAATGAGTTATGTCCATTGTGTGCTAATTTTTTGGTCATCATACTTACTTACTGAGAAGTAACTAACTGGGAGTTGAGGGCTCCTTAGGGAACTTGAAGCCAGGGTTTGGTACTGAGTATTTTTGGAAACTAAGTTCTCATCTTTTTGTTAATACCACTGTGGCTGAGGTTCTCAACCTTGGTAAAGAAAATATCAATAATTCCCTCCTTCAGCCCTCTTCTTTATTTGCAGTGAAAGCTCTCTAAACTGTTATTCAATGTGCATATAGAGTGCCTCTCACATGGGGGCCTTGATCTCTTTGAGACTCTGTAGATAGTACAACTAATAAGCACTTAGTACATTTGACAGGGCTTTTTTTCTTGTTTATGTCCTAGTAAAGTGAAAGATGTGCCATCTCTGCTACTGTTGCCAACAGAGATACGTCTAACTTTCTCCTAAAGACCTCCAATGATGGAGACTCCACAGTCTTCCCCAGCAAGCTTGTCAACATATCTGAAGTGCATGTGCTGGCATCTCTGCTATTATGTCCCACTTAGTCTTTGCTACTGCAGTCTAGGGAGAGCTGACTCATTAATTTATTGCTTGTAGGTAAGGTTTCTTGTATCACCGATCATTCTTTATTATTTTCCCCATGACTCCTGAAATGCAATGTCCGGAACTTAGACTATCTGACCAAGAGTTTATCAATACTGAGAAGAGCGTAGGGATTACTTCATATGTCTTATGGGGTATATATGCCTGTCTACAGTATTCAAAAACTGAGAGGCGAGAAAGGTCATTAGATGAGACAATTGCCATTTCCATCTTGGATTATGTTGTTGCTGTGGCGTCTGTTCAGATTTGAATCTGGTGTTGGACAAATGTGTATGTATCTGAATATTGCAGTTCAATATTTAGTGCAAATTTTATTGCCAAGTAACTCCTGTTAGTGGGAGCTATACCTAAAGTGTTTAAGTCTGAGGATGTGGAGAACTATTCCGTGGACTATATGACTATATCTGCAAGAAATATTGTAAGAATTGTCAGTCAGTATGACAGTTATCTTCTGTCACTAGAAGGTTTCTTCTGTCCGCAGTCAGAACCTCACACCAGCCACGAGGCTCTGAGTATTTCTAGAAAGGTGCCGGAAACTGCAGTCTCTAGTTAGGAGAAGGTGAGGAGCATGAGAAGGACGTGACATTCACTGGGAGTTGTGGAAATCTGTGTCATTCCCTTATCAAAGTTTGGAAGGAATGCTTGCACAACAGTACAGCTTGTTTTGATAGCTGGGTAGTAAATTAGAGTGAGAAGGTATTAATGTATAAGTGGCAGCCTGTAATTGCACAGCGCTGTGTGGACCCACGGTATTTTCTACACATGCAGTATGATACCTCCTTGGATCCCTAGGATTTCAGAAAGTGAGAAAAGCCTGTTTAGGACTGCCTTTTCAAAGCCAGTCAAAACAAAGTAAAAATAACAGGGATCTTAATCAACCCCTGCCAATTGGCTAAAATGACTGGGCACGCTTTCCTTTGGTGAGAATTTTGCTGGAACATGTCAGTGGGTGAGAAGTTCATTCGCAATGTAACTATGCCAATAAATAGCCAAAACATAACACTTGGAAAACTCGGTAGACGGACAGCTCTCCCATTTGTCAGCAGCTACTTTTCCAATGCACTGAGAACTGTGGGTGGTGTTGGGGGGTTGTGGGAAGGTTTTGGGAGGGGGCACTGATTGGAATAGTTTTAGTCTGATGAGGACTGTCTTTTAGCTAATCAGTTGTATGAGTGGAATTTTATCTCTACTGGGAGGTGAGCTCATTCGCCTTTAGTGACCTCAAATCTATGCTTAGAAAAAAAAAAAAAATCAAAGTAGGATGCATTCTTCTTCTTGATGGCTTAGTCTTAAAAAACACAACTGCTTCTTACCACCCAGTGTCTCCTGAAAATTAGCTGTGTTTTGATTTTGGTCTGTTTTGTACTTTCTTCTGCTGAAACAAAAAATGCAAGCCCTCATATTAGCTCTTTGTATTTCTGGCTGGTTTTCAGTCACGGGTTTTACAGCATCTCACAGCCCATAAGAATTTTGTCAAAGTACTCCAGCCACCTTCTTCTTGTTGTTGTTTTCTTTCTTCCTCTCTTTTAAGACCAGGTTACAGAGTAGAAGTAAGGCAGGGTGTTTTATTCACTCTAAGGTTCACTGAAATCCAACTGGCCATCCATGCTACCAGGCAAGGAATGTCCCAAGTCTGTATAGTGCTTTCCTACCCTGCTTTCGTTGCCTGTTTGTTTTTCTTTTTCTCCCTGGCTATCCCTGTGCCAACCCCACCCTGTTATAGCTGGTGCTTTTCTCTCCAGGAATGTGCACCTGATGAACCTAAAGATTCTCTTCTTGCCAAGTGGCTATTTGGCGAAGAGATTTCGGGAGGGTGTGGGAGTGGATGGTGAAGGAGACAGAAGGAGGAAGGTTGTGGATGTGATGTGTCTGGGAACCAAGAGCAGATAGCTGGGACTAAGGCCAGAAGAGGAGATGCGCAGCAGGGAGCAAAGATGGAACAGTGAGCTGGGCAGTAGAGGAAAGCTGTCGAAACCCAGCAGGGCTCAGGGTTGCAGAAGGGGAAGATAATTTAAGTCCATTCTGTGTAAATGTTTACAATGATCCTCAGTAAGCTGTTGTGGAACAGAAGTTGCCATGTTTGTGTTCCTCTCCCTGTTTGAATAAAGTTGCTGGACTGAGGGAATTGGGGTATTGTCAGTGTAATGTTTTGTTTATCTGATGTTAAGCTATGAGGTGTAACAGTGCCCAGCTCACCCACCGTGGGCAGCCAGCGTGCTATTTAACTAGACAGCTCAGTGCTGTCTCAGCCTCTCTTACTGTGGGCACTGTGCACCCAGCCCTCTCTCAATGGTGTCGGGGAGGCAACAAGGGGGCCTTTCCTGCCATGTTACTTCGGGAGAAGGTGGAGGAGCTGGGGTGAAGGGGCATGAATATTATTTAATCACATCTTGAGTTTGGCCAATCAGCAGCCAATGGCCTTCGCTTCTTACGTACTTGATTAAAAGACATTTCTGCTAAGCTAAAATGAGTCTGGTTCCCAAGTCAACCTTTGGAAGATTTTCAACAAACCACTTAAAAATGCAGTGAGGACTTAGACATATAAATCTTATTTTAGTAAATAAACTGAATCACAATTCTTCCAAAGCCGTTCTAGGAGTGGATTTTGTAAGGCTTCCTGGGTGACAGAGAGAGGAACGGTGGTGTGCCCTGGGATCTAGGGCTCTCTTCTTCCATGTTCCCAGGCCGCAAGAAGGCTGCAAGAAGGCTGCCGGCCCTGGATGGGCTGAGGGTGGAAGTGCGTGCTTCGTGAGGTGGAAAAAGTGACTCATCCATCCTCCTCCTTAAATACTGCCTGGAAGGGCAGCGCAGGCTGGATTTCTGTGCCTGTCCTTTGCTATAGAGACCTTTCTGTAAAGGAAGCATGGCTGGAGGAAAAGGGAGGGGGTTAGAAGAGCCGGGTCCTGGTCTCTGCTGGTTGAGAAGCATCTGTATAGCCAGGGCTGAGCCCCACAGCTTGCCCCACAGAAAGGCTCCCTATCCTACCCACTCTGTGAAGTGGTGAAAGGAAAATTCCTTACACAAGTATTCACAAACTTCTCCCTTCTGAGTTGGTCACCTATAGCTCTCCCAGCTCTCACACTGGAGGCTCTGCTCCAGGCAGATCCCGTACTTAGAGGTGAGACATAAAAGAGATGAGGAGAAGAACTTCTTAAGAAGGTAACTGAACAGGAGATGTTATATTTTATTAGTATTTCTGATAGAACTAGTATGTATTGGAAGCACCAACAAATGAGGAAATTCAAAACTAATGGTATTGTTACTCTGTAAAATACACTGTAGATTTTACTCCAGCAGTTTGAATTTAATTTTCTTTTTTAATTAGGCAATGGTCAGTAAGAGGCTCAAACTTGCAATTAAATTGAAGTTTGTAGAAATATTCATTACAAAGAAATGCTAAACCTCTTGAACATATTAAGATAATAATGCAGTTTGTTCTAAAAGAGCATAATGAAGGAATTCAGTGAATGGGAATTACATAAACTCTTCCATTGGTGTTGAAGGACGTGATCTATAAATTAGGAGATTGAGAGTAAACAGGAAATTCCACAGAACAATTTCAGGATAAAGAAACTATAGCAGCAGATGGAAAGATGTTTCTGTTGGAAGATTTTAGAAGTTGGTTCTGATACCATCTACCTTTTTTTAAATAGAAACAACCACAACGTCTCCATGTTTTAGTTGTGAATTTCAGCTGTGCGTTAGCGGAGCAGTGCTAGCACCAGCTAGAGCAAAATGCTGCACAACTCTTGTCAAAAGTTCGTGTTCCCATATACAGGCCACATTTTTTTCCCCTCTGCTTTTAGTCACATTGGCAATTTCGTGGGTATGATATCTCTTAAAAGTCCCCTATATTTAACATATGGGCAAGCATGTTTGAATATGTTTGGTTTTTCCTTAGGGCTAGAGCAAGATGAGATAAATGGAAACTTTTTTTGCAGTGAAAAATAATTGAAGCCTTTATGCCTAATATATCTTATATAATGTGAATCTATTCACATGGGGATAGATGGGGATCTATTTTCTACTCATTTTAATGATATGGAGCAGGCCTTAGTAATAACTCCTGGTAGCAATTAGTCACAAAAACACTTAGTCTTTTTATTTCACCAGCTTTTCAGACAACCTCACGACAAAATTCTACCAACCTGCTTTCTACAAAGATAGTCCCAGAGATGTATTAAAATTCCTACTCAATAAAAATTGGACTTTTCAATGTTAAAAAAATGGACAGAGATGTTCATGTCCACAAGTTATTATTATTTTCATAGCAACTACTTTGTAAAACAAAAAAAAAGCACAAAAAAACAACAGAAGAGAGACTAATTAGCAAATAGTTTGAATGCTTGAGATAAGGAATCATAATGGCTAGTAGGAAAGAAGAAACCTCACGTTTAAGATAGTTTTTCAGCAAGCTGCATAATAATGTCCAAACATACTTCCTTTTGGCACATGTTGTTATACACAGACAAAGAAACAGGAAAAGATTTTAGTTCCCTGTGTCAGAAGCATACACTGATGGAGAACTCAGCCATAAAAGTACATTATTCTTACTAAAGAGAAAAAAATAGCCACAGTTTTATGTGAAGCGCTGTGTTACAGCTGGAGCAATATAACTCTGAAAAGGACGCTTTAGTGGATCAGGTTCTGGTTTTCATCTATACGCTGTCTTGGCTCAGTATTACTGATGTGCTCCACAAATGCCAATGGAGTATAAGCCGACTCGTAGTTGATGAAGAAACATGGCCCTTTGCTATGCAGCGCGTGAATTTGCAAGGCTGCTGTAGACATGGCAATAGACGGAGAAGCTGCTCAGTGCAGCCGATGTTGGGCTTCTCAGTTGTTCTCGGATCTAAATATAGAAAGCTGCCCATATCACATTTCTCTCCCCAGAGGTGGACCTCCAGAGAGTGGAGCTCAGCAAGCATACATAAAGATGATGAGCAAATGTGAAAGAACTGTGGTTCCCCTCCTCCACAAAAATGGACACCTGCATGCTAGGCATGAAGAGCTTTCCGCGTGCATGCGTACATATTTGTGTGTGTGTTGTGTGTGCAAGATTGCTTACTCATGCTCTTACTGAACAAATCGCTCTTGGAATTAGCATGACTTTACTCTGAGGAAAATTCATGTAAATAATTTTAGGGAAGTTTCCTTCTTTTTTCTTTGTAATATGAAATAAACAAAAAGACAAACATGGACTTCTTTAATGAACAGTTCCAATTTAGTATGATAGACTGAGTTCAGCTATTCTGCTGTCATTATTATTCACACAGAAATTTGATCCTAATCTGAAAAGAGGGCTTTACTCACTAAAGTTATGCAAATAATGAGAAAAAGATACAGTTTTGCCACTGCAGAACATGCTGCCTATCCAAGCGTCGGAAACCAGAGACTTGAAGAAATGAGGTGTTACCCACTGATGCAGCTCTAAGAGCTTTGCCAGTGTTGAGAAGGAAAGCCATGACAGAGCTGATGATAATTAAACTACTCGGATATGCAGAGTGTTAGTGCAGTATCTTAGCTATGAAATCATGGTAGTGCTCTTAATTTCTGCTTGGTGTCTCCATGTAACTGTTCGGTACCAGCTATTTCGTTAGAGTGGTGTCTAAATTGAAATATACTGCAGGTCCTGTTGCCCTGCAGTGACAGTGCCCCTGCAAGCTCTATTCCTCCATCTTCGTGAGATTCATGCTCTTCCAGTAGAGTATGGGGCAAAGGAAGGGGAAGAAGAAGGCAAGAAGCACCTGTGCCTCATCCTGATATACAGTAAGGAAATGAGTGGGATAAGCATCTGGATCCAGGAGCTGGGAAGCTGTGCTGGGTCCTTCTCTTTAAATGTAGCCCAGACTGAATAGGAGGAGCTAAATTCTGTCCTGCATGTATAAGGACTTCTTTTGAAGACCAACAGCAATCGAGACTTCCCCACTCTCCTGTGAAAATTCCAGGGCGTTCAATGTGAAAAATAGGATTTCTTGCCTTGTTGAGATGTGTTTTGAATAGCATAGCTGTATTGCTCTGCAGGGATGCTGACGCCACTCTAAATGAAACTACGCAAGCAGTCCGGCTATGATGCCACATTAATCTCAACAAGGATATTCCTCAAGTGCAGCTGAATATTAAACCTATCGCAAGAGCTCATGTAGGAGGAGATGATTATGCAGTAGCAACTTTGTTTAACATTTCTTCATGTCTGTGGCTAACAATGAGTTCTTGAGTGCGCTAGACACTACTAGAAAAGGGAAGGATTTTGCAGCTCCTGGCACTGCGTATTATATACCAGCAGAAGAAGCAAAGATTTATTTTTGCTTGCTGAATGAGAGAGAAAATGAAGCGCTGAGAGCTCTGTAACGTTTCATACTCTTTTAGACGCAAAGAGCCAGATGAATATTGTTGGAAAGAATGTGTTTATACAAGAATCATATTTATCTCAGAAGCTGGGGTCCTAACATTAGACAAGGCATGGGGTGAAAAAGCTGAGCACGTAATAACTCAGCAAAATTCCTGCTTCTGCCGTGTATTTGAGTAAGCTTCAATTAGTTATTTTTAGGGGGTTGTTTTCAGAACAGCTTACATACAATTTGTTTGCAATAAACATTTGCATATAGATTGAGAGAAAATAAAATATATTCCTTAAGAAAGCATCGTTTTCCAACTTTGCTTAAGTTTCCTGAGACAGTCACAAATGGTACTCTTTAAATGCATGCATTTGAGGCTTTAAAAAAATAATCACCCGGCTTTTGGACAAAGTATCAGGCTCAGTCTCAACCTTGCACTATATTGCAGGTTGTTGATAGCACAATCTGGATGGATTCTTCTGGGATCTCAGAGTACATTCCCATGCTCTTTGACTTCATTGATTTAATGGTAAATGGCACATTCTTGGAATGCTTTCAGCGGAAGGATTCTATATAATATGGATAGGAATAAGCATGTGAAATAGTTTGTATTTTAAGCAGAGCTGTTATTCCCTCTTGTTATACTAGTGTGGTTTCTTTCATTCTCATGTTATTCCTAAGGCTTGTTATTGTGAGAGATTCTGAGCTATGAGAAACCAGAGTTAAACTAGCTTTTACTCTAAACTGCTTTCTAAGAAAAAAAAGGAGAGACATTGGAAATTTTCCCATCACACATCTGTTAGATGTTAGACCCAAATTTTTTTCCCAGTTCAGCTGCACTGGTCTAATACTGGAGTAGTGTAATTGAACTCAGTGGAGTTAATCAGAGATGACAAGGCGATAGAGTTTATTGCAACATACTTACTGTTTAAATAACAGTGATGGCTGTGTATTGAAAGCTAAAATAATCCCAAATTGAGGAAATCTTATAGTGAAAGGCAGAGAAATCTATGAATCACAGATTTTAACATAAAGAAACTGTAAATCGCCAGAAGTTGACCCAGACAGAACCTTATTCTAGCAGACTTCCACCATTAGTCTCTCTTTGCAGTGTGAACCTTTTCTGCATCCACTGCTGCAAGCCAGTGAATGTCCTATTCCAGCACTCTATTCAGTCTGTGCTACCTTTTGAATACCCTTTCCTTTTTCACTAATTCTTTCAGAAAGTAATACATCTAAATCTGAGTTCGGATTTGCAGCATGTACATTTGTATTTCAGTTCACATGAAGATTAGGGAAAATAAAAGTTAAATGACAATAAAAGCCCATTGAATTAAGATGAGTGTGCAAGCTGTTACCTCCTTCACTTTAGTTATCAAAGCCATATTAGTCAGATGTTGGGAAGAAGATGAAAAATAAGGAAGATTAAATTTCTGCTCAATCCCCTTTTGGAAAACTGCAGCAGAGGAAAGGGGAATTAAAGCTGCTCTGTAAAAGCAGCTGAAGAGGTTCCATCCAGCATGAGGAAATCTTAGGCTGGAATAAGGCCAGGAGTGCCAGCCTGGTGACATTGACTCCATCCACAGCATAGCAGGTGTGAAAGGCAGGAGATAGCAAGAGCCAAATATGCTGTCCTCCAGCATAAAAGGGAGGAGGCTGCTTTTGGGTAGTGTATGGCAGAACAAATGTTAACAGAGCCAATTTTGCTGACCTGAAATATTTTCAAGACTTGTGATATTTTATTCCTAAATAAGGCAAAACTGAGAATTTTTTTTAAAAGGACTGAGATGGAAAACCACGTTTAGGAAAAGAAATACAGACATGACAATGCAGCTGTGCTCTAGGCTTGAGCCTGAGCTTTTCACGTCTCCTGTGAGTGCTGTAGCCATCTGCTAGTGCCAGAGTCGACACTTTCTCTCATTTTGACCAAAGCTCCCATTTTGGAACTGGGAATTCTGTCCCATTTTTACCCACAATGTCTTCTAAACTGATCCATTCAAGGAATCCTTTCTGACAGATTGAGCTTTTCTGATAAGAAAACATTCAGCAAAATAATCCTGAACAGCTCTGGGTTTAAGGCTGCTTAAGTCCAGTGCTGAAGTCTCTTTGGACTGCCCTCAGAATGGGTGGCTTGAGTGGCTTTATGTTCCCAGCTTTGTTTAGCCCTGCAGATATAGAAAAGCTGCAAGTATGCGGTGGTTGAGCTTGTGTTTCACTTTGGTTTTCCATAGCAAGAAGAGTGATAAGCTCTCATATGGCCTACTTGGGATCTGTAGGACTAGTAGCACTTAATTGTACAGATTTTTTGGCATTCGTGTCCAGCCTTCAAACACAGTGCTTCACGACCAGGACTGACTGCAGCTTATTCATTGCTTTACCATCCATGGGCATAACATTTCGCTCCGAGTAGTGCTGCTGAGAGCACACTGTATTCCTGTTAATGCTACACGACAGCCTGAGATTTTTTGGAAACCTCCTCTCTCAGACTGTTTATCCATCTACATTGATATTTGTCTAGAGATATGTTTTACAGTCTATTTACTTACAAATGTGTCAGAAAATTGTTTACCAATAAAATGTGGATAAAAATATTTAGTATGTGTATATCAGTTGACAGTAAACTTTTTTCTATCCAGAGTTTTTTAAATGTTGAAAATATATAATAATGCAAAAATGAATACATTTCAATGATAAAAGGTATGTAATTTATTGGGGTATATTCAGTTTATTCTGGCTAGCCCATAATCAAAATAAACTGACAAAAAACCTGCTTATTTTCTCCATTCAAACCAATAGAGTGCACCATTTGGACCTTATTTCCAGAATCTTTTCTCACGGGAATTTCCTGCTCATGTCGTGGATAGTCTGTCTGAGCAACAACCGAACGATCGGGCAAAACCGCAATGATTGTTGCAGGCATCTGATTATAATTACTAGCAAAAGTTCTAATCCTTATTTCTCCAGCTACAGCTCCAAATGTTTTAACTAATAGCACCACATACAAACATTATGGTGGTTATTTTGGTGGGTTTAGGCACTGGGCAGCACAGACAAATTTTGGAGCAAGTTCATGAGAGTGACTCAAAGACTCTTTGCCGTGACTGCAGCTTGTAAGCAATTTTGCATGAGGCAGAACAGAGCATGTGAACAGGGATGGAAAATTATCTGAACTAATCAAACCAACTTATCATGAATGAATAGTCTTTATGTGAGATAATGAGGAGGGAATAGACTGGAATGGGGTAGGAGAACTTAAACAAGGAGCTCTGTATTTCATGCTTGTGATAGTGGCCTTGGGACATTCATTTTTAATAGTATTTATGCTCATTTTTAGTGTCGTGGTCTTCATGCAGAGGATTAAAATGAATCTCTCCAATTGTTATGTGAATTTTACATAGCTTTGTAAAGAAAACTGAGTACTGCACACAAGCTGTTCATTTTTTGATGTTTGTAGAGCCTCTTGTAGATCAATAGCATGGAGATGGAAGGTCTTCTTTACTCAAGAAATATGGGCAGCACTGACCAGGACTGTAGGTGTACAAGTACTGGGTGCTACCCCATTCCTCTCAGTCCGCATGAAGACAAACAGAAGGAAGACCTGATAGTGTAGAGTGGCACCAAAGACTCTCTTAGGCAAGACAGATCAACAGCCCTCATGAAGGAAGATCTCCTGTGTTCACGCCTTCTCTCCACCCTCCCAAAAGGAAATCCATTCAGAAGAAGGTGATACAGAGATGGCTGTGTTGTATGCCTCATTTCTGCCTCCTAAAGAAAGCTGAAGAAACTTTTCTGGCAGATGCTGTGAAAAGCAGCAAATAGTTTGGAACAACTTCATTTGAGCAGTCCCATTAAATAGGCACCATAAAAAATCACTGGTCTCTTTTTTAGAGTTCAACCATCCCATTGGGTTCCCATGGTCCTTAGGAAGGACAGCAAGGAGAGCAGCCGCTCTGCACAGCACCCATCTCTCCCTAAAAGGAACTGATGAGCTTTGGCCAAGAAATTAGCATGGGCTTAATTTAACCAGAAGTAACTCATACTTGGCATTTTTTAGGCTGAAGCAGCAGGGCAGTGAGGTGTAAACAGTGGTTTCCTGACTTCTAGGGCAGCAGCCCCGCCAGGAATGTCTGTTGGTGGCTCTTCCATGCGCTGCTGCACGTCAGGAATATTCATTGGTGTAGCAGTGGTGCAAGAGTCTCTGCGAGACAAAATTTAATCTTTGAAGAAAGGAATCAGTAAGTATAATTCTTGGAAGTATTCATACCACAACTTTATTACAAATAATTATTCAATGTTGTACCGTTTAAGTCTCTTGAAGAATATATAGGAGCATTTAAAAAGAGGAAGTTTTTAGTACTTGAAATTGCTTTGCAGATTTTCCCATGAGCCTCTGACACCTCTCAACCTTTGCTTCCAAAAAAATGAGAAGTAGGTGTGGCTGCAGACAGCTGACCTTGAGTGAGGCTTTGACAATCATATCATATAATCTCTGTAATATGGTATTAAAGTTACCTGAAAAGATAGCCATATTTTGGGCCATATCTTGAAGGTCATGAAATGACATTTTTCAAGTCTCACTTAGACCATTCAGTGGCTTCTTGTGTATCCATGGATTGTTCGTTGCTGATGGTCAGCTTTGCTATGTGGACATGCTGGAGTAATTCTCAGGTTTCCTTGACTTGTGTCCACTCAAAATGGGCTGCCAGGTGCCCTTTTGATAGCTGTTTCTGCCTAGAGCATTGTGCTTCAATCCCTGCCATCTAATGCACCTGATGTGGAACAAGGCATATTGATTACAGCTATGACCTAGTCTTTCCAATAATGTTTTTTAACTCATTTCCCAAAATTTAAGATCAACAATTGTGTCATTGGTTTTTTAAACCTGGAACTGATATTGATGCATTTTACTGAACACATACATGTTCCATTAGACTTAGGGAAAAACGTGATTAATAATATAACAGCGTTTTAAATGGATGCTTGCATATTTTCTATTTAATCTTGAATATTTAACGGATTTTTTTTTGCTATGCATCTTTGGGACTGTGCAAGAAGTCCCACACTTCTGTGTGACTTCAGTTGTTTTAAATTTTTGGATGTATTTTTAATTATGAGGGTGGAAGCCCGCTTTAGCTAGCACATGACTGAACAAGGCTTAAAATAAGTCACAGTCTGGTTTTTCATGTTTATATTTTTGTCAATGTGTATTATTATCCAATATCTTTTGCATTTCTTCTATGAAGTTGTTAACAGCTGCACAAAAACTGTCTTCTGAAATGTTCTTCCAAGCCTCTTCCTTAGCTTTCTCTGTAAATAAAAGAAGTCCTCTTTATCTCTGTGTCGAAGGATTGCTGCTGATGCTGAAGCAGTCTAATAAAAATAATTAACAAATATCAAACTGACAGAAATTCACCTCAGTTCAGAAGGGCTTGTCTGAGACCTGCAGCTATCTTGAGGTGAGATAGAGATTGTAGTACCTGCACAGGGTTCTGCAAAGTGTGGAAAAGGACTCACTGTGGACTTCAGAGAGGTGAACATGAGGAGGTGCTGGGCATTGACTAGAGGGAAGTGTTCTCCTCGACGGGTGCTTCCCATCTTCAGTTCACTGCCCAGGAGTGATACTGCTGTTAGCTCAGTGCAGACCAGTCTCAAGCCAACATCAGTATCTGCACGCACTTACTCGCTGAGGAATGAGAAGGCTGTAGTTTTGCTTGGTTTTCCTACAATCGCTCTTTAATATCAGGCGAACATTAAGGTAAAAGTAAATTTTATAGTAAATTGTTCTTTAATAAAATAGTTACAGTTTAGCTACTGTTTGGCTGCTGTTAGTCAAAAGAGAGTGCAGAAAAAAGCAAAAACAAAGCAAAAAGGCTATCTGTACTTAATTTTGTTTCCAGAATGTTCCGTATTTTATCCTGTGAACGCTCCACAAGAAGCCTGTGTTTTTCCATAGCTGAAGCACAGTTCAAAAGCAGCATTGTCATTGTGGGAGATGGAGGTGTGCGCTTGAACAGCATCGTGTTCTGGCATCAAGTCTTTCTCTACCAGTTTTCTTCCCAAGGGTTTATGTGTAGCTTCACATCTCTTCCCAACTGCCCTCCACCTCAGACATATTTCTAATGTCTCTAAATAGGATTAATGGCTGACACATGGCTGCCAAGGCTTTGGAAATGCTGATGACCCTCAGCATGACTTCATGGAGCATCTCTTGCCCCAGTTTGTTTTTTTTTTCCTAAAACTTCTTCTGGTTCTTTAATATTACTAATTTGTTCATCTGTAGTGAATGAAGTGATCCCCACATACTGTCAGGGTAGGATTTAGTGTCCATTTCTCTTTCTAATTTGAAAGTCATATTGCTTAAAAACATACTAATTAATAGCTGTATATTACATACGAGGGAAAGTAATGCATGTGCTTTATAAATAGCACAGACCAGAAAAGACTAGAAAGAAACAGGCAATCGAACAGCCTTGCAATAATAGCGTTTGAAGGAGGAAATCACTTATGCTAGCTTGTGGGTGTCCCTGCCTTCCCCGCCCTGGCAGAGCCTGCCATTCCTCCAGGGTCTTCCTCACCCTTCCTATCACTTTCCCTGCCATTTCCTACTTTGATCCAACTACTTTCAGCTGTTTATTTTTTACTTTCAATTATTTATTTCTACTATTTATGTTGTCAGTGGCAGTCTAGGGCAGCAGGGTTCTCAGTGTGATGGAGAATGTTGTGCCCTGTCGTCAATTAGCTGTTTTCTCAAATCATCGCTGATTTCTACTGTCAAGAATTAGATATTTGATTGGGTAATGAGGTCATCAGTTCTCTAAGGTATGACTTGAATGAAGTAGCAAGTTACTTAGTTAAACAGCTGAAAAGCAGTCTACTAAGTCTAATCTTTTGCTAGACCTTGAAATGTATTTCCAGCTATTTTCCTTAACATTTCTCCTGTATCTTCAATACACATTTCACTTTTTTTTCCCCAGATTGCGTACTAAGATCTGAATTTGTTGGAGAAAGTTCAGTCTAGGAGGGACTTCTGCAGAAATCTCATAACTACTTTGCATGAATTAAATAAAATTATTTAAATTTCTGTGATAATTTGAAATCTAAGACATCCATATCTCAGTGTCTAGACAGGCCTTTATAAATAACCAGAATTAATTAGGAAATTATAATAAACCATATTTCTCTTCAGAATAAAATAGTTTTATTGAATGCTGAAAGGAAATAGTTTTGATTTTTTTTTTCTGTCCACAATCTATCATAGTTAATAATGCAAATGCTTTCTCTATGATGCTTCATTAAAATTCTTCCTGACTTGCGTAATCCCCATGGGGTTACTAAACTGTATTCTTTTATAATTAGTTCCATCTTTTCACGGTATCTAATATGCGTAGAAACTAGATAGATCATCAGGAGTCATCAAGACCAAAAAGAATATGCAAATAGGCAGATTTCTGGTTTTCTTCATTATGGTTGGGTTAATATTTATGGAACTACTGTTGCATTAACCCAACCAGCGCAAATAGAAATAAGTTTTCATTGATTCTTAATACAGTGCTTGTTACTGGAAACTTATCCTCTGAAAATTCTTTCAGCCTTATTAAGACAAATTCATTTATATTCTCCTTTTCATATATCTGTTCCAAAGTCTGTTGTGGCAGGGGGAGTAGGAAGAGAAGTATAGTCCTAACTCAAAAATATTCAGAGGAAGCTGAATATCTCCCATCACCTTTCTTTCTCTGACTCATTATTCAAATCTCTCCTTTTAGATGCACTCTCTTTCAGTTATTTCTCCTGCCAAAAAATAATGAAATATCAGGCTGTGTTCAGAAAAAAGTATATTTTTTCTCAGGGGGGAGACCTGGTGAACAACTAAATTGCAGGATCTTAAGGAGGATTTTGAACATCAGGTGTATTGCCATATTTCACTGAATCACAGAACGGTTGAGGTTGAAAGAAACCTCTTAAGATCATCTAGTCCATCTCCCCCCTGCTCAAG
This sequence comes from Nyctibius grandis, assembly GCF_013368605.1. NCBI lineage: Eukaryota > Metazoa > Chordata > Aves > Nyctibiiformes > Nyctibiidae > Nyctibius > Nyctibius grandis. The sequence continues at coordinate 58,901,750 of NC_090659.1, read as the reverse complement.
CAGGGCCAGCTAGAGCAGGTAATTTGGTTAGACTTGGTTATTGTCCAGGTAATTTGAGGGTTACCAGTCTCTAGGCTGTGGTGACTTGTTTAGCCATCTACATTGTCACAGTCTGTATTGAGCCCTGTAGTGCTCAGTAACGATATTGCTCAGAGTTGGTTTGCTTTCATATAACAAGTGCCCTTTGCCTCTTGACAAAAAAAGCAATAAAAGATATAGGTGTTAGCTTGCACAGGAGAGCTAGCATTGGCTCTTTTTCAGAAGCTAAGTAAAAGCTCTCCCAGATGCAGAAGAGGTAAGAAACTTAAAGTTGAAACATTTTTTCATGGAGAAAGGAAAGAGGGAGGTCAAAAACTCAGAGGAGCCACGTGAAAATGAAGTGCATTTGTTACTATCTCTGTCAAAAATATGGAAGACTGACAGTCCCTGTGGCAGTTGAGGTCGTTTCAGGTACCTGGAGAATCCAGGACCTATAAAACTAGAATACAGTTGTTTCAGCATTGGTTAGTTTTTTGGAAAGGAGGAGTACCTTCAAATTTATCTCTTGCTTCCTTTCATCCTTGCCTGTAGCAGACAAGGTGAATCAGGAGAGGCATCCTAGCAGAGGTTCAGGGTCATGACTAACCTGTGAACTGTGCCATTTTGACCTTTCATCACCAGCAATTTGAATTTCTCTGTCAATAAATGTAGCCTCTCCCATCAGGATGGTGGAAGCATCTCTGCAAGTACGTTATCATACATTCGTGAAGACAGCACATCACTGCGCAGCACTGATTTCGACACAACTAATACTGCAAGCAGACCATGTTTTAGCCAAGAAGGCACTAATTTAACAAAGCTTGGAGGCACTCCAGAATCAGAATCTGAAATACTGAAGATGCTCTCCTCAAGCTGAAGCCCAAAATCAGTCCCCAGATGAGTAGTCACGACAAATGCTTTAGCAATCTCTCTGGTATTCTCATAGAACATGAAGGCTCCTTCTGCTGTTTCTCCTTGTCTGGAAGGATTGTCTTTTCCTCCACAATACCTGCATTTGCTATCAGTTAGAGAACAACCTTAATTTCCTCCAGGGCCTGTCAAACTAATGGCATGTCCTTCAAGTAAAAGCAACTTGCCATTACAGTTTCATAGTACCTTCGCTCCCTCAGTATCTGCAGAATGAAAAGGAGTAAAGGATCAGTCAGAGTGGTTGGCTCTGATTCTCATCCCGCTCTGCTGAAGCAACTGCATAGCCCACACTGCCTACAATAAACAGTTAGAAAATTTCCAGTAGCTTTTGAAATCAACATTTGAAATTATGAATAGGCTTTGTACTTGAACAGCTGTGGAACTCTCTGCTGCTGGTATTTTCCAGAACATCCTTTCCCATGAGTGATGAGATTTTGGAATCTGCAGAAGATGTGTGGCCACTCTTGTCCCCCATTATTGCTACTTCAAACCATGTATAACAGAAAAACTAGATCTTTTGTAATAGATATGGAGAACTATACCTTCCTATTCAAGTTTGTACTCTACTCTTGACCCTCTTCAGGACTGTTATCACAAGTTACATTCAACAGGCGAGTGTTTTTTTCAGGTAGATGATATAGAACTATTTCCTTCAGGATTCAAAGGAAAATATATTTACTCTCCTTCTTCCTGATTTCAAGGAAAAAAATGAAAGACTTGTGTGGGATCACGGAGACTTCTCCAAGTAATTGGTTGTTGTAATACTTTCCCCAGATCATTTAGCTTCCCTAGATCACCCAGCTTGATCTAGTACTGTCAACTTATAAAAATCTTCTGTGAATCTGTGCATGCAAAAAGATAGGAAACTCAATTGTATTATATAAATGACAACTGCTGACACTTTTCAGTATTTACTACCTGAAGATGGCAAGACTTCTCATAGATTACTTAGATTATTTGTTGGTTTTGGAGACAAACCCAACACGAAGCCAGGCTCAGTTTAAAGACCGTCAAAGTGATTGCGTTAGAATATTTGTGATGTTAACAAGCCACATCCAGTGGAAGGCATAAGGGTTCATTTTGCTTCAGTGTAAGAGGACTCAGCAGCAGGCTTTAGCAGAGTCCTAGTTGCTGGAATTTCTAGAGCATCCGCATTGATACTAACATCAAAATTAGCAAATCATGTAGAGAAAACAACTGTGCAAACTCCATTCAGATGATCTCACAGCACCCCACTGCTCTTGAGACCCATCTGCCCAGAAGTGTTAGGAGAAAAAAAGATGTCTCTTATGCTACATCAACAATGATTCTTCATAGTGCCGCACACATCTGCCTTAAAAGTCCCCCGTCCTTCCTGATGGTTCAGAGCCAATCATCTGGCCTTGCCGGGAACTCGGAGACCGTCCCAAACTGTAAATTCCCATGACTGGAGTGTGAGGGTGTCTTAAGGTCTGCACCAAGTCCCTTGCACATGCTGCTAGAGCATGTATTCTGTGTGCCCATATGTAGAGGGTATCTCAGCACACAACTCATTAAAAAAGTCACAGCCTCTGTAAGAGAATTAAATTCTTTCTACAGTTAAAACAGCCAGTAGTAACTTATATTTGCATGATCAAGTCAGTTTTGATAGCTGTTCCCACCACAAAAAATAGTTGTGCTTTTGTTTAAACAGAAGAGGAGCACAGAATGGAAAAATTGGCATATAATGGACTGAACTCCTGCAGGGGTTTTAATTTTCACATACTCTTAAACTCATGGAGCCTAACGAGCTTAACATTTTGGCCAGTTGCACAATTTGGAAATTTCAACAGTGAATGGTTTTTGGACAGAAAAAAAATGTTCTCACAAATATGAAAAGTGAACAGATGTTACTATTGGTGCTTCCAACGCCTACTGACAGAAAACATCTGTGTTGAACTTCCTGAATTTTAGGATCTTGAGAACACTCCCACACACCACCGAAAGCCATTTGAAAGCAATTGGGCTGGCGGATCGGCTTTCGGGTCTATGACTGAATGTTCTAACACGAGCAGGTGCTGGTTGTTGTCTTGCCTTGAGGAGTCCAGCTAGCCAAGCAGCAACCTTACAGCTATCCAACCCACTGTGTTATGCAAGTTTTTAGCATTTTGTGTGAACTGTGATTTTAAAAAAGTCATAAAAAGCAGTTTATCTTAATAGTATGATGGTAATAAAATAAATGGAATGAATGGAAAATAATGAAAAAAAAAAGATTTTGGTGTAGATACTACCAGATTAGGATGGTTGCACTGCATTGTATGGTGCCCTGGAAAGTGTCTGGCTTTTTTAATCCTGTCAAAATCCATGTTGAACCAACAGAATTTTCTTCTGTTTTGTAAACATACTCATTGTGCTAAAAACGTGTGAGGCATTCGCCATCCCTCAAAATGCTCAATTAAACATTTAATGGGTACCATGACCAAGGTTTGCCCTTTTACATGAACATGATACAGCAACTGTCACAGAGTAACTGGGAGTTCCCTGCTTCCTCCTGCTCCACACCCATCATCTTGATATTTGTCTGATTGTAAGACCAAATTTGGCAAGATGATTTTCCTCTCTGGTGAATTTTTGATTAACTATCAAACTAACCTTCTCCAATTAATTAAATAGTAATGAATGTTTTGCAGGGATAAATCAATGTCATTTTAGTGTTCTGTAAAACATCATTTAGGTCATGATCTCAACTTCAAATTGATTCAAAGTGACATCTCTAAGTTATTTTGGTTAACTCTTTCTTAAAGACCATATTTAGTTGGAAGTCAGAGGGACAATGTTTACATATCAATAGAAGTAGGTTTTTTCTGGTTTTATAGTTGTCTTAGGTTGGTACTCTCAGTTTAACCAACACAAAGTGAGTAGCTCTGTTAATCTCACTTCCACTCTCACCACGCTAACCCAAAGCATCTATGTTGCGCAGTGTCAGGCCAGCCCCAGCTCTGCTAGCTCTGCAGGTTGCTGAGATCTGAAGATTCCTCCATGATCCCCTTATGTCCTGCCAGAGCCCCATACCAGAATTTTAGCGGAGCCCAATGTAGGCAGAAATTATGTTATGCCTTGAATAAAGATGATTGATAGAAACTGAGCTAAGAACCTGTATAGAAGCACTGGTATTTATGTGGTTCCTAGCAGCCTAAAAGAAACATGTATCTGAATAGCCAAAAAGGAAGCAAGGTAGGGGCCAGATGATATACTTGGAATAAACTGATATGCTTTTGAGCACACAACATTATCATCTCATCACTTTTTTATGCTGAAACATTTCCAACTTCCAAGAAAATCCTACTATTTTGCGCCACCGGTAGCAGCAATTCTGCCTGCCAAGTTTAGTGAACTTATTGCATTTATATCCAGCTACTTTTTCATGCAGCATAATTTTCATGCTGAAGTTTATTTGAGTCTTAGTCCTAACTGCTAAATCCACAATTACGGGACTTGATCTTTTGGGGTATTGCCTTCTTGCACAGTTTAGAAAGCAGTGATGTGGAGGTCAACATATGAGCTAGGGACCTAAGCTCCTTTTATAGACAGTTAAGAAAAAATGGGCACATTCAGGGTGCATTTTTTTGACCTAATTTGAATATCTGCACTAGGATACATCATGCCATAAGATGTCACCCTTCCCTGATGGGATCTTTGGATGACTACACTTCCTGTAGGTAAATGCCTACATCTGTTCAATAAATACAATTCTTAAAAAAAATGTGGTGCCTTTCAAGTCATATAAGTCATAGAATCATAGAATGGTTTGGGTTGGAAGGGACCTTAAAGATCATCTAGTTCCAACCCCCCTGACATGGGCAGGGACACCTTTCCTCTAGACCAGGTTGCTGAGAGCACCATCTAGCCTGGCCTTGAACACTGCCAGGGAGGGGGCAACCACAGCTTCTCTGGGCAACCTGTTCTAGTGTCTCACCACCCGCACAGTATCATATGATAACTCCTATCACATAATTCAGTAGAGCATGCTCACTAGATAGATATATTTGCTAATATATGTCTTAATTCTGATCTCAGATTTCCCAATTTGTCTATGCAGCCATACTTTGGACTTTCAGATTTATCCCCTTACTGAGTCTGCAAACAAAACCACACTTCCCCTCTGCCCATCGCTTCCTTCCCACATCTTCTCCTCCTTCCTCTTCTCCTTTCCTCTGTGCAATAACCTTTTGAAGACTTAGCATGGAAATCCTCATGGGATTTTGTCTAGACTTGCCCTTTCTGATGTTTATCTTTGCGAGACCAGTGCCATGGTCCCAGTAGTAGCTCTACAAAGCACAGAATGCATTTCTGACATATACTCCTATGTATTTTGTGACATGAAGAAACTTTTAACAGATTCTTTTGAGTGCTTGACCTACATTCCAGTGTGTATTTTCTTTTATGCATGTTTTATCTTCTTGGGTGACATAGCAACTTTCTGGAAGATCACAAATTAGATCAAACCATGGGAACAGAAAGCAGTACAAAATCATTTAAATTACTGACTACAGAAAAGGTCTGTGGCTTCTGGTAAAGAGAAGCCTTTCATAGTTCTCTTTTTATGAAGATTTAATGTTTATTCCTTCCTTAGTAAAAAAAAAAAAAAAGAAAACCTTCTGCAAGCTGAATCACTGCTCTGGAATTAATGTTAATGTCATTTGGTCGCCGCTGTCCTGAGAGAAAATGTCGCATGTCCAGACAATGTAGTTGAAAGAGCAGCAAATTGTTACCATGCCACTAGGCTGAACTAGCCTCATTTTTCAGTTATTTTTAACTTAAAGTGAGTTTTCTAATTTTTTTGTTTACTTTTTGGTATAAACAAAAAAGCTTTTTAACAAAGGTTTTTTCTGAGAAAACAAGCTGGAATGTGAAACTCAGCTAAATAACCTTCTCTGAAGTAGCAAAAGATAAATTAAAAATAGAAATAACCATTAGCTGTGTACTTTTTTTTTAAAGCCTGCTGACTCTTTCAGTGCTACTCTGTGTTTAAGAATTGAATATCACACAGCTTAAGGTGCATGAGAAAGGTTTGCTTCATTTGCTTGTCAATATTCAAGCTCGATCACAGAACTCCATCCCTTCCTAATGCTGATAACCATGTGGTGCCAGAAGCTAGTGCCAGCCCTGCAGTAAAATACAGATTCAGAACATAAATTTGGGAAGATGCAGGACTGTGACATTAAATGTAAACTTAGCAATCCACTGCAGAAATAAAATAATAAGTTTTTCTCATTTCTCTTAGAAGACCAAGTCCTCCTACTACACGAAATAAAGAGTGAGCGCTTCAGGAAGCTGTGCTGCTCAGTTGCATGATGAATTTCATCCCATTTCATTTGTGCTTTCTCAGCTATGTCATTGCCAGACATTTTGCAGGAAACCTTCTGCTTTTGTTGCCTTAGACCTCGCACACAGATGTTTTGACCCTACCTGAACTCCTTATCAGATTTCCTGAAGGTTATAACATGCTCTGGAAATGTGCACCTGTGGTGGTGGGGGCTGCGTGCAGCAGCAATGGCTGGTGCCATCTAGTGAGGAGCTTCTGAATGCTCACTGCAAATAGAGATTACCATCTGTCTTTTAGAAAATAGTCATTATTACAGTTCTGAAGACACAGAAATAAAGTGACATGCTAATACGTTTAACAACCAAGCCTGCACAAACTTCAGGTTTTTTTCTCCCAGATAACCTTTCTTTCCAGTGGCTAGCATTAGCTATGTTTTGCCCTATGTATTTATATTTTCTACTATTCCGCGGATCTTTTTGACCTACTTTTCCCAGGTGGAATTGCAAAAATGTTTAAATCTTGCTAAAACAAAACTCTGAGTTGCTGAGGTGGATGGAACCATTCAAACTACATTATCAATGTACAGCGTAATGATGTGTGGTGTAGAAATGTACCAGTGTCTTCTGCATCATAGTAGATGTTGTGCTCATTGGTGACTGAAGTTGTACCCAGCGAAGCTTTGAAAGCAAGGTGTTTTAAACTTGGTTTATTCCAGTAACCACTGAGAAGTGTGGGTAAACAAAAATTTCATCTTAGCAGAGCTGGCAGAAAAGAAAGACTATGCATGTATCCCTGCCATGGAGAGATTTTGCAAAAATAACCAGTTAAGACGCATAGGGTCTTAAACTTGTTTTGGAATTGGTTCTGTAAATAGTCAGAGGGTGTTGCGCGACGAGCTCTCTGGAGATCTGTCCATACTGGGCAGCCTGGGGCCGCCAGAAGCAGTCACTGACTGGAAATGAATTAGTTGAGCTATGGCAGCAGGATGCTCCATGTGGGCTGCTTTTCTGGCCCTGTCAGCACAAAGCTGTGCAGCCCCATAGCTGAAGTATTTCTGGCACAGCATGCACTGCATGGAGCTGAAACCCCAAAACCTTCCCTTACATATTCCCCTCTAATGTGTCCAATCCATAAACCCCTGGATTTACGCTCCAGGATAAATGCCAGGTGATATGCCCATCCCAGTCTGACTCAGTGTGCCGCAACAGGGTTCTTGAGGTTGTTCCTTGTAGATTATATTTTGGGGGGTGGGGGGAGCACTAAGGTCATATATTTTTTAGTTGGGCTCAATGATTGCTTTACTATGCCTACCTCCGTGGAAGCTGCCTCAAGAGAATCACAAATTCCCTACATTTACACCCCATTCTCCACGTTTTGCAAGCATTACGTTTAAAAACTTTTCTGTTTCTTTCCTTTGTGCCTGCGGGGATGCCTTTTCCTGGGTTAGCATTTTAATCAGCTCAGAAGTTGCTGATTTTCCTTATAACCAATTTTATTCCCTGGTGAGTTGCTCTCTGTTCCGCTTGCTGGTCTCCCTGTAGTGGGACTGCATCGAGGTCCTTGCTGTCACATCCTTTCCTCATCTGTTCTTACAGGGACCGTTCCAGGCTGAGCCCTCTTACAAAAGTCCCAGCTCCCACTTCTCCGTCACGGTCAGATCACCCTTCCCACAGGAAGTGAACTTGGCCTTTCACCAATGACCTTTTTAAAATGTCAGGGAATTAACCTCCTTTCTTCTTGTCCGCTATTAAATAAATGATGGCTTACAAGGATCGCTTTCGTGTGGGGAATACTGAATCATCACATTCCGTATACCAGAAGCAGTTGCAAAATGGAAGTCTGTAACGAAATGTGGAGAAATGGGCTCAATGACAGTAAAGCTCTGCAGTAATTCTGCTTCTGTCTCCTTTTTATTGCAAATCAACAGTTTTCTCCTTTCTTCGTATCTCCACACTGGTAGGTGGATTTCTCAGCAATTCATGATGAGGTTCTTGTATTTTAAAACCATTGGAGCAGGTACTGTAATTTATTTGTAGAGCACCTCAAACAATTGGTTGCTCTCAAAATTAGCACACCCTCCTCTACCAGTTTTGTTTATTAGAAGGAAGAAAGTATTGCAACGTGACATTCAGTACAGATTTAAAAGTCTATTCAGGATCTTCTGAAGTCCACTGGGACTTAATTGCAAAATACAGTTATTAATTTCAATCACAACCCCAACAGCATTTTCTTTCATGCACGTCACTGGACAAGCGACAATGTATATACAACATTGCAAATATTTTCTGGGAAGATTTCCTCCAGGCTTCCTAAATTTCTGACCTTTGCTCCTGTCTGTAAATAGCTTTTGCACATGGCTGGGCCGGCCACATGAATTGTGTGAGACCTCTTCCAGTCAGCTGAAGTCGCAGGAAGGGCAAAGCAGGGACTGCCTATTTAGGAGTGTATCCTGACATTGGGAGCTTTGTAATTCATCTGAACAGTCATGGAAGTTTTGTATAAGAACAAAGAAAAAACTTCTTGTTAGTCTTCACGATACTCCATCAGCCCACTTTTCCCTTTTAGCGTGCTCCCTCCAAGGTGCTGGCCGTAGCATGCCACACATGCTTACGTAAGCCTCTTAGCACTGGCCTGTAAATCCAGTGGTGAGTGACATGGGGTAATCGTGCCATGCTCTGGATTCGGGAAGAGTTCCAGTTCACCCCAGCAAAATGGGAAGCTTTCTGCTGGAGAGCACCATGGGCCAGAGCATGCTTCTGCATTGCTTTATCATTTCAGGAAAAGGAACACCAGAGAAAGTGCTTTGTAAGTTGTCTAAAATACAACAGATAGGGATAGTGTGTTTCTCTAGGCTTGCCTTTTTTTTTTTTTTTAACATGGAAATGCAATCTAGACACAATTTCACAGCTTTGGAGAATTTTCTAGGATTTCTGACCCTCCAGGAGCACAAGCAGAGCAGTACCATGCGTGGCATGTTTCACACAGGGGAATTCAGGACTCTAAGAATTAAGTCATGCTTTATTTGACTAAACCTTTCAAATTGATTGTCTTTGCTTAAATCTCCTCAATGACCTCTGCAGAAGAGAAAAAGGGACATACTTGTTCAACAAAAGATCTAACACAAAGAAAGTAGAGTAAAAGCCAAGTCTGAACTAATGAAGGTTAACAACATTAATTCAGTTAACAAGCCAAGGTACTAACTGGCTGAAGAATTACACAAATGTTGTCATGATATTAAGTACTTCCCCAGCTCTGACTCTAGCCTCATGCTCAACTGGTCCCAGAAGGATCAATTCTCTTGTCTTTATTGCAAATAATATTAAATAAACCCTATTCCTCAACAAAAAAATGATCAGATAATTAGCAGGAAAGCACGGGGAAGGGGCACTGGCATTGCCCAGCTCTCTTCCTCGTTTTCCATTCCTTGTTGACTTCTTCCTCCACACCACACAGGAAAGTGGGACTGGAAGTAGGAGAGTGGTATTTGATGTAGAAATTAGAGAGGTAACCATGTTCCATGTAATGCCACTGTTGAAGTATTGCAGCTCTGCATGGCCCCTGCACAAAGCCAGGCACGTATTTGACATTTCTGAACAGCATTTTATCAGAAGTTACAATTAAATGTTTTACATGCAATCTACCTGCAGCCTGCTTCCCACAAAAGGAGTGGGGATGGGCACTAACGAGAGGGTTTGCATCTCACAGGTGGATGAGTAGCTTTTGGAATTTATTTGACTTCTTTTGACTTTCAGGTCCTTCAAAAACGAAGCAGCATTTTCAGTGTACAGAATCCATGTTTTCCTTTCTTTGTGGAAGAAATGGAAACATTTGTTTTCAGACCCTTTCAAAATTAAGTTGAAACTGGAGCCAACTCAAATGTCTACAATTGAATTTGAATAATTTTTCTATGCTCTTTGCAGGTGTATGTGATACATTTTCATCCTTTTTAAAGGTTCCTTTCCAGATTTGGGTATATGGGGAAGAATAAGCTAGCTTAAATATTTAATGAAGTTTTAAGGCTTTGTAGTAAGATGGAAATATTTTATATTGATATTTGCTTAAGAATTGATAGTGCTCTACAAAAAAAACAATAAAGAACACAGACTGTACATTTTTTTTAAATAAATGAAATATCTATTTCCCTAAAAAGGCCGTTTTATGGTGTATGCTCATATGTACTCTCTCTTAATTCCTTTGTACTTAAGTTTTGAGCCGTAGTAGGTAAGAAAAGTCAAGAAAAAGTGGCATCAGAAAAGACTTCTTTTTCCCGATCTTGGAGCTCACACAGATGAATATTGGTTCAGATTTAAATCCTTATTCTAGTGCTTCTAATCAGCATCTTTCCATTTGAGTCAGGTAACTAAGAAAAGTATGTCTGCTGTGAATCTGGCTAGACAAGGATCTGCACCTCTATAGGATAACTTTTAGAGATTCACTGATTTTTAAAAAACTGAAAACTACTGATGTGGAGAAAGATGCATCTGTAATAGCCAGGTGTGGCTGACATAAGGAGATGAGCTGCTGCTTGTTCAGATGCATATGCCTCCTGCCAACACGAATCATATTATATCCTATATGTTTTCATATAACCTTTTTTTTCTTCTCAATGTGTTAACTTGAAGAAGGAAAAGAAGTTGGCTTCCTAACACCTAATAATCCACATGAGCAGGGTTGTTTTAGAAGTAGAGATGCTATATAAAGTTGAGCATGGTTGTAAGCACAGGAGAGATTCTCTTCCACACTGACAACTCGAGCACTTAAATCCATGGTGTCCTTTGGCAAAGCTCCTAAACCATCTGTTCTGTCAAATTAATCATAACAGTATAGCAAATGATCTATACTGTAAGAGATCCATCCTGGTGGCTTGTCCCAGGGAACTCCATGTAATTCATTCTTCATACTGGCTCATTCCTAGTCTTCCTCCATGAAAAAAATTGCACTGAGTTGTGTACTTTGGCTCTGTCATCTTCTCAGCATGGCCTCCTTTGATATAACACAATAAGATCTAAAATATAAAAACCTACTCCAACTGTTGTGACAGCTCTTTTCCATGAAAGCAGCATAGAAAATTGATTTGTTTTTAAAAGTAGAAGTAAGCTGTGTTTCCATCATAGTGTTTGTTTTCAGGTTTGCGATATTAAGACAACTGTAGCATAGGTAAACGTTAATTATAGATAGATGGTTGACAATGAAGTTTTGAAAGTGTGTCACAAATGGGCCCGTCCTTCAATATGAGAATAAAACAAAGTTTGCCTAAAATCAATAAGGCATTGTTCGGTACCTTTACTACAACTACCTGAACAGAAGGATATTAGGATATCTTCAGATTCATTTCTTCAAGTCCCCACACTGCCCTCCTTCACTCCTCCCACCTCAATGGCATTAAATTAAGTTGAACTATTATCCTTCTTGGACAGGGATTGCATTCATCTTCCAGCTCTTTCTTTCCAGGCACGGGCAAGACTGTAAGTATTTTATACTAAAATAAGATGTTATTTTTTTATCAGCTTGTTCGTATAAATATGTATATGTTCACATTTTGCTGTAATTCTTGCTTTCTGAGATACTGATGCTGTTACATACTGGTCTGTGAAAAATCTAATTGCATTTTAAAAATACTTTCATTAGAATTGGCTTAATTAGAATGTCTTGGTAAATGGTGCTTTGCGCCTTTGAAGCATATTTTTCCAGAAAAGATTGCGGCAATTTACTGTTAGTGTCATTAGTGCACTGAGTACTGTAGAGCATGCAAAACATATGTGCCTTTGGTGACACTACATCTGGAGCAACTTTCAAATACTTTCATTCACACATCTCAGACATAGTGTCACAACCCATTACTTAAACCACCATTGTGTCATTTCAAAATGATTTTTTTCCCCTGTTGAGTCTTGTGATGTTGGCAGCCAACAGGGGATTATTTTTAAACAATGTTTGAAGTGGCCTGAAGAGCTGAACGAGCACTGGAAGGGAGAATGACAAGGGAGCCCTGCATGCAAGTCTTTGACCTGTGTGGATGCATGCACGTCTAATAATTTTCAAGCTCCGCTGTTAAATAGAAAAATCATCACCAAAGATGCAGAAATTCCTGCCATTAAATGTCAGGTTCCATTTGTAAGAAATATAGCCACTAAGTAGATCTCACATTTAAGCATCTTTTTCTTGGTTATGTTGTAAGTCAGTGAGAATCACTCTTGAGAAGCCTTATTCCAAAGATAACACTTTTTTCATACAGTAGCAGTTAATATTCAAGTAGTGAATATAGATTCGAGCCTTAATTTCCATGTATTGATTTTGTCGCACACAATGTTGCTGGAGTTTCTCTGCGTGGTGTTTCCAGATGACATTCATCAAAAGAGTCTGGCCTACTGGAATGGAAAGAGATTCTGTGTTTGTTTTCTCTTCAAGAGATTGACTCCATTGCAACAGTGATAACTAACCCAGCTTCATGCATCACAACTGTTCCTAAATAAATGCTCTTCTATTATTTGTATCAGGGCCAGCCAGGACTCCTTGGATCACAGGGGTTCACGGGACCACCAGGATTGATGGGGATCCCAGGAGTGCAAGGTCCCAAAGGTCACAAAGGTGAAAGAGGATATCCAGGAATTAGTGGACCCAAAGGAGAAATGGTAACTTTTAAATATCAGCTGTTTTAGCTAACGAGCAAAATACTGGGCAGAACATTGTTTTAATTGTTCTATTTCACTCTAGGGGCAAAGAGGAGTCACTGGATTCCCCGGGGCAGATGGCATTCCTGTAAGTAGCCAATTACCTCATCTTTAAGAAATCACCAACTGCAAATATTGCAGGCTAGTTTAAAGCCTTTGTACTTTAATTAAAATCTCTGGGCCAAATTCTGCATCAGCCACATACACACTTTTAAGGTAAGGGCTTTTGTTGAAGTGAGTGGAACGCCAGATACACAAGAGAGCAGAATCTGTGCTCCCTCTCATTCCCTCAGATAATTAAGGTCCGTTTGCTTTGTCCTATGGAGAAATCCCCTTGTAAAAGGGGACAAGAAAGGAAGGAAGTTTCCTGTGTCCCTGGAGATTACTCAGCTAAGGATGTTCTTTTGTAGGAAAGAGCTGTGAGATAAGTATTTCACATCTCTTAAGCTTGTAAGCAAAGGACACCAGTAGGTCATTCCTTAATTATTTCAGAGTTGCAAGGCACATAGAAAGACCAATGATTTTAAGAATACTGACCGTTGTTATTTGCTTTATAGCTCATATGGGCACGCTTGAGATAGTCTTTAAAAACTTACTGAATGCTAAACAGTGTCAAACTTTGAACAAATTGACCAAGTCCCTCAAACTGAAACATTCAAAGAGGAAAACCGGGTAAAGTTCACAGCACAGTATTTTCCCAGCTTACACTTCTTTTACATCTTGTGTCATAAAATAACAAAGAAATCTGAGTCACTGGAATCCCTGGACAAAGTTCCCAGGCTTGGGTTTCCTTTGTAGTGCTCCCTGACACCGGGGCCCCGCTCTGCAGCCCACGCATCCACATCCACTCTGCTTTCACCCTTTTTTGTTTCCAGGAGAGCTCCCTGTTGAGTTTCAGGGCTTTCTCTCTCACACTCTTCCTCTCCCTTTTTCTCACTCTTAAAGGAAAAGCAGAAGACCCTCTTTCTCATTCCTATTAACACTCCTGAAGCCAAGGATCTTGCTCGTCTCACCACATCATGCTGAGTTGTTTCTAAGCACTCTATTGTCCTGGGAGGGAGAGTAAATCACTCACCTGTGAAGCTCCCTGTTGCTATAGCTGGACTGCTTCTCTTACCTGAGCAAGTTTTCTTTTTTAGCCCTGTCTTCCTGACCTTTGCACATTGTGTTGTGAGGGATAAATACCTTCAGACAGTACTGGAACCTGCATGCTCATTGTGTCTGTCCTCAAGCTCCCTTGCCCTTCCCACTCGCTTACACTCTGACCAGTTCTCTCAGGCTGAGACTTAACACTGACCATCGGAAGGCAGATGGATGGGCACATGTACAAACTGTAATGACACGGGGCTGGGATGTGGGGCTGGAGGCCAAGAAAGCATGGTGGCAAGCCTGAATCTCTTCTGGGGTGAGGAATGCTAGTACTTGATGGAGCTAGGTAAGGACGTGGACAGATTTCTTTTTCTTCTAAGCGAGGGAGCAGAAGCAAAGAGAAAACTCTTGCTCTACATAGAGGAGAAGGGAGAAATGTTTTATGTTAGTTTCTGGGTTTTCTGAGTCCGCTGGAAGAAAGCTGCTCAAGGGCAGCTTTGCTTCTCATCAGCCTCAGTGCAAACAAGAAGCAACAGCAAGTAAGGTGAATGCAGGTGCAGCAATCAAAATCCGGTTTGAGAGAGGAGTAACTTTTCAGAGGCTCCATGTGGAGGTTCTGCAGTGCCCCTGGCTCCCTTGCTTTGAGCCCTGCTGTTTTCTTCCATAATTACAGCCTCATCACAGCACTCAGCCTAGCTCCAAAAGCATCTCCGACTTTCTTCATGGCTTCAAAGCTGTTCAAAGCCAGTGAGGAACCTTTCTTCCCACTCTTCCAGTGTGAAGCACTGAAATGCTTCACAATCCCAGTTCTTGGTGGCTTCCTGCACAGCAGCCTCATCTGGCTTAGTTCTCTGCCTAACAGAGCCTGCATTGGACATAGCTTTCTTACCCTTTCTGAAAGGTCCTTCACTAGTCATTTTTTCATGCTGTCTGGGGCATCTGGTTCAAGCTGCAGCTATATTTAAAAAAAAGCACTGTCTGTTTCTGTCTTTGAAAATCATAGTTTCCCATGGATCCAAGCCTTGGGCTTAATGTGAGAATGTCTAAATACTGTGTGACTACAGGAAAAAGAAAACTAGAAACAGATGGATAGATAAACACTTTTTTTTTTCCTCAACAGGGTCATCCAGGACAGCCAGGATCAAGGGGGAAACCGGGTCATGATGGCTGTAACGGGACAGTAGGTGACCCTGGTGACGCGGGAATTCCCGGACTCTCTGGGTTCCCTGGTACCATTGTAAGTAGCTGACAGTAAGTGAGTACCTGAAGCTAAGATCCTTGCTGAAGTGAGTTTCATTCACATGTGTGTTGGAAGCTAATGGGACATCTCTTAATGGAGCTCCCTTTTGGCCTAGCAGAGCATCCATGCAGACACACTGCACAATGCTGAGTTATTAAATTGCAGCCAGGGCTGGGCAGTCTGCCCAGAGCTATACCTGTCAGATAGGTCTTGTGGGGAGATTACTTCAGGAAAACCTGTACAGCTTTATCCAACAGCAATAAAAGATTATTAAACTCACAATTCCTCATGAAAGTAGCCTTTTCCTTCCCTGCCCCATGCCCAAAGTATTGGCTTTCCATGGCACACATAGGATCATGCTGAGGTGAGCAGTGGGGCTCCTGGATTTACCAGGGCACATGTCGGCCCTGGGGAGCTGGAGCTGCTGCTCTAGCTAGGAGGTGCTACCTCTAAATACCACTCCCAGGTAATGGGGTGGTTCTTTCCCCAGAATTAGAGGTTCATTCTTTTATGTACTGCGAGTGTTTACACTTTGTTTTTAAAAATTTCCAGAGCTAGGCATAGTGTCTGCCTCTGAACAGCGGTATGTATATACTCATGAAAACCCCAACAAATATTTTTTGTTACTCTCAGCTGTTTATGTGTTAACGTGTATGATATGAAAGCTTACTTCTTTTATTTTTTTGGTCACCTCTAGGGAGTCCAAGGGCCAAAGGGCCAGAAGGGGGAGCCCTATATACTGCCACCGGACATCGCTAGCCGATACAGGGTACGACTGTAGCTCTGTGAGTTATCCATGCTCAGTACTGTTTTACAAGCAGGTGACGGAAAGTTAATTTTTCTTTATGCTCTGACGGCCATGTCCCAAGTGGCCCGCTTCGATTCTGTGTAGGCTTTGCAAGGCAGCTTCTGCTTTCTCTGGTTACAGCAAAGTCTATCTGATACCCCGGGGAAAAAAAAATCTCCACTCAGTTATTTGCAAGGAATTCCACCCTACAGGTGGATTGCAGAGGCACTGGAGACATTGTAGTTCAAGCATTACCCTCTTTATTCAGTGATTACCTTTATATCATGCATGGCAAAATCATTCCTTTGCCATAGTTTTGTCCATTGAATGATTCTATTCAATACTAGCATCCTTTCTCTATAATTTTCATGTAGGAGTTTGGTTGTCTTGGCGTAAAATACGCTTCAATACATTATCTAGTTATCTAGTAAACCCCAAGTATTCCTGTGGGTGCTTTTACTGTATCTAATCTTTAAAACTTGTTTTGTAATCACTTGTAGCTTTTTCTCATATAGATAGTCTTGTATAATTTGAAGTTATCAGATAAAGATAAGGGGTTACATATGCTGTTAGAATATAAATTGTGACAAATTTATGTACAAAGTTACATCTGAGCTGTACTCAGCACAGAAGAGATCTGCTGACATCATTTATGTATATTTTGTGCCAATGATGAGTGCCAAAATAGGTTTTTCTGTTGACATATTTGTAAGTTGCCTTTTTTTTTAATGGAATCTTCTTTTCCTCTCAGAAACTAAATCTGCACTTGTTAGTAATTAGGAATGATTAAGGAATGATTACATAATGAATAAGAATTGCTCAAGTATATTGTGGCCAAGGATGGATACTGTCACCTGTATTCATTTCAGAAAGTACTTGGTTCCACAAATTATTCTGTTAGCTAAACTCAAATTAGCTAGACATTCAGGATGCTATTCAAAATGATTGAAGGTGTCTGGGCTGAATACCGCATTATTTATGGGTATTGGAAGGTCTTTGCACTAGAACATTTTTGGATCCAATTTCCAAAAACATTTCAACATGTACTGCAGTTAAAATATGTGGTCACTGAAAACAGTATGTTCCAAATGCTTTTAGTGACTCAGAAGAGAATCAAAATGATTTGATAATTCCCATGCAACTCATGAAAAATGAACTTGTACATTTCAGCTAAGGTTATAGCCCTAATTAAGCCACTGGTTAGATAGGATTTTTCAAAAAATAATTAAATGTGGTCTGTTGTCCATTTCAGCCTTGTAGTTTGGATCCGTAACTTCCCTAGCCAACTTGTACCCTCCTGCTGTATTGCATGCAACTATACTATATATAGAAAGTACAAAATCCATGTGGCCCACATCTGGTTATCTGAACACCTGTATTGAATGCATCTGTATGTAAGGGTTTGTGTAGCATTGTATGCTATGATTAGTTTTCTGAATGAGAAAAAAATTAATGAGTGAGAAAAAGATTTTATTCAATTTTGTATATCGTATTTATTACACTTTTTCTCTCTTTGTTTGTTTTTTAGGGGGAGCCTGGGGATCCAGGGTTCAATGGTTTTCTAGTAAGTAGTATTACAGTGAATGTGATAAAATGTCAATAGTAACTGATATCAGAACAACATTAATTGATGGTTGGGGTTTTTTTTATTTAAAGGGACCTCCAGGTACGCTGGGTATTCAAGGACCTGTTGGTCCAAGAGGAGAGCGAGGAAGACCAGTAAGTATATTTAAAATATGTTCTATAGAAAATACACATAACAGAAGAATTATCTCAGCAAGTTCCATTATGTTGGATTGTAATCTAGCAAATTGATAGAAAAAACAGGTTAGAAATAACAGGTAGGTGTCCTTGGATACAAAACTTTTTAAAAAGCACTGTGAGACACTGGTTCTACAAGGATGAATATTGCAAAAAGTGGTACACCTTCTTTCACCCTGTCTTGCCAGGGGCTTTTGATTTATATTGTATTTCTTTAACCTCCTTGAAAGATTCTTGTTTGCAAAGATTATTCAATGCTGTCCGGTCTACATCCCCCTACATTGAGTTATCAAAGATCAGGACATAAATATGTTATCTTTTCTGCTCATAAAGGATATGTATATTAACTCTCCACACTTCCCACAGGAGATTAAATAGATAACATCCTTCATTAGTATTTAGAATACAATTTTATTTTTAAACTATTTTTCAGTCATTTTTTCCAAAATCAACATTCACAGCATTGACGTTGACAACTGTTGTTGAATAGTTCTTTGGGAAGATTGTGTTCTCTCCAGATGCCATTTTCTACATTTCTTATTACCATGGTTAATAGTTTTATGGGTGAGAAGCAGATGTTCAAATTCAATATATTTCAGGGACTAGTCCCTGCCCAGAGGGGAGAGACTCAGCAGTGCCTGGGTGAGTCAGCAGTGACTGGGTGTGTCCCAGGGCAGGAGAGGCTGCAGTTGTTTGCAGCTCGTTGGGGAGGGCACTGACTCCCTCCCAGTGCACAAGGCGAGGAAGGTGCCAAGGAGCTGTGAACCAGGGGTGCCACCAACAGGTATTTCCCAGTTCAGTGAAAGAACAATGGTATCTACCCGGTGGAAGAAGACCAAAATGGATGTGGGAACCCAGACAGAGCTCCCACGGAAGGAGGCGATGGTGCAGGTCACAGGCTGCAGGGAATGCTACAGCGTCTCTGTGGTGTCAGGGGGCTGTGTGCACTGTGAGCAAGTAGATGATCTGCTCGGCCGAGCGGCACAGCTGCAAAGCCAGGTTGAAAGGCTTCAAGCCGAAGTAGAAAGGCTTAGGAGCATTCGGGAGGCTGAAATGGAGATAGACTGGTGGAGCCAGGCTCTGCCCTCCCTGCAACAAAAATGGGAGCACCTGCTGGAGAGCTCCCAGGATCGAGGGACCCCTGTACTCTGCCCCTCTCAGGTGGAAAACAATAACTTAGAGGAGAGGAGTGAGTGGAGGCAAGTCTATGGCCGTGGCAAAAGGCGAGTGCCCTCCTTGCCTACCTTGCCTCCACAGGTGCCTCTGAGTAATAGATATGAAGCCCTAGTGGAATACAGCCGGTCCAATGTGGTGGAGAGGCAACCTATATCAGAGGTCCCACCACAGTCAGAAAAACCTGACAGGCGTATAGCTACCTCCTCCACAAGGAAGAAGAGAAGAGTTTTAGTGGTTGGAGACTCCTTTCTAAAGGGATCTGAGGGCCCAATATGCAGAGCTGACCCCCATCACAGGGAGGTCTGCAGCCTGCCTGGAGCCCAAATCAGGGATATCACCAGGCAACTCCCCAACCTGGTGAAGGCCACAGACTACTACCCCCTGCTGATCTTCCAGACAGGTGGGGAAGAAGCTGCATCCCGTAGTCTGAGGGGGATGAAGAAAGACTACAAGGCCCTAGGACGGTTGGTGAAAGAGTCTGGGGCACAAGTTGTTTTCTCCTCCCTCCTTCCATTTTCAGGTGATGATGTGGGATGGAACAGTAGGATTCTCTCTATTAACACCTGGCTACGAGACTGGTGCTACAGGCAGGGCTTTGGGTTCTTTGATAATGGCTGGTTTTATAAGACAACAGGCGTGACAGTGATACATGGGAAAGGTTTATGTCGTAGGGGCAAAAGGGTTCTGGGACAGGAATTAGCAGGGCTCATTCAGAGAGCTTTAAACTAGATTCGAAGGGGGATGGGGTGGTAGCTGGGCTTGCACCACTGGGGCAATGCTCTAGTGTTGAGGTAGACCAGGAGGCCCCCCATCCCCCTGGGGTGAAATCAGGGGGTGAATCTGTGATGAAATCGGTGTGCCCAGCTCGCTCCCTGAAATGCCTGTACACCAATGCACGCAGCATGGGGAATAAGCAGGAGGAGTTAGAAATCCGTGTTCGGTCGGGGGGCTATGATCTAGTGGCAATTACAGAGACTTGGTGGGACGCCTCGCATGACTGGAATGTGGTCATGGATGGCTATGTCCTGTTCAGGAAAGACAGGCCGCTAAGGAGAGGTGGTGGAGTTGCTCTTTATGTGAGTGAGCAGCTAGAATGTATTGAGTTCTATCCAGAGGCAGATCAGGAGCGAGTTGAGAGTTTGTGGGTGCGAATTAAGGGGCAGGCTGGCAGGGGTGATACTGTTGTGGGTGTCTATTACAGGCCACCGGATCAGGATGAGGAGGGTGATGAGGCCTTCTACAGGCAGCTGAGAGCAGTCTCGCAATTACAGGGCCTGGTTGTTGTGGGGGATTTCAACTACCCTGATATTTGCTGGGAGGCCTACTCAGCCAGCCATCCTCAGTCCAGGAGGTTCCTCCAGTGCATTGATGATAACTTTCTGATGCAAATGGTGGATGAGCCAACTAGGAGAGGAGCGCTGCTGGATCTGATCCTCACTAACAAGGAGGGTCTGGTTGAAGAGGTGAAGGTTGAGGGCAGCCTTGGTTGTAGTGACCATGAGATGGTAGAGTTCAGGATCTCATGTGGCAGGAACAGAATAGCTAGCAGAATCACAACCCTGAACTTCACGAGGGCCAACTTTGGCCTTTTCAAGGAATTGCTAGGGGAAATCCCATGGGACAGGGTACTAGAGGGTAAGGGGGCCCAAGATAGTTGGTTAGCGTTCAAGGACTGCTTCTTCCGAGCTCAAGATCAGAGCATCCCAGCAGGTAGGAAGTCAAGGAAGGGTACCAGGAGACCTGCATGGTTGAACAGGGAACTGCTGGGCAAACTCAAGTAGAAGAAGAAGGTGTACAGATCGTGGAAGGAGGGGCTGGCCACTTGGGAGGAATATAAGTCTGTTGTCAGAGGATGTAGGGAGGCAACTAGGAAAGCTAAGGCCTCCTTGGAATTAAACCTTGCAAGAGAGGTCAAGGACAACAGAAAGGGCTTCTTCAAATACATTGCAGGTAAAGCCAACACTAGAGGCAATGTAGGCCCACTGATGAATGAGGTGGGGGTCCTGGAAACAGAGGATAAATAGAAGGCGGAGTTACTGAATGCCTTCTTTGCCTCTGTCTATACTGTTGGAGGCTGTCCTGAGGAGCCCTGGACCCCTGCGGCCTCAGAAGAAGTCAGGATAGAGGAGGAATCTGTCTTGGTTGATGAGGGCTGGGTCAGGGACCAATTAAGCAACCTGGATGTCCATAAATCCATGGGCCCTGATGGGATGCACCCGCGGGTGCTGAGGGAGCTGGCGGAAGTCATTGCTAGGCCACTCTCCATCATCTTTGCTAAGTCATGGGCAACAGGAGAGGTGCCTGAGGACTGGAGGAAAGCGAATGTCACTCCAGTCTTCAAAACGGGCAGGAAGGAGGACCCGGGTAACTATAGACCGGTCAGCCTCACCTCCATCCCTGGAAAGGTGATGGAGCAACTTGTTCTTGGTGCTGTCTCTAGGCACATCAAGGATAGGGGGATCATTAGGGGCACTCAGCATGGCTTCACCAAGGGGAAGTCTTGCTCAACCAACTTGATAGCCTTTTATGAGGATGTTACCCGGTGGATAGATGATGGTAAAGCTGTGGATGTGGTCTATCTCGATTTCAGTAAAGCGTTTGACACGGTCTCCCACAGCATCCTCGCAGCTAAACTGGGGAAGTGTGGTCTGGATGATCGGGTAGTGAGGTGGATTGTAAACTGGCTGAAGGAAAGAAGCCAGAGAGTAGTGGTCAGCGGGACAGAGTCCAGTTGGAGGTCTGTGTCTAGCGGAGTTCCGCAAGGGTCGGTTCTGGGACCAGTTCTATTCAATATATTCATTAATGACTTGGATGAGGGATTAGAGTGCGCTGTCAGCAAGTTCGCTGATGACACAAAACTGGGAGGAGTGGCTGAGATGCTGGAAGGCTGCGCAGCCATTCAGAGAGACCTGGACAGGCTGGAGAGTTGGGCGGGGAGAAATTTAATGAAATATAACAAGGGCAAGTGTAGAGTCCTGCATCTGGGCAAGAACAACCCCATGTACCAGTACAAGTTGGGGACAGAGCTGTTGGAGACCAGCGTAGGGGAAAGGGACCTGGGGGTCCTAGTGGACAGCAGGATGACCATGAGCCAGCAGTGTGCCCTTGTGGCCAAGAAGGCCAATGGCTTCCTGGGGTGTATTAGAAGGGGTGTGGTCAGCAGGTCAAGAGAGGTTCTCCTCCCCCTCTACTCTGCCCTGGTGAGGCCGCATCTGGAGTATTGTGTCCAGTTCTGGGCCCCTCAGTTCAAGAAGGACAGGGAACTGCTAGAGAGAGTCCAGCGCAGAGCCACGAAGATGATTAAGGGAGTGGAACATCTCCCTTATGAGGAGAGGCTGAGGGAGCTGGGTCTCTTTAGCTTAGAGAAGAGGAGACTGAGGGGTGACCTCATTAATGTTTATAAATATGTAAAGGGCAAGTGTCAAGAGGATGGAGCCAGGCTCTTCTCAGTGACATCCCTTGACAGGACAAGGGGCAATGGGTGCAAGCTGGAGCACAGGAGGTTCCACTTAAATTTGAGGAAAAACTTCTTTACTGTAAGGGTGACTGAACACTGGAACAGGCTGCCCAGAGAGGTTGTGGAGTCTCCTTCTCTGGAGACATTCAAAACCCGCCTGGACGCGTTCCTGTGTGATATGGTCTAGGCAATCCTGCCCCGGCAGGGGGATTGGACTAGATGATCTTTCGAGGTCCCTTCCAATCCCTAACATTCTGCGATTCTGTGATTCTGTGATTTTCTTTAGGCTTGCTTTATTTTCCTGTAAGAAAACTTTATAGCATTTGCTTTTTTGTTTGTTTTGTCAAAATTCACTTCAGTCCTGCTCTACGTCACTGATTTGAAGGGAAAAAAAAATTAATTCAGGGCTTCGTATGCACAGCCTCCACAGATGTTTTCAGGGACATGTCCCTCCAAAAAAAAAAAAAATATTTCTAGGACTAAATCCACAGCATGCTAAGCCTTTTCAAAGTTAATTTTCTGCAGTGGCCTGTTTTATTATCTGGAGTAAACTGTACCTTGTCTTTCTCCTCTGGTCCTCCGGAAGGGAAATCTCCTCAGTCTGTTTGCTCTTTCACTAGATTGAACCCACGAAGTTCATGAGCTTCACATAGGAGCCCAGCCTGCAATGACTCATATTCCCAGTGCTCTGTCTTGGATGTTGAGTGCTATGAACCATACATTTTCTGAGCCCCGTGACTACATCCATCTGGTTGCCATCTTGGCAACATCTCTTTTGAACACTCTTCCAGAGTGGAGGGATTCCCACCATCTCCAGCTCTTACCAAAATACATCCAAATATATTTACTGTCTCTAAAGTTGTGACTCACCTGTGAGAGGGACCTGGGAGCATTTCCCAGGTCTGAGTTTGCATTTCTCTTCTCTAAGTCCTAGGTCCTGCATGAAGGCAAGCATGACTCCCCCAGGTCCCTGCAGGGCCTCTGGGCAGCAGGATGCCCTGCACAGTGCATCTGCTCAGCAGATTAGGCAACAGCTCACAGACTACTTGACTAACCCAAACTGATTGAAAAGTGATTTTTTCAGAATAAGTCTATCGTTCACGCACACAAAGGTACATAGCAAGGCAGAGATGCCTAACAAGTTCAGGTCTCACCTGAATCTTACTATCATTTCCTTGCAGGTTGGGCTTGATTTTGCATAACCCAGTTACATTCTCTTTGGGGCTCAGTGGGTGGATGGTTCCATCTGCAGCTCTCTCTCTTTTCTATGCCTCTGGTTCACCATCTTCTTCTCTGAACAGCTCATGCTTCTTATTCACCTCACCTTTCCCACATTTGACAGCTTTTAATGTGTAGAGCCCTTTGGAGCCTGTTAACTACCATAGCTCACTGAAGTAAGGCAGGTTGTCTCTCCAATTAATGGCTTTCCTACTGTTCTTCTTGTAAGACTCTGGCAGCTTTTTTTCCTCTTACAGTTTCATTTCCCACTGTCTTCTTTTGATTTCATTCTGTACAATACCAAATAATAGGTAATCTGAGATGCATATGGTAGTTTTACTCCCTTTACAGACGGATGCAGTACCAAGACACCAGTGCAGTGAAGCACTTACAGATGTGCTTAACTTTAGATATGACCTTAAAATGTTACTAAGTCAGGATCCAAAAGCATAGTTCTTATTACTTGAAGTAAAAATGGGATTTCATTAGGTCTAAGCTAGGAGACTCTTATTCTGTTAGGAAAGATTATGATGTGACTTAGGGGGTATTTTTCAGAACAATAAACACAGCTAATACAGTGAGGATAGCACATTGAATGCTGAGGGTTACACTGCCTTCTACGTATATACTTATATTTCAGTCATAAAGTAACTGACCTCCTGCATGCATTGATTAGAAAGCAACAAGTAACTTGCTCTCCCCTATTGTGTTTCCCCAGGGACCACCAGGGCCCCCAGGACCACCAGGACCACAAGTAAGTCTTTGTGTCGGAGCTGTTTATGTTGATTTTGTGTCGCTGAGGTTTATCCAAGACCCACTTGAAGGCAGTAAAATAAAGAACCACAGGCTGCACCAAAGGCTGAGTAGCACAAGACCTTCTGTGTTGGCTGCATACCACGAGAAGTTAATCTTACACTGGGATCGCCTGCCCTGAAAAGATTAAACCAGTTCTAGAGCCAGA
The DNA here is from genome assembly GCF_013368605.1 of Nyctibius grandis. Classification (NCBI taxonomy): domain Eukaryota; kingdom Metazoa; phylum Chordata; class Aves; order Nyctibiiformes; family Nyctibiidae; genus Nyctibius; species Nyctibius grandis. Next base: position 58,877,158 of record NC_090659.1, on the reverse strand, counting down.
TTTAATTTGCTACTGTAGTCACAGTAGCTTCTCATGAACAGAGAATCCTTGCAGTCTTTACAGTATTCAATTATATCTCAGTGGAAAAAATATATGACTTCATTGTTCCAACCCACTTAGGTATTTTTATTTAACATTCAGTGCTATTAAAAAACTTGCAAAAGAAATGCTTGATCTTTTCACGACATTACTCAGTGAATGACTCAAAGTCTGTTGTAAGAAGCACTGGTAGCATGAAATTTTAATTAGAGTTGTCTTTCTGAATGTTTAGGCCTATAAAAATACATTTAAATCTATAAAAATAGTTTGAGGTAAACCTAGACTATTATTTGATTGTAGTTCTTCAGTGGTGTCCTACAGACTTGGATGCCTGAAAAGGCCTTTAAGCATGTGTAAATTTGGATTTTACATTAGAAAACTGAGTCATAAACTTAGTAATTCTTGACCTATTGTTTTTGCAGGGCAACAGGGGCCTTGGCTTCTATGGAGAAAAAGGTGAACAGGTAAAGGAAAACTAATGAATTAATATCCCTGCTAAAGGACAGGTTGAAGTTATTTGCTATTTATAAAGGAACCTGTTTTAAATACTCTCTTAATTTGCAATTGTATTACATAGTTATAAGAGAAAAACAAACAATTACAGCTTTAAAGGTAATGATAATCTCCATAAGGAATGTCATAGCTGAACTAACTTTTACATGTCTAGGTCTAGCTGTGCCCTCATTTACACCAACACAAAACAGAGGTAACACTTCTGAAATTTATAGAGCCTGAACACTTTATATAAAGTGATAATCTTTACCGTCATTCTGGAAACATACAGGGCAAGAGCAAGCATTGCTATATGCTAATCCCAGCACAAAATAAATTTGTCTTGCCCTCAGTTTGTTCAGAGGTTTAGAACCATACTCCTAGTAGGGGCAAATCTGCGTTGCTCCTTTTGTTGCAGTTCCTTACACCCTGTGCCGATCGACAGCTTGACAAGGTATTATAACTGTTAGTAAACGTACCCTTATGCTTTTCCTGCAGGGCCCCCCAGGTCCTCCAGGTCCACCTGGGCTTCCTACAAGAGAATTGATGGGTGTCCCCTCTGACAAACACAAGGTAACTACAGGGTATTTTGCTGAAATATACAAGGAACAAATGTGCTTTTACATGTAGTACTTAGAAGACTTTAGTGTATCAAAAGAGAAATCTCCTACTTTCCCATAGCTTGGATCATGAAGTATTTATTGAAACTATGGTGGCTAAAGTCATTCCAAAAGCAATTCTCACAGACTAGAAGTGCCTTAGGCAAACTTGTTCTTTTTGTGTAAGTATGCAGCTACTGGCCATCACTCACATCTCCTTTTACAAGCAGAAATACCTGCTGAGAAATCATTCAATATCTGATTTTTCATAATAGTGAGTGAAATTTTCTTCCTGTAAAAGCAGCATATCCTTAGGAAAGCTATCTGAATTATTGTGTTTGTTTATATAACTTATCTATATGGTGCAGATATTTGTATGCTTAAAAGTAAGGCTTGTTCATAATTATTGGAGAAATCCTCAACAGCAAGATGCAGTTTATTCTCATCTATTGCTCCTTGCTGGGAGCAGAGGTACTCATACGCTGTATGTGTATATTCTGTATCAGACACCAACCTCCAGACCAGTAGTTTTTCATCCCAAATTTCAAGTTAGAAAGTTCACATGGCTCGTTCAATTTCTGCAGTAGGGCAAGTAAATTGGTATGATACTGAAAAATCTAAAAATGCCTTTGACAGTCTGCAGTCTGCTTTAAATAACATACATGTTGGGATTTCTGTGACTATCAGATATCTCTGCATATGAGCTACTTATCTGGAGAGCCTTTATATTCAATGGAGATATTGTCGATATAGTGAGTAGACTTTAGGCTACAATTTGTCTTATCCTAACAGGAGCTCTTACTTTTGATCAGACAATTCATAGATAATCAGTAGGTAAAAATGGGAAAATGTGCATTTATTTATAGGCATTACTTAGGCACTCACCACCCAGACATCTCATGAACAAGCCTGGAAACAACCTGAGGCATTGACATTCCTAGAAACCTTCTCAGAAAAATTATCAAATATTTTTTAAAAAAGCAACTTTAAAAACTTCTTATAAAAACGTGCATTTCATATGATAAGTGTATGGATAAAGAACAGCACAAGAGTGGTGTTTTTTCTCTTGGTAAACGTTTGTCACTTTGTGTTGTAGAAAAGTTACTGAAATGTAAATGGGAATGCCTGACATATCTGAATACTTTTTCTTTATTGTTAGGGTGAAAGAGGAGAACCTGGACAAAAAGGGGAAGCTGGAATTCCAGTAAGTCAAGTGGAGAAGAACAAAGACAAATAATAATATTGGAGTTAATACCGGTGCATTTTTCATTGAAATAATGCGGTATAGTTATGGAGCAACATAAGCAGGGACACCAGTTCTGATGCTTCAGAAAAACTGAACAACATGACATGTAATAACTCCACAGTACAATCAGTTGTTCTCTTACTGGTTTACCAAAATAAGATTTTCCCTCACATGCTTTTTGATTTTAGCTTTAACTATTAATAAGTCTCTTTACTGGTGCTGATCTGTGTTTAAAAATTCCACTAAATTTCATTGAATGAGTATATATGGAAATTTTCTCAATCCTTTTCAGTCTACTCTCCAGCACATACAGACTTTTGGTCTCATCAGTCATTAAGTCTGTTGAGTAAGTGGACAGTAATCCCATGTGTTGCTGTATCATTTAGACCTGTCAACCAGGCTTGACTGAATGTGGTTTAGTTAACTCACAGGCAACCTCTAGACTGTCTAAATAGCTTTGCCCATTGAGTGGTTCCTTTTTACTTCCCAGAGTGGTTTAAAATACCGTCTTTACCAATTAGGGATGCCTCACTGAACATTTTGCAGAGCTTTCATTTCTCAGATGGTCTGGTCAGTTTCTCCACAAGGTTATGGGAGAAGGTCGCATGTGAGCCCTGCTGCCTTCTGTGTGCAGTAGCCAGTTCTTCAGCTGGTGGTCAGATTTTACACATGTAGAATTTTGTTGACTACATTAGGAAAACCATAGATTTTATGCCGATGTAGCAAAATGGGATATGTGTTTCTCCCTTTTTTTTTTCCGATAGTAGGATGGAGAGCAGCATGCTTGTGTTTGCCAAATAGCTCTCTGAAGCTACAGTTTGAGCATAAGCTGAGTTGCTTAATTGGTTGTATAGTTGAACAATTGCTTTGGCTCTTCCTCAGAGTTGCAGCCACAGAAGAAATAAAGAAGAAGGAGATGATAGGAGGGAAACCCTGTCCTCTCCCTAATGGCCTGCTCCTACTATTGTAATAAAGCAAGCATCTTACACTTAATTTTAAGGACAACAGGTCTTTCACATGCAGCTCTTATTAGATTCTCCATGTGTTACAATGATGTTTTCATCCTGTTTAGCTTCCGTAAAACAGTGTTACAATTTTTTTTGCACATAATGAAGAAATATGTTGAACTGACTTGTAATGTTTCCTAGGGTGTACTTCTCTATGCTCCTGAAAAAGGTGAAGAAGGGGTAATGGGCTTCCCAGGACAAAGGGTGAGTTACTCATTAAAGGTAAAATTCACCCAGCTGAATGTGCAAATCCAAGCTGAGAGTTTGCCTTCAGGGACAAAACACAGATTAACAAACTATAGAAATGATAGTTCTATAGCACCAGGTTGTGGCCAGCTCTGAACTGCCTGATATAGGAAAGCAAAAAGGCCGTTTTGAAATGGTAGTGGGAAGAGGGCCCCATGGGACTCACAGGTATGCCTATACCATCATTGGGAAGCCTTGTGCATCTGTTACCTAGAGCTGTGCTCACTAACCACAGCTACTGTCCTGGTCTTCAGCACAGACTGTGTTTCACTGTTCCCATCATAGCTCTCTTCAGACCGTGGTTAACAAACATGAGTTTGGCTCCAGTTACTTGTGACCCCAGAAAAAAAGCTGATGTAAATACTTTTGGGGGCAGTGTTTCTAAAGTGCTTAAACAGAGAGAGAACAGTACTCAGCATACATTTTAAAAAAATCTCAGCCGTCTTTAAAATCTTCATGGTCAATTTACAATGTATTACTTAAGAGAGAAAAATCAAATACCAGATTAGATTTCATACTTGTTCTGTTTGCACTGTACATGAATCTCATTGAAAAAGTATCTGAACTCTGACTGTTAGTGTTAGAGTTTCAAGATGTCAGATTTATTTTATCTAAGAAATAATGGTTCTTAACCATTAAGATGTTAGGACGACACTTTATTTTGCTAATTTTATTGTGCCTTCACAGGGACTGCCTGGCATCAATGGTTTTCCAGGACTCAGTGGAGAAAGAGTGAGTATTTCATATAAGACTGTTGTTTCTAACACATATGTAGACAATCTGTCTGGCAAGTAAACTGTAGAAGACAAATTCTGCCTTTAATTACACCAGCTGTAGTCTAATAAATATCATCTGGATTCATCCATCATTGTAATTTTGGGTCAGTTATTTTTCTCATCAGTGAGGAAAAAAATGGCCCTATAATTAAAGTCTGTTTTGCTTATAACATGAGCATGTTTTAAGAGCACTACAGGGAGGTGTAATTTTCATTGCTCCCACTACTTCAACCATGATTTATGTGATTTTCTTCCTACATGCAGAAACTTACTTTTTTTAATAGCTTTCTGCAAACGTGGTTGAGATGTATGGTTATCCTGAATATCACAAAAGAAAAAGAAGAGAAAGAAACTTGATAAATATATCAGTTAAATCTCTGTCCCCATGGAAACACACTCAAATATTTAAAAGAGCATTCTGTCAGACAGAGAAGAGCTCATACTTTCTGTTTGGTCTCAGAAAAAGGCTTCTTCAGTCAGCATTAGAAATCACTTACATGAGGTATTCAAATAGCTGTGGGGTGCATGACTTTTCCATGCTTCTCCATCCTTAGGCATTTAAGGATTTGTCCTGCCACCAAGGCATAACAATAATAACATGAAACACATGGGACATGAAAGTACATGAAATATGAAAAATAACATTTGCACAGCTATTTGGTCCGATCACAGAACCTGGTGGTGTGGAAGGGAATATGCTATCAGTAATATGTACATGGAGAGGCTGATGCAAAACCTGGTAAAGCCCAATGGTTGACCTTAACATAAGTTCATGCTCCAGTCAGAATGGTCAGTGGCTTCCCCTTATTGAGGGTGAATCTTGGCAACGATTTTAGCGGAGGGTACATTGGTTTGGATGGAGTATCGTTGTATAACGTGTGCATGAGAGGGGACAGCCTATAGAATCATAGAATGGTTTGGGTTGGAAGGGACCTTAAAGATCATCTAGTTCCAACCCCCCTGCCACAGGCAGGGACACCTTCCACTAGACCAGGTTGCTCAAAGCCTCATCCAGTCTGGCCTTAAACACTGCCAGGGAGGGGGCATCCACAGCTTCTCTGGGCAACCTATTCCAGTGTCTCACCACCCTCACAGGAAAGAATTTCTTCCTAAGATCTAATCTAAATCTATCCTCTTTCAGTTTAAAACCGTTACCCCTCATCCTATCACTACTTGTCCTTTTAAAAATCCCTCTCCAGCTTTCCTGTAGATTCCCTTCAGGTACTGGAAGGCTGCTATGAGGTCTCCCTGGAGTCTTCTCTTCTCCAGGCTGAACAGCCCCAACTCTCTCAGCCTCTCTTCCTAGGAGAGGTGCTCCAGCCCTCTGATCATCTTCGTGGCCCTCCTCTGGACTCGCTCCAACAGCTCCATGTCCTTCTTATGTTGGGGGCCGCAGAGCTGGACGCAGTACTCCAGGTGGGGTCTCACGAGAGCGGAGTGAAGGGGCAGAATCACTTCCCTCGACCTGCTGGCCATGCTGCTTTTGATGCAGCCCAGGATACGGTTGGCCTTCTAGGCTGCAAGCGCACATTGCTGGCTCATATTGAGCTTCTCGTCAACCATCACCCCCAAGTCCTTCTCCTCAGGGCTGCTCTCAATCCATTCTCCACCCAGCCTGTATTTGTGCTTGGGATTGCCCCGACCCACGTGCAGGACCTTGCACTTGGCCTTGTTGAACTTCATGCGGTTCGCACAGGCCCAGCTCTCAAGCCTGTCAAGGTCCCTCTGGATGGCAAACACTAGCCTACCCGATAGTCTACTCGATGTGCTGCTCACAACGACCTCCTTTTTGTTGATTTGTGAGTGATTTGATTCTTAAGAAAGAAGGAAGGATGGTTAACTCCTGCCTGCACACAGATGAAGTCGCTTTTAATTAGGAATCGCTGGCTTCACTTTTAGACCGCCAGCTCCACCTAGTGTAAAGAGATTTTACACCTCATACTCCAGAGGCTCCTTTTCTAGTGGTATGATATACAGTTGCCATTATGGTAAGGTCTCTGAAGTGTGCGGTCCAGTTTGTGGCATCTTGCTGAGAGCTGTGGTATTTGTAGTGCTTCAAAACTGCATAAGTGACTTACAGAGCTGGTTATTAACATCCAAGTTCTGTGTAGGGGTTGTACCCACTGAGAAACTCAGGAGATGCTGAATTTTAAAAATGCTGGCTGATAATCTAACTAGTGTGAATTATACAAATCTACTGGTTTCAGTGAAACTGTGTTAATTGATATCAGTTGATGATCTGGCCACTGTTTTCTACTAAAAGCTCACCTTTTTATCACTAGTCTTTTTCCAGAGTACGTATCAACATTTTCTATAGAGAACGAAAGTTGTCAAAGAGCTGAGTAAAGCACACAGAAGAGATCATCTCTGAATGATCACCGAAATCTGCACTTTGCTCTATGCACCCCCCCAGCAGCTGAAATACACTCTCATGTGATAGGATGTACTGTGTTTTACCACACGTGTTCTAATCCATGTGCTTTGGATTGCAAACTTTTTAAAACAATTAAGTGGGCAGGACCTTAAATATTATAACATTTGCTGGGGTAGGGATGGAAGATTTTCTCTGGGATATGGCATGCTCAGGGGTGGGACAGTTGGATGAAGGTGCCTTCAGGGCTGGTCCTGAGTTCTTCTCATTCAGCCAGGGAACTCCTCTTTGGCCAAACAGGCTGCAGCTGCCTGGAAAACAGCAAAAAGGACCTGTACACTTCAGTGCTATTTTGCTGCTCGCTGTTTGCATTCCAGTGAAAATATGTCCACTTGTAGTGATTCAGGCTTGTTTAGTCCTCTTACAGAAGGGTGGTGTGTGCTGGCTGCCTGGCCCACGTGTCTCACGGTCAACTGGCATGGAGGGGATCCCCTTTCTCCTCCCCCATCCTGCAGACTCCATGGGATGGGATGAGTGTAGGTGCTCCTTCCATCTGCACCACTGCCAGGGGCGACAGAGCCTGCGCTGCAGCAGGTCCCTCTGGCCTTTGACAGGAGTTAGACTTGGTCCAAGAGAGGAACATCAAAACATGAGGAGACTTAATGGTATTACCTGAATTACTACACCACAGGGAGACAAACCACTCAGCTCTGTTGCATAGTTTTCACACTAACATCGTAGGAAGCCAGCTGCTACAGACCAAATAGTTTTATTCTCTCTCTGATAAAGGAAAAGTCAATCATTTTTATGTGTATTACAGGGTTTTCCGGGATTTGATGGTCCACCAGGTGGCTATGGTCCTAGGGGAAGCAAGGTACTGCTTTACTTTCATTTGCTAAAAGCAATAAACCAGATATCATTTTGCTTTCTTTTCTTTTCTGTCATGTAATAACAATCATGTTTGTTGTCATTGTAGAACCGGTTATGTGATTTGTTAACTTGAAATCTCTGAGATTTCTTAAAAGTCATGTCATTGCTTTTGAAAGTTTGTTTCTTTGTGTTTCACAGGCACACCTTTCAATTTTAAAAGAAATTCTCTAGAATAATGTGCTTAGATGTGATTCTCCAACTTTTGTTAACAGGGGGAAGCAGGCGAGGTCGGTGCTCCAGGACCAGTTTCCTATTTTCCTTCCCGCATCCCAAGGAAAGGTACATCTTGTTTGCTTGCTTGCTTATCTTAGCTGCACTTTACTACCTTCTACATAGATCAAAAGCATGAAATTCTGAGAATTCAACTCCTTAAAAAACTGTGGTTTGCTAAACTGTTCCAGAAGGTATAATTGCCTTTGGAGAGAGTGCCCTAATCACCTTTTTGCAGGCAGGTGGCTTCTTTGTCTCTCCTGCTGAAGCTGGATTGCTGTACAAAAGGCATCCATGCATTCCTGTGCCCACAGAGAAGAAACAAGCAAAAAAGCATGTGACTGTTGTGCAGTGAAAGGAAGAATGGGAGAGCCTGTCTTCTGCGTCCTGTTTCAGAGACTGGATAAAGTGCAGCAGTGACAGCACAGCAGAGACCATTCTTATAATCTAATATTTAGAAAGAAAAAAAAAACATTTAAAAAGTCTTGAGGAATAGAAGAGGATTTTTTTTTTTCATTTTTTTAAACTGACAAATTTCCTTTGTGATCTTTTCACTAGGCTTGTAGCACCCACTGTCAGCTCTCCTGCAGAGCTGTGGTGGCTCTGGCTGGCCAGACTAGAAACACATAGAAGGTGATATCAGTTTGCCAAGGCCAAAACTATTCCAAGGAAGGTGCCAGCAAACAGCAAAGATGACCACACGCCATTGCCCCAGCCTATGTCCTCATACCGTTGAGTTTACTAGTCTTGTTGAAAGCCAGAGAGTCTAACAATGAATGGTTCTCTTCTTCCCAGAGAAAGGGATCAAGAGGCCCAAAACATTGTTCAAATCACCCCAAATACCCTGCCAGGCTTTTAGGAGCAAGAGAGACTGTGTAGAGAGAGGAGGAAGCAGGCAGAGAGCTGGACACACCATATGTCCTCTAGTATCATTGACCTTTGACAAGAGCACGATACTTTCTGCAGGCAATAGCTGGACCCAGGCAGATGCTTTTGGTACTGGGGAGCAGAGGAAAACTCACATATCATACATCTGTTATAATGGCAATTTCTTGTAGGAAAAGGAGGGGCTCTCCTCAGAGAGCTGGTCTTCTGTGCTTCCCAGGAGCAATGTAGCTCTAGCAGCATATAAGAAAGAGCTGAGAGATATTCTCCTTCCTTCTTGCTGGGCTTGGTGGCTCCACATCATTCCTGTCACAGGCCATGCTCAGCTCCGAGGTATTTGGGCTTCACAGAAATCTCTCAGATATATTTCTTTATTCAGACTGAGGCAGTGTGAGGTAGCAGGTTTTTCCATTTCTAAAGCTACCTTTAAGGAACAATTGTAAATTCTAATATTCTGAAGCCCTTGAAGTTCCAAATTTTTCTTTTTAAGAACTAGGAAATCTGCAGTGTATCACAAGTCAGCATTTATGAGTCACAAACAGCATCATATTAACATGTGTTTTGTGGAATCGGGGATGTCTTTCAGGTGCAAGAGGTGATCCAGGCTTTCCAGGTGTTTCTGGACTACACGGAGACCCAGGAGAGGAGGGAGATCATGGGCTGCCTGGTCTTCCTGGATTCTCTGATGGTAATATCCCAGCAACACATGTTCCAACTGCTTAACTTTATAGCAAGGTTTAACTGATACAGGGTCAGGGTGAGGGAAATATATATGCGGACCATGGAATATGCAGTGCAGAGTGGTAGATAACTGCAGGGGCAAAAACTGAGAGGAGCATTTTCCTTTGGCCTCGATGGGGCTCTGACAGAACAACTGAAGTAGAGGTGATGGCAGAGCCTTGCTTCAGTAACTGCTAGTAATTTGCACAAGTGAAAAGTGCGGTTACCATTTTTGCTCTATGCTAAGTATCTCCATTTTAATTTGCATGCTAGATGCAGTTGCGTGAACTTTCCCTTCTGCTACATGACAGCTCTTTGAGCAGCGTTATTAAGAAATTGTTCTGAACTTCTTCCCTGGCTCTGTTTCAGCGGATGGGGATAAGCCAGGCTTACCTGGAGAAATGGGACCAAAAGGCGAAAAAGGTGAATTAGGATCTCCCGCTTATCAGGCAGGCCCGCCTGGGTTTCCGGGTAAGCACGGCACACCAGGACTCCGTGGTCCACCTGGTCCCGCTGGATCCCCTGGTAAGTGCATGAAGAGAGATGATGAGAACTCACAGGAACATCTTTGCTTATTTTAAAAATAGCTGTTGTCAAGGCAAAGTGAGAAAGTAGATTTAGGGAATGAAACAAAATGTGTGGCAGGGAGGACACACAGGGGAGAAGTGTTGTATGCTCATCAACGAAGGAAAGGTTTGCATGGTTTTTAGACATTCCTGGCAACATTTGAAAGAAAACAAGGTCTGGTTTGGGCTGGGGGAGGGATATGAGTGTCAAGTAGTGTCTGAGAGAGCTGGATTTCTTCCTTAGCTTGGAGAAGAGAAAGCTAAGGGGAATCTTACTGTCTTCCCCTACCTCTCAGGAGGTCATAGGGAAAATGGAACCAGATGCTTCACTAAGGAGCACAGCGACAGGACAAGAAGCAATGGTCACAAGCTACAGCAAGGGAAGTTCTGCTCAGATATTGCAAAAACCTGTTTCACCGTGAGGGTGGTCAGATGCTAGAAGAGGTTGCCCAGAGAGGTTGTAGACTCTGCACCTTTGGAGATATTCAGTACTCAGCTGGACAGGGCCCTGAGCAACTTGCTGTAACTTTGAGGTTGCCCTGCTTTGAGCAGAGGGTTGGACCAGGTGGCCTCCAGAGGCCACTTCTGACTGAGGTTGTGCTATGCCTCTGTGAAAAGCACCACACTGCAGTGCAAGAGCAGGACTGGAGAAAGCGATGTGCAGGAGGTGATCCAGAGCAGGCAGTCTGTGGTACTGCAAAGCAGGTTGTGCTGAGAGAGAGAAGCAAAGGAATTCAGGGTGAGAGAGAGGAAAGAATGGCAAGGATCATCTGCCACAGCAGATGGAAGTTACTGAGAACGGGTGTAGGAAGCTGTGAGAAAAGGGAGAGAGGAAGAGAGCAGCGGGTAGATAACAATGGGGTGGGTTAGACAGTAAATTACATTAGGGGAAACAGAAAAGGGCAGATGCAGTGTAGCTCAGAGGACTAGGGAGGAAAGAGAAGAAAAGTAAATCTACAGTAGATTAATTTATATTTTATTTAATTAAACTTCTAGGTTCTCTCTTTGGATTAAAAGGACAAGAGGGGACGCCAGGTAGATTGGGCGTGCAAGGTTTCCCTGGGCCAAGAGGACAAAAAGGACCTAAAGGTAGGTTATAACAGATAACTTGATAGATGATCTGCTGTTATGTGTTGTGTAAAGCTCCCATTGTTTTCAGTCTGAGTTTATTGAACTATGACATGCTCAGGGACCAATGAATTTGTTTTGAGGCTAACACAACAAGGAAACATTGTGTTCGTTTCTTGTAAGAAAAAAAAAAAAAAGTAGTACTTTTCTCAACTATTTGAGAAACCATTCAAGTATTCTCAAGTCTATATATAAAGATGGATGCAGCTAAACATCTATTTGTTGTGACAGAGCATTCTTTCTTCTCTTCCCAATCCTTTCCTTAGGTGAAGAAGGGGATTGCAGTAAATGCCTTGTGGATGATGAACTCAGAAGAGGCTCTACTGGAGCCCCTGGCCCTCCTGGCTTTCCAGGAACCCCTGGCCAGCCTGGGAGGAAAGGAGAACCTGGTGATCAAGGACCACATGGTATTCCTGGCTACCCTGGAGCAAAAGTGAGATACTTGTTTCTTTATTGCATAGTTTTATATGCCTACTAATAAAAAAAGAACCAAACTATTCTCCATGGAAAAATGATGAAAAGTATGATTTCTTTCTTTCTGTGCCACTTCAATAGCTTTCAGATTGCTATCTACAAAATACTGAAAGCCAAAAATTGCTAGGATGGAGGTGAAAATAGGATATTTTGGGAAGAGTGAAAGATTTCCACATAATCCAAAGTCCACTTTCCATTTAAACAAAGCTGTTTCAGCAGAACCCTTTCAAACAGCTGTAGCACTGAGTATGATCTGACTGTCTAGAAGGGTAACAATTCCAGTAGTAACTTAAGGTTGTTGCTAGTAAGATGCATATGTCAAACTGATGAAATGTAAGGTTCTTGTTTACCATACATTAAGCCTTCCTAAAAATCACCATTCAATAACCCCAAGAAAAGGGCTTTGCTTATAATTGCTTGCTTGTTATCTACACTTAAAGGTGCTCTACTATGTGGTATGCCAACTGCATCATGGTTCCTCACAGGCAGAACTGACTTCAGGAAGTCACATCTCTCAAGATTTTAGAATAAAATTTTTGTAAAGCTGACCCAAAACTGATTTTGTTTATGCAAAGATGTCAGAGCAAACATAATGTTTTCAGTTAGTGCTTTAGGCTCTTCTGAACATCAAAAAAAACAGACTCACTCACAACTAGCTTAAGTTTGCGATTTTTTAGAATTAAAATAAAAAAAAAACTTTGACGTGATAGTGGCTGTCAAAAAAAGCAGAAAAAATAGATATTTTTTTCTGAAAATTCAAAATACTTTTATGAAAAGTTCTACTTTCTAAATGTCATGAAAAAATTAATAAAAATATTTTCAAAAAGTTCAGTGTTGAAACTTTGGTTAAAATTTTGCAAGTTCTGCAAGGTTTTTAGCCTTTGAAATGAAGAATTTCAATATCTTCATCCCAGAATTGAAGTTACTGTAGAACAGACAGTAGTATAGACATATACAGACATAGCTTAGCATAGCAAAATATCGCTCAGCCGCAAAGCCCTGACTTTTTCTCAGCTTTTGGTCTGCAACAAATTCAAAGTAAAACAATTTAGCTTAAATATTCTTGGTCCATATTCTTAGGCAGAAGTGACTCCATAATTCTTTGAGCACATTCAACAAGTTACATGTACGGACAATAAATATACTTAATCTAGATCAGATTTGCATCAATTTAATGAAAATAAAATTTTATCCCAAGCAAAGGGCATTTTTTTCTGTGGAGAAAGAGAAATTAGAAACAGCTGTAAAACATTTTGAAAACACCTGTGTGCTAAATTGCATTATACATAACATCTAAACCTTGAAAACAAAAAAAATAGCAATGTGACCATCATACTATTAATGCAGTATTGCTGCTAAAGATTTCTGCAGTTATATAGTCAGTGAAATAATTCAGCATTATATTAAGTGCCTGAGATTTCTTTTGGCCTGCAAAAAGCAATGTCCAAAAGAAACATCTTGACCATGGTGTATAGATGTGGCTTCACTAACCATTAAAATGCAGTTTGCAAATATGGCCCGGGTAAAGCAGGATCCTCATACTCAAATCTGATCTCCCACTTTAGACTTACAGAAGTGTGATCCTGTATTGTTGAGATGCCCTGCAGCTGAGATAGGGTTTCCACACATGCTTTTCACCAAGAAAATCTTGGAGAATGTCAGTAAAAGGCAGTGATGCAAAAGACACCCTTTTAAATTATGTATGGCACAGGAGTATTTTAAACAAAAAATAAATATGTCAGGTACATCCCTTTCCTTCAGTGTCTTCCTTGGAGTTCAGTAAGAGTTGGCTAGGGAAAACCTAACATGCATGGCTTATATTTTAGTTAACATGAATGTAATTATTCAGAACTAAAGCAAACTGGTATAAAATAGTCAATGGTAAATGAGTCTGTAACCTCTGGGTCTTGGCACCTGCCATAGGTTTTGTCCTGTGATTGAAGGGCTCTTGGCCAGAAGCTAGCAATACCACTTTCAGATGGGCTGTTCAGGAGGAGGATTCTGCATTCTGCCAAGCGATCAGGAATGCCAGAGATTAGTCTTTAGTTTCACCACAGTTTGCATTTGCAAGAGAGGAAATCTCCCTCCTTGGAGATGTTCAAAGCTTGGCTAGGCAAGGCCCTGAGCAACCTGCTCTAGCTCCAAGTACTGGGTCGGACCAGGGACCTCCAGCTCTCCCTTTTAACCAAAACCTTTCCCACAGGTCTGTGGTTTGGGGCAGGTCACTTAACCACTCTGTGCCCAAGTTCTTGTCTCTGGTAAATGAAGATGGTGCTACTTTTCAGCCCCACACCAGTGTTGTGAATCACAATCCACTGCCAGCTATGAGGCTGTCCTCTTTTGTAGTGGTGAGCAGGAGGAATTGCAGGTCAATATAACCCTGAGTTTTGTTTCCATGGTGCCAAAGAGTTGCTTACAGCATTTTCTTTAGTGGCTAACACTGAGTAATTTACCATGTTTTCTCCAATGCAGTTCTGCAGCTGCAGTCGTCTGCAGGACTCTAGCTCATGGAAGGCCACAGTTCTCCCAATGCCATCCTCATGCAGAAGCTCCCATACCATGCCACATAGACCTTGGTCCTAGTTAGAGCATATTAATAAAGATTCAGGCACAAGAATGGGATTACTGAAGAGGAAATCATTCACAGAAAGTAACGGGAAAGCAGTAAAATTTAAGGAGACTTCTTTTTTTTTTTAAATAGGACAGTGGAAATACAAATCTTGATACTTATTTCTTAAGTGGTTCTGTTTCTTTTTTTTTTCAATGTATGTAAAACCAGGGATTTTCGGGTCCAGATGGATTTCCTGGACCAAAAGGAGAAAAGGGAGATTCTCTTCACATAACTACTAAAGGTAGAGTGGAAATTAATATCACATGTATTTTGCTGTTATTTATACCTTTCATGAGAAATTAGTCTCACAATGAAAGGTCTTCTTTAGGCACCAAAGGAATCCGAGGAGATCCCGGCCTGCCTGGTATCAGAGGTGAAGATGGTTTCCCAGGCAGAGATGGATTAGATGGTTTACCAGGACGGCCTGGCCTTCCGGTAAGAAGCAAATCCAGCTAAATCATTTCCATCACACTCAATTACTAATGCATTTAATTCTATGGGGTGATGATCACTAGGCTATCCTTCTCTCACAGATAATGATGCACAACTAGACTGGCTTTGCTGGTTATTGATTTATTAAACATCAGGTTTATTCTCGGGATTTTTAGAAAAATCTTGCACTTTTATTTCCATTTTATTTAAACAACTAAGTAGTAGTGTATAACCCACTTAGGCCAGCTTGTTATTACTGGTTAGTTTGTGATAATTAGTGGTTTATTAGTGACTCCTTCTGGCACTGTAAGAGAGATTCTGTGTGCCTGAACCTCATCAGCTTTGTTACGACTAAATTAAAGAAAAGCAAAGTTTACTACAATTTTACATCCTCAAAATGTAAGTTGTGTCATCATATATATGCTTGATAGCACCTCACCTAACTAACTGTAGCCATCTAGAAGTTATACATTTAGTCTTAGTTCGTTTTCTAAGCTCCGTCTGTAGGCAAAAGAAAAAGTTAAACACCTTGCAAGAGCAATTCATCTCACCCATCCTAAATGCTGTTTTGGACCACTGGGATGCTCTTATATCATATTTGAAGATGGGCCAGAACCATGTCATCCAATCTGGACCACAGTGCTTTTTACTACCTGTAAAGATGATGCTTTATATTACTTCTGAGGATGGAAACATTTTCTAGTGATGTTCGTATGATGTTGATTCAATAGTGTAGAAATACCACTAGAGGAACGGACAAAGGAAAAATCTGCCCACTTGGGTGGAATTTTATATCAGCTTTTCTCAAGGTCTCAGAAGTAAATGCCACACCAGAACATCTCTAGCGATGCACGTGGTTTCCCCAAAACCCACTTGCAGCTTTTCAGAAAGGGCAGTCAGCCTTTGCACAGCAGTGATTCATATTGCCCAAGTGCCATTCATGGGCCAACATGTTTAGGTGAATGTTCCCTCTAAGAGTCCTTCTCTCATGCCTTTTCTGCCATAGGGTCTAAATTAAAGTCATATTATTTCAAATATATTTTATTTGCAGTGTTGATTTAAAGAGCTGGGATGCAACACCTGAGGAATTACTGCCTGTAAGATGTTGTTCATGAGAGTGGTTCAACTGTTTGAGTTTTGTTTGTTTCTCAGCAAAGTCAGAAGTTCCTGAACCTCCATTCACTTCCCACAGGGCGATGGCATCAGAGGTTTCCCCGGCGATCCTGGTTATCCAGGTGAATTAGGCCCAAAGGGCTTTCCAGGAGAAGCAGGCCTGTCGGGTGAAGGTTTTCCTGGTCCAAAAGGGTACAGGGGTCCTCCAGGTGACCATGGACAAGATGGAAACCCGGGACCTCCAGGTCTGCCTGGTCTGCCAGGAGAGCCTGGCCAACTAGGTAAGAAACATCACTCTGTCTTACATCAAAGCCATGGGGACCATTACTGAATTGTGTGCAACATCTGTACAGCACGCTGTTGAAAAGGTAGCATTTGGTGGGGGGTTATGTGGGTAAAACAGGATTGCTTGTATTAGTTGTCCAGAAATCTTAAAGAAGGAAGTACTTCAGAAGTCCCAGTAGTTTCATGTCAGGTATTGAAATAGCGTGAATGAATGTGTTAGTGCCAGCAAGTAACATCTTTCAGGTTTCAAGCAGTTGGAGGCAATGGAGCAGTATTCTGCTATTGGAGTACTCACAGGTGGTTTTCTCTGGTCTTCCCCATCTAACATAATCTTTTAATTGACCAGAGGATATCATGTATCCATCCTTCAGAGCTCTTCATAGTATCTCTGCAGCTTTCTGAGTCACTTCCAGCATAAGAATGCCAGGGCTACATTCACAAGAGCTCAGGCTCAGAGTTTTATTGCTCGACTTTGAGATGCCTGGCAGAATATTCAAGCCAGAGCAGGCACCTGCCAACCCTACACAGTGCATGGGACACATAGCCTCCTACCTCTGACAGGGTTAGGTTTCAGGTCTGGATCTAATTAGTCTATGGATAGAGAGTTCCAGTATGTTATAGCAAATAGTTTGTGTTGTATGTATGCATAATACATAAGAGAATACATTATCTGATGTTTTAATAGACATTTTTGGTTAGAACTGACAGCATTTTACAGTTTTCCTCTTTTCAATAATAACTGTCTTTTCCCATCCTTTGGTCATAGACTGTGGGCAAGTCATTGAAGACTTTTCTAGAGGAGATGGAACTGAGCCAATATGGTCAGGTACTGTACATACAAATGGTTTGAATATATTTTAATATTTAGTCTTATGCTGCTCTAATGGCTTGATACTTTCCTTCTGATGACTGCATTGAATGCTTGTGATTGTAAACTATTTGAACATCAGGTCACAAATAACCACGCATATGCTGTATGTAGCTCTAAAATAATCTAATCAAATTGAACATATTCTAAAATTATTGCAGTTTTAGCTCTGCAATTCAGAAGTTCTTTATTTCATCACTCCTGAGTGTTTATTGTGACAAAATAATGATTACCATGCAATCTATAACAACAGTCCCAGAAATAAGGTGCCCAAGAAAACTGAAGCAACTTTTTTTAAAGAAGAACTTTGAGGGAAGATTTTCAGTGCGATTTGACATGTAGAGAAAAAAAAACCCTTAATTTGTACCAAAAATTGACTTGATTGATTGCTTCAGGGGTATAAATTGTCCACAGGGAAACAAAGTGTCTCTCTTACTCTGAAAAATAGAGTCATCCATGAGGTTGGATTACCCTTCCCATGCCGGTCTAACTGGAGCAGCCACCATAGCCCCTACAAAATAGGCAGAAAAGCAGCTCTTGGGGTGGAGCGCAGCTTCCGTGCTCCCCCTCAAATGCCACCCATGACCGATTTTTTTTTTAATGAAGAATAACACCCTTTTAAATTAGGGGTTTGCCTGTTAATTTTATTCGCCTGCTTTAATGATGTTGTCTCAACTGCAGGCACAGAGCTGATGAGAGGCACGTATGGTGCGACTAACCATCTTTGTTTGCAGGCGCAGGCTGTGTGAGGCCACCAAAGGGATCCCAAGGCAAGCCAGGACTACCAGGAGCCACAGGTAACGCTTTGCCTTCACCTTTGTTTCCCACATACACTATGTTTTGAGGGAGATTTTGCCAGATCGATTAAAGTTGAGCCTTAGCAGTCAGCAAGTTATAGAAATGACAATGGAGGACAGCATTAACTTGAAGCCAGCAGAGTGATCTAAGCAATGTGCAGCCCAGGTGGCTGCACCATTCCTGAGCTAATTCTGCCTTTGCTAATGAGTGTCGGCCATGAAACAGAAGACAGAAAGGACAGCCCATTTGCTATTCTCCAGATGCAAGTAAGTGATAGTATACAGAGAGAGTCTACAAGTTTATTGGTAGATAGTGTACTGAGGTCCCTCAGAGATGACTGGACACCTCACATGGAAAATTCTGTCCTCCGAGCGCAGGGTGATAAAAGGTTGCAATGGAGGACTGTGGCAGATCCTTCTTCATATTCCTCCTCATGTGATATACAGAGCTCCTCCAGCAAATGTGAGCCTAAAGTCTTTCACGTGGCTTGGTGTAATGGGCCAGGTTGTCTGATGCAATGCAGTTGCACTGTCTGTAGCCACGCACGCCTTCCTTGCAGAACTGGTCCACCCTAGCCCAGAGGGACCATGTCGTGATCCTGGGCCTTCCCAGCACTGAGTTCCCCACCTCTTTCCAAAAGATAGAGGAAAAGGAGGTGGGGAGAGGGTCTGAAGAACTGTGAGAGATGGGAATTGAGAGAAACACAGACAAGGTGTGCTGACTAGTCATAACAATTGACCTTGAGGAAGGAACCTCTGACCAGCACTGATAGTTCCTATAAAGCTTAGGTACTCTGAGCCTAAGCAATAAAGCTGTTTTTTAGTAAATCCTTCTCATCACCAGTTGGTAAAGATACTGACAAAAAACATAGCTGAGTCCTTCAGAGTCTGGGAAATGTAAAATTATTGATGCACCCATTCCTATGCCCTCTGTGCTTTAGCCAAGGTCAGAGATCCAGACTATAAATTTTAAGGTCAAGATTATTTTTTCCCAGGACAAGGTTTATTATGGCATGCATGGATTGATGGATTGATTTATCACAGACTAATGGATCTTAAAAGGGAACATTTTATGTCTGTTGAAAGATGATGTGTATCTCTGACCTATGTTTCCTTAGTCCTAATGCCTTAGTTTGTTGTTAGGATCAATGCTTCTGAAGGTTGTTTTCTTTGCCATCTTTGTAATTTTTTTCTGAGTATGATGATTTGTTTTTTCTTTCATTCATATGAGCTTGAAGGTTTTTCTTTCAGTGAATACAGTCAGATATTATAGTGAATACAGCGAATACAGAAAAAGTCTCGCTGTAAGATTACTGTAACACAAGTGACGCTGTTTTCACGTGTTTTGTATTTTGCACTCTTGGTTGGCTCTTTAACAAATCTTTGTCTTTGTCAGCTTATATGTTTTAGTAATTTTAATCGTAGAATCATAGAGTGGTTTGGGTTGGAAGGGACCTTTGTTTTGCATCCCTTCCCTCCAAAAACTGGAAAAGGCCCCTTGCTGAGCCCAGTGCAGAACTCTGTTCTTAGGCAATTCTGGAGCTGGAAACCTGGGAGGAACAGGACACATTTTACAACTTTTCTCAACTTCTCATTGCCATAGCTGTGTCAATCTAGTTTCCTGGAGCATCATTCCTACCCACATTCTCCAGATTGACACAAAAGCACCAACACCTCCTTTACACTATTTTCATTGTCTGCTTAGAGTGATGTGGTTTTGTCCACAAGATTTCCCACCTTCTTTTCAGCCAGGATGGAGCCCTGCTATAGACAATCAAGCCTCTCAGTGTCCTAGGTGCTGATGGCACCCTGTATATCAACCAAGGAGTCATGTTTATAGTCTCACACCCTCATGTCCTTGTGCTCCTTTGAAATTCCTGGCAACATACACAGCCCACCCTAGGTTACAACCTGGTTATTCAGTAGTCTCAAGACCTACATGACCACTGTTGAATAAAATGTTTAAGTTGTTTTCTGTTTCAAACATACAGCTAAAGCGCTTGCAAACTAAACATTGGTCTAAAATAAAAACTTTTTCTTACTACTGTTTGGTACGACATGTTAACACCAGCTAACATGGAATAATGAGTTGCTGAAATATGTGGTAAGCAGTGGTTGCATTCTCCATCTGCTGCCTTCTTTCTCTAACGTGGTTTTTTAATTAGTGCAATACTGAACAGAATGAATGAAAGTCCATTATTACAGATGGGAAACAAGACCAAGATGCTATTTGGGTGAGAGGCACACTAGAATTTTTCATTGAGACCTGAAAGCCTATGATTTTTCCTTTTAATTGCTTTCTGAGAAGTTATTGTTCATATAAGGGAGAGAACAATAGTCCTGTACAGCACTGGGAAAATGCTATTCATGCTGCATTGGCTGTTTATGTGCACCTTATTTGTGGTCTTTTTAAAGGTTTTGTTCTCCCCTTCACAAAGAACAGCTAAAACTGCAAGCAATCATGGTTAAATAATGGAAATTCAGAAAACTAAAGGGGAAAAAAGTATCAAAATTCAAGTGATATTTTCCTTAGTTTGTCATAGTTAGAGGTGAGGGAAACTTGCTTTCAGTGTAATAAATAAATGAGTTGTAATTCATGGCGATGCTAAGCAACAACACTTAAAATGTTAAAGCATGTTGTTGACCTTCAAGCCTGAGGTGGGAACTTAATGAGTTTGAGGAGCTGGGGAGAGCAGGGAAGCAAAACATTCCACAGGAATTATTTTCAAAGAACGAACTTTACAAAAAAATCTTGATCTTGGAATACAATGAATTAATGAGATTCATATAATAAAATTATTGCATGAAAAGAAAAAATATATAATTTTATAAACTTAATGAAAGAATTCTGCAAAATGCTTGTAGGTTTTGAGATGTTAAGAAACAGTAATATTTGGCCTTACCCAAATGTCAAATACCACATCACAAGGAAGCGAGGTCTCATTTTACCTGTCAGGAGATAACTCCGTATGAACATGAGTTCAGTGCCAGAGGAACACTTTTTCAGGGCACAGCCCTTCTTTTACTACCAAAGTTATAGACTTGTACGGTTACAAATATAATAAGTAGGCTAGTTAATTTGTATTCAGTTTCTAGGATGATTAGATCTAACCTTTAGCCTTATATTTCTGTTTCATGGTTATCTAAACCAGTCTGCTCTTCTTCTGTGATCAGTTTAGCAGGGAAGAGAAAAATTTGTTCCTCGTACAGCATCTCATCTGTGCCCGTTTCTGTTGAGCATTCTTCTTTGACATTGCCTTTTGACATTAAGCTAAAAGCCTTAATTTACAAAATATTAAAAGTCTCCAAAAGTCTGTGAAATTAATTATTTTCACCTTAGTAGTCTTCCTATCATTAGGCTTTAAGTCAGATTAATCCATGTTTGTAAGAGCACTTAGCCTAGATTTTTGGTCCGTGTCTTGGGATCTTTAATACTGCTAAAGAGCTACAGTATAGTCCCATTAAATTTAAAGAGAAGTTTCATCTTTGCATCCGGAAACACATCATGATGATACTTGCCACTACCTTTTCTTACATTATATGCACATTTCTGTTTTGTTTGTTCAGATCACACTTTCTTACTTTCTTTCATGTAATTTAGGCACAAAAGGTGCAAGAGGATTCCCAGGTGATCCAGGTCCAGTGGGATACCCAGGGCTAAATGGTACACGAGGTGATCCTGGTCGGGAAGGATTCCCAGGTCCTCCAGGTATCTTGAAATAATTAGTAGTTCTTTATATACTTTTGACCTCTTTGCTACAGTCACTGAAACACAAAACCTTGATTCCAGATAGATACATTTTCACTTACCTTCCCTTCCCCGTTCAAACAATAAACTATTACACAGAACTGCTACTTTTCATATCCAAAAGGATTTCCTGCAATTTCTATAATGACGAAAAGTAACATAGATGCTAACCTTTTAAAATTTGTTTTATAGTGCAAAATTATAAATGTGACAGTAAAAATTCATGAAGTTCACATAGAGATAAAGAAATTCAATAACAAGATATTTCAGATTTCAAATGGAATACACTCAGAATGATGATGCAGAAAGAAAGAAATTACTATTATTAGTATTTCTATTTAACTCTTTCCAGCATTAATATAAATTATACTGGACATATCAAAGGTGGAGTACTAGCTACTCACCTTGCCCATAGGCAGCTGTGTTTCCAAACAGTGTTTGCAAGTGTTCAGTGCCTGTCATATTTTATACTAGTCTGTAATAGGTACAGATTAATTCCCAGGGCTTCCATATCTCTCCAGAGGTTCCAGGATGTCCAAGACACATCAATTAATTGCATATATAGTCGACCTGATCATAGATAATAAGTCAGATGACCCTAAAATAGTGCCGCTGCACACACATATAAGCTGCAGTGGGTATGTTCACAGATCATCAGGCAGTCCAGCAAGAGTTACTGCCAGAAACTCCCACTTCCCTGTGGTTGACCAGGTTAATTTGGTCAGAGAAATGGGCAATGAGTTTCTTCTGTAGCACAATTCAGAAGCCATTGGTGCCACTTAATTTAGGAGCTCTTTAGAAATTCTCTCCATCTGTTTTCCAAGTCCTAAATCCTCACAGATGCCTAAGTGCTGCAAACTTCCCCAAATCCAGTGCCTAGGTGCTGCTTCACCCTAAGGCAGCACATGACCTGGAAGTATTCTCTAGGCTCATTCACAGCATCTGTAGTAGAAAAAGAGAAAGCAAAAGAAGAGTTGATGCATGTTCTGGTCAACAGGCAAGAGATGCATCATAAAACATGGCTCTGCAGTGTAGAGCAGGACCATGAACCTGTATTTCCCCTGCTAAGCTCTGCAGAGTGCTCTAAATGCTAAATTACGGCTTCCATACCATATGGCTCCTAGGCCACAGGGTGGTCAGCACTCAGGCCAATTTTCTGCAGTCTTCCATACTGTCTTTCACCAGTGCTTGGACTTAACTTCCAGTCCAGGTCCAGTGTCCCAGTCCGCAAGAAGCCTTTCCCCTGTCGTTTGTGGTAATGGAAGCTTGTGCCCTCCCTGTCATTCACCTACAGGATGGAGGACAGGGACAGTGGCACTCCTTCATCAAGAGCGTGAAGTGATTGGCGTTGGCCCCTTGAAATGTGTAGGGAACAGCAACAGCAGTGACCCATCTGGGCAACTCCGCCAGATCTTCCCAGTCTATCAATATGCATTCACTCCTCATTCATTTTTTCAAATTTGACTCCCTGCAATGTTTTACCCCAGCTGCGCATCAAACCAGGTTCTTCTGTACAGGAACTGCTTTTTTTTGCCCTTATAGAATAAGACATTTATAAAATGCTGCAATAGGATGTCAAAATAGTTGCACAGAAGTAACTGTGCTTGGAGCTGTGGATCTCTCATATCACCCGGGCACTAGGTACCCTGAGGGTCACCTGTAAGTTCTGCCAATTTCCACATGTGGTCAGATGTTCTTATAAATGCTACATGGTTTAAAAACATTTATATAATACTTTGATTCTACAGGTTTCTGCTAACAACTAGGGGAAATTACAATAATATAAAAGGCGTTATGATGATGTATCTAGGATTTGAACTCCAACATTTGTAGTGAACCCTGTGATGCCTAGTCCCTGTTTTATTTATAGGTTTTACTGGGCCCAGGGGAGACAGGGGCCCGAATGGTCTACCTGGACTGCAGGGACACCCAGGCCTTACAGGAAAATCTGGTGCTCCGGGAGCAAGAGGACTGAAGGGCTTTCCTGGTGACGTTTTAGGAGCAGCAGCAGGTTCCCGAGGGGATGTCGGGCTCCCCGGCTTCTCAGGGTTGAAAGGCATACCAGGAGATCAAGGAGTACCAGGAGTTAGAGGTAACAACTACTTCAAATAAAGAAATGTTTGAGTAAGAGTGTGATATAAATGTAGTCAAATTGTAGACATGTGAGAGACCGTGTTAGAACGTGTCGGAGGTACTGATGACCCCAGCATCAAATCCCAGTGCCTGATGATCTTCCATCCCTTCCCCATCTACCTCAACTGTTACCAGTATGCCTGGCTCCTCCAAACACCTTCTGGAGATCCATTGCTTATGACCAGCACTTCTTCACGTTGCACTAAATGAAATCAGCTACAATAGGATACCAGAGAACCAGATTTTGCTCATCTTTGTTGTGTTCAGATGTACTGTTAATTTTTGCCACTGTGGTTAAGGGAACGGTAATGTAGTTATTATCCTGACTTTTCACTTACATACTGCATAATACTGAGGTTGTTTCCCATGCCAGAAGATGTTTGGATAATACATGGCCTTGCAAAATAGCATATTGCACTAGTGCAGAATTTGTAAATTTTAACTAAGAGGACATAGTGATTAGTAAATGTTAATAAACCTTTTTACCTGGTCAGTCTTTGGGCACTCAGGAACAAGAAAAAGATAACATTATATACTTATTCAGAGCTTTAGGGTGTTCATTTTATTTCATTATTTCACAGAGCTTAAAAAACACGCTGAACTCCCTATAGAAAACAGAGAACACCATAGTTTCTCTACAAAATCTGACTTTGTCACTCTCTGAATTCTGTGGAGGACTTTCAAAAGCACATGTGGGAATTAAGCATCCCCTGCTACACAGTCTTGTAGCACAGTCAGGAGCATTTGGACACATAGTTAAATTTAGGACTGCTGATTACCCCCTTGCTCTGTTGTGGATGTGAGAAAGGAGTGGTAATTGTGTGACTAGCTCAAAGCAAGGAGGTGTATCGTAGGAATCTGTTTTGGAAACTCTTCTCATGATTTTCAATACAAATAAGAAAGAAAAGAAGAGCATCCTCTTACGTGAGTTATCTGAAGTGAGGAGAGCCGGTTTCACCTTCAATAGAGCTACAGAGATAAGGAAAGGGATGAAGGCAGCTCTGTGGCACTTGGCAAATTTCAGAAAAGGCAGAAAACATCACTAACACCTCTGAAAAAGGCAAGAAATTCAAGGTAAAATATGGATTGAAAAGGAAAAAAAAATTGTGTAACTTTGTACCTTCTTTCTAAGCATTTCAAAAGAACTAAGTTTTCAGTAATAACAAAAAATAAGTACAGTGAAAAGAAAAAGCATTACTAGTTTGTCTGTTCTTGATTTATTTTACAGTTCTGACAGAATGGCTCCAAAAAAAGCATGTGAATTTTTGTATGAGTCACGTTTTTTTTCACTTTTATATGAAGTGACTAGTGATTCCTTTATATCATCTATGCCACTTAAACTACTAGCCCCTCAGAACAGAGCGCTAAATCCTGTATTCCGTTGTTGAGAAAACTCACCTTATGTGACCTCAGTTATAAAGCACACTTAACTACAGTCAAGCCAATGGACCTACACTGATGTAAAACCTGAATAAAAAGAAGCAGATCCATTTGGCCTGGATTTTAAGTGCCATGTACTTTTGACATCTTGTACACTGCTGCTTCTTCAACGTGAATGCAAAGCAGGCATTACCTTTTACATGTTGACACCGCCTTTGCTCTCACGTCATAGAGATGTAAATTTTCACCCAGTGCACTAAGTCATGTAGAATCAGGGCCTTTTTGCTTAGGAATTTGTATGAATCTTATAACAGTGCCCTGTAACGACCTTACTTGAAAATTTCTGAACAGTACCACAAAACCAGAACCCACCGTCTGCCTGAAATGTTCCCATTCCTGCCTGTAGAAAAGATACAGAGCATTATTTCAGCAGCTCAGTCAGCTGCTTGATTCGATTCTTACAAAGATATATGTGATAAAGAGAGAGATCCGAAATTACAGAATTATTGGGGTTAAAAGTGGAAGAGACCTGCTCCATCTATATCCACCTGATGCCAAATTGTTTCAATTAATTTGAAAGAGCCAGTCAACCTTTCTGATGCAAATATGGAGATCAGTACTGGTAATGTCAATTATTTTAAAACTAATGAGCAGTGTTTTAATTTGCTTTTCCTGTTCTCACTGAATTTTCAGAGGAAAACCATACCCTGAAAGACTAGTGCATACACAGAAGTGATATGTAATAATCAGCTCTCTAGATATTCATGCATGATTATGGTGTTGTAGGAGCGGATGGTAACCCAGGTTTGCCAGGACCCAAAGGAGATCCAGGACCGCAAGGTCTCCCTGGTTTGATGGGATTGCCAGGAACACCAGGAACACATGGATTCCCAGGGCCACCAGGAAACCCTGGGCCAGATGGCGGGCCTGGCTCTCAAGGACCTGTCGGTGAGGAAGTATTGATGTCCTGTGTCACTCCTCCTGCCAGTTCTCTGTGACAGGATAACTGTATGGTTTCCACAGCAGAAAGTTAACCTTGGGGTTGTGGCACATGCCATTCTTTAATTCCCAGCCAGGGAAATTATAGTAATAGTGCAGACACTGGGATTGAAAATTGTGCTGGTATCACAGGTGGGAAGTAGGGGTGATGATGATCCTCACTGGCAGAGCTGCTGCTTTTCCTTCTGCAGCCACCTACCAAGCCAGGTGAGAGCTTGCTGGTGGCAGACTGGGAGAAGGGAGCTACCAAATGGGAGTAGTCTTATGGAAAAGGGGCTTAATTTGTAAATTAAAAAGGAGGGGAAGGTCCTGTTGGGAGTGAGTACAGAACCAAGCTGGTAGCGAGACTGGTTTGCATTGATGAGTTGCGTTGTCTTTATAATCATTGCTGAAGTTCTTCACTGAAAAAAAAAATCCTAATTTTCCCTCCTCAACATGAAGCTGGTAGGATAGCAGTTTTCTCCCTCTTGAGCTACCTTGTGTGAAATCATCATGTATGTCCAAACGCTTTTAATCTCCCTGTTCGCATGTTCACATGGCAGGTCCACCTGGTGCTAGGGGAGAAGATGGTGAGCAAGGGTTTCCTGGCCCCGTGGGCCTGAAAGGTCTGTCTGGTGACAAAGGGGAAGCAGGTTACCCAGGATTACAAGGCATACCTGGCGTGACTGGTCCCCCTGGCATAAGAGGAATGGATGGCTTTCCAGGAGATAAAGGTGAGCTCTGGACAGCTGCTTTGAAAAAAAGTAGTGTTGCTTACAGCTGTTCTGTGCTGAGATGAACAGGACACGTTCTCTGCTGGTCTACCTCTGTTTAAAATGGAAGAATTAGGGTCATATGCCTAATATATTCCAACATCACTGTCTGTTTCCCCCTGTGTTGTGCTTGGCAAAATGCTAGCTTGTGACGTGCAGCCCTATTTAGAAGGGCAATGGCTGTTTTATTTCCCCTTTTAAAAAAATATACAGTATTTACTCTTTTCTCTCTCCAAAAGTCTTTCCCGTGTCCCAGTCCCACCAGCTCTCAGTGAAATTAAAGAGATGTTTCCCCAAACCTTTGCATTAAAGTTTTTTAGAGCTGGCACTTGTATACTGAGCAATGCCAGACACAAGACCTCAATGTTGGCTTTTACCAGGACACTAATCTTACGTATAAAGAAGGTGAGATTCTCACTTGCCCGCCACGAAAATGCTATGTATAATGCAAGTTGTCTACATCACACAGGGAGTTTCAACAGGATTCATCTCTGTGTGAAGCCAAGTTAAACACAAAAGAGGGGTGCATGCCTAAAAATGCATGTTGCAATTTCATCAGTTGGAAAGATGGGACTTTTTTCCTAGGACAACGCTGGAGTAGTGATCAGCTCTTATTTGAGAAGAATGAAGATCTGTTTGTTAGCATGGCCCATGTAAAACAGCATCCTGTTGTTTAGAAAAGAGGAGTATGGGAATTTTTGGTACAAAAGGGCCAGCCAGTCCTAGACCCGTAATTTGTATCTCTACATGTAGAAGAACAGGCTGACTAAAAACCTTGCGTAAAACTAGGTACCTTTCTTTAGCATATCTGTAGGACAGGGGTTGAACTGATCTTTCAGAAGAAGACACTAAGTTCTGGTCATCCCCATAACATCTCCTCTTGGCTAGTTGAAGCAGTTCAATGTACCCTTGCTCTTCTTTACCTCTTAGAGAGCTTGGGTGCCTGATCGAGAGCTGCAGCTTGCCCTGGGCATTGAGACACACAAAAAGAGGTTCACATTTACTTAGTTTGCAGAAATCTGAGTGAGGTAACAGTTCTCTTCCCCTTCTTTTTTTAAAAGGCTCAAGAGGCTCACCTGGCATTGATGGTTTCAAAGGCATGACAGGCCTAAAAGGAAGACCAGGCATCAAGGGAATCAAAGGAGAATTTGGCTTCTTCGGGCCTCAGGGCGATAAAGGCTCACAGGGCGCACGTGGCTTTAAAGGTATTTGCTTATGGGTGGTACCAGTGTGTTTGGTTTTCACATCTGGAGAACTATTTTACAAGGACACAAAGACAAAGCAGACACATTTTTCACATGGTAAATTTAGCTCAGACATTCCTCCACCTATTTCACACATGAGCCTCTGGCTGAGAGGCCTGGATTTTAGGCTCAGGGAAAGGTTACTTATGTGACACTTTACACATGTCAGAGACAGACATCTCATTATTCAGCTGAGCTCAGAGGATGGCACTTCTGGGCATGTTGCAGAACTCAACAGAGCCTTTTCCCGGGAAGAAATAAGGTGTTTGGGGGAAAAGATTCAGATTTTGCTCCAGTTGCACTATAAAGGCACTGAAATATTCAGAAAACCAGGCAATTAAGTAGCTAAAAGTTTGAAACATATCAGTTGATATCATAATCAGTGAAATGAAAACTGTAACTCAGATCTCTTTCTTTGCATACAATTATCTTTAAATACACGCTTTACCACAAGGCCAAAATGTTCTTTCTAGGGACCCTGAGATAATAGGTTTTTAAGAAAAAACGGTCTGTAATTCAAAGGTTGCAAAACAGTGCTCCCAGTAATTCAGGGGAGGTCTTGGGAAAAGGCATGTGTGAAAACAGCCCCTGTGAAGAAAAGTGCAAATATACTTCTTGGTGAAGAAGTGTAAGATGGTGCATGATCATAGGAGACAAGTCTGGGTGGCTGGCCCGTCTCTGCATCCTACGAAGAACTAAAGACAGTCATACAGTCTATTTGGGTCCTTCCTTCAGGATATTATTTACTGATGTCACTAGTAATCTTCAAATCAAGAAAAGGAACAAAATAACCGGTAACAAATCCAAACACTTAACTTTCGCGCAAGGCTGTTTGACTGAGAGTTTCCCTTTCACTGGAACTAACCTACTTTTCTGTGCTTTCTCCAGTGTGCTTTTTGGTTTTTTTATAAACACATGATACCTAACTGATCTGCTGAGAGGTAAATTATCTATCACAGAGGAGTCTGGGTCCAGCTACCCAGGACTATATGTACAAAAGTTTAACTCAGTTTTCATGTTTTCTTATGCTCGACTGTTCTGCTGACACGTTGTATTGACACAGGTAACTTTTTATGCAAGTGGATTTTCCATAGATTGTGCAAGATTATTTATTAATCCCTTTTTGCTAAATTCACTCTTCTGTTCGCTTTTTCCAACACAGTGCCGCTTTTTGTAACATGGTTGGGTTTTTTACCCTTTAGGTGACCGTGGGGATCAAGGCCCCCCAGGAGAACCCCCAAAACTCAAGCCCAGCATGATGATGGAAGTTAAAGGTGAAAAAGGAGATGTTGGAGAAAGGGGCACAAAGGGATTCTTTGGCTTAAAAGGTCAGTAATCACAGCAAAACAAAGCAAGCACATTCAAGACTATTGATCGGTGTCTTTTCTCAGTTACCATATTAAATATTCCCCGCACATCCTACCACTGCGGTGCAGCCCACCCCAGCAAAGTCTCTGATAGTGAAAGCTGAGCTCCCAACTACGTTTCACAGAGCCACCCCCGAGGAAAGCTTTGCGGGGTTATGTCGCATGTGTGCTGCCTTTTTGTACTAGCGCATCATGGTGCCATGTTTCGAGAAGACTGCTAGCAGGAAAGTTTCTTACACATAAGCAGTTGCGTGTCAGCCTTCCCAGCTTTAATAGTTTGAGTCTTCTTTATTTTTCTTCTTCCCTGCCTGCAGGTAGCAAGGGAATGCCAGGCATTCCCGGAAAGACAGGAACTCCAGGGTCCCCTGGGCATCCCAGCTACATGGCCGGCGTGAAAGGGGATGTTGGCACGAAAGGGCTGACAGGTCTGAAAGGGTATCCTGGTCCAGCCGGCTCTCCTGGCATCAGAGGCTTCCCTGGCAGCACAGGAGGCAGGGTGAGTTCATGCCGTGAGGGAATAAGGGTGTCCTTGTGCTGGCATTCACCCCTTGAAGTTGTGTTGAACAGCTACAGTGCAAAGATAAAAAAGCAATAAAAATTGATTAAATAGATCAAATATTTTTGCTTGATCCCTCCAACATTCATTGAGCAGAGTACTTTCTTTTTTCATTGGGAGACACCCAAATTTCATGTGCCAGCTTTTTGCTAGTGAGGACCCAGACAGTTCCTTCTAGGTCCTTGGTCCTGGTTCTGTAGCTGTTGGCAAAAATTATTCTTAACGCTGGGCTTACTCTTCCCTTTCTCCCAGGACTGATGGTCAAAAATTACTCACTGTCACTCATCTAACAGTAAAAGAGTCTTAAGAATCCCAGCTCCTGTAGGGTAATTCACCGTGATTCACTTTGGCTGCAAAATAAGTTACACTGGAAGAAATAAACTCTTACAAAAGGCCTGACAGTAGACTCACAGACTCACAGACATCATTCACTTAAAAGAGCCAAAAACTGTGTTCCTTTCTCAGGTAGCTTTGCCCTTAGATTTCAACAGGACTTTTTCCTAACCAAGGACTGCAGGACTAACTACCATATATGTCTAATAGGATGTCTTTGCAAACATAACTTGTCCCTTGGTTTGTACTGGTTTGGTTTAGCTGATTTCAGCCAAATGACTCTATAAAGTACTGCAGAAACTCAAATATGGTAAATTTAATGGCCTTTTTTTCAATATTTCCAAACTGTGCTGCTTGAAAGGTTGAATAAATCCTCATTCTCATTAACTGATACCTGTTTTCAATCATATGATAGGGAGAAAAGGGTATTCCAGGAATTTCAGGCCATTTTGGTACTCCTGGCTCAGATGGTGAAATAGGTAAGTTTGTTCTCTTATCTGAGCGCTCTTTGTATTCATTACCCATGAAATGCTCCACATTAAGTTCTGAAGAGTCTTAGGGGGTCTTCAGTCTTAAAGAGTCTTCATACAGTCTTACAGAATGATATTGTAGCTGTGGGAGGCTGTGAAAATGTTAATACTGCTAATTTCATGCAATGTATACTGTCCATGGATAAATCCATCCATGGCAGGGAGGGTGGCTGTTCTAGAGACTTTATGTTTTTCTTTCTTTAACGTATTTGTCTTTTATTTTAGAAAGATAATAATTACTGAATTTTGCCTTGGAAGTTTCACTTCCTTCGAAACAACAGGAAATACTGTTTAAATTAAAGTCTTACTGCTCATGTGTTCATTTTTGCTTGAAACAGGTGAGCGGGGAGATACTATAAACTTACCAGGAATGCCAGGCCTTAAAGGGGAAGTTGGTGTGCCAGGCTTAACAGGTATTAATTTCACAGTTGCTCTGGATGTATTACTTCTCACATACTGAAGTCCACAGAGGAAGGGAGGGGGAGCTTACTGTGGGCTTTTGATGGCTGTTGAACCTGTGCTGTCATGACAGCTCCTGAAGAGGTTCATCTCTTCTTTATTGACATTAGTATGTGCTACATTTACCTCTTCAACTGAAAGTACAGTTATATCAGTAAACATCAATCACTTGCAACTCCAGTAAACATTTCTATATAATTTTTTGCCATTGATGACAGAGGAGCAGTATCAGGCCGTGATTATGGAAGATGGGATAGCAGAGTCAGGTCGATTTTGGATTGGGTTGGTTAAGTAATGTATTAAAATTTCCCTGCACATGCAGCGCACTTGAACATCAAGTATCATATTCCACATAATTTGGGGAGTACTTTTAAAAACAAATTTAATGATGGTTTGGCCAGCATGCTGTAGACGACTATTCATTCTCCCAGATGATGCAAGCACCCTGACTAGAAGAATGTCTTTGTGTCAAGACCAGGACCCATTCAGTAGCCAACTTCACATTATGCTTTTTAGCTTAGGGTTGTATAGAGATTATTAAAAGAATATACTGGGTTTGTGGTTTTCCAGGCACAAGAGGAGGCACAGGACAAAAAGGCGAAGGTGGTGATCCTGGTTTCCCTGGCATTGAAGGCCTCAAGGGCACGCAGGGTGCCCCTGGCTCTGTGGGACAGAAAGGTAAAATATTTTTTTTAACTCTCCAAAGAATAAAACTGTTTAAGAAGAGAAACACAAAAATCTCTTCCCTCAAAAGAAAGTCATTAAGTTTTTTAATATGCTGATCATTCTGTAAGTTGGTAAAGAGCAATGAAAAGGATGTGGAACTCATGGCAGAACTTATTAAGAGGAAATTTCAAAAGCCTAACTCTGCTTCATACCAGTTTTACCTTTTTTATAGTGATCATGTGTCCAATCAAAGTGTTGTATTGCTGGCACACTCAGGTATTCTAATGCTGTCTCAATACTACAAAGAGGTGGGCTTTTCAATGCTCGTCTCTGCCATAAATGAAGTCAATATATCCCCCAAAACCCAGTTACTCAAGAGCCTTTGAGCCAGGCTCGTTGTCCAACTGTACTGGGGAACCAAAGTCAGGTTTGGCTCTGGCTGGATCATAAACTCGGGGCTTAAGAAGATGTCTTATTGCAGGAGGATCATGAAAATGCTCTTTCAGAACAGTTGCTCCACATTTCTCATATAATTATAGGGCTTACAAATTCCAGCCAAGACTGGAGCAGTTTCGGTAGGTACCTCACTGGGAAACAGTCCTTGTCTGATCAGCTTTCCAGTCAGAAAGGCGAAACAGATGCAGCAGAAGGGGAAACTGAGATGCCCATAAATTAAATTACTTATTGTAACTGGCAATAGAAGTAAAATTATCATTTTCATAGGAGGAGCCCACTGTATTTCTGAGGTTGTCAGAAACCTGAAGTTTGTAATGCATTGTTCTGTTATACCTTGCCTCTCCTACCTTTGCTCTCTTCAGTTTTCTTCTACTTGGATGAGTGGTGCAGTGTCATACAATGACATTAGGAGGGGAAAGGGAAAGCCTTCATTTTGGTACCTGGGAGAACAAGGATAGCACAAGTCCATGTTTTGGGCTGTTGGTTTTAAGGACGCTCATGAGCAATGATTCATCACTGTCACACAGGTTTGCCAGGACTGGTCGGCCCCCCAGGGCAGCAAGGAAGCCCTGGGACGACTGGATTGCAAGGTGAAAAGGGAACTCCCGGCTGGCCTGGCTTACCAGGACAAGCAGGTATTCATATAGCTTCAGCTATTCAGTCATTTCAGTGTGAGCACTTGCTATTGTTCCTTTGGGGTGAAGAAGAAAAAAGGGGGCTTTTTGCAGTTCAGAGTGGCAGAGTTCCCTCCAGTAAACATTTATTGCTCGTAAAGTCCAGGTGCATTAATGAAGACCCACATGGCTGCTTTCTGATTTATGGCTTCTGAAGGACTGGTGTCTACTGAGCTCACTTTAACTGCTGATGAGCTCCCTCAACCAGGAAAGCAGTTTTCAGGAAACATTTTCATTTTTCATGACAGCTGGGAAGAAAAAACAAAAAATTATTTAAAATGCAGCAAGTGTAGTGATATACACTATTAGAATATTATAATGTGGCATTAGAGAGCAAACAATATATTTGTCCTACATCATCATCAAAAACTGCGAACTGATCCAATGTCTGGTTTTAAGGATAAATGACCTACGCCTCAGACAGAATTCTGCTATCAAAATACAGGCGATTGATAGTTTAAAATGAAGCTAGCTGTATCACAGGATACAGAATCTCATTGGTTGCCACCTAATTCCTTAATATATTAAGTAAGCAGATTTTTTTCTACAGTACAGCCAGAAATTGCCCTGCTTTTAGTAAGATTCATCTATCTGAATCTGCATCAAATCTAAGCTAATACGGTTATGAAGGCTGCCTTTATAGACAGTGAAGAGAGAGACAGACACTTGTTATTGTGAAGGTTGAATTGTCCTCCAGAGCTCTGGCTGTTGATTAGAGATACCTGTCTAGCTTTAACATCATGCTTAACACTTTGACAGGTACAAAAAGGTGGGATAAATTTTACCTGTAACAGCAGCAGCAGCAGCTATTAGACATTTTGGTAGGGTTTTGTTGGTTTTTTTTAAATGACACAGAGTTAATTTCTCCTGAAGAGAGCTTCATTATATTCACATTTAGAGCCTACAATTATGCCATAATTGTCTTGGTTTGAGGATTTTGGAAAACTAAATGGTTATGAACAAAATTGTGGCAGCAAGACTGGAACTAATGGCATACTACCAGACTGTCACGGTTTAAAGCTGGGCCAGCTATTAACCAGGTGGCAGATGCTCTCTGTTAACCCTCTCCCTCCTGCTAAGGGAAAGGGAAAAGGGAGAGAGACTTATGGGTTGGAAAGTTAAAACAGTTTTAATAAACTATAATAATGAAAAAGAGTATAATAACAATAATAATAGAAATAATCAAATATATACAAATATATACAAAACCAAGACTGAGAGCCTGGAAATCCTCCTCAGGCAGAGTTGCTCCCCCAGCACAAGCAGAGGGGAAAATGCAGTAGCTCCCCCCAGCACAGGCAGAGAGGAAAATGCAGTAGCTCCCCCTGCCATCACACCTGCAGGCTTTTAACTGGACAATTGGCAAAGCTGGTACCAATCAGTGGGAGACAGGAGGGCCCCTCCCTCCTGGGCCCCACCTCCAGGAGGCAGTGGGTTAGTGATAAATAGGAAAGTGAGAATGACGTGTATGGGATGGAATACCTCATTGGTCAATTCTGGGCCACCTGCCCCATCTGCTCCTCCCTGCAGGTGTGACCCCCTTTCAGCTCTTCACTCATAAGCAGTGAGGAATTTAGCAGTGACCTTGGTTTCTCTAAGACTAATTGGCCTGGTTTGGGCCAAACCAGGACACAGACGAATCAGAGATATTGAAAAAAACCTCTCATAGTGAGTTTATTGGATAATAACAAAATTTGCCAATCACAAAACCATGGTGTGGTGTATTTCATAATAGGCTTATTGTAATGAATTAATTTTCATCTAATACACAAGATTTTAACACAGAATAGTATTTGTTAAAGCATTTGAATTTTTTTCCTAGGAATATATACAGACTCATAGAAACTATTGTGATAATCATGACTGTAATTCTAAAACAGGCTTGCCTGGCTTAAGAGGAATCAGTGGACTGCATGGTTTACCAGGCACTAAGGGCTTACCAGGATCACCAGGTAAGTGAGACTCTCATTCTGCCTGTTCATGGGTACAGCATTGTGTTGGCTGCAAGTTTGTTCAGTGAGATCTTTGCAACGTAGTTTTCTTGACTGTGTCATCCAAAGCCCAATGTAGAATTTGCTTCATTATTGTGGGCTTTGGCAAACAACTTCATACACTATGTGCTGACACACAGATGGATTAGAACACAACTTCAAATCATAATTTCTTTCCTCTTATAAAGTTAAAGCCTCAAGGCCTTTTTTTCCCATTGTGAGCCATTTTTTCAATGAGCTATTACAGACTCATGTATTTAGTAAAACCACATGCTCTATACATATAAGTAAGCATGCTGATACATTGTTACATGCAGAAACATTTCAGCTTTCAT
Organism: Nyctibius grandis; assembly: GCF_013368605.1. NCBI lineage: Eukaryota > Metazoa > Chordata > Aves > Nyctibiiformes > Nyctibiidae > Nyctibius > Nyctibius grandis. The sequence goes on along the minus strand of NC_090659.1, from coordinate 58,841,740 downwards.
CTTAATTTTGAACAACTCTACAACAGGTCCAGATGGCTACGGCTCTGCAGGTTTCCCAGGTGCGGTGGGTGACAAAGGGGAAGCAGGAGAGCCGAGCAGAGTGGAAGGCAGCCGAGGACCTCCGGGTCAGAAGGGAGAAAGAGGCGTTCCAGGTTTGTATTCCAGAGAATGGGATCTACTTACTACCGTAGTAGCAGCATCTTGTAGCACCCACCAAGCTCAGCATGCTGCAAATGCCAGAGGTTACTCTCAGCCATCAGCTCCCAAAATATTTTTAATGACGCTCCAGTTACACAAACACTATGGCTTTTCTTTCTTTCTTTTTGTGACAAATCTGTCAATATTTACCTTTCTTCTGAAAAACCTCACTGTCCATCACTGTGTGATTGTCCTGCTGATCCCTCTGAGACTCTATTCCCACACACAGTGCTTTACTCGTGCCATCACCCCTGGTGCAATGTAAGCATACAGCCTTCCAGCTCAAACCCACTTTGTTGTAGCAGGCTGTACTTATCTGAGTATGGTTCACCACCAGTTCTTCCACCAGGGAGCCACCAGACTGATATTATGGATCAATCAATCAACTAATTACAGGGGTTTTTTAAAAAGTGTTTCAACATTTCAGCTCTGAAAGGAGTAAGGACCGGCATAGGTATAAAACCTTACTGCCTTTGCCTACTTGGTTCAATGGCTCATTCCTATTCTTCTGTGTTACACTTTGTTGTTACTAACATGCCGTGCCATCTCAACCACCATTCAGAGATTTATTATCAAGCCCTGGAAGAAACAGATATTTCACTTATTCATGTTCTTTTTTCAGAATTAATTAGTATTAATTTTTTTTAATGAGTAAACAAAAGGGTATTTATGGCTTCCTGACAACTTGAATCTACTTTAAAGAATAATCTGTCATTGGTGGGCCAGATTTTTGGCCATTTAACACTTTTCATCTATAGAGAACTTCTTGGATTCAAACTTTTGGTTTTAACTGACCCCAGAAAACCCTAAGTGTCTGTGACCCCTGACTCTGCAGGACACAGAAGGACGAAGCTGCTTTCTTGTCTGCTTCAATATACCTAGGATATTTTGAGTACTTCCTATCTTGAAACAATATTTTACCTGGCAGACACAGGATTATTAGCATTTCACACAGTGAGATGTAATTAGTTATCCAGAGAGCTTTGGCACAGGACTAGTATTTGGTTCTTTTAAGAAAAACCTCCACAACATGATCTGAAAAAAAGAAAACAAAAATCAGTGGAAACTGCAGGTGTTTTCCATTTTGAAAATCCCATTCCTTATACTTAGTCTAAGGTGAGTCCTTGTAATTGCAACTTGTGTGTTTTCTTTTCAGTACTGTTTATTTCTTTTCTTCCTTTCAGGAGTCCAAGGACCCTTTGGCATTCCTGGGCAGGACGGATTTCCAGGGCCTCCTGGGATTTCAAATATATCAGGATATCCTGGTGATAAAGGCTCCCCAGGTCTAGATGGTGTGCCAGGTAATTCATGCCTTGTTCCCCTCAGACAACAATAAAAGATTAAGTCCAAGGTTGTGCCCTCAGACAACAATAGAAGATTAAGCACTGGGTTAGCAACAGCAATCATTGTTATTTCTATCTCAGTTCAGTAAAATATTCCTATTAAACGCAAAACACTAAACTAAACACTAAAGTGCATGAATAATTGTTGGACAGAACTAATGGTACGTAAGATAATAGGGACAGACCTCTTGAAAGCAAAAGGCAGTTCCTCCAGGTTGTCCTGATGGAAGGGATTGATTTTCATGCAAATAACAGATTTAATCATCCAGAATTCTCTTTAACAACCTTCAGAAGCATTATGCTAATTTACTACTTTAAAATCTGAGGTCTGTGGCAGACCTGCAAGTCTATGGAATATTTTCTTAATCATTTACAAATTTTTCCTATGTGAAATTACTGTGCAAACTAAGTTACACTGGGAAGCATTAACTCTTCTCTCTAAAAGTCCATGCCATGAGCCTGCCTCTCTCATACATATGAAAGAGCCACTCTGTGTCTCTCTGTATTCAGACACTGATATACCTGTTGCTTATTGGACTGCACAATCGTTTCAAACTGTAGTGCCACTGTGAAGAGCTTGTAGCAGAAGTTGCAGGTGTCTCACTATCATCTTTGTATGATGCATGGAAATTTTTATGTAAACTCAGCAAAAACTTACAACTGGCAAACCAGATGAAAACCAACAAAATACCTACATTTCCAAATGGAAAGAGAACATTAGTTGGCCTAACTGCATACTGATTCCCACTCACCAGGCAGTCACTGGATTAAAAAACAAAAATAGACGCTGTCAGGAGAGTGGGAACAGGAACACCATCTCCCAGCCAAAATGGTGAGACAGACACGGCTCGCTCTTACTTTGCCACATGCATCTTGCATTTGTATCCACACATGATCCAACTTCCACAGGCAGCTTGAGAGATGCCCCACTCAAAACCCTAGTTAGTAAGTCCCTCTCTCCTTGTAAACAAGGTCCAAATATCTTCTTAGGCAGCAGAGGTAGCTGAAGAGAAACCTGTCAGGTTTAGCTTCAGGCAGTATGTAATTCTGGAAAAAAGAAGCTGTTCCCATAATTCCCAAGACAGCATGAAGTAGTTATTTGTATCCAGATGTTCAGATGAAGCACTAAGATACAAGAAACAGTAAGTCCTTGGATTATTTACCACCTGGCACTGAGTCAGGTACTCGCTGCTCTCTGATTTCTCTAGTTACTTGGAGAATTTAGGATGAAGCAAGGAGGCACCTAGTAAAGCAGGGCATTTACTGGGGAAGGAATAGCTCATTGAAGGCTGTATCTCAGCAGGCACCCAACTTCTGCTGAAATCTTGCTTGAGATGACACTCAAGCAGCAGGAAGGTATGCCAGCCTGAGAGCAGGAGCAGGAGTGCTGAATAAGTCTATTGGGTAGCTAAGCATTAGCTCCCCACTTAAATTAAGGAAATAAAGCCTGATGGGGTACAAATAGATAGTACTGTTATTTTCCCCTGTGCCCAGGTCATAACTATAAACAGATTACAACTTCTATGTGCTCTAAACAGGCTATCCAGGACTACAGGGGCAGCCTGGAATACCAGCTCCACCAGGAAGCAAAGGAGAAAGTGGACAACCTGGTGTGAGTGGACAAACTGGCCCAAAAGGAAGTAGAGGTGATCCTGGCTTAGCAGGGAGACCTGGCGTTCCTGGGTACCCAGGACCAAAAGGTAAGGATGGGAAACGCTGATCTTGGCTAGGGGCAGGGGAACCTCCAGTGCTACAGCATCTTTAATAACATGACTTTTGCACTCACTTGATCTGTGTTGAAATGTAATAATGCCACCTGCCATTTTTGCGTTAAAGGTCGCAAGGGTGAACAAGGTGTCATCGGCTTTATGGGCACAGTAGGATTTCCAGGTGATTTAGGACCTATCGGACCCAAGGGGGATAGAGGACTAACTGGTGAGTAAGTGCAGTCAGACACGTGACTCCTTTCTAGACTACTCATTTTGCAACTCCACAGAGCTGATCTAACTGGCCCTGCTTTGAGCAGGAGGTTGGGCTAGATGACCTCTGGAGTCCTCTCCAACCTACATGACTCTGTGTGACCCCTGGCAAATTCCAGTGGACAGATGCCTGAATTTAACATTTAACAAAAGTCAACTTTTTGCCTTTATGAATTTGTTTTGTATGAGGTGCCAACTCCAAAATCAGAGCCACTTTCAGGGTTAAAAAAAAAAAAGAATTCCTGATCTAAACTAATCCTCCAGAGCAGACATACTGGATATTTAGAAATATCTTTAAAATCCTTCACTCCATCTATACCATCATGTATTTGTGTCTCCCAAAGCCCACCAAAAGATGGTGCTGAACCTCAGAGAGCTGTTGGCTGCTTGGGGGTAACTTCCCAGCTTCCTGTGTCATATATGAGGGAGCAGTAGCATTATTCATTTCCTTCTGCTTATCTGTGTGCTGGCCCAGAGAAGACAATCCCCATACTCACACATTACCCCAATATAATAAATACAGCTGCTATACCCAAGGTGGTGAGTTGCAGACCACAGTCCCTCTCTCACATATGCAGCCAAGTAACAGCAACATATCTGTGGATGAAAGCACATTAAGGAAAATACAGGGGGGTTTTAATCAAACTATCTCATCTTGCTTCTAATCACAGGCTTTCAGGGCCCTCCAGGCTCTCCTGGGCTGCCCCCTCTTCCTCCAAGACTGGTTGCTGAGCAAGGTTCACCAGGTCCCCGTGGAAATATAGGACCTCAAGGAAGCCCAGGAGATATGGGACCTCAGGGTCCACTGGGCGATCCAGGTAGGTATCTCACACACAGAGTGAAAGCTCAGTTCCCCATAGCAGAGCGAGGGCACCAGAACACTGCTTTGTCTCTCTTCTACTTTAAATTCTGTAAGTCAGAAAGGAGAGTCAAATTTTAGTCTTTCAAAGCTAGGGCTTGGCGTTCCTCCTCCTCCTAGAATCCAGAACATAAGCAAAACAGGAGAAAACTTCGTCAACACTCACATAGCCAAGGCAACACCAGATACGGATCTCACTTAAATCAAGACTGAACATCTTTGGTGGAAATGTGCACCTTGTGGGTGTGATATCAACCCAGGGAACATAGAGTTAGTGATGCGTGGACCCAATGCAGTGCACCTTTTGCTACTAGCCTCATCAGAGATGCATGCTGGTAGCAAGAGTGAAAGATTACGGTTGTGGGGCTAATGTAGTCTTGATCCCAGCAACCTTTTCCAATGAAGTCAGTGCTCTTTGCCTGAGCAAGAACCGTAGGATCTTGTCTTTAAATTGGTGAACCTGGCAGATAGGACCAAACATATGCAAGTAGAGCACATGTTAACAAAGTGGGTAACATGTCGGTGTCTCTGCAGTCATTGTGCTTATAACTGTTGTTGATGCAAGGTTTCAGAGGCTCACCCGGAGACCCAGGACTCCAGGGCAGGGGTGGCATTCCAGCTCCTCCCGGCTCCAGAGGTGAACAAGGAGGAACAGGGTTTCAGGGTCCAGTGGGATTTGAAGGTAAGAGATGTAGCACAGCACTTCCCTCTTTCCTGTTTCACTGCCATAAATTGTTCTGTAGTTACTACATCACTGGATAGGGAGGAGGGGAGGAGAGAGAAAGTTTCTGTCTTCACAGCTTCTTCACAAGGGACAACTAACTAACTTTTAACAGAGTTGTCTTAAAGCAATATTTTCGGAATAAGTTTTGATAGTTGTAGATGTCAGTCCACTCGTGAGTGAGTTTGTTTTGATCTGAGTGTATTTTTATATTGGTTTTCTCTTGAGTATTTCAGCCTAGTTTTATACTAACAGTTACATTAATGGAAATGAATGGTTGGGTAGGTGATATTTGGATAGATGATGTTTAAGGGAACATATTTGCAAAAGAAATATCTGTGTCCTTAGCCAATCACAGAGCGGAATGATTACTATCTTTAATTAGCTAAGTACACAGAGAAAAAGGTATTTGCAGAGCATAGTTTTAACTGTATGAAGCAAATGCAAGCAATTCAAAAACCATTGGTTAATCTTGGACTAAGAAAATATTTTAAAGGAAAAAATATGCTCATGTGTATTGTACAAAGTATTCTCAAATTCATTAGAACTTTATATGTGAACGTCCTTGGCTCTGATATTGAAATACATCATCTTAGAAACCAGGGAGCCTGATCCAGCATCAATCCACTTCAAAAGCAACTGCTGTAATCCTAGAACTACGGCTCTTTTAACAATAACTTACCGTAAGAAGAGGCATCATGCAATTAAGTTTTGTTCGTCGGCAGCTTAGCTAGAATATCAGCTAGCATCAGAGCATTTGTGGGAACACAAACTAAGTTGTATTATTTCTTTTCTCCCTCTCTTCTAAGGTCAGCCAGGCCGCCCCGGTAGCCCCGGGCTGCCAGGCATGCCAGGTCGCAGCGTTAGCATGGGCTACCTGCTGGTGAAGCACAGCCAGTCCGATCAAGAGCCAATGTGCCCAGTTGGCATGAACAAACTCTGGAGTGGATACAGCCTACTGTACTTTGAAGGACAAGAGAAAGCACACAACCAGGATCTAGGTACGTGCAGGTATTGCTGGCAGCAGCCTTAATTCCATCTCTCTGGCTGAAAAGAAGAAAAAAATTAAATAGAACTTAGAGAAAGCTGAGACTTCAGCAAACAGGCTTAGGAAACACCAAAATGAGAAGATTAAAAATGGTATGTCTGCATAGAGTGCCTCTGACAGAGCTCGTGCAAGTCATTAGTGTTGTTCAAGGGGACCTGTAAAGTCAGCAGAACATTCTGGACTGCAGGGTTTTAGTTAACACGTTCTTGGGAAGGAGCAGGAAACTGAAAACCTGCATCATTGTTTTCTGTGAGAATGATTGCCTTCATTTCTTTTTTTTTTTTCTTTTTTTTTTTTTCTTCTTTTTTAACAGGGCTGGCCGGCTCATGTTTGGCTCGTTTTAGTACTATGCCATTCCTCTACTGTAACCCTGGGGATACTTGTTATTATGCAAGTCGAAATGATAAATCCTACTGGCTCTCAACTACAGCACCTCTTCCAATGATGCCTGTGGCCGAAGAAGACATTAGGCCATATATCAGTCGCTGCTCAGTTTGTGAGGCCCCAGCTGTGGCAATCGCTGTCCATAGCCAAGAAGCTTCTATTCCTCACTGCCCTGAAGGCTGGCGCAGTTTGTGGATCGGATATTCCTTCCTTATGGTATTTGTTCTCCAGTGTCACATTTTATGTGGCACTGGCTTTTAAGTTTGAGTCTTAGATACTAGGAAGGCTGCACTGGTTTAGATAGAGCAAAACCAAAACCATGCATCATACTGGGGAACGAGGGAACTACAAAACTAGTTTGTAGGAAGCAGAAGAGGAGAAACAAAATCTCTGTGAATTGCAGAGAAAATTACCTCTTGTCAGACCAGCATCTGGAGTCCTTATTTTATGTACAAAATAGTGCTTTGGAGCAGAAGTCAGGGACAGCTGTGGATTAGCAAATAAAAATGCACTGAGGTGCGACAGTAGCCTACAAAGCATTTTCACAGCTAAAGATCGGGAGTTACTTATGTACATCACTATTGAGCAGCTGATATGGAGGAAGAAAACCCAAAATTCTTCCCCATCTTTTGGAAACTTAAAATTACTGATGCTTGGTCAAAGATTTAGAAGCCAAAGTCTTTCACCTAGGCTGGAGACAGCCTCCTGTTGTTTTTACAATTAAACTTCAGTGTTTTATCTCTAACAGCAAAAAGAGCTCAGCTGCATATCCCATGGCTTATAGGATCTCTTAGATCTTGTGATCATATAATGAGGAAATGGGATGTTACAGAAAAGCTTAGTGTTAGGTGTGCAGTGGAAGACCTACTGAAGAGCCTGCCCTGCTTTTCTTGCAAGACTGTATAGAGGGATCATGTAAGCACTGAACAGGGCTTAAACATGGTAAAGAGCAGCTAGAATGTGTTAGTGAATGATCTGACAGGCGCTCATTTTTCTGACTTGCTTGATGTACATGCAGTCAAAACCTGCAACAGTACGCCTATGTTGTTAACTCATTAAAGACTGGATTGAATGCTGAAGTAAACAGGGTTGGGAAAAGAAGTAAGATTTCTCTGGCAGAAAACACCATAGAAGAACAATAGTCAATCTTACCCGCAAACCATTTGTTTGTCAAAAGCCAAAAACCTTAAATTTTTTCAGAAAAATAAGGTAGAGTGAAATCTGATCTTTTTCATTTAGTTACAGGGAAAAAAAAAAAAAAACCCAAACATTTTGAGAGGGCAGGTCAGATTTTTAACCAGCCCTATATTTGACCTTTCTTTTGCTTCTATAAAAAGCCCTGATACCAATCTCATAGTTACTTCACAAGAATTCCAAGGATTAACTAAATGTTTGCGAAGCCCTGTGTAAACACTGAGCATTGTTAAGAGCAAAGTAGTCACCTTAGCAAGAACCTTTTGCCAGGACAAAGTCTGCCAGCACCAAGGAACACACCGTGAGAAGAGTTCACATTTTTCCAGCTAGCTTTCAGAGCACATGAAGTGTTTGCTGTACACGTTTTTGCTTCTCTGGCAACTATGGAAGAAGTACAGCACACTTGTGGTTATCTCAGAGTACATATTGTTTTACTTCCTTGGCTTAAATTTGTCACCTCCTTCCCCTGAGTAAGGTATAATTATGAAGGGAGTCGTCATGGACTCCTGCCCAAACAGCCATGGAAGTCAGTAAGATTTCATGTAGCAAGGGCACTCCGCTATCATGCATCCTATAAAGGTAGTGTGGTGTAAGCGTTGCAGAAGGATAAAAGGCCGTGGCCAATACAAGAAGAGATATTATAGGCATAGAGTTGGAGCTTGTACAGTGGGCCTAGGGATGCCAGTGCTCATCACTGGCTCATCACATTGATGTTGTCAAGCAGATCTGCTCCCATGGCAGGGCTCAAATAGCATGTGCAGTTTTTACTAACCGCTTTCCAGCTCCAACTGCAAAGGCGTCAAAGCTATTAATAATTTATGCTGCTTCTTACCACCTTTGTTCTCGTAGAGGGATGCTAGAACGGTTTTGCTCCTGAACTTCATAGCTTAGCATATCTTACAAGACAGCTGGTAGGCTGCAGCTTTGGGGTTTTGGGTGGAGGGTTTGGGGGGATGGGAATTGTTGGGGTTTTTTTTAAAAAAAAAAAAAAACAACTATCTAAACCTCAGCAACATGTAACACCAGCCAGAGATCAGAGTCGTTTACTCTGTTAAAAGGTGACCACTTCTGTTACTCATTTATATGAACATAGTGGGCCTCGGGCCTCCCGCAGCATCAACCAAGCCAGTTACAGTTGCAGTTTTATAGTATGGAGTTTATTAAAACATAGGCAGGCAAACATATTGGATGTGCCCAGATTTCTCCCTACATTTACAAAACTATTTAGCAACTTTCTTTTCCAGCTGCTTTCTTTTATACTGCAAATTCCTTCAGTTTTTTAACATAGCTTCAGTTAAAAATGCAGCTGTACAACTCTTAAAGGGATAGAGGAAATGCCTGTTTTGTTAGCAATGCCTTTGACAGAAGAGAAGTAACATTCAGTTCATTACCACAGTATTTCTCGAAGGTAACAGTTAAGTGGTGTAAAGATGTGTGATTTTTGGTGTAATTTGCTGTTAAAGAATATGCCATAGAGGGAACTAGTTATTTGTATAGAAGCTAATTTTGTTTCCACAGTGCTCCTCATGTGCATTGCAGAGTAGACAGACTATAATTAGGGAAATTCAAGTTAGATATATGGTGGAAAGTTCTTCCCAGTGAGGGTAATCAAGCAGAGGAACACGTTGCCCAGAGAGGTTGTGGAAACTCCATCCTTAGAGGTATTAACAACTCAACAGTGCCCTGGAGTGACCGAGAGCAACTTTGGAGTTGGCCCTACTTTGAGCAGGGGACTGGCTGAAGTGACCTCCAGGGGCCCTTCCCACCTCAATGATTCTCCAATTCTAAGACTTCCAGTAGTGAAAATCTTAACTATAGAGAAAAGATGTTTGTCAGAAGATTTTAAGTGGCATCAACATATGAGCTAGCTCCTTTGTACAGCTAACCCACAGCCAAACCCTTAAACCTCACAGAGTTGCAGGATTAGCCAACTTTCTGCCTCTGGAGAGAAGAATTAGGAGAAATTCTAGTGGTTTTTCTCTTTTCCCACGTGTAAGTTTTTGACAGTATTGCCTGAGGTTGTACTCTGAAGGCTGCCCTCCTTGTCTCGTTTAGCACACTGCTGCTGGTGATGAAGGTGGAGGACAGTCGCTGGTTTCTCCTGGGAGCTGCCTGGAAGATTTCAGAGCGACTCCTTTCATCGAATGCAACGGTGCACGTGGAACCTGTCACTACTTTGCAAATAAATACAGCTTCTGGCTCACTACCGTCGACCAGCCCTTCCAAAGCAAACCCTCAGCGGATACACTCAAGGCAGGACTCATCCGAAGCCATATCAGCAGATGTCAAGTCTGTATGAAAAATTTATAGAAGTCTTTCACAGTATAGGGAACCTGCTTTTCATGTAGCTCTTATACAATGAAACCTTCCACCATAGTTAAATATTTGAATAAATCATGTTGGTGCTTTTTTAACTTATTACCTCAAAAGCTGAGTGGAAAATTAAATTTTTTAAAGTGTCTGTAAAAGCAAATTAAGTGTAACACAAATTAAGTCTAACACACGGATCTCGTGCTGTGTTTTCCTACTATACAATATATACACATTTTTTGCTAGTCTTAACACTATGTCATTTGCCAAATGATAAAAATACTCACAGCTTGGGAACACCAAAAAAGCCTCAATAAGAAATGGTTACCTTCATCAGATACCCACTACATTTACTTTAAGAGAATATATGTATCTTTTCTATTTACTGTATTTGTCACAACAGTAAACACTAACAGCTGCAGTTCCGTAAATTAACACAGCGTGATCAAAGTGCTAAACCCCTGCAAAATATTGAAAATGTACTCTGGAAAGTGCTTATGTCCAGCAGTGAAACCTAACTTTGATTTTAGTATTTTATGCTTGGCCATTTCAAACACACCCAAAACAATCATCTTTATATTGTATTTGGTTTTTTCCAAGCCTCACCATGCTTTAGCACTTAACCACTGGCAATAGCAGAGAAGCCCACAGGCCTCCCAAAAATAGTGACCACAAAATGCAACTCCTCCTATTTTGATTAGGAGACTCTATGATGAAGCAGCATTTTCTTTTACAAGCTTGATGACTTTTTTCTAGACATACCCCAGACTAAAGGATCGTTACAAAGGCCTCTTGCTCCACTGTTGTGGACATTCATCTGTGCCATGCTGCCCACAGAGCAGCAGCACTGAGTGGTTTTTGCATCGCAGTTTTCCCCTTTGAAACCAGGCTGCTCATCACAAACAGGTTTTAACCACATACTGTTGGAGCACCTATCGCACATGGGGTAGGTTTTGCAGGAGAGCGTATGGCTAGATGCCACATAACCTTCAAATGCAAAACTTCCAGACCTGCCAGTTGTCTATCTGAAGGCATTGCTGTCCTGGCAGATGGGGACACGTGGCAATGGGATGACCAACATCCCAACTTGCACACTGCCATCCTTGCAAAAGCAAAGGGGAAGAAAGCAAGGCATTTATTTGGCACCATCTTTTCCCATAGAGAACCAGATTATTGTATGCCAGGCTTGATAAATGTCCAGAATAGCAAGCTCTTTCCTTCTGGAGAAAGACGCAATTTAGCCCAAAGTTGTCTGTCACCACTGCAAGAGCAAAAGGAAAAAAAGGATTTTTTTTTTTCTGAAAATTTCCTATTTGCATAATCTGATTATATACCTGACTGCTTAAAACTGAAATCGAAGAGACTTTTATACCAATGACAGTTGATTTTTCAACAGTTCACCTCACTCCTGCTTCAGGTGCTTCTTGGCTTTTGTAATTACATTCCATCCTCACTGTATCATAAATAAAACCTGTTTTTTTCTATACCTCTATTTGTTGATGTTTTCCATTTTGTAAATGGTGTTTTTCTGTACAATCCATATGGACTGCTCTGTTGAATTACTTTGTTTGCACCTAAGGAATTATAAAGCATTACCAGAAAGCTCCTTCCACTGAAATTCAAACTCTTCAACCAGGAATACACTTGTTTATTTCATGGCACTTAAAAAGATCCAAGAGGGAAGCTGTGTGTCTAAAATTGCTTGTTTAAGCTGATACACTGAGATAGTATTTAATCTGTTGTTAGGAAGAACAATCTAAGCCATAAATTGCAGTGTTGCAGATTAAAACAATGTATTATTTGTGCTCTACAATGTTCAGGAAACCAACATTAACCAAACTTGACAAGTGTTACCTCCGCAAAAAATATAAATTAAGTTAAAGTTCTTAGCTAGCACACTGTCTAACCTAGATTAGTTGTACATATAATTAGATATATCCATAAACAGAGAAATTACCTGAGCTTGAAGCGAGCTCTCTGGCCATGCTGTAGCTCTGAAAGGCAGCCCCCAAGCAAACTAATTACACTAGTATTTGTTTCAGCTAAATAAAATACTTAGAATTGGAAACAGTGCAGTCAACATGAGCCAAATCTATTCCACATTTGCCAGTTCTTTTAAATTACACATGGCAGTAACAAACACCCAAGAATCAGCAGTTTACTTCTTCCAGGTGTTGCTAGACATCAGTGGTCATGGGATGATCACAGTTATCCCTTGTGATTTTTACAGCATGCAACTCTGGCAATGCAGCACATTCAGTGTTTTAAGAGAATTCAAGTGGAGGTTGTACAAATCTGTAAAAACCAATTATGTCAACATCAACAGCAAACTATTTGGATTTTCATGGCTAATACATTGCCTAATCGTCCTGTGCAGCTAACTGTTTTTGCATGTAGAACTTCAGCAGATAGGTCTTCCTCTGACAGTTGCTTTGCCTCTTAATTTTCTCTGACTCACACAAGTTGTCCATAGCAAGTTTGTTCAGCACGCTATCGGCACAGAATTGACTTCAACAAACAGGCATGGTGCAGGAAAAACCAAACCAACCACAAAAGCCCACATGGTGCCAAGCAGACTTGAACTTCTGTACTTTGCTTGTGTACGCCATGTGCTTCAGGTCTGTGTACTCATACCCATGTTCCTCCCAAGCTTGTGTAATCGCTGTTTGAGAAGGGGAGGGAGCTCATGCACACAAACACATGGAATACTTGCAGCAGCCAGAGGATTTCACGTGGTGACCTAACCCAGAGCAAAACATGGAGGGGAACTGACTTACTCAAACTGCCTCTTAGCTGCAAGTTTCTCTCCTATGAAGAAAGGCTGAGAGAGTTGGGGTTGTTCAGCCTGGAGAAGAGAAGGCTCTGGGGAGACCTTATTGTAGCCTTTCAATATATAAAGGGGGCTTATCAGCAAGATGGAGAGACACTTTTTACCAGGCCCTGCAGTGACAGGACAAGGGACAGTGGTTTTAAACTGAAAGAGGGTAGATTCAGATTGGAGAGGAGGAGGACATTTGTTACGATGAGGGTGGTGAGACACTGGAACAGGTTGCCCAGAGAAGCTGTGGATGCCCCATCCCTGGAAGCGTTCAAGGTCAGGCTGGACAGGACTTTGAAGAACCTAATCTAGTTGAAGATGTCCCTGTCCATGGCAGGGGGCTTGGACAAGACGATCTCTAAAGGTCCCTTCCAACCCAAACCATTCCACAATTCTGTGATCCCAGCACCCACTTCCAAAAAGTTAAAACATTTTTATACAGGAAAAACTCATCTACAGGAAAACAAAACAATCTTTTTACTGAATTATAGTGCTCCAGCCTAGGATGTAAAATCCATGAGTGTTCTGCCTGGGTTTGACTAAGGCAAATCTTTTGCTTCGAAGCACGCTGTTTGCTTCCTACACATTCCTGTTTGAAAATACCCTGTAGTATAACATGCTGCTGAGCCTGGAGAAGGTAAACGAGATTATATTCCCCTTCTGTATGTAATAGTGCATCAGTGTATCAGCACAGATATAGGTGAAGTCAACGTAGCAACATCCGTTGACACCAATTATTTCCTGTGTATCAACCAGATCAGCTGAGTTTGGTCACACCGGACATGACTGGGCTTGTCCACGGCTGCCAGAAATAAAAAATTGGCAAACAGTGAGCAGTAAACATGACCTCACAGCAGAAGGTATCAGATTGCTGTCAGAAGAGAGGCTGGGAGGTCACTGCTGATGTGCTGATGGCACCCCAGTCCAGTAACCATACAGGGGCCAGTGGCATCCCCAGGGACAACCACACGTGCCCACCAAGGGCAAGCAGGGGCCTGGCCTCACAGCCATTAGGGACTAGGCACATGTCAGTGCAAGACATACTAGACGAGGGGAACAAGTGACATCACTGCACCCCATGACCCACGAGCAGAGAAGACAGGCAGTGGTGCTTCCCACCATGACATGGGCAAGGGCAGACCTAAGCCAAAGCAGGTGGCTCAGCAGCTCTGCCTGCCCCATGGGCACCCAGGGGGTTCAGGCTCCTTTCATTGCCCCCATAAGACTCAAAGCCTTGTTGGGGCTGTCAGGGGCCAGTGGCAACCTCTGTCTTGCACCATCAGTGCCTGCAAGGGGCAGGGAGCAGGATGGGGCCTTCCCAACCAGCCCGGCACAGATCCTCACCCACTCGCCTTGCCCTCCCTCCATCCTTCTCTCCCCCTTGGGTCACAGCCTGGCCCAGCCATCACCTCGGGCACAGGCACACCCATAGCTCACATACACCCAGCATGGCCAAAAATAACATTTCTTTTATTTCACTGTTCAAACACTTCACATAATCCCGACAAACATAATGGAGAGAGAGAGGGGAAAAACGGATACTTGTAAGAGGAGGTTCCCCTCCCAGGCAGGGCAGGCAGAGCACCTGGGTCCCCAGTTTCACCCACCATCGCTAGTCCTGGCGGGGAGAGGTTCCACCCAGCTCCAGCAGCACAGCAACGACTCACCCAGCTCCAGTCTGCGCACCGAGGTTATTAATGGGGAAAGCAACCTCGCAGCGATGAAGGAAAGCGCTTGGTGCAGCCGGTGGGATGCAGGAGAGCTGGCATCAAACAGATGGATGGCACAGCCACTGTTAATGCAGGTCCTAGTGCTGGCCCAGCTTGACCAGTGGCCCAGCCTACAGCTGCTATGCTAGAAGTACATGGGCTGCAAGGTTGTGAGGCTGTTGAGACAACAAGAGTCAGAACAAGGGTGCATCAGTGCAGTTCCTGTGCTGCCAGTCCCTACCCTGCAGCTTCACTGCTCCTCCTCGTCAATAACCCAAGCTGAATTCTTAAGTAAAATTGGGGGGGTGCCTTTAGCAGTGCTGGGGTATCAGGATGCACCTGTAGAAGTAACAGGGAAATTAATGAATTCATGTTAGGACACCTAATAAGCACAAGAGCAGGCCATAGTGTATTGCTCCTCTACACTGTTAAAAACAAACATGGCACCACTACACAGAAAAAAAAAAAAAAATCTGTGCAATTTCAGTGTTGAGGGTTGAACTGTGCTCTCTAATAATGCTTGCAGACATGAAGGATTTCTTGCAGACATGCATAGACACCGCTGCAGCAGATAGAGCATCAACACTGGGCTGTAAAAATGGAGCTCAGCTACAACAGATTTTAAATTCCTAGTAAAATAAATTTTAAAAAAATCCTACATCAAACTTCAGAGACCTTCAAGTTTTGCTTGAAGGCACAACCTGACTTCAGAAAGTAGTACAGAAATGAGGCTAGGGTGCACATTGAGTAATCCAGGTCTCCTCCTGACCTCTCACCAATAGCTCCCACGTATTATGCAGCCTTCCCAGGTTCTGCTGTGCAACCCCATGATCTCTCACAGGCTGGCAGAGTAACAACCCATCATAACCCAGACATTTCTCAAGAAACAATAGCCAGCAACACTAAAAAGCCATGAACATCATGCCAGACAAGTGTAGCCCTAAGGGCAAAAGTGCAGCATGCGAGACTGGTTCCTGTGTCATCTCTTTCAGTGAAAACACCCAACTGGGAGCTTTTGGGAAGACTGTAAGAACTACTTAAGATCTCATATGTCTCAAACACTGGTGCAACTGAATTGCAAATATTTGTACCTTATGAAGTGTTAGATGTTACATTTACAAATATTTTTCCTGTTCTGTACTTTCTAGGTGTACAGGTCCCAAAGGCCTGACCTTGGAACCAGTGCATGCTACAGGTTCAGTTGTGAATAGACAGAGCAAAGCAGTGGACAGTGGACCTCTCACAGATGTGTTGGCAGATCGCTTTGGTCACAAACAAGACTGAGGTCGTAGCCTGTTTGTCTCTTCCCAGTCCTGAGGGAAGACTAGATACTGGCTTCAGAATTTTATTAATAGCTAGAAGGTTTTTAATTGTATACAGTTTTAAATACCACAGAGCAGGTACAGTTAAGTCTCTGACAGATTGGTAAGTGTTAAACTGCAAACCCCTAGCAAATCCAAAATGTGACAACCCTTAGTAGGGCCTATAGCAATAGGACAAGGGGTAATGGTTTTAAACTAAAAAAGGGTAGGTTTAGACTAGATATAAGGAAGAATTTTTTTATAAGGGTGGTGAAATGCTGGAACAGGTTGCCCAGAAAGGTGGTAGATGCCCCATCCCTGGAAACATTCCAGGTCAGGTTGGACAGGGCTCTGAGCAAGCTGATCTAGTTGAAGATGACCCTGCTCACTGCAGGGGAGTTGGACTAGATGACCTTTAAGGGTCCCTTCCAACCCAAACCATTCTATGATTAAATGTACAGAGGATTTTCTGTTGAGTCATTCTTCCCCACTGCACACGTACTGTGAAATAAACTTGAAAGCAGAAAATAAAGCTACTACTCTGCAGCAAGTTTCTCAAGAGGACACACTTTTGAAAAAAAAAAAAGTTTTAAATATACTTCGTAATAATTGAATTCATTATTCATTTAGGAATTGTCTCCCTATGTACTAAACAACTATGATTTGGGTGGGACAGAGAAAGGCAACAACAAAGCATAAGAATGACCAACCCTTTAGTTTTAGAAAATTATGCCAGAAGCATCCATAGGAAGATGAAGGAGTCCCCACACAACCACTTGCAGAACTGGAAACATGCGAGCTCCATCTTTGGGTTGTTTTTTTTGTTGTTGTTGGGGTTTTTTTAAAACTAGCAGTTCTTCACTCTGTTTAAGGTGTCTCAGTGTTTGCTCCTGGGTCACTGTATGCGTTCTTTGTAACCGAGAGGGTTGGGAAACTCTAGGAGCAGTGTTGAGTATTAGCCCCTCCTTTTTACTGCAGTCAGGAGAGAAAGCACGTACCTCATTAGTGCTCCTTCATGTGCCTTTCTACTCCACAAAAGGCAGTTTCTCTTCCCTTCCTCCTGCATTAGCCAGTTTCACATCAGAAAATGCTAGTCCTCACTTCCCTCCAGGTAGATGGTCATGTCCTGCCTAGCTGCTAAAAAAAAATCAAAGCTGCAGCTAAGGAGGAGTGGGAAGGGAGACAGAACACAGGTATTCAACACCGTGGTATCCTATAGGCACCATAAAGAGGTCTCCACAAAACGCAGACAAAATAGAAAACTGCTTCCTTCTCAAAAAAAATTTTGCTATCCACATTAAAAAGAGAAAAATGAAAGAAAAAATTTCCTCCCGCAACTTGCAATTAGAGTAGCAAGAGCTGTGATACTGCCTGTTAACACATGAAAGCCCACTATGGAAGGAGGACCAACATTAATGAAGTCTCCAAATGAATAGTACGTATCCACAGTGATTTTAATACTCCAGCTTCTGAATCTTACACTGTCATATCTGACATAAAAACATTGTAATTGATTTATTAGCTACAAATATAAATTATACCTGGATTTTCTTTTTTTTTTTCTTAAGAATAAAAAATTACCGTGTGTTCAATCGTCCAAAGTTAGAATCGCAAGGGGAAAGATGATAATCATGTGAAAGCTGTCAAGAGTACACAAACAGATCATTTACATGCAACATGAAATGACAAGCCATTAAAAATCAGACTGCTTCAAAACTGTTCAAATGATTGTCGCTACCAATTGTACTAACACACCATTTGTCTTCAGAGCCCATGGAAACTGGCAAGTCTTCCTCCATAATTTCACTCACATTTCCATTTGCATACACAGAGATTCCCAGAAACCTTTAATGGTCAGAAGATTTGGGTTTCTTCCCCACATACACCATTTTAGTCTCTTTATTCTTTGACTTTTCCTTTCTGGCAAACTGCAAGTACTTGCTACTCCTTAGTTTGCTGGACCGAACAATCCCTCCCCTTTCTTATGTCATGTAAATGGTTCAGGCACAACAACCAGATTTTGTCCTTTTTGCTGGCTTGTAGTCAGTAATGTCTACCGTTTGCGGTGGCCCCTCAGCTTTCTGCCGTACAATTATTGGTACCACCATCTCAAAGACAGTTTCAAAGAGGTAGTCCACCTTGTATCCTGTTTTTGCACTGGTCTCAAAGCACATTTTCTCAGCTGCAGGTACATCCTTCTCATCTAGCATTTTGTATTTCAGTATCTTTTTATAGAGCGCAATCGCATCCTCTGCACGGACTTGTTTTCGCACCTTTGAGCCACAGCTGGCAACAGACTTCTCCGGTCTATTTTCATCCGGTGGTAAAGCACAGTCATCGGTGAGGTCAACTTTATTTCCAACAATAGCAAAAATGCAGTCAGCACTCGCACTGTCCGTCAGTGCCAAGAATCTTTCTTCCAGCTCTGTCAGGCTTTGGAGGCTGTTCACATCATACGTGAGGATCACAGCAGCTGCTCCTCTGCAGTACATAGACCCCAGGCCATGAAATTGCTCCCGTCCTGCCAAAGGTTTAAACACAACAAAAAGTTAGTGTGCTGGAAGCTACGTTATGAACTGAGTAAAAGAGTTTAAGGAATTTTAAGCCAATTTCACAAGTTTGGATGAAGCAGCGAAGGTAAAAATGTTTTATTTGTAGCATTTTCAGTTTTTTTCCTTCTGCTTTTCCTTAAGAGTGCAACAGTGCCACAGAACAGCTCAGCTCACCCCTTGCTCAATTTCAGAGCAGACAATCTGTAAAGACGAGTGAGCGAGCAAGTGTAGAAAGCATTCACAGTTGCAGAAAGCAAAAAGCAGTTTGTTTTTTTATTAAATTGCATACAAGTTTATTTACGTCACATTAACAACCACCCTGCTTGCATCCACAGATAGCCCATTCCACCTATTTAACCATTTATAAACAAAAAATAAGTTCTACTGTTTCAAATTCTGCTAGAACTTATTACTCCTATAAATTCAGTACACACTTTCAAGTACATCCCATTCAGAAATCTGGATCAAAGTCAGCAATCCACTGCTGCTTAGATTTTGAAGGATTTTGTAAGCAATTTCGTCCTATGCTACATGCCCCCAGTTCTCAGGTACATTGGCTTTACATGAAAAGACTTGTCGTCTTTAATGCTGCCATATGTAGCCAGTATCGATATGCATCTATCCCACCACAAGTACTCATACTTTTTTTTAGACTATTAGACACACACAATATAGAGAACCCTAACTACACTTCAAGAGTAATTTATCTTTTAAGTTGCCCTGACCATCAATCAATAACCAACAGTTAATAACACAACACTTCTTCCTCCTCGTCATTCAGCAAGTATCTACCAGCACTTCCAGCTAAGCCTTGATGGTCTCCTTCAAATTAATTTCTTGGAAGACAAAATTGACTCTTCTTTAAATTCTGGGAAGCAAACAATGTTCTTCAGTAGTTGCTAAGGGACTAAGGGAAATGAGGCAGAAGACAGAAAAAAGTGGTTTCCTTTCCTATAGAGAACTGCAACTTTCCTCAAATACCAGCTATGTGCAGAATCTGCTGTAGCACATTCACTTTACTCCCCAAAACTCAACTGAGAAAGATAAAACACACTAGATTTCAACCAGCCATCAGAGTCAGCCTTAGGTCACTACAGAATAGAAATGTGAATGAACAAAGGAAACGAAAAAGATTAAAAGAGAACCAATTACGCTCTTCTGAACATTTAAGAATCATCATCATTTATCAACTCTTTTCGTACAGTCTCTCTGAACAGAGCCTCCATTAACAGAAAATCTGGAAGTGATCTGGTTTCATTAATTTTCTGTTAAAATTAATGTAATTTAATTACTACTGACCACCACAAGTTACAGCATCATGAAATCCTTGTAAGACTGTGGAATAGCAAAGGCAGAAGAAATTCATACTGAAAAATATGGGTTGGTGTATATTGGGAAAACACATCTGCACATGAACACGCACACTGTGAAAGTAACTGAGAGCCTATATCCAGTTGGGAATAGAACTTAAAATAGATCTTTGAGTCACTGTATAAGTCCTTTGACAAACTTCACGACACTACTGCACGGTAGTCATAAGAGAGACACAGTGTTCATCGTTACCAGTAAAACAAAACTGGAAAACACCAAGCTAGGACATGAAATCCAAAGCTCACCACACCTTTAATACTTAGTGAAACTCCGGTAACAGCCAGAGAAATAGATTTGAAAAGGTGCAGAGTACACTGTAAAGAGGTCTAAAGGAAGCTGGTGAGGATGCCCAGAAGTACACAAAACTTCCGCATGAGGAAAAACTGTGGCATCTCGCAGGCTGGTGAATGACTGAAGAAGGGTATAAACAGATATCTACAAATTCAGACCGAATACTGAGAAAGTAACCCAGAAACAACTATTTACTCTTTCTCATAATGAAGAAAATTAGGATTTCCCATCAAAAATCATGTGTGTAGTTTAAGTACTTTCCAACACTGTGAATAATTGGCAATAAGTGTTGTATGACATTGCAGAAATCAAAAGTTCAATGAATGGAGTTCAGAAAAGCGTTAGGCAAAGTTTATGGAGAGCTGTTTCAGTGCAATTTTGTATAACCTCTGATTTGTTCTCCTCCAGCAAAAGAAAGTGTTTACTCAATGACCTGGAAGGTAAAAAAACAAAAAAAAAAAAACCACAAACAAACAAACAAAACAAACCCCACACCAAAAAAAAAAACACAGGAGAAAAAAGAATAGATATGCCCTTGTTTTGGTACATTGGGTAAGGGCAAGGGAGATTGGGGTGTAGGGAAAGGAGAAGGTCAGTGCTTTTATGCTTTTTCCTCCATTCTCATGTTCAAAGTTGTGCTTTCACTTGCACTGCAAACAAGTTTTTAAAAGTCTCCAGTTTTTCAGTAGAAGTCTCCGCCGTGACCTACTTTGTTTTTATCTGAATCCTGATTATACTGCGGTCTGGAAACCACAATGGAACATATATCCACCCCCATTCTCCCACTCCAGATGCCTAAGACATAAAATCCAGCCCCCAAAACCATTTGCCACAGCAACCGAGTAGTAGAACAATACTATTACTTGTTTTATGGAATTTGTATCCTAATCTAATCTCACACAGCATAATATAAACCATGACATTTTTACACTAACTACAAACTGGCTACTTCTACAACTAATATATTGTTGAAAAGGAGAAAGAAAGAGTAAGAAGAATTTACCTTGCATAA
Organism: Nyctibius grandis; assembly: GCF_013368605.1. Classification (NCBI taxonomy): domain Eukaryota; kingdom Metazoa; phylum Chordata; class Aves; order Nyctibiiformes; family Nyctibiidae; genus Nyctibius; species Nyctibius grandis. Next base: position 58,820,650 of record NC_090659.1, on the reverse strand, counting down.
GGGATTAATTATGTCAGAGGAATTATGGATAGTCTCTCTCACTCACCCACACAGCACAAGCTACGTGCAGGAAAAATGCATGATATATTCTTGCAGCGCAGTTTCCTCGTACAGATCACTTCTGGCACTTAAGGGCTGGAACAACCCTAGATGTGAAAGCCCCCCAAAACTACACAGGTGCCAGGCAAAATAGTGTCAGACATTAAAGTGAAAATTTCATTGCATGAAGACAGCCACCCCCTTCTTATGGCCAGTTCTTTCTTTCTCTGGATCCATGTGGTCCCACTACAACCGTGTACCTTTTTACACAGTTAGCTAAATTAAACAGTAAACCCTGAATCCAAGAATTAAACAATTTCACCCTTTCAAAAAATAAAGATAACAGGGAAGAGTGGTAGAACTATCAAATAATTTGCAATCAAAGGAATTGCAAGAAGAACCAAATCAACCACAGAGGCACAACATTAGGGAAATTTCTTAAAGCTAAGCAACCAAAAACTAATTTCCATTTTTCTTTTCATCTCTATATTTTGCCTTATTTACAGCAGTTTGTCAATCCCACAGCCACATCACTACCTGCACCACCATTAGCTTTTCAGAGGCCCTTCCAGCAAGCATATGAAGTCCTGCTGGAGACTTCACCCACACAGGAGCAGTGCAGCCAACAAGTATTTTCAAAGTCCTATGACGGTTGTCATAAATCAAAGAATTTTGAGCCAAATGGACCTCAGTACCATAAAGTTCATAAGAAACCCAAGGGAGAAAGAAGCGAAAAGTAGACTTTGCAAGAGGCCAGCCTGACAAATAAGCAAGGCTAGACTTAAAGTGTGCTGAGACTTGAATTTAAGACCTAGGCTTTGGTCTAGCCAGCCTCCTACAGCACCCCAACCTCTCAGCTGGAAGGCAGCAACCCAGGTGAACGCTTTCTCTGGATGGGACCTCAGCCTGACTGAGCTTCCCTTCCCAGCTCCCAGCTGTGGCATCCACTGACAGCAGCAGCGCTAGCCATTGCCCCAGTCTCCTTCTTGGAGCTCTCCTCCTGCCTGCCATCCCTGGGGGTGGTATCCAAAGTAGCTTGTGAAGTTGCTGTTGATGTTTACAAGAGATTTCCTCCAGCCAGATTTGAATGTTCCTTACCTACCACCTCTTCAAAGGCTTTCACCACAACTTCTTAAGTAGCATAACTTCACACACACACAGTCTTTCAAGAAATTCTCTACTGGAAAAACAAGTTTTAAATCTCTCAGTGTTGAGCACGTATAAGAATGCAAAACAGACTGTTACTTTTAAGTCTTGAGGGAATAAAACACCACAAATACTGAAGAGCTAAAAAAGTCTTCCAGGAAGTACTGAAAAAAGTACTGTCATTACTCTGATATCACAGTCTGAGAGGGGTCCTAAATTCTGAGTTCCTAAGTAAGTATGTAGAGTGGAAAAGTACATGAGGGTGAGCAATAGAAGCACACTAACATTGCATTAAATATGAACAGGAGTGCAAAATTGTCCAGAAAGTTCTCAGTCCATAAAACGGGTGTCTTCCAAAGATTTTCACTGTAATTGAAGCACGGTTGTCATCTGAACAGTAGAGAGGAATCAACACAAACACAAGGTATCAGCTAGGTTTTGGCTTTCAAATTCTCTTACTCCTTTATAATAGTGTCTGAACTTGAATGCACACAAAGAGAGACAAGAACTGTGCCCTAAGGAAATAGCCAAAATAGGAAAGAAAAGAGAAAGTATGACACCCACGACACAGCACAGAAATCAGTATTGGAAAGAAATGAGAGTCGAGGATTCAGCTGCAGTGGATGAAGGCTCACAGGATGACCCTGATGCTCTTGAGTTACCTCAGAGGGAACATGCGTGTGATCACAAAAGCAGACAAAAGCTCCTTTTTAAGGAACAGCATTTCCTTCTGTTTGCAGACAAAGCAGTAAAGTTGTGACCCCTTAAAGGACATTAGTGAAAACAATTTTGCTAGGAATGGAGATTTCCGTTTGTGCACGTACACTGAGATACATACTGACTGACTATCAAAGAACAAAGAATAAAGGTCCCTGAAGGTTTCAGGAAAATTCCCCTGCACACGTGAGAGTCAGGCTGTAAAGTTTTGACACTGATGAAGTCAGAGTTCTTCATTACCTTGCTCAAGACTGATATTTATTTCTTCTAGGTGGCTTTATCACATTTCATTTGAAGCAAGGAGCTTTATTAAGAACAGGACTATGCTTGTGGTTACTTGGGGATAAAAAAAAAGCTCTCCATCCCAAAGGATTGACATGGAGGACCTAATTAGGAATTAGTGGAAACAAATGAGTCAGAAAGCACTGGAGAGCTCAATTTTTAACAGAAAAAAAATAGAAAAATGCCAGCATTTGGTTTCCCTCCAAGACAAAATTCCCCATAGAATAAAAGTCTGGGGCCAGGGAAGACACAGATGACAACACAATACACACCACAAACCCCAAAGAAACTCAACCACCAAAACAATTACAGTTGAGCAACTAGAAAATTCTTTTAAGCTCCACCTTCGCCTAGTATTATACATCCACAATGCTACATTATAAAATATACTTGCGCATATTGAAGTTTCAGAATGCAACAGACCTCTAGCTCTACTAAAAATCAAGATGACATTTATTTTGTTTATACTCATCACTTAGATATGAATCAACATTCAAGGCATGAACGGTGCCCTATTTCAGAAGATTCTATTTAAGTTATTAAAATTAGATATGGATGTCTTGGCCAAAGCAGAACATAACATAAACATAGCAAAGTACTGATCTCGATACCCAAAGGGCTTCACTTTCATGTTTTAAAGTGGAAAGAGGTACACATGGAAGAAGAAAAGAACAGCCACATGGGTTAAGTGAACAAGGAACAAAGGAAAATTCTTTAATACAGCTCTCCAAAGAAAAACCATCAAAAACAGTCAGTCAAGAAAGCGGGCACAATGTAATATACGATTGGGACAAGCCTACTCAATTTCTACATGCAATTTACTCTCAATTGCTAAGTCAAGTATCTCTATCTCATAATACAATATTTTTAAATGGCAAAAGAGACCATCTCTTCCCTTAAATCTATGTATTTTTTGACTTAATGAACAAATACTTTGAGTTCTGAAGAAGTCTGAAATTCCCTGCAAACATCCCCAACTCCACAAACGTGAATCGTTTAAGGCTTGTAAAGCTCCTTCTGCAAAACAGCATTTCAGCGTGAGCAAGAAAGCCTCATGAACAGGAGCAATGACTCACTTCTCACTTAGGCAAGACAAGAAATCAGGATCAAACTGAGCCCTGTCCTTCGGTCCCCTTTAATTATCATACTAGAAATATCACACCCTCACTAACAAATGTTTCACTTGGACACAAAAATTGATGACTAGAAAGACTAGAACTTATCCACTGCATAATTGTTATCTATGAATTACTTAAATCCCCTCAGATTCGGTCTTAGAAAATGGGATTTATTCAAAAACACTTTTACAATAAATAGAAACAACTAACACAACTTCAGTCTGTAAAGCGTTTTTCTTTTCACTCCAACTTAAAACATAAAAACACACAAAAGCACCATCATGTTGCACGCATGGTTCCTTCTTCTCACCAACACACACACACACACACACACACTCTCCATACCATAGACATTATTCACAAGCTCATGTTCAAAGTTACTAAAAACCAAGCCTGACAGCATTTAGGTATTTATATGCTGGTTTTATATAGATAAAGGAAATACACTGCATGAGCTCTTCTCTTCCCCTAGAGGCTGGCACTCAGGAAGGCAAATATACTCAGGACATTTGTTTCAAGTGCTACAAATATCTTCCCATAAAAAAGATCGCAGTATTCAAATGGAGGCAAGTCCCAGACTCAAAGGAACCACTGATGTACTTGAATTGTCTGCCACAGAGGAGAAAGCTTTGCGAACTACAAACAGTGGAGCAGAAGATTCTTTCCAATACATTTAAGTCCATGACATTTGAATAAAAGGCAGATCTCAAGAGTTCAGCGCACTGTTATACAGAAGGAATGTAATGTTATTTTCCTGATCTGGAAGCGGCATTACACTATGTCACTATAATGTAGTCCCCGCTGAATTCACATACAGAAATCTTATACAATCTACTAGCAGATTATAGAACAGAATTCTACTAAATATTAAAATATTCAGTTTCATAGATCTGATTTTGTCTGAACAGCCTGATAGGTTACTTGAGAAAACCCAACTAGTTATCTAACTGGAGGCAGAGAAAGGTTTTGATGACACTGGAAATGCCTTGGCACTATAATCCCAAATTTATGAGCTATGGTACCAGAGTATGGCTTTTATCCTGAGAGATTAAGCTGCACCCTTCTGTGTAAATAAAACACTGAAGAGAGGTTTGGGTTTTTTTGTGGTTTGTTTTTTTTTTTTTTTTTTTTTTTAGAAGTCTACTAAACTACCATCAGTGATCCAGCAGTGTCTGGGATAAAATATATCCCAAAATCTATGTAAACTGTGTTATTAGGGAACCTAAATTTTGATAGAAATCAAAAATGAGGAAAAATATACAGCGATAAATAACTGAAGACTGTTTGAAAGGATTAATTCTTCAACACAATTTAAAAAAAAAGAGCATAAAACTTTTATCTTTGTAGGATAACCACTTGTCCCCTGCAAACTTACACAGGAATATTTAACAAGTATTAATACAGTCTCCATGGAATAAGAGGAGAAGCTACACATCATTCAGGAAAAACTGGATGAGAGGATTAGCATTACCAAGCATCAAGGCCTATTACTGGGGATTCTGTCTCCGATGTAACATGCAAGCGAAAAAATAAAACTCGTCCTTTATTTCCATTCCTTTACGTAACAAAACCAACATCCTTTCCGTGATCTAAATTTGCTATTAACATTATGCCAAGAGAAGATGACCACCCCCTGAAAGGCTATAGTACACACCAGCAACTACCAGCCTGCATTAAGAAAAGCAACTCACTCACTTCCCCTGCGTTAGTTAAGGGCACTAAAACCACAAATCATGTATTTCTATCGCCTACTACATTTCACAAAAAAAAAAAACAAAAAAACAACACACAACCCCAGACAGGAAAACAGATATGGAAAGCAGGACAAAGATGGAAAAAGAGTAACTTTTTAAAGAGCATAAAGACAAACTACAGACAAAAGAAAAACCACCACCACACCCTGTATCCTGTATGAAGTTTTGCTCTTTTTACTTGTTCTAATACAAACGCAGCATATCAATTAAATTTTTTGAGTTGTAATCACCACCAGTAGGGCTGGGAAAGGAATCAATTCGGAATCTTTGCAAACAAAAAGAATCACTAGAAGGCATCTGAAATAAAGAAAAAGAGGGCATTTACTTACTGGAAGTGGAAATTCCACTACACTCCATACCTAAGAATAGTAACACATTTAGTGAAAAAAAGCTACTTCTGTATTTCTTTTAGCCTAGTTCTTTCCCCTCTCCTTTAAATATAATAACTAAAAATAACGGACACGCCATAAATAAGGTTTGCAGGATATGTTTCAGCAAGGACCAACAAATACAAAGTACGTAAAAGATTTTGCCCTAAAATTCTAGCCATTTCACTTACCTTCTGAAAGATGAGCCTTGCCTTAAAAGGATTGATAACTTTGCTAATAGTAATGGTCTCTCTATTTCTTTACAGATTCAAGCTTATTCGTAGTTTACAGCCTTTTCAAAAGGAAAGTCACCTTAACAGCCAGCTAAAACAAATGACAGCAGCAACTATTATTAATTTGCTTCTCCTTTTACGGTTTCCGTCAGTAAAAGGTGCTTATCATTCTATTTTGGCTGTGTTTCCTTTTTAAATTTTTTGCTATATACGCCCAGAGAGATCACAGCACAACCCATTCAAGACAGCCCTATGGGCTGGGAGAACAACCCCCTTCACACCCCTGTCCTTTCCCAGAACAGCTTGCCCTCCTCACACTTGAACTATACCAATAGGTCAAGCAGTTTCCACTGACTCTTTAATCGCTATTAAAACACCAATTCAATTAACATTCCCAAAGTGATACTTTGGCACAATTCACATAAAACAATTCTCCCAAAGAAGTTCACTTCAATGGGCCTTTTATTGTTAGGACAAATAGCACGCTGAGAAGTTATGCAAGAATAATGTCAGCGTGGTGTACTGGGCGTCACATGCCAAACTCTGTAAGACGCAGTTAATGATCTACAGGATCATCTGAGCTTTATCTGAAGATGACGACTTGTTGTGATACGTTTCTCTTCAGCAAAAGGGCGCACACAGAAAACCCCGTTCAATAAAAGTGGCAAAACAGAAAACAATGGGAATTTCTGCTCCAGGGGTAGTTTTATTTGATATCCTCTAAAAAGCTTATCTTTCTAGGCATGTGCTGCTAGAAGCTCCAAAATAAACATCTAGTCACGACATTTTTCTGATGTGCTGAAGAAATGACTCAAAAGACAGATAGCTTTAACTCACAGCACACCTTTAAAGAACCCACAACTGAAACATGGGTAAAAATCTGCTGTGTTTTTTCGACAGTTAACAGTGTGATAGTTTATGGAGAAATGTCCTTTTAAGTAAAAGCTTCACTTTCTAAAGGCAGCTAAACTAAAAGCAGATGCCCAGCAGCTTACGCCGGCGCAAATCAATCTGTTGCTACATCCTGCAGAGTGTGCCAAGTCACAGAGGCATCCGAAAAAGCCAATTCCTGCAGATGAAACCCTCTCACCCACACCTCACCTATAATAAACACCCCTCAGTCATCTTGTCAAATCCTGTGTTATTTGGTCATGAACTAATTTAAATATTCCCAGAAACTTTTTAAATCCAGCCCTGAAGAGCAGTTTGTCAATTTTCATTCCGTAACTGGCAGTGAAGACTTCCATTACCGGTTCCCAAAGACAGACTTCTCGGACACACTCAGGGGAAGAAGGAGATCAAGTTAACAAGGGAGAGAAGAGAAAAGAACAGAAGGAAAAAAAATTCACCAAGCAAGGCCAGAGATCATGTGTAATCCTCCTTCAACTCTCATCTCCTGCATAATAAAACCGATAGAATTTCGCTCAGCCCTCATCTTGTGACTTGAGGAGGAATTTGTATTTTATAAAGCAACCAAAGAAAGAGAAGTTAATATCCCACAAATTACTTTGCGGCATTACAGCTTTCAGACTCAGAATTTTGATAGACTTTTACCTTCATTATGTATCCTCTTCAAAAAAACCAGGGAAAAAAAAAACAAAACAAAACCACCATACACCCCCCTTGAAAAAAAAAAAAAAACACAAAACACCACAGAAGAACCCCACTCTCCCCTCTAAAAGGTATTCCTGTATGACTTAATCTCCTTCTTGTTAGGCCAGAGAAATCAACATTTTTTTTTCATATTCAGGCTCTTGCCCTCTGGCAGATTCCTCTAAACCATTAACCCCATACTTGTAGCTGTTTTCTCCAACCTTTCCATATTATTCTACAACCAAGACTCTAAAAGAGTCTCACCGAAGCGATGAGGTTACTTAAATTCTTCACTACTTTCATCCCTCTCAACACTTGGTATACTTTTCAGAACAGCTCGTAGGCTTTGGGACACCACAAGGTACCAAGAGCTCAGTTTGTCATCTACTACCAACTCAATGGGCCTTGCAAAATACATATTGTTGCCCAAATGAACCTAGCTTAACCTGTTACCAGCACTCCATACCATTAGTCTGTCTTCATTTGCAGCCTTACACATTTGTTTAGTCTGCATATTTCTAGCTGCAATCATCTTTATAAAAAGAGACTTATAAACTGAGTGCCTTTGGAATAAATGCACTTTTATGGTATCTATAATCAGCCATGTCTTCACCAGACAAAGCAGCTGCACAACTCCTATATAAAGGAGAAGAAATACTATCAGAGAAGATCCCTATTATCTACAAGATTTAGCCCATGAACTAGTTTCAGCTTTTCTGGGACAAAAGAGTACCTGGAATCTGTTCTGTTGCATAAATACAAAATTATTTTTCTTGCTGGCAAGAATAAATCAGAACTTACCATTCTAAAAATTAAATTAAGCCCAAGCTTCTAAACTTACAAGAATTTTATTTCAACATCAAAGTTCCAATAGAAACACCAATTTTACTCCACCAATATGCTTTCTATCCAAAGTTTTAAATTTAATTATATTATTATGCCTAGTAACACAAAGCATTACATAGAAAGAAGCTCTTAGCCACACTACCTAGCATGTTTTTGTCAACAAAATCTTTACCTAGACCTGCCAAAAAAAGAAAAAAAAAAAAAACAAAACAAAACAAACAACCACCACACCACAACTCCTGTTTGTAGCTAAAGATTCCACTGACGCCTCTACGATCCTGGATAATTTTAGCTACATAAGACTTGGCTTTTTCAAACCACCTATTTTATTTAGTTCTCTTGATTCACTGTGTTTATTTTTTAAGAGAGGGAAATAACCCCAGAAGCATCAAGCAGTTAACATATTTTCAGCTGTCTGGAAGGGTAGTGATCTGTAAAAGATGAACAGAATTGACCTTAGCCCCACCAGTCCAGCAAGCGCATCTTGAGTGCATCTTCAACACAAACTGAAAAAACGACACCGGTATTTATCTATTTTCCTCTGAAACTTCACAGTTGTGTAGGAAGACATTTTATCTAAAGACTGAAGTCTGGCAAAAGAAATGAGGGCATGCCAGATTTATGGGACATTATCATCCTGTCTACGAGTTCCACCAAAACTCCAGCTGAAATGTAGCATCAACACCATCTCTACTGAGAAGAAAATGTGGCAGGGTGCTTGAGAGTTAAATTTACAAAGGTCCTGTAAGCCTGTACTAAAATGGAAGCAGGAGTGTATGGATGAATTCAGAAATTTGAATCTGAGTAAGTAAAATGTAGTCACCGATGTGGAATTCTTCTGAAGCTTTGTGTTTAAAAGACGATTTAAAACTGCTACTTAAAGAGAAGCGGGCATTTGGCAAATGACCTTCTTAAGGAAAGATATGATTAGAAGCAAACCGAGGGGGGGAGGGGGGGGACACGACAAAACAAGCCCTTCAGATTTACTTTGGAAGAGTTCTGTGGGAAGCAATAGCACTTAGCACTTAACTGCAGCAGCAGAGCTTGATGGTCAAATACTGCTCAGCGGTGGGTGACAAAGAGGCCAGTTACAGGATGGGGCTGGAAAACAACCTCGCCTGTGTGGGACACTTGCTTCTGGGTTGTGCAAGAAGCCTTTTGGTTGTAACTCCTGCTGGAATATCAATCCATCTCCTCCAAGAAAAGTCCCTCCTACAGAAAAGCAATTCATTTTCCACAGGATGAGCTCTAAAAGCAGCTTGTTTTTCTTTCCAGTACCTGAAAACTGATACTTTTTCCCTTAAATTTACAATTTCTTTTCCACAGGGGAACAGGCACTGCAGATGAGCCCACTTCTCTATGCAACTGCTAAGCAGAAGTGGTTACCAAGTCCTTATCTTCAGAGTCACTCTGAAAGAAGATATTCAAAGCCCACACTCCCTCCCAAACTTTGCTCTTCAAACAGAGAAGTAGATCCTCAGCTCAGGCAGGAAAGCCTGGTGGGGTGTATATCAGCACAGTACGACTGGCATTGCGGGACCAGGAGGTGACTCCACACACGCTGGATGTTTTACATTGCTCAATAAGGAACTGGCAAGTTAACTTGGCTTCCAATTCACCCAAACAAACATTGATACAGGTGTGTGATTTTTAAAAAATAAAATAAATAAATCCAGAGGTGGGTAGGGTTAATTGAGATTGCCTTCCTAAATGTATCTCAGTAAGCACTCTGAAATGCTATCCCTCCTCAGGCATTCCTGCCAGCTCTGAGTGAAGAGTTAGCAAGTCAGTGTCTGCCCGCTCCCTCACAGAGGAGAAAGACTTTCTGGTTTTCTTAATTTTTATTCCTGTTTTAAGTTTACTTAGGTTTTTCAACTAAGGCAAAAGCAAAGTATCTCTTTAAAAACTTTTTTTTTTAAAAATCAAAATTCCCCATAGGGTTTTTTGCAGAGGGTAACTACATACATACCAATTTTTTGCAGAAGAGTAACTACCAAGTCAATCAATACAATACACCATTTTCCATTTTTTGAGCAAGGAAATACCATGAACTTAATAAACATCTTAATTAAGGACAGCGACATCTTAGAGGAGAAAAGTAGTAGAAATACTTCCAAATGACCAAGCTTTTACAAATGAGAAGTTAGTGCAAGACAGCAGCTCAACGCTGGTAATCATCACTGTTCAGCACAAAAAAAAAGTGTCTACAAATCACAACATTCATATCCTGAAAAACAGAGACCAGGTTTCACAAAAAAAAAAAAAATAATTTGAGAGCTGGCAGATTGTCTTGTCAGAAGTGACCTTCTGTGTCACATGTTTCAAAAATGAGAAATGATTCTTGCACGCATAACAAACAACACAGAGTTGCCTTGAAACACCTTAGGAAGCTATGGTTATCAGATCAATGGCAGGCACCCACAGATGGTCTGCCCCAGCAGGCACTTGATAAGTGCCTCTTATTTAAGGTTAAACTATCTTCTGGTGAAATAGAACTCAGCTGTAGCAGATAAATACATGCTAGCTCCTGATTTGTAATGCTGAGTTTAAATTAAACCAGCCTTCACTAGCAGTTTGAAAAATATTTAAACCTTGCAAAAGGGGTAGAAGTAAAGGCTGTGGATCTTGCAAACTGAATGAGAAATCTACTTTTTTTTTTTTTGAAGAGAAACTCACATCAGTAACATTGAACATAAACCTAGGCCCACTCAACAGATATTTTTATGATTTGTTTCAACGTCAGTTCATTTATAGGCAGGTTCTCAACTAAGAACACATGCAATTCATTCACAGATAATTTATCTCAGGAAAATTACAGCTGCTTCTACTCCTTACCAACCACCACCAGTTTCTCTTCAGCCGAAGTCTTCTTCACTGGGTGTGTCTGGATAGTTGCCATTTGTCAAAAGCAGGAGGAAGTTCTGGTGATCCAGTGGGCTGTCTTCAGCAAGTACCAACAGCAGGAGATTGTGCCAGACATACAGCTGCCGCCTGGGTCTTCCAGGAATGTACTTAGAACTTCTGCACCTCATTCAGATAATTTTATCGCAGGACATGTGGCTTGTGTTTTCAGAACTTGCACTGCCTAAGATGAACACATGGCTTTTAGAATTCCCACACTACTCCCTTTTAATTCCACCTCTGGCTTCTCTGCCTACACTCTTAAGAGCATACTTAGTATTCACTGTTTGGAGGTATTAATCTGAGGATTAAAGAAACTAAAAACCACAAAACAGACATGGTAAAAATCAATCTCCTCTCCTTAACATTCTCCAACCTGGCACAAAGGGAGTACCACTAAAAACCATAAACAACTCATTTCTGAACTTTCTATGCAGAATAAGCTACAAAGAGCCATGTTACCACTGTCCAGTGTCTACCCATTCAACCCTCGTGCCATGAGCGGAAGCTACTTACCAAAAGGGAACTGCCTACAGATTTGCATGCATTACATCCTTTTCTTTCATAATTAAGACAATGAGGCAGCATCTCTAGGTCACAGTGCTCTGCCACTCAAAAAGAGGATAGACACTAACTATTCCACTTCCACTGGGCTTCCAAGGCTTGAAGTAAAAAAAGAAGTTGAGCAGGACAATGCGGAAAGGGTACACAATGCTAGAACAGGAAAGGAGGTAAGGGAAACAATACAGTTGTGATACATACAGCTATCTTCTGTGGGAGAGAAAGCTCATGTCCTAAACACAGTCTTACAGGAGTGTTTGTTCCTCCTCATAAAAATACGAAGTAATCATACTGGTGGGGGTTGGAGGAGCTGAGCGGTTTGAGACATTTTCAGTTTCAACACATTAGAGATTTACTTTTTAAATAAGCAACAGCCTGTATATACAAAAAAAAAAAAATCATTCTTTATACCAGTGGGGTTCTTTTTAGTTTCGTTTTAAAACACCTAAGTCTCACTTGCAGCAACCCACAAGATTTGATGATCCCTTTTACGAAGCTTGGAAGATGACAACTCAACTACATAGGGCTTTTTCTTTTGTTCAGTTTTTAACTATAAACCGCTACAGATTCTGGTCATTTCTCCCTTTTCTGAATGAACCACAATCTTTGCTTTTTTTGAGAGCAAATGACAGTCAGAGAATGGAAACAAATAAATAACAAACAAAAAAAAACCCTCTAAAATATAACTGAGAGCCTTATTTCTAACTTCAACAACTAAGAGAGCAACAACAGATTTGTATGTCCAGATCACAGATTCCACTATGAAGAACAGAAACTGGACTTCTGAAGACATTCACAACATAAGGCATTAAACAGCATGAACCTTCAGTCCCATCGCTGAAGTAACCTGCACAACCAGAAAGGGAAGTCGGTCAGCCCAAACCCCTTGGGGAAAGGGAAGCAGAGAAGAGGAGCTCAACTGAAGGTCATTGCAACCACGGCAAAACATCACACGTGTGTTTTTATACTGCTGTCGTTCAGTGGATTGGAAACATGAGCTTAAGCAGAAATCAAAGTTTGTTGACTCCATGTAGACAAATTATTCCCCAGCCAATGACCAGCATTTAGACATTTCTTTTGTTTTAAAGGCTATTTCAATCTACCTAACTTTTGCTTCACATTCTTCATGAAGTGTACTACACATTAATTTCTCTTTCCCTGCCTCCCAAACTGTTTCTTTGAAGTTATAGGAATTCCTATAGGAAGAACATTTTCCTGAAGGTCTAACTAAGCCATCCTTCATTTTACAGATAATGATGTAATTAAGAGAAAAATAAATGTAAATATTTAAATATCTATAGTTGAATATTATACATAACTAAAAATTCCTCAGTAGTCATCAGCTGCAGAACATAAAACAAAAATATCCTGCTATTTCAGCTGTACTAAAGACCATTATTTTTAAACTAAGTATATAAGAGCAGTTGGACAGCTGGACAACATCTCTTCTCTGTATTTTGTAGGAATTTCCTGAAGTATAAAAACAGTCATTAGGAATATTAAATCACATAACAGATTAAAGAAAAAATGTCAGTGAATCAACAGGAGGGGCTGAGGGAACAGGGAGAAGTATCTACATCAGATGCTTAATCATTATTGAACAAAATTATTCCGATCTTCAGTTCATTAACATGTAGACCAGAAAAAAAGGAAAAATGAGGTATTCTTTGTAGCTGAGGATGTGACGAGTTATTTTTATGACAGCAAAAAGCAAAACCAAAAAAAAGAATTTGTGAAAGGGCGGAACAGAAACAACCTGAAAGCACAGAAGCTTTAATTCATAGTAAGACTTCAGCCTCTTTGAATATTGAAAGTTTTAAATGTCTCTCCTCCTGGAGTCCTGTACATGAAGTTTCCACCATGCTACAAACCAGACTGAAATGTATTTTTGCTCCAATGGAACTGGTGAAAAGGCAAAAGCTCAAATACACATTGTCCTCTTTTTGCTTTATCTATAAAATGCTAATAAATTCAAGCTCACACAGGGCTTTAGGCTGTCAGCAGAGTTCTTCCATGAGTGGCTCCTTGGTGGCCCATGCAAAGCCAACTTCAATTCTAGTCTGCTTCTTAAGAGATGGAAAGATATACCAGAAGATTCACAAACACATCTGATGGTCTCTCTCCCTTTAAAAATGATGTTAAGAAGTCCTCTTCTAGATCTGTTTTGTTCCACACCCAGGTAGGTTAGTAGGATTAGGATATCTTGTATGCTTATTGAGTTGGTTGTCCTAAAGGATGTTATCCTGGATCTCCTGTGGTGAAGGATGGCAAACTACTTATATTGAGAATTCATTCAAATTAAGAGCAAAAAAAACTCATCTCCTTTGACCACCTCTGCTCTCAGCAGTACTACTTGCATAAGCTAAGTTTAATCACCAAGTTCAAATCTCATTTCCTAGGCATATCTTCAGGTACATATGAAGTTATAGTTAATATGACAGGCACAGGAAAAGGAATTTATCAGAAGTTTGATGCCTTTTAATCAAATCCCAGGATGTTCTACCGAGTGTACACCTGGAAGAAAACCAATCATTCAGACTTGGGAGAGAAAATTATTCTTCCTGTTCCATAATTTTTAACAGCTCCAGATGTATCCATCAGACTCAGCATCTTTCTCGATGGAGACCCAAACAAAGGTCACTTGTTTGGATATTTTGCAATAGTACAACATGACTCAGACAAGGAATTTACCAAGTTCACCTTCAGTTCAGCCGGTGAAACACTGCCACGGGAAAAATCACTTGGAAGCTCACATGGCTAGCGGCTTCAACACGAGATAGTAATTACAGCGAAGCAAACAACTCATCTATGATATAAGATGTGATTGCAGTGTGAAGTAAAGATACTTAAGCTAGCCTAAGTATCAGAAGCAGCTCATCCAAGGCACCATGAAGCTGGCTATGAGTCTCCCTGGCTTTGACATCTGTGCACCATAGTATGTGTGTGTATGTACGTGTGAGATGAAACAAGAAACGTACTCACCATACATGAGCACTCAGAGAAATAATTGTAAAACCATACAGCTAACAGCTAGTTACCTGCCCTGTATTTGTATTTCAAGCACCCACTGTCACCTTCCTTCTGAAGGGAAGAGTAAAAGTTCATTGCACAGCCTATAGAAAAAGGCACCACAACACAGCCGAAGTTCAGGCACCTAAACATGCAACACTAATTTTAAGTAGCTATTTCTTTTTCATTATAGAATGTGCCTGGTGCCCCACAAATAGCCAGAATTTGGGTCAGCATGAGTTACTTTATACACATTCAACTCTGTGTTACAGCTAATGAAGCTTTTTGCTGTTCTGTGCCAGGCTACTTACCCAGCTAGAGAGAGAACTACTGGGGAAAAAAGTATCCTGTCCCATCTCTATGTTTACCCCCTCATGCCCAAACTGTTGAAAGAGTGGTCATTTCTGAGACAGCTCAGGTATACATTTCACAAATATTAAAGACAAATTGATGAGTTCAACAGGGTATTAATAACATGCTGTCTTGCACAGAACACCTATTTAAGCCTTTGCACATACCCTACTAGGAGACCTGTTTTACTGAAGTGAATAATCCAGTTCTTAGGCACCCTTCTGAAATTTTCTACAATTTCTCCCACCTGCTCCCAATCTACCATGAAGATGAATTTCCATATGTCTGCAATTTTTGTCAGCAGCTTTGCCATTGCGTCTACATTGTTTGACTAACCATATCTCTTGTTCACAGCTCCCTCTCTCATACATTTTCAGTATTGTCACAAAGCAGACAGTCAAAACTTAAACTAACCTTTCAGCTGTCAAGTCAATTTTGACAGAGATATCTGGAAAATACATCTCTTCCTTCAGTAAGCAGGGAAGAAAGGATGCAATGCCAAAGGCACAAACTCTTCATTATCAAGATTCTCAGTATCGTTCCAACCTAGGGTTTGGGGCTTTAAACCATGGGTTTAAAATAGACTCATTCAAACAATTCAAGGACTTGTACAAACTCATTTGTATCAGCCAAATCTAAGAAGCAAAATTTTCACAGAAAAACAAGAACACAGACCATGCACCAAAGACTAGACATAGATTCTTGTTCTCCCTTCCACCATCCACTCAGATGCACTTGAAAATGGTCAATATTAACCTCTCTCCTCCCTTTTACAGTATGACTCTAAAACTCAGGCCTCACTCCAGGCCAAAATTAGAAAACAAAAACAACCTCTTTTGTTATAAACGTTGAGGTGCTACTGAGGACTCCAAAGTTGCTAGTGTTCCTCAAGCTGCAATGCCATGTGTGATGGTGCAGCCCCCCACCCCGGGGCCACTCTGACATCTCAGGATAAGCCCCATCACACTGTTATCTTGGTTACAAAGTGCAGTCACTTGTGACTCTGGCCACACCTGGGCCATCTGTTGCCTGAATGGTACATCAGGACCACCCTGAGATCTCAGGATAAGCCATGCATGCTCTGGGAAACCTCCTGTTGTGCTGTTATCCTAGATGCAAGTGCGGTAGCCTGGGGCTGGGGTGGCCAGGCACCCCCTGGCCACACCTGTGCTATCTGTTGCCTGAACTGTATTTCAGAATGTGGTGTACACCAGAATGTGGTGTACACCACCAATTGTGGCCAGAATGGAAAATACTGACCAAAGCCAACCATGTCGAGATCCTACAAAGAGCCATACAAGGTGAGACCTTTCGAGCCCTCTGTGACCACAGCCGGCTGCGTTACCCAGTACCTCCCCCTGAAGCCGAGACGCCTCTCAGGGTGCATTTTGTGAGGACTGAAAGATCATCCATCGACAATTTTACGAGGATACAAAGGCCTGATTCAGCGAGGTTCACCAACCATCCGTTGATGAATGCTGGCACATAAACCTGAGTAATTCATGAATCTCACGAAAAGGGAAATTTTAATCACAGGTTAACCTCTGTGTGTGCAATTTGATTCAGAATTGTCTGTCTCTCTGTCCATATGCATGATTCAATTTAACCTCCACCTGTGTGTGCAACCCTGCTGTAAGTTTCGGGTGACCCTTGCCAGTTTGGAATCTTTATGTCACTATTTTGATTGTAACAAATTCCATTGAATCACTCTGTTAAATTGGCTGGTGATTAAGTGCTGTTACAAATTATACAACCTAATCTTGTGATCTGTCTCAAAAATATTAATAAATCCTGAATTGCTGCTAAACCAAAGCCACGTAACAAAATCTTTTTCGCGACACCATGGCATGACACTGGACAGCTTTAGCCAGGCACAGAACTCAGGTCACTGATACTATTCAAGAGAGAGTCTCACTGAACCGTCAAGTAGTTTCCCACTTAGGCCAGAACAGTGCAGCCACTTTGCACGCTATTATTAAATACCACATGCAAAGCAGGGATTTAACGTGGGGGCTGGAATACAGAAGTTACTGCAGAGGTTCACATATGACATTTATCTTGGCCTGCATCAACTACTCACAACAAACAAGTGGCTTACCCTCGCCTTCCCAAGAGTCAGTGCTACAACTACACATTAAAAGCAAAATTCCTCCTTCAATAAAGTGGATTAGCCATAGCTGAATAAACAAACTGTTTAGTTTTGTCTCGTGTTTCACTTTGATGTTTGTGTATTTTTCACAATTCCCTCTGACAATGTATTTCCATATTTTTACTTCATTTGCATACAAAAGCACTTTCTTTCAGCAGCAGTGAATTTGCCACTTGTGTATCCTTGCATTTTTACGTTGTGGGACACAGAAGATAAAACTTCCTCCAGGACTTTCTCCAGACAATTTGTTATTTCTTCATATTTTTAACCACTTCCCAAGTTATTCTGCTCTTTTCAGAAAACATTCATTGCAGAAAAAAGTAATCCGGTGCACTGTTTCACAGCAACAAACCCATGCTTCCAGGGATGGTCTAAAGCTAAACCTTTATTCCTGCCTCTGAACCTGCTTCAGAGCCTTTAGATACAGAGCTCTCTGACAGTGAACTCTCTTGAGAGGTTTTCCCCACGCACACAAAAGATTTTTCTCAGCAGCTAACCATACTGTCCCTTTGAACCTCCACTCTTAGGATTTTCTTTTCAAGATGTGGGGACTATAACCATACAGTAATCCCAGGGAAGCCGCACTATTTACGTATGAGGCTCTGGTCCTCAGCTGTCATTGTTCCACATGCAACTATGAACAATTAATACGCAGAAGCCAACATCATATTCTGCAGGATAATTTTCCCAAAAGCAAAAAAAAAAAAAAAAAGGCAAAAAAAAAAATCAAAGCTTCTTGGTAGCAACTGGCCCCTGAACTGTGACTCACCAGCAAACCTAAGGCATTTCATTCTCTACAATTTCCATATCATACCTTTTTAAGTTCCAGCCTCTTGAGCACAGGTACACTCTCAGCAGCCTTTCTCACTAAATGATCCCTCATGCCCAGGAGACTTTTTGAGGTGACATCCTCTAAACCCTTCCACAAATGATCTCCTCAGCTAAATACACCTTATCACACATTCAGCAACACCCAACCCCAACTGCTCTTCTGTCATCATTTCACCTGGTTTGGAAAGGCCTTCCCACGTGCCTCAAGAGTCCTCTTTGGCTTTGACTAATCTACCTAACCGTCTCATCTGTAGCTTCTTTTCTCCCAGTGTAGTTCTAGTCCTCTACTTCCAAAAGTCAGCAGAATATCAGAGTAGCTACAACAGATCTTCAGTCTGAGGAAAATAGGCTGCTTAATCCTACTCTTTCTTTGTTCAGTTTCAGCATGATGGAAGACCATGCTTCCTCCCTACCTACAGGCAATTTGTACATTGTTCACCGCACAGGGAAGCATTTGCCTCCAGGGCAGCAGGGACACCAGCCTACCTTGGCTGACCTCATACTGCAAAGGACCAAGTCACCCCCATCACAAGTTTTCCTGAGAACTTTGGTGGGTCACCCCCTTTCCAGAAGAAAAACACCTGCAGAAGGAAGCATACATCTACACAGATAAGTACTGGAAAAAAAAAAAACAACAAAGTCAAGGGACTCAAAGCCTAACTAAGCGAGGGAGGAACCTAACACTTCTTATCAGCTGAACACTCACACCTAGCCCAAGAAAGCTCAGCACAGGCAGTGGCCTGCACTGCTGCCAAAGAAACACTGGTGATCAGAAACTGTGAGCAATTCACACATGCTCACCAGCACTGATCCATCAGACATCAGCAAACCCACCACAAGAGATGTAAGGATTCCTTATGCAGATACACTGCAGTTAGAATCATAGAATCGTTTGGGTTGGAAGGGACCTTAAAGATCATCTAGTTCCAACCCCCCTGCCACAGGCAGGGACACCTTCTACTAGACCGGGTTGTTCAAAGCCCCATCCAGCCTAGCCTTGAACACTGCCAGGGAGGGGACATCCACAGCTCCTATGGGCAACGTGTTCCAGTGTCTCACCACCCTCACAGGAAAGAATTTCTTCCTAAGATCTAATCTAAATCTACCCTCTTTCAGTTTAAAACCATTACCCCCCATCCTATCACTACATGCCCTTGTAAAAAGCCCCTCTCCCCCTTTCCCGTAGGCCCCCTTCAGATACTGGAAGGCTGCTAGAAGGTGTCCCTGGCATCTTCTCCAGGCTGAACAGCCCCAACTCTCTCAGACTCTCTTCCTAGGAGAGGTGCTCCAGCCCTCTGGTCATCTTTGTGGCCCTCCTCTGGACTTGTTCCAACAGCTCCATGTCCTTCTTATGTTGGGGGCCGCAGAGCTGAACGCAGTACTCCAGGTGGGGTCTCGCAAGAGCGGAGTAGAGGGGCAGAATCACCTCTCTCGACCTGCTGGCCACACTGCTTTTGATGCGGCCCAGGATACGGTTGGCCTTCTGGGCTGCAAGCACACATTGCCAGCTCATGTTGAGCTTCTCGTTAACCATCACCCCCAAGTCCTTCTCCTCAGGGCTGCTCTCAATCCATTCTCCACCCAGCCTGTATTCGTGCTTGGGATTGGGAGTTGACCCAAGCCACAGAAAAGCCTTTTCCAGGCTATGTTTATCTCTCTTGTCCCTATTAGCTCTGAGAAGTCAAAAGTCACAGGAAACAAATTTGCAGATGCAAAATAAAGAGGTGAGGGGTGTAAAAATATGAACTGATAGCTGAATATTCACAGAAGAAAAAAGTCAAATCAGTTAGCTTAGACAGCTAGCCTAAAGTGAGAGGAAGGAAAAGAAGGTAAGTTTGCTGTCCCAGTCAACCTTTATGTTTCCCCATTATCATGCTACACGACTACCTGTTGGTAAGTTCAAAACCCAGCGTCTCTCTTAAAATACAATTACAGGATCACAAAATTACTTTATGAAATACTTGTCATTAACTTACCAGTCTGCTGCTTTAATACCAAGCCAGCAACACAGGGGACACTGACCACTAACAGTTAAGAAACCTTGCTGCTGGGGGTACCACTTATCTGTCAGATGAACGAACGTCAAAGAGACTGAAATCCAACATAGAAACAAGTTTTTCCTTTTGAACTATTAAGGCATCAGAAAATAAGCCCGAATTATATACTCCCACAAAATTGTTAGCTGCAACCACCACGCATTAGTATTCCAGGTTTAAAGGTGGAGCAGGACCGAGACCCTCAGAACTTCAGGACATGTTTGCGCTGCCCGAGATAAAAGGCTACATGATAGCTCAGAGCTGCATGCCATCGACACCCAGCAGGAAGTTTTGGTTTACTCCACAGTTGCTGTCAGCACTGCCTAGAAGATATATATATACACACACACACACACACATATATATATATATATAGCTTTGACATCCTGAGCCTCCAACCTCCAATTCTTTCACATGAGAAAGTTCCTTCTGGCTGATGCTGTTGCTTACCTTCCTTGGTTCTCAAAAACACTACTTCAAACATACTGCTATGAAGGTCTCAAAGCATACACTCAAATGCTTTACAGACTAGTCCTTTAAAACATGCTAAAAAATTACAGTTTCTCTCTTTTTTGTATAGTTTATGCACAGTTTATGCATTTTTTTTTTTAATTCCTTTGAATTAACTGACCCAAACAGAAAACAAGCAAATATAATTTGCAGCATCAGAGTCTAAGGAGTAAATAAATAATTTTCTGCACCAAGAATACAACAGCTGCCATGCTGGGTCAGACACAAGACTATATATCCAAGCCTCTGACAATGCAAAAACAGTCAAAAGCAGATGGCTAAGAAAAAAAAAAAAAAAAAAAGCATAAAAACATTGCAAACATATGATACTTCTACCAAGTATTGTTCCATCTGTGGCTTATTTGTTTCCTTGAGTTGAATGCATTTTCCAAATAACTTCTCTCATAATCATCAGATTGGAAAACTGGAAATGTTGAATTATTTGCTATGAGTATTTACATAAAAAATAATCAAGTCTGACAACTTCTGCACACCCGTTTTACAAGACTTGCAGATAAAAACATGAAAGATCTAGATCAGTCTAAGCAGCTGATTTTTCCAAGAGAAGGAGGGGTGTGAACATGCAGCCAAGAGAAAAGCCCTCCCTAGAATAACTGATTTGCACTTCAGACCTAACTTGGTAGAACAGGTCAGGTGTGCACTTCTCTGATTTACTAAGTGATAACACCACAGAAACATACATTTTAAGCACTTTGGCAAGCAAATTTAATTCTTTCTGGAAAAAACATGAGATTTTTCTGAACAACAATATGAGAAGTAATGCAAGATCAATAGTGATGAGTAAAAATGACACATATTTTAAATAGTTCAGAAGATCGGCAATTAAACTCATGTAGTACTAATATCAACACATACTTAACTTTTGATCCATCACCACTACTGCAGATACACTCATCAGTCACTGAAGTCTAAGCTTGTAAAAACAAAACTGTGTTACAGGAACGAAGCTTCAGTGTATCGAGGTTTACATTGTTAGAGCCAACTGCCTAACTCATACCCCGAATAACAATCAATCATCCAAACTGAACTGAAAGTAAAATATAGGGGACTTCTATGGAGATAACAGTCCCCAAAATAATGCTGATAAGCAGCAACAAAATAAACATACATTCACATACTAAATATAACATAAACTAAGAAAATTAAAAAACAACGTGCATTCCACTTAACCTTGTATAATTGTATATTTCACTACTGAACTAGTGTAGTAGTTATTACCAAACATCCCCTCATTTTCTAGGCCTAATCTTCCATATTTCTACATTGTACGTTGTGTAAAGCACTATTGGGGTATTAAGACAGACCTCTTGGCACTCAGTATTTAGGTAGGTAAGATAGGTACAAACATTGAACTGTACTTTTGTCATGTTGTTGTGCTAAAGAATTTTTCATCTCCTGGATGATCTTCTCTTTCTGGATTCCCCTGTATATCTATGCACACACAGTTAGAGAAAACAATGTATCTGTATTTGATGACACTGCAACTGCTTCACAAGAATTCAGTGGTAAGCAATGTCAGGTTAATAAACAGACAAAAGAGCTAAATTTTAAACTCTTCCTTACGACAAAAAATCAAAGCCTACTTGGTACCCACCTGGTAGAGATAAGACAGTGACACCAGAATGAGATAAGAGCCATGGATCAAGGACTGCAGACACATTGTGGCCAGAAAAAGCATTAAAGTCCACACAAAAGAAACATTAAAGAAATAAATAACACAAGCTTTTGAATCCCCTTGTTGACTTAACGTCAACAGAGTTGCAGTGTCCACAGGGTCCCTTTCCTTCTTCATCAGGACAGGAGAAAGTATATACGTGCCCTGGGAGCTGCTATTTCTTAGAAGATTAACGAGAGCTGTTAATAAACCAGAGTCCATAGGCCCCAACACAGTCTAGCCCTGTCTTGGCAACTTCCATTGTACTGCAGGAGCACAAGTCAACAGGGAGACGGTGCAAGAGTCCGTATCTGCCTCTTACACACAAGAGAGGGGATGCTGGGCTCGACGCTAATTCCAACAACAGAGAAGAATGAGGACGATGTGCTTACGCCGCCCTCAGTACAACACAACAACGCTTTGCAACTGGCGCTCTGCAAATACAGCTTCAGCAATCCTGCTACAGAAGTCCCGTCGAGGCTGGGGAAGCAGCGGGAGCTTCTACTGCGGTGCTAGGCAGGCAGCAGCATCGGCAGTGGCCCAGCTCTAGGGCGCACAGGGAACTCCGACTGCTAGGAAGGCAATGAGCTCTGAATGTTTGTGTTGCCCTGAGACAGGTATCGCCTGGCACATGGAGAACCACCTCTGGAGCTTTCCAGGTCCCACATAAAGCTGGAACCTGAATCCTCAACCAACACTGAACAAAACACTGCAATAAGAATAAATGACTGAAAGAAGGGCTCTAAACCCAGAAGACAAAGCGTGGGAGGAAGTTATTTTATAGTATATGATTAAAAAAAAAAAAGCAGAAGGGCATAAGGGAAATTACTAAAGAACAACCTTACCAAGATAATTCTTCTGTTGAAATAAAGCCCACTGCTAATCACCAGCGTGGGTCTGGCTTACTAGAAACAAGCAGCAGTTGCCCACAAGAGATTCCCCACAGTAAAACATGTCAATTCTAAAACTGAAGTAGAATATTTTTAAAGATATTGCAAAGTATAGAGAAAGTGTATTTAAAACAGCTACTGCTAGCGAGCTTTCATCATAGTAATAGATCAAGAAATGCAAGAAGCGAAAGCTCTTAAACATCTCCTCTCCCCGCCTCCAAAAAGTGCTTCTGCATTACTTTTCGGCAGTTTCATTCTCTCCTTCCTCCTTCTCAATTCCCGACGCAGGAAAAGCCATTTTGGACTAGATTGTGACACGAAGTGACACAACAAATGAACTTCCCTCCCAAACGTCACCCAGAGGAAACTGGAATATTGCACGATGCTGCAGCTCCCCAAGTTTCACAAGAGTGTATAATCCGCATTCTTCATATTGCCACTAATGAATTTTAACAAAGTTCAGCTGAATGTGAAAGCAAGAAAAATATTGGACAAGATATTTCTCCCACGAGCAACTTCACAGGCAAGAACTTTCACAGATCTCATTTTTCAGGGCAGTCTGGCCCTCGCAGAGCTTCTTGACCTAATAACCAAAAGCAAGATATTCATATGACCGAGACCACAAACCACTTCTCCAGCCCACGCCCTCCCACCTCCTCCACCCCAAGCCTCCATCCAAACCACAACTCGCTCTCCCTCCTGCATCCCGGAGATGCTGCCTGCCACAACACAGCAGGCCGGGCAGCCCCTTGCTGCTATCCCAGAGAGAAACCGCTTGCAGCCCGCGATCTCTGCTCATTAGATCCTTATGTGCAGGCTCCTACCGCTGCGGGGAAAGACCCAGCCATGTCTGAGCCGTTCGTGAGCTGCACCATTTGAAAGTCTGAGCCTGACACCAGCTGATATGAATTGGACATCTGAAAGCACGCAGCGAAAAGTGGCGAACAGAAGTTGTAACCTCTCCTGAGTTGTAACTCCTGCCTGAACGTGCATCCAGTCGCCATCTACTCGGGCAAAAGCAAGCCAACAGACATCGCAATCTTCTCTGTACAGCCACGTTTTGCAAAGCGGGTCCAAAAATACCAAGAGACCAGCAGCTGTAAGGTCCCTTTTGGCCCATCAAAAAGACATTTCTTTTCAGGCTTTTTTCCTACTGCCGAATCATTTGTTTTAAGGGACTTACTTTACAGTAGTACCGAAATAAGGCGGTAAGCACCAGACGCCCAGGGAGGGCTTCCCGGCGCCCGCCTCCCCCGCCGGGGCAGAGCAGGGTTCGCCTCTCCCATCTCCTGCGCTCGGGTTCGCGGAAAGGCGAAACTGTCCCGAGCGCGGCCACCCCACCGCGATCTTTTCCCATCAGCTGCTCTTACATCAGGGCCGTGCCAAAATCAGGGAAAAGGAAAACGCACGCGTAGCGACCAAACCACGGTCGGTGCCGGCGGGCAGTCCCCGCCCGAGGAGAGGCAAGCGCCGCTCCCACCGGACCCAGAGGAGAGGGGGCAGCCCTTCGGCAAACACCCCGCAAATCTCTGGGCGGCCCTTTCCGCCGGGAAACACCCGGACTCCGCGGGGCCGGACCCCCCCGCTCCTCCGGGCCGCGCCGGGGGCCTCACCTGCCGTGTCCCAGATGGAGATGTTGTACGGCCCCCACTGCTTCAGGTAGAAGGCGCCGCCGACGGTGCTGACCGTCTCCTGGAAGCGCCGCTCCATGTAGCGGTGCAGCAGGGAGGTCTTGCCCACGTTCATGTCCCCCAGCAGCACCACTTTCCCGTCCGGCTTCTTCATCGCGGCCCGGCCCGGCCCGTCCTGCCGGCTCCCGCCCGCCCGCCCCTTTCCCCCGGGAGCCCGCCGGCCCGCTCCGCCCGGCGCGGCGGAGCCCCGGAAGCGGCGGGACGAGGAACGAGGGCCGCCCTCCGCGGGCACCGCAAACTTCGAGGGCTCCGCCAGAGCCGCCGCGATCCAGCCCCGGCCCCGGCTCCTCCTACCCCCGGCCCCGCTCCTCCCTCCGCCCGGCGCCAAGGGGAGGGGACGCGGGCGGTGAGGCGGCCGGAGCTCCACGAACTCCCACCCACCCCGGGCCTCCTTCCCAGCCGTGTCCCGGAGGAGCCGGGTGGTGTGTCCCGGCCGCCCCGGTGCTGCCCCGCGGCAGGGTGGCCGCTGGTTGACCGCCGACAAGCCGCCTCCCGCGGGGGCATCGGGCCGGAGCTCGGCCCCGCGGAGCCCTCGGGGGGCTGCTGGTGTGCTCCCGGCTGCCAAAGCCTTTCTAGCCGGAGATACCGAAGTAACCAGCTCCGCAGCTCCCGCGGAGCCCGAGCGGAAAGCCCGCTTCTCCCACTCCCCTCCCAGGGTGTAAACGGGGAGGCAGAAAGTTGCTCCGAAATAAGGATCTCCCGCGGAGCTACGCCAGTTGCCAGACAAACAAGTTTTCCTTGGTGAGAGGTCGTCTTTCTGTAGGGATCAGGGATTATTTTCCAAGTGGCAGCTCTACCCGCTTTCGCAGCCAGTTGCCCAGCTGCTCTAATTCAGCTTAATTCCAGTTCAGGTGACAGCATTGCAATCATTTAAATTACCCGGAGATGTAGCCTGTCATTTTTGCATCAATCCTCTTCGTGTCAAACAAATCCAGAAAAATATTTTAATAGGATGTAAACATGGTACGAATTTTGGGCAAGGAAAGGGATGATGTGCAGATCAACTGGAGGGGAAACAAGTATTTTTAAGAGAATTTACTGGTTATCAATTTCCTCTAGCTCCCCACACAAAAGCATTCAGGTAGCATCACTTTTCATAATAAATGAACACGCATCCTCACGCTTGCATGTCTTGTGTTGAAACTGTTAGAATTTCTTCAGCTAGTCTAGGTCTCACATTTATGAGATGCTTTGATTTTTGCTTACCTGTTAGAAAGGAATAGCTCTGTAGCAGTATTTTTTTTAAGCCATACCCAGTTAATTTTGTTTATTCTGCTTTTACTGCCCAGATTTGTGGTTTTGCAGCTGCACCTGGCGATACATCATTTCAGTTCCGAATCAGATACTCACCAGATATTAAAGCACTGGAGATACCCAAAGAGAGATGATGTTAAATTATTTGGGGGGAAAAAAATATCTTACAAGAGACTCCAAAATAGTGATACAGGATGTGATTCAGGGATGTGTGAAATCCCATGGAGGGGGCGGGGGTGTGTTTCATTTTCACAGAATCACAGAATCACAGAATCAACCAGGTAGGAAGAGACCTCTGGGATCATCGAGTCCAACCATTGCCCTGACACCACCCTGTCAACTAGACCATGGCACTAAGTGCCATGTCCAGTCTTTTCTTAAACACATCCAGAGATGGTGACTCCACCACCTCCCTGGGCAGCCCATTCCAATGTCTAATAACCCTTTCTGAAAAGAAATTCTTTCTAATGTCCAACCTGAACCTCCCCTGGCGAAGCTTGAGGCTGTGTCCTCTTGTCCTATCGCTAGTTGCCCGGGAGAAGAGGCCAACTCCCACTTCACTACAACCTCCCTTCAGGTAGTTGTAGACTGCAATAAGGTCACCTCTGAGCCTCCTCTTCTCCAGCCTAAACAACCCCAGCTCCCTCAGCCGTTCCTCGTAGGTCAGACCCTCCAGACCCTTCACCAGCTTGGTCTATTGTAAGGCTATTTTGCGGTGGTGTGTGCAGCCTTCGCCTCAGATTCCCGTTCCCTGCCTGGGATTCCCGTCTCAGTCCCAGAACTGAGAAAAAGAAACTCATTGAATCAAAGTGCTTCTCTGAGGTAGTGCAAGCATGTAGGTTTCTTCTGGGTGCCTGGTATGAAAGCATAAAAAGAGCAGACATTCTCTTTGCGTGAATGCTGTTTGCAAATTCCCATGTGCAATGTAAGTTACACCCTTTTGAAGTGGCAGGCACCATTTCAGAAAGAGAAAACAAGAATGTTGTATCAAAGAGTTTAGACCATGAAGATCTGAACCAGTAAAGGGATCCTCAGTGTATGTACTCTCACCTTATGCATTGATTTACTATACACATAATAAAGAAACACCTAAAAGCTTAAGTATGATTGTTGATTTACAGCAGTGCTTCTGCTACCAAATCATTGCAGTTAAAGCACTTAAAACAATTGTTTCTGTATTTTACCAAGATGCTGCTGTACTTGAGTTACTTTCATGTACTGCTGAAATGTAGCTCTTCCTGGTGTTCAAAACAGGTATTGATAGTTTCGAAGACTGATGCAGAGAAGCTAGAACAGAAAACAGTTTCAATAACAGGTTGAAAATGCAACTGGGATTTTAGGTTTTGTTAATATATAAAAAGAGAACACTGCTCCCTTCACAGATGTTTTCCACAGTTGCTTGAAACAGAATCCCACATCCCCACATTTTTGAATGTGCGCACTTCCAGCTAGCAGCGGTCGGTCAGTCAGACAGGGGACTCTCCTGGAAAGTGTCACCAGCCAACTTTCACTGATGGCAATGTCTTACTTCTGTACGTTAACCATAGCCTAGCTAAATGAGACAACAAATCCATCAGGCCCAATACTTATTTGGACGTGGTACCACAGCTAACGACTCTGACACAGCCAGGGGTGTGCATTGTCCCACTACTATGCACCTGCCATTCACCACTTACTTAAAGGATCATCTCTGCTTCATAGTAATCTACCCCTAATAATCGGATGGGAGAGTACTGTGTGTTGTTTCAGATCCTTGGGACAATGTACAAAAACGGTGACGTGGGCAGGTTCCAGGTACAGAGAAGGACTCCTGAGGTAAGCCCTTAAATACTCGAGGTTGTGAAGTCCTCAGCAGCCTGAACTTCCCCTGACCTCAGGGGAACATGTTCACTAGGCACAGTGCAGTGTGTTTGGTTATTACTGCCGACGTCTCCTTGTATGAATGCCCTCCAACCTACAGCACACAATTTAAGTAGCCTGTTGTTAAAGTCAAATGGCTCATGATGGTCTGTAATGCATTATAGATAATAACAGAGCATATGTGAAAATATTTGGGAAAACATTAGGAGCCTGTAATTTGCACTCTAGCCCTCAGATGCATAGGCCTGTTGCAAGATAAATTCCCCAAATCCCTGAGTCATCTGTAGTAGGAGGTCTCCACTGTATGGGCACGAAGAATGTCAAAAGTGGCTTGATAGGAAGGAATATGGAATACTTTACTGTCTGGGTAGTGCATGTATGCAGGCTGCACACATTGTCTGGATTTCATTTGGGTTTCATTTTAGAGCATCTGAGGACACCGTTTAATTACAGTGAGGTTGTTTATTAGCCTTCCTGACAGCATGGCGACGTGGTCACCAATTCCAGATGTTCTGGAATTCAGACACTTGGACTAGCTTACAGAGGCAGACAACACATTAAAGTTTCCTACCAATTTCTGTGCTAGAGTAAAACCCCCTCAAGAGCAGGAATGTCAGCCTTGTAGGTCATCCAAAAACCTGAGCCAATAATGACTGTATTGGCATCAGGGTAACTCAACCTTTCTAGTCTCCCACAGTATGAAAACTGCCTAATTTTGCAGGCAAAAATAAGAGCCTGTTTATTTGTTTCCTTGCCAGCCTTCCCTAGGTATTTATATACATTGTCCTGTCTATGGGCCCCATTTGGTCTCCAGGCTAACAATATTTTGTAAGCTCACATGGGGTGAAATGTTTGTCACAGAACAGGGTTGATTTTTGCTGAGCTGTTCTTCTTTTGGAGACAAATTGAGCAAGTGGTTGAAGGTGTATGTCATGCCAGCTACTAACTGCTGCCCCCAATGTGTCACAGGTTTGCTGTGGCCTTGGTATTCAGCACCTCAATCTGTCTCTCTTTTTCCTCCTCTGGCAGTGTCTCTGTCTTCTGGGATGTTGAACCTCCATGACCAGATGAGTGCTTTCTGGAGATACTACAGGGGACCTCAAAGAGACTTTTGGTAATGATAAAGGAGGTACAAACTGCTGAAAGAAACATGCTGCTTTTTAAACATGGACGAATCCATAAAATAGAGGCATGGACCTCAGTTATCTCGGGAATCCTAGAGACCTTACGAACAAAAGAGAAGGGCAATAAGGGAGGCTTACTCCTCATCCTTAAAACGTGCTGGCACTCCAGTGGTTTACTTGTTGCACCTCTTTGCAAGGAGTGAGGTCACTGCAAAAGCTATGAACAGGTCACAGTTTGTGAAGGACAGCAATTTCTGGTTTTGTTTCTGCTTATTGCCTTCCTTTATGACTTCTTTCTTCAAGATGACCAAATGAGTGTGCATGCTCATTAAACAGAAATATTTGCACTCATCATCTTCCAGACAGCCCTAACTACAGCTCACTCTCAAGGCACTCTCTTTCAGGCTGCAAAGCCTGAAAGAGCTATTCATCACTTTGCCACTGCTCTGTCTACATATTTATCCTTACACAGACTAGGCTCTTCCTCTTCACCCCATGAATTAGTCCACAACCTAGATGCCCTAATCAAGGGAAATTGCCCTGCACTTCAAGAGTTAGTCTGCTTTCTCTAGGGTTGCAGTTCCACCCCTTTCTCCCTCTCCTTTTCTCACCCCATTCCTTGTGCTGTCACTGGCTTCTGCTTGACCCTTCCCCAAGCCAATTGAGCTTAGTGAGACGATGAAAAACTAGCTCAACAGTGACAGTGAGTAGTTTTCTGCTGGTTTTGTAATCAGCACAGAGGAGGCTGATGAAGCAGCCCGTGGTTGGGACCACTGAGCTTCAGTTCCCTGGGGCTTCAGCTGGGGTCCAGCTGCACGGACCTCGCAGCTCTTGGAGCACCTCAGTTGTAGGACTGTTTTCTTTCACCAGGATTGAACAAGCGTGTCACTCTATTACTTCTGCCTGGTAGGTGTCCAAATCACAGCACAGTGAAAATGAGATGGGTAAATCAACCAGCTTGAGACATCCTTATCATGGAAAAGCCTGACCCGGATGATTAGAATTTGCCAGTGTTACAGGCAACTGAAAAGAAGGTCTTGGATAGAAACCATGAGGCAACCTGAGCTGTAGATATAGCCACCAAACTGTAGTAAACTCTTCCCTGCTGCACAGATGCTAGAGATGCAGATGAAAATAGGGGCTTAGGAGGAGCTCCCCACCCAGGTCTTCTGTAGGAGGTTAGTTTAGCCTTCGTTGCTCAACTGTGAGTCAAGGTCTCAAATCAGCCGCCTTCAGTGAGGAATGTGAGTTTGTGAACAGCCGGCAGCTGGCACTGTGTGGAGGGAGCAGCCCTGCTGTGTCCACACCACCAGCCAGCTCGACTCCAATCTCCTGCTCCGGCAGGGGGATTGGACTAGATGATCTTTTGAGGTCTCTTCCAATCCCTAACATTCTGTGATTCTGTGATTCTGTGACTCTCTCCTTACTATTACTTCCCATTCACCAAAATCATCTGAATCCTCCAGTATTTTGTACCTATCTAGATAGATCGATATATTTTACTGTATGAAGGAATAGGTGATGCAGTTTTTCTAGACTTTCTGCTATATGAAAGAAAAAACTTTTTTCCTGAATTTCAGGGGGCTCAGTGTGGATGTACTCACCAAATGACATGGAAATACAGGATTGGGGGCTCAATCAGAAAGTAGGCAATTGTGATTCAAAGTGATCACAATGCAAGAAGTTCTGGTAAGTGCACAAAATGTGAGTTTTGGATAGATTTTTGTTTTTTCTAACTAACTGCAGCATTTTAAGGTCTAATCAGACTCTATCAACACATGAGAACCCAAGGCTATTCTACTATTCTATCGTGTTCCTGGGGTTTAATAGGGCACTGTGCGTGGATGTGTACGGAGGTCTATATGCCTATAAGCAGTTACAGAATTATGGCCTATAAAAAGATGTATTAGGTTTTCTCTCTTTCTGGCATCATGAAAGGGATGGAGTAAGTTAGCTGGTAGTAAGACAGAATTTGCTTTAGTTCTTATGAACTCATTGAGATTCTTGTTCGTGATAAATAGATCCATGCATCTATGAGAAGTCCTATGGACTGCAGCAGCCCACAAATGGGGATCTGAGTGCAGGTTTGGCAGAATCAGATGGCACGATCCTAGTGACTAATAATGATATGGGAGCCAAAACAAATGCAACTTGTGACCTTTAAATGTGAAGTTATTTTCACAATGCAGGTTTGTGGCAGTTGGAAGAACTTTATTTTTATTTGCAAGTTCAATACTGTCATCATGTGAATAGTTTAAAAAAGTGACATATACAGAAGAATATACCTGTGTTTTTGGTTGGGCCCACCTCATCACTACGGACATTCATGCATATCAAGTATCTTCTGCGTTTTATACCCTAATTTTAAGTCCTTTCTCTAGGCTGCGAGACATAGCTGTTCTCTATGAAGAAATCCACGTGGTGCCAAGCTTGTCAGCATTGTTCCTGGTCAGAAGAAAAGGTCATTGAAGAGTGTCACAGACAACTTTGCCTCAGGGCAAAATCACAGTCAGTCAGGAGTTACACTTGGTCCTGCCTCTAGCTGTCTTACTACACTTTCATTTCACCTCTTGGCTGGATGAGCCACTGTGATCTTTTTTCCTTCCTCTTTGAACTCCTCCTCACCCATACTGGCAGTATGCAGAGAGAAGTGGGACTTCTCCTCCCGGCACTTGTTAAAGGTCAAAAGAATTTGACTGAATTTGGCAGTAGAGAACAGCTGTCCTCTTTTTATCCCCTCATAGAAAGATAACATTGTGACCTTCAAAGTGTAAACTAGTCACTGTGAAATGAAATGTATTATCACAATGATTTCTCCTAAAAGCATGGAACCCCTTGATACGCTCTTGCTTCATCTGCCTACGTCTGGCCCTTGGGTGAGGGATGAACCAGCTATGGTGGATAACAGAACTTATTTAGAAAGGAAATATTAATGTGGTTAGGAGTATAAAGACAGTCATGATTCACTTATGTGTGTGAAGATGGGACTTGGAGATTAAGAGAAGAAAGGATGATCAAAGTGGAATTTAGAATATGCAAATATAATTGATACCAGCATGTTTTTGGAGAGTAATACTGGAAATTTTTGCTTAAGTTTGTAGTCTTCAAATTAGAAACTTATTGTATAAAATTTTCAAGTACTCTTCTAGTCCTGGTTTAAAACCAGAAAAAGGATGCTGTGATGATTTTGTTCGTAACAGTTACTTCTGTAACAGAAAATCTTGCCCTCCTGGAATATGAAAGAGGACTTCCTAGCTGCTTTCTAACTTGTATAAAGAGACAAAAACCACAGAGTATTTCAGATTTGGGTTGGTAGCTAGTTAGTTGGACTTTCACTATATTAAACATTATGTCTAGACGCTAAAGCCTACTAAAACAACCCTAAGGTGTATTAAAATCGTTTCAAACACAGCAAAAGGGCAACACCATTACATTTGAAATCTGTAATACCCTGTAGAGAGTTTATATAAAGATGCTGCATCCAGAATTTCCTATTTTTCTGTGTCTTTAACCATGTATTTATGATTAAAATAAAGTACACCACTCCCCAGTGTATCCCTTTACATCACAGTGTTTCGGGGAATACATTCCTGTGTCACTCTTTTGAGCACATTTTCAATTTCACTGTTTAGAAATTTGCTGTTGATTGATCTTATTAAACTGTTCTGTTTTGCTTTTGCCCTTTTTTTTTTTAATAAACAAGTTTTTCATCATTATTCACCTTGGCTACTCCTCCAGAAGTCTGATTGAGATCAGTGGAACTATTCATAGCCAAGGTATAAATAAGCATGATGGGATTTGACCTTCAGTCACCTCAAAAAATATTCTCCCATCTAATTATATAGACATAATCCTGCTCTAAATTCAAGAGCAAAAATACTTTAGAATTACATCTGACAAACAGTGTCTACTGTTTGCAGCTGAAAGTGAAACTTTTTTCTCCTGCTATAATACAATTATCCTCTATGCAGTTCTGTTATGGGAAAATTTGATGCAAATGATGTTTGCTGAAGCAGTCTATTTTTTGGCACTTTGTTTCTGAGTTGCTAGGAATTGCATGCTACTGTTTTGACATCTTTCCAGGCTGTAGATGCTGCTGTGTTTCTTGGGAGCCTGGAAAGTTACCTAGAAATGAAACTTGTTGCTGGTGATTCCCTTTATAAAAGCAAGTTGCTGAAGTAATTGCTTTATTACCTCCTGGTCTGGCTTCAGCTCTGAAAATATTATTTGAAAATTTGCTTGCTTGCTCTTTTCCATTTGAAACGGCGAGTGGGAGGTAAACATAATTGCAGATTGTCTTTCTTTGGCTATTTAGTTATCAGTAATAACGTTTCCATCTTCAGAGCATTGCAGAAACGTAGCACTATGCTCTTTGATGATTTACACTTATGCCAACTTCACCGAAGCACTGCTTAAATTGCTTAGGGGAGCAAATCAATTCCATATTTGGCCTGACATATCACTGAACTGTTCCAGCAGCTTTGAGTATAAGGTATCCCAACCTTCCTTCACACCTGGGGCAAGAAACTCTTAAATCAGAGAGAAAACTTAGAACTATAAAGGATGGAAGAAGGAAAATGCTCAAGGAAAAAGTTTCTCTCTATTATGAGATTTTTCTTTTCATGGAATGTGAATAATGTATCCTTTTAACACACTGAGAAAACATCTTCTGTGAGACAGAGGAAGTTGCAGAAATTATTAATGCTTTTTGATATTTAATCTAAATCCCTAATTTAAACAGAAGTGCGGGTGAAACTCATTCCAGATTTAATATGATATAATCTAATTGACTTCAAACACCTGCTCGTGTCAAAGCTGGTCTGCTTAAGGAGTAAAAATAACAGAGTAAAGAGCACTTCTAGAACATATTGGAGATGTTAACATAAGATATTATTATTATTGGAGTGAGCTTGTTCCTATTTAAGTCAAATAAAGAAGCTTGTAATTATCTAAAGCTCAGATGAGATTACTATAAAAAAACATAGCAAGATTGCTATTCTTAAATCAGAAAAAGAAGAAAGGAGAAAATTCATTTACTATAGACAAATCAAACTAGATGGAAAAAATAATTGAAATTAAAAGGTGAAACAAAAGGGGGTTTGTCCAAAAGAGAAGAGAGAGGATACAAAGTGTACAACAAAAGCTTCGTTATAGAATAGGTACATGGAAAATGAGAATGGAAGAGGGTAAAGGAAAAATAAATAGGAATATCCACTCTGGTTGGAAGACATGAGTGACTGTAGAAAAAGATTTCCATTCTCAGTGAAATGGCAAGTAGGGACCTGATCACATAGCCTGTTGCTGGTCTGCTGAGTGCTGAAGTATTTTATTATCTCTTTGGAATACTATTAACAGTTAAAAGCATACCTAAATGAAGCCTATGCTAAAATTCTTCAGTGAAGAAGGATGGACTTGAATTTAAATTGTATTATGAGTTTTTGATTAGGGTTATAAATTAGCTAACTTCTGGACATATGGAAAATGGATATAACAAAAGGAAATAAAATCCAATGGAGTACAAATGGAGAAATCACAGCAAACACTTGTTAGCTGTGTTCTTCAGAGCGGGTAGAAAAAAACCCATCCATTTCAGTGAGCTTCAGGTCAAAGCCTGTGTTTTGATGGATAAGGCATGCAAGTTCACAGTGTGCTTTTATTCATTGTAAGTACATCTTGTGATCACGAAAGAGAAGAGATTTGTAACAAATGTTTGTATGAAGGCACAGGAACTGTAACAACTTGAAACTCAAGGCCTTTTTAAAATGGAAGAATTTAGGCAATCTGGGGAATGGAAGTGGAGTTTGTTCTCCATGTAAAACATTTATCTCGTTGCCTCTGTCCTCAAATTGCTAATACAAAGGATGAAAAACTAGTGGGAAGCTAGCAATAGTGAGGATTGTCATTACAATCTTGTGGTAGAAGGTTTAAAACAGAAGGAAGTAATTGTTCTTTTCAGTGCATGATTACATTGCACAACTCCTTGCCTTGTGGAGGACAAAAGTTAAAAAAAAGGTTAGACTAATGGAAATCAGAAAGTCCCAAAGCTGCTAATTCTCAGACACTTGGAGCATTTACCAAGAAAGAGCTCCTGTACGCTTGCTCTGTTTCCCACTGGAATCCTCCACACCTCTGTGAAAGGAAACGGTTTTATGAAGCAGCCCCTGAACCACTGCAATTACATATAAACATAAACTGAAATTTGGGTCAGTTTGTCTTAAAGCATTAATGTAAAAGCTGTGGCATTTCAGGAGATGAAAATGACGGCTCATTTGTCCCTTCTGTGGGACACTGAGATTTTGAGGTGCGGTCAGGGTGGGAGGTGACTGTAGAAAGGACCTGTAAAGGCCTCCCAGATTCTGGGCTAACTCATCCTCTATTACAAATTAGACCCACATGAAGGCTAACAACTGTCCAAGGCTTTATTTTTCAAGTTTTTGAATAGCAAGCTGTAGATGCTCTCTTGCTTCTCAATTATCAGCTGGAAGGATCATAAAACTTAGGTTGACACGATGCAGCTAGTTGAAAGGAAAGAAGGAATTAAGTAGTGTGGATTTTAGGAAGCAGTACAATCTGCACTGAATTTAAGCAAAGAAATGTATAGATAGGAGTTAGAGATTATAGAATTGAAAAGGTTTTGCAAAACCCGCATAACTTGATCAAAACTTAGATGAGGGTTAATGTTTGGCCTTAAACTATCTGATAGCAGTGGTAACTTACTATTCTGGTCTTCGTAGCTTCCTC
The DNA here is from genome assembly GCF_013368605.1 of Nyctibius grandis. NCBI lineage: Eukaryota > Metazoa > Chordata > Aves > Nyctibiiformes > Nyctibiidae > Nyctibius > Nyctibius grandis. The sequence goes on along the minus strand of NC_090659.1, from coordinate 58,784,971 downwards.
CCATCTGGTCTTCTGTTTCTGAGAGATTTTTCTGTTCAGGTCTTTTTATTAAATCTCCTTGGTAAGGCAGGTGGCTGCTTGTGCCCCATTTGTTTCATGCTGGAAATAAAATCAAATCACAAGAGGCTACAGAAATAAGTGGTTCATATTTTCACCCTGCTAAAATAAACATTAACTCTGAACCTTCAAATGTTTTCAGGAGATCTGACCCAGAATTTATCAGGCACTTGAAATAAACTGTTAGCTATTAACCAGCAAATGGAGGCTGGTTTGGTCATGTTCTGAGATCAGACATTGCTGAGGAATTAGATGATTCATGACCTTGACAAACTGGGTTTCTGATTGCAGCAAAAAAAAATTAGTCTCTTCTAAGAGAGGAGTAGATTAGCATCTACTGTTTGTGCATATTAATTACGTTAATATAATATGATAACAAATGCAGCAATAAAAGTAACTGTTCACCAGGGTGTACTCAGGGGCTAATAGTCCAGCCTCCAGTTTTGACAGAGTTTATCTGAATTAGCAGAATTGTATTGTAGCTTTCTTTACAGTCCACTTTTTTTTCAGAAAACAAAACCAAAAAAACTGGCCGTGGGTGGGCTCTTAGGACCTCAGCCCACCATGGGAAGCATCTGGTGAGAAGCAACTCATCATGAAACTGGTGGGAGTGGAAACTGTTGTTTCCACAGCACAAAGGAACTTTGCACTTGTACCATAGGTGCAAAGTAGGTACCCTGCCAGTAACTTCATGAACCAGTCTGCTGAAGCTCATCACCTCCATCCTCCATGACTGCATCTGAACTGAGCCATGGATACATGGTGTACCCTGTCCTGAAAGCAGCCTGTTGCTTTCTTTCAGCCTGAGTGCCATATTTCTTCCTCATAGTTCCTGGACAGAATGGTTTGGGCATAGGTTGTACAGTCAAGGAAGAGGGGTGTTTTAGAAGGTATCCTGTAGGAGACCCTGTCAGCCAATGCAGGTGTCCCCAGGGTGAATTATTTCTCATTTGTTAACAATGATGAGGTTCATCCACTATTGTGTTACCCCTTCAGTTAAATCCAGTTAAGATTCTCTGAATCTCTGCTTTGTCTTTTCTGGACATGGGTAAATGAAAGAACTTGAAGCAGGAGGGATAACTTGCCAGAAGAAAAGGTGAGCAAGTAGAGAGGGTGGATGTTTGGGTTCCCTTTGTGGTCAGTGAACCTCACCACAGCAATTGACTCCACCTCGTAAACGGAGTGGGGTGAAACAACCTGTTTAGACAAGGCATGGTAAGATGGCCAGTGTTAGAAAAATGAATCCTACACGTTGCACCATTTGTGAGAGTTACCTCATTCATCTCTCTTCTTTAACTGACCTTTTGTCTTCTTTTATTTACATATCAGACCATGTCATATCTAATACAGAAACTTGAGACAACCCTCTGTTAGCTTTTTGTCATGAAGAAATGTAGTATTCATTTCTAGCATGGTTTCCACTCATTAGCTATATTTTTGATCCATAAAGATGTCTTTAGCTGTCACAATCTGATGCCTAATCAAGCAGTCTCACCTTGGAAAATCTCCCTCTTCGATTACAGTTCTTTAAATGTGTTCCTAAGCAGGGAAAAAAAAGCTAGCACAGTTTACCCAGACTTTCAAAAGGCTTGAACGAGACTGGCTATATGAAGTTATCAAAAATACTGAATGGTCGTGGGCCAAGTCTGGTGAATGTAGTAGGGGTTTTGTTAATATCTATTGTGCATTTTTTCCTTCGAGACTCCATGTTTCCTTTTGAAAATTCCGGAGGTTTTTGTTTAAAAATGCACAATAAGATATTAATTTGGAATAAATTAAAAATTTGCACACGATACCATATTTTCATGGCTGAATGCTCAAGGTCACCTCCCTGACATCTTTTCCAGTAAGATCGAGAAAAAAAAACCCTTCCATTTGACCCAAATTATGTCAGAGAGGGAAGAGCTGAGTCAATGTATCTTTACCCCTTACTATTGCTAACACAGCAGAAGCCTGTGGGTGGGAATTACAATAGTCTGAACTACTTGGAGCTGCAGTAATTTGGCTGCAAGGTAGGCATTCCCATAGAGGCATTTCTATTTTGACTAAGAAAATGAGGATTTTAATGTGTTGCATCAACTTCCTCTCTCTGACTAAGAACATTTTTCATGAGAAGATGAAAGCAGGAGCTCTCTGCTCACATGTGCCGTCCCTCATAGATGCTTTACAATTCACAGGATTTTGTGCAAAATCACGGGAGTTTGGTGATTGTGATCCTCGCATCCTCTGTGATGATGTGAAATTACATCCTCCCAACCATGAAATGGTTCAGAACAAATTCCAGTTTCTGCAGTTCTATGGGATTTGTAGCTATTATCCCAAGAAGATAACCTTTGGAAGATAGATACCCTTTTGGAAGACATCCTGGAAGAATCTACAACGTAAGTTGGTACCTAGTCTCATACTACAGTACGTGGGGGTTTTGTGGATTTGTGTTGTCATGTCTTGTGTCCTGGTTCTGCAGGGATAAAATTTATAGAATCAATTTCTGTTACATTTTGTTTCCGTTTGTAGCCAGCTGTGGTAGGGTGATCAAAGCCATTAGCAGTGAAAGCCAGGGCAGCTGACCCAGGCTGGCCCACGGGTGTATTCTATATCATTAATGACACATTCACTATAAATGGGAAAGCTTGGGGGGGATGGGGCAGGGGGGGTGTTTTGTTTTGTTCTCCTACTCTTCTCCTTCTCTATGATTACTGTCCCTGGAGGGGTTTGCTACCACTCTATGAGCTAAGTATAATTTTGTGTCTTTTGTATTAGTATCAATATTGGTTTTCGTATTTTATTAAATCTGTTTAAGTTTCAACCCATGAGTCTCCGTCCTTTTCCTAATTCCCTTTCTCAGTTGGTGAGGGGAGATTGGGTGATAGAACAACTGGTTATTGTTTAGCCCTGGGTGTGTGCTAAATGAAGACGCTTGAAACATGAACTACTCCAATCACAACAGGACATTCAGGATATGACTGTATTGTGGGGCATGAGGGCATCTTTCTGTTGCGAAGTCTGGATGCTTAAAAATTTGTGTCCTGATGTTATGCTTGAAGCACCTGTCCGTTCGCTGTCCTTTTTTTTTTTTTCTATACAAAAGAAAGCTTGATGTTCAGACAGGAGGGAGCAGATGTGGTCTCAGGCAGGTGCAAACTTGGGCAGGCGCCTTTATCTGGACAAGTGGGAAAATCAAGACTGCAGACATATATACAGTGTACGTTCCCCAACTGTATTGCCACAGCCAAAAACTGGAGGAATTACTTCTGAAACAAGCTCTTGCAAAGCAAAAGAGTGATTACCATTTATCTCGGATGTATTTTTTCCAAAATCCCCTCTGGCAGACATGCTGCAGTATGTGTTATTGGGATTTACCTTACACAGCAGGATAAAACATGCTGCATGTCATGTGAATGCTGGCGATATGCGTGGCCCCAGACGCGTTTGAAAACCAGAAGGTAATATAAGATGGTTTGTGTGGTGCACAAACCGGGGGGAGAAGGAAGATCGGGGGGTGCCGGGGTTTCCCGCCGGGGCTCTGCAGGGCGGCGGCGCCGGCAGGGGGCAGCACGGGCTCGGGCCTGGGGGCTCGGCGCGGTCACGGCCCCTCAGCGGTTCTGGGGTTCAGCTCCTTCCAACCTTGTAAACCCCAACAGTTCGCAGCAGTACGACTGGAGACAGCCCGGCTGCCTGCACTTCTCTGATGTTCCTCCTCACAGAGTTATTTTTCGGCACAATATCAAACATAAACTGGCTTCTGGGCAATTTGGGCTGCACCTGTAATCTTGTTGAGGGCCCTCACAATGAGCCCGGTCGTCTCGCTGTCCTGGAAGAGCCCCTGGAAAGCTGAAGAGCTTTTTCACTGTGCCTACAAGTCTGTGTGCTTGGACTGTCGAACTAATAGGAATGTGAATGAGGAGAAATGAGACGGACCACCCCTGGCTGCAAATGTCCAGGTTCAGATCTTTCTCCTGAAAATCAGGTGCCTGCTAGCTAGTTGTTCTGCTAAGGGAAATCACAGAATCACAGAATGGTTGGGGTGGGAAGGGACCTCTGGAGATCATCTAGTCCAACCCCCTGCCAAAGCAGGTTCCCCTAGAGCACATTGCACAGGGTCACATCCAGGTGAGTTTTGAATATCTCCAGAGAAGGAGACTCCACAAACTCTGTGGGAAGCCTGTTACAGTGCTCTGTCACCCTCAAAGTAAAGAAGTTTTTCCTCATATTGAGATGGAACTTTCCGAGTTTCATTTGTGCCCCTTGCCCTTTGTCCTGTCACTGGGCACCACTGAGCGTGCTGTGACCCAAGGAGAAAGATGGTCAGCACTATAGGCACGGGGGTCAAAGCATATGCTTCCCATGGAAATTAAGTGGCAGTGGAAATCATAACTAATGGAAAACCTACTTTTAGTATTCTAAGTTGCAGCCCTATTACATTTAAGTAGTCTGTTGCAATGCTAAAGGTAGAAGTACCTTTGACAGAGCTACCATCACTGCGTGGAGGATGTCAGCCCCTCATGGACCTGCTAGGTCTTCAGAGGAGGGCTCCCACTGTGTGGCTTTGCAGAAGCACCAGAACCATCTCATGGGGAAGGGTATCAGGGACAAATTCTGATAAATACTGCCACATGGTTATTGCTGCTCCCTTGCAGCTAATAAATGAATTAGCTCCAAAGAGTCAGAGGAAGCCCCTTGGTTCTGAGGGCCCAGGAGATGGGCTGTCTCAAAGTATTTCCTTACTACTCTTTGCTCTCTAACTGCTTAACCTGAAAGCCCAAATACGTAACAGTCATGTGGCTGCAATAAGAAAGCTTTTCTTCAGTGTCAGATTAACGACCTTCCCTTCTGAAGAAGCTGGCAAACGAAGGAACCGCTGATCAGCCCCAGCAGTTGCCTTTTCAACAGCCTTGCTCCTGGAGAGAGAGACCGAGAGCTGCCCAGAGTCTGCATCCGGGACACCCACCACTGCAGCTACTCAGAGGGTCTCACACCAGGGGAGTGGCGGGCCTGGCTGGTGGTGGCCCTGGTGCAGTTCAGTGCTGGTCTCGGCAATGCAGAGATGCAGACCAGGGGAGCAGGGGCTGCATGTCTTTCCTTGAACACACCCCCTCTGTGCCAGTGGAGGACTACGGCACTCTTAATCCTCCTCCCTCTAATTCAGGGAACAGCAGCATCACGAAACTGCAGTCATGCTGTGGCGAGTAGGGACCAGCATTTATCCTGTTTAGATACAGCTCTGCTGCGACCACCACTCTGAATATGAATGCTCCTATCCACAAATTAAACTGAAAGCTTATCACAGCAAGAAATACTTGACAAAGACTAATGATTCAAATATCAGAGATCACCCAGCTTGTTCACCCTCTGGAAAAGCTCTGCTGATAAGAGCTGTGAAGGTACTGTGGTGGAGGTGGAGAGTCTCTTCCCCTGAATAGTCACAGCATGAGTCCAAAAATCATTTGTATTGCAGTCACACTGTGCTGAGATGCTGACATGCTCGGGATATTGCTGTTCATGTTTCCTGTCACAGGCTGTAGTCTACCACTGCAGTAATCAAGAATAACCGTGAACCTAGGAAAGAAATGGTTTTGGGGCCACTGCTGAACTGAAAGAGACAAAAGAGGGTACACTACTTTTTAGACCATTGATAAAATGGTCCTTTGATACATTATTTCCTAGAATAATCTGGTACCATTAGTCAGAAAAGTACCATTAAGTCAGCAATACAAATGAACAGCCCAGTGGAAATGACTTCCCGTGATCTCTGAACTGGAAGAGGCGTTGGCAGGGGGCAACAGTCAGCTGACGGTAAAGAATTAGTCACAAACCCAACCTCCATGCCGTGTATGTGAGCGTCCAGAGCCCATGGCCACAGCCCTGTGGTTGTCATGACAGCCCAGAGGCTGCTGATGCCTGGGGCTTCACCGGCCAGCATGAGACCCTTCTTCATGCTGCTTGGGAGCGGATGCCACAGGAAGAGTACTGAGAGCAAGACCTCTTGGGTTTCAAGCCAGAGGCAAACAGCCACCTCCAGGTTTACAGCACTGAAATTAGAAGGTTTTCCTTCTTCAGTCACTTTTTTTCTGCTCTGCATTTACAGTAAATTCTCTGTCATGGCGTACTCTTACCAAGATTCTTTATATAAAGAAACAACAGAAATGTCATTGCATTCAGAAAATGTTCGCATGTGCAGTCAGATGCTGTTAAGATCACGCTCACTTTCCTGGAAAACTTGTTTGCTATTTGTTTCTGATGAGCATAGGGATTGATAGCATCCCTTAAAGACATGAAAACAAATAACTTCCTTTAAAGTGCAGTTTATATTCCTTGCTTCCACTCTCGTAGATGTGCCAGCACAGCATATCCCTCTGCTCCCTCCTATGCAGGCACGTATCACGCTGAAGCCTATTTTGAACAAAGCCTGTGTCAGATGTCCTGTTGTTGCCTGCAGGATAATTTTCAGGTTGTGTGTTACTACCTGGCTGTGCTGGGGCTGCTGCTGAAGATATTTTTTCCTCTTGTGCTTAAATACATATGAAAAAACTCTACTGTTCCTCATCAACAGTAGGTGATGGTCTGGGTGCAGGGGCTCGCTCTGTGTGCAGGCTGCCAGTGCACCCCATCATGGGGCTGACTGGAAAATGGACATGGACCTCTGTCAGTCCCTCTTCTCCAGTCTGCCCTTTTCCCCTGGCACTGGTAAACCACCAAAGGGCAGCATGGCTGATGCAGAGCACAGCTCTGCTGGCTCTGCGTGCTTAACGCCAATGAAAAGTCCCTTTGTGGAGGAAGTTCTCTGCTGGCCGTCTCCAGATGCCCTGCAGCCCTTTGCTAGTGCCTGAGCTGTGCAAAGTGGTCAGAGCGGAACAAAAAACCCAGCTGGAGCAGCATGTGTCCTGAAGGCTGCAGAGCTGTGTCCTGGTGGGCAGGTACTGCCTCGGCCACGGGAATCACAGGGGCCTTCACCTTGTGGGAGTTACCTGAGGGAGGTTCTGTGGCTTTGGGAAGAGGAATTCATCCTTCATTACTGTATGCAGCCTGCAGGAATGAGCAGGTGTACTGGATTAGGCTGCTGGGAGTGGAAGTCATGAAGTCAGCTTCCAAGTTTTTCATCTCTATATTCCCCACTTTCCAAGTTGTGATGCAATGTCAGTATATCCATAGCAAAAAAGAGTCTATACATTATGTTTCCTCACTTACCTCAGAAATTACCTTCTGACTGGACTAAGTACTCTGGCAGCATGAAAAAAACAGCCATTTGTATGGTAAGAAAGTATACCAACAACTCTTGAGTTAGCTGTGGTCAGAATATCCTAGTGTCTTAACCCAAACCTGGGTACGCACCTTGCATAGCAAAGATCACAGTAAAGAAAGAGCAACTGCGGGGCAAAAACAAGCTGAGGATTTCCTTTGATGCAAACTGCGGTGCTGAGAGTTTTAGGTGGTTTGGGGTTTTCTTCCCTGTTTTTAATTAAGCTGAATAATAATATGTACATTCTCAAATGTATTTCGGTGGTTTCCCATGGTGAGTACAAAGCTCTCCATGGCTGCTACAGAGCTCTGTGGAGCAGCTTCTGCCAGCCCTGGGCACAGGAGTAGCACTTACACAGCCAGTGTTACTCTGGTATCTGCAGCTAGTTAGAAACACTTTTCCAAGAGGTGAGCCACCTTGTTTTCAATTTATCAGTGATGCCCGTATGTCAGTGGGATAGTTAAAAAGAAGAGCAGCACTTCTGCTGCTTTGAAATTACAGCCAAAATCAGGAAATGACAGAGAAAGAAGATTCATAGTCAGGCACAGTATGGTGTTGTAAGCCATTAGAAATAAAGCAGCAAAGTGACTAGCTGAAAAGTTGCCTTACTTTCAAGGAGCCAGTGCCTGACACCATTTGCAGTAGTGTAAATGTTAATACCATACAAATAGTTTCAATGCAACAATTCTTGTATACCAATGGAAATTATTAGTCAAGTTTTCTGAAAGTCAAATGACTTATATATGGGGCATTTTGAAGCCTGTAGAGTTACATCTATACGAGATGTCTGTGTGAAAAGTCTGGGTGAAATGAAATCTTGCATGAGCTTTTTTTTTGAAAAGTAAAAAAAAAAAAAAAATCTACTTTTATTCATCTTGAAAAGGGATAATTGAACTTTTTCAGCCTGGAGGCAGGCTGAGACTTTTAGCAGTGGTACATATATTAACACAATAATATTGTTTACCAATTTGTTTACCAATTAAATGCACAAACTCCAATCACAAAAACATTAGGAGTAACTGGTTTTACTTGGATACCTAAAACTAGATCCCTACATCAAATGGTCTTGGTAGGGCAAATGAGATAGTTGGTGCCTTCAATTACTAGTTTCTGAGACTCTATTAAAGTGCATCCCATCAGGCCAAGCCTGTAGCTGTCAGGGCAGTATGCTGTAAGAGACTCTGGCTGATTATTCATTTATAGGTTTGCTCTCTTCCTAGACCAATGCTATTTTCATTAAAGAGCAGAAACGATGAGCTTCAAAGTTACTTTCCTTTAAAACCGTAGAAAAAAAATGCATGTGTGTGTGTTCTCTAGCAAGGGAGTTCTGATCCAGGGTAGATACTGTCTTTTTATAAGATTATGAGCAGGGCTATAAAAGAAAAAATGACCCCGTGTAAAGCATGTACATTAATCAAACCCTGTGCAATCTGAGCCATGGAAGGAGTAACAGCGAGCAGCAGCAGGGCAAAATGCATTGTAATTCGTACTGATCAAAAGAAACTGTTCCGTGTCCGTTCAGCCAAATCATATGTGCAGGTTTCTGAAGGCAAAATGAAGTAATGACACTGTAATGAACATATTTAATTTGTTTTTCATTTCTCCTATAGTCTTTGATCTTTCAAATGGCTTGTTACATCCCCCAAAGCTACATATATAACGAATTTTTGATAGTTGAGGTTATAGACTCATTCATGCGTCTGAGCCGGGGTTCCAGAGCGTCTCTATTAATTTTTGTGGGAGCAGTTCTCTGCAGTCTTTCTTGCTCTGCTGAACACTCCTAATTTTGATTCATTTGGTTGGCATTTTAAGCTGAAGGCATTTAAAAAAAAGGTTGTTGCAAAGTCTTCATAGCTCATTGGGAATATGTCATCCTGGCCAAAACATTAGGAGTTACTTTCTTCTTTGTTATTATTCATATTCCTTCACTATTCCGCCCCTCAGTTCATACCTCCAATAAAGAGGATAATGAAGCCCTAATCTTCAACAATTTATTTGACAATATAAGGGGCACTGGAAACAGGCAAATGACAACCATATTGCATAAATTTTACTTGCATGCACTTCACAGGCTTTAATGGATATGTTAGTGATGCTGAATGTGGTTCTGGAGCAGCTTACTTGGTTAGCCACCTCTCCCTCAGCTACAAAAACAATTCTTGTCCAGAAAGCCGCTGTGTTTCCAAGGGCTGAAGAACAGGAGTGTGCAAAAAGAACGGATAAGATGAAGACCCTGTCTTCAACAGGACTCAAATGAGGTCAAGAAAGTGTCAAACCAAGTTAGACCCATTGCTCTCATCCTTGTAAGCAAGGAGATATTTCTACCACAAGCTGGCCCCCACTGAGACTTTCTCCACTCAATACCAGCAGCCAGTTTGGAGGCAGAGGGCAGGTAAATGAAACTACCTCCACAGGGTGTGGAAAGATTACCGGTGACAGACTCTGCAGCTCCCATCATGTGATAGCTTCATGGTGTCACAAGGCATAGAAGGCAGCAAAAACCAGCCTTGAGTTGTTTCCACGCTGCAGGAGTACTCCCCCTCTCCCCGCCCCTCCAAAAATGTGACACTGTGTTGTCTGTGTTTCTCTGATCAAACGCGCTTCTTCGTCAAAGCATTTTAGGAGTGTGCTCTGGAAAACCCCAAGCATTTCTTCTGTACAACCTCAGCTTTCCAAGGAATGAAGAACAGATTTTTTTCCTGGCCTACTTAATCGCATCTGGACGCTTCCTAGAAAGTGTAAAAAGAAGCATCTGTGTCCCCAGCCAACCTCAGAGGACCACCTGGTGAGTGCAACTCTTCCGTGAGTGAGATCGCCTGCATGGTTCTGCCGAGCTCCTGTTACTACCAGCCCCTACAAAATAACCAGGTGGACAACCTGTGCAAAAGTCCAGAGAAAGTTTTAGTCTGGAGTAAGAGTTTTACCATGTTCTTACACAGTGTTACCTTATGGGCTGCTTTCTTCTCCCTCTGTGGCAGTGTTGCTGTACTTTAGGTCTATGGTTTGCTTGCTGGCGTCAGGCACTAGGGTTTCTATTTTGTATGCCACTGGCCAAATGTTCAAGCCAACATACTCACGATGGCACGCTCACAGCTTTTTTCCAGGTTCTTATATGTCAAGAGGTATAAAGCATGAGCAACTGTGACCAGCTGTCCTCCCGTCCTACTCCATGGACACCAAAAAATGCGGAACCTGAAACTTTGCAAATGAATGTATTCCAGGGATTTGGATGAAGAAAATGAACCCATCTTCACTCTATGAGATACTTGAACAAAATAATACTGTAGGAAGGTTTTGCAGCATAGCTGGGTGAAATGAAGTTTGAGAAAAGAAAGGTCTAATCTCCAACTTGAAATAATTTTTCAGATCTGTAACATTTTGCTAATTAATTATATACACATTTTATGATAATTGGCTAATTCTCTTTTTAACTTTGTCTGATGATAGTACACAAACAACTTTTATGTGTAGTGGTCACTCGAACAATTCAGATTTAACCTCATTTCAGACTGATATTGTTATCCTTTGCTTCCTTTCTCTTGCGGGTTTTGATTAACGATAGAACAGCTCCTACAACCCTGTAGTGTTCAAGTTTCTTTTACAGCCTGTCGTGTGAAAGTTCAGCCAGTAAATTATTTGTCTGGTTTTCTTTCTCCCTTCCTTTATTACTTTGCTACAAAAAAGACACAAAAGTAGTCAGAATTTATCCTCAGAAAAGCTGATAATTTGCTCTTAAATCATAAGCATCTCAGTATTTCGTCATTCTCAATGTGTTTGCTAATTACTATTCTTAGTAATGAGACTACGATCACTGGTTGGTATTTCTTTGGAATTTCTTTAGCATGACTTCAGTGCTAGCAATATTTCTGTTCTTCAGGATAATGCAAAAATAAAATATCTATAACTTAACTGGTATTCCTAGGGCTAGAGTTAGAGTTAGAGTTAGGGTTTCACCTCAGCATGGCATAATAAATGTGAGATGATCACTTGGATATATTTATTAACAAGTCAGCTGTTCCATTCTTTATCACTCCTGGAGGAGAGCCGTCGAGTCATGATGGTCACTGTAAATGTCTATCATCTCAAATCCTTCTGTTACTTATTCCTGTTCCTTCATAGTTGTGTTCTATTTTTGTTAACTGTGAAGAGGGATGTCCAAGTTCAGTAAACGTTGAAATATTGCCACCAATCCACAGTCATCCACAGCAGCCAGAGCTAGTACCCTATGTTCTCTTTAAGTACGATGGAAGGAAACAGAGGAATTGTCTCTCTTACTTGCCTAACTTTTCACAGGCATTCATTTTAGGGTGACACATATCATCTTTGATGGTACGTTTCCCTGGTCATTCATTATGAAAGGAGCCTACGATGACAATCTAAGGGTAAATACTTTACCTTCAAACACCTAAATTAAAGCAAATGAGTTCAACCTTCATAGGGAATGCACCTGCCAAGAGGTTTTGGACATGTACACAAGCAAATACACTCTAGCCTTGTCACAACCAGTGGCAGTAGCTCAGATCTGATTCTGTCTACAATCAAAAATGGAGATTGGTGTGTCCATATTTCCTCACAAGGCATTTGTGTAGAAGGGACCTGACAAAGGCACTACAGTCACAAAAAAAATTTCTAGGCCATCCACATACGCCCAGAAGAGTACCAGTGTAATCAAGCACATACTTTAAGTGTTCCTGTTCAGAGTTTACTGTAGCTAAAAAGAGGATGAAGTGGGTTTGCTGCCCTGACCTATGGACTGCAGTAGTCCAGCCAAAAGAAGAAATTCTGTTCTCCCTGGCAAAGGGAAGGAGCAGGCAGCTGTTGAAATGCTTATAGCCTAAATCACCACAGCTATTTGGTCCAGTGCAGGTGAGTCAGAGACCTAAAAAGACCAACACTTCTTGGCACAATTGACAAATTCTGCTTGGAAAGAGGGTAAGAAGTGATCCAGTGAAGATGGTTCAGCAAGGGGTAAAAATGCAGAATCCCAACAAAGAAGAGCAAAAATATACGTTGTAGAAATCTTTGAAATCCTAAATAATAATTTCATTTTTTTTCTTAAAGAGCAGCAAATCCTCTCATATCTTGACAAAGTAGGCAAAAATTATTATTTTTATAGCAATAGCACCTACAGGTTCTGGGCAAGACCCAAAGTCCTGGCTGTGCTGGACACTGCATACCACCTATCACATTAAGCTCCCCTCACCCTCACACCAAGGAGCTAACTTCAATCCAGAACATGTGTAGATGCATTCATGAAACACCATCTGTAGCTAGTGAGCATGACCAAGAGCTTCAAGTGATGTGCCAGAAAACACAGTTACAGGAATTTTGGATGAGGACATGCTGTTGACAACATATATATCCAGCCGCCCGGGAAGGCATGCTGCTGTCCCTGGAGAACTTATGTTCCCAGCTTTCGGTCTGCAAGTTCTTAGCTTGTGCTTAAATTTGAACACATCCAACACCTTCCCACCCCACCCTGGAAATCAGTTGGCACACTTGAGGTTATACAGGTGCATATGCCTGTGCAAGTCCTGCCCTGAGAAAGTGTCTAAGGTGAAGTGGGAAGAGGCAATGAAATGCATCCCCTCTTACTTTTGTGTTGATGTAAGTAAAGTTCCCATCTCCCCATTTGTCCATTTAATGTAAAGGATGTTTTGAGCAAACTGTATGAGCACATTCACACTGTCACAGAATGACGTGCATGTGTTGTGTGTCGAAAAGAAAGCATTTTCAGAATTAGAAAACCACCATCTGTACATGTACATATTCAGTACCTGCAAACTGTCTTGTGGTATTCTGCTGAAAGCTCCCAGCAGCATGGGAAGCATTTTGAGTGTGGATTACAGCCCCAGAAATGTTTCTCCTGGCTGCATGTTCACCCAGCTACTATCAGGGACCCAAGAGCTCTTTAAATTTCTTTATTGCAAGTGAATTCCAACACTGCTGTTTTACTTAATCTCTCAGGCACACCTACTAGTAACAAGCTTTACCTGTTTGCTCTTTAAAGAAACGAGACCTCACAGTTCAGCTACTGCAGGACCAGAGACACTTCACCCCTACACAGATTCTTTAGCAGCCCCTTGCCCATAGCTCCAAGCTTGTGAGCATTTGGGTGTTTCATTTTCTCACTTCTGCCACCTGTGGCAAGGGAGACAAAGAGTCCCACAGACCTGCAGGCACTCCAGAGATCATTTCTGTTTAACTAAAGGAAATATTGGAAGAATTTCGCAAAAGCTAAAAATCAAGTGCTATCCTTCCAATTCAATCTTTTATTTTCAGATGGCATGGCACACATTCAAGGATGGATAAAGAATGGATAAGGAGATGCTCTGCAATGAATAAAGGCACCAAATCAGTTCACAAACACAAAAACTGGACCATTTTCAAAAAAGTCAGGTGCACAGTGAGTGGAAGCTGTTCCAAGTCTCATGCTTATACAGCAGCCAGCAGATGTTATACATCCATGTCTGAGCAACCAGCTGTCTTCTCATCGGTATTAAGTGTTCAGCTGACATTAAAGGGACAGACAGAATTAAAACTGAGCGCTCAAAAACCTAAGCAGCTTTTCTGAAGTTTGCTATGTCTACGAATTATTGTGCATGCTTCTTTTTTCCTCAAAGGTATTAATGAACATTTTAAAGATGAGAAAAATCATGAGAAGAGCAGCCATGGACACATAAACAGCTCAATAATAGCATATAAACATTCTCAAGCAATAAATGTGGAAAACACATATGAAAACATCATAGAATTTCACGAGATTAGTATAAAAAATACAGGAAAGAGACAGAAGTGGCTGCCAAAGGCCCTTGAATACAGTCCTACTAACCTCTTCCCCTTCCTGGACTTTGTGACCTGCTTTGTAAAGTAGTTGCAGATTTGCAGACTATATCTGACAGCTCAAAAAAATCACACCACTCTTATGTAACAAATATAAATAGAGATTATTTGGTATAATATGCCATAGATCAAAGAGCATCGGGGTCCAGATACCCAGTCTGACTCCACCTTGACTGTGTAGTAGGAGGAAAGCCAAATGTTTCTGCTCCTTTTCCTTCCCTGAGGCTTTTTTCCACCTGAGGAAGATCTAGATACATGAGAAGGGAGGGGGCAGTGATGTACTTGAACAGGTCCCCCGATGTGGGCAATCAGTGACCACGAATACAGCATTTACCTTTGAGTGCACCTGAACCAAAGTTTTGATATCAAGGTCAAGAAAAACTGAAGCTCTACCTTAAAGGACTTACAGTATCTTTGCAAATGTAAGTACATACTTATTTTTAAGCAATGAAATTAACCACTCTCTCGATTTATTCATCCAGAACTGAATCAGTCAATTGACTCTTAGATTAATAGATTAATAGCCTAACTTTTAAATGACAAGAGTTAGGTGAAAAGAATTTCCCTGTAAGTGATGTTTGGTTCAAAAATTATTTAAGGGGAAAAAAAGGCTGAGACAAGGTGAGCAGGTCTGAAGGCAAAGATGTTCCACGGGTAACGGGCTGTAGCGCAAAAGGTGCTGAGTGGTTGGAGGGAAAACTCAACAAATTTAAGAGACACTTTTGTATCCTGCAAATAATCAAATGTGGCCTGTGCATTAATTGGATTTATTTGGATACCAGTATCTTAGTCAGACGTCATAGTTTTTCTCTAGGTAGCTAAATACAGCTAAGAAATTTGTAACTGTAATACAGATGAGGTTCTGGTGTTGAGTCCCACATCCTATATACATCCTTCATTTTTCCATCTGTTCTCGTAACAAAAACATGGCATCTGAACTCATACCCTATTTTTGGTCATTAGGCGTATTTAGGGAAAATAATGTACAGACTATTACTTTTCAGTGCAAAGTTTCCAAAACATTTGCCAGTCCAAATGCCTAACCCTACTTGCAAGACTGCTCCTTTGTATTTACCTTATCTCACACTCCTTGAAATCACCTGTGGAGTCCTAGAGATGCTCAGAGCATGGGCAGAAAACTAGAAATTTAGAAGGTTCCTCTCTTTCTTCCCATAGTCAGCAGCTTAGAGACTTGCTGAGCTAAACGTTGCACTCTTACCACCATAGGTAACAGCTTCTGCCTTCCATTCATTTCTTTTATTTCCTCACTATCAGTTTGTCTTTGAACTCCACATTTACACTCTGCTCTTTTTTCTCCCTCATCAACTATATCATAGAAACATAGAAGCATAGAATGGTTTGGGTTGGAAGGGACCTTAAAGATCATCCAGTGCCAACCCCCCTGCCACGGGCAGGGACACCTTTCCACTAGACCAGGTTGCTCAAAGCCCCATCCAGTCTGGCCTTGAACACTGCCAGGGAGGGGACATCCACAGCTTCTCTGGGCAACCTGTTCCTGTGTCTTACCACCCTCACAGTCAAGAATTTCTCCTCATACCTAATCTAAATCTATCCTCTTTCAGTTTAAAACTGTTCCCCCTTGTCCTATCACCACATGCCCTTGTAAAAAGCCCCTCTCCAGCTTTCCTGTAGGCCCCCTTCAGATACTGGAAGGTTCCTAGAAGGTCTCCCTGGAGCCTTCTCTTCTCCAGGCTGAAGAGACCCAACTCTCTCAGCCTCTCTTCCTAGGAGAGGTGCTCCAGCCCTCTGACCATCTTCGTGACCCTCCTCTGGACTCATTCCAACAGCTCCATGTCCTTCTTATGTTGGGGGCCCCAGAGCTGAACGCAGTACTCCAGGTGGGGTCTCACGAGAGCAGAGTCGAGGGGGAGAATCACCTCCCTCAACCTGCTGGCCACGCTGCTTTTGATACAGCCCAGGGTACGGTTGGCCTTCTGGGCTGCAAGCGCACATTGCTGGCTCATACTGAGCTTCTCGTCAACCATCACCCCCAAGTCCTTCTCCTCAGGGCTGCTCTCAGTCCATTCTCCACCCAGCCTGTATTTGTGCTTGGGATTGCCCCGACCCACATGCAGGACCTTGCACTTGGCCTTGTTGAACTTCATGCGGTTCACACGGGCCCAGCTCTCAAGCCTGTCAAGGTCCCTCTGGATGGCATCCCTTCCCTCCAGCGTGTCAACCCCACCACACAGCTCGATGTCATCGGCAAACTTGCTGAGGGCGCACTCAATCACACTGTCCATGTCGCCAACAAAGATGTTAAACAGGACCAGTCCCAATACCAACCCCTGAGGAATGCCACTCGTCACTGGTGTCCACTTGGACATTGAGCTGTATCCTCGTCTTCATTTTCAAGAACTTGCCTAGCATGTTTGCACTGTGTTGTTATCCTTCATTCTCTATAAAGATGCTGATTCCAGCCACCAACTGGCCATCTGTTGCGTTTCTCGATGCATCCCTTTGGTTCTTCCTCCCTTACAGCCATCACGTATGGGAGAAGAATGACAGAAACGTTTATGCAGTGAATGCCTTGTGCTTTTCAAAGCTTTCCAGCAAAAATCTTGAAACTCATGCTGCAGGGGTGCTGGAAGTACTGTCACCCCCGTGCTGACCAATAATGACTTCTTGATTCTCTGCATTTTCCTGTCTGCTTGTTTGTATCCACCTGACTGTTGTCTCATATACTTGGATTGTAAAGTTTTTCGGGACCCTGTCCTTTTTGCAAGCTTTACACAATTCCTAGTGAAATGAAGTCTTGATAGTGAGTAGTGCTTCTAAGCGTGACAGGAATTACAGACAAGGATTCTGACAAAAAATAGCAGTTCTTGCTCTTCTTCCGATATTGCCGTGCCTGTATTCGACAAGCTTTTTGGTGTATGAGTAGATAGGAAGGATCGCTTCCTCAGAACAGTGGGCAAAAATCACCTGCAAGATTTAAGCATAGTTTGGATGGAAGGAACTCGAAGACAAGTTTCAATCTGAAGGTGATGCCTGGGTTATAAATCTGATTGACAATCAAAAGAATCTTGTTGTCAATAATGAGTACAAAGCGCGTAGGAGAGAGGAAACCTTTTGTTGGGTAGACAGCAGAGCACAGTGATATATATGGTTTACGAGAGAGGAATCACCTCTCTTTTAAGCTCTCTTGCTTAAAAGTGAGAAAAGGACGGAGAAGATTCATAGCACTGCAACTCGCCAAGCTGCCCTGTGTTTGCATGAACAGTGGGGCTGTACATCAGTCACTTTGCCCATCTGGGGAATATAAGAGGCTCAGAAGTCCAAACCCAGGAAATTCATCTCCTGGAGGGACCTAATAATAGCAACTAATTTAAAGGTGCACTGTTATGTTCTGAAGGTGATCCTGCAGTCCCTAAAATCCAGTGCTGACAGCTACTGGTTTTGCAGAGAAATGTTTCTGTGGCACACTGCCAAAGAACAGTGAGAGTCTTTCAGAGGCAGATTTTTGCCCACAGCAGATGGAAGTAACAGCCTTTAGCTGCAAACAGAAGCCTAACAACAGCAAGAAAGGACACGACTGTGTAGGAACAGTGGCACAGACAAAGCTGATGATGCTTCTAAGGCAGATGTGTACCAGGAATATCTTGTGAAGGGAATGTATAATGAGCAGTGAGGGACCAAGAACCTTCTCATGAAGTGCAAGTCAATTATCTGTGCATATATCCTCCTAAGTTAGCCAATGGTATCTATTCTTAATATCCTCTGTTAAGTATTCATGTGTTCACACATCTTATGTTGAACTGCATGAACATACTGTATTTCCAGAAATGCTCTGTACTCATCTTACATTCTACTGTGAAAATCCATTAGTAGTTAAATTCTTGTAATCCTTGTGCAATATACCAAAAAGATTTGTAACCTTGTTAGTGAACTCTGCAAAGAAAGAGATAAAAATAAGCTCTGATAATGTCTTTGTGGGTCTGTTTGGGCTTTTTTTTTTTACTTTTTAGGATGAGTAGAGGGTAAGATAAAAGAGAAATACATGAGGAAAGTGCCCTTTCTCTCGTAAACGAGTGAACTATAGATGTTAGTGCTGGAGCTATAAAATTTGGTTTTAGCCTTCCCTATATGTTTCATACATAATCCATATGTAAAAAGCCCTAGGGTTTTCATGCTACATGTTCTCAATTACCAGTATTTACTGCAGACATACCTATCCATGCTTATAAAAGAGCCCTGGGTCCTACAACTCCTGTCCATAGCTCCACGGTCAAGACTATGCCAATGTTAGTAAGCCTGGCAGAAAGACTATGAAGAGATGAAGCTCTTGGGCTTCCCAGGAGCAGATGATGCTGTGTTTATGTCCTTCATGTGTCTAGCATGTGAAAGAAGCAAGTATATAAGCAGCTTTTGGGACATTCAAGGAGGCCTGCACTGAAGGATGCATTACACTCAGCTGTCCCAACCATCTGGCGTGTTTCTGTGTGGGAAAACAGGTATGTAGTTCCCCCTTGCCAACACAGTTACCAGATGGATGTGTGTGGTTCCCCTGGCTTCAGGGAACCCAGCACATCCTCAGGCACTCTAGGCATCGGGGTATGTGCCAAATAGACTCGCAAAAGTTTAAGAAGTACCTTAGCAGCAGCAGCAGTGGTTCTTTGACTGACCGGCCTGGTAGGTGCCTAATTTAGGATGAGCTTGGTAGCTCTCCAGGCCTCAATAACTCTAAAGAATTGATCTGCTTGAAATGGAAGTTTATGTATGTGGCTCATACGCAGTTACCTACATTTGATAGCTAAATTTAGATGTCTACAATCTGGGGTTGAACTACACTCCCTATTTCCCGTTACAGCTCATGACCCAGCAAAAATACTCAGCCAGAAGCATCTTCTGAAAGTCTTCGACCTCCTTTATTCCCATATTTCCTCCACAATTAGGTCATCTTTGTCCTTTGTCACTTTGACCTCTGAGTCTTTTCACTCACATTGAATATCTAGGTGCCTTTTTGTAACAAACATGAGACTTTGGAAGCCCAGAAGCAGCAAAAATGATTGTATCTCCAGACTGCACACATGAGATGTTCATAGGTTAATGCATCAATGAGCATCCTCTGCATCTTTGAGATCCTAGAATCACTGAAGAGTAGTTATCTTATGGCTGGTAAACAAGTCTGAGAAGTCTTGTGCCCTCAAGAAAATAACTATACTAGTGGATTCTGGCTTAACAGAACAAAAACCAGGGAGGGAGAAGGGCACAGAGACAGGGCACCTCTGAACAGGGCCAAGGAAACACATGCAGAAACACACCCTTGACAGAGAACTGATAACCTCAAGCATCTGTTCAACCTGATAAACAGTATTTTTTCCATCAAATATTTACCGTCATGATATTACTCAGTGTTTTTGTCTTGAAATAATGCGGTGCTTTTGAAAGGTGATTCAGTCACTTGTGTAATCACGATGAATTGCAACAGGTCAGCAGCTTTAATAAACTCAGCCTAAGAGGGAGGGAAGCAGGTCCCCCCTCTGAGAAAGGAAAGACCTTAGGTCTCAGCCTTGACCCACGGGTATCAGAAGGATAGTTGAGCCCAAACCTGCGGCACTTCTCTTTCCTCAGTGAATTTGATAAAACTGCTTTTGAACCTGATAAACACAGGGTAGGTTACAACGCTGTGTGCACAGCTGCAAGCGAAAGGCATCACATTTTATCTCAAAAGAACAGCATTCAGTTTGTCTATTTTCCTAACCAGCAAGCTCCTGTCTGCTCTGAAGCATTATAAAAGAGCTCTTCCAGAAAAAAAAAAAAAAAGTGATTAATTTTTACTTCCCAATGCTTTCCCTCCCCATTACACAGTTTCTTTGTAAAGAGACAGTTTTGAGTGCCTGAGCAGAAGGAACAGCCTGTTAAATCCTTTTTAGGCTGCTACAACCTTAAAACATGCCACTTCGGTTGTCAGAACAGAGGCAAGACCAGTTACTAGAGGCCTCAGGGAGGTGACTTTTTGTCTATGCAAGGGAAATCTTTCTGCTTCTTGTGACAGATGAACTGATAAGTGGCTGTATGGGGACTGCAAGTGACAGCAAAGGAAGGTGGACGCTTGCCATGCCAATATATCTCAGAGACCAGATGGAGTTTTTACTGAGCAAAATGCTTTTTTTATTACTCTCCAGGAGTGGATCAAATAAGTTCAGCGATAATGTGGTTTCTGTATAATGAGAGGAAGCCTTCACAGCCACTTAGAAGGCAGTGACTTAAAAGATCTTTTTACAGCAGGTAACTCAACAGCTGACAACTGGACTGAAGGTAGCTTACAGGCGGCTTTGGTCCTCTGCCGTCATCTGTAGTAACTGCCCACCTGTGGCACATATAGTATATCATATGGAAACATACAGCAATACAGTAAAACTGTGTGAGGCTTGGCGCCCAGCTGCAGTGCCTGCTCCGCTGCACGGTGTTCCCTCACATTCAACATGGTGCTGGGACCCTCTTCGCAAAAGAAAACACAGAGCCGGGCCCAGAGCATGCTTTGCAGTGGGACAGGGAGGTACTCAAGAGAAGAAGGGGAGAGTGGGGAAGAAAAGGTTAGGGGTGCTAGCCTGAGGGAGTGGGATGTATAACTAAAGAATGGGAAAGGTAAGAGGAATATCCTGGGGTCCTTATTTGCAGAGTGGGGGTACCTGCAGAGGGCTTTTAGCACTATTCCTTTTAGCCCTCCTCTCCCTGCATGGTGTTGAAGGGGTGGTTTAGCATGATAGGAGATCAGCCAACACTGCAGGCTGAAGGTGATACACGATAGTATTGCCCGCTTACTTGAGCTCTGCATCCCTAGCTGAGGTTTGGCCTCAGCATCCCAAGACACTCCATCACTCTGCCACTTGTTCCTCCCACCACAGTACCAAGGGCTGGCATGGTTAGTCCTTGCTAAGGTGTCTGGGTTTTGCCGCACACACCTCCTCCTTTTCCTCCATCAGGGTCCTGCCTGGGTGGATTTTGGTGAAGCGCAGGCTGTGCCTGCCCTACTGCCAGCATCAGGAGCCACTTCTTATGCAGGGAAAGTGACAGCAGAAGGCCACCGTGGACAGCCTCAGTGCGTGGCAAGGGGAGGCTGGAGCCACTCGGCACCAGGTGCTGAGCCACAGCATGGCCAGCAAGGGAAGGGGCTGAGAGTGGACAGGTGTGGAGAGAGAGGAAAGGCTCTGGAGCTGGGGAGCACCAGCGGGATGGCCTCAGGGCAGCGAGACCTTCCCCTAACTGCATGCGCACGCAGAGACCTCTCCCTTTCACTGAGAGTTTAATCTTATTTTAATCTGTGAATGAGACCCGGTTTTGGTGGAAGACACTGGAAGACAGCGGGAGAGAAGAGTGCAGGAGGGGTGGGTTGCTATGGAGTGGTGACCCTAGCATGGGCTGCCTGAACTCTTTTAATGCGAACCTAGAGGTGACAGCAGGAGCTGAGGGGCAGAAGGGCTACCTGCCTCCCTTCCTCCCTGGCCACGCATCTTCTTTCTTGACACGTGACATTTGGCAGCCCTAGTTCTGGGGAACCATCTGTTAAGGCTCTCCTTCCCACACCCCTACACAAAATTCCCACCCCTCCTGATCTTTGCTGCTCCTTCATTAACTATTCATGAAAATGTGCTATTGGGAGAACAGGATTCATTGACATGGCACACCTTTCTGGGAAGGGTGTTAACGATAATGAAGGATAGAAAATGGAAATGTGGGTTTGAAAAGTTTATTTTACTTCACATGAAACGACAAGCTTCTTTGTGGAAAACCATTGGCCAAATGAAGTAATTTAAAATTGCCATAGGTTATTTGGGGCTTGTCTGTCAAAAATAGGTACCATTTTAATTACCGTGATAGAACTAAAGCAATACAATTTCCCTGCTATCTCAGCTTCTTAACATGTCTATAGTTACATTTGTATAAAGGTGCTTTATACTGGGATAGCTATTCCCATACAGCAAGGAAAATCATCATTCTGATGTGTCATCTTTATAATGACTTAGTTATATCCACCTTCTTAGCCTATTTTGGCTTTTATTTTTAAATGACCTTCTCCTCCCCCAACGGGATTAATTATACCAGTAAAACTTGCAGAGCTGGCCTTGGCATGAAGAAAATGAATTGTTGCTGCCCATACACTTATACAGCTGTGGCAACAACAGGAAGAAATGCTACACATGCATATATGCTGACTTTCAAGTAGAGGATGCTGTAATCAAACTCAGGTATGCGTGTTAAACGTTAACACCTGTGTATCGAAGAGCGGACATATCAAGGACTAGAGTATAATTTTCCATATACAAGATCTCAGGCATATGTAACATGAACAGGTCTCACAGGGAGGAAAGAGAACTACAGCTTTTTCCTTTGGGCAACAGATTATGCACAACTCCAGAAGCAACTAGAGGCAAAGACATCACCCGTGGCGTTACAGCAATCTGAGACTGACTACGAATGCAAGGCTTAGGGGGTTGTGGGGAAAGCAACCACAAAGTCTCCAGAAAAACCTGGGGACACAGCTACCAGAGTTGATATGCTGGATCTGTGAGATGACTAGCAACATATTACAAGAAAAAAAAAAGGAAGCAGGGTGCCTGAAAGAGGAACCTTTCAGCATTCAAATCCCTTTGTGGTTATAGAAACCATGTTCAATATATACTGTGTGTTTCCAGGACTGAACTGAACTGTGTCACTTAAGGTAAAACCAATTCATCCTTTAGAAATCTGTCCATCATTCTGAGTATCTGTGTCTCATAAATGCACCTAAAGCTGAGTTTTGAGAAAGGGGTTGACTTTTGCGTATGTGCAATGGATAAGACAATACCCAGGCAAAGCCTCCAGGGTTAGCTACAACACTACTAAAATGAAATATCATGTAGCTATTGAACAGTAAAAAACTGATATAAGTGAGCAGTATATTTCATAATAATAGCAGTGTTCTAAATTGTGTAAGTTAATGGATTTGGCTAATGTTACCTTCTGCCACCAAAGGACAGAGCAAAAGCAGTTTTACGGAAAACTGTGTAGCTCCACAGTTATTTACTTTCTTAGAGTCTCATTATTCCCTATCGAAAAAGAGGCCATTTTTTTTAACTTTTTGGATGTTGCTGAAGAGGTGTGCAAGTTTATATATGTTTGTTTACACTAGATATCAGGAACTTGTTTGAAGAAGTTGGTGAACCCAAAAAAACCCTCTTCACTTTTATTGCAGTAAACAGATCATTCTTATCGTCTGCTCTAAGAAGAGGACAAAACAGAAAGTTCTCTTTATTGTTTCCTCGATATCTGTTTTTTTCACCATTAACACTTAGCAAAAAGAAAAAAATCTGTTCACTTTGGATAAAACAAAAGTCATCTAGTGAAGCAGGGGGCTTGACAAATATTATACTGAATATGTCTAGGAGTGATAGTACTGCCCTGATAAAAATAAGAATTACAGAAGCTGTAGGGACTAACTTATTACACAGTACGTAATCAGTTATGGTTCTATTTCTTCTCATTTACAGTTTCCTTTCCCTTCTTCAGCCCATGTGACATTCCTGTTTAGTAAAATTCATAGGTAAACCAAAGCATGTT
Organism: Nyctibius grandis; assembly: GCF_013368605.1. NCBI lineage: Eukaryota > Metazoa > Chordata > Aves > Nyctibiiformes > Nyctibiidae > Nyctibius > Nyctibius grandis. The sequence continues at coordinate 58,761,270 of NC_090659.1, read as the reverse complement.
GATGTGTTCTTGTAAGGGCTTGTTGTTAATTGCTTGCTGCTATCCTTTCTCTTGAATATAAAAATGCACAGAAGTGTAATGACAGGAATAATTATTACAGCTTCAGGTCGTCTTATTCTGTTTTTAAATTTCTTTGCAGCCTAGAGAGACATCAAAATTAACAAACTAAAATTTACACCGTATAAAAACACATTTTGTCCTCTACTAAGAGAAACATAATATTTGGTGTAAAACATGCTCATTCCACTCACTTTACTGGCAGTAAATAGTACCGCTAATAACACCTGCAGGGTTGGCCCGCTTTTTATCTTAACACATATACCATTACTGCCTTCTCTATTACCACTATCAATTCTAACTCCTACAATTTAGCTAGGTAAACATTCAAATGAAATTAAGGCTTTCCACTTTTTCATCTTTTTCATAATGAGAAGCGCTTCCAGATTCCTATTTCAACAACAAAGTAATCTTTGGTCATATTTTATGGGCAGTTTCAATTAAAGTTACATATTACTTCTGAGTTCTTCCATTCCCTCACTTCACATGAATGCTTAAACCTCCTGTTGCAGTTATTAACATGGATATGTTAACATGGATACGTTTAGAATATTTATGATATTAAATGGTACTTCCAGTATAGGCTGACAATTATTTGAGTGGAGAGAACGCAGTCAAAGGATGCTGCAAGCTCTGCTATTGCCACCTGCTGTCCATGTTCACCTTGGAACGGCTTGGGTAGGCAAGGTTGCACAAGTTACCAAATGGATGTCAAGGACTCAGACTTAAGTGCTGAGTGGGCACAAAGTGATCAGAAGCAAAAAGCAAAAATACAGTGAACAAAGATTCAGCAGGAACATGCAGAAGAAACCACAAAATGGTCCAGAGTGGTCACTATATTAGGAGTCTCTACCTAGGGACATCTCGCTTACGGTCTGCACCTCACCCTATCTATGTATGTACATTCTGTTCCCAGCAAGCATCAGCTGTCAGTGATCACTGCCATCTGCTACTAAGTCAAACCTCCAAGCTCTTGCCTACCTTGACAGTAGTAGGACATTCTCAGCTCGGCCATTGATGGCTAGTCTTTCTTTGTGTAGCAGGGGAGGAAGAGGTTGCAGTAATTATTCCACTAATGAGGAGGGTATATTGTGGTGACAGTGCAGATATATAGAAAAGGGTTAAAATGGTGGCACTGAAACCTGACATGAAGAGCTAGCGAAGGAGGGGCAAGTCTCCGAGAAAGCGGTAGGGGCCAGCAATGGAGCAACAAGCAATGAAGCCTGAAGGATTTTGTCCAAAGCATGAAAAGGAACTCTGCAGTGTCATTCCTCCCTCCATGTAAGACAGGGACAAGCAGACAGACAAGCAGACAGAGTGACAGGACTGTCAGAACAGGAAGCTCAATACAAAATGCACAGCACAGTATATACATAAAGAAGTAAGAGCCTCTTGTAGTTGCTTTTTCTCTAACGCTATGACAGGTGTGTGAACTTTTGCCTCACACACCTCTTACCTTCTGTAGTTCTGTAAAAGGCTCTTTTTCCCTGCCTCATCCCCCGGTTAAGTAACATCTCTGATGCCATGCTCAGAGATGGCACTAGCAGTTATGGATTTATACTGTACATGGTATAGAGATGGCAGCCAGTACTATACCAAAAGAAGGTAACTTGAGTGAGATGCAGAGCAGTAGAACGTTTGAGGAGCGGCAATGTGTTTTGATCAAAGTTTTTACGCTCATGTTGGCTAAGAGAAATAGCAAGACTGTTTTAGTTGATGTCAGGGTTGTGCATAACAACCTGAACAACTCTGGCATAGAGGAAGCCCATAGATACCTTTAGGTTTTCTTCTACACATGAATTGAGAATGGGTCCTGGAAACTTCACTGATTCCACAAACAACTTCTGAGGCTTCTGCAATATCAGAAGAACTTGCTTCCACCTCTGCTACACAGGAAACCAGAGAATACAGTGGAAAACATTACAGTTAGATCTTTCTTCCTCTCTCCTTTGTTGGGCACAAGACATGGTTTTGGTGGAGCCAAAGATACTTGATGGGATAAAAAAACAGCCACATCGTTCTTTCCTCCTCCCTTCCAGACATTAAATCAGTGCTGGAGTTACAGGAAATCTATATGCTTTTCAACCTTCCAGTTGGAATCAAAACACGAGTATAAGAAATGTGGTGTTCAACAATTCAACAACCTGTTTTCTGGGTTAAAATTCATGTCAAAACTAAACATGATTGGCCGTTGAATCTATCTTTTGGGTTGCCACAGAGTCAGACAATCCAAGGATAAAAATCATTACTTGTGCTGACTGAATACAGGGCAAATTTTACTGACCCTGTATTGCCTTTTAAATCATACCAGATACCAGGACCTATAGAAGAGTAACTTTTCAATAAACAAGTTAATACCCGACAGTGAACTTGACAGGCATCCAAGTTCCTGCTCCGGTACCTGGGTTACTCTTCAATCTAGGTTACTAAAAGCTCAGGTTGTCTGTCTTGCGGTTTGCAGACAGCATGGCTGTTTCAAGTGGTGCTTCAGAAGCTGAAGGGCATAAATCTGTCCTGCTCGGGTTTGGTCCAGGTAAAACCATCAGGTCTGTTTGACCAGAAATATATACACAAAATAGGAAAAGAAAATGTTGTGTCTTCACCCCTTCAAAATACTGATTGAAACATTCACATTTTACTGCTGTAGTTAGGCCAGAAGCTTTTATGAGTTAATAACGACACTCTTGCTTGAAATACCCAGGAGTCTAGAGCAGAAATTACAGCTGTTTTGAGCTTCAATGTTTCCGATTTCTCATGCATATAATCACGTTAGTTTTTCCTGGTCGACGCTGCATTTTGATTTATTGTCTAGATTAAGTAGGTGCCGTAGGACTAGAGGTGAACATCAGCTGGTATACCCACTGTCTCTGGTGTGTTTTAGAGGAAAATAAAATATTACAATAATACTGCTCTAAAATGACGTATCTGAGCTAGAAATAGCAGCTTAGAAATGAATCACGCTCATACATCAGGGGTGGTGAGGGATGTGATGCGTTTTTAAATGCTGGGAGCAATAAATGGTAATTCCTAGCAGTTTTTAATCGCTGCCAATTAAAAGGGCTGGGAAGGCAGCCCCAGAGCGCCGTGACGGCCAGGCCGGATGCTCCCGGCTCCACCTCTCCCCTCCCGGGCCCTGCCACACAGCCGCCCGGCCCGCGCTGCCACGACGCAGGGGCGCACCTTGCGCGCCCGTCCCCGCTCCTCGCCCCGCCGCAGCGGCGGGAGGCCCGAGGGCACCAGGCCCAACGCCGCCGGACAAGGCCGCCGCGGCCCTCTCCGGCTCCACGGGCAGCCGGGAGCCGCGGCCGTTACCTCAGCGGGGGCCTGTGCGGGCGGGGCGGTTGTGTGGCCGCCATTGGCTGCTGCCGGGGGGTGGGGGGGGATACCGCAGCGCGCCGCGGCGCGGTGCCGGGCGGGTGCGTCCGCGTAGGCCTGCTCTGCCCTGCCCTGCCCGGCCCGGCGCGGAGCCGGAAGCCGCGCCGATGAGCTGTGTGCGCTGCTTGCCTGCGCGCTTGGCAGGGCGCGTGGGGAGCCCCGCGCTGCGGCTAGGTAAGAGGAGAGCGCGGAGCGGTGGGCTGCTGGGCCCGGCCCGACCGCAGCCCTCGCCTTCTCCCCCGGGAGGATGTGGGGCCGAGGCGCTGTAACCGCCGGCGCTCTGGCTGCGTTGGCCTTGGCCGCGGCCCTCTGGCTGCGGTGTGACGAAGGTACAAACATCTCTGCAGGGGGGCTCTGGCGGGGAGGGGGTGGAGCCCGCCCCTGAGGGGAGGCGGGGGCGGGCCGGGTGGGTGGGCGCCGAGCGGCGGCAGGCTTGCCCGGTGGCGAGTGCTGCCCTTCGAGGGGGCCACGGGAGCCCACGGGCGGGCGGGTGGATGGATGTTCCTCACGGAAGGAGAGGCCGCCGGGCGGGAGCCTCGGCCAGGCTGCCCCAGAGAGGGGCGGGGCCGGGGGGTGAGGGAGGCTTGGCGCCGCCACCCCGCCGGAGAACGGTTTCGGAGCGAAACCAAAGCGAAAGGGCAGGGGCCGGAGCGGTGTGTGGGCGGCAGTGGGGCCCGGGGGCGGCCCGGCACAATGAAACCCGCCCCCGCCTGCAGCGAGGGCACGGCCGGGCCGCTCACCTGCCTTGCGAAAGGATGGCCGGGGGCGTGGGGAAGCGCACACAAACCCGACCACCAGCACCTTCGCAGGGGTCTGCCGAGGGCAGGGGGTGCCTGAGCCAGTGGGGGCCTGCGGGAGGCGCAGTCTCTGCCAGCCGCAGCGTGGGCTTTTGTGGCGGCCTGCAGGGGCGAGCCGAGCTGCCTGCGCCGGGGCTCCCCCGCACCGCAGGCACCGCTCCTGTGCGTGTGTGCGCCGGTGCGTGCGTGGGGCCGGCAGCCGGGCTGGGTGACACGGCGGCCCCGGAGAGGGGGCAGGGATGCCGTTGCCCGTGCTGGCGCGGCGGTGTGCGGGGCTGAGGTAGAGCTGCAGCGCCCTGCGTGCGTGTGAAGGGATCGCGCTCCACTGCGGCGGGGAGGGGAGGAGGGACGGAGGGAGGGAGGCGCGCTGTGATGAGCAGGGCCTCCAAGTCCAGCCAGCGCTGTCGTCCTGCCGCTCCCGGAGGAGCCCGGGGCGGAGGAGCGGCCGCGCACGGCTGATTGCTTGAGCGGGGTGGCGGCGCGTCCTGCCCCGGGGAGGGGGCCGCGGCTCCGCGCCGGGAGCCCGGTTGTTTATTTATTTGGCATCGTTTTCGAAGGGGGTCGAGCCGCAGGGGGGAGGAAGGTTTTGGGATTTTTTTTAACGCACACACACCACCCCCCCGCCCTTTTTGCAGGTGCCCGCAGCGCAAAGCGGCACCTGGAAAGTTTTGTGTGCGTGCGGGCTGCGAGCGGCGGCCCGGGCTGAGATGCGGGGCCCCGGGCCCGGCTGTCCGCCGCTTTCCGCCGCACCGCAGCTGCCGCGGCCGGGGCTGGCGTAGGCGCCCCCTGGGAGAGCCGAGTGCGGGCATTAAACCCCCCTCCCTCCTCCCCGCCGCCCTCCTCCGCCCCCCTCCGTCCCTCCCTCCCTCGCTCTCTCCCTCCCTCCCTCCCTCTCCCTCCTCGGTGCGCGGCCATTGCAGTGACCCCGGCCGGCCAAGGATGATCACGAACACGCGGGGCTTCCTGTGGTCGGACCTGGAGACGCGAGCGCTGCTGGAGATCTGGGGCGAGGCGGACGTGCAGTCGGCGCTGGACGGCAACTTTCGGAACAGCCATGTGTACCGGGACGTGGCCTGCCGCCTGGCCGAGCTGGGCTTTGAGCGCACCCCCGAGCAGTGCCGCATCCGCATCAAGGGCCTCAAGCGCCAGTACTACCAGGCCCGGGACGGGCTGAAGAAGAACGGGCACGCCCGCAAGATATGCAAGTACTACGACGAGATGGACCGGATCCTCAGCTGCCGGGGGGGACCCGACGGCGCCCCCGAACCGCTGGCCCCGCCGCCCGACGGCGCCCAGCCGGCGGGGCCGCTCGCCGGGCCGCCCACGCCGGGCACGCCGCACAACAGCCGCGAGGCGGACGCCGAGCTGGACGAGGACGCCGAGCTGGAGTCCCCCCGCGACAACTTCACCGAGGACTCCGGGGAGTGCTCCTCCTACGCCGACCACCCCATCAAGGTGGAGTGCCCCCCCTTCGCCATCCCCGTGCCGCCGGGCGACGGTGAGTAGCCGCCGGGCTCCCGGCGCCGGGTGTCCTCCACTCACCCCGTGGGCAGTGCGGCCCCCCCCCGGGCGCTGCCAGCCCAACTGCCGACGCTTCTCTCCGGCTAGCGTGCTTCTAGTGGCTTCTGCCTTACCCTCGTCCCTCCCGCCCCGTCCTCTGCGCTCCGAAATTCGCCTCCCCCCCTCCCCTGCACCTTGCTAGTCCCCGAGAACTTCGCCCCCCCCCACGCCCGCAAACGCCGCCTGGAAGGGGGGCGGGAAATGCTGCACACCGAGTAAGGGGACATGCTGGGGGACAGAGGCCGTAGTGAGTTTTTACTGGTGTTTATCAATGAGAAACCAGTGGAAAACTGGCGCAGAGATTATCAAGACAAAGTGTCAGGTCGCGCTGTGCAAGAAAATAGGCGTCCTTCTTGCTGGAGGATTTCCCGTTCCCTGCAGACTATGTGCAGTTTCGTTAATCGGTATTAAAACGATGATGGTGATAATAACCTGAAAAATCTGCTTATTGTTGCAGACGGGCCAGAAAGCTAGGGGAGAGCTTTTGCATAATTAATTGCTAGAGTTGTTTCAGAAACACCGCTTCTAACTTCAGTGGGCTTGCGGACAGAAACAGCCCTTAGATAAAGCCTGTCCTTTCCTTGCTCGTTCTTTACCCTCAGCTCCGTGTTTGTGTTGCGGAGGTGAGGGGGGGGCAGTGTTATTTGTTTGTTTTAAATCTACATTAATGCCGTGGTTTTAATACAAACATGAACCTGTCTTCAGGTGTTGACATCACTGAGGAATCAGCCAATTGGTTGACGTTTAACCAACCTTCTTTTTACACATAAGCCCCATCAAAGAGTTGTTTACACTAATGTTCTTTTGAAATGCAAATCCAGAATGCCAACAGACTGAAACTCCATTTAGATTAATGTAATTACCTGCAATACACAAATGAGGCTATACTATTTAATAGCCTTCACTTAAACCTTTTTAGAAGATCAAAAAGACTCCTATTGTTGAAGTTTAGTACTACAACAATTAAAAGATGCCTCTGTGTGATTTTCATGTTACCTTTATAACTTTGTAGAAGCTTGTGGTTTTGCTTTGGTACTCTGAAAAAAAAATATCTGAAATAATCAATTCACATCAAAAAAGTATACCAACTTCGTGATGCGTTAGGTGCACATCTCGGAGATTTTTTGCTGTTTTCTTCTTAGAAAGTTATTTTTCTTCAGAAAAATAATTGTCTCTCTTCTTGTTTTAGGCTTTAAAGAAATCAGTGCTCCAACTATTACCCCACCTCTCAATCAGCCCAAAAGATCAAAAAAACGCCATGCAAATTTAACATTGGATAAAATGATGGAAAAATTCCTGCAGCAGAGCGTGGATACAGAAGAGAAATTTTACAGATATGAAGAGCAGAGGCTCAAAATTGAGGACAAGCGTCGGGAAGCTGAGCATGCTCGAGAGCTCCAGATGTTACAAATGTTGGGACAGATGTTGGCAGGAATTTCTTCTACGGTATCACAAAGGTCACAATCTATACCAGCGAGTCCACCTCAGAGAGCGAACCATCGTTCGTATGCGGATAACTTTAATTATAATGCTATGACAGCAGCACTTTCTCCACCGATAGGTACTTCCTTCTATAGCATAAATAAAAGCTAGGGTTTTTTAAACTTCTGTGTGAAAGTACTGGTAGTAATTAGCTTTTGAAAATAAAAGCTAGTTGGAATTATTTAATATTGCGGTGAAGGTGTCTGATGTAAAATGAAATTAAAACATCATTTGTGCCATTGTACTGGTTATTTAATATAGATATAACAAGTTTTAATGAGCGAAATCATACTTTTCAAACCCTGTAAACATTGGGGACTTCTTTCGATGTTCACATCTCTGTAAAGTGAAGTTAGGAGAAGTTTAATATGTAAAAGGCAAATAGCGCATTTGCTCAAAGCTATCTGGAAACATGAGGTACCATTTAGCGGAAATTCTGTTGCTGTTGAAGTTAAAAGGCCTAACCCAGTTATGTGAAGTTAAGGCTGTGCATATGTTTTTTCAGGGATGGGAAAAGAGTGGAGTTTTGCCTACACTGAAGTAAGTCAAATGTTAAAATCCAGCTTCTTTAAAATAAATTTATTTAAATAAAAATTTTGAATCTTATCTTTTAAACATCATATTATTGTAGTAGGCGTAATAGAAGGTGGAAGTATTGGCTTATATTTTTATTCTACACTAGTTCATTTATAAATTCTTTGGAGGTGTGAATTTATTTTAAAGAAAAAGGCAAAGCAATAACTCTAGACTTGGTATTTATGCACAGACTTTTCCTTCCGTACCTTATGTGTGGGCCAGGAGCTGATAGTCGGATATTAGCGTTCGTTAACAGACTTCTCGGGATCTGTGGCTCTGTGTCATTTATCTTTATCATAGTCTCTTTGTATGTGGAGGTAGACTGCGTGGGCGGGAGGAAAACAGGAGTACTCTTGTCAGTGCTGAATCTAGAGTCAGCTCGGGGCTCCGTGGTTGTAGCCTGCCGCATGGAAACAAAACAAGTCTCGTTCTGTTTTAATTCTGAATTTCACACTGCTTGGAACTAAAAAACATGGTTTGAAAAGGGAAAAAAGCACCCTGCCTCAGTGTGGAATAATAATCTGGCATGTGAGATCCTAAAGGGCATTCTTTGATTCCTGAGAGGATCTTGGAGCCTTTTCAGTTCTACAATATGTACTCCATTTCCCCGTAAAATGCATGGGGGACTGGATGGTGGTTAGGCCTGTTGAGAGTTTAGGCTGGCTGACTTGGTTGTGCAGCTTCTTGAGTGGGTAGTTGGTCTGTAGCATTCCTTGATGGCAGCAGACTTTTGTAGATAAATTACAGTGTATATATGGATTCTGTGTTTTAAATGTTGTTTTCACTTTTAATTTAAAAGGAAACCTGAAGTGCTTTAGAAAATCCCTTAGGAATAATTTGAGGTTCTAGACTGGGATGATGGTACCTACAAGGCCTTACCATTACTTTCAGAAGGTTTTTCATTGAAAGAGTTTCATTATCTGTAAAAACTTGAAACTAAAGTTCAGTTTTTCATGCTGGATTTAGTCATATAGGTGTACATCCTAACGTGTACATCATGTTACACTGTGCAAAAATGCATTATATATATTTAACTGTAGGAGGAGCAACTCGTGATTCTAATCTTTTAATCGGTGAAAGTGTAAGAAAGCATTTATAATAAAATGTGAAAATAACGCTTCAGGCAGCACATCTTTTAAGGAATTAAGATTTCAGTTGTTTATAGCTAAATATGCCTTAATGTTTCTGTAGGTAAGTGGGGCTCTATTAAGAATTGCTTTTTTGCATAATTCTCTATTTTCTTTCTATTTATTATGTGATCACTTTATATTTACATATAAACAAAAAACAGCAACAAAGAAACAGAGGACCTTCTTAACAGCATTACACCTTAAGGGTTATAAGCTGTATGATAAGTGTATCTCTTGTGTGTTTGAAAACCAGTGAGTGCATGAAGTGTGATTTAAAGAAAATAATCTGCCTTATTTCTAGAGGAGATGAGCGTTTTGTTCTCCTCTGGGTCACTGCAATGCTATTTTGGCCATGATCCAAAACAGCGTGTTTTTTTTCTTTTTCTTTTTTTTTTTTATTCCAATAGGAATTGGATGCCTGTATTATAGAAGGATTTTAAAAGCAAAAGATCAGCCGGAGTATTTATCATTATTGAACATTAAAGCATTTTATTACTGAAGATTAGCACGTCTGGTTTAGGTTTAGATTCTGTGTAAGACGGAGAAAAAGATGCTTTCCATTGGTAGCACACAGATGCAGAGTGTTCTTATTGGGTTTTTTCCCCATTATTATGTCCAAAATTTCGGGAACTGTTTTTCCTCCTTTTTTTTTTTTTTTTTTCCCCGCTCCTCTAGATTTTGGAGTTGGGGGGTGGAATTGCTAAGTTTTATACAACTGAAAATAAGGAGTATCGTGGGAATTGTTTTTTATATAGTTGTGTATTACAATATAGCAGTTCCTTGAAAGCTTTTTAGAAGATCTGTAAAAAAGAAAGTAAGCATAGCTATGGTCTAGGAGACTAATATTAACGTTCAAATAAACAGCTCTTCTGAGCAGTATTGTACAGTTAATGAGGAGCTTTGTTGAAATATAAAAACCTATTTTAGTGTACTTACTGTGATTTATAATTAACACATCATTGACAGGAGTACTGATCTTCAGATTTGTCCCATGTTAGGTAAATGATTTAATTATCTTTAGTTGTAATTGCTGAAATACTTTTTTCTTCTAAATTTTTTGCAGTCTTTTGAAGCGGTAATTTGAATATGTAGCCTTCTGAGTGTGCAGTTGTTTTAATACGTAGCTTGACGTGTAGCTTTGCATCAGAGATCTGTAGTTGCATTATAGCTAAAAAATCTCTTTGTGTGATATTTATAATGTTTGCATCTAGTGCATTGGATTATAGTTTTGCAGAAAGACTTCCGTTATGCTTTGTAACCACCTGTCAAAATAAAAAAGCAGTGAGATAGGCCCTGATTCTGTTAAGAGGTGAAGTCTTTAAGGGGAAGCGAAAAATAAGGTAGGGTGTACGTTTAAAATGTGGTTTTAGTTGCTCTGTGCTTGCTCTGTATCTGGATGTGTTTAGTCCTTACTGAGTGTACCTATTTCAGTTGAGCTTAATTATGGAAGTGATTTCAGGCTGAACTAAGAAGATATTTCTAGTTACAAAATGTTTGTATAACTATTCTGGGCTGTTGTTTCTTTCTGTACCTGAGCCCTAAATTAGGACTGTGAGCAGTCAGTGGGAATATTCTCTGCATCAGACCCTGAACTCATTTTTAAAATGATTACCTTCCGTGGTTACTCACTGTTTTAAAGGCCCTTAAGCATCGAAGCATTTGGTTTTTACAAGTATGTCACTTTGTATATCTTTGGGTGGTTTTATTAGTGTTCATGAGTGCTTAAAAGAAATGCTGATGGTAGTTTAAGAAAGAACATACTTTAAAGTAACACTTATTTTCTTCTTTTCAGTTATAGAGAGATCTTTTTCACTGCACAGAACACACTCTCTAAAGGATATGGAGAATATTTTTCAACTGGTGCGCAATGTTATCCCTCCTCTAACAGGGAAAAGGCATAAAGGTCAAGATGGACGTATAGGCATTGTTGGAGGATGTCAAGAGTAAGTTAAGCAGAAATTTTATTTTTGTTTCTGAGAGAGTTTGAGGATGTCATAAGTTCTTGCAGAAGCCATTCAAACTTACCTTATGTTTAAAACCGGAGTATTTTCCAGAGAGCTTTACTAGTATGTCATCATGACTATGCACACTTGTGAAAGACCGTGTTTCCCTGCAGTTGTGTTGCAAAATTTTGGTAGTTGGTGTGGTTGAAACTTAGAACACTGTTTGTGTCTGTGTCTGTCTTCTCTGTCTTTTTTGACCACTAAACTCTCTCTGCTTTCAGTGTTAGTCTTTTCCCATTGCATGATGACGTTATACCATAAGTAGTATAAGTAAGCCAGTGGCATATCTGATTTGTTTTATATATTGGTATCTTGGGAACTGGGTTTCTTAAATCAGGAATAGAATATTTTCTTACTGCATGCTTTTTATTTTGATAAATTGTGGTGTTAACTAGATTCTGTCAATACCTTGTTTTATGTTCTGGAGTAATAGAAATAGCATGTTTCAGGGGAAAAAAGAGATACAGCGTAAATCAGTTAAATGCTGTACTGACCTAGAAATAAAACAGGCTCTGGTCTTTTCTTGGCCATGTTCAGTAATCTGCACAATACTCCGAATGAGCCACTACACCTTCCTGTTTTTCATTTTCCCCTTTTGAAATAGAGATGGCATCTTTCTTCTGTAAAAGAGATCTGCTGTTAGACATCTGCCATTAATAAACATTCTATAAAGAGCAAAGAGGAGCTGTCTTATGGCTGGGTTGATTAGCCAGGAGTTAGTTTTCCTGTTGGTGTAATGGGCTTAGGTTCTTACCTCTTGGCAGTAGGCACCTCTGGAGGGTAATTCTGTCCATCTTTCTCTCTCCAGTCTTCAGAAAGAGAATTTAGGGCAATTAGAATCACAGTTTAGGCACTTCAGTTAAGCATCTAAAACCATATGGGATTGATCCAGGTCACAGATCCCAGCTTTTGGCTTGCAGACAGTGCTCGACTCTTGTTTTGTCTCTGAACTTCTAAGTTAGTTGTCTGAGAAGAGTTTGCTTTTTTATGGCATGATCTTTATAAGTATTTATGTGAAAGGATCAGGTGGCTCTGGTGAAATCCTGTGCCTTTGAAATCAAAGCAAGGTTTGAGATTGGCTTCAGTATAGCAAGATTCTATCTGTCTTTTACAGCAAACACAAGAGAGAAAGCTTTTTTCTTTTTAACTTTGCTCTTGAATTTGGGACTTCATTATGTCAGACTGATTTCCAGATTATCCAATATCACGACTGTGTTTCCTAACCTAAATTGTATTTCATTCTAGATACACTGGAGCACCGTATTTTGCTGCCATTACAGCTCTCAAAGTGGTAAGTGTTCTTCTATACCAATCCAAAATGAACTTTTCATCATTTCTGTTGGCTAAGCGCCATCTTTTAAAAGCATTCATTCTGTGAGGCACATGAAATCTGAGTTCTGAAAGGTCTTCTGTTTAACAAAGAAAATCCTTAGTCCTGGATTTGTAGAAATACTTTGTAAATATGCGTCATTTGCTATGTTTTCTGTAAATACTTTCTCTGTGTAAAGTAAAGTTAGACACATGTCAAAAAATGGAAAATTTCAGAGGGAGAACGGTTTTATCAGAGACTTGGATAGGAAATTTCAAAACTTGATGAAATACTTTCTCCAAAAGTAAACAATAAAATAACTTTAGATTGATGATTAAAGTTATGTTTTCAGTGCTGCGGTCAGTTCTTCAGAATTTTTTTCTGCACCTGATAAGTGTATTGAAAGAAGTAATTTTCAAAACTTAAAGCTTTAGGCTTGTAAAATTCTTACGTGCTGTAAGTCTAAGGATTGTTTGTTGAATTTAATGTAATTTTTTAATAGCACAGTTTATTTACATTATAATCCTTAGCAGAACTATTTTTTAAGCTTTTTTTTTCCCTAGAAAGTGTGAACTTCCTTATTTTAGTGACAAAATATATTTACTGCAGACTGCATAAATACAGTGGTGATTATTCAAATGTAAACAAATCATGCTTACATAATACATATATTTTTCAGTGCTATGTATATTGTGTGTCCGTACTTTCAGTTCATTGTGTATGTTTTTCTTTTTGAAGATTTGTTTCAGTAAGTAGGTAACCAATCCAGCAATTGCTACACACCACCCCCACCCCTGGATGCAGTCCCACAAGGATTTAAAACTGAAATGATATTATTTAATGATCTAATATAAGATATTAAGGCCACTCAGCTTTCTGTTCACTAGGTGCAAATACAGTAGTGTACTAGGAGGTCCCCTATTGAAGTCACTTGGTCTCAGATCATTAAATCTGCACATGAAGAGTCGTAGGATCAAATCTCTGCATTGCTTAGTAACTTGAAATGTTAAATGTATAGTAGCAAAGCAGAAGAGACAATTTCTTAACCTTGGGAAATTTCCATATGCAAGACATATACAAGATGTGGCTTTCTGGTCCCTGCTTACATAATTTTTATGTGTATGTCTGATTTTTTGAGTTGATAACGGAAGCTTGAGGCTAAACTCCTCAGCTTTAATGTTTATTTAACTTAAGGGGTGTTGTTAAATTGTACCAGCCTTTATCTGGTACAGATTTGGCCCATTGAGCCAAAATGGTAGGACTGGAAATGTACTTATAGATTGCCATAGCTATATTCTGCAAGTATATTACAGTATTATGTTCCCTTTCTAATGTAGCTTGTCTCTTGTTCAGCTGTTTTCTTTTGCCTTTCTTCTTGTTGTACGTGTGACATTTTAGTCTTTGCTCATCTGCAACTGAGAAACATTTCTGAAGTGAGTAAAGGTTCAAGATCTGTCTTTTCAGTCATCCTATTGGTGTGAAACAGATAAAAATTACATTGGAAGTTAGATTAAAAAAAATTTTTCCAAAACATTGCATGGTAGTCTAAGCCAAAATAGAAAAAAATAATAGAGAGAAGTAAGAATTCAGGTGAATTATTCACTGAGTAAACTTGGAATGATAAAATTATTATTAAGTACAAAGTTGATAATTCTGTTTGCAAATTTTCTTTTTTAGGGTGCAGATTTATCCCATGTGTTTTGTACCAAAGATGCAGCAACAGTAATCAAATCATATAGTCCAGAGCTGATTGTTCATCCAGTTCTGTAAGTGACTTATCTTTTGTTTAAATGAGCAAGTCAGGATTACTAGTTTGAACATTTCAGTCTGACAATTGGTTAGTTTGCATTATTTCTTTTTCTGAGTTACAGGATGAGTGAGCTGGAGATTACAAAACCTCCTGGGTTTGTCCTTTCATTACAAACAGTTAGATATTCAATATAGAGCAATCAGTTGCAAAATGATTTTTTTTTTCATTACTATCAAAGTACAATTTTTTAAAAAGCAAAGATCTTGCTTTGCGCTACTTGCTGACGTGTTCGGTGATTGTGATGCATTTAACTGTGAACAGAGGCAAAATCCAGAACTAAGATTCACTACAAGTCAGCATTTTAGAATCTGCATTTGAAAGGCAAATAGAGTATGTTCTCTTGCTTCTTCAGTCCTAATAACATTTAACAGTAGTGTATCATTTTCTCCTCTCACTACTGTGTATATAGTCATTTACGCAAAATTACTGGGCAAGAGAGATGCTGATTCTCATTTTTCTTCATAAGTGTGTTGTGTTAGATACACACCCATTCCTGGGAATAGGTGGATGTTCTAAAATGATCTAAAATACAGAGTTTATTAACAAGAAGATGAAAGTTTAATAAGCAATTGTCCTGATTGGGAAAATCAGTGTGTGCTTCCCTGAATTTGTGTTCTGAAATACGTTACTGATTGATGAACTTTTACAGGATAAATTGGTTCAATTAGGTGTTATAATGGTTTACAATGAGCACTGCAAATGAGAATTAAGATGTGTGCCTTAGGTATATGTCCCTGAGCTTAGCTTGCACCAGTGCGTGTCAAAGTCTGTTGGTGTACGTAGCAAAGCTGTGATTAAGCTTGGAAAAGCATAATTTAAAATTGTGTTTGTCAGATATTGCTGTCAGGAAGGATTTATGACAGTAGAAATATTTCAGTGTCTGGGAATAAGAATATGATCCCCTTATGGGGATGCCTGTGGTTGCAAGCCATAAGTTTATTGCATTCTAAAGGTGGATTTCATTCCTGTCAGTGTAGAGAGAAGTGCTTAGAAAGAAGTCAGTTAAACAGACAGATACCAAGGGTTGTGTTTTGTTGGGGTCTTTTTTCAAAGATAGAAGAAACCATGACTTTGTGGATTTTAGACAGGGAAACAGTGATGTTTGAAAGCAAGGGGAGGATACAAGAGTAGGGTTTTTTCCAGTCCAACTGCATTAGCCTCTAAAATCCAAAAGGCACATCTCCAGTTGATGTTCTGTCTGATATCCTGTGATAACAAATGAGATGGAGAATCTTAATGGCAGTATTAGCTTGTAATGTAGGTTGTCTTGATGGATGACACTTGGGATATAGCATATGGTTGTCTTGTATGGGAAGGAGTTGACCTTGCCTTGGGAGAAGCATTTTTTGTATACACAGGGTTCATGATGTCTGTGGTAACAGAAAAGGTTAATAGGAGAAACGGACGCAGCATAGGGAAAAAGGGAGGTGACAATGCGTAAACAGTAAATTTTCTGTTCATGGAGGACCAGATTGTGCTTACGAAACAAGGGCTGGTTTTTTTTTATACAGAGATTCTCAGTGTCTTCTGTGGAATTTAGATCTCAATGAAAACTCTGATCTTTCTATTTGCAAAGAGAACTTTCTTTTTAAACTTCAGCTCTTTCTATAAATTTCTCCAGATGTACAAAGTACAGTGAGTCTAGAAATTTTCATATCCATGTAGCTTTAGGTCTGAAACTCAATGTTTAATACTGTTATTACAACTCTGATTAATTTCACCAGGCAGCTTGGCTAATTGCATGAAGCAATGGATCTGTAAATATTGTTTATATGACATTCAGAACGAAAAAATGCAAATATCAAGAGTGTTCAGATTTTTTTTGTTACATTTTTCTCATATTTTTACCTCTTTTGCTTCATTTGAAGAAAAGGGAAAAGAGTCTCTTCTGGTTAGAAAGGAAAAAATCCTGACTGACTCTATTGAGCCCAGGTTTTATTCAAATTTACACAGCCTATTTTTCTCGTAAGGTCCTTTGTCTTCAGTGTCACACTTTTCTTATGATCTTTTATATGTTGTGGAACTGTTTGAGTTCTGCAGTCGCAGCCGGCTGCTCTTGATTCAGAGCCTGATCTCTTAAACAGTCTTTGTACTTTCTCCCGGGCAGCACTTCATGCATGGAAGAACCTCCGGGTAAAACCCACCGAGCAGCTACGTCATTGTTCTCTTTTGTGTCTCTCCTTAAAACTTTGCTTTGTTATGATTTCTCCATGACCCTTCGGAGTAACTAGGTAGCTGTTGTACCACTCTCTTATTATGCTAATCATAATTATGGCCCCGTGTACTCCTCAGTTCACTGTTTGAACAGCTTGGCGTTTGGCCAGGGTTCAGCTGCCATTTTGTACTGCCAGGAGTCTGACATTTTATCATCTCCTCTGCGACTTGGCTGCAGCTACCTTTCCCTACTGCCTTCACCTCCCAGGGGATCACCTCAAGGGAAGAACATGCTCTTTTTTTTTCCTGCTGCCCCCTGAATGCGAGGGCGCTTCTGGCTCGTTGGAGCTGCCGTTGCGGATCTTTGACGGCATGACTAGCAAAGGTATGCTAGAGCTAGAAGGTGCACTGTTGCGTTTCACATCCTTGGCAAAAGTCTGTCTCTTCAAGGATGTGAGGAATGTTATGTGAGAAAGATTGAGCAGGATTGCAGAAAGAGGGCTGTGAAAATGGGCATCCGTCTTGCAGCATTGCCAAGGCAATTCCACGTGTCCCCAGCTGCAGACCATCCTGGAATTCCTTTTGGTGTAACATCCCCTGCTGGGGATGCTCATAACGCAACTTTCTCTGTGTTTTTTTGTCTCATGACTTCATTCCCTGTTCCTGTGAGTGAAGGTAAGAGAGCTGGGACTGCACCTGGCAGCCTGGCATCTGGAAGGATGAAGTTTTCAACACCTGGCTCTGTGCATCCTCACCACCTGAGCTGAATAATGATAGCTGGGCATCTAGGGGCCATGAATAGTCAACATTATCAATAGTAGCTTTTCCTTTTTATTCAGGGATTCTGTCAAATGCATTATGGCCCTTCCACGACAACTTGGTATTAATGAAAGTATTGATTAAAAACTGACCAGCTAACTAGTTCTGTATTTTTGCTGACTGACTTCTTGCTTTCTGTGGAGAAGTGAAAAGTGTGTATCGCACAAGTCAGGGTCTTTTGAATAGTGAAGTATACCAAGTCTTGGTCACAGCTGCCTTGCTTTCGTCACCACTACCCCGCTTTGTGCTACATTTTTCTGTTTTCTCAGCTAAAATGCTCCTACTGTAAACTCTACACAAATACAAGATAAAACTTAGCTTTTGCATTTTATTAAGTTTTATTGCAGGCATTTTCTGTGTGGATTTCTGCTGTAGATGTGTACATACTTTTTTGCATTAGTGTTGGGAACATTCTAAAGAATGGTTTTCAGGGGCTTTTTTATATTCCCCATGTTAATTCCCTGGCTCAGGTCAGGTTGAATAGACTTCTTGGATACCTGTGTTGGGTTAGCTTATCCTGTCTTGATAGGTGAGTGATCACAGAGTTAAATGAGCTATATGAACCCAGCTGGTTATATTTTAAAAGAGAGAGAGAATAAATCTATTGTGTTAGATTCCCCTCTTGCAAGGACTTTTTCATAATCTTACTGAGTTTTTTCTTTCTCTGTAGGCCAAGAAAGATAGAGAGATACTACTGAGTAGCCCATTTGTAACCTGGTTGTCAGACAGTTTGTAAAGTCAACAGTTGATATACTCCTTGATCTCCAGAGTTCTATCAGAGAAGTAGACTGAGATGTCAGGTCATTAATTTCTTGTGGTCCTGAAGAAGTCATGTAACTTTTCCATTATCTCCAAAAATGTCACCCTTGAACTAGGTATGGATTTCAAACTGATACAACAGCTGGGAGTAAGGTATCTGTGGGTCTGTGTGGACTAGGAAAGATTGCCAGAATTACTAGAAGTCTTATAGTTAATTGCAGTGTTCAAGTTTTGGTTTGGATTTTGAAAAAGATTATTCTTTTCAGTATGAAATAAAAATAATAAGGGAGAAACCTCTTATGAGGCTGGCCTGTGTGTTGAAGCCAGTTACCATTAATGAAGAAGCTTGGCTTAGATCAGGGTTGCTGGAACATATTTTACCTGGTTTTATTGGATTTTGTCTATGTTTTGATGATTTGAAAAAATGGAAGTGAATCATGGGTAGTGAGCTCCTGATAAGTTATATGAGTACTTTTAACCAGTGCCAAGTTTCTTAAAGAAAGCCCAGGAACAATCTTAAGATTTTTGGCCCTTTCTAATCCATTATGTGGCAAGGAGATGCAAAAACATTGGTCCTTTGTGGGCGGAAGCTTATGCATTTTAGTTGTGTTAGCTAAGGATAGCTATTAAACACTTAGGTGTAATGTGGGACTAACCTCTCTTTTGACTCAGCTGCTGGAAGAAGTGCAAGAATTCTTGTCAGCAGGGAAGGTCAAGGAGAAAGCACAGATTGCTCTGATTACCAAAAAGATTCCTCCTGACTAGTGACTTGGCTGCTGGATCCCTGTTATACCTACAGAGAAGATGCAGGGATAAACTTTGTGATCTTTCTCCCAAACCTCGTTTAGACAGCAGCTTAGCTGGGAATTGCACGAGAAATTTTTTGGTTTTGTTTTTCCTAACTACTTAGGGAGAAATAAAGGTCGGTTTGTATGTGCTGACTCAGAGTATACTTAAACTGTTTCTAATGCTGTCATGCAGTGCCATGGACAAAACTTGTTTATGGACCTGTTTCCTGTGCGGAGCTTTCTTGGCAAAGCTGTTGCTTCTTTGCTGTATGCTGCAGAGTGAATAAAAGGCAGGAGGTGTATTCACCGCACGCTATAGTCCCTTTCCTCCCTGTTGTTGCAGATGTCCTTATGCCAGGTGATACTAACAGAGGTTTTGCCACCTCATCAAAATATGAGAAGTAGCCAGAGATTTTTAGCATTGCTGTGGGGAGTGCCACTGTTCTTGCTGTTTTCTGGTACATCAGAAAGAGATGTATACATGTGTAGGAGCATTTTATTCCAGTTAGATCCTGGCCAAATTCATCCTTCCGAACACTTGCCATACTGCTGGGATTTGACACCAGGATTAGATTTCTTTGGTATTTAATCTTTCTTGAGTTTGAGTGGAGGCAGGCATGCCCTGGATTTGCTTTTGCCTTTTTTTTTAATGGTTATTATTTGAAGGTTTTAGCATCTCATTTTTTTTTTTCCCAATGGACAATCAGCAAAACAGATATTTAGACTGAGGCTTGTTCTGTCTTCTCATGTGTCCGCCACTGATTTGAAGTACTCTAGCCTTCTGGGTATTGATTCAGTTATCATCTGTGACTTAAGAGTTGAATGTAAACTGAAGAGAGATACCAACATGATAAAAGCTTCCCACTTCATCAGTTTTAACATTTAGAAAACACTGCATTAGTGTTTCTAGGGACATTTTAAATCTGTTTCATTCTGAGGGAAATTGCCTTGTCATCTCAACTTCATTCTGTCACTTTTTAAAGTCACAGGTTTTAGTTGATTGCAGTCCATTTGGAAAAATATTCGGCAGTTTCTACTTATCGTCAGTTCACAGGAAGTATTAATAGGTCAAGACCACTTCCATGAACTCTGAAAATACAGTCAAGACATTTCGTTATCATACTTTTTGGAGGGATTGTCATAACACACACTGGTAATGTGATTGAGAGCAAAAGATACTACAGCTGCTTTGAAGATTGGGATATGTCTAAATACAGGTTGTAAAATGATTGTGTTGATACCTGTGGTATCTTTACAAGACTGGATAAGGTTGACCTTGAGTGCTGTTGTCATGTCTGTGTGAGAAATCTCAGAAAACAGAGTCAAGCAATAGCTTCTAGTCATTTGGGGCTCTTTCTCACAGGATGCGAGAGGCTCCGCTCTGCGTTAAGAGAGGTGACCCCATTTGTATAATGTGTTTGGGTTCACTGTTAAAGAGGTGGTTGTTGGCTCTGATGCCTGTAGTGTGTTGACAATACTCTTGCACAATTTCTAGTGAAACAGAAGATCTGATAACTAAATGAGAGTATTTGGTGTCCAAGTAGCAGCTGTGGAAAACATTTTGGGTTTTGTCGTCATTATTATGATATGAAAAATACAGTATGGTAAATATGGCATTTTTTCTACGTGCATACCTCAATAGGTCATTCATGCTGTCACTACCTTGGAGGTAGAATATGGAGCGAGTAAAGACTGTGATATCTGCATATTAAGAGCAGTCTCTTGCTACAAACTTGTGACACCAGTGCTTCTCTTGGGTGATGGGTTGCTGTTCTTGCTGCTATGTTGTTAATACACAGATGAAGCCTGCCAGGTTCACTTCTGATGTCTAAATTAACTTATTCAATGGCTGAAAAGGAACACTTGATTTTAATAGTATTCAGTCCCTCTCTTATTAGGGTCCTTGTTTTTCATTAATTTTCTTCCCTGTCATTTAATCAGATTGTAGCAGGAAAATAGGTATTGTCTACTCAGCATTGGCAGATTAAACACTATTGAAAGATCTTTCAACAGCCTGGTAGGTGAAAATGACCATTTCGTCTTTTAAACTTTTTGGGTGGTATTTTAATATACTAATCTTAATTTACTAAATATATCTCTTTTTTGCTCTCTGATTGCATCCTGACACTTCATGCCACTGTGTTGTCGCTGAGGCTTGCTTTACCTGATTGAGGTGCCTGGTGAGAGACCCATGAGTTGATAATGGGATCAATGAGCTAGAATAAGTTGTTATTTCCAGTTCTGTTCATGGGGCTGAAAGAGCCTGCCGTAAGCCTTTGGGCTTCTGGAAATTTGGAGTTAATTTACAAGAATGATGATTTAAACATTGACAAATGTAGCTACTCTTGGAATATAGAATTAGTTTAATTTTGTACTCAAAACATTTTTTGCACTGTTTGGTTTTGCCTTTAATTCCTTTGACCTAACCTTTCCAGAATACTCCCTCTCCCTATCTTATTTACCCAGTTTCTAATAATGACCTCACCCAAGGTTTACCACAATAGTTAATAATTAGCTTTCTGAGATAACTACTTAAATTCTAGAGCTAAACATTATGTCCCCTCTTTCGCTCTTTTGATGTACTGTATAACATGACAGGATCTAAATGTCAGCAGGTCTCACATTTGATTCACATTAATATAATTACCTGCAGTGCTTGGACAAACAGAACTGAAACTCTTTCATCCTCAGATCAGAGACTTTTTCCCATCTTTGAAGATAAGACTCTAGGTTGGCTTTTGAAACTGCCCACTTAAAGTGGCTTTGTTTACGTAACAGACTTTTGCAACGGTACATTTTAATGCATTTGGAGTTGCCTCAGTCACACCAAGTGTGCACAGATAATGAGCAGAATTTGAAAAATACGCTCTCCAGAGAGGAGCTGTGTAGTTGATCAGGTGACAGCAGTCTTGCTTGTGTACTGTGGCCTTCTCTAGCAGGAGGTCCCACTGATCAGCGTTTTGTGATATCCAGACCACATCTCTGATTGCTAAGGTGGTTCCAGCTCTGCCCAAAACACATGTGAAGAGCCACGGTCCCGCTTCCTCCTGTCTGTGCTGTCATTCATGCTTATCTGCTATTTCTGTAGCTCCTGGTTACACCCATGCTGACTTCACATTTTCTTGTTTCTGTGTAAAATTTGACAAGGCTGCACCTTATCACTGTTGTTCCGTTCCCTCCTCTAGAAAGCAATGACAGTAACTGTCATTCATTCTGACTGAGGAAAGCTGCTGTGTTTAGAGCTTTCTGTGATAATTTAAAGTTATTGCCTTGGTAGCTTTTGATCAGTTGGTGAAAGCCAGTCTTTGAATAAAATGCAGTGTACAGCAAAATTTTCTACGTTTGGGGGACTGGAGAGGGGAGCTGCATTTCAGGTCCTAACTGTCAAGTGTCCTCCCACTCTGGGCAGTGATCAGCTTAGAATAGGCTTTCAAGCCGATGGCACATGTCAAATATCTGTTACAAATTGCTCTGGAAGATGTTTAGAAACTGCTGGTGATCTTAGGGCAGCAGCCACCATCTTTTTTCTCAGGTTCTTTGTTGTTTTTGGAAAGGTTATTACATCAAGCTTCCACCAAGATTGAAGATAATACAGGACTGTGTTTCATGTCGATTTTTATTGTGTGATAGTGAAATACAGAAGAGTCCTGAAGAGCAAAGAGCTTGACTTGAAGTTTTTATTTTCCTTATTAGCTTTTCAAAACTAAAAGGTATTACAAGAGGCTGTGAAGTTGTGAATTAAGGTATGAGGCAACAAAGAGACTATATAGTACTGAGCCCAGCAATTACTGCCATAAGCACTGTAACCAAACAAGTGCTGTTCTTGTATGCAAAAATAATTGAGGTGGCAAGACCAGAGGAATTTTTTCAGGGTGTATTGATTTTAGTTTGGCAGAAGTTATGTGAAGCTACCAATAATTCACAAAGAAAATTTGCCCTCACCATTTCAGAGGCTAGGTGCTGTTTAATTTGAAGAATCTTTGTAGACTATTCCATGGAAAGTACTTTTCTCAATGCATTCTGGAGGCAGAGAAAAGAGCAAAAAGATAAGCATGTAAGGTGCTGAACACCATACCTTGGCCCTGTCTGCACAGGGCTTCAAGGAAGGCAAATGATAAAGCTGTTGTGTCAGTCTTCCCAAGAGATCGCGGTCTTCCCAAGAGATGGTGGTCTTCCCAGCCTCACGCTGAGTGAAGCTTTGTGTTTCTCCTCCACCTCTCGCTAAGAGCCAAGGAAAGCTGATCCAGGTAATGCCATGGTCTTAACCCAGCAGGTAGCCAAATGCCACGCAGCTGCTTGCTCACTCTCCCCTGCCCCCACCCCCGCCCTGGGGAATGGGAGAGAGAATGGGAAAGGTAGAGAGACTCGTGGGTTGAGATGAAAACAATTTAATAACTGAAATAATAATAATAGAGTATACAAATAAGTGATGCACAGTGCAACTGCTCAACACTTGCTGACCAAGGCCCAGCCTGTCCCTGGCTAGCGGAGGAGAGAAAGTCTCAAAACCGCAGTCCTGGAAGAGAGAGCTCACGTCCCAGCCAACTCTCATCTATACACTGGGCACAATGTTGCATGATATGCAGTTTGGATCCATTGCTCTGGCTATGCTCCCTCCCAGCTTCTTGTGCACCTGCACACTAGCAAAGCATGGGCAGTTGAAGAGTCTTTGATTTCTTAGCAACAGCTAAAACCATCAGTATATTCTCAACATTCTCCTCATACTGTCCCATATTAAATTCAAAACATAGCGCTATGCTAGCTACTGAGAAGAAAATTAGCTCTATTCCAGCCAAAACCAGGACAGGTAAACATGTGTGGGGTCCTTCTTCATAGTGTGCCTCTGTATGCTTGCTTACAGGCTCTCTGTATGCTTGCTTATTTGTTTAGATCTGCTTTGACTAACGGATAATGTGTAAAGTCGATTGTGTGATAGGAGGTTATCTTTCTGATATTTGACATTAGCTTTGGACTTTCCTTACCTACTAGACTTCACAGGAATGAGACAGATTATAGAAGCTCCTTCAGTTTTCCTTATTAATGAATCTGTTGTCTTGCTGTTGTTATTTACATGTTTATTCTGTGGTAGTTCTTTACTGTACGCAGTCAGACTTTTATCGGTTGCTTTCCAGACATCGAAGACTTTGAGGAAGCTTTTGGGGTTTGGAGGGCTGTTGGTTTCTTGCTTGATTGAACAACAGTGAGCTGTTGTAATCTAAATTTTCAGCAGAATGGCATCTGATAACATGTCACATAACACATAGTGGTTAGCTGGAAGTTAAGTAGCTGTTTGAAGATCTGTTCATTCTCTACAAATCCACAGCTGTGGTCTGTCACCAGAATCTTAATTGGACACATCTGCACAATGGTATTGTAGTTTGCTCTCCGTGTTTACAGGTGCTACTGCTTGGATTCAGCCTCCCAAATTACTCCTGTTGTGTATGTCTATGGTGCAGTTTGTATTTTCAGATTATGGGAAAGCCAGGCTGTTTCCCAGTCTCTTGCCCCCTCACCTTCCAAAAAAAGCTTACTTTATTTTGGAAATCCCTGATTTTTAGTTAATCAATGTCTTTCTCAAAGGTTTTTACCCTCTTTTCAGAAGTTCACGTGCTGTTTTCTCTGGGCCTTGCAAGAGATTTTCTGACTCCTCTGTATATTAATATTAGCTTTGTGCTTTAAGAGAGCTGTTGCACTTGTGATTCCTCTTTTGGCAAAAAGCCAAGTTGTTTATCATGTAACTCTGTATCTCTAAAGGCAATACTGATTCTTGTTTACTTGATCCCTTTCTGCCAAAGCCTGAAGATTGCATCTCTTTTGATAAAGGGGACATCTTCTTCATACCTCATGCCTTTCTAGACACTTTTTAAAAAAAATACAGTGCTAATTTCAATTGTGTGTGCATGTCTTGGGCAGTGGAAGCGATAATTAAATGGAAAGGTTTGAAATCAGGCGGAGAAATTGGCATGAAGGGACAAAGGAAGTTAACATTATTTGTGTAAGTGTAGTGCACAGCGAACAGCTGAGTACCTGACTTGTGTTCTGTGCTGGTACCTCCAAAGTGTTTTGGGTTGTTTTTTTCTGTTTTTAATTCACAGGCAAACAAAGATTACACATTGGCTTTTTCTGTAGTAATAAACTAAACATTGCCAAGGAATATTTACTCCCAGGTACCCAAACATGATTATCTGTACTGTCAAATAATCCAAACAATCCTTGGCAACGTTTTTGGCCTGTGCCAACTAGCCTCTCGCAACAACTTTTTCCATTGCTGAGGAACTACCAAGGTCCAGGGACTGTGCCTGATGGGCAGTTTGAGCGTTACCTGCTCTGAAGCCTAAGGGTGTAGAGGCCAGTTGACCTCAGTGTCAGAAAACTCTTCAGGGCTTGTTTAAATTTTGTTTGTAGGCTGTAGCTCCTAATAGCTAAAAAGTTTCTGTGTTTGTGCTGAATCCCATGGTCAGGAACATTCAAGGTGACACTGCTTTGTTATCTTCCTGAAGAAAGTTTCATGTTGATCATTTGTACTGTATCAGCTTTAAAATGTTACTACTTTGATGTCTGTGTGTGGGAATAAACCACAAGATGACAAGATAGCCCTTCCGCTTTCAGAAAAGCTGTAGAGATGGGAGAGTTTGTAAGGTGTCCTTAGCTGCGTAACCACAGCTGCTGTGAAGTTGGTGTGATGCTTCTCTGAGGCAGTATTTGTTCTTCTTTCTTTATGAAGACTCAAAATCTATCAGTTATTTTTTGGCATGTTTTTATAGCTGATTTTGCAATGTAATAGTCGTCACCATTTTAAATCTCTTGGCCCTTCATATGCCTTGGGTTGCTTCTTGATGTGAGGTTGCAAAGGAGTTATGTGAACGTAATGTTTGTAAAATGCTTTGAAGATGAAAAGCTGTACAGTAGGTTTTTATTATTACCAGAGGCAAAGTGAGCAGGAGTGGCTTAATGCTGGACTGTTCATTTCCCAAGAGATGCCTTTGTTTTGAAGAGTGCACGTTATCGGTTGGGTTGAAGACAAAATCATCTTATTTCAAGTCTGAATATAAATAAACTGGCAAACTTTCCACCTTGAGATTATTTGCATGAGATGATTGTAAGGAGCAGAGACAGTTACAGTACTATCTTGGCTCTGTTCTTAGCTTACGCTTAAAGGAACATTTATTTAATGTATATGGCTTCTACTGTCCAAAGGTATTTTGAATCCAATCCTTTCAAACATCCTTATCAATATAGCAGTATTTTTTTACATGTCTGTATATATATGACCTATAGATATGTATGAAATATATATTTTATATACTTGATATATGTATTTGAGATATATATATTTCTCTTCTACAGATAAAATCAGTTTCAGCATATGAATGAAAAAGTGGTCTGCATTCAGAAATGGTGACACTTTGTTAGAATTCAGTTCACAGAGAGTTTTTCACATGCTCAACCTACCACATATAGAAGAACTGTCTTTTTTTAATAGTGCTTTAAATATTTCTTGAATAATTTTTATTTCCAGACGGTATCTACATCATTAACTGATAGGTGGTTGTACAGGGAAAAAGAAAAGAAGTGAGCTGTTTGGCAATTCTCAAGCTATTACTGTTTCCTTGTGACTTAGAGGAGAAGGGGAGGATCGGTGTCGTTCAAATAGAAATTCAGCTTCAGCTTGCTAAGCAGGGGACTGCTCCAGTGACACCGATGTCCTCACGTGGTTCGTTGTCTCGCTTGCCCTTGCAGCGGGTCATCGCTTCCACCCAGCAGCCGTGTTGTGACACGGCTGTTCTGTGGTGTCAGCACGGGGCGCCTTTGGGGAGCTGGAGCTGCTGCAGCTGGGGGTTTCCGAAGCAGCTGAGGGGCCACTGGACCACAGCCAAGAGCGAGGCATCACGTCCCGGTGGCCTTGAGCGGGCCGCCTCGCTCTGTGCAGCTGCGAAAGCTTTGGGCTCCTGCCTGGCACTTGCAGAAATCGTCGTGAAATTTGCTGATTCTGCCAGACGGGAGCTAAACGCTTGTTCCCAAGTGGTGTGTCCCATCGGTACAGCTGTTGGTTATGAAAAACACGCAAGGGCTTTCATCCATAATAATAGAGCTTTGTTGAAGTGCTGCAAGCTCAAAATGCTCTGAGTAATACTATCATATGGTACCTCCTTGCTTAGCCTGTAGGGAACTTCTCCCCCCCGCCCCCCATGCTTCAGTTAAAATGTTCATTTATTGTCATCACTTATATCAGAGGTGGGGAGGGACGCTAAATTTTCCCTCAGTGCTGTCAATAAGGATTAGCTGACATTGTTGAGCAGTGCTTTCAAAATATTCTGACCTATTTACCCAACAAAACTGATCAGAACAAAATAAACAGTTCTGCTCAGCAGCTGAATGCCGTATTGTGGCAGCTATATTTGGCAGTGGATTTTCTCATCGTTTTTCCAATGTAGGCAAAACCTCAGTGCTACAGAAACCTTAAACATTACAAGCAGATAATACCCTTACTGAATAGCTTGATTCTCCTGTTGCCTTTTGGGGAAAGGGGACAGTATGGCCATAATTCAGTTGGAACAAATGCTTATGAAGCAATTGACAAAAAAGCATATGAGTAGATTTATCATTTTGCCATGCAGGGTAGTAAATAATAGCATCATTTCCAGCAAGCTGCGGTATATACCTGCAAGGCGGTGGATCTCTGTCCAAGGTGTAACCTCTGTAAAGAAGTATTAAAACAGGGAATTGTGACAGACTGTAAGAATTGTTGGTTTCGTGCTTGGGTTTTATTTTTTTTTTTGTTTTGCAACAACCATAGTGAATATTTGCAATTACCTCTTCGTTTTTATGTGGTATTTTTTAAGGATTGAATCGAGATAAATGTTTCGTTTTAACTATTTGGACAACCATCCCGTATTTCTTGGGTCACAGATTTTTGGTAGATTGGAGGATAAAATTGCCTGACACTCAAGACAGGGAAATATCTCTTTCTATCTTGCATCTGGAATTCAGATTCTGAGAATACTAAAATGAAGCCTTTTAAAACTTGTCTTTTTTTCCCGATTCCATTTAGTGATAGTCCCAATGCTGTCCATGAGGTGGAAAAGTGGTTACCACGACTGCACTCAGTTGTCATAGGACCTGGCTTAGGTAGAGATGAAGTTCTACTTGAGAACGCTAAGGTAATGTGATATTTTATTCTGTGTCTTTGTGTTGAATTTTATTAACCAATTTCCTGTCTTTTACACGATTACATAATTGTTCTTGATCAGGGTTGCTAAATAACAAATTTAATAAAATATTCTTGACTGAAAATTACAGCTGTTAGTCATGGTCTTCATTATTAACGTGTAAGCATCACTCTGAATTTTAGGCACCCATATGGTTGTTTTGATTTGCTTTTGTTTTGAGTGTGAGAGTTGCGAGTTAAGAAATAGACATTAGCATCTTTAGATAAAGGGCTCTGTGTTTTCTTAGGTGCAAAGCACCTGTACTATAAGAACATAAGTATGAATTTGAGTTCTTAATTTTCCTAACTGTATTTGACAACTTGTGTTAGGAGAGGCACCAAAGAACAGGGACTGTGTCCCCTTGCAATAAGAAACAATACTCTTAGTTATAAAATGTTGCAGATTTCTACTCTGGGTAAAGAGGTAATCCTATTTTCTGTCACGCCTTAGTGGAGAGGTGAAAACAGGAGCTTAGATAGTTCTGTACTCTAAATAATACATACTTATACAGTCTTCCAGATGATGTCTTGTATTATTCTCAACACATCTTTGTACATTCAAAGTGTATCTTTCAGTCTAATGTCAGTCTAATTTTGCACAATTTAAATTTTTCTTTTCCTGAGAAGTATTACTGAATTAATCAGTAGTACTAACAAGTGGATTTAATATAACGTACAGAAAAGTTGACAGTTACACAGTGAACTTGCAAAACAGGGAAGGCAAGAGACTGGAGACCACACTATCAAGTAGTTCAGAATACCTTGAGAGATATGGAGGGTGGTTTTGTTAGAGAAAGTTGCTATTGGAGCTCTTAGCTTCTTTAATTCTCCTTCTGCTTCCAAAAAATGTTTGGCCTATGATATAGGGGTGCAAAACTGATAAAGAGTATGGATTCAGAAAGAAAGAAAAAGAAATTTATTACAGCTGATCAAGCAATCAAATTCTATCCCGAATGAAAGATTTCAACAGAGATTATTCTTTTTTGAAAACATTTTTTCAGAATTCTTTTTACAGACAAAGATTTTGGGCAATGTTTGTTTTTTCTTGGTCTTAAAAAAATTTTTTATGTTTTTTTTTTTTCCTAAAGGAAAACAACTTTAAACAAAAGAAAATAAGAATTCATTTAGCATATCTAAGATGTCTAACATAAGCCTCTTTTATATCAGAATTCCATCTGGGTTTTATAAATATCTTTCAATGTGCTTCTCGGTGTTACAGAAGTATCTGGAAGATTCCTTGATTGTGGGGTTTTTTTCATCACTGCTAAAAATAATTTTGCCTTCTTAGTGAATTACAAGCATACTTTCACTTCAGCCTGGCTGTCCTGTGTGAGCCAGCTTAAAGTTAAAGAAACAAACCCAGCCAATGAAGACAAGGCATTTGGAAGTTACTCTATGCTAAAATCTCAGACCACGTTCACATGAACTGTGGATCTGACCTTATTAATTTCAAGTCACTTTAAAGCTCAATTTCTTTGTCTTTACTGTAGTTATGTAAGAGTTCATTAGTTACCCAGTGTTGTTTTTTAAATCCAACTACCGTAATCTTCTAAACTCTTTGTTGGGCCAAAACCTTTAATAAGTGCATGTAATTAGGGACAAATGAACCCTGGTTGCCTGCTTGAGGAAGACTGGTGCTTCTCTGTGCTGAGGAAAGGCTGAGTCTCCCTCTTGCTTCAGCAGAGAATTTTAAGCTTTGTATCACTCTTCACCTTCAAGGAAAAAAAACAAGTGATGATAGTGTTCCTATTTTAAACTTTTATAGGAGGTTGGCTTGGTGTATAGTCTTCTGTTTTCTCTTTAAGCTAACCTCAGCATGCTGTCATATGAATACAGGGCTGAGATGTAGATTAGTGTCTGGTTTCTGGTCAGGGCTTTGTATCAGAGTGGCAGTGACAATGGGAGAGAGCTTCCCTCCTTCCTCCTCATGCCCATTAAAGTGCTGAGGTGTAGTGGTCTGTCACCTCTCTGATGCTGTTCGTATGTCAGTTCTTGTCAGTATTGTGCCAGCACATTGCCAATGAATGTGCTTGTCCAAACAATCATGTGTTGAGGCTGCTTCTCTCTTACGAGCATTGAGAAATTCAGATACTAATGCAGTAACCTGTGATTTCTGGTATACAGCCCATGGACAGT
Organism: Nyctibius grandis; assembly: GCF_013368605.1. Taxonomy (NCBI): domain Eukaryota; kingdom Metazoa; phylum Chordata; class Aves; order Nyctibiiformes; family Nyctibiidae; genus Nyctibius; species Nyctibius grandis. The sequence continues at coordinate 58,731,307 of NC_090659.1, read as the reverse complement.
GTTTTATTGTGGAATAGCTCAAGTACTTGTTGACCAGATGGTGAATCTTCTCTCTCCAGACCAAAGAATGCTTTGTTTCCTCAGCATCTTTACTATGTCACCTGCCTCCCTCATGCCTAATGCCTGACATGTGTGCACTGTGGCATTTCAGCTCCTTTCAACAGTCTGATAGAAAAGAAGCACCTTATGATCAGTTTCCTTTGAATTTTCTTTTTTTATCTTAAGAGCACAGTGATACGCTTTGAATACATACTTATTGGCTTCCTGTGATTGTCTGGGTTTGGCTGTAATTCCATTTACAAGTCCTGTTACAAGAAGCCACTCTACAAGTTATATTCCTTTCTCATATGCCAGTTGTATGGGTCTGTGCCAAAACCCTCCCATGCTGTTCCTCAGTTGCCTGGGTGAGGGCTGATGTTCTGTCAGAGCTTTCTAGCCATGAGTTTGCAGGACCAGGAGCTGCAGCTTCAGAAAAATCTAAAGAAAGCATTGGTTGCGTTGTAATAGCTGTGCAGCTAGATCCCACACAGATGTGGCAGTCCTGGTCTTGGCCTGGTTAGACCCTCCAACTCTGAAGCAAATAAGCAGTCCAAGCTATTTCCCTTCAAGAGAAAGGAACAAAAACACATTTCTGCTCCAGTTCTCATCTCTGGAGTGTGCAGACTGAAGCATCTCTGCTCCCCATTTTACTTCAAACTTCTGAAATGCTGTTACCACATCTGACGTGGAGCTTGGCCATCACAACCAGCTTCCTTGTAGGCAACATCAGGTCATCTGTTTTTCCCTTTCAGTGTCCGTGATTGATTCTGGCCAGCGATGACAGTAGTGTTACCTCCCCGAGTTCACCTCAGTTGGTATGCTGCTGCTGGTGGTTTAGACTCTTGTTGAGAAAGTGTTTAGTTGCCACATGGAAACAAGGCCAAGGTCCCTATCAGTGTCCTCTGGCAATGCTTAGAAGCAGCATATTTCCAAAGCTATTGGATGTTCTCCTTTTTTCACACAGCAGCAATATTATGTCCCTGTCATATCTACCCACCACAGCGTTCTTTGTTCAGCTGTTCTAGGGATGTTTGCACTTCTGGTCTTACTCTGATCTGGTTTTTCTCGTAGCCTGAGTCTTGGAAGTAAGGGAATTACTGCCTGTGCCAGCAAAAGCTGTTCCTCAGGTTTGTGAGAGAACCAAGTTCCTCTCCTGCAGGGTGATGAGTGCAGCTCCCGAGAGGACTTAGGAAAGAATATTATATTCCTTGCATAGCCCTCTGGGAGAGGAGACGATGCTGCCTAATGCTCCAGGGTATTCTGCATTTTGCTGCTGCCCAGCACTTAGGCAGTTATGGACTTAGCTGTGTCCTGTATCGGTTTCCAGCCTCTCATCATCTCCTTTCTCCTTCTACTCCTGGCATGAATGTGATGTTCCTGTCAAATTTTCTGGTTCTGAGTTTGGTGAATCTCTATTGGGTACGTTATGGGCTTTGTGGTCAAATGAACTGATACAGAATTGTTGGTGGAATAATAGTTACTATTGGGATCAGGTGGGGAGAAGCATTCATCCTTATGAAAATCTCTGTCATTAACTGAAGTAAGACTTTGACGTTGGAATTGTCACTGGGTTCCTTGCCTCTCTCCCTGAAGTGGTAGCACTGAATCCTGGACTCCGCCACTCCAGTCTTGCCATGTTTTGTCTTGCAGCAGCAAAGTTAGATTGGTGTTTTCAGCACAGCATGCTTACTTCGCGCCTGTAAGAGAGGTAATGATTAATAGCAAGAATAGCTCTGTGTAATGCAGATTACATGGTAAAATTGACTGGATTCTCAGACTGCGTACTTGTTCCTCTTGCTCAATTCTGAGCCTTTGTTTTAGCTCTGAGAAAATATGTGGAATACCAGCCTGGGTATTTGGCTGAGGCCCTGCCTAGTCGCCATTTCTGCCCGTTGCTGTTGCTGTTTCTCTCCATCCAACCCCCTCACCCTACAACACTACCCTCAGACAGTGATTTGCCCTTAAAGATCTCTGTTATCTGTTGGAATATAAGTTCAGAAACCTTATTTTCCACGTCTAGTGATGTCATCTTAAGGTTGTGTGGAAATGTCTTGGCTGTAGTTAACGTCTAGCAAAGGGTGGGAGAGGTTTGGGCTGTTGTCATGGATCACTTACATCAAGTGTGCCCAGAGAGAGCCCACTTGAGATTTTCTCTTTCAGATGGATTCTCAGTTCCACCTCAACTGAGGTATCAGCCTTTCTGTGTTTGGTTTTGGTTAGTTGGATTAATTACCCCCTTCAAGTGTCATGCCTTCAGGATTTAGGCAACACAGCCTTAACAAATTGTGAGAATGGGACCAGGTGCTTCAGTACACTATCTGCACTAGTTTGGGCAAGCTCAAAAGAGCCATCTTTTGTTGTCATAGCAGTCTGTTAAAGCTAAATCTGCTACTATGGGCTTTGAGAAGCACTTTTCTCTTGCTACTGAGCTGCCCCCCTGGTTCCATTTCTACCAAGTATGAGACATCTGAGAAGCATCCCAGGCTAATGCTGCAGTTGATAGATTACTAATATTGTCTGTGGTACCTAGCACCATGTATGAATATGAACAACAGGTTGTGTTAACTGTTTGGAATCACTGCTCACATTGACTCAAGTTAGCATGAAAATGATTTACCAGAAATTTAATTTTTCAATGTGTGTCACATGTGCATTTACTTCCTCTGGAGATTCCTGTTGTGGGGATTCAGCAGTTCATAGGGAACTGATGTGGCCACAAGGACATGCCACTTTCTGTTCTCAGCCCTAGGCTGAGGAGGTGAGGTAGATGGGATCTTGTGCCTGTGATACTGCAGAGGCAAAAACCAGAGGGCATGTATACACACCCACTGTGAGAATGTGTGTGTGAACTGTATTTCTCTCAGCCCTCACCCAGCCCCCAAGATCGATGCATATACCACAAGTAGTATCCAGTGAAAAACTACTCTCTTACTAGCCGAGCCTCATTGCTTTCAAACAGCCCAATGAGAGTCAGGATCTGTGGACATCTTCACCTAATAGGAGGCAGTTGCTGGGATAGGGCGCAGTTCTTTCTCTGTGATGGTGGTAGTGGCATGGATAAAGCTTGGGAACGCCAGCTCTAGGCAGAGAGCGCCTCTTGGTTACGCTAAGAATTATTGCTGCTTGTGCGAAGAGCTATTAGCATTCTGTGGCTTCCTCACAAATGTCTTGATTAGAAAAACAGTGTTTGAAAATATGCTAACAGGACCTTGAATACAGGTTTATGCAGCTTGCAAGCAGCATTTATTTTCTAATATATGTAATGGATCTTGATGAAAGTCATTCACAGTGAAGTGGGATGTTTATTTGCTTTCTGTGTGCAGGCTTGTATTGTTTAACTTGATTTTGATACTTAAAAGCATTTGCTGGAATGGGATACCTTTTCAGCTCTTTCTGAGCATCATTCCAGAGTTCCAAGTTTATGCTTATTTGTTTCATTTTAAGACAAAATGCCAACAGCTGACCATGAATATCTTAAGCCAAATCTAACATTAACATAATCAGCCATAAATTGGAAACCTTCTAGAGTTTGCTTTGTGAGTGCAAATATTCAATGGATGAGACAGCATGAGAAAACTCAGTGCCTTTATTTATTCTGATTTAGATTTATTACTTTGGATTGAAGTAAACAGGATTATTGCTTAAACTGGTTTGGATGTATTTAGGCATGGAAGGGTATAATTGTAGCTTCTCAAGTGGTGTCTGGTTGGTCATGAATTTGTGGGGGATAGCTAAAAAAGTGCTCCATTTTTTTCATAACTAGGACAGTATTTCAGAGGCTTTTGCTTTGTATTCTTGTGTTCCTTATGTTCAGGCATTATTTTTGATTATGTCACTTCTTTAAGAATTTAGCATATGATTGAGGCAGATATTAAGAAACTATTAGCTGCAGTTTTCCTCCAAGTTTTGACAGCAAGTGATCTACTTTGAATTCAAAGAGGGAATCCACACGTGGATCGTTCTCATCTCTTTTTATTTTGTTTTATGTAGAATAGAGCAGTTTTGATTAGCTGCCATCTACAGCATCTTCAGCTTTGTTAGTTGTAACAACAGCTTTTAACTTTTCCCAAAACACTTGATGAGCTTGATGATGTAGTGGGGTACCCTTTAGAGTCCTTATTACCCTCTGCCTGGCTTCAGTGAAGTATTTTCCTGTGCACCTGAAAATCTGTTTTGGAAAACCAGGACTAGCATGTGGTGCTACAGTTAAAAGATAAAAGACCCAGTTAAATTGAATGGAGCATAAACCATGAGATAAAGAAGCAATTTGTTTCCAAGAAAGGATATTCTCTCTGTTATGTGGGTCTTCATTCAAGTAGTACCAGTGGTGGTCAGTAGTTAATCATTTCTTATGTGAGGTTTGAGAGCTTAGTGGAGTGATTAATGAGCTAGTGATAGTTATGCATACAGGAATATATGAAGTAAAACAGAGGCAATTAGGCTAGTTAAAGGTGATTTATATAAATCTTGTCCAAAGAATGAGATTTTGATTGACGTTGCTGAGTTTTGAAAGGAGGATGAGTTCTTGGATCAGTTTGTGGGAACGAATGAAAGCAAGTTTCAGAGTTAACTGCATGTTTCCACCAGTGGGTAAATAAAAACAAAACCAATTACTGAAAATATGGCTCTAATGTGAAGAATCTCAAACAGTGGGACTCTGTTTTTAATGTTTTTCAAAACTTCCTGTATCAAATCTATTCTATTTAGGGAAGCTTCTCCCCCCCACCCCCGCCAACTCTGACTGTAGCCTTGAGCACAGTCTGAGCTTGGGATATTTGCCTACCTCTAGCTGTGCAAGATTACAAACTTCTGCTTGCCAAGCCCATTTGCCAAGCATCTCTGCCGCAGAGCTGCATCCCCTCCTCTGTGCAGCTGAGTCCCTGCTAACTCTGCGTTTATCCAGGCTTGAAGCGAGGAATGCAGAAATGCTTCCTAGGGTTTGCAGCGTGTTGAGGTCGAACTTGTTTGTTCCTCCCAGGCACCTTGGGGAGGGGGATGTGCAGAAATGCTTCCAGCTGCAACATTTACAGGGAAATTTTGGCTGTTTCTTCCCTTTTATCTTTCTGTTCCAGACAAAACCATGGATTCAGGATTGTTGGATGAGAGCAGCATCCATGCGGAAAATGCAAGCAATTATAGGTGGCATTTCAACAGCAGTTTCTGATCCTAGCTTTCAGTAGAGGGTTCATTGTAAAAGGGGCCGCCAGTCCTTTTTGATTATTTAAGGTTGTATGAGACTTACCCAGTGCCAGGTTATGCACATTTGCATGTCTAAAACATTTTGCAAACCAGAAGCTAGTCATTCATGCTGCCTTGAGTCTGGCTACTCCAGCTTAGTCAGCCAGGAGCCCGGGTCAATCCAATGTTGTCAAATCAGTAGCATGGACTGGAGCAGTGGAGCTAAACTGAGTCATCAGTCACCTTAATGTAACCAGCATTCCAGAAGGTAGGATTTGAGCTTTCAGAGAATGGGCCTTCCAACCTCTCCTGGGCTATGGGCAGTCCTTTGATTACCCTGCCCATACAATACAGCAGAGGATAGCACTGACTTGCTCGGCAGACCTCAGTTGACAGGAGTTTTAGATGTGTGAACGCAGGCACAGTGTTTCACTGCAAGGCACATACTGCCCAGATGCCAAGGAGGTCTGTCAGTTTCCTCTTGGGACAAGTAAGGTATTACTCTCTCTCAGAAATCCAGTTATTAACAAGTTATATGGGTGCAAACTGTTGTTTAAAGGACCTCACCTGCTTAGCAGCCCTCCTCAGATGTTTTATCTTTACTTTGGAACATCTAGCAAAAGATTTCATTACATACTTGCCATTTGCAGGTAGCAGTAGAGCGCACTTTCAGAGGGCTGAAGGCAAGCTTATACTGCTTCCTAAAATGTTTGGATGTCATCATGGTCAGTGCTATCCATTATTATGGCATGCTGAAGCTTGAACTTCTTCTTGAGTACATGAGTAAGGAATTTTGCCAAGAGTAGGCCAAGACACGACTCGTGAAGGGACCTGAGAAATGCACTGTTCATTGCAAGTGTCAGTAAAGGAAACGTTGCCCACAGTATGTTTCCTTTGCAAAGTAGAAAGATGACAGTGTGATGCATCCTCAGTGAAAATTAATTACTGTTGTGGGATAGATGTTGCTTTATATGCTGCTGTTGTGGGTTTCTGTTTATTTCATTAAAAGTCAATCTTTTATTAAAACCACTGGCTCTAATTTCCTGATTCTTCCCTTTGCAAACACCGCATGCCAAAGTTATTGTGTAGCTAAACCAGTTCATCAGGAAAAACACAAGTAGTGATGTCACTATTAAAAATAATATTACAAATCATTGCTGGCATTCTGCTGCCTATCCACATCTAATTAAAAAAAGCTGAAGAGTACATCTAAGTCAGATGTGGGCAAAATTGTACGTAGTCATCCTTCTGAGGAGCAGTGGTGAACCAGCTTGCATGCTCTTGTATGTAGGCAGAATAAATAGGATGCATGTGCTATTGCTGGCTCGTGGAGTTGGGTGGAGAAGTCCAGACTGACTGCAGAGTTTTGCAAGAGGCTGTGGGTGCTCACTATGAGTGCACCACCTGCTCTCGGCTCCTGGTGCCTCAGGGTGGCTGCTCTATGAAGACTTCCATGGCTGATTAGATATCCTTTGATTGTACCTAGAAGCTTTTTTCGTCCCTCACTTGTTTCCCCCCATTCCCCTCCTAGCTGTTTTTTGCAGCCAGTGTCTTGCACTGGCTCATCTTGGCCCATTCCCTTTTTCAGTAATAATTGTGGAAGTGCGCAAGAGTCCTGGATATCCGTGTTAGTGCAGCGCAGGTGAATGTTGTGTTTCATAGCACAGCTGCACACTATCAACTGAATAAATTGTATCACGCTTTTCTGCATTACTGTGCCCTCTTTCAGCAGTAGCCTGTCCATTCGTTCCTTCAGGCTTCTTCCTCATGAGGTCCTTTCCAGCCTGAATGATTCTGATTTCGCATGTGTGTGGTGGTCTGGTTTTCAGTGTGTTGGGGGTTTCGTATTGTGTTTGGTTTTTGTGGGTTCCCCCCACCCCCCCAAAAAAAAAAAATAACATTGGAATTTAGTTTTGGGAATCTATTTTACAATTCCCATGTGAAAGCTGGGACAGAGAACACAGATTTCTACTAAAATGAATGTATTGCATTTCAAGGAATAGCTTCCATGGTAATAACTAATTAAAACACATAAATTCTTACCCTTACTTTGTAAATTTTCCCAATTGCAGTAAAGGGTTACCTTTACCCAGATAGAGCACAGGTTTCTACTGTGACACAACTTCTTTTTCAGGTCTTATTGAGTAGGTTGCTTGCATTCAAGTCCTGAATACCCAGTCACAGAACAAAGATTTTTCAGGAAATTTTGTATTTCAAAAGTAGAGGGGGGGTAGATTCAGGTTAATTTTACCCCTTCTGGCTCTCCTCCCTTCAACCACCTCCACTAAAAATTGCAATCACTAAAAAAACATTATTTTGGACATTCCTAAATGTTGAGTGTTTGGTGCCACTAACAAATGATAGCTGTGTGGGAGGTTGTCCCATACAGCACCTTCATGGCTTGTGGGAATCCCAGGTCATTTCCTCGTTGGCTTAATTAAGGTAGAAACTTAAACTTTGGTCTTCAGGTATTAGGAGAGGAAGCTCGTTACAGATTTTTTTCTAGCGTGAGTCCTGCCGTCTTGTAATACAGTTTATCATTGCTGATTTTAATCATGGTGGGATGGAACCCATTTCCCTTTTCTCATTCAGATGTTGTGGGCTGTAGAACCACTGTCTGAGGGCCACCAGGTATTTAGCTAACTGATTCAAAGCAGAATATCTCTAGCAAGAGACTGGCCAAACCCCTATTATTAGGACTCTCAACATGAAAGGTAGGAGACTGAAATTTTGGCCTGTGAATATTGCAGAGAAAGGATCTGAATTTCAGTCTTTGATATCTTAGCTAACCACTCTGGCTGTAGGTCATGAGGTTGGACAACGGCAGCATGTCACTCCCTCCTTCTCCTCCTTCCGTCCCTCTGTACTCAGCACTGGTGAGGCCGCACCTTGAATACTGTGTCCAGTTCTGGGCCCCGCACTTCAAGAAAGATGTTGAGGTGTTGGAGCGAGTCCAGAGGAGGGCGACCAAACTGGTGAAGGGTCTGGAGGGTCTGACCTATGAGGAACGGCTGAGGCAGCTGGGGTTGCTTAGGCTGGAGAAGAGGAGGCTCAGAGGTGACCTTATTGCAGTCTACAACTACCTGAAGGGAGGTTGTAGTGAAGTGGGAGTTGGCCTCTTCTCCCGGGCAACTAGCGATAGGACAAGAGGACACAGCCTCAAGCTTCGCCAGGGGAGGTTGAGGTTGGACATTAGGAAGAATTTCTTTTCAGAAAGGGTTATTAGACATTGGATCGCGCTGCCCAGGGAGGTGGTGGAGTCACCATCTCTGGATGTGTTTAAGAAAAGACTGGATGTGGCACTTAGTGCTATGGTCTAGTTGACATGGTGGTGTCAGGGCAATGGTTGGACTCGATGATCCCAGAGGTCTCTTCCAACCTGGTTGATTCTGTCCTTTCTGCTTGTGGCTAGTGCCAAGGTTGCCCTGTGAGTCCAGTCCTTCATTTCTGCATCTACTCAAGTGCTTAGGAACTGAGTGAAGGAAGTGCTCCTGCCTTGGCCTGCACCACGCTGTACCACCGCTGTTACAGTATAACATATTCTGTGCAAAGAAAGGTAGTCCACTGGGATATCTTGGAGCTAGAATCTCCAAAATCTTAATATTCAAAATGCTGTTTGATGAGAAAGGGTGATGTCTTGGTTTTGTCATTGATACCTGTATTTGTTTCTGTTTACTTGTGTGATTGGTGTTTAGATTTCAGGTCTTTTCTTAGTAACATTTTTTAGTATTTTTAATTAGCAACATTCTCTTCTAAATCCTTTCCTATATAAATAATTGTTACAAACTGAACAGATGGTTCCTGCTCATACACAAAGTCCTATCAGAAGCCATTAAATAGGTTTTGGTGTGAAAGTAAGAGTTAGTCTGAGCTGTATTAGTTGTGCAATTAACAGTGAAGGTTCTTCTGTATGCTACAAGTATTAAACCAGGGAAGTCCATGCCAAATATGGAGATACAGATTCAGCTGAAAATTGATTTTTGCTTCCAGGAGCAAAATGCTCTGCATAGAGGATGTTGCCGTTATTGCTGTAAACACCTCTTATGCAAATATTTTTTAATATAGTGTCTGAAGTAATAGAGCATTAAAAATGGGCTTCATCTCACCTAATTCATGGTGTCTAAAAATAAAGCAGTAAGGTGTCTCTGCTCCCTCTGTGATAGCTGAGGAGAGACAGGTATGTCTGTTGGTGATTCATCCCACCCTAAATGCAGTGTCTGAGCTTCATGGGATGAATTGCTCTCCAGTGGTGAGCCATTTGACCTTTAAATGGCAGCAGGTGAGATGGGTCCTGTCCACAATCAATAGGAAACAGAGGTTCTCCAGTGAATGTTGTGTCCTTCAAAAGAGTGGTTGTCTCAAGGGGTTCCCTTATCTCTGTTACTGCTTTATTACGGTTGCCAGATTGCCCCCTCCCTCCCCAGAACTTCTCTGAGGTTCCTTGTCCATCTCCAAGCAGCTTCTGTCTGGGGTTAAGGAAGGAAGAGGAAAGGAAAATAATTAGGGTGGGGTTTTGTTTGGTTGGTTGGTTTTTTTTTAATCAAAAATAAGCATTCTAAATAAGAGAAAGGACTTTGTATCCCCTGATTATTTGTTTTATAAGGAGAGAAAGAAAAAGCAAAGATTGCTCAGTATGTTAGATTAAAAATTGGTACCTCAGAGACTGGGTACACAATAAAAGTTGCTTGGCCAGTAGGTTTAACTTAGCAAGATGAAATTTCTCTTTAGAGCAGAGGTCAAATGTCTCATGATTGTGGAGGACGTGCTAGAGAGGTAGGAACTCAAAATGTTATTAGGAAGAAATGCCTTATCTCTCTGGAGTGTACCAGTGACCCAGCCTTCCAGAAGCTATTTACCTGTATTATTTACTTGAATGCTTTGTAACTTCCACCTCTTTTTTTTTTCTTCCTATACTTAACATTCTTTTGGTGGACAGTGGATCTTCAGGATTCTTGATTTAGCCTGTTGTTAGATACATATATAGACAAAAATAGAAATTCTAACTAGTGGTCAAGATGACATTTATGAGGATACATGAAAAGGGGCCAAACAATAACAACAGCCAAACCTTAACTGTTTCGGGAACAGAACTTTTGCAAAATTAGTTCCCTGGATTGCTCATAATGAATTCAAGAGAATGATTTGGAAGGATCAGGACTCCTGAGATCTGTTTCTTCCTTCAGACTTCCTTATGGCATCTGTTGAGGAAATCTTTTTTAGTATTAAAAAATAAGTGTCATGGAAGACTGCCATACTAAAATTGACATACTAGGATAAACTGGTGATTCATATTAGTGGGAAGTGGGGCAGTAATAATTTTGAGTGTACAGAAGGAGTTTGGTGAAGCTGCTAATGTACAAAAAAGTCTAATTAACACCAGTTAGAAAACAAAGTTGCAGTAAATGGTATTTGTATCTTCAAAAATGGGGGGAGGATGATCTGAATTCTTACATAATATCTTGCTAACCTCTAGGGCTCAGTGCCATATGATATTGTACCAGAAGAACTTAGTGTGATTCAAAAATAATTGGACTGTTGGATGTACAACATTCCTCTATACAGGAAAAAAAAAAAAATCCCATACACCTGGTTGCTAGATCCACAACCTTATTTCATTATAACCAAGTGAATCAAATAAAACATAATTGTTAATGAACTTAACACAGTAGGGGCAAAGCAGTATAGTTTCTGTGAAGGAAAACTGAGCTGTGCACATCTGTGCAGATTGAAATTAATGAATAAAGAAATTACTCTGTCTCATAAATTTCTTAAAATCTTTGAAAGTAAGGCACTCTGGTTTTCAGCATGCCACAACTAATTCTAGGTTCGTTTTAAGATTCCATCCTTGCAGAGGTGTTACATATACTTATTAATAAATTGGAATAATTTAGTAGTAGCTGAACGGTATGAGTTGTGTAAAACTTGCTATTGGCTCAAAATTGTGTAAGTAGCTGAATGTAAGACTTGGGGTGTTCCCCTGGGATCCTAAGGAGGGTGGGCACCTGGCAGTCTGAGACACACAGCCCAAGCCAAGACCCATGCAAGTGTGTGTATGTCATGGAAAGGTTTTTACTCTGTAGTGGCTTCTAATACAGCTGCAGCTTTGTGTTGAGACAAGTCCTCAGGCTTGGAGCAGTGGGTAGTGTTTCGATCTCATGCTTGCAACATGCAAACAGTGCCCAAACAAACAAAAGTAGTGTTGAGTTGAAGCTGAAATCTGCTGAAATCTGGTCATCCATTTGAAAATAGAAGGGACAGATTTCTACTGGTATTGGAAAAATCAGAATCTGGTATGAATGAGTTAGTGAGGATATGTATATGCCGTAATTAATAATTTACAGAAAGCAAGGTGGGCGGTGTTTATTTTGACCACAGTACAAGAACAGAGGTATGTTCAAAACCCTGAACGTTCATTAAAACCTGCTTCCTTATTCCTTGCATAATGTCTTGCTAATCTGTGGAGCTCAGTGCCGTATGATAGCAGATCTGAAGAACTTAATAATGTTCAAAAGTAATGAGACTTCTGGATGGATACCATCCTCTGTTATCTTATACAGGAGAAAGATAAACTCTCCAGCTTCAAAGACAAGTTGGTAATGACCAACATTCAAAAAACTTGACTGTCAGCCATTGCTCATTATAAAAGCCCGAGTATTAGTCGTTGCCACTGCTCGGTTGGGAGAGAGATCGTGGGCAGACAGTCTGCTGGTAGATACCGCTTACTGAAAAACACTTTTGCAAATGGTCTGTTGTCTGAGCCGTCTTGGTTTTGCTTTGAAAGTATAAAACATCCAAGACCAGGAGTGAAATGACATGTCTTACGTACTGCTTGTCTTGGGACGTTTGTACATAAACTCAAATACTGCAATGGGGCTATCATCAGAAAAGCAACTAAAATTAGCGTTACGATTATTGGTAGATTTAAATTGGCCATATTCATTTGGGTTTTTCTTTTTTCTATAATTGGAGATGTACGTTTACTATGTACGACTTAGTTGGCATTGCACACCTCCTGCAGCAGGGAGAGAGTGAGATTGCTTGCTTGTTTGCGTATCGACACCAAGGCGTCAGTTATGGAAACCGTGTTGACACTGCTTGTACTTGAACCAGGGAGAGAGCAACATAACTGTAAAATCACCAGTTGATATGAAAATGTCTTATATTACTTTGCAGAATATAACAGATTTTTTTTTTATATAACTTACATGATTAGATTTACTGTATGAATTTATTTTGGATCTTATGAGATTTAAATTAGCGAGCATCTTAAAGATATCTGCGTATTTTGCAGGGTATTATAGAGAAGTCGAAAGTGAAAGGAATTCCTATCGTTATTGATGCTGTAAGTATTTTCATAATTCAGTCAGTGGTTTGACATTTAAGAATCTATTCAGTAAATGTTCTTCTTACTGTTTTTTGCAGGATGGACTGTGGCTCATTTCCCAGCAGCCTTCTCTTATTCAAGGCTACCAGCGAGCTATTCTTACTCCAAACTATATGGAGTTTAGTAGACTGTATGAAGCCATGGTGAGCTGTTTTTCTTTTTGATATTTAAGTATGTGCAAGTTTTAGCCTTTCAGTCTTTAAAAATAAACAGCTTATTACTGGCTTAAACATTATGTGCTATTTTTTGTATGAGAGAGAAGCATTCTCTGGGTTTTTATTCCATGGGATAATTGCCACAACAATGCATATTCTCAAACAGAGCTCATCTTTAAAGACCCTTTCTTACACATTTTTTGGCACTGCAGTGAGTATAGAAAAAAATACCTGGAAAGACTGATGATGATGTGCTTCCCCCCCCTCCCCGCCTCCACATATGCTGAAGTAGCCTGTGTTAGAATATGTTGTTCTAGTAGTAAAATATGTACTGTGTATGGAATTCTTGTGTTGTAGCTTAGAGACCCCGTAGACAGTAGTGATCATCATGGATGTGTATTAAGACTCAGCCAAGCCATGGGGAATTTGACAGTGGTTCAAAAGGGAGAAAGAGATCTTATTTCAGATGGAGAGAAAGGTAAGTGAAGCCTTTTGCTTTTAGCAATGCAACTTTTTTTTTTGTTTGCTTTCAGTTGTAGTCCAGTGGTTGGACTATATATAGTAATTGGTTGACTGTATTCCGCTGAAGATTGAAGGGGAGGGATGGCTGTCTGTGCACATCACCTTTAGATGATTTGTGTAAATTGATACTTTAAAAGAGTGCAACTTAATTTATTTGCTGAAAAAAGTTGCTGATTTCTCATTTAAATGGCTATAACATATGTTTTACATTACACAGGTATTGAGAAATTAATTTTTATTCTTCGTGAACTGTTTTAAAATCCTTAGCTGAGATGGTCTATATAAGTGCAGATGTCATTGCTAAATTAATGCAGAATAATACTGTTGTTTCACCATATATTGGTGTCTCTGAAAAATGAATACGTCTTGAGGTTCATGAGCTGCTCAGTTCCTTGATACTGTTCACCATGCTGTGGATTAGCATGTACATATATGACTTGTACATTAGCTCTGACAATTAAAAAAAAACCCAAACAAAACCCAAAAATTTAACTCCAGACTGCCATTACAACTTTTTAAAATAGTCAGTTACTAATACAGTTATAGTATACTTAGTAAAATTAGCTGCCCAACTGGTGCTTTTTATACTGATCATTTACTGTGATCAGTGTAAAACTAATTCATGAGTGCCTTCATAGCATTTTGACTACGTGGTCTTATTTCACATACATAACAAGCAGCAGCTCTGCCTCTAATTACTTGAAATGCTAATCTATGATAAATGTTTATGCCGCTTCAGAACCGTTTTGTATATACAGTCAATTTTTCATTATTGGGAGCCATGGGAGTCTTTTATAACAAAAAAACAGATGTAATATGACAACTAGTTTGTGTGGAGCCACCTTCCACATACCCCCATTAGTACAGATACCATAGCAGACTGTGAAGCAAGCTGGGATCTGGAAACAATATAGTTATGCCTATGTGGTAAAGGACTTCGGTTGGTCATATAGTACCCAAGTTGCCCTGCATGAAGTCTGCTGCCATATTTGCACCCATAGCAGACTTGATTTGTAACCTTGAAGAGTTAGGCCAGGCTCAAGGGAGGATGAACTCTGCCAGACCACTGGCTCCAGTTTATGCTAGCTAGAGAGCTTTAGAGCCCAGCCCTGTAGTGTATCTTCTTTCTCTGTTTTTATGTCAACAATGTTCTTTTTTGTGCAGGATTGTTGCTTTTTTAATGAATGTTGGGAAAGCTGGGTGAGCGCTTTAGATTAAGCACATTACCTAGTGTATCTCTTCTGACCTTTTGAGCTGTTATTCTTGAGATAAGTATACCCCCACTATTGCTGGAGAGGGTACACTCCATCTCCATTGTCTCTTGTCAAGCAGGATTCAAAAAACCAGGAAACAACTGAAACTCTTTCCAATTTCAATTTTGAACGTTCAGGTTTGGCACAAGTTTGGTGTATGTCTTGTGTGCTTTTGGGGCTTTTGATTGTTCTATTTTTTTCCCACCTTGTTCTTTGTCTCTGTTGTATTGATATTTTTTTTCTCTTAGTTAAGTGGCTTTTTGATTTGAAATAAAAACAATTCTGTGCTTTTATAGCAGTTGTTTGATGTCCAGTTATAGGCTGCTTTCTTGTTCTTTCCTTGGTTCTATCACTGATGCTTTCTCTCTCCTGGATTACAGACATTACAGGCAGCATTGCTGAGCTGTAAGAAAGCAATTGTCAGGTTTAATATAGGTTATAACGTCTGTTACAAACACTGTTTTTAGAGTTTTTGTTGCTTGCAAGAGGTTCCTGAGAATTTTGGAGAAACTGGACTTCAGCTTCCTTTTAACAAGAATATTCTTTGGGTCTGGGAGTTACTGTCGGTCAATTTTTTTAAAAGCTGCTCAAATGCAAAATGATGTTGAGAAAGGAGATTCTACTGTCTGCTCTGTGCTACAACACAGAACATGTCATGTCACTGACCTTGAATTCTCTCCCAGGTTTTTTGCTCTTATTTTTTCGTCTGTCCTTTTGATCTGATGTCATTTTTTTTCAGCTAAGACAACAACATACATCATGATTCCACTGTGAGGGAAATTGAGATCATTGGATCAGGCCAATGGCCTCTGAGCACAACCAAATATTATTAAAAGACCTGTGTACTCCTCTTGCCTTTTATTTTTCATGTCATCATCTATTTGTAGCACTTACCTATTTTCAGGCATTTCCTGCTTGAGCTCCTGTGCTTAGCACATCGATACTGTAGTTTCCATATATCACTTTCAAACTTTCTCCTTTGGGAATATACTGCATGCATGCTTTCTGTTGGGGGCGGGGGGGCGCGCGGGGCGGTGGGAAGTAAGTCTCAAAGCTCTCCAGGAAAACCAGAAATTGCAAACTTAACTCTGTAGCTTTAGTGTTCTGTGCGTGGCTGTTGTGGAAGGAAGGCTTTTTGAGGATGTCGAATTTTGCAGCAGGGAAGACTGGCTTGGTGAATACTTCATAGCTTAGAGCGATTGTACTTGGTTATTTTCACAGTGCTTTTATTAATGAGTCTGTAGGAAATTCAGTAGACAATTTACTTCTGTTAGTTGAAGACAAAAAAGGTTATCAGGTGATTTGATAGTGAGCTGGAAGTACAGGTGTTGGTGAAGGATTACTGTCAGCAGATAGCTCTGTAATCTAAGCGGACAGGCACAATAAATTCTAATTGGAAGCTAGAGCTTAATGAATTCAGATTAAAAGTAAGGCAGCTTTTATTAACAGACAAATTAGCTATGACAATAACAGACCTAGAACTTTGATAGATTGCCAAACTGTGAAGTGTCGGGACCCCGTTGAGATTTGTTTTTACAGATCAGATTAGATGATGCAGGTGGTTCCTTACGGCCTTAAAATCAGTACTGAATCACATACATGGCCTCTGAAATCAGTAGCAGTTTTCCACTATAAAGGAGGTTTTTCTAAAATTTGTCTCTATTTCAATTATGAGCTGCCAACTGCCCTGTAAACATAATCGCCAAGATTTTAAATTAAGTTTTATATACTCTTTTTCTCTTTCCTTTTGCAATTTCACATTATAGCTTGGTCTACAGTTGTTGATTCCCTGCTCTACAAAGATGAGCTTCACCATGCTCTTGGTAGGTGATATCAGTGCCATCACTGACCAGGGTAGGAATGAGTACTCAGCCTGTGGGTAAAAGGTAAGTCAGCTTTTATTCACTATGGCACAGCTCTCTAAGGTTTTCTTTTTATTATTCTTTGGAGAACTGGTCAATAATAAAGTGTGGTTATACCGGTCTTAGTTCCTAACATGTTTAAAATTTGGTTAGGTCCTTGAAGTAGCAGATTTGGATTTTTGTTTTTAAATGTTATAACGAGGTTTTCTATATTTTCCCCAGCACCTGTGTTTGTCCTCTCCTCCGTTCCAGAAGGCAGACTTTATGGGGTAACCAGCCAGCGTCTGCCTCTGACTACTTTTGCTTGGAGCCATTAGCCAAATATAGTTTCTCTCCAGTTGCCCAGCTGCAGCTACGGTCAAGAGAAGCAAAGCAGCATGTGAAAGGGATTACTGAGTACTGAATATGGGGTAAAAAGCCAACTATTGCCATAAATCCCCAAGCAGTACTTATGATTTCTCCCATTCGCTCCCTATACAGCTGGAAAGGAAGCTATTCAGTGCTTGTCAGTCCCTGGCTCACTCAGCTAAAAGCTCTTACGGTGTCCAGCTGCCCGGGAAATTTTGCCTAGATTTTTAACTGAGAGGCAGCACCTTCGTCTCCAGTCCTGCTTCTGCAGAGTGAGCAAAACAAGGAGGTCATGGGTCCTGCCCACTGTGCCACGGTGCTCTCCGTTGTATGCGCAGCCCAGACTGCTGTCTCCCTGGCACTGCTCACCTGTCATCCCATCTGTCCCCTGGCTCCTCCACCTATCCAACAAAAGTAATGTAAAATTTGGATCATTTGCTTTTAACTTAAATTGCCTGGTGTCTCACACTTAAGGACCTATCTAAGTTTTAAAAGTGTGATTAGGGAATATAAAAGTATAAGCACCCTTTATATAAAAGCCAACTTACATTTTCCACATCAGTTGAGTGATTTCTCCAGACAAAGTCATTAATCTTGGTTTCCCTGTCTGTATGTGCCCTGGGACATGTTTCTGGGAGTCCACAATCTCCAGCTATGTGCTTGTGTGAACTAACTTGCAAAAGGAAAAAGATAAATTTCTTACTAGTGTGAGTATCTGCCAGGTCAGAGACGTATATTGGTAAAAGATTATACTCAAGATCTGATAATGGTCTAAACCTGAATCTTGCATTTGATGGAGCAAAATTGTCCTTGATAGTTAAATTTTTTGCATAGAAAATGGAAATCTTAAGCCTTTTAATTAAATGAGAGTATTTGTTGTTCTGTGGGGTAGCTGACGTTAGCTGATCCAGTCCAGTTGGATCATATCAGAAGTCAGAATGGTCATACCTTTCATACATGGATTCCTGAGCACGTTAGGATAAGTGTAATGCTCCTGCTCTGTAAGAGGAAAACAAGTGCAAAGAACTTGTTCAGGACGTTTGAGATTCAAGAATTAAATTTTAAATCTCCAGGCTGTCTTTTGGTCTGCAGCCTCAGTAAATGTGATGTTTCACATAGGCTCTTTAGCTGTCTTTATCATCATCAGTATTATGTGTTTAGGCTTAACTAGCTATCCCATATTTCATATTCTGCGTTCTAAATACAAACAAAAAATGGATCTGTGGGTTGTTTGTTTTTTTTTTTTCCACTACTGTGTGAACATTGTGAATCCAGAACATGCAGACATACATTACTTTTGATACTACATGGGCCTTTGGTTTTCTAACTGTAATGTGTCTAGGAGCTAGTGTTGTAAATAGGGCTGCCTGTGCACAGCCATATCAAAATTCGTGCTTCCCAGTTATCTTGTAGTGCTTGATCTTAGCAAAACTACTAAATTCTAATTATTTTTCCCTCAAAGAGAGGACAGCTATTTTCAGTGACATAACAGACTGTTTTTAATTAAGCATACAATACCCGTAAGTGGGTCATTCTTCTGGGCTTTGATCTGCCAGCACAGTTGGGGCTGGGAGTTCTTTCAGCTTAAAACTTGCTGGCAATGGTATAGTTAAGTGTGACACCATGGTCTGAATGCTTCCCCAAATGCTAACGTCTACCTTATCTTCAAGAAGTGCTGAAAGGGAAGTGATGGCCTGAAATATATTAAACATAGAGCTACCTAAATGACTTGGCCATAGTTACCTAGGAAGACTGGGGCAGAATATTGAATTGTGTGGAGCCTAAAACTCTTGAATTTTACTTTCCAATATTCTGTCAGTATGACAGCCTTCACTTTTTTGTTTCTGTTGCACTCACATTTCAGTACAAATTGTTTCCATGGACTTAAGTAAGCAAGAAATACGGGTGACTATATGTGAGGGACGTGTGGTATTTGCTGCGTACAGCTCTGGCAATATTTATGTGCTGTTTAATTGCTGAGATTATGTTGAAACTGTTGAATGGGGCTGTGGTCATTCTGACTCGAGCAGATCTCCTTGCCATACTTCATTCAGCAATTTCTTTAATGATGACATTTTTATTTCATCTAGCCTTTTCTCATGATAGTATATGTGTGCTCCATGGGTAAGTGCTAGGGAGCTGGAATTTTTTTTCAGAAAGTTACTTAGCATAAATCTGTTTTCATTAAAAGATTGTCTATTAATTATACTGAGGTGGTTTTTTTTGATTCATCACCCTGTGAAATAATGACATCAGATTTGGTTGCCCAGACCTATTAAAAAACAAAACAAGACACCCTGCCCAGCAGCCAATTCGACCAGCATCAGTTGTCTGTTTCTATCTCTTAAGGTTTGTCAGTTGAACTATAGATGAGCCTCTCCATTATTTTGACTGGGACTAGTGTCAGACTAATTGACCTTACGTGGCCCTGGTTGCTGCCTTTCAGCATTGACAGATTGTGGTGATTTCAGACTCTGCAGTTTCCCTGTTGTCCAGCATCCAGTTGTCTTGGTCTCCTCAGCTTTTCAAGAACCACGTTTTCTAGGCTTTCTGATATACGTGTTCATCCCTAGTTGAATGTGGTATAGCCTCACTGAGCAATGGACCGAAAATACTTCATCCTCATGTAAATACATAGTTCTGCATCTCTCCAGGGCATAGAACTGCCTGCCTTCTCGGCATCATCGCTGACTATTCAGTCATGTCCATCTAATTGAGGTCTTGTAATGTTGCCACTGGTTGTGACTGCTCAGTGCAGCATGTAAGGATGTCACCGCCGTGGTCCTTAAAGAACTGCTTGAGCTGTCTTCACAGCGGGTCACAGGGATTTCGTGGGGGATGTTGGATTGGGGGAGTGGGAAGACAGCAGTTTTATTTTTGTTGTTCAAGGAGAAGGCTGGGAAAAGCATCAGGAAGAGTTTGTCCTTTGTGGATTTGGCAGCATGCCAGCTTGTCTTGCTGGTACTGTGGGATCCCTGCTTTTATTTTAAAAGCTCTTAACCGTGACTGTAGTTCAGAGGAGTGTTTAATTCCTTTTCCCATTGCCTGCTGTAATGTTCATCATCCCTTTATTTTGAGATGTTCTTTGAGGAACTCAGCCTCTGCGCAAGAATTGCCTGAGCATTGTACCTTTCCCCCCTCATTCAAGTGGATTTCTGTAGTTCTGCTTCTTTGAAGCTATGGCGTGGATTTGTTTTCCAGCATCTCTGTGCAGAGTACAAAGGTCTGCTTTTGTTGTTGCCTGTGAGGTAGTCCGCACATATTTGAGACTAACTTTTTAAAAAACTGCAAACAAAAGACCACTTTTTTGTTTGTTTGTTTGGTTTTTTTGTTTTGTAGCAGGGTATTATAATTGTCCTAGTTTGAGGAGATCTTGCTTTCCTGTACAGCTCAAAACTGACTGGAAGGTTGTGGGGCTACAGAATAGTGGCAGATGGTGACATACAGCTAATAAGCAGGGGCTTGTGCTCAGCTGTCAGTCAGAAGGCTCTAAAGCTTTTGAACAGAGGATTTCCATCCTGCCTCCTGCCAGGAGTTCAAGCCCTCAAAGTGAAAATCCTGTGAGATACCATCTTCAAAGTAGCAGAATTAGAGGTAATTTCTCCAAAGCATTGTATTTAAAAAAAAAAAAAAAAAAAAAAACCACACCATCTAAAAGGGCGTACCTTCTTCAAATAGCTAACTCAGAAGAGCATTACACTTGTGAAATTTGACATTAACTACAGCTCATGGAGAAACACATCCAGAATCTTAATTTGGGGGGGGAGGGGGGAGGGGAGAAGAGTGATTGGGAAAATTAACTGCTGGCAACGCTGCAGCAATGTCTGCTGTGTTCATGGTGACTAATGGATCTTTGCCCTCAGTGGCAGCAAAAATGCACAACTGCCTGGCCTCACGAGCCCAGCAGTTACTACTGGAAGAATCGTTAGGAAGTGGAAGTGAAGTACAATTCTTTGCTGCACCAAGTAACAAAAAGCAGAAAGGAACCCTGCAAGTGAACTGGAAAGGGTTTGTTGGTGCTAAGTAGTTTTTTACATCTTCCTATTTAAGAAGGTTTACCTGCAAGTCCTTTAATTTTGTGCAGATTTTTTCCATTATTTTGTAAGAGAAAAATTCCTTTTAAAAATATTGATAGTACGCCCTCTAAAACATCTGGGCTGTTCTGTTTCATACACCTTGGAGAAACCCAAGTGACTTGAGGAAATTGAGGTAAGAGCTGTTGTCCAAGCAGTGTCTTGTTTTACACTTTTCTTCTGTACTTGTCATACTCAGGAGCACACGAACAATTGCGTGCATAGTCCTGAACCTGAGTAGCCCCGCAGTAGCTGACTGGAGATGCTGAGGATCACTACTTGGCCACCAGTGATTCCGCCAGCTCTTCTGCTCTCCTAGGAGAGGAAAATAAATTTCTCCTGGGTTTTTTTCAGAGCCTAGCAAGAAGGAAAGCTAGGGATAGATACATACCCACAAGAGAGTTTAGAGAAGGGCAGCAGAATTGATGCTGTTTTCTTCTTGTGTGCTTTATGTATCCTTCAGGCTTCCTGCTTGGGCTTGTTGAGAGTAGAGAACAAAGGAATTAAATTTAGTGAAACCATTTGCATGTTCTTCATAGTCAAAGCTCCACAAAGCGATCAGTTTGACCAAGGTCCTTTGTATATTTAAAATAGAAATGTAACACCTGATAGTCTGACAGACCCTACCCACAGTGACGCTGCTGACGGAAGCATACCTGGATGCTGAGGACACTGTTGATTGGCAGAAAAAGAGATCTCTCTCTGCTTATGCTTTTTACAAAGCCTAAGGAAAAGGCTGTTTTCAGTAAAATATCTTTCTGATGGGCATGGCAGAAGGTTGGAGTTTTTAGTTTTATTTTGCATTTGCTTTCTGTAAAACACCTCGGTTTACATTTGTGAACTCTGAAGGTCAGAGACTCTGGAGAGCTGGGTTTGTGCAATGGCTTTGTGGGGGGACCTGGTCCAGTTTGGGGTGATTTGCTCATCATGGCAGCATCAGTTCACATGAATCACTAAACTCATTAGTGAGTGAATCTTCTGTGCAGGCTGAGTGAAGTGGAGGAAGTGTATGCATTGTGCAATGTTATTTGTAAAGGATTGCAAAGTAATTAGAAAAGTATTTTTTAAATGTTAATGCAATAATTTTTTTTTAAGAATAGTGTATTTCAGCATATGCTACTGCCTGTGATTAATCTCTCACCTGTTAATCTTTGTGTGCCTCAGAGGTTAACCCTCACAGCTACAGTCATATCATTGTGAATAGAAGAAAAAAATGTACATGACTGTTTTTGGTTTGTCTGTTCGTAGTACTTGTATGCAGTCACGAAGGAAGCAGCCGGAGATGTGGTGGACAGGGGGACCTCCTTTCTGGTTCTCTGGGAGTCTTAGCGCACTGGGCATTTCTCGCTGGAGCAGAAAAAACGAATGGGTATGAATATTAATTAATAATTTCTTAACTCTTGTGAGTCTGTGTTGTCCTATGGCAACTGTTGTAGACCTGTTAAAGAAATTTCCAAATGAAATTGGAGTCATTGGGACTAAGGTATCCATGTACGTTTAAAAATGTAAGGGTGTTCTAGGGCAATCTATGTAATAGTTAAAATTTTAGTAAGACAAACCTTTCAGTAATCTAACATCTCCCAAGTTTGAGGCAGAAGAAGAGTGTGAACCTGGATCGATTCCCAAGGACATACATGTATGGAGTATGTGTCTTCAAAACAATTGAACACAGGCAGAAAGTATGAAGAACAAATGAGTGGTAGTCACTGGCAGTACCATCTCTATAATTCAAAAAACATCTCATTTCACTTTTGGTTTTCTAATTCGGTGAATGCTCCTGCATTGTACCTAAGTAATTCAGTGGGGTGGGTAGGTTGAAACTTGCAAATAAAACACAGTTTCAAAAATGGCCACAGTTTGGGCATTTTAAGGCCAAATGGCAATCCAGTTTGGTTGGACATAAAGCAGCCATGCACCAGCAGCTGGCTGTTGGCTCTTTTGTTAAATTATGTCAATTCCTATCTGACTAGTTGGCCCATGTAGTCATGTTGTCTTTCTGTGACATCAGCTGCTTTAAATAAAGTTGAAAGGAACTCTGACACAAGCAGTTAGGGAGTAACAGTCCCCCTTCCCAGTAAGTACTGAGCTATTGAAGCTTCAGGAGCGGAGATCTTTTGTAGTCTTTTGGATGCTACATGCAGATGCACACAGTTAGATGTCCATGGGAGTTAGCTTGTCTGTGCTTGTGTTACTGTGAGAGCACTGCAGTAGGTCCCCCAGGGTGAAGGAGGGACCAGTTGAACCAGACTTTACAATTCTGAAATCTAACATACCCAGAATGAAAAGGGAAACAGAGATTGTTTGTGTATCTGAAATCGCCGCTGTCGCTAAAGGAGGAATTTTGTTTTACTTCATTAAAATGGTAACTTCATTTTTGCGTAGTGTACAACAGATCAGTATTAAATTGTTGGAGAGATTAGCAAACGCAGCATGCGTTCTCCAGTCTCTCCTGACTTGGGCTCCTGTGGCTTTTCCAAACAGCTCGCTCAGAAACTCCTTTATTTTATAGATGAAGGAAAAGCGGGAGAGTATAATTGGCATCAGCAATACATTGTGTCTCCTGTGGTGGTGTTAAGGTGACCCTTCTGAAACACCTGCTGTACTGATCCTGTTTATCTCATGTGTTTCAGGAAAGGAGGAGCAAAATGGGCTCAGTGAATCAGGGATCAGCTAGTAGACTGCACTGCAGGCAGTCCAGCCAGTTCTTCCACGCTTGTGCCTGGCTCCGTTGTTTCAGAACGGGTCTGTGCAGAGCAGGATTTTGAAACACTGAGATTGTACTGGCTTTTAGGGGTGCTGATGGAATAGTGGGTAGGATTCTCCTGTTAAGTAGGCAGGATGCTCAGGTGGTGTCTTGGGAGTATGGTGTGTATCAAACTGGTTATGTGGTAACCTTAGAAATAGGTGCTTCAGCTGTCTTGAGCCCACAAGCCTGTGCACAGGTCTTGTTTCAGAGCAGTATTTGGGCATCCAAGATTGTCTCTCAAGGTGGCTTAAATACTCCTGCACCTCGATGAGTGTATGAAGTTGCAGTTTTCAAGGAAAAGATGCACAAAGCTGCCCTGGTAACACCTAATTGTAAGCTCACTTTCTGCTTTCCCTGTGCTTTATATAGCAGTCCTTCACAAAACTCTTACTTGGCACAGAAGTCAGCAGGTCCTTAGTGACTTATGGGCAGCTACGACCCAGCCATGGCTGAGCTGTGTGAGGTTTTTGACCAGCCAGCAACTGGAGCCCAGGGATGGCTGCTGAATTATTCTGCGGTGGTTTTCCTCTGCTCTGGTGCTGTACAGCAGGACAAGCAGCTCCGGTGGCCCAGCCTGCAAGAAGGTGCTGCAGAGGTGGCAGGGCTGTGCTCTGTTCTCCAGGGCAGGTTCAGCGCTTGAGGTGTGGGCCTGGGTGTGTTCTGTTAGGCAGTTCATAAGCATGTAGGAGGCATTAAGAGAGTGTGCCTTAATTTCTGTTGTGGTCTACAG
This sequence comes from Nyctibius grandis, assembly GCF_013368605.1. NCBI lineage: Eukaryota > Metazoa > Chordata > Aves > Nyctibiiformes > Nyctibiidae > Nyctibius > Nyctibius grandis. The sequence continues at coordinate 58,707,017 of NC_090659.1, read as the reverse complement.
CTGTCACTGTCCCCCTGGTAAGCTGATCTAAAGAAGGCTCGAGCAGTGATTATGGCCCTGATAAAAATCATCTCTCGTCAGAATCCCCATGTCCTTCCCCCACCCCCTGCCATACAGAATTAAACTGAGTTACCCAGCGAGTGGGGAGGAAAGGGAGTTAAAAGGCTGCCAGGTGAGACTTCGGTCTTCCTCTGAAGGAAAGGATGAAGTTTCTTATAGGTAAAACTAGACATGGAACTTCTTACCCACTTGTTAAGTAGGTATGTTTTCCTTTTGCATCCTTCAGCCCTGGTGGTGTTTCTCACTCAGTCAGACGCTGTGCCATGGGAAGGGAAGTATTTGTTAAAAAAAAAAAATCGGCCAAAGGTGCTCTGCAATGCAAGAGTCTGAGAAACACAGACGTTTGCTTAGGAGGCCTTCCCGACAATGCTGACAAACATTTACGGGTACAAAGATTGTGTGTCCACCACCTTATGAATTACACAAGAGTGTTCAGATTTTGTTTATAATGGTGTGGGGTTTTTTTTTTCTCTTTTAGTCAAAATCCCTTTCTAGTGGCTGCATTTGGAGCTTGCTCTCTCACGAGGCAGTCTAACCACCAAGCCTTTCAAAAATTCGGACGTTCAATGACTGCCTCTGACATGGTTTCAGAAGTCGGCACAGCTTTTAACAAACTTTTTGAAACCTGAAGCCAAAGCAGCAGAGAAGAAGAAAAGGAAGAACAATGACTGCAAGAGTAATTACATTTACCGTAGAATTTACATAAGTAATGCACCCTTTCAAGTGCTGTAGCAGCATTGGTATGCTAGGTAGATTTTTTTTATTTTTCAGAATAGAAAAATATGATTAATGTAGATATTTTTTAAGAGTTTGGAATACAAAAATGTTTTGGCTGAAATAAGCTGTAGTTGCAGATCTGTTATAATATAATAAAACTAAACTGAAAGTATTTCTCTGTTCTTTTTTGGTAGTTATTGAGCAATAACTAAAGTGTGAACAGCAAAAAAAAAAAAAATGCACTTGATACTTAAGATAAAATTCTTCCACCAGCTCAATCGAATTTCTTGGATTGCACCAAGGTTGTCGTGTTTTCATTGTTAGACCCTCTGTCTAGAATTAGCTATTGCACTTCATTTTTTGCCATGCTAAATGTATTGAGAAGCAAAAAGTAAGCCTCTTTGGAAAGGGAATGCATGAGAGTTGCTGTAGATTTTGAATGTAATTACTTGCCTTTTCCCATTCCCGGTCCCAGAGGCAGCGTTCCTTTCGGCAGCACACCCCTTCCTGCAACGTCTTGGGTTTTTTTGGAAAAAAGTCCTCCCATCGCAGAATAAGGATATACTGTAGGTATCTTAGCATTAAATAGTAATTATGCTTACCTGAAAAAAAAATAAATTTGTATTCCTTTAGCTGGCCTTGGCTCATCTAGAACTCGATATGATGAACTTTGTGAAATTATCATTTGGAGAGGTACTAGGAGAGGTAAGACACGTAGTGGTACCGAAGTGAACTGGTCAAACTCTCAGTGATCACGGAAGAGCAAAGTGCTTTTAAAATGCAAATTGCCTGCTGAGTTAGAGCTCTGAGAATCTCAGACACGTAGGTGGCTGGCTATTAACCAGCAGGAATATGAATTGAAGGACCAGAAGGCAGCCAACAGCATGTACCTGTACCCTCCCAGTGTTGTGCAGGTAGCTGTACACCGCAGGTCAAAGGCAGGAATGGAAAAATGGTGGTCAGTGTTTGAGCTCCGAGTGCAGTGCCTGGCTTTAGGGGCTTTTCCCTCAATCCTTAGCAAGACAGACAGGACTTCCAGTGTTAGGGCCATACCTGCCTGACTTGTTGGCAGGGCAGATGAGTGTTGGGTATAAAGGGGAAGTTGCGTGGGATTTTGCACAGTATCATTTCTTAAATTTTTGGAAATTCAGTCAAAGCTTGTAGGGATTGAACCAATATGGAGAGAGGGGCAAGTTCATGCAAAGTACATTTAAGTGGGTACTGCCCTTGAACCTCCAGCCTAGCTCAAAATGTATATACTTAAAGTGCAGGAACGAGCATATAATGTGTAGTTATTGCAATAGATGTTATATATTCATTGCAGCCACTCTTTTCCAGTGATCCAGCTCTAGACTGGAATATGGTGTCATGCATACTAGTCAGGTTGCATTCTCGTACCTTGCCCTAGCTGCTCACAGAAAGCACCTGCAGTCAGAAAGGCTGCTCCGAGTAGTTCCCTTCAGCCCTTAGGAGTTGATATTTCTGGATGCACTGTGACTACTACCTCACCCGGATGCATTTTTTTTTTTCTTTTTAAACCAGTTACCTATTTTTAAAATAGGGTTTTAAATGTTTGCTCATTTTGGTCTATGAGGGTTCACAGACTTTTTTAGATTAGTGCAACATCTACTCATAAGAGATGGGATTTTGGTGTTTAATTTAAGCAGTTTTGTAAACTGTCTACATCTTTGGGGAAACTAAGCCACTATTGGGTTTTTTCCCCCTAAAACTACTTGAGAAGCTTGACTCCTTTTAAATAAAATCAGAAAGTTAAAACTGATTTTAAAACAGCTACTGGATTTCCTTTAAAAAAAAATGAGCTTTTTTTTTTTGTCTTTAGAACATCAGTGGTATTATAATCTAAGTGGCATTTGTAGGTGAAGTCAATCAATTTAACAGAGCCCAGTACAGATTTCAACCTGCCCTGTTGGTTTTAAATCTACACATATGTTGTAACTCTGTTATTCACAAATGGCTACAAATTGTTACAATTTTTAAACATCCTGGAAATGTAGCAGTTTCTTTTAGTAGGAAATAAAAATAAAAATAGCAAATTAATTGTGTGTACTTGTTTGGTGTGTTTCCATGGCACAGAAGCAGAACTGACTGTTCACCATTCATTCGAGTTTACTGGAACAATGCAGCCACTTTCAAATTTAAAATACCAACAGTGTCAAATAAGCATCTGCCAAAGCACTAATGAAGACCCCCCACCCAGTCTTCTCTCGGAGTACCGATAACCAGAAAGGGAGCAGAAAAGCAGCTATGCATTTTATAAAAGAAAGCTTTTCTCCTTTTGAACAGGTTACGTGTGTGAATTGCATTTTTAAATGAAATTCCTTGTAGCTGAACCCAAGTTCTTCTTTTTGTTATAATTTCATAAATTGATTTAATCAAGAAAGCATGCCACTACGTAAGGACAAGCCCCACATGAACTCAGCCACTAGAACACCGGTTCCCTCTCTGCATCTGCCTACAGCCACACCATCCAGGAGGTTGGTTTGTTGTTTGTTTGTTTGTTTGTTTTTTTAACACAAACAGGGCAAAAGAGAAAAGGTAACTGAACAGGTAATAACTAAACATTCTAATTTTATCTTCCCAGTTCTGATGGAGAGATCCTGAGCGTGCTTTGCTCCCAGTGGTAGGGAAAGCTCAATGTATTCTGTGCAAAAGCAAACTCACAAGACACCAAGCCTTACAGATAACTGGATACTGTCATAATACAGGTAAAGATTTCACAGGACCAAACCAGCAACACTGCAATAAGGAAATGCTTCAAGGCTAAAAGTGTCACCTCCTCCTATGTCTGAGTGGAACACAATTGTTTAAACCAGTGGGCACAAAACTAAGGGTTTTCACACTCGAAGAGAGGCCTAAGTTCTTGTCACTGTCTTCACTATGTTTTAATTGCCAGTGCAGATCATGTAGCAATTGGGGCTGGGGCAGTTCCTGTATTAGAATATACCAAGACTTGTGTCAGACAACACAGCTGCTGCTGTGCTGCCATGTATTTTGGGTGCTTCCACCACCTGCACCATGTACACGCCTGCTGCTAGTCCTGTATTTATTTACCTACTAGCAGTGTCAACAGTTTTGCTCAGATTATGTTATATCTTCATTAGCCATTCTGTTCCAAAGATTTTTATTTGGAGAGTATTAGTATTTACAACTGTGGCCAAAGAAGCTGACATACATAAACAAGTCCAAGGATGAAGGATCAGCTTTTTTTCTCAGTCTGCTGCTCCGCTTGCCCTCCTTCCACCATTTCCCACGTTGAAACAGCCGCTCTGTCCTGTAAGAAGCGGCAATGGGGTCAGTCCCAGCAGTCTGGATCACACAGGTATCATACATGTGTAGGTAGTTGGAGGCACAGGGTTTTAACCAAGTTTCATACAGCAAAGCTATTAATGAGGTTAGTTAGGTAAAAGAGGTGGGGATGCCATCTCACAGGAATGCCGCTGTTACTAATAATGCTCAAAGTTGTAAAACAAACCCAGACAATTCTTCCCAGTTAAGAAGGATAAAACACCACCACGACAGAAATGTCACCTCTTTAGCATGGGATGCTGCAGCTGTGTGTAGTCTCACATCAATAATTTCTGTTAAACTCGAGCAGTCACATTTTTCATGTTTAAATGGCTTGTGTACATGGAAAACAGCTCTTATGGCCAATACATGAGAATATACTGCCTAATCTATTTGATCTCCTGGATTTTAGGATGGTGGCCTGTTGCTGTAAATAGCTGTAATGTAATACTGTCATGTTTTTGAACGAGAATATTACAGTCAAACTAAGCATTTCTGACTGTCAAGAGCTAGCTGTTTAACTGCAATTGTTGAAAATAAAAGTTAATCTGAATATTGAAACATGACAGTGTTAATCTAACTCATGAGAGAGGCTGGAATACAATGTAGAATTCTCTTAAAGTGATACACAATTACTATGTTTCACTTGGTAGCACAGATTAGCTTGAGTTTCAAGCACACTATAATGACATGGAAAGACTAGTGGATATTTTGATCAGTTTGTTCTAAGTTCTGTAACTTCAGACAAACAGAACATCATCTACATTGAGCAGCGTGAGAGAAGAAAACAGTGTAGAGAAATCACAAACTTAAAGCTTAAAGAGAAATTACCCTTCCTACAAAGCTGATTTTTAAGGGAATTGAGCTGCTATCTCTAAGTTGCTACTTGCACCCCAGAGCAGCCAACCCCTCCCTTTCCAGCCCCGAACCAGGGGTTCCTCGTCTGCATTGGGTGGAGATGAGGCTTGTCCGCTTCATCTGTTCTGCTGCTTCTCCTCCTGCACGTGGACTTGGGAAGTTGCTGGCTGACTTTGGCCACATGTGACAGAGGGGAAGCGTGTTAACAGCTGCATTATTACATGCATATCGTGGGGCTCGTAAAAGTTTCATGGAAAGCAGAGACTGCATAGAAAAATTCAAATTACTTCCTGAAGTGCTTACTAGGCAAGCAGGGCCCAGCTGCTAGGCGCTGTGTTACCATGGCATTTTTGGCAACAGTCAACCCAGGGTGGCCAACGAACCCAGCCAAGCAGAAGGGTGGCGAGAGCCCTGCTTTGGGTAGGGCCACGTCTTGTCACGTGTTTGCTCTGGGAACGCGCGTGAGGAACCGCGGAGCTGCATCACTCTGTCTGCAGGACTCTTCTGGGATCTGCAAAGGCAAGAGCTGGGCAACCTTCACAGCACAACCTTCAGACACTTCCACAGTATCAGCAAAAAAAAAAAAAGCAGGAGTTCAGCTTTTGGACATGTGCTGTGTGTGCTCATACGTGCACGTGTGCTTCATCTTCAGGAGCGCACTATCCTGGGACAAGCAGGAGACAGATTATGCCGAGCTTCAGGTTATTAAAAAAAAAAATTGAAATAAATGGAATGTGCTGAATCCTGGCTAAGGCCATTTTCTAGGAGGTTATTAAATGTCCATAAATCCCTTTAAAAACAAACAAAAACAATCTTCAAAAGGGTGGAGGTGGGGTTGTGGTGGCTTTGCCAAATAGATCAAAAGGGAGTCTTCTTCTCCAAAACTTTTTGTCTCAGTGCAGTTGTTTGGATTTGCAAGTTTTCTTGACAGATAAGCAGAGCGAGGATTTAGCTATGTACAAACAAGTTAAGGAAGCAGATGTTCCAGCTTCCCACAGTCTTCCTTTGCTTTCACAGCTGTAACTCACCACCACTGCGCTCCGGCCCTCACCCCAGGCTGTATAGGCTGTATCAGCATGCTCACTTTCATCTGAGATCACGAGACAGCTGACCACGCTTCATACTTGCTTTTAATAGGTGTGTTGACAAATGACAGCTCTCACGTTCAGCAGTTAAAGGGGATGTATGCTGTCACTCCCTGATGTCATTGCGCTTTATATCCTCCCATTGGTCAAATGATGCAAGGAGACTATGCAAGGCTCGATTCCCGAGTGAGGGAAAAATGAGCAGCATGAACTGGAAGGAGGGAGAAAGGCACTGGAGAGAAAGTGAAGGATTATTCTGCACATAAGGAGCAACGCTGACCCAACAAGGGCTGGAGCGGAGGCGAGAAGGGCAGGGAAGCAAGAGGAACTGGAAGAAGTAGCACCCGTTAAAAAAAAAGCAATATAGCACTTTAAAACCAGGATAAGACAATAAGCCAGTGAAGGGATTTCTCTTGACCAGGAGACAGACACCATTGGGGTAATGGAAAAGGAAAAGCACAGTGGCATTACGTATAGGGTAAAAGTAGAAAAGCAAGGTGGAGAGAGGAGTACTAGAGGAATAAGGCAAAATACTTATGGCTCAGGAACAGTTGGGAATGGAGCTGCCGAAGATGGACAAGGCTTTCTCATGAGGACTTATCTTTTTAGGGGGGTGAGTATGGGGAGGGTAGAGGAAAGGTATTATTTTCGTAATATCATCTCAGTTGACTTTCCAGTTCTTCTGCAATCTTTTTAAAACCAGCACATATTACTCACAGCCTTCCTTCTGGATGGAACTTGGGGATTTCTGAATATTATGGGATTTTCAGTGGCTACATAACACACCCTTAGTAACTGCAGAAGTAGCTACAGCTGGCATGGAGACAGGAGGCTGAGGGGCAGCAGAAGGCCAGTGGTACAACCAGGCAAGGGTTTAACTTCCACCTCCTGCTGCTCCAGTCGCACAGGGAGCGGCGCACGACACCGAAAGCTGCCAAAGGGGCATGAAGGGCAAAATAAACGCTGTCTTAAAAAAATGACTAATGGTCTCACAAAGAGGGTTACTGTCTACTACCTTTATGTGGATTCCAAAGGCAGCAAGGTCTCCACGCAGACTGTCACAAGCCTCCAGGAGGGGTTTTCTCTCCCGCATTAACTGCTGCCTCTTTTCCTTCTGTTCTTGTTTCGGTCCTTTGGCTCCGGCAGCACCTTCTGTTGGCACAGCTTCTGCTGCTTCCTCCGGCAGAGCGAGCGCGTAGTGACGGACCTTCGCGCGGAACCTCACGAGCTCGTCAATGACGTTAGAGAGCAGAGCCGAGTCGCCTCCTCCCAGAGCCACCTAGAAATCAAACAAACTTTTTGCTTTACAAACACAGAATCACAGAATCAATCAGGTTGGAAGGGACCTCTGGGATCATCGAGTCCAACCATTGCCCTGACACCACCATGTCAACTAGACCATAGCACTAAGTGCCACATCCAGTCTTTTCTTAAACACATCCAGAGATGGTGACTCCACCACCTCCCTGGGCAGCCCGTTCCAATGTCTAATGACCCTTTCTGAAAAGAAATTCTTCCTAATGTCCAACCTCAACCTCCCCTGGCGAAGCTTGAGGCTGTGTCCTCTTGTCCTGTCGCTAGTTGCCTGGGAGAAGAGGCCGACTCCCACTTCACTACAACCTCCCTTCAGGTAGTTGTAGACGCCAATAAGGTCACCTCTGAGCCTCCTCTTCTCCAGGCTAAACAACCCCAGCCCCCTCAGCCGTTCCTCGTAGGTCAGACCCTCCAGACCCTTCACCAGCTTGGTCGCCCTCCTCTGGACTCGCTCCAACACCTCAACAACTTTCTTGAAGTGCGGGGCCCAGAACTGGACACAGTATTCAAAGTGCGGCCTCACCAGTGCCAAGTACAGAGGGACGATCACTTCCCTAGACCGGCTGGCTACACTACTCCTAATGGAGGCCAGGATGCCATTGGCCTTCTTGGCCACTTGGGCACACTGCTGGCTCATGTTTAGCCGGCTGTCGATCAGCACCCCCAAGTCTCTTTCCACCGAGCCGCTTTCTAACCACTCTTCCCCCAGCCTGTAGCGCTGCATGGGGTTGTTGTGGCCGAAGTGTAAGACCCGGCACTTGTTCTTGTTGAACCTCATGCCGTTGGTCTCAGTCCATCTATCTAACCTGTCCAAATCCCTCTGTAGGGCCTTCCTACCCTCCAGCAGATCGACACTCCCACCCAGCTTGGTGTCATCGGCAAATTTGCTGAGGGTGCACTCAACCCCTACGTCTAGATCATCTATAAAGATATTGAACAGCACCGGCCCCAGAACTGAGCCCTGGGGAACACCGCTAGTGACCGGCCGCCAGTTGGACTTTGCTTCATTCACCACCTCTCTCTGGGCTTGGCCATCCGGCCAGTTTTTAACCCATTGAAGAGTCCACCCATCCAAGCCCCGGGCACCCAGTTTGTCTAGGAGAATGATGTGGGAGACAGTGTCTCCCATCTGAGAACGATTTAAAAATCAACCCCAACTCACTGAGTAGCATACACTGAGGCCTCATCACCTCTCCTGGTTGTGCATCTTCTGTTGTATCACTATGATTAAAACATCACAATCTCACTAATGCTGGACAAAAGTTACAGTACAGGCATACTTGGAAGTAGTTCAGTGTGTTCCTATACAGGAATGCATCTAGCTTGGAGCAGAGGGCTCTCCTGTGAACATAACATGCTGCATAACCGAGCTGTGGAACTCATTGCCACAGGAAGCCTCCTAGATGCCAGAAGCGTGCATGAATTAAAAAGGGATTAGACAAATTAATGGAAGAAAGGCCTGGCAACAGTCATCTGACACAGCAAGGGAAGCCCAGCTGCCTGCTCAGACAGTCCCTGAGCTGTAACCTCTGCAGAGCTTGAGAGCACACCAGCCCCTCACTCTGCCTTTGAGCTCCGGACCCTCTCCAGGAAACCCAAACCAAGAAAATTAAGTATTTGGGCTTTAAGTCTCTAGAGAGACAAATTAATTTCTCCTTGCATCTACAAAAAACCTCCCAAATCCACAGAACTTTTATCTGGTCTGTCTTATCCGAAGTTTCAGCCACCCAAACAGACCTGACCCAGCAGCAGCCACCGCAAACAGCTGCTGGGTCAGGTTTTACGGCTGCTGCCTGGCCCCCTCCTCCCCTCACCCAGCTCCAAGCTCCCTCAGCCTCCTCCAGCTTGGCAGAAGCCTTGCTGGTCAACGCCACAGGAAGGGAATGGCCTCACTCCTCCTAGAGGGTCCCGCTCCGACGGCTGATGGGACAGGAGCTCAGGTGCCAGCAGAAGAGGAAGGCCACTCCTCGGCGCTGGCACAGCCAGGCTCCCAGTCTCGCCCCCAGCAGAGAAACCATCCCCGTTTCTCATTAGAGGCAAACTCCTAAGGGGGAGGAAAAGGACAAACCTCCCACAAACAAGAAAACGCCATCGCGGTATTTTATCACTAAGACACAAGAGGGGGAGCAGACAACAGAGCAGTGACGTGTAAAGCACCCCGAGGCCGGGGGGCGAAGTCGCTGGCAGCAACACTCGAGTGGGAGCAGAAGAGCAGCTGAGTAATTGAAGCCAGAGGGGACTGCATTTAGTCACTGAACACCAGGATAGAAATGAAAGGGAGCACTTGCAGAGGTCACTGACTGAAGCAAACAAAGAGGAGGAGAAGGAGGTGAGGGGAAGCTATGGAAGGGCTAGAGTGTGAGATGCAAGATGCTCTCCACAATCACAAAAGGCAGCAAATTGCCCGAACTTTCAAAACATGTAAACATACTAAAGACGACGTTTATGAGATTGAAGAAGGTAACAAATCTAGGGGCCAGAAATGCTCCATCATAACCTGGGGTAGGTAAAAGAGGAGGATAAATGCTTAAATACAGAAGGGAGAGGAAAGACAAATGATGAGGGAAGCAAGAAACACACCTCTACAAACACCACTGCCAAAGTTCAAACCAGGCAGCTGCTCATGACACAAGGCCAGATCCTCCAAAAGGAGGGGCAGCTTTAGGAGATGAACCAATCCGATTTCCACGGAAAACACTGTGTAGCCTCTCAGGGCTGATCTCTAATTTCTTCTCCTGCAGCACCAACCAATCCAAAGGGCTTGTAAGAAGTTTTATATGGAAATTTGGCCCTTGTCTACCCCACAGATGATCACCTGCTTGCCCCAGCTACACCCACAACACAGCACTCCTCTGCAGAGCAAAAGTCCTCACCTTTGCTCCCCAGCCCTAAAACAGGCGCGGTGGTTTCCACCCATCGTCTTTTCAGACGGATTCATCTTACTTGCCTGTGGCTGTCCACATTCCTTCTCTTGCCAGTGCAAAGAGAGAGAAAGGCAGCCTTATTTTATACAACCACCAGACTAAGATGAACCATCTCTTAGCGGTGCTCTTCTCTCTCTCCCAACTACTGCAGAAGCACAGGCACCTACATTAGACTACAAGGCTAATTAGCTCACATGAATCCCATCCTAAGAGCAAAACAGACCCACAGGCTATATCATGGAATCATAGAATGGTTTGGGTTGGAAGGGACCTTAAAGATCATCTAGTTCCAACCCCCCCTGCCACAGGCAGGGACACCTTCCACTAGACCAGGTTGCTCAAAGCCCCATCCAACCTGGCCTTGAACAGTGCCAGGGAGGGGGCATCCACAGCTTCTCTGGGTAACCTGTTCCAGTATCTCACCACCCTCACAGTCAAGAATTTCTTCCTAATATCTAATCTAAATCTACCCTCTTTCAGTTTAAAACCATTCCCCTCGTCCTATCACCACATGCCCTTGTAAAAAGTCCCTCTCCCGCTTTCCTGTAGGCCCCCTTCAGGTACTGGAAGGCTGCTAGAAGGTCTCCCTGGAGCCTTCTCTTCTCCAGGCTAAACAGTCCCAACTCTCTCAGCCTGTCTTCATAGGAGAGGTGCTCCAGCCCTCTGATGATCTTTGTGGCCCCCCTCTGGACTCACTCCAACAGCTCCATGTCCTTCTTATGTTGGGGGCCCCAGAGCTGGACGCAGTAGTTCAGGTGGGGTCTCAGGAGAGCAGAGTAGAGGGGGAGAATCACCTCCCTTGACCTGCAAACATCCAAATGAAGAGGGCCCGAACTCTGCTCCCCATAGCCTTTACATGAAATTGTTAGCACAGCAGCGGTCAGGCCAGCCAGCCCTCTCCCAGGCAGCCCATGTGCCGGGACCCATGGTGGTCAGGGACTGCTCCCAGCAAGCTGCATGCCTGGGGCCACCTGGCTAAGGGGCAAGAAACATTGGACACTGAGCTGTTGTGGCTGGTTTTGAGGTCAGAGAACAATCCCCGCACCATTTTATTTCCAAGATTTTGATTGATTCATTTACTGGAAGCTGAAAGGAAAAAGCAGAGGGGCAGAGAAGAATCTCACATGCTGCTCCTTCCTTCCTGCCCACCTCATGCCAACATCTGCTGACCCTGCTACCCCAGAGAAACTAGCACAGCATGCAAAAGAGAAAAGCATTCAGACACTTGCTTCAGCAGAAATAAAGATGCAGCAGGCACCTGCACAGAGACAGCCAAGAATCTGGAGGAATGACTTTGCCATCCAACTTACAGAGAAATAGAAGCGTTTAGTACTCCACTAAAAATTAACGTGACAAACCATGGGTTATGAGGAGTAACACCCAGCCAAATCACATCCAAGTGCTGTTTTGAAAGAAATTTTGTGGAAAAATCCAGAAAGAGGCAAAGTAAATAAATACATTTATTGCTATACTGCCTGACTTTCAAAGGATTAATAAAGTCATTTACATTTTCTTATCCTCTTCTCCCTCTCCCCAAAAGAAATTTTTGCAGAATGGTTTCTCTAAAGAAAGTTTTCAACTTCTTGGTATTCAACTCCAGATCTGAGCAGAAGAGGAGCACAGAACAGCCTGCTAGTCTCCAGCACCTTGTGTCATTTTAAATGATCCCCTTCCGCACATCAGGATATCACCTCCATACTTATCGCTCTCTTCCCTGTGCAGTACTTTGCTTTGAGCTTTTCTCTCCTTTTTTTCCCCCTCCTCATTCCTACCTTTCCAAGCACTAAAGGACACGTAAGTTATTTCCAATGACGGGATCCCCCCTGCTGCCCTCCCCTCCCTGCACCCTACCATGGCTCAAGGCAGAGCAGCCCCTTTCCCCACACCCTGGCTTTCTGCAGAGGAGCTGGACCCCAGCTCCTGCTGTGCAGGGAGGTCACAACTGCAAATATTCATATAGCTATGGAAGTCAGCCTGGGTGCAACCATCAGAAAGAAGAGGAAGAGCCAGGGAAAAGCCAGACACATAACAGGACCAACTTAAAGGCCTCCAATGCTAACTTTTTCTTGTTTCATTCCTCAGACTTTCATTCCACAGCACAATTGTTGCAGAGGTCACACGGGAGTACCTCTGAGAATAAAAAAGCCCACACTTTGTTCCACCTGCTCACATGCTCTCTTAAGATATCACAGCAGAAACTGCAAGCAGTGGAGAAAGGTTTACTAAAACCATAAATAACTTTGTTACATCTGACACTCCTGGAAAGTGTTCTATAAAACATAACGCTGGCACTGCTACCATATACTAGTACACACAGAAGAGATATTTCATACCTGTCTTTCTCCAAAGGACATCCCAAGGGCATTAAAAAAGCCTTCTATATAGGAAATAAGGCTTCCATAGACAACAGAGCTTCTAGGAGATCCGGCATCCTGTTTAAAAAACACTCAAAAGAGATTGTCCAGTCAATACATATTACAGAACTCAGCATCTCTCTATAGCCTAGTCCACAAGGGAAAACTATTACCAATTATATAGATCTACCTCCACCAGTAACACCTGCCCAGACAGGAACTTTTACAGAGATATAAAAGCACCTCACAACACAAAGGGAAAAGATTTAAGTAAATGGGGGCGAGGAAGAGCTTATTACCAGCCTGTGCAGCGAGAAGAGATGCGTGAAGCTGCCGTGCATTACATGTACACAGTAAATTAGACCTAAAAATAGCACTTCTGGGCGTGAAAGGGCTATGCGTATGAAAACAAAATAAAAGAACAAAATCACAGCTTCAAGGGCACCTATAAAATAAATGATTAAAAAAACCCCAAGCCCTTTTTGAGTGTCTTATTGATCTAAACAACATGAAGATTGCTTTGAGAGAGCTTATGGCTTTTTGTCATGCCCCAGTAGCACCAGCAAGCAGCAGCAACAGAATAGTGTTTTTACTAACACATATATTTCTTTCTTTCCTCTATATTTATTTCACAAACAAAAATTAAAATCAAGATTAAACAATAGACTGAGAAGCAATTTAAGGGATTAACCCTTGCCTAAAAAAAAAAAAAAAAAAAAAGAGCAATAACATACACAACCAAATTAGCAGCTGGTGGTGGATTTTATATGACATCTCCATTAGGGCCCAAGATAAGCCATAACCTAAAATTTGCAAAGGATCTGAACTGGAAGCAGCTGAAGCAGACCACCGAGGTGAAGAAAGAGGAACGTGCCAACTAAGGTAAGAATGGCGAGAAGGTTAAAGAGAGGAATGCGTAGTTATGTTAATGTGAATTTACTCACAGTTCTTAAGGAGAAAAACCTACACACAGAGTCAGTGAGAGGCAACACTCAGAGCTGGGCTGCAACCATAAATGTGAGTCAGCTGCCCCGCAAACACCCCACCCAATTCTCAACAAAACAACTGACAGAAGGAATTCAGGGGAAAGGAGCAAGGACTGGCAAAATGCAGCTACTTGTATTTAGGAGTGGTAACGCTGTTACAGATCCCTGCTGCAGTCTAGTTCAGGTCAGGGATTTGCTCAGAGAGTCATTTTGTAAAGGTAAGGCTAAGGACAGAATTTAAAGCCAGCACCAAAACAGGACCAGGAGGACACAGGATTTCTAAACCAACAGGCTAATTCTCATTTAAAATCAGGTGTTACTATGTAATTTACATTTCTTTTACAGCACAAACATGGTGGATGTGATGATACCAGCAATCAAGGAGCACAGCAACAAGGCTGAGCTGCTCACTTTGAGCAAGAAAGGGAGCTCTTGGTAGAAGGAGACCCAGAAGTGCTTCAGACTGCGTTTACTGCTCACGTCTTGTCCTTACCAGACACCTCCTTTGTGTCAGCATCGACAGATCTTAACAGGGTCTCAATTTGCCAAAAGCCACCTGAAGACGGACTCATGCAGGCATGCTGAGGCCACGGTTATAATTTGCTGACAGCAGAAGCCACTTGGTCCCCAAAGCTGAACTCACCACCACGACTGCCCCATGCACCTGGGACTGCCTGACAAAGCCCCTGTAGCAACCACCACCCCCCATTTCCCAATTTAGGTTGATTTCTGTGCATGGGTATTAAGCAAAGAAGCAGGGTAAGAACTTAAAACCAGCATTAACATTAGCAGCATGCCACAATGGCTTCAGGCCTTTCAAAAACCTTATGTATAAATAATATAGAGCAGCAGGAAAGAAACATCCTTTGGACACAACGAAGCACAAAACAATTGCTGTACACGACTCCTGTGATACAGTCAGGACAAATGGGCACCGTTAAGGTCAACAATTTATGGAGCTTTGTTTCTGCTGGTTTCTTATGTGAACAATAAACTAATCTGTCTGCATTAAACAGTAGGACAGTGGACAGCTGTCATTTTCTGATCTCTGTATCCTAATGGGTTACCTTAGTAACAGCCTTAAGCTGTCTGTTGCCATGGTGAATGAGGTCCATAATTGCTGCAACAGCCCTGGAGGTGTCGAAGTCATCAGCAAACGCAGCCTTCACGGTTACTTTTGTGTTGGCTAGCCTTCAAGAAGAAAAGGTAACGTTGAAGATAAGACAAACACGACACTAGCAGTACGCTGAATTCATCAGCTATTCAGCCAGAGGGAGTCATCGAAAGGACGCTGTCGTTTCCTTCTTAGCTGTCCTGTGATGGGAGATGCTACCCTGATCGTGGAGAATATATCTTTCAGCTGCGAAGGGAAAAGCTTGATGCATGTCAAAATCCAAAGTGCTACATCCGTTCGATACATACACCGTTAACTACAGGAGTCAACAATGGCAGAGCAAGGCTTGCCTTAATAATTGTTGTTCCCATGGATGGAACAACAGATGGAAAATGAGGTTGACATTAAGCACATTAGCAGTTTTCCTAAGTTCTGTTCTTTTCCAGCAGCCCGGTTTTCATGCTAATGGCATGCTTCTCCTCCAAAGCCACATCACACACATCACTCCAGTGCCTGGCAAGAGAGCTGACTCGGGGTCGGCCAGGAGTCCTGCTCGGATGCGGGCGCTGCTTCCCCATTTCCCAGGTGAGCCCAATCCCAGCCCTGGGACTCCACTCCACTTGGCCCAGATGGAAAGGTCCGATGGGATCATTCGTGTAACAGCGCCAAAAGCCAGCAGGCAACCAGCACCCATTGCCACAGAACCAGTGGCACCGACAGCAGCCGCTTTGAGCGGGAGGACGAGGACAGCAGCAGGAACAAACGGCGAGCTGCAAACAGCTGCGGGCGGCGCGCTCTTGTACACAGCCAGGTGAACTAGACCTCCATAGCAGTGACCCAAGGATGCTATTTCACAATAAAGCTCAGGGAGCAGGGTTGCCTGGGGAGCCTCAAGCTATCCCAGTGCCACTGGGGCTCTCCTGAACCCTGTTTTGCCTGTTTCTGAGTGGTTTTGCCTGGAATGCCTGCCTCCCCTCAGATACGGGATGGCTGCTGCCCTAACTCATTCCTCCCAACACTCTTCCCCATGACCTTCTCCCTCTCCACCAAATATCTACCACTTTCCTAATTAAGAGCTGTTTCATTTTGGTTGTTTTTACATCTACTGCAAGTTGTGCCCTCCCACATGTCCCCCACTGACAACCCATTTTAACTTGCCCACGTGCCTCGTGTCTCTCAGCCTTATCTCTCACCAACAGGTCTCCTGCAGCCTCCTGCTGAAGCACTTGCTTTTGCCAAATACCACAACTAGTTAATTCAACCCCACTTCCCTGTAACATGCTCCAGTGCCCCTTGCAAGCCTTAGTCGGTGCAGCCACAAGCTCCCCGAGAGCAAGGTGCCCGCACCACAAGGAAGCCACCTCTCACTTCTACAGCACAGGCCGTTTCCCCTCTGATCCTACGTCCCAGAGCTGCCTGCAAGTACATCACTTCAAGGCACCCAGTGCCCCTTCTACCCCAACTCCAGAGCACTGCACTCGTCTTCTCAGCTTTGCACCCAACACATAGCACGTCTCTCTTCTGGAAGATGATCTGGTTTTCCTAAGGGATCTCCAAAGAAAATTCTTCTCTTCACTGTCAGGGTCACAAACACCATAACTTCTTCTTTCCCCATGACTTCTCTGCCCCCAGACAGCTTCTTAGTAACCTCTTTTCTCCTCTGCTCCATGCCACAGTGCCAGTCAGCTTGACTACAAGTTCACGTGCCCAAGGTGTATGATTTTCCAGTCATCCTCTTTCTTCTTCAGTCACTAATGCACAGTTCTACTTAGGAACTGGGTAGCCTCACAACCTCAGTCACAGCTTTGCCTTCTATAACACTCAAGAGGGGCAAAGATGCAACTGTTGCATGTTACTAGATAAATAACACAGATTTTAAAAATACAAGGAACTAAGTGTAGCAGACTATAAGGAAAAGCAGCTGGCTAGAAAAAGAAGGAAAAAAAAAAGCTGCCCTTGGTAAGGGCTGGCAGGAAAGGCTGTTTCTCAGTCCTTCTTGTTCTGCTTCTTAAACAGGACTCAGAACACTACACTGTTCAGCCCTCTGAGCCTGTCCGCAAACTATCACTCACATAACCACAATCTTTAAGATACAGGAGGTGCACTTACCTTTCCCACAGTATGTCTTCTCTAACAGGGTCACACACCAGCTGTCCTTTTATATACGCATTTGCATCTCTAATAAATGAGGAGATTGCCTGAAGAAGGTGCTTCGCATCATCCATGCTCTCATCACTAAATTCTACTGCTAAGAAAAAAAAAAAAAAAAAATATTCGGGCATTATGATAGAGAGGATGTTGTCTGTCATACATAGGAACAACATACTGAGATGAAGACATTCCAGGATAATTTTGTTATTATTTGTCTCATAGCAAACTTTTCTCAATTAATTGCACTTTTAATTAAAAACTCCATTCTGCATGTGTACTAGGTGAATTAAATCAACATAAAAGACAATCATTACAGACAACAAAGTATAACCTACTGGAAAGGTATCAGACTGATGCAAAAAGTGTCTGGAAGCTGACTGAAGCAATAGCTACTTGACTTTATTTTTTTTTTTCATTATTGAATCTCTCTGTGAAGTTATTACTCCAAAGCATTTGGACTGGATATATTTCTAAGTGTCCCCCCAGATTTAAGTTGGCAAGACATATCTTCTATCTCACCCCTAATTTTATTTCTATTCTCATTTAGGTAGACACGATCTGTATTTGGTGACCTCCAAGGAGACCTCCAAAGACACTTAACCCTCATCACTGACTCTTTGAAGATACAGGCACTTATAGTTAAAGGGCTGCTTCACCATCATCTAACATCTAGATGGACCTAAAATTTTGCAGTATAGATTCTGCACCAGGTATACAATTCCCTCACAATATCAAAGCTAAACTGACCATATCAATTTTCGAAGGCGACTGTTAGAGAAAATACAAATTGCTTAAACTCGTAAGGGCATGTCTGGGATGGGATTCATCACACCCAACTTGCACACTTACATCTAAGCCTCTTACAGTCACTGGGAAGAAAGATAAAACCTTAAGGTAAATGATTCATTGCATCCTAAGCTGAGCTCTGCTTTATAATGAGATCTGCTATACCCTAACCCTACAACGCTTCTCTTCCACCAACTGGAAAGATGGCATTAGCCACCCCACTAACACGGCATCCGTACACACGAACACCCTCACTGCACTCAGCAGGGCTCCAGCTTTGGCAGAAAATTGCGCTTCAGAAATTATCAGCGTCCACTTCTGCTGGCTTAGGGTTAAGCAGGCTCCTCTTGCCCTGTCTATGTCACCCCCGGTCCCTGTTACCGCGAGCTGCCATCAGCAAGAAGTAATTTTTTAATTTGTACAGTAATGTGCAACTTTCTGTACAAGAGTACTCGGACCCCACACAAGACAGCTCACTCGACTTTGGTAGAAGGTGTGTCCACCAAGGACAGGCCTAAGTTTAAATACATTCCTTCCCACAGTATCACACCTGAGTGGATTACTTGAATCAAAGCGCCATTTGTGGCCAGTGGTGTATTGCTTCACCATTTTACACCTGACCTCTGCGCTAAGGTACATCCAAACTACAGCTCGCAGCATAATCCTAATCTCATCAGCACTGAGCACCACCCGTAGTTTCCACAGCAATCTCACCTCTGGTCCTGCACACGTTACAGCCGACCGCTTTGTGCAAATACCCAATGCTGCCCAGACAGACTCTTTAGAGCAGACAGTCTGAGCAAGGGGACAGATCTAAGAGGGCACAAGCAGTCAGATGCGAGATCTGATCTCAGTTCCTTTAGCCTAAATCCCAAAGAAGCCTAACTGTTTAAACAGACTTTCCATAGGATTTACCCCAGTATAACTAAGGTGTAAGTCTGGACCTGTATTTGTCAAGATTTTCCACTTGTGTGTAATTAAAAATCTGCATTACTGCCTCATTAACACCGGTTTTAAAATTTAGCTTTCCTCAGCTTTTAAAAAGACCAATGTACAGACTTTTAGAAAACAGTGAGATATTGAAAGAGATCATTTATATCCACTGAGATTACTCAACTGATTACCCTGGTTACAGGAACTCCGTGAGGAATACTTGATGAAGTTTATACTGATGAAGCCCACTTTGATTAAAGCCATTCTTCTTCACAGATTCCCAGCACTCTCCGAAACCATGGCCTGCAGGCACTGTGAACCTACAGGGCGGCTCAGGCAAGCCTGGCTCTATAAATCTCCACCGTACTCCCTACTCCTTCCTTCCTTTGCCACTGAGGGCATCATCGCTACAGCGTCAAATTATAAAACATATGTTTATTAGCACCAACAAGTAATTAAAGACCAGAGGAACCAAAACGTTACAGTTCATTCAGGTTCACAAAAATCACCAGAGTGGTTCTGGTGACCAGGAGAGCGTTTTGGAGACAGAACTGCTCTGCCTGCAGCAAGCTCACAGCCCCTCCACCTAACTGCAAAAGCAAAGCCACTGCTGACGAGATGCAAGAGGAAAAGCAGTGCCTCACAACGGGGTCCCAACAGGGCTTTGGAGACGGCATCTCTCCTTTTAAGCTGCACCCAGAAGCCGCCTGGCAGGCACGCTGATGGTGGGGCACCATGCTGCTGCCTGTGGCACCTAGGAAAGACTTTCTCCCAACAGCCCCAGGCGGGCCGAAGGGTGGTGATTCAGGCCAAGGAGGGGACAGCCACAGGCATCAGCCAAAGCAGAAAGCCCACATCACCACCACTGCCCCCAGAGCTCAGCTGAACCCCAAGCAGCTCGGCCCCACCACCCTGAGCAGGCAGAGAGGGTGATGCAGCTGAGGGACCCCCTGCAGAGACACACTGTGGAAGGGTGATGTCCTGCATCAAAGCCTCTTCCCTCTGACTTTTCTCCTCTTCCTCACGGGCAAGGCATCCAGCTTCATCCTCCCTGTGACAACGACCACCATGGGAAGGGGCCCCCACTCCCACGAAACACATGCACCTCCCTGCACGCGCCCCTCCAGCCCTTGCCCCTCTGTGGCCGGGGCAGTTTGGAGTTGAGTCTGTCCCCTGGTGCCCATCAGCACACCCACAGGCAGGGGGTAGCCCAGACCACAAAAAAAGGCCCATTATGAGCCCAAGATCCACACAAAGCGCAGGACCAAGCACGAGCCATTCCCAGCTGTCAGGTGCACACCTACGAAGATCTTTTACAGGCTTGATCCAACGAGCCTGGTAACATCACCCAACTGACCCCAAACCTGGATTTTAGCAAATACAAAAGGCTCTCCTTCACAGGCAGGGATGGCAGGAATCATCGCCAACAGGTTTAGGCTACGAAAACTTTTTTAGGACAAACAGAAGGCACTCGGGATTTCACTTCTAATAAAAATGCTTAAGAAGCAGACAGCAAGATGAGGAGGAGTGCAGTAAACTTATCGTTAGACCAAAGGGAATTGATAGCAGGGACACAAACTGACAGGCTGCATAGTTAATGCCTGGCTCAGCAGGGACTGACTCTGGCTTTTTATCTGACAGCGAATAGCCACACCCTGCCTCATACGGTAGAGGTGGCAAGCGCAGCAGACCTTCGGGCAACTCTTATCTGCCGAGTGGTTTGCTGGCACTATACTCTGACATAACACCACCATATCGTTTCATCAAAGCCACCTATATTTGCACAGGTAGCCCTCTGTTTTTAATCACAGAAAGGTATTTAACCTAGAAGTAAGGCAAAAAAAAGGGTCATGTCCTTCTCGCAGAGGTTTGGATGCAGCCAGCTGACATGCAGTGGAGAAGGCGTGCAGGCAGCCCTCCGCTGCAGGGCTCCAGTGCCATTCCTGGCCCCGAGGCAAGCTTAGAAATTGTCAGCCATTCGGCTTTTGTTTACAGGACAAACATATATATATATATATATATATATGAGAGTGTTGTAGGTGTTAGCCTTTTTTCTTCTTTTGTTTTAAATACACATTTGTTCAAGACTCCCAAGTGCCCCAGTTGCAGCCAGGGAGCCATTTATGCGTGCACAACATGTTTCAACTCCTGACAGAGACCCAGAGGAAACAGCTATGTGTGCCACTGTCCCATGGCATCACCCTGAAACAGACACGTATGCCACCATCCTGCCACCTCACCCCGCGGTGGCAGTGCTTCCCACTCCCTGCCCCCTCTCCTGCTCCAAACAGGGGCTCGTTCTGCAGCAAACCTCCCTCCTGGATCTGCTCCTCCCTTCCTACCTCAGCAGAGGTCAGCTGTTAATAACCAGCAGTCTCTTGACTATCCCATGCTTCGAAATATTTCAGGCATACAGGGCATTCCCGATGCCTTCAGCTGCCTTAGGAGAGGGAGGCTCCACCAGGAAGATCAGACGAGTGGCTCCTGCAAGCAGCTAGAGGTATTAACAAGCACAAAGACTTCTCAGTCCAATGACTGCACGTCTATAAAGGCTTTCAGCGCACGCTGACGGACACTAGCAACGCCACAGAGCCTCAACCACGCCAGCTCTCCCGGTCACACTGCTAGAGATGCTTTATCTGAGGCAGCTAGAGGCCCACTGAAATAACACAGCAGGTGTTGCCCTGTGCTCCACCATCCCTCCTTACCATGCCAGGATGGCCAACAGGCCAGATGACCCAGCAGTGGTTAGGGAACTACCATCTGCTTTTGGCAGGCCCCAATAAATTGGTAAAAACACCATCCGTATGAAAACCTCTTCCAGTTCAAAGTAGCATCTGCCTGCTGGAAACATCAGGGTGCAGACAGGGAAGCTGACAAAATCTCCCACACCTCTCCCCACCAGCAGTGTTTGCCAGGCTAAGATGATCATCAGGTTATCAGGTGCTGGTGTAAGCAAGCTGCACTGCACCACAGAACTGCTGGAACACTCAGTAACTCCGCGGGACAAAAAATAGTAACACAGCAGGGAGATAAAAAGTTATTAGCAAGCCTTTGTCATACCCTACGGGAATATAAAGCAAAGCTCTACCTAGATACAGCTCCAAAAAACAGCTGTGACTGAAATACAAGTGACTGCAACAGATGCAAATCAGAGATGGAGGTAATTCATTAATTGAAAGTGCAATTAATTGAAAGTCGCGACTAACTGCAGCTCAGGAAGGTATTTAGACACATGGTTATGTACTGCGCTCGGTAAAGATGCTTTTCTAAAAGAAAGCCCAAGAGCAGCCCTGCAGAGCACCGCCAACCTTTCCACCTACCAGAGAGGAACCGCGGGGCACTGCAGAGCGGGCCCGCTCCGCCCCTGCACCTCTGCGTCCCCAGCCTGGAAAGTGTGCGTGGAAAGCCATGCATATCTCAACAAATAAGATTTTTTTTCCTTACCTGAGCTGTATCTGCTGCGCAAACAAAACATCCTGAATTGATCCGACGAAAATTTCTTCAGGAAATCCTAAACTCCACCCACAAAAAGACAGCTCTAGCATTACATCAGACAAGTTCTTCAGGAGTTGTTCCACCCCCTTACACTAGTTTCACAGCGTATTTCAGACAAACTAACATGACAAATAACACATCTTTGTAGTTTTAAGACAGGCATGAAGCTTTAAACTCTAACACTCATTTAAAGTCTAAACTAAATAAAATCTAATTCCATAAAAGACAGATGTGCATGTGTATACACAAGATATAAATATACACACAATGTCAGATATAGAACAGTGAAAAGTACTTTGTAATTATGATCAAACATACACTGTATAAAGACCCTTGCAAAAAACCAAACTGAAATTAACAGACTAAGATTAGGATACAATCTTGCAGGAAAGGACAGCTCCTGAGTTTTGCAAATTTTATGAAAAAAAGAAACATTTCTTGAATAAGAAAATAAGTGTACTTTTTCTGCAGGACTAGAATATGAAGGAAAACAGGGAGTGAACAAAAATAACTTTTTTTAATATTGCTAGAATAATTATGAAACCTTATTAATTTCACCCTAATATTTATCTAGCTTTACAAAAATTTGCTATAGTAAACAGTAAATTGCTACTATTACTACTAGTGTAATTAATTTTTACTAATAGTATAAAGAACTATTTAAATGCTAGGAAGGCACACTGATAAAACATTCAATCACTTCCAACTCTGCTCTCAGCAAGGCTGGACACCATGACAGACTGACTGTGAACATTGCATTCCTGGTTTGTTTTTGGTTTGTTTTTTGTTTTTTTTTTAACTTGCAAATTGGTGATGTTAAGTTTGTAACACTGAAGTGCCACTGAAATAGAAAATCATAAGGCGAAGTCAGTACAAGTGAGAAAATAGGGAAAGGGTCATTTGCTTAAAGATGCACATTTGGAAATTTAGCTTCTGTTACCAGACTAAACGAGCCTGAACGCTGAAGGCAGCAAAGCATCAGCTATGTGGTGTTTCTCAACTGAAAACAGGAATAATTGAGGCAATCAGGGCAAGCTAAAATCAAGAAATAGAGAGTGATACTGTTTGCTTTGGTGGGTGGTGGTTTTTGGGGGTTTCAGGGGTTTTTTTGGTTGGTTATTTTTTGGGGTTTGTTTTTTATTTTATTTTTTTTTTTAAATAAACTCTATACAGCTGAGTGTACACAATGTGCCCAGAAGCTCTACGCTAATATACAGAGGTAGAACAATATAAGTAAAGTACAGAAATAAATTCAAGTTTGGGAAAGGACCATCCAAACTGGAAAAAAACAATTCTGCATTTCATTAAAAACAGAACACAAAGTATGACTGCTCTTTCAAAGCAGGTTGCTCAGCCGTGCGTTATCACAACATGCTTGATTTTGGTGGTCAGAATTAAGAGCTATTAAAGAAAAAAAAAAAAAGAAAAAATAGAGAAGGGGACAATGGGGAGGGAAAACAGGGCAGCTGGATGCGGAGGACGCAGGGCAGCCATGCCTGGGTGACAGCCTGGAATGCAGGCGGCCGTCGGCAGGACCAGGGAACGCCGCAGGCACCGTCCCAGATGGGTCCCCCCTCTTTCGAAGTGGGCATAAGAACTTCCACGTAGGGCTTAACTTTCAAGATGTGGGGAGGCTGTACGGGAATAAATTTGTTTCACTGGACTGAAAATGGCTTACAGGGGAGGATTAATACTTGCCAGCTGAGTCTAAGGGCAGAAATTAAAAGCAGAGACCCACAAGGGAAGAGAGACAGGCCTGAAGTTTTGTTTTCTCAACACAAAGAAGTCCCACCGCAGATGTGGAAGGGAACGTTTCTGTATGCTATTTTTAACTGCATACATTGCATTTGTGGTCATTTCTCCACCCTGTCCACAGTATCTGCTGAGACTCTGGACATTTCTGTGAAAATTGTGAGTGTCAGGTAATTTTCCTGGGGGATACAGGGCTTAACTGTACCCAGACAGCATCAGGAGAATTAAGAATAAAGCAGCTCGTACTGAACTCCTTTTTAAAGGGATTTTAATTAAGTCATCCGAGAGGGCAAAGGGGAACACATGTGCTGAAACAGCCTCTCAAGCTTTGTCTAAAGGAAGGAAATTACCCACTTCTTGCAATAGGTGTGAGCCATCATAGGAGCCACCCAGGCACCAAGCACAGCTGTAGTGCACATGCCCAGCAGAGAACCCTGCCCTGGGCTACACCAAAAACTTTGGGACACATTCACGTGGCTTGTGGGTACCTGTCCTGGTTTCGTTGGGATTTGGTTTCAGTTTGTGGCCAGTCATGGTGATCAAGGCCCTTAGCAGTTAAATCCAGGGCAGCTGACCCAGGCTGGCCCACAGGTGTATTCTATATCATTAACATCAAGTTCACTATATAAGAGAGGGCTTGCTGGGAAGAGGTGGGGCTCTTCCTGCTCTCCTTGCCTTTCCTCCCTTCTCCCTCTTCATCATTGTGATACCTGGAGCAACTTGCCAGGTGCTCTATAGATAAGTATAGTTTTGTCTGGTTTGTGTTGTCATTTATATTGATTTCTTCATTTCATTAAATCTGTTTAACTTCAACCTACAGGTCTCCCTCCTTTTCCCAATTCCCTTCCTCATTTGGGGAAGGGACATCAGGTGATAGAAAAACTGCTTATTGTTTAGCCCTGGGTGTGGGCTAAACGTGGACAGTACCAAAAGACAAAGCTCTCTGTGCATCGGCAAGGTGACTGTATAAAAATAAAGGAGAATACGAGAGACTGCTGGCATAGTGCAGTTGCAGGACACCTAACAGCTTCCTGACAAAATGCTGACTCTATGTCCCGTTTCACCTAAAGGAGAACAAGGAAAAACTTCCGTGCTTTTCTAAGTCCCAAAAGTATATGCACTATTAAGAGCAGACAGAAGAGAACCCATCACTATAGAATAGAATCGTTTAAGTTGGAAAAGAGCCTTGAGATTGTCAAGCCCAATCATAAACCTATAATGCAGAAGTCTGGTATTGGGCACAAATGCTGCTCCTACAAATGCTCTCAACTCAGCAAGATCCACGTTTTAAACAAACCCTGAGTCCGAGTCCAGATCTGCAATAACAGGTACACTAGGCACTAAAGAAACACTCCACTTCAGGTCTTTCACTGTGGTGTAAGCACACGCTCCAGCGTTTTCTCAAAAGAGGCTGTGATTAATATTTACGTATTACAAACATACGTTGCTTCAATTCACAGAAATAGATTACCTTAATTGTTACGTAGTTTTTTAGTGACTTGGACATTTTTTCTTGACTTCCTTTAACATGCAAGTGCCCTAGAACAAAAAAAAAAATAATCAGGATCGATGAGTGTGCTTTTGAATGGGGAGTGAATGAGACTGCACTGAGGCACTGGGAACACTGGAGGCAGCATATGCTGTGACAGATATGCGCCAACCATTTCAATGCAACATATATTTTTCAGTAGCTTTGCCTGCAGTCCTGCACACCTCTCCATCCTCAAATTTGGCTGGGTAAATTTTAAAACATAGGAATATAAAGTGTTTTTAAAAAGAGAAAAAACAAAACAACACCACCATGAGCAGAGACATTAATAAGGAAAAAACAAAAAGTCTCCCTGCTCAGAACTGATAATAAACTGATAAAAACAAGCAAGCAAATACTTTTCAGTCTTCACAGAAAAGCACCTTACCTGTTACTCTTGACTTACCAGAAATATTTTAAGACCTTTAAAGACCTTCCAGTGATCTCATATTACAATATTCTTGAAACATAAACAATTTTCTGATCTTACTACTTGCTGGTGGCTGTTACACTATATTTTCTAGTCCAAAAGTTGATTGTGCTGGTTCAAAATACCTTACATGTAAAATGAATTTTCTGCACATTCCCTATTTCTCCAGACTTTGGGAGACTGAGAAAAAGAAGGAGGAGGGAGGGATGTAGCTATGATGCCTAATTTGAATTAGCTTATTTTAAAATGCAATCTTTGCGCATTGCTAGAGCTTTCAATAGCCGCATGGACCATTGGTTTGCAGGGCTGTGATACAGGAAAAAGGCAGCAGCCATCTCCATTGCATTTAGGAGAGTACACAGAGCTCGCCTTCAGGACTGACAGTTCTGATGAAGCAAGACAGGAGATGGGCAGCCTCAGGCTGTATACTCCCAGGCCTCATCCATGCTAGCCACAGCACCACCGCTGATGGAAAACATCAATTACTCACAGCACCAGAGAGATTCAGAACATGCAGCCAATGACAGACTACTCAGCATCACTTCAGAAATGTTGTTAGAAGCCTTAATTGGCTTCTCCTAATAAAAGAGTAATCCTGTAAGTTACCGAGCGCCCACAACTAACACGCAATTTTCAGGCCCTTCGTGACCTGCAGAATCCAGCACTTAATCGTACTTAGAGGCAGATTTTTAAGCATGAACTTTTCTTACTCTTTAGTACCGCATCAGCACTCTCCATTCTTTCAGAAGGAGGACCCGGGTAACTATAGACCGGTCAGCCTCACCTCCATCCCCGGAAACGTGATGGAACAACTTGTCCTTGGTGCTGTCTCTAGGCACATCAAGGATAGGGGGATCATCAGGGGCACTCAGCATGGCTTCACCAAGGGGAAGTCATGCTTGACCGACTTGACAGCCTTTTATGAGGACGTAACCCGGTGGATAGATGATGGTAGAGCTGTGGATGTGGTCTATCTCAATTTCAGTAAGGCGTTTGACATGGTCTCCCACAGCATCCTCGCAGCTAAACTGAGGAAGTGTGGTCTGGATGATCAGGTAGTGAGGTGGATTGTGAACTGGCTGAAGGAAAGAAGCCAGAGAGTGGTGGTCAATGGGACTGAGTCCAGTTGGAGGTCTGTGTCTAGCGGAGTCCCTCAAGGGTCGGTACTGGGACCAGTACTATTCAATATATTCATTAATGACTTGGATGAGGGAATAGAGTGCACTGTCAGCAAGTTTGCTGATGACACCAAACTGGGAGGAGTGGCTGACACACCGGAAGGCTGCGCAGCCATTCAGAGAGACCTGGACAGGCTGGAGAGTTGGGCGGGGAGAAATTTAATGAAATATAACAAGGGCAAGTGTAGAGTCCTGCATCTGGGCAAGAACAACCCCATGTACCAGTACAAGTTGGGGGCAGACCTGTTGGAGAGCAGCGTAGAGGAAAGGGACCTGGGGGTCCTAGTGGACAACAGGATGACCATGAGCCAGCAGTGTGCCCTTGTGGCCAAGAAGGCCAATGGCATCCTGGGGTGTATTAGAAGGGGTGTGGTTAGCAGGTCAAGAGAGGTTCTCCTCCCCCTCTACTCTGCCCTGGTGAGGCCGCATCTGGAGTATTGTGTCCAGTTCTGGGCCCCTCAGTTCAAGAAGGACAGGGAACTGCTAGAGAGAGTCCAGCGCAGAGCCACGAAGATGATTAAGGGAGTGGAACATCTCCCTTATGAGGAGAGGCTGAGGGAGCTGGGTCTCTTTAGCTTAGAGGAGACTGAGGGGTGACCTCATTAATGTTTATAAATATGGAAAGGGCAAGTGTCATGAGGATGGAGCCAGGCTCTTCTCAGTGACATTCCTTGACAGGACAAGGGGCAATGGGTGCAAGCTGGAACACAGGAGGTTCCGCATAAATATGAGGAAAAACTTCTTTACGGTGAGGGTGACCGAACACTGGAACAGGCTGCCCAGAGAGGTTGTGGAGTCTCCTTCTCTGGAGACATTCAAAACCCGCCTGGACGCGTTCCTGTGTGATATGGTCTAGGCAATCCTGCTCCGGCAGGGGGATTGGACTAGATGATCTTTCGAGGTCCCTTCCAATCCCTAACATTCTGTGATTCTGTGAAATCATGCCGGGTGTGCAGGTGACTGCTTGTATGTAGCATGATTTGAAAAAAGGTTGTTACATATGACTGTCTTTTCCAAAAGCCAGAAGGACGATCTGGGGAACTACAGGCAGGTCAGCCTCACTTCGGTCCCTGGGAAAATCATGGAGCATCCCCTTGGAGCACATTTCTGGGCACATAAAGAAGAAGGTGAATGAGAGCCTTCAGCGTGGCTTTACCAAAGGCAAATCATATCTGACCCTCCTGTTCACCTTTTGTGATAAAATGACCAGATTTGTGAATGAAGGGAGGGCACTGGATCTCATTTACTTCAGCTTTAATCAGGTGGATGCTGTTCATGTAAACTTTAGCAAGATTTCAACGTTGTCTCCCATAATATTCATGCATCTAAGCTGGGAACTTGCAGTCTGGATGGGTGGACAACTAGATGGGTAAGCAACTCTGGATGGCTGGGCTTAGAGCGTCGTGGTTAATTGGTCATATACCTTCTTCCTGGGAGCTGGTAACGAGCAGAGTACTGCAGGTCTGTCCTGTGACCTGTCCTGTTGAACATCGTAATCACTGGACTGGAGGAAGTGGTGAAGGGCTCTCTTGTCAAGGTTGCCAGTGGCACCAAACTGGGATGGTTGTATCAGTCAATAGGCTTGATGCTGAGGCTGCCATCCAGAGATTCTGTGATTTGGCAGCGTGGTGTTACCAGTGCCTCAGAGCGCTCTGCAAGGACAACAGTGGCCATGCTTCTGCTTTTACAAGTGGTGGCAGAGGTGGCATTTCTTGCTCAGCAGCCCAAGCAGCTGTCTGAATTTTGTGCTACTCTCCGCACAGTGCTGCTTTTGCAGCCTTGTCTGGAACTCCCTCTCTTCCACAAGCGGATAAAATTCCCATTACGCTTGTCTGGATACAAAAGCAACACGTGCAGGCCTAGTAAACAGACATGAAAAGCATCTGGTTTCACTTCTTAGCTATTTTGGACAATGATTCAATGCAGCAGGGACTCTCCACAAGAAGGCTACCTCCGGTCCTACCCCAACCACCTGGAAATTTAAGTTTGCACAACACGCTCTATGAAGAGTAGGAAAGAATCAAGAGATCTATGGATACAGAACCAGCTACAGCAGAAATCTATAATCAAGCTAAAATCTCATTTTCACCATATTTATCCTGACTGCTAGCAGGTGAGGCCATTTTCACCGCTGCATTGTTAAACTCAGGGCCCTCAATAAGAACATTCAGGCTGTTAGAGGCACTGGACACCTGCAGTTCTTGCAACTCAAGTAAAACCCCCAGACAAACTTCTCCTGGGAAAAGGGGAAGAGCCTGGGTACAATTATTTTTTTTTTTTCTTTTGCAAAGGTGCCTAAATATTGACTTACTTAACTGTAGGCAGCCAAGCTTAAAATAGTTTGATTGTGTTTTCCTAACAAGGTACAGGTAACATCTGAATTTGAAATAATATTCCTCTTCAAGGGTTTCAGCACCTAGAATGATTTCATTAAAGAATCACAAAATACAGGGATTTTCATAACTTTGGCTTGGCGCTCTTCCCAGAGTACAAGTAGTCTAAAAATAAAGTCCTTATAAGAAAATTTATCCCCAGCACAGGGATTTTCTTCCTCTAATGGGGATTGCTCCTTCAGTTCTGAGCCTGCTAAAATTCTGAAGTCTGTTACCAGAATAAATTGTTTCTGAAGCTGATTCATTTTCCCTAAATAATTCACACTATCGTCTTCCAGCAAAATTTCTTTACTTAATGAATTTAATGTCAGCTCCTAGAGAACCTCAGCATACAAATTGCCCTTGGAATTAAGTTGGGGCTTTTTTCCCCTTTTCTTTTTCTTTTTTTTTTTAAAGAAAAAATGACTCCTCTTTATTTAGTTATTTTGAAAGAATATTTCCCCTATAGTTTCAATTCCAAGCTTGAAAAGTCAGATTCACTGGTTTTCAACAGAAGGTTCCACCTAGCAGTAACCAGTGCACCTCAGTGGAAGCACAGAGAATTCCCCAGCACTTCAGGAGCAAAGCACACCCTGGAGGATGCACCAGCCTCTGGACAATTGCTATTGATTTACAACAGGCTCTACACTGGGAACTGAAACTAGAATTCAATATGCATCCCATACAGTACAAATATATATAAAAAAGGAAAGCCCAAGTAATTCCCAGAGCATAGCACAGGCTTAACTCTGCAACTCTTACTCAGGGAAGCAGCTCAAAGAGTTCACCAAGACATCCTGCACAAAGTACTGTTCAGCAAGAAGAGAGACTGCAGATTTGAACCTGACTTTCTATTGACTTCAGTTCTTTGGACACCATCCAGAATCACCATGACTGCAATAGCAAGAACAAGTTTCAAGATTTCCATCAACAGGAACAGTGCTAGTACCATCAGACAACGATGCAGTTCAAAGCACTGTACAGTACAAACTTCACTGGAGCACTGTCGTGCAAAGGCAGCAAGGAGCAGTTCTACATGCCAGGCAGTATTGTATGCTGAAGAACAAGCGAGTAAAAGACACTTTAGTACAGCTTAGTCGGGCACACGCAGCAAGGTCACTTCTGGGGGAAGAGACAAGGTCTGTGACATCTATGGGCTATACCAATACCAAGTCACTCACACTCCACAGGAAAGCAGGGAGACACTGAAGTTCATCAGAGCACTAGAGGGTGTTAAGGGACCACAGTGACTCATAGAGACTCAATGTTTCCACTTTTCTCCAGAGCCAAGGGGTGAGTGACTTGGTTTGTACGTAGCCCATAGATGTCACAGAACTCCTTGTCTCTACCCATCAGCAACCTCATTGACCATGCCTGACCAGAGCAGACCAAAGCATTTGGCTCACTTGGTCTTCAGCATGAATCTTGTTTCTCATACCCATCCCTAGGCGTAATGCTACTGGCGGATAAAAAGTGATTGTAAGTCTTTCACTATATTTACAAACACAGGCTATTTGATTCTGCATGCTACTGAAAACTTTTTAAGCCTAAAAGCAACTGGTGCTGAGAGACAGTGGAGAACAAGACTGGTTTATTCTATTCTCAATGCTCTTAAAACATTACAATCAGCTACCTGCCCACCTGTCACCTCCACTCCCTCCTGCCTTCAGATACTGCAGGTTCTGGTTCTAAGACAGCAGGAATTTCTGTTTTTAGGAGGACTACATAAACACATATAGAAAAGACCAACTATTTTCAACCTTTTCCTGCAGGACTGTTACAGCCAAAATACAATTAAAAAAGAAAGCCTGTCAGAGAGTACCCTCAGATTTTGAGGAAACTCAGATGAAAAGGAATGAGATTCTACAGGAAAAACTCCTCTTTCCACATTTTTAATTAAGAGTAAACACTGTACATGGGCAATGCATATACTGTTATTATTTGGAGATTTCCCCAGATGAAATTCAGGAATATTTCACTGTAACTGCTTTATTAATAAAGGCATTCATTCTACGGTTTCAAGATTCACTCTCATTTATATTTTGTCATTTAGTGAGTACAGGAACTTGGTCACTGTAGCAAAGCATCTGTCTTCATACCATACAAATGCCAAACCTAAAAAACCAAACTGTTATATTTGTATGGGCCTCACAGGTGATTAATATTTTACTTACCAGAATGCAAAAAGTAATTTCCCCATTGCTCACACTGATGATACACCTCGCACTGTGCAATTTCATTTTCATGATGAGGAAATGCAAGATCTATTCCACCGGTATGGATGTCCAGCTGCTTTCCAAACACTGCACTGTAACAATATTTTCCTGATCGGTAAGTAGAACACTACAAAAGCTTTTTGTAAAAAGAAATGCAGAAAAGAATAAGATGAAACAACAAATTTAAGCGTACAACTTAATGACTGCAGTTTTAAAACAAGACTTTACACAGATCCTGACTACCAAAACTGCAGCAGAACTTTTATGGACAGGACCCATATCTGCCCACAATTAACTCTCCTTAGCAGCAGCAGTTATTTTTCTAACTTAGATTAAAGAATGGCAAGCAGGACATCTCCTTTCCTTGCCCTGCTACAGTTTCAGTATCAGACAGCTGCCTTCATCTGCAAACCTAATAACTTCGAAGCGATGAACATTTCTGTAAATTTGGTATTACTATTCTTTATATTGTATCTTTTCTGTAAGAAAAAGGGGACAAAACACCCTGTTAACATCCTGGCTCACGACAGCTCTGCAGAAGCTGTTGGGGCACAGGAAGAAAAGAAAATGAGGAGAAGAGAGGAGGGAAGAAAGACTGGCTGCTGCCATTTCCCCAGCTTGTGCCCGTCTGCTTCCTCCCGTCTGCTCCAACAGCTTAAGCACAGATCTTCCCAGGAATGACCCCATCTCATGCCTTCCCTTGTGCCATCTACAGAGGAGCACTGGCCACTTGCCGTTTCCTCCAACGAGACCATTAAGAGCTGGAGAGAGGTGGATCTGCAGAACGCTCAGGGGCAGGAGGAGCTGCTCAACTCACTGCAAGTGAGACTCCAGACTTCCCTGCAAGGGAAACTCCAGAGAGACTTCCCTGCAAGGGAAACTCCAGAGAGGAGATCTGACCTAAGTCACAGCAGGTGGTTCCCTCCTCCAGGGCTGCACTAGAGACCAGCACCCTTCTCATTCACCTTCCCCAGGCACACTTCAAAGACATTTCAAAATTAGTTCATTTAGCTCACTTACAGTGCTCCAAGATCTCTGGCAAAACAGAATGGTAAGTAGGTATTGCTTAAAATGGGCCTTGGACAGCAAAACATTTTAGGTAACTTCCCAAAATAAGCTGTTTTTCACAGTCCAAGATTACTATACTTATGCTCTGCATGGGTCAAGTCTTATTTACAGGGCAGGAGCCTCATCCAGCCACAGTAAAATAAGTTCTTACAGAAAGAAATGCGGACTGTAAACAGCACTGCATTAGCAGATAGGCCATTGTGTAATTGGCATTTCTTACCTGTGCACTTCTGTCACAGGTTGCACTTCAAATACAGCATGTTTTTGTGCACTTCAGTTGCTTTAAGAACTGTTTCACAGTGCCAAAACTACTTACAGACAGAAAATCACTCTTATAAATGCTTTTCACAATCAGGTAGTAATGACTAACAACCCCAGGTGCACCAGCAAAGCATATGAAAGAGAAACCTAAAGCATTTGTTCCATCTACTTTCAGCTTGGGATGAAAACTTGAGTTAAAAAGGGCCAGATCTAAATAATTTGTTACTAGCTTCCAAAAAAGATCTGAGAGTAATGCAAAACCAAGTACCACTATCAGTCTTCCAGTAGATTTAAAGTCTCCTTTTTTAAAATACAAATTAATATGTCATAAGTTAATACAGCGCCAGACAAAGTACTACATCCTGTGGAGAAAATAAAACTCCAAATTAAGAGCAAATTAATTTAAACCAACTACAAGCAAAATGCTACTAGGCACAATTCACATTGTCCCCACAGAATATACCGCCACAGAGAAATCAGAGCATTTAATACTGTGGCTGACTTTTAAAGAAAGCAGAATAATGCTTAGATGATTAGCACGCATATCCACAACTGCTGTTAAGATAAGGCCAGCAAGATCTCATACGCTCACTGGAGTGGGGAAGGAATCCCACACCATGCCCTCCTGACACAGTACTGGACTAGGTCCGATGGAGACTGCAAGAAGTGGAAGGGAGGCAAATGAAAGAGGTACCATAACTTTCACTAACACTTTGGTTACTCAGTTCAAGTCAAAAGACTTGATAAGTAACTGTGTGATCCTGCACATCATATTTTAAATACCCAAGTCTGTCTCACAAGAAGGTGCCAAAACATAGCAAGACAGCTACGCCATTAAGGTGGAGCAGAGTTTGTTTGGGGCACACGTGACACCCCAAATTGCACAAAGTACTCACGTTAAAACTGGTGCTTTCTAATGATCAGAAAACACACTTTCAATACTGCTACTACCATTGTACTGTGACTGAAAACAAAAACCAGCACTACATTTAACATCCGAGAAATCTGACCTTGATATTGTGGAACACTCAATGTGCCATCCAGGTCTTCCTTTTCCCCAGGGAGAAGTCCAAGATAGCTCTTGAGGTCTGGCAGCCTTCCACAGGGCAAAATCTTTACCATGTCGTTTATCAGTATCAACTGGGAAGAATAAGTGATTTGTTAATGGGATATGTCTCAAAGAAAAAACCAAAGCAAATGAAAGCAAGTGGAAATGTGAGTTCAGTGAACTACTCAGATTTTCAGATTTTAATCTCTTTTGCTCAACTTCTTTTCCTGCAACTTTCCACCCTTCCTCCTTACACAGGGCTTCCAGTTTCTCAATCAAGTGTTTGAAAAAAAAATACTATGTTGAATTAGATTTCTGCAGGCTAAAAAGTTGGATTCAAGATTCTTCAATACATCCTACCCTTTTAGTCCTTTTGGCCTTCTCTGGTTTTACATCATTTAGTTACTTATCAGCCAATTTCCCAGGACAAACAGATTGCACCCCAGCAGAAAAGCTAACAAAAACAACCCAAACCAAAACCCACAAACAATAAAAAAACCCACAATTTTTTCTCTGGGACACAAATAGTTTATGGTCCAGATTCTACAAAACCAAGAAGAGCATGGAGATGAGAATCCAAACTATTCTTGTACAGCAGCAACCTTCCAGTACCATTCTCACCAATGGCTTCTCTACAAAGGTCTCCTCCCCAGATCTATTTCTTGCTACCCTCACTACACAGCCAAGGATGTAGTCCTTTCCGCCACAGTATGGCAGAGAGAACGGTTCCTCTGTGCTGGCTCCTAACCCCAGTCAGATACACACCACTTCTCGGCAGGAGCTACAGAACAGGGTTCTGCAATCGGCACTTTTTGCTGACAAATACATGACCTTGCATGTGACCGATGCAGAAAATATACACCTATTTGGCTCAAAGGGATCCAGCTTGGCAAGCAACTCATGCTGTTTTAAGTCCCCTTATTTAACACCACTCATTTGTTTTATAAGCAGTTGACGCTAGATTTACTTCTTTCCTCCACTTATTTCAGATCACTAACAAAACCACGATGTATCACTGGGTCTGAACCAATCCCTGGAGCATTCACAGAATCACAGAATCAACCAGGTTGGAAGGGACCTCTGGGATCATCGAGTCCAACCACTGCCCTGACACCACCCTGTCAACTAGACCATGGCACTCTAAGTGCCATGTCCAGTCTTTTCTTAAACACATCCAGAGATGGTGACTCCACCACCTCCCTGGGCAGCCCGTTCCATTGTCTAATGACCTTTTCTGAGAAGAAATTCTTCCTAATGTCCAACCTCAACCTCCCCTGGCGAAGCCTGAGGCTGTGTCCTCTTGTCCTATCGCTAGCTGCCCGGGAGAACAGGCCGACTCCCACTTCACTACAACCTCCCTTTAGGTAGTTGTAGACTGCAATAAGGTCACCTCTGAGCCTCCTCTTCTCCAGGCTAAACAACCCCAGCTCCCTCAGCTGTTCCTCGTAGGTCAGACCCTCCAGACCCTTCACCAGCTTGGTCGCCCTCCTCTGGACTCGCTCCAACACCTCAACATCTTTCTTGAAGTGCGGGGCCCAGAACTGGACACAGGATTCAAGGTGCGGCCTCACCAGTGTCGAGTACAGAGGGACGATCACTTCGCTAGACCGGCTGGCTACACTATTCCAGTATCAACACATTTTAATGATGATTCACAGCTATTTTGGGAGATCTATTAGATGGTCATTTTTCTTGAGCCACTCCACTTGTACTTTATTGATATTATACAGAGTCAGTTTTTATGCAGAATGTCATGCAATATTAAGGGAAGCACATTACAAAAATCCATTAAACCTGCTTCATCATTCAAAATTGATAACAAATAAAGGGACAGAAGTATAACCCTAGTTTGATCCACTGAATCTTCATCTTGGCTCTTTCACTAGTTTTCCAAGCTCTGGCTGACCAGTACCTGTTGACTCCACCCCCTCTTTTGCCATTTTTTTGAGTATACTGCTACAAAAAAAGCATTCTTCACCTTCTCAGTACAAGCAAAACAACAGTCATTATCTTTAGAAATAACAGTAAATTTAGTTGTAAGTGACTTGAGAAGAAACAGGGTAAAAACACAGAATCAGTCACGGTTGAGGCTGGAAGGCACCTTGAGATTGTCTAGTCTAACACCCTGCTCAGAGCAGGCTGCCCAGGACAGTGTCCAGTCACATTCTGAATATCTCCAAGGATGGAGACTCCACAGCCTCTCTGGGCAACATGTTCTTGTGTTAACCATCCTCAGAATAAACAAAAAGGGATTTATTAGGTTTAAACGGTATTTTCTATGTTTCAGGTTGTGCCCGTTGCCTCTTGTCCTGTCACCAAGCACCACTGAGAAGAGCCTAGCTCCATCTCCTTTACTCCCCACATCAGGTACTTGTACACATGGGTAAGATGCCCCTGAGCCTTCTCCTCTCCAGGCTGAGCAGTCCCAGCTCTCTCAGCCTTTCCTCATATGACAGATGCTCCAGTACCTCCATCATGCTCGTGACCCTTTGCTGGGCTCCCTCCAGTATGTCCATGTCTCTCCTTGTACTAGGGAGCCCAGCACTGGGCCCAGCACTCCAGGCATGTCTCACCTCAGGCTGAGCAGAGAGGAAGGACTGCCTCCCTTGACCTGCTGGCAATGCTTTTCCCAGCACAGCCCAGAAGGCTGCTGGCTGCCTTTGCAGTCAGTTACTGCCTCTAAATAACTGTCGACAAAACACATTTCCTCTGCAAGTTGTAATGCTGAAACAACTCCAGAGTAGAGCTGTGAGAAGTTTCTGGCTGTGATTCACCTGAGCATCAGCCTGCCAGGCATTTTCAGTAATTGCAAATAGATTTTTTTCAGTGAAGAAATATTGAACTTGAGTGTGCAAAGGATGCAAGGGACCTGCAACAAATTCTCCAATGCGGAGACCTATTCAGACCCAACTCATGGAAACTAGAGCAGCTCAGCAATCCTGCTCAGCAGCTGGACAAACGCAGAAAAAAACACCCAGCCAAGGGTATAGGCATGCTCTAGTACAGCCTATCAAGAGACTGCTCACCCTCACACAAATTGGCTGCTTAGCACTAGTCCAGTGGTAAGTAATGAAAGAACCAAATTCAGCTGGTTAGCATGCATCAGAAGGGTGCAACTGCCCAAACAATAACAAGGTAGATGAGGTTTCCCTGCATTTACCCTTGACTATCTCATTGCTGGCCAGTGCAATAGCTGAGACCACCACCTCACTATGAAGTTTGTATGTACCACTCCCAAGTATTTAAATAAAATTAAGAATCTTATTGTTCTAGGCTACCGGAACAAAGGTATAAAGGGAACCAAGCATGAAAAGAGACGAAGTTTCCTCTTGCACTGGCAACAATGACTGCCTCAATAAGTAATTAAAAAAAGTCTTAACTAAACAAAAAGCTGGTTATACACAAGAGGTTATAAAACTGTTTCAGACTGTTGAATGAAGGTTTATGCATAGATACATCACGAGTTCAGACAATGTATTAATACAAACAAGTTGGTGCCATGAACATACCTGCTTCATCTTGGGTATCAGGATTAATAGTAGTTAATACTCCATATCTTTTTCCCCAAGACTTAACATCAAAATAAACATTGCCTAATAGAAAAGAAATATTTGGTATTATAGCAAAGATGAGGCACATTCATGATGAAGAGGGAACATTTCCCTGAAAGCAAAACAAAACGCCCTTCAACTCCCATTTGAAGTTCTGATTTACAAATTCAGAAATACCGCGGAAGTAGCAGCACGTTTCCCCGTTACCAGCTTTTCAGTAACCTCACTGCACGGGCTCAATCTGCACATAGGATAACTTTGCATCCTGGAGATATCCCCAGGTTCTTCCCTGCCAATGCACAACCAGCAATCCCTTCTCTGACTGAAATGCAGCCTACTGCTACTCTAGTAGCAGTTGAATCCTTCTACTCCAATGCACTTGAATCCTTCTACAACCACCATTTCTGCTAAAAAAAGATCCACATATTGTGCTTTGAAAGCGCATCTTTTACAGAACCTACTGCTTAGAGCGAAGAGGTCCCCCCAGCTCTCTTGTAGAAGCCAGGCCAGGACTTCCCCACAGGAGCTTACATAGCAGTTCATTACAGTAAACAATTATATTAAGTAATGAGCTACATTTAACTTTAAAATTGAGTAATAGTTGTTCTGCCCACTCATGTCATCACAAACAAGTTGCTCACACCCTGTCTGTTAATCAACAGAAGGAAAGCCTGGCACAGGCTATCTCACCTGATCCTGAAACAGGATTACTAAGAGCGCTAACTCCCTATGCACGTGCTGAACAAGGAGCTGCCTTGCTGTAAGTCTTACCTTGAGAGGTTGCGTAAGCTTGTCCACTAGCAATTATTGTTTTTATAAAGGAAATTATCTGAGGAATATTGTCAGTCACTCTCATGTATACTGTAGGAGGAAGGACCTTAAACAAAGAAAGAGTAACATCTCATTAGCCTGTACGAAACACACTGCTGAATAGTCCCTTCACTCTAAGAAACTAATTTTAAAGAACATTCTCCTCAATTTTATCTTTCAAAAAAAATGTTGCAAGTATTATAAAAAGGTCATAAAGCATTTAAGATGATACACAAGAAGCAAAAAACTTGAGGGGTGGCAAAAAATCCACTAGTTTTTCCCAGTGGCTTACTCCCTGCTGCTGACAAGTATTCTGAACAAGAAGCAAAGACACCTGAAGTCAATGAAAGAATATTTGATGTTTCATATGCTTTAGATCAGGCTATTTCTGCATTATAGTAAATACATATTATCTGTGAACCAAGTCTCTATGTCATGGGGAAAAAAAAATTGTGCTCCTAAAGAAATCTAACTTGTTTATTCCAAAGCTAAGATTTGCTTCTCTCCCCATTTCCTTACTCAAAATGTGTGCAGTATCTTTCCAGAAGAAGAAGTAAATCAGTACTCAGTTTCCAAGCAACACTTCATCACACAAGCGATCAATTTATTTTTTCAGATCAAACTGTCAAAATCAGATTCCTTACCAAAATAATTGCTTTAAAATACTCTTAAATTTAGAAGCTTGAGTATCTATACCTTTAAGGCAGCCATATCTTGTTTAAAGTCTTCTTCATAAATACGAGCAAGAGCTACTGGCGATATATTCATCTGAAAAAGAGAGAAGTAGATTAGTAAATCATAAATCAAAGTAATAATATAAAATATTGCAATCTTTTATCAGACAGTTAACAGCTAATTGGAAGACTTACAGAGCCCCTGAGGTAAAGAGTCAGAAAGGCTTATTAATCCAGCGTTCATGGGGAGGAGATGTAAGTTATAAATAACTTTAAAGTAGTATTCATTTACACTTCCGAACTGCCAAAATATTAATACCTATCTTTTAAGAGAAAGCAATCAAAGATTAAAACAATAAACTCCTTCCCTCTCTCACTATGTTCCTCTTGAGAGGGTCCTCCATTTCCAGTGACAAGATATACTACAGTACATGGGATGTGAAATTCATTCAGCTTATTGGCAGGGGACACCGATACCACCTACATGTCAGAAAGACAGATCAGAGACTTGCAGGATGAGACAGGATATAATTCTCAGCGATTAAGAAAAATAAGCTCTTTCAGCTGATCATGGTTACTCGTAGATCTCGGTACAATCAGGGGAAATGAACTGAAAGTCAGTCCCACGCCTTGCCAAGCGCAGCACTTCTCAAGCACCTTCTCTGCATTTCTCATTCATGGGGTGACGGGCAGGAGCAGGGATCCTCACAGAAGTAACAAGAAAGTACAACCCGAAAGGAAAGA
Source organism: Nyctibius grandis (assembly GCF_013368605.1). Taxonomy (NCBI): domain Eukaryota; kingdom Metazoa; phylum Chordata; class Aves; order Nyctibiiformes; family Nyctibiidae; genus Nyctibius; species Nyctibius grandis. The sequence goes on along the minus strand of NC_090659.1, from coordinate 58,667,299 downwards.
GACAACTTGCACGTGACAAGATACTTGGTCTCAAATATTCAGAAGAGGGCAGGGCTTGAAAGATGCATGACAGCAAAACCTGCTCATATCAAAGCATGATATCAAAGTATTTCAAATGTGAGCTTTTACATCTTCTCTGATGAGAACCTACTGGGGAGAAGACAACATACTGTCAGTCTCTTCAGCTTGCAGATAACTGAATCGTTAATAAAATAAATCCAGTTTCATCACTTCCAATTCATTACTGGAGCATCTTTAAGGGGTCTGATTTTCAGAGCGCAGGTGGGTACCACTATTTGGACAAGCTCCTGGACAACGCAGGAGTTCTGCTGAAGACTGACCAGATGCTCATCCAGTCATGAAACAAGGAAGATACTCAGCACTGGGAAACGAAGGCATGCTTCTGCCTACAGACCAGAGAGACCACTCTTCCCGATCCCAGCAACAGGACACATCTCCCTAGACAGCTCAGCTGCTTCTTCGATCAACAGAGAGACAAAGGTGCCTAGAGGAGGAAGATGGGGAAACTCCTCCCGTCCAGACGGATGTTCAAAACACAAAGAGGCTCATCTCTCTCTCAAAGGACAACTGAGGGCATGCAGCACGCTCATCATAGACTAGACGCCCAACTTTCAGGTTTTCTCTAGATGAATCCCATCAGAGGATAGAGAACAAGCTCAGGCGTGTTGATCCTACCACTGTAATGCTTCAGGTACAGAGGTCCCAACAACAAAGTCAGGCTACTGAGGTAGAGGCCTTGGCCATCCAAACAAAATGTGCAGAGCAGAGCAGGCATTTCAAAAAGTCACAAAAAAAGTCATGAAAAGATTACTTCATAGAACCAAAGAATGCAGTAAATGAGCACAAATTCTTTTAAAACATCATGTCACTTCCCCCTCCTCAAAATCTCCATAATGTTCTGACAATAAGGAAAAATTTAAAGACGAAAACATATAGATTTAAAATGCCTGGGTTTTGGGGGGACTTTTTGTTGTAGGTTTTTGGGGGTTTTATTTGTTTGGTATTGGTTTGTTGGTTTTTTGTTTGGTTGGTTTTTTAAGATGGCCTGCTGCCTTAGAAAACTGCAAGTCAACAGACTAAGGGAACACACATGTATTTCTACAGGAGCAGCCTGCTAGTGTTCATCTGAATGCAGTGCCCTATGTTTAACTGCAATAGTAACTGTTTACTTAAAGATTAAATAAAACTGACAGCTGACAAATTCTCTGGCTCCAAGAAGCTAGCTTAAATCTTACAACTGCAATTTGATCCAACACATTCATTTATGATCCAGAAGACATGAGTTACAGACTCTAAAAATGAAACAAAACTAAAAATTCAAAATGCAGAATAAAACACGGAATATGTTCTTAGCATTTCAGGGTCCAAAAAGTGTTTAAAAAAAAAACCAAACACAAATTGGAATAATCATTTACCAAGCTCAGCTGGTAAAAAAGGTCTGATTAAAATCCAACTGAGAACCACTTACAGCCTCAGTCTTATCAAGACTTACTCCTACACTCAATGTCAACTTTCATCTAGGCGACACTGCAGCTACATGGTGCTCAGCACCTTTCAGGAGCCGCCCTCAGCCTCGCGTGTGGCCATGCTATATATACTGCCTTTAACCATCAACAGCACACAATGCTTCTCCAGAATACAGCCAGAAGCCTACTGGCTGCTAAGTTTTGGGTTGCTTTTGGGATAAGATACTTTCCAACCGTGCTGAGGATGCACCCCAGCTTTTTGTTCCCCGCTGGCCTCCCAGGCGGGCGGCAAGGGCAGAAGGACCCCGGCCACGGGTGCTGTAAGGCAGCCCTCCCCACCTCTCCCCCTCACACAACTCTGCGCCCATTTACCTCCACGCAGCTCTCGACACCCAGCCCTCCAGACTCCCAGCCCCATCACAGCCACGCTAGAGTACCAGAAATCTCAACATTCATTACATACTAATTAAAACAAACAAAACTCAAAAAAAAAAACAAAACAAAAAAAACCCAAAACAAAACAAAACAAAAACAAACAAAAAAAAAACAAAACCAAAAACCAAACCCAGGTTAATTTCCCTATGTAAGTAGCTGTAGAAAATACCAGAAGTTTGGGTCAAAGACAGCAGCAAACACCTACCTCATTGGCTCTTTTTATTATCTTGTCATCTATGTCTGTGATCCCCGTCACCATGATAACTTCAATTCCAAAAAACCTAGTCATTATCCTTCGAATTATATCAAACCTAACATAGGAGCTGGAAGAGAAAAAAAAAATGAGCTTTTAAACGTGCAGTAGTAAGAATAAACTTAAACAAAAATAACCAACAGCACTAACAGCCACAGGGACAATCTAAATACCCGAACACTTGCAGTGAAAAGGTCTTAAGCGCATAAAGTACTTTTCCAAAACCAGTTACCACCTGCACAGAAGTCAAGCAAATTTGCCTTGAACTGGCCTACCCTCTTCTGGCATTAGTGACACATTACATCAAATTTTCTGAGTGTTTTCTTTTGCTGTCTCTCTTTACTCAAGCACTAAAGCACGTCGGAAGCTACAAGTGAGCCAAGAGACTCTCTCCAAGCAAACAGTATGGAGAGACATACAGATCAGATATTCTTGAAAAACATCCCTCGGGCTTTGTATATTATAACAGGTTTTCAAAAGCCACAGGGCAGAAGAACGGGGAGAAATAAAACAGGGTTCAAATGAACTTTACTTGAGGTTGAGTTAGAACTACAGCTACCAGCCACCAAGAAACTACTTTATACACACACCACCAGAAATCTTTTCTGATAGCAAAGAAGGGGGGCTCTGGGGGTTATTTTGTTTTATTTACACTCGAGAATAAATTCCCAAAATTATTCAGGCTCTTCACCACAAAACAGAGTATTTAATGCCGACAGACTGATGTACCTACAAGCTGTAGAGGGCTGTGGCAGCCCCTTCTGCCACTCACAGACTCTCCACTCATCACTGTCAAGACATGCTTTGAGTAAAACCCAATTATTAGGTGAGATATTAGAAGGCAATTAGAGGCTCTGGGTCTGCCCTGCAATGTGATGAGAACCCTCAGCCTGCACTGGCTTTGGAGAAAATGGAGCGCAAAAGCAGACTCACAGGCCTATAGGTTCCCATTTCACCCACAGCACCGCACGAACTGCAACTCCTGTGGCTGTCAGAGCAAAGAAGTGTAAGCAAATACTGGAAATGGATTTGTGTCCTTCCCCTTAGCAGCAGGGATGAGGCAGCATTAAGGTTCAGATTTATGGATGTGTAATATCTTGATGAAGAAAAATACTTTTTGCTCTTCTTGTCGTTTGCACTATGCCCATGTTGAAAAACACTTTTTGAAATGTGGCACATGCTGCCAGTGAGACAGTTTTTAACGAATACCAGCTCACTGGCAGTAATGTTCATCTAATGTGGTGACACGATTCCATGAGAATATTAAATTGGTCTTTGGACCCCATTCAGAGGAACAATGCCAGCATCAAAAAGCTTGATATTAGATTTAACAGCCCTGCAGCCCTAGTTCCCAGAGCAGACACGAATTTCATGCTGTTCGCTCTCCTCTGATCTTCCAACTGAATTGATGGAAGAAGCACTGCAAGAGCCAAAGCAGATCTCCTGCCACCTCAGAAAGCAGGGTCCTTACCACTTCAGGACTGAAAAGAAAAAAACCAGACAGTCAAAATCAGGGGGGTGGCAGAACTGGCACAATGGACTGAATGAAATCTCCTCTCATGCTCAGGTTTACTCTTATTTCCAAGCATTCAGCCAGGAACCTGGATGCCAGCCAGGCTGCAGCTCACACCAGCCGGATCAAGGCCAGTCTCAGAACCGAGGAAAAAGGTGGCCTTATCTGCCAGTCTGATTTTTTTCTTTATACAGAATAAGTTTTGGACATTGTATCAAGGCTTACAGAGCACCTGTCTTGAAGTCTGGAAGCCCAACACACTAGAGAAAGTTGGATTACGTAGAGAAATAAGAAATCCTTAGAGAGGGGAAGGAGGAAGAGAAATGCCATTATTTTCAAATTCTTCCCAAGGACCTCAAGCTTATTTCCATTATTTGTTTCTGCATTATTACCTGCCACAAGTCAAATGTAAAAAGAAGGGAAAAAAGAATACTAATGATAAGGTAACATGTCGCAAGAGTGCGACAAAACAACGGTATTTTACAAGAGTGGCACTGTAGCAATAGCCATCACTCCATTTGACTTCATGCTCTTTCCCAGCACACTTCCTGGCCTGTAGACCCCCCATCAGTAGCAGGCATTTCAGCTGTGCCTATGGAAGCTCTACAGTTGGACCTACCTACCAGGAAAAAATATATGATTAAAAAAAACAAAACAAAACAAAACAGAAAATCAAGAGCGCTCCACCATCCTGAACAAATCAGCTGAGCAACAGGATGTCAACACTAACACATGCAAGAAAACGGACACTGGGAAGGAACAGCCAGCTCCTCACACGCCGGAGGGTTTAACTGACCAGGGACAGAGAGAGGAAGGTCTTCAGCACAGGCATCTTGCCGCACGAGTGCTACAGGTAACAACACCTGAAGGCGCTAAAGAAGCAGCAGAAAGAGTGTAACACACCTACTTATCCACACGATACATTGCTCCAAAGGCAATATTCGGCCCTAACTATTCTTTCTTAAATCAGCAAGCGAAGAGGTCAAACCCAGGTGGCACAGACGTATGGCAAACCTCCAGATCAGGAAAGCTTGAAAATGTTAGTTTAGACATAGGATAAGAAGAGATGGGTAAGAGAACAGGCAGAGCGAGCAAGGCCTTCCTACTCCCTCCTTTAATCAAAAGGGCCTGAAGGCAGAAGAATGAGGAGAACCACTGACAAAAACAGACCTTCAAAAGCCACAGAAAGCTGCAAGACCAAAAGGTGAAATTCTCCACCTCTATAAACATTGTGCTCTAGATCCACCTACACCCCTTAGGACGGGAGCACTTCTGCAATTCCCTCCCCTGTTACATCACGTCAGGGAAGACGGGCCCTACCGTACTAGGGAACCTCCACTGAGTAATGGAGAAAAGAAATGTGTTAGCATCTTTTTATACAGTTGCTCTCAAGCAATGATTTTAAATTGCAATTATTTCAAGGTAAACTGGAACATAGCATGTATTACAATAAATAGACAAATTGTTATGACTTCTGTTTAAATATTAAAATTCCCCTGAAGGTACTAAGTACAACCAAAACAATTCAAGATATCTTTTTGTTGATTTTTAGATCACCAGTAAAAAGTTGGTTAGTTTTCTGCTAAGACTGGACTAAAGCAAGGAGAAAAAAGACACCATCACATACACACAACAGTATAGCAGCGTTTAAGGAGAGGCTCCCAAGAGTATTTTTACCTGACTGGTATTTTAAAACTTCCCTTTTAAAGAAAGAAGGAGTAGTTGTGCAGTACTGCGACAGCTCAACATTAAACAAAATTCAACCCAAGTTTCTGAATGCAGTTGAGATCAGACAAGAAGCTGTGAATTGCCCTCCACTGAAAGGGAATTACTCAAATATACAGCATCTGATCTTCACACACATGGCAATTATCCCAGAAACCCCTGGTCTTCCAAGGAGCCCAACGCATCTTGTTCTTTTAAGAATTAGGAGACAGGAGCTCAAGAGCAGCTGGGCTGCTGCAACTCCCACCAGCTTCACAGGAACCTGCAAGCACCCTGCATGTCTCCTTATCACGTGTGTTGTTTTAAAACAACCGGCAGCAACCTTCTCTGGTGCACTTAAAGCATTTTTCCAAGATTACTTATAATGAAGCTGGTTTATTATTGCAATTATCCTAATGACCTACGGAGAAAATGCTGTGCTGTTTTGGGGTGGGTTTTTTTAAACACGATAAGCCACTGAACTGTTATTATGCAAAAAAAGGCCTTTAAGCTAGCTGGGCTTTCTGACATTTAAGAACTGATAACCTCAAAAGCATCTTTTTAATACTCAACTCTGAACAGCTTTTCCTTGGTGCTGACACAGCATCAGAATAAAATTCGAGGCAGAACCATCACTTCACAGGTACAAGAGGCTCTGCTCCAGGACCCCAACTCCTCTGCACAATAAGTCACATTATGCCGATGCGATCTGAAACAAACTCACCCCGCCTGGCAAAAAAGTGCACATTCTTAATACTTCCCACCCCACTATTCTGTCTGTCTGGGATGAGCTGCACCAACAGCCCCTTCCGTGCTTCCTGAGGCCGAGAGGGGAAAAAAAAGACGCTAATAAACAGGATTTTGCCCTTTGCATGGACCAGGAGGCAACCACAGCGGCTCCCATCGGGGTCTGTCACCCGGACACACGCTGCCCGCCACCGCGGCAGGCCTGGGGATGCCCCGCACTCCCACTCGCGTCGCGCCCACGCAGGACGGGACCCCCCCTGCCCCCGTGTGATTCGGGACGCGACTCACCAGGCGTGCCCGAGGTGCGCCTGGTCGTACACCGTCGGCCCGCAGCTGTACCTGCGGAGAGGGGAGGCAAACCGCACCCGTCACCCCCAGCACGGCCACCGGGCGCGGCCCCGCGTCCCGGCCACCCCGGCAGCCCCGCACCGCCCCCCCCCATCCGGCAGCCCCGCAAGGCGCTACCAGGTCGCTACTCCTTCCGTGGCCAGCACGAGCGGCTCCTTGCTCCGGCTCCGGCTGTTGTAAGCCACGATCCCGCTGTCCCGCCCCGCCGGCGGCACCCACTCCCGCCGCCGCGCCGCGCTGCAACATCGCCGCGCCACCGCCTTCCCCCCGCCGGGGCCGGGGCCGCATCGCCGGGCCGCCGCCACCGCCACTCCGCGCAGCATGGCTACGGCCACGGCTCCCGGCCGCGGGTGAGCGGGCCGGGAACAGGCGGCTCCGCCTCTCCGCGGCGAGGGGGCGAGGGGAGTGAGCACAACGCGCCGCGCCTGTCGCCGCGACACCCACGCCGCTTGTGCCGGGAAACAGCAGGCGAGCGGGGTAGCTACAGCCGGAGCGGCAGGAAGAGGAGGGGCCTGCGGCCTGGGGGCGAGGCCGGGTTAGCACCGTCTCTCGCCGGGCCGCGGGGTCACCTCCGCCGCCTCTTGCCGCGGCCCGGCCCGGGCGGAGGGCGTTCCTCCGAGCGGCCCCATGGTGAGTCCGGCGGGCTGGGGCGCCCGGGGGTGCGGGGCTTGGGTCGGGCGGGTGCCCCGCTTGAACTCGGCCGAAATAGCGCGTACCCAGCCTTGCGCTTCGGTATAACCGCACCAGCGCGCGGTTTCTTCTTAACGAGGTTTTTAGCGGGGGTGTTTGCAGGAGACGTGATAATTTAACCGAGCGGTCTCCGCTGTGCCAAGTGAATTCGGTCAAACGAGGGCTGAGTCTGTTTTACGCTGCTTTTCAGGCCAGGGAACGGCGGGAAGCCTGTTACCTCCTGAAGGAAAAACGTGGTGTGATGCTCCCAAGATGGACTTAGTAAAGCAGGGTCTCAAAAAACACTTCTGCACCCCCCTTACTGCCACGTACCCGTGTGAAGTCCTGCCCGAGCTGGATATTTTCAAAAATGACATGAACTGCTGCTAGGTGCTCAGCGAGGTGCCCTGGGCTTCGGCCAGCTGATGTCATGGTCCGCTGCCTCCTCAGCGTCAGGACAAGCAAGGGGCGTGCGTTTTCTGATGGTGCTTCTCTCATCTCATTGTGGGGTTTTTTTTCTTTCTTTCAGAGCATGCTGAGGAAACAGAGCTTAAGTGGCTGCAGTGCCTTGATCCACTTTGGAAATTATGAGCTATTTAACTAGAGCGAATGAAAGTATAATGGAACAGCATAAGGGTGCCAAAAGTCTTTTTTAACTAGCATCTTGTTTCCAAAAGTAACTACGAGCAGGTACCAAGTAAACAAGTGAGAACTCTACAAGCATATATAATATTTTCCCAGCTGCCCTCCCAGCTTCTGACCAGATGACATCCTCAGATGAATGCTTTGGGGTCCCCCCCCAGGTTTTTTTACCCTCCCTCAGTAGATTGCTCTTCCATTCATTTCCCCAGCCTCTGTGAACCCACATCAACTCCAGCCTTTGGCAAGGTCTGCTACCATTTTGAGGAAGCATCCTCTTGGCACGTGTTGAAGCTGAAGCCCATTCGCTCCAGTTGCGGCAACCCGTGCTCTTGTACGAGAAGAGAGAGCAAACCATCAGTTACAGCACGTGCTGTCAGCGCTGCTCCCGACTGTCTTCCTCCATACGACCCTCTAAGCAGGCTGTTCAGTGCGGAGCCTTTTCAGGTCTCCCAGACCACTGCGCCCCTCACCTGCTACAGCAGCTTGCTGGCCTCTGGGAGGAAGGTAATACCAAGCGATCACAGCCTTTCTTGGCTGGACGCTGCAGAGAAAGGTCTGCCTGTGATACACTGCCTCACAGAAGCCATTGTATTGTTTCCTCTTCTATCTGCCAGGGACAGGTTTGAGAGACTTTTCTCATGTCATACAATCATTTAAAATCATTGCTTTTACGTAATAATAGATGTCTGTCTACATCTTGCTTCGTTTTGGAGAGTATCAGATATAAAGCCCTACCAGTGACAAATGTTTCCTTTTTTTCTTAATGTGCACTTTCCACAATATTTTTCATTTAACAATCTTAACTTTTTGATCAAATAAGAAACCTATTTTATGGGCTTGCTAATTTGAGACTAGCTAGGATGAAACTGAAGATACCATCCAATAACCTTTGTAAATGTTTGCTTTATAGGCTTCGCAGGAAGCTTCGCAAGCCAATTATTTCAGTTTCCCTAGTGAGCTGGTTTTGATGTCTTTGCTGTTCAACACACATCCTGTTAAGACTTGTCAGTAACTCTGTTGTCTTCTTTGTTCTGTACAGTACCAAGCACTTTGAGAGAGTCCAAATCAATACTAAGTAACAATAGATGGTTTTCAGCCTTAATTCCAGGTTTAGCTATCAGATGAAACTGCCAACAGATCAGAAGAATGCAGGAGCTTTTTCTTTCCCCGGTGGTTTCAAAAGGCTTAGTGTCTGTGCTATCCAGACTGGCTTTTAGCATTTAGTCCAGAAAGCTCTATGTCCTGCTATAAAACATTATTTTTCTGAGGGTAGGAAAGGCCACAGTTCTTATTAAATGCCTGAAATAAACAGTTAACATTGTTCACACTTTAGATTTGTTTCAATGCAGTAGAATAAATTCAGTGGAACGGTGGAAAGTATTTTACATGCACTGAACTACTAAAGAATACAGTTTAAAATTAAAAGCATTACTAATCCTGATGGATTAGAACCATAAATTATGCATCTTAAAAATACTGACAGACGTTTTCAGAAACAGTCAGTCTATGGCTGTAAGCACATCTATATTTATGCCACCTCTAACTGCCTCCCTTCCCAATACCCTTATTCCTGGATGAGACCATACTCATCTACCAAAGCGGCGGAATAGCGGCGAAGAATTTTCTGCTTCCATCAGGAGACTCATCTTTGCTTCCACCTGGAGTAGAAGATGCCTTCAGAGGTTGCCAGGGTACACCTGATCGATCCAAGGCATGGGCCTGCTCTACTTCTCTTACTTCTGTATTTTCTGCTGAATAGCTAGTAGGAGATGCAGGCTGCAGAGAGGTATGTCTCTTGGTCAAAATCCCACTGAGGTGTGTCTATCTGAGCTTCAGGGAAACTTGTTTCAAGGGGGCACCCATGTATTTAGTATTGTGAGGTCATCTCACATTTTTCATAGGAGCCGTTAAGGTTAAAACTTCCTTTTTTTTTTTTAAATAAAAACTGGAACTCTAAGGTAAAGAGGTGACTCCTGAATGCCTTGGAATGCATTTATATATTTATTTTCTGTCCCTTTATCTGCTTGTGCAAGAAGGCAACGCTTCCCCCTCCAGGCTTGATTGAAAGGGAAAATCTGGTAGAAGCACAGCTGTATGTGCTCTCCAACAGCAGCTCTGCAAAGCTTCTGGGATGGGCAAGGAGGATCTTTGGGGGTTCTAGCTCACCTGGCTCCTCATGTAGTTTCCAGTCACAGGTATTCAGACCAGGACTACCTACAAGATTTGTCCCTGAGAGGTAAGCTCAGCGGGAAAATCCCAGAGCATGTTTTGTATCATAAGTAAATAAACAAAAATTAAGCTAAAAATTCATTTTTCCTTTCTATTTATTGTTAGGAGATAGATGCCTTGTAAGGTTTTACAGTTTTCACCCTATTGCTAATGGTGCTGCATTTTTCTTTTAAAAAATTAAACCATACCATCTTAGGAGGAGAAAGGATGCATTTGTTGTGTTACCAAGAGCACGTTGCTAGTATCTGTGGCCCTTCTTGTCAGATTCTAGTTCAGGAACCTGAAGGAAGCTGACCCTGAGAAAATAAGGAGGAAAAGGGTTGTTGTAAAGACAAACGACAAACCAAAAGTGAAGATGAGCTAAATCTACTGCAGTGGACTGAATTTCTCTTGGTGCTCTGTAGTAGTCTGTAATAAGACACATTTTGACTTATCTTCTATAGTCCTTTTATTTTTACAAAACCTAGGTGCTTATCAGTTTGCCTAAGAATCTCATTTAATTTTTAAAAGAATAAAAATTGTCTCAACTTAGTACAAATAGTTGACTCAGAAATATTGTAAATGATGAGTGGCCATTCCCCCAGATATTCACGAAGTAAAGAGTATGTTTTATAAAAGACAAATAATCTTGATGTACCTACTCTAAAAGAGCGATTCTAGGAAAATGAAAACTGCAAAAGAAATTTCATCGGTGGACATAAAGAACAAAATAAACTTTCCTGCTCTTATCAAAAGCCTAGTAGGCTGGATCCTGAGTAGTTAACACCATCTACTATTGCTCAAACAACCTACCTGTCAACTGCTCTAACAAGTGCTGCATGTTTTTGATCAGAAGTGTTTGGGTCCTGCACCACAGTTTACAGAAACAAGCCTGAGGGCTGGTACGAATTCGGCCAGGGGTCACATTGGTGTCTTTGTCAGTGGTTTCCAGCTGCTGAGGTGCATCTCATGAACTCACTGTGGGAATGTGGAGGCCATGGAATAAGCTGCTCTTGCTCTGTGCTGACTCCATGCTGGGACAACTCAGACATACTTCTGCCTTGGCCTTGTACTGCAATGCACAATTACTAGTTCCAGTCAGAATTCTTTGCCCGCCTTTAATGCCAGTGCTGTTTAAGCTCACTAGGTGCAGCAGGTGCAAGAAAGAAATGGCAGCAGCCAGAAAACAGATGTGAAAAGAGGCAGTGAGTGCAACAGTCTCAGGGCAAGCAGAGGAAGAGATGAGGAGCTGTATCCAGTGAAATACCAATTTTCTTAAGCAGGACTTGACTTAAAAAGAAAAAAAAAAAAAAGACAAAGTTTAGAATGGCAGGCCTATGTTAGGTAAGTGCTTGGGAAGTTCATGAAGTTCTTGAGCCGTTACTGGGAAGCACAAAAAGGACCAACTCAGCCAGATTTGTTTTCCGGATTTTAGAATCCATTAATCCCACATCATAGACTGACACAAATAGGTATTTCTGGCCTAAATATCTGTAAATGGTGTACACCGTCCAGTGCACAGACAATGCATATTGCATGAAAGTGTGAACTTATGACTTGTCTACCGGTCTTCATACTTGCAAACCTCAGCTCTGCATCTTGCGTGTTAACCTTTTGCAGTTTTGTTTCAAAACTTTCAACCGTAAGCAAAATGAATAGACTTGTAAAACTCTATTAACATCACCTAGGTAAGTACGGATTTAGCCTCATAACGAATCAACAGACAAACAAGAAAAAAAAAAAACATACGTAACTGTAAAAAGAGAGGGATTAAGCTATTAAATGGTAAAAAACAGCAATTCATTAGAAGGAATAACTCCTCTGATTCATCTGTACCTATAAAGTATAACAGCTAATGATTAGAAGACACTATATTTTCTAATAAATACAGACACAGCTGTAGTAATTACATAGTATTTCATATAGCAATATTCAGCTAAGGCAGAGAAAGAGAAAGGAGGCAGTCAGAATTCCTCATACCAGCTACCCTCATATATTCAGTATCTGCATTTGTGGAACAAGTTTGGAGGTTTGGGATTTTATGTTCCTCATTAAGAATTGTGAACTTTATGCCGATGAGATGGAATAACCATAATGACTGGAATAACCATAATTACTGGAATATACATTATATGAAACTTATGTTATATAATATTATATATACATAATATATATGTTACACAGTAGTTGCCTGAGTTGTTGATCTGATTATATGTTCCCTTGATTCCCACTGTTGTAAGTTTAGAGCTTTAGTAAGGTACCAGCCTCAAGAAGCTTTTGAAAAACCCAGAGATTTGGGTTTCTAAGCAGGAAAGACTTCTTGTAAACAGAGAAAAGGTGCTTGGGAGCAGGAGGAGAGTTACTTTGACCTCCCATAAAGTATAGAAAATAGGAAGAAAATGAAGCCGACAAGTCTCTTCCTTCTCTGACACATGACAATCATTCCCTACACTTCTACTTGTGAGTGCTCCACCAGAGTAAGAAACAGACCCCTAATACCAAAGAACACCTGAAACTCCGTTCAAAACCCCCCATCTCTCACCTACTGCAGTTCAGAGGCAAGAGGCCAAAGTAAAAAGAAAGCAGAGGAGGAGGAGAAGCAGCAGAGATGGGCAATGGGTGTCAGGTCCACATCTCCCAAAACTTTCCAACCTGGAGGTGTATACATATACCTGATTTCCCCTCCAGCTTCCTAAAAAGATGGCTAACATGCTGCTGAGCCTAGAGGGGGTGCAGAGAATAGGTATTTTTTGGTACAGGTATATTTGGTTACAGCACTACACAAGGCACCAAGAATCATCTTTGGGAACCGTGAAAGGGCACCTTGAAAGCGTATACCAAATGCACTCTCAGGTGAGCTCAGTCCCATCCTTTCTGTAGGACTTGTGTGAAGTCTGATGATGGTTTCTTTCTGTCACTTCTCCGGCAACATATGAGAGGCTAACAGAGGAAGATCTAGTAGGCGGCACTTTAAGAGGCAGATGATACCAAGCTCTCTATCCTCAGTGCATCTGACCAGCCTGTCAGTACTTTTGAGCAAGTTACTGAAGTGTAGCAGGCCACAACTACACTTGAAAGTTGTGCCTTCCTAAATTTTGTCTATAAGGAGGAGTGACAGAAGTTCTTGTTCAGTAAATTAGCAGGTACTTTTACAATGATTTCTTATTTGTATATGTAATTACTGCCTGTGTGTCTAGAATGGTGGTGAACGTTTTTGCAAAAATGACTTTTTCTGGGACTCATTTGAATTCTTTTCAGATGTCTTGCCTCTACTGAATAATAATTATTGGCTTGGGTTTTCACACTAGCCAGGGGACTGTTAACTACCTTTAATTGCTGACAGTGGCTCAGTTTCTTCAAGGCAAAGGTGAAACAGGCTGTAACTACCTGACAGTAGCTCAGCTTCTTCTAGGCAAGGGTGAAACAGGCTGTTAACTACCTAGGTGGTGCCAACAATTTAGAATAGGTGTTCCCAGGCTAGTGCTGCCATTAGACAACTCCCTCTCGGTGCCACCATAAACCAGAGCACACAGGTCCAGAAACACTGGCTTGGAGCGCTGCCTAGATGCCGTAGTACTCATCATCATTTACATACGTAAGATCTCAGGTTTTCGAGGTCTACATTAGCAAGTACAGAAATTCATGGAGACAGAAAATGAGAGGAAGAAGAGAATGGAGAACTTACAGACATGTTCGGAAAACAAGCAACTGCCCTCTGAAATCTGCTTGAAGGAGCAGGGCAGACTCAGTCCAAAATGGGCTTAGTCTATGCTATGGAAGGTCGGCTCTGCTCCTCAGAAGTATTTCAGTGCCTGGCTCCCACTGGAGGGATCGATAAATAGCTGCCTGTGCTCCCCTGAAAACCTCACTCAGGGCGTTCAAACACCAAGCTGATGACAGCAGCAGAAATACTTAAACGGGGTTAAGATGCTGAGGTCCTTAGGCCGTCGCTCCCTCTGTTCCCTACTAGACCCAGAACATCCGTGCCTCAATGAACAACGACTGTACCAGCAAGTCTGAGCGTTTAGAAATGATGAGTCAGTCTCCCCTAAATTAGGGGATTGCCCGTGACGTTTTTTAAAAAAAATAAGAGGCAGAAAGCACGCGTTGTTTTGCCTCGCTGGAGCCGGGGCAGGTTTTCCAGGCCCGCCTTCCCCGTTCCTCGCTACCCGACGCCGCCGATCCTGGCGGGACCGGGTGTCTGCGGGTTCCGGGGGCTTCCCGAGAGTTAACGTCAGGTACACGCGAGCGCATCTCCCTAATGAGGGACAAGATAAAACCGCCGGCGCTGCCAACCCCGCCTCACCCCGCCGAGCCGCAGCCCGCCCTGCGCGGCCCCGCGGGCGGGGCTGGGTCGCCGCCACCGCCTCCCCTCAACGCCCGCCCTGCCCCGCCTCCCGCCGCTGTCGGGGGAGAGGGCGGTGTGGGGGGCACCGGAGCCCCGCCGCATGAGGGGGTGGAGGCGGCGGGTAGCGCCCGCCGTGGCTGGAGAGGAGGGCTTTCCCGGAGCGGCCCCGCCAGGTGTGCCTGCTGCCGCTCGGCGCCCCGCCGCGGGAAGTGGAGGGACAAGGACGGACTTGGCAGCCCTGCGGCGGGGCTCGGAGGAGCCCGGGGAGGAGGGAGGGTCTGATCTCCCCGCGTCCCCCAGACCGGTGCGCCGCGGGCCGGCGGCGGGACAGCTGCGGAGTATGAACGGCCACGGCAGCAACTTGGGGAAACACAGGCAGGCTGCCCCCGGCGAGCCCCAGCCCTGGGAAAGGTGACCGACAGCGGGGTCCTTCCTCACGGCCCCCGGGCCGCCTTGGCGGGGAGAACTCGAGCGGCACGGGGCTGTGCCGGGTGCACCTTCTCCTTCTCGGAGGCGCTGAGGGCTCTCTCCGCCGGACGCCCAGCAGGAGCGGGGGCGGCCCGCCGCCGGCCCACTCCGTAACGCAGCCTCAAGCAACCCCCCGGGGCACTCCCCCCGCTCCCACAAGCCCGGCTAACCCCTCCCGCGCCGCCGCCTGCCGCAGCGTGCGGCGCGGGGGACGGGGCGGCGCGCCAAGCCCGCCCGCCAGCGCGCATGCGCTGCCGCTCAGGGGCCGCTGGGAAACGTAGTCGAATCGCGTCCCTAACGGACGGCTCCATTTTCTCCTGCGCTGCGGCGAGTGCGCATGCGCGAACCGCCTCTCCCCCTCCCCCCCCCCCCCCCCGCACGTTACCGCCCCCTTTGCCGCGGCCGGTATCCCGGGAAGCGGTGTCACCGCTGCGCCCGCCCCCTTTCCTTTCGCCTGGTGAGGATTGGCCGGAAGAAGTGAGGGGCGGGACAGGAGGGAAGAGGGGATTGGCTGGGGCGGGTGTCACCCGCCGCGGGGATAATCGATGCAGTTGCTCGCTGAGGAGGGAGGCAGCGTTTCTCCTCAGCGTCCGGCGCCGCGCCGGTGCGGCCCTGCCCCCCCCAAGCGGGGTGGTAGCGCAGCCACCGCCGTGGCGTCGCATGGTTCTCAGTGCCCCCCCTCTCCCTGTCCCTCCTAGGAAAGCCCTCGGAGCTGCTCCTTTCTGGGGTGAACGCGGCCTCCGCCACCAGCTGGCAGAAGGCGAGAGACTCCTCCAAAGTCCGTGCCCTACCGCAAAAGCATCCAACTTCCCCCGCCCCGCTCGCAAGCTCCGGCAGATCCCCTCAGCCTCCTGCCGGGCCGCTCTCCTCGCAGCGTCCGCGACAACTTCACCGGAGCCTCCGCCTTCCCCCCCCCCCTCCGCCGCCTCCACCCGGCCGCGGGGGCTTCCTCCCCACGCCGGCACCGAGCCGCCCACCCCCTCGCTACGACCGCGCATCCCTGCCGCCTTCCCTCCCCAAACGTGAGTAAGGGGAGGAGGGACGATGAATATGCAGAGCAGCGCTCGCCCCGCCGCGGTTCCGGGAGGGGGAGGGGGAGAGCGTGTGTGTGCGCGGTGAGTGTGCCCGTGTGTGTGTGTGTGTATACAGCGCTGGGAGGGGTGCGCATGCGCCGTGCGTGGCGGGGCTGAATGTTTCCCAAGTGTTTGAAACTGGTATTTGGGTTTTCCACGTTGGATCAAGTGCGGCGTATAGGAGCGAGGAGGCTGCGTTAATATCACCGGGGAGCAGCGACGGCGGCGGCAGCGGCGAGGAGGAGAGCGGGTAAAGGGGGAGCGGAGGAGAAGCGGAGCAGAGCGGCGCTGGCGCATGCAGAGGGGCTGCCGCTGCTTCTGACAGACACTTTGCAGGGCACATTTTGTTTCCAGATTGTTTCGGAGGAGCTGGTTTAAGCCCCCCTCCTTTCTCCTCCTCCTCCCCCCCCCTTCACACACACAAATCCCTCTGATTGTTCCTACCACCTCCTTCGTGAATTACCCACAACGACAGCCATTCAATCAGCTGCTGCTGGCTGTAGGGGACTAGCGGAGGGTGTGTGTGTGTCTCTCCCTCTGTTTCACACAAGAGGAGTCAGATGTAGCTTCTCTCGTTTTTTTGGAGGGAGCTACAGAGAGAGGTGGGCAGGGAGTGAGCCGTTCATCGGGGTTACCGTCTCTGGAGGGAGCAGCACTTGCTCTCACACAGACAGGCAGAGAGAGGTGTGGGGAAGGATATTTTTTTTTTCTTTGCCGGATGAAAATGTTGAGTCCTGCAAACGGAGACCAGCTTCACCTAGTGAACTATGTGGAGGATTATCTGGACTCCATCGAGTCTATGCCCTTCGATCTGCAGAGAAATGTCTCCTTGATGAGGGAAATTGACGCCAAATACCAAGGTAAGTGCTTTCTGTATATGTGTGTGTGTGCGGCTGTGTGTGTGGTATGGGGCTCGTGGGGGGAGGGTGTCTTTCCCTTTCTTTTCTTCAGAGCTGAGCCTCGGCTCCCTTTGCCCCTCTACACCCCACAGGGATGGTAGTTTTATTTTTGGGAGGTGAGAGGAGGGAGAAAGCCGGGAGGAGAGATCCGGGGAGAGAGAGAGAGAGGGGCTGATCTGCAGCGTTAGCTCTTGTCATAGGGCGGAACAAAAGGTCTCCAGCTTCTCTTATTAAGCAAGGACTCTGCTTTTCTGTGTAAATTGCTGGCCAAGAAGGCGGGGGCAGGGAAGTGGGGTGTGCGGTGCACAAAGGGGGGCCGTCCCCGGCCGTGGGGCTGAGGTGGAAGGGTTTGGGGGTACGGAAGAAAGTGCTGGGTGGACAGAGAGGGAGAGATTACAGCACAACATTTAGGAATGTACAGTATTCATTATGGCTGTAGTAGGGGGAGAGAGGCAGCTAGTGAGGGAGGGAAGGAGGGAGGGAGGGAGGAGAGGGGGGTTAGGCGAGAGTGGGGGGCAGGGTGTGCTTTCTCCGCTCCCTCCTCAGTGGGTTTCGTTTCACCCCGTAAAACAGCCCCGCACCGTGGGGCGGGGGGGACGGGACTGGCGTGTGCGGTGTGGGGTGTGCGTGGCGGGGGGGATACAGTCGGGTTTACGGATGTGCTGAAGGCTGAAGTGCCCCCTCCCTCCCTCCGTCTCCCGGTGCTGCCGGCACACGGGGCACGCTGTCCCCCTGCCCCACGGGCGGAGGGAAGGGGAAGGGAAGGGGAGGCCGGTTTGTGCGGGGCTCGGGGCAGCTTTGTCACTTGCTTGGTGGTGTCCGCTCGGGAAGGGGGGAGGGGAGGGCTTTATTCGGTGCCGCCGGCAGCGGTGACAACCGGGGCGCCGGGCGGGGAGAACCCCATCTCCCTTGGCCTGCGAGCCGCCCCGCGCCTTCGTTGCATGTGGGCTTAGGGGCGGTGGGCAGTGAGCCCTGCCGTTCCCCCAGCCGCTCGTCGGGCAGCCCGCCAGGGAGCCCGGCGGCTCCCAGGGGACGGGACCGGGGAAGACTTTCCCGGGGGGGGGGGGGGGGGGGGGGTCTGGGCTGGTGGGGAGGGGAGGGCGCGCGAACACACACCACCACGGCCAGCGGGCGCCTCCGCGCTTTACTGGGGACTCGGCGTCGTTGCGGCTTTTATGAACGCCCCTCGTTAGCATAGCGCGGCTCGCCCCGCCCCCGGCGCGGCTGATAGGGGGGAAGCCTCCCCAGGGGCCGGCCGCGGCCCGCCTCCTCTCGCCGATTGGTCCTCGGGCCAGGTTATTCCGCCGTGTGCCCCGCCCCCTCGTGACGTTTCGAGAAGCAACTTTTCTGTGGGGTTGATTTGATTATCTCGGCCTGCCCCGGCCTGCGGGTTCTGATTGGCTGGGGCGGCGGCAGCGGGCAGGCCAACCTTGGGCGTTCGGAGTGTGACTGACGTGTTCTCGGGGTCGGCGCTCTTCCCGCCTCCTCTTGCTCGTGAATGGCGCGCTGGTGCTGGATGGGGCGGACGCAAGAGCGCTCTGCCCGCTGCGATTGGCTGCTTTTTTTTTTTAATTATTATTTTTTTACTCTTCTGGTTCTTTCTGGCTCCGATTGGGAACACCGGGCCAGCAGGGGCGGGTTCTCCCCGTCGGCGGCTCTGATAGGCGCGAGGGTAGGCGGGCCGCCGCCCCTCTCCGCCGCCTCCTCCCCCGCTTCCTCTGGCTCCCCTGTTACGCTGCCAACCGGGGGGGGGCGGGGACCCGCCGCCGGTTTCCTGCCGGAGAACAATAGCCGCTCCGTCACTTCCGGGGCGTTGCCGCCGCGCTGGTTGCTAGGAGAAGGCGGCCCCCCTGGCCCGACGGGACGAGGCCGCTTCCCGGGCGGGCAGCGGGCGGTGCGGGGGTGCTGCCTTACGTTAGGACCGTTAGGGCCCGCCGCGCCGTAATGGCGGCGCCCGGCGCCCTCCCCGCGCCGCGGAGCACGCGGGTTGCCAGGCCTGGCGCGGGGCGGAGCCGTCGGGGCGGGGCGAGCCCAGCTCCGCGGCGGGGGCGGGGCCTCAGGGGCGGTCCCGGCGACGGCAGCGGCGGGTGGTGCCGCAGAGGGGCGGGGAGGGGGCGGGCCCGCTGCCTGCGCCCGTGTCCCACACGCTGTTGCCCCGGCGGGGGAGGCGTCCGCGGGTAGCGGCCAGCTGGCCGGGAGGTGACGGCGGCGAAGCGCGGGCATCCCGGCGTGGCTTCCGCTCCTCCTGCCCGTGGAGGTGCCTCCCGCCTCCGCCGTCCCCTCGGGAGCCTCGGCTGCCCGGTGCTGGCTGCCGTGGCGGCGGTGTGGGAGGGGGCTCCCGGGGTGAGTGGGCATGCGGCCATTACGGCGGTGCCTGGGCCCCCGTCAGGGCTGCGGAGCTGCTGTGGGAATAAAGTTTTCGCAGCGTGCGGCACCTTTTTTTTTTCTTTGCCATTTGGATGGCGTTTGCGATGCTGGGGGTGTGCGGTCACGGCTGGCGAACGGTTGCGTAACAGGCAAACCGCGCAAAACTGCTCTCTGGTCTTTCAGTTACAGCACGCCAGGGGAGAGCGGTTTTCTGGAATTCCTATAAACGCGGCCTCCTTGGGGCGGGCAGCTTCAGCTGAGCACGCCAGTCCGAGGAACAGTGGTGCAATGCTCCTCCGAGCTGTAGCAGACAGCTGTCAAGCTTTCTTCTAGCTGGTGCACTGCTTGAATAACATGTTTCTGACACGGATGCTAAGCAGCCCTTTCTGTTTGCGTGCGTTTGTGAAAAGGCGCATCTCACACCACGTCTTACATGCTAAACGTGTCGGTGCCCGAGGACAAGCTCGGCAGGGCTTTGCAGAATTCAAGATCATTGCAGCCAACTATTTCTCCTGCATAACACAGCGGTTTCAGGAGGTGGTGTGGTGCTGTACTGTTAATGTGCATATGCATACTGGAACTGAAGTTTTCGTAATACCTGACTTAAGTCATTAAGTCACTAATCATTTTGCGGTATTGAGAGAGAGAGTATTCTTCATGAAAGATGCCTACGTACCAGATTCAAGTGGGTTAAACTCATGACATCAGTCAAGTGTCAAAACTTAGAACATAAAACTTCTGCATTTCAGCCATTGAAAATAATTGACACTGGATTTTTAGTCTTCCTGAATGCTTAATCTTCTGTACGTTTGGGGTTTTTTTGGCGGTGGTGGTAGGGGTGGGGTTTTTTTGGGTGGGTGTTTTGGGGGGTTTTGTGGTGCTTTTTGTGTGTGTGTGTGGTGGGTTTTTTATTTTTAGTTAGAAAAAAGGCATTTGCTTAAGATAGTTAATAACATATTGAAAATCTGATTTTGGTCAGATAGGTTATATTGCGGTACCTGCTGACAGGTTGTGGTTAACTGGTGTGAGAAGCATATGCTGCAGCTCTAAAAACTAAAGTAAAACTTGCATAAACTTTCCATGTCTTCACAAGAAGTTTGAATGCGTGTGTTCAAAAAATCTACCCAGGCAAGACAAAACTTAAATCACAGGATAACTATTTGTTGCATATATAAATTGCTGTTACCACATTCTCTTATTAAAAAAAAAAAAAAAAAAAAAAAGTAAGATCATACTTGTGACTTACGGGTGCAAGCTGGAACACAGGAGGTTCCACATAAATATGAGGAAAAACTTCTTTACAGTGAGGGTAACAACACTGAAACAGGCTGCCCAGAGAGGTTGTGGAGTCTCCTTCTCTGGAGACATTCAAAACCCGCCTGGACACGTTCCTGTGTGACATGATCTAGGCAATCCTGCTCCATCAGGGGGATTGGACTAGATGATCTTTCGAGGTCCCTTCCAATCCCTCACATTCTGTGATTCTGTGAAATTCAGAGACAGTTTTGGTAATGCTATTTGCATGTATACGAGATCCTGGTTTCTGTTAAGTGAATTGAGGTTAGATTTTATATCTCAGTATATTTTGCTTCTGTAAGGCAGAATGTTCTAACCTGTGAGAAAGGGAAAAATCAGAGAAGAAAGAAGATGTAGGAAAAACATGCTGCATTTTTTTGAGGACTTATGGCAATTCTGAGTGTCCTGTATGTTTGAGTTTATTTGAGTATCATAGTGAAACTCAAAAACATCTGCTTAAAATAGGTTTCTAGAACTATTCTTGAAACTTTAAACACTTTTGTGCAGTTTTCTTTCTTATAAACTCTTGGAACAATCCTTGAGGTGCAATTCAAGATGTAACATATTTTCAGTGTTAGCATTTTAAATGGGAAGCTCTAGCTGCTCCAGTTGTTGCAGATCATCTTTAATGTTATTTTCTAACTCTTTCATCTCCTTCTTTGTAGTAAATATTTAATGAAGATTATATTTCTGTCTATTAAAAAGTAAGCAACAGGTTTTTTACAGAAAGTATAGGGAGGAAATCATCTGGACATCTTGGATATTGTAATCTTAATTCTGTAGTCCTGGGGGTTTAAGTGGCCTCACATTTTCAGCAAAAATAACTCTGCGGTATCAGATGAAATCTGCCATAGCTTAGGGTCCAGCCCCATGTATTTGGAGTTCTTCTGCATCAGCTGTCAAGTATGATAGTGATTATTAAGTAACTCATCATCTGATTGCTACACTGGTTTGTGCTTTCTTTCTCTCCCACTCTCTTTCTTCCACTCTCAGTCATTCACTAAAAATATTGACGTTGTTATACAGAAAATGTCCAGGAAACCAATCTATTAATTTCCCCTCTAATTTTACAATTAATTTTGAAACTTTTAATGGTGTGTGTATATTTGTTTAGTTAGTTCTTTTTAATTACTGATAAGTTTAAAGGGAAGAATTGTCAACATGCGTAAAATTATATTTAGTCACTTTTTTTCTAAATCGGCATTTGCATTCTATTCCTGTGGGACCGACTAGAACAAAAGTAATCTGCTGGAGTCATGAGCCCCTTGTCAGATACCAGCTGCAGGGAATCTGTCTTTGATCAGCTTTGTGCATTACAAAGAGGTGTTGCTGTGTGGAAGGAACGGTATGGGAAGGCTTTGTTTCGCCATTCTCCTTGTCAAAAATATTTATAGTTTTTTATTTCTTTCTTGCAGAGATTCTGAAGGACCTGGATGATTACTACGAAAAATTTAAACGAGAGACAGATGCCGTGCAGAAGAGAAGAATGTTGCACTGCATACAGAGAGCCTTGATTCGGAGTCAGGAACTGGGGGACGAGAAGATCCAAATCGTCAGTCAGATGGTGGAGCTCGTTGAGAACAGAACTAGGCAAGTGGACAGCCATGTGGAACTGTTTGAGACTTGTCAAGAGACTAATGATACCACTGGAAACAGTGGGAAAGCCAGCCAAGATAAGTCAAAGAACGAGACAATCGTGCAGGCTGAAAAGCCCAACAATAAGAGATCGAGGAGGCAAAGAAATAATGAGAATCGAGAAAATGCTTCAAATAATCATGATCATGATGACATCACCTCAGGAACTCCAAAGGAGAAGAAAGCAAAAACGTCCAAGAAGAAGAAACGATCCAAGGCTAAAGCAGAGAGAGAAGCTTCTCCCCCAGACCTTCCTATTGACCCTAACGAGCCAACATACTGCTTGTGCAACCAAGTCTCCTATGGAGAAATGATAGGATGCGATAATGATGAGTGCCCCATCGAGTGGTTTCACTTTTCCTGCGTGGGACTCAATCATAAACCAAAGGGCAAATGGTACTGCCCCAAATGTAGAGGAGAAAACGAGAAAACTATGGACAAGGCGTTGGAGAAGTCTAAAAAAGAAAGGGCTTACAACAGGTAGTTGGTAGACTCTTCGTAGTGAAGAAAACTAGAACCACCAAATCAGTGTATTTATTGTCAGTGTCACCTTTGTTGAGGTGAAAGGATTGTAAAATGTATATTTTTAAAGGAGGTTTAAAACTGAACCATTCCTGTTATAGGGACGGCAATAAGCAATTTTGTTTTTCATTTGGTAAACTGTAACAAGACTGTGGTCTGTGGACCAATGTATTCCGAAAGTAAAGTTACAAGAGTTTAAACTGAATATTCGTGTGGGTCTTAAAAGATAAATTAATAATTTTTTTTTCCCTCACCCAGTGCTGGTAGCACTCTACCCATTAAAATTTTGATGACAAATATCTCTGAAATGTAATTTTGTTTTCTTTATTTAAAAATGTTACTTACCTTTTGAGCAAAATTGTTACATGGTTTAGCCATCTGGTTGTATCTGAATAAAGCTGCAATACATTACAAATGTAACTTCTTTCCATGATAAACAGTGCAAGAACAAACAAAAGGAGGGTAAAATTTGGTTCCTGCTACAAAGTGTCAGTATAACAGTTCAATAGCAAATGTTTAAATAGGCTTAGAGGATTATTTTTTAAAAAAAAAAAGTTAATGGTTAAATTTTACACAACAAATATTTTATATGCTGGCCAAGTACCACAAGGGCCATTTTAAAATGATTGAATATGTTTTATATTTAACCAGGAAGTGGTTTAGTAATGAGACTTAACATAAATGAAACTTTATACTGTCACAGATAGTAGTGTAGCAATCCTTAATTTGTTTAAGTTGTATAAATGTACATTTTTAAGTGGAGTTGCACTTACTGTATTATACTTGGAAATGCAGCCAAATGCCATTGTGTAACCAATGTGCATTTCCTGCTGTATGTATGAAAATTGTACAGCTGTGATATTAAGAAATAAATGAAACAACTTTGACAGTTTGCTTCTTTAGCAATCATGTTTAATGATCATTCATGTAGCGTAAAAAAAATTTGTCTTTAACCACAGCAGCTCCAGCAAGCTGCTGCTAGGAAGCCTGAAACTGTTGTAGTGGTAACCAAATTACAGTTCTGATAATGAATCTTCCTTCATAAAACTTATGGCCAGCAAGGTTGCAGGAGAACCAAAATAGCATCTAACTTTCCATCCAGCTCTACTCTTTGTGTGCTTGCAGTCAGTTCCAGACCTGGCCATTTATCTACAAATTGATAGTGTAGAGCTGGTCTTGTGCAGTTGTTTTCATGCTTTTACACTACAGATATAAATTGTTCTATGTTTGTTTTCAGCAGAAAGATCTTTTGCATTACAGAGTTTTCAAAGTGTTGTTGCAGCTGTTCCAGGGTAGGCATTTTTATTCTTCATGGTCACCTCATACAAAAATGTGTTAGCTATGACCAAGGTGCTATGTGGTAGATGAGGTATCCGGATCCTCTGTCACTTAGCTTTGTAGTGAAGCTTGGTCAGACTGTTTCCTTCACCTGCGTGGCTGGAGGGGCTGACGTTCTGGCTGAGCTGATTTCGTCTCCTCACCCACCTGGGGACCTTCACTGCAAGTGAGAAGAGGACGGGACCAGCAATAGGAAGGCCATGGAAGCGAAGGTTGTGAAATCTGGTGGATCAGACAGGAGTCTTGTAAGAACATGGGAGGCTGGGGTTGGGTTTCTTTTGGAACACAGCATTCTCTTAAAATGTGTAAGTTGTTTTGCTTCCTGGGCAGTGAAACCATACCACTGAAGTGATGCTGCTTTTTCCCAATGTATTCCAGCAGGTCTTTCTGTTGGAAGTAGGGGAGACAAGGTTTTGGATCCAGTTGAACACAAGACAGTTGAAGGGGCTAAGTGTTTTCTAAAGATGTACTGAAAAGCCACAAGATGCGCCGCATCGCCTCGCGTGGATATCCCCTGCCAGACAGACATACTCACAGTGACAAGTAGAAGTCCTGTTTTACTTCTAAATAGGTACACTAAGTGTGCGTGCGCATTTGTGTTTCCAGTCGCTACAGACTGTCACGTTACACCAAGCCACCTTTGCCTTGGCCAGATGACCACTCAGAATCACATCTGCTCCTGAGGTTGTTTAGGGTTGGTGTGTAATTACTCTCTTACCCTTCTCTTTCCCTCTTCTCTCTAAAGCCGCCTCGTTTTCCATTCTCCCTACACACTTAATCAATCCTTCCTGCTCCTCCCTCCCTCCACTTGCTGCTGTTGTGGCTAATCCTGATGTTTCTGGTCTTTCCTGCCACAGCTGTTCTGTTGTCCTCCCACCAGCCTACGCTGAGAACATGGACACTTAGCAGGATTGTGCTCGTGAAACCCCAGAGAAACTTTATGTAGGAACCAGTGCAGACACAGTTTTAAACCGTAGCCTTTTTCATGAAATGTCTGCATTGGTTCTGTGGAGCATTTTGAATGTGAAAAGCCAGAAGAAAACAACAAAGGTGCAAAGGTGTATGGTAAGAAAGTTCAGCTAAAGATGGATCAGTAGAGCAATATTTATACTGCTCTTAAATGAATATATTTCCAGCTACTGAAGACTTGCTGTGGTCTCCCATATTTCAGGCTTTTGCAAAAGACAGCTGCTAATCTGCGAGGCGGCTTGGAGTTACATCCTTTTCCATGTTTTCCCAAGACTTGTGTTATCTTCCCAACTCACCCTGTTACAGGCTGCAATGTCGTTCTGCTGCTTGACCCCAAGGGCTGACTGGACTGGCGTGGTACCATTTGACACGTCTAGTTTCAGTCAATGGGCACAATTAATTAGTTAGATTTGAGGGACTCTGCTGTGGCACTAAGCTCTTTGTTGATGGAAGTGAAGCCATCTCATGTTAGACTGACACCCTGCCAAGTGCTGCGTGCTGTGCAAACTTTGTTCAGGCTTTGGTACCTTGTCTGAAATGCTGTCTCTATAAAATGTCCTTACAAATTCTCCTTTCTTACTTATTCAGAGTTCATTTAATGGTCATGAGAAACTGCCATGCTTTGAGACAATTTTTGTTGTTTCTGTGTGATAGATTAGCTAATTTGCATGCTTCCTTATACCGCCTGACAGGGTGACAGTGCTGTCATTCGGGGAGATCATCTGCAGGTTTGAGAAAACACCTGAATCTCTCGGTGACCCTTTCCCTCTGAGGCTGCCAGCAAAAGGCTTGAGTGAGAGCAAGGCTCTTCCAGGAACGGAGCTAAGGCTTCCGACTCATTTCCCACAGGCATGGTAGCCCGTATTGTGCTGCTGAACCCTGGAGCGGATGATAAAGTCCTTCCAACTACTGAAAAGTGCTGTTTCCAACACTCAAGTCAAGGGAGCTGGCAGCAGACCTTACACCTGAGCCGTCCTTGTCCTCAAGACGGCAGATTTGTTCTGCAGCCGGGCAGCTGGCAGTGAAGACCTGGTGCTGAAGGCACGAGTCAGGACGTAAAAGGTGGCAGCGAGGGAGCCCTTTGGGTGCTATGTCAGCTCCAATTGCAAAATGTTCCCAGCAAGACAGGGAGAGAGAACCACCGTGAGCCCCAAACAGCAGAGCAAAGCATCAGCTTCAGCCGTTCTATCACCTGAAAGATGCCAATTAAGCAGAACTACTGTCTCCGTTAAGCAGCAGCGACCCTGGCCATGTGTATCATTAGGTTTAGATAGCTTTCTTACTAATTAAGCACAGTTGCTTATTAATTGTGTCCTAATTTCGTGGAGTGTGCAGAATAAATAACAATTGAATTGGACTGCTCCACCGATCTGATTTTTTGGTTGGGTATTTTTAGTTAATCTTTTAAGTTGTAATAATGAAAGAGGCAAAATATTGTAAACTGTTTCACAGAATATAATGCAAAAAAGTTCTCTGTAATAGAAATGCTTCAAAACAAATTTGAATATCCTTGGAGTTCATTCTGTTGCTTTAGTCAGACTTAGTATCATCCTCATGGCCTGTTTGCTCTGTATGCATAAAAAAAAACCCCTTGTGCTAGCCATAGCTCAAAAGAGCTAATAATTTCTCACTTCTGAGTATCAAAAGTAGTGCGAGCATTCAGTGTAATGTCAAAAAATAATCAAGCTAATAATGCTTCATGCAGCTTCTTACTTTCCCAGGTGTTGCTGAAGTCCCAAATGTAACAAGTAGGAGGAATGACACAGTAAGGAAGAGCACCTGAGCAAACAAAATATGTATAGGAAGCGCTGAGACACAGTATTAAGGTTTTCTTCTGAGTTTAGGATGCCTAGATTACTTTTCCCAGTAAGTGTTTATTGTTGTTGTTAGTCAAAAAAAGCTACAGTACCTCTGTCCCTTCTCACAGTGGGGGAGCTGTGGTAGTGGCCAGGACAGGAGTGGGGAGGAGGGCTGGTGGCTTTCCTCAGCCGCAAGCTCCCGTTTGTCGGTGCGTGAAGCCTGATTACTGGGTTAAATTGATCCTTCAGTTCACTTTATAAACAGCTTTGCCGATGGTGGTTACAATCCCTCGCCCCAGCGTGCGTTACTGGCCCCTCTGCAGGACCTCACCACTCTTGCAGCAACTCTGGAAGAAGACAAAAGGTGCTTGATACCAAACTTTTAAAACACAGGTACCAGCATTTAAATTTCTAGCTCTTACTTGAGAAGTGTAAGTAAACATTGTGGCTTAATGTCCTTGAGAAGGACTGCTGGCTTTGCTGTCCTCTCCAAAATACCTTGCTCGTTCAGCCAACCATTTTTAAAGACTTTGCATACTATACATCTAACATGAGGTCATGAATTCTGAGATGATGCAGTAACGAAGAGTGTGGAAGTAATCCGGGTTAGATGGATGGACACTTCGTAGAAGCCAAAATTCCTTTCAGTTGTTGGGGTGAAAATCTAACCTCCATCTAAATTTTAGGTAACTAGTGAAGCAGGGAGCAAAAAATGTGTCTGAAATGGCAGAATTCCTTGAGTATCATAACGTGAGTTTCTACACAACTGTGCTGTATGCACCATGCGCCTGTGCACTGAGTCTATCCCCCAAAAAGTTTCAAGTCAGTTCCTCAGATTGCTTGTCAAATGTAGTCCTATGGATATTGGCAGTAACGTTCATTTTTAAGCTGCTTTAAGTTGTTACTTTTATTTTCAATAGCTTAGTTTAATAAGTCAGCCTTCCTAAATGGCTGTTGGCCAAGACTGAGGGCTGGAAGAGAAGACTCCGTGGGAGCTGCAGAAGATGCAGGCAGTAGGTGACTTCATGCCTGTGGTATGTCAGTTGTCCATGCAGGCTCTGGCTGAACTGGGCCTGAACTTCTGCTTCATGCTTTGGGGGAAGGATCACGATGCAAAGAAAATGGAGTGATCTCTTGCATTTGGCTTGCTGACAAGTCAGATAAGGCCCTAAGAGATTAACATATCTAGGGCCGGTAACCCAGCATCATAAAAATATATAAATATATATACACTTAAAATAAACTTGGATCTTTTAAGTGAATATTGTAAAACTTGGGTAAGACAGATAGAGTCACCTTTATACTCTCACTTTGTGGAAGAATTAATGCAATTTAAATTACTGTTGTCCCCTCAGCATTATACATACTGAACTCCCTCGTCATACAATACACTTCACTAGTTCAATTTTTTTTTCAAAATAAATCAAACTTGCGAAAAAAGGTTTTTAGTGATAAGGACGAGAAACCCAAGCGAATTGTGCATAAGTGATTTACCTGCACACAGAAAAGAATGTTTTTTGTGTTAATTAAAAGATATATATCAGGGGACTTTTCTTTCTGTCAGCCTCCGCTCTTCTTGAGATTTGCATGGTTTCATCTGAAATAAAATGCTCTGTTCTCATAGTAGCTTATTCAGTCTTATAACTTTGGGAACAGACAATTTATTGAGAGCCGTATCAGTAAAAGATGAATTGTTAGATGCATGTTCCACACAGTGATTTTATTCAACAACTAAAAGATTAAGGGCAATTCTTTCAGGAAAGTCCCCTGAGTTTGAATGCTTTAGTTTGTAGGTGTCCCTGGAGGACATTGGAAGTAGAAGGACATGAATGTGACGTGTCTTAAACTTTAATCAAGTCTAATCTATGGTCACAGTTACTTAAAAACTTCGATCGTGATCATATCACTTCGCCATAGTGTCACCACAGAAGACAAATATGATTGTTTGGATGCCCTGATTTTGCATTTCCATGCTTTACCAGGATTTGATTTATTTTATGTTTTGTCTCAGTTTTTTATCTGCTGAGCCTATTCTGCTTGGATTGGAGACAGCTTCAAGAGACAAAAGTAATATTTTTAAATTAAAATTACTGATACTGTTCTCAGTCTGTGTTATTAACACTCCTATTTTTTTTTTCTGGGAATATGGAAAGTGTCATGAGAGATCCATTATGCTGAGCCCTTAGAATCAACACAAAGAAACCTTTACAAATGGAAGAGAGGGACTTGTGAAGAGTGGAAGGAAGGCTACAATACCAAAGTAAACAGCTGAACTTCGATATCAAAAGTAATTCTTCCTGAGACATAAAAGATTTAAAGGAGTTCTATCTAAATAGCTTCAAGGCAAATAGAACATCAGATTTCCTGAACAGATAAACACAAAGTATGTGACACTTGCACACTTCTGCTAGCTTTTGATGAAAGGACTGGAGGCTGTTATGTGCAGAGACAGTAGTAAAATTTTGCAAAGCCAGCACTGTGTCATGCCATACGAGAGAATATTGAAGAACTCTTAGAAGTGGGTTACCAAGGTGTCGTATCACCTATAGATGTTATTTTACAGAAGGCACTGCTGGCCAGGAGGTATCGTCTGTGTCCATAGAGGTTTCAAGGGAAGCCAGAGAACCTTCTTCCTGCAAGTCAGAGGCCCAGGGTCCATTTGCTCTGTCCAACAGGACAGAAGCAGGCAAAATTACGTTTGACCTCAACTCACTGTCAAGCAATAGCTAAGCAAGTTTCTCAAAAAAGCACAAGTGTTAACTTCCATGAGTAAGCGATTAGTTTCCATAGGTAATGGAGGCAAAGGTCAGATGCTCGTATTTCAGGAAATATTTCAGGCATTAAGTGGAGAGATCTGTTATTTGATGCTACTAGCGTATACAAGGTGAAAACAAAGGAACTTCTGGAGGACTAGTTGAAAAGGTTGGGACCAAAGCTCAGAAAGAAGAGGTGCATATTTATTTGTAAAACTGATGTAACTCTTGCTTTAAATGTTTCATTTAACTTCAGGAGGGTTCATTGTCTCATCCTTTCTAATGCAGGGCCTTTTTAGATCTGTTTCTTGCTTGAAGTAAAAACTAGAGACACAGACTCAAGTATGCTATCAGTGCAGGTTGCTCCACTGTATTCTGGACCTTCACCTGGTCTTTCTGGACAGCAGAGGTTCCCTCCGGTGAACATACAGGTAAGGCATCTCTGCTCTGTATCAAGCAGCTGCTGGAAGCTATTTTATCAGCATCTTGCACACATCTTACTGGTCAACAAAGTTTTTTGTCTCTGGGGTCTCTGTACTTCTGTGGAAAACACTGAGGACACGTCCTCCTGGTAGTTAGACAAGGAGGTCTACACACACACTTTTTTTCACTCTTTTTTTTTTGAGGGGGGGTCAGAAGGGTGGAACACACATGATGAGTGGATGTGTTTCATTCTCTGCAATATACTGAATGAGTCCTTGAAAGCTTATATATCTCCTTACCTATCAATTACTTCTAATGAACAGTCTGTGACAGTGTATTCGCCCCATGGACTGGGAAATTCTGTACATGTTTGCAGAACAAGGTCATAGTAGTAACTACAGAGCCACTTCTCCTTGTCCAGCACGGCTGGAACTTGGACAGGCTTTAGGGGACAGGGTTGGGTTTCTGCTATAGGTGCAGAAAGGATTGCTCTAAGATTGGGATTCCCAGCAGACAGCTGTCTGAAGAGGATTTCCCTTCACAAGGATATGAATGTTTCTAATTCCACCTCCCCAGATAATTTTAGGTAAACTGGGATGATCAAGAAGATGACCACAGGGCAGAGCTGAAAGGACTGTGCATAAATCACAATCATTTCCCACAGCATCCTCGCAGCTAAACTGAGGAAGTGTGGTCTGGATGATCAGGTAGTGAGGTGGATTGTGAACTGGCTGAAGGAAAGAAGCCAGAGAGTGGTGGTCAATGGGACAGAGTCCAGTTGGAGGCCTGTGTCTAGCGGAGTCCCTCAAGGGTCGGTACTGGGACCAGGACAATTCAATATATTCATTAATGACTTGGATGAGGGAATAGAGTGCACTGTCAGCAAGTTCGCTGATGACACCAAACTGGGAGGAGTGGCTGACACACCGGAAGGCTGCGCAGCCATTCAGAGAGACCTGGACAGGCTGGAGAGTTGGGCGGGGAGAAATTTAATGAAATATAACAAGGGCAAGTGTAGAGTCCTGCATCTGGGCAAGAACAACCCCATGTACCAGTACAAGTTGGGGACAGACCTGTTGGAGAGCAGCGTAGAGGAAAGGGACCTGGGGGTCCTAGTGGACAACAGGATGACCATGAGCCAGCAGTGTGCCCTTGTGGCCAAGAAGGCCAATGGCATCCTGGGGTGTATTAGAAGGGGTGTGGTTAGCAGGTCGAGAGAGGTTCTCCTCCCCCTCTACTCTGCCCTGGTGAGGCCGCATCTGGAGTATTGTGTCCAGTTCTGGGCCCCTCAGTTCAAGAAGGACAGGGAACTGCTAGAGAGAGTCCAGCGCAGAGCCACGAAGATGATTAAGGGAGTGGAACATCTCCCTTATGAGGAGAGGCTGAGGGAGCTGGGTCTCTTTAGCTTAGAGGAGACTGAGGGGTGACCTCATTAATGTTTATAAATATGGAAAGGGCAAGTGTCATGAGGATGGAGCCAGGCTCTTCTCAGTGACATTCCTTGACAGGACAAGGGGCAATGGGTGCAAGCTGGAACACAGGAGGTTCCACATAAATATGAGGAAAAACTTCTTTACGGTGAGGGTGACCGAACACTGGAACAGGCTGCCCAGAGAGGTTGTGGAGTCTCCTTCTCTGGAGACATTCAAAACCCGCCTGGACGCATTCCTGTGTGATATGGTCTAGGCAATCCTGCTCCGGCAGGGGGATTGGACTAGATGATCTTTCGAGGTCCCTTCCAATCCCTAACATTCTGTGATTCTGTGAAATCATGCCGGGTGTGCAGGTGACTGCTTGTATGTAGCATGATTTGAAAAAAAGGTTGTTACATATGACTGTCTTTTCCAAAAGCCACAAGGACGATCTGGGGAACTACAGGCAGGTCAGCCTCACTTCGGTCCCTGGGAAAATCATGGAGCATCCCCTTGGAGCACATTTCTGGGCACATAAAGAAGAAGGTGAATGAGAGCCTTCAGCGTGGCTTTACCAAAGGCAAATCATATCTGACCCTCCTGTTCACCTTTTGTGATAAAATGACCAGATTTGTGAATGAAGGGAGGGCACTGGATCTCATTTACTTCAGCTTTAATCAGGTGGATGCTGTTCATGTAAACTTTAGCAAGATTTCAACGTTGTCTCCCATAATATTCATGCATCTAAGCTGGGAACTTGCAGTCTGGATGGGTGGACAACTAGATGGGTAAGCAACTCTGGATGGCTGGGCTTAGAGCGTCGTGGTTAATTGGTCATATACCTTCTTCCTGGGAGCTGGTAACGAGCAGAGTACTGCAGGTCTGTCCTGTGACCTGTCCTGTTGAACATCGTAATCACTGGACTGGAGGAAGTGGTGAAGGGCTCTCTTGTCAAGGTTGCCAGTGGCACCAAACTGGGATGGTTGTATCAGTCAATAGGCTTGATGCTGAGGCTGCCATCCAGAGGGATATAGACAGGCTGGAGTGGGGGGCCGACAGGAGCCCTGTGCAATTCGGCAAGGATAGCTGAATTCATACAGCTCTCTGGAATTCACAGAGAAACACCCACTAACTCTTATTTCAGATGTAGGAATCTGCTGAAGCATTGCAGACAAGCTTGTCGCTTCGTCCATGGGGATCAGCACTATAAAGAAAAAGTAAATAAGCAGAGTAACCCTATTAACCCATCCTTAACCAATCCTGACACAAGTTTACAGCTCTGGCGTCTTGCAAGGTGATTGCAAACTATTCCATGGTGATTTCTTTCCTGTCAAATACAAACAGATGAAGATATATCACCATCTTTCCTAAACATTTTCCTTAATTGGGGTGCAGGAGAAGGGTGTCCCTGGATTATATAATTTATCTGAATATTTATGCTTTGGTTTTGCTGTGCTTCAGGTAAGTTCCCAGCTTCTCACATTTCCTTTCTGATCAATTTTGGACAAATTCAAAACCTGACACCTATTTTTAGCTGCTGCTTTTTTATTACTACTTTAGCGCCAGGATATGAACAGAGCTGTTGGAAATGCTCGCAGTGGTAGGAAAAAGTCTGATGCTGAAACACTCCAATAAACTTCTGTAGCAATGGGATTTTCTGAGCTTAGCTGTCCATGTGACCACAGCAACATGGAACTTGTCTTCTTTGTGGTGCTGTTTTCATAATCTCAGTTTTCTTTTTATTAATCCCATATCTCAGGAAACAGGAGATTTGCAGTGAAGATGTCATATTTATCAGAAAGGAAGATGATGTTTTTTGATGAAAAGGATGAGAGAAAACAGCATAAAATTGTGCACAGACCTATATTGTGGGTCAGGAGCTGGTGCCTCTGCCGCCTTGTCCTCTGTGCAAGGCGTGAGCTCCCAAGCTGGTATGGCCGTATTTGCTGCCGCTGTGATGCCTGGAGGTGTGCAGCTAGGCACAGCAACCATACCACACCTACCCAAACTACGTTGATGTTACAGGCTCTGGGGAGAAATTAAGCTTTTCCTACACAGCTGAACCTGGTCCAAGAGACATATATGGGATGTCATCTGCCTCAGTGCACAGACTTCATGTCCTGGGACCTTCACGTGAAAGGCTCAAGCACTGACCACGTATGGCTACAGCTGTATGCCAAAGCGTATACGAGAAGAGGCGGGAGTCGTCCCACACAACAGGTTTGCTGACCCACACCACAAGCAGGTTTGGGGCTGGTTTGAGAAAAGGTCCTCTGTAGCAGGCTGCTGGTGGATGTTATGTCCCTTTCTTGCTTCAGGATCCCAGAGGGGAGGGGCAAGTGGCTGGCAAAGTCGTGGAGCAGGAGAAGGGCACTTTAATCGTGTTGCAAAAATAGCAGCTGTGAGCCTTGTGGCGGGGTGGCATGAGCCAAGGATCGAATGAGCAAGTCCCTGTCTCCTCGTGTTCCCCGGGAGGTCGTGGGGCAGCATGCTCCAGAGGACCATGGGGGCCTGCCCAGCCCCAGAGGGTGTGCAGACCATCAGTGGGTATTTTTCTGGATTGTGATAGCATACCTGTGAAACCAGTTTATCGATTTGCTGCAATTTATCTGCCTTATGCTGATAGAGAGCTGTTTCTGCAACTTCTGAATTTATTTAGCCCAAAGCAAGACCAGCCAGTTCTCTTGCATATACTGGAAGCCTACTGTAAGCAGCAAGAGTGAAGATGAACAGAAATGAACCGAAGGAACAGGTGCTGCTGTAGAACTGGGAATTGGGGCTAAACTGTCATTCACATGCATAAGCACAATTCCCACTGATTTCATATCTCACATCTCTGACTATCTACACACATGGTGTCTTTATCACCCAGTCCACGCCATACTTCCCATCCTTCTGTGCCCAGTTCTGCTGTCAGATGAACCCCTATGGCTTTTACCAAAGCCAATTGGAATTTCAAATATGTTTTACATGATATTTTAAGTCAGTAAGTCTTGTTTTCACAAGATCCAGTACAACTAGGAATTTGTTTTGTTGTAATAGTGGGTCTTGTTTTTTCCTAAGGTTCCCATGATGCATATGTTGCCAGGCTTTTATGGGATTGGACACATTAAATTACTTCATATGATTCCCTCTGTGACTATGGAATGTCTTGCCTACAGTAATTGGGTAACTGAAGATTTGTTAATCATATCATGGGGAAAGTATAAGACAATTGCTAAATATACCAACAAGGAAAGAAAATTGATGTCTGTAAGTTGGAATTGCTAGTTAAAATGTTAAAAATATGAATAGAATAGGATGATAGCATTTTAAAAATCTAAGTATTTACAAAAGGGCAGAATCAAAGATTGAAGCCAAGGCAGATAGATAGATAGATACCTTGAGACATTCGTATCAAAAATCTTATCTCTGCTTGTGTCCTGTTACCCACTAAAGCAAAGATCTGTTTACGTTCACCTGCCTTACATCTGATTAACTTCCAGTATCAGCTTCAAAACTTCTCTAGTTGTCACTGTGTTGTGACCCAAGACCTACATTTCCTACTGTGAAAGACCAGACACCAACTCCACCGAGCCACCATGCTCAGGCATCCCTGCTGCTTTTCCCACATCGTCGTCCAAGGAAAGACAGCCACCCCTCTGCTGCAGTTTTGCCCTGCAGTTGGCAGCTCAAGGCTAGACCTCTGCTAAAACCAGACTTGCCTGCAGTCTGTACTGGGCCCATGGAAGTTCCCATTCACATGCAAAGTTAAGAGAGAGTCTGGAGACCCCAGAAGGGAAAAGCTTTTGGCTGCCCCCAGTGCCTTCCCATGGGGCCACCCACGCTTTCCTTCACAGGAGCCGGATGAGTAAGCGTAGGTGAGACATGGTGACACTGAGTATGTGGAGTGGAAGTCCTACTACACATTTCCTTGTCACTGTCCCAGCAGACCTTGTGCTTATTTTGCAGAGGATGAGCTGATCCTTTCAGCAGGTTGTCTCGCCTCCCCATTGTGCAGGAATGAGACCTGCAAGTGTTATGTCTCACTCAGCCTCAGGAGAGCTACGAAATAAAAGAGACAGCTAGCAGCTAGTGGCAGAGAAAGAGAGGGAAAGAAAGGGAGGTAAAAAAAAAGTCTCTACAAGTGGAAAGTTGTAGAAGGATGCTGCAGCAGGGCTATCAGAGCAGCAAACCCTGCTCATTTCAGCCTTTATGCAAACCTCCACGGTCCGCGTCTATACCACACAAGAGAAGCTCCTTCCTATCAGTTATGGAGCAGTCCTTATATCCTTTAATTACAACAGAGAAGCACCCTCTGAATGGTGAGAGGCTCCAGCTGTACTGCAATGCATGCAGCCTCAAGGATTATCCTTCCCTTTTTTCCTTAGGGTTTGTCTCCATCCTGCTTTAGAAAGGCACCATAGAGCTCCAGAGAGGATGCTGTATCCTTCCCAGCACTCACTTGGCTCTCCTCTGGGCTTGCGAGCTCCCAAGGCTGCTGTCTGCTGCCGGTACCATCGCTCCCTGCAGTTTGGTTGCCTTAGTGAACGGCACCTTTCATCCACACAGGCTTCACAAGGATGCAGCAGCTGTGGAGAGAGGCATCAGCAGGAAAAGATCATTTAAACAGCCTGCCGGAGCGGATTCCCAGCCCCTTCTCTGTGCTTGCTGCAGGGCACTGTGCAGGCAAAGCACTACCTACTGGTCTTCACCTGGGCTGTGGCACCTAAGGCACAAAATAAGGAGGTGAAGATCAGTAGCTGTAGCACCATCAGGATGCTGGTGTCACACGGGACCTCTGCAACCTGGGATAGCCACTGTCCCAGACATTCGCCTGTGCTGTCAGCTGGTTCAGCTGGGCACTGCAGCTGGTGAGCTGTTTAGTTTCAAGCCAGCTTGTTTTGGCATAGAGGATGCTTTGCTTCCAAAGTGAAATTTTGCTCTGTGGCACACCTGAAGCACCAGCAAGTTGTCGAGCCAGAGCCCTTTGCAGAAACATTAGATATGGAGAAGTTTTCCCAAGGTCTGGTGGCAACCTTAATTCTTGAAATAAGGCTCCACTGGCTCCTGCTCACAGTCACTGTACCACTACATGGAGGGCACAGCTCAGCTGGCTTTTGACCCATGCAACAGCTTATCTTGAAGTAATCCATAGTCCCTTATGAACTACGTCTTTAATTTTCAGGCTGGGAGTGTGGAGATGGGCTGGAAAGAGAGCCATCTACCACATCTTTTCCCTTAATTCCCCCTTTCAGCTCTTACCCCTCTCTCTCTGCCAGCCAAGCAATGGCAATCTGCAAGTTTGCTATCCCCAGCCCAGCAGCCTTGAGCTACTGATGGATCCCCATAAATTGTTTGTACAGCTTTTGTTTTTGGTCTGAACTAGGTATAATGTAAGTTTTTCCTTTCTCAGAAATAAGCAATTCAGCAAACAGGCAGTATTAGAAGGAGTGCTTTACTGCCATGTGTATGGGCTGGGGTTTGTCTGAACAGCCAGGTCCCCTTTTGAATATTGATGTTCTTGGTCCAGCTCTGCTCAAGCAGCTTCTCGCATGCCTCTACCTCTTTCTTCCAATGAGCTAGGAAAATAAAATCTGAAAAATAGCAGCGGTATTAGGACAAATGAAATTCACTATTTTAAAAATAGTTGAAAAATATCAATACTTGTTTTTAAAGACCATCAGCTTATTACCTGAGAATTTCTGGGTGGTCTGGAAAAAAAAGTTTCTGCTTCCCCATCTCTATGTAAAAGTGAAGGCTGAAGTACAGAGGTGCTGTCGGTGTGTTTAGGGTGGTGCAGAAAGTCGATGGGAGGCCGTGGATGGAGCAAGCTGGGAACGTGTAGCGCATTCAGAGGAGGGAATAGGAGAAGAAGGCTTATATATTTGGCAGCCAACATATTTTAAAATGGGACTGTTGCTACATTTTTCCCTTTAGCTTGAGGTTTGGCTAAAATATAGATGTCTATTTTCAATTTAAAACACTGTTTAGCAAGTAGGACACTTGTAGAAAGGGTTGACGGGCAGCCCCCGGGGAGCGATGCCCTCTCCTTCTGCCTAGGGACAGTTGTCTCTGCGCAGGCTGCCCGGCCTGCCCGGTACAGCCTGCCCTCCTCATGCAGCGGTGGCTGGTCTCTCCTGTGAGCGGTGATGCTGCAGCATGAGGCACCCGGGGAAACCACACGCTCTTGGGCTCCGATCTTCGATTATTTATGATCTTGCCTCAAGCTTGAGCTGTGGGTCCCTACGCGGTTGCCTCTGTAGCTTCACTGTTATTACTGTTTCTCTGGAGCCTTTTATTTGCCTCGTTCCTATTCTTGGGGAAGTTGCTAAATTAAAATAAATTCTGTAAATTCCATGGATAATATACAGCTTCAGTGACACGGCCTGAAGCTTTTATTGGCAACAATTATCTCTAACTACAGATTCTTTTTTATACACCTTTCCTTCCCACTAGCTCGGGTATGGAGAAGCTATTGCTGAGGCAATAATTTTCTCATATACCTGTTTATGATTTTGTTCCTTCAGCCCGTAGGAGAAGGAGAGTCACTGCCTGAGAAGGACGCTCAGAGCCAGGTGCCCAGCTTGAAAGTGTGCTGCAATTTTGGTACAGGGAGAGGATGAAGCTGGATGAAATTCCTCCATTTGTGCTGTGCAGAATTCGTGGCCTGAGGGATTTCCCCTGGCATAACTTTTAATCAATCATCAGTGGCATTTTTTTCAGTTCCTTGCTTTCTGCATTAACAGCACATGGGCATGTGTTTGGTGTTTGAACATGACTGCAAATAGTGACTACTAGATGCAGTCCTGCTGTTTGCTAGCACTGAAGAGGCATGACAAAGAGCCTGATTCGTGCTTCCGCGGCGAGTTGCTTCATGTCTCTGACCGCATAGGAGGCCCTGCCAAGAATAGGCAAGAAAAAGGTACTGTCAGTTCAAGGTTCCACTTTTTAGTATGCTTCCTAGTTCTTATATGGCAGAGTGATGTAGAAAAGACATTTGCCTGGAGATCTCCGTTCCCAAGAGCAGTTACGAGCTTGGGGACGTAGTTTCACAGGATGGTCAGGCCAGAGCTGTGCCTCTTAGAATCATAGAATCGTCTTGGTTGGGAAGGACCTTTAAGATCATCAAGTCCAACCTGCCAGCAACCAAGCAGCACAAGTCTCTGCTCTCATCTAAAGCTCCTTTGCTGGCCCAAACGTCTTCCAGAAATTTTGCCAGGGTGGCTCTGAGACGCCAGAGGTTACGACCGATTATGCCAAAGCCACCAATGCCTTTGCTGTGCCCAGTCACCAGGTCCACCTTGCACGTCCTCGGTGCACTCGATGATCTTAAGGGTCTTTTCCAACCTAAATGATGCTATGATTCCTCTCCTTATTTTGCTCCTCAGCTTGTTGAGCCCTGGCATCCTTCCAGCTTTACAGCCCTGGGCACTGAACACCTACATTTGCTTTGGATGCCTGGTGGAGGGGAGATCTCCCTAGCTGAAGGAGGAGCAGGCTCTGATGGCTGGGTTACAAGCTTGTGCGTGTGTGTGCATGTGCACGTGCAGGCACCAGCCCCACAAGGACGTAGCCCTGACGGTAGGACAGCGTCTGACTGCCTGGGCCGAGATACCTCGGCCAGACTTGCAGTTCCCACAGAGACTCCAGCCACCAGAATCCCACCTCCCTTTCCTCGCCGTCCTTCCCCCTGCCCTTCCCTCACTTTGGGGGATGTTTCAGGCATTTCGACATCACCTGAAGAAGCTCTACTTGTTGGCAGGGTTTAACTGAGTTGTGCACCCTTGCCTCCCAAGCAAAGAAAGGGCTGAGGGCAGGAGGGAAACAAAGTCCTCAAGGACGGTATATCAGATGCTTTGACTGGAAATGCAAACTATAGAACTGGGTAACACTAATGTTCTAGGTACAACAAAATAAATTACCTAATTATTCATCTGTTCTCTGATGAAAATCTACTGGTTTGGACTGGCCTAATTTTCTCTTTGTCTGCAGCTCTCTGATCACATCCTATTTAATTTCCCCTTTCACTGAGAAACCACGCTTCCAAATGTGAGCGTTGTTAGCGTGCTCTGCCTAATTAGTTATAATAATCTTTGTTGAGGGACGCTGAATTCAGAGAAATCCAGTAAAAACTGTTTTATTTCTTTTTCCCCCCATTAGCCTTGTCTGTCAGGCTGGTTTTTGTTGTTACAGTGCCAACCACATCTGGTAAAATTTCCATAGCCCTGAGGCCACTGGCAAGCACAGCCGGCATGGAAAGCATCTGGCAGCATGTGAAGGAGGATGAAGGCAGGGACGGGTGCTGTCCTCCAGCTGGAGACAGCCAGCAGAGACCTTCAGACCGAGGCTTAGTTCACAGTGTGCTCCTTCTGGGGGGATGTTACGCCATTTTATTTACAACCCGTGAAGGGTTTCACCGTCCACCTGCTGGGAAGACACGTGAACAGAGATTTTAGGAGCCTCTGGACAAAGCGGTGCCCTGTTTTGCTCGGCAGCAGGAGAGCTGCCACCAGTACCCCGCGGTGGCACAGTCTGCTCCGCCTGCTTTGGCTGGCCTGCAGGCACTGCCCGAGCGGGGTGTTTTTGCAGCTGTTAACTTTCTTGTGGGGTTTATTTGCGCTCATATTTTCCTTACTTGATTTCTCGATTGTTGCCCTACCTGAAAATACTTTTTGCAGAGGTTTACACCCTTGGCTTGATGGAGTGTTTTCTGTACCTACGCAACCAGTCCTGCCCGTGAGGGCTACCAGGCTGGCACAGAAGTGCTGACCCCGTAGGCGGACCCACCCCAGATTTGTCCCCTTGGGTCCCACTGTGCAACCAAGCCAGTGGCCAGGCATCCTCCTGAAAGATGTTTTCTTGCAGAAACTGTGTGTTTTCTGATACGTAACTGCACCTTTGAGCCTTCTATGTGTGATACGCAACTGTGCCCTGGGTTGGACCTGGCAGATGATCCAGCTCTGGGTGGATCTGGCGCTGCTCTTCAGGAAGGCATGCTGGAGCCAGTGCCCCCTCCTTCTGAGGCTTTGAACACTCAAGAAGCATCAGACTGGAGCACTTCTCCTATGAAGACAGGCTGAGAGAGTTGAGGTTGTTCAGCCTGGAGAAGAGAAGGCTCCCAGGAGACCTTCTAGCAGCCTTTCAGTATCTGAAGGGGGCCTACAGGAAAGCTGGAGAGGGACTTTTTACAAAGGCATGTAGTGATAGGACCAGAGGGAATGGTTTTAAACTGAAAGAGGGTAGATTTAGATTAGATATTAGGAAGAAATTCTTTCCTGTGAGGGTGGTGAGACACTGGAACAGGTTGCCCAGAGAAGCTGTGGCTGCCCCCTCCCTGGCAGTGTTCAAGGCCAGGCTGGATGTGGCCTTGCGCAACCCGGTCTAGTGGAAGGTGTCCCTGCCTGTGGCAGCGGGGTTGGAACTGGGTGATCTTTAAGGTCCCCTCCAACCCAAACCATCCTGTGATTCTGTGATTCTATGACTTACAGGGCAAGCCATCAGCAGCTCTGTTGGCTGTGCAAAGGCAAGCAATACACATGCAAGCTGCGGGTCACGTTATGAGGGCTTTTCCTAGGATTCAAGAAAACTTTATAAATGAACCGTAGAGCAAAATGGATGTAATTTTTCAGAGCTCACTGTATATAAAGACGGCATTTACCCAGAGAAGTGCTGTTTCCACAGTATACAGAGAACAGGAATACACTGTTAGATTGATCCCTTGTAGCTGAAAATTACCATTACATTTCAATTGCATACAGGCATCTTAAACTATTAATGGGATTCCTGCCTGAGGGTAAACATTGTAGATTCACATTCTGAGATTTTTAAGAGCTCTTTGATTGCTCAGAACTAGGGCTGTTAAACACAGTTATTTGCTTTATACATCTTAAATGGATCAATATCAACTGAAGAAATATCAGGGGGATAGAGAGTGAGAGTAAAGGAGCAGGAGTAAAGCTACTGCCAGTATCCCTCGGGTCTTAAGGGATATCTAAATATGACCAAGGTTTTGTCCCTTACCTGTAACCTTGTCACTGACCAGCCCCTGAATCCTAGGTGAAATTCATGCAGTTGCACTCAGCACATATGCTTTAAGCAAAAAACAAGCTGTCACCTTTAATCAGGCCTTTTCCAGCTGCTTAACTTTTCTGGGAAAAGGGACTGTAAAATCATTCTCCTTTTTCTGATGGGAAGCAGGTTGTCAAAGGCTACTTTAATAGAAAGCCCCATTTCTCTTTTCTCCTGAAAAATAAGACTTTGTGGACTAAAGTTTCCATGACAGAGTAGCAGGCGTTACACACAAGCAATGTAACTTCCCGCGGAGTGGTTTGGGAACGAGCCCCAGACCCATGCACACCATTCCCCTCACAGTTGCAGATGTCCCATGGCCTGTTCTCCGGAGTACCAAAAGTCTGCAGCCTACGAGCCGAGAAGGAGAACGGCCCTTGCAGCAGGGATGCTGTCCTGGGCAGTCCTGTGAGCTCTTGGTCGCCCGGAGGACTCGTCTTTGAGCTTCCCTCTCCATATGGGAAGCTAGATTTCACTCCTGGATCCAAATGGCTTCTTCTTGAACAGACACACCACTAGTCACGTCGCATGGGGCTTCAATCTGCCTCTTTGTCTTCATGCTGTGCCTTGCTCAGGCACCTGTGTCCAGTGCTGTTGTTCTTTCTACTCTTGTCCTCTCACCAGCTTCTTAAAGCTCTCTGTCGCACAGGAGAAGTCAGGCTGAGGTGGAAGAAGCTGCTTTGCCTTCTCCTTTCCAGGTTCCTGTTTGTGCTATTCCTCCTTTTGCAGCTGTCTTAGGGTAAGGTTTCATAAGATGGTGTGAGCCAACGTAACAGTTCACTGCTGCCAAAAGGGGATGGTTCCCACCCCAACCCTTGGCCAAAGTTCCTACCATCCTCTGCTAGGTATGCCATGCACTGGGCTCCTCTCTGAGCAAAAGCAGTGGGCAGGTTTTGCCATTTCAGTAGGTAAATGGGCACAGCAAGGGATGCAGTGGGATGGTGTGGCCAGCAGCAGGAGAAGTGGAACCAGCTCCTTTTTCTCAGTTGCAGGCAGCTCTGCCGGCTCAGCTGGGCGTAAAGCTGCAGTTGCAGATTGCAGCTCAGCTCTCTGCCTTGTGCAAGTGCTTCTCAGGTGCCACCTCGCTCCACAGAGAAGGGAAGAGCCTTCAGGATGGCAGAACATGCTGTGTGCTGAGCATGGAGCCAGGTGCCTGTGCTCGCAGGAGAAATTCATGGGAGAATTTCAAGACCTCGCTTTTGACAAGATGGTGATATTTGCTATTACAAACCCAGCCATGCAAAAAGAAAAGCTCTTCTCCAAACAAAAAGGACACATAGGCAGAGTTGTGCAGCTTCGAAAGGTACTTATCTTATGCCCAGACTCTGAAGAATGGTTCATTTTAATTCTTGTAAGTAAAATAACTTTCTGTTTGGGGATCCCATTGAAAAGAGAGCCCAACCGAACTATTTTATTTTTAATCCAGGCTAAGCCTATGCAGGCACTGGCATATCCTTTCTCATACGAAGA
This sequence comes from Nyctibius grandis, assembly GCF_013368605.1. Classification (NCBI taxonomy): domain Eukaryota; kingdom Metazoa; phylum Chordata; class Aves; order Nyctibiiformes; family Nyctibiidae; genus Nyctibius; species Nyctibius grandis. Next base: position 58,624,471 of record NC_090659.1, on the reverse strand, counting down.
GTCATTCTCACCGAATTAAGTCATACCGTTGCTATCCATTCCATTCAATCTACACATTTCTTTATGCAGCCCTGCTGCCCTCTGACTTTCCAACAATGTCAGAAAACTTCAAAGCTGAAGTAACGACAATGGTGACTTAGCATGCCTTATAGGAAAAAGAGAAAGATTAGCCTTCTAACATCATGGAGAGAAGTGCTGTTATATTTGATGCCTCATTTGCCACAAACGGTATCTTAATACAAGCATGTTTCACGATATGTTAATATTAAATCAAGCATGTAATTATTAAGACTGATGTAACACACCTAGAATCACAGCACAGTAATTAGTCTTCCTAGTGCCACTAGTTCAGAGCATTTCAAAATGAATGGTGGTATTCAGAAACGTGATACTGTATGTTCACAATTCCCAAAGAGTAAATAAGATAATTCCATCCATCCCAATGCCACCAAAGATATAATATATCCAAATGTATTCAGGTTTTGAAAATGAGAATGAATTAACAAGATTTTCTAGTCTGAATAGATTGGATGGAGTTTCAAAGTTAGTCTTTGAACCAGATATTAAGTGGATTCTGTGGTACTTTGCAGTGTGGTCCATACATAGCAGACCACAGTACAGTGTAAGGTTCAAACGTAATGAAATAAAAAAAAAAAAAAACAAACCAAATGACGTTGTTTTTGATGGAATTACCTCTTCAGAAACTTTTAGGATGTAGAATAGCACACTGGCAAAGCATGATTATTCCAAATTCCCCGGGAAACAAAAGGATAAAGCATGTTGATACTAGAACGTGTTTTTTGGAGACTGAAAACTCAAATTTGATCCCTGAAGACGTATTTAGCTAGACTTGACATTCAGGCCCAGAAAGCTGTGCCAAGCCATCTAAAAGTCCAGGGCTTCATTTTTAGCCAGCCATTCCTACGTTACAAATGCACAAATGCCATTCAAAGTTGACCTAGAAAGAATTACGTGACACTAATATCGTAACACGAATCCATCTTCAGGAGCTGTCACACAGTTCTGATTTTGTCCAATACTCATATTTGTGAAGCTGAGGTTCAGAAGTTACAGTGTAGTAATTTGTTAACACTAGAGTGCAAAAGCTATCTGGCATAAGGCAGGAAAATCCAAAGCTGTGATATTTTCAGCCATCTATCAGGGCTTAAAAAATAGCTACCAAAAATCCCCCAAACCAAAGGAAAGTGCTTGAGGAAAGTACTTGGAATACATCACAGTCAATAGTGTGGATATCAAGGTCAGCAAGGTCAAGCTATTAACCATCATCAAACCACTTTTCAGACATGCGCACCGTCCAAATCCTTCAGTGGCATAAATCAACCTGATTAGAGTCAAGGAGGTAATAAATGATCTCCTTAAATCACGAAACCCTCCTTGGCAAGTCGCTCTCCATCAGAGATGTTTGCAAGGGCTGTGGGCTGGCCATCAGGAATTCTTTGCTAGGCAAAGCCTGAGCAGAGGGTGCGCAGAACTTGTGGGGTGAAGGCAACGCACACGCAGGTTCAAGCAGTGAAGTCTTCCATGTGTATCAGGACTCCCAACTCTTGGGCCCTTTGCTTATTTATTATTTCATTGAGCATTGAATATGTTCTACTCAGCTGCCAAAAAGCAGCAGATTTTGCTGAAGAGGCTGTTAGAGGAAATATTTCTTCTCTGGCCATCACCTGATGTTACTTTTACCCTTGCCAGATGACTTTGTGAAAGCATGCATCTCTGCTCTTGACGTCCTCCAAGACACATGCTGAACCTTATGCACTGCTAGCTTGTCCCAAGCCATCCTGTTCGGCAGCTTGCTGTTTCTGCAAGGAACATCACCATCTTCTGGCTCACTACGAGATCACTTCATTACTAGACAAGACTCAAAATGGAAATAAAACAGGTTTATTTGACCAAAGTAGAGTGTTAAGCAAGTGTAAAGTGTTAGCCCACTTACAAAAGACTGTAGCTGCCACTCATCCTCTGTTTTAGCTGTTCTCTTCTTCTCATTAGCTTTTCTCCCTGCCTGGCAGTGCTTTACTTCAAACAGCATCTTTTTAATGGGGGATCCTGTTCTCACCCTTTTTTTATTCCTGTTTGCACGTGAACATTTTATGGTTGCTCTTGAAGTGCCAGAGCACATTGCTCTACAAATATAGAGCACCTCTGTGTTGTGCTGATGCTTAGCCATTCATTACATCACTTTTTTTGACTGTGTAAGAATACTAATGAAGTATTTTAAATGCGAGCTGTTTGAGTAGAGAGTCCTTGAGTTTTTCCTCATCTATTTACCCCTTCTCTCAAGAGTCAAGCAATTTGCAACCATCAGCTGACTTCCTGATGTTTTACGAATCACACATACAGAAGGAGCCCTCTGGGACAGCACTTCTTGGTTTGTCTTCCTAGAGACAACAGGAACCTTTTTGTGAGCTACATGAAAATTTGCCACTTATACATTCTAAAATCCCTTACTTTTGACACATTTCTACTTCCACGGTTCGTGTGATGCCCTCAGTATCTGCAGGGACTGCACATGACTGTGATAGCGTGGATGTCTGACCTGCCACGCCAAGTGCCAGGGGATTCTCTTGCAGAGCATCAGTGTTTAAGCTCTGTGGAAGAAGCATGCTTTAGGAGGGAGTGGAAAAAGTAATAAAGTCACCATCACAATGAGCCTCGTTGTTTCATTTCAGCTTTTTCGTCACCAGCCCAGTCTTGATCTCGCTTGGCAATTTTTTCAGATTTCTCCTCCTGAAATTGGTGCAATAATAGGCCAGCAAAGGCCTAAGTGTTGACTTGTATTACTCTGGCCCTGACCTTTAAAATTCAATGCTAGCATAATTTGAGGATAGTAAACAACAAAAAAGTAAAACTATTTTTTATTTAAAGGGATTTTTGTCCCTCTTGAACAGTAATCATTCCTGCTAGAGTGATAAAAATTGAAAGAGCTGCAGATCTCTGTCTCATATTGAGTACTGAGTTCAGAGTCAACTTCTGCAGCCCTCAGATTAGGCTGCAGGAGAAGCAACAGGCAAAAAAAAGAAAGGAGAGGATGAGCTGGTCTGTCTGTGCTGTGAAAGGCACAGGGCCAACAGCAATTTCCTTATTCTCTTGGTAGTTTCATCCAAGTGGAGAGTAGCTCAAGAAATCCCTCATGCTTCAAGTGCTCCCCTGACACAGGGTGTGCGAGAGCAGTGATGGATCACAGGCGTGTTTGCTGGATCACTGCTGCACACCAGCCAGATCCAGGAGCAAACACTGTGTGATGGGTATAGGATGGGGATGCTGTATTTGCTCTGGGCTGGAAACGTTTGGAGCTCCTGCCTAATAAAGAGCTGGTCTCCATGCCCTGTGCTGAGTGAAAAGCTGGAAGAGCAGGACCTTTGGTCGCTGTGTCCTGCATGTGTGGTGGATGGAGAAGCAAGTGGTCCTTCCTTTATTCTGACATCCCAGGGGACATATGAGGGAGGTGGGCTTGCAGGAGAGTCCAGTGAGTGGGTAACATGCTTCTTCATGTTTAACCTTGCCTTGCACCAGGCTGTCCTTGGACTGGTGACACGGTGAAGTTGCGGCAGACATTTCTCAGGGGTCCTCTCCCAGGTCCCTCTCTCAGCTCTCTCACATGCCTATCTGAGGCCACTGCTGGAGTGAGGATGGTGGGCTGACTGATCTCGCCTGTACACAAGTATGAGCTTTCGTGACACGTCTGCGCCCAGAGCGTGTGCAGTGCCACCTCGGAGCCAACGTGTTGGTGCTCCCTCGGGTGCCCCCTCCGGGGTTGCCCAGCAGAAGGGTGAGAGGGCCACCACCAGTTAGGGTTATTAGGGCTAACAACGGAGAGGTCTTGTGGCTCTAACAAGCCCATCTCACAGCCCAGAGGGATGGCATCAGCTCCCGCGTTTCCAACTTTCCCTCTCCCTCATCTTCCACAGTGCTCCTGCTCTGCTCTGCTCCGCCTGTGAAGAGGAATTACCCAGCAAGATGGTGACCCTCAGGGTGATAACCACACAGTTCCAGCCTGTGCCAGTGAGCAGCTAAGTGCTGTCTGCTTTGGGCTGTTTCAGAGCTTTTCTAGGTGAGTTACCTGGACGGCTTTCAATTAAACCTGCAACTTCTCCCTGTTGAGATGGTCTGTCTCCTCATATATAAAACCATTTCTCAAATGTTACAGTAAAAGGCACACAAGTGACACATTTACACAAGGTCCACCTTCATTTCAGGCAGGTTATGGAGAACTGCTGTATTTGTTCCAGGCAGAGACTACCCTCTCTCTTCCCTAATGAAGCCATATGCTTCAATCGTCTGCAGAGAGGCATGCAGTGAGAGTCCCTGTGGTGCTTCCCAGTACAGAACTGGGCAGTCCAGAGTCCCCACAAAGCAATGTAAATGGTCCTCCTCCCTCTTGGAGGATGAGACCATTTGTGCTTTCAGACCCGGTGATTGGGCACCCTCACCCTGCAAGGGACGTTGCAGTGTCAAGGCGCAGCATGACAGCACACGCTGTAGCTTACTGAGGTACAGCTTTCTTAAAGGAGGTTTTGTCCTAAGGTGTTTATGTGCAAAGCCTGAAGGGAAATTACCAGGTCTCCTCTTACCAGGGTTGCACACATATAATGCCACTTCTCATCTGTCCCGGTGAAAGCAACCTTGCACTAAATATTTGTTTAGAGCCTTCATTATTTGAAAAAGGCTGATTGTATGTAGTTTCCTAATAACTGGTGGAGGTTTATACTGTGGGCACCTTTTGATGCAGACTGGCCATCTTCTGAAGGTCAGGGCAGGCCTGTGGACAGTGGTGCTCTTAAGTTCTTCCCCTAGGTCACATCCATTAACCATGTCAGAGATTTTAAAGAGTACTGATGTTTCAATGAAGGAGCTTTTGCCCATGTTGCAGTGCAGTCAAACCGTCACATCAGTAAGGAAACGCAAGGCAAAACTGCTCCGAGCAGGGTGGTCACACAAAGTGCATTTCAGAGCAGCATCTGACCAGGAGTGCTCCTGGAGGAAACCAAACACTTTGGTTGGAAGTGGGAAGCAGCACCTCTTTTATTGAAGTGTGTAGGAACTCATATTCTCCACAGATACGGCAGAGTAGTTTGTGATAGGCCACTTGTTACTTTATTAACAATTCCAACAGCAAATTAAAAAAAAAAAAGGAAAAAAGTGTGCTAAAATAAACTAGACCCCATCCCCATTCCCAGCTGCTAGCTTAATGGTGCTGTTTTTCCACCTGAAGGATGCACATGAAACAGATGCTGCAGCGCCCTGAGCTGTAGGATGCCCACATGTACAGTTTGTTAGAGGGTACATCAGGGAGGGAGACTCGAGCCTATCAACCCCTAACAAGCACTGTAGGCTACTCTTTAAAGTACTTTAAAAGCATTGGTCCTTTGGTCTGATGAGCATTAAATAAACAGGAGTACGTTCCACCCCGGAGAACTGTCCCATAGAATTATTCAAAGTTGTAACATCTGCTGTTATGTAATGGCAAAGCAGATGTTGGGGCTTTCGCTTCAATTTTAGCTGTGCAGGCAGCTCAGCAAAGAAAACTGTTTCCCTGAAGCCACAGTGGAAGCAGGCCAGGGGCAATTTAATAGAAAGGTCAGGGGAAAGCTGAGAGGCAAGGAAAAGTGCAGAGGTTATGGTGGTGTGGGTTCAGGGGATGAAGATATTAAGAATTCTATATCTCAGAGAGGGAATGGGGAGAAGAAAGGACAGAAGTTGACAAAATTCAGCACAGGAAATGGGCAAAGAACAGTTACAATAATCAGAGTCCTGTTTTAGCAGGGTTTTATGAAATAGGGACTAAGGGGAAAGGAAGGATGCAGAGCTGGAGCAGCCCCAGCAAGGACACGGCAGGCACCTCGGATGCTGGGAGGGAGGGGGGCTGTCATCAGTGGGCGCTGTAGTACTCCAAAGGCTGCCGCGGAAGGTGTGTGAGCCACCATTGGGGCTCAGTCAGTGGTCATTTGGGGTACAAAGCATTTAGGAACAACTCAGCAAGAGCTCACTGCAGCTGGGGAACGGTGCTGGAAGCATCAGGAAATCCTACGGTGAATCTGGGTGGGGGTACCTCAGCTGGCAGCAGGGAATCCTGCAGATAACTGTGCCATATATCAGCTGCACGAGCTACAGTATTGGGGCTTTGCCAGCAGCCGTCTGGCCAAGATGGTGATAGGCACTTGGAAAAGCTACAGGAGGTAAGAGAGGCTGCGAGGGTAGAAAACACAATATATCCAGTGCTCCCCATGCAGAGGGGGAACCATTGCGATGGAGCATGGTGCAGAGATTAAATTGTTAGGCAACACAAGCACATGCACAGCTAACCACAGCAAGTCACCAGGAAACTCGGGAGATGCAATTCTCAGTCTAATCTTGAGTGATACGCTAGGCCTGGTCCGTATTGGATTTAAACATCCTTCAGGAATGGAAAGGTAAAAAAAAAAAAAAAAAGTCAATTACAACAACGTTTAACTTCAAGGAGGCAAATCATGTAAAAGTGAGCAAGCTTGTTAAAAGCTACATCCAAAAGTATGGAGTGGGACTGAGATGCCTTATGGACACTGCGTCAGAGGATGAAAGGAAAAATATTTTTTAAGAGACTCTAAAAAGAATCCAAAAAACTCCACTTCTGTGTTTTTAAACAGTAAAAAGAACTACTGGAAGTAGTTTTCCTTCAGAAAATGGAAGACATCTCCCAGTGAGGGTGATACAAAAAAGGATAAGCTCTGGCAGACTAAATGGAAACCCACAGCATGACAGGCCTAAAAAAAAATCCTTGGAATTAGAGGGGGAAAAAAAAAACTATAGAGGCCCTTGGGGGACTTCAAACACTTTCTTTGCAGATGACAAGCCCATGGATGTGTCTCAGATTAATATGCCAGTAGAAAAAAATCTAGACCAAACTGATAGCTGGGGGTCTGTCAGGGAAAGTCGAGGACTTCAGAGGTGGAGGTGGCAGGTGCCCGCGATGTGTCACCTGCTGATGAGGGGAGGCCTCCTTGCGCAGGGATGGAGTTGGCTGATGGCCAGTCTGGAGATCATGGAGGTGACTTGACTTTCTGGAAGACAGTCTGGTTGTCAGGCTGAGACAGAAGTAGGAGACATGTGGATGCACAGGACATATAGGAAAGAACCAATGTGGATTTTGTAGGGGGGGGTGGTAACCCTATTTCATCAGGTGTATTCAATCAAACCAATTCTTTCAGAGCTTCTTGATAAGGCCCTCAATCCAAGATTTCTGAAGAAACGAGGATACAGGATAGTTTTAAGAGCAGCTTTAAAATAGGGAGTAAAAATAGGGATAAATAAGCAGCTGGAAGGAGAATATGGGTGAAGTCTAAGAGAATTTTATGTTGTGACCTACATTATTCAAAATACTTGTAAGTGGTGTATGAAGAAAAGCATCCATTGTGAGGTGAGAGGGTTTGTTGGTCAAATAAAATTATCCAGAGTTATCTGAACTGAAACCAGCTGCAGAGAGTTGCAGAAGGATCTCATGGTACCGATTAGCTGGAGGTAAAGTCAGAGATGAAAGCTGGCGTTATTACATTCAGAGTAATTCACATAGGGAAAACAATCTTAACTATATACATATATGTAATGATGGGCTCTCCGTTTCCTCGAACCACAGAAGAAATATCTGGTAGTGCTTGTGAACAGCTCTTTGAGAACATCAGTTCAGTGTTAAGTAGTAAAGAGACTCTTGGTAATTACTAGGAAAAGAAGGGAGCACAAAACAGGGCGCATCATTACACTATAAATTTATGATGCATCCTCTTTTCATATACTGTCATCTCATCTCAAAAGGTTATAGTCGAAATGAAAAAGAGGTAGAGAGAATAACTAGAATTTGCTGTATAGATCTGCTTCATAAAAGGTACTGAACAGAATATGATTCCTCTGCTTGGAAAATGGATGATTGAGGAGAAATAAGATATAGCTCTATAAAATTGTGTGCTGCACAAGAAAATTTATTCACTGTTTCTCACAGAACCAGGGGTCACCAAGCGAAACAGAGAACAACAAACAAAAACGAGTACTTTTTCACATGGCGTATATTGAATTTGTGGAGCTCATTGGCAAAGGATGTTATAGAAGTCGAAATTTATAAACAGGTTCAAAAATAATGAAACAAACTAATGGAGTGAAAGCAGGAAAGACACCGACAACCTGGAGTGAGTTCACCCCTGTGATGCTCAGGGCTGGAGCGTGTCCCTGTGAGCAGAGGCTGGGGCAGTGGGGCTTGTCCAACCCGGGGCACAGATGGCTTTTGGAGCACCTCACAGCCACCCCGGGTGCCTATGGGGAGGGGATGGAGAGGGGGGGACCCAGGTTCATCACAGCTGTATGTAGCAGGGCAACAAGGTACAACAGCCATGAACCGAAACAAGAGGGGTTCAGGCTGGGCACTGAAACCTCTACCCCATGAGGGCAGGCAGGCCAGAGGCAGGCAGAGAGACAGGCTGCCCAGGGAGGTCAGGGAAAATATGATCATAGAATCACAGAATCATTGAATGGTTTGGGTTGGAAGGGACCTCAAAGATCATCTAGTTCCAACCCCCCTGCCACAGGCAGGGACACCTTTCCACTAGACCAGGTTGCTCAAAGCCCCATCCAACCTGGCCTTAAACACGGCCAGGGAGGGGGCATCCGCAGCTTCTCTGGGCAACCTGTTCCAGTGTCTCACTACCCTCACAGTAAAGAATTTCTTCCTGATATCTAATCTAAGTCTACCCTCTTTCAGTTTAAAACCATTCCCCCTCGTCCTATCACTGCCTGCCCTTGTAAAAAGCCCCTCTCCAGATAAGACTGTCCCTGAGTCAGAATCAATGCATCTGCTCATTTTTTTCTGTGTTCTTACAAAGAAATAAATGTAGACAGTAAAAAAAAAAAAAAAAAAAGATAAATTTAACAAAAATGGGACTCTGGAGCACAAGTCCTGAGAAGAAGCCCTGAAGCCTGAGAGTGACCTGAGCCTTGTGACAGAATGAAACTGTAACTGCACTTGACTCTTGGCTACCCTAAAGAGCTACTGCAAGGAAGAGAAAGTAGTTTAAGGCATCCACTCCATCTTGTGCATCCTCAGCTGGTTCCTTTCGCAAGTTCCCATTACACAGCCAATCAATCACACCTGCCCTGTGGCTGCAGAGGTGTTAATGAAAGCCTTCACTGCCTTGCCCAGCCCTGAATGCACTTGGTGTTGTGTGAGGCAGAAAAAAAACAAGATCACACCTATGCTCCTAAGCTGAGTTTGTAGGGTTTGTGGCTGAGAAAACATAGCACAGATGTTTTCCAGAGTGACTCAAGCTACTGGATCTGTAGCGCAGCAAGCACAGGTTTGGCAAGGCCATTTTTCACCTGTTTTCAGCCTAGAATCATGTTTTGGTACTGAGTGAATTCCCAGAAGAGGCAGTAAGTGGCAATTACAGTGAAAGAGCTGTTGGTCATTTTGAAGTCCCATGGTGATGTGCCATAAAGGTCCTGGGTGCCGGGAGTGGGCTGGTGGCTCCCAGCCCCGGGGCAGGCTGCAGCACCCCTTCTGCTGCAGAGCAGTTGCTATTTGGACTGCGTGTTGGGAAGGGTGGGAGAGACATCCCCAACTCTTGATTACAGAGAAGTCTCTTATGGTGCTCAGTGGCACCCCTCTTTTTATCTTCTTCTGGTATAAGAAGGACAAATCATCTCCTCCATCAAGTACTAGCCAGGTGCTGATGAACAGTGTTGTTTTGCTTGTGTAATAGGGCTCTCTGAAATAGTTCTGTTTGCATGAGCCATTTCAGGATGATGCGTATTCAGTTTTAACCCTCAGGTAGATTTTAGGCATGACTGGGCTTTCACACGTAGAGAAGAAAACCTGGGTGCATTGCACCTGAAACCTAGACCTAGCACTGCCATCAGTTATATCTTAGTCAATGCCTTGTTCCACTGTGTGTGAGAGCTGAGGAACAAGCTTAAAGCATCTTATTTTTCTATTCCTACACAGCGATGTCTGACTCCCTAGGGCAAAGCATTACACTTTCAAGATAACTGGTATAGATGTTTCCAAAGTTTGGTACTACAAATCAAGCAAGAAATTCATTTCAGAGTGCAGGAGCCCCGTACTTTCTCTCCCTCTCAAGTCAATTCCAAATGCTCCGCTCTACAAGTTTCTCCCCTTTTCAATTACAGTTCTCCCATGGTAGTAAATAAATTTGTTTCAAGCACACACGTTTCTCTTCTTTTCTGTTACAGTACCCTCTCAAGTAATCTAATTTCTTTTGAGTCTTCAATTCACATTCAACTTTCTCTCCAACAAATGTATATATCAGGTAGCAGAAATACATCCCAGGCTCTATCTTTATATCAAGGTTTTAGAAGGTGGGTTTTGTCTCCATTGCCACTGAATTGACTAAAACCTCTTTACAGATTCAGCAAGAGGTACGCAGACCAAATAACACGTGAGAGCAGCACAAGCAGGCATTTGTTTGGGCCATCTCCTTTGGTTCCTGCAGATGCCCTAATCCAGCTGCAGGAGTGATGGGAGTGCTGAGTGTCAGAGCTCCAGCCTTATTTTGATAAAAAAATGTATTACTTTCAATTTGCAGCAATAGCTGATGTGATAGTGAAACCCTGTGAAGACTCCATCATTAGCTGTTGCAGGCTGATGCTTATCTCCCTCTCGTCTTCACAGAGTATTAGATGATGTGCAGAGAGGTAGGGCTTTAGATGCAGGTGAGGGATGGATGGAGGGCTGAAGGAACTGGAGGTCAAGGACTTCCTCAGGGTTGAGGCTGGGACAATCTGTACAGCCTCTGGTTGCTCTAGGACCCACCAGAGGTGTATCATGAAAGACTGGAGGGCAAAGCAATCTGCCAGTGCGTGTACTCCATCACCCCTGAGAATAAACACAGGGCTGAGGTGACCATTCGGATACCTTCCACATGTGCAATATTAAATATTCAAAAAGTGAAACGTGGGGAAAATGCACATAAATTCATTACAATAGGGGCTGACCTAAACTGCCCACATAACAATAAGGGGTTCAGGCAGCGAGGCGACACGTGTCCTCGCTTAGCATAGCAAAGAGATACATGGACTCTGGCAGATGTATAAGTTCAGCCAGTTGAGTTAGCAGCTTGCTGAACAGGCAGAAATATTTCTCTGACGCTTTACTACAGCCACCTGTCAGAGGATGGGTAGAGCAGTCAGTAAGCCACGGAGCTCCCCAAGGAGCTTTCTTCTGCCTTCGTTCACTTAATCACAGCAGCGAGAAAAGATGATTCAGGCTTTCATGAGAGCCGTATAAGGAGTATGAAAGTGAGAGGCAGACCTCCTCAGTCAGCTGGTATGATCCGATCGCTACGGCTCGCAGCTGGGGACTGAGGTGCTGCGGTGTGTTTGCCGTTCCTGCCCAGCCCCAAGCTCCCGGCAGATCAAAGAGTGTGCAGGCCCTCTCCTCTCGCACGGTGCTGGGCAGATTGAGTTCAGCGCCTGTGGTGGAGAGCCGTTACCAATTCCTGGTGGCCGTGGGGAAGAGGTGTTCACACTTGCTCTCGTTTTGGACATCAAAATAGAAAGCACATTTCTGTCTTTGTTCTCCTCAGCTATCTGCGGTTCATTTCTCTCTGGATTTGGCTTTTATGTGCACCCCAATCGACACCCACTGTTTTTGTTTATTGAGTCTGTGTTTGATGAGATGCTGCCTTTTTCCTTGTGGTTTTTTTTTTTTTTTCCCTCCCCATTTCACTGTAGTTGCAGTTCATTCAGCAGCTCCCTAATTCAATAGCTCTGTTCCAGGACCTGGCACAGTACTCAGTCTGTCTCTTTGCTGATACAATACTATTTCTTTCCTTACAAAGACTTGTTTTCCTAACACTCAAATTGTGCAGAGAGGTCCATATGTTCCCATAGTCCTTGTGCTCTAAAGCGTAGCAAATTACTGTTTAGAAAAAGCACTCTGTAGTCCCCTGTGCAAGCCAAACCACACTCCTTGGCATGACGCCATTCCCATTTACAGGACAAAGCAGTCTCAGGGAGAAAGTTCTCAAGAGGGCACCAGAGCTGATGTGGATGGTGGAGATGTAGGTGCAACAGGAGACCAACTCAACCAGTACGCTCAACATGTAGTATTCTGCAGGACAAAAACCTCCCACATTTTAAATGCTACACGAGGCACATGCTGAGCTCCCCTTCCCGCAACATTCAGTGATTAAAATCCTTCAGGGATTCCTAAGTACACCGAAACCCACCTCTAACTATTTGGAGCTGGCAAGGCGTTGTGTGAGAGTGCATAGACCTTTCTGCTCAAGCAAAGTGTTTGCTGGGGCCTCATTAAATGCCTTCCCCACTCTGCTTTTGTGCTTTCCCATTTTTCTTCTGTGTCAAACATGTGTTCTCACAACCCTTCCCCAGTTTACTCCCCTCACCATTTGAGGAGGCACTTTGATTTCAGTGTACCAGCACAGCTCCCTAGAAGCCTCGGTAGTGGAAATTACAGGAGTGACTGGAGGTCGCTTCTGACCTGCTACAAAAAAACCCCACCTACTCTCCTCTGGCAGCCCCTGGCTTCTGCTGAGCAGAGGAACTGTTACAGAATCACAGAATCACAGAATAGTTGGTGTTGGAAGGGACCTCTAGAGATCATCCAGTCCAACCCCCTGCCAAAGCAGGTTCCCCTAGAGCACATTGCACAGGGTCGTGTCCAGGCGGGTTTTGAATATCTCCAGAGAAGGAGACTCCACAGCCTCCCTGGGCAGCCTGTTCCAGTGCTCTGTCACCCTCAAAGTGAAGAATTTTTTCCTCATATTCAGATGGAACTTGCCATGTTTCAGTTTGTGCCCGTTGCTCCTTGTCCTGTTGCTGGGCACCCCTGAGAAGAGTCTGGCCCCATCCTCTTGACACCCGCCCCTGAGATATTTGTGAGTATTGATAAGATCCCCTCTCAGTCTTCTCTTCTCCAGGCTAAACAGACCCAGCTCTCTCAGCCTCTCCTCATAAGAGAGGTGTTCCAGTCCTCTGATCATCTTTGTAGCCCTCCGCTGGACGCTCTCCAGTAGTTCCTTGTCTTGAACTGGGGGGCCCAGAACTGCACACAGTACTCCAGGTACTCAGGTACAGGGCTCAGACACTGTGAAGGGACAGAGGGACAAAGTAGCTGCTGAAAGGTTTCTTTTGACATCTTAGCTGGTTATCCTCTTTTTCAGTCCTGTTTGATCCAGTTAACTCTTTTCAGGTGGGAAATTGGATGTGGAGTCTGCTTCTCGCTCCAGGGTCTTACTGCAGAGTTTAGGCTCCCACAAAGAAGTGAACATCCAGCCCTTGCCGGGACTGAGACCTCCTTCCCATCAGCTGGCCTCCTGTGAGCCCTGCACCTCCATAACTGCGCATTTGGGTTTTGTTTCCGAAGTATTGTTCTTCCTTGTTGCTTTGGGGTGGTTTTTTTTCTGTTTTGGGTCCCCCCCTCTTCTTTTTTTCCTTTTTTTTTGGTCTGTTTTTTTTTTTTTCCCCAACAGATTTGGAATAATCTGTTTTGGTTTCTATCATCTCTCTCTTTGCCTGTGCCTCTTCACCTTCAGTTTTAGGGTATTGCTCTGCACACCCTGATGGAGTGGCAGAATAGAGTCTGGAGGAGGGTGAGAGCAGAGCTAGACTCCTGGCTTCAGACAAGAAATACTGTAATGATGGATGGGGAACCCTACACATTGGCATTGATTGGGAAGTCAGAAGGGGGTCTGAAAATGAGACCTGAGATAAGATAAAGAAAGGAGATTTTTCAGCCTGGCATACTACAGGAGCAGGATGTGGAGGAAGGCTGTTCTTAAATGTAAAATAAATCAACATTTTCTTGCAAATAATCACAACGGGACACAATCCACAACATTCATATTAATTGGTATTTTCAAATATGTTTCTATGGAGAGCGTGTAAAAGAGGAGAGGAAAAGACTACACCACAGTATTACTGCCACCAGATGTTGGAGGTGCTGCTGTGCTCCGTGGCTTTTGGTCCCATCATACCGTGGAGTACATGAGTCCTGGGTTATATTCTTAATACATTAGTGTTGTTGCTGCTGTTGTCATTATTACTATCATTCCTGGAAGACCAGAATTTCAGTGTGCTAGATGCCATCTAAACACACAACTAGAAAAAAATTAGTTTTTGTCTCACAGTATATATAAACCACATCTAGGTCAAGAGATGACTGGCAGATACAGGCAGGTAGTACAAGAAATCAGGAGGACAATGCTGGTCAACATGATAGGTTTTAGTATCAACCCATCAGTGGCCCAGAAGTAGGGAAAGGTGGGCTTTTTTTTAGGTTTTTAAAGACAGTTTTTCAAGGGAGCACCTGAAGGAGCACAGTGAAGTATCTTAGTAGACATGAAAGGGGAATTTCTCCAAGTATGAGAGCTTGCACAGGAAAAGCATGAAGGTGTTTGCTTAAAAATTCAGCGAGTGGGTGAAGGAGCTGGCAGGATGGCCCTTGCAGAGTCAGCAAGCCCAGACTGTACTGAGTGATGGGTGGTAAGGGCTGGTAATAAATGAAAGGCCTTCAAAGCGATAAGAAATTGCGTGTATTGGACATATGGTGAAGGAGCCCAAGGAGGAGGTAGGGAAAGGGGTGATACAATCAAACTGGTAGGGTAGGAAATGGTCTTTCAGCAGCAGTTCATATGGAGCCTAGCGAGCTGAGGTTTCATTTATCACCATTACAGATACCAAAGTTAGTGAAAAATAACTGAATAAGGAGGCGATGAGAGAAGTTTTTAGTCACGTGGATTGGTAGGAGAGAGCAGAGGTGTTTCCACAGGAGTGTCAGCAAGACTAATGCATAGTGTGGACACTTGCAGTTCCTCAAGCCCATGTTGTGGTTAGATTGGGCAAATTTATTTGCTGCATAAGTTAAAGGGAAATCAAACACCTATATCACCTAAAACAGGCACCGTGTGTCGTTTGCACCAGGTGCGGACTTCGGCCTTTTGAAAGCAACTGGCTGTGAAATATGTAACTCTGATCTAATTCTGGGAAGGTTGTATCTTGCTGGTCAGAGCAGACTTCGGTCTTTGCATTTGGCTTTTCCTTTTTTTTCCTCTTGCTACTCCTTCTACTGCTGCCAGAAGTAATATACCTGAAGATACAGGTTTATACACCATGTGCATAAACTGGTGTCAAGCATTCTCCTGGAATGCCATTAAATTAAATACCGTTTCTGGGAGTATTTATCTTCATTCGAAAATAGTTTTGCTTTATACGTATTCCAGCCTTTGCAATTTTAAGCAGTTTCCCTGTCAGAACCAGGGTGAGATACAATATGTCTGAGTTTAGCCACTGCCTGGATAAATCGCTCAAATTCAGTATAAATTAATTTTGAGTCCAGCATATGGATTTTACACAGCTTTGGAGCACATCTGTACTGAAATCCTTCAATGCTTTGCATAGTAAGGTCTCTACAGGAGACATAGGACAGCTATAGGATGGCTCACTTTATTCATAATAATTTTAAAAACTCACTAACAATAATAAAATTGTTGGTGCCATCTGTGGCAAAGAGGTTACTCTTTGTTCTCAGGCTGAGTATTTTCATCACCTCATTTTGCTGCTTGACCTGTGTTCCTCTTTTGGTTCCTGAAATCTCTGGATTTCTCATCGCTGGATCTCATCTTGTCTCATCACTGGATTTTTGGATATATCTTTCCATACTGGAAAAGCTCTGGTGAGTCCTTGAGAATCTCTGTCTCAAAGAGCCACCTGTACTGAGGATGCCACCTTTCTGCTTCTTTCGCCTTAGTGCGTGGCTAGTTCGTTGGTCATTTTCTGAACTTCGTTCAGGATGAGGCAATCATCACGTTCGTGTTTGCTCTCTAGTCTCACAGTACCCAGCTGTCTTGTGCAAGAGGTCACCTGTGCATATCTCAGTTCTTTCACTCTGCAAATTGAGTCTGAGGGATGATCTTATTCTCGCGTCTTTGGGTTCAGCAGGATTATTCCCTCAGCTGTTCTGCCTTTTACTATTGAGGTCACAGCAGGCGTAACCTCAGTCAGAGTACCAAAGACCTAATAAATAGGGCTTATTATTTTGGGCTTGGTGCCATGCTAACCTGGTTGCAGAGCCTCCAGCTGGCACATGTCTGGCTGGGGGCTGTGCAGCGCTGATCTGAGCAGCATCTCCACACCTTGAGGAATACGGGGCCATCGCAGCCGATGTGCCCACCGAGACAGCACCGTCCCCAGCAAGCGAGGCATGGTACCAGGGACTGGGAGGAGCTGCTGGTCCTAGGTCAGAGAGGGGTCTGCCGGGGGCGATGGTCATTCTGCCACCGCCCCTTTCCTTGCATCTGATATTGAACAGCGCAAGATGTGACCTCTAGTTTGAAATCAGGCTTTCAGAGCAAAACTCATCCTGCACAGTGGCTTCCAGGCGCATTTCTCAGCACCTCGGTCTTGGCACATATCATGGTAGCGTCCTGACTGCAGATCACAGCGAGCAGTGCCCAGTTGCCCATCAGTTACCCTTGGCCCTCATTGTCCTTGAGAAGGCAGCGCTGGTGTGCTGGCTGGACCAGAGCCACGGCGTGCTCCAGCAAGGCCCCGGCTAAGAGCCTGGGAAACCAGGACTGCCAGTTGAAACAGAGAGCACGCGTTGAACATGAAGTGAAAAGACCGACTCCTACTTAAAGCAATGCTGTGGTAGCCATTTTGTAGGTGCAGGTATACAAAATTACGTGCAGTAGTTGAAGCAATGTAAGAAGCTTGAGCATGGCATGCTGCACACCTAAACGTGCATGGAGGTTGCCCGTCCTGCCCTGCAATCGCAAGTAGACCTGTTTGACATATCATTTTGCCAGATCACCATTATTAGGTTCCCTTAGCTCACGTCCCAAAGGCTGCTTTCCAGCCAGCGTAACAAGATTCGTTTTGTTCCTAAACTTACAAGTTCTGAAAATATTTAGCAGATAAAGCCCTTTACTGATCATTACACAAACTCCTCCACTCTGTTCCTCCTGCAGACCACACGGCAGGTCTAGTACATAGGCAGGCATTGCCCACATTAGGACAAGGCAGCTCTGCAGACCCCTTGAAAATATTAAGGTGGGTGCTGCCACTGTAGATCAGATCCTTGTTGCTTTTCATACCAGTGTGGATGACGGCAAGTCTTTAGCTCCAATACAGCGGTTGGAGTATTTCTGCCTCTTGTAAAACTGCTGTCTACCAGAGGTCACAGGACAACTACCCTTATCAATGGACAGAGCACTTCTCATGTACCTCACAAAAGAACAGCTACACATCCAAAAAAGCGATGATCTCCCCCGCTCACATGGCAGTAATTTCTTTACACAAATGTCGTACTTGGTTACTGTCAGCAATGCCAACCTGCATCTGCAGGATGATGCTTCAAGATGAAGAGCGAAAATCCATCTGGCAAATGGTGACAGTTTCCAGTATGACAGTGTCCAACCCATCAGCTAATGGAAGACACATCCCTGATTTATCAATACCAGAATTTCAGCTGAAAATGCAGATTTGAAATATTTACTGCAAATACAGTCCAATAAATAAATCTCTAGGCATTTTATCAGCTATGCTATACATAAAAAAAATCCTGAAGGTTTTATACTTCCTAGAATGGACAGAATTTTGTGGTTGGACATCTTATTGTCAGGGGAGCTGCTTGATCCCAGGAACTACCATTTAAGTGCGTGCTTCTCTGCATCATGCATATACTTTTTGCTCAGTTCTTCTAACATTGTGTACCTACTTGATTTTTATAATTTGTCTTTTTGGTACTGATTTTTAGAAAATATGCTGATTTATACAATGCATCAAATACAAAATAGACTAAACTGAGATTCCAAGCTATGTGGACTTGATTGGACTTGATCCAACTCACAACACCTTTCAGAAACAGCGAGAATAAAATAAGAGCAAACAAACCCCAACTCCTCCTCCCCCGAGTAAAACCTGGCAAAAACCGCAGACACCATTAAGTTTGTGGTCATCACAGGAAAGCACACGTCTTTGGTGAGACCGAGCTGCCAGCTAGCACCAGCAAACAATGCTTGACCTTTCGGTAACATCAAGAGAAGAGCTCTATTAATACGTGGTATTTCCTCTTTAGTAAGGTTACATCCTGCCTTTGCAGGAAGAGAAAATCAGACTAGCTTATTTTTCTTCTTTGACTTACAATTCTAGCCTGGCAAGAAGAAATATAATTGATACTATGCAGCTTGGTATTTTGTTCGGGTACTCGGTTATTTTCCGTGTGGAACACTGCTCAGATTAGTGATCGAGCCAGGGGACTTGACTTCAGTGTCAAATGCGTGTCTCCCCTGCTGGCACTTCAGCCAGTTGAGGCTAATTACTACTGATTTGGAAACAAAAATCAAATCCTGTACATGCAGCTGAGTCACACAGAAGCAAAAAGAAGTTACTCATTAAAACTTGTTGTAGTTTTTGGAGGGGGAGAAGATGCCTAACTTTTATTCTCGTACCACAAGTAACATTCGCTATGCTTTTTGGGGAGTGCAATTTATAGAAAAAGTACAATTTTGAGTGTGGCAAAGCTTTTAATTTGGATACTCAAAGCGTACAGTACTGTTATGAACCATTGTAGTGTATTTTTAAAAAAAATATTACAGCCAGATATGCTTTTAAAATAAACCATCTGCTTTAAACCAGATTTCTTTTGATCCTTACCTGTAAACAGCCAGTCACCACTTTGAGACAGGAAACTCCGGGAACGGAAGGAGAGGTGTGAAATATCTGGGAGTCATTAAGCAGCGTAGCAGAAATGTGGTTACCAAGTGCTGGGAATAGCAAACCCTGCTTACAGGACTTTTTTTTTCTTTTTTTGGTTCAGCTGGATCTCAAAGATTTCTTGCCCAGGGGACCTGTGTCCCCCAGGCCATCGGCAGCAGTGAAGCGGGGATGCTGCCAGGGTGCCATCTTCCACTACCGCCTCTTCTCTTGCAGAAGGATCACTGGAGCTCTCGGTGCTGCCCTGCAAGGGAGGCTTCCCCTGCCCTTCCTCTCTTGTCAGTCCTGTAGGAAATCTGCAACACTGCTCCATCCCCAGCTCATCTGCCCCCAAACCAAGTTATCCAAGACTTCCTTCCTGGAGCATCAAGAAATTCATTTTAGCTGTGGCTTTACATGAAGCCATACTTGAGAGCTAGAGACAAATAACAAGAAATTTCACTTATTAGAATGCCAGAGAAGGTGTTTTTTTTTTTTTTTTGTCACAAAGACCCCTAGAAAGCACAATTAAAAAAAAATAAACTTTATCAGGGTAGTAACCATCCTGAAGAAAAATCTCTCAGGGTTTGAAGGTGCGAGTCGGAAGCTGCAGCATGTGTCACATCCAGTGGCACCAGCAAGGGAGGACTGGTCGGGCTGCCTTACCCTCTGCTGCTGGTGCCCCATGCGCCCAGGAGTTCAAGGGACTTACAGGACGTACTGCACCGGCTATGCCGGCATGGGACAGCAAGGTGGGCAGTACTGTGCTGGTGAAAGAGTGCTTTTGGGTTTTTTTTGTGTGTTTGTTTTAGAACCATAGAATCATAGAATGGTTTGGGTTGGAAGGGACCTCAAAGATCATCTAGTTCCAACCCCCCTGCCATGGGCAAGGACACCTTTCCACTAGACCAGGTTGCTCAAAGCCCCATCCAACCTGGCCTTGAACACTGCCAGGGAGGGGACATCCTGTTCTGTTTTGTTGTGTGGTTGTTTTTTTTCCCCTGAAGCATGTAGGTTTTCACTGACTGAAAGAAACTGGTTGGACGCGAAGTAAGTGGAGAAGCGTGCAAGGCCGTTACTGCACCAAGCGTGTGTTTCTGCCAAAAGCTTGTACCATTGGTTGGCTGTAGCGTATGGGACAGCAAGGATTCCTTCTTCATTCCAGGTTTGTTTTGTGCTCATGGCTTACTTTGATGTTTTGTGAGGCAGCTCTTTTGCATGTATTACATTTGTAATCGGAATGGCCAGAGACTTCTCCCTTTTGCAACATCAGCCGTAAAGGAAGCTACCCAGCAAACCCACACGGCCTGTCTACATCATATGGCCTTCACCGGTCTTCTACATTTAATAGGAATTTAATAATTAGCTTCCATGGGGCCTGACAACAGATACAGACCTTGAAACCTGTCTCTGTTAGCAAGTTGCTGAACACACAGGCACAGAAGTGCTTTTTAAAATAAAGCAGTAAGAAGTTCTCTCTTTGAATTTGTAATATAGTGTCTTCCAAGGTATTTTTTGATGAAAAGATGTGAAAAGGAAGGGCATGAAAACCAAGTGTACACAAATTTTAAAAACCGTGCCTTATGTACACAGTATAAATCTTGTCATGCTAAAATTATGTACCTAAAATTCTACCATCGGAACAGAAACATGCAAATGTAGTTGTTACCCAAATAAAACCCTTTAGGAATCAGTTTATAGCCCTGTACGTAACATGGCAGTGCTTATTGTAACTACGAGTTGCTTTGATTTACTTGAAGAAGCGCAAGAAAGCATATGCAGCAAGCTTGGCAAATACCAAAATGATCCCCAAACCAAACGCTACAATGAAGTTAATATCTCACGTTAGTATGATGGCAAGAGCACACGTGCCTCTGGGCACTACATCAGCAAATTAAATAGTCTAAGACAGGGCCCAGATGCAGTTGTCTGAGCACAAGCAAGTGGTTACGTGCGCGCCAGCAACAGCTTGTCTCAGGTGAGATTCAGCTTTCATTAATGGTCTTGTCTCTCTCCAGAAGGCACTGAGGAGTTTTGCTGGTCTGGCCAACAATCTGCAAAAGGACCGTTCGATTTTCCTGTCAGTGCTACTCTCCATTTGAATACACTGTGACTATCTTGTATGTAGTGAACCACGTAGAGTGTAAAGTCTATTTGAACACTGACTTCTCTGTAGTCTGTTGCATTTTGCCTAAAAATGTTCAAAGGAGAGTGTAACTTCCATGAAAAACAGACAACCAGTATTTTTAACATATTTTTGGAGTTCAAGGCTGATACAACCTTCTTACACAGAATATCCAGTATGTGTTTCTGTGATTCAATCAATCAAGGACAACTTAGGGGGCTGTTCACATTTGCTTCCACATACTGACAAAATCAAGAAATCCCACTGCACACTGAGAAAGATTATAGAGAAATGTGATTTAAAAACTGTTAAAGACTTGCTCAAATTGCCAATACAAATATAATGTCTAAACAAAATATTCAGATACAATGTAATATGTTTATTTTTATTAAATTCCAATTTGTAAAGGTCCCTTTTTAAACAAAACAAGAACAAAAAAATCAACACAATTCAGAGGGCTTATCTCATTTACCGTAATCTTCCCCATTCTTCACTTATCATAACACAAAGCAGCAACTTATATTATTAGTGCTCATATAGTGCACTTAATATGAATTTTGATTTGTGTATTAAGCTTTAAATACAATGTATTTTCCATGAGCATAGCCCAAAGAGTACACAACATTACATTTTCAAAGCATATGTTAAAAAAAAGGACAATAAATGTATATCCAAGACAGTCAAACTCAAATATTTTGACTTGGCAAATTCTATAACAAGTAACAGCAATTTTAAACTGTGTACAAAGCAGAACAGTGCCAACATGCCTCCAGTCTGTGAGCTATGGTAAAACATCGAGTGTACATAGAAAGGAGAGAAGCCAAAGAAAACGGCCACAAATTCAGAGCTAACTCGAGGCACACCCAACCGCGACCCAACAAAGGCAGCCCACTTTCCCACTCTATAATGCAAAGAGCCCAACAACAACGCAAAGCACTTCTACGCTACAGAAACTGGAACAGTAACTCTTTCCAATTTTGTCTCTGCGCTTTTAAACAACTCATTCAAAAAATTTAAAGATGAACATCTAATCATACCTAACAAATGTACAAACTATAAAGTCAGAGAAGCTCCAGAAGATAGATTGCCACTTTCAACCTTGCATAGTGATAGCTGGCATTGATATTGCTACCATAGCTTCAGCAGAAGATATGGAAAAGAAAAATCTTTACTTCTAAGTGATGCACATACGTAACATTTTCTTCACAAAATTCAGTTAAACGCTGTATTAATAAAAGGGAAAACAGCTCTAAAAAGGGAAAGATAGTGTTCACAAGCTTAGAAATAAAAAAATACAAAACCAGAACATTCCATAATAAAAAAAATGAAAATAATAAACATTCCATCATAACAGCACCTATTTTATCACTAATTAAGCCCCATACATGCAACAAACTACAACTATTGTATAAGGCTGTCAAATCAAAGGTTTACTTTTCATATAAACAAAGTGTAAAAATAGCAATAAGTTGCAATCTTCAAATTTAATGCTATGTGAGGATTTTGTCCCCCCAGATTCATTTGGTAGCAATTTCAATATGCGTTTGATATAAAGGTCATTTACCTAAGAACCATGATACAAATACATGGTGCCTAGGACAGTATTGTCGTATCTCTGTTCAACCTTGACAGAATTGGAATGCTCAACAACGCTACTAAGCTCAGGGATGCTTTCAGCAGTATCCCCAAAACCATGATAGTGCCCATAGTGCAAAGTATCTCCAGGGTCTTCCACCCATGAGGGCCGGTTAGAAACACAGCTACTTGGGCTGCCGTTCAGATGTAGAGAGCCACACATATCGGTGGAATTATACATGGCTTTTTCTGGTTCCTCGGTGCCGTTACTGGGATGAATTCGGTGCCTACTGGGAGAAGTTATTCCAGCAATTATTCCGTTAGGTGTTAGTGTTAAACACTCTTCACGCCTGGCATCCATCCCACTGAGCTGTTGTGCGGCGGTGAAATCCAAATGTCCATTGATGGCACATCCATTTGTCAGTGCATTCAATATGGAGCTACTGCTATTCATATCTGCATTAAGAAATACACCTGTCACCAACAATTAAGAATAAATGGAAATACATCAAAATGTCTCCACTATACTCCACTTACTTAAAAAATGCTTCCGTACACAACTTTGAAAATAAATCTACCCTTTATTCATAACAATATAGGTAGTTCAAAGTAATGGGAGCTGACCAGTAAGCTGTAGCATAGCTTCTTACGTTGAAAATGCAACTATCTATCTACATTCAATTTGTAAATATGCCTACATTCATCTTTGCAAAGACAAGGTGAACTTCTCAGCATTTTTTTCATTTAACTGTATGAAATAAGTGCAGCAGACAACATTCTGGGCAGTGTTTTGAAAGGTGGATAGAAGGCATCTTTCCACCTTAACTGTAATGCCCTCTTGGGATGAAAGATTATGTACGTACAAGAACTGAGTATCTGTAAGAGGGTGAAGAGGTTTTTTTATTAGTTTTCAGCTTAATTTCTCCATGGATATTTTTTCTTTTTAGTAGTAATTCTCACAGTACAGTATACACTGAAATAGGTCAAATAAAGAAATGTTATGTTGGGGTGCTAATGTAAGATGTTTCGAAGTTCCTTTATTCAGAAAGTACTTCAATTTATCTAGCAGCTTGCTAGATAACATACTAGGCAGGTTTGTATTTAATGGTAAGTTTATAATAACATCTGTACAATCCACACGCAAAATGCCATACAATAGCAACAGCAGAGTGCACAGAAGACTAAAGAAGATTAGTAATAGGAAACAAAATTCTAAAAACGTGCATGCAAAACCCACTGACAACTGTTTTGAAGCAATTTCTCCTTTGACTTTAATGATTAGTACAATACTTTATTTCCATAAACAGATTTCATTAGTATGTCTGAAATGTGTGTTTTTGCAGTGGTACTCAAAGTACTAGCTCAAAAAATGGGTGATAAATTCTGCCTTAAAACTGCCCACCAGTAAAGGACATCTAAAATTCACATCTATATGGGTAAAGATGAGCAAGGCAAACATAGAAACTACAGACCTCTATGGTGACATTTAAAGATTTTACATTCTGTTATTATCCTTGGATACATGTGCATATGTTTATGTCTACATGAATGCATAAACCTATCTGCAAAATATGACTGCATTCACTGCGTATCTCCAAGTCAAGCCAGTAAGTCTGTTGGTAACTTCCCACGTTTGTAAAACACTGGGTTCCTGTTTAAGTGACACATAATGAGTACCACTGATTGACAAGGAAGAATCTGAAGTTTTGGTTCTCTGTTAGTCTTTCGCATGGAAATTATCTGAAATATGGGTTATGATACTGATACTTCACATACAGCAATATGTAATGCCAAGAAATGTGTTCGATTTGTAACTCACTGGATGTACTAAGTGAGGTTTCCTATTTAGTCCCATATGAGTTAAAATAACCACACGAGTTGAACTCACTAACCACAAATTCTTATTCAAAGTGGAAAAAAAACCCAAACCCATTAAGACATCAAAGCTAGTATTTCAGTGACAAAAACGCACAGAAGGAATTTCACACAGTGTTTATTAACTGAAAAGTGCAAAATTGTAACTGTTTAAAAATAAATCCTTATAGGCTGGCTTTGCCAAATCAAATTTAATAAAAATGGCACTACTGGTAGTTAATATGCTAAAGTAGGTAGTGAATAGTTCTAGTGATAATTATAGAATGTTACTATTTGTTAAAAATTAGCACCTATTGTAGTAAGAGTATATTTATGAAAGACAATCATTTTTCCATAAATAAGAACACTTAGTAATTATCACTGGAAAGTATCATAGTCTACTTTTTAAGTATTGATTATTTTTATATATATATATATATTTATTCCTAATATATTAAAATATCTATTAATTATCATTCCCTTTGGTGAATCTGATCTGTGTTACAAAGCATAAACATATTTATCACAGAACAAATTAAAGAAATTAATTTCTGAGTGTAATAATGCACTTTTATAGTAACTCCATGCCTGTACCTACGAAGTGCATGGAAAAAGCCAACCCAAGACTGTTTTAATCAAAAACTCTATACATATCCTGGGGTTACCAAAAGCATCTTGATTAAGCAGCCCTTAAAAAACTTAAGAGCATTAGTGGTCACTAATACTAGTAACATTTTGACTGCTCCATGAAGATCGTTACAAAACACAAAAACTGTTTTCCAAGGTATGTTAGTTCCCAATACTAGTTTAAGACCTGCGATGTCCAGTCTTTTATTTATATAAAAGATCCCCATAGCAGGATCCTGCACTTACATCATTGTGTCTGAACAAATTCAGAACACGTGTATGTCTAGACTATTTTTATAGTGTTTGTAGAACTATTTTGAATATAGTTTAGTTGTAACATAGGTTATTTTCAAAGCTATATAAACACTAGGATATGTTTCCCTATCAAGTCTTCTTATTAGCAATTAAATCTATTTAACGGAAATGAAATGAATCATTTAAATTATTTCTGAATTTCCTTTAACCTGAAATTATCACAACTAAAACCAAGGCACAACGTAATACAAGCCTCAGGTTAAAAGTGAAACAGCCATTGTGGATTTCTGTTTATCTGAAATAACAATAAACTACTAATAAACCTTCTCTTTCACCATTACAATATATTGCATGAAACAGCTAATTTTAGATACCTACTAAACCCCCAATATAATGGGTGTTACAGCAACACAATAGTTTTCAAGATTCTAGACAACAATGTGCAAAAATAAAGGACTAAGTTTTATACTTAAATTAAAAATAAAATTCATATTGATTCTTGCAACGACAAGGAGTTTGCATTGCAGAAACAGTGTATATTTCAATTTCTTTTGGTCCAACAGAAGTACTCTCCTGTTGTTTGGTGTCTTCAACCATTTGAATGTTGTTGTAGTTAACAGGAAACTGTCCACTCCCACCTGATACAACAGCAAACTCTCTATCGATGTGCATATTGTCAGCATCGTCCTCAACTCCTCCATTCATCATTGGTATTAAGCTGTCAAAGCTGTACGCTGATAAAAAAAAAGTCACATTTAGTCACTGGTGCACACTTGAAAACTCAGCCAACAAACAGATGAGTGCTTTGATTATTAAAGCAAAGCTTTTTACAAAGAAATGTAAATTTTTCTCATCTGAAAGCTTCTGACATATTTGAGATTCCACATGCAGAATAAGTAAATGCTAAGGACTTGCACGTTCATTTTAATCCCTCAAAATGGAGAATTACCAGTGTACCTATCAGACTTTGCACCTACATATCAAACAACTGTTAGTCTGATGTACTAACAGATTGAATAAAGAGCAATTTAAGTTACACAGCTAGTGTGCCTGACAGATAAAATGCAATCTCTACTTCACTTTTGTCTACTGTCAAGTCTGGACTGCTCCCTCTTTCCCAGTAACAACCCCCCATTCATACCGGACTGCTCCAGGGATCCCTTCAAGAGCTGAACAAAGAGATGTCTTGCAAGCGGTTAGACTGCTGTGGCAAATGCTTTAATAAGCAAGATGGGCTTGACTTCACTCCCTGTAGTACCTACCACCCAAAGCACTGCTCTCACACCGACATTAACACACCTTTCCATATACACTGCACACACTCTTAATACTATGTTATAAAGGGTTACTCTATTAGACTGCAAATCAGCTGTCATTACCTCGGGCACAACAGAAATTTTCATAAACTACTCGTTTTTAAAGAACCTTAAGCAACAGCTAAAGTGTTTCAGGGCCAAAGAGATCACACAGGGCCTAAAGGAGACCAGGGCCCTTGGATCAGTGGGCTTCAAATCACCCTAAACCAGGAAGGGAAAGGCATTTTTGCTAGTTACCTAGAGGAATACAGAAGTGCAGTTTCATGCTGGCCAATTCAAGGGTACACCTGGCGATGCCTTCATCCCCCCCTCTCAAACAACACCTAAAAGCAGCCAGGCTGAGGCTTGTGATACTGATACGGTCACCAGTTGTGCACAGCGAGTCAGCATTGTGTTTGGCATGTACAGCACAGGGCAGAAGCCACCCTGCTACGGGCCATGAACCAGAGGGGTTAGGATGAGGACTGCCACTAACACACCAGTTGGCCTGGTGTGCATCATCACCATATTTGACCCTGTGCACCACCCTCTACCAACCAGCCTGGGAAGCAGGGTGAAATTTCTGGAACTGATTTCAGAAAACTGGACATAGAATCCAGCTAATGTTTCTAAGTCAAAAGTAAGAACTATTTGGTGTACACTCTGGAAGTGGCTACCGATTTACTTTTGTTAAGTTCAGCTTCAGCCTTTGGAACTCATTTTTATATTACATTTGAAGAGAGTAATTAGTTTGTATCACAGTTTATCACATACCAGTGTTGCTTGATTTTGAGGTGGAAGGTTTCTTTAATACTATGCACGTGAGAGCAGGTACATTTGTGTGCATATAAACAAAATTACATGTAAGTAAGCCTCACCCACTGCCCAGTTTAGCTATTCCAAGACAACGGGCAAAGCACAGCTTAAGTACTTCTCTTCTTCCAAGTCCACTGCTTACAGGCTCTTGCAAGGGCCATATACTGTACTGGTCACAACAGGTAGTTTTTTCAAAGCAGCGGTTGTTCTGATTTGGAGTACGGCCACCAAAACCTGACCCTTCCCTGCAAATACAGATTGCCTGTACTTTCTCTGAACATCTGCAACCTCCTGTGCAAATAGTTTTTAAAGGACAACAGACCAGTGTGGTTTTGGTAATGGCAAAATTGCCACAAAATTGGGCTTGTTTTGTAAAAGGGCTAGATAAGTACGACGTACTGATGACTTCCCCTTACTCAGCTCTATTGTTTACAAAGTGCCTCAAAAACAGTGATTCACTGTCACTCCAATTTTTTACATTGATATATTACTGATGCTGATGTCTTTGAGGGCAGACACATCAGATTAGAAACTTCAGCTTCAGCAGTCTTGCATTTAGTTGTATACACATTCTTCTCCATCATGAAATTATAGTTTAGACCAACTACACAAAGTAACATATCCCATTTATGATCGGCTCTGGAGTACCACATTAAGGCCTCCGATTCTGGTATAGTTGAAACAGGGGCTGGACGGCAGGTACTAAAGCAACTACTACGCAGTGTCAATATTGATTAAATTTATGTTGTTCATGTGATATTCAGAAACATTGTTTTGGTCTCAATTCACCTCTTGTTATCTGGAATTAAGCACTGTTCAAGCCCATTTTATTTGGTTTATTGAAAGTCACACCTGCTAGAACAATATGAACTTTAACTGAAGAAAGTGTCTTCAATGAAGACCTACAAAGTCCCTTTCCTGATACTAGACAGGAAAAAGAAACAAGGCTTGAGTGCAGAATGCGGCATTCCTTTTAATAAGAATTTAATGGGATGACCAACAGAAAGGAAGCAGTGGAATAACTCTATCATGTTATTCAAGGTGTTTGTAGGATATAAAAAAGATTTCTTCATATAGCCACCAAAAAAGTATCTTCGAGGTTGTACTGTCGCATCATTACTGGCCAAGGAAGGCGCACTATCCTCAATGCACCAAGCTTAACAGGAATTCTTAAGGTTCATTCTAGTCTTATATCCTACTGTAAAGTATCAGTTCCCCTTGGAGCACAACCCTGGAAACTCAAGGTATGTTAACGTCACAGACATAACCCCTCTTGATTTGAGAAACTTTTTGCATTAAATTTCATTCATCTTGTCTACCAAACAGTTTTTGAATTGTCAATGAATCCTGAAGTGGAAAATTACCATCAGAACATCTGGGTATCTCTGTGAGTTAACGCAACATTATTCGGCTCTCCTGAAGAAGAAATTAAGGAAGGAGCTAATTTCAGCTTCTACTCTTTCACCTATTATTCTTGGCATCATGTAACTTTAGCACTCTCCAGAAATAGAAATTTCTGAACACACCGTGACGATGACAGGGAGAAATGGGATCTCGTGGCACAGAATAATTGTATTCATCTGCTTCTTGTATTAATATGTAATTTAGATATGTATGTGAGTTTGTCAATAATACTCAACATCCATTCTGAAAGGCTTTAAAATGTTTATTTTCCTTTCTCAGCAACAGTTATCACCCCATCCCTTTTACCTCTGGGGTCTCACCTTCTGTTCTGGCCTTCTTCACACCAGCAGACTCCATATCTTCAAAAGATCTCTTTCGACTTGTCCCACCACTGAACGGATTGGGACCTGCATTCTGATGAACCCCATTTAAGGTGCCATTGCTATAGAAACGATTCAGGTGACAGTTCTGGAGGTTTAAGAGAAACTGAGCACATTCTTGGAAGCCCTGGGTATGAGCAAGGTCTGCTGCTGTCAGGCCACTGGCATTTCTCAAGCTGTACAATACAAAGAAACTGAATTACACTCATTCATCAAGCTAGCTTGCTGCTGCTGCTGCCCTTACTATCTATCTGCTGGCGATGAGAGAAAACATACACTTAGCAAATTTCCATTAAGAAATTAAGTTATCTTAGTTTTATAACTAACTTAACTTTTTGCACATATTATCTGGCTTCTAAGCAAAATTTGGGAGACAATACACTTAGAATAAAATCAATACACTATGTGCCTTAAAAAAACATCTTCCTATTTAAACTTCTCAAAATGCTTTATTCTAAAATAGTCTGAAGTATCTGATCTTTACATAAACTTCAGACTAATTTAAGCCTTGAATTTTACCATCTTCTGCAGTTTATTCTGCAATCTATTGCTTTAACTTGAGCAAAAGATCACATACTCAAAACAAACTTAACATGACTTGGCAATTGTCCATGGTATTCTGGTTTCTAAGGTAATAACAACATCACTATTCTTCCTAACAATAAAATATATACATATATAGAAAAAGATAGATAGATAGATAAAGATGCTATACTTAGTTATGCTTTGCTTATACTTCTTTTTTTCTTGGTTTGTTTCTCATTTCAAAGTGTGTGACATCATAAGTGCTGGGACTTGCTTTGTTATTTGAACCATTACTTTTCCGTGTACAAGAGAATGGCACTGGATTTTGAATACTCTAATGCATCAAGGAGACTATAAATGAAATCAGGTACGACATGTAGAGATGCAGAGGTTTAATTTGAAAGACTGCTGTATCACATGCACTTACACAACATACAGTTATGTCTGTGCTTAGAAATACAGGAACTTTGTAGATGCATAAAAGTGGAGACAAAAGGGCTACAAACGACAAAACTAGACTGTGAAGTGAAAGATGCCAATAAATCTTTCCTGAGTTTTTTCTGCCCTCCCAGACAGATCTAACTAGTCAAAAAATTGAATTTTTATTTCTTGGCTTCAGTAGTTTAGACAAGTCCATTACTTAAAAATCCAGAAACAGACCAGCCAACAGAATAAGAATTCAGAAGATTAACAGACCTGATTCTGTTGAAACTCATACAAAGCAGAAAACAACTCTCTCCAGCTCATGCAAAGAAAACAAAGAACAAAGCCCAGCTCTGCTTCCTAGATCACTGCAACTTATTTGCTACAAAAAAAAGAGACCAAAAAAATCTTTTAGAAACCATTACAGCAAGACTAATTCCATAAATGGATGCAGCTGGATTACATAAAATCTGGAAGAATACGTCAAAATACTACTGAATCAGAAAAATCATTAGGCTAGATCAGGGTAATTTCATTCCATTTCATTCTAAGCCAACACTTAGACTACTAGTGAAGATCCAGAGAACAGCAGCCAAGAGTGGTCTAGAAAGTTAAGACTTTAGAAGACTGAAAAACCTAGTTAGTCAAGATAAATGAAACCTCAAGTAGAGGTATTAGTTTTAATATCTAAAAGATTGCTGCAAAGAGAATAATACATTCTGTGCATCCAGTGCAGGCAGTATATGAATGGGATTAACATGAACAAAGGATATTTGAAGCTAGGCCTTATGAGAAAAGTTTCAGAGTATAAAGGTTGCTGAATCTCCAGAGGGTTCTCTTCCCCTGCCCCATTTTAAAAGCAGATCATGATTTCAGAAATTCTGCAGAATAGTCTATCCTTTCCCACACTGAACTAGATGGCCCGTTGAGGTCCACGCTAATCAACATTCAATGCTCTTTCAGTAGTTTTAATTTACTTGTGTAGCATATGGACGTAACACTACAATTTAAGAAACAGCAATTTCAACATATCTGTTTTGGACAAAAATAAGAGTTCAGTTCTCTGAAATTTGTTTTAAATTTGCGAGCCCCAGAAGGTCAGTAAAGGAAATCTAAACAAGAGCAAACTAAAGCTATGCAAAGATAAAAATTACCAACACAACAGGGTGTTGACCAACCACCTAATTCAATAAAACTTCAAGGAGTAATTCCATTACTTAGCAAATGTTATTGATCAATAACTCTGTTTTGAGAAAAATGGACTGTAAGACAGACTAGAGTTAAGTCACTGTTTCCCAAAGGAATGTCGACAGAAGTTGCCAGAGGCATCTGGAGATGTACAAACTAAGATGCAAGTGTGTAAGCTACGTGACCAAACTCTGGGAAAGAAAAGTCAGTTTCCCAGAAAGAAAACAGATTAACTTTAAGTTAGTGTTTGTCAGATTTTAAAATGTAATGATCTTTGATATTTCTAGATCTGTTCCCTTCCCACCTCTTCCTGAACAGCTTACTCTTAACAGGTAGACAAAGATGTACTTGTTCTACAGGAGCATTTTGGAAGTACTGCATAGGTTTTCAAGGGACTCCAAGCATACTGGATGTAACATTCTTCCGAGAGTTTAGAAATGTCGCTCTTAAAAATTTGAGTCTGAATTTAGCCTATCAATTTCAAGAGAACTTCCTTTGTTCAGAAGTAATGAAAAAAAAGAAAAAAAAAGTCAAATCAAGTAAAAGATTACAGGATCTAGAGGACTCTAGAAACTGGTTGGCCAACTGCTACAAAAGGGAACACAGCTGCTAAGTTCTCTCTGCTCCCTCTCAGTGGGAATGATAATTTGAGTATCTTTTCTATATCCAGTTATCAGTTTCCATTAATTTAATTGAAGCTTGATTATTCTGGGACTATTCAAATCCTTTCAAATTTCAATTAAACTGGCTTGCATTACAATATTAATGGGAAGGAGAAAAGGAGAAGCCACAAAACTGGCAAAAACTCTTAAGTCTTACTTTCTCAAAAACAGGCCAGAAAGATAAAAAAGACCTACTTCTTTAGCTGATTTTTCTAGCCATCTCTAGGATGAAAAACTGACAGCGGAAACACAAAAGGCAGCAGGAGCTAGCCGTGCTATACTAGCTCATCATAACAAAATGCAAGTCATCCAAGAAAAAATGGCTAACTGAGCCATATACACAAAGCAGGAAAGAAAATGCTCTTAACAGCTATCAGTCTTACCAGACTGGAATAGTTTTCTCTATTTCCAAAATACGTAGAAATACCGCCATCACTGTGAGGATTCTGAGCGTGTAACAGAAAAACAGTCTTGTACAGTCCTTCTAGAAACCCTGAAGTGGAGTACTTGAATGAATTAAAAAGCTAGGACATCTACTAGACCATTCTTTAAAAGCTCTAATCTGGATTTGGAGTGGTACCACCCTGTTACAGCAGTAGTTACAAGGAACTGTGAACACATCTATTACCTAAATCTGCAGTGTGTGGTCTACCTCAAATGCTTCCAATGTTTGAAAATGAAGCAGCCATCTCAGCTTAGTCCATGAGCTAAGAATATAAAAGCCAGACTCCATTATAGGAATGAAAATAGAAATGGTTCACTGCCCTGACTACACATAAGACTAAGAGGAGTTCAGTCTCTTCTGTGTAATCCCTATGTCAGCCCTTGGTTATGAACTGCAATGGTATGTAAACTGTCAAGTGAAAAGAAGTAGTAGTAACTGAAGATTAATTTGGCTATTAAGGAGACTATATGACATGGACTGCACGGTCAAAAAAAAAAAAAAAAAATCAACAAGCAGGAAACTCACGGGTAACCACTATAAGTAAATTTTCAAATACTTCAGTTATTTGAGATTCCCTTGAAAGGTATTTCTCTTCATTTCTCATAGCTGCCTACATAAAGAAAAATGATTTGACTAGGTAAGATATTATAACTGAAAAGTAACTTCAAGACCCAGGCTGTGAAAGAAAAGCAGTGGGAAAAAAAAAAAGTAAACCACTGGACAACATGGACAGAAATACCTCAGAATCTCATGTCTCTTGGAAAAATCTTCTTTTCCACTCACCCCAGTTTTTTTATAAGTTAAAAATCCCTTCAGTACTAGTTTTGATGTTTTACCCTTAACACCATGAAATAGCGGAAGCTGCAAAGCTCAGAACACACTGATATCAAATCTTCAGGCAAGCTGCCCTTTTGTTACTGCTAATCATACAGCAAATACAACAGCTCTGTTTCTGTAACTGCACTACTCAATTTAAAAATGAGTAAGGAAATTTCCTGCAGGTCTTGTGGTGTTTTTTGTTGTTGTTGTTTGGGGTTTTGTTTTGTTTGGTTGTTTTTTTTCCTCCAACAAAGATGCCAAACTTGAGGACAAGATTATGTTTCTTTTCAGGGTTTTTCTCTAAGCTAGGCTAGCCAGCTGAAACAAGACTTGGCAAATAACAAGCTACATAGACCGGTATTTTTCAAAGATGATCTTATGAAGGAAGAAACTACCAGTTGGGAAGGTGTGGAAGGATGGAATAAAGTCATATTACAGAAAGTCATATTAAAGAAAACAAAGTCAGGCTAAGCCTTGAAAAGTTACATGCATTTTATGATTAGTCAGTCTTTTATTAAATAGTATTCATTGACTTGGTGCAGTATTTTCTGAATGTTGTCCTAGTTACTGTCAAAACAGACAGCTGTGCTCCAAAAACTTAATTCCCTCTCTCTCCAGTAAAAAAAACCCCCAAAAATAAACAGACATGTCTGAAGGAGGACAGTCCAGCTACAGGAACAGGTGGAAAAACTGAAGAAAGGACACTGAAAACTAAAGCTCGCTCTGAAAATGTAATTCCCTTTCTGGCACCTACTCCAGACAGGAACATACAGGAAGGCTTGAACTGACAAATAGGAGAAAAATTCCTTACTTAACCGTACCCAGGACTAAATGCAGTTTTGGTAAGCGGTCATAAAGTCAATTCACTCTACACTTAGAAAACACATACCTGGTGTCATTTCCAGCATTCAAGTATTTGAAAAATGAATGAGTCTTGTTAAGATTCTTTCACTTGGCTGTATTTTTTTTTGCTTTATAGTTTATTCATTATTTCCATGTAATTCTTACTACTACAAACAAACTGGAATCAGAAGCGTGATATTATTTACCCTCAGCCTTCTTGTAGACTAAAATCCAGGAGCTGGGAATGATAAAGACATATTGTTTTCCTCAAAGTGCAGAAGTATGAGATGCTAACCCCAAAGCAAAAGAATAAAGACCAATGTAATTGGAAAGATACATTTTCATATTATAAAGTTATTCTAAATAGAAAAAAAATCCATGAGAAAATTTGAGGGAAGTCTGGATATGGATGAATAGAAGTAGGTGATCTTGAAGTTCCTTGATAGATTCCACTTAACACTTGAATTATTCTGTAGTGACAGGTGTTTTATAAATAAACTCAAGACATGCACTGTTATATTAAGAGTTAAAGCTCTGACTTTCGTATATACATTTATTCACACACCTTCTACAGTGCTTAAAACAACAATCTTCTAACCCCTTTTTCTTCTTCAACCAAGTGATATCCACAGGCAGTCTTCAAAACTGACTAATCTTGGCATGAAGAGGACTTTTTTTTTTTTGAAATCTGTTCTTGTCCCTTCAGTTGACATAATCAGAGCTCTCATTTTAAAGGCCCAGTTCATCTGAGAGTCTTGGTATCAAATTAAAGCAGCTATAAAGAGGACACTGATTAAGCATATCTTTAGATATTTCCTTCTTCTGAAATGCTTTTAAAAATGTTGGCTGTGAGTGTAATTCAATTGTTGTTCAAAAACAAGAGAAATATTTTACCTGACCAAACAGGATTGGTGAACAGAAACATGACATTAACTTCCAGTTTTGCTTTAGTGTAGCAGGATGTTTTTATTATTTCAATGTAACTACAATTTGTTTTGACAAGTTCACTAAAGGAAGGAAAAACATCTGAGGCAAGCTCTCAAAAAATATGCAAGACACTTCCACTTTAAGTTATAGAAAGTAACAACACAAAACTTAGAATTGTTTAAATATAACTACCTTTGTGCAAGAAAGATATACTTCAAGATAACGTACAAAATTTACTCTTAGAAGGATCTGTAGGAAGAGAAGATGAAGACTTGTGCTTCTCGCATTAAATTGTAAGTTACACTGAATTTACTTGGAAAGAACTTGATTCTAAGTTGTTTCAATTCTTCATATTTTTATACTTACTGGAGGAAAAAAGCAAGTACATTTCTATGTGTCTTTAACATAGAAATACATTTGAAATGCACTGTCTTCCACTTATAATGTCACATACCTTGAAAAAGAAATGTTTGCTACAAAAAGTCAACATTAAATCTTTTTGAAAAAGACATTCACATATGTAAAAAAAATCCCCTAAATGTTTAATTTTAAATAGTGATTACATCACCTACAGCTTACTGTGTTTTTGTTAATGCCATGCGACAATCTAAGAAAATAAACCACAGTTTTCGTATATCAATGTAATATCTGTTAAAAAATACTGATCTCATCTATTGTTAGTTTACAAATAAAAATGTAGATAATTGTAAATTAGGGTAAGCAAAGCATGCAAATCTATAGATTCTATATCTGAATTCCTAGATTAGCATTAAAACCAATCACCGCAACAAATACCTCAACAGTATGCCTTGTGTGCAGAAAGGAAGCGATACTGAACATTCAATGCCACAACTGTAAGGTTTTCGGAGAAGCACCTGTGGCAGTTTCAGCAGTTTCTATATGGAATGCTCCCCCTTTCTAGGATTACTTGAAAAAATCAAGTCAATTCGAATTACGTAGCTGTAAAACATTGACATGTGTAGTTTTTACAGTTTCAGAATCTTCTGTTTGATTTAAACGGGCAATGGTGCATAAACAGGAAACTTATATCATAAGGGATCACATATTTGCAGGCAACATTAAGATTAAAAGTTACATTAACATACATAAAGTGCTGTAGCACATTATTCAATATGTAAGCCATTATCATGTGACCACCTTAACAACAAGATACTAAGCCTTTTATGCCTTTAAAGCATTATTACTTCCATCCTGAAACCAATTTGTCAATTCTTCACTGAAATTTATACAGAATGGATTAAAGTTACCGGTCAACTCATGGCTTCAATTACTTTAAATTTAGTAGGCTGTATCTCAAAAGAATTAGTAACTATTCCTATACAAAAATTAGCAGATACAAGGATTAAAACAAAAGAAGAAAGAGAAAAAAAGATCAGAACACTAAAACGCCCACAGTGAGAAAAAAACGTTTCCTACATAAACATCAGTATACTAGTCTAAAATTTCTGAAGCAAAATGATCTTAAAATACTAAACTTGAAGTGTTTTAACCCTTTGGTGTCCAAATACAAAAGTTGTGAAATAGTTTCAAACTTTTTTTTTTCAGATACCAAGAGAAAAATATTCTTAACTAAACAGATTCGTGTCACTGCTGGGGACAGCTATAAAAAGTCATGCTAGAATTACATACTGGGCATCTACAAAAGCGCAAGTTGGTGCCAAGTTTTTATTTCACAATAGAACACGTGGCAGGTGAAATTATTTTAGGCTTTTAAAATGCTGGCAGAAGAAAGAATTCATTAACCATGGTAGGAAAACATTAGAATTACTACAAGCATCACCATCAGGCCGTGATTTATTGCCGTTATCTGTATTCTAATGTATATGCTTTAAGAAAGACCTCAAACAGCAGACTTCAATCTTCAATATCTCTTGTAAAAATTATTCACATTTCCAAGTAAACTTTTTCCCGAACAACACAGGCCTATCTGACTTTGCCTGTTATCAGCAATCAACAACACTAAAATTCATACCGGATTATGTAAGAAGTGATTCCTAAACACAACTCACAAAGGGAAGGTATGAAAGACTATCGTAACTCTTAAAACAGTCAGATTGCAACACAGCATAACAGAAAAGACCTTTCCTATTAAAATGGAAATAAATATTTCCTAGACGACTAGCAAAAATGAATTCCAAATAAGCGCCTTTTTAGTACTGCAGCCACTTTAAGTCCGAAGACAATGTAAGAGTTACTTAGCCAGCCAACTTTATGAAAATGAGAACTGTCATTGCTGTTGCTATCATGTTTCTAGAAACAGACCAGGTATTGCAAATAAAGTTGCTGACAATGAGGAAAGCACTATGGAGGACTACTAAGGAAAGGTTCAGTGCAAACTCTGACTTGTAAAGACGAACAGCCTTGCAATGCAGATTCTGCCAAAATGCCTCTAGTAGCAAATAAAATCACATTATTTCTCCTCAACATACCAACTGAAAACTAATGATAGCCTAGAATTAGAAAAATTAAGGAAGCAAGCTTCTCTCAAATATGCTAAGCATGGAAGAAAGTTCAAGAGATTTAGTACCAAAAGCATGGACAATAAGAGCTTGGGAATAAAACTAAAGAAAAGAGGTAACTGAATTTTGAAGTATTTTTGTGCCAAAAGGAGGGAAAAAAAAAATCAAGAATGAAAGGACTAAAGGTATGAGATGGATTCATTATTTTCCCATAATAGGCAGGGAGAGGGAGACTATCAAACTACACAAACTTTTATTTTTTGTGATAAAAATTACTTGATGGTCTTAACTCAAGCAGACAGAAGATCTTTTGGATTCAGAAATCACTGAAGTGCATAAAACCACTTTAAATGAGCTTCACAAAAGTTTTTTTTTCAACTTAGATTTTCCTTGATTTAAAAGAAAATTTATCTACCATGTATGAGCAATATCAAGCAAAACACAAAGAAGGAAATAGAAGAGTAACATTTTCCCTAAGTTACAGGTGCCAAAGCTCTTCCAGGGTTTGTTAAGCCTCCATGCAATGAGATATATCTTGCAATCTGTAGCACACGACACACATTAGAAAACTTTTCTGATCAACCTGAACATGTTCTGGGCCATGCCACAGCTGCCTAATGTTTTTTGTCCAGGTTCACAGGTACTAGCTGAACTATAACCAACTCTACTGAAAAGACAGAAACTAGAATAGCAAATGAAATACAGATCAACACAACAGAAGTTAAAGCAAACATGTCACAATTAATTCTCTCATCACATATCCAGGCAAAAAGCATCAGCAGATCAAGCACAGCACCTGTACAGATCATCACCACCATCAATGTCTGGACTAACCATCACACTAATCAGACTATTGTATTCAGGAATATACCGCACCCTTGTTTCTTCCACTGTATCTAACTTGTGCTCTGGCCAAGTTCCACTTCACAACACTTTGGTTTCTTCACCTGACTTAATGGCACCCAGGTTTCTGTTGCCAGTAATACCTTATCTTGCCTGTAACAGCTTATCTTACAGAAAAAAAAATAACCTATCTGAAGGGAAGCTGCACAGTGAACATTAGCACGTGAAGGCAGATCACTCCCAACAAAAAACCCTAACATTCCTGTCAGAAAGCTGAGCTATCCTCATTTAGAACTCTTGGTAACACTTCAATGTTCTTTATCCAGCTCTTTTGGACTGAAGAAAAGCCAAGAAACCAGTGCTACAAATCACAAAGGCTCGTCACTAATGAATATGCTGCCCTATCAAGCTGACCCATATCCTGTGAACTTCCTTTATGTTCCAGAAAGGTCACAAAATATCATTGCTTTAATGAAGGACTTAACTTTATTCATAAAAAGTACAACCTCTCACATTCTTCTCTATTTCTGAACTGATGTCAGTAACTACTGTTGTTATTCCACTCCCACTAAGAATAATCCACTCAAACTGAACAGGAACTCAGTGGTTAAGAGTTTGCCTCAGCTTCCTGCAATTATTCAGAACCACTGTAACTGTGAAAACTACCCTTTTCCATCCTGGTTTACTGTACAATCGAGCCCCTCTCTTCCACTTTTTGATTTATCAGTTATCCATGCATATATGTTCTACTTCAGTATTACTAAATCTTTCCTTGAGACTAAATCCAAATTACTGCTTTACTTCATGGTCACAACCTCCTACAAATCACGTTAAGTTCTTCTACAACTATGCCAATCAAGCATGAAACCAAACATGGAAGAAATTAGCAAGCTTTATTTGTAATTATTTTGCAGGAGAATTAGTTTCACCACTGAAATGTACAAACCACTTTGACTTTGCCTTTCCATAAGAATATAAGGTGGGAAAGGAAGAATGAATTCCAACACCTGTAGCCTCCATACTGCAGAATGGTCATTACAAGGTGACTTCAGTGACAGCCCTTAAAATGCTTGTTATACACGATTAAACAAGAACAGACACATTTTTTTCAACTATACTGCACTGGCTAATAATGCAACAACAGTAATTAATCCAGCAGTTAAACTGCTATCTGGAGAGCAGACAATCAGGTTTGCAAAAAGAATCGTGTATGAAGTGGTCTGAGTTTGAAAAGTATCACATTATATAAATATTAATATACTAATTAACAGATAAGAACCACTCTGTTGAAAAAGCACCCAAACCCTATTCCTAAACAAATAATCAGTAAGAACCTGAAGAATTATTCTCAAGATGAGGTTAATGACCATAAGAAAATAGGATGTTGATTCTTCTACATTGAATCAGTGTAGCAGTACAGCTTCTGAAGTA
Source organism: Nyctibius grandis (assembly GCF_013368605.1). Lineage (NCBI taxonomy): Eukaryota > Metazoa > Chordata > Aves > Nyctibiiformes > Nyctibiidae > Nyctibius > Nyctibius grandis. The sequence goes on along the minus strand of NC_090659.1, from coordinate 58,584,843 downwards.
AAAAGATGACATAGTAATGGCACTTCACAGGTATGTTAACACCAGAAATGGACTGCAGTTCAATATTAAAAGTTTGGTAGTTAAGTTAGCTAGGTTACAAAATCAAGCAAATGTTAAAAAACTACAAGTATCTGCTAAGATTTTAAGACATCAGGAAGAAATCCAGAAACTAATGGAGGAGATCTCTGAACCCTGAGACCCTTCAAGAGAACAGGCCATGTAAGCTCTCCCTCCAGACTGAAAAGGAACTGAAGGTTTATGTCACAAAGGGATGGCTGATTTCTGCGTTATCATCATGAAATCTACACATCACTCCTCTTCGTCTCTTCACTAAAGGTGACTGAATTTCAGAAAGTCAAGACATCTCAAAAGTACAAATGAGAAAACCAAAGCTGAGATATCATAGGAGTGGTCATAATCAAAGTGTGAAACAGCCTTCAAACAGAAACGTATTACAAGAATTTCACAAAGGGCTAATCCAGCAGCATTAAAAAAAAAAAAAAAAAAAACACATTGGATAGATCTCTGTTATGAAAGATGGAGAGCAGTTGTGAAGAAAAAAGAAATTAATGATGCTTTTTTAAAAAACAACACAATGCAGTTTATGACACATGAATCTGCAAAGAAGAATTAAAATTAAGCCACTGCCAAAGAATGAGAATGAAGTTTTTGCTGAAAAACTAAATACCAGAGATAGGACATTTCTGGCATTATAGGAGTGAATTTACACATTCAAATGAATGCAAGACAGCTTTAATGAGAAAGTGGCTGAAGTGTCTGCCTAAACTAGATCAACATCATGATATGAATCTGTCATCTGGTAGAAACAGATGTACTGGTGGTATATTTATCCCAGCATGCCAGTTATTCTCCTCAAACTTGGAGACCAGACCATAAGAAATCAGCAAGGAAAGTATCTCTTTGGGGTCTTATAGCATCCCATCATGGTATACAAACCAGTTTTTCTGAAATCCTTAAGATTTCTGGCAGGCAAATAAAAAGCTTTCCTATGCTACTATTCAAGCATCTTGACCAACAAAACTCAGAAGCAAGCGAGTACTTGTGTTAAATTGGATAGATGCATACCAAGCCACATCCCATCCCACAAGTTACACCTCTCTTTATCCCAGGATAACAGTGTTTCAAACTTCTCTCCTAGCTCTAAATCAAGTCACTACAGAATATACAACTGTTAAATGACAGTTGCAGAATAATTTTTATTCAGAAATAAGTGGACACAATGCACAAGTGAACTGCATGAAAATGGACATGAAACCAGAAGTTCAAATCAGTATCATTAACAGCTGCATCTGCTTATTTTTTTAATCAAGTGTCCTGTGTTTATAGCTGAATTTTTTTTATATATATATAGATAGATAGATATGTGTGATGCAATCTATGTAACTATATTAAGACTCAGCATTTCAAAAAAAATATTGTAAAAGAGAAAACAAAACATGGCACCAAGAAGGCTCTTCCTCCATAAAGAGCTGTGGACACTTGTTTGTCACCATGATAAATAATACACAATTAACCATACATAAATTGCATAATTATGCTTCTTAGTGAAAACCCAGCAGTTATTATGGATACTTTAAAAGGTACTATCCACATTAAAAAGTCAGTTACACAGCAAACCTTTTCACTCATATGAGGACATTGTGACCACCTGCTTCCCCCTCTTCAAAGGTCCATGAATACCATAGTTAGTGGAGCAACCATTTTTATGGCTGTAGGACATACTGTGCACAGAATATGCTTCAGCTAAAATGAGAAGGTAAATACCACAAAAAAAAATCAAAATATTTTCACTAGGGTACAATTATTATTTTAAAAATATTATTAAAAATTTACACAGGAATAGAGACCCAAATTCTCTGTCATCAATTAGGAAAACAATGCAACAACTTCATGAAATTTAGAGACCGCAACAAACTGTGTTTCTCCGTAAAAGCAACACACTAACAAGCCTGAAATAAAGTAAGCTAGAACAATTCAAGTGAGGCAATTTTATTCAAACTAAAATTCTTACTTTTATCCTTACTGGACTATTGTCAATATTCTTTGGCTTTCAAGATAACCAAAGGAGTGAATAAAGCAGAAATATGGTAAACATTGATATCAAAGATTACACTAGTTGAAGTTACTTCATTTTAACAGCAGTATTTCAATAATCACTAATAAAAAATAATTTCTTGCAATATTACACTACTGATCACTAGTGTTCGTGTAATAATGAAATCAACATCCCTGTTCTACTTTCTATAAAAAACTAGGGATGGTGCAATACTTGATGTACGCTATAAATATCAGGTATAAGCAGTGTATTTGACTATCTGCAGTCACAAGGGATATTATATTCTCTGCATCTTCACGTAACTAGATTTTCATCTGTAACTGCAGGAAGAAAAAATTGGACTAGAAGATCTAATCCCCATAAAAAAAGGCCATATTCACTGTAAGTACAGATCAGCACTTCAGTTTTAGTTAGTGCTTAGTTCTGTATTTGATGAAATTATTTTCTTGGTCCTATATAGTCAATTATCATTTCAGTTAATACATACAAATTAGAACTCAAATATATGGATAAAATCCCTCTCCCTTTTCTTCTAATTGAAGCCATGAAATAAAGGAGTCAAAACTTTCAGAGCACCTACATTTTCAAGATGTTACAAAAATGAGGAAATTAACATAATCAAAGATATGGGGCCAGTTTTCAGACCCAGATAACCCAAAATCAATCAATGTCAAAAGCATATACATGGATTTGGCCTAATTTAACATACTGAGCCTGGAAACGAGATTCTATGGAAAAAAGTCCTCACACCAATCAGTCAATAGCTAGCTCTCTCAGATGACAGGGCCAAGTCCTGATCCTCTAACTGACTAAACATGGGTTGCTCCACCAGCCTATTGCATTTGCATCCCTGATTTTACCATTTCCTGGACAGGATCTGATATTTAATTACCTACAGAACTTGTGACAAGTCTATCCTACTGAAACACAGATGGAATTCAAAGTTAGAAAACTGAGAATTCAAATTATTTCCTCTTCACTAAAACTGCTATAAACCTACGCTACTTCTGCTGCGAATAGCTTTGGTCAAAGGCAGATATATTTCTCCAAGTTTTACCAAAATGTTGTGCCTATGGCTTGCAAATATGATGTTTAAAAAGCAAAATTTTAGTTCTCTAAGTTAAAAGTTGTAGCCACATCTCCAACCTCAGTTACTCAGCTACTTATTTTGAAAGTCCTATGGATGTAACACGTCCTCTTCTTTACATCAGACTCTTAACTCACTCATTTCACATTGTTTATGCAGTTCTACAACTTCTCTTTTGATTGGGTACTTTGTAAAAAAGCACAAGATTACATACTAATTGATGATGATAATTAAGGTTTGCTCAATTCCACAGTAAATTTAAATCCAAGTTTACCTTAAGATAGCTGAAAGTGAGTGCAAAATGGTAATTTACAAATTTAAGACTGATTTAATGAACTGACCAAGACAGCTGTGTAAGTTATTTCAGTGTCATTTTTCTATGAGGCAATCTCTTCATATAAAGCAATTTGTTCATTACTATTAACTTAAAAGGTACTATATTTCCTGAATACTCTATTATACCATTGAAAGAGTTAAATTTTATGGTAGATTTATCAGGGCAACATTACAAAAACCGTAAGATGGAAACCAAAGGGTAAAACAAGAAATTAACTACATGATTCTTACTTCACTTACAACTTAAAAAGTTTCATATTGCAGGTTAAAATACAGTAACTAGTTACCATTTAAGATAATAAGGCTAGTTCTAATTAAAACAAATTGCTAAAGTATTTACATTATCATAAGCCATAGAGCTTATACTCAACATTTCTAGGTGAAAACTGCATCCATTTTGTCCATGCTGTAAGTTGCAAAAGTTTGTGAGATTTTCTGAATGTTTTTGCAGTACACAAACCTTTAAAGAAAAAAGTTAACAGGGCAAATACACAATATACTAACAAACAGTATTAAACTAACTGTGAAGAGTGTGAGAGATGCTATTTTTCACATCATGTTGCTTTTGCATTGTTTTCTATATTTATTCACCAGTGCAAGGTGTAGATTTGTTGTAAAAAACAACTACACGCTAGATAAAGTGTACAATTTGGGGTAATCTGACAGAAGCGTGATAAATATTTTAATATATCAGATATAAATGCAGTACTAAGGTAGCACACTGGTATCACTTAAGTAAAATAAATGTAATTACTAGACATGCAAAACATCTTGGGCTTCATTACAGTTGAACATGTCTAGCAGTCTTTTACAGGTGTCTGCTGTTTTGACTTTTGTTTCTGACATTAGTATCTACGTTTACTGGTCTAAGTTAGTTAGCTAAACACACAACAATCAACAACAAAAAAAATACCTCACTTACTCTATTTGCGCACCATGAGCCACAAGGGCACTTATGGAATCCATACTACCAGACCGTGCTGCTTTATGAATAGGAGTTTCACCAACATAATCCTGTAAAGACAAACTACATTTTGTCAAGCATAATCTTTCTAAAAATTAAAATATTCTTTTTACATTACTCATTTCAATTAAGAAAGCAGATATATAAAAGCAGCATTTATTAGCTAACAAATACATCAGGAACTTTATTATTATTTCAAAGTTTACAGTGGGCTGTCATATACATTAGATATTTAGCAAGAAATAATACTAAGGGCATCTAACTCACAAGATAAGCCTTATCCAATAACTAGGCAATCAGCAGAGTCATATTCAGCAAAACTTGTTAAAAAACCCTGCAACATATACCACCATAACATGTTACTCTAACACTTTATTTTCTAGCACTTTTGTTTCCCAATATGTTGGGCTGAGCAAGCCCTCTTGAATTTAGAAGTAGCATGGCCAAGTTTGTGGGACTATTGCTTTCAGGTCTTGCTGATACACTTATGCAGTACTGTACTACACCATTAATCCTCACCAGGTGAGGAGTATATATGCATAACTCTACTGTATCTTTATCCATTTACATTCCACTATTGTTAACCAGCACAGCCAATCATTTAATCTTTTCATATTATGTTCAAACATACTGGGAGTAGTGTATTGCTTTTCAGGCAACTCCTCTCTACAAATTATCTTCACAGGTAACAGGGAGAATCTACAGCAATTTTACAAATGCAGCTAGCAAGCAGCAGGTAAACTCCATGCATCATGATCTACTGGCTGCAGATGAATTTCAGTACTTGCAATTAACCACCAGTATTAAGAACAACAGAGAAGAATCTGCAGTGAAACATGGCCTTGAAGTAGCAAGTAAATGTTCAGTTACTGGTTTGTTACGATTTAGTTATCACATTCCTCAACACTTTCAATGCATAGCAAGTTTTTTTTCCTTTCTTCTGCATCCTCTATCTTTCTCTCCAAATTTTTGACAGACTTCACTTGCTGACACTAAAAATGTTCTAACTGTATGTGCCTCATTTTTGCTTCCCCATTGCTTTTATTAAAATATCAATACTATTAAAGTAACACAGCACCTTTACTGACTTGTCAGTCTTCATACACAATGGTGTTTACACCCAACTCTACAGTACTGTTTATGCTTCAGCTCTACTTGAAATGTGAATATATTCAAAATACGATCATACTACCATCTTGATAGATACAAGGTAACAAGTGTTCTAAATGGTTGGTCAAGCTTCTGAGAAATTAAATCATATCTTTTAGACCATGTCAATATAACTTGAAAATGAATTTTGGATTGTGTTATATACTCTCAATTTTCTACTTGCCAATTTCATTTTATGGTGAAGTATTTTTTATAACAAGTTAAAAATTCACTGAGGGTAAGCCAGTTTACCAGTGCTTAAGACATATATTCAGCCAAACAGCGAACTACCTAGCACCCCCAGCAGGGAACAATAATGGTACCAGACAAAAGTTTACCTTCTTACAAACTAAAGAAAATTGCTGAGGCTGACACAAAGTTTGGAGACAGAAAAGAGCAGAAAACCCCTTGAAGTCCTTAGTGATTAGAAAACAGCTATATAGCCCTTCTTCCAAAATGGCTGTCGGTAGCTGATGAATAGAAGACTGCTTTCCAATGAAGTTTATATAATTTCTCCTATTTATAATTTTTCTTGAAGTTACAGGAAGACAGAGGTATTCAACATAGGACACAATTTTATTAACTATCATACACGGAAATTCATTTGGCACTAATTTATCCAGGAAGATTTTCTTCATAGTGTAATATGTTTTCCTATCATGGAAACTGTCTTCGATTCATCATTTTGTTATTGTTTCCTTCTCCCCCCACCTTTGTTAGAGGTAAAAGTGTAGAAAAGAAGTGATCTGCCTCTTTTGTTCAGCATTAGTATTCACAGTCCCAATGCTAACTTAAAAGATAATCATTCAATATAAAGTTCAGTTTACACAAAGTTAGCTCAACTAGCCATGCATATGACAAGGATGACAAATCTCTATTAGCCCCATAAACCTAGCATGTTGCCCACAGTAAGATCTAGTTAACTCAATTATGAAGTATTGCTGTGGGGAAACGCTAGAAGGATGAAAAAAGACCTTTGCAAAAGGACTCCTCACCACTACATTACAAGAATAAGCTAGGCTTATAGCAACTAACAATCCTGTCGCCAAAAAACAGAAAAAGTTTAGTATCTCAGAAGAGGATATATGTCTTGAAAAGAACTTCTTTCAATCACTGGCCCAGAAAAGCACGCGTCTCTTCTCTAAAGCTGAGGAACTGAGAAAAGACTTGGAGAATGACGGAATATACAGATTTAGATTCTTATAACATTCGTTTTAATTACAGCACCTTAACATTAGTGATGACTAAAATTATCTTCTCCTATGGGACCAAATCTTTTTGCACTGAAATAGTTCATAAAATAGCTTCCCAGCTCTACGAAGAAATTCTCTCTCGGTTATGAGCTAGAGTGAAAGGGGGAAAAAAAAAAACCTCCCACTGAGAAATGGCTTTAAATTTTACTTGTTTTTCGGTACATCCAAAATCAAGTATACAGAGCAAAATAAAGTACTCTGAGTCTCAGAACAATTCTGGTTTGATTCAACAACTGGAATGAATGGCACCAAACAGAAAAAGCAATATATAACACAGGTTTTCCCAAGAAGCTTCTGAGAGCAGTTCAGTGTCTAGATTGTTAGCATATCTTCATAGAATCGTTTCAGTTGGAAAGGACCTTTAAGATCAAGTCCAACCATTAACCTTGCTTTTCACACGTAAGACACATTCCCTACCTCTTTTTTGGCTATGCAGAGCAAGCTAAGTGGTTTTATTTTGAGGGACTCTACAAATGCCTAATTATCCTTGATAATACCTCATCATCCTTCTAATTGTCCACAGTTCCCACATGTGCTTCAGTTTGATGTTTCCCTTCCTGGAATACTATTACAGAAGAGATTATATCAATAACTTGTACTGGCTTTTCATATCTAGAGGAGAACTTTTCAGGGTCCTATTTACCCTTTTGATGTGACACTGCACAAACAGCCCAAACTTGTCTCACAGTCCAGAAGTCACATTGCAAATAAATGAGCAGAAAGACCATTTAAGTTTTATTAATTTAACATTCAAGATAACACAAGTTTGTTTGCTTCTGTGGACACTAAGTACTTTGTGTACAGTGCTCATGAAGATATGACAAAGAGAGTCATGAGGCATCACAGGCACATTTATTTTTTGCAACTGACTGCCGCTGTCAAACGTCTTCCTCCTTTCCCTTGGAGGAGCACGGCTATCCTTTTGCAAAGACAAACACAGCCTTCTCTACCTTGGGTCATGACTAGATTACCTTTGACTTCTACTTCATTTTACTGCGTAAATATTTGGTTTCCTTCCTTATTCTCTATTTATATGGCTGAAAAGTCTTCTGCTTTTTTGGCTTAAATTTTCTCAGTACATCTCAGCTTGATTAATCAGTTTGCATTCCCTCACTATGCTGCTTCACCTCAAAAGACATCTCCTTTACTAATTAAATATTTTTCCCAAATTCTCTGCTTATTCCCAGACCTTTATTTAGATGTGGTTATTTTTTCAGCAGTCTAAAGCCATTTTTTACTCTAATTTCCCCACTTTCTGTCTTTTTGGGATCCGAATTTCTGTTGGCTTTAGGATCTTTCAGTTGAACTTAGAGCAAATTTCTAATTTTTTTCTCCAAGTTCCAAGTCCCTGGATACAATTCAGTTAATTTCCCTCACTGGTATCTTTACACCCCTTTCATTAAAAAAAAAAAAAGCTACTTACCTGTCATTTTTTTTTTAAAAAAAACAAAAAGCCCCCATGCACATTTACACTGAAAGCTTTCAGCTATGTGTATTGACTTTGGCTTGGACAAAGTTAATCTTCTTCATAGTAGCTGGCATGGTGCTAGGTTTTGGATTTGTGACCAAAGCAGTGCTGGTTATACACCAGTGATTTAGCTACGAGTGGGCTGAGGGTGCACAAGAAGCTGGGAGGTGACACAGCTGGGACCACTGACCCAAACTGACCAGAGGAATATAGCATATGACACCATGCTCAGCAAGAAAAGCTGGGGGAGGATGGAGTTTGCCATTCTCCCCCAGCTTGAGGGACTGGCTGGGCATCAGTCAGCTAGTGGTGAACAATTGTGGTTTTGTTTTTTTTTTTTTTTAATCACTTCATTATCTTGTTTTTGTTTCCTTTTTTACCTATTAAACTTCTTTATCTCAACTCGTGAGTTTTCTCACTTTTCCCTTCCAATTCTCTCCCTCAACCCACTGAGGGGGAAATGAGCAAGTGGCTCTGTGGTGCTTCAGTGCCTACCAGGGTTAAACCATAACACTGTGCAAGCACTTGTAAAATACTTCTAGTATAGATTATCCAATACACAGAAGCACTATTTTACCTAACAAGAAATACAAACTAACTCCATTCCTTAACTCAACTGACTGAACTGTAAGTTGTATCATCTGATCACATTTCCAAAAGCTGCTCAGATTTCTTAGACCCAGCACCCTACCCTTTCTGAAGCCAATAAGTAGAAGCTGGAGAATATGGAGTATTTTTTCCTCATTCATTGCTAAAAATGCTTTGAATTCATTATCGTTTCTCCTTCTGACTTTTGAGTACAGATGAGAACTGACGGAATATTTTTATCTGGATTTAGTCCAAATTGTTTTTAAAAATACAAAACTGTAACATACCAAAGGAATTAATGTTTTCTTCCTCCCCACCAAGGATATCAGTGTATTTACAGCTCTTGCTAGCGTGGGTAGTCTAACCCTCCTAAAATCTACTACCTGTTATCCCTGCCATATGATTGTAACTGGCTGGATGAAAAGTAAGTTAGCATCACCTGTAAGGACGCGGTATTTCTTATCTGTTCTCTTTCAGATAGACCACACCAAACTGTTTTTTTTGGCCAATCAACACAGGCAACATACAACAGAAATGTTTAATAGGCTGAGGCTAGAGGGAAATACATTAAATGAAGTAACAGGCTTTTAGATCAAAAAGTAATCATGATTATCTGATGTTAATATGTACAACAGCACAGAATCAATCTGCGTTGTGACAAGGATAAAACATCAGGAAAAAAAAATCTCCGGGAAAGTAGCAGTATAATTGGTTTGCACTGTTACAGTGAACTAGAGCAGGCAGGTAGCCAAATGCAGGTCTTGAGTCACATTATTAAGAACTATTAGCAGGCACTGCACATTGAAGAAAAAAAATGAATAGTAGGACTTTCTCTTGAGTCCACTGCTGGGTAGAAACAGGCAGATCATTGCTTGGCACTTTAGCTTTCTCCTGCAAATTTTTATGGTGATCCTGGGGGCAGGGGGGGAAGAACCGCCCACTGATCATAAAGAGAGACAGATGGTTCTAGCCAGCACATACAGCTATACAAGAGGGCTGGGCATCACAGGATATACTCATACATCTTATTTGAGGAGCAAAGTACAGTTAGGACAAGCAGTTTTCAGCATTTGTCCTTCATCGCTGCTGCCTGAGAAATGTCCTGGACAACTGTCACTAGCACCGAAATATGCATTTTCAAGTTTTCCTAAACTTCAGGGCAGGCAGCCTGGGCTACAATACAATACCTCAGGGAAGATATGAGAAAGCGTGCATGCAAATTCTACTGAGTACCGGAGATTTACGTTAAGACTGAGACTCGAGTGGATTCCTTTTCAGAAGCTATCCTTTTCTTTTTCCAGAGGTGATGGGTTAGTCTGTAGCCAATGACCAGGAGTCAGTTTGGAAGGGAAGTTTTACTAGTTTAAATATCAAGTATTCCCAGATCTTTCTCAGCATGTGTTTTGTATCCATTGTCCATGGAACACTTGTCCTCATACAAGCATTAGCCAGTGACTATGTCTGTCTGAAGTACAGCATCAGTCAGCGAGCTGGAAGGAATAAACAAAATACACATCAGGAAATAGTGCTCCAAAAGCTCCAAAGTGTGGGTGGAAGCCCTAGATGATCACCTGAAAGTGCTTGGAAGTTACATAAGGAACCAAGATCATTTATTAAGCAGTTCAAATCAAACAAGAATAGTAGAATTTGACTGCAATTCAATAAACAGCTGGAAGCAACTGGGGAGAGCAAAGCATGCACTAACTATGCTTTACACAGCCATGTATGAAACATTCCACATATCCGTGGGATGAGTTTGCTGCTATAGGTATCACCACGGTACACTGTCCAGATTTCAATGCTCATGCATATGAAACTAGTGTGACTGACCAGCTGCATCCTAACAAAGAACCAAAGAGACTTTTTTTTTCTACCACCATTCTAATTAACCAGAGCTATCTTCTTATTTTATCATCAAACCAAATCTAAAATACCTCTTCTCTATGTTCAATTAATATTTTGCGGGTGCAAAAAAAAGTTATTGCATTCAAGTGTAACTTGGGCCTACCATTAAAAACATACAAGGCTTCCACAGTGTCAACTCTCAGTACCATCTATATTAGTGTCCTTTGCCTATCAATACCTAAACCTGCCCTGAGAAGTCTACAGGACACTATCACCACTCTGAAAACTGGAGAACCACAGTACTTGTTCTCCTGTGGAGGACTACAGATCTATTATTTGGATTTGCTCTAGTGACAAGCCAACAATTTATAAAGACTCCTGAGTCACTGGCTAGTCTTGGTGACTTCTTTAAGCTGGAGTGAATTTCCTGCCTACTTTTAACTGTGTATTATACTGCCTTCTGCTTTCCTTTACAGTCATCTGCATGTTGCCCTCAGCTCATGGAGAGATCTCTCTGCACTCTTCTCTTCTTTTGGGGGTTAGCTGCTACTTTCTTCTTTGCTATAACCTCACTCACTAGATGTGATTTTTTTTCCCCCATCACGTTCCAGGACAGCAAGCTTGTTCTTCAACTCCATTTCAACCTCACTGGTCTGTTCTTCTCTTTATCCTCATAGTTGGAAACTTTCATTCTTCTCATTCATTCATTTTCATTCATTCTTCTCTTCTCATTTAGCAGATATTTGTACATCTTTATTCTGTGCATGCCATTTTTCCTCTCTAATCACCATTTCTTTACATTCTTACCTGGTCTCCAGATGCATTTATAGTTCTTGTATTTTCTCTTCTGAAGATTCTACCACTATGCAGCAATAACTTATTGCATAAGTTACTTTTGTCAGGTATCATGGAGAAGATGCGATCTATAGCCTCTGCATCCAGTCACCTTCATTGTTTCTACAATTCTCCTGGTGTCTCACAGCTGTTCCCAATGCACCAGCCTTCTTTTCTGAAAACTCAACACAAACTTCCCCATTTCTTATTTTTGTATAGCTTAATAAAAAAGAAAGAACCAAACTCTAGAAATGCAAATGTTCAAGTTCTTCAGCAGACTTAGTTTAACTCTACTACATATAAAACACAGTCTGGCCATTAAATATTTTAAGAAGAGTATGATGCAAGATTTAACAGACCAGACATTTTACAGATGCTGTGCCATACTACAGCTTTTAATAAATACATATGCTGCAGTATTAATTATTCTCATAGAATATTATAAATAATAATTTTGAGTACTGTTATAAAGGAACACATTACGTATGCCCAGCATACATAATGGATCCATTCAGTACTGCAAACATTTGCTCCAAAAGCGTGATAGTTTTAAGCACTCAATTCTGTTACTGTACCATAGTACAACAGTCCTTTACAGGAATTTTGCTACACTAATGCACACTCTGCTACTAAATAAATCATTATCATACTCACAGTAGAAATAATGGAAAATTATTTTAAAACAAATTAAAAAAAATAAATCACCCATTCATTCTTTGTTAGTAAAGTACATGTTGCTAATCTATTTGCAGGAAGTTACTAGAAAAGCTTTGGAAATAATCTAAGAAGGAAACAAGATGCACCTTAAAATAAACCAAGGCAGACCTTACTAGCTGACTAAATCATGAAGTACCACAAAGGTCTCATGGTTCTGTAGGTAATGGTGATTTTGTCAATTCTTAACACATTTAATAAGATGCTCCTCACAAAGTCTTTTCTCTCTCCCCCAAAAAGGCATTACAATACCAGAGTACTTACTAATGCCGCCAACACCAGAGCAGCACACTATTTTGTTCAATAAGTAGCAAGATGTAAATTCCTAAAACAAATGTTCTCCAAACCTTTAGTGGCTTAAAGGACATTTAATAGTCCTATCTCTACTATAATGAAAAAGGCCTATAACTGATAATAAAGTCATCTGACTTCAGTTAATGTTAAAAAGAACGTATCTGTACAAGAATGTAAGGATCATACATGTAGTAAAAAGGGACCAAAAGACTCCTTCCAAAACCATATGTAGACATGAGATATGTGTGAATCCATACCTGTTTGTTTATGTTGGCCCCCACTTGAATCAACCAATTCAGGCACTGTGGATGTCCTCCAAAAGCAGCAATGTGGGCTGGTGTTTGAGCAAAACGTGTTGTACTGGCATTTACAGAAGCTCCAGCTCTTACTAACTGCATTAGGCACTCCAGCTTTAAAGACATGAGGGAATAAAACCAAAAACGTTACACAGATGTGCTATGACAATTAGCATGTGCTAAATAAATACATAAAACCTAGAAAAGCTAAACATACTAGTGAAACTATATGGATACAAAACAAGACAGAACATGAACATGTGGATTTTCCCCCTCCTCCCTATACTCCCCCCTTCTCTGGCCATAGGCCATACCTGAAAAGTACTTAATTCTTACCCCCAAAACTGAATTCCAACGTTTATTTTCAGGATGGGGAAAAGAGAGCGTAAATACCTCAGAGCTGACTACAAGAGCTATTTGGTTCACTTTTGTCAGGAAGAAAAAAGAGTTCTGATCCAGCAAAGCTGCAAACATGATACTAAGGCATTATCAGATAATGTTTGTCAAACAAGAGTGTTGTCAGGAAATACATAGATGTATTCTCAGGAGAGTTTAGAGGAAGGTCAATCAGAAAAACACAAGATTTTAAATTTCTTTACTGTTTTCCTAGAGTGACAGAAGCAGATTACTAACGAAAACTAATACTGTTAACACTATGCTAAATCTATAAAAAGAATAGATTATTTTCACGATTTTCCTGTTATTACAGCTGAAGACCTGTTAAAAACAAAATAGGTTGCAATTGTGGAAATACCAAGAAAGAAAAGCTCTTTGTTTTAAAAATTGCAGCATTTTGTCACACTATATTCTGACTTTTATTTTCCCATCATACTAACCAGAAGCGTCAGATATCCAGCTGCTATTTTTAAATTTTCATAACATCACATTTGTAGAAGCTAAGCAAACCACAGCCAGCCACGATGACCTCAACTTTCAAAAATAGTCAAAAAAAATGCTCCTTTCCTGTCACACAGTAACATTGTCTTTTTGTTGATAGGAAAAGGAATGCACTATGCTAAAATAAATAGCTTCCATTTACTGTGGTTAGAAAACAAACTCCACCACACACACATGCAACAGCAAAATAAAAAACCACCACACTGACTCGGGGCATTGGTTCACCTAAAATCTACTGGTCAGTCTCTCACAGTTAAAAAAAATGTTTGTCAGCCATACCACAGCTATGGAATCATCTGTTCATAAAGGAGCCATCCAAAAAGCATAAGAAAGTCAGCTGGCAGCTTGATTACAGATAGAAGCATAAACATCATGATTCCAATGTTATTCTCCACTACTGTACGTCAGTCTCTCTCTTTTTTTAAACCTGTAAATTCCTGATTTTGATGAATTACATAAATGAGATAAAAGTACCAAAAAAAAAGTATTTTACATCAGCTTTGCAAATATATTTTGAAATTCAATTGTTTCCTCCCCCTGTATAGTTCAAGCAAACACATATGTACCTTACCCTTTAGGATATACCAAAATACTTTTTTAGACTGTAATGGACTTGACACTAGACACATGTGCTCTCAAAGTCACTAATTACATGAAGTAAAGGTGTAAGGGTGAGGGTAACTGAAATATTGCTCTATTAATGAATCTAACGCCGTAAACCTCAACACTACCACAGAAAAAGTACCTTTTCAAAATCAAACAAGTACTTTTAATTAAAAAAAAAAAAAATTACATTAAAAAATGGTGTAGGGAAATTTATAATTCTAATGCTAAACTACCCAAATACATTTTGTATTTGCTAATAGAGACTTGCCTTGGTGTTCACATGCTAGCACTCCTAATATTGCTGTTAACCCTTAATAATTATTAATAATTGTAACACTGTAATTATTAATAAGCATTGTGATGGAAAATCACTCCAGCTACACCGAGAAGTTCCTCTACTATAACTGCAAACAAAAATAATAAAGTTCAGCCAGTTTTTAAAACAATAGACTTTTAACAGAATTAATTTGAAAACACTTTCAGACAAGCATTACAACTTCAGGAAAGAATATTATTTCCTGCACAGAAACTGAGCTGAAAGTATTTCCATAACTAGACAGGCATTACAGCCCATCGATCAAAAGGGAAAACACATTGGAATTGGTTCACTAGCATCATCTTGCACTGCTTAAATCTGCTTTATAAGATGGCTACATGTCATGATTATCTATAGAACTTCATGTTTAAATGTCGTTTTTTCTTGTGTGGCATTTTTTTTTCCTTCATTATCTCTTACAGGGTTTTAACAACGAAGATAACGTTTCAGCCCATTGAAAGCTGAGGCATGAGCCTTCTGCATCATGGCTGTCAGAAAAACCTGCTTCTTCCAAGATTATGGAAGAATGAGGTAAATTACTTCTGTGGACAGGAAAAGTGAACATAACAAAAAACACCACCTCACTTTATTTACGCTTGAGATCAGGACATACAAGTCCACTTTCATTAAATAACCTTTTAGAAGATATTTTCCACTGTATTGTTATATCTAAAGCAGAGGTTAAACTGATTTAATGAAGAAAGACACGCCTCCACACAGGCCACAACACTGGCAAAATACCGAGGAAGACACAGGCATTTTTATCTGTATTACTTCTGTTCCAAAAGAAACAGAATGTACTTGCTACTATTCTGCTTCCTATAATGTAAACAGTCAAATGGCAAAAATAAAAGTAGGAGAATAATATGAGCAAATAGATGTGGTCAGAGAAAATAAAAATACACATGCAAGTGGTTAAAAAGAAAAATGAAATTCAGGTTAGTATAAGACGAAGTGAATTAACAGCAACTTCATTTTTTTTTTTTGCAAGCCCTTCATTTTCTACCTCTCTGGTAGCTTTTTAGATTGTTAACAATTGTACGTTATGACCCACCTTCTCAGAAATCTACAGAATGACAGGGTAATTTAGGGCACTACATAATTAACTCTAATTGGAATACAGCAACTCTAACAGGAATTAATTTACATCTTAGGGTATGAGCAGCTCTCTGCAGTCAGGAAATATCCTGAAAATACAAACTCCACCACAGATACTCTACACAGCAACTAAATTTGGACTTGCTACTATCTCTAAAAGGAGGTCCATACTGCCATTAGAACTCCAGATATTACAACCAGTCATTTTCAATTGACTTTGCTGGTATTTTATTTATTACTTGCAAGCTGTAAAACTGTGATTCAGCACAAGCTATTCAGAAATACTGTATTTTCATTTTTAGTCTTAACATACTCTATTTTTATCAGTGCTAGTATTAGATCAGTATTCCCCCCCCACCCCCCCCAAAAAAAACCCTTTCCTCTTTCACATACGCCTTTCTAACAGAACCTGACTGTGGCTGCTCCTTTACTGCAGCACATCTACGACTGCGTGCAAGAATGTAGTCCTGCATTGTAAAATGACTTTGTACTGTCCTTTGATATGAGGCCTTTCTTCTATGTGCAAATTGTGCAACAGGTAAAGGGAAAGCAACATCTCAATACAGCTAAAGTTCACCAACCCCAGACTGATGCTGTGTGTGCATGCACGTGCATGTGTATGTGTATGAACTGTTGTAGATTTCACTGCTCACAAGTTGCTCCTTCTTCCAAAAGAAATTAGATCAGTTTTGGCATTTCAGCCTCTTTCAGAGTTGTAGGTGGAAGCAATACATATCTGATAGACCACGCTGCCAAATGGTCCTATATCAGGACAGCCATGAAGTTCTGTCACCATTTAATTTCTTTCAGGAAAAGAAAAACAAATGAGTGAAAATCCCACAAAATCTAGAAAAACAAAGTAGTGAAGTGGAAGAGTCTTTTTCAGTAACTACTAATGAACATTTCAAAAATTAATATTTTAAAACTCTGATACTTTGAGAAATAGAAGAACTCTCCATTTGAAGTTTTGATTAATCTGAATTTGGAAAAAAAAAATATAAATAAGAACATAAGACATGCATATGAATGTCCATTAAGAGCAGCTATTGTTTCACTGCTGGCAACCATCTATTAACTGGTGAAAGGTAAAAGTATAACTATGCCACACAAACATGAAGTCAGTTGAGTTTGGGATCCAATTACATTACTGTAACTTTTTCAAGGGTGTTGTATAGTCTCTGGCTCAGAGAAAGGAACATTACCTAACAAGACTATAAAACATGCAGAAAACTTCCATAAATTGAAATTGCTTAGACCTTGTCACGAGGCTTTTAGGAAAGTACATATATGCCAAGTTGTACAAAACCCATTTATAGCCTATGTCATCTTTGCAAGTCTCTTTTCACTTGCCAGATTTTTTCCCCCTTATATTCAACACCACCACCATGTATCAAATTTTGCTGATACCTAAGAATGAACATGGCAAATATAAACACAGTATCCTGCAGACTGACTTGTTCCCTTTGTTAGCTGTTTCTGCAAGAGTCTCTTCAACAGAAACTAGAACGTACGCAAAAACTCACGTAACCTAGCGTACGTAGCTAGTAGAAAGCTCAAGATGCTTAAAGGAAAAAACTAACCACCACACACACACTTCCAAGACAAAAGCAAGACTGCCACAAGCATGTACCAAAGATATATTCTCATGAGATGGAAAAAGGAAACAGAAGACACTAACACCAATTTAGTACCTTCACATTTTCTATAAGCGTACTTCATGATAACATTTAAGGCACTCCACTTTTTTTCCCCCCAAAGCACAGATTAGCTTTCTGGACAAATAAAAGGCTGCTTTAGGTTTTGGGTTTTGTGGGTTTGGGGTTTTTTTTGTTTGTTTGTACTTGTGTTTTGGGGTTTGTTTTTTTTTTTTAAAGACTGGAGGACTACTCAGCTATGTTTCTAAAATGTTTCTGAAACAAGCACTGCAGATAAAGTCACTTAACATATAGAAACCATCTCTTAACATGCTTTTATAAACCATGACAACTGCCTACGTACATTCATTTTTCTCCTCCAGCACACTATCAATAAATAGAAATATACTGGAAATGGGAGGGAGAACAAGAACAAAAGCCCCTCAAAATCCAAAACCAGACAAATCAATGGGGTGGAGAAAAAAAACCAACCCCAACCCTCCAGGCTGTAATTCTGCATAGGCTGCAACACTCACCGCAGTAGAAACAGGAAAGGCCTACATAACATCAATAAATTAAGATACCACTCAGCTTAAGATTTGGAGTTAGAGACAAGTCAGAGAAAAAAGGCACTTTAGAAATATCTGGGCGATTTTTCCCATTTGCCCATTTCCTAAATAGCTGTTAATTCCCATTTTTGAGTTTGTCAATCCAACAAAGGAGACTGTAAACACATTTATTTTGAAAATAGTACTAGGATTCTCATATAGCATGGCTTCAAACACTACCTGTCAGCTTATAAAGATCACTGTATTTTTTCATACTTAAGGTTCAAAAGGAGCTAAAGGCAGAAGTTTCAGGAACAGAATAGACTAGACTAATTCAGCAGGAAGGGACCTACAACCATCATCTATTCCAACTCCCTGACCAATTCAGGGCTGACTAACAGTTAAGCCATGTTGTTAAGGGTATTGCCCAAATGCTGCTCAAACCCTGACAGCCTTGGGGCATTGATCACTTCCTTAGGAAGCCTGTTCCAGTGTTCGACCACTCTCTCGGTAAAGAAATGCTTCCTGATGTCCAGTCTGAACCTCCCCTGGCGCAGCTAAGAACCATGGCGTAGCTACTTATGTCTTCATCTTTGCTGCATTGCAACAATGCCAACGCGGCCAATTCCATACTCGCATCTGCGTGCGTACAAAGCACAGTTTGTTTTTCATACTGAAGGGAACAGAGTCCTTGACAAGCACAAGCATCTTCTTCCCAAACTCCTAACGAGCCGGTAGTCATAACACAGACACCACAACAAAACAGTCTCCAGGTGTGGAGTCTGAGGACGGTAAGGACCATGACTAGACTCCGCAGACAAAGCATGAAGCTTGACGAGAGGGCGGGTTAGTCGGGAAGCGTGGAAGGGGTCGCCGCCACGGCCGTCCCTCTTGCCCCGGCCGACCGGTCCGGAGGGGGTCAGCGTGGGAGGAGCCCCCCGCCCCTCCTCCTCCTCCTCCCCACTGTCTCCCGCCGCCCTGTGCCGGCCGGTGACCCGGGCGCCTTTTCAAAGCCCGGCTGCGAGACCCAGGGCCGCCTCTGTCAGCCAGCTTGCCGGGAAAGCAGCGAAAAACGGGGCCGCTCCCGCCGCCGCCGGCGGGAAGGGGATGAATGATTCGGGGACGGCAGGTGCTACCAGCCCCGTGATCCGCCCCACCCCCGCCTCGCTGCCCGCGGGGCAGGGAAGAAGCCAAGCGCCACGGCTCTGCCCGCCCGATCCCCTGAGAGAAACGAGCGGCAGGCGGAGGGGGGGCGCGGCGGGCGCCGCCCGGCAGAGCGCGCGCAAGGGGCCAAGATGGCGCCGCGTTGCGCCCGAGCGGGACCGGCGCCCTCGTTCCCCTTCACCCCCGCCCCCGTCGCCGCCCTCGCTCTGCCGGCCGAGGCAGGCCCCACCTTGCCGAAGTGCGCGGCCCAATGGATGGGCGTCCAGCCGTAGAAGGAGTCCTCGGCCGCCAAGTCGGAGCGGGGCGAGCTCTGGAGCAGCGCGCACAAGGCGGGCAGGTCCCCGTCGCGGCAGGCGCGGTGGAGTGGGAAGCGCAGGGTCAGCAGCTCCTCGCTGGAGAAACCCGCCTCGGGGCCGGCTCCCAGCGACATGGCGGGCGAGCGGGAAGGGCAGGGAGAGAACAGCGAGAGGGGTGGCGGCGGCAGGGACGAGGGGAGGGGGAATAGGAAGGAGAGGGGGGGGGGGAGAGAAGAAGCGAGCGGGCGGGCGTGCAGGCGCGCTGGCTGTCCCCGTTGGAAGCGGCGGCGGCGGCAGCGACTGCGGCTGCTGCGAGCTGCCCGAGCACAAAGGGAGCGGGGTGGGGCCGCGCGCGCCGCTCCGCCCCTCGCGGGCGGGGCCGGGCGCCCCTCGGGGCGGTGCGGCGGGGGAAGGGGGGAGCAGCAGCGGAGCAGGCGCGCGGTCGGCATCTCTCCGCCGCCCGTGTTTACTGTTGCTGGAGGCGGGAGGGCTGTAGCCGCCGCCGCCTGAGGAGGCTGGTTCGGCAGCAGCCTCCGGGGCAGGGCGGCAGCGGCCTCCTGGAGCCCGGCGTGCCGGCAGAGAGGAACGGCGCCTCCGGGCTCGGCGGGGAAAGCCGGCCGGCGCGGCGGTGGTTTTTAGCTCTCCCTGCGCCGCGGGGCGAGAGGAACGGTCCGTGTTTCCGCTTCTCCGCCCCCGACCCGGCCCCGCGCAAGTGAAATCTGCGGCGGCGCGCGGAGCGTGGCGAGCGTTGCTGGGCCTTCGCTGTGCGGAGCGGAACGGGCCTTCCTCGGGGACGCGCCCGGTTGGCCCGAGCGCTTGTGCGGTTAGCAGCCGTGGTTACGGGGAGAGGGTGTTTGTCTGTGTTAGAGCACACAGGGAAGCAGACTGGGTGGAAACAAAGCATACCTCGTGCAGCCCTCTTCCATACCTCGAGTAATCCTGTTCACCGCGCAGGGCCCCCTCCTCTCAAAGGGACTGTTCGCGGGTGTGATGTGCTGCTTTGCTTGGGACCCTGACCGAGTATCTGAATATTCAGCTGTTTCCGTACACCACGTCAGTGCTTTCAGGCCAACGTCCGTGCCCCTCAGCACTGGGGAGATCCCTACGGGTTTGTGCTGCACAGTGGATTGCAAACCAAAGGATAACCTTGTTAGTGTCTGATTAAAATGGTAATGCCAAATTCTTGATTGCAACTAGAAGCCGATCCATGAGTAATGCCTCCACAGAACCTTTAGGAAACTTCTGTTGGTTATCCCTAATTATTTTCTATGAAAAGTATTTCTGAACTACTTTTCTGATAATAGTAAAATTAAATGGATGGTAATGTGTTTGCATAAATTGATGGTAGTGTGTTTGCATAAATTCATCTGCCCCCCAAAATCAAGAGATACTCTTTTTTTCAATATACACTATTAAGCGATGCAAGCTGGGAATTATGTTCAGGGGCAAGGATAGTACAAAGTAATTTCTGTTAAAAGTACCAGGAGACTGAGGCAATTTAAAGGCTTTTCTTTAACATCAGGTTAAACTGATCATTAAGGTATTGTGAAATACCTTTTGGTTGATATAGGAGTCCTGATTTCTCAGGAAAAATAAAACATTCGTAACTATTTTTTTGGATCAGATTTTGTGCATGAGAAATGTGTGTTTTTTATTGTGGTGGGTAGAAACTAGTATCTGAAATAATTTATTTGATTTAAATTGATTTTTTAATTACTTTTCTGATTGAATAGTAGTTAAAGATATAAAGATGGTAGGTTTTTTGTTTTTTAAAATAGCTTTTTTTATTCTTTGGAGGTGAAACTCTGGACTCTTGGGCTAACATATCAATGTTTTCAGTTTTTGCTGAAATTCTCCCTAGTCATGCTTTTATATACTACTCGCAGCAAGTATGTATTGTGGTTCCATAGGCGTTCCTCACATTTATTTGGCTTCTTCGGATTTCGGCTTAGCTAAAACTGTGTATGTACAATAGCCAGTCCTCAGAGATAAAATTCCAACACGAAGAAAAACACCTACCTGCAAGCAGAAAGAACTGCATCCTGGAATACAGTGCATCATAAAACGCCCTCTTGACATATGCTTCCCGTAGCAAATAGTCTTTTTGTACATATGTAAAATCTTAGAAAATGAAGAGAAATACAGCATATGGGGTAATTTTTTAGTCTGCAGTGAGGTGATTAGGGAATTCACTCACTGTGGAAATGTGCTGATACTGAGTGGGTGCTTGGTTGGGTTGTACTGCTCTCATGTAGAGAAGGTGCTTTCCAGAATGCTGTTGCAACAGCAAACAGATCTGGCTTAAGATTTTCCTTAAAATATCACAGTGATGGCCTGAGCTAGAAACAATGGATTTAGACTGTAAAAAATTATAGCAAAACTAAACACCTTTCTTGTGTTGTCAAAGTTTTGTTTTGATCTTGACAGTCAGGTAATAACATACAGCTCTCAGTCAAGTAATAACAAGCAGCAAACTCTGGTATCAAGAACTATCGTATTTAACTATGAATTCATAAAACTTATTAACTCTATATGTGGTTATATTTTAATAGCAGTATCAAGACAGAGAATATAAAGATAGAAATCTTGCTTTCAGAAACCTTTGTTTTCACCTTAACTGTCTTCTTCATTGTGGCCTTATTTAAACTATAGAGGCTTATTTTGTTACTTTTTTCATCTGCAAAATGAGAATAATAAAATAATGTCCTGAGTGCTGATAAAAGGCTCAATTAATCAGAGTGCTTTGAGGTAAAAATACAACACTATGGTATGAATATACAGATGAGGAATTTCAACACTAGGAGTTACTGCAGCTAATATTTGTATCCTCTAGCTATTATTTTATCTTCACCAAAATAAAATAATACTTAGGTTTCTACAAGTCTGCCAAGTTGTAGATCTCAGAATAACGTGTAGAGGAGGATGAATTACAAATAAGCCCTTTTATAGATGGCGACACTGAAGCACAGGAAAGCTAAATGCTTTGGCCAGGGGAGGGAGTACTTTCAGCTACAGCAACTTTCAGTTCAATACCTTATTCTTGACCTTACAAAAACGTTCATCTCATGATGGATCTGGCCTTTGTTTCCACAAGCTCTAAGAGTTTATCATCCTATATGCACTTCTGTTTCTGGGTTATGTGGATTTTTTTTTCCCATATATAGCTAGGCAGATGCTAACATTTTACATCAGTATGCTTCGTTTTGGGATTAAATAATGAAGGTCCCATATGATAGAACAGTTGAAGGAAAAAAAAAAAAACAATTCAACCAACCAAACAAAAAAAAATCCCCAAAACCACAATTTATGCTGTAAAAATGGTGATTACCAGAATGGCTGGTATGAAAGAATACAGTTTCTTATGTTGAAAACAGGCAGTGTTTCTTACTCTGTGGTGTGTAAGTGCTGACACAGTTGCTCATATATTTATAACTATCATAAAAAGCAATAAATGTTAAAAACATGTGGGTTATAGTGAAGATGAACAAGAATTAAATCTTCCTGAACTTGAGAAGATTCATATTCAAGATTTGCATGTGTTTTTTATCTCTTACTGGGATATAGAAACTGCTATACCAAATAAAGGCAGCGGTCTAGCTCGTTTCCTTATAGACACTGTCTTTATATACCTCCTAGCACTCCCTTGCAAGACAGACAAGTGCTGTTATTCCTCATAGAAAGGGGGAAGCAGAATGCTGAGAAGGGAAGAGGCTTTAGCAATGCTGTGCAGGAATTCTGCACGTGGAACTGAACCCTAGTATCTTTATTTTTGTGACTAGATTCCTCGTTATGAGGTCAGCCTTTTTTATTTCCTTGCTAGTGATCTACACCAAGAGTTCCAAAATAGACAAGCACAGTGCTCTCCATACGACACTGATTCCTTAATCAGTCTGTAGTTGGCATATGACTTGGGGAGTCACATCTGTCTCTCTCTGTTTCTTAAATTGTGAATCATTATCCAGATAAATATAAAAATATGTATTGTTTAATATTCTGCTTTTCCATTGACTTCCTTAATATATTTTGGCAATGGGCTTTATAGGCTGGTTAATTTTAAATTAAATTAAATTAAATTTTAGTTAAAAATGTTTTCTTCAACTGCTGTCAGATGTTGTGAAACTGGGGACGTGGGAATTCTGGTTTTAACTTTTTTTAACATTTCATTGCAATTAAATTATAATTCCTTCTTTTGTACTTCTCTATCATTGTCATGGTTAGCTTCTGTATGGAACAATACAAGTCTTGAAGATATTTTCAACAATCTTGCAGTCCAAAAAGATCAGATACATATAATATAAATATGTTATGTCGTTCTAACTTCTTTCTGGATGATAGATTTGGGCTCCCTGACAAACAAAGCAACTGTTACGGTCCATTCACACATAGCGTACGTCAGGAAAATGACAGTCATGGATTAAACTATAATTTACAACCTTTTATGAAAAAAAGGGAAGAAGTAATACATAACTTCTCAGGTTCTTTGCATTTTCTGGTTTGTATGAAGACAGATTTTAGCATTTAATATGTTTTATAAACTGAAATTCTTTAATGGAATGCTATAAACAGGATGCTTACAGTATTGTTTACACAAAAAGTACATTTCTGATTTTTTATGACTCAGAAGAGTTCACCTACTAAATTTAGTAGCACACATTTTTGTATATTTGAAAAAATATTTATTTGCAGGCCTATTTGCATTAATTTCGTCTTCAGTTCTATTCCTGGTCTTTTAAGGGAAGTGAGAAGCTTTGTTTCTGTTTCTGACAGATCAAGGAGGTAAACTTCATGTTTTGTTGGGGCGTTTCAGAGAACTAAATTTCCCCTAAGAAAGAAACAGAAAAAGACACAGAAGAGTTTATAGGCAAAGCGGGATGCAAGAAGAGATTGGTTTTCTTTTAGCTAAGTGTGCTTTTATGTTTTCTTTTGGCTAAAGGCTGAGAAAGAAAATGGTCTGTAAATGAGGACTTCTTGAATATTCAGTAGTCTAACAAGTATAAATTTAGAATGTAAATACATTATTTTAAACCCGTGTTTTGTGAAAAAGAATTTGTTTGCTTACATAATTGTAATGTACTTAGCTTCTTCTCTGTGCCATTCTGATACAAATAAATTATATTTGCCCTTTTTTCTTTTCAGACAGGTTGGATATGGAGCATTTTATAATAACATGTACAGAACAAAGTCAGGGATGTTTTTTTTGTTAAAAAAACCCCATAGAATTCCATCAAATACATAATTCATTCAAATCCTTCCATTCTTGCCGTGTCAAGCTTGCGTTGGTTAACATTTAGGGCTCTGTTTATTTGCCTGTACATACATGTTTACTGCCATTTGAGATGCTCAAGAGTATTCTTCTTCCCTGTTGCCAGGGGCTGCTGCAGAAAGGTATCAGTTTCCACATGTCTTCTTGCCATGCCTGCATAGAGCTAACAGGTATCTTGGGCGTCCGAAGGCTTCTTAGGCTGCACTGGGCATATACGTTCCAACAAATTAATCCTCCATAAATGTCATTTGCATGGATGTGCCCAGTCACATAAGGAGTTCCTCACATTTTGTCTGGTCCTGAATCCCATAAAACCTCCTGTCTTTGTAGGCGGTTGTTACAGAATTCCTGTCTGCCTCCTATATTGTGCCTGAATCCAGTTCTGGGCCTGTGGGGAATTATACTAGCTACTTGTGCTTCATTTTGTTTTCCTATCTAGAATCTTGGAGGGGGATTTTGTGAAAGGAGAAACTTATTCAAACATTATTCATCATTTTTTTTCCCCCTGAAGCTCTCAGTGAACTGTGATGAAAAGAAAACATTTCGTTAGATGCCATGAATTAATTTTAGCAATGGTGGGAACTTTCCATCATTTTCCTAGTGTAAATAGACTCTGACTCATCATTTTCAGGGACTAGTTCAAAGATTACGTTCACTTCCTATTTTTGGTTAAATTAAACCACAACTGAGTGGTGTACCACTGAAATATGTTGTTCTTATCTGTCTTTTTTCCTATCTTCACCTTTCTTCAGTGAAGTGTTCTGTTGCAATCACTCCTAAAACAGAATAGGAAATAACCATTATTCTTTCAGATGGAAGTTATTGGCAGAAACAGCTGAAACATTTTGTAAAATTTAATTTATTAAACTTAAAAGCATTAGTGCTCAAGTGGGAAAACTAAGTTTGCATAGTATGTGAGGCCTCTGAAGGCACAAAGATCAGAAAATTAATAGCAGCAGTAGCAGCTAACATGGAAAAAAAGCCATGAGTGGAAAAACAGTAAACAAAGTCCTTTATCCTCCTTTCCAGTCCTCAGTTCTCAGAGTTTTATCTGGCAAGGAAAGCAGGGAATCTGTCTGACTTTCAAATAATTACTGATGTATCACTCCATTGCAGGCAAGTAGCAAAGAGCAGCTGCATGCTGTAGCCAGAGCCAACTTCTCCCTTTCCCATCCCCCATTTCTGACAGCCTTCCCTGAAGAAAGCTATCTCACTATTAAATAAACTAGGGTTGGGTTGCAAGACAAACCAAGATTTCATTAGAAAAATATTTACTCATGCATAAAGAAGCCTTTTTAAAAAACTTCACTGCTTAGGAAACAATGTGATTTTGTGGGTAATAAATAAAAACAGATTTGTTACACTACAGGTGTAAAGCTGCCATCTTTTACGAGCCTGGGAAGAGTGACCTTATTCATCATAAGGCTTTGTCGATTCTCCCTCCATGCAACTATTCTCTTCTTGATACATGTGAGTCATCTGGGCCATGCCTAACCGAGAGGTCTAGTGCCTAAAAAGTAAGGGAGTTAATTATAGTTGTTGGCTTCTTGACAAACTACCCTTCTTTTTTCCACATTCCTTACCAGTTTTAACTGAAAATTAGCATTTCTTGAGAGACAAAATACCAGCATTGTGGTAAAAAAACATAGTTCTGTAAGAAATCAATACCAAACCATTTCCATTTTCCTTTTATATGGAGCCTGAACCACAGCAATAAAAAGGTTGTTCAATGTCCTCATCTTCAAAAGTACGTGTTCTCGGCAGAGTTACAGGACTGCCAAAAGGTCGTGATATCTCCACTTATCTTTACATTTAAGATGAATGTAAATCTGAATTCCTGACTGTTTGCATTCAGTAAATAACTTTTATCTGAAAAAGCACATGAATGTGTGGAGGAGTCTTGCTCAAGTTCCCGTTTAAATAATTCACCCGGTGACTCCCTGAATTCCTCCTGATATTTCATTAGAGATGCTGTCTTCCTCCACTGTCATGTGGTGTTAAGGGGTTGCCATGTTGTAGCCCGCTGGTCAGCGAAATGTTCATGTCATTTGTGTTGTGCTCTGAAGTATTTTGAGATATAAGAAATGCAAAGGATACCATGAAAGTGTCAGCGCTCTTGCACCCTGAGGAAGGCTACTGTGGGGAACTGCACATTGCGGCTTCGGGAATTCATGGCTGCTGGTATGGAATCTATGTAATTGAGCATTACAAACCTCTCACACCAAACCAGACTTTCTTATGTTAAGAACCACATTATATATATTTACTGCATGTACTCTTTTGTTTTGCACTTGGATGGAAGCTTGAAGCGGTACGTTTATGTAATATTTATTCAAACATTAAATGAAACAACAACCAAATCTGTAGCTTGATTGCATCTACATGGATGTGGATTTAATGAATCACGTAATAATTTTACACTTCAAAAATCTGGACATCTTTCCATGCAAAAATATTTAATAAAGGAGAAAACGCCATATCCTCTTACAAAGAGAACAAACAAAAATCTTGAGAAAGGTGAAGAGTGTGAAATGTCTGTGTCTGAGCCTGGCAAGTGTTCTTGAAACCTGCACCCTGTTCAGAGAGATTAGATGCTTGTATTTGAGGGTTTTAGTCCTTAGTCATTTAAGAAAGAGCGTGCTCCTCCCCCAGCCGTCATTTAATAAAGCAATTGTAGCACCATCTTTTTGTCAAAGAGGACGGTGCCTGGTGTTTCAGTTGCTCATAAGAGGGAGTGAAAAGACTAAGCAGCCTACGTTATCAGAATAGGTTTTTATTTTAGCTAGCATCATATGAAAGGAGCCATCTTGTGGTTGTCTCTTTTGCAAATAAAATGTTGCTGTGATATTGCCTTGAAAAGCTGAAGTTAAAGATGCATCTATACTTCCATGGTAATTTTTCTTCTACTTGTTTAGAAATGTTACCTTTTGAGTAAAACTTAACATTACACATGTTTTCACTCAGAGAAATTTTTTCATTCTCTCACATTTCTGATTCTACCAAATCTTCAGAATTAAAATACCACATCTATCTGTTCATACAGGATTAAACTTGATATGTTCAGTCTGTGACCCCTGCTAGTCAGTTCACCCCAATATTTGCTAGTCCTCTGAACTCTTGCTCAGAGTTCTAATCTGCACTCTAAATTCTGCTTTAAACTGCAATCAACAGCATATCCTCTGAAATGTGACTCTTAATAGAACTGCTTTCTAAATGAATGCTAAGTGGTTTTTTTTTTTATAATATCTATAATCTAATTTTATAATAAATAATTAAAATGTGATCCTTGGGAACTGTGTGCATTCCAGGCACAAAACTGAAGCATCCCCATCCTTTGCTCCTGGACTTCAAACTCAACTTGGAGAAACAACAATGATAAATCGGTCTGATTTCTTCACCTCTTTGCTGATACACAATGGCACTTACCAGTTTTAGAGTTTGATTAATCCTCACAATCCTGAGCAGATGTCAGCAAATTTATTTTATATAGATTAGGTCACTGATGTTTGTATCAATTTAATTAAGTATATTTTTAAAAAAAAAACAACCCTGGTTAACCCAAAAGTTATGTATAAACACAAGCCTCAGTCATAATTTTTAAAGTTTTATATCCTTAGTAATGCTGAATAACATTAAATACAGTTGAACTTGGATAGTCATCTAGCTAATCTAGTGCAGTTGTTAACAACCAAATAACATCAAGGCCAAGGATCACCATCATTTGTTGAAAGTACAGAAAATGTTACAAATTTCATTTGATTGCTGTCTGCCTAGAATATTGATTGAAGGTAAAAATATATGAAATCTATATTTTCTGGTAAATCCGTTCACATATTACCTCTAACAGATAAGCGAAGTCTTACTTCAAAATGTGCCATGTGAGTTTTATTCTATTCCTTGAAGAAAAGACTGGTTTAGGAAAATGTAAATCTGAAAATGGGGTTTTGAGGTGCGACTAATACTTGCTCCTGCTGGAATGGGAGGTAGAGTCTGAGAAAAGGAGAGACAGGATTAGTAATAGTTTTTACTACAGCTGATTTGGGAAGACAATGTAAAAATGTATTTTGGGAAAGTATTTGAGCCATTGGATTAAAGTTAGACCTTATTGAACTTTCAGTCAGAAAATACCAATTAACTAGGGGAAAAATCCAACTTTTTGACTGAAAATGTCTTTAAACTTCTTTTTTTCATTCAGGCTGTGTTTTCTTTACTTTAAAACTGGAAGTGTTAACATTTTAGATAAAAATCTGATTTCCTTAAAATGATGCTTTATTTCAAAATTATTAAGAGTTCAAAACATTCAATTAAAGATTAAATGTTTTTAAATTATTAAGGAAGATGCTTAATTTGATTTTAATTTTTAAAGCTTTTTTTAAAAGTATTTTTCTCTTTAGTGAGATTTTTACTTTTTCTTCCCAATTAAAGAGAAGACTTTAAAAAATGTCATTTTCCTTGAAATGGAAAAATTATTTCCAGTGTCACTCTAAATAAGATCAAAAAGTCAGATGGTGTTTCACTATTTGAGAAAGTAGCTTTGGTGAATGAAAAAACATGCTTGTAAAGAACATAAGTAGGGACACCAAAGGTACCATACCATATAAGATTTTGATATAATCTTTCTGTAAGCTAATATTTGAACTGATGTAAGCAACAATAATTCTCAGTTGTTTCGGGCATAATCATAGATCTTTACATTCCATTTTAATTACTGTGCTCTATCTTGCATCTAGTAAAGGAGACACAATCTCTGTAATGAAAGAAATAGGAGAAGATTCTTGCTTAGGAAATCAGTTAAACGTGAGTGAAAGTATCTTCCCTCCAAAAGTGATGCTGGTAGGACAGTGATGATTATTCTGAGCACCGGAAGGAAGACAAAATATATATATAAATAAATATTGTATATATAAATAAATATTATATATAAAAAATATATATAATAAATATATATATAAAATATGTAGTGCTGGTGGATACGGGAAGAGCGACTGATGTCATCTACCTGGACTTGTGCAAAGAATTTGATACTGTCCCACGTGACATCCTTGTCTCTAAATTGGAGAGACATGGGCTTGACGGATGGACCACTCAGTGGATAAGGAATTGGCTGAATGGTTGCACTCAAAGAGTTGCAGTTAACAGGTCGATGTCCAAGTGGAGACCCGTGACGAGTGGCATTCCTCAGGGGTTGGTATTGGGACCGGTCCTGTTTAACATCTTTGTCCGTGACATGGACAGTGTGATTGAGTGTGCCCTCAGCAAGTTTGCTGACGACACCAAGCTGTGTGGTGCGGTCGACACGCTGGAGGGAAGGGATGCCATCCAGAGGGACCTTGACAGGCTTGAGAGCTGGGCCTGTGCAAACCACATGAAGTTCAACAAGGCCAAGTGCAAGGTCCTGCATGTGGGTCAGGGCAATCCCAAGCACAAATACAGGCTGGGCGGAGAATGGACTGAGAGCAGCCCTGAGGAGAAGGACTTGGGGGTGATGGTTGACGAGAAGCTCAACATGAGCTGGCAATGTGCGCTTGCAGCCCAGAAGGCCAACCATATCCTGAGCTGCATCAAAAGCAGCGTGGCCAGCAGGTCAAGGGAGGTGATTCTCCCCCTCTGCTCCACTCTCGTGAGACCCCACCTGGAGTACTGCATCCAGCTCTGGGGCCCCCAACATAAGAAGGACAAGGAGCTGTTGGAACGAGTCCAGAGGAGGCCACGAAGATGATCAGAGGGCTGGAGCACCTCTCCTATGAAGACAAGCTGAGAGAGTTGGGAACATTGAGCCTGGAGAAGAGAAGGCTCCAGGGAGACCTTCTAGCAGCCTTCCAGTACCTGAAGGGGGCCTACAGGAAAGCGGGAGAGGGACTTTTTACAAGGGCATGTAGTGATAAGATGAGGGGGAATGGTTTTAAACTGCCAGAGGGTAGATTTAGATTAGATACTGGGAAAAAATTCTTTGCTGTGAGGGTAGTGAGACATGGGAACAGGTTGCCCAGAGAAGCTGTGGCTGCCCCCTCCCTGGCAGTGTACAAGGCCAGGTTGGATGGTGCTTTGAGCAACCTGGTCTAGTGGAAAGGTGTCCCTGCCCATGGCAGGGGAGTTGGAACTGGGTGATCTTTAAGGCCCCTTCCAACCCAAACCAATCTATGTTTCTATGATATATGGGATTATTTTTGACAGAAATAATCTGCTGCTACATAGGAAAGTAAATCTTTATATGTGCAGGATTCTGAAAGATAATGGATTAAACCAATTAGAATAATAGTGGTTTCATAGTTAACTTGCCTCATTTCCCTATCTGTTAGGATGCAAAAAGCCTCCTTTAAAAAACTGATTCTCTGTGCATCTCTGAAGTGAATCACCCCAGTTGTCAAGAACCACAGCCTGACATCTGTCGCTACATATTTGAGTGGGACTTGAAGCCAAAGCTTATTTTTTTAATGTGTTTCTGCAAAATCATGGATTTACTTTGTTGGAACTGAAATCAGACATAGGTCCCAGACTGATGTAATTGTGTAATTTCTTTGATGTTAAGAAGTGTAAAAGTCAAGAATTTTGGCAATTGTAGTATATTCTGAGGAGAATAAATATACATTATAAGAAACGTGGAACGTAATGAAGTTAAAAGAGGATCAAATATGAGAATGAACTGCTTGGAAGAGAGTACATTTTTAAAGTATTACATTTCCTCTAATGTCTAAACTCTACAAAAACTTTGAAAATTGTCAGTGTATCCTCACGTAACAGCAGAACTGAACTGAGTTTATTAGAATTACCTAGATTCAGCTTCCAGAAATTTCTTGTTGCTAGGTAAATTTGTAGTCATAGATACGTTTTTTTACCTAGGTCAGCACTTCCATATTAATAAACAAGAAGCAGGGTAAGATTTTCCCTAGGTATAAATCACAGCCATCCACTTTTTATGGAAGCTTATAGCAGATTATCCTTAAAGGTACCTTTGTACTTTGTATATTTTTTATTCCTGTTTATCAGGATTACACCGAGTTTGCAATCAGAAATTGTTTTATTCAGAACAGTAAGGAAAGCATTTTTAAACTGAATTGTGAAATAGTTAAATGGCAGAACCTGAAAGAGAACGTTGTAATGCCATCATCTGGAAATTCATCCAAACAAGAATCTTTTTGTCTCCCTGCTTCTTTTTCCACTTTGGTATATTGAATGAATGTCTAATTTGCCGCATCTGGAGTATTGTGTCCAGTTCTGGGCCCCTCAGTTCAAGAAGGACAGGGAACTGCTAGAGAGAGTCCAGCGCAGAGCCACGAAGATGATTAAGGGAGTGGAACATCTCCCTTATGAGGAGAGGCTGAGGGAGCTGGGTCTCTTTAGCTTAGAGAAGAGGAGACTGAGGGGTAACCTCATTAATGTTTATAAATATGTAAAGGGCAAGTGTCAAGAGGATGGAGCCAGGCTCTTCTCAGTGACATCCCTTGACAGGACAAGGGGCAATGGGTGCAAGCTGGAACACAGGAGGTTCCACTTAAATTTGAGGAAAAACTTCTTTACTGTAAGGGTGACTGAACACTGGAACAGGCTGCCCAGAGAGGTTGTGGAGTCTCCTTCTCTGGAGACATTCAAAACCCGCCTGGACGCGTTCGTGTGTGATATGGTCTAGGCAATCCTGCCCCGGCAGGGGGATTGGACTAGATGATCTTTCGAGGTCCCTTCCAATCCCTAACATTCTGTGATTCTGTGATTCTGTGATTGAAATCTTGTGTTTCAATAGTAAACTACTGGTTTGCTAAAAATAAAATCATTTTGGTACAGAGAGAGTTTTCATACATCTACGCAGGAATATGAGCTGTATTTGTACCCTGAAAAGCTTTCAGATATCATTTGCATGATAGTGAATATACAGGGGGAGAGCCTGGTATAATCAGTGATATTTCCTGTGAATTCACTTCCAAATCAGTGTTGTCTCTTTTTGTCTTTTTCTTTGGTATTATAACAAGTGAATACTTGTTCCCTTTTCTTTTTATAAAACTTTAGTTTTAATCTTGAGAAGCATAGCATATTTTTTACCGTGTCCAGTAGATGCCAGACATCATTTACACTAACTAAACACTGCTAAAAGCCTGTTGAACACACTTGGTTCTTGCAGACACCAGCTTGTCCTTCACCAGTGCCATCTCTTCTGCAGTATCTAAGTCCAGTTCTGATCTAATTGGAATGAGGTGAATTTTCACTGGCCTCGCCAAAATAACAGAACAGCTTTAAACTAAAATACTTTATTAATTATATTGGTAATTTTACTATAAATCTGTGCCAGTGATAACTAGTTGGCTGGACTGAAGAAATGGTTACAGCCCAAATTCATCTGTGTAGTCTGTTACTGTGAAGACCTTGCCTTATGTGCTACTTCAGTATATTTTCCTCTATCTGTTGGGCATATTAGAATACTTTCTGAAATAACACGGTTCTGAGCAGAACATACCAAGAGTAAATGCTGGCCTGAAAGCAAAAGCTTTAGGCAGTGCAAACCAGCAGGTTAACCTGGAAACATCTCCATGTAGTAGTTTTTATTCTAGCAGATGCTCTCACTCCAGCTGTAATAGCAACATTCTTGTATCAAAATTTAGTATACTAACATGCAGATATTCTTTTTTATTGACCAGACTTTCTCTGACAGATACACTGACATTTTAGGGAGAAAAGAAGATGCGTTTTATTTAGTTTTGGTGCTGCCATTCCAAAGAAGTTTGTGAAATTAGACCTAGCAAGCTTTATGGAGCATCTTACAAGGAAGCTTAAACCACAGCCATTATTTATATCAACATAAAGTAATTGTATAACCCCAAACGAAAGACAATGTGTTATTTTAAGCAATCAGACAGGACATGAGAGACTGTCTGATAGCACATGTTGGCATGAAAGTTAATGCTGAAATCTTTAGCCATGCAAGGTTTTAAAATGACGGATAGTACCATTCAGTGTCTGAAATGTGTTATCTTTTCTGAAACACATATAGTTTTCTCCGTGCATGGGGAATAATTGGCTGCCTATCACAGTAACAAAATGGATGACCAAACTTGCAAATCAGCCTGGACTTTCAAGCAGTTGAGAAGCTGAGGAATATCCGAGTAGTTAGGATACTGGCCTGCATTATGGTAGATCAGGTTTGGTTCATCCGCTGTTACAGGTTTCTTATGTTATCCTGGATAAGACGTACCGGTCCAGATACACAAAGGCTTCTTGCTCCTATTGACAGTAGCTGAAATCACTTCAAACAGCAGTTATTTTCTTAAAAACTTTTGTGGGTCTGGGTCTAGGTCCATATCCATTAGGAAAATAAAGTGTAGGAGAACTGCTAGGACTCCATAATTCCTCAAGGTTTGTGAGGCTAAGTATAATTTATGTGAAGTGCTCAGCTACTGCAAAACGCGGGGTCACAGAAATACATAAACAAAAGCTTACAAGTTTCTCTAATATATCAAGCATGAAAAATCTTTGATACTAAAGCTCTAATATATTCATATCATAAGGCATATTACCGCTGTAAAAAAAGAACAAACAAACAAACAGAAGTACAAGCTATAAGTCTGTTGTATGTTTGGGAAATACTTTGTTTTTTTCTCAGTGAATGCGAGGAAAATAAAGCCTTGTGTGTGGATAAGAGCCATTTGGCTCAAATAACCACAAAATTTGGTGCTATAAGCAAATTGGTATTGAAAGAATTCCAGGCAGTTGTGATACATACAGTTAAACAAAACAATAGTTCTTTGCTTTCCACAAGTGTAACATTATGTGAAATTTTGGTAATACGAGGTAACATTAACCTGTTTTCTTAGCTTAATACAATTTATGATTTGTGTTCAAGTTTTGTAAACTATAACCTAAACAATTACTTGTTCCCCTGTATGTCAGAATCAAGCAAGAATATTTTTCACTTTTAAAAATCATACGTCTGATTTTATTTTATGTGTGACCTTGAACTTGTGGATTCCTGCTCTCTCACCAGGTGATAGCTATTCTCCAAAGGAGAAGCAGCACTGTTGCATTTTCTCCTCTTCTAGAAGTATTTCTGCTGCCTTTTGAAGGGAACAATGTAGGTGACTAACTACTAGCACTCACCTCACTGGAGCTCAGATTAAGGCTCATCAATTTTGGAGGTACATACGGTGTAAGATGTATGTGATGCTCTTTCCCCCAGCGTTACTACTGGCTAGTTCAGGCAGTCCAAATTCAGCATACTGGCTGTTTGAATTCCCATCTAAAAAGATCTACACTGTGGCACTCTTCTGGTTTACATCCAGTTTGGTCTTGTCCAGCTGCCACCACCATGGATCAAGTGGATCCCTATCCACTCTTGGGGGAGGCCAAGGAGAAAATCTGCTACTTAAAACTGCTCACTCTGACTTGGGATTCCCTTACACTCCAAGCTGCACTATATAGGAGCCAAGGCACCTATTTGGGTTTAAAAACATCCAAGGTTAGGTGTTGCAGGGCTTCACCTAATCAGTTTGTAGAACAAGTGTATAGTTTTTGGTGGTACTAGACTGAGGAATGAAATTCATCCCTTGTATACAACAGAAAGGGCAAAGACAGCAGCAGCAGTACAGTGTTGAGAATCACTGCCCTGCCAGTCTGTCTCAGCCTTGACCAAAGACTGAAATCTTGACGCTTCATTGTCAATGTCAGTTCAACCTTCAGTTTTCACTAAAAATGCTAAAAATTAATAAATGAATGCATGCCACTGTTGATGTTTTTAAGGATTTTAGACTAAATATGTTGAGGTGTGTGACCTCAGAAGTTAAAGTTATGCACATGCCATGTGTATTTGGAACCTTATCTGGGAACATGCATGCTTTCCAAAATGTATAGGAGTTGGTATGAAAAGAGAGTGTATTTCAATTTTTCAGTTTTGGGAAAAAGCTTAACTAAAACTGGAATATGACTTCAGAAATTCACTGGGGAATTGTAAGAATAATCAGGGATCAGGCCTATAGTGAATGTAGGAGCAGGGTTTCTGAAGGGAGATGTAGCTAGCAGACAGTTTGGGAATGGGCACAGTGCTAGAGTCTCAAATTAATGGGATGTCTCCTGGAAATGAGAATCAGGAAGGAAAATCCTAATGATTGTTTGAGCCTAACTTTATGTTTCTCACCTCTAGCCATCTATCTGCACCGTTCTGACCAAACGCTAAAGAACTCTGCCGGGGCAGGTCCATAGTAAGTTCCATTATTAAAGTTTAATTCAGCAGTCTAGATTTGGGATATACTTAGCTATTTCCTAGAAGTGTTAGCTCAGTTTTATTCAGGATTTCCATGGTTTTACTGCCAGGCAGTTTAACTGAGAATAACTCAGTTTTCCCCTGTGTCTTACATTATGGGAAAGAACCCATAACTGCCAAGAGTTTGTATGATGCTTTATGGTTTTTTCTCACAATACTGATGTAATTCTTGCACAATATATGTGCTATAGTGTTACCTAGACTTTACAGTTACTATTATACAGATGACATACTGCGGGAAATGTAAATGGGAAACCATGTCGCTCAGAGCTACATATTTATAAGAGCAGTAAGTCAAGAGTCGGAGCAGTGAGGGTGCTGACTGATGCTCACCTACTGATGGATGTGACACTTCCTGCTCCCAGCTGTCCTTTCCATCCCATAACATGCAGTTTTCCGCCCTTGGTGCAGAGATGGTTCAGCTGCTCATGTAGCAGCTGCTGAATTTCTATAATTTGCAGCCAAGTATATTAAAGTAACCCCAAATAATTTTTGGCTTATCTTAAAATATTGTTCCACCAACTGTAGTACTTCAGCAGCTGTTCTCCAGCCGAGACATGGTTGCAACAGAACCAAAAATCTCTGGGGAAAAGGAAAGGACTTTTATCAATGGCCCAAAAGAGTCAAGATGTTGGATGGAAAAAAGTTATCTTGTATTCTGTGCTGAGAAGCTCAGGAGCATTTCCAGGCTCTTTGGTGTGAATACATGCCCTAGCCTTAACCCAGCTACAGGTTCGGATGAAACACACATCCAGGACAAGTCACCTCTGACTGTGAACCAGAACTCTTAGAGTGGGAGTCAGCTCCAGATTCAGAGCTAAATTTAGATGTCTACAGTGTAGATTTCTACATGTGAGGTATGTGCTTAATGCACAAAAGATTCAGTGAATACAGTCAATGATGCTTTGAGACCAATTTTGTATCTTTTTGGATTACTTTCATTGACCGTTCCAGGAGTAATGGTCAATGAATCATATTCATCTCTTTACTTCTGCAAGTACTAATGACTCCTCGATGATCTCCTCTTTTCTTCCTTTGTCATGGTTTCTCTTTCGTATTTGTTGGTAATACTTCCCAAGTCTGTTTGGGACATAACCATCAGAGACATCGTGTTCTTCTGCAGGAATCTATTGCATGTTAGTGGATTGAATAGTTTTTGCTCTACGTTATGGACTCAACTTCTAGATGTGCCAGTTTGACTCAACACACTAAGGCTACAGGCAGAAGATGGGCAACCTGCATCACTTGGTGTCTCTCCTCCCACAAACTATCAAGCGTCTCACTGAATCGGTAAGAATTTTTTAAGGGTACTTAATGGCTTGCTTTTTTCTATCTTTCATCTACGTGAAAAGATTTCTATCTTATTAATCAGTCAGTTGTACCTTTCCCTCCACCATTCTCTTTAAGAGCGCAGCTGTTGTCTTGGGCTAAGTTATAGAGAGTCCTTTGTCGTTCACTTTATCCCTTGGTGACTTCATCTGCCATGAGATTGCCTGCATAGCCAAAGCACCTACAACTTTATTCCAATATTCCAGTCATTTTAATACTAAAAGGATTCTCCATAGGTCTGTGAAATGTACTCTTATGCTGACCATCATTTCGTTTCCCTTCCAATACTTTCCAGGGTTTTTCATTAGTTTGTCTTTTAAACACTATTCTTAACAAGCGTGACTGAGATTAAACAGAAACATTGTTTAGAGAGAAAAGGGCTTCTGGTGAAACAGATGTCACTTGCAGGACTATATATCCCCTTCTCTTGGCAACTGACACAGATTCTGCCTTACTTATCAGCGGGCATCCTGCCCTCCCAACAGATGGTCAGAAGTGTGGAGAGCCAAAAGACCATCTATGGATGTGGGGTATGTTGTACAGTGTATGTTGAGACACAAATGTTGAATGAGCTTTTTAGGCTGAACTTCTGTGCCCCCAGTCAATCTAGAGGAAAGGACAGCTTTTTAATAAAGGAACATTCTGCATCGACATATGGCTGCTTCAGTGTTTATAGCGGCTGATAGTTATGGGAGGGTTGGGGAGAGGGAGATCATGAAGTAATCAGCATATTAGAAGAGTCACTCAATTTCCGGTTTCTTTCTGTTGGAAATATCTAGTCAGATACCAAAACACAGTTCTTCTGGTTCAGCTGAGTTTCACAGAATTCATTTTGGAAGTTGGAGAAATCTGTGGTACAGTTGCTCAGATAAACATCTGTAGCCTTAAAACAGAATTTCACGTGTGTTTTAGTAGAAAATTGAACTTGTTTTCTTATGGCTTTGTCATATTTGCCAACAACTGCAAGAATCAGAGATGTTTTTATTGTCACAGAACCATCTCACAACATACAGAAGTTATCACATGGATAAATGAGAACAGTTTGTGTGGCTTCTTATAGTCATGCTTAGGAATGTGACTAGTTCTTAGCAGGTTTTTAGGGGAAAGGCAGTAACCTATGTTACTGTAGCTGGGCAAGGAAATGAGAATTGCAACAAGGAGATATATATATATAATTAGGTCAAGACTTTTGCCCAACATTTTCCTACAGCTAGAAATGCTCGCTAATATACAGTCTGTACTTTCCACATGACCAGCCTTTGCTCATATCTGTTGAGCTCTTACCCATCTGAACTTAAAAATCAAGCAGGTTTAAATCAGTTGCCCAGCATGTTAGATAAAGGCATAGCAAACTGTGATAAACACAAGAGATTTACTGGGTAATATTAAGAAATTGATGGAGATTTATATGAGTCAAGGCAATTCAGCTGCAGAATTTGTATGGTTTTTAGCATGAGTGTAAGGAAGGAGTTGACTTTAGCTTTGAAGTAAAACACAGGCAGGGATTAATGAACTGAGAGAGGGACAGAGTATTTTCGTGTGAGATGAGAAACTGAAGGAACTGTCTTGTTAGTTGCCATGCCCCAAGAAGCATGCTTTCACATCAATTCCCCCTTATACTTTTCACTGTAATTCCTGAGTATTTTAAATTCTGTCAATTTTTAGAGTGGCCAAAATTATATGCCCTCATTTTTTTGTAACTTGGTTCTCTATGGATGTGTTATTTGGCTGCATACACGTGTTTCTATAGTTGAGATTATAAGGTCAATCACTGAGTGAGCTTGCTAGCCATGTGCATTCAGTAGCTCTCCTCATTAGTTGGTTCATAAAAGAACAGTTTTTTTGGTTCTTTGTACATTGCACCGGTGTGAAGTGCCCCGTGAACTCAATACTAGCTTTCTGGTATTTACCAGCCTGTTTTCTATTCTCTTTTAGCTCAGCTAAACATTACTTTGACTAAATACTAGCTGATGCAGAGTCTCATGAGCCATGTGACATTTGCTTATTAGTAGTATTTTATTTAAATAATGAAATTCACAATGGTGGTAAATTATGGTGCTTGCTTCAGAAGTGTTTTCAAGCTCCTTGCCTTTCTAATACTTAAAGCACATGCCGCGGGTGAAAGAAGGGGAGGACATAGCCTAACTCACTGGGTAGAAAAGTATGTCTTTGTGTTAGCATTGTGAAAAAAGGCCTAATCAGGGACTTAATCAAGAGACTGCAGAAACTAAAGGCTCTCCAAGATGGACAGCCTTGGTATGGTGCTATTGTGTACTCTTTTAGAGCTGAGGCATTGTGTTTGCTATTCTGATGGAGCCCTCCATGGGCTATGAATGGCAAAATGGAAGCCAACGCCAGTTCTTGTTAATTTTTTTCTGTATGAGAGTCTGTTAGCGATTTGCCACACACCCTGAAGTCCTATCGTCACCTGGGCTTCTTTCCTGCCTGTGTCTCTGCCACGGTATTTTTGCCATCCCTTGTTTGTCTTTCTCTCCTGGCCCCTCTGCCGCACCCATGCGCTTTTGAACTGCTTTCTGCATCTGGCATAGTTTGTCAGACTCCAGGCAGTAGTTTTTCTCCCTCGGGAAATCTGTGTTTCCATACTGTACGAAGAAATCTGGCTGCATTCCAGCCTGCTTGAAAGTGTGGCTTTGCACAGTAAAGTGTGTACACATGAATACCGAAGTGAGCGCTTAAGTAAATCTTCAGAACAAATCTATGGGAGTGTTACCTGGGTGTAGGCTGGGTGACTTATATCTTAATTCAACAATTACCTGCTGCCAGATCTGAATCTATCCAGTTACTAAGTGTCAGTGTTCGCGAGAGGGCACGGAGACACTGCACGCAGACCAATATGATCATTAAGCAGATCTCATTTATTCGCATATCTGAGGGTACATTTATACTATTCTGTTGAGGGTACATTTATACTATTCTATTTTTGTACACGCTGTGTGTACATGTCATTTCTATTATGATTGGTTAGTATGCTTTGTTCACACGCCTCTATATTAGTTCTGATTGGCTTATGCTAAAAAGTTATATCTTGCAGGTGCTGCATTCTTTCTTATTTTTCAACTTCCCC
The DNA here is from genome assembly GCF_013368605.1 of Nyctibius grandis. NCBI lineage: Eukaryota > Metazoa > Chordata > Aves > Nyctibiiformes > Nyctibiidae > Nyctibius > Nyctibius grandis. Next base: position 58,544,460 of record NC_090659.1, on the reverse strand, counting down.
ATATCTTATTTTTCTCATAGCCAAGGTCCTTGTTCTGTATTATGATTGGCTAGTTCATCACCACCCCATTACCACCCCCTGGACATGCCTGGACATAGCTCGTTCAGTACGTGACCATTGTCCCGTGGGAACCCCACAAATCCCCCTTTTTGTTTTTGAACGAGCTATGTCCTGTCTCGTCCTTTTTGTCTTTGTTTCTTACTCAAACCCGGTTCCCTGTGTCTCGCAAAGCCCGGTCCGAGAATCCCAGCCTTGGTTACCCATAAATCCTGCTCTCTGTTGTTGTGCCAAAAAGGCTGTATTGACCATTCGTTGCACAGTTTTCTGCAAACATGCAAACAAACAGGGTAACACAAGTAGGATAATGCCTATTATAAACATTCCCATAAGTAAACTCTATCTACAAAACATGCAGTTTGCTTCAGAACATACTGTTATTCTCTATTATTCTAGCTGAAAGGAAAATTACTGACAGGAAAGCTGATTCTGTATAAAGGTAACACAGAGCAGGCCTTTTAGAGCCTGCTCTGAGGCCTACTCTTGCTAAACCATTGCTAAACCATCTGGTATCAATTTCCCCCTTTGGAAGTAGTTAGATTTATTATCTCACTACTTCCATATACTCTTCTCAATGATTGTCTTAACACAACCCACGAAGATCCCTATGATAACTATAATCACAACTACATAAACTATTCCCTCTAACAATGCGGCTAACTATCCTTTTAGAGACAATCCACCTAATTCTTGCAGGATTTTGTTGAGCTAATTATTTTCTGCTGCATCCCTGATTGCCCTGCTGTCTTCTGCTACTCTCTGTCGAACTGCCTCCCAATGTATTACAATTGGGGGTCTCTCCTTATCTCCTGCTAAAGTTAAATGGTTAAGTACATAAACAGCTTTTGCAAGTCTCTCAGAAGGTTCAGTCACCTCTCCCCCTTTTTGTTTTTGCAGAGGCTGTTTCAATGTACTATGAGCACGTTCCACAATCGCCTGACCCGTAGGTGAATGAGGAATCCCAGTGACATGTGTAATACCCCATAGTTGACAAAATTGACAAAAAATCTGTGAACAATATGCTGGTCCATTATCAGTCTTAAGTTGTTGTGGAACCCCAAGACTTGCAAAGCAAGCAAGTAAATGTGGTTTGACATGACGACCTGTTTCCCCAGTTTGTGCTGTTGCCCATATTACATGTGAAAACGTATCAACAGATACATGAACATATTTGAGCCTTCCAAATTCTGCAATGTGAGTAACATCCATTTGCCACAGTTGCAACGCACACAACCCTCGAGGATTTACCCCTATTCCAATTCCCATGCCAATTTTCTGACAACTAGGACAAGCACTAACTAATTCACGTGCTTGTGCCATGGTGAGCTGAAATTGTTTCACTAGCATTTTCGCTGATTGATGAAAGAATTGATGGGATAGGCAAGCTTGTTCAAATAAATTTGGTGATATTTGCATATAGGACACAAGTGTGTCTGCTTTATTATTTCCAATGCTCAAACCTTGATCAAATTGATGACTACGAATGTGAGTAACAAAATAAGGTACCTCTCTGAGGTTTATTGCCTGATGCAGCTGTAGCAAAATGGTGTAAAGTCGTATATTCTTCACTGGTCGTATAAAAGCTCTCTCAATTCGATTTACAATGCCTGCTGCATAAAGAGAGTCTGTTACAATATTTACAGGTAAGTCCTTCCATTTTATAAAGACCTGGTAGATTGCAAAAAGTTCAAGTGTCTGCAATGAGTCCTCAGTTTGTCCTGAGAATTTGCAATGTTTCCATTGTCCATCCTCTTGCCAGGTAATAACTGCTGAGTGTGATCGCTTTCCTGCATCAGTAAAAACAGTTAGTCCAGTCACAGGTATCTCTGATCTGATAGGTTTTTCTTCCCAATCCTGTTTGCAAATAAACTGTAGCTTTTTATCTTTTGGTAAATGTGTTAACAATTGTCCAGTAAAGTCCTGTAAGGCTATTTGAAAAATAGTTGACTGATTTGTTAACCACTGTAGATATTCCTTCTTGATAGGTAAATAGATAACATCTGAGTCTAGTCCAGTAATGTCTAGTCCGGTAATGTCTAGTCTGGTCGAGCATTGCCTTCTGCAATAAACCCAGGCAAATTAGTATGATTTCTTACATGTAAAACATAAAACAATGCAGTTCAGATTTGAATTTCTTGCCACAGAGCTCGCAGCAATTCAAAAACACACTGATTACATGTATGCTCTATAACAGATCTATCCAATTGCTTTACAATGCCAGCTACATATGCTGAATCAGTAACCAAATTAAAGGGAATGGGAAAATTCTGAAATACTTCTAATACAGCTTGTAATTCTACCACCTGAGGTGAACCCTTTTGTTGTACTACCATAGATTCCCACTTGCCGTCAGAATACCAGACAAGGCTCGCCTTGCCTGTGTTCCCAGATCCATCTGTAAAAATGGTAATTCCATCCACAGGAGTGTCTGTACACCACACTCCCGTGGCAATTGGAAGTTCCGCACTCAATTTTATAACAGGATGGGAGGGCAAGTGGTAAACAACCTGTCCCGAGAAATTCTCCATGGCTGTTTGCAAAGCAAAGCTATTAGCCATACACCACTCAAAATATTGAGCTGCAATAGGAACAGTTAGTGATGCAGGATCTCTGGCCACAAGCTCCCGACATCGCATCCGTTCTTTGATGATAATCTGTGCCAATAGCTCTGCAATCAGGGGAACAGTTTTCTTTGTTCTTAAAGGTAGAAACAACCATTCCAATACATGTAACGAATTTGATCATTCTGAATTCCATTGACCAATTATTGCATACGGAATTTGCCTATCAAACAAAGTGATAATTTCTATTTCCTGATTCAAATCAATACGATGTACAAATTTGGAATGTAGCCTGCTTTCTATTTCTGTAATCAGTTGCTGTACCTCTGAAGTAGTCTGTCGTGGTGCTGTTAAATTTGTGTCCCCTGCTAACAATTGAAATAGAGACTGCAATTGTGACGACGTAAGCCCCAAGTACGGCCGCAGCCATAACTTGAGCCCTATGTTCCACATCTGCACTTGTTCCACAACGGCCGTTTGCCACAGGTCCAAGGCTTGGCAGCCGCGCAGGTTAAACCCGTGTGGAAACACCAGTCCTGCGCTCCCTGCGGTTCAGGCTGCGAGTTGACTGCTTAGGCCTGGAACTGGTTGGGAAGATTCATTTGTGTCAGTATACAGTTTCTCCCTATGTTTTTTCTCCAGTTTCCCTGCACTCTGCAGCTGGTTGTTATCAGCTGACCTTGAGCATTATACTTAGACCTGCACAGCTTCACAAAATGCCCCAGCTTCCCACAGCAATGACACATCAAAACAGAGTTATCTCTCCCACTCAGCTTTGACTTCTTAAGGCAGTTTTTCTTAAAGTGACCTTCTTGCTCGCATGTATAACAACGATGAACTACCTTAACTGCCGCCGCAAAAGTTTTTGCTAAATGCTCCATCTGAAATGTAGTGGTTCCTACCTTCCCGCAAGCATCCATTAGCTCAGTTAAGGTGGGGTCACGATTCGCCATCCCTGCAACAACTTTCCTGCAGTCCTCATCTGTGTTGTCCCTCGCTAACTGTAGTAACAATGCTTCTTTTACAATTTTCCAATCTAACAGTTGCCAAATATTTCTTCCCTCAGGACCCGCACCCACAATCACTGGATATGCTTGTGGAATTATAACTCCTAATAACGCATCTCGAATGATCCCTTTCCATTTCACTCCTCCCTCACCTCCCCCCCCTTCCCCTGTATACGCGGGCGAACGCTGACTCTCTCCCTCACCTCCCACATTACCAGATGGACGCAAACCTCCCCCCCCGCCCTGATCTAAAGGTGGAGTAGGGAGTTGTAAAGGAGGTTGAGGTGGCCCTAATACTTGTCCCGAACACAGAGGGGGGTTTTGGGGAGACATAGTCACGTGTCCCGAGGCGTTGGCTGTACGATGCTGCTGCAATTCCGTCTTTAATTCTTCCAGTCGTCTACCAAGCTCTGTCATGTCAAGTTCGTGTCCATTTCGTGATGGTAACGGTCCTTTAAGTCCTTGTGACTCTGGTACTGCTGACTCCGTAACTGGAGACTTTAACGGTGGTTGTTTAGCGCCGGAATGTAAACTTTGTTCAACAGACTCAGGAAACGGCGAATCCGGTAAAGGTGGATACGAAGCAGGTTTACCCTCCTTCTTGTCCTCCTTCTCAGCCTCATCCGTAGAGAGATCAATGAGAGGAGGAGGGGGTTTTGGCCAAGTCTCCTGTTCAGCGTCTGAATCAATTAGTCCAAATCGAGTTCGTGTTTTAGGGCGCACTACCGGTTCTGATGGATCTGTATCTATTTTACTCACTCCCCGCTCCTCAGCTTTTTTCAGAGCCGTCCGTACCGACGGCGATAAAGGAGCTGCCACCGGTACAGCCACCGGGGCCGTGGGAGGTGTTGGTCCCGCAAACAGTGAAGGGGTAGTAGACGTCTGCGGTCCTAAAGCCATAAAAGCTGCATGTGTGACTTCTCTCTCTGCTTTTATTCCTTTTAACGCTTCGCTAACCAGCCTCCATGTAGCAGACAATTTAAAGGCTTCCTTTTCACCACTTGACACCGCATTCCAGAGAAAGTCACCAATCTTCTCCCATAAAGGCACTTCAAAGACATCATTAAAGGTTGTAAAATGTCCTTTATCTTTTGCCCAAACCAGTAACTGCTTTAACGCAGCTTCGTCGTATTTAATTCCTCTCTCAGAGAGTATATGTTGGAGAAGTTTCACCACTGCCACTTCTGTCTTGGTCAGGGTAGACCCCATTCCTCCCCCAGCTGCCTGGGAAGCCCTACCCAGGTTTTCCTTTGCTAGCAAAACTCGGGCTTACCACATCCGTTCCTGCCGGTGCGAAAATTCAGTGCCGGGGCAGCACTCTACAGCTGGCTTCCTCTCATCCCCCTTTCAGTCCGCTGTCCGCTGCTTCTCCGCAGTCTCCGGGCTGAAGAGTCCCTGTTCCGGGCGCCACTTGTCAGTGTTCGCAAGAGGGCACGGAGACACTGCACGCAGACCAATATGATCATTAAGCAGATCTCATTTATTCGCGTATCTGAGGGTACATTTATACTATTCTGTTGAGGGTACATTTATACTATTCTATTTTTGTACACGCTGTGTGTACATGTCATTTCTATTATGATTGGTTAGTATGCTTTGTTCACACGCCTCTATGTTAGTTCTGATTGGCTTATGCTAAAAAGTTATATCTTGCAGGTGCTGCATTCTTTCTTATTTTTCAACTTCCCCATATCTTATTTTTCTCATAGCCAAGGTCCTTGTTCTGTATTATGATTGGCTAGTTCATCACCACCCCATTACCACCCCCTGGACATGCCTGGACATAGCTCGGTCAGTAGTTGACTGTTGTCCCGTGGGAACCCCACAACTAAGGGGTTGTTGAATTTTTATTCTTTCGTGTTATGCAAGAAAGGAAGAGTTTTCATCCTCATTTACTGACCTAAGTTAAATAGTACCTTCTTTAAGAGGTAAATCCATAGGTTTAAGTTACAGAATAATTCATCTGATAGCAATTCGTACTATTGCCAGGTCATTAGAAGGAATCTCACTACATTGATTTTTGGAAGTTAAAGGACACACATCACAAGCCACAGATGCAGGTGCACACTGAGAAGTCAGACGTACATCTACTGCCTATAGGAGTGTTTTAGACACTGGGCTATAGGCCAAATTGAGGGCAAAAGTATTCATCATTCTTGATGAAGCTTAGCCACTGTGTGACATGGGGAGCTTGAGGAGAATCTGAAGTGCTATACCTTCAACTTGGGGACAGTAGAAAAAATGACCATTTTTAAAATGTGTGGGTTCAGATTTACACGAATTCTACATAGAAAATAAACTGGCCATCTTTGAGTCTGAATACGGAAGAGCAGGATGCACAGGACCCTGACTCTTTCCTCCACTTAGAAGCTTCTAGCTTATCAAATTATCATACAGTCATTCGGTTAGCAAATGTGTCATGTCAATGAACAAATATTAATTGAATAGAGAGTTATGAATATTACCATGGTTAATTCTACATACTTACTGCAGAACTGCTGGGAAATTAGGAGATTATTGGCATGGTTAATTTGTATCCCACATCTAATGCATAATACAGAATTTTGCTTTCTTATTTGTAAACAGAACAGTTGGGACTCAGGGTGGACTTGAGAGAGCCAACAGGCACTGCCATGTCATGTCAGTTTGGTCTCAAGTTAATGATCATCTCAGAAGGAGGTGCAGGGTTGCTAACCTTCATGAGTCTATTGCAACGCTTGGCATTTTCCTTAAAACTTCAGCCTCTTGTTGGACTTCAGCAAAGCATTCAACACTGTTGCCGCTCAGCCTTCTCCTGCACAAAGTGGCAAGATACAGATTGGATGAGTCTTCTGCGAGATGGGTAGGAAATTGGCTAACAGGTCACACTCAGAGGGTGGTGATTGATGGTTTTTACCCAGGCTGGCTGCCTGTTACAAGTGAGGTCCCCCAGGGATCAATACTGGGCCCCACACTGTTCAACATCTTCATAAATGATCTGGATGACAGGCCTGAAAGCACCCTCATCAAGTTTGCTGATGACACCAAACTGGGTGGTGAGGTGGACATGTCAGAAGGGAGAGCCATGTTACAGGGAGACCTGGACAGGCTGAAAAAGTGGGCCAGCAAGAGCAGTGTGAAGTTTAACAAAGACAAGTGTAAAGTCCTGCACCTGGGACAGAATAACCAAAGAGCCCAGTACAGGCTGGGATCTGTGTGGCTGGGGAGCAGCCTTGCTGAAAGGGACCTGGGGGTGCTGGTGGACATCAAGCTGAACGTGAGTCAGCAATGAGCTGCTGCAGCAACCAAGGCAAATCAGATCCTGGGTATATCCTCAGGGGCATGACTAGCAGAGACAGCAATGCGATCATCCCACTCTACTCAGCACTTGTCCCGCCGCACCTGCAGTACTGTCTCCAGTTCTGGTCCCCACAAGTCAAGAAAGATGCAGACAGGCTGGAGGGGGTCCAAAGGAGGACCATGAAGATGATCAAAGGGCTGGAGAACCTGCCCTATGAAGAAAGACTGAAGGAGTTAGGTGTCAAAGAAACGGCTCAGGGGGGACCTCATCACAGTGTTCCAGCTGCCACTTAAAGGGCAGCTGCAAAGAGGACAGAGGCTCTCTCTTCACAAGTTGCCATGTGGACAGGACAAGGGGCAATGGGTAGAAGTTGCACCAGGAGGAGTTTCATCTCAATATAAGAGAAATTTTTTACAGTGAGAACAATCATTCATGGAAACAACCTCCCCAGGGTCAGGGTAGAGTCCCTATCACTGGAGGCTTTCAAGATGCCATTGGATAGGGTGCTAGATAACCTCATCTAGGCTTCCTTTCCCTAAAAAGGTTGGACCAGATGATTTTCCAAGGTCCCTTCCAACCTGGGCTGTTCTATGATTCTATGATTGCTTAAAAACCTGTTTTCTTTTAAATAAAAGAAAAGTCTTTAGCCCTAGATTTTGGAGGGAAGTGCCTGGAAATGTTAAAAAGAATGTGGCGAGAGCCTTGGAGGGCAAATAAAAGTTGCTGAGAATGAATTATTGGAAAGCAAATCTGAAACTTTTTGCAAGCCAGTCCTCTATATGTTTGAGGAACCAGTTCAGAACTTGTAAGGGCATAGAGTGTTCAAAATAGTAAAAAGTCTCTTTTTGCTGCAGTTGGTTGTTATTAAGTCTTATTGAGAGGATAACTGAACTGGTACACCAATTGGCCAGCTAAGTTACCCCCTAAATTTTGGAGTTCATGTTCCTTGGCACTACAAGAAATTTTTCTTAATCTTTTCAGAAATGCTTATGCATTTCCAGGCCTTCATCTGTCAGTTTGGTTATTTTCTCCTCTATTACATTTCTAATATTGTACTGAATTGTTAATCATGTAATTTTAGGAATATTTTTAAAGCTTCATGTTTCTTTGATGGCCTCAACTTCTGAATTATTAGCTTTATAAATGCATCTCAGCCATCATTGGAAATAAAGTATCTACACATTTCAGTTTCTAAGGAAATGCTTGAAAATATGACTAGAGCACACTCTAGAGGCTCAAAATCTCAACGGCAGATAAATAACTCCAAATTTATTAATATTTCAAATCTCATGATTTTTAAACCAATCTCATGATTTTTTAAAGCGTATTTCATTCCTGATGAAGATTTGAAGCAATGTTTGTGAATAATATGGATTTCCTTATCTGTCGTTCCTCCAGAGAACTATCTTCTATTACTCTTAATCTGCTGACAGGGAGCTGGGTTTTGTCCTGCTAAGTCTTGTATCTAGGTCAAAGATGGATGAAACTCTGCCAGTTCATAGAGATGCTGATATTATTTCTGGAGTGTTTTGCAAACTTATCTTGATAGGTTTTGTAAGAGGATTGTGTCCTGAAAAGGATGAATGCTGCACTTCATAAATTTATTTGGCAGACCGAGACATAAGTATACATAAATTAAAAAATTCTAAACAGGTCTGCAGATGTCATAAGGTTGTATAAAATTTAGTGTGCCACTTAGAAACGGTCCCTACCCTGTACAGGGGCTCTATGTTCTCTGCTGTTTTACATCATGTCACATGTCTGGAAAACTTGCATGGAGAAGAGGAAAAGCAAGCTTGATAAAAATCATGATTTATGTGTTGCTTTGAATCAGCTGAGTTTAACCATGTGTCTGTCCATCTCTGCTTTGCAAATATTTTTTATCTGTATAATATTGCCAATAAAATGTGAAGCTCTTCAAATGTAGCAAAAGGATTAGTGCATTTTTTTGACTGCTGACACTTTAGGATCATGTTTAGTGATGGGTTCACGTTTCTCCCTTGAAGGATGGTGCAGATAGGGCTAGACGTCCAGTTGAGTGACCTAGACAGCTGAATGTTGTCACCGTATCTGCACAGTGATTTGTAAAATCATTCATGCTTTTCTAAGCTGCCAAATAGGCAGCTATCAACACTGTCAAATTTTTGTTATTATTTTCAGCTATTTATTAATCATAGATGTTGCCTGTTGGGACCCTGTGGATGATATATTATTTTATGCTGACACTCTAGACCCTCAAAGATGAATCAAACTCAGGCATCCCTGTCTGGGTGTGGAGCCCACATCCAGTAATCACAAGACCTTTCTTTTTTTAAACTGCAGTTGCTGTCTCTGTTCCCACTTCTCCGGCTGGTCATCACTGCATTACACCGAAAATCTGCCCTCCGGCCCTCTGTCCTACATTGGCTCTGCTGCCCGTTGGAAGACTTTGGGGCAGAATCAGACGTAGCCTGCAGCAGCCCTCCTGGGTACAGGTTCCAGGGATGTGCAGCCTGTCTGCAGAGGAGCTGGCCTGGCACGAAGCCGCTTGGCACAGCCTTGCTATCAGGACCCTGCATGTGCTCAGGACCTGGAGATGTGGCCAAGGCAGCTGAGGGATGTGCTGATTCAGCATGTCTGCGCTGGGGCAGGGATTTCCAAACTGCAACCTGTGAGCCAACATTTACATTTGGAACAGGTGGGGGTTTTTGTTTCTTCCTTACCTGGTAGAGCGCATTACGTTTTGGAAATTGTTTGAATGACTGTTTAGGCCCGTGAACTGCTGTGATTATAGTTACCAACCCCTGGCAGAAACCACACAGCTGGAAGTCAGGGATAAAAGGACAGAAAATATTCAAGGAGGAAAAATACCAAACTGGAGCAAAACCAGAAGCATTTACTCCCCTTACATGAGGTACAGCTGATGACAAGCCTCAGCCACTACATCAAAATAAAACCTCTGATAAATACTAAGGGAAGAGAAGGCCATGGCAACAAAAAACAGTGGGAGCAAAAAGCCCGACTTTCTTTTTCAAATAAATGTTCCACGTATCTCTAGGGTAAACCGGACAGATTCGTTTTCCCTAAAAGATAGGGACCACTACATAAAAGTAAAACTTTCGATTGAAAAATGCCCCTGGATTCTGGCTTAAAAGTTGAGAAAACCAAAATATTTTTGTTTAAAAAATCAAGGAAAACTTAAAAATCTTTGAGTATTTTTTGTAAAAAAAGGAGATTTCAAGGGAAATCTGTACTTGGTCAATGTCATGCTTTCCCATCAGAAGATCATTTTACCAGTCTTACTGGTTAGTTTGCAAGAGCAGACCAAATACCAAGTTTTTCTCCCAACCAAAACATCTGATTTCTAGTAAACATCATTTAAAAAAGTGGCCGAGGTGTTCATTGGCATTCGATCCTCGCCAGGTTTCTGTATCCCTTAAAATCCTGAGCTCAACCAAACTCTGGTTACAGAAATGGTTTTGGCAGTACTAACTACTGATTTCCTTGTGCATGTAGTGAAATCCCTCTGGGAAAAAAAACTTATGTTTTAACAGTAACTGCCAGTAATGACAAAAGAAAAAGAGGAAAAAAACCACAAGGGATAAGTAAAGTAAACATGAAGGAGGGAGAGAGAGGAAGAGAGAAGGCAATAATGTGCCATGTGACAGGAGTCAGAGAGGGGAAGATCATACTTGGGGTTTGATCCTGAGCCTTCTCTTCATTTACTGATTTTGGTGCCTAGCACTGATGCTGGGTAAGACACGTAAGATAGATAGTTTATATATACCATGTTACCTTCCAACTAAATAAAAGTAATTAATAGCTATACAGAAGACGGGATATTCTTAGGGACGACGTCATTCATATTTGCTTCTTTCAGGGAGTTTGCTACAACCCTATGGCTTTTATATTTTCAAAAATTGTTCCTGATTGTACAAATGCAAATTGAGGCCTGGACTAATTTCTGCTTGCACTATAGCGTTTATGTGTGCAAACAGTGCTGCCATATATATAGCTAAAGGCTAGGGAAAAATCAATGTGAAATGGGCTTGTTTCTTACCTGGAATTTTTTAAATAATATTTGTTCAAATACTACCGACTGTAAGTCTTGGGAAGGATTATTCTTTTTATTAACCTTAGTTTAACAATTACAAAATTAACAGATGTATTTAATTGTTAGTTATGTTTGGATATTTTTAAGACCTTTAGTTAAACATTTTTTGATTCCATACTATTTATTTACTCCAGGTTAGCCTTCAAATACACTTAGTTTTAACTGCTTGCACAGATGCCTTTGTCCATTGCTAAAGTTCAGAAGGACAATTACACTACAACAGATTTAAGAAAATCATGCGGTGCCTATATTGTTTTGAGCTACTGTTACACACGTGTATGTGTAAAATCAGTCCATGTGAACTGATAAAAATCACACTGCCTGAATAAAATTTTTATGTACACAATGGTCTGAACTCTGCAGTTAAAGTTGAGGAGAGCCTTTCACCGCTGGGAACGTGACAAGAAGCAGAAGCCGCTTCTGGCAAAGACATGTGATGAAGTTAACTCCCATTCATTGAGCTCATCTTATTGGTAAGGGAAGGCACTGTAAAAGTAATTATTAAGAGACAGAGCTAAGAACATCAGTGAAAAGCATATGATGCTTTTCAGCTTTTGTGATTTTATTAGATACATGGATGAGGTTACCTTTTGAAATAGCTGAGAGGAAGAGACAGAAGAAAAGATGCTGGTCGCCTAACATCATGCTGCTAAAGAAATCACAGAGCCTCTTGCTAACACCCAGAGGTTCATTTTGGCCTGCTGTTTTCTGTATCTTGAAGGATATGCTAACAAATTAGGATTCTTCTGTTTTGTTTTGTTTCCCTGAAAATTCTTGAAGAGTAAATCAGAGCCATTCTTGTGAATGCAACCTCTTGTCCCGGAAAATCATAAGCAATCACTGTAATTGTTTCAGTCTTTCTGGTTTTGGGTGACCAAAGAGAAATCCTGTTTTATCCCTGCATTTTAAGACCAGAAGTGAGACTGATGATTATTTAGTCTGACATTCTCCATAACACAGGTCACATCTTAAGTCATAGTCATAGAGGCTCCATTTGATAACTGGCTGCTGTCTCATCTGCTTATTCAGTACTGAGTAATAAAATGCCTTGAGCTTATTCCTATATAGTTTTTTTAATGTCAAAGTGAGTACTATGAATTTCCTTTAGCAAATACCACCAAAAGGAAAGATTTGCTATTTTTCCCTAGAACTCGTTGATTACCAATCTTTCATTTATAGCTGTAATTTTAGTTCAGATCGTATTTTAGACTGTAATTTAGAATTCATGGCATTTTTTTATTCCTATGTTTAATATATAGAAGCTTCTGTATGAAATCATTGGTCTTGAAAGAACATCAAAGTTAATCTAGTGCATCTTCCTGTTGCCAGGCAGGAACCTGTGTAGATAAATCACTTCTGACAGATAGCTGTCTCATGTTTTCTTAAAGGTTGCTAACAATGCTAAGGTTACAGCACCTCCCCAGAAAAGCTGTAAAGACATTTCCCAGTGTCCAATCTGAATTTGCCTTGCTGCAATTTAAACCCGTTCTTTCTCATTTCATGCACTGCAGACATGGAAAACACATTATTTCCATCTGGTTTGCAATAGCCTTTCTATGTATTTGAAGATTTGCTCCATCTTTTTGCATAGGTCATATATTTTGTGTACTGTGCTGTTTTGCCTGCCTTGCATTCTCACTTTCCCCTTGCTATTATCAGCAGCTTCATTAGTACATGTATCTGTTGTTATTAATGTTCTTTCTTTTTTGCCTCAAAAAAAACTTAAAGTTAGAATGTTCACAGTGAATAACTTCTTAATAGTGAATCATCAAAACTAGCTTTTATATTTTAGCTGGATTATTTTATTCATACTGGTAAAGACACAAGATTTCTAAAGTCAGAATTTTTGCTAAGTCATTGGAACTTAAATACTTTATTTAGGTATTTTTTTTTAATACTGATTTCCGTTTTCAGCTCTCCAGCATAAAAATACTCTCCAGCTGAAAAGCAGGTAGGTAGCCCTTGCATTTGCCTCTGGATTTGGGATGTCAAACTGGGCGATTTTGCGCAGGTGCCATTCCTTCCAGGGAAACAGCTTTGGGCAGCAGGGCTATATATCTTGTCCCTCAGAAAGATTTATCTTGGAATTAGGTAGATGGCTGGTGCTACCAGCTGGCGAAGAGTTTGACTAGTCTGCCCCTAGAAGGTAGCTCTTGTTGTACAATGGTACTCTCCTTTCATGCCCAGCTTCCAACAGTGAAACGTCTGCACTCCCTGCAAGGTGGACCTGGATCATTTCACCTCACAGAATCTCAGAGCAGCCTCATAGAATAACTTGGGTCAGAAGGGACCTCTGGAGGTCTTGGGTTTTGAATAACTACAAGCACCTGGTCTGGTCTCCTCTACATGACATATGTGGAGCCAGCTCTTCCCCAGGCTGAGCAAACCCAGCTTTCTCAGCCTCTCCTTTCATGTGGCATGCTTCAGCCCCTGGACCATCTTCGTGGCCCTGCACTGGACTGGCTCCAGATTGTCAGCAAGTCTCCAGTACTGGGGTGCCCAGGACAGGATACACTCCTCCACATGTAGCCCCTCAAATGGGAATAACAGCCTTGCGAGATAGAGAGGGAAAATTCACTTCCCTTGACCATCTAGCTACACTCATAACACTGAGTGCTCGAGGCAGCAGGAGGTTAATGCAGCTCAGATAAAGTTTCTGTATGGATTTAAAACTTTCATTCTTTTTTCTCCTTTTGCTTCAGGCTGCTTATATGAGTTTTCTTCAGAACCAGTAATATTTTGGCTTAGTCCCCATGGATGTAACTTTTATTTAGAGTTCAGCATCAGTTTGAATGCCTCAGTCAAATAGTCTTTTTCAGTCCTTTGTGGTACCAGTGTCACACACTTCCTACGTCTTTCAACAGATCATGGTAACTCATGACCATGCTGGACATCGATCCATTTGCAGGCTTGCATCGTCTAAAGCCTTTAAAGGAATAGCTGTCTGCAGGTCTCATTTTCTTCTAGAATATGTTTCAATATTGTTAACTGAATATTCAGATTATTTGCAGCACTCCTGCTGTCAGTGTATTAATACTTCCCTGCCTGAGTAGAAAGCTGAGGCTTAATCACGCTGTGGTCGGCAAACTCATCTATACTTTATTTTGGGAGCTTAACTGGCTGTTCCGGAGGGGCAGTTTCCGTTTCATCTGAGCACATCCTGTGCTAGTGAAATACCTCAATCATGAACATATTTTACAGGAAATACAGTTGTAGCACATAAGGGGTTTTTTTTTGTTTATTCTTAGACTTATGACTAAAGGGCAGTGTCAAAGTTCACGGTCTAAAAGTGAATATTTCTTGACAGTCATCTTTATTTTTAGGTCCTCTAACTTGAAACAAGATTTTTCTTGACTTGAAATGGTGATCAAAATATATACAGCTGTAACTTACAGTAAACAAATGCCTTTGTTGAAGATAAATTTGCTTATGTGAGATTCTAGAGTTTACAAACCTAGTAAAAGAACAATATTTGACTACAAAAAGTTGGATTCTTTCAAAGTTTGTTTGCCTAGTTTTTCTGAGTTTTTCTTTTCCTTTTGGAAGAGGAAGCTAAATTATATCCAGCTTTGCAGTCCTGCAGGCATGATGAGTCATAATTTCTCTTTCCTATTTCATGAGGTTATTTTGCTGCACATTGTATATACATACAGTTCACATAGAACTATACCGTTTCATAAATACACCCCTAAAATGTACTTTAAAATAAAGCAAATAATCTGTCATGTGGTTTGCCAATTAAAAGGTACAAACAGAGTCTTAAATAAAAATGTCTTGGGCTCAAATTTTTATCTTCTTATTGTATGATATAGCAGCTGCTCCTCAAATAGTCCTGCTGTGTACTTTTTGAGGAGTAAAGTCCTCTTCCATGTGAATAAGACTATCCAACTTTGTCACCCAATATTTAATTATGTTTCATTACTACTACAGAAGATCTGCTCTTCTTATAGTTGTTTAGGCAAAGATCTCACTGTATTTATAAAATACATGAATTAAAATAGATGAATTAAAATACGTACAGACTGAATAAAAATTGTGGCGTCACTGTGTAGCTACTATTGCTTGTCAAATGCATTACGGACTGTTTTCGTGTAAAGGTTAAAAAAATATATATGGTGTCAGACTGCTTGATTCATAATTCTCACCAGTTGAAGTCTTCGAAGGCTTAAGTCTTTGAAGAAATTCAGATATGAGCTGAAAGAGCATAGATAAAGACCTCAAGTAATTGCAGAATTCATTACTTTATTATTTTCATTGCTTATTTTTTATGTATGCAAAATTTTTAGCTCTGGTCCAAACACAATGTTGTGTTTGTTAAATTAATAATTTGTTGCAACTTCTGTATAAAGACCAACCTTTGTTTACATCGAGGAGAGATTCAGAACAATTTTCCCTGGACATGAAGTATGTCTTCATGCATTAAAATCAAGAGGAGAAAGTAAGGAAGGAAAATCCTTGTAAAGTTCCCCTTGGAGTTCTCTCCATCAACTTTTAATTTGGGAAAAATGAAACTTGGTATTCAACATAATGAGGCCAGGAGCCTAGAAAACATACAGTCTTCCTGTATTGGTATTTTGTTTTGCACTTCCCCCGTACCTAGCTGAGTCTCTGGATCCAGTCTCTACATGGCAGGACAGTGCAATGGTGTATGGTGGTGTATGATCAGTCTTCTATAGCAACAGAGAAACATCCTTCCTGGACAGATGCTAAGCACAGGTTTGGAGGGGTGCTCACTTACTGGAGCTGGTCAACAGTCCAGTTCCACTTGTAAGGAAATAGCAGCAGTGTGTGGTGTCTCTGACTTTTCATTTGCCATTTCAGAATGTTATGAATGACAGGTAATAGCAATGTTTGCCTTTTCTCTTGAAATATTTCATGTCTGTACGAAAGATGTTCAAAAGACTTATTTTTATTTTGGTTTGGGCAAAAGGAGTTGAGTCATACAGGCATGACAGTGGCTGATGGCATTTTTCTCCTAGCTGGTTTGAAAACAACCCAAGTTTGAAGTTAACTTCTAAACAGCTTTAATGTCAAGAACAAGAAATTGAAACTGGCACAGGGGAGCCCGTTTGTGAAAGATCTGCTTGCTGGTGGCTCAACTTCATCTGTGCCATATCGGTTGAGTTGTCTGGGCTTGAAATCAAAGATGGAGTAGTCCCGGTGAAAGGCTGTCCCCCGTGTGTCTGCTCATTCTATACAGGTTTCTATGATCAACTCCTCAGCCTGGGAAACTGCACTCAAGAAAATAGGGTGTTACCTTTTAAATATTATTTAGGTACAAATTTGATTGATAGAAGCGTTTATTCGTGACAACAGAAGTTGCAGGCAGAAGTTGCCACAGATGGAATTCGTCTGCTGCAATGCTGTCTTTTGAATAAAAGATAATATGAGATTTCATACTTTATGTTTAAAACAGTAATTTTCCTTTGTTTTGCACTGAAATTTAAGATAGAAAAAGAGCCAGAAGTGGGCTTTGAATTTTTTCGTCACTACTTTCTCACGTAAAACTCGTAGCTACTTTGTGAGAATTTGCTTGAGCATGGACTTTGGTGTTTGACTTCTATATCAACTAACTTAATAACCCTATTTTCAAGAAGTACTTGGCCAGTAGACACAAATGTATATACTGGAATGTAATGATATTAAACTAATCAATACTGGTCCAGACAGTCCTGTGAGTTGGATGGGACAAAATGATGAGAAAAACAATGTGGGTTTGAATCGCAAGGACTACACTCAATTTCAGCATTTTTTTTTTTCACCACCAGTCCACCATTTTTTTTTTGCAGGCTTTGTCTCATTTCCTAGTATATATTTGGAAGGTTAAATAGCTAGATCAAGTTATTTTGGTGGCGCTATTTCTTCCCAATGGCATTACGCCGTGACATTCAATCCACAGCAGCACAGCCAAGCAGCATTTGAGTATCTCTGTGTAAGTCAGACATCAAAGTGAGAGGCTCACATTTAGGTCTGACCCCACCCATATTATTAAATTTAAAGATGATGTCAATACTGTTGTGAGTTACGCATCAAATATAAATCGGTTACAAAACAGATCTGAATGTTAAACTACCTCAGATTGCCTCGATTGGTGCAATTAGACAGGGAACGTAATTTACATGTTGAGCAGTGGAAAAATTCTTCCTTGTACTAACAAGGATACATTAAACAATGTCTCCAGCTAGTTTCCTTCCCTTAACGTCCTT
Source organism: Nyctibius grandis (assembly GCF_013368605.1). Classification (NCBI taxonomy): domain Eukaryota; kingdom Metazoa; phylum Chordata; class Aves; order Nyctibiiformes; family Nyctibiidae; genus Nyctibius; species Nyctibius grandis. The sequence goes on along the minus strand of NC_090659.1, from coordinate 58,527,256 downwards.
TGCTTCTTACGTTATTGTTTAATACACTTCCTAATCCTAAATTAGTGCAGGTAGTACTGATTTAGTACTATTTGCCATTGATGTAGCAATTGCACATATTTTTTTGACTGGCAAACATGATAAGAAGCTTTTCATTTCTGAAATGAACAATTATCACAGAATCACACAGAATCACAGAACGTTAGGGATTGGAAGGGACCTCGAAAGATCATCTAGTCCAATCCCCCAATTATAGACTTGTTTTGCTGTTCAACTGAATATGCAAATAATTATGAGGAAAATAGGCAATGCTCCCAGGAAAGCCTCTGGTTTCCAAGTCTAGTCCAATTAGTAAAGAAGGAAGCTTTCTTGCACAGCTTTTATCATGGTCTGTTTCACTGATCAGATAGAGGTTATTAATAGATATGGGACCAAACACTCTCCAGGTTGAAAACTAACTAGGTATAGTGTTAAGCCATTATATCAATTACTGATTAATGTAATACAGGCTTATAAATATCATCACATCAAGTCATTACATGTAACATGCTGAAAATACATAGAGATCTGAAGTGCTTTGAGGGTGCCCTAGAAAATCCAAGATAAACACTGACAAATTTATTTTGCTCAATTTAAAAAGAGATTTTATCTTACCTATGCAATGTCTTTCCTTTTCGTAGCTATATCTAATAAGGAGCTGGAATACACCTTCTGGAAACTGGCTGAAAGATGGAGAAGCAATGACTGCAGAGCTGTCTTTCAAAATATACTTTACATTAATACAGGAACTCTCCATTGGGATTATAGGAAACACGGACAAAGAAAAAGGAGACAAAAATTTCAGCCAATCCTCAGCCTAGGGTTCTTACAGTGTTTTATAATACAGTTCCTGTGTCTAGAAGCAGGAATATCCCATTACTTTGTTGGAAACATGATGTTTAACACAAGGCCACTGAGTAATGAATGCCCATATACAAAGGGGCATTTTTATATGGGGTTATAACTTCAGTGGGATTACACCTGAAATATGCCACGAGAATATGGCATAGGAAAATATGGCATATGGCATATGAGGGCAGACCTTGTAGACGGTTTGTTTGTTAAATGATGATGTCACCTAAGCTTGGGAATTCTAGGAAATGCAGCGTGTCAGTGACTCTCTTATTTCTCCTTTCTAATGAGCTGGGGTGTGACTCTGTGTGTGCACCTTGGCTTTTATAAAGTTGCAGGTCTTTAGGATTCAAGGCCTCTGGAAGACTTTGTTTGGTAAGCTGCTTGTCAAGTGACTACTAATTTATCAGAGTGTACTTTGTAGTTTGATTTGGGCCAAAATTAAAACCACTGAAAGTGAAGAACTATAAAGGCCAAGGAAAAATATGCAAGACTGGAGTTTTTTGAGGTCTTAAAAAGAAACAGGCAGAGGGCTGAGCCAAATAACCATCGCCATAATCCATCTCCGTCTGGTGGCTGCAGTTTTGGTCAGCAAAAAAGAGAGCAGCCAGGGGTGCCCGGAGATTCTGCATCGAAGCACAGGATTTCAGCTGCTGCTCTCTGTGTGTGTCCTGTCTGATGGGGCAGGGAGCAGCTTCCCCAGCTGGCCCTCCACACTCCTGCTGGGTACCCAGCACCAGTACAAACCCTTTAATCTGGGGAGGTAAAGCTCCCCTAAGCTAGGTAAGCCTTCAGCAGGGCTCGTGCCAGAAGAGTTTATTTAGTATTTGTTTTCTTTCAAAAGGAGCACTAGGAGAACATCTTACTGCTGACTGAGAGTGTCAGAAGTAAATCTGAAGTGAAGCAGTGATGATACAAAGGTCTATAACCTAAATGGATATAATATAAATATGGGCTGGAGGGTGGAGATGCTAACTGCAAGGCAGACAGTGACATTTATTGACTGTAACATTTATTGACCGTAACATTTATTGATGGATCATTAGAAGGCTTCTAGCACCTTGGCACTTCAGTACCTACTGCATAGGAAACAGACACAGTCAACAAATCGTACTGTAGGACTAAAAATAAAAGCTCCATCAGCTCACGTGGTGTGCTGCAAAAATAGTCCAGAGAGCACTTGAAAGCTTGATGGAGCCGATAGATGTTACGCTGAGCCTTGCTGCGTGCCAGGCTGGGGCTCTGGCTAGCTGCCAAAGGGAGCAAGTTCCCGAAACCCTCCCCTGAGCATGCCTTGCTGTCAGTACCCAAAAAATAGCAAGGGTGACCCAGCAGATAGTAACACTTGCTGTGCCACGGGGAAACACCGATTTCCCATGCGAATGGGGACCGATCCAGTTTTATAGTTTTATCTAACGCACACAGTATATTGACCACTCGTACAACCATAAGAATCCTCTTGCAAACCTCGCCATTAATTTGATTAGTTCCATCAAATTAGCTGTTCAGTACTCTTCCTCTTTACCTGAGCAAAGTGTGGAAATGCTATCATAAATATGCTGATGGGAAAGTGGTACATTTTGTTGCTCCTGCTCAATGCATTGACCAAGAGCCTGTAGCATCTTTGTGTTCTCCTCCCCTCTCCCATCCCATGTGCTGCCTTTCCATCCTCCCATACTTCAGAAGCGTCTTGAAAACTGTCTGTCTGGTGCCAAGGACTTTGGAGTACAGTGGAAGACAGGCTATTCACACCAGCAGCAGGACGCTATTTCCCTCTGGTAATGACTGCATGTTTAAAAACAAAACAGGCATAGAGCTGTGGCAAACTTTTATAGGATTGAAAAATATGAATAGAAAAGGACTCTACAAAATACGTGCAAGGGTCACTGTGTGTACCTGCCAACCCAATGGGCCTGTATCTCAGAGAAGAGGATTTTCTTTCATTAACCTAGTTTACTAAGTGAATTTTCCATGCGGTGGTGAACGAGTTTCATTAGCATTCACTCTGTGTGAGAGAATGGCTTTGACTGTGGTTCTGCTTATTTGACTTCTCTCACTAAATCTTATCCATCACGATGAATGCTTGGCCCACTTTGACTCTGGTAGGCATAACGCAAAGTTTGCTGAGGAACAGAGCCTGGGTGAAGTCCAGTCCCTGCTACTGCAGTCAAGTCATATAATCACTTTAACCCACTCATTATACTCCCCTCTAAAAACGGTAGGGTTATTTGCCCCACTATTTCCTATCAGCATTGAAGATTTTTATGGCTAGAAGAATCAAGTATCTTTTTCCGATTTCCAGCATGGATTTATTCAGGACCTGTTTATATCCATTTGTTCTTGTGCTAGCATTGTCCTTAAGCTTAAATAGCTTCTTGCCTGCCTATCTGTGATATTTACCCACTGATGTATTTATAGACAGCCCTCCTGTCTCCTTTCTCAGGCTTTGTTTCGCCAGGGCAAACAAGCCAAGCTCCCATAAGATCACTGTCAGTCTTCTAATGACTGTTTCAGTGTGATTTAATCTTTCTGGAACACGAGTGTCCAAGTCTCTGTGCTATACTCCAAATGAGGTTTACTAATGACTCTGCAACACTCTTGCTTACCTTTGCCCAAAATTCTTCATCATATACATCCTAGAATCCAGTTTGTGCTTTTTATGGATGGTCATGTCGGTCCTCTGTAATCAGAGCCCTTTGCAAAAGTTTTAGAGCTTGCTGTTTAAAAAATATCACAGATTCATCAACTTCAAGGGAGCTGTGACAACTTCCACCAGCTGGGGATCTGCATCTGATATTTCAGCTTGCAAGGACACAGCTTTCTCTGTGGCTGGCCCGAAATGGTGGGGCTCACTGCCAGCTCCCCTCCCCCAAGACCTTCCCCAGGAGAGCCACTGATTTGCTTCTGCCCAGCCGGCAGTGTTAGAAAAGCACTTACTCCATCTCATGCTAACAAAATACAGGGCAAAATGTGGCAAATGCTATTCATTCAGTATGCACGTGTTAAAAAAAAAAAAAATCTGAAAATCTCAGCTCCTTTTTTGTTTGAATTCAAACAATTTTCGGTCATTTTAGCCATTTTGATTTCTGGCCATTTAATTCTTATCCTTTATTTACTTCTCAGTCCTCATTCAGTGTGAATAAAACTTTTGAAATGGCCATTAAAATAGATTTCTTTCCGTGGAGACATCCTATGTGTGACTGCGCTGCTGCCCATTGTCCTTCTTCATTTCTTCCTTTCTCAGGTCTATCCTTCATCTTCTATCATCTGTGATTTAGACTAAGTCCTTCATGGCAAGGGCCATCCATCGTTTTATATTCATCTCTGCCTAAAGCAGAGATGCTTATTATTGGTTTCTGAAAGTATAAAAATGTAGCGGATCAATGCCATTATCCTGAACCGCACTTGGAAGACAAAGGCAGCGTAGCTGTTGAATTGATGCTCTCGGGAACACGGAAGCCCACATTTTGGGCTCTCGCAGACTTGCCAGAGGACTCTGCGGATATTTCCATCTAAAGATCATAGCCAGGGTAAAAGCTACAAAAGCACCGATGACTGCAATAAAGCTTATAACACACAGAATTGTCTTAGTTGCCCCGTCAAATGAAGCAGACGTTAACAAAAATTTCGACTGCTAAGACTAAGATCGCGAAGGATCTGGCAGCAGCCCGGACTCTGAGCTCAATCAGAGCATGGTGTCAATAGGCTGCATTGATTTAAAATAAAGACTTGGTGACAGCATTTCTGCTTCTGAATAGACCCTAAAGGTACTTGCCCAGGAAGTAGTAGAGCAAGTGGGCTAGGGGCCTGAGAGAGATGAAATCATGGTCCAGTGGAAATAAATGAGGGACTTGAGCTCTGGGGCATCTCTCTCTCCCAGCTAAAAGCCTTAACCACGCTCAGCATCCCTGCTTTCCCCCAGGTGCCTGCAGCCCCCATGAAAGAAAGAGGTTTAGAAGTGCCTTTTCCTTTGCTTTTTTCTTTCTGTGCCTGGCTTGGACATTTCTGCATTCAGCACGCTGCATACTGTGAACCCTGTTTGAGAGGCCCACGCCTGCCTGGCCATCCCATTGCACTGCCCTGCAGTGCTGAGTGTCACGCTGCTGTGGCCCTTTGTCAAACACCTGCTCTGAGAGTCCCATATTTGTGTTTCTGCACCAGCACTTCAGCTGCACTCTCTATGGTACTCATTTATTTATGCTTGATTGACAGGCTTCTCAGGACCAGAAATCTGGCATCTGCCTATTAAAATACTTTGCAACTTGGAAGATAAATGAAATAATTTGTTCTCTGTTGTGTTTTTTTCTCCATCGTCACCTGTGCCAGTACCACGCAGCTCATGGATCTGCATTCCTGAGTTCACCAACACCATCTTTGGCGTATAGATTTTAACTGACACCTTCAGCTGACAGGCAGTCAATCAACAGCAAAGAGAGCTGGTGATATTGAACTTGTGATAGCTGGTTTCAGTAACTGCAAAAGACTAGCTCCCCTACAAGCCTCAAGGTACTTTTGAAAGGTAGGCTTAACTAGACATGGAAATGTAACTCTGAGTTTAATACAGAAGCGTTGCTTTGCTGGGGTGAGGTTTTTACTCAGAGGGATGTAAACCTCCCTGGCCTAAAACTACAGAGATAATTACATACAGGACGGGAATCCCAGCACAGTGATTGATCCAGTATGACTACTATATAGCTAATTACAGACTGCAAGGCAATTTCTGTTCAAGACAGACCGATATTTAATTAGTCTCCTCCCCATTGAAATCCTGACCTTGGTTTGGCACTGAGAAAGCAGAGAGTCGTGTATCCGGCCAAAGCATCTCATTGCCGCTCTGGGTGCAGGCAGATGAGCTATTAACAGCTGAAAATGAAAAATGGCAAATGAGAGTCTAAAATGAAACAGCAGCTTTCTCTACCTGCAATTTCCTTCCTCTCCTGCTCTCCCTCCTCTAAAACCTGTTGCTCAGGCTGAAAGACTAAATAAAACCCACAGAAGTACAATTGCCTTTTGTTGACTTTCAGTTAGTGCATAGCGCAGAATAGAGCAGATATCTCTCCTGGTAACTTTTTGGTCAAACTGAAAACTGGCAATTTATTCCTGCTGCTTTGTCTTTCAACCACTTTCTAATCCGTGGCAGAAATTTACCTTCTACCTTGTGCCTACCTGGTTTCCTTAGTAACTTCTCGTAAGAATATGACAAAAGTTTGTGAAAGGCCAAATAAATTGTTGACAGCTTAATCTTTATTTATGGAAAATGATGTGCTGTTAAATCTACTAGATCTCTGCCAAAGCTGGATGATGTATTTCATAGAGTATTTATTTCTCTCGTTCAAAAAAGCATCCAGATATCATTAAACTCAAAGAAATATCAACATATAAAAACCTCTTTGCTTACGTAAAGAGATTTAAGACCTGGAGGTTACCTGAACCTACGTACGTGCTCCATATCTATCCTTTATTCATGAGAGTCAGTACCAAAATCGCTTTTTCAGCTTTGCATATATTTAAAATGTTTTGCAGAAAAAGGTGGTTAAAATCATGCCTCTTGATGCCTTCAGAAAGAGTTTAGATTGCTTAAACATTATCATGATGAGTGCTTAAATAAAGATATCATCAGTTTATGATGTAGAAGAAAAAGCAGGATGAAAGTCAGGACAGAAGAGAATCAGAACAGCTTTAATTGTGAAACAAAGGAGAAGGAGGAGTGCAGATTGGCAATAATTATATGTTTCATTGTTTGTGTTGCTTCCAAACTCCCACCATGGCATGGGTTCCACTCACTGGGTGGCGCAGATGCTAAATCTCCGACCGTCCTATGAGCTTGTGGCATAGACATTCAGGACTGGGGCACGCAGGAGGAAAGGATAAAACAAGGGAGCAGTGCAGAGTTTGGGTGGTCTGTGGTAAATACCTTGTAGGGGAAAGTCTAACAAGGAAGGAAGCCAGGAAGAGATTGGTGTGGTCCTAAATCTTTCAGGCACTTCCACTTTTTCCCCCTAAAGAGCTGGAAATGGTTCCCCCACCTGTGGCAAGCTTCTTTCAAAGGTCTCCAGGTAGGCCATCCACACGGCTTTCCGATGGCAAAAAATACCCATGGTTGTGTTCTTCATAGCTAACCAGCTATCAGGTAGGAAGCTGTTGCTCAAAATATATATGAAAGCAGCAAAATGAAAGACAAAGTTTCAAACTGTTAATGCTAACAAATTTTGGAAGAGATCACACCGCAGGCGTCAGAGTTTAAGAAAATCTGCTTCTATTATGGATTAGGAGGAGACTGAACATTGATGTTAGATTATCTCATCTCAAACCCTAAGGCACCTCTGTCTTTCCGGCCCGTGGTTCAAGAAGGGACTCTGGACCAGGAGAACCTTCCAGAGATGCTGCTCCTGGGCTGCAGTGGCAGCGGACACGGCAAGCCAGGCTGGAAGCAGAACCAGGGAGATGAGTTTTGGGTTGGCAATGAGCCTTCTAACACTGCCTTGAAGGCGGTTTTGCCCCTCGAGGGGGTTTGGTGGGGTACGAGGGAAGGGGGGAGAGCGCGGGCTGCGGCAGCATCACCTCTCCAGCACGTGTGCTGCAGGGAGGCTGATGGCGACAGAGGGGCCCTGGGGAGCCCGTGCCACGTCTTAGCAAAAAAATACTGATTGCATGTAGGGTCCTGTCCAAGCAAAATCTTGAGGAATGGGTCTTGCTGAAACAAAAAGCACGGGAATGCTTTCACCGCTGTGTTTCAGGTTCACCTTCCCAGTCCTTCTTGGTATTTACACTGGCTTCCCAACCGGTGCCACAGACCATCTGGGTGGGAGCTGGCGGGAGGAGCGCTGGGGAGGCACATGGCGAGCTGCAGGCTCCGGGGCGAGGACGCAGCGCGCCGGGGAGAGGCAGCGATCCGGCCGCTGGGCCGAGGCTGCGTAATGGGCTTCCTCGCGCAGGGGAACGGCGAGCAAACGCGACAACCGCGTAAATGGGATCAGTCGGGCCAAGAACGCGCTGCCCGAGCTCCCAGAGGGAGATGGTATCAAGTCAGTAGCACCGAAGGCCCGTGGGGGCTTGTTCGCAGGCCGAGGAGGCAACGAGGAGCCGGGGGACCCGGCAACATTCCCTCAAGAGGAGCCCACGGCCCTCGGTGACCGCCGGCTCCTTCCCGGCAGCGCTGCCTCCCGCCGCGGCCGCTCCGCTGCGCGCCCGCGGAGGCGCCGGCCGCCCGCTAGGGGGCAGCCGCCGGCCGCCCCTCCGGGTGCGGGTGCGGGTCCGCGCGGCGCGGTGCGGTGCGGGGGAGCGCGGAGCGGTGCGCAGCTCTCCGCGGGCGCGCTGTCCTCGCGCGGCGGGGCCGCCTGCCTCCGCTGGCAGTGATGTCATGGGGCGGCGGCGGCGGCGGCGGGGGGGCGGGGAGGAGGCGGCACTGCAGCTGCATGTGTCTGTAGCGGTGGCGGCGGCGGGGCCGGGGCGTCGTCATCTGCATTCAGATGGGGGCGGCGCCGGCCGCCGCCTGAAGCCCCCGCCCGGGGAGACGCAAAACCCACGCGAGGCGCGGGGTGCCGCGACCCCCGCTCCGCCGCTGCCGCCGCCGCCATGAATTCAGCGGAGCAGACCGTTACGTGGCTGATCGCCCTGGGCGTGCTGGAGTCGCCCAAAAAGACCATCTCCGACCCCGAGGGCTTCCTCCAGTCCTCCCTGAAGGACGGGGTGGTGCTCTGCCGCCTGCTCGACCGCCTGCTCCCGGGCACCATAGACAAAGTAAGTGCCCGGCTCCCCGCCGCCCCCTGCCGCCCTTTGTGCAGCCGGGCCCGCCGCCCCCGGCCTCGCCCGCCGCTGGGGCCCCCCGCGCCGCCTCCGCCCGTGCGGGAGGGAGGGGGATCCCCCGGCCTGGGGGGGTGTGAAGGGCGCGGTGGGGCGGGGAAGGGGGTCAGCCCCAATCGGGCGTGCGCCCGGGGGGTCGGGGCGAGAGTGGGCAGCCGGAAGGGCCACGATTTTGCAAGTGTTTTACAGGAAAAAGAGCAAAATACTGCTGCGCTCTCGGAATCGAAGTCGTGGATGTGCATGGGAGAAGCATATTTTGGGGAGGGGGGTTACGGCCCCGTACGGGCACGCCGCGAGCCGGCTGCAAACTTGTCTACGCAACTGCTGGAATAGCCGGTGCCTCACCTCGCTGGGGAGGTGATTCAGCTCATCCCTCCCAGCCTCTGAAGGACGTTTTAACGTTGGATGCGTAGTTTTCTTGAAGGCTGTTTTAGCGTTATTTGGGTCTTTTATGGCGTGGTAGCCTGTGGAAAAAAAATCTCATCCTTTTCGGGTTGGAAAAACGTGTTGCAGCTCTATTCTGCGATGCGTTTGAAGGAAAGGTACTCTGTCGTTTAACTTTTACGCGCGCGGGCGTAATTCCTGTTCTAGCTTGGCTAGAGGGGAGGGTTTTGATTTTTGATACTGTGCCTCAAGACTTGGGACGATGCAGTTGTCTCACCTGGTGTTCGACAGTGCAGCACACATAGCGTCCTGTGTGTTGGCAAAACTTTCCTCATGAGCCAATATGAGGTGGTGAAGAGAAGACTGATGAAGGTCATGCTGATGGGAAAACTCCTTGCTTCAAAACCCCACCATATTTTTCACCTTTTGCCGTTGGCAGACCGCTCCATGCGTTGGAGCCTGCTGACAATAGGCTTTTGTTACCCTTTGTGGCTCTTTTTCAAGTAGTCTACTGACCCACAAAGTTGAAAACCAGTGCTTTGAGCTCGATAGGGTGCTGGACTGGGCTGTCTCCCTTCAGTTCTTTAGTTTGCCACCAACTGGGGTTGTTACTGTTTTACATTGTAATGTAGCATGGAGGTCCTGGCCCTTGGACTGGAGTCCCCCTGTACTGGGTGTACTAGGTCGTTCCTGCCCCCCTAAATTCTCAAGCAAATTAGGAGGCAGCATGGGGATACGGAAACCCCACAGGAGCCTGCATGATGGAAGTAATGAGAGAGGGTGAAGCGTGTCAGCAGCAGTGCTCGGGGTCTACCATGGTGGCCGGCAGAGCTAGATGGGACAGCCAAAGTCACTGCCGCCACCACCAGCTTTCCCTGCCACCATTTTCCCAGTAGTGGCTGTTTGTGTGATAGAGTCGAAGAGGACGTGTGTCTGCTCCTGAGATGCTGTGGCTTTATGGTCACGGTACACAAGGTGCAAGCTGCTGTCCCGTACGATGGGCCATAAGCTGCAGCTCTGGAGCAGGTAAATGTCCTGCTCCGCCGTCTGGGGTGACGTGTGTGACGAAGGGCGGAGAGCAGGGACCCCCTCAGCGTGGGGATCCCCTGCCTTGGCCACCCACCTACTCAGACAAGCTCTGCTCCTGCCTCCTTGCCCCCAGGCTCTCTTGCCTGGTGGCACCAAGCCCAAGGAGAGTCTTGGCAGTCTGTCCCACCACGCAGCTCCACGCACTCTCTTTGAGCACCTCTCCAAAATCTTGGGATTTGGGTCCTGAGCTTTGGGGCAGAAAAGATCTTTCCCCTTGTGTGGATGTCAAGCCTCAATTTGGGAAACGGGCTCTACTGAACAATGAAATAAATAAAAAAGCATGACAGAAATAAGTGTTAGAACAGCGTTTCCCAACTTAACGTGCTTTTCTGTGTATGGTATAACTAGGAGCAGCTTGCTTAGTGCAACTAAGAGAGGCTCTCTTTTCACATCAGAGGAGTGAATACCTCTGATGTTCGGGCGGGGGTCCTTTCACGGCACCCATGCCCAGAGGAGGGTTGCAGAGGGGCACAGCTCCCCACAGCCTACCCCGCTCCCAGCCTGGCCTGAAGGGAGCTGTTGGGGGGTTCTCATGGGCATCGTGGTGCGGAGCCACGGGGTTTGCAGCCAGTGGTGTGCGGGCTGGGACGGCAGCCAGGGCGGGAGGAAAGCTGGCGCTTCGCAGCCTCCCACCTCCCCGAGCTCACCCGAGTTGAGAGTGTCTCCTCTGGCTTTCGCTTAGTTAAAGTCTGGGCATAAATCACCTCTTTTTTTAAATTTTTTTTTTTTTTAGGGGCTCTTTGTTTTTGTGAGGGGAGCTCTACTTATTTTTGTGGGCCTTTCACATTGCACTTTCTAATTCATAGATGTGTCTGAGAGACTTGGGAACTCATTTTCCCATCCAACTTTGTGAATATTCTTTTTCTGTAGACTCAGAGTATATACCACATACTTCTTTAATGCTCTCAGCTACCATTATAAGTCTGAGCTATTTCCATAATACCTTGTTTTTGTTTTTCTATTTATTTATTTTTTTTGCTAATAAAAACATACAAAAATTACATCCTTCCCTGTATTGTTACATTTTCAATGTCTTTTATGCTACTACTGTTAATTTACATCATATGTTTTTATACTGAGTGCATTTTAAATATGAGCCCTTTTATTCCTTATTTGTCCTGAAAGCCTCCAGTTCAAACTGGACAGTTTTGAAGTCTAAAAGATACAAGGTTTGTCCCGCAGATGTAGACTATTTCAGTTCTTCAAATCATTTGAGATCATAACTTTCTATAAATATCTGACATCAACAGACACTTTGAAGACTCGCAGAGCTCATTTTTCTGTAAATACAAAGTAGTAACTAAAACCAGAGAGAACATAAAAAAAATACAAATTATAAATAAGGAGAAATGTTTATCACGGTTTTTAAGATGTTTTCTGGAAAACACTACATGCATTTCTTTCTTTCAAAAACTGTTCAGAAAGAGGATTCATTATGAACAGGAATGTGATAATACATTTTTTGGCATTTTGTGCTTCTTAGAGCCTCTGGGTACCCTGAGAGTAATTAGTAGAAGACTTTTAATAAATAAAGGTTGTGTGACCATAAAAGGAATAAAGTAGTTGAAGGTCAAAGAACAGATTTTTCTTAAGTTGATAAAACAAATTAGTGGGTTTCAAGGCTAGGTAGTATGTTCTTCCTTTAGATTGCTCTATATTTGTATACCATCCTTGCACAGAATAACATACAGAGTTCCTTGTCAGGAAATTTTGGCTAAATGCGTTTGCATTACAGTCATCTTCTATCTCGAACAACAGCAAAGGACAGATATTAAATTCACCGTATTCCAAGAACTGTGAATGAAAATACTTTGGAAAGTAATGTTCTTACAGACTTTTTCTCTCATTTTTGGGCTCCCATTTAACATCATTACGATTCCTTTGCATTTTGAGAGAGACCATGACAGGGTAAAACAAAGTAATTGGGTTAGGCAGTGTGACAGTACTGCTCAATAATCTTATCCCGAACGTGGGAAAGGAACAAAAGGGAGAGCAGTTATTTTTTAAAAAAAAAACCCAAACAATCAAAAAACTAACAAAACCCACAACAGCTTCCCCCACCCTGACCAAACCCAGCCATGTCTTAGATTTTTTAAGTGCAGAGATCTGTACTGAAGCACACTGGTCAGTTAATCTGCTCTAAAGGATAGGGGATTGCGGAATTCACGTCGTTTGAATGAAAAGCCGTGGTTTCAAGTTTCAGGATTTCAACCCTGCACTGTAAAATTGAGTTACTTTGGTGGCAGGGGAGAGGATCCCCGTGGAAGCATTGCAGTGCAGTTGTCTGCCACTTAGATGCTCTTCCTCGTAGAGATCATTTTTCCAAACAGATTCCTCCATCGCTGACCAGTTTGACCCACTTTTGATGTTGTAAACAGAGATCAGAACTGGAGCGGGAATTTTCCTTGTCATATGAGGCTTCGCGCTCCATTAAGTTTTGTTTGTACTTTTGTTTTTGGTCAGCTGTTCGACAGAAAGCATCATTTGGAGGACAGCTTTGTTCTGTTCAGAGAAAGCAGGGAAGATGCATCGGGCAATGAGATGCAGCAGCCATTTGACACCCCGTGGTCCCCCCCCTCAGGGGCTCCTGGAGGGGATGAGAGCAGCTGGTTCCACGCTCTGAAGCAGGTCGATGGGGAAGCGTGCGGGGTGCACGGCTGGGTCTCACACGCCTTGGTCCCCCTCTGTCCAATAGACCATACCCAGCCGTTGCGCCGAGCGCCGGATTGAACAACCCGGGACTGCTGTGCTGTGCGTGGGAGGCTGATCCAAAACACAGCCCATTCCCCTCGCTGCTCCCGCATCGCCGAGGTGTGAGAGGAGTGGCGCGAGGTGGGCCCCGGGAAAATAAATACACCCCTCTCTTGCTGGCTGAGGCTCGGAAGAAAACTTTGTTCTTCCTGTGGAGGACTGGGCATCGGCGTTGACATTAATTTAGTGATTAATTGGGATAGTATCAGGACTGATAGCAGCAAAGATTAGGATCTTTTTATGAATACCTTGTATTAGTATGATTCTCTTTTTAATGATGGAGGTCTTCGGCTAAACAAGGTGTTCTGAATTGTAATTTTGCAAGAAATTAACTCTTTGTGACTTGAAGGGCAAATGAATCGCTGTGTCTGAGTGCAAGCGCTGAAGAAGAGTCAGAGTCCCCAGAAGGAGGGTTCAGGCTGCCACGTGCAGGAGCTGTCTCATGAGCCTTGTCCTCATGATGGGTGTGAGCACCTACGGCTCTGACACAGGGAGATTGATGCTCACTTGTCTCTGATTTTGCATGGATGTGTCAGGGCCAAATACTTCTGTCCTGCTGGGACGAGGTGTGACCTGAATGTGGTGTTTCAGGTGTTGCTAAGGAAGAAGGAAGGGGAGGTGTTTGGGAGCCAGAGGTAATAACAGGTGGTGATTTTTATAGCCCGGTAACCTTCGCAGAGGGTGCAATGCCAGCCGTGAGCTGACTGTGGAGCCCAGGCAGAGCTCAGGAACGGCGGTGAGCATCCCAGCAGTGGAGCAGAGGTTACTACTAAGGTAGCAGTTGCCATGTGCTGGTTGCCCCTGAGCAGTCTGAATTTGGGATGGATCTGCCCCTGCAGCCCTGCTGAGGCTGTCAGGGTCTGCTGGGCTGAACAAAAGAACTGTCCTGCCTTTGCTCACTGAAATCCATCAGGAAGGTGTTGCAGGCGCTGGTGTTACAACAGCAGCAGCAGCAGGTCATCGTAGGACTAGACGTAGGAGGCAGGAAGCAAAATCTGCATTTTAATGTGCATATGCTCTCTCCTCCCGGCAATAGTCCTTACGTAGAGCCTCCCAAGGAGATTATTTGTGATTCTGGCAAGAATAATCCGCGCTGGGAAGCCGTGCCTGCCGTGGCTGCGTGTTTGGGGAGCACCGGTGTGCATGTGGATGCTGCTGCTCCAGGGTGGAAGCACTGCAAGGGCGAGCCGAGCGCCAGGGGAAAGTTATCCTGAGCGAAGTCATTAGAGTGCCATTGTCCGGCATAGGTGCTATTCTTACAAGTGTCACTGTGAGCTTTTTAATGGGATCGTTCGGTCCTGTTACATTGTCATTTACCATGTTAGTCCTATTGTCTCGTGAGAGCAGGGGTGCACGGATGCACTGAAGGAGAATGCCCTTGCTTTCCCCAGGTATGCACTGACTGTGTAGTTCTGGTGACTGGGATGTTATCCAGAGAAACACGGTCTGTATGTGTGTGCTGAGGAAGCAGAGTACTTGTATCTGTGTTTGCTGCCTTTTTCCTTGAAAATCAGACCCTGTTAATGCGTAAGGGTCTAGACTGAATTAAATAAGGGCATGCCAGACCCTGAGAAGAGGGGGAATTTAATAAAACTATTGGTGATTAAATTGTTTTTGTGAGAAAATGCAGAAAGTTAATTTAGTTTTGCTGGTCTTACTCTCGTTAATATCCTTTCCACAGTTTCTAGATACGTTCTTTCTATGTGCATAATACGGACTACAGAAAAGGCAGTTTCTTGCCCCTCAGATGCCTTACTGCTACCCAGACCATCCTCTGAACGCTAGGTCTGTGTGGGGAAAAGGAAGAGCTGTGGGGATGCCACCAGCACGCTCCCTCTGGTTACTAATAGTAGTAGCCTACTAATGCTAATGGCTGAGGGCACCACATCGTTCAGCTGAAAATGTTTAAGATGGTAATTCAAGCCTTAGAAAAACAGGCTTAAAATTTGAAGTTTACAAATTATATATATATATATAAAAAAGTTTATATGTATATATATAAAAAGATATTAAGTAGAAATATGTACACATATATGTGCTTAAAATCTGTGTTTGAACCACTGAGGGGAATTCAATATACAACCTTCTTAAATAGCAGTTTTAATTAGTCGTTACTCAGTGGCTGTGATTTGAAGAGCTGGAACCTTAAAACATGTCAAGCATAACAGGGGCTTGCAAAAATACTGTGAGCTGGCAGCGTGGAAGCGGTGTCAGTCTTGCACTGTGGCTGGCTGAGCTTTACTCCCTGATCCGCAGCCGACATGACACTCCTGTGCTGTCCCCGTGGAGCAAAGCCACCTTATCTCCATACCTCTCGGTACAATGTGGATGCCACCATCACGCGCCACCGGCACTGCAGAGTCGAGGAGGGGTGGCCGGCCTTGTTTGCGAGAAGTTCCCGTTGCACCACTCCTCGCCACGGACCTTTGGCACCCGGTGGGCAGAGTCCCCTCTCGGCCCACGAAACGCTGCTCGGGTCTAAGAGCGTTTCATTCAGGTCTCCATTTTCTAGCTCTGCAGCGAGCACTGTCGGACAATGTTGGCAGCTTGCCCAGGAGAGGGTCTCCACTGCAGGGCTTTGGTAGTCCCATGGAATATTTTTTTACACACGGGGAGGGGGAAAAAGCAGTAAAAATCATACACACGCCCCCCTCTGCCAGTGCAGCTGTGCTGACAGAGAAGTGCTTTTGTTGGCTTCGTTAATGTCATTGGAGGAAGTGGGTACTGTTAGACTGGCAGAGGAATTCCCTCTCTGGCATATGTTACATCCACGCCGAGGAGCGATGCCAGCATATCTAGCAGCAGAGCTCTCCCACTGTAAACAAACCCTGAGTGATTGGACTCCCGAAGCCCAAGCTCGCGCTGCATCAAGACAGCGACGCTGCGTGGGAAATGCTGCGGGGTTTATGTGAGAAACGGTGCAAAATCCCTACCCAGCAGCCTCCCTTTGCAGGGGGATGCCAGCGAATGGAGCTCCCAAAATACCGCGTTAGGTAGGTTCTTGCTGAGCGCTGCCCAAACGCTGCCCAGGCCTGGAGCAGCAGTTCGTGGGGCTTTTTCCACTCACTGACTTCAGGGAAATACACGTCTTCCTGCGGGTACCTCGTGCTGGCACCCCTGGAGCTCCACAGTGCGAGGCTGATAATACCGCCCCAGGTTGGTGACAGTTGCACGCTGGCTGATTTCCTCTTTTTCTTTAAAATAGCAAGAAAATAAGCAAAACCACGGGAATTAGGAATATTAGTTCTCAGCACTTAGAAAACACTGGAAAGAAGATTACTCCTGCAGCTGCCGCGAGACCCTTTTATGTGTATATATAAACTTCTTCATGCACAGTCCTGTTCATGTGTTTCAGCAGGACTCGTGCCTAGTTCAGTTCACAAGGTGGGCCTGCAAGTAGATTGTAACTGCAGCTGCAAAGGCAGCGTTCAGTCTTGTATTTTCCAAGTTCTACATGCTTGGCATTCTCAGTTTCTTAATGCTATCTTAATGTAGTTTTTGGTCTGAAATATAAAAATATAATGAAAACTTGAGAAAACAAAAATGCCATCTGGAATGTCCTGGTGCCCTTAACTTACTGTGTTTCTGTCTTAGGGTTTGGTTGAACACCCACCTCCTGGGAGTCAGTTCATAGACTTTGATGGGAATTTGATCAGGGTCCAAGGGAAGTAACAAAAGTACAGTACTTCCACTGCAAAGAACACACTGTTTTCCTGAACATAGTTTAATACAGGTGCACATTTGAAAGGATGAGCTGAAACAGCTGTATCAGTTTTATAATATCATTTTCGCAGGGCAGATTGAAGAAAAAAGTGGCTCTAGTTGTTGTGTAAGACTCCAAGAACCAGTGTCATGGTTTAAAGCTGGGCCAGCTATTAACCTAGTGGCAGACACTCTCTGTTAACCCTCTCCCCCCCCACCCTAAGGGAAAGGGAAAAGGGAGAGAGACTTACGGGCTGGAAAGTTAAAACAGTTTTAATAAACTATAGTAATGAAAAAGAGTATAATAAGAATAATAGAAATAATCAAATATATACAAAACCAAGATCAAGAGCTTGGAAATCCTGCTCAGGCAGAGTTGCTCACCCAGCACGGGCAAAGGGAAAAATGCAGTAGCTCCCTCTGCCATCACACCTTCAGGCTTTTAACTGGAGAATTGGCAAAGCTGGTACCAATCAGTGGGAGACAGGAGGGCCCCTCCCTCCTGGGCCCCACCTCCAGGAGGCAGTGGGTTAGTGATAAATAGGAAAGTGAGAATGACGTGTATGGGATGGAATACCTTGTTGGTCAATCTTGGGTCACCTGCCCTGTCTGCTCCTCCCTGCAGGTGTGACCCCCCTTCGGCTCTTCACTCATAAGCAGTGAGGAAATTAGCAGTGACCTTGGTTTCTCTAAGACTAATTGGCCTGGTTTGGGCCAAACCAGGACAACCAGTTTATCAAGGCTGTCACAGACCTGTCTGGCCTTTTAACCAAACTGTGAATTTCCTTTGTAAACTTAGCTGAACTTAGTTTTTGAGGGCTATTTCCAAGAAGGGACTGTAGTTTTTGAGGGCTATTTCCAAGAAGGGACTGAAGCAGCTAAAGCAGAACATCAGTGTGTTTGAGTGTGGGTCACTGTTAATGAAGGCTGCTGAAGCAGATGAGCACTTCTGAACACGTGCAGGGGAAGAACTCAAAAAGCTGGAGGAGTCTTCAGTCAACCAAAGTGCTCCTGGTTCCAGGTGCTATAGCAGGGTGGAAGTTGAGGGAGCATGGAGCTGTGGCTGATGAGTTGGTGTGGCCCATTGGACAGTAAAGGAAGGATGGTGAGATAAGGTTGTGTGGAAGAAAAGTTGGGCTAAATCTGGGATTGGAGTTTGGGATTGGAGTTGCTGGGTTGTGGTGGTGGGTGAGGTGTCTGAGATGGGACAGATAGCAGGATGGAGTACAGGGACTGGTGTGGCGATGTAGGATGTGCAGCAGAGGAGTGTCAGATGTGGGGTTAGCCGTGCTGATGGCTATGGAGCCAGGCAGTGGAATCTAAGAGCTGCTGCTGCAGCTGTCACTAATAATGATGTCCAAGGGCAAGAGATTTGGGAACCTCCATGCTAAATTATTTCATAAAAAGTGGGCACTTGTCACGTCTCAGAGAGGATGCACTGTTGAGTTCTTCCAAAAGACACTCAAAGGACTCTTCTAAGTCCAGGAGATGACTGGAGTTTGGGATGCTAAGCAGATGAAGGCTCACTGTGTTAAAGTCCCGGATGGGGTCAAGAACATAGGTGCAGTCTTGCTTTTGCCTTCTGCTGTGTCTTAGCTCTTAGTTAACTTCAAGGCTGGGTATCCGTCTCAGCAGATAAGAATTTTAGGGCGTATTTTAAGGCACCTGCCTTCCCCTTTGTGCTGTGTGCAGAGCCTAAGTGAATTCTTGTGTGAACTCTGGAAATTTAAAATTTGGGCACCTTGGTGCATGGGTTGTAGGAGCTTCAGTCTTTTACTGGATCTAGCTCTTACCATCTATGCTGACTGCCTGCTGCTGCGTTTTCAGAGTGTGGGTTTCCTCATGCCAAAATATAGGTGTCTAGCACACGGTAACTGCTGCGTGGCTTGTTATTGAAAAGTTTGTGGGCAGCAGGTTTTATAGGTTGGGAAAAATCAGTATTAAAGAGCTACAGTACTGCAGAAACAGTATCATGGTAAGATCTGGTGCTCTGTCAAGACACCTAATTTTAAAACAAAACTGTGCCTTGCTGAGAATCCTGATCCATGTTTTTAGTTTAAATATAGCATCCTGCTAATGTCACATAATGCCACCAGCAAGATGTGTGATCCATTAAGTGGCTGGGCTCAACTGCAGAGTGCTCCTCACTTAGAGATGTGGAAGATGCAGCCCTTTAAAGTGCATCTGTGACTCCTGCTGTACTGGGAGGAGTGTGGGGCTCCATCCACAGTCCTCTGAGCCCAGCTCTGTTCACTGATTACAGAGGGAGCGCTGCACCTGCCATCGGTCCCTAGTAATGGATGTTTCCTCAAGAAGCGGACGATGTCCTCCCGTGTAGCTATGGAGGGCGCTGCTGTGATGCCACTCCTTCTTTTCTGTCCCTGCAGGGTGCAATTTGTGAGGATGGGTGCTCTGGGACGGAGGATGGAGCAGGAAACCTGAACGCCCCAAGGGATGGGCCCTGCCAGGCACCGGTGCAGGAGCAGGCAGGACGCAAAGCAGCTGGGAGCGGTGTGGAGGGAAGGAACCTGCAGGAGTTGCTGGACAGTGAATCACCTGCAGCTTCACTGCAGGTTCACTTGTTCTGGAGAACAAGTCTTATGAGAAACAGCTGAGGGAACTGGGGTTGTTTAGCCTGGAGAAAGGGAGGCTGAGGGGAGACCTTACTGCTCTCTACAACTACCTGAAAGGAGGTTGTAGCGAGGAGGGTGTTAGACTCTTCTCCCAAGGAACAAGTGATAGGATGAGATGAAACAGCCTCACGTTGCACCAGGGGAGGTTTAGATTGGATATCACGAAAAAATTCTTCACTGAAAGGGTTATCAAGCAGTGGAACAGGCTGCCCAGGAAAGTGGTGGAGTCACCATCCCTGGAGGTATTTAAAAGACATGTAGATGTGGTGCTTAGGGACATGGTTTAGTGGTGGACTTGGCAGTGCTAGGTTAATGGTTGGACTTGATGATCTTAAAGGTCCTTTCCAACCAAAACAGTTCTATGATTCTATGATTCACAGCCCAGGTTAGTGTGAGAATGGCCTGGCTTCCTCCTCATGATTTTTTTAAATCTCATTTTTATCCCTGAACACAAACCCTGGTGACAAACCCCAGCCTGCAGCGCTTGTGCAGGAGGTGTTTGCCTCTGTGCCACCATGCTCCATTGGAAGATCAGTTGCCCTTGATGTTGTGCCCTAGCCTCTGAAAGAGGCTGGGCACAAAACACAGCTGCTGTGGGACCAAATGTGATCAGTAGGACCCTTTTATTAGCTTTGCTGAATTGTTCATTTATAGTATTTTTACTGATTAGATTGCGGTAATGCTTTGTGTGTACAAGGAGTTCTGAAACCTGGAGAGAAAACTGTTTCCTGCTGCGAGATGGATACGGTGTAAAAGACTCCAGGGAGAATGAATAGGGTGCGGGAAAAATGATCTGGCACATCATGACCGAGGACAGCACCCTCGTCCACCCTGTCCCTACAACACCTCCCTTTGGGACTGCATTCCTCTGCGATGCTCTTCACAGTGCAGAGCTGCCTCTTTACAGGATTTTCCCCTAGTATCACTACTCGAGGGCTGAGTCTTTGGACTTCAGCCTCTGGCAGCGTACTCCTGAACAGGACATTTTTAAGTGTCTGCTGGACATGCCTACTAGTTTGCAGCTACCTGTTATGTTCTCTATTAGTTTCTGCTTTCTAGTAACTGAGATAGTCTTCTTAAATAGTAAACCATGTTGTACGTGTTTTTTTAACTTACATGTAGTAGCTCTGCTGTAATTCAGTCTCTTGCTGTTGCCCTCATGGTGGACTCCAGTTTATATTTAAAGACCTCATACACCTCTCTTCCTTTGACCCATCTTGTCAACTTGTTCAGCAGATAAATGCAAGTAAACCGCTAGTTTTCTATACACATAGCTGAAGATGTCTCCTGCTTTTTATTAATTTCTCGTGTTTACTTATTGCAATCAAAGGACTTTTTTTTTTCTTTGAAACTTATTTTCTCCGTATACTTTCCCTGTCTGAATGAAATAATGGTAGACTTTTTCATTTTTTCTATGACTGCCCCTGTCATACCTTTTCTTGATACTGCCTGTCTCTGCTTTGCCCTTTTTTATGCATTTGTTGTTGTTGATTAAAATCATAGACTTAAACTGATCAAAATGGATGTAACATACAGCTAGGTGCCATCTGTTTGTGTGGCAAATTGTTCTCCATCTTTTCTGGATGGTGGAAAATGTATTCAGCTCCTTGGTAGCTGCAGTGCATCACATAAGTGTCCTCGTTGAACTATCCATGATTTCTAGAACTATTCCCTGAGAGATTAAATCTTAATCAGAACCTGTCCCTGGACCACGAAGAAGTGGTTTAAACTGTTGCTGCTCTGTGTATTACTACCACTTGTCTCTTTGGATTCCACTGTGGAGCTCCGGTCCCTAATTAAGAATCTCTCAGGTCCCTCTGGAATCCTTGTCTTTTCTAATTACTATTAACCTTTTTTATTTGTATTACTAGAGCATATAGAGTTTCCAGTTGGACACTGGGGCCTCTTTGTACTAGGAGTTGTATAAACATATAAGAAGAATACAGCCCCTATTAATGAAGTAACAGTGTTGGTCAGTGAAAGCAAGAGGATGAAGCAAATACTGGAGAGGAAAATATGTAACCTCTTTATTTTATTAGCTTTATGTACATGCAATCTACTTTTTATCAAGTAATTTTGAAGTATGACCCTACTTTTACTTTGTTTATCCTTTCTCTCTGAATGTATTTGCCACCTTTCAGGCAGACTAGGACTTAACCTGCCTGTGGTATGCTTTTGCGCTTATGTTCTGTTACGTTTTGAATAGTCTGTGAGGCTATAAATGTGATCGATGAGAGAGAGGTCACCCTCCTGAGCATCCTATAACTGTATGTGAAGGATGTCATATACCATAAGTGTGATTTTAACATGGGCTTGGCCCACATACTTGGACTTTGAGATTCTGTCAGGGGTTCTGAGTGTTTCTTAGCCATCCGTAGGAGAAGGTTGCCATAATCACATTAAGATTTCCCAGGTAAATAACTTAACGGGTTTGCTTCTTTTTATGGGATCATTAACACTTTGCATTTCTAGCGGGATACAAATGCTAAGATATTTTTAAATTCTCCACCCATACGCTTCTGTCTCCTGTTGGATAAAAATGCCACTGTAGCCACAGAGCTGAGAAGATGTAGCTTGCTTCTCGGATCGCCCCAAAGTCTTTTCCCTCGTTTTGTGAGAGAAGAAATGGCATTTCTAAAGATTTACTGTAACTTGTTTTATTCTTTTGAGGGAAGATGATTTTTAACTGGAAACATGCATTAGAGTGCTGGTAGGGCTGAGGTCTCAGAGGTGTATATTGGGCATGTATTTTAAACTTCTAGACCTGAAAGAGGGCAGTTTGCAGAGTTTGGGTTTTCTTTGCTTGTTGTTTCTTTAATTGGAAGGTTTTGCCCTCCTCTAATCAGATGTCCCCCTTTTACCCCCTTTTTTTGCCTATTTCCAGGTATTGTGCGGTGTTTTATGAGTTATGTGCAGTCTCTTATGAGGTGGTACTACATATATCTGGGTTTCTTAAAATTAATGATTTCTATGCTTAACGTGTTGGGGAGTTGGGGAATAAGGAGTGCTAAAGTGGTGCACTTTAAGTTATGAGACAAGACGTTTGTTTCTTTTAAGAGAACTCTAGATTTACTGTGATTTCTTGTTAGAGGTTATTCTTGTTTGGGGAGCAGAAGTAATTTTAAGGTTTCTCAGAATGAAAAGAGGCCTTGATGAAGTAGAAACAACCAAGAAAATTGTGGGTGCAAAGGAGAGATAGGGAAGTCTGACCTATAAAGGGGGATCGAAACCAGTTATTATGCAAATAATTTAAGAAAAAAAAGTTATAAACTACAACTATATAATTATTGTGTAAGTATTAGGAATATGGAGAAGGGAGCATCCTAGAAGCATCAACTTCCGTGGAAATACTAATGGGATTCTCAGGAACCCTTTCTAACAAGGGATGTTGGCACGATTGACTAAGCTTGAGATTTCTTATGAGAATTAAGAAGTCAGTTAATCAGAGTAATCAAAACGTATGACAAGCAATAAATGTGAAACCAGCAAAAACAATGCAAGAAGGATGAAGCTCTTGATGTTTCCAGGAGGGTTCTCTCACTGCTTGTATCCTTTACAAATTTACTGAGATCATCTTTCCTGCTGTTGTACCCATGTAGGGGACTTCTTTGGTGTTCCGTTTACGTTTTTGCGTAGTAAAAGGTTTATTCTTAACCTACAGCGGTTTATCCTAGTACCAAAAAATTTGAGGAGTTTGTGGGGGGAGGGGGGGTGTGCTTGCTTGAGGAACAGAAAATTCTTCAACTCATATTGCTCCCAAATTCCTTGTATGATGAAATAGTGGCTTTCATTTAAAACTCATGTGAATTTTTGTGTTTAGAAAGTGATAGCAACTTGTGTTTTAAATTTCTTTGTATCAGGTCCACCCTGTCGTGCTGTTGTATTTGTTAATTTTTGTGGTATCACAGGGTAAGAAATACCTTTGATGCTGTTATAAACATACAGGAAGGCACTACCTTGACTTCAGTTTGACACAGTGTTTGGCGTGAACCTTATGTGAAGTTTCCAATGCTATCGAGATGGATTATGCTTGCAACTTTATGTAGCCTTGACATACATGTGCATTTAAGAAAACTTCCGTCCAAGTGTAACGTGTAATCAAAGGACACGCCGCCATGCGTTGCCAGCTTAGCTTCCAGCGACTTGCAGTGCACTTCTGTGCTAGGCTGTCCCCTTCAAACAGAACGAGGTGTCCAGGGCTGCAGGTCTGCTTACCTCTCGGTTTGGGCAATGCTTTGTTTGCTGAACTACTTCATAGAAATCAATGAGTTTATTGTGAAACCATGCTTATGTACACACACAGAGTTCGAGTTAAGCTGTGGTAAGTTAAGCTATGGCCACGAAGCCTGTGGGGCTGGCTGCTTTTCCATGGAAGGTCTATGCTTCACTTTCAGGGTAGAGGTTGAACTGAAGGCAGCGTCAATGTGGCTGCAGAGAGCACATGGCAGCATTGCCGAAAGCTCGTTTCTCTTAAGTTCAGTCAAGGTTTTCCTCTTTGTGAAGTTGCTGCTTTTCTGGGGTGGGAGGAGGCTGCAGCTGTTTAATAAACTACAGATAAACAAAGCTCGCTAATAGCGGACCCTGGAACCGGTAGATTGTTAACTCCGGGTACTGATACTTTTCCACTGGGGTCTTCGGGGCATTTCTGATGTATTTCCTTGTTAGAAAACCGATACTTCAGTGTGAACAAAAGTCAAAACAAGGGTGGCGCTGGCAGCCCCACAGGGGACACGGGCCACCCGCGGCGTGGGCGTTTTACCCCGTGCACGATCGCTTCTTACCGCGGCCCGGGGCGGGACGCCGTCCCGAGGAGGGGCAGCGCCCTGGCTGCGCCTCGTGCAGCCCCTCAGCCCGGGGGCCGAGGGACCGCCTCGCCTCGCCCTGCGGCCCAAACCCTTAATAACACGGGGGGGGGTGGTGGTGGTGTATGTATGATTATTATGTAAAAACCCTAAAACTCCTAAGCGGGGAGGCCTGGGGACGCTCCCAGCGGGGCTCCCCGCCTTCCCTTCGCCGGCCGGGCCTGCGGTTGCAGCCGGGGCGGGGCGGGGGAGGGCCGGGCCGGGCCGCGCCTCCCTTCGCCTCGCCTCGCCTCCCGCCCCGCGGCGGGGCAGAGCCGCCCGGGGCCGCGCCTGGCCGGGGCACCCCTGCCCGTGCTCCTGCCCTCGCACGCCATTTCCTGTGCTCCGTGTTTACTTCCCGGTTCAACCCCTTCACTGGGAGCGATCGGCGCTGCCGCCTGCGGAGGGAGCGGGAGGTGAGGTGAGGGAAGCGGCGAGGCAGGGGCCGCCGTGCTGTGCCGTGCCTTGCCGTGCCGGTCCCCGGGCTGAGCCGTCCGCCTCTTCTCTTGCAGGTGTACCCGGAGCCGCGGACGGAGGGCGAGTGCCTGAGCAACATCCGCGAGTTCCTGCGGGGCTGCGGTGCCTCCCTCCGCCTGGAGGTGAGTCGGAGCGGGGGCGGGCAGCGCCCAGGCAGCGCCCAGCGGGGGCCGGGAGGGGGGTGCCCGGCTGGATCCCCGGGAGTGGGGGGTTTCTCTGCCTCCCTCTGCCCACTCGGCGCCGTGGGAGGCGGCGGTGCCCTCCCTTTGTGCCCCGGGGACGCCGGGGTGGCCGGTGGTGGGCGGCTGACAAGATGGTGGCGGCCACCCCTCCCCTGGCTGCGGGCTCAGGGGGCGGTGGGGGAAGCCGCAGCTGCCCGCCTGGGGCGGCCTCTGCGGCCTTCCCGCTGCCCGATGGGTCTCGGTGGCGGCCGCTCCCCGGCCGGGCCTCCATGGCTGCGGGATGGCTCGGCTTGCTGGCGGTGTGAGGGCAAAACGTGCTGTGCCGCCTGGAAGGGGCGTGTGGGGGCCTCGCCTTTCCCCACCGAGCGCTGAGGGAGGCTGCGCCCCCCGTCCCTCTGCCGGGGTAAAGCGGGGAGATGCTGCCGGGGCTCCCTGTGCCGCGGAGGGGGTGGGGTGGGAGGCGTGTTTGGTCGGCTCCGTTGCGGGTAAAACCTTTGCTTTTCTGTTTGAGTGGATTCTTGGTAATAAACATATAAATTGTACCCGGTTTATTTGTGAAACTGTTTTCTGAAGCGCTGGAGTTGGCGTGTGGAAATGAAGTTGGTACCAGCCAAATGAAATGCTAATTAAGTAAAATGGTAGGTGCTTTTTCTTCTGTTAAATTTATATTACATAAAAGCCAAGCAAACTGCCATCTTCTCCAAACGTGCGTTCACAGGGTTGCGAATTAGGTAGTCATATATTGCCAGTATATTTAGCTATACCAAGTACGTGCTGCTGTTGAGTTTACTTGATGTGTGTGCGTTGGGAAGGAACCGATGCGATTGAAAACAGGTTGCAGCTTCTCTGTGTTGTAAAGTGAGAGGTGTTGTAATTTCAGTTCTCGGAGGCGTTTTTTGTGTGGAAAAAATGATTTCTAGTGCTTCTGAACTTAAATTAGTGAAGTGTTGCCTTAATTAGTTTTCAGGTTCCTACAGTACCTCTGGTCCTGCCTGTAATTTTGCCAGGCAGTAACAGAATATCATTAAGAAGACTCTGATTGCTTTCCTGAGGCCTCTAAACAGTGAAGTATCATTAGTGAAATTAATGGTACTTTCAGGACGTGCATTTAATCTTAGGTTCCGTCACGGGAAAAGATTGAAATTAAGACAGCTTTTAGCACTGTTTGTTGTGAAATAAGACCTTGCATTCTTACCTGCCTTTCTTTCCCCCTGCCGCTTCTCCAACAAATAGAGACTCTTCTAGGATTTGTTGGGAGACAAAAACCAAATTAATATTCTAAAATATTCAGAAACCAGGTTCTGGGGTGAATGCATTGTCTCAGGCATTCTGTTTTGCCTTAAAGCAGCTGGCTCTCCATTTGTCTTTTCTAGGGCTGCATTTTAAGTTATCATGTTTTGAATGTTCATGTGTGAGAGCTGACTGAAAAGTCAAGCAGTAGACAGTTGAGCTAGAGAGAGTTGTGCGGGAGGCACTTCAAATCTCAATTCAGAAATAAATTGGGTATTGCAGATGTTAAAGCAAAAGGGAGGGGGATTACCATGAATATTCCCCCCCTGCCACCCTCTTACTTCCTATGGCAGGTCTGTCACTAAGCTTGAATTTTTTTCAGTTGTGACAGGCTGGGAATAGTCACAGCATTGCAGTTTGGTCTCTCTTTTGTAGTTGCAGAAAGCTTTTGTCAGCTCTTTTTCTCGGAGTGAGAAGAAAATGAAGAAAAATGATTAAAAGAAAAGATAATTTTGGTCTTATTCTCAGAGCCTGAATATCTTTGGGTATAGTCAAATTTTTAACCTGGCCTCAGGGGCTTCTCAGCAAGATTGCCGGAAACTCCTTTCTTACGTGGAGGTAACTGGCTGCAGTAGCTTCCAGCTCAGCATGTTGGAACAGGAATTACTCCCAAGCTACCAGAAGAGTTGAGAGGCTGGCAGGAAGAAGCACAAATGCTTGGGCTTATGGAGCCTCTTGTGTGTATATTTATGACTTGTATGTTGGCCATTCCCTGTTGTTTTCTCATTAATTTTCCCAACCCCCTAGCTGCGGCCGAAGATGAGAGGAATGGCAACCCAGATTCAACCAGTGAGTAGCTGGCAGGGCCCTCTCGGCCATCCGCTAATCCTGGGCTCTTTCTCCTGTCTCCTTTAACAAGGTGTGAGTCAGCCCTTGTGGATCTCTGCCTTCCTCGCTGTGGGAACTGGGGAGATGTCATAGCTCCTTTGTGCAGCGTCTGTGTAATGCTTCCTTAGTTGCGATCAGGTTTAGAGATTGCATTGAGCAAAGAGTGTGAAGGGTGTCTCTGGAAGCAGTGAAGGGGATATTTTCAGAGAGGGCAGATTAGCTAATCAAGAGTTAATGGTGAGTATAAATATTTGACAAAGTGGTGGATGTGTATGTGATACCTTAAATAGTAGAAACATTTGGATAATACGGGTGTCAGAGAAAGCTCTAGAGTGGTGTGGGGAGATGTGACCTAGTTCTGTGCACTAATGTGGTGCTTTTCCTAACAAGTATTCCACACTGTGGAGTTTTGCATGGCTCTACGAGGGGTGCACTTGAGCCTGGCATTGAATCTGAGTTATATGGAGTTGGATCAAGTGATTTCTCTGTGTGTAATTTTGTGAGTGTGGTAAAAACGCGGTACTGGTTTGGTTAGCCTGGGTTTGGCATTGCACAAGCACTTTTTGCTCCCAGATCTGAACTCATCTTGGGAGTAGTAGAATTATATTTTTACGACGCTGTGTCAGAGCTCCTTGCCTTGCTCTGGAGCTCTGTACGGTTCCAGCTTTAGAGACTTTGTTATGACATGTTTGAAACTTGATAAACTACTGTGGTTAATAGAAAGTTGCACAGCAGTAAATGGATTCTTTGGGATGCTTTCTTCTGTGGCATCCTTTTATTAGAGAACATGATGACTGTTGTCTTCCTACCCTAAAAATAAGGGGCAGAGGTGAGAAACTTTTAGTTTGGTAATGTTCTGGTGTCTGAAAGGTGCTCTTCTTGTCTTCTTCCTCTTACTCCCCAGTAGGGTTGGGCTGTTAGAAAGATAATAGGATATTGAGAAAGGATATTTCAAATTCTAATGAGAAGGATTGGTATTCCTCAAGGGAAACTAGTGGCTCCCTTCCCACACCCCCCAGTATTTTTTGATGTTTAAGTGTTCCAGAGGGGGGCGGGGGGGGGGGGAAGAGTACTTAATCTGGAGCTTGCAGCAACCCTTTGTAAGATGAAATCTGGGTTGGTAAAGCAGAACAAGCTTCAGGAAATAACCAGAAGAATGTTCTGCAAGTATTGGTGTTTTAATAATTTTTCTAATGCAGGTTTTTTTTGTATGCAGATACAAAGACCAGAGACTTGTTAGTGAAAAAATGTTCTTAAGACCTCAACCAGGGACTGAATTTCCAACTCCATATTGTTTTTCCCTTCTGGAAACTGTTAGTGTTTGCTTAGAGTAATTGTAGCGTCGAGTAGTTTGTTCTATTTTGAAGCTTCACTGTCTGTGATGAATGTCTGTGTAGATAGAAGGGACTGTAGAATAGCTGCCTACATTGTCAGTTCAAAACTTAGTGTGCACTTCTTCCTTCGGCAGAGGATATTTCATACATACTGCTCTTGCCATTTTTGCTTTAAAGGCTGTTTTCCCCCATGGTTTGGGTGGGAAGACATTTAATTGTACTCCGTTCTGAGAAGAATGATCTGCTTTTCAAAACAGGGTCCTACACAGTTGTACATGACAGACTCTGTTTTAGAAGAATGTGGATGGATATGTATAGTTGTGATGGAACTCGTACTGCAGGTGTAGAGTATCTTCCACAGAAGTCTGGCAAAAGAGACAAAAACGAAAAGGTGATGGTCACAGAGTGTTTGTTCCTATCTGAGCCCTAATAAGTTTTGCCGTAATGATTTTCTTGTACCTGTGTCATGATACTCCAGTTTTCTTCTCTTTCAAAGGAGTTTCACCCTCCTGAATATGATGCAGATTTTCCTCATTCTTTGACCAGAGCTGCTTGACAGCTTGCAGGGCCAA
This sequence comes from Nyctibius grandis, assembly GCF_013368605.1. Taxonomy (NCBI): domain Eukaryota; kingdom Metazoa; phylum Chordata; class Aves; order Nyctibiiformes; family Nyctibiidae; genus Nyctibius; species Nyctibius grandis. Next base: position 58,498,500 of record NC_090659.1, on the reverse strand, counting down.
AAAGAAGCCCTGGAGAAATCACTGTATAGCTCCAACAGCCGAGAAGTTTGTTTGGGGAGTAGTTAAATACAGAATAATAAGTGAAAATAATGTCTGTTTAAAGGGCAGAACGCTTGAGAGATCCTGTGAACAACACCAAGCTCTACGTGATCAAATTCCATGAGTAGTGTCTTGCAGCATTTTTCTACTGGCTTTCATCAAATAAAAGATTAATGCCTGCTTATCTGCTAGTATCTAATGTTAACAGGTTTTTTGAGCTCAAAAATGTTTTGTATTTTTGACTTCTGTACTGATAGGAAAGATGGCAACTGGCTAGTGGAAAAAGATAAGACAAGCCACAGATCCCAGAGCCTTTTCCGTACCTGCCAAGAGACCTGCTTGCCTCTGGGATTCAGGATGGTCACTTCATTACAGAGGCAGCAATGCCAAAACCAGGATTTTATTTCTACAGTAAACTAACCAAAGAGGAAATAAAGCAAACCTGGCAGTCTCATGCAGTCTAAGATCCCTTCTTTGTTTATTATTAAATCTCTTGTATAAGAAGGATTTGCCCTTAAGGTTCAGAACACCACATGCAAATTTGGGATATTAAATCTCAAGAGCTATGAATTATATCAAGATATACAAATGTCTATAAACGTCTACAATACAGCTCTGGCCTCGGGGAAAAGTTTGTAAGGGGTGCCAATGTCATTCTGTTAGACCAGCTAATCTTTTGGGAGCAAGCTTGCATGTCTGTCTTCTCTGACACCCACCCCAACCATAGCAGTTCATCTGTTAGGTGACGCTCCTTTTCTCTGAGCCTTGCATGGTTCTTTAGATCATTATGACTACAGTCCTTCTACCATTGTGGCCTTGGAAAGGTATTCTGTGAGGTGGCTTGCAAAGACCTGTTTGTATAAGGAAGATGCAGAGCTAAGCTGCTAGCATAGATGGACTTAGCTGATGTCTGTTAGTGAGCTAGGAATGAGTAGGATTCTAGTACTGAAGGTCTTTAGGCCAATTTAGTGATGATGATATAGAAATTCAATCACCCACCTACTACTTTCAGCCCTTGTTCAGACTATCATCCTTTTTTGTCAAGAACACTGTTTTCTTTAGATTTGATCTTGGTTTTATTCCAGCAGAATGTCTTTCTAACGCAGGTGTGCTGCCGAATGCTGTGGCCGAATGCCTTCATGATTCTTTGTCATAAACATTTTCCAGAATTGTGATGTTTTAAAGTTACCATTCTTTGCTTACAGACCACACATCGGAAAGTTATATTTGGAGCCCGAGATCTTACTGGTAGATTTTTCAAAAGGGAAAAATTGTACAAAGAAGTTACACCTTTTATTAAAGATATGTCTGCTGTATTCCTTCCCCCTGATTTCTAATTGTTCACAAAACTACTCTGAACAGATCTATACTAGATAATATTTACAGCAAAGTGCAGTGCGCTGCTGCGACTCGCCTTGTACATACTGACCTCCAAGACATGACTGCCCCCCATCTCTGATTTCTGTCCTTTTTGTCGTGTGTTAATATGACAATTCTGAAGATCCGTGTTTTGTGCAGTTTGTTCTCAGGTCTTTTCTTTTTTGGTCTGTTTTGCCCATCGCATGCAATAGAGCAGTACAGACTGACTTGCGTGATTGGAAGGCCGTGTTAGCACATCTTGGAACCTTTCTAGGACAGGAGGATGCTGTTACTTTACTATTTATGTTACTTTTATAGAACAGCTTCTTTTTATGATATGAAGGGTTCTTATGATGCACAAAGAGGTAGTCTAGGGCTGTGATCATGTTTCATGTGTTCACCAATTCTTTGTATTCCCACTGAGGAGAAGCCATTGAATACTACTTTAAGGGTGTCTTACAAATAGAATGGTGGAAAAATAGTGTCTTTTTTTTTTCCTTTTAAGGGCAAACCAGTTCCTCATCTCTCATACCATTCATGCATGGTGTCATGGTAGCTGAGGAGGTAACAGAGAGGCAGGAACATATGGTGGACAAGGAGGAATGGTAGTATCAGAAGCTGTTACAATTTTATCCAGTAAAACACAGTCTAAAACACAAATGTGCACGGTAGCACTTCAGATCCTTATGCTGTTCCCTGCTCACTGAAACCTCCTTCTCTTCCCATGAGAATTTATTTCTTGTGGTTCTGCCAAACTTGTTGCATCACTGGTAGTGTGGTATTGTGCTATCACTTCTTGACTAACGTGACTCCAGTGGCTTTCATTAAATAGGAAGAATGCTTCTCCTTACGGGGGTACACATGTTCAAAAGCACCTGATACTGAAAAATTTTAAGACTACTTTAAAAAAAACCCCTAACACTAGCAAATAACAAAAGCAGATTAAAAGCATGCACCTTTGTAAGGAGTACTATAACAAACATGGTTGAGGAACATGCTGGTATTTTTTTGGCCTTAAGGGCCATATTCAGTATTTCCCAAGTAAAAAATTATTCAGAAATTTTTGATTGGACCATAAATGTTTTCATTCCTGCCAATTCTTTTGTACTGCATGTGCTGTGATAGTTTGAATGCAAAAATACAAGCAAATGTGCATGTACAGAGTGTGTCCAGCACGATGGATCTGACACAGGTCCAGATCCATTTGTCTTTGCTGTGTGGACCAAACGTGAGGGTGAGTCTGGCGTGTCAAAATAGATCCAGAATGTTTCAGTCATGTCTTGAAGGTCAGCACGTACAAGGCAAGCTCCAGTGACACACTGTACTTTGATGTAAATATTATCTAGTATAGATCTGTTCAGAGTAGTTTTGTGCATGAGTTGCTCTGTGGTTTGGGAGAGGCTTCTGTGTAACTGCTTCATTTGCAGCGTTCATTTGGATCTTGAGAATAAAATGAACCTTCATCTAGCAATTAAAATGTATTGCACTATTAATCTAGAATGCACAGAAGATTTCAGCATTCTACTCTTATGCTCAAATATAGCAAACTGTTTTCAGTGTTGCTTAGATAGAAGAGGAGTTAATCATGTGAGGGGAAGTGTGGAAAGTAGGAAAATCGGGAGAAAAGGGTGGGTAGAGAGGGATGGAGGGGAGGAGAGTTTTGGGCAGAGCTTCTGAGTCCCTGAGGGGGAAGAAGGGAGAAGAGGCTGTTTGCTGAGTTACACTATTCTCCGGACTTGTCAGAGGAGTTCTTGCTCTGTAATTTCTGTAGCCCTTTCCTGCCCTCCAGCTCTTTGGTGTGGAGTGCAGTGAGGAAGGACTCATCTGCTGACTTTTTGAAAGGTGAGAGCTGCGGAAGGAGGGACTTCTGATTAGCTCTGAGCAAGGAGCAAGCTCTGCAGGGGTGGTGGGGATGCCAGGTGTGAAGACGGTTTTGGGGAGGAGAGCAGGTGAGCTGCTCTGTCCTTCCCAGCTGGAGAGTGACAGCAGGCATAGTAAGTAGGTTGGGTGGTGAGAGAGGGGAATGGAGATGGCATCGGGGCAGTGTTGCGCCTGCTGTGAGGTGAGTGCTGAGCCGTGAAGTGTGTTTCAGAAGGCAGGTCTGGGTTCAGGTCAGGGCCAGCCTGCCTGCCTTTTTCCTTCACAGAGGATGGCTATGGTCTTGTTAGGTGCTGTTGTGGTTTTTACGAATGACTTGTGAAGTTGAACTTCAGAAGTCTCAGACTCCCTCCCCACACACACACTTCTCTTGAATAGTTTTGGAAGACTTGTAAGAGATTTTTTTGTGGCTGGCAAACATACTGAAAATAAAAATGTATGTAAAGCTTGCACTCTACAACTACACTTGTGTATACTGAACACAGTTACCTTGTTACTAGGTGTCAGCTGAATTTCCCAAGCCTGTGTGTGACATAGGGAGAGCAAAAGATCTACCTCTGTACAGAATGTGTTATAGGTGGTGGTATTCTGTGTGAAGACAACTTGAGTACCTGCAGATCTAATGATGTAGCATTGTCTGTTTTTAATGTATGCTTTTGGACTAACAACATCCTCATAGCTGAAGTGCATCCTGCAATATAGGAGATGGCAGTGCTCGGTCTCCGCAGGAACCTGGAAAGCTTTCTCCTCATGTGACACTGACTATGTTGCATCTCTTTGGCAAGGGAGGAATTCTAGCAGAACGGTTGCTTTAGATTACCTGAGATGGGGACTATGCAGGAGAGAGTCCAGCTCTGCAAATCAGGCTGCTGCTTTTGTTTACTGTGATCTCGGCAGAATCTTCTTTTGATTTTGCTTGGGACTTAAGAGTCAACATAAATCACTTGAGTTACATGAAAATGATGCAATGTGAAATCTTGGTCTTCTATGACTTGCTCTGATTTCTTAAATGCTTCCAGCTTTGCAACTGTTCCTGACTTCTCCTTGCATGTAAATATCTTGGCACGTGTGGGAAAGGTGATATGCACTCTGCTGTGCAGAGGAGGTTTCACAGGCTTGATTTTGCAAGATTGTGTTGATGAGAAAAGTGCCTTGCCCACTTCCTCTAATTGAAAGGAAAAGGCATATTAGAATGTGGTGATTTTTCCTTAAGGGGAGTTAATCTTATCTTACTGAGTTCAGCTGACTATCCAGGTAGCTCTAGCTCTCACATGTTTCAGCTTGAACCCTCTATTTCGCTGTAGTTAACTGTGTTTAGATGTTTCATTAGATGCTGGGCTAGTCCTGTCAGTGTCTCCCTGTGTGGGAAACATCATGTTTTTTTGACACTGCTGGCTTTTTGCAGGTCTTTGTTTTTCAGGAAATACTGAAAAATTCTAGGTAACAGAGAAAATCGTAGTGCTGAAAACTTCAGAGTCTTGTTACTGAAAATAAGCTGTCTGCAGATGTGTTGCCTCAGTCCATTGCTTACCTGTCTGATGAAGCCAGCAGGATCTAGCTGGTTGGGTGACTTGAGGGCAGGTGAGGAGAGAAGCTGGTGTGGTGTTTCAGTAGGTGGCAGTCCTCCTCTGAATCGGTCCAGGGCCAGTGGTGAACCTGATGTCAGAGGGAGAGAGCAACAAAGCAGGAGCAAAGTCTTTCTGTCAGTGCCATCTTGTGGGCCAAGCGCAGATACGCCAGCCTGAGTACTGGTGGCTTGGAAAGAGGGGTGTCTCTTCTGGTGAAGGGGGGCCTGCCTGCCTGGTGTCCTGAGGTGGCTCTGCCCCACTGGCAGCCTTTGCTGGGCGAGTGGGGGGAGCCTGTGTGGGCAGCACAGCAGCTGCCAGCTTTGCCTTCGGGGGAGGGGGTGAGGTGTTCTCACAGTACCCTCTGCTTCCTGAAGGGCTGGGGCTCGGGGCTTGTATTCAGCAGACGAAATCCTGATTGAACCTTCTCCCCCCTAAACTTCAGCTGAAGCCGAAAGACTTTTTCCAGTTTCAAAAGACATCCATTTTTTTGACTGTTGTGTGTTTTGTGCAGTGTAGAGTGTTGCTCTATTTCATCATCCAGTTGGCTGCGCTTCTTTGAATGGAGTATTTAGAAACTATGAAGTAGCAATTGCTTTTGAGTCCAATTTAGAAACAAAACATTAAGAAATGAGCCAAGCCCCTGCTCCAGTACAAATCCTCAGTGCTACTTACTTCACCAGCCCTATGAAAGGTAGAATGTAGTAGTGCAACTGCTTTAGGTGGTAAAATAATAAAGGAAAAAATAGAGGGGTGGGGGGGGAACCCAACAACAAATATGTGCCATTACTAGCTGGTGTACTTCCTGTTTGTGAAGGACACCTTCACAGATCCTCTCCTGGTAGTGCTGAGTGATTTTTAAATTTTGTTTTGTTTAAATTTTTATTGCCCTGCCCTCCACTGTCTTATTTTCTATGACCTGCCCCTGACTTGTTTTCCTTAAGGAGGAGGGCATTAGAGTGGTTATCAGAGAGGGGACTAGTGGTGGTTAGTGAGAACATGGTGATGATGTGCTTAATAGTTTTTTCCAGGTATGTACGTGTCAAATATCTTGCGAAATTCTTGCCTGATCAGATTTTCCTCCTGTGATGTCCACTCTTGCTTCACAAGAACTCCTATGCTGTTTTGCATGATTATTTTAGGGGATTATTAGCTGGAAGTGCCAGCAAAAGCAGTATCTCTTGTTCTCTTAGGCTGGTACTGCTAAAAAACAAACTATTACCATAGCTTTAATTAAATTATGCCTCTCTTCCCCCTGTCCGTCCCCGCCCCCCCCTCCAATCTTCTCCCATCTCTCCAGAAAAGGGATCTTAACTCGTTTGATTCCTTCATGCAGATCACTCAGCAGATGAATGGAAGGGGTGTGTGTGAGCGGCATTTTTCTTTTAATGGCGTTTGCAGGAACAAATTAAAGAGTCCTCAAGTTTTAGAGTGACTTAAGTGTGCTGAGGTTTGTATAAATAGTGCTCTGGCCTCTGTGCTGAAAGCACTAACACCTTTACTTTTTTTTTTTTTGCATGAAGTTTGCCTCTGAAAATTTTAAGAGCGGGGACTCAGGTTGTCCCAGGACAGGGCTTGAGTGCTGGTTAAAATGTGTTCCCCTTGCCTACCCACCCAGCAGTGACTGAGCACGGTGGAGCAGAGCTTCCAGGGGTGCTGAGCGGCTTCGTGCGTAGCTGTGCGGTAAGCAGCTTCCTCTGAGGCTGGGAAAATGAAATTGAATTGAAATAGCACAAAAATATTTGATGGTGGGATTATTGGTGGTTCAGTGTAACAATAACTGGTGGTGAATTTGCGTGTAACGGAGGGAGCCAATTTAGCTGGTGGCTGCTGCCAAAAGAGGAGATCTGCTCTCTGCCTTTGTTTTCTCCTGCTGTGACCATTGCATCTTGTGCTGGTTCTCACATGTGCCAGCTGCCTTCAGGAGCCACCTGGCTGAGTAAATCCATAAAAATGCAACCTTCACCTCCCTGCCCCCCCCCCTCCAAAAATCCCCCCAAAAAACACCAAAACAATCCAACCCAACAACAACAGATAATTGTGCTCCCCCCAGGCCCACTGCTGATGGGGTGGTGGGCCAGGTTGCCTCAGTGCAGGGTCTGAGCGCCAGGGGTGGTGCAAGGGAGGCATTACGAACACCTGTTAGGAGCTGGACCGTGTATTTCAGCAGATGTCTGGACGGAATTTGAAATCCTGCTCTAATTTTGAAACTAAATTATTTTTGAGAATCTTGTTGATGGGCAATTGCTCAAGCATCTGTCTGTGTAAAGGTGGGGGGTTGGTTTGGTTGGTCGGGGAGGGTTAGGCTGTGGCAGCACCCTGGTTTAGATTAGTGTGAGCTGCAATGGAAACACCCCTAGCCAGGCATCCACTAATTCCCTGTTCGACTTTCCTTACAACTCTGGCAGCAAGCATGTACTGCCTGAGTATTATTTTTACTTCATCTCAATGAGTTTACGCTGTGTTTCATGCTTATTTCTAATGAAATATGAGCAGAAACACCCCTTGCTTTATTTTTAGATGACCTGCCCGACTCCCAGTTAACTGTTCGCTGCATCCCTGCTGGGCTCTGGTGGATTAGATTTTTTTCTTGCAGTGTAACTGCCCCCCTGAACTGGATCACAGTGGATCAGTTGAATGACTGTGGCACAAAGGACACAGTGGAGAAAGGAGGGAACCGGGACCTCCTCTTTTGGCAGCAGCAACCCAACATAAAATAAATAGAACTATACTTACTTTTCAGCTGGATCAGTCTATTCTTCAAATGTTTTGAGTTCATTCAGTCAGTACAAAGCAAAGAGACTGGGAGAGGGGGTGGGACTTATCACGTCCCGCACCCCCCTACTTGTTCACTTAATTAGTGAATAAAAATGATGTTTAAGAAAAAGACAGTTCCTAATTCTAAAGTCTGTTAGCAGGAAGTGCCTAGAAGCAGTTTGTTTTAAATCAGCAGGCACAAATATTTCTTCCTGTTTGTTGAATTAACTGGTTTTCCATGTAAAACATGTTGAAACATTTTTTCCTTGCATGTTCTGTGTGTTTATTAGCTACACAGAGTGCCTTCAAAATGTACACTTTAACTGATTACCATGTTTTGTCTGAAAGCAACCTCAGTGCAGAAATCACAACATAATTAATAATTTTCTGTCACTTGATCAAATTTTTCATTCTCATGTATGTTAAAGCATTTAAATTTGTGGAGATAGGGTAATCTCCCACTTCTTCTTCCTAAAGATTGATACCCAATGCTTAGGAAAGTGCTTGAACTACAGATATGGAGCAGGATGTTAATCTATACTAAACTAATCATTATTCCAACAGGCCATTTAAATCCATCCACCCCGCAGACTTGTGAGCAGCGTATACAAAAAAATGCATTTTCACACCCTTTGCCGTAGGCTAGTTCTTCACCCTGGTGTCACATGAACATTTTGCAAAAAGATAGCTTTCATGTATAAATAGAGCTAAAGTTTTTTCTGTACTTGGCAGTGAAACGGAAAGAGCAATTCTTCTTTGTTAAGATACAAAGATGTTGTAATTAGCTGACTTTGATACGGTAAACTGCTGATAGTTAAATTGACTGCATCTAGGTATTATTTATGGCCTAAGTTAATTAGTTGGCTTGGAGGGCTCTGCAGTTTCAAAGGTGCCTGTCAACTTGTTGATTTCTTTCCTGCCTGTACTTGCTTATTAAGATGGCTTATCTCTTAATTTTTTGTTAATATTGCTTGCTAGAAGTATCTAATTTTCAAATGTCAGTATATCATTCAGAATTAAATGAATGAATGTAATTTTATTTATAGCTGTTGTCAGCAAATGCAGAAGAAAATGTAGATGTGCCTTTAGAGAGTCCAAAAATCTCAAATCTCAGGGAAGTACTCTTTGAGATAGGAATGAGAGAATACTGTAACTTAAAATGCTGCGGGCTGTTTTTCCTAACATGCTCAAGAGCGTGTAATTTGGGCACGTTTTGCATAGATGTTAATAAATCTGGTTTTCTGTTAGTTTAGCTGATAAGTAGGTAAGTGGGGTACTTATCTTTCTCTGTATTGTAAAAGCATTTCAGGACCCAAACAGCCATAGACTAGCTTTTGTGCACCACGCTTTCCCCAAATCTGTTTTTGTTGTGGATGCTACTAAGGCTTTGACCATAGAAAAATTGTTATGCCAAAACAAAAAAGCTTTATTGGGCCCTCTCTGTGTGTTCATTGTGATTAACAGGTAATCGCTTGGTTTTCTCAAGGAACCTTGCCTGGTTTCAGCTGGAAGGCTGTTCAGCGCTCTTCTGTTGTTCATTGGATGGTCTCGGACTTTTCTTAGATATTATTTAAGTCTTAGTTTGGAGGCAGAATTATTAGCTTCTGCATGGCTGATAGAAGTAGCCCTACTAACCTGCTCTCTCTCCCACTGAGTTAGCTCACTGTGGGGGTCAGGCGGGAGCTGGGACTCATGTAAAGTGGGCGGATAGTTGCAGTGCTGCCTCAAATTAATTTAAAGTCTCATTTAACTCAAAGCCTTGGTTTCCGAGCAGCTGAAGAGGCAAGCAATGGATCAACTCAAATGAAACGAGATTACTTTTTTGTTGGGATGTAGCAGTATTGTGGCAGATAGAGAGAATTAGTTTCTCTGCTGAAGCTGTCAGCTGGCTTCACCAGAAGACGTGCAGCTTGCTGGCTTCTTACCGCACCTTCTGATATCTGCAGTAAATGACATGGGTGTCTAAAGGAGTAGGTATTGTGAGCTTCTGGCTCAGTGGCAATGCTAGTTTAGCACTGCCCGCCACTGTGCCAGCCTCCTTGTTTTGCAAACTCGATTCATTTTGGAGCTAAATTGCAAACCAGGACCCATTTTCTGAAGTTACTTTTAATCCAGGTAAGTGAAATGATTTGCCTGAGTAATGTATAGAATGTGGTGGGTAAGAGGACATCCTATATGGGAGAGATTTGGCGCCTGGGAAAATACCCTTACAGGCAAATCCATTCTTAATGCTTCCCAATTGATCCTTTGACGAGCCTTGCCCTATGTACTGAATGGGGACAGAGACGTTGAGGGAAATGGTACTACTTGATTATTGTACATTGAATATGGAGATCATCTTTAAGATGATCCTAGATTTCAAAAAAGGAGGGCGCGGGGGGGAAGCTTCCTGTGGCAGCATGCTGATGTGTGGGAGCAAAACTGCTGTCTCTCCTGCTCAGCCTCTGCACCTGCACTGTCAGCATATCGGCTCGTGGTGGTAAGCTCCTGTTTCTTCTTTGTGCCGAGCTGGGAAGAGATGGGCACATTCTCAACTGCTGCGTTTTCTAAGTGTTGGTGGCAGAGGGATGACATGACTTGGCTTCTACACCTGGCTCTTGACAACTGTTTCTGTTTCTCCTCTCCCATTCTCACTTTCTTGTTGGCTTTGTTTTCCCACTTGGGTTCTGAGTTCTAATCTTCCTTTATGCATGTTTTCACAAGTGATTTGCCTCGCTGTTTCTTCTTCCCTGTCATTCCTAGCCTAGCATCAGCTGTCTAGCCCTGATTTCCCAGGTCTCTGAGTCAAGTAAGTCAGTGTCATCTCTGCTCAAAGAGAAAGGTATTTTTCGATCTATTCCTGCTACTTACTGTAGACCAGCTCTGGTGCTGGTCAGGCCTCTGAAGCAGCAGAGAGCTGTCCCAGCAAAAAACTGGATTGCCTTAGTCTTCAGTGGATTGAGTTACAGTGAATGGGATGATGAGCTCAAAAACCAGTGGGAAAGGGAGGGTGCAACTTTGTAGCTGAGAGCGTGGTTAAGGAGGAGTGGGATTTCCGAAGGCTGCAGTTCTCTCTGACACTATCCTTCCCTTCCCTTCCCTTGCTTTCAGCTATGTCTCTGGGACCCTGCTAAAATTAGTTATGGAGGCTTCCTTCTGTAGCCAACAACAGAAGCCTCTCCAGAGGATGACCTATGGTGGATTGTATGTATGATCCTCAGGGGATACAAAAGGAGACAGCATGGATCCAGATATCTGAAAAACAGTTTCCTAAAATTAGGTGAAACTTAGTCGTGGTGATGTCATTCTTCCACCTCAGTTCTGGATCTAGTTTTTTTCATGGCATTTGAACTGGGCAGTTGCTTTCTCTTGGAGGCTCCCTCTTTTGATGTTAGCATCTGAACTGTGTTGAGACCTCCAGGAAGCGTTCTGCTCCCTGCTTTGCAAGTGAACTCCTCTCTGAATCTGACATGCTCAGTCTGTCCTGAGCATGTGTATAGAGTAACTTAAAGAAGAAATTAATAAAACAAAGCCAAAGGGTCTTAAGCTGGTCAAAATTGGGTGGATTTTTTTTTTCTAGAGGACAGTTTCTGGTACATTTTGGAAAGAAATGTTGATAGGGAGGGTAGAGAGCCTTTAAAAATTCTGCTCCAAAGCAAAGGGCGCTGAATTGTTTCAAGGTTTTTACTTCCCAAAGTTAAATTCTGGCAAACATTGTTTTCCCGGTGTCATTTCTGGTAATGACAGGATAGGAAAGTTCTGTACAAAATAATGATAAAGGGTGAGGCACATGCACTATGTGAAAAATACTAGTCCAAATGTTTGAAGTTTAGGAAAGCTTAAGAGAAAATAAAAGATCTGATAATGGAAGGTGTTAGCATTGACAGGGTTACCAGGTCTTTGTCCTGCAGACTTCTGATCTACAGTAAAGCCTGTCAGACATCTACTAGTGTCTCTTGAAGAGACTTGAACTGTTGGGGGGGGTGTTACTGTACTGCCGTGCTCAGTGCTTCAAATAGGGTCTTGATGATTTTGCTGTGCTACTGAAAGTCCTGAAGCTGGATTGAATTCCATCTAATTGCTGCCTGTAATTGCTTTGAAGTTTGAGTCTGTTCTTGGTGGTAGTAAAGGCAGGTCTCATCAAGGAGTGTCCACACTGCCTACTGAATGCTAATAGTTTCACTAGATAAGCTACCCAAGTGAAATAATTATATTTTCACGACAGTGTCTATCCTCAGGTAACTGTGGCGATGCTTGAAGTGAGGTACATTGAGGCTTGTTTGAAATGATCCTGATTTTAATACTAAGATGACTTTTTCAGCTTTTTACTTTTCTTTTGCTTCTGTAATATATGGAGGCTTTGTAGTCCTAAAGAGGAAGCCTCAGGTGCCCTTCCTGTGAGTTAATGAAGAACATGAAATTCCCTTCACAACATGAAACTCTCTCCTCCTTTGTTTTCCTGCCTTTTCAAAACAGTCTCTCCAAGGAAATTTATGCAAGCAGATGCAGCCTGCCTTTTGAAGCAGTGAGCTGTGGCTTGTTTGACAGTTGGAGAACTTCTTACTCGAGCAGCTTGCAGAGAGCACAGCTGCTCACCTACTCTCTTGACTTGACAGAGATTTGGACAGAATACCTTGGCCAATAGTTGGGGTGACACGGTGGCACTGGGAAGGAGACAGTCTTGTATTGAAAGCCACAACAGCTTTGCATGGGACTGTATAGGTTAAATTGTTCAGATATCACTAGGATCATGGAGTGTAGGGTGATGAGTTGCCATGAAGCAGAACTTGCATTGCTTTGGTATGATCCAGATATTACATCATGGCTTTATTTAAAGCATGTTGTAGTAACTCCATTTTAAAAGATGATGTGAAGTTAGAGATTATAGTGTGAATGTTTGTCTAGATGAACGGCTTTTATAGCTGGTAAAAGGGATTGTAGAAGCTACTGGTGCGTGCTTTCAGAGCAGTTTTCATAGCTGGATTTATTGTCTGGATACCCTAAAACTAATTATGTTGCAGGGCACTAAATATGAGGAGTATGTACTATACATGTATTGCTTTATCAGGTGTGTGGTATTGGGCACCATGCCAATCTTTGTACAGAATAAGGCAGGCTATTCTAGAAGCCTTGCAGAGGCTTGTGTAAAACAAGTTTGGCTTGACAGACTGATTGTGCAAAACAAGCATTTTCAGTTGTTTCTTAAAAACAGTCAAGAAGTGCTTTTTAATAGTTATTTTATGGGTCAGATTTGTCTGAAAACTGTATGTTTGCTTTCAGAGCTATTGTTCTTACTTCTAAGAGGCTAAAAACTGTATTCATTTGGAATTGTTTACTAGGAGCTGTGATCTGTTGCAAGACTCCAATATTGTTCTAAAGGGTTTCTCATCTGTAGGAGAAGTTAATTTTTTTTTTTTTTCAGAACACAAGTCACCTTCTTGATGTTGTCTTCCATAAAGAGAACACATTCGCGGCACCAGCTTTTTGAGAGAATGTTGCTGGAGGTTTTTAAGCCATTCTGCTTTGTTGGAACCACATCTTTCTTTTCTAAATGCTTCTGGAACATCCTATTGGAAAGATTTGCTTAACTTTTCAACCTGCTTCTAGAATGACACATTTTACTCTGTTATGTTTTCTTTTAATTTCATTTTTTCCTGCTTGCAGAATCTGTTGTCACTTGGATTTTTAATATGAGAGGAAACAGTCAGAGTTTTCAAACATTTGTTGACTGGGAAAGGGGAGGATACACCTTCCAGGAGAGACCTGAGTTAGCCAGAGATGCACGCGTAAGATGCAGTACAGAAAATGAGCGTTATCATCACTGTTCCAGATAGAGGGAACAAACCTGGTATTGCACATGGAAGCTCTTGTGCTTCTGAACAGGTATCAATAGCTTTTTAGCTATTGTGTTTCCTAAGAAAAGTCTTGCTGTAATTGCTTTCTGTGTCACGTTGCTCTGCGTTGTTGCAGTCCTAATCTGGATTAAAACTGCAGCAGTTGGCCTCTGCTCCAAGAGCAATCCCACAGTGCACAAACAGCTCTCAGTGACAGCTTGGTGGCTTCAGAGCACTTTCGCTGTTCCCCATTCTCACGCAACAGAGAAGCCTTTGCTTTGTTCAGTTTAAGTAAAGTTAAACTTTGATCGGTTTAAGACGCTATCTGCACTGGGTTTTTAGATGCACGATAGAGTGCAATACCTGGTAACCTCTTATCTTTAGGTCATAGGCTGTGTTTTCGGGAGTGGTTAGACACACAGGAAAGCTCTCACTTCTTTGGCAGCCGGTTTAGGTATAAGTAGCCATTATGTGCCTTCGCTTTAAGAAGCAAGGGAAAGAAGAGGGCATTGCCTCAGGCATTGCTTGATGTGATGCCTGCTTTTGCCAGGTGCAGAGCACCTTGGTGGGTTTTTTGTGTGTATTGAATTCCTCTGAGGTTGGATCTTTACTATCACTGTCCTAGTTACTGCTTTTAACGAATGATCTCTTATTTTTCTGTTTCTTTTATTCGGTTTTGAACCTAATGCTGCATTGGCATTTTCTGTGTTAATATCGCAGTGTATTTTGCAGACTTCATCTCTTGTAGAAGTTAGGTTTCCAGTGCAATGTGACTCTGGTAATAACAGGATATCTGTTCTGATCTCGCAGCTAAAAGGTTGAGGTCTTACAGCTGGCATTAGTCACATCAGTGACCTCAGCAGAAATTTCTCATGGGTTTTTTGGGGGTTGTTATAATGGAGATCGCAATCTGAAAAGGGTTTGTATGTGCTCTGACTTCGGCTTGTTCTTGTGCTAAGTGCCAGCGTTATAGCCATTTATGCCTTTACAGTGATGTCTATGATTAATTGTGTTTCTGAGGGTGCTCTAGCTCCGTGTGATTTGGTTGGTATCTTAAAATGCTATGTAAATGACAGTTTCAGTTTTAAGTGCTTCCCTGTAGGGTTTCGGTTACACTCGAAGCCTCGTCCTTAACTCAGCATATTTAACTTTGTGTCTCAGAAAATCGTGAGCCTTCTGCAGAAGTCCCGTTAGTATCAACTGTCTGAACTCCACGGTATCAACTGTGAAGATGGGTCAGTATACTAATCCGTCACTTGATCTTCTACACTGAGGCTGGTTTTTGTGGTATTTAAATAGCAAAGATTAAGTGGGGGGGAAACCCCCCCATGTGTTAATATACCACATGAAATTTTTATAACAAAATGTTATTGCTGTTTTTTGCCTTAACTTTAACATATTGGTATAGTGATATATGGAGCTGTTTCTTCTTCCTAGCCTCCTTGCTATCATTTAAACCTAGACATAATTACTCGCTGATTTTGAAGTGGTGCTGCAAAGTTCACGTCAGTGTTTAAGTGGTGCATTTAGCGTTACAGTGTTTGCATCTCTTAATGGTGAGTCCGTTTGTTGCACATCTACTGCTGTAGCTGTGGGCTGCCCTTGTGAAGGGAAGTCCCGATAGTCCACAGGCTTGGACCCAGTCCTGCCACTTCCCCAGTGTCAGATCTACAGGCTCTGCGCAGTTGCAGAGTGAGTTGTTTCAGTGTGCTGATCTTATGGAAAACTAAGGCTGGATAGGTTTCTGTAGCTGAGCCGACGCACTCCTTGATTGCCCTGTGGCCAGACCCCACACTGGGGAGGCGTGTGGGGTACGTCTGTGGGAGGCATTGAGTCAGCATTGCCCCTTTGGGTAACAGCGTGCGGTTGCACTGACCTAGGTAAAATGTTTTCTCAAATTTCTGGCAGGTAATTTCTGTCATGGTAATATTTCTGCAGCTTCCAATATGACTGTTCAATTGCTTAACTCTGCTTTTAAACCCTGTATTGGTTGTAAAACGAAGTCTGAGAATTTGGGGAAT
Organism: Nyctibius grandis; assembly: GCF_013368605.1. Taxonomy (NCBI): domain Eukaryota; kingdom Metazoa; phylum Chordata; class Aves; order Nyctibiiformes; family Nyctibiidae; genus Nyctibius; species Nyctibius grandis. The sequence continues at coordinate 58,483,068 of NC_090659.1, read as the reverse complement.
AAAGGCTAATTATCGTTGCACAAGCAGTGTTTTACCGAGGGGTTTTCTGTAGTGATTAAGTTAGCATAACAAACTTTTTTTGCTGAACTTGGCTTTGGAGATTAAAAATGTAGGAATAGTTTTACTGTCTTTAACAACCTAAGGATGATTATGCAAGTTCAGATCAAAGGTCCATTTACCTTGTTACCCTGTGAGATAAGGGTCTGTAATAGATGCCTGGGAGAAAAGGTGTAAAAAACAGTGACAATAGAGTGTGGTTTTCTGTTAAAATTTGTTAAATCTTCCCAGCTTCTGACAGTCCATAGCTGAGGAGCTTCTTGAGGAGTCAGGGATGGTGTCTGTATCACTATGTATTTAGCAGCTCAGTGGACCTCCTTCTATGGCTTTTTTTTTTTAAATAGCTTTCCAAAGCTATTTTGAGCTTTTCTACCTGCACAGCATCCTAGGCAGCAAGTTCCAGGGTTAAATTATGCATTTTATAAAAGCTTCCTTTTGTTTATTCAGCTGCTGCAGCTGGTGGCAGTGGTTGACTTTTCTTACATTATGGATCTTCTCCGTGCTATATGTGACATCCCATATTCTCTCCAAAATGAACACTTCTAGTTTATTTACTCTTTCCTTATATGCAAACCATTGCATTAATTTAGTTGGTTTAAACAGCATATGTCTCTGTACCCTTTCTTGTTTTATAGTATCGTGGTGGACCAGAGCTGTATTTAAGTTACAGAGATACTATGGAAATAATAAAAGCCACCTGTGTGTTGCCTCTGCCTTTTCTAATTTTCAAGTATTGTTTCTCTTGGACTTCATGGCTTGGCTGATCCTTGATCTGAAGTTGTTAGCTGATTGTCATCTTTTACTTGTCAGTGGGAATAGCTCATTTAGAATTTATTCTTGTGCAAGTATGATGATGAGGTTTGGGTTTTTTATTTTGACTGAGGGTATTTTTTGCATCTGTTAGCACTGGATTTCGCCTGCTGCTTTTAACATTTGGTCATCCACAAGATTGTATGGTAGCTGTTTGCTATGAGTTCAAGTTTTGACTACCCTGAATAATTTTGTATCCTCAACAAAGTTCAGTCTTCATGCCTTTTGTGAAATCGCGTGTACATTGTGTTGGGTAGTGTGGGTACTAAGCCAGATACCTATGGGACACTTTTGATACTCCCTTCATAGTGAAAACCAATAGTTTGTAGGCAGCTGTTGTTTCTTACTTCTTGAGCACTTCTGAATCTTCAGGAGGAGTCTCGGAGCTCATATTGCCTTTGTTTAAAACAAAAACAACCTTTGAGGTGTCTTTTCAAAGGATATTCAGATATGGTGTGTTAACTGGACCACCCTGTGTTTACAGCTAATTGCTTCAAGGAGCATAAATGCATTTTGGAAAGATTCCTTCCTTCTACCAAAGCAATGTTAATTTTTTTCTATTTCCATATTTATGCAAGCCCGACCATTTCTGTTCTTTATTATAGCTTTTTTCAATTTGCCAGGCTTAGGCATTTGCTTTACTGGTCTGTAGTTCTCTGGATCTCTTCCCTTCTTTCCTTCCTTGATCTTTAAAGGCTTGGTTCGTGTTTGCTGCCTTCCATTCCTCTGCTACTGAGGCTGTGCCAAGTACTGTGTTGCACGCTTTAGTTAAAATTTCAATTTAGTATCTGAGTTCTTTGAACTGGCAGGTATCACGTAGTCATGGCAAATCACAAAGATACTGTGCTTGATCACTCTCTCTGGCTATTCTGCAAGTTGTAGCATCGGGATGAATTATAGTTATAGCAGTGCCCAGGAGAAATGCTGTATTTAAAAGAAATGGAATAGTCTGCCACTTCAAGACTTAACAGAAGTTGTTAGAAGAAAACGAAGGAATGGAGTCCACGTGAGTTGCAGATAATGTATTGACTCTTCTGTCGACAGAAGAGATAAATATCTGAGGTCAATAGGGTCTCAGTAATGAATGGCATGGAGACGGTGGGAAGGTTGTTTTCTGTTTCTCGTTGCACAGGAGCTAAGGGCTACTCAGAAAAAGCAAGCATTTGGAAGGTCATAACAAATAGAAGGAGGTGATTCTTCACACTGTAGCTGAGCTGTGCAAATAATTTCTGTTGGTTTTTGTAGAAGTTAAAATTACATGGATTACAGAAGTGACTGGAGAAGTCTAAAAAATCCATTTAAGGCTTTTAAATGCAGATAGTCCCTGGGGCACAAACTGTTGGAAGAACATCTTTGTTAAGTATTAATACGTAATAATTTGCCTTTCTATATTCTTCCTTATTGGCAGCTCTTAGGTGCAGGTTTTGGGGCCGGACAGGCTGTCATTGATTTTTCTCAGGTGCTTGTCCTGATTCCACGGATGGCATGCCTAGATGCTGCTTACAGTAGTGTATGGCTCCCTGCTAGAAATTCTTCTTATCAAGAGGAGCTGCTTTAACTCCTGGGTTCTGCTGTATGAGCAGCAGTTGCAGGAGCAAAAGAGCTCACAATGAAACAATCTTTGCCAGTCACTGAACTGTTACAACTCATAAGAGCACATGGTAGCATACCCAAGTCTTCATCAGAAGGTCCCACATTGCCTGTGGACAGACATATTCCTGACCTTACAGGGCATCAGCTACCACAGGCATGGACTCCTCCGCATTGACTGGCTGCATGAAGGTGATAGGAATAAGATATCTCCATATGGGTACCATTGATCAGGTTGTGGCCAAAGCTTGCTCTGTTCAGTGTCTGCTGTGGAAACCCAGGACCTGCCTTCTGGATCAGGACACCACATCAGGGTCCAGGCAGTGCTGGTGAGGTAGTACATGTTGCAAATGAGAGGCTGGATTTAGGACTCTGTTTTGTGAAGACTAGAGTGTGAGCAGCTGTGTTTTGAAGAGGGCATTGAAGTTAGGGCATCTGCAGTGGGGAAGGTGATGGCACGAGGCTAGAAGAATCCTGGACCATGGAGATGAGAATATTTAGGAGAAAAGGAGGAGTTAAGATAGACTGTTGGGCCTGGCTGCTCATAGTAACACCTCTAGCTGCCCTTGCTGGCTTGGCTGCCCAAGCGCATCATATAGCCTGTCAGCTGATGAATCAGAACTATAAAATTCTTGCAATAGCTAGTTTCTTGGAAACGTTTTATTTCTTTCAGATTGTGTCCCCAGGCATTACTATGAATAAACAGAATTGGTATGGATTTCATTTTTGTTGTTGCTTGTAACCTGCTAGAGGCCATCTTTTATTAATATTTGGAATGTGGAAATTTTTATAGATATTCCCATAAACTGTAAATTTGAATTTCTTACAGAAACTTATTACTGAACATCAGCATGATGCCTGGATGATTGGGGTGGGGGCAGATTGCAGCTAAGTTGTGTGGTGCTTCCCCCCCTCCCTGCGTTGGAAAATATCTGAACAACTGTGATGTTTCCCAGCACCTCAGGTGAATCTTTTTCCCTTGACAAGGTGTTTCTCTTCCACGCCTTGGCTCAGGTGCTAATCTCGTCCGGTACTGAACTGATGTAGCTTGTGAAACTTGCAGCAAACTTCCTGCTTCTTACTGGATTAATTTTCTGCCAGTTCAGTTGCTAGAACTGGATGGCTGTGGGGGTTTAATGACTCCCCCCTGAGTGAAAGGAGTGCAAGGTGATGTGGGAGAAGGGAGTGTTGGAGATTTCCCTTCTGAAAGCTTGTTCTGATCTGTGGGCTTGCGACTCCTGAGCAGGAATGGTTTACCTAGACCTGTGCCCTGTGTCTTGTCCCTAAGTATCTGCCTCACCCTTCATAGGGATGACTTGGCCTCTGACCTGGCAGCTGACAAATGCCATCAAGTTACAGGCTGTTGCATTAAATTGGCTTCAGTTTTCTGTCTTTCTTGTCCGAAGATGCTGGGCCCTCCAGTTGCCCCACAGGCAGCTCCACCAGCCATGCAACAGGAGGAGTGGTCGGTCACCAGGGCAGGGGGTGGTGAGGTTTGTCCCTGCTTCCTGGATAAAGTCCTGTGCCTGCTCTTTCAAAATGGGTTTTATAAATGGTGTCAGATCCCAGGTCACATTATTGCAGGTGCTTGGGAGAGAGGGAGAGGTCCAGCCCTAGGCTCCTTTTTAACAGTGTTTGTACTGGCTGAAATCAAAACGGTAAGCTATGAATCGAAAGGGGTTCGCTTGGGAGGAGCTGTAACTCAGGGAGTGTGCTTGCAGTTTTGTGCTCTTCAGTGCATTTTTAAAATGGAAGTATTGAAATGAATTCACTCTTATCTAATTGAAACCTGAAATCTTGGTTTTGGGGGCTTGTTCATTTCTGCTAACTATTTTGGAATTACTTTTTTCCAGTTGGTGATTCTAAGTGAAAGCTTCAACAGGCCTTTACTCTTAATTTTTGGCACTTTCCACAGTATATTCAGGAAGCAGTTGAGATTTCTGATTAAATCCCTTCTTACCAGAAGGGTGTAACACTTTCTTTTTTTTTTCTTTTTTTTCTTTCTTGCATTTCTAAGTTATCTTTCTTTTTCCCTCTCCCACTTGTTTTCCATCCATCTAATCATGCTTAGTCAAATTCTGACCTATGCCATAAATCTCAAAATACCAATTCCCCTTCAGTCTTTCTCCTCTAGCTACTAATACATATTTAATGCTACAATCATTTTCCTGTTTCTGCAGTTAATACATTTATTTAAAAAAAAGTGTGTGCACAACAAAATGAGACCCCGAAGCAAGCCGATAAGCAGTAGGTGAAATAGTGTGTTTGAGGTCAGTGGGGCTGTTTTTTGTGGCTCGTGCTTTGTCTGTAGCTCATTCTCCATTGATGCTGAATCTGTGCATCATCTGATCACTTGGCTGTGTGCATTTGTTCCAGATGAAACGTGAGCATGTGATAGCATTTAAGTTGTGGTTAGAGCACGTGGTAGTGTAGTAAAACAGCCAGCAGGCTATTTTAAGAGAGCAGATGATAACCTCATGTAGTACAAAACCTTTTGCAGTAAGATGACTCCTTCCCCCCACCCCAGCTCTTACTCTCTGACATGCTCTGAGTGTGTCTGTGTCTATGCATACTGCTGGTTTAAAGCAAAAAGTCTGTCTCAGCGATCTTAGTATGTGTATGTGATACTTTGATTTGGTGGTAGTGACTTAAACTGGTATTTAGCTACTGTTTTCCCTGTTATGCAAATGGCAAGCTGGATTTCAGGTAACACTACCTGTTTTGGTCCCATAGAGGTTGGTTTTTCTATTTCTTTTTTTTTTCAATTTTTTGCTTCATTATATAGGTCTCTTCTCCTCACTCAATACAGCATGGCTTTTGAAATTAAGCTGATACCTCAGAAATTAGTTGAGAAACATTGGCAGAACATGTATCTAGACATAAGGCATCTGAAATGCATTATGGCAAGCCATCCTTCCTGTGTTTTTAGGTAAGAGTATGGAGATGTTCACAGTTTAGCTGATGTGTACTTCTTTATTTTAGAAAATAAATCTAAAATTTAAGTATTCCAAAAGGAGACATCTCTGTAATGTTTGAAACCTAGTTACAAGTTTCCTGAATATATCAACTCCCTCTTCCTTAAGAACTGGTTTATTCTGAGCCTTAAAAATTCAATGTGTCACTACTGAGTTCAGCCCTTGGCAAACAGCAGCTTGTACAACCCTGTACAGAGATGATTTGGTTCTGAATGTTTGTGTTCAGGATCTGCTTTCAGACCCTGGCCAGGCCAGTTTGGGCAGCCTGTTTTGGTAGTCTTAAGTGACTGTCATTGTTGCTGTCCTGTCATTTTGATTTCTTCTGTGACTATGTGTTCTCTGCTTGAGGTCAGTGTTCATTTTCAGTGCTCTCGATAAGTTCAGTTAGCATGAAGTTTGTGCAGAATAATTTTTTGCATTGCTCTTTCATTAAGGCTTCTTCCTAACTTGTTTCTTTCTAACTTAATATTGAGGAAAAAAGAAAAGTCAGGAAGAAACTGTAGATGTATGAAAATGATGGAGCCATAATATATGTTTATACTTTAAGGTGGGAAACAGTTTGCAGATTCTTTTACAGTAACTTTGCTTGCAAGTATGACATTTATCTATAAATGAAGGAGGAGAAGGTGGATATCTGCCTGTGAGCTTAACCTAGTACTTCAGGGCACGACAGACATCCTCTAAACTGGAACTCAGGAAGGCTTGTGTTCTCCATGCTGCTTCATTGTGGTGGTGTTGAATGGGATTGGTGGAAGGATAGGTAGCTGGGGGCGGGGAAAGCCAGACCTAGAAGCTGCTTTTCTTCTTTGCAGTCTGTTTCTTTTGGGGAAGATCTCCTGTTCTGTAGGTTTTGCTGTTGTTTGCTTTTGTTTCTAAAATTTGGGCCAGCCTTTTTGTTAGCTGTGGCACTGTATCCAGTCATCATGGCAGTTTTGGTTTCTAGTCCACTCTCCACACTCCCTTTGGTGCTGATTGAGTTTGTAATTTGTGGTGTCAAAAGAAATGCTATGAAAGCAGGAGCCTTCTTTTTAGCAAAGGGTTACTGACACATTGCAATTTTTCTGTGATATCAATGCTGATAAGCACCGCAGAAGTATTTGTGTTTTTTTCGTTACATGGTCAGATGACACAGTCACTTTCAGGAAGAAAAAGACTTTGTGACACTCTTGAGAAAGTTCTTGCTGGTTTCTTGTGAGTCAGCTCTGTCAGTGAGAAGACTTGAGCTCTGAACTCTGGATCATTGCTAGGTTACATGGCTGTCTTAGTAGAGCACAGAAGATGAAGTAGAACCCATCAGCAAATTTAGGAAATCAATGTAACTTGTAGTTAACTGAGCACCTAGTCTTGGTCATCCAAATGTATTGTTGTTATTCTGTGCAGCAGGCCTTCATGTGAACAGGTGGATGTTGTACTTCAAGCTGAGTGAAGTGCTTGGGTCTAATTTTTACTCCTCATTCAAACGCCTTTGGTTCTTTCATTCTTAGGAGTTGGACCATTGGGAGAAGGATAAGGTGGAATTTTCAGTTCTTTTTTTAGAAAAGCCAGTTGTAGTTCAGTAAGATATCCTTCACCTTTCTCTTGTGGTTTTCCCCAGAACATATGACTTTAACCATGTCCTTGTTTATCAGATGCACTGGCAGTCTGCTATGACCTGTGCACATATTAGCCAAAAATTATTTTTTTACCATTTTTATCACTGAGTGCTTACTCTGCTTCATGGCAGAGCTGTCTGTACTTATTTCCAAGTGTGTACTTCGTGGTTTTTTTCTTGGTCCTGTGTGTGTTCTTACTTACACACAGTATTCCCCATGCATTTTGGCCTGGATTTCCACAGCCGTGTTTCCTGATTTATTCTAGGAGAGTAGTTTACATAGTTCTTGTCTGTGTATATCAGAAAGAGAGGGGAGTTTTACTGGGCTGAATCTTCCTCGGGATGTGTTTCTGGCCAGGTTTCCCTGCTGAAGTGCCTCTCTCCACTGGCACTGGAAGGTGCTTATGCAATCGCTTTGTTTCAGCAAAGCAAGTAGGTGTAACCTGTTGCATTGACAGGTACTGAGGCATCTCACCTCCAGTGTCCTGATCAAATTTTATCTTCTCATTTCCTTCCAACAACTTTTATTTTTGCCTGTATTTTCAGGAGTGTGAGCTTCTGTAAGCCTTAGTACTCAATCATGTATTAATACTGTATGCCAGTGGAAGTCTCCCAGTGGCAGCCGAGGTTATCACTGTGTGGTATCGTCTGTAAGATTCAAAACCTATAAAGCAATTTGAAAGTGATTTAGGATGAAGGTGTGAGAGATGTAGTTCTTGTTTTGCTGTACAGGTAGAAATTTGGAACAGGCTCATGCTTTCTTATGTGCTTGTACAAATGTAGGCAGTGCTAACCTTTCTATTTTTTTAAAATTACATCTTGGTTTGCTACTACTAGCAGTTTATGGTTAAAAATACCAAATTCTACTACTTTCTTACTAAATAATTCATCTGAGGATACTAACTTACTGTGTCACATTCTAAAAACAAACAGATTTGGAAAGCTTCAAAATTGTACAGTTCACCTCCGAAAAAAACCCCTTAGTATCTCTTTGTGTATTTTTTTTTCATGCCATTTTTGCTGGGGTTGGTGAAAAATAAGTTGTGTATGTTTATTTTTGGCAGTGTTTAGATGTTGACTTTGAAGCAGTGGCTTAGATAAAATGTAGTATTTGAAATTAGTCCTCTGCAGAATCATTAGTGCTTTGATGGAGGTGGTCTGGGCAAAAAATTCTTGGAGCTGGAAAGCTTTAGTACGTCTTCAGGGAGTCTAAAACAAGGGGTTTTTTTAACCTTTGTCCTCTTTGGATTTGTATCATAAATGTATATTTGGATACATGCACGCACACACAGATACACACATAGACACTGCAAACTTATATATGTTTTTATTGCTGGTTGTGCCTGCTTTTGTAGATAAGATGTTAGGTCTTAAAAGTATTACTAGTTGTAGGAATTAAATAAAGCTTTCTAGGTGGTGTGGTGTTTTTAGTGCAATTAAGTTTTTACTTTTGAGGAACAGGTTTATATGAGCAGTAAAATTTGTTCCCAATCTCTTCTTAAGTTTTATATATTCTTTACCCAATGAGTTATAATTTCTCTTGTGAACTGTTACCAAATCACCCAGAAATCCTGCACTGCAGATCTGTTCTCCCAGTTATTTTCAAACTTTTCTTCCTGTCTTAATCTTTAATTTTTTGAAACAGAACTTAATTTTTTTTTTTAGCTCTCCCTTGTGCTGTGCATACTAGATTTGGGCAACATTATGCTTCATAGAGATTTCCAGAACATTTGTAATCATCTCTTCTTCTCCCCCCCTTCCCTTCCTCTCTCAGTTGTCATAGTTCCCTGCTTTTCTTATCTCTCCTTTTACTGCCGCAGCTTTCAGATGATAATTCACTGCTCGAGGAACAGCTGCTGCATAATAGCTGAATGAGACTCAGCACCACTTACAGCTGACCTAATGTAAGGATAAATGAAGAAATTTGTGCTTTGCATCTGGGCTTACCTATGGGATCTTTTTTTCCACCTTAGGTGTATTAGCTGTCATCACAGGAAGGTGGACTGAGGATGGCCCCTGTGGCTTCCCCTTGCCAGCTGCTCTAGGGGTAGAAATACGCTGGGGGTGGTGGCGCAAAGAAGAGAGGTGTTTGGAGGTTCTCAGTGTTTTTCAAGAAGGTCACCCGTTTCTAACTGTGAGTTGCTTTTTTTTTTTTTCCCCATACCATTTGTTTATTCATGCTTGCGTGGCCAAAAACGCTGCAGCCTGTGCGCTAGGAACAGGTGGAGCGACACGTACGTGGTCATGCTGTTTGCCAAGCCACCGTGCTCATTTCCTTTCATTTCCTCTGGGTGAGCAAGCCAATGTTCTCGTTATCTTTTGCACTAGGGGCTCGAGGCCGCCAAGCTGAGCTGGGAAGTGTCCTGCCAGTTTCGTACACACAGCCTAGGTGTTACAGCTTATTTTGGGGCTGCCTGGTGAGGGTAGCAGGGGCAGCCCTATCTGTGTTGAACAGATGTCTGGGCTGCTCAGAAGTCAGCTCCTCAGCTGCTGCAGTTTATGGTGAGGGCTGTAAAGAAAGCTGTGATCTATTTTTGTTAGACAGATGCTTAAAATGTTAATATCCACTGGGAATACTATACCTGTATATTCAAGGCACTAGTCTATCTAGCAAGGAAATATTTATTAAGAAAAACCTATTTTACTCTTAACCATTATATGAACTTTTCTTATTATGACTGTTAAATGCAGCCTTACTGATGCTCTGGTGGTTTAAGGATACGAGCAAGTTAAGACTAGTAGAAGGCACATTTGAAGAAAAAGTGTGTGTCTGGAAGCTTGTCTGAACCACCCCTGATTTTTTTCCTGTCTCCAGTTGTAGACCTTGCCTTATCAGGAGAAATACCTTAATTTAAAAATATTTCCTCCATGATTGACTTCTGACTTAATAGGCTAGAAGGGAGGAATAAAATAGTCTTAAGCATACCTGAGGCCTTGAAACTGACTGGTTTGAAGAAAAGAATGATGCTGCAGCCTTACTGTATGCCTTAGTCTGCTCTCACCAGGTATATTCTCAACCTTATTTTCTAATTTCCTTTGCCTTTCACTAATCCCTCAGTTAATGTTTTTACAATTTCAGTAGGTACTGGTTGTTGCAGGGATGTGAGGGATGAGCATTGCTATGTTAGTTTTACTTCCTTATTGCTATTAGATCATAAACACCTTTTGAATGGAAGTCAGGCTTATATCTTGGGAATTGGTGGGGGGCGTGGAAAGGGAAGCCAGAATCTGTGGATCAGGGTAGGCAATCATCAGGCTTTGGCAGTCAGTGTCCTGTGGCGAAAAGGGCCAGTGTGCTTTTGAGTATATGTGTAGTGTTATAGATCACATAAGACCCCTTGCTGTTAGGCAGTTCGGTCTGGTCTGCTTCTAGAATACAGAGTATCTGCCTGGGATATTGATGTGTTAGATGTTGAAATTCAGGAGAGAACAGAAGAACGTGGGAGAGATGTTAAAGAACAGGAAAACAGGCAGATAATAAGAGGCATAGGGGAATGAGCCTGCTAAGCTTGAAGTTCATTGATTCCCAGCTAACTGTTTATAAATTGCAAAGTGTTTCCAGCGTAAGGCTCCTAATATAGTCCTGGTCTGTCTTTATTTAATAGGTGTGCTTTATGTTAATGATTCTGCAACTGGTCAATTCTGTGGAATTTAAAAACAAAGGTATGAAAATGAAAATGAAATATAACAAGGGCAAGTGTAGAGTCCTGCATCTGGGCAAGAACAACCCCATGTACCAGTACAAGTTGGGGACAGACCTGTTGGAGAGCAGCGTAGGGGAAAGGGACCTGGGGGTCCTAGTGGACAGCAGGATGACCATGAGGCAGCAGTGTGCCCTTGTGGCCAAGAAGGCCAATGGCATCCTGGGGTGTATTAGAAGGGGTGTGGTCAGCAGGTCGAGAGAGGTTCTCCTCCCCCTCTACTCTGCCCTGGTGAGGCCGCATCTGGAATATTGTGTCCAGTTCTGGGCCCCTCAGTTCAAGAAGGACAGGGAACTGCTAGAGAGAGTCCAGCGCAGAGCCACGAAGATGATTAAGGGAGTGGAACATCTCCCTTATGAGGAGAGGCTGAGGGAGCTGGGTCTCTTTAGCTTAGAGAAGAGGAGACTGAGGGGTGACCTCATTAATGTTTATAAATATATAAAGGGCAAGTGTCATGAGGATGGAGCCAGGCTCTTCTCAGTGACATCCCTTGACAGGACAAGGGGCAATGGGTGCAAGCTGGAACACAGGAGGTTCCACTTAAATATGAGGGAAAACTTCTTTACGGTGAGGGTGACCGAACACTGGAACAGGCTGCCCAGAGAGGTTGTGGAGTCTCCTTCTCTGGAGACATTCAAAACCCGCCTGGACGCGTTCCTGTGTGATATGGTCTAGGCAATCCTGCTCCGGCAGGGGGATTGGACTAGATGATCTTTCGAGGTCCCTTCCAATCCCTAACATTCTGTGATTCTGTGATTCTCTATTTTATTTAAATAGTTTGTTCAAAAGATTTGGCTTGGCTAGGTCCTCATCTGATGTGATTTATGATGGTTTTGTACTTGCATCCTGCGTAATGTTTTATCTGACTTTCTTGATGGAAGATAAGGATCGGATGAACAAGAGGGTAAACTTCATCACAGGTAGAGTCTCTGCAGAGTTAAAAATGTTGTTTGCATGGAAAGCAAGGGCGTATTGGAAATTTTTTCCATAAAACCTTGTTTAACATCTATATATGCCTGTCACATAATGTTTAAAAGACAAATCTCAGTATTTCCAAGGTAATATCTTTCTAAGTGTTGGCATTTTTAGGTTTTTAAGAGCTGTTGTAAGCATGTGCAAGTTTGAGTTCACATTGTGCTTCTGACATGATTTGAAAAGTGGGTTATGCTAGTATTAGAGAAGATAGTTTAGCATGCAGACCTTGCTATGTTGTAGCAGTGTGCAATATAAAAATAAATTTGATACTTGGATCTCAAAATTCAGCCTTGATTCTTGCAGTTGCAGAATTGGGGGTGTTGTATGGGGGGGCATGTTTGTCAACCGTTGACACTGCATAGGAAAGTTAGTGAATGACTCTTTCTCACATCAAGATGTGATGTTTTAAGGAGACAGTTAGCACACCTAATCTGTCTGTAGATACCAGAATGAAGATCATAGTCCACATGCAAGTTGGACTTCTCTTGAAAACCTGGAGCAGCCAGTTTTCTCTGGCAATCCCACGGAAGCTCCTCTTAAAGCATCTTGATGCTTTTACTTATGTCAGGGTTTTCACATATATTGTGAAATGAGCAAACCTCCACTAAGACAGAAGAAGGATGTGAGTGTTTGGGGTGTTTTTGTTGTGTGGGTTTGTGAGTTGTTTTTTTTTTTTTGTTTCGGTTTGTTTTTTTTGAAACAAGGTTTTTGTAATCAAGTAGTTGAGTTTGTAACAAATTAGCCTCAAAACTTTAGAGGAAACCTAAGCTTTTTTCCTCTCTGGGTTAGTTTATTCTTAAACGTTTGTTATATTAGGAGAAAATCTCTCTGGAGGGTGTCATGTCCCCCTCCCCCTTTATCAGATGCTCCTAATGAACGTACTGGCCACGAGCGTGCCGAGGGTGGCTTCCTGTCAGAATCGCCCTACGTAAAATGGCAAGGAAGCAAATGTTTCTCGTATCCTCCCATTGTGTTGTTTCCTGTGAAGCAGCAGACTGGATGTGTGTCCTGGATACGGGCTTTTTTTTATGGCACTATACGTGTTGGGATGATCCAATCAAATCATTCTTGGTATCCCCTATAGCCTCAGCACAGCAGGAAGCGAGGCTTCCTCGCGTCCTGTTGTTCTCCAGTTAGCCTGGCTTTGGAGAGCTTGTGGCTCTATCAGAATCCAGAATGAAGGTGAGCTTAAAATGGATTTAGGACATTTTAAAAAAAGTTTTTGTAAGTTTAAGCTATAGTTTATAACTTTTCCTTAAACATTCCTTTTTTAATAGTTCTCTCTCTACCCCTAGGACCTTTCTGATCCAGTTCTGGTGTCCGCACAAGCGCCTGTGTCTCATGTATTTCGGTTTTTTAGGATCAGCGCCATTGTTTCGTGATTGTGTTCGTACTTCTAGTTTGCTTTTTTTAAAAACCGCCACAATAAGCGCGCAGCTAACAATGAAAATTTTAACACTTCTAATGCTTTCTTGTTCCATAACAGCTAATTTTTTTCCCCAATTTCAGCAGTGATTACGTTGATCTCCCGCCTGGTTTTGCATTTAAACCAGGCTTTATGTATTCTGCTGTCACCGTATCAGTGTCTTACCTCTATTTATTATAAATTATGCTACTAATAAAACTTAACATATCTTTATTCTTTTTGTAAAGTTGGATTATTTCCTATTTGCTTAATGTCTTTTTTGTGTTCATAGTCTTTAAATACTGTCTCGTGTTTCAGGAAAAACCCTATAAAATTCACATGTAGGCAATTCCCTGGTCCCTTTCCTTACTTCTTACAGCTTCAAATAAGTAAGAGCAGTCTTTAAATGATCTGTAGCCCAGTGAAACTTGATGAAATAGTTATTTGACTTGTTTTATGTGAGTGATAACTGCTGGGAGTATATTAGCGTTTGCCTCTGCTTGATTCTGCATCTGTTTTGTGGTATTGCTCTCCTGAGCTGTATACACACTACCTGAGGTGGAGAGATGTCAGCACCTGTACAGCCAGCATAGAATTGCTGCTTGCTGGGATCAGGGATGATCCTGAGTACGAGGGGGAAAAATGTGCATGTTAACATATGAAAGTACTGTGAATGCTTTGGGAGATTTTTTTTCTTACTTAATTAATACTGTCATTAAATGTTTCTTAAACCTGCCCTACCTTTGTCAGTGTATCACATAACCAGTCACAACTGGTCTGGCAGCCCCTTCTGTGGTTACTTTAAGTAGCTTTCATGAAGATTTTCACTTCTCTTGGGTTCATCTGGTCTTCCTTTGTCCCTTTCTCTCTTTTGCCCTGGGAAAATATGTTTTTTTTCCTCTCCTGCCTCTGAAGGCTGCTTTCTGGGGTACAGACTTTCTGATAGTGCCTGGGGATGGGTCTGTTATCAGGAAAATAGACAGGTTTTTGTCTACTTTTTAGATAAAAACTGCTATGCTGCAGGAAACTGAATCTTTTTCTGTTTCTTAAATCAGTTGGAACAACTGTAATAGCTGTCTTTTATTGTCCTCTTTCTAGTCTTGCACAAGGGGATACTGTGGCTCCTTTCAACCTATGCAGAATCTATTGCAAGAGCTGTTTTCATGAGACTTTGCATGAGTGTTTCCATTACCTCAGGCAAATATTATGGGTCTCTTTTTTTTTTAAAAAAAAATGTCCTCTTTTCCCTCTGAAAATCCAGATGTTTAATGTCATCGCCCAGTGCTTGAAAGTTACTGGAGTGTTTTCCACAAGATATTTTGAGGTTTGGATCTCTTTCCCACAGTTAAAAAATAAAAATAAAGTAACCTTCAGCTTTCATCCCTGCCTTTTGCAAACCTCATTCTCCATCTAACCTATCCAGCAGCTTCACTCTTTGTAAAATTAATGAATTTTCAGGAATGCTGCTTTCCTCTGTGTCTTGTAGAATAAAGAGATAGCATGTACGTTGTTGTACTACTTTTAAAAGTATTTGTAGTAATTTTAAAAGTACTTTATAAATAATCAGGTACAATGCCTGTGAGCTGCTACAGAAAAAGAAGAGTATGCCAAGAGTAGTGGTACCCAAATGTCTGAGGAAAACTTCTTTCTTCTGATAATTACATTTTATTCAACTTTTCGGCAATTAAAATGACACTTGATATTTTTTAGCTTCTATGTTCTGCATTTGAGAAAAACTGAAGCTGTTTATATATTCTCTTTATATTTAAAAATGAGTTTGTTCTTTTTTTTTTTTTTAAAAAAAAAAGAAAAAACCTCCACAGTTTTACTGATCCATAACAGCCACTGAAAGACTGATACCTTGATCAGGCAATAGCTTCTGCTGTCAAGGTTTGCATGGTAGAATAGAAGTGCTTAGTTTAAAGGCTTGTTTCTGTGACTTATTGCATGTTCTTTTGTTTTCAGACTTTTGATGCAAATGACCTGTATCAGGGACAGAATTTCAGCAAAGTTCTCAGCTCTCTTGTGGCTTTAAATAAGGTGACTGCAGGTAAGTAGACTGCTCTGTTTTGGTGCTCATTTACCATTGCCTTCAACTCGCATCAGTGTATGTTTATACCTCTTGCTATACACATGATAAAATGAACACGCGCAGCATTTTAGAAGAGTTTTTATTGAAGTTCATGTTGTTAAGACTTTGGCAGTCTTAATGGGTTTCTCTAGTCTACTATTCTGCAGAAGGAGGCTTTGCAGTGGGTCTAAGACTGGGCCTTTTAGCTGGCAAGAATTCTTAGAAAAAGGGCCTGTTTTTTTTTTGTTGTTTTTTGTTTTTTTTTTGGTCCCCCCCACCAGTTTGAAATACTAAAGTTGACTTTTGCTCCACTCTGTCATTCCCATGTTCGAACAATTTTGCCAAGGTTTTTGTCATTCCCTCCCCACTCTCCATTCCCAGCACCATCCTTTCTTGACAGTAACACAAGGATAGCCAACATCTTTGATCCCTTAAGCCATGCATGTTTCGTTTAGGTAGCAGCTAGAAGTCACGAACCACCTACCTCAAGTTCTTTGGTGGGAGAGAAAGAGCTGTAGAAACAGCGCATAGATGAGAGGTGTCTGTGCTTCTTTGTAGGGTGTGGCTGTGCTAAATGATGCCAACTGGACCCAAGGACAATCAAAAAATGTTAACATTGGTGGCCCTTTTTGGCTTCTTGCTGCTCCATGCTGGGGCTTTACACTGTCAGCAGCAAGTTCCAGTAATGGTCACCAGGTTAGATTCTGGTGAGAGACAGATTATTTAAAACTGGACTATACTCATCAGTTTTTATGTGAGGAGGAAAAGGAAGCTGATAGAAAAGTCAGTGGTGGATCAGAGGTGTTTTGTTTAATAGTAATATGATAAGTATCTTGTAACTTTTATAATACTCCTCTGGTCCATTACAACAGAGGGTTGGTTTTTTTTTTGTGGCTTCTTTTTTTCTTGCATCAGAAAACACCCCTTAGGAGTGAGTTTAACAATCAAATTATTAGTTCTAATAAATGGGCATGGAGCAATACCATTGACTTCTTTGAAGCCGCTCACACCAATTGAAGATAACTGCCTTTCATCTTAACTGCAAGTGCAAATGTAGACCATTTCAGTACATCTTTAAAACTACTGTACACTGACCATAGCTGTCTTTAAAGGGGAGAAAAAGTGTGGCTGTTTGGTCCAGACATCAATAGATGAATACCCACATCAAAAAGCCACAATTGCAGCTGGCTTAGAAAAGACCCAGGCTGATCCCTTTCATTGGAGGGGCGGCTGGTGGTGGTATGGTGTCGGGTTCCGGATTTAAGGTCCGCCTCTAAAGCAAATCTAGAAATAAAATGCAGACAGCCGCCCCCCCCGTCCGCCCCCCCCGAGAGAGAGAGACCCGCCTAATTAGTCAAAAAAGGAGCAAATCTAGAAATAAAATGCAGACAATCCCCGTCCCCTGCTCCCCGAGAGAGAGAGAGAGAGACCCGCCTAATTAGTAATTCCAGTGCAGCCCACGTGCGGCGTGCCTGGTTCAATGCAGACAGCCCGCGCGCAGGGCCCGCCAAAAATATAAATAATTCCAGTGCAGCCCACGTGCGGCGTGCCTGGTTCAATGCGAACACCCGGTATGCTTAACCTGCCTGCAGGTAAAGCACCCCCAAAAAATCCTGACCCGAAATATTAAAGATTCGTGATCCTTGAGTTCAGACAAAGCACAACCGAGGCACGGTATCAACAAACTTGGCTCTGACTTTATTAGGTCCAACACTGAGGCAACTCAATATTCAAGGAAAAGAAAGAGAGAGAGATAAAAGAAAGAAAGAAACAGAGAAAACAGTTGAAAGAGAAAGAAAAAGAAAATATTCACCACCCTGAGATCCAGCGGTGTCCTGCTTCCTACTTGGAAGATGGCGGTGAGGGTCCCACGTGTTGAAGTGATCCAGCCTCTTTTATAGAGTTTTTCGGCAGAGTCATGTGACTGGGAGCCGTCAGTCAACAGTTCGCACCAATCACAGGTCCGAAGGCGGGACATGTCTGGTTCCTGCGCCGTAGGATTGGTCCCTTGCCAGGCTGTCACCGGAGACACGCATCCGGAGGCGGGTGGAGGGCGGGCGCCTAGCTTATTGCGCCATCCCACGTTGCCAGGCTCAGGCATTCCAGGCAGCCGCCATAAGATGTCGCCCGAGCACGTGGTTTACGATTTCTGAGACAATGCTCAAAAGGAAGGGCCGGATTCCCACATATGGAAACCAAAAATCAAAACCACATGCAAACTGTGGTGTTGCCTCATTCCTAGGAGCAAGCAGAGCTGTGTAAATCTTCCTGACCAACTATTCTTCTAAACAATTGTCTTTAATTGGGTGACTGTTTAGAAAGCATTTTAGACTCTGTCTCCCTACTGTAGTACTGGAAGGTGGCTTTCAGATACACGTCTGGGTCTGCAAGAATTTCAGGTATACACAGGTTCTTCTGAGATGGGCCTTTCTGCAATGGAAGGAGTGTGAGTAATGAGCATGAAGACTGAAGAAAGGCTGCTATGGATATACACTCCATCAAAGTCTTAACTTTGGGAGGGGTGGGATCAAGGTACCAGTTGCTGTTTGTAGACAGATAAGGGGAGAGGAATTGGTATAGGGAAGTTGAGATAATGGTAGAGAAGAAGAAAGGATGTTACAAACCTGGAAGCCTTTGGATGGATGGAAGAGCGAAGCTTCTGAGAAAGTTAACCAAATTAATATTTGTCAGACATGCACGTTCTGTTGCCATTCAAGATTCTTGAGTTTTTAGCAGCAGAGTTAAATTTTTTCCTGACAATAATCCCATTGAGAAATTCATTGAACATGTTTATTTGGTATTTGAATGGAAACTTGAATGATTTTGTGGGATCTGCAAGCCTTTTAAATATATCAAAAGTTCAAATTGATTTGAAAGCATTCAGATATTATTGGTAAAAATACTTGCAATTTGCATGTGGTTTGTTTGTAATAATTTTCCTTCTTGTCAGCTCTAACACATGCAATTTCTAATTCACGCCTCAAAAGGTGCTTTTGTTGTTGGTGTATTAGCTCTGCTGTTGTGAAATAGAAAATTTTGGTAATCAGGCCACACTTAAATTCTGGGTAGTGTATTTTAGGGTTGCCCAAAGGCTGGAACACACTGCCATGAGTCAACCCGATCCTGTTTTCCTAGGTGAACTGTGTCAAGGTATAATGCTGGATTTGGTGGTGTGTCTGTTCTTCTACTTGACTGCAGTTAGGAAACATAGCAAACTGGGCACGGACATGTTTCAGATTACTTTTAATCCTGAAGTTCTATTAGTTACTGATGGTTACAGCAACTCTAAAGTTTTTCGGAGCATTACAATTAGCCATAAAATTATCACTTACAAACGAAGCCCATGATCTAGTCCCATTTATCTCCTGGTAGTGTGTGAAAACAAAGATGTATGTCCTTTCTGTAATGGACTATAATTACCAGTGTTTGTATTAATACAGTGGCCTTTAAATGCTTTTTAGGAAAGCAGGCTCACGAAGTGTGAGGTTTTTTATGACTTCAATGCGTAATGATACTATCAATACAAAATATGCAGCTTAATATGAATAGTTCTAATATTGCACTGTTTGACTAGGGAGTGTATATTTGTAGGGGTGTTTTTTTGTTTGAAGGATAATGGTTTTTGAAGGATAACAATGACTCATTTAAAAAGATGCACCTGAGGAAGGTGTTTTCCACTCTGTCACTGTGGAATTGGAGCATCCGTTGTCAACACTTCTGTGCCTGTTGTTAGTCTCAAACCCTTTCCCTCCTCCTGCATCTTGGCTGCTGTTAGATGCTGTGCTGAAGTTGAAAGGCTTTCCAGTTAAGAGGAATTGAGTTGTCCCTTCAGGTTTGACGTGGAACAGCAGATATGCCTTGTTCACCAGTCTCCTCATGGAACTGAGCCTGTATGTGTCATTTCCCTTGGACCAAAAATAACTTGGATTTGCATAATCATGGTCTACTTTAGTCTGAAAGTAACTCACAGGACACTGTAGTTGTGTGCGTGTACTGCTGATACAGAGGTCAAGCATTGGAAGCAAAGCAAACTACTAAGAGAGTAACAGAGGCATAAAACCCAGGAGAGCAGTTGGGAGGCTTGTGTAGTCTAGTGAGAAAAAACATCTAAGTTTGGGACAGAAAATACTGCATTGCTTTCAGGGCTCCTTGAAGCTCAGATGCTCCCTGAATGATTTCCTTGTATGTGGTAGAACATGAGGAAAAGGAACGCCTTGCCATACTTGTGCAAAGGAGTAATGTTTGTCTGCTGCAGCATGTCACCTGTGCAAGGGCCCTGGGAGCATCCCCCTCCTGGGGGTTTGGCTGGGGGAGCTGGTGCAGCAGGGAGCAGCCCCCGTCCTACCATAATGCTGGCAGGGGCTCCCAGCAGCCCTGTGGGAGGCCATGACCAGCACTGACCTGTGCCCTTAGGAGCCACTTCCGGTGCAGTCTGGCTCCTACCTGACTGTGTTTTGCTAATCTGCACGAGGACACCCCACCCGCAGGTGGACCAACAGCCTGTCCCCAGGGAGGTGCTCGATGTCTGGGGCTGGGGGTGCCCCAGCTGCCCCGCTCCTGGCCAGGGTGGTGGGATGAGCCCTTCCCTACTGCCCCCTCGATGCCTCCCAGCCCCCAGGAATGCCAGCTGCACCCTGACAGCACCTAACGCTGCCCGTCAGATGAACATCTCACAGACGCATGTGCTGCTTGGAGTAGAGACAGATGAAAGAGGGGAGAGGTTTGAGGGCGTGTTGTTTTTTCGAGCAAGCAGCTTTCTTCCTTTCTACTCCTTCTATCCCTCCCCCCTCCCTCCAAAGAAGAAGAAATAGCTTAGTTGGCAAAAAAGGGATGAGACAAAGGAACATAGGAAAAAAGACAGTGGAAGGAATGTTTTAATTGAGAAGGAGATGGTGGTGGTGGGGGGGAAGAGCTAAGAAACAGATGTGGCTGGCTTTACTTCAAGCAAGTTTTATGCATTTGAAATTTTTGGCCACTAGCTAAAATGATGCTGGTTAATTACCTTTAAATAGACTGGTAGTGAGAAGGAATGGAGAAATACAACCCTAACCCTCTTCTTACACAGCTCAAATTGTTTTCCTGTCTGTGTAGGGAAGAAATTGCCAGTGTCTCAGGATTTCAGATCACTTCTTACTATAATTTTTTTTAAATCTTGAATTATTGAGCAACTACAGATATATCGAATCTGCTTTAAGCACGTGAGTTTTACAGAAGTAGGCAAAAGTTATATGCAGATTTCTCAAATTGTAATATCTACTTTTTTTTCCCCTCCTACAGACATAGGGCTGGGCAGTGACTCTGTATGCGCACGTCCCTCATCTCATCGGATAAAATCTTTTGATTCTCTGGGATCCCAGTCTTTACACAGTAGAACTTCAAAACTCTTTCAGGGACAGTATCGGAGTTTGGTAAGTTCTAGAAGAAATGAAACATGCTGCGGTGTGATTTTTTTTTTTTTTTTTTACGAGATTTATAAGTAAACAGTAGTGTAGTAAAGTAACTGTTTTGTCCTTTCACCTCTGTATTTCAAGCCTGTGACATTCTATTTTTGCAGCTTTTCTTATGATGTTCCAAAATACATGCAGCTTTCTGTGAACTTCTAAATACTTTTTTCCTCGCTTAACCACTCCATGTTGTCTGCATACGCAGTATCTTCCTGGATTTATTCCTTACTTTTCAGAATAAGGACTTGCTTTTTCAAAGGCAAAAATCTAATTTTCTCCGTGTCCATGAGTTTAGGGATGGTGACTGAAAAATATGCAAACCTCGGCAAACGTGGCATTTCTAATGTTGGAAGTATTAGTAGTTACTCTTGTTTTCTTCTATGTTTCAAGGTGAATCCTTCAGCTAGCCTTCAGGTAGCCGGTATGGGGAATTGTTTCACAGTACAGCCGAAATCAAGATGGAATACTGTATTGAAACTCTACTGTGATGAAGGGTGGTTTTAGTGATGTTTGCAAGGAGGGTTTGGATCCCTACTGTAAACTACTTTTTCTGTGCTTGAAGGTGGCTCTTTTGAACTGTGTGATGATTGCTATGTGAAACTTTAAACACAATACTCTGCTTAAGCTTTCTTAGGTGTGGTTTGATGTGTTTTCTCTCTAGCAGAGCCAGTGCAAGTTCTTGCCCTAGGCCACTAATTCCAGCTCCCACTCTGCTGTTCACCACCCACTCGGTTTTGCTGATGCAGATGTTTGTGGGACTAGCTGTTAGCTGGATTACTGAAGTATTTAAGTATTTCTACCGCTTTGGTGATCTGAGCAGCTTTGCAGAAAGTTGCAAAGGGGCAGAGAAGTGCAAGAAGGAGCGAAAGAGAGGTAGTAGCCAAACCCGTGAAATTCTTAGTTTGGTTTTGCTGCTGTAGATGATCAGTTTGGAACTGTTCTCGCCAAATTTGTACTCCCTGTCCTCTACTGGAGAGCCATACTGGCAGAGTAAAGAGACTAGCTGATGTGACTGTGCAATGTTGCTGCTTATTTTGCAGCTTTTTACTGTTTACTAAGGCAAAACTTTTTCTCTTGTTGAACAGTCATAGCAGATGAAAGCTCATGATGTACAAGCAGAGGACTAAGACAGAGGCATTTGTTTGAAAATGTGCTGATCTAATTGTTGAACATTATGACTTACAGGATCTTGGGGCTTTCTACATGTTTTCAAAGTTGTGTTTGCCCTCATTTTCCTACAGTTTCTCAGCCACTAAAAGTCTGATTGTTAAATTGAGTTGTGATACAGTAATATGATTGCTGTGGATCTAAATAAAGCTGACATGTTACATGATCCCAGTGACCTTACACAGTACATCTTTTAATCATCTCGACTATACAGACAACATGTAGGTGAAATTCTGCTACCTGTATAGCTGACTAGGATTGCTTACACAGTCATTTTTTTAGTTATACAGGTATTGATCCTTACTTATGATAGAGACAGACATGATTTATAGTCCTGTTCTCTCAGTTCCAGTGCAATGGATTGTATTTGGATTACTTAAAGCTGCCCAAGTATGCTTTTTTTAGCATAAAAGTTTGTCCTAACTCTCATGAAATGCTTCTATAATGCAGATATTCAAAATTGACATCCAGGAACAAAATGCTGAATTTGAACATCGTTCATTTGAAAGAAGTAATCATTAACATTTAGTTGTTACGATAGAGCGATAATCTGCCTTCACATCTGTGGTAGAGGATGAGCATATAGATATATATGGACAGCTGCAAGTCTGACATGCTGCAGACTTGCAGCTTTGCTAACCTTGAGGCAAATGATTTACGAATACTTATTCAAGGTAAACTGCATAACTGTTTTGTAGGTTTTGTGGAAGGACACTGTCCTTCGCCATTGGCAGGCCACGGAGACTTGCACGTTCAGGTGTGGCAGCTTCCAACCAGATCTGTTACAGGGAAAAAAAAAAAAGTTTTAAGCTGCAAACTATTTATATCCAGCATTAAATTAAATCCAACTCAGTTCTGCTCTCCTCCCAGCCCAGAAAGTTTTAGGAAAAAACTCTCTAATGTAAAGCTGTTGTTTCCTTGTAATTGCCAAAGGCGGTTTCAATTTATACTATATATAGAAAATAGAATTGATTTTTTGGGGAGTAAGAATTATTCTCATTTTAGCTCTGTTACCTCCTTCTGATTTGAAGGGGCTGTAATCAGACAATATACTCCTTGGACTGATACAAATGCATAGCTTAAAAATGACAGAAATACTGGAAAAAGCAAATCATCCCTTACAAATGCTTAGAGTAAAAATGTGTGGGGAGTGTTGTTATGTGGAGGAGAGGCTATTTCCATTTTATGGATACTTCTGTTTTGTTCATGGAATAATTGTTTAAATCTCTAACTTGCTTTTTTTGTTCTTTGTATTCTCACTTACTAGGACATGACAGATAACAGCAACCATCAGTTGGTGGTGAGAGCAAAATTTAATTTTCAACAGACAAATGAAGATGAACTTTCTTTTTCAAAAGGAGATATTATTCATGTTACAAGAGTGGAAGAAGGAGGCTGGTGGGAAGGAACTCTAAATGGCAAAACAGGGTGGTTTCCAAGTAACTACGTACGAGAAATAAAATCAAATGGTGAGTTTTGAAGGAGAGCATATTTGCACAAGTTCTTGCTTTGGGTAGAGGTTGATTCTTGGTTGATTCCTCAAAAATTGTAATGCTTTTTGTTTAAGCTTGACTGTATTTACTGAACTTCATTCACAGCAATCATTAATGCTTAAGAACTCCTACTCCCCCACCCCAGTTCGCTATATAGAGTGCTCTAGGACTTTCAAATGAACAGTAAGCATGCAGAAAACTCCCCCATGCTGTTTGCTTGTCTGTCTGTCTCTGTCACAGTTGGGCTGCTGACTTCCTCAGTCTGAATTCCTAGAATGCTGGATTTTGGCTCTGATGCTGACATACTTTGAATTGGTGCTTTGGGTTGAAATAGTGAGGGATTCTCTTTAAAAAAACAAAACAAAACAACAAAAAACTACACTAAAAAAATCTCTAAACATGTCCCATTACTTAGAAGCAAACAAACACAGGAAAAATCCTCAATTCTACTGAAATCTACTAAAAGTTAGAGGTGGTTTTTGAAAGATAATGTATTCATAATTTTTCTTTTTTGTTTATGTGCCTTCCACTTTTCTTTACACAGCATTCACGCTTCCACTGAAGTTTTATTTTGAACTTCGTACAGTGAAGGTGACTTCTGTAAATGTCATCTTCATGACTGAATATCAGAACTAACATTGCTTTTTAATCCATCAGGACCTTGACATGGGTGTTATCATCTATTTATTTTTTTTTGGTCTCCTTCCTGTCTCTGCTTGCTTTCAGAGGTTGGGGATAAACCTGGTAGGATAAAACTACCCAGGGACTCTGAGAGGCTTTACCACTCTTTCCCTTGTTACAGCTCCAATCAAAATACACATATTTTGGGCTGTACTAAAATCATTGGCATGACTTTTTTTTTTTTTTTTTTTAGGCAGCCATATTGATGTGTGATTGCAGACTGTAGTTGTGAGGGTAAAACTCCATTTTTAAACTTATTCTTTTTCCTCCAGTTGCATCCTATTTTCTTCCTTGATTTGCTATCTACAGTCCGTTTTTGCAGAACGCTAGAGTCTTAGGTCTGTAACTTCATTGTCATTTTCAACTACATCCTCTTAGGCATAGTCATGATGTAAGACTTGGCTTTAATGTTCTTCAGAGATCTCTCAGTTGAGGCTTATCCTGAAAATAAATTCCTGAAGCCTGTTTTTTCTTGACTGTAGTGTTATAGCAGTCTTTTTCAGCCATTATTACTATCTTGTCCCATCGTAATTCATTTAAAACATTGCTGTGGAGGTCTTGCTTGGATTTCATCAGTTTTGATCTCTTCTGACTCCTGAGACTGGAACCTGGGTCAGCAGTTAGGCTCCAGAATGAAAGTAGCATTTAACAGTGAACATACGAGAACCACAAGTTGTAAGCAACTGAAGCTGAGGTGATGGTTGTTTTTTTTAAGAATACTTCACTTGTGTGAAGTAGGTCTCCTAAATAGGAAAGCCAGCAAGCTGTGGGGCTGAGGCTGGGACCAAGTGCAGTTTGATTCTTGCCAGTCCTTGCAACCCTGTCTGATTCCTGGTGGCTGAGGCTAACTGCTTCCAGTTCCTGGTTTAACTTTCACTTCTCACCATCAGAAAAGTTTTCTGCTAAGCTCTTCTTTTCCCTCTGCTGTATAGGTATGTTCCCTGTGCTACAAGGGCTTCTGCAAGACTTCTTGCATTCTTGGAGCGCTCTCTCATATGCTCAGTTGCTCCTATGGAAGGGTATATGTGCCTGTGCTTTTCTCCTTCTTGGGAAGTTGAGTTCATTGCTTTGTTTTTTGTGCATTTACTGACTGTTATAAAGTTAAAATGACTGACCTGTAGCTCTCTAGCTTTCTCTGTTCTCCTCCTCCTTTTTTAAAGACAATTACTCTCTTTGGCCTTTTCCAGTACTTTATGGAACTTCACTTGTGCTCTGTGGTTTCAAACATGCATGTAGTTAATTCTCTTACTGCCACATCAGCACAGCAGTTACTGTTTAATTTATCAAAATACTAGTTTTAACCTGGTTTTATGCCTTTGTAGGTATGTCTTGGAATTGTCTGAAGTTGACCTTTTTATAATGAGGATGGGTGGCTGGTAGAAGGAAGCATGACATATTAAGAGCTTCTTGATGTCTATTAATAACTCTTTTTTTTTTTCCCTATTGAGTTGCAGATCAGCTCTCCCCCTTGATGTGTGTATGCTATGGAATATTTTGTTGCTACTACCCTTGTGTCAATGTTGTATTTCAACTGGTGAACTGACTTTTTCTAGTTAGTTTTGCTTCTTTGTGTGTTTGAGGTCACTATAGTATTTGTGATATTTGATCATGTCAATTTGCATCAACTTTTCCTGTTCTTCTTTTGAGAAGCCCATAATTTTTAAAGGGTTTGTCATTCTTGCGAGCTTCTTCCCCTTACGTTGTCACTAGTGTGAAGTCTTTTTTTACCTATATTTTGAAGTTTACTGAATACTTCTTACTTGAAGTTCATTGCTCTCATTTTGCTTCTTTTCTTGGTTGTTTCCATGAGATTTGTTATGAACGCTTCTATTCTGAACTGATTTCTGCTTTTTGGGTATTGCTGAAGGTTCTAGAGAGGGGCTTTTCTGTAATTCTCCTCCCTTCAGTATCACAGAATCACAGAATCAATCAGGTTGGAAGGGACCTCTGGGATCATCAAGTCCAACCGCTGCCCTTGCACCACCCTGTCAACTAGATCATGGCACTAAGTGCCATGTCCAGTCTTTTCTTAAACACATCCAGAGATGGTGACTCTACCACCTCCCTGGGCAGCCCATTCCAATGTCTAATAACCCTTTCTGAAATTCTTCCTAATGTCCAACCTGAACCTCCCCTGGTGAAGCTTGAGGTTGTGTCCTCTTGTCCTATCGCTAGCTGCCCGGGAGAAGAGGCCGACTCCCACTTCACTACAACCTCCCTTCAGGTAGTTGTAGACTGCAATAAGGTCACCTCTGAGCCTCCTCTTCTCCAGCCTAAACAACCCCAGCTCCCTCAGCCGTTCCTCGTAGGTCAGACCCTCCAGACCCTTCACCAGCTTGGTTGCCCTCTGGACTCGCTCCAACACCTCAACATCTTTCTTAAAGCGCGGGGCCCAGAACTGGACACAGGATTCAAGGTGCGGCCTCACCAGTGTCGAGTAGAGAGGGACGATCACTTCCCTAGACCAGCTGGCTACACTATTCCTAATAGAGGCCAGGATGCCATTGGCCTTCTTGGCCACCTGGGCACACTGCTGGCTCACATTTAGCCGGCTGTCGATCAGCACCCCCAAGTCTCTTTCTGCCGGGCCGCTTTCTAACCACTCTTCCCCCAGCCTGTAGCGCTGCATGGGGTTGTTGTGGCCGAAGTGTAAGACCCGGCACTTGTTCTTGTTGAACCTCATGCTGTTGGTCTTAGCCCATCTATCTAACCTGTCCAGATCCCTCTGTAGAGCCTTCCTACCCTCCAGCAGATCGACACTCCCGCCCAGCTTGGTGTCATCTGCAAATTTGCTGAGGGTGCACTCAATCCCTATGTCTAGGTCATCTATAAAGATATTGAACAGCGCCGGCCCCAGAACTGAGCCCTGGGGAACACAGCTAGTGACCGGCCGTCAGTTGGACTTTGCCCCATTCACCACCACTCTCTGGGCTCGGCCATCCAGCCAGTTTTTAACCCATTGAAGAGTCCACCCATCCAAGCCCTGGGCAGCTAGTTTGTCTAGGAGGATGCTGTGGGAGACAGTGTCGAATGCCTTACTGAAGTCTAGATAGACTACATCCACAGCCCTGCCCTCATCTACTAAGTGGGTCACTTTGTCATAGAAGGAGACCAGGTTGGTCGAGCAGGACCTGCCTTTCATGAATCCATGTTGGCTGGCCCCGATGCCCCGATTGTCCTGCATGTGCCGTGTAATGGCACTCAGGATGATCTGTTCCATCACCTTGCCTGGCACCGAGGTCAGGCTGACAGGCCTATAGTTCCCTGGATCATCCTTCCGACCCTTCTTGTAGATGGGCGTTACATTTGCTAATTTCCAGTCAGCTGGAATTTCTCCAGTTAACCAGGACTGCCGGTAGATAATAGAGAGTGGTTCGGCAAGTTCGTTTGCCAGTTCCTTCATTACTCTGGGGTGAATCCCATCCGGGCCCATAGCCTTGTGGGTGTCCAACTGGCACAGCAGGTCACTAACCGTCTCCTCCTGGATCATGGGAGGTTTACACAGCCCCCCGTCCCTAACTGCAGGCTCTGGGGGCCAAGTCTCCTGAGGACAACCGGTCTTGACATTAAAGACCGAGGCAAAGAAGGCATTGAGCACCTCTGCCTTTTCCGCATCCCCTGACACTACACTACCCTCCTCATTCAGCAAGTGGTGGAGGCTCTCCTTGACCCTCCTTTTGCTGTTAATGTATTTGTAGAAACTCTTTTTGTTGTATTTGACCATAGCAGCCAAATCAAGCTCTAATTGAGCTTTGGCCCTTCTAATCTTCTCCCTACACGACCTGTCAGCGTCCCTATAGACCTCCCAAGTTACCCGACCCTTCTTCCAGAGCAAGTAGGCTCTCTTTTTTTCCTTAAGTTCTAGTCTAAGTTCCCTGTTTAACCAGGCCGGTCTTTTTCCCCAACGGCTTGTCTTCCTACACACCAGGACAGCCTGCTCCTGAATATTTAGCAATTCCCTTTTGAAGCATGTCCAGTCTTCCTGGACTCCTTTGCCCTTCAGGACCAACTCCCAAGGGATTTGATCCACCAACCTCGTAAACAGGCTAAAGTCAGCCCGCCGGAAATCTAAGGCAGAAGTTCTGCTCTTGCCCCTCCTTATTTCCCCCACTATCGAAAGCTCTAACATTTCATGGTCGCTACTCCCAAGACGGCCACCGACCCTCACATCTCCCACTAGTCCTTCTCTGTTCACAAACAACAGGTCAAGCAGGGCCCCTCCTCTAGTGGGCTCATTTACCATTTGCATGAGGAAGTTGTCCTCCACACATTTGAGGAATCTCCTAGATTGCTTCCTCTCTGCCATGTTGTATTTCCAGCAGACATCCGGCAAGTTGAAGTCGCCCACGAGTACAAGGGCCGGCGACCGGGCGGCTTCTGACAGCTGCTTATAAAACGCCTCATCCGCCTGCTCATCCTGGTTGGGTGGTCTATAACAGACTCCCACCGTAATGTCTGCCCTGCCGACCTTCCCCCTGATCTTCACCCATAGACATTCAACCTTGTCATCCTCATCATCTTCCTCAATTTCGACACAGTCCAAGCACTCCCTAACATACAGCGCTACCCCACCGCCTCTCCTGCTTCGCCTGTCCCTCTTAAAGAGCTTATAGCCATCCATAGCAGCACTCCAGTCATGAGAGTCATCCCACCACGTTTCTGTGATGGCAACCACATCATAACCTTCCTGCTGTACAGTGGCTTCTAGCACTTCCTGTTTGTTGCCCATACTGTGTGCATTGGTGTAAACGCACTTCAGCTGGGCTAGCGGCCTTGCCCCCGACGCAGGCCTGTCGCCCCTAGGTTCATTTGTGGTTGCCCTGGTCTTATCCCCCTCCCCCATCGAACCTAGTTTAAAGACCTCTTGATCAGCCCTGCCAGCTTCTGGGCCATAACCCTTTTCCCCTTCTGACTCAGCTGTTCCCCATCCAGCATAAGCAGGCCTGGAGCTGTGAAAGCCGCCCCGTGGTCAACGAACCCAAAATCCCACCTACAGCACCAGTCTCTTAGCCACATATTAATCTGTTGTACTTTCGTAGTCTTTTCCCTATTTTCACCAAACACCGAAGGAATTGAAGAGAATATAACCTGTGCACCTATCCCCTTCACCAAATGCCCCAGGGCCCTGAAGTCCCTTTTGATAGCCCTGGGACTTCTCTCTTCAATCTCATCCCTACCCACCTGGAATACTAATAGTGGGTAGTGGTCAGAGGGCCTCACCAGTTCGGGAATCCTCCTGGCAACATCCCTTACCCGAGCCCCAGGGAGACAGCAGACTTCCCTGTATCAAAGCGCATTGCCACTGTGTCCTGAGGTTGGACTTCCTTTTTCCACTGTCCTTGTTGACACAGGAATGTAGTGCTGTTTACCACAAAGCTGTGAAGTTACATGATGGCTCTGGTGAGTGTTCATGAGAAGTTTCATCTAGGTTTTATGTATGGGTTGACAGTCGTGGTTGCTGTTTTTTGCTAGTCTTCATTAGAGTGGTTGACATTTCTTGAGTTGATGGTCTTTCACTGTCCATTTTTCTTGATTTCCTGGCAACTATATATACCTCACTTGAAGATTTTTCTAATTCAGAAATGTTTTAACTGCCTTCATACTTTGAGCATGAGGTTAAAACACAAGTGCTTTTTTTTTTTCCTGATGTGTTTTAAAATAAGTTAGTAGCACTTGCTTTCTTGCAAGCTTAAATTCAAAATGTGTTTTCTGTCAGTGTTATAATTACTTGATTTTAAAAAGATCAGGATAGGATTGTTGAAATACTTGCTCTTGATTAAGGTGTATTTATGAACAAAATGCTCATTCTGGACATCTAATCAGTTTTCAAAATACTCTGTAAAATGTTCTGGCATCGACAGTATGACTCCACCCTTCTTTCTTCTCTCAAATGTGGCTCAAAATACTACAACTAGTTAGAAATTCTGTACAGGCAACATTGTGCATTATCATTTTTGATGATGTGTTATTTGGAGAGCTCCTGGGAACTGGTGGGTTTGATTAAATAAATCCCTTCAGTCTGCTGGAACCTGACTTAGGCAAACTGGGTAACAGAAGAAAGGAAAGAAGTTCTTTATGCATATTTGGTTTTGTTTTAATTATCACAAAATTCATAGGCATTAGATATTTAGTTAAATGGATATTTGTTCTAAATTAAAATCCCCTAATGTTGGATAACAGTATATTTGTAATCTTAGCTTGTGTGGTTGCTCTGAAGTTAGATGTTCAAGGAAAAGAAGAAAGACCTGCTTAGTAATGGGAACTGCCTTTACCCACGTTGCTTTCTGAAAGATTTTTAGAAGAAAGGTAAACTACATTACATGTTATTGCACAAGCAGAGCATGTTACATGATAAGGTACCTCAGCGTAGTTAAAACATTGTAAAGCCGTGCCCATGTTTACTGCCTTGTAACTTGTTTGCTTGGCTATGCCAGAGTGATCAGTGGTAGCACAGAATGATAATACATGTATGAGGCAAGCTACAAATGGTTGTAGGACAGATAAGAGATTATTGAGCAAAGCACAGCATTTAGTTTTCTTAGGCTTGACAATGACTCTGTATTTTTTGGAAAGTAGATTTGGTTGAGTTGGAAAATGTGTTTTATTTTGCTTTTGAGTGTGTGTTTTCTTTCCTCCTCCCACCCCTGACCCAAGGGGAAAAGGAGGATTTGTTTGAAATTCTGGTACTTAGAATCAAAGTTACAAATAGAAGAAAAAATGAAGTAGTAGTTTCTTTTCAGATGTGCCTACACTGTAAGGTTCAAAAAGATGGTCCATTTCTCTCTCGCTCCCTCCCTGTGTGTGTGTTTTAATTTCCCTTTTTAAACTCTGTAATATCTTGCCTTTTTTTTCCTAACGTTCTTTGATCACTAGTCAGGAAGTACTTTGAAATGAGAAGACTTTATTTTTATCCTGCCGTACAGTTACACATGACAGAGGGTAAAAGATTTATACTGTGTAAACTTGTTAGATATTTGACAGTGTGGCCTTATTGAGTTGGTTTTTTTTTCCTTACATAAAACAGAGCAGGGAGGAGTGAAGGTGTAGGCAGAGTCTTGTCTCTTACATTGCTCCTCCTGTCTCATGCAGTATAGAGATTTTGAGGCTTAGTTTTGAGAGGCTTAGTTTTTAGAGTTCCCTTGTGATGAAGAGAATAGAGGTTAGGCAGAATGGGATGTGCTTGCTTAGCTACTGTCAGATGTTAATCAGATTTTTAAAAAAAATCACATGGTCACTTGCTGGGTTTTATCAAAGTGTAATCCAGTTAAATGGCATGAGATTCTGCAGAAGGGAGTACAACTTTGAAAAGTTACATTTGAGATGTCACAAACTTTATTCTAATTCTTCACAGAAATTAATGTGTCATTACTGTCCTGGTCTCTCTTCTGATACGCTTTCTTGACAGTTGTGTTAGTATCAGGCCCAGTGCAGATTACAGTGTTAATGGTTCTTCTGGTTAGATGTTAAAAATAATTAAAAAAAAAAAAAAATCACAGTGGGAAAAGGCCAGTGTATAGTGGAAGAGTGGAGTATTTCCTGTTCCCATCCTGTGGTGCACGAGAGAAGGAGAGATACACTTTTAGCTTCAAAAAAAAAAAAAAAAAAAAAAAAAGATAAAAAAGAGAAAAAGGAAAACCACCAAGAATGCTAGCTCTCCTATCCCCAGCCGTGTGTGCTTGGAGGGGTATTCCGTTCTCTTGTCAAGTGTTATGCTACAGGCATGAATAAAATAGAGTTTGGGACAAGTGAATACTACTAGGGAAGAAGTGTTAGTAGTGTCAGTGTTGCAGAGTGGAGTTAACAGTGATGCCTGAACCAGGAACAAGTTTAGGTCTGTCTTCCTGGTGTTGGACTTGAACCAATTAGCCTTGAGAGACAGAGCTTGCTTGTAGAACTTCACTAATAGGGAGCATGGAGTTTTTGGTGTCCCGACTGGCACATTTTTTTTCCTGGACTGTAGGATGAAATAGTCTGGATCAGATGTTTGCATCTTGATTACATACACCATAGCCTAGTAATAGAATCACCTGGTGGTGGTGATCTTGCAGCAGTACAGTTGAAGTGTTTTAGTAAAGTATGTCCTGAAGGAGTGCTTTGTGGAGTAGACTGTTGTGTGAAAAAGAGTATGACATAAACTGGAGACATGGCAGAAGGAGAGATAGGAGGAAATGTGAGAATGACAAGTAATTTGAAGGCGAATAAAAAATACTTGCATATTAATGGAAAGGGAATGAAACAAAACATTGGGAAGGACTGGGTAAATTGTCCTTTTACAGTCACTTAGGTAGATGTTTGTGAAGGATAAGATAACTTCATTTCAGACAGTTCATGGCATCTTATGTACTGCTTAGGGAAAGGTTAAAGAAGCAGCTGCTCTTAAGTTGTTTTGGTTCTACTGAGAATAACTATTTGCTGGAAGAATAATGTTAAGAAGCCTGTGCCAACCTCCCTCTCCACCCAAAGATGATTTGTTAAGTGAATTCTATCTGGTTAATCACTAGCTGCTAGCCACTTCAAAGCATTATCAAGTGTAGCTGGGTACAGTTGAATGTAATGCTTTGATCAGGAAAGAAACTGACAGTGAACTTACTTCTTGGTTTCAGTCATCAGCTGGATACCTCTCTTTCAGTACTTGAGCAGAGCTTGTTTGCTATGGATATGATTATATGCTGTGCATGTTTTTGTTGTGTTTTCAGTGTTAATGTAACAGACTTACATTGGGACTGGGGGAAGAGTAGTGAGAAGGGAAGAATCTTCCATATGGGAAAACTTGGTGTCTGGCTCAAATTGCTCTCTTCCAGTGCTCTGATAAACAGAGCTTATATGTTGGAGTGGGCAAGGTGCTAGGATTTTGCTTATGTT
This sequence comes from Nyctibius grandis, assembly GCF_013368605.1. Lineage (NCBI taxonomy): Eukaryota > Metazoa > Chordata > Aves > Nyctibiiformes > Nyctibiidae > Nyctibius > Nyctibius grandis. The sequence goes on along the minus strand of NC_090659.1, from coordinate 58,450,246 downwards.
TTCAAAACCTATGGACTTCATAGACAATGGACATATAAGACCTTTATATGTTCCCAGTATGCTGAATGGGGGTGACACCTGCTTGAAATGTTTAATGAATGATGCTATATGTTTGCAAAAGTACTCTGGTATTCTTTCATGAAGGATAGTAAATAACACTTATCTTTGTTTATGCTAAGAAAGTGATTTCTTATCTGCAAGACCAGGATTTTCTTCTGTGTAATGCATTGTGCAATAAGCTAATTGCAACAAGACTGTTTCTTATTCTTCCTTATGAAGCAAGGCAGTGCTTGAAGGCAGAATACCAGACATGATGGACAGCTGGAGCGATTTGCTATGTCTAATTCTGTGTTCCTACAATAGAAATGGCCTTTGCATTTTAAAAGCTGAATGTTGATTATGGCTGTTCAGGCAAAATGATTTGAATGTGTGATTCTTCTTTGTGTCCTGTTCTTAAATCTGAATTTGATGGTGTCTCTGATAAATAACTGAATCAGCTGAACAGCTGGTAATATAAATGACTACAGATTTCAGTAAAAATTCTCCCTTCAGCAGCTTAAGTGAAGAAAAAGTTAGGGGAAGAGATGTATTTTTACACCCTTTAAGATAGCAAAGTAGCTGGAAGATGAGCCAGATTTCTATGACCAGCCAACTTTCTCCACATTACCAAGGGTCAGAGATTTGTGATAAAATTCAGTGACAAGTATTTGCGTTTTTCCTTAAATAATTCTGGTTTCTCCTTTCATGCTTTTGGGCACATGATTAATAAATCTTTAGGTATTTAGTGAACCTGAAAGTCACTATAAATTGTAGGATAAGTCAAGAGCTTCCACAGAGAATGAAAGCAAATTACCAAGTTTGTGTAAATTACATCATTTTCATCATTCAGTACGAAGAAACAAGTTGTAATTGTCCTGTAAATTAGTAGCATTTTATATAAATATATAAATGAGTAGCTGTGCATACAGCATGACTTTAGGTGCTTCTTTCACATTGAGTGTTTAATGACAAATCTGCTTGGATTTATGGTTTTGTTTTAAGTAGATGGGAAGAGTCCTGTCATTTGGAATTACTTGGCTGTATAGCAGAGCACGTACATACTGCAGGGCTGGTGGCTGAGAGCATCCCAGCTGAATAACTGCTGGGGCTAATGCTGGGTTTTTGTGCTGTCAGTTTACAGCTGACTGAGGGGGCGTGTGTGCGGGGGATATTAACCAAAAGGATTTTACTGTAATCTCTGAACATGGTCAGGAGAAATGTTTTGCCTATGTTTGGCAGTTTTAAGACCGTATTGTATTTTTAGAATAGCTTCTTTGAGGAGAGTTCCAGTGCAATACAGAGAAAATCCCCTCAAAGATACCACATGCGTGCTCTTGGAGTCTGAGCTGCTCCTTATGAGCTGCTGGCTGAAGTCTCAGGTCCAGCTGGCCTGCCCAGTGCTCCTCACACTGGAGATGAACAGGTGGCCTGCATCTGTGGTAAGTTCACCTGAGAATGCAACATCCATGATGCTGCAGCTGGGCAGCCTGAAGAAGTGCTAAGTTACCCAGGATACAGTCCAGCAGAGGCTGGTACCACAGGGACTGTTCTGCTTATGGTGGTGTTTCCCTGGTCAGCTTTACTGTCCATGGGAATTTCCCATAGCTGGCCCTTAGCTTGGCTGACCGGGCTTCTTCTGGAAAGGCAGGTCTGTATTTGAGACTTGCGTAATTTATTCTTAGTGGCTTGAGGTATCAGGTTAACTAGAGTTAAATTATTCATATATCTTTATTAAAATGTGTTTGAAACAGGAGCTTGCTTTTAAAATAAAGGTAAAACTTTCAGTAGGTGTGTTTTGGTGGTGCTTTTGTTTTTTGACAATCTGCCATTTTATTGTCTGGATATAAATTACTCAAATGTTTATTTGAAATTTGCCTATTAGACAAGCCTACTTATTTAAAAAACAAACCAAAACACCGTAATGTCCTGATAAATGCAGTCTCACAAGCATTCTCAGTTGGTTGTGTGCGAAGTCAAAAAGAGATGCTGTAAATCTTACTTGCTGTTTCTCCAGCCTGCAGGACCATGCTTTTGATTGTCTCTCCCCTCATCTTTGCTCCTTTGTGATTGACTTCGAGCAATGGCTTTAGGAGTGTGTTTTCTGTGCCTCTCCATTCTGGGAGCCAGCACTCGGGTAACTCTCAGGACTGTTGTTTTGATCTTGCAGACTTACGTTGTCCTTCCAGAAGGAGCGTGCATTACTTAGGGGTAGATTCACTGGGGGATTATAGGAAGGATTGCATTTATTGTTATGATGGACTCTTTCTCAAGTGCATAAGCATTTTTAATTTTACTTCATGAACAATAAAAGAAAATTTGTTTTAAAAGATGATTTTCTGGGATAGGTATCTGGTAAGTCACTCCACTACTTGTATAGTGTTTTGATTCTCTATTTCAACCAGACTGAGTGTAATGTCCTATCTCTGCTTTGTTCAGCCTTTGATTGGTTACTTACATTTACCGAGTTCATTAAACTTATATTAAAACTTAATACTACTTTTGTTTGAAAGTGTGTGTAGTGTTTGGAAATGCCTGTTGTGTGATGTCTTTTTTTTTTAAATTGCAGTCTGTGATAATGTGGTTTGTTGTTTGGTTTTTTTTTTTAAACAATTTTGGAAAAGCTGATTTTGTTGACTGACTTTCTGGTTCCAGGAAAAAGAATGAGAGTTTTTCTACTTGCCTTCATTGAGGCTACAGTTTCATTCATTGTGAACATGTGAACATATGAACCATTTTGATTCTTTACCAATAATTTCAAGCACAAGTATGTACATTTCTCAGTGAAGCACTATTTTCACTGTATCTTATGATAAATATTTTAAAGCGGTTTGTTTGACCTCTAGTGATGAGCTATGAAATTGCACTCCATTGACATAAAAATATCTTACATTTCAGAAAAACCGGTCTCCCCCAAATCAGGTACATTGAAGAGTCCACCTAAAGGCTTTGATACATCTGCAATTAACAAAAGCTATTACAATGTGGTGAGTGATCCTTTTTCCTCCATGTGAGCTGTTATATAGAGTACTAGAATGTTATTTAACTAAATACTCTTATCTGCACAAAAAATTGGCAGTCTTGTCAGAGCCTTAGTGCCAAAGCTAGACAGGGGTTTTAGTGAATTCTCATATAAACAAGATCATTATTAGTTTAATAGAATATCACACATACAGATTCTTAAGCATGACGCAAAATTATGGTTTAAAGTAAGTGAATAATAGGCATTTCTGTAATGTATTTTGCTCATTTTATTTACTTTGCTAGTTGTTAATTTCCTTTTTCCTCCCTTATCCCCCAAATATGCAATCAGTGTTCTCCAGTCTCCATGAATTAATGAAATTCTGCTGTGTTAAAATGATCAAGAATGTTATTGCCCTTTTTGTTGAACAAGAGAGTGAACATTTTGAATTAATTTGCCCCCTTTGTATTCATGCTTATAAATCAACTCAATTATTAACTTTGGGAACCTCTGCCTTACACTGAGGGATAGATTTCACAGGCAAAGGGACATAGCCAGAGTCAGCCTTTAACATACCCTCAGCAATTCTTAAGCTAGACCTCAGACCTCTTTAGTAGATGCATGTAAGAAACATACCAAACTGTCTTTAAAGGTGGTTTGTAACCATTTTGAGAATCCTTTATTTACTAACAGATACCTTGGGAAGCCAAAAGCATCTTACTGTTTTTGTTAACCACTGCTCCCTGCTGGTGTAAAACCAAAACACGAGGTTTCTTTCCCTTTTCTTTGAAGCAGCTGTCATTGTTTTTAATTTTATTTGTCAGTTTTTAGCAGGGATCATAAAGCATCCTTTTATGCTTTCATCTTTTGTGGTTGTGGCAGGAATGACACCAGCCACCTGGAAGAGAGAGCACTTTTGCATATAGTCAGCTAATTGAAAACAATGAAGCACCCTCCTGCTCCTTCCCGTGGCTTGCCTGGTTACTCTGTCAGTAGCCATAATTGCATGGTAAAGGGAATGCAAGTCTTTGGCTATTGTATCCCATACCTGCTAGTCACAGTGGAAAGTGCTTGTGCAGGCACACCTTCCTTCAAACTGCAGGAAGTAATGATCTTACTGTGGCACATCCAGCAACAAAATATCGGATAGTTTTTATTTTGCTTTTCACGGTATCTCTTTACAGTCGTGTTTTTTTCAAAGTTGCTGTAGTGTGTAGTAGTAAATATGTCTTCTCTATTGTTTTATGTTAAAATGTGTGTTTTTCAATACAAGTGAACTGAAATGAATGCAGCAAAGAGAGGATTTAGTTCCTTCACTAGGCAGAAGACTGCTGTTACTTAAGTTTAATCTACATCTGTGTTGAATTCTTAATCAAAATAAATTGGCACCTCCTTTGAACACCAGTCCTTTAGATTTGGATTGGTTTTGGCTTTGGTGGGGGCTGTTTGGTTTGGTGTTTTGTTTTTGTTTGTTTTTTTTTAAATGTGGGGTTTTTTGTGTGTGTGTGTTTTTTTTTTTTAAGTCAGTGGTAAATACATGCTTTATTCATAATCTTGTATTATTATTTCCCTTATAGATCTTAATATGATGAAAAGTAAGAGTTGCAGCTCTTTAATTTGGGCTTAACTAAAACTCCAGTTTGGCTGTGTCCAAAATGAATTGAATCTTGTGGTTGCATATTTTACTTTGTAAGAGTAATACAGGCCATTTTTAGGAGTGATAGCGTACTTCAGTGAAAATAATAGGAAGTAAATGTTTGAATTTGTGTAAAACCATAGTTAAGGCGGCTAAGTTTAAAAGGCCATACAATTCTGAAATATCACCTTTGGCTTGTATGCTTTTTATGATTGTTCCCTGGATAACCTATTACCGTAATCATGGAGACTCAAGCTACTGTATACTTTGGGAAACAAATAGCCATAGCTGGCTTTAAAAGTAGTTTAATTAAAAAAAAAAAAAAGCTAAACTGGTGACCATCCTACCTGCTCTTGGAATTAGTTTATTTTTCACCTTGCTCAAGTGCAGCTTTCTTGGTGCACTAAACTTATGTAATAAGATTCCCACTGTTTTGACTGGTAGCTATTTATTAACTGTTGATGATATATTGCAGGAGGGGGCGTGGTGGAAATGACCAGTTTATGATAATATATGTATAGTAACTTAGAGCACTGGCCCTAGAGTGCTGTTCTTACATCTGTCTGCAGTGAATTGGATCATTGTCTTGTTTGCACATTTTTCCACAGTGTGGCAAATACCCCCACTTTTTTTTAAGCTCACCGTTTTATTCTTTTTGTTCACAAGAACCAAGAGGCTGTGCTGTAGCATGCACTTTGTTTCAGAGAAGTAAGAGTTTAATGCTGTGCCTAAAACCTAACTTAGACTAACTAACATCTAGATTTTCTTGAAAAACTAAGTGCTTCCAATGGCAATATAACTATGAAATAATTTTATGTAGTAATTATTAAATATGTAATTATTTTTACATGTAGATAAGACAAACAGCAAACCCAGTCACTAAAGCAAGAGCGATTTAACTTGTGAGTTGAGATTTTGTTCTGTCTTAATACATAAACTGCAGACATGGGACTTCCCTGTGCTAGAAGTCTTATCATCAGTCTGTGCTGATAATAAAATTGAGCACGTACTAAGGTAAAAACAAAACAGCTCCAAAGAAACCTTTGGCAACTGATAGCTAAAAGGATGTAGCCCGAGTTAAAGAGTAAGCATTAAAACCTGTGTTAAAGGCTCTCTTGACAACCAAGTATGATTTGAGGCTGGGACTCTGGGACTGCTTACTATTTTTATGTTGTGGCTGTCTTTCACAATATTGGCGTGTGCTGAGACCCTGTAAACCTCATGATTATTTATTGTTTTTCCTAGGGAAGGATTTGTGCAGGTGCAGGCAGCACCTGTGGGTACACTCGTCAGACTGAGGACAGAAACAAAGGGCAGTTCAGAGAAAGTTCAGAAAGTGGTAGGAGAGGCTCTGCTACTCTCCCTTTCTGGGAGAAGGGCTGGGTTAGGCTAAGGGAAAGGTGCTTAATATAAAGAGGAGATTGCTTTCACTGCTTTCCTCTGTTCTTCACTCCCTTGTAAAAGTGTTCTTTATTTTTATGGATTCACAGAGCTCCATCTGAAGTTCATAACACAAATCACATACCTTCTAGTCTTAGTGTGCTTTATTAGCTGCACCTTGCACTAGGTGTTGCTGAGAAGACAGAGCACATTTGGTTTCTGCTTACATTTTCCCTGGCTTGGGAATTGCAGGTTAGTAGAGAATGACTAGTGCTACAAGGTCTTGTCCTGCATAAAACGGTACAAGTCTACAGCAGTGTGTAATATGAACCAGACTCGTGATCAAGCACGAAGCATTTTTTCATGTAGAGCAATTTAGTAACCTGTTACTGAAGGAGGGGGCATGTTATTGCAGGTTATTCCCTGAAGACAGAGGAGGCATTACTCTGAGTTTTATTTTTACTTGTTAATCCATTGAGAATTTAAAACTGTGTGTCCAAAATAAAATTATGTTATCTCCACTTACAGGACACTTGCCTTGAGGTTAAGTAGCTGTTCTAAAAGCAGGTAAAGAAACGGGCAACTTTCTGCATAGGATGACTATTTGGATGACCTCATTTTTCATGTAAATGTTTGAGAAGTGATGGAAAATAAGCACTCCTTTTGAGGCCACACTTCTGAAGTTGGGTCAAGAGTTTGTGTTTACTGAAGTTCATAGAAGTTTTTGAGGACTGTTGAGATATGGTATACTTCTGTGGTGCTTTACATTGCCCCCGTGAGGGCCTGTTTTAAAGGGGTTCATCTCTCAGATTCTCATGATCCAGGAAATTAGACATTGATCACCATTTTGCTGAAGTACGTGATATTTCAGTTGGGTGCCATACTACTCCCATAAAACGGGAATGTGCTACAGGATCATGCCCAAGCATAGCTGTGAAATCTGCCTTTTCTCCCTCTGATTTGGAAGGTGATCAGCTTCATGTAGGTCACTTAAAATCAATTTTTGGGTGGTAGTGTTTGCCTTAGGGAGAATGGCTGGGGTTTTGTGTGACAGAATTGTTAACCATGCTTGAATTTTCCATGCTGTGTGATTTAGAGAGCTTGTGCTGTGTGAGCTCAGTTGTCTGTGCCTGCCATTCATCAGCGTTACGGATTGCAAAAGCTGCCACTTCAATGCTGCTCTTTTGGTACCCGGTCTTATCTGTGCAAATGTTGTGGTAGAGTTGTGGAAACAAGGTCTTGCAGGTCTCATGGGGTCTTGCAGCAGCCAGAATGCGCAGAAAGCAGGAAAGGGAAGAAAGGTGATTATTAGAGCATGCGGGCGAGATGTGGATATGAGGCATGTAAGGGTGCTCTGATGCCAAAATACTGAGTTGCAATATGACTACTTAGCGCTTCAAAGCACAGTTCGAACATTTAATCCTCATAACTTCTCTGTGAGGTAGGTAAGTCAAGCTGGAAGGATGTGAGAGTTCACAGAACTGATATTTTAGAGCTATGTAAGCAAGACTGTTCTTTTTAAAAGATATTAGGAGTAAAAGAATGTTGTATGCAGTGGAAACTGTACTTGTTAAAAAAAATCAGGGAATAGATTAATGTGTTTTGGGAAGTGTTTAAAACTATGTGTATATCTAAAGTATTGTGTAACGTTGTGAACTACTGGAATAACATAAAGCAGCATAAGTGTATCTAGTACTCTGCATATGTTTTGTAGCATATTTACAATTGCATTTATTTTCATTTTTTCCAGTAATTTTTCGGGTTGCTGATTCTAGTTTTTAAGCTTTCCTATTTTTTTTCCCTCCTTGAAGTCTTTTTCCTCCAATCTGTTATTCTCTTATTGCAAAGAAAATCCTCAAAAATCCAAACCAGCACAGGAAAATAATGGGAGTTGTGTACAATGTGAAACTAGTTTTATTTCAAGCTTTTCAAACAGCTGTTTATAGCAAAGAATGGAAATACTCTCTGAGAAAGTGGAGAAGTGGTGCAGCCTTTCAAGATCTCTAGCAAATTTGTTGATTTTTATCTTTGAATGTCTTAATGCCGTTCAGTGCTTCATCAGGACACTGTGTTTTTGTCCTTGGCTTTCAGTCTTTTTTCCCTACTAATGGCTGTGTAATGAATTTGTGATGGGAGATTTTTGTAGGAAAAGCCGGGTTGGAAAAGATTGGTCTTGCATTTAGTTTTGAACGTCATGGATCCTAAGTACTTTTACATTTCCATTTTAACAATTGACTGACTTTGTTTTATATATGTGTAAGAGAATGTGGAGTTTAATTAGTGCTATGATCAATGGAAATTTTTTTCTTTCTTTTTTTTTCTTTCTTTCTGGTCTAAGTGGTCAAAAACCCAGCTGCTTTAAAATTTGTGTTGTACTTTATGTTGTAGTTCTGTAGTTAGTAGCTATAACTTTTCCTGTGACATTCTTCTGTCATAGTGTTTAGCAGAGAATGGAGACATTTTAATCTTCAGTTCAGGATTCAGATTTCCAACAAAAGAATGAACTCAAAAGTGCTCTCGCTCTCTCTCCAAATGAATAGAAGCATTCAAGGAATAAGCACAATCAATGACACCAATGAAAGGAACAGTGAATTCTTCATTGACATTCTGAACTATTTAAAGTTATTTCATCAGGTTTGCATTTAGGAATGAATGGCTTTTTTTATTTCTTAAGAAAGAGTATTGACTACAACAGTGAATAATGCACTCAATTACAGTCGTTACTATAAATGCTGAAATGAGATATTACTGTAGGCTTGACAAATATGGCATGTAGCAAAATGAGAAGGTTTGTAGTGTGGCTTATGATCAGTGAATAGCAAAAAGTTTTCAAAGCTCAGCTGTGTTTATTGAACTACGTTTAGTTTTCATGATTCTGTTGCTAAATCATTAACTTTTGGGAGGCAAAAAATAATTTGCCCGCTAGAAGCACAGTAGAACTTAATGCGAATATATTGGAGGATATCATAAGGCAGACTCCCTTCATCACCCAGTAAAATGCTTTCTTGTACATATTTAGGGGTGTTCCAGTTGTCTGATTTCTGTTCAGCAAAAAAAAGTGTGTGCTGTAGCTTATAAATTCTTGGCTTTACATCAGGATCTGTTGTAGTTTTCTCATAGTAGTGTATATTGTTGCTTGGCTAAAGCTTAAGCAGCCCTATTTAAAAGGAATGCAATAATGCTAATCGTATTGCTAAGTTGTCAATTACTTCATATTTATAAACCTGTTAATATTCAGACCTTCTAGATAGAAGAGTGCATCTGAATAAGCACTTTGCTAGCAAAATTAGCTGTCTTGTGTTGTAATTGAGATTGAGAAAACAACACTAATTGTTGTTTCTCTTGCAACTTCTAATGTGCTTTACCAACCTCTGATGATCTGTTTTGAAGTACATAGGAGGAACACTCTGTATAGCTCTCAAATTTTGCGGTAAAAGTTTAAGTGCAGGGATGTTCCTGTTAGCTTACTACGTTTTTTTTGTACGTGGCTAAAAGATGGCTCATCATGTGTGGTGTGGGTTTTTTTTTTTCCCCTGTGAATTTCATAAATGTATAGTATGTAATGCTTTCTTGCTGGTATTTAATTTTTCAATGTAGGAACATTCATTTAAATTTTCCCAGTGCTAAGTAAATTTTAATATGTTTTAAAACTGGTATTGATTTGAGCGTTTTGAAGTATCTCAAAAAAATACCAATTAGCAACTGTCATTTATTGTAGGTGCTACAAAATATATTAGAAACAGAAAATGAGTATGCTAAGGAGCTACAAACAATGCTTTCAAACTACCTGCGACCATTACAAGCCAATGAAAAGTATGTGAGTTTGTTTTGGTGTTTTAAAATTAAGCTTAAGATCTCTCGTATATTGGGGAGGGTTTATGTGGTCAAAACTTCATTTTCAATGTTAATGCACATTTTCTTGTGTGGACTGTGAGATCCTTTAGGCAGGGCTTGCTTTTAAGCAGTTTGCTTGCTAACTGAGACAGTCTGGTCCTTGATCCAAGAACCAGTAAGCATTTTCTTTTAAGGTTGTAGGTTTTATTAAAGCACAGTTAGTCAATAACTGCAAACCTAAACACCTTTTATTTACCTTGGCTCCAGGTTAAACTCGGCAAATACTTCATACTTAATGGGAAACCTGGAAGAAATAAGTTCTTTCCAACAAATGCTTGTACAGTCTTTAGAAGAATGCACCAAGTAAGTACAATGCATGCCAGATACTGTAAAATTCTAATCAAATTTTTTATTATTTTACTTGTGTGTGTTGATGTTTGAGATAATTTTCTTTTTTTTTTTTTTTCTTTTGTTCCTCTCACTTTAAGGATAGTTGCTAGAGCAATACAGTAATAGATGTTTGGATAATGCATTGATTGCTTGTGCAGATAGATATTGGCCCTAGGATGCAATTGCAGAGGTAGGAATTTTTATGTAGTTTGGAAACAACTTAGGAATTTCCATGATGCAATTGCATACTGGTGGGGAAGTGGTAGACGAAGTGGTGTTTTTTTTGTTTTGGAGGCATGAATTTTAGGTCTGGTCTTAAGAGAGTATGAGGAAGAATGAAGGGATCTTATCTTGTGACAGAACGGTGGAGGAGGGGGAAAGTTACTTGAATGAGTAACACTGTGTGAGAATGCTTGTAATTAGTATTCTTGTCCTGAACAATGGTGGTTGTCAAAATGTGCTGGGAGACACATGTAGAATAGGCAGAAAGAACAATCTGAATAAAAAAATTAGCCTCAACACCTGTACTGTACCATACGGGAAGCATGAAGCACAGAAAGAAGGGGATGAAGACACCTGTCCTCCTTCCATAGGTTAGGTTGAAGTGGTAACTGGATATTTTTCAGCTTGTACCTCAGCACTTGAGGGTGCTCTTAAGAAGGTGATCATATCATGTTTGAATTGTCCTAACAATTCTCTAGTCTTGAAACTCCACTAAAAGTGTAGTTCCTGTTCCTAACCTCAGTTATGTCCTTTTCCTTGCCCGTGTTCTAGTTTTGTCTGACCACGTGGTGAGCTATTGCAACTTGCTAATCCAACTTTGCTTTTTTTCTGCCAAGTTAGTAATTTGAATTGCTACTGAGGGCTGAGGTGAGTTTCAGTCTGCTGGGAGTACTTGGCCATGAGAAGGAATGAATGTCTTGGATGGAGGAGAAAATACTTCTTTTGGCGGCAGTGATCTTCAGATCAACTCAGTGTGTTTTGTTTTGACCTCTCCCTCCTGTCTTCCTCTGAGCTGCTCCACGTGAAGAGGAAGCTTTGTCATAACAAAGTATAAGCTGCGTCTCCACTAGGCAGTAACGTATCTCTGGGTCTGTTGCTGACTTCGGATGGCATGTCCTCGTACCACCTGGCTTCTCTTCCCCTCTTCTGCCTCTGGACTACTTACGACTGGAGAGAATGGAAAACAGGACGGTGTAGTTTAGATGAGTATTCAGGAGTGGAATGGAAACCTTCTTGAAATGGCCTTTCTTTCATCCTGTGTTTGAGAAAGAAGGATATTCTTTCTGGCAAGTTAGACTTGATCAGTTAAGTGGAGATCTAAATCCCTGAGAATGACCATATGTCCATGTACTTAAGTGTTTCCTTTCTTTTCTTGTCACTTCACCTTCTGTTGTGTCATTCTTTTCTTACCATGATTTTGTTTATGTGAATCAGAAGTTAGAGAAATAAGAGTACCTTGCATGAATGGGCTGTCACCTTTTAAAACTTTTGATTAAGGCGGTCTTAAAAGTAAGAGTGGAAGAGCATATGGCTTCAAACAGATATTAATGCAAGCTTTGTGTCAACTTGGTATGTAGGTTAACCTGATATCATAATGTAGCTTCAAGCTCAGAAAGCTTATTTAGAATTCCTTCTTTGATTTAAACTCTATTAGAGCACTTTTTCATAATGTCCTTTATTTCTTCTTCCTGGTAAGTGAAATATTACTGTGTAATACGTTAGGAACATAATAGATGCTAGTAGGTGGGCAGAGGAAGTGATGCCCCAGGGTTAGTGAATGGTTACTGCAAATGTTTTTTGTTACTTTCTTTTCATAAATACACTGGTTATGCCAAGTTGTATTTTCAGTTTAATTTTCATCGTAGCATATTGACTTGAGCATCCAGTTTCCTCGTGTTTTGAATATCATCCATCATAATACCCATGATGTAGAAGAATGCTTGCCCTGCTGCCTTGTTTTTTGTCATTTTACCATGTTTGTTTTGGCTGGTGAACCTGTTCTGTAAACTCGGAGTAGCTCCTGGGCTGAAAACAGATTTAGCATTTTATTTTATTTTTGGCAGAGAGCTTACAGTTCCATCATTCAGGCACTTCATATAGCAGCATCCACTGTGGTGTTTTTTCTAACTTCACGTGTCAGAATGATCAAATGCTGACGTCCTGCCTGTTGTAGTGTCTCCAGCCTATGTTGCTTTACAAATTCCTATTCTTGGGTGTGAGTTGAATGTTTTTTGAATTCCACACCCCGCTCGACTCAGTTTGCCATTTGAGTTTTCTCTTAACAAATCCTGGCATGTACTTCAGTGACAGAAGCTTTCTGGTGCTTTTCTTCTTGTGTGCCCCACTTTGGCTTGTTTAATCCTCATGTTGTTAAATGTTGGGCTGTGTTTTTTTCAGAACACATGGTGCTGTAGTGGGCTTTTTTTGTGCTTCGGGGGAAGGAGTTGTTTGGACATAGTTTGGTTTTAGTTGTGTGCCACCCTCCCACCCCACACCCAACCTTGAAGCTCTTCTGTTGCTTTGCTAAAGGTTTGTCCTCTCTGAACTTGTCCAGGTTGGCCTCTGTTGCAGTATTACTGTGGTGCCCTGTGGGCTGCTCCAGCTGTCACAGGCCTGGGAACATGTCCTGTCTGCCTGCACGGATGCTGGGCACCATTGGACAGATTCGTTTGGGGTTACTTCTGCCTTTGTGACTTCTGTTCTTCACTTACCAAACCCAAGTGATGCATGAAGCAAGTCTAACTAGCAATGAGTGACAATCTTCTGGCTGATCTGCTTTTTTTGTCTTCAAGTGTGCTTTGTTTTGATGGATGGAAAAGAGCTGTAACTGACAAGGCAGAGAGACGCTGGCAGTCTTCAGTTGCAAAAGAGTGGATTTCTGCCAGTAAAACAGAGCAATAGCACTCCGTGCTCCAATCTCTTGAAGACAGAAAGCGGTCCAGTGCTCTAGGTCTCATTCCAGATCTGTGATCCGATGCCAAATATCAGTTCTGCAGTGGTTCACACAGCAGAGGAGTCTCTGAACGAACAAAGTCAATGTCTGCCAGGTGATCTCTGGGCTAATCTAAATGATCTCTATTGGAAGTAAACTGAAGAGGGTAAAACTAAACTAAAAGAGGGTAGATACAGACTAGATAAGGAAGAAATTTTTTACAGTGAGGACAGTGAAACACTGGAACAGGTTGCCCAGAGAGGCTGTGGATGCCCCATCCCTGGAAACATTCATGGTCAAGTTGGACGGGTCTCTGAGCAACCTGATCTAGTTGAAGATGTCCCTGCTCACTGCAGGGGGTTGGACTAGATGACCTTTAAAGGTCCCTTTCAACCCAAATTATTCTATGATTCTAAGTATTGCTCTTCAGGTATTTTTGTAGCAGGAGATTGAACAGATGTCTCCTCCAAAAAAAAAAAAATCTTCAACTCACCTGGGAATAGATGCTGTCAGTCTGTGGCTGTACTTTTCAGTAAGGGTGGGGGATGTGTCACATAGGCTGGCTGGTGGCACCAGCCTGCATGGACTGCTTAGGTATAATCTCCTCTGTAGCAAATTGAAGGCATTGGCTGTCTTTTAGGTAGTGTCACAGGCCTATCTCCCTGCCCCATAAGAGCGATAGCTGCATTTTGCCCTCTCTTTCTCTCACGTCCCCACTCTTGCAGTCACAGTAACTGTGTTGTTTTTCTTTACCTTGTTCTGTGTTTGAGTGCAAGCAGGTACTTCGTCTTCTGGCATGATACTGGAGCAGAATGAGAATTTGAAGGAAAAAAAAAAAACCACAAACCAACAAAACAAGAGGAGGCAGCCAGGATGTGAGAGGGGGAGATTACTTAAATGTAATCCAAAACTAATCAGTGTTTCAGATTTGGTTTTGGAGTGCAGATACAAATTACGTCTGTTAAAAGTTTATCCCAGTACCTTCCCTTGCTTTTGGTTGTTGTGAGTTCAACAGAAACAAGGCTATCAACATTAAGTGAATTTGCACACCAGTGTCTTTGGATTGCCTGAAACAAACATACAAATTAACTGGTGTCTGAGAGCTAAGGCAAGTAGACAACTAGTGAAAAGTGTGGTTGTGAAGAGAGCATTAAAAATTAGACTGATGAATTGTAAGTTGAGTACTGCCTCCTGCCTCCATTTGTGAAAACAGTAGCTCAGAAAATTGTCAAGTGTCCCCCTCATTTTTGCAGACCTTCACTTGTTCTGTGTCTTCTCTGCTATCAGCTTTTATGTTCAAGATGTTCTCTATACTGACCTCCTGCAAACATAGCAAACTTAGCATTGATGCTCCAGCTCTTTCAGGAGGCTGAGAGGCAGGAAATTCTGCTGTTTATCTTTCTGTGGGAGGAAATGGGGAAGAACAGAAAATGCCACCCAGATAATTGAAATTTTCCAGTTTGTGGCAGGTTCTGCAGGGGTATGTGTATGTGTATATATAGCTAGATAGGTAGATGGACATAGATTGCTGCATAACACTCTTATGGTAACCACCCAGTGAAGTTAAAATTTTGGGACATCTGATCTTTTCCTTGCAACAAGAAAACATACAATGCTGGTTACATTTTGTTATCTACGTTTCTTTTAGAATTGCCTCTGTTAGTTTGTGTTTAAATTTTCCACAGCCTTTCTCAGAACGTTGTAACGTCCACTGACACCAAAATTGAGGTAGATTTTTTCAGAACATGCAGGACTTAATTAGACGTTCTGCGATGTCACTTTTTCTCTGTCAGCTGCCAGTGTAGCTTTAGTCCTGTTCTGATTGCTAATTTTGATTGGAATCTTAAAGTGTGGTTGAGCAACAAGGTATTTTCTTTCTTTTCTTTCTCAAATTATCGTGCGGTAGGAACCCATTTTAAGTCTGGAGAAACAGTACTGATAGCTATCAGATGTTATTCCAAAGCAGATAATCTGTTAGGTAGATGTTAGATATAGTCATATAATGATTCCTCTAGTGTGTGTACAGCAGCAGAGACTTTGTTATGGTTCTCTAATTAAATGAAATTAAAACATGCCTTTGGCCTTTTTATAACTGAAATTATTGTCATTTATGTATATGTATAAATATTTATATGTGATTCCTTTTTATTTAAAGTACCAAATATGAGAAGAATTTTGAGATGACAGCTTCAGAATAAATTGTAAACTAGCTATGCTTTTTACTGAACACATTAATTACTTAAAAAGTTTACATGATGTGGTGATAGGCTTTAAATTGTTATTTTGCAGCAGTTAAAGGAGATATAGATAACTTATTAATTGTTCCTCTAAAAACAGTAGAACACTTGCAACTAAGGCATGGATTAGAAAAGTCAAAGGGTATGAGTTTCCAGCCTCTCATAGTGTCTGTTAATTACCTTAATTCAACAAAGAATGTGCAGTATAAAGTTGCAATGCATGCGCAACATGTAAAAGAGAATAATGTCAGTCTTTCATTCTGCTAAAAGAATGGCAGACTGAGAAGATGCAGATGTCTGCTTGGCCTGAACAGACGTAATTCACTCTCCTCCCCTCCCGGCACTACAATATGAAAAGGCAATTTAACAATTTTCAGCAACTGTTTATTGGGGTCTCTTACTATTTAATACTGAGTTACATGCCTTGAGTATGTCTTCAGAGTTGGAGACTTTTGCTGCATCTGTTACTTGAAGAATGTATTATTAGCTCATGCTTAAATTTATTAAAGGGGACCAGCTGCTTGGAATGCTGTAAGAGTAGCATTTCTGCAGTATTCTGGGGAATACCCCTAGTTTTCCCATAAATACCTGCAAAAGCAGCTGCTCCATTAATTTCAGAATTTAAACTTTCCTTGAAAGAGAAATAAAGATGCAGACAATCGAATACGAACCCTAGCCTTTAATGTAAAGAGTGCTGATAATGTGATCAGAGTGTGTCTGGCATGATGTGCTAACTGGGGATTCAGCTGTCATTTTCTGGGTGTCTATAATGAACCTTGCTGTGAAATAAGGAAACATGTTTCCCCTGCCTTGCGTTTTGAACACCTGTACAGTCAATTTTGACTGCATACTGGGTAGGTCTTCCCACACCGTACAGAGGGTCTGTACAGTTTAGCAGGAGACAGACTTCTTCTGAAATTTGGGGGAATGTTTCTTGGGATCATCTTGGGATGAACTTTGAATTTTTAACTACTATGAGCAAACCCAAGGAGTGGGACAAGAGGACTGTGTTTGAGCAGGATGGGAACATCCTCGGGAACATCCTCTGCCTGGAGGAGTGGCTGTCCTGGAAAGCTGAACAGTTCTTTTCTGCTGTAGTTGACTGGAGCATCTCTCACTTATTCAGGGGGAATATGCTAAATACTGATTTTTAGAGACTTTATGCACATGTTCAAGACAATTACAGAAAATCGTGACTTTAAAAAAAATGCATTTTTTAAAATAAAAACAATATTCTTCCAGAGAGACGTTAGCTATCATAACTAATGTTAGCAGGAAACCCTTTGACTGTGCTAACAGTGTATCTGTTGAGTACTTACTGAGGACTCCTCTAGTTTTAGAGCAGCATGGAATAATGGTTTTAAGAGTAGTTAAATGGATGATCATAACAAAATCCAATGTTTGTCTCACCTTGCAAACAGGCTGAAGCAAAAACTTGGTATATTTATATTAGGAGATGCAATCTTTATGCCAGCAGAGGAAATATATGGAGAAATTGAAACATTTCGTCTCATTGCACATGTTGTGCAATGGGTTTGGACAAGGCATCAGGGATAAGCTTGTAGTCTAGGACTGCTGAAAACTTAGTGTCCCATCTTCTGCTTAACTTCAGCACGGGTTATACAATCAGCTATTGGCCATATAACCTACTGCTGAAGAGGCTTAGTCGTTCAAGTGGGATTTGCTTTGTAGAAAATAACAGGATTTCATCCCTTCCAGCACCCTTACGATAACATTCACTTATTAGTCCGTTTTATCCTTTCTCACATAGGAAGCAATCTAGTATGGATATTTTTGAGTGGTTCTGAGAATGGTGATACAGTAGCAGTAAGGATGTCTGGTTAGGGTATATACTACTTCCCATCAGTTTGTGTTTAACTTGAAAATTGGTTTACATTTTAAAGTATGTGAGTGTGCTTTTATTTGCATATGAAGTATGCAGCTTGAGGAGATACTAAGAATAAGACTTGAAGGGTTGCATTATTTTCCCCCTGCTTATACAGATGGAAAATCGGAAGTCAGACTTCACTTTCTGCTGATTGTACCAGATCTAAGCTGGTACCATATAGCCAATTTCAGATATTTATACTCCAGATATTTCCTTACTGCAATTTGAGATGACGGTTTCTGCTAACACCTTTTGAAAAATATACTGTGTATATTCATATTATCTTCATATGCTGTCCCCTGTTATTTATGTCAATAAATGTGTGCATGTTCCTCTGACAAATCTGATCAAAACTGATGACTTTCACACAGTCTTGGTGAACCTCAGCTTTTTTTCTAAATACTGTTTCTCTTGCTGAGTCGTCTCTTTTTACCGAAGTCACTGAGGCTGCTGTTATTTAAGCACCATTTTATGGTAGATAAAATAAGCTCTTCTGAACTGAATTGTGGAATTTTCCTTCACTGCTTAGGAGATGTGGTGCTTTCGAGCATGAAAGAGGAAGAATGTATGAGCTATAGGAAGTATTTCTGTACTGATGGTGGTAAAGCAGCACTTTTGTCCTGGTTATAAACCAACATAGAAGTGCTTTATGGTCCTTAAAAAGCAAAATGAGTGACAGTTGTGTAAAAACAGCCTGTTACTGCACTGAAACTGGCTTCTATTTGTGCCATCAGAGCTTAATATGGTACTTAGATCTTTTAATGAATATTTTAAGCTTATGATCTCTGCTTGTGCAGGGTAGAGGGAGAGAATCCTGTTGCCGCTCGATCCAGTTTTTGTCTAAGCGCTGGAATACTGCTTTTAAGATTTGGCATGGCATTTATAAGTGGATAGTAAACTGTTCAGACAGATAGGTATGTTGACTGAAAATCAAACTCCTAAAGAAGGTGCTAATTACCACTAATTCTTGAAAAAATTTTGCTGAATGACCATCTTACAGGTATGTACCGTATTCTGCCTATACTGTGGTCGCATAATCAGGCCTGACAGTTACAGGGTTGAGGCTGTGAAGAAGGAAAGCAAGCTGTTGATTGCTGGACAGTGAACATAGAAATATAGCTGTTGATTTTATTAAAAAAACAAACAAACAACAACAACAAAAAACAAACCCAAACCACGAAAAACAAACAAACAAACCCCAGCATACGCTGCTTTTCCAGGCTTTAATTTATTTCTGTGTCTGGTTGGTATTATAGTAATTTCATCTTGTTTTTAGGTTGCCTGAAGCTCAGCAGAGAGTTGGAGGATGTTTTCTAAATTTGATGCCACAAATGAAAAGCTTATACCTTGCATACTGTGCCAACCATCCATCAGCAGTAAATGTTCTCACAGAACACAGGTATGTCTACTTTGGGGTCTTTTAAGTCTGATACAAAAAAAGTGTATAAAATATACTTGTGTTGTAAAGCTGTGATTTCTATTTTGACACACATTTGGTGTGTTAGAGCTTGTTTAAGGAAAAGTAAAGTAGTAGTATATTTTTTAAAAAAAGACAAAAAAACCCAGAACCCAAAGCTGTTCCATGTGATGAAGACCAGCTTGTCACTTTTGGCAGTCTGTTATCAACTATTTGAGGCAATTTTCTCATTTAAGGAACGTATGCTGGACTCTGAATATGTAAAACAAACTGTACTGATTTTCATCTTTGTTTTAAAAATGTTGAGTTCAAAACAAGTTTGTGAAATTATGGCATAATTGACATGATTACTAGCAGGCTTTTTAGACAGTTGGCAAATTGTAACCTAGCCCTGTAAAAGCCTGTACATTTGTATGTACTTTGTTTTATAATGGTATACCCTTAGCTTTACTTTTGAGTTATAAAGGAGTGTGAGCTTTTCAAGTTTACAGAATTAGTGTTGTCTGTGTGTAAGAGGTGGGATGCTGAGTTAACATGATGTAAGTTGCTCAGCTTTGGGACAGACCTTGAATTTGCATAGAAGATGGCCTGTATTGCCTTGAGGGAAGAGTGTTGAGGCTAGAATTTGATCTAAAAAGTCTGCTTTCACGTATTCTTCTGATGAGCGCGTGCTGCAGCAGCTGTTAGTTTGGGGCTATTTATGTTTGCTTGTTGTGTGGGACAAAACCATGACCTTGTCTTGAAGGTTAGACATAGGACAAATTCTAGCAGGATATCTGTTCTTTCTGCTTTTTTCTCCCTTTTTTGTCTTGTGATGGACCAAAATAAACATATTTTAAGTATTCTTAACTCTTCCTAAACTAAGAGGAGCATAATTGAGTTGTTTTCTATAGTGTTGGCTTCTTCCAAGAATTCACATTTTTTTTTTTTAGCAGCAGCAATATGTGGCACACCTGTGAGCTTTACTCATGATAGTATAACTAAAAAGCCTTCTAGCTACCAAATACTATGAACTGTCACTGATGTTAGTAAGACATGCAACTATGTTCCAACAGCACTTTGCAAAATCAAGCTGCAAATTCCCATGGCAATTTACACAGAAGAATTTTTGTCAGAAGCAATGATCAATTAAAATTAAACAAGACAAAATATGTTTAAAACCTGCTGATGAAACCCCTTAGTGTTTGTTTTCTTTCAAATGGCCTATTGCCAGTACCACTTTCTGTTAAATGGTAAAATATTTAGGTGGTCATGCCTATGGTGCTTTTAATACTCTTAGGCTTAGCTTTTTTGTTTGTTTATGCCTTTATGCTCTTTCCATACAGAAGTCTGGGATTTAATCCTTAGATGGAAGATGGCAAGTAATAGCAAAGTGATCATGTATGTTTCTTAAGATTTGGAGATATTTGTAAAGGATTGTCCTAACTTTCAGAACTCTTGGATAACAGAGGGAATAGCCATGTCTGAGAAATCATACTAGAAATACGAGGAAGGAAAGCTATTTGTTCTGCAGATGGAGAAGAGTAGCATTTCTTCTCTTCTGTGTTGCTTTGCGCATAGGTTGTCCAAAGAAAAATTCAGCTTCTGGCCTGTAAAGTCAGCTTGATATCAAATCTTGGTGGAGTCAGTTTAAGTATCATAGAGTAGTTAAGTAATTTGGATGTGGAAGTAGGTTCAAAGCAATTGTATTGTTCATAAGAGCTCAAGTGGAGGTAAGTTGTGATGAACGGCTTTCTGTTTAATGCTATTGTGTTGCCTGGCATGAGCAACAGAAATGAATGCTATTTTTTTTAATTACCTTTTTTATTATTCTAAGCCCTTCATTTTTGTTGAACACCATTGCTGTCGGTAGCAAGTGGCTTGACTAAACATTCTGCTTGAGACAGCTGCTGTGAAGAAATCAGAAGGTGGCTTTAAGCAGTTCTGAACCTTTTCCTCTCAGAATGCCAGAAGGCTTTTAATTACATTGTTTTAAAGGTAGGGGGAAAAAGACTTTTCTACCAAGAATAACAAACTGATTGAAGGCATGAAGAAAAGGAAAATACTCAGAACTATCTCCTTGTCTATTTAGTTGAGATGTTTTTATTGTGTAAAAGCATCCCTAGTAAACCTTAATGTAAAAATTACTGTGAGGTTTGAGGATAGTCATGATTGTAATTATAACAAAACAATTATACTGCAGTGGATACTAGATTAATATTGAACTGGAATTTTTCAGAGACAACAGACCACGGTTTAAGACTCTTTAAGAAACAGTGATAATTTGTGGCTAGTTTTGTGGTATAGTTTTAGCAGAGGGTCTAAAAGCACTATATGTGTTTTAATACCAGCAAAAATATGGCAGAGAAATAGATGTTTGCTGAATTCTTGGATTTGAATATCATGTTTGTAACAGCTGTGCTATTCAGTAGTGTTTTAGAGAGAAGAAAAAGGAAGAGTCTGGAGTGGTTTGATTTGGAACATAAATTCTTACTGTCTACAGCAGATTATTTCTTGCCATGAAGAAATAATGCGCACTTCATAAACTGAACACGTATTTTAAGTCAGATTCGTATATCACAAAGTTAGTATTTTCTGCAGCTTATTAAGTTCACTTGCTTTTGGTGGGAACCACACCAACAAAAAAGAAGCAAAAAAATCTCGTAGCTAAATGCTTGAGGTGAAACTTCAGAAACTTTATCTCTATTTTCTTTTTTTATTCTATAAAACATACTAGTTTTATTATTGTGGTTTTACTGTTACTGACTAAAAACAACTTAACAGAAATTTGGCTATCATTTTGAAGCATTAACTGTATTGTTTCTTTAACCAGTTGGTTCACTGTAACATCAAAATTGTAAGCAGTCATCGAGTTTGATGGAATATTACGCATATGAGGTTTTTATGTCATCTTCTGAAGTATCAAGCATGCTCTTTGAGCAGTGTTGTAATACCTGTTAAAATGTCATTGACACCTGGTAGAGATTCTGTATGTGTATTCCTATGTATAGATAAAACCTGATTATATTATCATAGAATCAGAATCATTTTGGTTGGAAATGACCTTTAAGATCATCAAGTCCAACCATTAACCTAACACTGCCAAGTCCACCACTAAACCATGTCCCTAAGCACCACACCTACTTGTCTTTTAAATACCTCTTTTTTCTTTTTTCTTTTTTTTTTTTAAATGTCATTCAGTATGAATGCCAGCCTGTTTCCTCTTTCTCTTCTTTGGCATTTGCTTCTTGATTGTATGTAGCAGTAACATGGGGGCTTTTATTCAATTAGTACAGAATAAGAGGGTGTCTGCGTTTTTAAGTTCATATATGTGCATGTTTATATAAATACACAGTCAGGGGTGAAGGGAGTTAATTATATTACTTAATGAATAAGAGATTTTTCATGTTCAAATCTTCCGAGCTACAAACATCTTTTATTTCCTTCAGTTAATTATTGATAGTCAAACTATTGAAATGAATATCATTAGAGACCTGAGTGTATGTGAATATGCAGAAATGGGAATAAAACCTAATACAGCCCATACGGGAGCTCAGGTTTCAGAGCTGCACGTTTCTGAGGTTGTATTTGCCTCTGATAATCACAACAACAACAACAAAATCTTTCTGTTAAGTTTGAGAACAGATTCTCTTCTTGGTTCCAGTTGTGGCACTGTAAGTTTTATCAGGTGTTAGAGCTGATACTCAACATAATTCCTCCAATTTCATACAGTCTTGAAATTTGCTAGCTACTTTTTGTCTCAGGAATTGTTTCAGAGCCGTTGCATATTTTTTCCAGAATTAAAATTCTTTCTGTGTAATTAATCAAGGATTTTTAAGAATTTTTCCTTAGATCTGTGTTCGTGTCTTGTAATTGTGTCTTAAGTCACTGGCTAGAACTGGTGAGGTGGAGCTCACCAGGTACAGCTGAGTGGTGGCTCTTGCAGAGATTAGTTTTGCATGTTTCCACCACTGCATATTAGCTTGTTCTCTTTGTTCCCTTCTCTTCTTGTGGCTGTAGTGCCATTGTACGCGATCCCTATTTTATTAATGTCCTGGTTTGGCCCAAACCAGGCCAATTAGTCTTAGAGAAACCAAGGTCACTGCTAAATTCCTCACTGCTTACAAGTGAAGAGCCGAAGGGGGGTCGCACCTGCAGGGAGGAGCAGACAGGGCAGGTGACCCAAGATTGACCAACGAGGTATTCCATCCCATACACGTCATTCTCACTTTCCTATTTATCACTAACCCACTGCCTCCTGGAGGTGGGGCCCAGGAGGGAGGGGCCCTCCTGTCTCCCACTGATTGGTACCAGCTTTGCCAATTTTCCAGTTAAAAGCCTTCAGGTGTGATGGCAGGGGAACTACTGCATTTTCCTCTCTGCCTGTGCTGGGGGGAGCAACTCTACCTGAGGAGGATTTCCAAGCTCTCGATCTTGGTTTTGTATATATTTGTATATATTTGATTATTTCTATTATTCTTATTATACTTTTTTTTCCATTATAGTTTATTAAAACTGTTTTAACTTTCCAACCCATAAGTCTCTCTCCCTTTTCCCTTTCCCTTTCCCTTCAGGTGGGGGGGGGGGAGGGTTAACAGAGAGCATCTGCCACAGGTTTAATAGCCAGCCCAGCTTTAAACTGTGACAATTTACTTTATTCCGTAACAATCGTACCTCTTTGGCTGTGTTGTATGAGGTTTCAGTTCTAATATCCCTTAGTTTTTCTTGAGCATCCCAGTTCAAGTCCAAGGGTAGGTGTTATTTTGTAGAGAATTTTGCTAGCTGGTGAGAGCAGGACTGCCTTGAGGGCGTAGTGTTTAGTCGAAGTAGCACTGATTGCTCTGTGTGCTTCTGATCATAGGCATATGCTTGCTTTCCGGTAAGAGAAGAAACAGGATGAGCAACCTAAGGCGTGAAAGAATGCATTTTCCTCAAATAAATTAAAAACCCCAGTTGGATGCAAAATACAGAAATGGATAATTGCAGTGGAGTAAGGAGTCCCAGAAACATGAGATGTTACCTGCTGGGGGAAGATCGTAAGCCACAAAGTTCAGTGCAAGGGGAAGTCCAGCAAAGAAAAAGAGGAGGCAGAAGCTAGGACTGGGACTTCGTGGAATGCATCCAAAATGACAAGAGGAAAGATATTTGAGTATAGAACTCACTGAAGGGTGGATAACATGATGAAAGAAAAAGTCTTAACAGGCCCCACTGATCAGTGGACATAAAACTCTCGTGAAGAAATTATGGAGAGTACAGACCCAATGTAATCAGCATTATGCCATTATCGGGGGAGGTGGGGTTTAAGCTTTTTTTACTCTATTTAAACAACACCATATTTATTTTAAAACAAAAGGGAAGAAAAACGTTTCCAAAAGAAAACATAACTTGATGAAAAAGCAGCCAAAAATTAGTAACATACACCTGCTTTTTTAATTTTGCAGTGGCAAGTGTTGAGCCAGTTCTCAGCTGGAAGAAAGCTATTCACAAATCTTTGCTTGTTCAAACATTGATTTTGCTAGATTATTCTGTTCTTTTAGATTACGTGTTCCAAGCATATTCCGCACTTGCTTCACAGACCTAGCAGTCTGGATAAAGTTTGTGGAGCTGTAACACGACAATTACTCCGAGTAACTGGAGCGTGGAATACAGATCAGCTTGAGTCAGAAAACTCTTTGTGCCTCCCCCACTTTGGTGCATCCCTGAGCCTGCAAGTGTGCAGGCTGATGTCATACGCCAAGCAACAGTCCTCGGGAGAGGAGCTTGACTGGGAAGTTTAGCCCTAGGAAATTAAAAGCTGCGGCTGAGGGGTCGCTGAGCCAAGCTGTACCACAACGCTCTCAAAATGCGGTGCCTGTGTGCAGTCCTCAGACCCCTCAGCAGTGATAGCTCGTGCTCCATCTATTACAAACAGAGACCTACTTCAGAAGTGTAAGTTGTGATTTTAAACGTCTGCGTTTTAGTTCCTGGATGTGCTTTCCTCGAGTTTAAATGGCTGCTTTTTTGTGTTTGACTTCTCTTACTGTAGGCACATATGAGCTTACATTCTTACCTCCCCCCAGTCTGATTTGCAGCTTTTGAGGCAGCTGTGCTAAGAAAGATTTGAATATATTAATAGGGCTTAAAGACCCTTTTCATGGTGACCTTTAAAATATCTCAAGCTGTGAACTAACGCTAGTCTGGAGTGGGGAGAGCTCTTCAGCTCAAGATTTCAGGATAAATGAAGCACAGCGCTTTTGTATGCCTCTCTGCATTTTATTCTATAAATGATGCAAATAGTGAATTCAAATCTCAGCTGCCTCTTTCTGAAAAGCTACTTATTTAGGCAATTGTGACTAAGTTGATGATTTCACTGTTCAAAAGTTTTTTCCCTTCAGCTAAATGATACATTTCTTTAAAAATGTACTGCTTAGCTGTGGGCCAGAGTTTTATTCAGCTTATACTGCCTAGGAGAGCGTGGTACTTGCAGGCATCAGTTGAATTTGTGACATGAAAGAGCCATTGTCCTTGGCAAAGCAGCTGCGCTCTTAAGCTAACGACACTGACTTTTAAGCTGCTATTAATTAAAAAATAGTTGTGAACTGTTGTTGTATTCAAACAGTATTTTAACCCACCCATATTTTGTTGAAAGCAAGCCTTTCTGTTATGTTCTGTATTGTATTTGTCCTTTGTGAGTAAATGAAGGACACTCACTTTAAGCTTTGAGCTACAGTAACATCCGTATTGCCAGATATTTTATGTCCGTGAAGCTGCAGAGGTAGGTTGGTACAGCATGAGCAGATGGCTAACGGGGTCTGTGTGATGGAGCTGCTCAGACAAAATTTGGGGTCCTGTTGTATTAAGAGTGTGTGTGTGTGTGTTCATACTAGATTTTGAACAAGCTGGCATGTCAAAACTTGGCAGAGGGAAGCACAGAAGTGTGTGAAAGAAAACGTTGTCCTCTTGGGAATGTTGGGAGGAAAACTACGTCATTCAGTTTTAATTACACCTATTAACACTGCTCGGTGGAAAAGGCTTCCTGATGATGCCATTGCTAAGCGTGTTTTTCAAGACTTTGTGTACATTTCAAGTGAGCTGAGGTTTAAACTTGCTCTGTAGGTTCCTATACTGTGATTAAGTAAGAAGGAGGTGATAAACAACCAAGTATGTGGTGTCAAAGAGCAGTGAGTGGCCTGGGAACTGCTGCAACATTGCGTAACCACAGAGCCTGTTTAGTTAAAGAAATTGCAGAGTAGACAAGGAAAAGAAGATAATATCAGGCTTTTATTTCAGGTTTCCAAGTACTTGATTTTAATTCAGGCTACAGTGAGTTTTTTCCTTTTTCTGGCCTGTCTGTTTCATAATGCCGAAGCTGAGAAGAAATGGAACAGTGACAATGAAAATTAGAAATGTGAATGTGGGTGAAATGGTAACCGATGTTCCTCCTACTGTAGAGGCATTAAATAAAAGAAAAAAAAAAAGAGAAAAAGAAGAAAAAAAGCATTGTGTTAATGGACAGCTCAGCAAATACCATTTGTATAATGCATTTGTCTGCACCCAGCAGTGTGGAGATGGCTGAAGGAATGAGGATTTTTTCATCTTTGCTTTCTAAAGGCAAAAATCAGTGCTGTTCAGAACAATGTTAAATTGAAGGGCCTGTGGTATTGGCGATGGACACGTACTGTAGAGTGTATGTTGGGGAGAAAAGAGAAGCCGTGTAGATGTGCGCATGGATTGTGCTGCATGAAATGGGGAAGAAGAGCAGATAATGTGTAAAGGGTATAGTTGATAAAGTTAATCAAAGCAAACAAAACGCAAAGAATGAGTTTAAACGTTTACTTGAAGATACATACCAAGTACCATAGGTACTCTTTAACTTTGATGGTGACATGGGTGGGGGCACTTGCAGGGAGAACTGATGGATGAAACAAGAAAAAGCAGTAGCGTACCCATGATCAGTGTCATATACGCAGTGAATTGAAATTTAAAACCACCGAGTGCCTTGAGACCGATGGGCTTTCACAGATGAGCTTTGGTAAAGCTTTCTATGGAAATGGAGCACTGTATCCTCGTTTGTCCACCACATCACCTTGCTGGAAACAGCTGCTTCCCTTGAACTGAGTCAGAAGAAGACATGCCACCACACCGTAGCCATTCAGCTTGATGTTCCAGTGAATGAGCCTGAATCCCCAGTGAATGAGCCTGAATCCCCAGTGAATAAATACCTAGTAACACTGTAAAACCAAAACATGAGTCAAAATCCTTAGTCTTGTTTAGGGTGCCACCAGAATCAGTTGTCAGGTTCTGAAGTTGGTGTGATTTTTATGCAGAGTAAGGGCTGTGACTAAGAAAGTGCAAGGCAAAGTAGGTCTTCAGGCTCTAGGTATTGAGTTGGCCAGCTTTATTTCTTAAATATAAATTTAAGCTACAAAAGTACTCAAGTCTGTCTGTGTTGCGTTATTGTACTGTAAGAGGTTTCCAGTGGGTTTTAATTTTGGCTAAAACCTGATCATGTCACAAGCTGATTTTAGGAGGCCTGGAGTTGCTGATACATGTCTCTTGAGAGGGATGTAGCAGGGTCTGCCTGGTGGAGCTGTGGGCATTCTCAGGGGTGCCCTGCACTTCTCTGTGCATCTTTAAAATGCAAAGCAGCTTCTGGGAAATCCCTTCACCCACTTCCTCGACTCTGCAGGTGAGTACAGCAGAAATGGCACAAATACATGTGGAGTGCCTGGGCCTGGTTAGAATGGGGGTGAAGTGCTCTAAAAGAGGTTGTGTAAGCTTATGTCAGACCTAACAATTTGGAAACAGTGCTGGATGTATTTAAGCAAGGTAGTATAAGTAAATACCAATTAACTAAATCTGAAGACAAGTAAACTTCTCTTCTGTGAACTTGGGGAAGCTTTAGCAGCCAGAAGGAGAGAGATCTGGGTGGGATGGTGGGTAAAGCACTTACATTGGGATGGGAAGGTCGCAGTTCATGTTCTTGTTCTGCTCTCTTCATCTATTTGGACAAGTGACATTAATAAGGAAAGTGTCACTTGTTCTGAAATGGGAAGGAGTGTGTGTGTGTCTTGGGAGAGGTAGGGAGGTCTGTTTTGTCTTAGTCTGTGTACTGCTTTTATATAGCATGACTCTCTGATAGTTGAGCATGTGTATTATGGCAGTGGCCTATCAGTGTTTTTTTCCTAGGGAAATTGAGCAGGTCAAGATTTGCTTTTACTTCTGCATGGAAACACTGTGCCCTGGATTTGGAGATCCTTGCCCTTCCCTTTTTGTTAATGAGGCCATAATGTACAAGTGTTCCTCCTTTATTGCTGTTCGGTGTTTGATGCTGGTTTTACACTTTCTAGAAGTAGTACTGAATCTGGTAGCTGGCAAAGGCTTCCTTTGAGCAATTAGACTATGCCAATAAACCAAGGAGGGGAAAAAAATTTTTAGTAGTAATTCTAACTTATGGGAGCGTGATGCTATTAATCAGTAGAAAGTAAGGACTTTCAGGATATCTTAGAGCAGAATTAACATGACTATCACATGAGAATAGTGTTGTTTGTTGTGGGTTTTTTGGAGAACTAGTTAATTTACTATAACAAGGGCTCAAAACATGAGCAACCACATCTGCAGACATCTAGAGTGACACAGTTTGAATGCAAGAACATGTTATCTTTTTAATAAGTGTCTTTCTGAATTTCCTTTATTTAGATTTTGTCTTGAGAATCACACGTTCTTCTGTAACTTGCATATTCTGAAGCCTGGAAATCAGCCCAGGTGCTGCCGTACATTCCTTTCCCCACAGAGGGGGCTCATTTTGTTCCTGGTCATTTAAACTCTAGAAAAGCTTGTCCTCCACCATAGTGCTCTGAAACCTCTGCTTTATAAGGAGGCAGAAGATGTAGGTATTTTAAGATTCCTTGGTAGCAAAGTGAACTGAAAGTCCCAGGATGCACTGCTTTTTTAACTGAATTAATGTAAAAAGTTGAGGGGCTGAACCAGTTCTTGGAAATTATTCAAATATGAAAAACCATCTGGATAGGGGAAGTAGCAGCTTGTGATATTTGGAGGGCATGGATTTCTTAGAGCAGCTTTGCTGTCAAAACAAGTGTGTTGCGTAAGTACACCCTCAGTGAAACCCTAACTTGTTTGAGAATAGATAGTAATTATTTATGCTGTGGTCTACCATTTGTATGGCTGTTGGTTAGTTGGTCATTTTGCAGTATCACCGTGGATGTGTGAGATGAGGTCATTAAACATGTAAGTGTGGGAGGGAAAAAGGTTCTGAAACATTCTGTGTCTTCCCATTAGTGCCTGACACCTTAAAAATATCAGTGCTTGATTAAATACGAAGCCATTGAATCATTTATGCTTTTGTATTACCTGTGTAAACCACCTCTAAGGTCAGATGTCATTTTACTAGAATGAAGAGCTGAGTAATAAAATACAGTGCAAATAGCATTATTCTGTAATTGTTGCTCAGATGGGGTAGCATTTAGGAGCTATCTTTGAGCATCAGTTGCCTAGAAGGTGGGTTTGATCCTGTGTCTGTTCCCTGGATGGACCACAAATCTGCAAATGTTCTTGTTCCTGTATTTTATTTAATGCAGAAACTGATTGCAGCACTTAAGTTGTACTTGAATTACTTTTTGCTTTATTTGGCCTCTTGTTTTATCGGCAGAATTCATTGCGTATGAAAGACTGAAGCGGATAATCCAGTGCAATTTTAATTGCCTTGGTAATTTGATCTTAATTTGCTTAAATATCTTGTGTACACAGTGAGGACCTAGGAGAATTCATGGAGATGAAAGGTGCCAACAGCCCTGGGATCCTTGTACTGACCACAGGCCTCAGCAAACCTTTTATGCGTCTGGATAAATACCCCACGTTACTGAAAGAACTTGAAAGGCACATGGAGGTATATCTTATCAGCATTTATGTTCCAGCTTAATGATGATTTGACAACAATTATTTTAAAGGTACATGTCAAGCATGATGGGACTCTTCTGTCAGCCTTCTAAAATATGGGCTGCAAGGGTTTAAAACTTACTGCAGTAAAACTTCCTGTAAAAGCTGAACGTTTAGAGTAAAACTAGCCAGAGAAGCTAATCTTCACTCCTAGAAGAGTCTTGTAGGGTCTTTGGTTGACTTGGCATTGAATGTGCTCCTACATACTACTTGAGGCTACTTTATCTTGTAGGAGTGCTGCTTCTCATCTTAGGACCTCAGCATGTCGAACACGTCACCAAAATAGTCCCTTTGACTTCTACTGAACACTGTCCAAAAAATTATCTTTCCAATATAGGAAGGTGTTTGAGGAGCTACTGTTGCATTTTATAGGTTAGACTTTTGGAGTGTAAAGGAGGGAGAGGAATAGAAAGCGTATGGGTCTTTGTCTTGTCACACAATTTGGTTTGTCAGTCAGTGACCACGGAACATACTAGTCTTAAGGAATCTAGTTTGTGACAAAGCTAACATGCCAAATAAAACTCTAAAATAAACATTTTCTTATTAGGATTTCAAAATCCCTTGTCTGCTAGGTCTTGTAAAACTTCCTTGACTCTGTTTTGAGCATAAGTAGGAATGTTATAAATGACTCTTAGTTTTACTACAACCCACCAGTGTTTGATATAAGAGTAAGGTGGCTGTGAAAAGAGAGCAGATAGGTCTACAACTTCTATTTTATGGAATTGCTTACTTGTTTTTAGTTAAGTCTCTAAAAATTTTTTATTATTTTTACTAGAACTAAAGTCATTGTATGTTTTCTCCATTGTTTTTAGGATTATCATCCGGATCGTCCAGATATTCAAAAATCCATGACTGCCTTCAAAAATCTTTCTGTAAGAGTGATAAAAAATAGATGATATATTTTAAGTAGAATGTTTTCTAATTTCATTCCACCTCTATTGCTTTAAAAAAGTGAAGCTTTTTTTGTAAATGTTTGTATAAGAAATTTTTGAAAGCCTGGAAATTGACGCTCTTTGTGGGCAGAGCTAAGGATAGTAATTTGCTGGGGAGTTATAGCAAGTACAGTATTGATATAAGAGCCACGCAAGCATTCTACACCTCTTGGTCTGCCCTGTCGCTCATGCTTTGTCTCCCTTTCTACTAGTGCTAGCATAACTAGTATCCTGAGGAAGGGCTTCTTTACAACAGCTAAGTGTATCTCCTGAGGTTTTTCTAAAGTGCATTCTTTCTAGAGGAATGATGTTGGGAGTTGCGGGAGAGAGGATGAAGGGGAAAGTGCTAATGAAGTTCAGAGGATATGAAACTTCTAGTAATAATTAGAGTAGGAAGCCTGATTTGGACAGATGAGCTGTCTGTTATTGTCTTTTAAAAAAAGTCAACTGCAATAAGCATATATTTAATGCAGTCTCAGTTACAATAAACACAATGTTTTGTGTTTCCTGTTAGGAGTGTGTGCTGGTGGTAACCTGTCATTTTTTATTTTTTTATTTTTTAAAGCAGAAATTTAGTATTCTTTGTGTTCAGAAGAGGTTTAGGGATCCCATTTTGTTGGGTGCTTCACAAACAAGAGGAAACAATTCTTGTTGAGAAAAATTCAAATGAATGGGAGTACAGCTAGTAGAGCAGATTGGAAACATTTAATAAACACAGGAACACAAGGTTATATGCACTCATAGTTTGCATAATTGTCGTGTCTCTTAACTAATGAAAGGTTCTTTGTTGTATAGTCCTGTGTGTTACTGACAGCCCTGTTACTCTTCTGCTGAGCCTAGCCATTTTAGGTTGGAAGAACAAAAATTTAAAATCTAAAGAAAGGAAAAATTTGAGAAACAGAGCTATGACCATGAATTTGGAACAGTAATTGCAGTCAGTGTATTGAAAGGAAAAGTAATAATATTGAAGTTAGCAAAACTAGTTTTATAAGATATATTAGTAATAGTCATCTAAATAAAAAAGCTTCCAGTTAGGCGCTGTCTTCTGTGTGTACTACAAACACAACAGTAAATACAACTGTACTGGCATTTCTAACCTTAACCTGCTCCAAATTGATAGAGTTGATAGACGTGGCATTTTTCCCTGTATTTGTTAGGCACAATGTCAAGAAGTACGGAAACGGAAAGAACTTGAACTACAAATACTGACGGAAGCTATCCGTTGTTGGGAGGGAGAGGATATTAAAACACTTGGCAATGTGATTTACATGTCCCAGGTCATGATTCAGTGTGCTGGAAGTGAGGTAACGTCCTTCTCATCTTTACCGTCGGTCTTTCTTTCCATTTTGAATAAAATTAATTGTAATCATTATGCAGCAGAAATAAACAGAATGCTTCAGAGATACTGATCTAGACTAAGATCTCTCTACTGATTTAAGGCTTTTATTACAAAACATGAAATAAATTTCCTCGAGGATGGATGGTCTCATCTGTGAAATTTACTGAAATGTAACCGAATATAGCAGTTTTGTAAGATGATTTTGCAGGATTGTTTTCAAAGAGCATAATTAAACAGGCTTTTCCCTGTGTAGTTATGTTACAGAATCATTTTGTATAGCAGTTATTACAGTGTGTTTTAAATAAGAAAAACTGTCAAGTTTTATATTACAAGGTGTCTGAGGCACACTTTTTCCTCACTGTTTTGGGCACTTTGCTCCAGTAGTAAATTTTGAAATAGAATCTTAATAATCAAGTGGTTTTGGAGAAATAGATTAAGAGGAGACATTAGAAAGTCAGAGGTGACTCTGCAAAGTCTGGGGTGGTACTTTAAAAAAAAAAAAACCCAGACAAGCAAAACACACAAAGAAAAGGTTGTCCTACCAGAAATAATGTTAAATTATCTTAAAAGCAAGTGCTAACATAAAGGAAATGTTACACAGGTTACTGACATGTTTTTACTGTCATTGTTTCCCTGTAAAATCAATGAAACTTTGAACTTGGTGGGGGCTTTTGAATTGCAGCCTCATTCAGTCAGTTTCCTGCCTTAGAACAAAGATGTCCGTAAATATGAAGAAAGAGAAAAGTGTTTATGCAGGTGAATGGTTCAGGATTCATCACCTGATATTTTTCTCTCAGTATATTTTTAGGTGTTAAAATAAATAAAAAGATTCAGTAGAGCTGATAAGTGCATCTTCTGCAGTCATGTCTCTTCTTGTAGTCTTCAAAACAAAACACCACCCGACCCCACACTCTCATCATGAGCTAACATGTCAAACATAATGGACTTTTAGAAGTTTCTGCATAGCGTTACGGCTTTCTGACTAGATACAGAGCAGCTTCATTTGTGCAAAAGTGATTATTTTTGCTTTCGTAATTTTTAAAATGATACTGACATTTATAAAGGTTTACTGAAAAACAGAAACATTAAAACTTGGTAAGGGCTTGTATTGTTTTGCAAAGATGCTTGAAATTGAGACAATGACTTTGTCAATGGACATATTTGTTTTGTCATTAAAATTAAAACATTATACCTTAATGCTTCTGTCTTCCGTAGTTTGTCTATAGCAGTAGATTAAGAGTAAACCTTCTCCTCCTTCCATAAAAATATGCCCAAAACAGAAAACAAAGGACAACTTCATAAGTGAAACCAGCAAATTTAAACCAGAACAAAGTAATGAGTTTTTGTGGCAAATATAAGCATTATTACTTTTCTTTTATCTTCTTTGTCTGCTTTGGGGCATAATCCAACATCATGCAAAAATCTAATCTCTCCAATTTGAGAGACTGTGGTCTTGACATTATCATAACAGCATCCATCTAAACTATATTAAGAAATATATCCAATGTGTAATTCTGGTTTTGCTGAAATCAGCAAAATAGTTGTTATCATATTAAACAAGGTCAGTATTTCACCCAGACTGTGCAATTTCTGTTTTAAAATATTAGACCGTACTCTCCAGGAAGAAGTATAGGCATGTGTTACTAGCACTTTTCAAATAGAAAATCAAATACTTCTGACCTTTTTTTAAAAAAAAAAAATTCTATGGAGAGTTAATTTTGCCAGGAGCGAATGTTTGTGGAGCAATTATGGAGTTGTAACGTTGATGGTAGTTTTTAATAATATAAAACAGAAAAAGGGACGAGGGGGCTTGTGATGTTATATTTACTTTTTCTTTTTCATTTTCTTTTTTTTTTTTTTTGGATAAGGAAAAGAATGAACGGTATCTTCTTCTCTTCCCGAATGTTTTGCTAATGTTGTCTGCCAGCCCGAGAATGAGTGGGTTTATCTATCAGGTAAAGTAATACATGTACATATATGTATAAATGTATTGCGGGGTGGCTTTTTTTCTAAATGGTATTGGAAAAACTTGGAAGTATTATTAAACTTCTGCATTTATAAAGATAAAAGATAGTTTCTGCAATAAGAACTGGTCATCCGTTTTATAAAATTCTGGGCTAGAAGCCCGGGTATGATTTTTGCAGCTGTGACTATCAGCAAGGATTTTTTTACCTTGTTAGTACTATCTAGTGAGAGGAAGTATCAGTAGCTTTTTAGATCTACATAGGAAAGCAATGCTGTTGTACAGGTTTGTTAATGCTCTTCCGACTGCTGCTCGAGTCTTACCAAAACTATACAGCACTCCTAAGCTTGCATTGGTGTGAGTTAGGCTGTGCTACCATCCGTTTCTTTAGGTGTGTCTACATTAGTGTTTTATCT
This sequence comes from Nyctibius grandis, assembly GCF_013368605.1. Taxonomy (NCBI): domain Eukaryota; kingdom Metazoa; phylum Chordata; class Aves; order Nyctibiiformes; family Nyctibiidae; genus Nyctibius; species Nyctibius grandis. The sequence continues at coordinate 58,415,967 of NC_090659.1, read as the reverse complement.
TTGAATCAGCAGAGCACTTTCGAAATGAACCTTCTAGTTTTCCCTGTGTACTGATATTTGAGTCGCAGTTTAGACATACTCTCAGGACTCAGGCTGGACTCCCTCTGAATAAAGCAGAACTGGAAGGCGTGCTCCAAAAGTGCACTTGGTCTGCTACAACTACTGGAGCAGATCAAGTACATGGATTGGCATTCAGTCTATGGCCTCAGCCTAGAGCTGGCCCAGTGTAACACCACCCGAAATGCATAGCATGTGGCCTTCATGTCCTTAGCACCAGGTGTTTCCCTTCACAAATCCACTACTTGTTGCTGGTAGACATGGTCTTTGAGCTCTTTAGTAAGTTTCCCAGCTGAATAGTTCTTGCCTGCTTCCCCACTGCAGAAACAAAGCAACTCTGCTATAGTGCAGGAGGATCAGTGCTGATTGGGTTGGCTCCCCTGGATCTCTAGGACGTGTTTCACAGATGCACTTGCATTTTGGATTTGTAGTTCCAAAGACCCCTGAGAGGTGAAGTTAAAGCAAACGCAGAGTCCGTGAGTTTCTGAAATCTTGATAGATGTTCTTCAAGTATTGTTATGTGGTTTCCAGGCATCACAGTAAAACACAAAGTTCTAAAAGGAGCCCAAGATTTCACCTGCTGTAAGTACTCCTGTAAATCAGGCTCTTGAGCAGTTTGTTTGTTCCTCCTGAGGAGTGATTTGCCTGTTATGAAGGAATACTGAAGCATAGTCAGTTGAGGTTACTGTGTGATCGGCTACATCCAGTCACAGACTGTGTAATTTTTTTTTTTTTTTTAAGAGCAGTTAAATTCCAAAATTCATGTTTCGATTCATATCTTGCCTGCCATGGTAGTAGCTGGAGATTTGTCTGAGACTGTGTTGCATTAGATGGTTCAAATGCACAATCAAGTTTCTCTTAGCTTTGTGCTGCTCTTCAGACTTTTTGGCCAGTGCTTTGTCGCAACACAGATGGAAAAAAGACTGGAAAAAGCAGGTGAGCTCTGTATCTCAAGTGGCACATCCAGAATTCTTGATGAAGGAAGGTTCTTTTGTACTGGTTACAAAGGCAACTGACTGGAAATTCAGTGTGTTAACAAACAATATGAAATTAAACAATGAATCTGTAAGGCTTAATTTTGTTCTCCTTTTGTATATTACATTTCTTCCTGCTCTCTCCCACCTTGTGCCCCAGGTGCACAGGGTTGTTCAGTAAAGAAGCAATTTTCTGTGCGTTTGTCTTCAGCTTCTACTCAGTATGGCCACAACCCTCTCTTAGTGTTTGCTGTGCAACCCTCAGTTGAATGCAAGACTTAATTTCCTCATAATGTTTCACGTGATTTTCCCAATACCGACAACTTCTCAAATATTGCTGACTATATATTCACAACAAGGCAAAATTACTTCGTCGCTGTTTGTGTTTGTCTGGATTGCATAACATGGGACACCTGGACTGTTCTTCTAAGGTTCTTGTCTCAGAGCTGGGATGGATATGGGCAGAAGATTATGCAGCTCCCTCGGTCATTCCCAGGGAAATGATGCCACAGGGGTCGACATCCTACACTACACCCTCCCTGTGTTTCTGAATATTCCAGTTACCAGCAGGCTTCAGATGTTCTGGTTGATAGTGCTGATATATCTGTCACATGAGCTAGTTGGGAGAGCTTTTAGCAGTGGTAAACTGAAGTCACAATGGGCACAAACCATACTTTACAAGATGGCTTCACCATTTTCTTGAAAGAAAGGGAATAGATTCATGAGTTCTGTTCCATTTTTTCTGTGTTTTGTTGACTTAGTACTTTTTTCTCTGCATGTAGCTCAGGTGATCTTTGTTCTCTGTCACCAGTCTTTTGCTTGGTGTATCCCCATATTTCCTCTTCACCTATGTCAGCAAAACTTGCACCTCTCTTTCATTGTGGCTGTATGCTGTGTTACTCACGAACCAGCGACTATGGAAAAACAGAAGAGAGAATTCTAGGCTGCATTGTAGTGCATGATGCCACCATGTTTCCTTCAGTGGGGAAGCTGTTGCAAAAAAACCTCTTCCTTGAGCATGCTCTGTGCATACAGAATATCAAGTGATTTTTAGTTTCCAAGCTTCTAAGAAACCTTTGTCCATTCTGCGGTCATTAGGAAAAAAAAGGCGGGGGGGGAGAAGTCGTGGGGCTTTTTTTGCCCTCCATTGGAGCCAGAATTCCACAGTACATAGTATTTGCACTTTTGCCAACATATGCTGAATAGTGTTTCTGTGTAGAAGAATACAGGATCTGTCTTAAGGAACTTTAATAATAAAGTTGCATTTTTGGTAAACGCTTTCATCCTGACAGTATTCAGTCTTATTTATTCTTCTGTGTTTCTAAAGGGTCAGAAAGTTGTCCTAAACTGACGCTTTTTTCCCAGCTTGACTGGGTTTAAAATGAGAGGTTATCTTCTGTGAAACTAATATGTTCTTCTGAAACTTTACAAATTTAAAGGTGTTTTTACTACTTTTGTTTTCTTTCCCCAGATATTTCTGTGAGTGAATTTAGTAGTGGGGTTATTAGAGACATAAATCTTCAGTAAATAATTGATGTGTTTGTTTAGTGAAATCTTCCTTTCTAAATCTACTTATACCATAAACCTTATGTTGAGAGCTAATCAAACAGTTTGCAAAGAAATGTGCTTAAAGATGAGTCACTGTTGCCTCTAATAATGTAATACAGATGACCCTGAAGGTCTTGATTCCAAGAACCTGAGGCTATGATGAGTGACCAGTATTACATTTGTATGGATTTCATAGCCTGCATAGGTATCAAATAGACTCATTAAAGTCATAGGTGTCATTTGCAGAAGTTGGGCATATGAAAAACTTCCATTGATAAGGTGTTTGTGTGGATTTTTAAATGTTTTTAAACCTATCAGTGTTTGTGTGTGCCAATTTACTGTGTATGTCTTTGTTCAGAGCTTTAAGTTTATATATTCTTGGTAATGTTTTTGTGTGTTTTGGATTTAACTTTAGTGTTACTTTTTTTTTTTTTTTAAGGGGAAACTGCCAATGACAGGAATGACTATCACAAAGCTAGAAGACAGTGAAAACCATAAAAATGCATTTGAAATATCAGGTATTGACCGTAAATATTTTTATTTAATACTTATTCCAGAATATGCTATTTCAAACATCAAATGTTCTGTCTGAACAGAGGGAAAAACTTTTTCATTGTGAGGGTGACCAAGCACCGGCACAGGTTGCCTGGAGAGATCTCCATCCTTGGAGATATTCAGAAGTTGTCTGGCCACTGTCCTGGGCAACTGGCTCTAGGTGTCTGTGCTTGAGCAGAGGGGTGGATGACCTACAGAGGTCCCTTCCTGCCTCAGCCATCCTGTGATTATAAAAATTTTGTAAGGCAGCTACCCAGAGCCTCACTTGAAAGCAGCTTTTTATCACTTGTCTTAAGCGGTTAACAAAGTGTCTTTGCATGGGATTTGTCCCCTAATTTCTGTATTGTAATGAATGGAGGCAGTAGCCTTGAGAAGGACCTTGATAATGAAGCAGGTCAAAGTATGCTACCCACTGGAAGAAGAGAAGTTCCAGAGACTCTGGAAGAGCTTTAAGCAAGAGCTCTCTTCTGTAAATGGTCGTCTACTTTCTGAGAGACCTTTAGCATCTCTGCTAATGATGTTTGCCATTGTGCTTACTTTGGGTAGTTTCTATCTGTTAAGTCATTTGTTTCAGCATGTCTATTATTTCCTTGGGGGATTTAAAGGACAGTGGGAGTAGGGTCCACATGGTGGAGCTTCATACCTTCAGATTCTGCCTCCAAGCAGGTTGCATTTAAGTAATTTTGACCCTCTCAAGTGTCAGGCAGTATCACACATTGGTGCTATGAGGGAGAGGGGAAAAAGCTGTGGATGGTGCACGGTCTTCTGAGATAATAGGTATGCAGCTGACCTCAGATGAGGAATGTGATGAGTTAAAATGGAGTTAACTGCAGAAATTAAAGTAATCTTTGGTTAAGGTTGCTTTCCCAAGTGACTTTTGCCTGAGCTTTAGTACTAGATTCAGACCAACTTTATGCCTTTTTCTGAGAGAAGATCACTGAACTGTATGTTATAACTTTTCCTGTATTGTAGCTTATAGACTCAAGAATGACATTTTAGGCTATATGTTGGCTTTCCTGGGGAAGATGGAGAAGCATAAGGCTGCTAGATGAGCCTGTCGCCTACATCTATTTCTTATTATTTAAGGTTGTGTTTAATTATTAGAGGTAGGGAAAAATGGTAGAACTCCTGTGCTTGGCAAAGGAACAAATACATGGAGGAAATGTCTGTTACAACCTGGAAAAGTGAGATGCTGTTGTACTGAAAATACAGGTTAAAATTTTTGCTTAGTACTTAGGGGATATAATGTTTTAGGAAATTAATGTCTTTATAATCATGTCAGATTGACTAAGTTGTTTTTCTGTGGTTTCCTACGTCTTCTGTCTTCTGTCACCTAGGAAATATGATTGAAAGGATACTAGTGTCTTGTAACAACCAGCAAGATTTGCATGAATGGGTGGATCACCTGCAGAAGCAAACCAAAGTCACAACTGTTGGGAATCCCACCATTAAACCCCACTCTGTGCCATCTCACACAGTAAGAAATAGCTTTTGGATGGAAGTGAACGAGCAGTGTATGCAGAATTAGGTTATCTGACAAATATGCCAGTGTGTAAAGCATTTTTTTAGCCATTAGTAACAAGAACTGAATGTTATGACTGTAGTTTAATGGGTCAAAAGATCATTCTGTTTTACATTGTGTGAACAAAGAGTAAAATGCTTACGTCTTGGTGTAATAGTTTAACAGGGTAAAAGAAAATTCATTATTATTACTACTTCTATATTGACCAAGTAATACATCACCATCCTTATAAGTATCCTTAGAACAGTAGGTTTTAATTGGTGGTGTACTTGACAGGCTGTGGAGAAACAATTTCCTTAAGAACTTGTTTTAGGTTCTGCATTTGAGTTGTTAGATATGAATGGATCTAAATTTAGCTCCATCCTTAGTGCTGAGAGAAGTGGGAGCAGGGCTGCTCATAGTTGTTCTTTCTTTAGTGTGTACTCTTGTCAGTGGTAGACAATAAAAATTTCTTAAAGCTCCATTTTTCCAAATAACAGTTTAGTGTCAAAATTTTCAAAGGCCAGCTGTAATAAACAGAAGCACTAGAGAGCAAGTGAGATTATTTCATGAATCCTTGATGATATTATGTTTTTATTGTGATAATATGCTTTCTTTCCCTCCCCATCACCTTGGTGTCTTTGACAGCTTCCTTCCCATCCAGTAACACCCTCCAGCAAGCATTCAGACAGCAAGCCAGTACCACTGACGCCTGCGTACCACACTCTCCCTCATCCGTCACATCATGGGACTCCACATACCACGATAAACTGGGGACCTCTGGAACCTCCGAAAACCCCCAAGCCTTGGAGTCTGAGCTGCTTACGGCCTGCACCTCCATTACGGCCTTCAGCAGCTCTTTGTTATAAAGAGGTGAGATGCAGCAGCCAAGAAATATGACTGTGTAGCAGGCCTATAATGGGAAGTTTAACTTTCTTTTTTACACACCACCCTTTTACAGTTCTGTATGTGTTTTTATATAAAGATGATGTAATAGCCAATCTTGAATCAGTGGTAATGAACTAGTGAATGCTGTTTCTTTCAAGCAGGGATTTAGTTTTACAGCTCAGAAAATACTAAGGCTTGTTAAGAGAGGCTTCCCCCACCTCCCCCAAGTGCTTCCACTTATTTCCACTATCCAGTTAATAAATAAGATTTTTTTATTATTTTTTCAAACTAGCAGTTCTGTTATGTTGATCATCCAGGCTTATTGCCAAGTTAGTTATTTGCTAAGCACACTGCAAAGTATCTAGGGTAAGGGATCTTACGGTGCTTCAAAGTGCTGTATCAAATCATTCTAAACAGCTGTGATGGTATAATTGACTCGTGGTTTCTCAGTATTTACCACTGTTACTAGGTAACAAAAGCATATTTTTTAAAAAAAAGAATAGTAACTGTCAAAATACATATAATGTTTTTGGACTCAAAAGAATCTGATGGCTAATGTTACTATTAGCAAAAAAAAAAAAGAAAAGCTTAGATTTTAAGATGCTGTTGCAGTTTTTAATTAGCGTATGGTATGAAACAGGAATCTGTTCCAAGAGAAATAAAATATGGTGTTTTTAACCACAAGAAGATGGTGGTAGGTTAATTTGGTCCTGCCACTACATTTTGCGTGGTTTTGTAAATAGTAAGAAGACGTTAGATTTATGTTGGAAGTCTGTATGTATGTAAGGAGGAGAATATTGGATGCTCTGTGGCTTGGTGATATCTCCTGTTTCAGTGTCTTTGTCATGTGTTCTCATGATACTAATTTAGTGTGAAGCAACAGGGCCCAGAAAGAATCATGCAGTTATGCCTAAGAACAGTTTATTCTGCAAGCATGAGATGCTGACAGAAAAATTTTACTTTGCAGATGTGTAAATTGCAGTTTCTTAAAAACTGTAGCCTAAACGCTGTGCCCCAGTGTGGCCTGGCTGTGGTTTTTTTTGTGGTGGCTGTGTGTATGTGTGACTTTTTTTTTTTTTTTTTTTTTTTAAAAATTTTGTAAATCCCCTAAACAACAGGGAAAAAGTGATAGGTGATCTGCAACTGGAAGGTTAGTATTTAGGCTTAGTTGCTACAAGAGGTTCTTCTGTTTGGCTGTACTATATGCTGATTTTGTAGTTTAAGTTAAATTCGTTTCATGTTTTCATGTGTAGGGCACTAAATTCTCCAATGTGGTAAAATTTCAATCATTTTTACAGTGTTTAGCATACAATGATGTTTAAAACCTATCTTCATCTTCTTTGGTCTGTCCTCATTCACCTTTTTACTTTCTTGTTCTCTATTTTTATAGAGGATGTCTTGTATCCTTAAGGTAAGGGGTAGACCAGTATATTCCTTTTGTTCCTGTAGCCTAGCATTGTTCCTATAAATTAGCATGACCATGTTTTGAGCGGAAATGCTGTATTTGTTGCAGTATTTTTTTTTTCTGTAAAGCTTTGTAAGAATGGACCTGAACATTTACAAATTCTGACTTTGAAGAGTATACTACCTGCCAAGCTTCCTTGTTAGGACCTTTTTTACCTGCTTCTAAGTAGACGAGTGAAATGGGTTGTCTCTTCAAAAGTTAAGGAAGAAACCCTGTGTTAATGTATGCCTGCCTCTTCCCTTCGCTCTAGCTCCCAAACAGCCTGCATGCTTTTGCAGCAACTTTTCTGTATATTTCTGTTAATAGAACAACTAAAATATCTGACTTTGTGTATAGTTGGAGGAAGGGTAGAGAGAAAAGCAGCCAGTTCAGGCAAATGGGATGTGCCAAAAAAATATTAGTAGATTGAATTTTGGTGCAGTTAGAAGATTTTTAGTTAGTAACTCCTGTATACATCTTAGCAGTTAAACTTTTGAACTATTGTAGAGAAGCTCTGCTCTTTTTATTTTTATTTTCCCTGCACAGGATCTCAGTAAAAGCCCTAAAACCATGAAAAAGCTGCTTCCCAAACGCAAGCCAGAACGGAAGCCATCGGATGAAGAATTTGCACTGAGAAAAAGTAAGAGAGACTTGAACAAATGTCTGCATAATACAAAGCCTGGAATTAACATCAGTTTAAATTATGTGGAAGTTAGATGTACAGTGTAAGCAAGTCATCTGGTTTCCTCTCTCCTGACAGGGGAGAGGGTGTAGGTATCTCCAGAGGATGGTTTGTTTTATTCATCTTAGGTGCTTATGTCACGATGGGATTAGTTGTTTTCTAGAGCCTAACTATTGACTATAGTGGATGTATGCTTGTGAAGTGCCTATTTCTAGCTGTTTACTGGAGAGGGAAGTGAGGTTGACTGTAGAGCCGTGTAAAGTTCAGTAAGGTAAACCTGGCTTTTAATACTGCAAAGAACAGTTTGAAGATATTATCCCACTTCTGCAGAATACTTAGTAGCTGTGTTCTTAAATTGATCCTGGTGGGAGCTTCTGCTGAGCTGGGTGTTGCTGCTGGTTTGAAGACTAGTTGCTTCCACAGTCATTCTTTCTAAGATCCAAAGGTCTGCTCTAATCTCCTAGAAATAAGGTCATTTGCTAGTGTCTGTGTCTTTAAAGTCTGAAGAACAGCACTGAACTGAGAGAGATTGATGAATGTGTAGAAAACCAGAAGGGTCAAAATCTGGATGTTGGGGTAATTTGGGGTGGAGGGAACATTAATGTTATCAAGCAGACACAATATTCATTTAGTTGTCAGTGTCACTCTAATTCTTCCGTATAAATTTGTTTGGATGATTAATCCAGTTACTTATATCAATAAAAGACAGGGTATTTAATATGAAGGCCAGATTCTTTATTGCAGCTTTTGCTTCTCTGTGTCTGTCTTTTGCTCATGGGTTTTTTAAGATAGAGACTGTGCCTTGAGTGTTCAATGCATGAAGTGTGTTATTGTGAGTATTGGCTGGTTTATGTAGGGTTGGAGAGAAAAAGCTTTTCTTCAGGGCACAGTTGGTTTGTCTAAGGTAGATGTCCTTCCGAGTGTGATGTGAATTTCATATGGCAAAAGTTAAGGTAGTGAATAGGACAGTCCTGTGATCATGGATGTACAGGTGGGTGTTTTCATTCAGGATGTTTTATCTCATTACAGGCAGGTATCTTGTTTAGGAAAAATGAAAGTACTGCAATACAGTATCATTTCAGATGTTGGAGGATGGAGATTCAGTAGTTGCAATGACAGCAGTAAAGCTGTCAACTTGCAGATTTAGTATTAAAGAACACTTAGTGAGAGGAGCGGAGTTCTTTTTTGGGGGAAGGAGGGGCTCTATAGCTTGCAAATACATTGTTTTATTTCTGATTAATTTAACACCTTCCAGTATTTTGTATGTAGGAGATAAAGCCACCAAAAATCCCTTTTATTGAAAACTAAGTCAGAGTGTTACTTAGAAATACTTACTGATTCTTGGTATTTATCTCTTCCCCATGCCCCACCCCCTCCCCAGCCCTTTGTGTCAGTAATTAGAAGCTTCTGTTATGTTAGTGCTCTTTCAACCTTTTCCAGCTTGTGGAGCTGTAAAAGTTTTCCTCTGAGGAACTTCTATCGAACTTAAAGCTTATTGATAAATGTTTGGGTTTTACTACTTCTCTGGAATCCCAGGGATTTATGGGCTACATTTTGAGAACTGCTATGTCAAATTAGCATTATGACAGACCAAAGTAAGGAAGGTATTTCAACTGAGTGACCTCACAATACTTATTTCAGAAGTGAAATATTCATCCTTCTACTGTAATAATATGGTGTGCTGCATTCTAACCACAATGAAATCCACTTATTTTTCCTGCCTTGAAAGAGAAACAACCTGTACTTTGGAGTACCTGCATCTCTTAAACTGTGGGGAAACTATATCGAGTCAAGATAATTTCTTCAACATTTAGCTTGTCAGCTAGTCCTGTCAAATGTTTGGACAGTTGACTTTGTTCTGGTAATAATAAATACCGAACTAACAGGACACATTGGCACACAGAGAATACTACTACGTATTGATGTTGAAGGCAGTTCAAATCTGTGCAGCAGAAAATCTTCTAGATATTTTTTTCCTCAAGCTTTGCAGGGAGGAAAACAGGAAAAATGCTTTTAAAACAACAAATCATCTTGCCCTACACTAGACTCCTGGTTCCATCTAAACTATTGGTAGAGGTACCTCTAGATTTCAGTTTGACTGTAATTTCACTCTGTTGCAAGTGAACAATTTGACAGCATTTTTACTGAATTCCCCAGGGAGAAGATTTGCTGTGGACCTCTACCTTTAGGAAAATTTTGCCATGTTAAGCTCGAATAGTTAGATTTTTTTGTTTTAGTAGTGCTGTTTCTGCTTCAAAATCTGAGAAGTTCAATTACTCCACTTTTCACAATATACTTACGTAATAGTGACATCTTTCCAGCTGCACGCTGGACTGAAATTGTACTGACGTTTTTATTATGATGTCAATTCTGAGTTTCATTTTCAATAGTGTGCTGTTAAAAGGGGTAAATCTTACAGATATACAAACCCAAAAGTTTTCAAGATTTCTGTGAATTAATATTCTGTCCCTTGATTTCTTTGACTAAATAATGAACTAATATGTATATAATTACTGGGTAGACAGGGTTGTTTTTGTTTAATGGCTATTTGGTTTAGAACCAGAGTGATCATGCTTCAAAACATGTTCTGTGCAACTTCAGATGCTCAGAAGATTTCTTGGATGTGTGAGTACTTACTGACTTGTGTTTTTTCCCAAGGATTTTGAAATAGTATTTCGTCTTTTTAAACTGTTATTTTTGCTCATTGAAGTTTGATTTTTTTTATAATGGGATGATTAAGAGAATTTTATGGGGTTGATTAGGCTGAACTTTGGTCTCAACTGAAATGTAGTGATTTACAAAGGCTTTTCTGTGTTAAGAAACATGACCATGTTTAAAATTCTATTTTTCCCATTGATTCTAGGTACAGCTGCTTTAGAAGAAGATGCTCAAATTCTTAAAGTCATTGAAGCATATTGCACAAGTGCCAAAACACGTCAAACACTAAATTCAAGTAAGTTAGAAAATACTGAAATGGCTAACTAAAAGACAAATTAGATAGTTTGCAAAAAGAGAGATGTGTGTTCTCAGGCCTTTGCAAGTAGCAAGCTGGACCTGGAAGAAATAATAACCTGTTCCTGGCTTAATACCAGTGCTGAATGTTTAACTATTGGACGCTAAGGTCCATGGTTAGAGACTATAATTCTTTCAGTATTTTTTAAAAAAACCCGACCAACCAAACAAAAAAAACCCACTGAAACAAAAGTGACTACTTGTCATGGTTTAAAATTGCCCAAAACCTTCACCAATGAATGAGAGAGATCTGGAGTGAATATGACAGTTGATCAGTATGCTTTTTGCTAAGTTTCAAAAACCCAGTAAGTAATGAGGAGGAATGAAGAACAAATCATAATTTTGGAGGAGTGTATTTTTGTCTTGTTCTGTTCAACAGAGACTTTCGCTATGGAAAAGTAACCTAGACCTATAAAAATTTCTTTTCTTTTATTGCCACTAGTTGTTTTTAGTATTAATTACAAATTTTAATCCCATCTCATAATTTCAGGAGAAATTGTTTATAGATCTGTGTGTTGCTTAAAGCATTTTTAGTTTCTCAGATCAATACCTAGCTTATTGAAAACCTGTAACGTGCCTCTGGGGTCCTACTTCATTTAATCCAAATCAAGGTTGCCATGTGGAGTTCCTCTGTATTGTAAGTAAAACATTGCGCAAAGCAGGGGAGTCCACCAGCATGTGTTCCATTTGCACAAGGAAGGAGAAAATGCTGTTGTGTTTGTTCCAATTTGCACAGTTTTTGCACCGTTGAACACTGATTTAAATCAGGGATCCTTGGAACACAGTATAATGATCCTGAAGTACTTATCTGGTTTTGCTGTTGTCAGGAACTAGAAGAGTGGACATTTTAATTTACTCCTGTTCACTAAAGCTGTTTAAATTTGCAGTATTAATCACTGTTACTACTACCCACAGTGCTCTGTTCTTGTTTTGCTTTCAAGCAAAACCACTTTATGCTGACAGTTGAGAAGTCTCAAAATGCAGTTGCAGACTTAGTTCATGGATTGTCCTAATACCTGTTCATATACTATTATCACCTTGAAAAAATCCAGCTACTTTGTATTCATATGTATATGAATATGGGAATATGGCCCTTGTATTGGGCTGTAGAAACTTTTGAAGTAACAGCAAAAACCTTCATTTTAATTTTTCTGTCTTGATGAACTGTAGATCTCCAAGGTGATACAATTGTCAATTTTATAAATACTATTACATAATTTTTATTATTATTAATCTATTTCATAGCCTACAGTCATAACAGTAGTGTGTTTAATTGGATAAAAGGAAATGAATGTGTTCAAAATTCTGAAGATATACTGTTGTTCCAAACAAAATTAAATGAGATGATTGCTGTTTAAATGTCTTGACTGATCTGTTGATTGTTTCTGAGGATAATGTGACAAGAAATGGCTGGAGAAACATTTGCACTTGCACAGTAGTGTGTGTGTGCAGATATAAAATGGATATGATATTTTTTTTTTTGCTTTTTTGCCTATTTTTTTTTCCTTTCTATGTATATTTAAGAAATATACATAGTGCTGTGGGTATCATTGCATACATTGGAAGTCAGCAGCTTTTATTTGTTCTTAATTGCAGCAAGAAACTTTTTATTGATTAAGCACATGGATGCTTTGTTGTCATCTAAGACTTTAGGTTTCAGAAGATCCATTTGTAGACTGGAATTGGAAATGGGGAAGAAAACTAATCATGCTGGAATTGCTTCTGTGGAAGCAGTAGTCAGTGTAGGAGAATAGAATGAAAGTTGCCTGTCACCCGTGAAGTATGCCCCTTATTTTACATACTCCTTTCTTACCTCCTTGTTAATATTCTGCCTGTGCCTCACAGCACTCGTTTTGCACTTCTCCTGCCTGCACCTTAATCCAAAGCCCACGGGGTGCTGCTTTTGGCAGTGTCACTTCAGCAGAGCTGTGGCATCAGTGCAGATTGGTAGGGAGTGGCATTAGAGGTAGCAGAGCAACTTTTTTCAGTTGTTTGGGTGAGGAAGATGGGGGTTTAATTTGGGGAGACATGCAAATAAAAGAACAGTTTCAGTTTTTTTCACTTTCTCCTGCTTCTTATATACTGAGTTTATTTTGCATTTCTGCTCCAAATGAAGGCTTAAAATCTTTTGCAATATTGTGTGTATGGTGGCTCATAGCATGGCCACTTACATGGTTTCAGTCCTCAGATATTGCCAGGCCTTACAAAAAAAAAAAAAAAAAAGGAAAAACTGTCCTTAGCTGTTTGACAAACTACCCTAGACATCTTAAAGTATTTAATTGGGAAGATAGATCAGAATAGAGGCGTATAGGAAGAGGTGTGTGAGGGGTTGGAATGGACCAGACTGTGTTGCTCTTAGGCTCTTGGCCCTGTTACTCTGTGAATTAATTTACTACACAGTTAAACAAATAACAAGGGGTACAGGCACAGAAAAGATGTATGCTGACTGTCCCCTTGAGTGCGTGCAAGATGTTGCTGCTGACTTAGAAAGTCAGCAGCCCTGCTCTGCATGAGAACCTTTGCTTTTTCCCCTGCATTTTCCTCTTTACAGTGGTGACACAAGTACTTCTGCAGCTGTGTTGTGAGCTGGTGGGGAAATGACCTGCTTGAAAAAGAATCTTTTGTAGGGTTAGTTTTCATCTGACACTGTTCCCTGCCCTGGCTCACCAAGCAGCTGTACAAATGACTGTGTCATTGCAAGTGAGGGAAAGGATGGAGGTACAGATGTGTAGTGGGGAAGGGGCTGTTGCTTTTCACATCAGCACTGGATCATGCTGGCTTACTGTGTTTATTGCTCTGTCCCCAGTCAACTCCCCCCAGACCAGAAATGACTCCATACTTCAAAAGAACCTAACTCCCTCTTCCAAAAAATCTACTCTAAACAGTATTTTGGTTATTCAAAATTCTAAACTGAGGCTGCTTAGAAGCTTAAAAACCACTTCAAAAATTGTATTGTGACAGTTCAAATGTTATTACATGCTTAGTGTAATTTATACCTAAACCCCAAAAAAGTAAAAAAAAAAAAGAAAAAAGAAAAAAAGAAACAAAAAAAAAAAGAAACTTTGGTGCCTTTTTAACAATATTTTCTCTTTTCCTTCTCTTCCCATCACCTTTTTGCTTTTATTTCATGTGTTTGGTTGTGGCTATTCCTTACGTTCTCCTTCTCATCTCACCTCTGCCTATCCACATCCGCCATTTCATTTCACCTGTACATCCTTAGCATGGCAAGGCACTGACCTGATGCATAATCACGTCTTGGCTGATGATGACCAATCAAGTCTAGACTCCTTGGGTCGTCGCAGTAGTCTTTCTCGTTTGGAGCCTTCAGACCTCTCAGAAGACTCTGACTATGACAGTATATGGACAGCCCATAGTTACAGAATGGGGTCTACATCTCGTAAGAGCTGTTGCTCATATATCTCTCACCAGAACTAATGCACTTCTGAGCTTTTTCTTAACAAATGCTTGTTGTATCACAGCCTGCTTTTCTTAGATGTTTTCTTGCTGTTCCTTGTCTCTTTAATGTGATATTTTAACAACTTCTGAGGGAGCTTCTGAAACTTCAGTTATACCTGGTGGAAGGCTCTATTGCCAATTCAATACACGTACAAATAAGTCATTCTAAAAAGTGTATATCCTGTTAAGGATGGTATTTCTTGAGGGTTTTTTTTAACTGACAGATGTTAATTTGTGTCTCTGAATGGTTTTTTTTTTTTCTTTTGACTTGGTCAGTGTAGCAACAGGTCCTTTTTTTTTATTTTGGATAGAGCATGTTTTTGTATTTTGTACTGAAACCATACTGGTTTGTGAGCCGAGTGCCAGCAACACAGAAATATGTTAGCGGTAGTGGTTGGATTTTCTGCATATTACTAACAAAATACAAAGCTGGTAGAATAAGAAAAATGCAGCTTAAAAATAAGCAGTACAAGAGCTGTAAAATCATTCAGATATTCATGTATCTGGCCCATTTGTTTGGAAGAGCATTTGCTAATCCATAAAAATTTCTGTTTCTGTACTGCTGTCTTCTCATTGCTTAGATGTTTATACGAAGGACCACACTGCTCTCCCCCCCCCACGCCAGTCTGGCAGTTGTCATGAAAACCCGGCAGTCCATGCTCATCACATGCAGTGTTTTGATAATCTCATGTTACCTATGGTCATACTGTCACTTTACTGTATGCAGTAGTGTGGCAGAAAGCAGGGTCTAGATGTTTACTTGCCTGTTAAAATACACAGCTGACAACTCTCAATTGACCATTCTTCTTGAAAAGACGAGATGAAAATGGTTCCCCTGATGGAGGCTCAAGTGTTCAGCATCTGAAACTCTAGGTACAACTGCGATCACATTGGCTTGTTTGGAGTTCTGAATAATAGAATGCTTGGCTTTTGGGTTGTACTGTTTGGAGCATGTCCGTGATAGATTTTATTGTGTCTTGTGACTTCTCTCACGAGCAGGTTTGTTTTCAGCAGCAGCTCTTCGCTTAGTCATGTTGGCTTTTCAGAGAACTGTGACATGCTGTGCACAGCTGAAGGGCTCGAACCTGCACCTGGGGTACTGCTGGGGTGAAGTGTGTGTGCTCTGTCTTGTGGATAATGTAATTGGCATCGAAACAAAAATGACATGTTTTCTGAATCTTCGTTAGCAGTAGGGAGAAGCATGTGATGAAAGGACAGAAACAATTCTCATTTTCAACAGGGTCCCCAGATGCAATTCCCTTACCCCTTTTCAAGTAAGCATGTTATCCAGTGTTCAGGTATTACTATGAACAAGTTCAGAATAATCATGATGCAATTAACTGCCACCTGGGAACTTGATCACACTGTTTAAAAGATAATCAATACTTTTCTGCAGGTTACATGATCAGAAAGTTAGTACTTGCTAGACATGCGTGATTCCAGAAGGTGGTCAGCGTGGAGAACCTATTTCAAAGACATTCACATCTGCAAATTTACATTCAGTCTTGTTTGATCACCTGCTTTATCCTCTCTCACTGTTGTTGGCATTCAAAAATGTGACTAACAAAAGCAGCAGCGCTTACTGAAATGAGCAGGAACTTGTGTATGTTGAACTTTTTTCAAAGGGGAGGAGTGTTGATTAGACAAATGAGATAAGTACGTGTGCTCCATACCATTCCACAGTGCATTTGTAACCCACTTCACTCCCCTCTTCCTTTCAGTCAGTTTCTGTTTTTTAATGTATATGGAAAGTATGGATTTTTTTTTTTCCCTGTTTCTTAAGCTGTGGTGTTCTAGTTGAATAATGTTTTCTGCATTGGATAAATGATAATTCCTTTATGTCTGTTTCATGTTATATAGTGTAAATATGAGTTTGAAATACAGTTGTTGCACTTGAACTTTCCTTATCACACAGAATGTTTTGTTACCCAGATCCGAAGATTTTATTGACTTTCTATGCACCAAAGCTTTGACAGTTTACCACCATTAATTATTGTAGCATTTAAGTAATTGACTATTACAATAATTAGGATCTCTCATATTAACGTCACTGCACATTTAAAATCACTCTGTCTTCAGTGTTACAGGCCATAAGCTATTGTGAACTGATCAGGAGTATTAATTCAACATGCTAAAAAAAAAAAAAAAAAAAAAAGGCAAGCGTGGAAATGGTGGTATTCAGTCCAAAGGTTCAGTGTTTCTATTTTTGTGGAACTTTAGTCATGGTAACAATAGTACCTTATGTTTATGCAATTCTGTAAATTATATGTGTACAGTTACAAATACGCTGGAAGGATGGAGAATCTGAATTAGAAGGTAGGTTCAAGCCGTTGTCAGCCCCTGTTCACATGGCTTACGCAGTGTTTCCATAAATTAGTATTTGCCATAAATTGAAACCACCCAATATTAATTGTGTGTTTGGCATAATCTTGCCAAAACACAGTAATGTGTATATAGTGACATAAAACATAGAAAAAAAAAAAAATATATATTGTGCACTTCACCTGTGAATGGGAGAAGCCATTTTTAGTAGGTGACTGCCTTTTGAAAATACAACATGGATGTATATCTGAATGTTGCATTGTACTGTACAGTGTGCATATTGTTTGTGGTTGCATATATCAATTAAGTGTTTTGTTTTATATGAAAAGGACATCTGTTATGTACAGTTGAAATAAATTTTGCATTTGCTAGACTGTGACTTTAATTATTACACAGGGGGAAAGGACAGCATAACTTCGAAGTTAACACTTAATTTCCTCTTCTCCCCATGCCTCCTTTCTCTCCCTCCCTTCCTCTTGGAGGAATCAAATGCTGAAGTGAAAGAGCTTTTTTGACACAAGTGTGTAATCTTTGTTTAATGTAGTTCACAACTGCAGGAAATTCAGTGTAATGTGAAGTATGTATCCTTCTCTGTCCTCTTTTTTAAAAAACAAGTATTCAGAGATGTTGCCATCTATAGAATGTTCTTCTGTTGCCTCCCTCTCCCCGTAATTGGTTTTGTTTTCTTCTTTTTCATTTTTTGAATTGGTGCATTCTTTGTAAAAGCACAGGCTGAATTATTGGAACAACCTAAAACCTACTTCTGCAGGTCCTGTTACCAGAGAGAAATTTTGTGAATGTGATACTGGTTTCTATAACCTTACATATTTTCACGATTTAATATTACAATATTTTGCTCTTTAAAACAAGAGTTCTCTTTAGTGTTTCTGCTTAAAAGATGCTCGTATTTGAGTAAACTTAAATAAAACAGTAACCTAATATACATGCTAAAATGTTTACATCAGAACAAATGAAGTAATTGCCTACTTGTATTAAAAGGTCGTAACATTTTTTTTGCTATGATTGTAGCAACTCTAGTTTTAGCCCTACAGCCCTCTGGTTGGAAGTTTTTGTATTGGTTAGTGAAATGTAGGAAGATTAGTGGGATAGCTCGTTCCAAATGTTGTCTTAGAAATATCCCACTTCTTCAGATGGTATATCTGTCTTTCAGACTCTTCATTCTGTTCTTATATGACTAACACTTACATATGGAGTTGTATGTGTTTCAGTCCACTTTAAGGATTTTCTTTTAGTCATCAAAACATTTTGCTGTAAACTGCATAGATCTGTCATCTCAGTCATGTGGGGTTTTTTCCTATTTGTGTACCACTATTAGTTTAAAAAAAAAGCCACAAAAAAAAACCCCACTTCATGCTGAAACCTTTTTTGTTGCTCCCAAGAATTTGCAAAAAAAGGTGTATTTTATACAGTAAACAAGTTTGGCCTAATGTCTGGGTTCTGAGTTGTTGTTACCTGTGGAAGATATTCAAGGGCTCCCCTTTGAGTTTGGCAGATCTGTAGCATGAAGGATTTTTTTTTTTCCATGCTTTAATCTCAATGCACACAGAGTCTGGGAGCACCATTTTTAGGATTCTTCATATTAGGACTTCATCAAAAATTTATTGAGAAAGAGAAGGTTAATTTGACCAGTCTGTTTATCCACTTTAACATCTTCAGTATTTCATTGCGTTAGTTATATTTACTGTTTTAAATGACAAGTAATTCTTATTTTTTGTCCAACATTTGCTTCTCCAGGAAACTTACACGTCTGTACATAGTGGTGACTAATGGTAGATCTAAACAGTTGTATATGCACATATTTGTCTTTCAGTGGCACATCAGACTTCTGTCTTTGAAACTCAAGCAAATAATTTCAAAGAGCTGCTTAGCTTATGGAGAGAGCCCAGTAAAGTTGGTGAAAAACAGAATTGTATATTTACAAGTACTGTTTCTAATTTTTGACCTTTATTGTGGCTTGCTCACCTTTTTACCTCTCCTAATCACAATAAAGGTATGAAAAAGTGAAGAAAATGGCAATACTTAAAAACCAAATCATTGCTAACGGCCTCAGACTGTGCCATGCATTTTGAACATTAACCATCATCACCATGGGTCTAACTTCCATAGCTTAAATTAGGACCCTCACAGTTGCTGGAAGAAAGCAAACTCTTTGTAAAGCATCAGTGTGAAAGTACCTGAGTTGAGCCTTCTCCTCCAAACAGCCTTCTGGAGGAAGGAACCCCGTTCTTGATTGAGTGGGGAGAGATGGCTTTTAACCGAGGCCCTGAGGTTAGCTCCTTAACGTAGGTGATATGAATACCCACCTCCATTTTTACTGTTGGTTTGAATGGTTCCTGGACAGACAAGGTCCCTGAACATAGGCAGAGACATAATATCTGGTTAAAATGAAAAGGTACCTGAATTTCATCCCCCTTCTTCTCTTCCTTCCCTTCTGCCTGATGTCTTAAGATCTGTGCAAAACTTCTGGATTCTCTTCCATGTGTGTATGCTAAAAGATTCAGAATGAGGAACCAGACTGACTACCAGTACAGCTCTTTCTGAAGCCTGGCTTCTGTCAGGAACCAGCATGGTACCATATCAACCATTTTTTAAGATATCTTGCTCCCTTTTGAGGAGAGTGAATAAAAGGCTGGGGTTGTGCAGTTATGCTTGCAAACAGACATCCCTGAGAACCTCTGTGGCATTCAGTCTGTGCTCTAGTTTCTTCCTGTTTTGGTGTTAAGACCATACTCCAGGGCTAGGAGTGATGTTTTACTGGTTTCGGATGGATATAAAGGGAACTTCTGTCATCAAGTCTTTCAGCCACATAAATATCCAAACAGGTTTCAGCTTTCCCTTTTTCCAGAAGTGCTCAGAACTGCTTGCTGGTGCGGCTGATAGAAGAGGCTGGAAAGCAGATCAGACACTGAAAACTGAAAGTAGAGAGTGGTTACCAACAGGCCTGATCTTGTATGTCAGGTGTTGCACCATATTACATAGTGGGTTTTGCCAAGGTCTCTAGCCCCAGTCTGAATGCCAGGTGGGCTATGCTGTTATTTCCTTTACTCTGGAGGCTAAATTTGCTAAATCTATAATTCAGGGTATGGTATTGGCAAAAAGCATTGAAGTTCTTTATTTTCCACTCTAGGGCTTGGAGATACTAATATTGAATAGATACCTTTATTTTCTTGATGGAATTTAATTGATGGAAACTTAGTTGAATCTTGATCGTAGTAGTCAGTTTTGCCTTAAATACGCAACAGACTTCTGGACAGTAGGGTCATTCTTCCAAGAGCTGGATTTATGAGTTTGCCATTGAAAAGTTATGGCAACTTACTTAGCCTTAACATTTGTTTGCTAATCTTGAAGTAATTGTTTGGGTTTTCCAAACATTCTCTCTTCTCCCATCCACCCTACTTCCCTCAATACCTTGAGAAAAAAAAAGGAAAGGAAAACAAAATGAAACCCTGTTTTTTAAAGCTTTGGGTGGTGGTTTTTTTGTTTGTTTGGTTTTTTTTAACTAGTACTTTTGGTTGTATTGTCTCAAGATGATTTAGGGTCTAGAGTTGTTGGAGGTCAATTTAAACATTGCCTTTTGGCCTGTTTGTCTTGGAATGAGACTGAGTAGTGTCTCTTAATAAAATTCAGCCTGAAACTTGCACATTTAGGATTGAGGAATGGCAGATAGGGCAAACTGAAGTAACTTGATTCTTCTGCACTCCTTCATGAAAATGTGGAATACATCTCAAAGAGGTGCTTAGGATTATCTAAGTTGTAGCAACTTCCTGGACTGTCCTTTTAGTACAACTCTGCATGAAATACCCACAGTGCTATAACACAACCCGCTCTTCATGTCCTAAAGCTGTAGCTTGTAAACTTTTCTAGAGAGAGATGGTCATGTAGAGAATAGCCATAGAGAGCCTGGTGGAGGCATAAGGTGCAATTTAGGGAATGTTGTTGAGTGCTAGTAATGAGGTTACTCTAATTGCCAGAAAATGTGTCTTAAAAAAAGAAGCAGCAAATCTTGCATAAATGGTGCAGAACATCAGCACAGTGAGGTAGCTTTGTTTTACCTTTAGAACTTGACACATCAAGTCTGATGTTACTGTGCACATACTCATTTGATGACAGGGTCCTTTGTTACAGGATAGGTGGACCATGTGTTTGTACCTTTGATACTTAGCAAGTGCTTGTGGGGTTTAGGAAAAAAAATCCACAACAAACAAAAAAACCCCAACCCCAAACTCACAAAAAGCAAACCAAGGTAAAGGAAAAAGTGGGGTTTTTTGCATAAGTACAAACTGTAAGAGCAGCGGGGGTTCTGAGATACAAATGAAAAAGTTGCATGACTGAGGGTATCAGAGCAGTGAAGGCGAGGGTGAAACTTGTGATGTCCTGAATTCCACAGTAGTTATTGTTTTGTGGCACAGGAAGGTCAGTGTTCACAGCAACGGTTTTGCATCGTGTGTGTATGTGTAGTGTGTGGTCTCCTTGTGTGTATAATGTTAGTGAACATTTTGTTTTTAATGAAGCTGCATTCTGTGTCTCAGCAGTATTAAGTGTTTACTGTGCTATGCTGTACGTACATCAAGATGTGCTGGTGTAGATGTCTGTTTTCCATGCATGTGTATATACAACTGTACAGCTGGGACATTTTTTTTTAAAAGCTGTCTGCTCCATGCTATTTCTGCTTTGCAAGGACCCATGTTACTCTGACCAGGCAAAGACAATTGGATGCAGCTCTATACAGAGATAAATATAATGTGCTGCTCTAGTTGAAGGGAGTCATGGGCGAGAAACACGTGGCAGTTCTCTCCCATTGGCCAGTGTCTCCTTCGGCATGTGCTGGGCTGAGATGCTCCACGTTGGTACAGAGCCCCAAAATGTAGTGAGCTGGTAGCAGCCAACTAATTCCTAAAGTAACATTTAGCTCGGTGTTCTGTGCTACCTCCTGAGTGAATAAAGCAGAGCAGTAACCGATTAACTGAAATAAACATGACAACTTTTTATAATTAGAGATTGACAGCGCAAACAGGGAAATGTCCTTGGGCTCCATACAGAGTTTGGATGTGCTTGTTTCACAGGTTGTTCCTTCCCTGGAAGATAAGTCGGAGGGGAAGGGTATTAACCCTTAATATTCCTTCACTCTAAGATGAAGAACTTGCAGCTTTCAAGGATGAGATTCTCTTCTCAAATTTGCCGTTATCTTCATTCCATAAAACTTTGACACATTGGATCTTTACTGTCAGCTTAAGGAAACTGTTTTCTTCATTAAAGGATGTTTGTCCTTGTTTGCTGAAATTGTTGAAATAGCTTAACACATACTGCTAAACTACAGTCCCTACAAGCTCATTGTTCAGAACTCAAGACTGCAGCTGTTAGGCAAGTTAGTATTTTTCAATGAGCTTGATTTCTTGCATTTTTTTGTGTGTTTAGATTATGTATTTTATCATGAACCATAAAGGAAAAGCACTGTTATGAAAAAGCGGCTGTTCAGCAAGAGCTAACTAATTTCTCCTGACAGGCATCCACCCTGTAGTACATACTCATTAGTTCAAACTTAAGACATTCCTGGTTGCTGAAAGTTCATTACAATGAATTGGTCGGCAAGTGTACCTTGCTTGTTAAAACTGATATCTTGGTTAAAATATGCAAGAGCTTTAAGGCCTTATCTGCTGTGTTTGAATTCTGAACAAATGCTTAGACAGCAATTTATTTACACGCCTTCAAAAAAAAAAAAGCTTGTAATTTGTTGCAGCCTAATTAAATAATATTTCTAGAATGCATTATGTATGTATGAATGGATGCACATCTGAGCTGTAGATTTTTCTTTTCAGAGCTACTTTTTAAATATCTACATGTATTATCTTGATGTTATAAATTGTAATGATTGTGGAAAATGTTTTGAAGATGTTGGAATGTTTTGAGTTTTTATTGTCAAACCACTAAGTGCTTTTAAAAACATTTATTAAATACAAAGTATGTATTTCATTTGGTAGGAATTTATTATGGGACTAAAGGCTATGTGTGCACACACACACGATTGTGTTGTTTATAGTATTTCAGGGGAAAGGGGTTTTAATTTTTTTTTTCTCCATCACTGTATCATTTGATACCACTATTCTGCTCCTTACTGATGGAGTAATTGGTTTAGAGTGGAATTATTTCTTGGATTTATATCAGTGTGAGATCAGATTCTGTCCTTGAGGCTTAATTCGCTGTTACTTAAACACATCTATCTCTTTATGAGTTAGCTGTGGTGAATTTGTATAGCTTTTACTGATGGTTGAATCGTGCACTGTTCATTGAACAGTGTAGCATCCACATTGATGACACAGGAGTTATGTCAGCAGCAGGACAGGAATGTCAGACAATTTTTTGTTGTTGTAAGGCTGTGATTTCAAATGTAAAAAATGTGTCAGTAACTTGTGTGTGTGGAGGGAAGGGGGAAATGGAAAGTGATATACCTTGGTCATGCAGGTGTATCATGCAATGAAATAATAATCTTTAAAATGCCCCAGCAATATTTGTGACTTGCTCATTTTATAATTTATTTTTACAACAGGTTCCCGCAAAGAATCAGCTCCTCAAGTCCTGCTTCCAGAAGAAGAAAAAATTATTGTAGAAGAAACTAAAAGTAATGGTCAGACTGTTATAGAAGAGAAGTAAGAGAACATTTCATGAATGATGGCTTAAACCAGTAAACTTTGCACTCTTCTTCCTCCTCCTGTCTCCCACTATAGTAGTGTGTGTATGGTATATTTGTAGTAGGGGACAGATCTGTTTGGAGTATGCTGCCAGTCCTTTAAGTGCCGTTGGCCTTCGTTTGAAGGCTTGTAGTCTGATTTCTTTGTATATGCTACACAACTTATTCCTTCCGTGCCAAGAAGTGATACGTTTCACTTGTAAATAGTTTTTCCAGGTGCTGTAGGATTTCAATATTAAATTGGTGTTTTCTTTCTAGTTAGTGTGTGGCATCATTCTATTTTTTTCGTAAGGTGTATGTTGGAAATGAAATACAGTTCTGCTACAGAAAGCTGTAATACAGAAACCAGTATAGGTCCATATGTGCTTGAGAGGTGTATCCTGTCACAGAAGCTGCTAACAGGTCCTTGCCTTACTGCATATAAATCAGGATAAGAGACAATTTTTTTAACACAAGTTTGAAATTAGCTGCTAGCTGTGGGTTTTGTTTTTTAATGCATTTCATTTAACAGTTTTGTCTAATAATAGATTTAGACATGTATTTCTGAAAACTGTCGTAACAGATCATAATCTTTTTTCATTTTAGAAGCCTTGTTGACACAGTATATGCATTAAAGGATGAAGTACAGGAGTTAAGACAGGTTGGTAACTTGCTACATTTATAGCAACATGGAGAATGGAAAGATGGAAGGCTTATTATAAAAATAAATATGGCTTGTAAGTTGATTCACTTTGACAGGAATGAACTTGAATTTTGGACTAGATTCGCTTTTAAAAGTAAAACATACCAATTTGACAAAAAGCACCCTCTTTTGTGGTTGTCATCTGTCCTTGGAGCACCAGCCTTGGAAAAGAGTGTTAAGTATCCTCTCTCTGAGGTGACTTATTAAGCTATGTTTCATTTATTTTTGGTTGTTACGACTTGTGAAATGTTGGAAGTGTTAGGCAAATGTGTGATTCTGTGAAATGCAGTTTTGCTGTATCACCAGCAAAATAAGTTTATAGAGACTGTGAAATAGTATTTGTTCTTGGAACATACAATTTTTGTAGCATAAGTGTCTGGATCTATTTAGGCCTTTATTAACAGTCTTTCTGTAACCTGAACACCTCTTACAAATCAGTTCTTAAAACTTCTCATTTCAGGAGATGAGTCCTTTTCAGTGTCTATCATGTGGCCTTTTTTTAATGAGGGCTTCAGGTTAGCTTAGGGTGCTTCTTTCTCATGTGGGGGAATTGTGCAAGATCTCACTTGAGTTGCTGTTACGAAGTTGTAGCTGATGTCTTAAGCTTGTTTTCAATATCCAAAATGAGTTATTTAAAAATATCTTGTCAGGACACAGACTGTTTAAACCATGTTAGTGCTGCTGCACGTAGTCATTGCTTAATGTGTAAGCAAAAAAGCATTGAATTATCCTCACTCTCCAATGTGTGAACTTGCTAACTGACCTTAACAGATCTATGACTCAGGAAGTCAGATAAAATCTCTGGTGTTAATGTAAAATGGATTTGTATTCAAATTACTGTAGGTTTTAGGCTATAAACACAAATCCAAATTCTTGGCTCATCTGTAAACATGCCCAGTATTTCTAAGGACGTGGTGCGTGTTCCTTGAAATAGGACAGCTGGCATCTTAAATACTTAATTTTTGATGTTTTCAACATACAAAGCATGTGTATCCCAGATTTGATGCAAATTTGACAGTCTTAAAAAATAGAATTCACTTAATACAAGCAGCAATAATAACCGACTAATATTCCTGTGGCCTGTCTGCTTCTGTACAAAGGATAAATATGCTGCCTCAGTGAGGCCCGACAGATCTCTGTGACCCTAAACAAATAGTCACCTTCTCCTGAACTTCAAGCAGTAGCTGTCTTTTCTAGTGCCTTTCCAAATAAATGGTCTCTTCAGAATCTTGCATCTTCCAGAGCCAAGATGTATTAAAGCCTTCTTGTATATTAGTGTTTCAGCTTAGAAGCATTTATTGGTCTGGTGCTGTGATGTTGCCAACTGTAGAAGAGTCAGAAGCAATCTCTGAGCTGGGAAGGTCCCAAGTGTCCAAGGACTTCATGGATAAAGGCTTTCTGAGAGTACATAGTGCATTGGTTGGTGTAGACCCCAGACTGCTGATAGGAGAGAGTTACCATGCACAGTGGGATCCCTCCCATAGCAGCTTCCATAGGTTATTCATAGCTGTTGCTCCACAGGCACTACACTTCAATAGTACAGTCCTGAATTGGCATTAAATAAGTAAATAAAAAAGGAAAAGAAATTAAGTTTCTACCTACCACAAAGAATGAAATTCCTGAGTTTCTCAACAGACTTGAGGAGGGAATGGAGTTAGGGAGATGACAGCTGTTGATCCCATCCTGTTTCTAGAAATGTCTGTACATGACAGATGATGGGAGTCCAGTGGGACCCCTGGATTGCAGACCTGTTTGTTAAACACCTGTAGACTTGTTGTCTTGGGGCCTTAATATAATGCTGTCTTATCTTCTGGTTGCTTCCCGACTGTTGCCAGCATCACCTTGGCCTGTACAGGATTAAACAATGTAAGCATTACTGTGGTTTGGTCAGTGACATCCTTGTGGTCCTCTTATTCATGGTATTTCAATATTACCTGATGGTGCTAAATATTGAGAACTGACTCACTTGTTAATATACATACAGAGTGGTGGTGTTCCTTGAAATTCAGGCTCCTTTTAGAGTGTTGGTAGTCATCTGTCTGGTTTAAAGTTTAGACACAAAACACTTTCCAGAGAACGTAATGGTTTTCAAGATAACTCCTTTCAACTATTTACTTTCCTAATGAAGCAAGTTAATTTGCATTAAATTTTAAGAAGCTTTTCTGAGATTGTGAAACTAATCACAGGAGGCTCTTAGAGGGGATATTTATTCTACTTATTGCTCCATTTCCCCTCCCCGTTAACAACAAATACATTCTACTCTTCATTGATTAGATTTGAGCAGAAGAATTCAAGATTATTGGCCATCTGTTACTAGTACTTGCATTATAAAGGACCCCTAAGTATAAATAAGAAATAGCTCAGTTTCCATTTGGTGGGTTTTGTTGCATTGTATGAAGTAACTGTGTGTAACTTGTGAAATTTTAATAGAAGGCTTTGCTTTTGAACAGCTAATAGCAGTCTTAATGAGAAGAGCCCTCAGAATTTGTAATCGCCAACGTATGTGTGGTCAGAAAAGATCTGTTAAAAAAAAAAAACACAAAAAACCAAAAAAAAACCCACACCAAAAAAAAAACAAACAAAAAACCCAAAACCCACTAATACTTCTGTCTCTGTTAAACAGGATAACAAAAAGATGAAGAAATCATTAGAAGAAGAACAAAGAGCTCGCAAGGACTTGGAGAAGCTTGTTAGAAAAGTTCTAAAGAACATGAATGATCCATCTTGGGATGAAACCAACTTATAACTAGTTTTTTCTTTTTTTTTTTCTTTCTATTGAAAGACCAGTTGTAAAACTGAGCTGGGAAGCCTTCTGACATTAGTCAGTGTTGCATCAAGAGCACTACAAAACAGGATTTAACTGGATCTAGTGATTTCTTGCTCTGAACATATAGAAACAGTCAAGCCATTTACTGAAGCAATCTGTACTTTAAGTGTGGAGACTGGATCCTGAACTCTACTAAACTTAATTTGTTTGCATCTAAATTACCTCATTTTGCAGAAAGTGCAGCACCTGACTAAAAGTCCATGTTTTTCAGTGGCTTTTTAATTAAATATATATTTTTCTTGTAAATATTTGTAATTTTGAATGCATATGTGATTGATGTATCAGGGCTGATATGTTATTTTTTTTCCTCTTGTTATTATAATGTTCACAAGTGTTAGAAATGACGGCAGTACTGTCTTAACTAAGAAAGGTCAGAGTTCTTTGTGGATAATTACGGATTTGTTCCAAATTACCCTCTCATCACACATGCAAATTTAAAAACCTGTTTTTCCTATTGACCACTGTATTTAAATCCTTTAATGTTATTTATGTCTGTGCATACATTTTTAAACAGTTTACAATTCTTTAAGAACAGTATTAAAATGCAGAAAACTGTTTATTGACAGTAGAAGCAATTTTTAACAAAACTAGTGCCCATGATTTACATTCATGTACACTTGTTTGGCAGACTAACCTGTTGTGCTTTGGCCACCAAAAGACTGATGTACTTGCCTGCTTTTTATGACTGTGATTTTTAGGTGTTTATGTACTACATTTTCTATTGTTGTGCTTAAACATACAGCCGGCTGATAATTTAATAGATCATACAGTTTGTTAAAGCAAAAAAAATCAATCTAATCCAGAATTTTGTGAATAAATTGTTGCTATTTATATTTTATGGTCACAACAATTAAATTTTAGCTAACCTTTGTGCATAAGGCACGTGGGCTAGGCCAAACTTCATTCAGAGCTTTGTTTTTATACCACTGTGTAAGACTCTCTTTGGAATTCCCAGACTGTGGAAGCAGAGTCGTTCCTTTCCCGCCCTGTTTTCTCAGCGTGTTGCTGGTTTCTGTCCTGCTAGGATTTAAATGGAAACAAATCTGGAAATAAGATTTTTGTTTTTCATTATACTGTAATTCACAGTTTGCACTGCTGACATTTGAAAATACATAAATGAACATTTATTCCCCAGTCTGATAAGTGCAATTACTGCAATCCTTTCTTGTATTTAAAACAGGAGATGCTACATCACTGCAAACGGTGAGCTTCAGTTGGAGCACTTAAAATACTACTTTCATTAAAGCTCATTTGTAAGTGTTTCATTGATTTTGGTAAACCTTGGATCACACTGCAGACAGTGCAATTTTCTGAGGGGTTTTTCTTCAGCTGACAGTCAGAAGTGCAGGTATAGCACAGACCCGAGTCGCACCTTATGTTATCCTGATTTTCTAGTGCCCTTTAACTCTTGTTGAATTTAATGCTCGGACTTGAGCAAATGTTTCTATGAACTTTGATGAGTTGGAGCCACGATGATCAGGGTGGTAGGAATTGTTGTGCACACTTCGAATCTAATGAAAAAATCTATTTTTAAAGCTGTCCACTTTTTTCAGCCAAGAACAGCTTTTTTTAAATAGGAAAGAATGCCAATGATTACATACTTAAGAAACAGCTCTGTGGGAATGGATACTTAAGAATCTGAATAGCAATTAGTTGTCTGATTTTAAAAGCTGAATATATTTGTAGGTATTTTAATTTGTGTTCCTACAATTTAAAAATGTCTTCCTTTAATTCTAAAGGAGCAGACTGGATAAAAAAAAGGAAAAATGTCTACAATATCAGAGTTACATGTTTTCACAGAACTTTAAATTTATGATAATTCTTGATACCAAAATTTTTTCCTATTGTTTGCAGTTGCACAAAAATGCGGACTGACATTTACAATTATCTTCATATTTAGAAAATACTTTTGCTAAATGTTAAGTGATATTCACACCTGCAAATTCATAGCATCTTGGCTAAATTTAGATTTGGGAATGTGGATATAATTAGAATTTTGTTAACATTTTTACTTCCTGACATGCAGGCTGTTTTCAGAGTGAATTTTGATTTTCAATTGAGCGTATGTGAAAGGACATTCCAGAGGAAGAAGTATAAACGGAAAACATGAATTTTAGCTGTATCTAGCAAATTTTAACTCAGGAACAACTTCCATCATAACGATTTGTTTTACATTCCATTGTAAAGAGTGGCATTCATTGCTATGTAAATTTGCTGACTCTTAGTACCTGTGATTATTATAATTTCTGATAGTACCCCTCTACTGACATCTAATGAACATGCCTTAAACACTGGGATTAAGCAGTTGTTAAATATGACCAGGACTTAGGGACTGATTTTATTCAAGGTGAATTGGGATGACTAATTTTTACAAAAAAAAAAAAAGAAATGGGGGAAAAAAAACCCCACCTGATATTGTAGGTAGCTTTTGTCTTTAGTGCAGAGAGCAAGCTTCAGGCTTTTGAGAACCAAGGAGTATCTGAACTTTTTTCTTTGTCAATTTGTTATACTGTATATAGATTGTAAATTTCACCATGGATCTTCTGAATTGTTGGAAACTTTCTATAAGCATGGATAAATGGGGCACTGTTTATTTAACCTTCTAAGGGGTTATGTCTGCTCTCATCATTTAGGGATGAGGAGATGAAGCCATTTCTTATCCTATAGATGTGAAGCACTTTCAGTTCTGAACTGTCCAAAATGTAGCATAACATTTCTCTGTACTTACTGATGTATGTGTGTTTGTCTCACCGTGTCATAACGTCTTAAAGATTAAACAACTGACCGCCTTTGTATAAACCTTCTTAATGCCAATCATTTAGGGAATTTAGAGTGTCTGTTTACGGTATCTGTGGAGAACTCAAGTTTAGTTTAGACATCACAATAATATCCTGGTGTGGACTACTTAAAGTGTTTATGCTACATTGTTGTAATTAAACCATGATTTTTTCCCCTACCCTATGAAGTGGTACATTTCATCTAATACGTGGGCTATGAGATTAAGAAGGAAAATTGCTTTAATTTTTCTTTTGCCTTTCATATAAATAACCTCTTGTAATTAACAGTTGGTATACTGTACTGAAAGGGCTTTTTCATGTTTTTTTTGTAATAGCAAATTGATGCCTGGAAAACAAAACAAAGCAAGGGTTGTTTAGAGGGGTGAGAAGTAGGATCTTAACTGTCTTGCACTGAGGAATTTTCACTTTCTTTGGTAACCTGATCTGCTAGGGTAATGTAAGAGGTGGAGGAGATCAAAGACAAGATATAATGAAAGGGAAGAAAGCAAGAAACACTAGAAAATCAAATTGCTGCGTAAATAAATCATCTGAATAGACCTGAAATTTATGTGTGTATCATAGGGACATTATTTGGTGCTACCTGAAATAGGAGAGGGGGGGGGGTGATTTTTATGGTAGGAACGTCATCAGTATTGCTTTATGCAGGATGATGGGATGGGTAAAAGAAAGTGTAGGGAGTCATTTGTTTGAAAAGGTGGTTTCAGTCTTTGGACAAGGCATTTGAAGGGGTTTATAACTGAGCTTAGATGTGTGCAATAATACCTCTACTCCAGCGTAGTTTAGCAAGGAGGTATACTTTAAAAGCACAGAGGATTTTTAAGTGTAGTGTTTTGTAGCTTTTGCCAGAAGAAATATTATTTTCCAACTTTTCTCTTGTTTCATCACTGTAAAGACTGGTATTTCCCACAATTTGAAATTGTAATTTACTTTTCACCTTAAGTATTTTAGGGATTTTCTTTTTGGGTGTTTTTTATTCTGGTGGGTTGACCTTGGTTGGCTGCCAGACCCCCACCCAGCTGCTCGCTTACTACTCTTCCTCAGCAAGAGGTGGAGGAGGGAATAAGATGTAAAAGCTTGTGGGCTGAGGTAAGACATGGACATGACTTACCAGCTACCGTTACAGGCAAAACAGACAACTTGGGGAAAATTAATTTCTTGCTATTTAACAATAGAGTTGGATGGTGAGGAACAAAGAGAAAAACTACGCCACCTTTCCACTACCTGGCTTCTCCTTCCCAGGCTGAACTTCACTCTGTCATTCCTGACGCCCCTACCTTGCCCTCTCTCCTGCCAAGCAGCATAGGGACATGGGGAAAAGGGGGTTGTGGTCTGTCCATAGCAGTTCCTCTTTCCTGCTCCTCCTTCTCCATGCTTTTCACTGCTCCAGTGTGGGTTCTCTCCATGGCTTGCCATCCTTCAAGGATAAGCCTGCTCCAGTGTGGGTTCCCCGTGGGCCACAGTTTCTGCCAGGAGCCTGCCCCAGTGTGGGCTCTCTCTGGACTGCAGCTTCCTTCAGGGCACCTGCTCCAGCACAGGGTCCTCCATGAGCTGCAGTGTGGGTATCTGCTCCAACATGGACCCCCATGGGCTGCAGGGGGACAACCTGCATCACCATGGTCTTCTCTATGGGCTGCAGGGGAGTCTGCTCCAGCACCTGGAGCACCTTGTTCCCCTCCTTCTTTGACTTGAGTATTCACAGGGATGTTTCTCACACTTTTTTTTGTCACTGCCACACTCTTAAATATGCTTTCCTCGAGGCATCACCATTTTGGCTGAGGATCTCAGCTGTGTCCGGAACTGCTGCTGCTTGTCCAAGGGGTATCTAATTTACATCCCATCGGAGCTGCTACACCTAGTAGGCTCAGAAATTTAGGTGCAGAACCTGCTGTTACCCACTTCCAGTGGACACCTTTACTGGCTATGATAGGTCAAGAGATGGGAAAAGGAGGGAGCATGTAATAACTGCTGATTATGGGAGTGAGAGGCCTAAAATAGTCAGGTGAAATGTGTGTGTGTATTTGTATGTATGCCATGAGTCCCACAGTGCTGATGCTGAAGGATCCCAGAAATGTGGAGTTTGCACTCTGAAGAAATGCTGAAATAAAATTTGAGATGAATTTGCTCTGCAAGGCGTGCTTCATAAGCTGGAAAAGTGATGGAGGCTTGCCATATTTCACACTGTGTGCTCTGCACTTGAGCTTTCTCTTTGCTTCACGTGAATCAAATATCATCTTGGAAGGGGATCTGAGCCTGGATTTGTAACTAAATTAGCCTCCTGAGCTTTTCATTTGTGTGGCTGCCCTCAAGCCGCTGTTCAGGCCCAAATCTAATTCTTGTGTTCTTTGAAATGAGAGCTATGGTTCAGTGAGTTGCTGTGAACAGTTACAACTATGTTGCTATTTACAGAGCACAGATCTTAGCAGTCCAAAATTTGCTCAGATGCTGCAATTAGTTCCTGAACGTTCTCACTGATTTCATTCCTTTCCTGTGTTGAACATGCACAGGCTCTCCTTTATGCATGGCAGAGCGAGCTTCTGTGCTTTTACCCCAAGAACAATCTTGAGCAGCCATGAATCTGTCCCGTCCCCCACTTGCGAGGCTGTCCCCTGTACACTTGCAGGCATATCTGCTGGCTTTCCAATTGCCACGGCAGTGCTAACAAGCCTTGGCAGGAAAGGTCCTGTGCAAGTCTTGCCCTATCCTGCTGACTCTCCTCTGCGTAAGCAGCGAGTCTGATCATGAGGATGGTTTTAGGCTGACATCTAAAAGGCAAGGGAGACTGATAAGAGTGAGAAAAATTTTACCTACGGCTATGCATCAGTCCTGGGAATGTGGTGTGCCATGTGTGATACCCACGGTATCACAGAATATCTCAAGCTGAAAGGGACCCATAAGGATCATTGAGTGCAACTCCATGCTCCTCACAGGACTACCTAAGTCTAAACCATATGACTAAAAGCATCGTCCAGATGCTCCTTGAACTCTGACAGGCTTGGTGCTGTGACGACTGACCTGGGGAGCCTGTTCCAGGGACTGACCACCCTCTCTGTGAAGAACCTTTTCCTAATGTCCAATCTGATGTTATAGGTAGGCCTGGTGAGATTCCCCAAACAATTTATTATTTTTTTTTAGCCAGTGTATCGCTCAGGTTTTGTTAGACATCTCTTGCCTGTTGAGCAGCCTATGATAGCTCAGTTTTTGCTGTAGGCATAGATAAGCAGTACAGAAATAGCATGTTTTTACAGTATTTTTCCAGCAGAGGACTGTGTTAGCTTCTGCTTTGTCAGAAAATACTCACAGTTTCCCTGAATTTGTTAATGTTTGTACTTCCGTATGCTTTTGTAGCTGACTGGAGTTAGCTTTTTGTATATTTTGAGCTGTTTTTCAAGCTCCAGGATATCCAGGCTATTAACCTTTTGTCCTGTAGAACAAAAGCAGACAGTCACAGTTGAAAGTGTTCACGCAGCATTTGACCTAGCCATGTGTATGGGATTTGTATGTTTTTTTTAGCACTTCCCTGCAGCACGCGTGACTTATCCTACCGTCTGTACATTCAGCATCACAAGGGCTCTTTCAGCCCAGTGCAGAGTGGAGGTAACACGGGATCAGGTTTATTGTGAGGCAAAACTAAGCAAGGAATTTGGCTGTGATCACTAGCTCGTTTAATCTCAGGCCTTACTCTAAGGCAGGGAAAATTTCAGAGGAACTGAGAAATGTCCACTGCTACAGGATTGGATTTAGCAGTTCCCATAAGAAGTCTCCATTCTGGGATTGAGTTGAGGAAACAGTGGGACAGTGTAATGCAACCTCCATCCACTGCACTCTCTCGTTACTATCTACTTTACCAAGCAAGATTTCTGCTGGGAATTTAAGATTGAGAGCAGCCCTGAGGAGAAGGACTTGGGGGTGATGGTTAACGAGAAGCTCAACATGAGCCGGCAATGTGCGCTTGCAGCCCAGAAGGCCAACCATATCCTGGGCTGCATCAAAAGCAGCGTGGCCAGCAGGTTGAGAGAGGTGATTCTGCCCCTCTACTCCGCTCTCATGAGACCCCACCTGGAGTACTGCATCCAGCTCTGGGGCCCCCAACATAAGAAGGACATGGAGCTGTTGGAGTGAGTCCAGAGGAGGGCCACGGAGATGATCAAAGGGCTGGAGCACCTCTCCTAGAAAGAGAGGCTGAAAGAGTTGGGGCTGTTCAGCCTGGAGAAGAGAAGGCTCCGGGGAGACCTTCTAGCAACCTTCCAGTATCTGAAGGGGGCCTACAGGAAAGCGGGAGAGGGGCTTTTTACAAGGGCAAGTAGTGACAGGATGAAGGGGAATGGTTTTAAACTGCAAGAGGGTAGATTTAGATTAGATATTAGGAAGAAATTCTTTCCTGTGAGTGTGGTGGGACACTGGAACAGGTTACCCAGAGAAGTTGTGGATGTCCTCTCCCTGGCCATGTTCAAGGCCAGGCTGGATGAGGCTTTGAGCAACCTGGTCTAGTGGAAAGGTGTCCCTGCCTGTGGCAGGGGGCTTGGAACTACATGATCTTTAAGGTCCCTTCCAACCCAAACCATTCTATGATTCTATACAGGACTGTTTTACCTGTGCCTGGAAGGGGAGAGAGCAACGCACTCTTTCCTGGTGGCAGAGAAGGAAGTATGGTGACTACCTTGGATTTAAGCTAAGCATTTGAAAATACAGGTTCAGGAAAGTGACCCTGCCCTGCCCTAACCACTAGAATTTTAGAAGGATTTCTGTCTCAGCGTTCAGACCTGGTTCCATGTATCTGCTGGCTGTCTCACTGACTGTCTTTGCTTTGCCATCATTACAAATAAAAAGGCACACGCTCTAGGTTTTCCAGAGCAGCAGGACATTTCAAAATTCTGAACAGGGAGCGGCAGCCTAAGATGCTTTCCCATTCCTTGGCTATGTCTTAGATTTCTGTCAAAGGATCTTTCTTTTCCCCACAGAGTCACACTGTAGTCCCTTTGTATCCTTTAGGTTAAATAGGAAATAAATTTTAGTCCAATACGATCCCTAGATCTCGTTGAGATGACTCTAGGTTTGGTATCTGATAAAACATTTCCCCTTTGCGATCAATTGTCATTTGTGACAGTGCAGTTAGGATATCATAGAATTGTAATCAATTAGGTTGGAAAAGACACTTAAAATCATTGAGTCCAACCATTAACCTAGCACTGCCAAGTCCGCCACTAAACCATGTCCTTGAGCACCACATCTATGCGACTTCTAAATACCTCCAGAGATGGTGACTCAACCACTTCCCTGGGCAGCCTGTTCCAATGCTTGACAACATTTTTGGTGAAGAAATTTTTCCTGATACCCAATCTAAACCTCCCCTGGCACAACTTGAGGCCGTTTCCTCTCATCCTATTGCTTGTTACTTAGGAGAAGAAACTGACACCCACCGCGCTACAATCTCCTTTCAGGTAGTTGTAGAGAGCAATAAGGTCTCCTGAGTATCCTTTTCTCCAGGCTAAACAACCCCAGTTCCCTCAGACGGTCCTCACAGGACTTGTGCTCTTGACCCTTCACCAGCTTTATTGTCCTTCTCTGGACTCATTCCAGCACCTCAATGTCTTGTAGTGAGGGGCCCAAAACTGAACACGGTATTAGAGGTGCGGCCTCTCCAGTGACGAGTACAGGGGGACAATCACTTCCCTGGTCCTGCTGGCCACACTATTTCTGATACAAGCCAGGATACTGTTGGCCTTCTTGGCCACCTGGGCACACTACTGGCTCATATTCAGCCAGCTCTCGACCAAAGCCCCAAGGTCCTTTTCCACCAGGCAGCTTTCCAGCCACTCTTCCCCAAGCCTGTAGCATTGCATGGGGTTGTTGTGACCCAAGTGCAGGACCCGACACTTGGCCTTGTTGAACCTCATACAGTTGGCCTCAGCCCATCAATCCAGCCTGTCCAGATCCCTCTGCAGAGCCTTCCTCCCCTCCAGCAGATCAACACTCTCTCCCAACTCAGTGTCATCTGTGAACTTACTGAGGGTGCACTTGATCCCCTCATCCACATCATTAATAAAGATATTAAAGAGAACTGGCCCTAATACTGAGCCCTGGGGAACACCATTTGTGACCAGCTGACAACTGGATTTAACTCCATTCACCACAACTCTTTGGGCTCGGCCATCCAGTTTTTTACCCACCGAAGCGTACGCCCATCCAGGCCATGAGCAGCCAGTTTCTCCAGGAGAATGTTCTGGGAAACGGTGTCAAAGGCTTTACTAAAGTTTAGGTAGACAGCATCCACAGTCTTTCCCTCATCCAGTAAGTGGGTGACCTTGTCATAGAAGGAGATCAGGTTAGTCAAGCAGGACCTGCCTTTCACAAACCCATGCTGACTCGGCCTGACCTCCTGGTTGTCCTGTACGTGCCACGTGATGGCACTCAAGATAATCTGCTCCATAACCTTCCCTGGCACCAAGGTCAGACTGACAGGCCTGTAGTTCCCCCGATCCTCCTTCTGGCCCTTCTTGTAAGTGGGCGTCACATTCGCTAATTTCCAGTCCCCTGGGACCTCCCTGGTTAGCCAGGACTGCTGATAAATGATGGAAAGTGGCTTGGTGAGCACTTCCGCCAGCTCTCTCAGTACCCTTTGTTGGCCTTCCCCTCTAAGTAAGTCACACAGCATCATTGACCGTAAACTCACTGTCAGCGTTCAGGTGAGATCTCCAAGCTGTCCACAGGGAAGCTTTCCCAGCAAGGTTAGAAAGCAGTGACGTAGTTTACTCTGCGCATTCATGTGTTTTGCAGGCAGTGACTGTGCACATCGTAATATATTAAACTACTCAGTGAGCCATTACTTGGTTCCTAGGCAAAAATGTGCTGCTGTGAGGCTCTTCTGCCTCTTGCCTTGACTGTGTCTTGCAGCATTTGGAAGTGCTCCGTGATCAGCCTTAATGAGGTAGAATCTGTTTTTATCTTGATTTAAGGAGAATCATTTACAGAGCTTTTTGAGTCTAATGAGTGTTGGTTTATAAGAAATTCAAGAACTCAGTCCCTTTGTCAAACATGTTTGAAGTCCACTGGGATGTTCAAAGTTTGTTCAGACTGGGAGTGAGTATGGGAAGCAGAGGAGCTGGCCAAGTGATTTTGTAGTTTTTGTAGGTACCTCAGGAAAGTGAAGTTAAAACTGTGTATACAGACTTGTAATGAAACATGTAATCACTTATCACTCTTGAAACAACTGAAAATAACATGACAGAGCTGGGCCACAGCAGACACTGCTATGTTATGGGGCGCTCAGGACATGGGTGCTGGTGTGGCAGTGGCTGCTTCTTGGCACAGCTGAAGCCTGACAGCTGCTGGAGGCTGTGCTCATGGGCAGCCATAGGGTCACGTGGATGTTTGCAGTTTTGCTAAAAACCCCTTTATAAAGCCAGTAACGATTTGCTTGTTTAGTTGCCAAGTTCTGTTTTTAGAACAGCTGCCCAACAATTTTGGAATGGTGTTGCTGGACTTTTGTCTCCCTATTCAGTTAAAAGTAGTGCCATGAATGTCTGGAAAAAAAAAATGTTAAAAAGTTGAGAAATACTGATTAAGGGAAACTCATTGACGTACAGATATCCTCTGCAACTTGAGCAAAGGTGACTAGAGCAAAACTGAATTTGCACACCAAAACCCAACTCTGTGAACTTGTCACAGACACGCATCCTCTTGTCTCTTTGGCACCTTGTCCCTCCTGCTCACAGCTCAGGGTCTGTTGCTGTTCTCAAACCCTTTCTCCCTTTGATGTCCACATTACTAGCCCTCGACTGCACAGAGCTCATGGGTTTTGTGCTGGCTGATGTCCTAGGCGATTTCTTTTCTTCAGCTCAGTGGCTCTGCAAGGGTCATTCCTTAGGCAGCCCTAATCAGATCTGATCTTGAAACCGGCTCTTTTTCATCTGTCCATGAAAGTCCCTGGTCTGAATCAAGCATCCCCACTGCCTGCTTAGATGCTGTCCTGAAGCCATAACTGTATGGGATTGCTAGGGGATAGCTTGGATGTGCTGCTACAGTTGTTGAAAGGAAAATATTTTAAATGAATTTGACTAAATGAATATGAAACCAACATGACTGTCCATATTAAGCTCAGATAGCAATGAAAACTTGCATGAAACAAAAGAAAACCCCTCTTGGATGACAGATCTCTTCCTTAGCCCCTGTTTTGTGAGGTATTGATCTCTGGAAGTGACACCTGTATAGGTGAAAACTGCAAAAAGGGAATAGTTGAGGGACACAAGTTGGTAGGCTGGACCTAGCAACTTGCTGTAGCTGAGACCATCGGACAAGTAAGTGTTTGCCTCTCCTCTGCCAAAACTGAGGTAGTGAGGCTGAGTGGAATGGATTAAGGCACACCTGGAACATGACTGACAACCCTGTGAACTTTATTTCCTGCCAGGCTTTGGAGAATGACTTAAAGTAAGATATTTCAGAACATTTGCCTTTGAAATAGTGGTAGATGGGACAAGTTGTTATTTCATAAGTTGTGGTACAGAAAGCAAACTGCTTTGGATGAAAAGATTTACTTTGGATTTACATGCTTGGAGTATAAAGTGTAGATGATGCACTTCAATTATGTGAGGTGACGGGAAGAAACAACCTGTCTTCAGGGCTAGAAAAAAGCATGTTTGATCAGAGATAGTTCTGAAATGTAAACAGTCAATATTGTAACACTTCACCGCAAAATTGTACATATTGTAAATGTTTCATGATGCAACTTTAAACTGTGGTAAAGCAGTAAACAAGATTCAGAAGTGTGATGGTACAGTTCAGTCCTGTACTCATCAGAAAAATTCAAATAGGGAAAGAGTGAGTGCTGAGAGCTTCTGAAATCTGGTGCAATTTATTAGATTTTGAAACATGATGAACAAATAAGGTTCATAGAACACCTCACCAAACTCTTATTTATGTTTGTTCACGATATGAGAATTTGTATTGTAAGGAGATTATGTGGTTTGATGAATAATCCTATATAATGCATTTTTCAATATAGGCAAATTTGTAGAAAACCAAAACTAAATCCAAAGGAGCTTGTCATAAAAGAGGAGCTTGTCGTAAATATTCTATTACATCTGGAACAAGCACAACCCTAATAAAAGCTGTGCACAGCCATGATGTAAGAGTAGAGACTGGGGGAGTCAGAGGCCTGCTAGGCCCTCTTCTCTCATTTATTTTTAACCTCACGTCATGTTGTTTGTGTCCAAAGCAGACAGTGAAATGTGGATTTTGTACTGATGCCTGAGAGCAATGAACCTGGATGAACTCGCTAAATAGAGCTTAATTTGTTCTTGGATGCCTGCATCCTCTA
The DNA here is from genome assembly GCF_013368605.1 of Nyctibius grandis. NCBI lineage: Eukaryota > Metazoa > Chordata > Aves > Nyctibiiformes > Nyctibiidae > Nyctibius > Nyctibius grandis. The sequence goes on along the minus strand of NC_090659.1, from coordinate 58,377,202 downwards.
AAGTGCAATTTACCTATGGGTCTGTGAACGCCTGCAGTTAAGAGGTGACTCCAAGCATGGATGTTCACTAAGTGGTGTAGGAACTACTTCATCTCACTACAGAATGCATGGGAGCAGTGGCATGTGGGAGCAGTGGTGGGAAGAGAAGAAGCCCATGAAGATTAAGGACAGTTTACAGCATAAGAGTAAAATAAACATCTTAGGAACTTTAATGTGAGTCCCCAAGGAACAGAGAACAAGCTGCCATTAGCAGGGTTTTCTGTACTCTACGTGAGGGAGGTAGATACTCAGAGCAATCAAAACATCAGTCAGGAGTGGCAGAGCAGCATCACTTGTAGGAAATCCATATCGGTGACTTCAAATTAAATGCAGAAGGCATTAAGAAACTCTGAACTCCAGGGAGGACCGTTCCTATCCATCATCTTCCCCCCAGTCTGGTAAAATCCCACCTGCCGTGCTACGAAGGAGCGTCTTTAACACACTTGGCTGAGGAAACTGTGCTCTGCTTTTTACTGCGGTTTCCTATGGATTTTTACCCCTCTTTGAAAGGAGACTAAAGCCCGCGGTGGGCTGTGGGACGTTCACGGGGTGGTTTTACTTCTGGTGAAGCGGGAGGTGCCGGCGGGGGGGCGGGGAGCGCAGGGCCGCCACCGGCGGTGGAGGGGCGCCTCCTGCTGGCGGCTGGCGCCGGGACCGCCGCCGGGCCCTGCCGGGTGGGCAGCCCCCGGGCCTCTTGGGGTGTAGGTTGGTGTCTTTTCCCGTAAACTTTTATTCTGCCGTCGTCTTTGATATTTTTTTTTTCCCCCCAAGTAAATTATGTGGGACTACTCGGCGAGGGAGGGACTCTCTCGTCCATACCAGGCTGAGCCTCCTGGGTCCTGGTGCTCGGCTGGGTGTTTCGGTGCTGCAGTTCATGGTAGGATTCAGGGCAGCAATGTGAGGAGGGAAGAGCAGGGCACATGTTTGTTTTGGTATATCGAGGTGAATCTTGGCTCCGGTGTGTTGATCGATATGTACATCCATTTGGTACTTGAGTAGTTACCTTGAGATACAGGATTCTGTGGGTTCCCTCTCCTAGGAAGACAGGCTGAGAGAGTTGGGGTTGTTCAGCCTGGAGAAGAGAAGGCTTCGGGGAGACCTTCTAGCAGCCTTCCAGTACCTGAAGGGGGCCTACAAGAAAGCGGGAGAGGGACTTTTTACAAGGGCAGGGAGTGACAGGACAAGAGGGAACGGTTTTAAACTGAAAGAGGGTAGATTTAGATTAGATCTTAGGAAGAAATTCTTTACTGTGAGGGTGATGAGACACTGGCACAGGTTGCCCAGAGAAGCTGTGGCTGTCCCCTCCCTGGCAGTGTTCTAGGCCAGGTTGGATGGGGCTTTGAGCAACCTGGTCTAGTGGAAGGTGTCCTTGCCCACGGGAGGGGGGTTGGAACTAGATGGTCTTTAAGGTCCCTTCCAACTCACACCATTCTGTGATTCTATGATTCTTTGGATCCCAGGCTAGTTACATGCTCACGGAATGCAGCAGCAATTGAGGAAAAGAAAGTTTTAAACAGGACTGTGCCTGAAATCCTCCCAAGTAGTCCTTTCTCTCAGGACCTCTTTCTGTTCCTCTGGCATTTGCTTCATTTCTCTCTGTCTGCCTTATGGGCTAACTCCGGCAGACAGCTCAGCCCCACACAGCCACTCACTCACTCCCCCCAGGTAGGATGGGGGAGACAATCGGATGAGTAAAAGTGAGAAAACTTGTGGGTTCAGATAAAGACAGTTTAATAGGTAAAGCAAAAGCCACATGCACAAGCAAAGCAAAACAAGGAGTTCATTCACTACTTCCCATCAGCAGGCAGGTGTTCAGCCATCTCCAGGAAAGCAGGGATGCATCATGCGTAATGTTACTCGGGAAGGCAAATACTGTAACTCTGAAAGTACCCCCTTCCTCCTTCTTCCCCCAGCATTATATGCTGAGCATGATGTCGTATGGTGTGGGATATCCCTCTGGTAAGTTGGGGTCAGCTGTCCTGGCTGTGTCCCCTCACAGCTTCTTGAGCACCCCCAGCCTACTCGCTGGTGGGGTGATGTGAGAAGCAGAAAATGCCTTGGCCCTGTGTAAGCACTGCTCAGCAATAGCAGTGTGTTATCAGCACCGTTTTCATCACAAATCCAAACATAGCACTATATGAGCTACTACGAAGAAAATTAACTCGATTCCAGCCAAACCCAGTACAGCCTCCAGATACTTCACGGGCTTGCGGACACCATGTCTTGCCAGATCCAGCCTCCTGCATGTTCACAGTCCATTTTCAGAGGAAATTTCTTTTGTTGTTCCTCAGCACTTGGCAGGTCTGTCGTTTCATGTGGTGGCTTCTGTCACCATAGCTGTCATTTTCCCAAAAAGGGGACCCTAGTCACCTCCTGCAGTTAGTATCAATCAAGGGTAGCTACAGAGTAATGACTGGTGCTGGAAACTACTGGGAGGTTTTATTCTGAGTTGGAACTGGGACTTGGAACAACCTTCCAGTGTTAGTATTGAGGGACAGAAAACCTGAATCCATATGGAAAAGAGTAAAAAGTCCTTCCAGGCTACAGGTCCTGTTTCTGCTTACGGAGGTTTAAGTTTCTAAATCCTGTTGGACCTTCAGAAAATTCCCCACTGGTCATGAGAAAGATCAATATCACACAGGCTGGTCTTTAAATCCCTTTTTCTTCTTTTACTTAGCTTTCTTGCTCAGATTTCCCTCTGGGAAGACAGACATTAAACCCATATCAAATGTGTCCCACATTTAGGCTGGGTTGCCAAGTGCATGCTTTTTTTTTTTAAGAGATGTTAAGTGGGCCTTTGCTCAGGTTTGCCACAGTTACTGAATCTCAGAGCTCATAGACCTATATTGGAATTAGAGATGTGACTGTAGCACAGAGGAACAAGCCTGAACTTGACCACCTCATCATCTCCGCCTAAGCACTGACGGTAGGATTAGCTAAAGCAATACGGGCTTTGGTATGGGCTAGGTACATGAATAAAACCATTCAGGCTGGAAGGACCTCGGGAGGTATCTAGTCCAGCCTCCTGCTCAGAGGAGGGTCAGCTTTTAGTTCAGACCCAGTTGCTCAGGGCTTTGTCCTCTCAGGTCTTGAAAATCCTCAGGGGTGGGAAACTAACCAGAGAACCCAGTGGGCTTGAACTGCTGATGCTGCTGAAGGAACTTAAAACAGCTGGATTAAAGGTAGGCTGGGCAGGTCTCCAAGGCTGCAGTGTAGCTGGCACAGGTCCTAGCTCAAATAATGACATGGTACTCTCTGCAGTCGACTGTTTGCCCTATCCTTCATGGCTTCATGCTGATCATCAGGTATGTGCTCCCATACCATAACCACATTGTGTACTGCAGCATAGAAGTGCTCCGAGATGGTGGTGCACTACACTGCCTGTAATTCCATAACATATATATTGTTTTTTAAATGCTGTATGAGGCAGGGCTAATGGAAACAGTTGACACAGAGTTGTTCTGAAGCTGTCTTTGAGAATTGTGGTACCACTGACTGCTGAAACAGGGAATGGGCTTTCCATTTCTTCTCAGCGGCTAAGGGGAGGCAGGTATGCAGCTCACGCCTACAGTTCTGGACCACAGACACCTCAAAAGGTGCAGCTGCCAAAGGGCTTCTGTTGAGACAAAAAGCTTTTTTAATTTTGACTTATTAATGTTTGTGTTCCATTAATATTAGCTCTGCATCTGGGAGGTGTCCCCTACTGTGGATTCAGCATGTTCTTTTCTATTGCAGTGTCTTGTGGGAGTCCCTTGATGTGCCAGCGTATATCTTCCTCCCCATTTTTAGTTTTTTTTTCCTAGTTGAAATCATTTTGCAATCCCATTTCCATTTTATACTATAAAAAGCTTTCTTGATGAAAATGTTGAACTACATGTAAATATATTGAAAATGGTCAGTTACAGAATTGTTACTTTTCTTTAATCTTCTTCTGTAGTACATATTCATTATCTTCCTTCCTGTCAAAATGTGAGTAAAAATTCTTTTCTATTACACAGGCTTGAAATCCTAAAATCCTCTGATGTGGATAATTTAAACTTACAATACAGTAAAATATGGAATAATTATATGTTACAAATTGAATCTCGGAATTTCTATTGTATTTGGTCTGTCTTGTGTTCTGCTGGACTATTCAGACTGGCATCAGCAAGCGTCTTCCACTGAAGTTCATTATGACTTGGAGACTGTGTTGTTACGAATAGTCAATTCTACCTTTATTTTGTTTGCTTCAAACTTTAATTTATTCTAGACATGCAGTACAGATTTCACTTTCAGTGATTATGAAGATAATGCAACTACTTTCAGTGAAATTCAATGAAAAGCTAATGTTAAATTCACTGCTTTTTTTCCCCTCTTTTTTTTCTATTTTATAGTTTGTGAACTTCATGTTTATGAAATACATAATTTTGCCAAAGTCAACAGAATTACGTTTTCTTTATGTCTCAGGCAGGAAGAGGCCTGCCACATTCTTTCTGTTCTCATTTGAAGTTGATCGATGCCCGTATATCCCTGCGTCCTCTTCTGGTGACTGGCATCACACTTGATATTAAATGAACTAAGAGAGCTTTCTTCAACCACATGGTTAATTGTGGGAGGAGCATTTGCAGGAATAATACCCAGATTCCAATTAAAATCTATGTAAAGATTGATCATAAAAATGTTCAGGACAGGCTATGTATCTTAATCTTAGAAAAATCGGCCTATTTGGAGACAGCTAAAGACTGACCAGTGTTTCACTTCTGTCCAGAACTTAAGCTCATGTTCATAAGTTGACTTGTACTTGCATTTCAGAGGGTTGGTTTCAGCTTCCTCTCATAATGCCACAGGACCAGAAGGAGAGATGTTAGAGAAGAGAACAAGATCTTTATGAATAAAGGGGCAGAAATAAATATACTCAGACAAATTATGGAAGACGTTTATAAAAACGTAGAGCAGGCATGTTTTCTCCATGAGTGAGAGAGAAACCTGCAAAAGAGCGCCTTCAGAGAGAAGTGAGATGGACAAGTTTCCTTTGCCTTTTTCTATTTGGGTTGTGCACATAGAATTTAGGTCTGTATTGATGCCACTCTGTGATACTTGAAATGCTGTCCCCTTAAAATCTTATGGTTGAAAACATCTGGTTTTCATATAAAAAGACTACCTGGACTGTCCAAACAGGAGAAAGTTAAATGAGAAGCTTGGTCAAATAATAAAGAATTAAAAAAAAAGGTTAATGCCCTAGATAGGAAAAGGGTTTTTAAAAAACTATGTTAAAATGAAGACGGTAGCTGTGGGGGAGTGGGTAATAGGATAAAATGAAACTCAAAAAGGGGAAAATTACTGACCTGTCATTCTTTAGCCTGAAGAACCTGAAGCCTGAAGGTTTGTCTAGTTTGGAGAGAAGGAGGCTGAGGGGTGACCTCATGGCTCTCCACAGCTTCTTGAGGAGGGGAAGCGGAGAGGGAGATGTTGAGCTCGTCTCCCTGGTATCCGGTGATAGGACATGGGCATGGTTCAAGGCTGCACCAGGGGAGCATTAGACTGGACATTAAGAAGCATTTCTTTACCAAGAGGATGGTCAAACACTGGAACAGGCTTCCTAGAGAGGTGATCGATGCCCCGAGGCTGTCAATGTTTAAGAAACATTTGGACAATGCCCTTAACAACATGCTTTAACTTTTGGTCAGCCCTGAATTGGTCAGGCAGCTGGACTGGAAGGTCGTTATAGGTCCCTTCCAACTGAAATATTCTATTCTATTCTATTCTATTCTATTCTATTCTATTCTATTCTATTCTATTCTATTCTATTCTATAACAGTGCAAGTGAGGAACTAATCTTTGCTCAATAGATTATAATTAAAGAGTGCAGAAAAAAGTATCTAACATACAGTTTAGAGTAGTCCAGGAACAGCAGTCAAATCAAACTGCACGGTCATGTTTTCGTCTTCAGATTACAGCATTATAATCTTCCTGGCCCCAACCTGTGCCTCATATTTTGTTTTTTCTCCCCCTAATTACTTTTTCTTTGTGAAACAAGTGCAAAACACACACTTATGTGTATGCACGTGCTTCAGCATCCTTTTCTGAGAACTGTGTTATTTCATGTTGTGTAAATTTTACTTCTCTACATTTTCCCATTTATTTTCCTTTACTTGGTGTCGATGTAGCAGGTTTATGCTGAGTGCAGAGATGACGGTGTGTGGTATTGCTTCTGCTGGTATAGGGCACCTTTAACTTGGACACAGTATGAGGCTTTGCTGAAAGAAATATTGCACAGAGAAATGGATATTGTTTTTCACACAAATCTATTTGCCAAAAAGTGCTGCTTCATTGGGGCTTCTCAGAGTTTCACATCCTGATTGAATTGGGTGGAGAGGTAGAAACACATGACATCATGTAATGCTTGATTCAAATGACTCCATAATAAAACATCGCAGTGTTTCAGGGTGGGTTTGTAGAGAAGTGCAGGTGCTGTCTCTGCAGGGAGGATGCAGTGGTCCCTTTCTCCTCTCCTGTGTGATAACCCAGCAACCAGGGAATTTGCCGGCCGGCGTAGCACGAAGTTCAAACCTTCCTTGTCCTGATGCAAGTGAGTCTGTAAAGCAGGGATGGGAATCCCGTGACCTTTTGCCTTGGTAGCATGAGCAGACGTAGAACACTGAAATGCTTCATATTTTATTTAAAAGCCAGTACAAAGATATTCAGGTACTTAATTCCTTTGTGGTAAATGAAATGTGTTTTAAGGTGCCTTTGTGACCTTACCAGTGTTCCAGCAGTCAACCTCCAGCCTTTTAAAAACTGGGTTTTTTAAAAGGTCATAGCAGTTAAGATAACAATATTATTACTATTCCTAAAGATACATTTAGGGGCTTTTTTGTTTGGCATCCTACCTTTTAGCATAAACTTGTCACGATTTTTTCCTCAACAGCAAGGATAAAAAGCATGACTTTGTGGAGGGTTTGAGAGGTAGAATTATTTTTCAGATTGGAGGAAAAATGAAAAACCTTGTAAGAGCTAAAAGCATGATTTCTTTGTGTTTGTTTCTGTGTATATCTCAAAGGAATCAGTCACTTAATTTTCTGCTTATGATAATTCCCCTGCTGCAAGTCAAAGGTGAAGACCAGACTCTTCATTTAAGGAAAACTAAAAGGAAGTCTCAGCTCAGGGTCTAGACTACCCATATCTATTCCAACAGTACCCTATGAGTTTCTCTGACTTGTGAAAAGGTGGCACATGTTGGTAGAGACAAGCTGTTCCTGTGATACCTAATATTAACCATGTCACTAAATGTGTGCTGTCTGTGCCACTCCTGCATGTAATTGGCAGGCTGCTGCCATTATTTAAAGGAAGAAATACTGTTGAGGAGTTGTAGATGACTAAGTGTAATTGTTTTTCAGCCTACAAGTGCTCACCAGCTTGATAATGCTTGTCCTGGTCATCTTGGTTGTATTTATGTACAGCAAGTGAGTGCTTTTACTCTATAAAGAAAATGTAATTCTATTGACTTTGGCAAAACTGAATTAATACCATATATAAGTTGATTTCAAGTTTATAGGGGCTTTCACCTATATTGAACTTTTTTTTTTAAAAAATCTATCCCCAGAAATGTCTGTGCTGCCTGCCTGGGGAATAATACAGAAGGAAGGCAGGGGATGAGAATTACCTGGGTGGTGAGCCACAACAAAGTGATTTTGAGTATCCTGCCCTATAAGCTTGGATGCTGATTTGATGCAACTAACTCCTTTCAGCCATGGAAAAAGGATGACAGCCTGATTATAACTTTATCCCACTGGAGGGAGGGTTTGAGAAAAATGATTTGTGCCCTTTTGGATGGGCCTGAGCTGCTTAGGCAGCTGGATCCTGCCCTGATGGTGCAGTTAACCTACAATTAAGACATCTAAATGTAGGCACCTTTGTGTGTGCTAGGTGTCCAGGCTCTCCTGATAGCAAGTCAGTACAGTCTGTGGAGCCTAGAGAGCCATCCAGCTATTTGATGCCTGCTTTAAGGGGTGAGCTGAACCTTGCTCTGGAACTCGATCCAGTTACCCAGATACAAGCCTATCTTGCCAAATCTGGTGACCAAGGGTATTGAGACATCTGTCAGCCTCATGCAGATATCATATAGGACCTATGGGAAATCTCTGCCCTGCTGGAGGCCAGTCAGAAAACCCATCTCAAATGATACTAGATACCCACGATTAAGCAACTGAACCCAGCCCTATCTCTCCGTTGTCCGTAATGGGAGCTTAGGCACCCAGCTCATGTCAGCACCTAGATTCAGGTGAGTGAATCTCAAACTGAACCCCTCTAGACTTCTCTTTCCTAGTGCTACCTCTTGCTCCCTGGTAATGCAGCAATGCTGTGGCTTGCCTTGCTGCTGTTCATGCAATTCATAATATTGTAAATAGGCTAAACTTGTTCATGTTCATAAAAGCTATGAGTTAGATTTCAAAGTTATGTAGAACAAGGGCAGTCCAATACATCCTTGCAAGACCACAGGAGGTGGGCACACCGTTCCCAGCTCTTGATGCCAGACTTTCATGGGAGAAGATAAAGCTGCAGCCCTGCCATTTCCTCCCATGTGGGTGTGGAGACAATTTCTCTGTCTAGCTTTGGACTTTATTTGCAGCTGGTGGAGGGTCAGCTGCAATCAGTCTTCAGGCCATGTCTTGCCTGAAGACAGCCATGCTAGCCCACTCTGGTCTACTTACACACTAAAGTATTAGAAGCAAATGTTAGTGAGGAGGCTTTTACTCCTCTAACAATGTTGTCTTTTTTTGCAGAAGGCCAAAAGATGGTGTAGGAAGAATCAAAAAAGTTATGAAGAATTCCACTGATGATTAAATCCTGCATCTCCATAGAGCACAAAACTATACACCAGCATTTTGAATCTTCTTCTGACTGTTACACTGACTGCCATCTGCATAGCTCCTAAAATATTCCTAATGCCTATAAAATCTACTAAAAATATTCTGGTTTTCCTTATTCATCCATAAAAGGCATTTATCTATAAGGTACTGGTCACCAAGTGACCCTATTAAATAAAATTCTCTAGGATTTGTGAGGGAATTGTGTTAGTGATTTTGGACCTGTGGTAATACATGTCTTCTTTATGGATCTTTAGTACTCATAAATGCAAAGAATCTATTTTTTTTTTTTAATTTATGAAAATGCAGAGTGACATGGATATTTATTTCAGCAAATATATTAGAGAATTCCTGGATGGGGGAAGAAGTTGTGAACTTGGTTATAACGTCTTCTGTTGGTGTTAGAAATGCTTGGGGGTGTGAGCTGTGGGGCTGCGGAAAGGCTGGGTGTTTTGCTGTTTGCTCGTGACTCAACAGTGACTGAAGTTATTCTTCCTGTTACACAACTTAAACCAAGTATTGGCAACAATATCGGGCTTCTCCACGCTGTACTTTTTGCTGCACTGTAAGGCTGTTATTGTCTCTGCCTTACATAGGCAGCATTTACCTCTTTTTCCCCCCTTTGACTTAGGCTTCCACTTTTGCTAACAGCCTCCCTCTGCTCCACAGGTACCAACTCCTTCTAGCTATTTAATTAACATACTTAATTTAAACTCACAGGTGTTGTGCTCATTCTGTCTTTAGCCCGAAGTGTGATGCTTCTTCAGACCTGAAGAAGGGTTTATGTGCCTAAAAGCTCTTCTCTTTCTTTTCCAAATAGATCAGATGGTATTATAAAAGATATTATCTTTCCCCACAAATCTTACCGTGAGGGAATATCAAGAGGAGACAACCCACGTTTGATGGTATCACTAGTACCTTCAGGTCAGATACATGATTTCACTACGGTGTCTGTTTTCTGGAGAACATCTCCTCTTTGGGCCTACTTAGTGTCTTTTGTGTTGATCAAGATGGTGATCTTATGATATTGTATATACTTCAGGCTTTGTAAGGTGAAAAGTACCACATGTAGAGGGCTTAGTTGCACTTCAGTCCTCTTTCCTGTCCCTCTGAGTTCACTTTTTGAATGTTAAGCCAGTCACTCTTATTCTAAAGTGGGGTTTTGTGGTTGTTGCACACTCAGATGTAGTTCAGGGATATGGTGAATTTTTCTGGTGCCTTCTCCCATGCTGCCTCCTGTGTTGGCACTCTTTCTTCTCGACTCCTGAAGGTTCTTCCTGGCTCCTTGTTTTCCTTTTTCAAAACCAATGAATAAAAAAGGTTTTGACTTATTTCAAGTTCTCTTTTTGCCTCTTCTTCCAGTAAACCTAAAAATCTGCAATAACAATTAATGACACTAACCTTAGTAAAAAAAATAAAAGGCTCTCAACCTACCTTTTTCTTGGTGGACATTGGAGGCAAATAGAAATTTTTTTTCCTCCTTTGTGCATATTTGAAAACTCTTTCACAGATACAGGCTAAATTAAAACCCTATAAATTGTTGTCGTAACAGGGCTACTTTTATCTTCCTTTTTGTTCATTGTCTTATTTTTAATATTCCTATTTATTGTACAATTATACTCTTTAAATATTAGCAGTTCAAGGTGTGTCTTTCTCCAGTGTATTTTTTTTCATTCTGTGAACCACTGCAGGAGCTGACTTTTACATTTCTGATTTGTAAATCACTTTTCATGTGAGATGCCTCTTCATCCATGACAAGGCTGCTAAAGAGAGATTAGGTTTAAGAGCCTGCTTCAAAGACCAAACTCCTCCTAGAAAGCTAAATTGTGCTGTTTCTGGGACTCCAGTACTGTCCTTGCCTTGAACATCATATTTACTGCCGACAGTGATAACTTTTATCATCTGTGACTCCAGACTTCCCTCCTTAAGCCAATCCCTTGTCCATAAATCTGTTGATTCTCTGTTGCTATAAAGCTGGATTTGACCTCACTGTGTCTTCCTAATGTTCCTGTTCTTCCTTTAGTGCCCTTGCAGTCTAGCCCAGGATGCTCTTTTCCTTCTGATTTTTATAAATATTTGTGCTGACATTAAGGGGAATGAAACATCATAAGTGAGATTCAGAAATCTCAGTCTGTGGTCCAAAGGGATCCACCCTCCCCTCACCTAGGACATCAGGTATTTCTATGCTTTTGGAGACTGGCCATACATGAGTTGAAATGATAATTCTGGAGGATAGCTTTAAGCTTTGCTTCCTAAAATTCTGGCCTTACCACATTTCAAACAATACAAAACCTCTGTATCGTGACTTTTTTTCCTTGCTTTAGAAAGCTGGAATTTGTCTATCCTGTCATCTTCCACCTAGATATTAGCCTGTCACCTATCCCTTCCTTGCTCCTGTGGCATCCCGGGTCTCTGCAAGCTGCACCTCCTGAGCTCAAAGGCAAGGCTTGCTCCATGTTCATACAGGTTTCTCTGTGTGAGCTCCTTATCTAAGTTCCCAGCCTAGTCACTGAGGCATAACTAACACAGGGCTTAACTCAGTTGCCCCCACATCCTTGCTGACCTCCAGTTCAGAATCAGGCAGAAGTAAACAAGTCTCCTCCAGGTCATGTACTATCCACCTGCTCTGTACAGATGGCTCAGTCATCCCAAATGGCACTATGTTTCCGTGGGTGAACAACTTATGCGAACCTCCCAGACACATCCCTAACCCTGTTGCTGTGAAGTCACAAGAGTTACAGATGTACCAATTTAGCCAGTCTTGCTGAGTCAAAGCCTATTGTACTTGCAAGTAACTCAGGACCATCATTTCCACTATTTGCTACAAGTAGATACCCACGTTTCTTCAGTTTGATGCTGCCTAAGCTCCTCAATCAGTTATCCATTCTTTGGCAGGTCCTGTAGGGTAAATAGTTAGGACTGTATTGACTAGATCTCAGTTGGCTGCAATGGGATCTTAGGGGAGCAGCACACATGGGACACCTGAATTTACCCGTTTCGGTCTGGAATTGAGTCTCGCCCAAAGTGTTTCCTCCGAGGTGGCTGCAGTTAGAGCAATGCTAGTAGAAGCTAATATGTTCTGAAGGACCGGCTGTGTGAGCCTGACCTCAGGACTGTGCTGTCTGATCCCAGCTGGCCTGGAGTAGTGGTGGAGAGACTGTGGAGATGAAACGGCATGTAATGGCTGATATTGACCTAAAACTAAACTCTTCTTGGAAGTTGCAAGCTATTAATGCTTGTACAATGACAGGGAGAATTGAGAGTTCGATAGGGTCATTACAGAATGGGTGCAAGGTAGAATGTTGTAAATGTTGTAAATTAAAGCATTTCTAGAAGGGATTTCTTGGCCCTTCAGAAGGAGTCTAAAGAGGCTACTTCACCTGCATTGGTTGAATTCAACTTCGTCCTTCCTGACAAAAGTTTTGCTTTTGAAAGGCTTCTTTCTTTTAGTTTCTGCTCAAAGATGCCTATAAAGTATTGCTTGATATGTCTATGTGTGAAGAGCACCCATGGGAAATGAAAACCATCGTATTTTGGTTAAAAAATATTTCTGGGTATTAACACAAATTACTGGGACTTGTTTTGTGGTTGATCATAAATCCACAATTGATATTCTTTTCATAGAGGCAGACCTTAGCAATCATTCCAATCATATGCTTTCACCAAACGTATTTTGATATTGAAATAATTAAATCATCCAGACAAACTTAGAGGAGTACCAGATCAAAGTCAAACTAATATGGCAACATTGGCAGCATAAAATACTCTCATTATAAACTGGTCATTAATGCCTGACTAAATAATATAGAGACTTTAAACATCTATCCAAATAAATTGTTGACTTTTAAGTCAGTTAAATGATAGCTGCAAAAGCAAATAATGTGATTGTTGTTGAAACACTGACTTGTGTTCATGAGCTAACAGCCATGTCAATCACACTGCTCACCTGCCTGGTGAATTCCAGGGTTTCTTTGTTTTATTTATTTAGGAAACTCATGTTCCTTAAAGAACTGGTGATATACCAACAGAGAGACTCTTGTTAATATGTCCAAAGTCACAAATATTTATTTATTATTACTAGAAATCAGAGAGGATTTTTCAATTTTGTATGTTCCTAAACTAAATGTTGCCCAGTATCTGTTTGCCCAGAATGCTTACCTGTACGGTCTCACCACATCTGGATGATGTAATTTGTTATCTCGACAAATAAACCTAAGCAAACTGCTTCAAGATGGTAAGGCTGGAATCAGCAGGAGTATGGAAAGAAAGAGCATATATATATTTTCCCTAATATAGAGAGAATCCACAAAAGGAGAGGCTTTTCTAGTAACATGTCTGAAAGAAATGTTAGGAGCTACTTGGCGGTCCTTGTTTCCTTAAAAGCAGGAACCAGCTCAGACCTAGCCATTTCTGAATCTTCCAGTTCTGCAGCTGGTACCTGCAACAGAGATTTGGGTTTTATGACAATGAAACCTACTTGAAGATCAAGAGAGAGGATCCACCTAACCAAGAAGGGCAAAAGCATATTAGCCAACAGGCTAGCTAACCTGGTGTGGAGAGCTTTAAACTGGGAATGACAGGAGAGAGAGGTGACGACCACATTCAAGTAAGGAAGTGGTGGACTGGGTTGGCAAGCTAAGGGTGCACAGTGATGTGGACCAGAGAGACCTTGTAAACAACAAAACAGGACTGCAAGGGCCCCATCCTACATGTATGCAGATAAATAAGGAAGTGCATACAGGACAGCATGATAGGGAAAACTCTCACCTTTTTTGGGCCATCAGCACAGTTGGGTGCCTCTCTGAAGTGCCTGTACTTCCAGTGCAAGACCCAGCTCTAACCTCTAGGTGTGTGGTCCCCAACATGGAAAGTAGGATTTTTCTTTTAGGAAACTAGGATGGATTATGTCAGGGAAATAGAGCCAGATGAGGCAGACCAATAGAGGTGAAGCTGCAACAGCTCCAAGCCCCCAGGTCCAACCAGTAGCATTCCCAGTAGAAACATGCACACAGAGTGCATGTACACACCATGTATGTATACATGGCTGGCCACACAGGTTAACCGAGACTGATACACTCACTTGAACACAGGCAGCACCAACAGCTCCCCTCTCAGGCTGACCAGGATGGAGGCCCGTTAGTGAGGACATAGCTACACGTATGTACAAGGTGGATCCCTCCAGCAGCTGGGCTCAGACACTCAGTCTGCCCCACAGCTGGACCCTAGATCCCAGTCTCCGCAGTTGCTGGCACCTGGACATACGAGCCCCCGAGGCCGCAGCCCCTCTGTAGTTGCTGCACAGACCATCTCATTCATTCCCCACACCCACCCTGAGATGGCTGGAACTCCTCTGGTCCCCCAGCAGCCACCACCCATAGTCTCACACTTAGACACAAACACACACACGTGTGGCTCTCGCTCCTAGAGAACCGCCAACCCCACCATCTCTCTGGGAACTGGTGAGACTCCCCTGATCCCACCGATAACCCACTCCTCCCATGGTCTCACCCTTAGAGACAGACAGACACACAGACACACACGCCTGGCTCCCAGACCACTTCATGTACTCACAGGTATCTTTGCTTTGCTCATACACTCACCGGCACACCCACACTCGCTGCAGCTGCTGCCACCATGAACACACGGGTGCCTGTGACCCAAGGTCCCACTCTAGTTGGTGCACTCAGACCCCATAGCACACACGTGCACACAAAACAAAGAACCCGCACCCAGGAAATGAGAAAGGAATTTAAGTAGGGAATAGGACAGACTGCACTGATCAGGCAAAGGTCATGGCCAGACAAATGTACTGACGAGCTCCCTATTTACATGCACCCAGCCCACTTTATCTGCTTATCCCTCTGTTTTCCTACACTTGTTCCTCCCAAAATCATCTAGATGCCTCCCTTCTCCACCTTTGGTTCCTGCCCTGAGCATCCCATAATAATTCCTGGCAAACCCTAAAATACTCTTTTCCTGCACCCCATGGTGTGTCCCAACCCTAGGCAGCATCCCCTCAGTCCAAAAAGTGCTCAGGCAGTGATCCATCTTGCTGGGTTTCACTCCTGGACAATGTGGCTGAAGGTCTCCTGGGACAGTTCTTGGAGGGGCCCGCACATGATTTGCCTTTCCTCTGAGTCCCTACTTTGGGTTCCCTCTGCTCACTGTTGTGTCTCTGTGCTTCTCTGGCCTTGTGGAGGTGGGTCTTTGATGGGCTGATGCTTCCTGGGATGGGCCTCTGAGTTGCCAGGCAAGATACTATTCCGGTGCCTTCAACTGTCGTTGTCTCTCTGTGCTCCTTTGTGGGTGTGCAGGCAAGCTTTATAACCAAACTGATTGTATCTCAGACTAATTTTAGTCAGGTAAATTGCTCTCTGTACATGCCTGTCTCTCTTGGTTATAAAGGAAGCTGGACATGGCCAACATAGATTTGGGCATGGCACTTCCAGGTGTTCCAGACCAGGTGAGAAGAACCTCCCTCTGGGCTGGCCGTCATCTGATGGTGTGTCAGGAGGAGATTCAAGAGTAGCCCAAGAAATGTCTACAACTGAACTGAGCTGAATCGACTTACCAAGGTGAGCCTTCACTCTACCCCCTTGCTGTGGGACATCCCAGCTGAGAACTAGCCCAGTGCCTGTCCACAAGTTTGAGCTGCTATTCTGTGTTTATTATTCTGTGCTGTATCGCTAACAATTAGAAGAGGGTCACTCTTTTGCTTGTATAATTTGGTTAAAGATGCTTTAAAACAAATAAAAATGTCACCTAATATTTGGTACTGCTGTGCTGGGCTTTGTTAGACATGTCCCAAGCCTTGAAGGTTATGAAGCAAGGCTGTCTGGTTCTGAGCATTACATGGTTTCAGTCTGCAGCATCTTGCCATGGCAAGGGCTTCTCTGAGTAAGGGCAGGATTGTCATATCAGGCTTTCAGGGAACTTTATCATGGAAAATGGGATGTCCATGGTGTTTGCCCAGAGTCAGGCAGCAGTGAATAGAATTAGGAAGATGGCTGAAGTTTTAAAACTCTAATTTTGGGTTTAAATGTCAAATCACATGTTCTGTAATGGGCAATTAGAAGTTTCTGTCCTTAAATACTCTGTGGTGATCACCAACCTTACCTAGACAGGTAGGCTGAAACGTTTGCACTGTTAGTTTGTAAGTCTAGTTACAGAAATGTTTAAAACCATAGCACTTCTTTTAGCTGCTTATTTTCCAGGTATGCTCTGGGAAAGGCAAGAGACAGTGAGTGGGGGAGACAGAGGTTCCTATTTGCCATCCCCAGGTGCTTGCTGAGCTCTTTTTCTGAATGACTCAGGACAGTACAGATGATGAAGTAGTTTCTAAGAGAAAAATTGATCTATTGTGCACTAATGTATTTTTCCAGGGGAAAAAATCCCTCAGAAGGGGAAAATCCCTTCTGAGTCATCACAAATGCTCTGTAATAGTTACTAGAGGACTTATTTTCCACCCATAAATAGTTTCTTTTATACTTAACTTCAAAAGCCAGTATCTTTCCGGTTTGGAATTAAACTCAAAGTGTTACTTTACCAGACCATTTGTTGTTGCAGTAGCTGGTTGATTACAGATGTACATCTTTTATTTTTTTCCTGGTCTTTTTAGAGGGCCAATCACTATGGTAACCACATTACAGAAAATTGCTTGGTCTCCTTAAAATACCCTTCAGAAAAAGGTCATTTGTTATTAACATTTTCTGACTAAACTCGAAATGTTAACAACATCAAGAATATTGCCGCTGTTTCTATACTTACGTGGGTTTTTCTTTATCAGGCACCTTTCAGTTAACTATCAAAACAGGACAAAATATTGAGACTCCAAAACAATTGTAAAGCTGCAGACTTTTGAGTATGTTTTGAAATATCAAGATTTGCTCATGTTGCTGTGCTTCGGCTGCT
The DNA here is from genome assembly GCF_013368605.1 of Nyctibius grandis. Classification (NCBI taxonomy): domain Eukaryota; kingdom Metazoa; phylum Chordata; class Aves; order Nyctibiiformes; family Nyctibiidae; genus Nyctibius; species Nyctibius grandis. The sequence goes on along the minus strand of NC_090659.1, from coordinate 58,360,406 downwards.
GGCGAGCACAGCTTTGTTTCATTGTTTTCATTTCTCTGATTCTGAGAAAAATCCAGGCTGAAGTTACTCTTTCAACCTCTGCACACCACGATTGAAAGGAAGGGTGAGGCATATGACTATTATAGACAGCTGTCTTGTTGTTGAATTATGAAATAGATGTTCTGGATAGTCATTTAAAAGCCTGGAAATGGCTGGTTAAAGGTTTCTTCTCTCAGGGTAAAACACATCCAAGGGGTGTTGGATGGGAAGAATCAGGTCTGATTGTAATAATAGGGTCCTAGCCTGTGAAGTGAGAACACACAAAGTTGTTCTCTTTCTGGTGTACGCCACTTGTGTTCTGCTTGATTGGACATGTTGTTTCTTTGCCATTTTACATTATCTACATTGCCGGCAAAGGATTCTCACATTTGTATAGTTTTCTTGTTTTGTAGATAGCTATTTGCAGCTTGTATCCAAGCAGTTTTTAAACAATTAAAAAAAAAATCCCCTTTCTTGGAGTTCCATCATTTTGGAATTGACAAACAAGTTAAAAAGGCTGCCAAAGAAAGCATGAGTTGGAGGAAGTTAATTCACATTGATGTTTGCATGCCACTGATAGCAAGTTATGCCTATGACATTCTGACATCACCTCTCAAAAAGAGAAAGAGTGGAGTGGAGTGAAAGACTAAGAGGATGTTCATTTAATTGGAAAGCCTACTGAGATCTGAGGCAGCTGAGGCAAAGGATGCACCCTTTTTCTGCACAATGGCATTGGTTGAAGGTTGTATATAAGGTGGCCTTATTAAAGTGACAAGGCAATTTAATTCTTTTGTGCACAATGATTCTACTTCATTGATTTACAATGGGAAGGATATAATTTTGCTAGAGTTGGCAAAAAGCTCAAATGTCAGGCTTTTCAAATTGCCATACTTGCCTTGTTCAGGATGAATAATGAATAAGTCACCTTTTGTCTACAGTTAAATATTCTTGAATAAATACAAAGAACATAAAAGACATAAATGATTGCCTGATTTATATTTAAAATAAAGATCAACATTGTGATAAATGGTTGAAAATGCTTAGTGTGAAGTAATATGACTATGCTGATAATTACATTATCAATTAAGGGGCAGCCCAGGTGTGGAGTGTTATAGAATGGATGGCAGAGAAAAACCTCCAGTGTGGAACATGCCAAACTTGGCTGTCTGGAAAGGGTGTGTGTGGGAAGTGAAGAGGCCCTTAGCTATGCAGGGGATCTCATGTTTAAAATTGGACCATTTAATGTACTGAAACATGCATTCTCTCAGGAAGCTGTAGCTGTTGCTTCTTGCTTTGTCACTAGCAGGATGCATTGGTCTCATGCCTGGAAACAGATTTTGATCCATTTATTCCTGGTGCTTGGGTAGGCAGAGGAGGCTGCTCATCATTTCTCAGGATCTGTCTTTATTCAGAGGAACAGATCTTAAAGACCAGCTAAGTCCAATATTCATAACTTGCAACATTGTCAAGGCCTCAGTAAAAGAACTGGAACAACTTGGAAGAAGATGAGATGCAAAAATATACCGAATACTGCTCAACATCTCATTCCTAGGCCGTGAGCAACACACCTTGCCTCCATATGCACAAGCATACAGCCTCCAGTTTGGCTAAAATAATTGTGGTAAAACCATACAACTCGTGACGTGTTGTTCTTCCTCTTTTAGAAAGCTTTGTTTGTCCTCATTAAATTTCTCAATGTCTTAAACAAGACGATCAGAAAGATGGTGGGTTAGCTGCTTAGACACTTCTGTTAGATCAAACAGATGCTTTGAACTTGTAGTAGGGCAGCATGAAGTCTCAGAAGTACAGGCTGGCATGAGAGTGTGATACGGTGAAGAACTCGGGATGTTGTACGTGGAAATGCAAGACAGAGTACGATGGAGTAGGTACAACATATGCCTGGGTCCTATGGTACTTAGGTCATGATGATGGAAGGAAGGATCATAGTGCTTACATGCAAGAAGGCCTTACGAAAGTGCTGTAGGCAAATTCAACACCCCCATAGTATATATAACACATGCAACTTTACAGCTAATCACATACTTTAATTCTATATGTGTATGTCTGGGAGGGGGGGATTTCTGGGACTCTTAAAAAACCCCCAAGACCAACCACCCCAAAAAAGCCTTCCAGACACAGCGTGACACTAAATTGCAATCAATAAGAGATCATCAGTGGGAACAATTACATCCGCCATGCAAACATCTTTCATTAAATGAACCAAGTATTATACAACATCAGCAGACTGTGGCTCTCTAAATGAACCAGGTCAGGGTGTGGGGATTGCAGGAGCATTTTGCATGCATTCCTGACAGCAAAGATATGGTGAGATTCCTCAGCTTTGGGCAAGGGCAGCATGTACTTTTCTGTCTAATCTCTTCTGTGACATCTTTGATCTCTCCTTGTACCAGTCTTTCCTCCATCCCACCCCAGGCTTTCCTGTTCTCTTCATTCTCCCACACGTTTCCTTGTTCGGTGGGTCCAAATGTTCTCCTTTTAATCCCCTGTCCCAGATCCATAATCTTCAGAACTATTCTTGCTTTCCATGTGTATAAGCTCCCATTTCTCCCTACATTTTTTTTGAATCTCATTTCTCACTTCAATGGGGTGTGTTGCAATGCAAATTGAGAAGGAGTTACTTCACTCTCTTTCCTGCCCGTTTGTTCCAAAGGCCCGACAAAGAACAGTAGCTCAAAGAAAAATGCTCTTGCCTTATCTGCCAGCAGTGTGCTACTTGCTTGTCTTTGCACAGGATGATGGTAATGGCCAATAACATTGCCCAGGAGCAGAAATTAGCTTGGTCCTGCATCTGGGTCAGGACAACCCCCAGTATCAATACAGGCTAGGGGATGGAGGGATTGAGAGCAGCCCTGCGAAGGACTTGGGGGTACCAGTGGATGAAAAGCTGGACATGAGCTGATAATGTGTGCTTGCAGCCCAGCAGGCCAACCGTATCCTGGGCTGCATCAAAAACAGCGTGGCCAGCAGGTCGAGGGAGGTGATTCTGCCCCTCTACTCCGCTCTCGTGAGACCCCACCTGGAGTACTGCGTCCAGCTCTGGAGTCCCCAGCACAGGGAAGACATGGGCCTGTTGGAGAGGGTCCAGAGGAGGGCCACAAAAATGATCAGAGGGCTGGAGTACCTCTCCTATGGGGAAAAGCTGAGAGAATTGGATTTGTTCAGGCTGGAGAAGAGAAGACTCCGGGGACACCTTATTGCAGCCTTTCAGTACTTCCAGGGGTCTTATAAGAAAGATGGGGACAGACCTGTTGTAATAGGACAAGTTGTAATGATTTTAAACTAAAATAGAGTAGATTTAGACTAAATATAAGGAAGAAACTTTTTACAGTGAGTGTGGTGAGACACCGGAACAGGTTGCCCAGAGAAGTGGTAGATGCCCCATCCCTGGAAACATTCAAAGTCAGATTGGATGAGGCTCTGAGCAACCTGATCTAGTTGAAGATGTCCCTGCCCATTATAGGGGGCTTGGCCTAGATGAGCTTTAAAGATCCCTTCCAACCCAAACTATTCTATGATTCTATGATTCTTCCACTCTGTTCTGTAGTGTTAGGACAGATGTTGAGAGTGACTAGCTTTTCCCTTGCTGCTAAGAGTTCTTCTTGTGAGTATCCCTCAGCCTCTCTACCACAGGTTTGTCACTACTTGACTGTTACCTGAAGGAGTTTGTGTGTTGGCAGCTGGCATGTGAAAGCTTCAGGTACATCTAGTGTTCCCCACTTTTTCTAAAGCCTTGCTGGCAGATGATTCCTGTAGTACCTATGTCTGATGTGGCTTTTAATTCCTAGAACTGAGTAGTTTTAAAGTGATACTAAATGTGACATTAAATGACTCTTTTGCAGAGGGTCATTGTGAGAAAATAAAATCTAATTTCTTATGATGTTATGTGAAAATCTATATGCATGGATAGGGACTTATCATTCTGCAGCTGCCAGATATCTTCCTTTCTTTGTTTTTGCTCACATACTATTGAAAGAGGGAGGTCCTGATGTTATGTTGTACAGAGAGAAGCATGTGAGAAGAGCATGAACATTGCATGCTACTTTCAGAGATTCTGAATAATTTTAAGCTACACATGGCTTAAAAACTATTAAGCAAAAATGCATTCTGTGTGCTTCCATTTACCCGTGTTGCATGGAATATCATAACCTTGACTGTGCCTTTTCTCTCAAGTTACTGCTATGGATCTAACTGACCAAGAAGCTGCTGTATTTCTGGGTCTATGGAAGCAAGCTGGCTTATGATTTCTTTGAGTCCCATGACAATGGCATGGTTAATCTAGCTTTACTTGCAAAAGTAATCTGTTGTGTAACTGTGGTGAGCTACAACAGGCAATGAAGGTAGATAAGAAAATAATGTTCCTTTTGGACTCTGGGCAGAGTCAATCAATGCTCTATCTACAGGAGTTGCTACATCATTCTCCCAATGAGGCTGCATGGGCCAACTTCTGCTCAAACCTTGTTTTCTCTGGTTTTGTTTCAGATCCATCCAAGATCTTATGTTCTTCCTGAATGCAGAGCAGAGATTATGATAACTATTTTTCACTGATATTTTTAGGGGCTCCAGCTTTATCTTATGACCATGAGATACAGGAGTGAGGTGTGCTATCACAGAATCAATCAGGTTGGAAGAGACCTCTGGGGTCATCGAGTCCAACCATTGCCCTGACACCACCATGTCAACTAGACCATGGCACTAAGTGCCATGTCCAGTCTTTTCTTAAACACATCCAGAGATGGTGACTCCACCACCTCCCTGGGCAGCCCATTCCAATGTCTAATGACCCTTTCTGAGAAGAAATGCTTCCTAATATCCAACCTGAACCTCCCCTGGCGAAGCTTGAGGCTATGTCCTCTTGTCCTATCACTAGTTGCCTGGGAGAAGAGGCCGACTCCCACTCTGCTACAACCTCCCTTCAGGTAGTTGTAGACTGCAATAAGGTCACCTCTGAACCTCCTCTTCTCCAGGCCAAACAACCCCATCTCTCTCAGCCATTCCTCGTAGGTCATACCCTCCAGACCCTTCACCAGTATAATAAAAGCATCAGACTCTTTATGGAAAACTGACAAGAGACTGAAATAACGTGTCCTTGTTTAGGCACATTAGCTATGGTTAATAAGAACCCCCCTGGCATTTGGTCTTCACTCTTTTTCTGTTTGTTGGGCCACTTGCTATTATGAAAAGCAAATGTAAAAGATTATTACGGACTTAACTGGTAGCGTAATCAGAAGAATACACCTAGTTTGAACACTACTCCTCTGCAGAGGGAGAGTGGGTGGATGAGACATCCAACTGCTATTCCAGTGAGGACTAAATGGGCACCAAATTTTCATTTTCACCCAAAAGGTCACTTACAGAGGGCAATAATTTCCAAATCAATACCCACTAAGCAAAATAAATCAGTATACAATGACCATTTCATAGAATAGCCCAGGTTGGAAGGGACCTCGAAAGATCACCTTGTCCAACCTTTTGTTCTAGTGCAAAGGCTGACAGGAGAAAAAGCATGATGGAAATTCTTTGTTAACTCCAAGTATTTGTCCTGTATCCAGAAAATGTTGAAAGAATGGACTATTTCAAAGATTCACATAGCTGGTAATGCATTTCAGGACTTCTTTGCTAGGTTCATTTTTACAATATACACAAAAGAATCTCTTAGTACTGGGGACTGTTAGTGTCAGAGTGCAAACCTGAGCAATGGAGTTTGCCAACTGTCTCAGTTTCTGCCATTCTCACCTCTCCCAGCTCCATTCTTTCACCATGAGATATGTCCTGTAAGGTGGGGTTTTTTTTAAAAAATTTATTGTGGTGGTATATTTTTCAAAGTTAAAGACTGAGGAAACTGGAAATACAAAGATGAATATTGCTTTTTACTTACTTATGTAATTCTAGCATCTCCTTTTGTTTTGACATTAAAACAAGTCTCCTGAGTAGACACGGAATGTTATACTAGCAAGATGCCATTTTTAGGAGGGATTTATAAAGCATTGTTCAGGTAACTGGCTCTCCAAACCTCCTTTTTTTGAGCATTTTGTTGAGAAAGCACTGGAGTAGCAAGGAGAAAGTAGAGTAAACCTCCATCCTTCTTTAAGAAAAATTCTGAGAACTGTGCAAACTCCTGGACTTATGTGAACTGCATTTTGCAGGTTATTCAATTACTCTGATCTGTCAGCATTGTTTAGGTATAATTTGAAGTCTGGGAAGAGATCAGTACTTGCTGTTCAGAAACTCCCTTGTGTGTGAAAAAGGATTTCTTTATATCTGGAAACCTTAAGTTAAATATAGAAGTTCATTCAGTTCAAAATAAAAATTCAATGTATTTTTGTTCCAGATAGAAGTATGTTGTTTTCTTTGTGTTTTAACGGCAGGTTGAACTAAAGCAGTGTGTGATGAATTCTACACAAAGATGTTTCTCAGCAACTGAGCTAGGTCTTTTCCTAGGTGTATCATGGAGCACTACATACTTGTGGGCAAATCTTATACTTCCTCATATTAAGCTTTTCCTAGAAAGTATTTTAAAGTCAGCAGGCTCCTTCCTTTCTTTCTCCTTTCTGTTCCTGTGGCTCACTTCTGATAAATATTTTCAAATTTTTTTTAGAGCAGGAAAGATCTAAAACGCGCAAATGTATCAGGATAGCAGTCCGCCAGGAAGAAACCCCTGAAACGCCATTGCAGAACGTGTTTTCAGCTGGTATGAAACAGTACAGTTTGTGTGTATGAGACGGGCTAGCACAGAGTGGCTTGTGGGGAGTTATTTGCAAATCCTGTCCCCTCATTGTCTTGTGTGCTCCAGTTCTGGGCCTCACAGGGACACAGGCAGGAGGACCAGTAGAAGCAGAAGAGGGGTGACGGATCTTTGCAAGGACTTGAATTTCAGCAGCTGCGTTGCTGCTGAGATCATGGGAAAGAAGGGGTAAATGGGAAGGGTGTTTGCCAAGCACTTCAACTCACTGGCTATGAGAAAGAGAATGGCTGTGGCCGTCGACCTCTGCTTCTGTGAACACCAGGTGATATGAAGGTGTTCTCTGGGTAAGAGACTTAACTTACCTCCCTACAGACTTTGTGAATCGCTAGGACCAGCAATCAGCGATGGTGGTCTGAGATGCCTGGAGGAGCACAGCTCAAGTTCTGGATTCACCTTTTAAGTGAGCTAGAGAATTTTGCATGTGGAGAAAAGTCCTTTTAAAGCACTGTTTCAAGGTTGCCTTTGGCTTACATGATACAATATGCTAATGTGCATGTCAGCTCCCTGACATGTAAGACCAATGTTTGTTCTAATTTTATTTGCTTTTAGGAAGTGCACGGAAGATTTAATAAACACAGACCTGTCTTATCGGTAAAATAAAGATGGATGGGAGCAGATATACCATAGGCAGAAAGAAAAAGAATGAGCAGTTTCTCCTTCTTTGCCCAAGAATCTTTCGTAAATTCTGTCCCAGAATCAATTTCCCACTTGCTTCTTTTAAACCTTTGAAGTACAGATGAAAAAACAATGATACTTCTACCCTTTGATTCCTTAAGGACTGATGTGGTATCTTATTGACTAGAAATTAATTGCAGCTTTTCCTCGTGGCTTGGACTACAAAGTCAAGCTGTGATTCTGTTTTCTGAGACTGGTTGCTAGAGTAGACCATCTAGCCTAGATGATGATCACTTAGCAATGAATTCTCTTTCCTCTTTTTCACTACTTTCCTTGGCTTCTTCCTTTTGTTCTATTTAAATGTTTGTGATTTTCACCTCTTTATCCATCACAGCACACCATTGACTAAATAATACACTTTTATTAAGCTGCCCTCTTTCTGTGAAATAAATGCCCGTAATAATCAGTCAATCATTCAGTCCATATGAATGCGGAATTTAGATCTGGCTGTTTGAATTGGGTTTATAATGTACCATTTCTTGGTACAGCATGTTCTTTGATAGTATTCTTTTAAATGACTGTTTCCAACTGCACTTGAAAGCACCTATGAAAGAAATTGTTTGTGATGCTATACTTAGTTTAAATCTCCTTTTTTCTTCATCATTTTTGTCTGTGTTTCATTTCTATGCAAATTGTATCTTTGTGAGCTAGTAAAATTTTACAAACCAGTTGAAAGACAGCTATGGAATGAATTATCTGAGAAAATTTGCAAAATATTCTCATGAAAGGAAAACTGAGGAAAACATTTAAACCTAATTGTGTATTATTCAAAGAGAATTTCAGAGTCACTCTTAGGCAAACATTACATAAATGTATACCTATATTAACTGATTAATTTACCACAGGTAATATACTTGAAGGCTCAGGGACTATTTTCCCATTAGCCTGTGCATGTAGCACTTCTCAGCTGAAATACAGCCTAGGTGTACAAAGGCACTTAACTCGCTCATGAGGAACTGCAGAGGAGGGATTGTGAATGTAGTGCTTGTAAACAGCTAGAGAGCAATGGCAGTCGCTACCAACTCTCCCAGTGCTTTGTTTCCATTAGAGTGACAGTGACTGAGTTTAACCTCGCAGAGAGTCAGTCCTTGATGATCAAGAATAATTTCGTATCTTCCCAAGTATAAAACACCCAATCCTTCTAAATTCATTAACAGCAGACAGCAGATCTACTGTGAATACTCTAAATAACTACCAGATTCTCAGCAATTGATCTCCAAAATGTGAGACTTGATAGCTGCGCATTTGTCAGTCAAGAATAATTTCCGTGATTTGTGCCTCCATGAGATAACTGCTTCCCCTCATGAGACAGGCTGGCTTTGTGAATAGTTTTGTCCCTCGTTTCAACATTTACCTGGGAAGGATGTGGGCTGAAATGCAGAGGCAAGGGGACTAAAGGACCTTCAGTACTTTCAGAGCCTCCATGGAAGAGAGGAGCTGGAGTCCAACACAAAGGTTATGCTGGTGTCTCCAGGGTCCAGGAGATATTGTAGCAAAGCTCAATGCAAGATATTTTTCAAAAATATGTTTAAAAAAGCTAATTCTACTCATGCTTCCCTATTCACAAGTACTAAGCTGCATGTCCGGAGGGTCTGGCTAGGGCAGAGGATGAGGGGTGCCAGTTGTCTCCCCCTCTCCATACTGCTGGATTCCTCAGCACATGGTCAACAAGCTGAGGTCACCAAGATGTGCCTTGTAAGAGCTGACGGTGATTGTGGTCTTTTGGGACATCCTGACCCACTTGTGTGAGGTATTAGGATTTATTCCCTCTTAGCTCCTTATCTATGTGTGTCTTAACACTCCAGTCCTGTCCATTATCTTTCTGTCATCATCTCATAATGCAGACTGTCTTTTGTTTAAGTCTGGGTGATTTCTCCATCAGGATGTCCTGGGAAGCTGTGTGTCTGGGTGCTAGGAACTTGGAGATCTGCTGACCTGGGTGCTATCAACACCTGTCATTCTTACAGCCCTACTTCTGGTTTTCCTTCTCATGCTTCCAGCCCTAGACATGCCCATTCACTCTCCATTCATACCAAGCTTAATATTTTTATTACAAATCTCTGTTTTCATGGATGGGTTTAATCAGTCTGGGTTTCTGCACCCAGCAGAATGTCTCCTCACTCCTTATAGATCGGCAGTGACATCCCTTTGCTTCTGTGGAGAAAATACACTCAAACAAACAATATTTTCTGAAGTGCCCATGTAACTAAGGGCAAGATTCAGTAGAGCACATAGGGACATATAAACTGAAACGCAGGCAGATTTAAGGTATTGAAGTCTAATGTTGCAACCCAAGCTCCCTCTTCCTAGTTGCCCACTGAACCTGGAGGTTTAACTGGTGCCTCCCAGCTTGAATCCCAAGTTCCTTGTGACGTTCCCCAGTTCAAGCAGACAGATGATTATCTAGTGCCTAATATTGCTGAAGGTCTATTAGCTACTGTACATGCCCTCGAAAGACCCAGTCTTCAAGGAACAAGCCTGTGCAATGCACGCTGGGAGAACTCAGCCCCCTGTGAAAACCCACAGCAAGGAATTCTGCCTCGAGGGACTGTTTTGGAGCTGTTTAGGTCACTGCTTGGAGGCTCCCAGCTCAGCCCGTGTCCTCCAAAGGGAACTGTGGTGCCGAACAAGGCATTCTTGCTCACACTTCAGGGGCCAGGTACCCTATGCTGGGCATCCTCGTGAAGCAGTAATGATGCCTGCAATGCCCCCCCCCCCCACCTAAAAAACTATGCTTCTGCTCTGCAGTGAGGTCCATCTATTTATGAATTGTTGTCGACTGTAGGAATGCTTATGTTGAGTAAAGATGACATGAAGCTTAAGCATTCCTCTTATTTAATCAGACACAATAGTGCTTGTCAGCTGTTGATCTAACACGGTATTTTACATATTTCTAAATGGATGACAAAGGAAATTTAATCTTTAATTTGAATCTCCATCAAGGATATCTTACATTATAAGCTAGCAATGAGGTTTCCGTAATGCAGACTAGAGGGTTACATTTGTGTGTGTGTGTTTGTTTTTTTATCTATAGTACTTTCTGGTATTATGGATATGGATAAAAGCTCATGTTTCCCTACTGAATGCATATGTTTGTACATACAGTGTAGTAGATATGTGATAAATACAATGCATAGCAGCCTGTAGGTATCACATCCTGTGTTAATTTCCAGTGCTCTCAAAAAACTAAGGGGATTCATTAGTTGGATGCAATCAACATATTATGAAATTTAATAGAGTGTTAAAATAATACTAGCAGCCAAATTCAGAAAAAAATTTTCACGACAGTAAAAGGTAGGATTCATCCTCTTTAATACTAGTAATCTTAAATTAGATGTCAAAGTCCAAGTAGTCTTCTAGGTTTCATGCATAACATCTTTAGAGATTGGCATCTCTAACTGAATTGGGATGGAAGATTATAAAATTACAGATGGTCCAGAAAGATGACAAGGAAATTATTATTCACTATTTTTCACAAAAGAAGGGCTGTGAAGCACATTGCTAAATCAACATCATGTCTTTAAAACAAATATGGTGTATAATTAAATCATGTAACGTGTTGTCACAGGGTGCAGTAAAATCAAAAATATAAATTTATTTAAAAAGATGTAGAGAAATTCAAGGATAGATCTGTGGCTGGGTTATTAAAAGTAGTTATTTGACTGTGACACTTGCCTTGGGGTATCCCTGCACTCCTCAATGAGACTGGGAGTATATACTGAGGGCGAGTATTTCCAGCTACTGGATAACATCAGAGACAGGATATTATTCTGAATGGACTTCTGGCCTGGTCAGTTTTGGGGTTTTATGTTCCTTTCATCTCCTTAGGACTAAAGAGCATCACTGAAGTAACACTACAGTAATACTGGGTAATCTCAGCAAGCTGTATTTCTGTCAAGGTTTTTGTAAGCATTGTGTTGCAAGAACGATTTATTACAATAGTTTTAAAGGGCATAGTTAAGACAGTACTGAGTTTGTTTTTCCAAGGGAGCTCACAACAGGAAGAGCAAAAGCTTACTTCTTCAGACATAATGGTACTCATACTCAGAATTTAAAGGAAGTTTTGTGAGTTAAGTTGCAAAAAAGAAAAATTATTCTTGATTTTAAGAGTGTGTGCATAAAAATCTAATTTTAGTATTGGGAATGCTTCAGGTAGTGGGTTTGGGAAGAATGGCAGAGAAGGGAATAATGCAGGGTTTTTGATTTGCGTTTCTGAAGGAAATAGCTCTCCCGAACTTTTCAATGGAAACTTCTACTGGAGTGTGCGTGCAAGGGGACTGAACTCCTTCAAGGATGAGGAAAGCCTTGAAGCCACACCTCATTCCTTGGCAAGAGCCATAAGTATAGGGTTTCTATCCAGAATAAAGTCATTTCTTCCTCTTGCACAGACTTTAAGTAAGTAAATCCAGCTGGAAGAACCTGGCAATTCAAAATCAGGTTGTGACTAGCTGGTGGTCTTACTCTAGCTACATGTTTGTTGCCAGTGACTCTGTATTCATGTGTAGCCAAGACTGAAGCATCTGTTCCTATTGTGCCTTATGCTTTCCATCCTTCATGTTCTTCCATGTTACCTTTCTACACAGAATATCTTCCATTTGGTATAGAATGAGCTAAGACCTCCCAGACTCGAGGATTGTACGCTGTGATGTAATTTGTATATCACAGTTTGGTCTGCCCTGTCTGAGGCTCTGTGTTCTTTGCCTGGCAACTTAATAAAGCAGAAGCACTTCTGGCTTGATGTTCTCCTGCAAGCAGAGGCAAGGCAAGGCATGGAACTGGGCCAGGAGCTGTTTCAGCCATCGGTGTTGATGTGAGTGAATATGTAGCCCAGAAAGGGTCATTCTACAGGCCTCTGTGGAACAGAAAAGGAAGGTTTGGAGGGTCAACCAGCATGCAAAGCTCCAGCATGGTGCATTATGCTAGGTGTTTTGGGGAGCTCTGATTTTCATATTTGGACAAAACCACTCATTTTTTTTTTCACACCTAGCAATACGCATGGCCTTCTGCTGTTAATTTAGGAGATCTAGCCTTTTTTTGGCCTACCTGGACTTATGAACTGAGTGTATGTGGCAGAGGAATATGTAATTCTACATTGGACATGCGACTGTAACTTCAGTTTGGCTGGCTGAGAGAGAGATGAGGTAGGTTGAGCTGTTTTGAAACCACTATGATATTTCCAATTGCACTGTTGATTTTTGAACAAGAATCTGAGACAGATTCTTGTATCTATTGAAGATACAAGAGTCTGTATCTTCAGTTTTCCCCTCCCTTCTGAGACATCTGACTTTGGGGAACTTCTACCCTGCTACATACTTTACCTTTGTATGAAGGGAAAATCCAGAATGGTTTGATAACCTGCACTGTTAGACGAAAATATACCATGCGAGATCCCACAGCCTGAGAGAGGGTGAGGCTGCTGCAGCTCCGTGCCTCCAGGTCCAACCAGTAGCAAGGCTGGAAATGTACTCCCAGTAGGAACACATGCACAGATCACACATATACACCACATCTATATATACATGGCTGGCCGCTCAGATGACATCAGACACACAGAGCACTCACATGAACACAGGCAGCACCAACAGCTCCCCTCTCAAGCTGACCAGGATGGAGGCCCGTTAGTGAGGACATAGCTACACATATGTACAAGGTGGATCCCTCCAGCAGCTGGGCTCAGACACTCAGTCTGCCCCACAGCTGGTCCCTGGATCCCAGTCTCCTCAGTTGCTGGCACCTGGACATACGAGCCCCCAAGGCCGCAGCCCCTCTGTAGTTGCTGCACAGACCATCTCACTCATCCCCCACACCCACCCTGAGATGGCTGGAACTCCTCTGGTCCCCCAGCAGCCACCACCCATAGTCTCACACTTAGACACAAACACACACACGTGTGGCTCTCGCTCCTAGAGAACCGCCAACCCCACCATCTCTCTGGGAACTGGTGAGACTCCCCTGATCCCACCGATAACCCACTCCTCCCATGGTCTCACCCTTAGAGACAGACAGACACACAGACACACACGCCTGGCTCCCAGACCACTTCATGTACTCACAGGTATCTTTGCTTTGCTCATACACTCACCGGCACACCCACACTCGCTGCAGCTGCTGCCACCATGAACACACGGGTGCCTGTGACCCGAGGTCCCACTCTAGTTGGTGCACTCAGACTCCATAGCACACACGTGCACATAGAACAGAGAACCCGCACCCAGGAAATGAGAAAGGAATTTAATTAGGGACAGACTGCACTGATCAGGCAAAGGTCATGGCCAGACAAATGTACTGACGAGCTCCCTATTTACATGCACCCAGCCCACTTTATCTGCTTATCCCTCTGTTTTCCCACACTTGTTCCTCCCAAAATCATCTAGATGCCTCCCTTCTCCACCTTTGGTTCCTGCCCTGAGCATCCCATAATAATTCCTGGCAAACCCTAAAATGCTCTTCCCCTGCATCCCATAATGTGTCCCAACCCTAGGCAGCAACTCCCCTTAGTTGGAAAAGTGATTTGAAGAGCTGCTCCATCGTGGTGGGCTCCATGCCTGGACACCAGGCATGGCTCTGCTGGGACAGTTCTGGCAGGGGTCTAGACAGTGTGTCGGTTCTTGAGAGTGCTTAACTGAAATCCCTGCCTCCTCTGCTCTCTGTTCTCCTTTGTGGAAGCTTTTATCACATAACATAACATATAACACTTTTCTGTGCAGCAGAAAAAAATGGAAAGGCTTTTTTTTTTTAACTTTCTGCATTGCAGGAGGGGAAGTGGCAACTTCAAGCCTATGTAGTTGTCTAGCTGGTCTGTTCTGCAGCTGCTGTGTTCCATTTTCTCCTCATCTGACCATTGCACTGACTCTAGGTACTATAGGTCATGCTGTGTATGCAGAGTGGGACAGGTCAAAGACATTTTTGCTAGTTATATAATTACAAAGAGCGTTGACACTGGAGTATGTGAACATCTCAGAATGGAAATGAAAACTTTTGCTCCAGGCCCCCAGCAGAGTGCTTTTAATCCAAACAGCTGCTCTTTTCCTGAGAATAGATACGGAGATCAATAACTTGATTATAATATTCTTAGGAAAATATTCAGACTTTTTTCTTCTTAGAAGCAGCATGGTCAGTTTAGTTTTCCTGGAGCTTGGACATGTAGGATTTCTTATATTGCTCCAGAGAAGAGGATTAACGGGCTGGCCAAGGTTGCTTGGGGAATCCTTTCTCATGCCTTCTTCATGGAGGTAACTTCACAAAAGAATATTCCAGTTACCTCTTCTCAAAGTTGGGTCTTGCTGATATCACACCATGCTTCTACCAGACTACTTGAGGCCTACATCTGGCCAGCTGGCAGCATGCTGGGAGGACAAGCGATTGACTCAAGTGTGCTGGGGATTTGTGTAGTATGGAAAAAAAGTTTGACGGCAGCACTGCTAGTTCAGATGGATTCGTCCCCAGAAAGACACAAAAACCAGGGCACGTTCTTGCTGGAGAGGCTTGAATAGAGTCTCTCTCTTCACAATGGATGAAAGACAAATTCAAATTAAAAGTAAGGGCGTGATGAAGGAAACTCTAACAGCATAGAAAATTAACCATTATTATGATTTATCAAGGGCAGCAATGCCCTTCATTGGACAAATTTCAACTCAAGATGAATTCAGGCAAACGTTCCAGTTCAATAAAAGTTTTTGAGCTTGAAATAACAAATACAGAGAAAATCTTACAGTGTGCATAATGCACAGGGTTACACTAGATGATTATTTTTGCCCTTCAAGTCTATGAGTTTCATGTAGTTCCTGTCTGCAAGAAAAGGAGCCTTGTTAATGTGTGCTAAAGGTGTAAGGTATCTAAAGTGAGCACACGTGCAAATGGAAAGGTTGTGACGGGAAATGGGAAGACTGTTCTCCATAATGCTTATGGGGTGGTAAAACAGCAGCTGGTCTTTTCTGTGCTAGGATACTAAGACACATTAAAAATACACCTTTCTGTATTAGCAAAGATAAAACTACACAAGTTGCATAAAGAGGAAGCTAATGCAGTGTTGCAATGAACAAATGCCAAATGAAGGCAGAGAGAGAAAAGCAATAGAAAAGAGGTCTATAGACCAGAAGGGGATTTAGGATAGCGGGAAAGGGTAGAAAGGGAGAAGTGGTGCTTGTGCTTTCAAAAGATGAACCTCTCTGATACAGTGTGGGACTTGTTTGTGCAGAGCCTTAATCACTAAGGATAATTGGATCACCTTTCTTTAAAATTTCTTTTCTTGTTTGTTTTGTTTTGTGTTTTTTTTGTTGTTTTTTATTTTTATGTACTTCAGAGCATCATTTAAGATTCACAGGCCTGGTACATCACACATACCTACCCAAGGGCCTTTCTCCATGAGAAAAATTGTATCTTTCATCAAGGTAATGTATTTTTTCTTAAACTGTCAGAATCATTCTGATGAAATGCATGAAGAAATCAATAGCAGAATTGTATTAAAGAAAAACCGCAGCTTTGCTCGCAGTTAAAGGTTTCAAGTTCAATAACGTTGGACTTTAAAGAGAAGGAAAGAAATCTCCTTCATTTTTACTATAATGCACTTAATGCACCATACAGAGAAAAATAGAAGTGCTGTCCAATAGACTCTTTGTGTTTTCCTCAACCTTTGCTACCAGCTTCCTTTTCCATTTCTTTTTAATTCTCCTTGTTCATTTCAAAAAAGACCCCTCCACTGCAAATGAAGCTAATTCCTTCCAGTGGCCCTGCACCAGATATCCCCGTATCCTGTCACAAACAATATCCATGACGTTTAGAGGACTACCTTTTATTTTGAAATACCAGTAGAAAAGGTATTCCTGGTTCTGCTCTTTCTGAGATAATGCAAAGAAAGATAAAAGCGTGGGCTAGTGCCATAATGAGTACATTTTTTTTAAAACATACCTGTTCTCAATATGTTAATACATAGTGAGGAGAAGAACCAGATAAGCAAGACATTACTGCCTGCCTTGTGTCACAAATATGACTAGTTAATGAGGATTATTTTCTTTGAGGATCTTTTTCTGTCAGAAGTGCAGGACTGGCCCAGAAGAGCTGCTGTTGTTTGGAACTGTTCTTAACTACCCAGCTACTGTTCATGGCTATAGCTTAGGCATGTTGTTCTCTCCATTAGTCTCTTTCAGTGTCTCTAAGTCATCTTCTTCCATTTAAATCTACTTCAGGTAGTCATTTTTCACAACCTTCTTTTGAAATGAGCTCACTTTTTTTCCCATGATGTCTTTAAATATTCCTCCCACCGACAGCCAGTCTTTCTTTACATTCTTTTTACATTACTTTGTGTGGGTTTTTCTGCTAGCTAACTCTCGCAGAGAGTTTTGCTTTCTGATTTAAAATAGCATTTCTAATAAATACTATTTACTTTTCTCAAGTAAATACTTACTTTTCTGGTGAAGGAGAGAGGATTTCTGCCAAGAAGCGGACAACTGCCTATATCCTTACAAAGACTTAAACTGAGTTTTAGGCTCGCGTGATCTGAGCATCTCTCTGTTAATAAAAATGGGTTATTGTATGCTTCCCTGTCCCACTCTAATTGAAAAGCTGGTTGCTTTCTACCAGTAACACTGTGGTTCAGTTTCCACCTGAAAATCAGTGTCTCTGGGAATACTTACAAAACCATCAGTGTGATTAAGGACCTTATGTCCTGGGAGACCACGGCCAATAACGCTGACTGACAAATAGCCTTGTCTCCTCCTGCTCCCATGTCCACTGGTATCTGCTTTGGGCTGTTCACTCCCCACATCAGAGAGCAGTTTCTGTTTGACATAATGAGCTTTAAGTCCATCAGCAGTTTTCCCATGTCCTACAGTAGTGCAAAACAGCAATGACAAGGTACTACTTAGCTCTTTTTTCAAAGATGCCATCAAATGCCCCTCCTCTCAGGGGAAAAAAAAAGGTGCCGATGAACACTTATTTATCCCCTCACATGCACAATGCTAGTGCTTTTAGCCAATCTGTACCAACTTTTACTTCTTCTTCTCTCTTCTTCATGGACTTAGACTGGGTACAGGTCTCTGGTGTCTGCCTGAAATTCCCAAACTGGTGAGCAAGGGAGCAGCTGTGCTGGCTGAAAAGCTGCTGGAGGGCTCAGCTGCGGAAGGAATAAAACATATGAGAGGATGTTTGTTTTAGGTTGGAGGTAAGTCTAAGGCCTTTCTTAGGGAGCAGACAAAAAAAAAAGATAGGAGTAATAAACAGTCAATACATTAATTAGTCTGAATTAAATTTGTCTGATCCTAGCAGAAGCGGACATAGTATCAAAAGAGTAAATGAAGTTGTAGCTTGAAGTTCTGCAGTATTTATCCCTCCTCCTTTATCTGTAGGAGGCCTCTGTGGTCTCTTGTGTGTAACTTCTCTAAGGCTTTTCTTAACTCTTGACTGCTGAGTGCAAGGTGACCTGTGCTCTGGGAGAGCAGAAAGATGACTGGCACTTGTAAGGCAATGATGAAACAGCGAGCCCATCTTTAAAATGGCAGGGATTGCCTAATACTGGCTGGTTCAAACAGTTTAAAATGGACTGTGTCACCTCCTTTTGAAAAAGGGCACTTTTTTTTTCTGTATTGGCCAAATAGTGATTTTACTAGTAAAGATTTGACAGGTCAGGCACTTTAGCTTTTTTTTTTGTGAGGTAAGTGTGGCTTTTGCATCCCAGGTTTGCACCCAGAGATGCTTATTCCCCCTCTCTCCCGTGTTAGGGCACTGCACTCTCATCACAGTCTATTAAGTGACAGCAGGTGAAGGGAAAAGGAGGGTCAGGACTTGCAGGGCAAGTCAAAGCACAGCCTTTGCTTGGAGGGGAGGATGTGACAGGAGAGGGTTTAAGGGTGCTGCTGAAGTTAGACCTGATGAGGAGGGAACATTGGAAGGGTCTGTGGCAGATGCTTGTGGAAAGATGAAATGGGAGGAGTAAGAGGCCTGGGGCAGGGCAGTGTCTGCTAGAAAACCTCTGTAGGTGTTGCTCGTCTATGTGCTTAAGGGCACGTCAATCATATTTTATCAAAAGATGAAAGTATGAGGGATGACTCTTCATTGATTTCGTGGAAAGATTAATGAGGAAGACCTGGTAGAAGCAAGTCCATTTACTTTAAACATCTCTTGTTTAAAGCCACGTCTGATGTCTTGGCAGCTTTTCTTGCTTTCACTGTGCAATGCTCTAATGAAACGGAGTGGAAAAGTCCTGGGGCTATTTCCCTACTTACTGTTGTCCTGACAGAGCACTTAATGCACATCCATGACTATTGCATTCAAGGACATGTCCCCGCTCCACAATGTCAGGCTCTTGTGTATGTTGAGAGACTGAATCCATCATGGGTTTCCACTTCCACTCACTCTTTTACACAAGTAAAAGTCTGCTGGTTTAACGCCGTGTCAAACATTACCACGTCTCTGCAGTATGGGCTTTACAACAGGCAGCAGCAGGCTGTTTGCTTCTAGTTTGCATGATGTCTTGTGTGAAGGGGCTTTTCACACCTGCCCTGAGTGCTAGCTGTCCTGCATGACAATATTAAGTATTAAGAAGTGGGAGAAGGGGCAGGGTGCAGCCATTACCAGAAGGGTCCAAACACTGTGTCAGCTCAGCCTGGTATGGTAACGTATTAAAATACTGTCTCTTTGTAAGACTTCCCTAGTCTGTTGGATCCTCTACGTTTAAAAAATGTGGGGTTAGAGACAAAAGATATTTTCAGAAAGCATCTGCTGTAAACAAAAATGTGCACGTGCACGTGACTGCATATAATAGATAAACACAGACGAATTATGAGAGCACTGCAAAACCAACTAGATTTTGTGTGTGGATATATATGGAGACCACTTTAATAGTCTGCATGTGCACACATACACAAATTTAAATGCTTTATGCAATGGTATGAGATTTCTGTTGATGCTCAGTACTTTTCTGGTCTCAGTAGCTTTTTTCACACAGAAATGGTGCCAAGCATATAAGAACTTGTGGTAAAAATTCTGTCCCTGGGTAGTGGTATTGTACAGACGCTCTTACTGCCTTGATGTACTAACAAGCCTCGTGAACACAAACTGGAATTGCTGTATCTGAATAAAAATTTTTCACAAGTTACAGTATACTTCCCTAAATGCTACTATTTTTCAGAATGTAAGCAGTTGTAGCTGCCTTTTCTCTACTCAGGCATACGTACATGAGCATACAACTTTCTCAGTGTTTTACGGGTATTAAAGCACGTACGGAATTAGAACTTTTTGCATTTGAAAACTATGTGAGTAATTGTTCATGGTCTATGCTATTCTTTTTTTCTTGATTTTTTTTCTTGATCCGGGCACAAAATTTTCCTGTTTCCCACATCATTTTGCCAGCGTTTGATTGTGTTTCAAGGGGATCCATAGCCATCGTCAGCACTCTTCAGAGATGTTTCAAACACAGTGAAAACTAAAATGAAGTAATGAGAACACTTGAAGGAGTGAGTAGGACGAGACTGTGTAATAAGTATAGCCGTATACAGGAATTTAAAAATACCTCTTTGTGCTCAGCTTCTGTGCGTTGACAATGGTCTGTGTGTACACTGAATTTTGTAGGTAGCTGCCTGACTCTGAGAAATAGCTCTGACAAACCAAACTGCAATATTTTACTCAAAATACAGTTCTTTTGATGTACACACTGTTTCTCTCTCTCTCTCTCTCTCTTTCTCTGATGCTGAAGCAGGGGTTTTCAGGCTTCTTTTGCTTTTATAAGCTCTCTAGATATTTTCCAGTGAAAGCACTCCATACTAAAATTTACAAGAACAGATTAATTTTCTTTTCTTAGTTGTATTTGACAAAGGACTTTTGCAATCTGATCATCCCAGTACAGAAACTCTGACTCACTGAAGTGAGCATCAAGAACCAAAGCCCTTTAACCTTTAATGAATTTGGACCTAGATATGAACCTTAGGAGCAGCATCTGCCTTTAACAAGAGCTGAACTCTTTCAGCTCTTCTGTGTGAGCTGTGCCCATCCTGTAAGAGAACCAAAAAGGAAGTTCAGATTACTCTGCAATTCCAGGTTTGGGCTCCACTATACTTATGAGTGACCAACACCAAAAGACAGCCTTTTTTCCCCGAAATCTGTGTGGGATTGAGAAGAATGCCTTAAAAGTGAATCTGTGCTCAGGCCAGGTAACGTTAAAAAATGCACAATGAATTAAAAGGTAGAAATATAACATGAGCCGAGAATTGTTTTATTTGTAAAACTAATTCAGGTTTCAATGTTTCCGTGTTAGTCAAAGAGCCCCAAATGGGACTTACTGTAGCAACTGCAGTTTATTTTCCTCTTTTGCTTTTCAAAAGTTGATGTCAGACCATTGAAAGATGAAAATTAATTAATTGTATTTTTACTGTAGCTGTGTAAAGAGAGGGAAATTGTCCCAGAATCAGTGGTCTTAAATGTGCTGCATTTGAGTCATTCTGATCCGCTGTATGTGGATTTTTTGGGAGACTTCTTAATTTAGTGACTGAGCCAATTCAATTCATAGTGGTACAGAGGCTGCTTTCATAATACAGCATTCAAGTGTCTTTGGCAAAGTCCATGTACTAACAGTTCAATTCCACTCTTCTATCATACATGTTCTATAAACCATTTTTAAAAAATCAATAGTTTTAAAATCTTTTTGACTGATACGGCAAAACCAGTTTGTGCCCTTCATGGCCTGACAGCTTGATTTTTATTTCTTAAAGAAAAAAAATATTCAAATCCTAAACCCAATCCTGAGTTATACAATTGTTAAAAAGCCTCAGAAATTAGCAAGCAGCTTTTAGAAATGTTTAACTTAAAAACAGCCAGGAAATTATTTTTTCTTTTACATTTGTTAAAAAAAAATTATATTCCCTCAAAATGAGACCTTTGTGCCAAGTTTTATTCTGGAGCACAGCTTCACAGCTGAGCTAAAAACCCCTATAATAGGAGAAAAGTGACAGACCCTCAACTATAGTAGCATGAACAGCCTTGCTATAATTCCTGGGTGAACTTTGTCCCTGGATGTGTGTTTTTGGAGTGTGCCGGGGTGACATTCAGCCTCTACATTCATTTTTATGATAATTCAGAGTAAATTGTGGTGCAATAAACTCTTCAAGCCTGTCTTTCTTGTGAAAGCCATGAATCAATCAGCTGCAGGCTTTTTTGGGTCTTTTCAATGTATAGTGATCATTTAGATTTGACATGCATTGTGAGACCTTGGCTTAGCTCCTCTCTATGGTCTGTCATTAATTCCAGCCTTTACTGTTCTGAAGTACAGTGAAGGATGACTGAGAAATCATTGCCCCTCTTCAGCTCTGTTATTGCACAAAATAGCAGCGCAATAATTTTTTGTCAATGTTTTACTCTAAAAGCTTTCTACATCAGTTTTGAAAAGGAAGCAATAAAGCCCATTCAATGGTATGAATAAAAATCCTTTGAGGTTTAGGCGCAGGGCTGCTTTTCTTCAGCTGGTAATCAAATTGGAGCTAAAATGAAATTGAGTTTTCTTATGAAAATAGCCTTTGTTGCTGGGAAGGCTGGTAATTCATAAACAATAACCTGCTCTTTTGTGTGGATAATAATATATTCATGTTCTTTCAATAGGGTAAAAGCCAGACCTAGTGCATTATGGTACAGTAAAAATAGCAGAAGGAGCTTGCTGGAATAATCTTGAAGAAGAAATGTAGCATTCGGTGACTTAAGCTTTCAGCTCCCGTCTGAAATTGTACTTTGCTTTTATTTGTGAGCCCGGTTTTAGTTGTTGATTTGTTGCTGCTATACAATATTTGGTTAATTGTGGAAGATCTCAAGCTGTGCTCATCACTGCTCCTGCGAGGGCTGCTGCCAGCTGCTAGAAGCAGAGCCTGCTGCTACAGGATGTACACTATTCATGGGAGCAGCCTCTCAGCGCTGATTATCACTGAAGAGTTCCCTGCTCTCCATCACTCGGCTCCCTGCACGCGACCGGACCGCGGAGCACGGGGAGGTAGTCTGCCTGCCCTCCCTTCTGGGTAAGCTTAAAGGCGTGCAGCGGGGCTGCGGAGAGTGCAGTGGGTGAACTTGGCTGGGGATTTTCCAAGCACTGGTGGGGAAACCAGCTCCCGGCTCCCGGGAGGATGGTGTGGGCTCAGCCACTCTGGAGCTGAGAAGGGGCTGGAGGAGGACGTGAGGGGCAAAGAGTGAGGATTTCTAAGCGCACCACGAGGTGCTCTTGGAAGCGTTGCCTTGGGGTTCGGTATTTTTTTCTAACTAGTGGGGCGATCTTTTGGAGGTTTGATCCGGCACTGGTGCTTGTTGGCGTTTTGGGGCGTACCTTGTTGTCACATCTGTGTTTTGTGACTCGATGCTGAAGGTCTCGGTATGGGTGGAGGATGCTCCCCAGACACATTGTGTGAGCAAAGGCGAGAGGCTGGCAGAAAACTCTGGGAGCACGTCCTGTCTGTAGCAACTCTTTTTCTTTGCCTCAGCTTCTGGGGAGTGGAGGGTAAACTTCAGTCTGAGTACCTGAAATTTCCTCCTCCCCCTCCTCTCCATCGGTGTATGCTTTTAAATTGTTGATAGCTGTAACAGTCGTGAACTGAGTAGTGATAAAAAAAATTGCATGCAGACAGAGGCATGTAAAAATGCTGATTTGGGGTCTGTTTACATGTGAGATACAGACTTGATCAGTCTCACCAACACTGAGGTGAGACATTGTTTCAGGATTTAGTTTAATTTTGAGTAGTCTCCCTGCTTGGGTAACAGGAGTAATACTAAAACCACTCATCAGAGTGCCTGAGGAGATGCAATGTGAGACATGATAGCAGGTCAAAACTGTGCCATTACTTGTGGATTTCAGTTGCAGGGAGGACTAGAGGACAGACGGTGTCTTGGTGGCAAATCAGAAGCAGCTTTGCACAGGGCTTTCTTACAGTGAGAGGGTTTGTCATCCGGACTCTGCAAACCCCTCTCTTTTTAACCTAAATAAGGAATGGATTAATACCAGCTGTATTGTTCTCCCTATAAACTTTCCCAAGGCTTCAGAAAAGTTCTAAAATACCACACCAGAGCATAGCCTAGGCAGACAGATAGGAAGTAAATGAGAATGTAAAGTTCAAAGACTTACAATGGGGATTATTTACTAAGTAACATTGAAGTTAGATCTGCACCGTATGCAAGGCTGTCTTGAGGCAGTTGCATAGGTTTTTATTCCTTTTTAACAGTGAAATTACATGCTTAACAAAAGGAACTTTTAAAGGCACAGTGGTAACTGACAGTCAAAGCAATATATGTCATTATCCAATTAGTACACACAAGTGTGTTTTTATTATTCACTTAACATACCTCTGTGTTTGGCTCTCAGAAATACGATGTTCTATTTCTCAGTGTTTTAAGGCTGATATGTGTTTTATTGCTGTAATTGGAGTAATATTTTTGCACATTACACGTATTTGTATCTTTGTTGCTCATTGGATTAGCTCTGTTTAGAAGAAAATTTCTAAAATGAAAAATTGCTTTTGTGGGTAAATGCTGGTTAGACAAAATGTAGCATGCACTCAATTCCAGTTTTCTTCAAGGCTGGAAAATCTGCTTTATTTTGCATCCAAAGTTGAATGGAGATAAATAGTATTGCTTGTGTTTAAAAGAATGATAATACAATGAAAATTTCAAGTGCATTTGAATGAAATGTATGTTAGCATATAATAGAGCATTTGTTGGTACTTGCTAATATGAGAACAGAGAATCTATTCAATAGAACCACCCTTTTTGTTTTGCTGAAAAATAAACTACCTAGCAATGTGTTGTTGGCATCTGTTTCACTGAGAGACTAGTTAAGTGACAGATGTGGTGGTGATTTTAGCTTTTTAAGTTCAGGCTTAACAGGGTTGTGGTATGTCGTATTATCAAAGTTCTTTAAAAGCAAAGATTTCAGTTGTAGTTGGACAGTGATGTTATCCTAGCACCAAACAGGTCAAAAAGGTATAACAAGTTTTCCAAAGAATCCATGTTGCCTACAGGTTTAGAAAGAACAGTTTTGCTTCTCTTGCTATATTTAAATAAGATTTAGTGATGACGTTTCAAGTGGAGAATGTTTCTTATGCTGGATTCACCTTTCTCATGGAAATGCATGCTTTGTTCTGGGATTCATGCAGAAAGGATGCTTCACTTAGGTACACAGTGCTCTAATGAAGCTCTGGTATGTGCATAAACCTCCATGAAAGCAAACTCAGTCTTCAAATTTCACTAATGTTAGATATTTCCCATACTGATAGCATCAGAGTGGGACAGCTGTATGCTAAAGAAAGTATAAGCTTTCAGTGAGAAATCTGCTAGTGTATCTTATGCCCAAGTACTACTCTGTTATTTGACAGTATTATGAATTATGAATAATAATCCAGCAGTGAATCACTCTTAAGACCTCCAAACTCATTTCTTGGTGCCTATATTAGAATATAAGTAAATATGATGTTTACCAACATTAACTTTATGTACCCCTGTAACTCACAAAAGTAGATATTTTCAATTGCAATTATCATTTGTAAGTTCACAAAGGAACACATTTCCAGTCTACACAGTCATAAATTACATGCTACTTATTACAACACACAAATTAAAGTAAGTTGTCCACAGCTGACAAAGTTGGTTGAATGGTGCACTGTACATTTGCCCTGAAATTTTAAGTATCTGCTGATGCTGGAGCATAAATTCTTTACTGAGCATGGGTTTCTCTACAGATGTAAGGCAAACAAGTAATTATTTTGCAATAAAAAGCGAGTTCCAACCATTGCAGACAATAAGGTAATTGAAAATCCCTAAACCCTCTAGTCAAAAAAACATTCATATATTCAGGTTTGGCATATTTAACTACTGAATGCATCCTAACAGTGGGGAAAAAAAGCTGACCTTTAAGATAAGAAGGTAAACAAGGTGAATTAAGATTCAAGATTAGTGTAAATAGGAGAACTTTTAATGCACATCTACTTTCTCTGTACTAACTGACCACTAACTATTTTGTGGTCACCTTGGCTGGGTTTGTGTCTAGTGTTTCTTTAAAAGAAGAGTATTCAGTAAAGGCATATCTGGATAATTTATTCATATTGGAATTCTGGTGTTTGTTAGAATAGATCTGACAGATTTTGAGTGTGTAAAAATAATGCTTAAGAAGAAAAATATATTAAAGGATCCTTATCGATAATGGTGATAATGGAGGTCACAAACTGCAACCCATATCATGTGGATGAATGACTGTAGAGTGCTGTTTCATGGATATTCCTGCTTTTACTCTTCTGATTCTTATGTTTGCTTAAACTTTGTAGATTTTAGCTAAATACCTTACTTCTTTATATAAATTGCATAGATAAAAGTTCAGAACAGCACAAAGGTTCAATACTTTCATGTCTATCTCTACTTCAATCATTGAAAACTAAGAGCTTGTTTACGGGTGACTTTTTATTTTCTGCTAAAATATAAGGTTAGCAGATTTCAATTTTTATTGCCTTCTCAGCTTTCAATGCACTCTGCCTTATCGGTGTACTTGAACCAACATGGTGCATGTAAAATGAAAAGCTTCAAATATTTTTATTAAGACATCCAGGAAGAGCTCTGTAAACAAGGCTTTGCTTTCCAATGCTCAAGCTTTGAACTGTCAGCTGTTACAAACACACTCTTACTTTCTCATTCTGAAATGTGGCCAGAAAAAAGAACAGATCTCTAATGTGTGTGGTGCCTTCTTAATGTAGCTATTTGAATACCAATATCTTGCTTTGAAATAGGAATCTTCTACTTTATGAGGAGAGCTGGTCCCTCAAGTTTTCTCAGTGCATGTGATGCCCTGAAGGTAACGTTATTTTACAGTTGTGATTCAGCTCATTTTACCAAGACTGTTCTTAAAGACAGCTGAAACAGCATCTTTCTGCTTTGAGGCTTTCAAGTACAGTACAAATAAGTCAATAAAAGTAAAATATTTTGCTGGCAGTTGGGTTACTTTAAGGGGCTTCAGGAGTTGAAAGAAAGTAGGGGTCCCACTTTAGTAGCCTTCAGAGGTTCAAAATGGGCAGGTCATAAGAGAGGAAAATCAACTAAACAGTAAGATGAAGCAAAATTCCTCCAGTTTGCTGTTACAAATGGGAAACCAAGATCCTAACTCTCCACTGTCTAGTACTTTGCACTTTCTCTGGTGACTTCAGAAAGTAGGTAAAAAAACAGTGAATAACATGGCAGCTGCATTGCTTTTCAAAGGCCAGGGCATTCTCCAGGTCAGATGATTGTAAACTTGGGGTGGGGGTTGAGGAAATGGTGGCTGGGCACAGCAAGTTTCTGGGACCACAGGTGACCCCATAGCATTAGTGGTGTAAATGTAAGAAAAGTGCCCACTGCAACTGTAGGGAGTTTTAAGCCACTTTGCACAGCTGTGAAGAATCAGTCTTAGATATTTAAGGAAGTAAATTCTTCATCAAATGATCTCTCAAAATATTTCCAGCATCATTTCTGATGCCGCCGGCCAGAGAGAATAGATGTTGCAAAATCAGACCAATAGTTATTGGGTATATAGAGTATGTACAGTGATGAGGGGAGGAAATAGAAATTGGGAGTTCTTTGGAATCTGGAGAAGACTACCACACAGCTGATTTTTTTACTAAATTTACTTGTGCCTTTGTGATAGACAGTATTTTTTTCTTCTTTTTTTTTCTGTCCATGGAAATTTTTCCTCACTGGTTTTCTTATCTTGCTGCAAAATAATTTAATCTTCTCTTAATTTTAGCTTATCATTGCTAAAAGCCATGGTCCTGATTTCCCCAGAGCATTCCATCACTTACCAATCTCTGTAACTAATTTGAAATCAGATCTATGCCAGTGTGAAAGTGATGGGAAACACTGGGAACTCAGGTCTGCTCTCAGAGTAAAATGCTAACTTTGTAAAAGTTTTTCAGATCACCTTTTTTATTGTCAAATGTAGAAGCATTAAAGTTGAACTTTTCTGTTTCGCTCCCTAAGCCAGTCATGTTTACTAGCATGTTTACTACAGATTACAGGTAATCTGTAAAAAATTATGTTCCTGCTCCCACATTGAAGCCAATGAAATAGCAGCCATCTCAGAATAATTGGAGCAAGAAGTAACCGATGTATCCACTACATAGTACCATAGCAAAAGGAAAACTTTTAAGATCAATCATTATTCAAAGTGTTATGAGTAATCATCTTCATGGTCTAGGCTTGATAGCACATCTGAAGTATTAAACAGCCATCCACAGACACTTATATAGCCTTTTTCTGTACACTGTTTACACTGAAGAAATAGCACAGCTTATACTACCAATCAGCAAAGAGACAAAACTTACAGAGAGTTACAAAAATGTAATTTCAGTCTCCCTGGAAAATGGAACATCCAGCTGCAAAGCATTTATAAAGTACATCAAAGACTTCATATCACATAGCCGCTAGTAAAACATGTCTTGATTTATCTGTCTGAGAGCTGATCTCCAATGTCTCTTTGGAGCTGGTCTTAATCTTTCATCAAGGCCTTTCATAGAAATTTTTAACCATATTGGAAATGTGAAAATGTTGCTTTTGAATCGTATTGGAAATGTGACATTATGTTGCTTTAATTGAGAATTTTTAACAAAATCAATACAAAAATGTCAATAAATGTTAAAGGATAAAATGGCATTGGACTCTACACTTGCTTTATTAGGCTGTGTTGCAAATACATAAAATGGATAATGCACTACTAGTTAACACTTCATAAGCTGACATAACTGTACAGAAACCATTAAAATAATTTGAAAGCTTGTAAGAAGACTCACTGTGATGAGTTTTTAGAACAAATTGAATAGTTTTAACAGGTCTTCAAACCAGAACAGTAATTTGAATGAGAGTCTACCGCGTTTTATCTTAAATAAAGCATTGCAGTACTTAAAAACAACTAATACTCTGGTTAGTCTAATAGAATAGGAACATGAGAGTTACTCAGAACTAGACATATGCATCCGAGACTTTGACATTGCTGGCATCCTTGTCAATCTTGAAGTTTGAGTGTAGATGTCCCGTGTTGACTGGGTATAGAAAAAGGTCCTGTTGATACGGATCTCTAATCTAGTGAGAACCTCACCATTTAAGGTTAAATTTGAGGAGACTAACTTTTGTCTTGTATTTGCTATGAAAGCACATTTTGCTGAAGATTCTGCCTCGATATCTCAACACTAACCTAATCCAGAACAGACCAGCACTTTTGTGGTACTAAGTGGAAAAAACATTTAACTTTGTAAGTGTCTGTATTTTTATCCTCCTGAAAAACTATGCTTGAGACAACTTTTTGATGCCAACCCACACCAGAGTAGCACCAGTACATCACCTTATAGAAATTCTGTCTGGTTGGGTATTTGTAGTGAGACTTGTATGAGTAGGAGAAAGAGGGCATTGATCCTCTTTCAGTATGCTTCTCAACACTGAATGCAGAGCTTAGAAAGATGAACTTTGTAGTTATTTTTAAAGCTAAAAACAAAGTATTTAATTTAGTAAGGAAGCTTGCTATTTGGAACACTGAATTCACATCGTCCCTAGAGATCAAGCTTTTGTGTGTGTAAAGGCTGTCTTGGATGGCAGAACAGTGAAAGGAAAAATATTGTTCAAAGAAGCAAAGTCTTTAAGCTGCAAGAGTCTGTGGTGTGAAAATAATGGTCAGTCTGAAAGTAGGGGTGTAGCCATGCACAGAGAACCTGAACCAAAGGACACACATGGTGATGAAAGGCTGCTGACAGTTCCATCCAGAAGCCACTGTAGAAATTGGCAATGCTATGTGCTCGGTGAACTTTTACAAACTTCCTGTCATATTACACACCACTCTGTGGACGTGCTGTGTGTTTCTAAAGGCTGTTTCTACCTGGCGGGGTCAGACGTGCTCAAGCAGAGTACTCTTCGTTACGTTACTCATCATATCAGCAATGTGTGGTAGGTAGTGCAGGCTCAGGCAGGTAGTCAGTGACATCTTATCACTGTGCAGTTTGTGACTTGGATCTGGCACTGGAAGAGATAGGGAAATTCCAAAATACCACTAAATAGAGCATGAAACACTGTTTGGATTTTATAACACAGAGAGGGGATGTGTCAACTCTTGTTTGTGATAGATTAGCTGTACTCAGTTTTCACATAGCTGGGAGAGGGTGGTAGTTGCTGGACAAAACTGATAGAGAATGAAATCTTTGCATTAGTATATTTCTCTCTGAAGAGAGCATTAGGCTTGTTGTTTGGAAGGTTGGATCTAACTGTATCCTTTGTGTTGTAAAAATATATGTGAATCTAAAGCATATGAGCTCTTTTCCTTTTTCAGCTTAGGAAAGTCACCAGTGACTATTTTCCTGGGTAATGCTGACAAACAGAAATGCTTTGAGACAAACTGTTCACCAGGGATAGCCCATGGCACAATCATACGTGGCCATAATTTACAGCTGCTCTCATTCCAGACTGGATATGACTTATAAGCCTAAAGATAGAAGGATATTTGTTCAGTTACTAAGCTCTAGCACCAGTCATGTGCTGTAGTGACTCTGTTATCTGGAAACTACATTTCTATTCTGAATGTCCAGGGGACATTATGTTTCCCATTATTTTCATTCTGTGAGAGGGAGAAATATCTGCTCGCTTTATACAATGATGCCTCTCTCAGCAGATGAAGGGCTAATGTCCTACATTCCATTGAAGCCAATTGTCAAAAACAGCAAGGAGGGCTTGCCATCTCTTTTTGGTAGTGTGTCACATGGATGATGACCTTGTGTAGCAGTGGCATCATATTTTGTGTTAGGGGTCGGTAGAGGAGACTGGCTGGCTGCACGGGAATTAGCATTCCCTAGGAGGCTGACACATGCATGGGTTGTGCAGAACACTACAGTGCGCTCCCCTCCTCACTAGCACCCTCCCTACACAGGACCTGCCTTGTAGCATATGGAGGGAAACTACTGCTCATTTAGTTTGTGCTGGATCCTTAAATGAAGAGAAGAAAATGCTGTCAGGACTTACTCCTTTTTAATATTGAGGAAGAAGAGAAGAAAGCACTGAGTCTCTCTCTTTTCCTGCCTGAATTTCACTATGGGGAAAGGAAAAGCCAGCAAGCATACAGAAATTGGTCGAAAAGGAAGCAATTGCCTCTCTAAATCAGGACAATCTCCTCCTTTTCCTTTGCTCTCTCTTCTGTTGCTGGCTTTACTCTATCTGCTGGCAAGGCAGTTTTGGGATCCTTTAAGCTCCACAAATATTAGCTCCTTTTGATGCTCTAGCTTCTTGCTTTTAGCAAAGGAAGAGGATAAATCTCCACACTGTTTTTCTCTCCTTTAAATCCTGCTAAGTCTTCCTAGGCCCTTAGGCTGTTGACAATCTTCAGCCACTCTGAACCCATGCTGTGTCATCTCCAACCTACTAGGAAGATGCTTCTATTTGGGGCTTTGCAGTCATACTGGCATAGCATCTTTAGCTTCTTTGATGTATTTGTGGGCATGAGCTTCTGGAGTGTCTTCAGCTGTTCACTGATAGCAAGAAGAGAGCTTTTCCATATTACTGACTCATACTCTCATGAAGGATGGAGCTCTGCAAAAGCTGGTTCCTAACTTGTACAGGTCCATGAATCTGTGGGGTACCAGGTTCAGGATGTTTAGCTTACTGACCTGATACAAAGGCCCTTGTTTTAAGGCAGTTACACATTAAGCCTGCCTACTCTGGGCTCATATTAAGATGTTATTAAGACTGAAACACAATTTAGTACTTCAAGTAAACACTAAGTATGTTTCAGCAGAGGCATCTGCTAGATCTGCTGGCACACAGGGCTTTGAAGTAAGTTCAGATAAGAAAGGTGATATATTAAATCAACTAATACTCCTTTGAATGAACAAAGCAACTGAATGAGTTACCTGCAGAAAGTTTAACAGAGAAGTTGTTTGTGATGTGATGTCTACCCGAAATTGAGCACTTGGGAAAAATCTCTAAAACACTAGTTCTGTAATACTTTCTTTAAGCATGCTTTTCACAAAAGATGTGTCTAAGCATCAGAAGTATATCTGGATTTCTGTCAAGCTGCCCAGCAGGCATGCCACATGGTCCATAGAGGCAATGAGAAAGTTAGGTTTTGCCCATATGCCTGTTTTCACTTTTTAGTAACTGATTCATGTTATTCCCTAAACACTGTGAAGTTATTAAATATAGATGAGGGTGAACTTAGTGTCAAGGGGGCAACTTGCTGGTAATGACAGTAAAAATGTTGTGCTCATTTGGAGCTCAGGAGAACAGGAGAGATTATGAATGAGTATAAGAATATTACTAGATTCCAGAACCTATATGTATGTATGTGACACACTCAAGGTACAGGCATGGTCTCCAATATCTTGTTGCCTGTGAGAGAGCCTTCTTGCTCATTGCTGGTTGCTAGTAAACGCTTCTTCCTCTCCTGACCCTTGGTTACCATGTTACCAGGTGGTTTGTGAAACATCTGTGGATACTTACTCTGTAACTAACATGAAGAATGTGTTGGGAGCTGAGAAACTTAAATAAGACACCTGTCTAAGAAAGACAAGAAAGAATCTTTAAAATTGTTTTTCAGGTGGTGATCTTGTTACTGGCATAACATGAAACATCTCCAATGATGTGATACTTGTCTTAACTGAAGGATGTAAATGAAGTATCTTAACTGAAGTATCACATTCTTGGAGATGTTTCATGTTATGCCAGTAACTTCTTTTTGCTTCATTGAGGAGTAAAACCTGCTCAAGTCTCATCATTGATTAGTGTGCCTTTGTCAATGTTTTCTCCAATGACCTTTGTATCTTTCTGCAATAAAAAATACCCTATTCAAACAGCTAAAGGGCATAAACACACATATCTCCTAGCTTGTTCTTGACTGAGACTGGATGCTCTGGCAACCCTCTACTTTGGAAAGAAAATGGATTTGGGCAAATGACTTCCGTCAGCTTTATTCTGAGGATGCTTTCACAAGGAGTATGTGTCTGTTGTTTTCCTCTGTACATCAAAGCTAAGTAGTATTGCCATGTTTTCACATATATTAGTCTGATGGGGCTAACTTTTCAATCATTTCTCTATGAAATACACATGATGAAACCCAGCAGCAGTTAGAAACAATTACCCGTGTCTTCTAAATGGAGGTGTGTTACAACCAACAGTAGGAATATCCCTGAAATGTTTTTATTTTCATCAAGTCAGTGTAAGATTAAATAGAATAAACCACATAATCCAACAATGACAGTTTAATAGATGTTCTTATTAGTGATAGCCAATTTTAATAAAATAGAATAAAAATAGAATAGAATAGAATAGAGAATAGAAAATAGAATAGAATAGAAAATAGAATAGAATAGACTGTTTCTGTTAGAAGGGACCTACAATGACCATCTAGTCGAACTGTCTGACCAATTCAGGGCTGACAAAAAGTTAAAGCATGTTGTTAAGGGCGTTGTCCAAATGTCTCTTAAACACTAACGGGCTTGAGGCATCGACCACCTCTCTGGAAAGCCTGTTCCAGTGTTTGACCATCCTCTCGGTAAAGAAATGCTTCCTGATGTCCAATCCGAACCTCCCCTGGTGCAGCTTTGGACCATTCCCACATGTCCTATCACTGGATATCAAGGAGAAGAGATCAGCAATTTATTAAAGTAATTAGTAATTGTAATATATTACTTGCAAAGATACTACTTTGGGAAGTATAGGTATCCCATACTATGTTGTAACTATTAGAGATAGATAACACCACATTATCTCTAAGATGACACTAAAAAAAAAAAATTGAGGAATATATGAGACTCTCTACTTGGGGTCTTATTGCTTTTCGTCTGCCTTTATAAACTCCTCCATTTAATTGCAGCAGGATCTGTATTTTCACACTTAAACAAACAACATGGAATTTCTTTTCTTATGCTTGAGTGTTTCACCAGATATAGCGTTTTCATTTTCACGAATGTTTGAAAAAGCAATGTGAACGTGATCTAGAAATGGGTATTTGACAGTATTACCTCAACAATGTGAGTAGTTGTATAGTATGCTGTTACTTTGCTGTTCTAGAATTGTTGGAAAACTTGGGTTTATGGTTGTAGGCAAATTTTAAAATCATTTCAATCACACAATAGAGTTTCTGTACAGATTATCTTTGCTTATAAATACAGTATTACTCTGATCCTGATAAGAAAGGAGAATTACTGCTTGTAACATCTGCTCTCTACCTTTGCACGGTAGCTCATTTATATTTGCTTTTGACTTATAGAATAGCCATTGTTAAAATTTAGAAAAAGCCTTGTGAAAACCATCCACTTACATAGTCAATTTTTAAATGGAAGTGGCTTAATTGTTTGTCTTAAGTATTTTTTCAGTAGCAAAGGGAACGAATTCATTAGGTGCATTTCACTTGAGTTCTGCAAACACTTTGCTTGGTTTTTAGCCCATGAAGAGTCGTGATGAGTGATGACTTTCCTTTGTTCAGCACAGGAACCTGTTTGCCAGCCTGAGGCCTAATTGCTCACTCTTATATCTCAGCTGAAGGTAGCAGAAAGTTTGCTCACTGAGGACTGCTGATATGAAGCTTTCTTTTTCATCACAAGTTTTAAATTTTTTTATGCAAATGCAGTGTGCTGTAAAGATTAATAAGCTGATCATGATTTTCTCTGAGGTACCAATCACTCTTTTATAAGAAAGTTTTCCAGCAGTCATTCTTACAGGGAATTCTCCTTGCCATTACTTGGTAGCACGTGAGCAGTTTGAATGATGCACGAAGCAGAGTTCACCTAGAAGCAAAACCATTGTTTCTAGATGTGAAGGATTTTCAAAACTTAGCACTGCAGACAAAATCCCATGGGCCCATAAGCCTTCATCCCTTGCTGGGGCTAATGCAATGGGAAATTCAGTGCAGGTGGAAAAATGCAGCAAGAAATCTGCCCCAAGACTCTTCAGTGACAAATGACAGTTGCTAGGCATTCACAATCAGGGTGCCATGTACTCCTATCACTTGGCTAATCTTGAAAACTGGGACTCAAACTGATGAATGTAAATTATCATAAATATTTCATAGAAATATTGTAGATGTTAACTGAAATATTTAAAAGGAATATCATAAAAAATCATAATCATGCCTGTTCCTGTTTTATGGGTTATGAACATATGCTCATGTTCTTCTTTTTGTGTTTAATAGAGCAAGTTTGAAAGTTGATGAACAAGGAGTTTTGCATTCAGTACAGAACTTTAGTGCAACTCTATGAATTAAAGTTTTAATAAAATACATACAAAAAGTTGATAAAACCATTACCACTGTGCTGCAGAAGCAGTCCAGTCGGTTGCTGATGTGTGTGAAAAGACAGAGCTCTGCCGGCCACCCCACTGTCTCCAACTGCTTGTACCAAGGCAGGTACTGGTTTTGTCTGTGGTTTGAGAACTGGTTTTAGGGCTTGTGAAGGGTTATAGGGTGATTTTAGTAAGAAAAAAAGCTTGAAAGCACTGTGTAGTGATGAAGGAGGAGGTTTGATGGAGCATATTTTATTGTAAAGCTATTTCTCTGGTCTTCATCTCTGCTAACTACTGCTCCTTTTAGATTTTCACAGCTTTTTATGGTGTTGGAAGACTGTTTCACCTGCTTTCAGGTGGAAGTAAGGCTCTACTGTACTATCTGGTCTATTCTTTTATGAAATGTGAAAAGTCCTCTCTACTCCCGAGTTTTCAAGCTTAACTCTTTAGAGGCATCTAGGACATCACTTTTCATTTCCTTCTTCCCTTGTAGACTTGTTAGGGGTTGGGTGATTGACTAGGATTCAGTCTTGGAGGATATTGATTGCACAGGAGTGGACTGTTTGGAAAGAGGAAAAAAATAACATGCAATGTTATTCTGTTCCATGCATCACGGAGGGCTATGCTGAGATGCCATCCTTGTTCCCAGAACTGGAAAAGCTTGGAGAATATGTTATTTAACACACTAAATTCTATATGCTTTGAAGGCTTGATGCAATGAGTCCCTCTGTGCAATTCAGTAACATCTGAGTTGAATGTTTGCCCTTGAGGATTGTCTGAAAGGCAGTTCGATTAGCAAGTCACTGTGCAGGGTCCTCAGGCAGATGGCAGGCAGGAGGTACAATGGGAATCCATGATGTGAGAACACTAGCAAGGTAACTAAGTATGTAGCTACACAAAAAGTCCTCATGTGAGGGAGTGGTGGACTGATCTGTGTGAGCATGAAGCCAACAAATTTATTGTCTAGACATGCTCGGAGAGCCCAGCAAAATAGGAATAAAGTCCAACCTGATAGAAGGTGAAAACCAGTAGAAAGGCAACTTGACACTGTAGTAGTTAAACCTTTATGGCCCAGCTTCACAGCAGAAAAGTGAAGTTTGCAAGGATTGTTTAGACCTTTAGAGGTTAGTGAGGTCCTGTCTCCTTTACATTTCTGGTGTCATATGTGTTTTTCTGAGAGGAGTTATTTAGCAATGTAATGCTAAGCTTGGTCAGAGATAAGATAGCTTAGAAATCTTTCTATCACTGAAATGCTGTGATTTGTCTCTGAAGAAATGCCTCATACAGTGCTGTGCTCAGCCTCTCCTCGTGTGACAGATGCTCCAAGCCCTTCATCGTCTTTGTGGCTCTTTTCTGTACTCACTCCAGTAAGTCCATGTCCTTCTTGTACTGGGGAGCCCAGCACTGGACCCAGCAATGCAGGTATGTCTCACAAATGGTGAGGTAGAGGGGAAAGATTGCCTCCCATTACCTGCTGACAACACTTCCTGTAATGCAGCCCAAAATGTGAATTTTTTCCAGAAGTAACAGCAATCCTGAACCATCGGTCCATTACCTGCCAGTGGCTGAAGTATTTTCATCACTACAGTGAAGTAATGCTTTAAAATCTCTTGTGCTCTGCTGCTGCTCCAAGTGCATACAGCTTCACAAGCCTGTGTATGGATGCTTGTTGGTGTTAGGTGGAAGTATTGTAATGAGTAAGTAGTGAGCTCATACCGGAAAATGTGCTAAAAGTAGAAAGCCAGTTATCTTTCTGTGTGATACAGAGTAAGGCATGAATGCAAGCCATGTCAATGTGTAGCAGCTGCATCTTGTGTGTTATCTCAGACTCCCCTGTGTGGTAGAGAGGCCAGTGATTTTGATTTTTGCTTTCCTGTGCTGATTATATGCTAGTGAAACTTTCAGAAAATCAATGGAGTTACATGGGTGTGAATCACAGTATAGCAGATTGCTCAGTTGGTGCCTTAGTTCCCACTGAGAGCATCCTCCAAGACCTAGTGCTGTCAGCATTGTAGGACTGAGGGGCTATAGTCAGCCTACCTTAATTTCCCAAATTAACTCTAAGCACTTGTAATTAAATGTAAGGCTATCTTGAACAGAGGGACATCAAAGTCAATTTTGGATTTGCCAGAACATAGATAGCAGTCCAGCTGCAATAATGAGGCCAGATGTCTGAACAAAAATGACCTCCAAGTAGATATATACTAAGACTGCTCTGTTGGGAAACTGTGAAACAAGTCCAGCACTTATATGAGAAACAGGTCTTGACTCTATTAACAGTGTTTTGACACTTCTGGTGCAAAACTTGAAGGTGCAGCTAACATAATTTACAATCATATGAAGAAGAGCAATATTTTGAAAGCAGGTTTGCAGTGCTTTGAACTCTGAAAACATGTAGAACAAAGCAACTTTTGAAAAAAAATCAGGCAGGACTCTTCTGTTGTTGCCACCATTAGGATGTGTTCAAATCAATTCCAGCCTTGCTTCTCAAACATTGCAGGCTTTTACATTTAGTTACAGATCTGAAGGTTTTTGTGTTTTATGAAAATAAAATATAAACAGCAGCCATGGGCACATAACAATATCCAAGCGACACTGAGGAGTAACCTGCTGGTGCTCCTCAGTGTCTATAAAATATTGAACCCTGAGATCATGGGATGGTAGCATTTCCTCAAAGCACAGCGTGGGTGGCTTCCTGGGAGCATCCGATGAAGGATGCCCACTTGGGGAAGAATAAAGGGGACGAGCATGTGGTTTGGACCCAACAAATTGTGGTTGACTTTTCACAGACCTTTAGAAAGGCTAATTGTGGTTTGGAGACCCATTGTGGATATTGCTGCAGTGATGAGCAGCCAAGAAGACAGATCTTAGCCCACAGAACAAGTGAACTGCACGTAAGGGAAAGACATGACGAAAGAGGAGAATTAAGTTGGAGTGAATGAGAGCATAGGATAACAATGAATTTTACAGGAAAGCAAAGTTTTCAGCTCATATTTTGTCTTGTCTATGTCAGAAGGGAGAGGATGGTTTTAAGGAGAGATTTGTCAGAGGTAGTGAGCGATTAAAAAGCCAATAACCACATTTTTGTCCATTGTCAGAAAAATTTCCCTATGAAATTAGGACAGCTTGAAAAGGCCGGGAAGCATTTCAGAAAGAAGTAAGAAAAATGCTGACATCAGCATGTGGTGGTAGCCTTGAAAGTAAGAGCCTGTTACTGAAGTGACAGAAGCGAGGGAGCTGCAGGAGTGGATCACAGCAGTCAGGATGATGATTTTGAAGGATGGTCCTAGTAACAAAGATGTTTAAAGAGGTTTAAAGAGGTCTGAGGTGACTGGTGTTAAGAACAGGAAGGGGGAAATTCCACGAACTGGGAAAAGAGCTAGTACAAGTGGGAGGGAGAGACTTGAAGGTGCAGATAGCCACCGGACACAGGGCTGTAGGGACACAGCACAGGCAGGGTTGGTCCAACTTTAAAATGGTGCTGTGTCTGCATGGAAAAGCAACCCCTCAGATAAAAGCTCAAGAGGAGGACAGCAATGGTGTGTTCACAGCAGGAGAGGGACTACAGCAGAGTTCAGGTGATTTCACCAAAGACAGGTAGAGTGGGAAGGAAATTCAGTTGCACTCTTGTAATAATAACTCTTTAATCGCTAATGTGAAAGAGAGACAGAGGTGCTCAGCATTGCTTAAAATCAGAAGGCATTATGTTAGTAAAATGGACTTTATGTTAAAAAAGTAAACATATTAAAGACCACGGAACGTTGGTGTTAGGGCTGTATCAGTCCATCAGAAAGACAGATCAGAAACCTCACAGCACCACTGTGAAACAGTGAAGTATTGCTCCCATGATGTAAGTGAAAAAAAAGTAGCAGAAAGGAGCTTAGCACCTCAGCTGAGCAGAGCACTTGGAAAATGCATGAATGGGGAAGTAGACTCATTGACTCCAACAACACTACTTTTTCTTAAAGTTACATGGGGACATAAGTGCCTTGCTGAATTGAGAGCCCAAGGGTAGGGATTAGAACTTGTGTTTTCTTGGCTCTCTACCTGAGCAAAATTGGTTATGCCACACCGACCCTGAAACACAACTTCTGTTTATATTATTTGCAGAGTGCTGTGGGGAAATGAAAGCGGGTAAGGCATAATTTTATTTGTGTGCTTTGAAATTTTAGATTATTATGTATTTCTTGTTCCACTGTAATGAAGCTCTGATTTCCATATTAAAATTAATAAAATGAAAATAACATGAATGCAATATTCCTGCTGAATGCACATTGACTAAGAAATGTTTTCATATTATTCCACAGGCATATTTATGACAGCCTATTTCTGTGTCTTGAGAAGGCTGCAGGTCCAAAGGAACTTTAATAATTCACATTTTTCTTACCCAGTTACAATAGAATTCACACACAATCCACATTTGAATACTCCTTTTAAACTAAGCAGTAATAAAATAAGTTTCATTGTAATGATGTAAAGCATTTTTAGACTGTTGCCAGCCTATAGCAGCGTGTTTATGAAAGCAATGACACTAACTGGAGAGAAACGACCTGCTAAAGTAGAGCTTATATTTCATAACTAGCAGTCCTTTGTTTTACCATGGATTCTGGGCAGAGAACAAGAGTGTCGCAGCTTCGATTTGGGTTCAACTGAATATATCAAATTCATTCAGATGTGCCTGTATTACTCGTACCTCTCAACTTAGCAAAGACTGAATAGTTTGCAATAAATGATATCAGTGCTCTGTAGGACTCGGCAAACATGCATTGTGCATTCAGAAGGGTGGTGGGTTTGTAAGTTATAGTTGTCTATAGTCACTGGTTCATCCAGATGAATGCAGGGATCATAGGTTGTTCCTTACATCCATGCAAAGGTATCAAAACCTACATTACACTAGTGATGCAGTATATTAGACAGCCCTCTGCTCAGTGTCCCATTCTATAGGAAGCAGACAAGCAGAAGGAACCTGAGTATCTGCACAGCGCATGGACTGCACCTCCCTTACATCACAGTTTTTGTGTGCTCTCCTCTTTCCTCATCTCCCTCCTAAAACATTCATGGAGTCGCCAGCAGGGAGAGCATTTCACTGTAGGGAAGAGAGACAGAGGTTGGATGAAATATTTCTAGGGTTCCTTGCTTGCTGCCAGCCCACTCTCTTAGGACATGCACCTTATGACCCCTGAGATAATTTTTTTAGGATGGAGAAGTGACCTGACAGGCCCACCTATAAAAGACATTTCTCAAGACAACATCATCACAATTTTCCCTGCCATCTTGGTGAAACTTCTACCTATGGGATAGGGAAATAGGCATCAGATGCACAAGGGTGTTTTGTAAAAGCATTTTCCCTTGTCACTCTTGCCCAGCTCCATCCTGTGGGATTTATGACTTTAGAAACATTACGACACATGAATCGTTTCAGTAAATTTGTTTTTGGGGTGCCAAAAAACTGTCATTTACATCAATGTTTGGTTTTGTTTGGTAGCTCTCTACTACCAGACATGAAAAAAGGCAAACATCAATGGGAACAA
The DNA here is from genome assembly GCF_013368605.1 of Nyctibius grandis. NCBI lineage: Eukaryota > Metazoa > Chordata > Aves > Nyctibiiformes > Nyctibiidae > Nyctibius > Nyctibius grandis. Next base: position 58,320,197 of record NC_090659.1, on the reverse strand, counting down.
TTTGAATATTTTATTGAATGATACAGCAGCCTTCATTGAAAGCTGCTATCAATGACATTCACAGCATGGACAGTGTGATGGTATGTGGTGGTCTTTTCTGCCCAAACTGCTGCGAATACTCTTAATGAAGAAATGTATTTGGGAGATGTTATTCCTGCTCTGGTTCCATGAATACAGAAAATATTAGATGAACAAAGGAATTGTTTGTTCTCTGTGTCATCAAATAAAAGTCCTTCATTTTTCTTCAACTTGTCTATAGTCTTTAACCTGGTCTTTCATGTCAGAGAAATAGTTTTTCCAATAGGTGTTCTGGAGAGGAAACTATATTTTGGAGTGTGTTACCTAAAATAGAACACCATACACTCTTACAGAAGTACATAGATATTATTTATAATACAAAAAAGAATCATACTGTAATACTACAATATAATACCATTTAATGATTTTCAGTGTTTTAGTAGTAGGACAACTTTCTGATTAAGAGCTTCTGTATCTGGTCCATAATCCTTCCAAAAGTATAAAACTAAATGTGCTTCTAGACTGTCTCCTGCAGACAATCTTACCGATGAGAAAACAGTGCCTCTGTTTGTGTTCCTTCAGCTTTTAGTTGATTGTGCTTTGTGGTCAAGAATATTTTCAGTAATGAAATCTTTACAGGTCTCTTCCTTTTTTGAACCCAATATGAATTTCAATTTTAGTTATATGAACACAAGGAGGACTCAGGTATTTGTTCAGAATAATTAAAGTATATTAAAAATTTTAAGTTTAATCTTACTTTCAAAAGAAGTGATTTAATGTTAACTGGGAAGACAGCACCACAGAATACAATTTAATTAATCAGCTATACTAAGCTGTACATTTCTCATGTTGCTTTTGTTTAAGGCAGTAAAGAAAGTACGTGGGAGATCATGACAAGCCATTGAAACCTTAAATGGACACCCTAGTCGCTTTTCTGAACTGTATGCCTGTGTGGAAAAATGCTATAGCGTCCCAGTATAACAGTGTGTAGTTTACTACTGCTTTATGGCAGAGAGAAAAAGATTCATTCTAAAGGCGTTGCCAGAAGTTATCCCATTTGCCTTTAGAGTCAAACTTTACCTTTCAGTGGACTGCCAGAAAAAGATACGGATCTGACTGACTTCTTATCCATATCACAGAATAAAATTATATTTTCTCTTGCATGTGAAACATCTATTTTGATATTGCAGCCCTAATAAGTATATGGAGGCACACTGAGGCCTTTGGTGCTGCTGCCCCTTTCTGTGAAGACTGTTCGGGGTACAGATGATCTTTTTCTTTTATTTTATGCATGCAGAAAGTGAGGCAGGATGGATTTCCTTTTGTTACCTGCTATTTGGGAGAGGAAATCAGTTCAGGTGCACTGTACTCTCTATTTGATAACTACTTGAAAGGGAAAACACATTAACAGAGCACTGACACTGAGGTGATGCAGAACCAGAAATGTTCCTCTTGCTTCTCTGCACAGCTCTCAAAAGCAGTGTCAGTCGCTATGGGGAACTATAAAAGGCCATAGCAACACCATGAGAAAATGTTTTTTACTGCAGCTTTGGTTGGAGCTTTTTGTTCCTCTTCCTTTGGCTTTTGAGTTGCACTGGAAGGAGGGTGAGGTCAGTGGCTTTTGAGGGTCTTGCACAGCACAGATTAATGCTTTCCTCTTTGTCTGAATGTATTTTGCAGCAAATACAGCATTACAGAGATGCGTGAACATCACAGTGCTGAATTAAATACCTGTTTTGGGGAAGACCTGCTGATTTAAATACTGTCTAGCAGCCATTGGGCATTGGAATAAATACACTACATCTCTTTTTACAAAAAAGTGGGAAATTGTTACAGTTTGTAATGACAGATTATTGGTAATTACAGGCAGGATTGTTTTTGTAGATAATTACAGATGGAGTTCATCTCATCCCACCTCAGAGGTCTACTTCTGAGCTAATCACCCAGAAGTTCTTACAACTGATGTGGAGAAATAGGCACCTTAAGAAAGCAGTTCACTCCGCCTATGAGTTTTGGGATAAAAGGAATCGTTTTCTAGAGATGCCTGCTTCTCTCCATCAGCTGTAGAAGGAGCTGAGGGGATCTCTACCTTCTGGTTGCCTAAATTAGGGCATTGTAACTCCATGCAGTAGCAGTACTCTCCAAACTGATTATCTCAAGAACAGGGAATCATCCTTCACGTGACTACCTGGCTTTTTAGTGGCAGATGTCTTGTATCCATCCAGTTTGGAGCATGGCAAGCAAAGAAGGGTCGTACATCTATCTCTATACCCTCATTTAGACCCTGCCTGTCTCGGGGAGCTGTGTATCTTTCCTAGCACTGCCAGGGTGCACCTCAACACCAGGTTCCTGCCACTGGCCCTTCCCAAAATAATTTGGGGCTCCCTTCCCTGTCCTGTCACACGGGGCCCTATCCAGCTGGCTGACACTTCATGCTGGTTTTCACTCTCTCCTTCTCCACACCTATGGATCGTTAGTGCTTTTATGTCAGTGGAACAGCTTCCAAGGGGAAGGTTAACAGTGCTGCTGGCCCCTCTACCAGCAGCCCCATCTGCCATCATCATGGCACCTTCAGGAGGCTGGGTGAGAGACAGGCAGGTGTCCCTCTCAGGGAACAGGGTCCTCTTTGGACCAGAAAACTGTTGTATTAGAAGTGTGGAGGGGTGGGGCAACACATCCTCCCTCCTTGCTCAGCCCTCTAATATGTGAATTTTCTTCTGGAGGTGGAGTTTTAGGCACCCGTGAAAAGTACTGTTCAAGAAATGAGCTAGCTCCAGAGGTCAGGTTTCCCCAGAATAAGGAAGAAGCTCTTGGATGGACATATCTATGTTTCTATTTAACTCTAGCTTTAAGCACCCAGGCTCTTTTGCATATGTTTTGCACTGAGTGCTTTTCTTCATTTGCAAATACAGTGGGATCACTTAATTAACAGAGGTGGTGTCAAATAGATGCGAAAACCATAAGACAAGCTATTTGGCGTTCAAAACTTTGTCTTCAGAATCCCTGACCACAGAGGATTTTTAAGCCTTGCGGAGGATGGTAGGCAAAAATGAAACTGGGCAACTGTGCGTAAATACGCTACCTGCATGCAATTCAAGTGCTAAACATTGTGAACTGAATTTTGGGGGGAATTTTTTAGTGAAGATTAACTTTCTTTTCAGAATTTTTTGGCTGCTCATTAAAAAACACAGGAACCGTGGAAATCTTTGTATCTCTGAATGACAGGCATGTTAAATCTTTCCCATCGCTATAAATGTTACACGTCTGGCATTAAGGAATCAGAATGTAATGAAGTTTAATTAACATTGCATTCTACGAATGCTCTGAAACAAGTCATTAAGCATTATTATGCACTATGGTTATTTTACCACTCAGCAGAAAGTGCCCGGTTGTTATCCTGTGTCCTGGTTCCATGGGATAAAATTTATAGAATCAAGTTTCTGTTAGATTTTTGGTTCAGTTTGTGGCCAGCCATGGTGATCAGGGTCATTAGCAGCTAAATCCAGGGCAGCTGACCCTGGCTGGCCCACAGGTGTATTCTATATTATCATTAACATCAAGTTCACTATAAAAGGCAAAGTTTGGGGGGGGGGGCCCCTTTTTGCTTTCCTCTCTTCTTTCTGCCTTCTTCCTCATTCCTAATGATTGGTATTCCTGGAGCAACTTGCCAGTGCTCTGTAGATAAGTATAATTTTGTGTGTTTTGTGTTGTCATTGATATTGGTTTCTTTGTGTTATTTAATCTGTTTAACTTCAAACCTATGAGTCTCCCTCCTTTTCCCAATTCCCTTCCTCGGTTGGGGAAGGGACACTGGGTGAGGGAAAAACTGTTTATTGTTTAGCCCTGGGTGTGGGCTAAACAAAGACATTCTGAAAAAAATATCACGTAACATTTACAAAGATTCTTAAGTCACTTTATAATCAAAGTCTCATATATGTTGGAATCCTATTATTCTAAGTCTTGAGGTGCTTAAAATTTAGTGATGCTGCTGTCTGCTTTTCTCCATGGACTGCATTGTGAGCAAAAGCCCAGGATGCTCACTCTGCTCTGATTTCTGCTTCCAGGTCACTGTGGAACTTCACATCACTACTTTTTCCTGGTGCTTATATTAAATTTAACCTGAGTTGGATTAATTTAAATAGGCAATGTAGCTATGTACAAATCCTAAAACAGACTTTTTTTTTTCCTTTGAAACTCGTGAAGTATTCAATAATTCCTCACTGTTGTACAACAGTATCTTGGATGAATTTGTTGTTTTGGTCAAAATGGAAAAATACCTTATTTAATGATATTCTGCTAGAAAAGCTTTCAGGCAATTTTCTTACAGACAGCTGGGTAAAGCCACGTGCTGTGTTACATATAAAGTATGGCTGTTTTAAAATTTATCTTTCTTTACAGCAAACTGCCCAAGCACAAGTAAGTCATATGTTTTAAGCACTCCTGAGGCTTAGGTTTAATGGTTTTGTTCCAAAATCTATTACACATTGTGGATGCTTATCTCACAGATCAAATAAATATCTCTAGGAAAAAATATCATTTTGCTTTTAAGAGCCTCATTCTTTGATATTTTTCCTGAAAAGGGAGATAGATGTAGAGACGGCTGCAGCAGTGTTTTGAGATCCTTATTCTCTCCCTCTCTGGGATTTTTCAGACGACTTTTTTTTTTAGACTTTCATTGAAATGATATTTCCTGACTCATACAGGAATTTTTTTTGTTGTTAGCATGTATTAAAATAAACTGAAAAAAAGAAAACTGTACAAATAAACAGCTGGAAAATCTTGAAATTATGAAACTACTGACTGAGATTTTGTGACTTTCACTAGTAATTGTAATATCTGATTTCCAAATAGCACATAGCTTCCTTTCCTCTCTGAAAATACAGCCCTTTCAAGATTACCCTTCAAAACATGAGCCATATGATTTTAATTTGTCATTAGGTTTCCTTAGTTTCTGTAAAAAGAACTTCTATTGACTTTGTGTAAAATCACGACCCCTGGAAGAGGAGGTTCCCATTTAAACTGTTCCCTGTACTGTGCCATAACATCCTTCCATTTCCTTGACTGTGCACTGTAGTGACACTGGAATATTGTGAACTGGGAAGACCAGTTATGATGGCTACCAGGAATAAATCTCAAACAGCAGAGGTGACATGGCACATCAATAAATGTCACAAAACCAGAGCTAGTCAGAAGACTGTTAGTAAAAAAAAAAAAAAGATTTCTTGTCTCTGTATGTAGGGAATGAAATTTTTTTTTTATTTGCCATTGAAGTGAGTTGCTTTCAGAGCTAGAACATGCAGATATGACGTCCTGACTGCAAAAGAAACTGCCACGTAATAGACATCTTTGACATGGGCCACTGAGCAGTTTATGCTGTTGGCAGCATTTAAGGAAATCAGCTTCACCAGTCTGCCTTAGACAGAACTTGGGACTAAAGTGTGCACTTCTGTGCTGGAGCAGATAGCAATGGTAATACAAATGCTCAATAGAGGAACAGTTAGGAAACAAGAATGGACTTTATTGGTGGGAACAAGTCCTAGTAGCAGTGACATTATCTGTGTACTCCCAGCTTTTGCTGTTTTTGAGGATAAGGTGGTTGCTAAGCAATCCCAGAGTTGGACAGGCAGATTCAGAAGTTGTTAGCTCTGCTTGATGTGGTAAGTTCACAATTCAAGCTGCATGTCCGTTACAAGGAAAGGCTAAGCAGATGAATGAATCCGGCAGTGAACCACACAGTGCTGTATCTGGTAGAAATCTGAAGAAGCCGTTGAATATGTGAGTTCCCTGGGTGACGTATCCTTTCCAGGTAATGACAGTGAGCTCCAGAAACATCTAACTGCACTCAGTCACTCAAGGTATGGTACGGAGCAGGTCTCCATTGGACCACATCAGTGTTTCTCTGTCTATCTGTTATCATAGGTCATCTGCTAGTTCTCAGTTATGTCCAGTAGACACAGGCTCCTCTAAAGATCATTTCTTCCAAATGGAAGACAGAAAGCTGTATGAATTGCATGATTCATATGAGTGCCATATGTGGACCCTCTGACCTTACACCTCACCAAGGTACACATTTACAGCCCCTGCACAGCAAACTTCGAGAAAAAAGGTAAGCCTTTAAAGCACTGACAGTCTATGTGGTGTTTTGTCCAGCAATGATATATAATACACTTGGCATTTGGAAATACGTAAGTAGCTATGGCTGGGGAAAAAAGCTTCAGAATCACAGCTTGTTCCAGTAGTGTGAATTAAGACACAAGATAAAGGGGAAAAAGTTACTTCCTAGCAGTAAAACAAATGAACAGTCCTGGTTTTCTCATGAGTTTAGTATAGCGAAAGAAAAACTAAATCCTGCAAAGCTAGATACCCTTAGATGATGAAAAGATTAGCTCAAAAAAGAAACAAGTTTACTCCAAAAAATTTTGGAGTATACCAATGCAAAACAAGTAAACACAAAAAAGGTGTTACATAGAGGAAGTTGGAGCAAAAGTGAGCAGTTAGAATATGGTGGCAGAGCCAGGATTTCTGGAAAACACAGATAAAACTTAATGGCTATACACAAATGAATAAAAAAGTAACGGTCATGATGGGCAGAGATGGAGTGACAAAAAAGATGAAGATTCATTGAAAAACTCAGACAATGCAAACTGACTTATGATACAGAGAAGGGAACACACAGTTCAGGCTGACTGAGTCTCATTTTAAAGGAGAGTATAAAAGGACAGCATAAACAGGTGAAGATAATATCAGAAATGCCAAAGGAACAAAATGAGGTATAACTAGCAAGAGACATCAGAACCTTACCAATAGGGATAGAGAGACACCGAGAAAATAATTGTTCTACCACGCAGCAGAAAGAGAAAGCTATTGACTGACAATGCTGTAGTGTCAGAAATGTTATATAGCTTTTTCGTTTATCCCTACTGAAAGTGTCAGCTCTGATCAGACAGCACCGAACAGTGGGAACCCAGAGCTCTCAGTCTGGTTACACTCAGCACGTAGTTGCAGGCACAACAGTGACATTTTGTGCTACTCATGAAAATCTAAATGATATAATAACATTCTAGTGCCATAGGAAGTTGACATCTAGCATATAACAGGCACAGTGAGATGTTTACAGGAACTTGCATGCCCTGAATTTGTCAATATTTTATGTTAAGAGGGGCTTGAGAAAGCTGAAGGAGCAGCCTTTGTTTTGCTCAGGTTAAGTTGGTTTCTTATTTCATGTATTGGAAAGATAAGGAGTATCTGAAAATAAAGTTCACCATTATTTTCACAGCCCGTTCCCTGTACTTACCTGGATGGGCCGTATAATTGCCATACAGCCTCTCGCGTACTTAGCTGGACTGCATAATGTTTTAGTCCTAGCAGTTTGGTATCTATTTGATATGCAAAATATTGTACTAAGCACTCAGGGATCTCTCTGTTGTAGAACAGGAGAAAAATCTTTACGGCAATTTAATTCTTCCAGCTTTCCCAATCACTTCAAGCAATTAGTTCTGAAGGTTTTTACTGAAATTTACGTTAAACACATTCTTTCCTCTAATCCATTTTACAAGTGGTAGATTATTTCTTTCATTTTGTTGCCAAAGGTGAGGAGCAGAAGGGGAGAGTGTGCTCGGGCTGCTGCAAGTGCTGAGAACGGCTCCAAGAAGAGCGAACTCCCAGTTTTGCTCATTGCTCTCAGTAGAGTTGGTAGAATGGGAACAAGAGATTATCTGATCCCTGTTAGTGAAAGGAGGTCATCCATAGAGAGAATGCTCTGAAAATTGATGGTGGTTACATTTTTGGCTCTGGTAGTTGCAGACAAAGAGAAAACAACTGTCAGAAAACGGAGGTAGAGCAAGTGCTCTGGGAGTGTTTGGACAGGCAAAGTAGTTGAGAAAGTGAGAACAGAGCTTGTTTGCACGTGCTTAGCTTCTATGACTGAATTTCATGTGAGTGTAAATGAACAGCTGGTAATGCTGCTCACAGCCTGGGTTCTCGCTGCTGTCTGCTGCTACTTGGAGTACCAGAGTCTACTCTTTATGGTCAAACCTCATCCAAAACCAGGACTTTAACTGATCTAGGGTTTTTTTCATGAGCAGACCAAAGGCATGTTAAAGAGCGCTTCTTGGAGTGAGAGTGTGAGGAGCAGCTATTGTGACTCCACAGAGGGTATTATCCTAGTATTATACATAAAAGCATTTATTTCATTTCATTTCATACTGGAGTATGGAAGCTGGTGAAGGGTCTAGAGCACAAGTCTTATGAGGAGCGTCTGAGGGAACTGGTGTTGTTTAGTCTAGAGAAAAGGAGGCTGAGGGGAGACCTTATTGTTGTCTACAGCTACCTGAAAGGAGGCTGTAGCAAGGAGAGTGTTGGTCTCTTGTCCCAGGTAACAAGCAATAGGACGAGAGGAAACAGTCTCAAGTTGCGCAAGGTGAGGTTTAGATTGGATATCAGGAAAAATTTCTTCACTTCAAAGGGTTATCAAGCATTGGAACAGGCTGCCTAGGGAAGTGGTGGAGTCACCATCCCTGTAGATATTTAAAAGACAAGTAGATGTGGTGCTTAGGGATATGGTTTAGTGGTGGACTTGGTAGTGTTAGGTTAATGATTGGATTTGATGATCTTCAAGGTCCTTTCCAACCAAAATGATTCTATGATTCTATGGAGTCAAAGGAATCCCACTGTAAGGCAGACTGGGTTGCCTCTCTGGTTTTCAAAGCGTATAAGAAAGTCAGTGGCGCAGTGAGAAGAATTGGTTAGGCTGAAAGTTCTCTTATGTGTGCCTTTAGTGAATAGATTTGGGTTTATTTTTAACTCTTGTACTGATTGTTTATGTTAGGGATATACAAAATCATTCTCTTATATGTCAATGTATTTAGAGTAGCTACAACCGTCTTAAAACTAAATTAATAATTGCTAATATTCCTATTAACACAGTTAAATGCTTCAGTATAAGACACCATAATTGTTTTCAGTTGTTTTTCTCCTTACTCACTTAATTAGAACCCAGAAAATTTTGTTATAATTTGGAAAATTGAGTAATTTTCAGTATCAGCTGAGTTTAGGTTTGTTCTTGTTTCAGCCAGGGATTCACTGGTTTTGTTTTTGGACTATTGCCTTGATGTTGTAGTATCTCTGTGCACCTGAATGTGGACTTACGTGGAGCAGTAACAAGGGAAGAGGAGAAAGGGGAAACACAGCCGTGAACTGAATAGGAGATGCAGGAACTGTGTGTGCTACATTGCACGGCACAGTTGTGCAACCCTAACTGTGATGTGAAAATCCTGGAGTGTGTGTGAAGTCAACCAGTGGTGAGAGAGGGGATAATATCTCCTTTACTCTTTCCTGAAATGTCATGCTAGACAACTACTGATGCAAGAGCAGTTATCCTCCTTCACACGGGAGTGGATTCAAAATTAGGCCTTGTACTGTAACATCCACAGCAGGATGATCCTGTGATTAGACCTAGGAGTTGGGAGACTTGGGTTCACCTTTCTTTCTGCCCCAGCATGTGATGTGATCTTGTTAGAATTTCTTAATGCCAGATTCCCAGGAGCTATTTAGGCCAAGTCCTCTGGGTTTCATTTTTGTTGGAACCGTAAAGAAAATGTTCTTAGCCTTTGTGCTAGAAGTCTGCAAAAATGGGGATAATCCAATCACATTCACAGGCATGTGGATGAAAGTCTCAGAATCAGAGAATGGTTGGGGTTGGAACGGACATTAAAGATAATCTAGTTCCAACCCCCCTGCCATAGACAGGGACACCTCTCCACTAGTCATGCAGTCCAGTACTACAGAAAACGTAAATAATGGAAATGGGTTAAAAATATGCTTTCAGACACACATAGCTAAATCCTATTACCTTCCTGCTAAACTACTTGTGTCTCTAGAAATATTTTGGTGTGACATTTCTATATGGTGGTTATATTTTAAGGAATTTTGTGTATGTTTCTGGAGAAACATGACAGAGATGCACTGTGGAATATTCTGACTCTTCTTTCATTTTCCTGCATCACTTAGCATCATCTGAAGGAACTCAGGGCCCTGTGTCATGCATGTGTTGATCACTTGTTAGCCTGCATTTTCCTTTCTGATACATAAATATAGGTATTTCTGCAGGCTAGATATGTCTTGATATGCCAGTGTAGGCATTCAGGGAGTGACATGAACACGTATGACAATTATATTCTTCTGTTAACAGTTTTATCATTTCATGTTTGCAGAAGTTTTAAGAGCTCCAACATAACACAATTCAAATTACACCTGAGGCAAATTTGCCTGGTTTTAATTTCTGATACATTTGACCAGTACAATGTTTTAAAAGCAAGGAAACAGATATGGCAAAAGCGTATGCATAGATGAAACTTTAAAACGCCCAACTTAAAAAAAAAAGATTGAATTAATTATAAAACCTTTGAACTTTGCTGTCTTTATTTTAAGGCTGAATATTAAATGAGTAACTGGAGGGGGGAATATAGTGTCATTTTTGCTGCTACATTTCTGGAAGCTTTCTCTCTGCATATATGAAAAAGATTTTGAATTTTCAGACAAATCAAAAGATGGAAGTGGTGGAGGTTGTCGCCGTCTGTCTTTTTTTTAACCATGGATTCTTCCTGCTCCCCTTTTTTCCTATTTATTTTTTATTTTATTTTACCAAAGAAATGAACTAAGATCTCTGTCTGTATTACTGCCAAAGCAGCTTTTCAGCACAGGTCCCATTTCCTGTTAAAGTAATAGGATTTCCCCATTCACATCATGAGCTACATTTCGTCTCTTGAACTACCTGAAAGTCCAGCACCTGTTAAAGTTTTGGAGTAAGTCATTGTCAGCTACAAGGTATGGGATGTCAGGGTCCATTTGGAGAAAACAAGTAACTAACTGTATAGAAGGATTTAAAGCTTCCAGACTGGGATTTGAGATAGTAAGAACAGATTATCTCTTTTTGTTTTAACTTCACTATATGACTCGGATTTTCTTGATGTCTCCAAGTATTACGATGATAGCACGTGAAAATAACAATCCTGAATTTGCAGTAGCACCAGAATAGTTTAGCTAAAGTAAATACCAGTTTATGTCATTTCTGGGCAGCAGTGAGGGCATTTTTCCATAAGAAAACTTAAAATTAAAAGGTGAAAACTTTGGTGAAAAATCCCGTACTATGCCTCACAGAATTGTAGTTCCAGTACATCCTATTTTCATTATTTCTCATAGGGTGAGTTCCCAATGAAGCGATAATAATCTGATACATCATGGATTCTCTTTCTTGAGACCAGGCCATAAATCATGAAAGTGTAATGTACTATATAAGATGCAGTTACCAGTGGGAGATGAAAACCACACGGCTACTTTCACTAGACAGTGAATAATCCATACAAAGATTAATATTTCTATTTTCTACAAAAATGTGGAAAGCAGATTTATGTAACAATTTTGTTTCACAATGTCTGGCTTTTCTATCAACTTAATTTAGGTACAATTTTTTTCAACAGTTCCTAGGCTTCAGTCTTGAAAGTACTATATTGCTGAGAGCAAATGTAAATTTCCTATGAAGCAGAATGGACAAATATATTGGTAATACTGAAACTTAAATTCAGGAAAACTGAGTTTTAAGTATATTTAAGTAACTAGAATCTGAGATACTGGGACTATCCCAGTGGAAATAAAGTCCAGTGAGATAAAGTCAAGACGGAAGCTTTCACAAAAAGATTTACTGAGGGGTTTTGTTTTCTACTAACAGTCTTATTTGGAAACTGAACATTTGATTTGCTTTGTTTTTCCAGGGAATGTTGTGGGATGTATGTGTGAAGAAGAGGTGGAGTTGAACTGGTTAAGAGTGTTTTACCAGAGCTTCACCCAACAACTGGTTTGAAAAGCAATGGGAGTTAACTCTTGCAGAAGAGTTTTCCATCTCCCATATTGCCATTTGATTCAGATTTGGCTGGAGAGTTTGCTTTTCTTAAAAGCCTCAGAGTTACTGTGTATTTGACTCAGTCATCTGAGTCATCATTTTTACCACTGTGGGCATAGCATCCTTTTATTATTTATGAAGCTGACCATTGTTATCCTTGGCTGAGGCTGGTGTTACAATGGGACCTTGCTAAACCTGTGGGCTGTGTTATGCAGTGCTTTCTGACTGGATTATGTCAGGATCTTCTTTGGGATGGTGCTTTCAGAATTTTAACTGTGTGAGGAAATCAGAGAATAGGATAGCTATAAATGCTTTTTTCCTTCTGCTTTCATTCAACATTTGGCAAACTTTCTACATCACACGCATCAATTTAGCATGCGTGTTGGAGCTGGAGGAGGCTTAACAAGGACCTTGAACGTCAGACAAGTGTGGTCTTCCCTCAAGGGTACCTCATTACAGAGAGGGCAACCTCCTACCCCAAGGCAATTCTTCATTCTCTTCTTGGACCCAAACTAGAAATGGGTTAACCTTTCTTCATTCCTTACTCCATCTGCCTCCTACCTCCTCCCTGAACCCACTCTTTGCTGTTGTAGATTGCTTGGAGAGGCCCTATTGCACTATGCATGCTGCCACCAATCATATAGCACCACTCAATCAGTGATAAACCTTCCAATCAATGCAAGTTGATTGAATCACCTGAGAGAGTTGGGGTTGTTCAGCCTGGAGAAGGCTCCAGGGAGACCTTATGGTAACCTTCCAGTACCTGAAGGGGGCCTACAGGAAAGCTGGAGAGGGACTCTTTACAAGGGCATGTAATGATAGGACGAGGGGTATTGGTTTTAAAGTGAAAGAGGGTAGATTTAGATTAGATATTAGGAAGAAATTTTTGGCTGTGAGGGTGGTGAGACACTGGCACAGGTTGCTCAGAGAAGCTGTGGATGCCCCCTCCCTGGAAGTGTTCAAGGCCAGGTTGGATGAGGCTTTGAGCAACCCGGTCTAGTGGAAAGGTGTCCCTGCCTGTGGCAGGAGGGTTGGGACTAGATGATATTTAAGGTCCCTTCCAACCCAAACCATTCTATGATTCTGAGAATCTATGATAAGTACATCAGGTCCAGGAAAGCATATTTGTGGGATGCTAGACTTAGGTGTTAGGTCTAATTTCTCCTTCCTTTTGCTGTCCCACAGAACTTTTGTACTGCTGGCCTGTCTCTCTGCTAGGCTTCAATGGGAACTGCATTTTAAGTATGAGCTTCACTGTGATGGGTGCAGGCCTTTGCTATCAGATCGATCAGTGATGAGTGGAAAAGCAGCCCACGCTCACCTTAACAAATCTTGCAGACCAGCTGGTGCTGCTCGGCACTGTGGTCTGCTTCCTGCCTGAGTCAACCAGTGATTCAGTAGAAAGGTTTAGCCAACAGAACAGAAAATGCAGAAACTGGCGTGGTATTCAAGAATAATTGGGCATATATCCATATCCTTCCTTAGGGCCAAAAAGTGAGAGGTGGAAAGCTTACTCACGGTGTTGATATAGAGAACTTATAGAATGGAAAGACCAAGAAGATAATGAGATAGAAAAGCTACGTGCTGTTCTTAAACCATAATTGTATAGTGTTTAAGAGCATCAAGGAAAATGGTGAATTCAAGCTGGAACTGGCATGGCAGGAGGCTAAGAAGTTGGATGAGAAACTGGGGAGCCTTTTTTTGCAAAAGTAGATAAAGAAAACCATATTGGGTGCCTGCAAAATGAATTTTGAGAGAAGCGGCTGATTTTAATATACCCATAAAAGAAGTAAACAATGGCTGGGATGGGTGGGTGAAGAATGATTTAACCTACATTGAGGCTTTAAGAATTGTCATCTATCCTTCCACTCGAGCTGGAGATGAGAGAAAAGCCACAGAGCTGCTTGAATAAATTTTTCAATTTAATTTGGTCTGCTTGTCTTCAGATCATGTTCAGCATTTGTCTTAACAATCCAAGCAAAAACAGTTTTTACTTAAGGGAACAGGTAGCAATTCAGCTTTGATCATGGCAATCATCAGAGGATTATATCACATTAGAAAATAACAAATATAACTGGAAATATTTGGGGGCTGTAAAATATACAAACTGACGTGGGTATTTTGGATACTTCTGAGGGAAAAAAGAGAATACTTAGTTCTGGAGACTATTTACTTCATGGCTACAATAATACTTTCATACTCTCAAGAGATCTTATGTAACAAATACTTAAAAGGTTATTGTGATGCCTAAATATTTTACAGTGTAAATCATATACTTAAGTTTCCTAATGGATATGAGTTTTGCATAAGCATCTCTTAATCTACAAGGATCTCACTGGCACACACAAGAGCAAAAGCTGAGACTCTAGCCTACAGTAAAAAAAGGACCACTGTGAATGTTCGTACATCAAGAGGGGAAAAATTCATATCAGACCACATCTTGTAAACAAAGGAGCAATGTTTTGTTTTTTATTTATGTACAGTTCTTACTGCCAGAAAGAAACTGCCTATGTTTGTCAGAAGAAACTGGAGGCTTTAGTGTGGACCACTGTAGTTCATGCTGCTCACTTGTTTCTGTTCACTTCTCTGTTCTCAGTGCTTTCTGCTTAGCTGCCGCCTTACCTATGACTTTCTCATTCTCAAGAGTAAGCAGAACTGGCATATTAAATAGAGGTGGCTGAGTAAAATGCACTGGCTACATTGTGACAGGTTTTACCAATGTTTGTCAAATACAATAGCTAGGCAAATACTATTTGGAAAATATATGATTTGATGGCTACCAATACAAACTAATGGATTAATATGTACAAGACACTTTTATCTTTAGTGCTCATTCAACGGTAGTTTATTTTTTTAAAATCTTTAAAACACATATCTCTTTTTTTGTGCCTAGACTTCTAATCCTTAAACTCCTACTTAGGTGTGACAGTAACTCACACTTCTGAACTGAGGGTTCAAATATCCACAGGCTGAAGAGACTCTGGAACCCAAACTTCCTTCTTTCTGGAAGAGCAATTAGCATGTATTGCCCCTTTGTGCTGTTTAGTTATTTTTAGTTGAGGGTTTTTTTTGGTGTGTGGTTTTTTGTTTTTTTTTTTGTTTGTTTGTTTGTTTTTTTGTTTGTTTGTTTGGTTTTTTTTTTTTTTGGAAAGTGGTACTGTGCAGCCACCTTCTCATCTGACATGGGAGAGGACATGGCTTATATTGCCATGTGTAAATAGTGACACTAAACACTACTGCCCTTCCTCAGTATCAGTGCTTGATAATATTATAATATTAATTTTAAACATAATCAGATTATGCTTAGATGTGAGCCATGTTGAAAAGCTTGTTCAGCATGGCCGTGCTTCTTTCTGAGCATGTTTGGGAGCAGAATTTTACATGTCTAAGGATACTGACTCTCCAAAGCAGCTCAACAGGATTTCTGCAGATCTTGATAGAGTTTAGGTGCCGAAGTGAAAGTGAGCCACTGAGATCCATTTGTGAGTTGAGCAAATCTGTAACGTATCATGTTTTTAAAGGTATGTTGGTGGTACATTGGGACTCTGATCTGACCTGCATCTTACTGGATGAACAAACAGCCGTATGGTAAAACATACCTCTTCTGAAGCAGATTAGGTGATTTCTTCTCATCTCACCTTCTCCTGCACATCTCCAATGTAGTATTCTGTATAAATATAGGCTCTAGGCTTGAGTCAAACTATTCCTAGTTTTCTACAAATTGAGTGAGCTGGCTTATGCAAACATCTAGAAAAATTAATGGAAACTTGAAAGGAAAGGGATGACTTCACAGAATTTTCCCTGGTGGGATAGTCCCATGAAAATAACACAGGTGAAACGCATAAGTGTTCTGTATTAAGTCTGTGAACACTCTGTCCATACAGACTTAGAAAACAGATATCTCCTAAAGAAATCGGCCATAAGCTCAGAACAGGACTATTGCTCTCTGTTCAGCCAGATGGGGTTTATTTCAAAGCCATAATGCAATTTTATCAAAACATACCTTTTTTTTCCAAAATACCTGTAATGAAAAATAGACCTACTTTGTTGTTTGCAAAGGCATTCTGCAGAAAAGTGTATAAAACAGAAGGGAAAGAGGTGCTAGTGGGTTTTAAAGAGAGAAAGGGTTTGGCAAGCACTTTTGAGAATAAAGCTCTCATTGATTAGAAATTTGTGAAGGTCGCCGCCATCTAGTGATGAGATGTTGAAGACGTTTCTTAGAACTAGACAGTACCAAAACACGAAGTGTCTTTCCAAGCTGTGTCTGTATTCACTCAGCACACTAGGTGCATCCCAAACCAGTGTTTTTTGTGTGTCTTGTGGCACATAAGTTAACTGGGAATAGGACAGACAAGACAAGATTTGTTCCTGTGGACTGCTCTTGCATTACTATCCTAGAGCAGGACACTCACGTAACTGAGTGTATTTAACTCACGTATTTGAGTGCAGTTTTAAGTGAAAATGGCAATCCAGCAACAACTACAAATAAAACTCCAACTGTCAGGGCAATGAAAGTCGCTCATGAACACAAGAGGGACAGTACATGTCCTCTTTTATGAACTGCCCCCAGTGAAGCACATGGGCAATGTCATAATTTTAGTTTAAGAAATTTAAACATGCATCCACTTCTTGTTCCTCGCTTAACAAATTATTTGAGCACTGTGTATAACTAGGGATGTGAATATTCCTCAAGTGTTTTAATCTAGGTTTAAAATTTCTACAAAACTAATCACTGTCGTCTGAACACAAGGGAATTACAACATGCAACCAGTTTGGGAAACTTGCATCAAGATTTGCATGTTTTAGAAACTCTGAGAACCTGGTCTGCGCACACAAAGTCTACACCTGGTCAGTGTCTACAAAGATAACTTTTGCATGTTTGCTGTTATTTTTCAGTCGAGGTGCTCCCTTGGGTCCCACCTGTGTCTGTGTGATTTTTTCCAAATGCCTTTACTGGGTAAAGAGCAAAGGGCATGACAGAGAAGGAAACACAGCAGCGGGTGAAGATGGGCTTTTGACTAACAGCTACTGTGTCGGAGGTATTGTTCAAATAAGAGAGCCAAAGTATCTACTTTGTGTAGTAGTTCAAAGAAACTTCTGATATTGAGAAGCTCAGGCAGATGTGAAGCTGGATGGAACTTTAAGGGCCAACAAGCAAAACCCACAGTTGCCTGTACAGTTGAAACATTATGTCTATCTGAAGACCTTAATCCAGAAAACCAGCCCTGGCTTTGCTATTCCTTCCTGCTAAACCTGCACCTCAGACATCCTCTGCAGAGAGCCACAGCTCTTTCCCACTCTGAGTTGTGCCTGAGGTGACAAGCTGGTCTGACCGGTGCACCTGCAGCCTGTGACACCCACGGATGAGTCCTGAGGAGCCCGAGAGAGGCTGAGGGGCTGTGCTGCTTCAGCTGGCAGTCGCTCAGAGGGGCTGCAGTAAAAGGCAGCGGCACCTTTTTGTCATGGCCCTCCTGAACCAAGTGGCTGTACTTCTGCCATAGAACCCAGCCTTCTGTGTGCTCGTGTCATGGGTTCCAGTGTGCGTGTTGGATCCTGGAGAATTCACTGACTCCTTAACAAATGCTTAACAGAGGAATATGTGGAGATAGGGCCATCTTACTACTTTAAGATTTTGCTTCCCAAGCTCTGCCCCAGTTCACATGAAGAGGCCCGCTGGTAAGTGACGGTGGAGCAACTCCATTGACTGAGGTGAAGGTATTGCCTTGGCAAAATTATAGTTCACATGAAGGTTGTGATGCTTACTCCAGTGTGCGTACATGCTCCTTAACCCTCTGCAAGCTGCAGGCACTGGAAATGTCCTGCTAAGACAGTATTACAATAATCAATCCTTCTGGCCCCAAGTGTGTATGTTACTGTTGCTAGGTCACTGCATTATGAAAAATGGGCAGCTTGTACCTCTGAAATTCGTTTCCTTTCCAAAGCTGATTGCCACCTACCAGCCAAAATCTGATGACCTTTCTGGGGAAGGAGCATAATCAAAAGTGTCATCAAGATACTTAATCTGATTCATTATCTCAGCACGCGTCCCTTCAACAGCAGGGGCATGAAGGAGGAGAGCATCATCATAACAATGACCTTGACCAATCCACTAGACTTCTGATTTCCCCGAATGAAATTGTGCCAGCAGCACACATAACAGCAGTAAAACTCAATCTGTTTTGTACCACTAGTCTAAGTTTATTATAGCTGACTTGCAGTTCTAAAGGGCCTGTTGCCCAGTCATGTAGTTTAAATATTACTCCAGGGACAAAGCTAAGTGGTACTAAGTCAACGAGAATCTCAAGTATGATGCAGGGAATAAGTCTCTTGGAGCTGCGTTTATGGAAACAGACCTCTGTTTTTGTTCTCTGCTGGAGGTCAGCTAGGGAGACTGTCTTTTTACTAATACTGAAAAATAGTAGTCTACTGTTTGGGCGGATCTGTGACAAAAGGAACCAATCCATCCAGCAAAAGGACTGTTACTGCAGTCCTTACATGAATAACTGAAATCTGATAAGCTGAACAAATATCAAATTGCAAGTAGGGAAATTGTTGAAGCTTGCAGGTTGATGAATCACGCTCATGACCTTGGATGATGAAAGTGAAAGGCCCTCAATTTCTTAATATCTACGGGAACACATAAGGACCTTTTAACTCTCTAGCCTCTGCCTGGCTGGTAACGTCTATATTCGCAATGTCTCCTGGGTCTGGCACTACTCAGTATTTTCAATACTGATGGAAATGGCTTTCTAGTGTTTGCAGCCAGTATCAAGTTAGAAGGGGTCCTCAGAATATAGAAAGACAGGGTGGGAATTCAAAATTCTTTTAATGAATTGGAAGAATGCTCTGGGGCAAAAAAAGAACCTACGAACAGGATGAACCTTGGTGGCACCAAATACAGGATACCAGAGGTAGGCAGACATAAAAAATGGTAAAACCTCAGATTTGGAAACAACAGGTTAGGTAAGGATGAGAAGCAGGTTAAAAAAGGACTAGAAGGTACAAAAGGTACAGGTAAAAAAGGACTGATTCTGCTGGATCACGGCATAGAGATCTAGTGGAAAGAGAAAGTGATGGGAATTATTTGTAAGCTGTGAAGTAATGCATTTGCTCTACTTGGCACCAGGAAGACTTCTGCTGCAATGCTTAGTGTAGTATTAGGAGGCATCACAGCTTGAGAAGTTCAGTGAAAAGCCATGAGACTGGTAATTACAGAATAAAGCTTTATGACTAAATATTGAAAAATTTGGAATTATTTAATCTACAATGAACTGAAAGGTGATCTAGCCTTCAAATAGATGAAAAAGTTGCAAAAATAGGAAATACTGTTTTCTACATGCTGTATGGACAGGATAAGAAACTGTGAATTTAAACTACATCAAACCTGAAGTTAGACAAACCCCAATATTTTCTCATAGTAAATACAGGCACAGACTAGCATGTATGACTCTTCTGACAGAAGGTAATGAAGTCTAGAGTTTTGAAAACAGACCAGACAAAAATTATCAGGAATCCTGTGGGGATATCTGATCTTAAAGAAAGGAAGGAGGGAAAGTGGAAAAAAAACCAACGCCTTTAAATTTCTCCCAGCTTTATTTTCCATCATGAAAATGCGACCTTCTCAGGTAAGAGCATATATTTCGTCTTCCCTGTAAACTCATCAGCTCCTTGAGAGAGCAGACCATTGTTTCAAGATTTTAATCTCAAAGGGAATACAAAGACTGACAATCAATTCTTTACATATATATAGCCTCCAAAATGACTCACATGGGCCAAATTTAGCACCTTTCACTGATGATCACGATCAGTGAAGATGAGTCATGTTAGGGCATTCCTGTCACACTCAAATGATAACATGCCTTCAAGAAGTATAACACGGCACATACTCCTGGCCCTTGCTACTCTGAGTGAAACTTTAGGCTGTAGTTCATAACAGTCATAAATGAAACTGTTAGAAAGTGACTTTTCATACATTAAAACCAGAATTTTAAATAGCAATCTGGAGCTAAAGTGTTTCATATAATTTTTTTTTCACATCAACTCCCCAAAATCTGAAGTTTGAGACACTGTTTATATAATTTCCATTGTGTTTGTATTTGGGATTTAGAATTCTGCAATGCCCTTCTCATCCGAGCAACAGCCCATCTTCTGTACCATGTTATCTTACAAAATAAAAAAGAGAATGCAAAGCAACCATGATGTTAGATTTGTTAATAAAGTGGGCTTAGATAGAAAGAAGAAGGGTCTCCTGTTCCAGCCCCATCTCCAGCCGGGGACCTGGGGCCTTCTTTTGAGGTGTGACACATGGGTTAGAGTTCCTGCTGCCTAAGGGAGCCATTGAACTGAGGCATCCTGCTGCTTCTGGCCAAACTGTCAGTTTGCTACATAAAAGTAGGCAAAAATGCCTTGTATACTTGTCTTTAAGAGCAGGGTAGACCCAGAAGCAATTTTTGGCTCTGAAGCCCAGCCTCACAGTGGGAGAAATGCACTTTTCATTGTAGTGCTCTTCGCTGCCAGCTTGTGTCCCACTGCTCAGCCTGCTGGCTGTGGCTGTTGGGATTTACACAACCGTACACAGCCTACTGCTTAGACTGGGGGCCCTTGACCATTTTTTCTTGGATCTGTCTGCATAAATTCACTAGAAAAAACTTTAAAAAAATCTGCATATGTTATAAGTATCTGACCTAAACGCATGTGCTGTTATCTCAGGCTGTGTCTCTTAGCAGCTTTGCTTCAAAGGCAAATATTTGCCATTGGTTGGCTTTCTGCTTGTTCTGTTACTTTTGGTGGCTTTGGATCAGGTTCAGGCATCCCTCTAGCTTCTTTTTTGGCATTGCATGTAACTCTCTGAAGTTCCTAAGGGAGGTAAAACTGCACGAGGACTGTACTCTCCTTTAAGCAATCCCATTTCAGCTTTGCCACTGGCATACAAGAAGTATAATTATGGAAGTTAGGAGACCCAGAAGACCAGCTGGGTCATTTAGCCCTCTTTCTTTTTGATTTAGCCCGGTATTAAACAAAAGGCCTCAGTCAGTAAACCCCTGAGGTGTGGACTGAGTGTAAGTTCTCTGGAACTAAAGGAGGAACTAATAGGATTTTCTTAGCCAGAGCTGCGGTAATTTAGCAGCCTCTAGATGATGCTGATCCACCCTTAAAGGGCAAGACAATTGCACTAAGGTATAGCTATGGCATATTTTTTGATGTTTTGCACAGCAGGCATAGTCAAACCACAAACAGCAATGATTTTATCAGTGAAAATACACACCTTAAAGTGCATGGTATAAAGGTTAGGTTGTACCCTAGTGTTGGCATGTATTTCTACAAGACATATCAGACACTGCACACAAGACGTTTAGGAGGTATTTGCTACCTGGTTTTCATATGATTCCTGGCTTTTTTTCAATTTTGTTTCCTTGTTCCCTTCATACAGAGATTGGAAGCAAAGTTCATGTTTTTGTGCACTCACTGTCACTATCATTACATTTTGGCACTTTTGGTTGGATTAATTTTGTGTAGTGTAGAGCCAAATGTTTGTGCCCTCATCTCTTTCCTTTTCAGATAGTGAGAGCTTTTAATGTATTTTCAGGGTGAGACATGCCAGAATCTACCACTTAACAAATTGTCTTTTACATACAAAGCGTTATATCATTTAATGAAGCAATAACACATTAAGCCATTAATGTGTGTCTTGGATGTGCTGGGAGACATGAGGCTAAAGGCAGAGCCTCAGCAGTGCTTTCATGCTTTGGTAATGTGCATCCTGGAGCGGCCAGTTGCTGTCATAATAGGGACTTTCTGTATTTGAAAGAGGTTTTAAATTTTTGAAACGCTTTTCTTTTATGTTTTATTGACTACATTTCTCTTTCGGAAAAACGGACTATTGATGTTGGTCTGTTGAGACGCCTGTGTGCTAACTCTGTGCTGACCCTGACTCTTTTCTTAGCTATTAAAATACATCCCAACTACCTTTTTCTCAGCTTTGCGTAATTATAGATTATGAAAAAATGCCAGACTGAAAAATTTCTGATGAAAGCAGGGTCACAGTTTGGGGCCGCATTTTTCTCATTTTGCATCAGTTCTGTTAATAATATATAAAAAGCACTATTAAATATGTATTAATATATGCTATTAATAAATATATAAAATATCATATTTTAGTAAAATAATTTTATTCACACTTGTACTTTTCAAATAGCATAGCAGGTGTTTGAGCAGGTCTCATACTAACTGTATGAAGTAGGTAGGAATGCTGCAAACTGAGGTAGACAGAAATTAAGCTTGCATTTACACTAGTAAAGACATCTTAAGGAGTGACTCTGTTACCAGTATTTTGAATGTATATATTACTTTTCCAAAGCAGTAGAGAAAAATACACATAAGTATATTAAGAATAAAATAGTTTAGATAACTTTTAAGCAATGCGATGACTCACCAGACGCCTTAGCTCTTCTCTAGAGAGAATGGGTGCATTTGTAATCTCAAGAATATATATACTGCGTACACCTCGTATCGACCCAAGCCTGGGTGTCCTTTGGGTTCCATATTTCTGTGGCACAAATATTCATTGTGGGGTTTTTTCTTTTTTATTTCAGCTCAGATAATGAAAGTGATATGTTGCTGCTCACTAGAGTGACATTTGATGGTGACCCAGGCAATGTGGTATCTACAGGTCGGGGACAAGTGAGGATATTTGGCTGTAGGGGCCCTGAGATAGGGCTGAGGATCTGGGTAACGTCGGGAGAGCTCAGCCTGGTCCCACAGTGCTTCCTGGGAGCTGTTTCTTGGAGGAACCACCTCCAGAGCTGCAGCAGGGTTTTGCCTCAGAAGAAACTGTTTGGTGTACTCCTGAGAACAGCCCAGGACCAAGCTGCCTTTGCGGACAACCAGTGGACCAGAACAGAACTTGGGAGAGAAGTTATTTTGCAGTGTAATGTACTCAAAGTGACTGATCCACAGCAACTGGGGGAGGGAATAATAGATCTGTCTCATGCAGACGGGTGGAAAATGGAAGAACTAATTGTTAAAAAATGGTTTTTAAGTTTTAGTCATGACTTTTTATTTGTTCAACTCTCCTCAGTACTGAATATTTTGCCAGAGAAATCAGCATACTGAACTTTGTTGTTTGCTACTGTTTGTCCAGGTCTGATGACTTTTGAAGACTCCTTTGTTAGTATCAAATTATCAATGGAGAAGTGTGTACAAGTGTTTCATTTGAACGGAACCACACCTGAAATGATTTATTTTCTTGCTCACTAAATACTCTAACAAATCAGTTAACTTGCCTAGGCTTTTTTTTATAACACCCTTTAACTGTTGCCTTTGCCTTTGACAAGTTGCAGTACTGAACCCCAGCTATGTGCAAGTGCTACTTTATAATCAAGCTCTAGATAAGCACTGCATCATTAAAACTTAAAGTAATATAATAAAAACTAATATAATAAGTAATTATTGCATATATAATTAAGCAATAAATTAAATAATTACTGTTTATAATAATAAAAGTTTTCTTTTATTGGGAGGAGTACCACAGGAGGATTAGCCATTCACACACAGTTGTCCACACTGAGGTCCTTCTGGCTTTCATCCATTCATGCACCTCTTAAAATAATACATTTTCTTACAAAAAAATTACTGCTCCTAAGGTGTTGAAATGAGCAAATGTCTTTGGGTAATGGTAATGGGAGGCATGAGACTGGAAAAGAAGAGGCGATCTTCTCTTTCATGCCAGTTTTCAGAATGATAAACTTGTATCATTCTGCTTCAGTTTTCCACCTTCCAGCAGGAATTTTTTGTTTTCCAGATACAATTTAAAACGTAGGCATGGAACTATTTCCTTTTTTCCTGGCAAGTATACAGGGCATTATTATGGACTATTAAGATATATTTGTGTTATAATTGGACTAAAGGATATTCCTTCCCTGACGTAGATCATTGTTTCTTTTCCCTCCCTTTGGGTGCTGTAGTCTGGTTGCATGCATCCTGATTGTCTTCAAGTTCCTGTTGATCAGAAGATTTCTCTTTAGACAAAATTGTTATCAGTATTTTGAGTGTGTATATTATTTTTTCAAATCTGCAGAGAAAAGTACAAGTAGGAAAATTAAGAATAAAATAATTGAGACGTCTTTTAAGCAATGCAAAGACTCATGTCCAACTAGAACGAGATGCCTTAACTGTCCTGTACCCTAAAAAAATGTACCGTACCATTGGTGCAGTTTAAATCTATTGCTGCTTTTCCTATCCCCAAGGATATATTTTCTTTGAAGTAACTGATCACAGTTTCGAAGACAGTTCACGAACTCTCTTTTCTGTTTTCTCTTTTCTAGAAGATTTCCTTTAGTTGTTACCTCAGGTTATGTTTTCTACACTTGTCTTCACTCTTATTACCTCTCTGGACTCTCTCCATTTGGCTCACGTGTTTCTTGAAGTGCCGAGCCCAAAACTAGACATCACACTCTTGCCGCTGCCTTACAAACGCTGAGTAAAGCTGAAGTCCTCGTAAGGCAAGACGGAGCGGGTCACAAAGTGCTTCAATCTATATCAGCTGCCAGGAGTGTCAATAGGCCACTCCAGCAGTCAAGACTCACTGAGATGCAAGAGAGTCCTTGTCACGTTCCCTCTTTCCCCCTACTCTTAGCAATGCACCTACCACTATAGAGAAAAGTATGCCCTACTCCTTGATTCCTAACTACAGATTATTCACAACACACGAGTAAGTCAGAGTCAAGGCTGCAGTGATTATTTAAGGATGACTCATTGTTGCCTTCTTTGAAAAGTGGAAACACATCAACTCTGTCCTTCCCGAGTTTCCAACTGTACTTTCTTCTCTTTGTAGTGTCTATGATTCCTGAAAAGCAGTACGCATTTGGTAATTGATGTATGTAGGAAACATAAACAAAATAATTCTCTGGGAATACCTATTTTAAAGAAGTCCTAAACTACCCTGTACAAGAACCCCCCTCTCCTATAGTTCAGAGAAACAAGAGGCCCAGCCTTTTTTTTCCAGCCTAGAATATCTTTACATGATTCAGCCAAAGAGTTTGTCCTTGAGTTTAACCGTATTATAGTCCTTTCCTCAGGTAATTTCTCAAGATGAATTCAAACTCTGACTATATAGTAGTTGTACTTTTTCTTCTCTGTATTCACATGTGATGTTTCTAGCTTTGAGTGGAGGTGCTGAATGTACCAGGAAGGGTAATCTCAAAAATGCCACTGTTTTACAGTTATTTTATGGACTAGGTTCAGACTTCTGTTTTGCTGAGGCTTCATTACAAGGACAGCGCAAATATTGCAAAGGGATTGTTCTGTCTTCTCTTCAGAGTGCCCTATGATGCTGAACTTGGCTGGAGTCACCTAGTACTATTTAGGCTGAGGATTTTTTTCCACAGAATCATAACATTTTTTTGGTTGGAAAGGACCTTTATGATCATCAAGTCCAACCATTAACCTAGCACTGCCAAGTCCACCACTAAACCATGTCCCTAAGCACCACATCTACATGTCTTTTAAATATCTCCAGGGATAGTGACTCCACCACTTCCCTGGGCAGCCTGTTCCAATGCTTGACTACCCTTTCAGTGAAGAAGTGTTTCCTCATATGCAATGTAAACCTCCCCTGGCACAACTTGAGGCCTTTTCCTCTCATCTTATCATTTGTTTACTTGGGAAAAGAGACCAACATCCACCTTGCTACAACCTCCTTTCAGGTACTTGTAGACAGCAATAAGGTCTCCCCTGAGCCTCCTTTTCTTCAGACTAAACAACCCTAGTTCCCTCAGCTGCTCCTCATAAGACTTGTGCTCTAGACCCTTCACCAGCTTCGTTGCCCTTCTTTGGACTCCCTCCAGCACCTCAATGTCTTTCTTGTAGTGAGGGGACCAAAACTGAACACAGGATTCAAGGTGCGGCCTCACCGGTGCCGAGTACAGGGGGATGATCACTTCCCCGGTCCTGCTGGCCACACTATTTCTGATAGAAGCCAGGATGCTATTGGCCTTCTTGGCCACCTGGGCACACTGCTGGCTCACATTCAGCTGGCCATCGACCAGCACCCCCAGGTTCTTTTCTGCCAGGCAGCTTTCCAGCCACTCCCCAAGCCTGTAGCGATGCATGGGGTTGTTGTGACCCAAGTGCAGGACCCGACACTTGGCCTTGTTGAACCTCATATAGCTGGCCTCGGCCCATTGATCCAGCCTGTCCAGATCCCTCTGCAGGGCCTTCCTACCCTCCAGCAGATCAACACTCCCACCCAACTCAGTGTCATCTGTGAACTTACTGAGGGTGCGCTTGACCCCCTTGTCCAGATCACTGATATAGATATTAAAGAGATCTGACCCCAACACTGAGCCCTGGCCAACGCCATCTTATCATCTTATGCTCTACCATAGTCAGGTTGCCTTCTCCCTGATCCAGACCGAACACTTTTGCACCGGGAGCTGCTCGCTGTCAGCTCTGGCCGGGCGTGGCGGGGGGTGCGGGGGGTGGTGTGGGGCGTCCGCGGCGCTGCGCTTCCTCCCGCCGCCACCAGATGTCGCTAGCATCCCTACGGAAAAGCAACAGGGCGGGAGGGGAGGGGCGGGGCGGGAGCGCCGAGCGCTGCCGGTGCCGGGGCTGGCGAGGGGGCGGCGGGGGTGGGACAGGCACGTCTTTGGGCCAAATCTGCTACTCGTCTCAGAGCAGAAAGTGGATAAGGATGTTTCAGTGTTTTTCGGAGCCCTGCTGCTTAGGTGACAGCGCGTCGCGGGCTGGCTCCTTCCTCCATGCCCCCCGCACCGAGGTAAAAGCTGGCGCAGAGGGTGGGGGAGCTGGTGCCCGCTTTCTCCAGCAAGGTTCGTTCGTGCAAATCCAGGGTTTGCCTGTAGGCTTTGCTGAGGCCATGAGCACAGGAATTGTTTCAACCTAAACTCAAAAATAATTGAATAAAATAATGTTAATTTTGGTTAATATGAGTCTCATCACCCTGCGCTCAGCCAGGGGCTGTGCTGCTGAACGTGTGACACAGCAACAAGGAGTTTCGGTAGCAGAGAGCCGCAAAGGTCTTGGACCCAAGGCACTTTGTACCTCAGGAGCCTCTAAGCACGAGTGCTTTGTCACCCTGCGCCATCCTCCACTGCCCTTCTGCTCGGCCGTGAGCACCAAAATGCATTTTAAAAGGAATGTTCTTTTGCTTTCTCCGCTTTTGTTCTGAAAGGAGAAGGTCACAGACATTAAAGACCTCAAGTCCTGTGGCTAAATCGATGTTGTTCATCTCCTGAATTCCTTTAATTGCTTATTTCTTCTTCCGGAATCAAACACAGTATCCTCAACCAAGTGCTTATGGCTTTCTATTTCTTCTTCGTGCTTACTTCTCAGCCAGCCTTTCATCCCACCTGATCCCTTCATCCTGTTTTTATCACCAATTCTTAACTTTTTTATTTTCCTTATCAGAATTAGTCTGGAATTCTGGACAGGAAACTTGCCTTTACCTGCCTAATTGTTGGATTCTTCTAATCTGAACTTAGGCACAGAGCTAGCGTTAGAACAGACCAATTTACTTTAGCAAAGAGAGCTGCTTTTGCGTTAAGGTTTTGTGTTTAACTGCAGTTACGCTTGTCCCAGTGTTTTTTTGTCTCAACTTTTTCTCTGAAGAAAAATCAAGTTGAAACAGTGAGACACGGAATGCAAATCAGAAGCAGTATATTCTTTTAAATTGTGTAATAGCAAAGGGCAGCACTAAGCTCAACATTTTTAGTTGCTGTGATATGCTTTTATTCTATGAATTCCTATCAGGAGCTAATATTTAAAAGTGTAAATGAGAGAAAAATCAGATTACATTCACTATGTGTCTTTTTAATATGCAAAACTGGATGTGAACAGAGACAAAGATGTATAATTAGATAAATGATTCATTCTTGATGCATTAGGATATGACTTGTGCTCAAATAATTCCAACTGGAATGAATGTCCCTTTCAATCACGTAGAAAGCAGGAAAAAATGCAGTGGATAAATTTCTTATAGTTCTGATGTTCAGCTGATATAAACCACTTGATATAAACTGCACGCCACTTGAACTTACCCCGCCTTTCCCATCAAAAACAGATTTTCACTGTTTTTTTTTCATAATAGTATTTCCTTGATATAAAATGTTAAATCAATAAAAAAAAAAGAAAGAAAAAAAGGGGAAAAAAGTCACATGGGGCTTGCTGACATCATGGTAGGTTCTGTGGAAAGACTGTGGCTGATGTATTTTAGGGTGCTCAGCTGTAACCTTTCACCATACCTGGATGCAGCACAACCAGGTACTGCCCCTTCTGCAGCTGCCTCCATCACAGCCTGCTGACAGCAGGTCCGTGCCTGCCTCGACGCGTACGAAGGTATCTGTGTGCCTGGACACACAGCATCCCCTGTGCTGGAGGAGGACACCTGAGGGGGCTCTTTCAGCGCCCATATGTCCTGGGAGCAGAGGTGGCTGGGGAAGCCTATGGGGCTTCAGCTGGAACCGGTGAATCTCTGGACAGCATCGTAGAGGCAGCCTGCTGCCTGTATAAACAGCCCTATATGGATATTTTCTGATCTCTGAATGCTTAAGTAGGCTGTTTGAACATTATTTTAACATGGTTTTTGTTTTTCTCCTTAATGGAGTATTATACACTCCTGCAGCTATTGTGCCTTTCGTTCCACTGCGCTTTGGTGTACAGTGGATGTTTACTTGTCTTTGTTTGAAATAAGATATAATTAAATTGGGCAATACACACTGTCAAACAGCAATGCTCTGTGGTTTGCACTCCTTGCAAAATGTGCCAAAACCCATTATTGAGCTAGAAACTGGTCTGATAGCTACTCCTCTTGTCCCCTTTCTGTTGCACAACCAGGAACCTGTTCAGTGATGCCTTCTGACCTCAGTGAGGCATGGGGAGATGCTTAGGGCCAGAGGGGGCTGATATTCAGAGCTTACATATTCACTCCTGAGCATTGCAGAGATAACAGATTTAAAAGGGTTTCTCTGGGGGGAAAGCACCTTACTTGTCAAGGCCAGAATATTTGACAGGACAGGCTGATTTGAGCAAAGTTGTTTAGAAAAGAAACTGGTGTGAAAAGTGCCTGCAGACCTTAGGGTTTTACCATTCAAAGCTCTTCCTGTGGTGCAGAGCTCCCATAGACAAGGGTTACAAGATTTCTGGTCAGTCCTCTGTAGTGCTGGAAGCCCCTCAGGCTCAACTGAGCCCACTCTCAGGAGGCAGCAGGGAAATTATGAGACTCCCACCACTGGCCCTTGAATATTCTCAGACCTTCTGGGCCTCCTGCTTCAGCCTGAGAGGATGGGATGCCTTGCAAGATTTGCTTCGAAGACATCTTGAAATGTCAATTTTTTACTGTGGGCTGGGGTACATTCAGGGCTCCTTGGCTCGTTGCATTTGGCATTAAACCATATTTCCTTATGTAACAGGCAAATCCTTCACACAGCACACTGCTGAAGGAAGTGTCTACTGTCGCCACTCATTTCTTCATCCGGGGTGGCTAACTCAGCTCAAATTAGGTGTATAGGTGGGCTGGATTTCTTAGGTTTCAGCTTAGGTTGGCAAAGCAAGTTCAAGCCAATAACGAGGCCTGAGGCTGAAATGGAAATGTTTCTTTAGTGTCCTGAACTGAAAACGTGCTTATTGCAATATGGACTTGAAGCAATGATGGTCTCCAAAGCATATAGCCCTCTCTCCATGATAGTCTCACCCCTCCAGCGGTATCTCTTAGAGCAGAAGGTGCCCATGCTCTGCAGGCAACACAACCGTCTGACAGAGTCGTTCAGCCCTGCTGGGTCAGATTGGATTTAATCTGTGGTTAAGGAGACTTTACTCCTAGAAAGGATGGCTGTATTTGTCCCAAATGGCCTTCTGTTCAATGACACCACTGTAAAAGGTATCTTTCTATGATAAATTGAAGTAAACTATAATGACCCAAGAGCTACTTTCATGTTTATCTATCTTTCTGAAGAGATCTCATAGAAAAATCTGTCATCAGCCACCTTCATAATAGAGCATCATATAGCTATTCTCTGTAAAGGTTTTAATATAATAAAACATCAGTGGAAAACAAATAGCAGTGCATTGTCCATCTGCATTTTTTTTCTTCTGGAGCTCTGAAAGCATTAAATAAACATTTATTAAATATAATAACGCTCCTATGATAAAGTCATACTAAAAACTTGGGTGACTTGTCCTACAGAGACAGCATGGATGTAGTAGGGCACAAAATAGTTTCATGGCTCCTGCACTGTTATTTCAAAACTTCGAAATAACTTAAATTCTGTTTAGAATATTTATATTCTCCTTCTGTCATGTTCTCCAACAAGACAACCCAATCTCAAATGTGTTCTCAGATTTCAAATAGAAGAGAGAATGAAAATGCAGGTTTTCCCCTTAAATAAAGAAGTATTCAATGAAATATACTCTGTAGGATACTGTCAAGTTGCTTGCAAAGTTACTGGGCTGCATCTTGATCTGCAGCAGCTGCTGTAGTTAGACATGCTGTATCATGATTGCTATAGACGTTAGTGATGAGGATAAAGCCAGGCAAGTGATTATATAAGTATCTGTAAATAAAAACAGACTGGTGGAGGTAGGATCACTGCAAACAAGCAATGCACACTGTTCAGCTGAGCAAATATCTGTCACGCAATGCAGCTGACACAGGAATAGCCTTAAACAATGGGATTAATGAGGTAATCAAACTGTTAAAATGTAAAATGGTTAATTCCTGTGATACCTGAATTTGGTTTAACCTGTGAATAGCAGTTAATTTTAGAAAAAAAGTTCCATAACAGTGTAGAGTATTTAGGGTAACGCTCACCAAAATAAGCATTTACTACTATGTAAAAATAAACAAAAGCAATATTAATTTTCTTGATGCTTCCCAAGTATCAATATTTAACATGTT
The DNA here is from genome assembly GCF_013368605.1 of Nyctibius grandis. Taxonomy (NCBI): domain Eukaryota; kingdom Metazoa; phylum Chordata; class Aves; order Nyctibiiformes; family Nyctibiidae; genus Nyctibius; species Nyctibius grandis. Next base: position 58,289,376 of record NC_090659.1, on the reverse strand, counting down.
CTATTGTTCTGACATCTGGACCATTAAACAGATAAAGATAATAGGGACTGGAAAAATGGCCAGCCAAGCTACCCACAAAGTTGGGGTATTATGAAATACTGATTAGAACTATGATGACTAAATTTGCATATGGAATCAAGCCTCTGGGGGTAAAAAAAAAACCAAAAAACCCAACAGCAACAAAAAACCACTCCCCTCAAAACAAAACAAACTCCCCAGAAACTCAGCCAAAAACCTGCATAACTGCATAAGCAAAGAGGAATTTGCGTGTGCAGTTCTTTCTTTACTCATTACTATCAACTTTTGGGACATGTAAGTGTATGTGTTTGTTTAGTAAACTAAAATAGACATTTGATTTGATTGGTGCATGAGGTCAGATTACTTCTGCTGCACTGTGGAAGAGTGTGGGGTAAACAGGGCAGCAATAAGCAATGGAGCAGCAAGCTGTCCACGTGCATTTCCCACACAGAACAGAATGGATGGATCCAGGATGCAAATGTTCTTCTGACAATGTGGCTGCTTTGCTCCTCTCTCTCTCTTTTTACTTCAGGGTCTCTGAAGGATGGACTAATTTGTCCTTATGACCTGCTTTATGACTTTACAGCATCTTACACCTACCTTTTCTTTCACCTGTATACATACATGTGTATGAAAATTTCCTGAACACAATGTTGCAAGTGCTTTTAATTCTCTTAGTATTGGAGTCCTCCAAAACTCACAAGAACAGGGCTCAAGGGTGCAAATTAGATGATGGCAAAAAGTTACACCCATTTTGACTTTTGACTTTTTTTGCGATTTATGTCAGTTTCCCAAGTAATTTATATTCTCAGGATGTACCTTACATTTTGGTGATTATACCTTTTTAAAAAATAAGATCAAGTCTCACCAAGAATAGACAGAACTACTTTTAAGGCAGTATTTCTCAGGATGGAAAAACACTTTGAGGAGTTCAGAAGCATTCAATCAGCTACGGAAGGGTTTCCATTCCTTAATGTAAGATTGCTCCCTTACAGAGTAAAGGCTGATCCTTGAACTTTGGCTTCATACTCGTAGCTGGGTGCCTCTCCTTAACGATGTTGACTGCAGCATTTAATGTTATTATCTCTGATTCCCCGCTTCTCACTTTTTTTCATTATGTGATAGACATTAGTATTAGAATGCCATATCATGAAGTCAAAGTAATCATAAAAACTAATTTTATAAAACATACATAGCCTTCTTGCTTCCATACATGGGGGTTTCTAAAATGTGAAATATCGTAAGTGCTTCAAGAGGGCTTCAGAGTAATACCTACAAATAGCATCTTGTGTAGATACTTAGACATGTAAGTAAATGAACTCACAGAGAATACCAGACCTGAATGGCTGTCATTTTTGCTTTGCACAAGTATAAAAGTCTAACCATTCAAGTCTTGGTGCACTGATGTCATGCTATCAATGTTGTGTCCACAATAAACACCTTGGTGAAATAACACGGGTGATATTTAAAATACTTATTTACAAGGGAAAGATTGTATGTGGTATGCAAGGGCATGAGTCTACAGTGAATCAGCTGCTCTGTACTAGCTCCTGTAGATGTTCTTGGAGAGGGCTATCATCCTGGTTTGGCCTAAACCAGACCAATTTTCCCTTCAGTGATTTTTACTTTCTGCTAAGCTTCTTCTAAGTAACTGCACTTTCTGAAACTAACTGCATGTTTTGCAGACAGTGTTTGCTTCTAGGATTGATAACACTCGAAGTTTATAGTAATCACTGAGACACCGGTAGGGATATTATACAGAAAGGCTCTTGCTTAGACTTATTCCTATAGAAACCAAGGTTACCACTAAATTCCTCGCTGCTTACAAGTGAAGACCTGAAGGGGGTTGCACATCCAGGGAGGAGCAGACAGGGCAGGTGACCCAAAATTGACCAGCGAAGGTATCCCATACACGTAATTCTCGGTATAAAGCGGGGGGATCACGAGGGTTTAGCTCTCTTCTTCTATGGTCATCATCCGAAGAGGACTCTGTCTGTTTTTCTCCTGCCTTTGATCCCAATACGTGTGTCCCTGAATCCAGTTCCCGTCTGTCGCTGGGCCCAGCCTGGGCCTTCCCGGAGCCTGCCCTGCAGTGCTGGTGGGGATGTGACTGACATCGGGGGGGCTCGATGTTGGTTTTGTATATATTTGTACATATTTAATTATTTCTATTATTATTATTATTATACTCTTTTTCATTATTATAGTTCATTAAAACTGTTTTAACTTTCCAACCCATAAATCTCTCTCCCTTTTCCCTTTCCCTTCCCCTTTGGGGGTGGGGAGGAGGGTTAACAGGGAGTGTCTGCCACTGGTTTAATAGCCAGCCCAGCCTTAAACCATGACAGCTATACATCTCTACTCCACTTTCAGAACAAGGGATTTTGAGGGGAGAGCAATATAGACAAACCCTAAGAAAGACTGGAGGAAGAAATGCACCTTCATGGTGCAGTGGTCTTGCCAGGGCAGCTTTTCTATCTGTCAGAGCTGTCAGACTCGATGCTCCCTGCCTGTGTGGCACTGACGGCTCATTCTCAGCTCTCACCACTTGTGCTGGGGCTGGTGCTGCTGTACAGAGGACGCCTGGTTCCTGCTGCCGGTGCTGTACGCAGCCACTGCACAGCCTGCGTAGCGTCAAGAAGGTGTTTCGGTCTCCGGCGGGAAGCGCAGTTGGTTCAAGCCTGTTTGGACAAAGTAAAATGTGTTTGTTGTGAAAAGCACTTGCACAGCAAACTGTAATTACAGAGCAGTTAGGTTAATAGTGGAGCCAATGTAACAGACTCGCTCGATTTGGTTTGATCCAACAGCCCAACCTACGCACTGATAAACCAGATGAGAACATTGCCTTAACCTTCCCCTTTTGTCTTTTTGGGACTTGGTACATTCTGCTGTCTTTTCTCTTCTAAAACCTGTAGGTACCAGTTTAACGTGAAAGGAGTGTTTTTTCCCTGCCTGTCCTCAATGGTCTGACCTATGGTAAAGTCTTGTTTTCTGCCTGTTTCTAAGTTGAAGGAAACAGATTATTGCCTCATTTTCCTGCACTTTCAGTACGTGCGTTAGATTTAATGTGTAAATTAATTACTAAATTGGCTCTTATTCTTCCTTATTTTATATTTTGCTGGCTGCTCAGAGCTTTAGTATTGCTTTTCCATTAACCTTTGATAATTCAGTTCTGGCTTTACAAGCTAGCCTTGCAATACAGTCAAAAATATTTTCTCAGATGCCACAGGTACTCAGCAAAATGGCTGTTGTGCTTGCTGTGTGCCCTCATCACAGGACCCGATGTGGTGCTGCCTTCGCTGTGAGGATGGCAGGGCTGAGGAGTCCCCCTCCTTGTTGGGACTGTTCACTGTCAAGACTCAGGCTGGTGGTGGGGATGGCTGACTGTCACTGGGAAGGGTGAGGTACTCTCAAAGATGAGCAGTTAGCTACTGGTGAATGCATGGCACCATTGGGGGGGTGGTGGCACCAATTCACAACAAAACGAGAGACTTTTTTTAGCTAGAGAAGAGGGCGGAAGAAGCTGCTTTTGTCTGAGGCAGGGAGCCTTGTCTAGGCACTGGTGGAATTTGTGAACTAGGTCTGAGAGCCTCAGCCTGGGTATTTAGGTGCTGGAAGCACTGTATGATTGTGTATTGAGCAGTGGGCATACCCACCTGGAATTACACTGATGTGAGCTGCCACTTGCCCTGCAGTACTCTAGGGCAAATGGCCATACCCTCAGCTACCTCATACCTGTGAGATTACTATTGCTAAGTGTTAAGAGTCATCCCAGCCCTTAAACCTACTTTTGGGGGCGTCCCCAACTAGGCAATCAGGCTGTGACAACTCATGTTTCAAAAGCTAGTAGTGTGCCCTTAGAGCTGAACATGTAAGTCATTAAACAGCAGAGCTCAAACCTTTCAGAGGTCGCTGGTATTACTAAGGAAGGGCCACAGTCCATTTGTTTGGTGCAACAACCACCTCACTGACTGATGAACATGTGCGATATTATCATCCCATTTTGAGAGGATGTTGACTTGGATGCACCTGTTTTAACTGCTTTTATTGTCTTGAATATCACAAAATTAAAAGTGGTTTGCCTTTAGGATCGGTCATTTAACAAATTTTTGCTTCTAGAGTGACATGACAGGGCATTTTGTTTGCTTGCTTCTTTTGCTGATGGATCTGCTTTGCACATATAACAAAATATAGCTAACTGGTGGAAGAGGTGATGCTCTGCTGGCATTCTCTTTTGGAAGAGGAGCGATAGTATTTTGGATCACAAAACACAGAAGACAATTGTGAAGTAGTTGGACAGAAGTATACCCCTCAAAGTCATAGTGTGACTGATTCTTATCTGTAACAAACATGAATTTAGATGAACCTGATGGCTGAAAGCTTTCAAAAGAAGATAATTACATTTTTGTATAAAGCCTTGATAGTCTTGCTGGTGAGAGTTCTCTTGCCTGGACATTTTCCAGGAGAGGGGAAAAAATGGCAAAGTAAAAATGTGACTGCTCTGGGAAAAGATGCTTCAAGTAATAGGTGGATTCCAGATCTGCAAGCTTGCCTGCTACAGTCCGAAGAAGCAGGAATATCAGGTTAGGAAATTTAATGAAAGGACTGGCCAAACAAAGGCAGGGCCAGGGTAGTTTGCATCTGGCTAGCACTACCCTGAGGACCTGTCTGAGCATATGCAGTTAAGCAATTTATGTAAAAAATACAGTAGGCGTATGCAATTCTTTCTTGGCAAATGTTTTTTAATTAAAAGTTCAAAAAAATATTTTAGGGGTGTTTTTCAGGATTGTCTTTGCAAATCTTGTACTGATGTGTCTAATGTAAGTCTCTATTAAATTAAGGGTGTTCATCTTTAAAAAAAAAAGGCAAACAAAGAAGTGGACGAGAGACAGTCAGACAGAGGCTGAAATATGCATGGTAGGATGGTAAATTTATCCCTGTTGTACTTCTCATTCTTAGTTTTTCATTCAAGTTTGATATTCACACAATGTACTTTCCCCATACTTTGCTTTGCTCTTTCTTTTGATAGTCTGTTAGCATAATCCTGCTCTTCGTTAGACATGAACTTACATCAATATTTAACTTGATAACAAAAGACCAACGCAGTTGCCCAGTGGACTTGAAACGAGTCAAAAGAGGGTTACAGGAAAACTTAAAGAAGAGTAGAAGCAGCACTCCTGGAAGCGGTGTCCTTACGCCTTCCTCTGGTGACAGAGAACTTATTCTAGGTAGTGAATGTATGGCCTGGCAAACATTTGTTCCTGGATTTCTTCTGAAATATCAAAAGGCTTTGCTGATTTTTTGAACACCTGGTACATCACTAAAGCTCTGCCTCTTTCTCGTCTGTATATGAGGTTTCTTCAGTGGTACAGAGTCAGCATGCTTATTCGGTGACTTATTAATGTATGTATGTATGGAGAGAGATGTGTCCTGTGCCTGGAGGAGAAAACATAGGGCTGGTGTTTTTTCTTTCAGGTTTGCTCCTGTTGTCTGCTCTTGCTTATTTGTCCGTCAGACGTTGTTTTCTGGCCTTTGTTCAGCCTCAAAGAGCACTATATCTGCCCTGAAAGTGTAAACTTTTAATTCCATATTCCCTCCTCCTTCCTTCATTAAGTCAGTTTAGAAGAAAATAAGGAGATAGATTTTCTATAGCTTTGGACTTCTGCAGCTACTATTGGATGTTTGGCTGTTTGGGCACTCAGCACTCCAGAAAATCCTATTTCAGGTGTTTAAAGAAATCTTTTGTTGTTTTGTTGCTCAGCTGCTTCAAGCTGTGCGTAAGCAGATAAACTAGGTGCATATTTTCCAGTGACACTAGGAATTAGTAGATTGAAATACAGATCATTCCCAGAGCCAAGGAAGTAAAATTCTAATGTTTTATATTTGCTACAGTAAGTACATGTAAGAGCTTTGAAAAACTGTAAATGTAAGACACAGATAAGTAAAACAAATCTGTCAAGAAAACAACCTGCACTATACCTTACTGTTCCATGAAACACATCAAACAGTTTTTTTGCATAAAACTGAGACTTTAACGCTAGTAAATACTCTGGTTTACTGGAAATAGACTGTTGATTTAATCATTGTGTTGGTCACCTGCTGCCTGCAGCTTTAGTGTGCCTACACCATTTCTCCTGGTGCCAAGGATCGCAGGCAGCCCATCGCTTTCTAATCATCCTTGCTGTGATGTCCATGCCAGACTACCTGAGGATCCCGAACTGCCACGCAGCTATTAAAGCGGCTGTGGAGTAGCCAGTGAGTAAGTCGTGTTATCTCCATTTTACAGATGAGGCAGCCAAGGGAGACAAAGGTAAGTTAAATGATGTGCTGAAGGTCATAGAGAAAGTTTTTGGTTCAGACAACTGTTCGTTTAGCTCCAGCTGCAAATATTCGTGATGAGGCTGTCTGTGCTGGCTATGTGAGCCTGCTACAGGTGAATGGGAAAGCTGGGGCTAGGCACAGGGAATCTCATTCTGGCTTGCAATAATACAGTTTTGTTTGTAAACACTTAGCCTGTTGTTTCACAGTCGAAAGGGGCTCGATGTAGCAAAATAACTGACCTGTGTTTTAGTCATTTAGAACCTCCATTCTCTTCCTCGGCACTTGCCCAGAGCTAGGGATGGGTGAATCTCAGCAGGCTACCCACACCCTTCTTCCCAGCTTCCAGTACCAACATGGGGTGACCTGGCTAGGAATACATTTCTGTCCCTCATTTTCTAAATTGGTTTCCTTCGGGCCTTCAAACAGCAGGAGGAAGAACACAAAGTGTGACTCCAAGGTAGTAGGTTCAACCTTTTGGCATGAGGAATATTTTATTTTATTTTGCAGTGAGATTCCACTCAGGCTGTTCGAACATTTTCTTCCCCTCTGCATTTCTTTATTATGGTTATTTTTAAATACCCTTTGATCATGCTGCCTTAGTGTTGTTTATCTCACAGAGTGTAGCCTTTTGTCTCAGAAGAGCAGGTTCACTCCCTCCCTGCCTTGACACATGCTGCTGACCGTGGCTGTGTTCTTGCTGTGCAGCAGATCTATTCATGGTTTTATGAGTGGAAAGGGCTGTTTGCCATGTGGAGCCCAGCAGGGATAATAGCATATTTTTTCCCTGAGCTATTATCCCATTGGATTACCACCTGCCTTTTTACTATTTTGCAGGCTATTTACATGGTCAGCTGATAAGTGATAGGTAAGCTTACTACTAATTGAGTTCCTTTTTTAGGAGTGCAATTTGGGATGGACAGACCACACATAAGGCACCAAGAATAATTCTCCAGGAGTATGTAGGCTCTGACTCAAGTCAGGTATCAGGCTGAACTGCAAACTCGTTGTACTGGGTAACTTCAGACAAAATATTCCCCTCCAGGGAGAAGCTCTGTACTTTATGGCAGAAGGTTTGGGAAAGATGATACAGCCTTGAATAGGGAAGGTACAGTTGGCTGCTGCTGTAGCTGAGGTTGTATATTCACTTGGCTACTCTTCCGTGTTAAAGCACTCAGTTTGCAGGAGCAGGCAGCTGTAATTTTCAGTCTTGACATTTGCAATCAAAACCTTTTTACACATTTTTTTCAAGTTCACAATCAGCTATGTTTGGTTCTCACTGCTTCCATAGAAAATTTGGAGTTGGGGAGGTACTGGTGATTGACAGGCTTCCAAAAAAAAAGTCATTATGTTAACCACAACATTAGAGGCAAACTTTAGGAGCATCTGCCAAAGACCCATCTAGCCCCAGTCTGAGTAGGAAGTTTACTCCACTCTATCAGTGTTCGCGAGAGGGCACGGAGACACCGCACGCAGACCAATATGATCGTTAAGCAGATCTCGTTTATTTACGTATCTGAGGGTACATTTATACTATTCCATTGAGCGTACATTTATACTATTCTATTTTTGTACACACTCTGTGTACATGTCATTTCTATTATGATTGGTTAGTATGCTTTGTTCACACGCCTCTATATTAGTTCTGATTGGCTTATGCTAAAAAGTTATATCTTGCAGGTGCAGCATTCTTTCTTATTTTTCAACTTCCCTACATATCTTGTTGGTCTCATAGCCAAGGCCCTTGTTCTGTATTATGATTGGTCAGTTCATTACCACCCCATTACCACCCCCTGGACATGCCTGGACATAGCTCGTTCAGTACCTCGTTCCCACCATTGTCTCGTGGGAACCCCACACCACTCCTTCAGAGCATGGTCAGCAGTGCTCCAGTGGTTAACACTGTATGATACACGATCTGTTTTTTCCTTAATAGAATTACTCACCTGAGAGCTGGAAAGCTTCACATGTTTATGCATCACATTTTTTTTTTTATACTGAGTTTTCAGGATGTCTGTTCAGAACACAAGGTGTCCTAATCCTTGTATTCAAAATTGAAACTTGAAGATGTTCAGGGTTACTCCAAATAACTCCAGGGTTGTTATCATCTTCATCAAGGAGGGTAATAACACAGAAAAGTTTATTAGAGCATATGGTAAACATTATGAATGTAGGACTTTTGCCAGTACTTGTTTGACCCAAGTCCTGTCTACTGAACAATCCAAGATCAATCTCTTTGCTCAGTTGGCCTACTGTGTAAAGCTGGTGGCTAGCAAGGAAATAGAAGAAATGTATCTAATGATTGAAGAAGATCATGGGAAGAAAAGAAGAAAAGTGGGGAAAAGAAAAAGAAAAAGAAAGAAAAAAGAAAAAAGAAAAAAGAAAAAAGAAAAAAGAAAAAGGAAAAGAGAAAGAAAATTCTGAGGGGAGAAGCATGTTGGGCATATTTCATTTAATTTCTTTTCATTTCTTTTCATTTAATTTCATTTAATTTCATTTCATTTCTTTTCCATCAGAAATGCCTCTGACAATATAACTACCAAATTAAAGAAGACAAGAAAGAAGATCAACACCTTCTTTAGTTTGAAAGTTGTTACCATATGTCTAAGCAGCATTTCATTTCTAGATACCATTTTCATTGTACTGACATCACTAACATTTTTAATCTAATTAACACAAAATAGATATGACAGGAAAATGAGAAAAAGCATATTGAGTTGCCATGTACAAGCTCCTTTTTAAATGGAGACATATTCTTTCCAACTTATCCTATGAGCAACTACTTTCACCACCATCACAGGAGAGGATGGCGTAAAACTTTGATTCTGTCGGCATCAGTAGGGGCTTTGCCATGAGCTCTAATGGTAGAAGGTTTCCCTTCCCAGTCCCAGATTTACTGCCCCTCCTAATATCTCTTATTTGTGTCATGTTCTAATATGAGATGTTGTTCTCTGAGGTCATTCACCATAATTCTCAATGTTGTGGTCTCCAGTCCTTGGAAATAAAATTAATTTTGCACCCCCTGTTCACACCACATGCCCCTTTGCCCCGCCCCACCCCAGATGTATCAACCCTTAGCAAAAGCTTGTTCCTCTGAATTTTAAACATGTGTCTCCTTGTTTGGCCTTTTGTGTCATTGAGAATTGTGCACCAGTTCTGACAATGCTTCTCTTTTTATGCCTTGATTAGTGGTGGTGTAATTAACAACAGTGACAGATACCTCTCTGTGATTAGTTACAGAGTTATCAGCCCTTGAAGTGAATGGGGTAACTTACACCTCAGAACCAGTGTTTTAGGCTCTCTGCAGATTCAGGCAGACATCTTCAGAAATGCTTTATTCAAGTAATATTTCAAAGATTGTTCTTACAATCTAACCACTTGCTTAGAAAAACAAGTGAACACAAAGGGTGCTAAAAGCCAACTCAACTATCATAAATGAAAAAAAAAAAAAGAAGGGGGGATAAAGTGGAAGTTTAGTGATCAAATCAGATTCTTGCTGGAAATGCACACTTTGTGAAAGTCTGATTTATGAGCTATAAGTATGAATGAAATAAAGATAGAACATAACTACATAACGACCTAATGCAGTGTCTCTGAGACCAAGAGAAAACAATTAAGTGTTGTTGCATTAATAAGAGTTGGAAAAAAAGTACTGTAAGTAGTAGAATTGAAATGACTACCATAAAACAGCTCCAATTAGCAGTTGCAATGAACATGCTGGACAATTTTCTGTCCTTATCTTTTAATTGTTCTTTTAACCTTTGCATCCTTTCCTTTTTGCTTTGAGAGAAACAATATAAAACATTTGTTTTCAGGATTTTGAAGAGAGCTATTATTCATTTATCCTTAAAAGAGGTGTCAGTACTTTGCACAATGAGGGCTTGCTCACTTGCAGAAAAATTCTAGTCCTGCTGAACTGTGAGACTTATCACTGTTTCATATAAAAAATTAGAGCTTGTTTTAGTCCTCAAATGTCCCTACTAAAACACAAATAACCCTGTTGACATTGGAGAGGTGATCATCTCATTAATATTCAAATAAATCATCTAGCCTTTTGGGATTCCTGCACACACAGTCTTTCTACATTCTGTTTTGGGACTCTATTGTAAATCGCGCTCCATTTTTGGGTCTTGCTGAGGTTGAAAGTTGTGTTGTAGTCAACAGGAAATCCCTCTCCACTGTCACCTAGGACCAAGATATGGCTGAGAATCACCTAAAAGTTCTATCTTGTGTGCAAATAAATATTCAACAGGAGCTCAAAACCACAGTAAAATATTTTGTCACCTGGGCCTTTCTTCTTTGGCTCAGATTTCTGCCAGTCGCTGTCCCAGCTGCCTCATGCCTTGCTGTCTCCTACTCCCTCTGCAGATCTTAAGCATAATGATGCCAAAAGGGTTTAGAGCAAATTCATCCTGTTTGAGGTCTCCTGGCCTTACTGCTAACGCTCTGCATACTTGTTTCTCTTCAGATAGTGTTAATCGAAGACTGCAGCATTCTCATGCTGAGTGAGAGAAGGAAAATTCAAATCGATGATCAATTCTCTCTTGCATTTTTAAGAATGACTACATTATTATTCTCTGCCCCTTGAAATCTGGCTGCTTTTTCAGTATGATGGCAGGTCTAGGATTCAATTTCAGCTTGCTTGCTTTAATAATTGAGCAATTTTCAGTGTAGCCTTTTCACCAGAGAGCTGTGCATGTTGCCATAGAACTTCTGCTCCTGGAAGAGAAGTCTTTGGCTGTGCCAGACAACGAAGGTGCAAGAGATAGCAGGAGATGGGTAGCCTCCAGAGAAATACCACACTGTCAAAATTTGGCAATGGTTAGTTTTGATCCTGGCATGAGTCCTTTGTTAGTGGAATTCAGTAAAAATTTTTCATCTATCCTGATCTTCTAGATAGAAAAAAGGTGAAGGAATATTTGTTAGATTGAAGACTCTTAAAATATTTAGGCTGTTTTGGCTCCTCTCGAGTGCAGCTCTGCAATGAGAAGCTTGGTTGCCTTCTCCTTGTTAGAGAAACTTCTGGGGCTTGGCAACTTCATTTTCACTGCTCTGTCTCTTTCATTTCCCTGGGATGTGAACATGAGGGGCCAAGGGTACACACTATCTGCCAGGAAACTTTTTTGGAGGGGGGAAAGAGAGGGCGATCTGTGGATCTGCGAGAGTTGGCTGGTTAAAGGCCCACCCAAAAGTTTTAGTAAAAAAAATCATAGTCAACTAATTCAAAGGTACATAGCAAATAGATAAAGCAACACAAAGTTTGCTCACGTAGATCTTAGCAGCCATTCCCCTATCCTCTTAGTCTGTGTGCATGCAGTCCACTTAGTGTGGGTCCTGCACTCCTCTTGCAGAAGAAGGGGTGGCACTGCGGCATGCTGTTCGTGTCCTTTGGCCAGCAATCCTCCTTCAACGTCTGTTGCCCACACAAAGACTGAAAAAGCATTTTAGATGTTAGCAGACAAATTAAGATATGTATGACATGTTAGGTGTCTCCCTCATTCACCAGTATTTATCACCCCGATTTATCTAACATTGCCATGACTGAAACTTCCAAGGGTATTTTGAAAGACAGAAGTGTCTCTATGTAACAATTACAGAACGAAGACAGCCTCACTTCCCAGGATTTAGAAGTACTTCTTACTGATCTTCTCTCTTGTCAATAGTGTGTGAAATGGCAAACTCTTCTTTCAGACTGCAAACTTTCTGGAGAGACATTTTGTTCTGGGTTTGTTTACATGGTGCCCAGAACAATTGTATTCTCAGTTGTGACTGAAGCTCCTCGGTACTATGATGCTATCCTTAACGAACAACACTCTGCGTTTCTTATGATAGAGTGAGTAAAGGTACATCTGTATATATCTGCAAAAAGAAGTCATACTCTGCATGATGTGAGCACTGCAGACAACTTTTAATCCTTGGTTCTGTGTGCTTGTCATTTTATAACCCCTTCTTCAAATAGTACATTAGTTTAATATCAGCTAGTTACTGAGCCCAGTACATTTTTTTTTCCCAAGAAAAAGGTGTGGGTTTGTTGTTTTTTTTTTTAATACGACAAAGGAAACTGTGCAGAACAAAAGGGCACACTTCATTGCATCAAAGGAGACTCCATCTTTGCCACCAGAGTGGCGGCTCCAACTATGCTGAAGCAGTTGCATGCCATAAGAAAAAGAAAAGGAAAATCTCATCAGTGACAGATGTACAGGGATGATTTTTCACTCATTGGAGAGACTGTCATAACTCACAGTCCTAAGAGAGTGTCTGTTTCTCACTGTCACTGGTGAGATAAGCTATATTTAATGCTGCCGCATCAAAGCTGCCAATTTTACATTTGCATTTAGCAGTACAGTTACAAATTAAATACACCGCCTGCCTGGTTTTGGTTTGCAGAGGGTAAAGTGATGTAATTACATTAGAGGGGGAAAAGGGCTTACTTAAAAAAAGTTTCATAGTGCACGGTTTGACATTTTAGGAACACTGGACAGGTACAGATTTAAATTATGTGAATTTATATATTATCAGCAATGCTACATTAAAAAATATGCATGAGCGTATTGAGGTCAGACTTCTTATTCTGCAAATTACTATAGAGTATTCTTGGAGAGCTCAGTGCTAAATATAAAAGAAAATCAACGTCTAGTCTGCTATAACTAGTATAGAAAAAAAGAATTTTCGTTATCAGCAATGGAGATGAGATATATATTTGCAACTGTAAGCAATGGTGCAGTACAATTAGAATGAGAATATAGTGGTTGATTATCTGTTTGTTTTAATGAGGTAAAATGCATCAAGTTCCTTTCAGGTGGTGGACTATATAACAATCTACTGATCAGGATTAAGCATCACTTCTTATTTTCTTTAAAAGGCTAGCAAAGTAATTGAAAAGCACTGGATAGAGTCTGTTGTACTCAGACAGCATAAATCTAAAGTAAGGGAGACAAATATACAATGGTTACACTTCTTCACTATCCATGTGTCCTACGCCTGAACTATTTATTAACTGAAATGTGAATGGACAATGAAGGGCCAATTTATATGTTACACCAAGAGATGTATTATAACTGCCTTAAGCATTGATTTCCTTCCTTTGCCTATTCTTGATTGGGATATACACACATAGAACAGCAATAATGTGGGGTTTCCTTATCAGATCTTGGATATTTCCCCAGACTGTCTGCAACCATTAACCTTGCATATTATCTGACTTTAGTGATTAGTACAAGGCACATAAAACCATATTGATGGCCAGCCTTGGGTTAGAATGGCGAGCTGAATTATTGGAGGTTAGATTTTGCTGACTTTGTGATACAAATGATAGTATTATGCTAGTCCTGTGAAATTGCTAATTTGTCATTTCTTTCATGGTATAGTCAATGATGTGGTACTAATGAATGAGGCACATAATGGTGTGATACCGAACTGTAGCTTCTTGCTGATGACTTCTGAGCCTGTATTAAGAGCGAGAGAATGTCAAGACTCTCTTTGTTCACTAGTTCTTGCATTTCTGTGCCCTGCTGCTAGATGATCAGAAACAGTGCTTGTAATTAATGCTAAAGCTATTGCAGTTTGTTTTGTAAGCCTAACTTTGTTCTGTTGTGCTCATTACTTTTATGAGGCGCTTTTGTAGGATTCTGTCACTTCTTTGCTCTTGCAGCTCTGCTGTGAGATGTGTGTGCTGCATCTGCAGCGAACGTCAGCAAATAAAGTCCTCCAGCATCTTACAGTTGCTGCTGTTCTGAGATCCCCTCAAGAAGGTTTTTTCAGAGTACATCTCAGAGACTGTCCAACAAAGTGGGCCACCAAAAGGATTTGGAAGATAAACTGGAGTGGATGACCCGCGGTCAGTGTTTGAAGCACTTCTTTTTGTCTACTGTTATATTTTTGCTTAAGTGATTGTGCAGGGAGATCTAACTGGACCAGGTTAACACATTGCAGTGGTCAATCAAAATGCTTCTTAACCTTATGATTAATTTGGAGGTTTCTTTTATCTTTTTTTTAAAATCCCTTTTTTCTTATTCTTTATTGATTTTATTAGGAAGAATGAGACTCGAGGGATGAAGGAAAAAAAAAGCCAAAAAAAAAGGGACTAAATCTTTTCTTTTGATCGATAAAACAGAGTTCATGATTGTTCACAGGTATAATTTCACCTTGCATTATTGAATACTTTTTAGTGTTTCTCCCAGAAGGCATTAAACAAATACAAGTATACATATCTGCTTTCCACCTGGCATCAGGAAGCAGCTGGGCCAGATCTTTAGTTTACTTATGCAACGGTGGACCTCCCTAGCAGCCTGAAGTGGGGCAAGTTCTCCTGCAGCAAGGGCTTTGGGGGAGCACCAGCTCAGGCACTGCTCCCCTCAGGAGCATTATTGTCGTCACATGCCATCTGATGTAGTACCTGAACCTCTAGCTTTGGAAAATAAAGTAAATAAGACAGAAAGATGAATACAGACTAAGAAATAGTATTTATTATGAGAAAAATGAAAAATAATCATGGTTGGTTGAGAAGTCTGAAAAACAGGCCCAAGTGGATTTTGAAGACTTGAAAACCAAAAGATGTGTATGGTAGAGAGAGAACCTAGAGTTTACACTATTATAAAAATAAAAAGTTCTGTTTCATGCTAATTGGATGCTTGTTGTAGGCTTTGTTGATGAATTTACAGATTTGGAGTCCTAGAGTCTGATTTACTGCTGTATGGTTTGGTCTGATGTTAGTGTGATACCACTGAGCTCCAAATAATGGACCTCAGGCACAAGCTCTTGAAATTCCTTCCTTAACTGGTCTCAGCAGTTTAATCTTGAGAAAATCACTTTGGAAATCAGCTTTCTAGCCTTCTTACATGTAAAATGGGAATAGCAACATTTGTTTACATCTGAAAAGTGTTTCTCAGTTTTATATAAGAATGAATTAAGTGTCTGGCTGTTAGCGAATAGTGCCTATTTACCCCATCATATTTACCCCATCAAATTTAAAGTGGCAGAAATACATACTGCCCAAATGAAAGAGTCAAAGTCCCAATTAATATGATATGCTTAGATTTAACTAGAAGCCCCTTCAATCTTCTTAGGCTTATAATTCTGTTCTCTGGCTCTTTACCATGTGCAGCTATAGTGCTGTAATGAACTTTCACTGGTGCCGAAGTTGTTACATTTATTAAAATCACATCAGTATAAATAGTCTTCTTTTGTAACAAACCGTGTATTTATTGCATTAGTTTTCAAGTCAGTAGTCACACTATTCTAAAACGTATTATTAACATGTCTGTGAGTTTGGAGTGATGTCCTCCTCCTGCTGCTGAAGAACTCAAGCTCTGATAGTGACATACTTGCAAATTGCTGTTCTGCTTGAAGCCTTTTAACAGAAGATAGGAAGGCTGCTCTTTTTCAGATCCAGGTTGTCTCAGTGTACAAGTAATTTTGTGTTGGTTTTAGGAGAACAGTTTACTCGAGAGCTCAAGTCTTCATGAATTAACAAATTGTCCCACCAGAATAACTCAGAAGCAAATCAGTAGCTTCTTTCCAGATCTTTATTCATTTGTGGAATGTGGGGTGCACTAGCTTTTCTGTTAGATGCAGTGTTTCAACAAAATTAACCAGCAAATACTGTAAAAAGGGGAATGGTTAGGTCCCACCAATGCAGAAGCTAATGGCTTTATGAACCATAGGAATAGCAGGGTTTGGAGAGAGACAATAGGGATGGCACATGCCGTTTCTGCATTGTGAAGGATTCCTGCAGGGCTATTTGCCATGGGCTTAGGCAGTGCAATTTAGCAAATGAATCAATGAACAGGGAAGCTCTTGCTATTCCTAGTTCTGTCCCCAAGCAAAGCTATGATTTTCTTTTTGTCTTTAGAATTTAAGCTTTGTGAATGATCTTTTGTAATATGTTTGCACAAAGCCAAGAATAAAAAGGGTTGAAATCAAGTAGATACACTTATTTTCTTCTATTAGTGTTGTTACAGCTAAGGAAGCAGATAAGAGAAGTCTTGTAGACAGAGACAATATCTCTTAGTTGGAACAACCAGTATAACTGCAAAAAGCTCTTGGGCAAACAAACCCATCTTTAGCTCTGGAACAGGAGATGCACACCTCAAATCTAAACAAAAAATGCATCTTACTGGAATTAATGATTTCTGGTATCTAGGGACACTGTGAACTTTATTTTATAGTTGCGTTTTGAAGACATTTTTGCAGGTCTCCACTGAAGAGCAGGATTAGATATCAGAGATGGAGTGATTGGTGAATACCTGGGTCTTTAATTGATTCATATGGATGTGTGAGCTCACTCTAGGTCACGGCATTTGTTAAGTTTTGCCTACTCAGTTTCTGTGAGATCTTTGTATGAAGTATTCTATGTGCTGAGAAGTATTGGGATCCAAGGATTTTAATTGTTTTATCTATTCTGATGTTACATAGAAGTATTGGCAAACTTCCTGCTTATTAGTCAGACCAGACACAGTCTAGATCCATACAGTACTTTTTCGACTATACAAACTTTCATCTGTTTTTAGTGTAATGAAATGAGGAGGTTAATTGAAAGCTAGGAAAATTTGTGTTGGGAATATGTCTTTGAAGGTAGGATCTCCTTTCAGAACAGTTTGCAACTTCTTAATAACAATTTGCAACCTTAATGATTTTAATGACCACCTGAAGACTGGTGGTATGTGCTGTTGAGGGATGTGCAAACAGTGAGATGTTTGGGTTTTTTTCATAAGGTGTTCTTATATGGTAACTGGGTACTTTCTGCAGCTGTGTGCTATGGATGTATGAATCTTAGGTGTGTTTATTTTTTGATAAATTAAACAGTACATTGAATCAAATAGAGATAAAGAAGTTATTTAGTTTTCTAGTCCACCTCACAACAGCTGCAACACTTTAACAACACTTTCAGAAGAACTTTACTCAGTTTTCTTTAATTCAGGTTCTACTGGTTTCAGAGGTTTTTTTAATGGTGTTTTGGGGGTTTGTTGGTTGTTTTGTTTTGTTTTGTTTTTTTAATTCTTGGTAATTAGCAGATGTTTCCTGCTCTCTGTCTTGCTGCTCTGGTTAGAAATGGGTATTGCAGAGGTTTAACCCAGTGCTCAATGTTTTACCTGAGCAGCATCTGAAACAGGTTGAAAGGGTATCTGCTGGGGTCAGGGGTCCAACCATCCTTTTTGACTATTAGCAGGGTGGCACCCATCAATGCTAAAAGTGCTGAGAGGTCTGCCCTGCCTCTCCATGGATCAAGAGGAGCAGGAGCTGAACTCTTTGAAGACCTATACTTGCCATTTCAAGACTAATTCCCATGTTGCTGGACCCCAGCAAAGCAAAACCAAGTCTCATGCTGACTATCATCATCATCAACTGTAGTCTGGCAAACACATAATCTGTACACTATCTCCCTCCTCTTGGGCATAAACTGCAAAGGTTCATCTCTAAAAGTAGCTGAGAAGGCAGCTGTGTCTCTCACCAGATCTGTTCATTCAGACTCTACACATATTGCTGATGGGGCTTTCTGGTGTGATGGTAGAGGATCTATAGAAACTTGACTTGTTAACAGTTTGTTTGGATCAAGAAAGGATATTTTTGACCTGAAACCCTGTACATTACATGTTTAACTGATAAAAGAACTGCCATTGTTGCTACAAAATGTCTGTTTCGTTTGCATTAAAATATAAAACATTTCTGTTGAAGGAAAATACAGCACCATAAATAATTAAAACTATTCCAATTGATTTTTTGGTCAATTTTAATCTGACCTTAAATCACAATGATCAGCTCTTTTATTTATTTTTTTAATTACTGATTATTTAGAGAGATTACTCTAAGCAATTACTAGTTAATATCCTTAATAGCCAGTTTTACATGTAGTTCACTGCTATGTTGCCACTGGCCCTGCTTGAGAAATATAATACACTGAATATCAGATCACATCCTGTATGTCCCCAGTATTAAAGAGAACAAAATGAAAGTAATATGAATTTCACTGATAAGGACCACTTTTGCTGTGATTATAGTTCTATCAAAATGTACCAGTCTAATATTAAGCGCAGATTTACATATCTCTGAAATAATACAATTATATATAAGAAACCTTGCTTTAGCGATTAAGACAATGAGATCTGCCCCATGGTATCATGGGGAGAAGTCCACTTTTTTTGATCTGGACAGGTTTTTTTTCTTCTTGATATTATTGAAGCTATATGAGGCAACGAACTTTTTTTTAATATATTTTCTGGACAGTTATGATTGTTCTGTCAGTGATACTTGGGTTACATATTAAATGACCTTGTGGAGGTTCCTGTTTTATTGTACTCAACCATTTAGCAACAACTAGATGGTGTATTTGTGCCTCACAGTTAGTTGTTTCACTGAGATTAAGGAACTATGGACCTTCTATATGTGCTATTATTTATTGAACCGTGTTTGAAGAAATTTGTCTACTGCTTTTCATTGATGGGAGTTTCTGGCTAACAGCACTTTAAATAAGTGGAAAATGCTCAGTTATCACCCAATGTGAACAGGATCAATAATAGTTTAGTAGTGTCTGATAATTGCAGAGGCTGTTATACACAAGAGGTTGCATCTTCTTGAGTGACTCTTATCAATCTATTGTCCATCATCATCTGATAATCAGACTGAAAATATAGTGGGGAATTATCACTTCTTGAATCAAGCTTGTGAAAAACATTTGAAATAATAGTAAAAAAATTCTCATTGTTCCACCCAGCAGGGAGAAAAATTCAGTATCTCGGTGACCATAGTGAAAAAGGGACACAAAAAAAAATATCCAATGTGCACTTGCTAAGTAGAAAAATGTGTATAGCACAGTGTTATAAGGGAAAAATATTTGGAGAGTGTATTTGCAATTATATTCTGAGGGAGTCATGACCCTTTGTACCTCTCAGGACTATGCCGGTGACTTGAAAGGAAACCATAGGACACACATGGCAGGAAAGATATGCCAGAGTGCAGCAGAGTGCAGCTCTTGTTGCTTCGCTCCTGAGGGCAGCAGCATCTTCGCTTCACAGCACAAACACCCTAACGCTGTGACAGTGTGCAGCTTTGACTGCTCCCTCCTGCTCTTGGAAGAAATGTTGCTCTTGGACATACTGAGTTCACTTACAAAGACAGAAGTATTTATCTCCCCATCTCCCCGCCTCTTTCCATGCCAGTAGGAGTGGCTTTTTTTAATGATAATCTCGTCATCTTCCTGCTTATGCTTCTCTCTCCATTTTCCTTTCCCTTTTTTAATTTATCTTTTATCTTTTTTGCTTTCGCTAGCATGTACAGCCTGGCTATCTTAGGTTTCATGGCCTTTCTTCTCTGCTAACAACAGACACAATTGCCAGAAGTCTGTCTGCGCATAGGTTTTCATATTGCCAGGCTCAGTTATGTAAGAGAATTCTTTGGCTCTTTCTACATATTTGTTCTAGGAATTAAGAAAATAAATTTTTTAAAAAAGCAGTGAAATGATATGTGCCTCTCTAGACCACTGTCTCTACCAGTGTAGTCTTTTGTGAAAAGACCTTGACGGTTTGTGTGCATTCTACCAGTAACAACATCATGTTTTCTTTGGGATCAGTTTCTGGCTTTGGTGTCTATTGTTTGGCACCTGTTTGGCAGACATGTGTGTTGGGGGAAGAGAGAAGCACAACCTAGCACTCTTTTCTCTTGCCGTTGTACGTTTAATTGCTGATTATTGAGTAGTTCAGGTTGGAAGAGACCTGCTCAAAGCAGGTTCAGTTTCTTTAGAATTTTTCAGGGACTGGTACAGGCAAGTCAAGTTTTGGATATCTGCAACAATATCCACCATCTCTCTGGGTTCCTGTTCCAGCGTTTGATCACCCTCATAATAAAAAAAAAGATTTCCTAATCCACAGGAAATCAGGAAGTCCCATATTCCAACTTGTGTCTGTTCCCTCTTGACTTATCGTTGTGCACCTTTCAGAAGACTCTGGCTCCATCTTTTCTACATCCTCCCATTAGGCAGTTGTAGATGGCAATAAGGCCTCGCCTTATCTTTGTCATCTTAAAGTTGAGCAAACCTGCTCTTTTGGTCTCTCCTTGTACATCATGTGCTCCAGCCCACTGACTATGTTGGTGGCTCTGTGCTGGAATTGCTCCAGTTATGTCAATAACCGGAGAGCCCAAAACTGGACACAGTGCTCCAAGTGTGGTCTCAGTAGTGCTGAGTAGAAGGGACAGAACACCACCCTTGACCTATGGGTTGTGCTTTTGCTCATGTAGCCCAGTATTTGGTTGTTCTTCGCTGCACATACTAATGACTCAAGTTCCAAATGAACATACTATGATGTGAGGGCATAAATTGTGTTTAATTATAGATAGTTTTTGGCACCAGTTGTGTTTTTGAGAACTTTCCAAAAAAATTCTATCAAGTCATGTATTCATTCATGTATTCATTACATTCATACAAGTACTCTATTAGAGTATCTCAATTTACATCTTATTGAATAATTTCTGCAATAGTTTTATGTGCCAGTTTTGGCTGGGATAGAGTTAATTTTCTTCATAGTAGCTAGTATTGGGCTATGTTTTGGGTTTGTGCTGGAAACAGTGCTGATAATACAGGGATGTTTTAGTTACTGCTGAGCAGTGCTTACACAGAGTCAAGGCCTTTTCTGCTCCTCACAGTGCACCGCCAGTGGGTAGGCTGGGAGTATGTAATAAATTGGGAGGGAACACAGCTGGGACAGCTGACCCCAACTGACCAAAGGGATATCTCATACCATATGATGTCATGCTCAGCAATAAAACTAGGGTGGAGGTTGGCAGGGGTGTCACTGCTTGGGGACTGGCTGGGCATCGGTCAGTTGGTGGTGAGAATTGTTTTCATTTGTGTCACTTGTCTTTCTTGGGTTTTATTTCTCTCTCTTTGTTATTTTCCTTTTCATTACAAATTATTATTACTGTTATAGTTATTATTATGTTTTATTTTGAATATTTTCATTATTATTTTATTTCAATTATTAAACTGTTTTTATCTCAACCCATGAGTTTTCTCACTTTTACCCTTCCGATTCTCTTCCCTCATCCCACCGCGGGTGGGAGTAAGCGAGGGACTGTGTGGTGCTTAGTTGCCAGCAGGGGTTAAACCACAACATTTTAAGTAATATTTAAGCTAAAGTCTTCAGCTAACCTAGCTGTACTGTCTTTAATAATCTCTTTTATCTTCTTTTGAATGAAAACTCATTTTCTGACATATGGCTTGCGATCTGAAGAATTAAATGCAGTATTTCTGTACGTTGGCATGCATATACTTTCTTCCTTTCCACTTATTTCAAAGGCAGTTTCAGACTTGAGTGTGGTGTGCTGTGTAGTACATATCTCCTGGACTATTCAGAATGGAGTGAAATTACAACAGCTATAATTCCCTGAGAAAACACTTTTGACTGAGCAAATAGGAAACTTAACTGGCGGGTGCTTTTGCAGTCCTGTAGTCCTCTGCTAGGTGATTCGAGCACAATCAAATTACTCTTTTGAAACGAAGCAAAATTTACTGATAGCGAAAGTATAGTTACTTTGAAATATTAATCTCTTGTATGTACCTGCAGGACTTCCTCTCTGTAAGGTTATCGCCTTTTTCTCCGTATGTCACTGAGTGAGGATTTACAAATAACTAACAAAAGTCTTCCAGATTTAAAAAACATCCCTATTCTACATCAGGACGAACCCAACCCCCCACACACTGTTTCTAGGTGAAAAGGGGACAACAAGTGATTCCTGATCAAATCCAGAAAAGGAATATCACTGAAGATATTGGGGAATTGGTTTCAGCCTCCTGTTCTGCTATACTTCTTATTCCTTTACATACTTCTTGATGCCCTTACGTATAACACTGTAGGCTGCTGCTGGGTGTGTTGTCATGTCCTGTGCTGGAGATGACACCCTCCTCCTGCCTGCTCCTAGGCACAGGACTTGAAAAGGAAGATGAGCACATTAAAGGCAGTGACCTAACTACTAGGCCATGGTTTATGTCTTCTTCTAAAACACCTTGGACCTGAAAGATCATCCTAATGCAAATTTCCACTACATCATTGACATTATTCTTGCAGTATGGTTCATCTGGTTTTTGTCCTTACAGTTCTTTTGAATCAGCTTCTCTGACCAAAAAAATAAAAAAGTGAAACAGCTGAAACATTCCTGACTACCTATATTTACAAAATTTTTCTAATTGGCTTTGTAGAGAGCTTTTTGTTCTCTTAAGGTGAAATAAAACCTCAGATAAAACAGAAATTAAATAAGTTTTATTTCCATAAAAACTATATCCTCTGTCTCCATCAACTACAACTTTGTGGACCATATATGGTATTTTTACCTACAGCCCATTTAGTAGGTAAAGGCTGAAAGGCAATGTATGACAAATTTTTAGACCTAGCCTTGAAAGCTGACCTGCTTGAGCTTGGCTCGTACCTTTGGAGGACTAAGTCCACAAGGACATTTGTTACTTCTGTATTCACAGCACTCCCCCTTTCTTTCTGAGCTCTAGTTGGCTACACTCTCAGAAAGGAATAGATGGTGCTCTGTCTTCTCAAATTGATAAACAGAGCTCTGGCTTCCAAAATGGAGGATTTGTATATGACTGCAAGAAAAGCAAAGGAAAGAGCTTATTACTGAAATAGTAGTCATAAGAATTTTTTCCTGTACCATCCTGGAGTTTTACCTGGTTTGCTGCTTCCCTTTTCTATGCACACAGAGCTGTATAAGAAAGCAGCTCCCTTCACACCTTGAAGCGAAACAGGTTAAATATTGCAACATAATATGTGTGGTACACACTGAAAATGACTTGCAGATGATGATGCTAAGACCCGTGAGACTTTTATACTTCAACCCAAACCTATGCATTTTGTTTAACTCAGAAAATTCAGCCCTTAAAAATCAAAATGGCATGGAAGAGTATTCTTATCTCATCTCAGACAATCCCCTTAACTTTGTAAACTTAAAGATGAAAGAATATTAATAATGAATGAATATGTGGCATATTTATGAGAAGCTTTGTCACTTCTCTCCATGGAGTAAGGAGTGAAGGACAGCTAGGCTTTAATTTGGCTGCCTCAGGTAAGTGCCCAAAGTTAAGGCAGGATGACTTTGGATTCCAGCTTCTAACCAAAATAAAGACAAAATTCAGCTGACTGGGAAACGGAAAAGTATTTGGTTGAGGAAGGTGGGATTTAATTTCCATTCTCAGTTATTTAGTTTAATTTGTACTTCCCTTGAAGAAAATGAAAGTTGCCACTCTTTATATTAAGATTTAATGATGTTTTGCAAATTCTTAGTAAAATGTAATAGGCTTAAGGCAGTAGTACTTGCTACAGACGAATTCCAAAGTGATAAGCTTTTTAGGTGGAAGCTTTTTCAGGTGATTGGCATTCAAAGCAGTCAATTATTAAGTCACCTTCTAATCTCCAGCTTTCTGTAAATCAACTCTAAAAAGAAACCGAGTGAGATGCTTGTCTGCAGCACTCAAGCTCCCATTACATTATATAAAAGCAGTGTCAGTCTCTCCTGTTTGACTGAGAAACATTCCAAACTGACAAGTGTGGGTCTCCATTCATGTAGATAACTTGGTTGTGGACAGACCAGTTAAGTACCCGTTTTACTCAGTCTCTTTTTATCTTGAAATTAATTTTCCTCTGGTGCCTACTGATTACAATAAGCTTTTGTTTTTCCTATGCAGCTGTTTGCTTTGGCATGGAGGTGGGAAGAAGTTCCTTCTGGAGCCAGTCTCTGCTCATCCCAGAGCTGCAGAGCAGTATCAGGCTTATCTTCTCCTGTTTCCCAAGCTAGGGCTGCCAGTGTGCCCAACGCAAGGTGTTGGACAGCCTGAGCATAAATAGAGGGTTTCAGCAGATCCATGCAGCAAGCTGTCTTCAAGCTCTCGACCAGCCCTTTCTACCCTCTTTATCCTCCAAAGTGGTGACAGCCTGATATCCAATATCCAGAAAGTCAGTGGAAGTCATGCTCTTCTATTTTAAATCTAGATAAGTGGGTGTCAATATATGATCTTACAGCCTGCCAGTCCTCTGGGATAAGCTAAAATCTAAGAGCATTGTAATGTTTTCCACAGCCCCTGTCTGTAGGGCAGAATAGGCCATGCAAGTGAATCCAAGACCCCTCTGAGTTAATAGCTCCCTTTTTAAGACAGGGAGGAGTTCACAGAGGATAGAAAACAATATAAAAATGCATCTAAAACTGGAACTGGGTAATGGCTTTGGTGCTAAAGGGCTGAGGAGAAACAGCAAATGCTCTCAAGGATTGGGGTTCAATTCCTGGTTTTAACAGTTCAGCCAGGAGTCATGAAAGCAGCAAATGGTGATTTTACAGTTATTATTACTTTAAGAAAAGGTATTTGTCCCCTCCACCCCCCACTTTTTGTTTAGAAATGGGAAGCTCCTTTAAGAGAGGTGATGCACAACAGGATGGTAGGTGCCATCCGAGTGTGTTATAGGCTTATCCTCAGCCTGTAACAAAACTTTTCTTTCAAAAGTCACGATCTCAAGTAAAGGTTTTAATGGAAGGTTCTTTAGGTAAATTTATAGGTATTTATCAGTGAACATAAAATTAGTATATTTAATTGACTTATCCTTTCAACAACTCTAATGCCCACTTTTAGAATCTAATCACCTGAGATACGAGATGTCACTAATTTATTTTACCTGGTCTAAGGTCCAGGGTGGTTTTGTGTTGTTTTGTTTTGTTTTGCTTTGCTTTGCTTGACTTTGTTCTTAGCATTTGGAAAGATATGAAACTGCCTTTTACATCCTTTACATGACTATTAGATACCACTCATTTAAAAGAGTGTTACTGCTGCATCAGGCCCTGTCTTCTAGAGTTGTATGAAAGTACACTGGAGCACTGCTCCCTTACTTGAGACATTTTTGACAGAAAGTATAGTTGAAGTATCTATCTAACCATACTCCAAGATGGTACTGAAGACTGTCATTTCCTAGGCACCGTTCATCATCCAGCTTGACATCTGCTGAGACAGTTTCCTTGCAGTTGCATTTAGTATTCTAGTCCATTTATTTATCTATAATCCTGGCTGCTCAACAAATCGTAAGATCAGAGAGATGTGATATGGGATCTCCCCGTAAAACACCTGTATTATGAAGTTAAATGTGTCCTTATGTTAGGTTCCACTGCACCTAAAGCACTGTGTAGCATTTAGGGCTCACAAAAAGCATTGAAGTCATTTATGTTTTTTGCAAGCAGACCTGTTCAGAACAGAATTGGGTCTGAGTATATCTCTTATTGCTCTTAGAATTCAACTGATTTGCAGGGGAGACATGACCAATTCAGCTGTGTAAATCTCTCAAACATCCATAGGTTAAAAAATTCAAGAAAAACATATTCTGTTTTGTCACCCATTATTCCATTGATATATAAAATAACATACCTTTGTGAGGTAGGTGCATACATTAATGGGAGCTTTAACTGTTGATTTCTCTGTTTCTGTCACCATTATAATATTACTTAATCACAGCTTTTTGTGTCTAATTTACCCAAGAGTATTTTTAATAGAAGCATAAAAGAAGTTCAATGCTGGGTATGAAAAGAAAAGGAATTGGAGTCCAGTCTCTTTGGCAAATATTCCATAACAAGGTAATTCTTTAAAGGCATATCGCATAGCTCTGAGAGAACAAAACAAATGCTTCAGAGTAATACTGATCTTTCAGATAAATACACAACTATATTATATTATTTACATTAGAAGATGTTAATTTACAGAGGAAAATATTTGAAGCATTCCCAAGGAATAAGGGTAGATCTATCTTACTGGAGAGACCTTTAACAAGCCTATGCTCTCCCCTGTTAAATAATAAATTGAAAATAATATTTATGTGTTAGAGCTTTTCTGATATGTTTGGGAGTCTTTCTTACAAATTATTAATAAAATTAACTGCTGCTCATTCTTATGCAAGCTATGAAGTTTTTACACACCAATATATCAAGGCTTTTCATGTGTCAGCATACTAATACATGTATATCTTTAACATTTATGAGACGTAAATGAACACATCTAAGGACAAACAGGTAACTGATTAAAAGAAAAGTTAAAAAAGTAAAGCGAATCATTAGGAACATGTCTATTTTTGGTTTTGTGAAATAAAAACTATGAATATCCCATTAATGCACCATGTGGGAAGAATTTGCTTGCTAGAGAATTTATTAAGATAAAGCTTTTATTTTCACAGAGTAGACAAATTATTTTAGATATACAAAGGACACAAAGTGGTGGGAACTGAGGTGAGCTTGTCTTCTTTTTCCTGGAATACAGTGCAGTGGGCAAGTGAGTGGACTGTGCTGGGTCTTCCCAACGCAATCCAAAAACCTTTATTCAGTTGATTCCTTCCTTTAATATAAGTGAAGACTTTTATGTGAGTGAAGACTGTAGGACTGCCTTCCCACTGACAGCATCATCTGGAAGCGAGCTCTAATTTTGGCTACTTGTTCCTTTAATACTCCCATAATGAATATATGGTTTATTTCCAGCACATCCAATTATCTGTGTATGCTTCACAAAACACTCTGAGAGCATTTTTTTTTTTGCACTGGCTTTCACATATATTTTTCATCATTTCAGGGACAATTTCCTAGGAATGTTAAAAATATAGATGGCTGATACAGAATATGGACATCATTGTGGAACAATGAAAAATGATGCCCTAGAACATGACACACATAACTACATCATAACTTGTCTTTACAATACGATCAACCAGTCCACCTAGCCTTAGCAGTTAAGGTTGCCACTTCCACACAGAATGAGAGGCAAACCTGGCAGAGAGGTTACGAGCAAACCACATAGCCACTTGCTTCCTGAACTTTACATCTGCACAATAATAAGTTTTCTCTCTGTTTTGAAACAGGGAAGTTAGAATTAATGAGATGTCCAATCTAAATGCAATCACTAAAATGAGCAGAAGTAAGAGGTATAACATATGATGTAAAGGTCTCTTATTTTTTTCCACTTCTGCTGCTGTACTGACTTGAATGGCTTGTGTAATGAATAACGCTCTGCCTGTTAATGAGCACAAGCCTGTTTTAATAGAGAAATTGTATTCTCTGCTTATTCAGGAGCGTCATTTACAGGAGAGTGAAATAACCAAGGCTAAATGTGAGGACTATGTCTTCAAGGTTTCTTGACCGAACATGCATACGCATATACATGCACTGCTGTAGGTCAGGGTCCTCCTTTTTTAAGACATAAACATTACCTGATGAGAAGACCAGCAAAACCCCAGATGAATACAAGACACAACGAAGGGCTCAGATTTTAAGAGGAATGTAGCTTTGGATTTTTTTCTTCTTCTTTTGTTATAACCACACATACCTGACAGGTACAGTATCGATCCACCTACTGGTGGTGAAGCTGGCTTTTTGTTCATCTGGTGGTTGTGTTACCCTAAAGCTGCATGTCAGTTCATCAAAATCAATTCCCTTTTGATTTTTGCAGCAGCAGAGATGGGTCAGCTAACAAATGACAAAGGGGCCTATTCATGACAAAGCGATTGTTGCATTACAAGTACAATTTTGTAGGAATTTAACAAAAAAAAAAGAAGCAGAAGAATACAATTTTACTGCATCATTTACTGCCTCACATGATTCCTCAGACCTCTTGAATGTCACATAATACTGTGTTTAGACTGTCTTCAGAGTAGACTAGTCACATTCTTAAAGAGAAACACACCAGATTCAACAGCGCATACTTTTCCAATGGAAAAAAATATGTTCTTCATTCAAATGTCATTCCTAACACTTTGCAATAAATTCAGAAACACCTTAACTGACCAAACAGGACCCCCTCCGTATTACTCACAATATTATCTTTTATTTATTTTGGTTACTTAACATAGATTATATAGGTGAGGTGAGAGCTCACTGATCCAGTACGTGGATTGGTCATTTCTCCTGCTAAACAGTTACAAATGCCTCCTGCAAGGCTGGCTTGACTGCAAATCTCAGACGGAATCTGGAAAAAGACAGCAAGATCTACTTGATAATTTTGCAGAGATTTTTACCAGCTTGGTGCCGACAACTGATGCAAATGTATGAATTAACAGAGGGAGGATATGAATTACCATTTTCAGGAAACAAGATATTAAAGTTGACATTTTTGCCTGAATGAGAGTTTGCATTAGAGCAACTTTGAGCTCATGCAGACCATAAATGTTTTCCTTTGTAGGCTTTTATCACATGAATGGTAAATCTGTACATAAAAATCCAGTTTAAACACTTTAACTTAGACACAAACATGAGTGTGAAAGTTTTCCATGGGGCTGGAAGTGTCCATATGTAGAACATCCTGGGCATATGTTTTAGCTCTGTTGCATTGCAGACTTACCAGTTGGAGGCTCTTGTTTCAGATTAGTTCTTGAATGCCACAGAGTTGAAAAAATCATAGAATCATAGAATCACGAAATGGTTTCAGTTGGAAGGGACCTTAAAGATTATCCAGTTACAACCCCCCTGTCACAGGCAGGGACACCTTTCCACTAGACCAGGTTGCTCAAGGCCCCATCCAATCTGACCTTAAACACTGCCTGGGAGGGGGCATCCACAGCTTCTCTGAGCAACCTGTTCCAGTGTCTCACTACCCTCACAGGAAAGAATTTCTTCCTAATATCTAGCCTAAGTCTACTTTCTTTCAGATTAAAACCATTCCCCCTCATCCTATCACTACATGCCCTTGTAAAAAGTCCCTCTCGAGCTTTCCTTTAGGCCCCCTTCAGGTACTAGAAGGCTGCTATGAGGTCTCCCTGGAGCCTTCTCTTCTCCAGGCTGAAGAGCCCCAACTCTTTCAGCCTGTCTTCATAGGAGAGGTGCTCCAGCCCTCTGATCATCTTCATGGCCCTCCTCTGGACTCGTTCCAACAGCTCCATGTCCTTCTTCTGTTGGGGGCCCCAGAGCTGGATGCAATACTCCAGGTGGGGTCTCACGAGAGCAGAGTAGAGAGGCAGAATCACCTCCCTCGACCTGCTGGCCACACTGCTTTTGATGCAGCCCAGGATATGGTTGGCCTTCTGGGCTGCAAGTGTACATTGCGAGCTCATGTTGAGCTTCTCATCAACCATCACCCCCAAGTCCTTCTCCTCAGGGCTGCTCTCAATCCATTCTCTACCCAGCCTGTATTTGTGCTTGGGATTGCCCCGACCCACATGCAGGAACTTGTACTTGGCCTTGTTGAACTTCATGCCGTTCACACGGGCCCAGCTCTCAAGCCTGTCAAGGTCCCTCTGGATGGCATCGCTTCCCTCCGGTGTGTTGACCGCACCACATAGCTTGGTGTCGTTGGCAAACTTGCTGAGGGCGCACTCAATCCCACTGTCCATGTCGCCGACAAAGATGTTAAACAGCGCTGGTCCCAATACCAAACCCTGAGGAACGCGACTCGTCACTGGTGTCCACTTGGACATCGAGCCGTTGACTGTAACTGTTTGAGTGTGACCATCCAGCCAATTCCTTATCCACTGAGTGGTCCATCCGTCAAGTCCATGTGTCTCCAATTTAGAGAGAAAGATGTCATACGGGACAGTGTCAAATGCTTTGCACAAGTCCAGGTAGATGACATCAGTTGCTCTTCCCCTATCCACCAGTGCTGTAACCCCGTCGTAGAAGGCCACGAAATTTATCAGGCATGATTTTCCCTTAGTGAAGCCATGTTGGCTGTCACCAGTCACCTCCTTGATTTCCGTGTGCCTCAGTATAGTTTCCAGGAGGATCTGCTCCATGATCTTGCCAGGCGCAGAGGTGAGACTGACTGGCCTGTAGTTCCCCAGGTCTTCCTTTTTCCCCTTCTTGAAGATGGGGGTTATGTTTCCCCTTTTCCAGTCAGTGGGAACTTCACCAGACTGCCATGACTTCTCAAAAATGATGGATACCAACTTAACAAAAAAGGTACACTTTTGATCTCTTCAACAGTCCTGGTGTAGTGCTTTAGGAAAGCAAGGATTTAGCAAGCTGGTTGAGCTAATTCCCTTCTCTGGTGGTTGTTAACTTTGTATTAAACCAAGATATTGTCAGCTACTTGATACCAAACTGACCACACAATCGTCCCTAAGATTGGCGTGCTGGAAGAATTTTGTGTCTAGGAAGGCTGTGACTCCTTTTCAAATTTGTCCTTTAATAAAGTTTTCTGAGTTTTTTTTTCTACAGGAATTCTTAAGAACCATTTATATTTATTTAGCTCATTATTAACTTGTCTAAGAGTGGTTTGTAAGCATTGCCAGGTCAGTGAAGAATACTTTTGGAAGTATTGTAGGGAGATGGCGTACAGCTTCTTGCAAGGACACAACCTCTAGCCTCTAGCTCATGGGCTATTTTGCAAAGTGTTTGCTTTCTCCACCCAGACAGAGGGTTTCCAAGTGTAGATTTAGCTCTCCCCGTCTCACTGATGGCCAAGACATACACGTCTTGGACACATAATATGACTGGGGCCTGGGGGGCATGCTGGCACATTCATTGGAATTGGGACCGCATCTACCCCAAACTTTCTATATCTCCACAAGTCCATGGAAAGGATAACTGTTAGGCCACTCTGGGGTTGTTGTTGTTGTTTTTTTATTGCTAGAGAACTCAAAGGAGAAGCAGTTGCTGTTTGTCAGTCAAAGGGAATAAAAATGCAAACAATGACAGTATTATGCCTGTATGGATGTATGATTTGCATTTAGATTTATGTAAATAGCTATGGAAATTAAGTTGGCATTTGGCTTTCAGTAGGTTGCTGGTATGGCTTGTGGAGTTGCAAAGTTTGGACAGCCTTTTTAGTTCCTTTGGTCACAGGAGTAATTCATCTCTGCTTAAACAGTAGATTGACCACTATTTCTTTTTATTTTTTTCAAGATGCTAGACATTTTCTCCCAATTATGAACTTGAAAATATTCAAACTGTTTGTTTTTAGCCCCAGAAGTTTTAAGCATGTAGATGCTTTTTTCTGCATGTGCATATTCTTGTGTGTTTTAATTTATAGGCACAGAAACAGTGATTTACTGGTCTCTTGTGCAAAGGGATTAGACGCCAGTAGCCAGGACCATGTTGGGACAGCCTTTTCACAGCTGTTTAAGCACAGAATAAAAACCCTTATTGATCCTGCTGAAACACCTAAGACATGTCTATTATTATTACATATCCATTTATCCTCTGGTGTTATATTTGTTTTACAGACACTTCTTGACTGAAGTGTTGTCCAGACTGCTAGGAAAACGCATTACTCTGGGGGATGTGCTACTGTTTGTGCACCCTACTGCAGTCTTATTCCTGATATGAATGGGAATATCACATTAACTTAATTGGGAACAGACTCAGTGTGCCAGCCTTGGATAAATACATATTTCAGTGTTCTTTTAGGAATTGTGCAGCTTTGAAACGCCTTTTCCTTAGGACTACTTTAAGGTCATAATATCTACAAGTATTTTAACTATGGTCAATACATTCCTTTTGCTTATTTCATATTTTCTGAAATGCTCAATAACATTCGCCTCTTCTCTAACAAAAAAAATACCAAGTGCCATTCCTTTCCTCTGGTGCACGCATGTGATTTAACTTGGGGTCTGGCTGGTGCAGAGATGCTGGGAGTTTATCAGGGCATTTTTTTTTCTCCCAGCAGTCTCCTTCTGGGGAGTTTGCAAGCTATAATGAGAAGTAGGTTAAAAGAAAAAGGGCATTTTAGTGGAGGAGGGAATTAAAATTCAGCTGCCTAATATCAGCAGTAGTTTATAACAGGGCCTTATAAAAGGCAGCTCTGTGTCTTTTTTTGTGTGCACTTTTATTTCCTTTGATATCAGCAGGGGAATTTTCTCTGCGAGACCCATTCCCATCTCACTTTTCTGCTTTCAGATCCCTGCTGCTCTGGGTTTTCTCCTTTCATTTTGATATATGTTATATTCTTCAACCTTCCCACTTGAAGGTTGTAGGAAGCTCGATATTGCCCTTAAAATAGAGAACACAATTGACATGACAGTTCTTCAAGGAGTGGCCCTGCTTTTCATATATGTTGAAAAGAATCCTTCCACTTACTGGGAGGCCTTGGCAGTGTTGGAGGTGAAATCTTCAGGATACCGTCCTATGCCTAACGAGATGATACTGGAAACAGTAACTGGCTACCGGCAGTTTCAGTTGTACCATATCCTTAATAAGATGAATTTGAGTATTCTATAAGTATACAATAATAAAATATAATTATGCGTTTGTGTATGTGCACCTGTCTCTAATGCTGTTATGGAGTCAAAAGTGTGTTGTAATGAACTGCTGCTCAGATGTTTGCCCTCCATGAAATGTGGCAAGCTCCCTAGTTTAGTCTGAAGTAACTGCTTTTCTATACTTCCTAGGGCAGAGGCTAAAAAGCCAGTTAGGTGCTTCTACAGAAGTGAGGAACTTCTCTCTAGACACTGATCATAGTGTGGTTAACATGTTGCAAAGGAAATTGCGTTTAAACCTCCCACAACAATTCCCTCAAGCTCTTCACTGACTCTTCCTTCTCTTTTCGGTGACTCCCAGGGCTGGGCTGGGAAGGCAGCGTGGAGGGAAGGCCAGTGGTTGGCATCTCCCACGCTCCACTCCAGCAGTGGCCTCCGGTGCATTTCTAGCTGTTACAAATAGATGGCACTTTTGACTTGTACTAGAGCAATTCAGTCGGTAGGATGCAATACCTGAAAAAAAAAAACCAGCCCGCTTGCAAGGGTTTTCGTAAGTCAGGCACATATTCGTTATTACTAATATAGGGGCAAAAGAAATGGGGCAGATTCAAATAGTCTGCCACATGTATCTCAGGCGGTGAAAGCTTAAAAATATAAAAATTAAACGGGCAAATCAAGTACATTTGTAACGTATTTTCAGACTCATATTCTCAGGGCAAGCTGGAAGAGAATTATCTTTTAATACCGAGTTGCTTCAAACGCGAACTAGGCAATTGCCACAAAAGTCTCTTATTTGCTGCTTTTCTGGTCTACACGTGTGCACACAGAGACACACATACACACGGGGGGGAAAAATCAGCCTGTTGTCTTGCAAGTGTTACTTATCATATTAATTAAAATCTGGTGACACGATAACACTAGCAGCTGTGTGGGAAAGCGAGGGAAATTAACAAACGTTTGATTTGTTGTGTTGCTAATGTGACACTTATTATACAGGTCAGAGTAAAACAATACCTCAGCCAAAATATGCTAATACTGGTGGAGAACTGTTGCAGTTGTAAAAACATTGGTGCTTATTATAACGAGGCAAAATAGCATATTACCTTTAGCAGAGCGAATTGCTGTTTCTCAGTGCAAGAATAAAGTATATCTGAAGGTTTAATAATAATTAAAAAAAAAAGATGTAGAGGAAGAATAAAGTGAAATTGTTTTACTTATAAAGCCAGTAAAAGAAAACAACCTCAGGTACAAAAAGGACATACAGCACTTAGAAAGCAAAATATGTAATTTCTAATGGACATAGATTAAATGGAGGATGCCTGCAGCTTCTTCATTTAGCATTCCAAGGAACTTTGTTACAAGAACAAAAGAAAATGTTTTACTAAGATATAAGTTATGCTATAAAATACACGTAGCACTGGAAATGTGATTACATTTAGAAATGGATGTATTATCCGCCCTTTTCCCCTGAGGAAAATTAATGTGTAAGCTTATTTTTAATAGTGGCTTATATCCAATCAACCAGTTTGACGACATTTTTAAACAAAGACCTTTGGACTTTAAATAATTATTCCCATGCAATTGTTGGATCACATACAATTACTTGCTGTTTAGTACCTCTTCCCAAACTTAATTGCACTATGCTCTGGATCTGAGAGCTTTTTTTATATATAAAAATAACTAAATTTACAGAACTCGAATCTGAAATAGGAAAAATTCTTCCCACAACTGAAGTAAAAATTAGGAGTATGCATTCAGCATTTTGTAGATATTTACATCTTCCAGGAATAATTCTATTTTTACCTTTTCAGAGGTTTCTTTCATTTCCAGGGTATTTTCTCAGTCTTCATACCATATTTTTGAGCCCAAGGAAGGATTTTATTTTCTTTCTGATGTTTTGATCATTTTACTGAAATGGGGTGTATGAAGTCAACCATTTGTTTGACAGTCTTTGACAGCAGATTATGTAGATTTTGCCTGACAGAACACTAGTCATTCAGAACTGAATTCCGAGTGAGCAATCTAGATCAGAGGTCAGGCTGCGGGGTACAAACTGGGACAGATATTTCACCTTGCCGTGCGAAAAGACACAAAAAAGCACACGAATCGGGAATTGGTGAGAACTAAAAGGTTAAAGCAGAGGTGATGCAATTACACAATATTTACAGCCTGAGATTGTGCTAAAGTCCTTTTGAACCTCCTGCCCCTCCAGTTCACAGAGGAAGCGGGCTCCGATTTGGAAGTCTTCCCTGAGAAATGTAAATGCACTCTTTAAAGATGTGCTCTATGCCAAAATGCTAAAATATACCTGTTGTCCCTTGCATTTCCCATCATTCATCTTGGTTTCAGCTTCAAATGGGGTATCAGAGTACATAGGTGCACATGCCAGAGAACAGTTCCTTATTCCTCCCCCCTTTTCAGAATAATGCCAGTAAGAAAAAAAATATATGAAAAAGAGAAAAGATAGTTATCTAGGGCAAAACTCAGGTATAGAACCCAGGGACTAGATCTTTTGACTTTTCAGATTAAAATTGCCAGGTGTAAAAGTGTAATACTGAGATGCTGAATTCAGTTATTGGTAAATTAGAGGTTAAACCCCTCCCCAAAAAACAACAAAAAAAGTGTTCTATATGGTAATGGTAACTGGACCATGATAGAAATTAAGCCAATTTGCAAATGGCTTAAGCTCTCAACAGAAAGTCTTTTTTTTCCCTTCAGTGATCAGTAAAATTCACAAGAGTATTTGAGTTGGAGATTTTAAAGAAATAAGGACTAGATCGGAAAGGTGGTTTGTTTTCATTTTTTTACCTCTGAATTACTTGTAACTGGGGATTGTTTTCAGGGGAACATTAGTAAAACATTTATTATTTATCCTCATCTATTACATTCATTCTTTTATTAGTACCTGCCAAAACGTAGCAAAAGTCAAAGCAGAAGAAGTTAAAAAATTTCTAGAAAGTGATTAAGTTTTGGTTTTGTTTTTGGAGAATCTGTATAAATTAGACTGAGCTTTTGTGCAAACTTCCACCTTATATAAATATGAAAGGATGTCTACATGTTCAAGGAGGTTAAGGGTACCTGAATCAATAATAAAGATGCCAAGAGTACAATTTAAATCTACTAAGCAACTAAAATTGTAAAACCATTATGTGGGGATAAAAAAAAAAAAAAGAGAGAGAAAAAAGAAAAACACTTAAGGCTGATGAAATATCAAGGTTTATTATTCTATTAGACTTTGACAATGAAATGAAATACACAGACCTCTAACAATGTTATTAAAATAAAATTTCAAAGCTTGATTTCTCAATCATGCAGTCAAAGAAAGGAAGACATTTTACAGTCATATCCTGTAGAGTATAGGAAAGTTCTCTGTCAAAGCTGTGTAACATTTTGATTAAGTGCTTGATAGATTATAAATATAAGTCAGAGCTAGCAAGACACTGTAATAAATGGATCTTCTAAGAATGACTTGTGATCAATTTCAAATTACAGAAGTTTGTAATACACTCATTTCTTCCCTACATATACTCTCTTTAATAATGCCTTCAATTACATGTGTCTAGTTTTGTCTGTATATAGGTACTCAATGTAAATACAGACTCATGCATGTTTAAATATATGTATACATACATGCATATACACGTACATATGTTTGCACATCCACATCTCCTTATATAAGGTTTCAAGTTGAGTCCTATCCTGCAAGTCGGTTTGTTTTTTTTTCATTAATATTATTTTGCATATCATTAGACTTTAAATCAATGGGAAGACCTACCACGAATGGATTTTGGACAAGCAGACAAGACCCCAAACCCTCAGATGATTACATAGGAAGTCAGTGGCAAATACAATGCCACAAAAAGGGAAGTGCAGAGCCATAACTGATGGATTACAGTGAGAAAAAAACACTCTTGCTTTTTGCTGCTGTGCCTCATTTCCACTGCAGCATAACTTTGTAAGATTTTTTCTAAGGGAAAAATATTTTGGTATGAACTGAGCAGTAGCAGATTCAGTTCTGTGCTCTCAACTTTTGTTACCAGTACTGTTCATTGAAATAATATAATTTATTGATGTAATTTAACCTCTCTCATATGAATCATTTGAAAGCAACCAGTCTCTTAAGTACTATTGATCTATGCTCTACCCTGATTTTAATGGGCACTCTTATAATGCTGTGTCTGGAACCTACTCTATTTGTCCCTAAGTACATTAATCTCAATAATTACAATTATATTCATTATAAAAATACTCCATGTAGTACCTAAAAAATTTGACTCTTAGCTGGAATTAATTTGTCATTATCTTGTTCTGAACTGGAAGAAGCCTACCAAAAAAGGCAGGAAATGACTAGAGAAAGAACAGAAAATTTCCAAAGGGTTTCTCTAACAAAGGAGAGACTGTTTCCAGTGAAAGTTGTACCACACTACATGTTTTAAATGCATACATTCAATACTATAATAAGTTTACAGTCAATCGTTGGTTCATAGGTCATTGGTCATGAATTATAATCTGAAATTACTTTTTTTTCTGAATAAGCTCTGAAACTATGCAGGTTTTTCATATATCAGAATCTTTAAAGTTCACTGGGAAAGATTCATTGTCAATGAAAGCCTGATAAATTTGGCAAGATGTTAACTTTTATTACTAACATTTGTTTGTTTAGATTACTGTAACTTGCTGTACAGAGTATTTATAATAAGCATTAGACCAGCAACAATAGGAACTTTCCTTTTGAAATGTCACAGATGTGCCATTCCCTTTAATTCTCCAGAAATATGGGAAGTGATGATAGAAAGGATGGGGGGAGGGCGTTCAAAATATGCAATTTGTTTTTTAGGAGCAATTTTTAAAAAGACCAATTTCCATATATCAACACTTCTCAGTGAGTTCCATGAAACATTTTGATATGATTTACCAAAAACAGTTTTTGCATTGGGAACATTACAGTAGCTAATCTGCATCTGTAAAGAGTGGGAAATGGAATCACATTAGATATAAATGTAATGCAAAAAAGAAAAAAAGTTAATGCAACATTATGGTAGAGAATTTAAATGTACAATAGTGAAGATATTCAAAGTTATGGTTCCCACAGCAACAGTAACTCAGCTTTATTTACATTGTAGCATTATATATGTTTTATTCCTTAAAGGAAAACTGATTGATTTATTTTTTCTCAACTATATATGATAACATTTGCACATTAGGAAATATTTGTCTCTGAGATAAAACTGTGAACACCAAAGATACACATTTAGTGAAACTGGGTATTTCTGAGTGTGCCAACGAAATATCTTTTGCAGCAAAGGGTGAGAGAAATTTAGATTGGGAGAAGGGTATTTAAATTAGTGTGCAGTAATTTAGTGCAGTTAACTGCTTAATTGATGACCTGTCACAAGATTTGCTAGTAGTTGAATATTTTAGCTGCAACTACTTGAATATTTCATATTTAAACATTAAACTTTTGCTTAAATATTAGAAGCTTTTAGTTATTTTGCATTTAACCTGACTGGAAACTTTTTTATGTGTTTTCCATTGAGCTTTTACACTGGTTGGATTATCTATGGTATAACCTTTCAGCAAAATGACGAATTGTATTGCAAGCTTCAGAAGAGACTACTAAAGTAGTTTAATCTGTCTGTTTTAAAACTAACAGATAATGAACACTAATAAGCAAATGAGATGAGAAATGACCAAAAGGCTAACTATCTGTATTTGGCTGCATGCTTCACCATAATGTAGGGTTTATAGTGATGAAGCAGGAATCTCATTTTCAAGGTTACTTCTTCTTCTCTGAATAAAATTAACTCATTACATAAAAAAATGGAAAACAGACCACTATAACCCATCATATCCAGCCATTAGGCTCTTCCCATGTGGCTTTTTAGTCTAATGGGGATCCTGAACCTTCAGATTCCCCCACTGTAGACATCTACCACTCAAGTGACAAAGCAAGCGTTAACCTCTCTTTGGGTGCCAACCACTACGGCGATACTTGAAGCACTCTTTGCTAGTAGGTTACACTCAGAAATCCTGAGTTTGCTCTGTAGCTATGGCACAAGGTTATGGTGCAGCAGTTAGTAATAGGATAATTAAAGCTTGTACATTTAATATACTGAGGTTTGAATTACAGGGCATTTGGTTGCAATTCCTCCCCCGGTCTCCCAGTGGGAATTTGCCTTTAGTACAAAATCCATCACGCTAGAGATGCCGCGATGTTTGTTAGGGGAAGATTAGTGAGGGCGTCTACGGTGTGAGAGAGATATCTAGTCAACAGTGCTATGTTTAGAAATAGAACAAAACCAAGGCATAAGTTGGGTCACTGTCCCACCATCAGTCTTAGTACACTCCCTTGCATGGACCCGGGGATAGTATATTCCAGGATCTATTCCTAAGGAGGACTTCTGATGTAGGGGAGGAAAAGTTAACACTATAAAGGTGAACTTTGTCATGGGACATGATCCATTTCAATTGTCAGCATAGATATCTCCTGCAAGCTTACCTGACACATAAGTGCCTGTGCTCACCTAACACACTTAGGTTACGAGAGGAGCTTAGGTTTGTGTCTGTGCTATTAAAATGCATGTGCTTCTGGGGGCGATTCCTCTCCCTTGGGCCAAGTAAAGCACAGCACTTTGTGTCCACCCCAACCCTACTCAGATTTTTCTGGAAGATTAATAGTTGGAGTACCTGAAAAAAGGCAGGAGATAAATGAAGGATTTTGTAGTATTGGCTATCAACGGGTCCACAGTTCGAACCTGATCCTCACAGTGCTTTAATTAGCAGTGGTTTTGTATGCTAGTAAGCCCAGTGATGGTAAAAAATGTGGTATTATGAAGCTAGTTACTTGGTACAAAAGGGATTTTCTCAGGTCCTGTGGCCTGTGAATATTGGTGGCTACCACCTGGTAGCTAGGTGGGCTGTGGGGAAAGGTGTTGTTCATAGGGCATCCATCACACTCATATTTGCTGCCCAGACTTACCGTCTAATGTTACTAACACTTTAGTTAACAACCTGTGTTAAATTAAGCCTTAGACTTTCTGTGACCTGCCTGAAATTGTGCTTGTCATCAGAGTTGTGCCTGTAAATCTTTACATGCTTATAGACTGCTTTTCTGCCAAATAATATATTAAATGTTCTTTGAGTGTCCTATACACGCAATGTGACTGAAATGCCTGGATTGTTTGTTTATGTTCTCAGCCCTAAAAGTCTTTTTTACCTTGGTAATAAGACTTTTTTTTTTTTTTAACGAAGTAAAAAGAAATTCATGTTTCATTAGTCAGCATCCTCCTTAGCAATTTTGTTACAGAAAACAGTCATTTCATAATGGGATTAAAAAAAGATTTTCACGTAAGTTTCAGTCCTGCAGAATGCAGAGGGAACATTTCGAGGAAGTAATACAGAGAAATTTGCACTGGTAAATCAACTTTGTTTAAAAACAGAAGACAAGTCTGCTGAGAAACCTTCAATACAGTCATTCTGGAGAAAATGGAATGACATTACGAGTGAAAGCCTATGCTTATCTGAGTGTGATAAATTGGAATCAGACCCAACTACATGATTCTGATTGTTTCCACAGAATGTTTCCAAATAATTAAATATCACACACATGATGCCAGAATATCATAGGAATGATGCTCGAAAATCTACTGACGTGTAGTGTAAATGAACACATGGATAATTCTGTTACTATTAAGTCATTCTAAAAATGGCAAAAGATCATGAAAAACATAATTTTGAGAAGGATATAATTTGTAAATTAATGTATCCAGATATTCCCGAACCACTCATCTTCAGCGTGGACTTTGAAAATCTGAAATTGTAAGGACATACTGTATTTTAGTCTTAATTTCCAAAAGATGAAAAAGGCAATTCTTAACTGATTTGAAAGTAAATTCTCCATGAGGCTTTATGTATACGGACTCTGTAGCTTGAGTGACAGCACAGACCTGGAATCCACAGTCTCTCAGCTGTGATTACTAAACTGTTGAAAGAGAAGTACTCTAACTTTCAAAAAATCCTTCATGGTCTGAACATAGGACTTAGAGGAATAAACTCCCTCTCTTTCTCCCAGATCAAAACATTGAAGTATTCAGAAACCTATGCATCCTTGAGAAAGAGAAGTATGCAATGAAATCAGTTATTTTAATTCTATATTACAGAAAAACACTGAAATCATTATGAGCTACTATGGACTCATTTAAAACATTATCACATGTATGGCAACACAAAAACATTTAAAATATTTCTATGAAACTCACACAGCGCATTTCAGAGAAACAAACACACACACTATTCTGTTTCCTAGTAATTTAATATATTACCTGTAAGAGAGAGCTGTGTGTTACTCCCAGCAAAATAGTGCTTTTAGATTGGGCAAATGAGTTATGATAGAAAACTGTGGTTAATCAGTTTTTAAAATTATTTTTTTTAGAAAGCAAGCTATATCTGAGATAGCTGAAGGTTCCAGACATTTCCACATGGACAGCATTTCTGTGTCTTTGAACCTACTGATAAGAAAACTCTGGATAAAAATCCAAGATTGTTCAGCTTCCCCTGGTTAGAAAAAGTGCTGTGGTGGGTTTCTGATTTCCACAGTGCCCTGTGAAGGGGAGGTCCTTAATGAGAAGTTGGCATTGCTGAATCATCTGTCAGTAGTCACTCTACAGACTCCATAAGAAGATCTGCAGCTCAAACTCAGGAACTTCAGGAGGAAACTTTGCAGCCTGGGACAGGAGATTAGCTGAGAGGACTGTAAGTCTCAATCCTAGAGTTCACATTTCTAGAGCTTGGAAGGAATAGGCAGCACAGCTCTCATCTGCTTCACTGTTAGGTGTTCCTTCCCTTGGCCCTCATGTAAGCCTTATCTCTGGGCATCTGTTGTCCCAGGGGTTC
The DNA here is from genome assembly GCF_013368605.1 of Nyctibius grandis. Classification (NCBI taxonomy): domain Eukaryota; kingdom Metazoa; phylum Chordata; class Aves; order Nyctibiiformes; family Nyctibiidae; genus Nyctibius; species Nyctibius grandis. Next base: position 58,248,013 of record NC_090659.1, on the reverse strand, counting down.
CTCAGGACAAGTTCACACCAGGAAAGATCTGGTTGCTTTGTGAATGTCTTCTTTATTTCAAAAGATAAAGATTTAATCATAGTCAACTGCTGCATTAACTCACACTAAGTGCAGCTCACCCTGAGTGTCTGCTTTGACTCAGGGAAGACCTCAGGTAGTTCACAATCACACCTCAGGTAGTTCACAATCACATTAAGTCCAATCAAGTCTGGGAAAGCTGTACTGTACAGGAACCACAGAAACAAACACAGGCTGGAAAATGTATGGTACAGTAAAGCTGCTGCAATCTGCTGTCCACAGTGAGAACCGCATTTCCCCGGCAGTGATGTACTCGGTATTGTGCTGGCAATATTTAGTACTGCAATGCATTTGTTAGTGCCTGATCATCAGGATCATAGAGATGAGGTCTCAATATGTATAAATCGGCATAAATTTGAAATTGGTTAACAAAATATACAGAATTTTCATGGTTAGGCTGGTCATTACACTGTTGCTGGTAAATCTAAGTACACCGTAAGACTCTCCACATAATCAATACCTGAAAAAAGGATGGGCACTTTTACAGGCCTTGATGAATGTCAAGACAAAACTTCTTCTATACTACTTTTGATATTCCTAGTCTGCCCTGAGCTACTCATCTCTGTTGCTGGACAGAGATACTTCCTTGCCCTGTCTTTAAACTCTTTAAGCATATTTCTGCTGAAGTAAGAACATGAGCAATGGGGCTAGTGGTATTTTCCCTATCTGTATGGTGAGTTCTAAAGCCAAACTTTCCTCAACTTTTCTTTAATCATGCCCATCATGCTGACTTAAAATTTGTTCCTGGTTCCTGCTTTATGTCCGTCCTTTTGTCATTTTGCAGTCTGGTGCTCTGAAGTTAGTAATTTCTGATTTTAGATCAGCACACTAAAAAAATACGTTACCTTATTAGAACCCAGCTCAACCTGAGCAGTTTGCTACTTTGAGGTTTCCATTTGGGATGGAAGTGGTTAACACACTGCAAGCACAGGAACAGTGCTTGCCCTGTTGAGTCCAGTCTGTCCAAACTCTTGGTGAAAATCTAAAGGCAAGAATACTTTTTTCCTTTCCAGGTATTTTTTTAAGCACTTGCTGTTGACAGTCCTTTCGAGATTAGGAAAAATACTCTCTGTTCTTGGTTTCATTCTACTGACCATACAATTAACCTACTTGGATAGTGTCTGGTTTTGATTAATAATTTCTTATTTTATCACAGGAATGCATAATTTTATTTAGTTTCACAGTGTTGGTTAAATTTCCCTCGAAAACATAATTCTGAGTTTTTGAAGTCTTTCCAGAGGAAGGAGTTGTCTTTACACATGCATTACATTATAGATACTCTCCCTGTGTCCTTTATTTTGGTATAAACTTCTGTGGATCTGCCAAGCTACTTCAGTTCTGAAGAAGCACTTCATTTTTCTCTATAATTTTCTCTTGTCCTTCCAGAAGGAGTTATTTTTTTGTATAGTAAAGGTAAGCATCCACTCCCAAAACCATTTCTAAGCCGACCTTTTAGTAAATTATTAATGGATGTGGGAAATCAGTGCATAAATATAATGCATCCCGTGCTTGTTACAGCCTACCAAGGTTTGGTTTATTGCAATATTAGAAACTTCAGCCTACACTGGATTTCAGATGCAATCGGTTATATCTTTGGCTAGAGACAGTGGTTCGTAATTAAAATGAGAATTCTGAATTTGCACAAGTCATTTAAAGGAATAAATGTGTTACTAGTATTAATAGTTCTGTGTGACATTTTAGATGCAGATAAATTTATGGATAGGAATTATTTAATTAAAAAATGTAATATCAACAAATTTTTTTTCTGCCACACCCCAAAACTTTGTTTCCTTTTCAGCTATTGTTTAGTACTTGCTGTTGACAGTCCTTTCCAGATTTGAAAAAAATACTCTCTTTTCTTGGTTTCATTCTACTGACCATACAATTAACCTACTTGCATAGTGTCTTTTTGATTAATAACTTCTTATTTTATCACAGGGATAAATAATTTTATGTACATGATGTTAATATAGACCAAAGATAATTAACTCTCTTTTATAATGATTGTGATCCTTCTTCCATTTTATGTAACAGCATTTAGATTTTAAAGAGTATTTAGATTTTCAAGAATTTTAACAGCTCTTAAGAACTCAAATAAAGCCTATTCAGACACAGTGAAAATCAGTTAGAAACTAACAATGATAATAGACCAAACTCTCACTATAAGAGGGAGTAGAAAAAAATCTATTTTATTTTTTGTGTTTGAAATATTAATTTCAAAACAAGTTTAACAACTTCTAAATTGTTGCTAGCACAAATTAAGAAAGAAACCCTCAAACACAATTGTTTTATTTCACAATAGAATATCTGTAGAAACAGATTCACAGATGGTGCTGAGTAACCATATTCTGTGGCATTAAATTTGTAATAATTGACTGCCAGATATAATGTCTAAATAAATATCAGCTAAATAAAGCATCTATACTTTTTACTTCATTGCATTTCAGTTATGAAGAATGCTATTTTTTTCTTCACAATTACTTTGCTGCAGAAGGAAACTCAGTACCTCTTGACTTTTGCCACATAAAATCTGCATCTTTCTAAACTAGTTATAAAGTAATTCTGGAGGAGGTTGTTGTCAGCAGTGGCCTGGTGTTAATGGCAGCCAGTCTGTGGGAAGACTGTATTTTCTCTCACTTTCCATGAAAAAGTATCAAAACTAGTGGTCAAACATACTTTTACCAGCTCAATGGTAAAAATGTCTTCTCTAGTAATGTAACATTGTTAGATAATCTTGAAAACACTTTTGTCCAGGCCACATTGAATGAAAGGCTTGTTAACAAGTGTTTTGTCATCAAAGCGGGCTGTGAAATTTCTCCTAGCTTCAGAATCTGTTATTTCTGTTCCTTTTAAAAAGAGTTAAGTCATTATTAACAAATTAAAAAGATTTTTTTCACTTACACAGTCAAAGCTGGGTCTGCTGCTGGGAAGATGAGACTGATAATACTGCCAGGGGCTACATCATGGAGTCTAAGTGATGGAAACCAAAAGTGGAATTAGTCAGGAGACAGGCACAGAGTCAAAAGAAATGGTGACTTAGGGGACTGAATTCTTCTCCCATCCAAATCATAAATCCTGTCACAATCACTTTTGCTTGGGATCTTACACCAATGCACTTTTGTAGTGGAATTTGAACAAGTGTCTAGCACTCAGGGCAATCTATATTCTTATAATACCAAGTATAAAGTATCATTACTGGCACCTCACATACACTATTAGGTGTATCAGGTGTATCTATATTACACTAGAGTGTAATGCATACCCTATATTACTAACAAAGATACTAATTAGTATCACATATATGTATATTATACTATAGGTCTAACCAAATAAATATGCCAGCTGTGTGCACATGTGGAATTTAAAACAAAAGAACGATGATGCAGAGGAACTGCAAAACCCCTAAGCTCTGAAGAAATCAGAAGATGATCAGCATCTGGAAACCCCAAAGAACAGAGTCCTGAAAATAATTTTCTCAAAGTCAAAAGAGACGTATAGGCCAGAAGTCACTTCCAGACTGGAGGGAGATTAAAGCTGGTTAAAGATATTTAGGTTAAAATCAAGAGAAGGTGGAAAGAAAGTTGAGGAGTGAGAGTCTTAGGATGGAGAATAAAGCAACAGCACAGAAGTTTTGGGGTAACATTCAAGGAAAACTGATAAGGAAGATTAGGAGATAACTCTTACAAGCTAAACCTACAGCAGAGAAATATCCAGATTTTCAGAGGATTTGATGATGCTAGATAAAAACATAGAAAGCAGGCAATAAGCCACAAGGACTTCTCACAGTGGTGCTCTGCTACTCTGGGCTTATACACATACAACTGTGAAAGAGGCCAATCAACATTAATATGAGGCAGCGTCATTGTTCATACCATGGTTAGAAAGAGAACACAATGTTGGACCAAAGTAGGCCATTTATACTTGTAATCAATTAGAGCTAAGGAAACTGTCACTTCAAACTTTGCTGGTCACATCTAAACTGAGCTTGAATTCAAAGCAAGGTTTAAATCTCAAGCAAGGACATTCACACAGGGGAGATGTACATGACTTGTATTGAAATATCGTTTTCCAACTGACTGCCTTCCCCCAATCAATCCTGCTTTGTAATGAACTTCCTTGGGATTTCAGACGTGTCTCTTCTAAATAGCATTAGCAGCTCCAGATCTCTGCTGAGCATGCTAACGAAGGTGGCCCTGCTGCCCCTTGCCAACCCTACAGCTGGCTCTTCCACCAGCTCCTTTGAGACCACCAAAGTTGGACCTCTCATTGTCAGAACACTTTGCCATTCTCTGAACATTTCCTAAATTTATTCTGTTTAACCTATTGTGGCTGTGATCACTGAGAACATGGAGAAATGAGGCAAAATGAATATTTTCTTTATAGGGGTAGGAATATTATGCAGTAATTTTCTCTTGTGTGTCAGAAGAATGCAAGTTTTACTCAAAGAGTTCTTTTTGCAGCCAAGCCAGTGGTGGCCACAAAATCTAAATGAGCATCTCTTCTGCATTTCATCCCTTTTTTTAACATGTTTAAAGTAATTGTTTCTTTCAGCTTTGAGCAAGCTTACTGGGGTTCCCGCTTGCCTATGATCACCTACTTAACTCTTCTGGCACTGTTCTAGGAGGAAGAAGAAGTAATCTGTTCTCACTTCTAGCTTTCAGTTTCCCCTGCTCAGATACCAAGAGACTTTTTCTCTAAAGATCCCAAAGACAGAGGTTATTCTGAAAAAAAGGGTATTCATCTTGAAACAGGAATATGGGTCTGTGTAACAAGGAAGAAAGTAGCAAGAGAAGGCTGGCATATAATTTTTTCCCCTTTTGAGTACCTAGTAGCACATATATTTTTTGTACCCTTTGTTTCCTTCCCCGAAACCTTCTTGGAAATGAGCTTCCACCCAAATATTTATGGTTAGACACAGCTGTCTTTACAGATGATAACAATGCCCTGTATGCAGTTATCCAGAGAACAGTATGAGGACTCCTTCCCAGGGACCAAGTGCTCTTCATCTTTGGTGCTTCCAGCTCTTGTACAGTGTTGGTTTTGAACCTAGTGTCCTCAGACACTTTGGAAGGTCTGAGCTGGTGCTTCTCAGATCATCACATCTCTTCTCACAGGGATGGATAATATGCACTGTATAGCTTGCTGCTTCAATTGCCATGCAACTTTCATCCAACTGTTTCTGAAGATAGTTGTAGTCCTCATAAAAACACTCTTTAACATCAATGCTGGAGGAATTTATAGTGCCCTATGCCAAGGCAGAATACAGCAGATGAGCAGCCTACTCAAGTCATAAATGAGCTTATATGCAACAGAATATATGCACTAGAACTGGTTAATTGGTAAATTTTCATACTTTAGGTGAGAGGACAAAAAGATATTTTTTTAATACAAAATTTTTCGTATTGCTACATTTAACTAATTGAGTCTGTACTCTTGCTCCACTGCTTATATGGTGAAGAGGCATTCAACTTCATTACTGATTTTCTTTTTACTATTCTTTGCTTAGCAACTCCCACTTTTTGGGGGGGAAGAGGGGCTGGTGGCAAGAAAGGCCACTGGTCCTGTGGGATCTTGTTAATGACTCCTAGAAATGTGTGCTCTTATTGGGGAAAAAGTGTTTTACCTATAGTCAATCCTACAGAAATGTGGGGTGATGTCCCAAGACTGCAATACTTATTTTACATAAAACATCAGGTTGCTCTTTAAATAGCAATCCCAGAAGCGCAAGGCATTTTATTATCCATTAAGTTACTTAGCATGTACTGTATTTTTTTAAAATTTATTTTCCCCAGAGGAGTTCCTAATATATAGTATTCCAGCACAGAGGAAAAAGAGCAAAGTATCTACAGCAAATAATCTTCTGCTAAACTAAATCCTTATAATTTAGGAAGTATAGTAGATAGCAGTAGGAGTGCTGAGAGATCCATATGATACCTCTCTAAATTTATGATCTGTTCTGGACCTCTGTACGGACAACACGGCAGAGCTTCTTTGCCTTTTTTATAAGAAGGGGAAATACTTATTTCTAAGTTTTTCCTGAATACTTCTATAGCCAGTGTTCTTCTGTGCTGGTTTATATTGGGCAACTCTAGATGCAGGCACATATATGAGGGGGCCAAGTGGACAGGTACTCCTGGAGAATGGGAGAAGGCAGACTGGAGGCACTGTACATGTTTTAGCTGTACAGAATCTCTATGGAGAAACCTACACTAGGAGCTTACTATAAATGAAGGGGTTGGGCACCAGATTATGGACCTTAAAACCAAATGGATATCCTTCTAGTTACTCCTGAAAAAAGAGGTGGGTGGAGGAGGGGTTAGTCACATATCCTCAGATGTCTACCAGAAGAAGTTACCATCTTTAGATGTCGTATTTGGCTGAAATGAGTCTAAAAATTCTTATATTTTCTGTGATGAGGCAAACAATCTAACATGAAGAACAAAATGTGAGGGGTAATGAATTCTGGAAACTAAGAAAATAAGTTATTGATTGTAATGGAGGTATTGAGAAGGAAGCCTGAGCTTTACAAAATGAATTAAGCAAGGAGAAAAATAAAAGCTTCTTCCAAAAGGAGAGGCTGGAACTTCTGAAAACTGCACACTCAGGGACAGTTAACTTGAAGTTAATACCATCAGTGATAGCACTTGCAGAAAATTTTTTTTCAGTTTCCTGAATTACTATCATCACTTTCTTTACTCTGTCGGCTTTCAGCCGTCCAACTCATGAGTATGCCCAGATTTGCTTTAGTCATTAAAAGTGATAATATATTCCAGCAGATACACAGATACTGTATTTGAAGGCATCCTCCAAATTACAAGAAGAGCAGAGATAAAGTTGTATGCTGCCACAATATGGATTAATTTTCTGGGTTTTGTTGATAGTATTGTTAAAAAACATTCTTTCTTCAGCAAAATTTCTGAATATGAAAAAAGGGGTTCTGCTTGACTGTTCTGTTGTGAGTAATAATGCATGTGTCTTTTTATTCATACCTAGATCAAATTTAGTTGTGCAGGGCACTAAGGTGAAGTTCTCTGAGGACAGGCATTGTAATACCGGAGGCAGACTCTGTGATCACTCTAACTGCTGTGTGGTAGGCAGGTAAGATCTTCTCTGGAGACTGTCCAGGACATGAGGGACAAAAGGGGTTTATAAAAAGGTATTAACAAAGGTTCATTGTAGCTGAAGGATGCAGCTGGGCATGCCACTCTGACTGATGATCTCCTTTTAAGCGTTCCTATGGCCCTGTCCCTCTCAAACTAGCTGATGCACAAAGAACAGCATCTCTCTCCCTTTAGACTGCTGCAAAGTCTAGCAAGAGTTGTCTTAAAAATCCCTCCAAAGATGATGGAGATGGGTTTTAGTCAGTTAGCTAGCTACGTATTTCAGCTCTCTGGAAAAACGTGGCAGGATTAAGAAGCAAGACTCCATCTCTAAATTAGAGAAGACACATTTGGGAGCAGGAACCATCTAAATGTTGGTCTGCCTACCCGTGTAATAATGGCTAAACCTCAGAGATTTGTAAACCCTGCCCAAAGATCATGTCTGTAAACCTCAGATGACGAGACTGGAAAGCAGGGATGCGACTGCACTGTTACAGCTCGGTCAGCAGATTTCAGCCTACCCTTATTTTAAATCTGTTCTTTCTAAGTTTTGTGGACTGCAACATCACTCTCTTATCAAGTCACTAATCCATAATGAGACTATTAGTCTGTTTGCCTCAATAGGAATGATCATATTTAAAAAAAAAAAAAAAGAAAAGAAAACAAAGCACTGCAGCAACTATCCTAAATGCTGTTAGCGAAGTGGAGCTGCTGTGCCTACCAAGACATGGAAGCTTTTGTCCTCCTTATTTTTTAAACACTTTGAGGTTGAGATGACTCGATTCAGCAGAGTCCATTTCCTTTCAGGTTCATTTCTTTATGGTGCTACAAGAGGAATAACTTTTCAGCTTCCAGACACCCACAGAAGGTGCAGTGTAGTGCATCTGGTTTATGTGCTTTGTGTACACAGCAACTGCTGATTATACGTTATTCACCAACATGCTAAGTACAAAGGCGGATAGTTACCATGTTCGATAGGTTAATTTTAAAGGGGTTTTGTTAGCAAACAAATCGTAGAAATAAAGCAGAAAAACACCCAAGTTTGCCTCCAGCCTCTCCCCCTCTCCCGAGGAGGAGCTACTTGCCTCTTCAGCAAGTATTCAAATGAATTGAAAATTCCTTTAGAACTGACAGCCCAAGTGTAAGAATGATAAACGGCTTTGGCCTTGATAATTTTTATTAAGCACTAAATGTCACATTTAACCTGCATTACTGAAAGCAATTACCCATGTATCAACAGTCAAGCAGCGCAGAGCTAGACGCCTGAAGCAGCAGCATTATGCTCCATCTGGGAATAAGGATTTTCAATTAGAAGGCAAATAGCTGGAGAGGGGATCAAGTCCTCCAGTGGCTCCCAAAGGAGGTCTATGAGAAGCAAAGTCTTCATATCCAAGTAATCGCAGGCAATGTCAACAGAGCATTCCAAACCATCTGCTGCCAGAGTAGCGTTTACTTTATCAAATCTCAATATTTACAGAACACTGATCAGCTCGTGGGACCAGGATGGCTCACTGCCAGGGTGTTCTGGGAAATTCATTTTAAGGTGTGTTTCAGTAGGCTAATTAATTTACAAGCACCTGTTTCATCACTGGGAGCTGTTAGCACACCAGATGAGCTGCAGCAGGGGAAGGGGACTTTTTATCCCAGCTAAATTGATTTCAATTGATTTTCATTTACTGATGGCACAGTTGTAGTTTAATATGAGCATGGCCTAAAGTCTTTTTGTTTATTAGTGTAAAAGCCAGTTTAGATAGTTTATTATTTACAAATATACTGTGGCTCTAGGAGACTTATCAGATTTTTAAAGTTAAATAGCAACGTATATTGTACACACCCTATTCCATTTTGGTTAATTTATTTTTTCAATTTGATATTGTTTAAAAGAGAAAAAAAATACAGCTTTTTCTGTTAAAAATGGGCCTGATTCTGTTAGTGTGCCATTCAGAAAGCCTCTGAAGAAGACATCACGCTGTAAACCTCTCTGTATCCAGCACCAGGAATCGTGTCACCTAACCTCAAACTGCTCTGTCATGCTAGGCATTGATGTTCCTAACTTCTGTGTCTCAGTTTCCCCCACCAACAAAGGGACTATAATAACTTCTTACACTACTTCTTCACATCAGGGAGCCAATTCAGGATTAATTACTTCGTGTTTGAATGCCATTTTGCAAATGGAAAGTTCAGGATATTTCTAGTTAAGATGTGACAAGTGGCACAGAGGAGTGATTTGCAAAGCAAAATTAATAATTTTTGTTTCATAAGTATGGTGTTTGGAATTAGGGCTTTTTCCCTGGCTAGCTGCAGAGCTTCCACAATCTCTGTGTGCTACCCCAGTAATGGCCAAGAGCTACATTATGTAGAAGAAGAACAGTCTTCTTCAAAGCAAGCTGGACTTCTGAACATAGACTATTTTCACAACAAACTACTCAGTTCTGAGTGACAGACCAAGAATTAATTGCAAACATTATTTTGCTAAAATTTTAGAGTGATAGGTTTGAGAAAATAAATCAGAGAGTAACTTGAGAAGAACTTGTGTTAACAAAACAGGATAAGATTTAAGAGGCTTTGGAAGTCCTGGGGCTCTTGGACTGCCTGTGAGGCTTTTGCGAGATCTTTGTGTCCTTCAGTTCTCACTCTGTAAAATGAGGATAATATTAGCTGCCCCATGTGCCTTCTTTAGCATCTTTAAACTGGGTGTGGGGTGACTGTGTTTTGCCATGTGCTATTACAGCAGTTTTCACCTTACTGCTCCAGTATTGGTTTGTTCCTCTTGACACTGCAGTAATAGAAAGAGGGAATAATGATAATTTTATTATAGTAATGTCAAGATAACCTAACCCATATTGACTTGCTCTTGACACTCCTGTAGTACAATTATTGTCCTTTTGAATTACTGGTATAGATCTTCTTTAAGCTACAAATGTATGGTGCCTGTATGAGATGGAGGGAAGATCTCTCAAAGGCAGCAATTTAAATTAGTAGGAGAAAGCATAAATAGTTTAGGCAGCTGGAAGCTCGGCTTAAATAGATTTAGACTAGAGATAAAGAATGTATTTTTTACATTGTGATAAATATCTACTAGTGAAAGGTTTATGGGGGTTTAGTGGATTGTAAGTCTTTAGATCAAAACTGGTATCCACATATCTTTGCTTGGGCTTAACAATGAAGGCCCTGGTGAAGAAATCCTGTGGCCTGCTGTGTGCTGAAGATAGAACAAGTATGCTGGTTTTCAGTTTGCTTTTAACTTCAGGTCCTGGTAAATTTTGGGCTACCTCTTCAGGGAACAATAAAAATTATTTTTAAAAATTAATTTTATGTTATATTATGTAACGGCCTACACATGTGAAGGAGCTTGAGTTAGTCTCTGCTAAAGGGGTTTTGAAGGTCCATAAATGGGAAAAAATTTTGGAACTACTCATCCGGTAAATTAATGGTGATTTTTTGCTTTAAAATTTATTTTACAGTTTTGTATTTCATCCCTTGGAAAGAGGGAGAAAGAGCTTGGGTCTTCTTTGTGCCCTCCTGGTTAGAGTGTGCTCCAAAGGGGTATCTTGGGTCAGCAACAGCCCTGGAGTGTCTGTGGCATTTCACAGGGTATTTTTGTCCTTGACACATGCACAGGCACATTCTTGCTGTGTTAGGAATTGCGCCGAGGACCTTACAGGACACTTGTGATACAGTACAGTCTTGCTTGCCACTGACTTATTGCAGGATTGCCACAGCTGTTCAGAATATGTACCCAAAGGATAAAAGCATTCCTCCTTACGAATATGTAATATTGCCACACTAGAATATTCATTTTTATTTAGGATTATGTAACTATATCATGTGATCATGAAAGCTTTCTTTCAGTGTAAAATGTTTTTGTTTGTTTTAAATTTACTCCTTCTGTGGTCCTGGTCTGACATACTCCATGTCTTTGGGTTCAGTCTGGCAGAAGAGAGCTTATTTCCAGCCTTGGCATTTGTTGTCCATTGACTGGAGGAGTTTTTCTAAAAGAATGATTTAAGCATGAAGGCTTTATAAGTTAGCTTGTTTATATATTGATGGTGGGGGAAAATAAAGGATTAGAAATACTTGCAGAAGGAGGAAAAACTTTCTATGAGTATCTACAAATTTCAAGCTTTAAGTGCTGGACTTAGTATGACCATTGACTTGTTCCAAAGAAGCTACCAAAAAGCTTTAATTACTACGTATAGAAGTCTCACTCCGTTCTCCCCTGTGACCTAGAGGTGAAAGGATCTATATTTAACTTTTAGCAGGGTCTGTAGTCTATTCACTCTCCATCCCCTTCGTTTGCTTTATCATTCTACTTCAGCAGCCTTTGTCAGCCTGGCTTCCACAATGCTCTCAAAAGCGTGATTCAGCATACTGTAATTTTATTGCTGTTAGTTCTGTTTTCTTTAATGGGATTTGTTTTAGTTTGCAATATTACTTTAAGCTCTGATCTGTTGCAGGATAAAGATGTTATTATGATAGTGTTAGCTTCTCTGTAAATTATAGTGCCTTGAGGATTGCATTTTGAGACTTCATGTAAACACTTTACAGAGCTAATAACATAGATACCATATGTAAAGCTTGAAAAATATTTAAGTAGGGCACATTTGGAGGAATAAAACAATCAAAAGGCTTTTTGGGGGATAATGAAGATTACACTGAATTGTTTAAACTCAATGTACAGCTTTTAAAACATAACCCATATACCATCATCCATTTTCCCTTTTCTTCCTGCTTAGCTACAATTTATTTGAACTGTTGGAATATGTTTTCAGCAGAATTCCTTTACAGTAATTGATGAGATCTGTGGGATAGTGTCTTTGGAACAACAACCTTTCATTTAATGTACCAATAATTAGTCATTTTTAATAACAGTCCTGACTAGAAGAAGAAGAGTTGTTACAAAAATTAGAACAAGCAAGCTAGCTAGCTCCTTAGACAGAAATGTGCCACTTTCTGTGATGGCAGTAATGTTGCTTAGATGTTTTGGTTGACTCCAAGTGGGGTTTTTTTTATGCCTTTGCAAGCAAAATAGCTGCAAGACTGCAGCTGATAGTTGGAGTCACAGAGGAACTGCAGCCATTAAGAGGAACTGCAGCCACCAAGGGTTACTACTAATACGATATTTTCAGTATAAGACTTTCTGTGGAGACTGAAACACAAGCCCAACCTTTGATCAAACTGGAATATTTATTATTTCATTTTTCTTAAAATACTTGTTCCATACCATAGTTTGAACACTGTTCTTTCCCTTTCCTTCCCTTCCCTTCCCTTCCCTTCCCTTCCCTTCCCTTCCCTTCCCTTCCCTTCCCTTCCCTTCCCTTCCCTTCCCTTCCCTTCCCTTCCCTTCCCTTCCCTTCCCTTCCCTTCCCTCCCCTTCCCTTTCCCTCCCCTTCCCCTTCCCCTTCCCCTTCCCCTTCCCCTTCCCCTTCCCCTTCCCCTTCGCCTTCCCCTTCCCCTTCCCCTTCCCTTCCCTTCCCTCCCCTTCCCTTTCCCTCCCCTTCCCCTTCCCCTTCCCCTTCCCCTTCCCCTTCCCCTTCCCCTTCCCCTTCCCCTTCCCCTTCCCCTTCCCCTTCCCCTTCCCTTCCCTTCCCTTCCCTTCCCTTCCCTTCCCTTCCCTTCCCTTCCCTTCCCTTCCCTTCCCTTCCCTGTAAAGCAAGTATCCTCTTTCCTTTCTGAGTAAAGCAAGTACCTTTTTTCCAGTTTTGTGTACTGTGTTCTATTAAACTATCAACTGGCTTATTTAAGGCAGGGCACATAGCAAGTCCATGTCATTGTAGTTATTGTCAGCTGTCTTAGGAAATGATTGGCAGGTGTAATTGGATATAAAACAAGAACATGGTAGTCCTGCAGCTTCGTTTTCTTCATAATCCTGGTTCTGGTGGTGTTATTTTTCCATCTGACTCGAGTTTTGTTGTTGGGTTTGTTGGTTTGGGTTTTTTGGGGGGGAGGGGAGGTTTTTTCATTGATGAATTTCATATTTTCCTTCAGTTTTCTATGGGTTTTAAATAAAGCCGAGCTTCTCCAGTTAATCTGTGGAGCTAGCATTTCTTGTATTTCTTCAATAAAAATTCTGATCTGGGGTTATACATGCAACAGTTCTGTGGTCGTGACTCTTAGTGAGCAGAACTCACCTAAATAACCTGAAGTTAATTTTCCTGAGGAATTAACTCTGAAGTTAACGGTGTTACTCCTTTGAGAATGCCGCTCCCTTCAGGTGCCAGCACCGCAGGTCCTGGTACTGCAGCTCTGAGGAAAGGCACCCAGCGATCATTGACAAATCACTTGCACATTGTTTTGGTGACCCTACCTGAGCACTATCAGTTAAATCCACCTCCTCACATCTACCTCATTCTTCTCTTTGTTCTCAAGTCTATTTCTTGCTGTCAAGGAATCTGAAGACTTGGAACTAGTGTCTGAATCATCAGAAAATGGCACGTACTGCGTTACTGTCCTTCTCCAGCGTGAGGCTGAATGACTCTGTGGTTTCCTATATAAAAAGTGTCTTTTGTGAGATTGCCTCTTTGTTTAAACAAAAAGAGAGAAAGGGAGAGAATGAAATATGCTATGGAATACTCAAGCAGATGCTTGGCATTATATTAACACATGTATTATGGCGTATCATGTAATGGTACACTGTGGGGAATAGTAATGAATAGTTTGGAGCACAATAATGTGCATTGTTGATGTTTGTTAAAATAAAGATATTCAATTTATAATAAAAGGGATTAAAAGCTTAATTCATGACTATGTTAATATTTGTCTGCAAGTACACAGATAAATGGTAACGTACCTTATCACATTAAACACCTGCACGTACAAGTTCCTCTGCTGAGATCTCCATGGGATTGTGTGTTTTACAGAGCTTAAACTTTCATTTCCCAAAATAATGATATCATTCATTTACAGATATAGATAGGCTCTTCTTACTCAAACTCTATCCTGAAATGAGAATTGTTACTTCAACTACAAAAATGTGGGATTAATTACCACAGTGATTGCCTGCTGCATCATCTGATGGTATTTGTATATAGAATTTATATATTTTCGCAACAATCTGATTGCCTGACAGAAGTGAATTAAGACTTTCTAAAATACACTGCTGTTAAAGGTAAATGATACCTCCAACACGGATCTGATGAGCCAGGCAGTGGTGGCAAACAGATCTCATCTCAACACAGATCTCCTGGTGTCTTCCCCTTCTTTCCCACATGCCATCCTCCGTGAACAACAGAAAAGAATGTGCATTTGTGAAGAAAATGCATAATTAAGGAGGGTGATTGATGTCTGAACTATTTCATTGTTTAGCTCTGCTGTGCAAGTGTTTACAGGCATACTGGATGCCTGTGCAGTCTCAGTGTATGTACTTGGAAGTATCCAAAGGACAAAATGACAACAGAAGCACCCACCATATTCCCCTTCATGAAAAACATCATCCAAAATAAAATGGCGATAATTCAGACTCTCTTTTATTGCCAACTTTGCTAAAAGTAGGATCAGAAAAGGAAAACAGTGCTGTGAAAGCCAGACTAAAAGTGACACAGAACTGTCCTGAGCAAAGTCACCAAACTGGGCATTTGGAAGGATTTGGCTGCATGAAGACAGTTCAAAGAAATCCTGTAGACACCAAACAGGGGCATCTTTCCAGAGTGGGGAAAATAATTATGGAAAACAGAAGAGGTAGCCAGAGATCAAACACGGCTGGGTATTTCCACCTAAATGCTGTGTGAAAGTCTGAGAGAGAACTCACTTCAAAACAGTGTTTCAGTACAATTTTGTTTTTTAAATAGAAGGTTTCCTCTTATTCTTTGGATGAAACCAGTACATCATGTAAGCACCAAAGACAATCGTAGCTGTTTATGAAATAGACATTTTATTAAAAACTTTGGTGTGAAAGACATTTTGCAGGAGCTCCCAGGTTTATGGCTGTATCACATAGTCAAAATGTCCTGTCTAACACATACACAGCAAACCTGCTTAAAACTCTTGACTTTGCTATCTTCTCCTTCACTCAAGCAGGTCTCACGGACAACACATGGCTTCTAAGTCTCTCTTCAGCGTCTTGTGTCGGTTCAACAGAACCGTGTCCTCCTTCCCACCCCCTTCTTCCCCACACACACTTTTTTGAACTTGTCCTGCTAGGCATGCTATTTAACCCATTTTCTATTGACTAGCAATTGAATAGCAACGTACAGTTTATTAATCAACTGTCCCTTTTAGTAGATAGTTTGCTTTTTGTTCTGCAACTATATTCTCAAAGAAAAGGAAGTTTTGTTGTTTAAAACTTATCTTTAGCATGCAGTTTGACTGTTTGGTGCTGCTTTATGATGGAGAGATTATGACCCTCATGGCTGTCTGTTGCTTTTAAGGTGTGTTGTGTCTAGGAGGGCTAATTTGGCAGAAGCTAAAACCCCTTGCATTCCAGCTTGTCCTCAGATATTAGAGGGGCTGGGGGCAGCTGAGTTTAGCCTCTGAGTGATGCCCAATGTGACACCTTAAATTTTGGCTGAAAATCGGCCAAAAATTGACACTATCAGTCTGGCTGTGTTCAACAGCTAATATGTTGACTAACACAGGTCTGGATGCACTTATAGTGCAGGGCCCAGTCACAGTCGATGAACTAACATGGTTCCAGATTATGGCATAAATCTGGGTGCATCCACAGAAATAAAATCCTCGCGACCAGGTCCACAGTTACAGTCGATGAACTAACATGGTTCCAGATTATGGCATAAATCTGGGTGCGTCCACAGAAATAAAATCCTCGCGACCAGGTCCACAGTTAAGGTAATTTATTCAAGCAACAGATACAGATTCTTTTAGATTGCTGGTGATGAATACACTGTCTGCAAAGCACGCTTAGATACCTATGCACATATATGTGTTGCAGGATGACTATATAGTGCTACTAATACAATTACAAATACAAGCTTGATTTCTAAGTTTCCCGGGGAAGCACCTGGTATAACCAAGTGTACGAATCTTACCCAAAGGCGTCCTTATGGGTGGGGAAGAGAGGTTCAGCCCGTCGACTGATCCCAGAACTCCATAGTGATGTCTCCCTGACTTCTCAGTGATGGTATCTTCCCTACCTTGCCTCTTTCTTAAGGATTTTTTATACTATTTTCCTATGTTTAGGTGGAGCTTGAGTGGCTCTAGTCATACACACCTTTATTATTGTTTGGTGCAAAATTCTCTCACTGCGATTTAAAGGTATAGGCTAAGAAAAATTCAGAGAGCATGCTCAGGGGGAGAAGGAGGTGGGTAGCTTTTGGGATGGAGGTGTGTTTTGGTGTTATATTGAGATTATAAGGAGCAAAGTTCATCCACAGGACACGATTTCACCACAACCACAGGCTCAGTGACCAGCATTCTGGGTAGAACAGGTTATTATCTCTCATTTGACAGTAGCTATGAGGTACCATGGAGTTCCCGTACCTGCCTTGTTAGCACAGAGCCTGGCCACAGTTATCTCCACACCATTCCACCCTCTGTTCTCTCAGAGTTAGTTAGTACACCAAGCTCTGGTGGTGCCGAACATCTGAGAATGTGGGCCTGGTTGCCTGGGGAACCATCACAGACCAGATTCCTTACATGCCGACCACGTTCCATCCTAGATGCTTTCTTAGTTCTATAGGATGTGGGTGTAACTCTACTTGCTTACTCTCAATAAGTGTGCCTCCAATAAGTTGCCATGGTAGTCACTCCGTACTGTGTCAGATGCAGTTGTCTAGTACATGGCTACAGTCTATGTTGTGCAGTGAAAATAAAGGGTCTCTGAGTGTGTGTGTGTGTGTGTGTGTTGTGTGAATGAATGACCACCTTATGAAACAAGAGAACCAGGGAGTCCATTATTTGAATGTCATCCTGTACCTTCTGAAGTCGCTGTTCATTAAACATCTCAGGGGAACACTTTGGATGTGTGTAAATGCGTGCAATGGGAGACTTTTTGCATACCCAAGGGTGTGTGAGAGACCCACCTTGGGCTGGCAGATGCCACGTGGACCCGGTGAGAGACCTGTCTGGAAAAGCAGCAGGAGGCTGGGAGAAAGAAATTTGAGGGTTTGGAGTTGTGCCAGTCACCTGTATTCCAGCAACTGCCTCTCACCCTTGGTATCCACCCATTAAATGGAGGAATTAAGAGTGTAATTACATTTAGTTAAACCTGCATTCCTGTGAGTAGTGCGACTAACAAAGCCCGTTTTTCTACAGATTTGTGTCCCCTGCCTGTCCCCTGTGGGCCACAGTGGTGGTCCTCCCCGTTCTCCCTCTCTCCTGACTCAGCGGCGGGTTAGTAAGCAGTCTTCCACTGCTGACACCTAGGTCTTGAACTTGTGGGGACTTTCTGTGTATCAGATTTGAAAGTTAGTTGACATTTTCCAGAGGGTTAGAAGGAACTGGAGAGGACAAGCAGGCACAGCAGCAGTACAGCCACACAAACAGGAAAGACAAAATCTATGGGCTAACCTGGTCCAACAGGTCCCCCTGTCCTGGCCAGTTATAATTCTTAATCTCTTTATTTTTTAACTGTCTCACAGAACAGAACATTTTCATGTACTGTGAGAAGAAATGCTCTTGTTAGGCCTCCATTTTGTATCTTACGTACATCTCAGCAAAACATGACAAGTTTTAATCTTTTACATTCCCTCTCCAGTTCATGTTTTTCTGAGCGTTCATTCTTCTGGCTGTAATTAGTTAAGAGAGAACTGCTCCTGCCATCATTCTCAGTGGGGCGATGCACTTGGGATCCTGGATAAACCAGAAACTTGCTAACAATAGTTAAGAAGCAAGCGACATTAATAAATCTAAATTAAGCTCTGAGTCTTGCTACTAGTAACTCTGGTTTTCACAGGCTTGGATCTGTTTGTAAATACGAACTTTAAAAAGTGCCCATCACCCGAGAACTGATATACTGCAAAAGGACTGAAATCTGTTCTTTCAGCAGCGGCTCTTTAGACAAGCCCCTCACATTTTTCTGCATAGAGCAGCTGACACAAGGCCGACTGCAGTCTGGGAAGTTGGGGCAAGGTTTGTTCTGTACACTTTTAGGTGAACTACCTGCCTCAGAGCTGGTGGGCAGAGAGGCAAGACAACACAAAAACTGGCAGGGTGCAGAGGATGCTGGATCACCCTTATGAAAACGAGGTGTTTTTGGGCTTCCTCTGGCCTCCAAGGGGGTTGGCTGCTGGCAACTGCCTCCAAGGGGTTCTCACCACCAGCAAAGCAGCGAAGAAATGTGTCGTGTCACACAGCAATTTCGGATGATAAAACAAAATCACCTAGAGACAACGCTATGGCAAGACAAGATTTTCCTTAAAATATGACACCAAAAGCTATGAACTCTATGAAGAACTCCTTGATCTGCTTGTTCCTGCATGCATGCTCCAAGCATGCAGATACACTATTAACACAAAAGTCTTTTGTCTAACTAGGGAAAGAGTACTAAAAACACTTGATTTTAAAAACATGAGTATCTGTCCGTGTTTCTTATGTATTTGGGAGATGAGACTAATAAAAATACCTTTGTTACATGTTAAACACCCCTACTCATCTACAGATATGTTAAATAAGAGTTGATGATTTTCCCAATAGTTATATTTTCATAAGTAAATCTTTTTTCACACTGCTGTTCTGCAGAAATAAAACTGTGCACGTTTATTTTAATTTTTAGTTTCATTTCTCTTTGTCCTTTTAAAATATATATTTTACCAAATTCAAATTCAAAACCTTTGAGTAGAATGTCTCTTATTTATATGTGATAAATTGAGGGAACGAAACTGGAGAAATTTTCATTCATATTCTTCTATTAAAAAATTATATATGTTTCTGAGTGACATCATTAAAAAAAACTCTTCAAAAACTCCTTATTCACACTAGTATTTTAGATCTTTCCCTGAATGTATATTTTTAAAGATAACTACTGTATGTTTGGACGAAGATCAGTTTCTTTTTTTTCTGCCTCTTATTTCTGCAGAATGACTTTCTTTTTAAACACTGGGACTTTTGTTATGTTAATCAGTCAGGGAACATTTCCAATTCAATTTTACCTGAGCGCTGGTCAGCTAGAGTTTCCTTTGTTTGATGTCCCTTGAGCCTTCCCTTGTCTTTTAAACTGTAATTTAGTTGGAGCTGCTGTCAATTTACTCCGTCCATTACATTTACAGTGATATTCCAGACATTGTC
Organism: Nyctibius grandis; assembly: GCF_013368605.1. NCBI lineage: Eukaryota > Metazoa > Chordata > Aves > Nyctibiiformes > Nyctibiidae > Nyctibius > Nyctibius grandis. The sequence continues at coordinate 58,228,655 of NC_090659.1, read as the reverse complement.
TTCTATTCAGTCCCAGAGAAGTTCCTTGACCTAAACAAAACGTGCAGGGAAAAATCCTATAGAAATCGGAAGTAGAAGCACAGAACTCCTGTTTGCCTATGTGCAATGCGTGCACACAAAAAAAATTGTTGCCACCTACCAAGATTATTGTGTTTTTTTTTTTTAATCTAACAGATCCTTACACTCAAGAGAGCTACCAAATGGTAATTAATTAGGATTTTCAATGAAGTGGACATGTCCCATACAATTAGGCAGCCACCTTGCTCTCTGCTCTGCCATGCCTTTGTAGTAATGAGATTTTAAACCCTGCTACTTTTTAACTCCACAGAACAGCCCTTAACATTAAGAGGTGGATTTTTTTATCACAATTACCAGCTGTCATGGAGTTCAACAAATAGAGCAATTTTCTTGCCCTTAGTCCATATCAGCAAGTTCCTAAGTCTTCGGTGTGCCAGGTGGGAAATTGTTGCTTTGAGCAGTTGCTTTCCATGGGATGAGAAGGGAAAAAGCCCCAGAAAGAGGGTGTTAGAGCCAATTTTAACCATTGAGCTGCCTTGACTGAAGATGATGCCAATGTCTGCGGCAGTAGAAGGGGACAGTATTGCCTATACGAGCTTCCAAAGAAGAAGACCAAAGTGGATGTGGGAACCCAGACAGAGCTCCCATGGAAGGAGGCAATGGTGCAGGTTGCCGGCTGCAGGGAATGCTACAGCGTCTCTGTGGTGTCAGGGGGCTGTGTGCACTGTGAGCAGGTAGATGATCTGCTCGGCCAAGCGGCACAGCTGCAAAGCCAGGTTGAAAGGCTTCAAGCCGAAGTAGAAAGGCTTAGGAGCATTCGGGAGGCTGAAATGGAGATAGACTGGTGGAGCCAGGCTCTGCCCTCCCTGCAACAAAAATGGGAGCACCTGCCGGAGAGCTCCCAGGATCGAGGGACCCCTGTACTCTGCCCCTCTCAGGTGGAAAACAATAACTTAGAGGAGAGGAGTGAGTGGAGGCAAGTCTATGGCCGTGGCAAAAGGCGAGTGCCCTCCTCGCCTACTTTGCCTCCACAGGTGCCTCTGAGCAATAGATATGAAGCCCTAGTGGAATACAGCCGGTCCAATGGGGATGTGGTGGAGAGGCAACCTATATCAGAGGTCCCACCACAGTCAGAAAAACCTGACAGGCCTATAGCTACCTCCTCCACAAGGAAGAAGAGAAGAGTTTTAGTGGTTGGAGACTCCTTCCTAAAGGGATCTGAGGGCCCAATATGCAGAGCTGACCCCCATCACAGGGAGGTCTGCAGCCTGCCTGGAGCCCGAATCAGGGATATTACCAGGCAACTCCCCAACCTGGTGAAGGCCACAGACTACTACCCCCTGCTGATCTTCCAGACAGGTGGGGAAGAAGCTGCATCCCGTAGTCTGAGGGGGATGAAGAAAGACTACAAGGCCCTAGGACGGTTGGTGAAAGAGTCTGGGGCACAAGTTGTTTTCTCCTCCCTCCTTCCATTTTCAGGTGATGACGTGGGATGGAATAGTAGGATTCTCTCTATTAATGCCTGGCTACGAGACTGGTGCTACAGGCAGGGCTTTGGGTTCTTTGATAATGGCTGGTTTTATAAGACAACAGGCGTGACCGTAATACATGGGAAGGGTTTATGTCGTAGGGGCAAAAGGGTTCTGGGACAGGAATTAGCAGGGCTCATTCACAGAGCTTTAAACTAGATTCGAAGGGGGATGGGGTAGTAGCTGGGCTTGCACCACTGGGGCAACGCTCTAGTGTTGAGGTAGACCAGGAGGCCCCCCATCCCCCTGGGGTGAAATCGGTGTGCTCAGCTCGCTCCCTGAAATGCCTGTACACCAATGCACGCAGCAGGGGGAATAAACAGGAGGAGTTGGAAATCCATGTTCGGTCGGGGGGCTATGATCTAGTGGCAATTACAGAGACTTGGTGGGACGCCTCGCATGACTGGAATGTGGTCATGGATGGCTATGTCCTGTTCAGGAAAGACAGGCCACTAAGGAGAGGTGGTGGAGTTGCTCTTTATGTGAGTGAGCAGCTAGAATGTATTGAGTTCTGTCCAGGGGCGGATCAGGAGCGAGTTGAGAGTTTGTGGGTGCGAATTAAGGGGCAGGCTGGCAGGGGTGATACTGTTGTGGGTGTCTATTACAGGCCACCGGATCAGGATGAGGAGGGTGATGAGGCCTTCTACAGGCAGCTGAGAGCAGTCTCGCAATTACAGGGCCTGGTTGTCATGGGGGATTTCAACTACCCTGATATTTGCTGGGAGGCCTACTCAGCCAGCCATCCTCAGTCCAGGAGGTTCCTCCAGTGCATTGATGATAACTTTCTGATGCAAATGGTGGATGAGCCAACTAGGAGAGGAGCGCTGCTGGATCTTATCCTCACTAACAAGGAGGGTCTGGTTGAAGAGGTGAAGGTTGAGGGCAGCCTTGGTTGTAGTGACCATGAGGTGGTAGAGTTCAGGATCTCATGTGGCAGGAACAGAATAGCTAGCAGAATCACAACCCTGGACTTCAGTAGGGCCAACTTTGGCCTTTTCAAGCAATTGCTAGGGGAAATTCCATGGGACAGGGTACTAGAAGGTAAGGGGGCCCAAGATAGTTGGTTAGCATTCAAGGACTGCTTCTTCCGAGCTCAAGATCAGAGCATCCCAGCAGGTAGGAAGTCAAGGAAGGGTACCAGGAGACCTACATGGTTAAACAGGGAACTGCTGGGCAAACTCAAGGGGAAGAAGAGAGTGTACAGATCATGGAAGGAGGGGCTGGCCACTTGGGAGGAATATAAGTCTGTTGTCAGAGGATGTAGGGAGGCAATTAGGAAAGCTAAGGCCTCCTTGGAATTAAACCTTGCAAGAGAGGTCAAGGACAACAGAAAGGGCTTCTTCAAATACATTTCAGGTAAAACCAACACTAGAGGCAATGTAGGCCCACTGATGAATGAGGTGGGGGTCCTGGAGACAGAGGATAAAAAGAAGGCAGAGTTACTGAATGCCTTCTTTGCCTCTGTCTATACTGCTGGAGGCTGTCCTGAGGAGCCCCGGACCCCTGAGGCCCCAGAAGAAGTCAGGATAGAGGAGGAATCTGTCTTGGTAGATGAGGGCTGGGTCAGGGACCAATTAAGCAACCTGGACGTCCATAAATCCATGGGCCCTGATGGGATGCACCCGCGGGTGCTGAGGGAGCTGGCGGAAGTCATTGCTAGGCCACTCTCCATCATCTTTACTAAGTCGTGGGCAACGGGAGAGGTGCCTGAGGACTGGAGGAAAGCGAATGTCACTCCAGTCTTCAAAAAGGGCAAGAAGGAGGACCCGGGTAACTATAGACCGGTCAGCCTCACCTCCATCCCCGGAAAGGTGATGGAACAACTTGTTCTTGGTGCTGTCTCTAGGCACATCAAGGATAGGGGGAACATTAGGGGCACTCAGCATGGCTTCACCAAGGGGAAGTCATGCTTAACCAACTTGATAGCCTTTTATGAGGACATAACCGGATGGATAGATGATGGTAAAGCTGTGGATGTGTTCTATCTCGATTTCAGTAAAGCGTTTGACACGGTCTCCCACAGCATCCTCACAGCTAAACTGGGGAGGTGTGGTCTGGATGATCGGGTAGTGAGGTGGATTGTGAACTGGCTGAAGGAAAGAAGCCAGAGAGTGGTGGTCAATGGGACTGAGTCCAGTTGGAGGCCTGTGTCTAGCAGAGTCCCTCAAGGGTCGGTACTGGGACCAGTACTATTCAATATATTCATTAATGACTTGGATGAGGGAATAGAGTGCACTGTCAGCAAGTTCGCTGATGACACAAAACTGGGAGGAGTGGCTGACACACCGGAAGGCTGCGCAGCCATTCAGAGAGACCTGGACAGGCTGGAGAGTTGGGCGGGGAGAAATTTAATGAAATATAACAAGGGCAAATGTAGAGTCCTGCATCTGGGCAAGAACAACCCCATGTACCAGTACAAGTTGGGGGCAGAGCTGTTGGAGAGCAGCGTAGGGGAAAGGGACCTGGGGGTCCTAGTGGACAGCAGGATGACCATGAGCCAGCAGTGTGCCCTTGTGGCCAAGAAGGCCAATGGCATCCTGGAGTGTATTAGAAGGGGTGTGGTTAGCAGGTCGAGAGAGGTTCTCCTCCCCCTCTACTCTGCCCTGGTGAGGCCGCATCTGGAATATTGCGTCCATTTCTGGGCCCCTCAGTTCAAGAAGGACAGGGAACTGCTAGAGAGAGTCCAGCGCAGAGCCACGAAGATGATTAAGGGAGTGGAACATCTCCCTTATGAGGAGAGGCTGAGGGAGCTGGGTCTCTTTAGCTTAGAGAAGAGGAGACTGAGGGGTGACCTCATTAATGTTTATAAATATGTAAAGGGCAAGTGTCATGAGGATGGAGCCAGGCTCTTCTCAGTGACATCCCTTGACAGGACAAGGGGCAATGGGTGCAAGCTGGAACACAGGAGGTTCCACATAAATATGAGGAAAAACTTCTTTACGGTGAGCGTGACCGAACACTGGAACAGGCTGCCCAGAGAGGTTGTGGAGTCTCCTTCTCTGGAGACATTCAAAACCCACCTGGACGCGTTCCTGTGTGATATGGTCTAGGCAATCCTGCTCCGGCAGGGGGATTGGACTAGATGATTTTTCAAGGTCCCTTCCAATCCCTAACATTCTGTGATTCTGTGATTCTGTGATTCCACACGTGCCTCTGAAAGCTGTTACCTAGGACTGGAGAGCTTAAAGGTAAAATACTGAAATATCATGCCCTTTGCTGTATCTCCCAAAATGAGAACACAAAAGATGTGATTAAATAACAAAGGACAGAGAGTAAAACTTCCAGCCCATAGTAGTTGTCTTGGCAGTGCCAGCTGGCCATGCGATGCTGCTTTACCATGAAAGCCAGTGAAGAAGTTTCTGTTCACTACAGTGGAAGCAAGATCTTAGCCTGTGATACTAAAGTTGTTCCCAAGTGCTAAATCTCATCCAAGAAATGAAGCATTCGCTTCACATTGTAGTTGCCACAGGAATGATATACAGGTCCATGTATGGGGAAATGTGGCAAAAGCCCACCTGAATGGTGCTTTCACTGCTGATAGACATTTCATGGCATGGGAAGGTTTGTGAACTGCTGGTATAACATCGGACAACTTCTGGCATATGTCTTTTGATTCATTCTCCTTTTGTGTGGAGCCAGGACAGAGATATCTTTAGCCCCTCTTTGGTGCCTTCACCAGATGTCAGTAAACCTGGAAACAGGTGGAAGTGTGGCATACATATCCCTCTGTGGCTCTACAGGCATTACAAAGAAGCTGAATTGTCTTTTCTACAAAGCTCCCCAGCCTGACCAGAGTAGCTCTTGGAGCACCCTGTTGTGCTAGTGTTGGGTTCCCAGGCCTTGGGTGGGGGGCAGGTGCTGTATTGGCAGCTGGATGCTTTGGGGCAGATTCCCACAAGTCCTGAGGCCTAGGGTACATGTTGTGCCAGGGGCCAAACCCCACTACTCCTCTGGCAGAGTGCTCTGGGAAGCTCTGTGATGGCATCACTTAGGGGTTTCTGTCCTCCTGAGTCCATTCCATTTGAGGGATGATCGATCCATCCCCAAAAGGCTGTGGGTCAACAATCGCTAAGAACAGGAGTCTCCAATTTCAAACAAAAGCTGACTGGCCTGATCCTGCAATGCCTGGTCAGCTGCAATTCCTCTGATGCTGAATTTGGTTCTAAAGGTATAGTAGACTTGGCTCCTTCATGTCCAGAACAGGCTGGAGGTTGCTTTTATCCCCATAAGCTCCAGAACAAAAAGAGGTGTGGCAGGTTCAGAAGTGACCGAATGTTTTGGGATTTTCTGTTCAGAATCTCTGCTTTTCCCAGCTGGTTTTATACTTATAGCCAGCTTTTCCCCTTGAGGACAGGCTTTGGGAATGTCTCTAGGACAGCCAAATAATGAAGCTGTCAATTTATTCATTTGCCACTAGTGTGAAGCTTAAAAATAGGAAGTGATCAATAGCTAATGACAGAATGCATGGAAGAGCAGGAGCTGCCTGCCATCTGCCAACAGGCTTGACAAGGTTGCTGTTCTAGCAGTACGCAGACACTTGTATGGCCTTAACCTTCGTCAGCGTTGCTTGTTGTAATTATCATGGGTCTTCCCTAGCGTTTACCTTCCATCACTCACTCAGTACAAACAATTCTCAGATTGTTTTTCCATTGTCAATTGTACTTGGTACCCAGAATTTAAAAGGGCTGATTTATGGATTTCTTTTTCTGCCCTGTTGTATTGGTTTTGTTTCTCCTTTTAATTATTATGGGAGATGGTCTGTGTGCTTGGTTTAATTGCATTCAGTCTCACTGACTGATACACTGATGTTCTGTACACGCTGTGCATTTGAGCCACGTGTATGGATTTGCATTTCATTCTATGTACAACCAATGAACCTTGTTTTAAAAGCCACTACAAAAGGAGAGGTCAGTTTCTGTAGATTGTGGTTCTCTACGTAGGACACTAACACATCGCAGTGCTGAAGCTGACCAGTGGGTCTCAGGGATACCCTTCAGCCGAGATGAACTGGGAGGTTCCCAGCACCCACAGTCCTTCCTGCAGGGAATCTGCAAGCTCAGGTTATTCATCCACTCCCTGGTGTGACTGCGATGGCTTCTGCAACCAGGAGAGCCAAAAGCATACCCAGGCCTAACCTTAGTTAATAGGAATTTTGCGACTGACTTTGGCTGAGCCAGGGTTTAGCAGTTATTTTTAAGGGAAACTCAGATCCTGATGGTGTCTGATACTCACAGCTTGAGGCTGGCTTTGGTTATTGCCTGTGCTTAATGTATCCTTGAAAATTGCTTATTTGCCGATGGTTGCATTAAACAATAGAGTCTAGTTACTTATAGGGAAGAGTTACTTAATGTGTGGAAAGTAATTGATTCTGCACCAAAGAAATTATTTATGTCTATTCCATCATTTATCTGGACTGTGTAGTAATTATTTTATTCCCTTACAGCATAGTTTGTGATATAAATACATGTTGGATGTATGTGGTTTTTAATGAAACAATTTAAATGTATTTTGTCTGTTGCTTACAAAAACATCAGGAAAGGGGTTTTTTAATCTTTCAAAGCTGACAATACTAGAAAAATTTATATAGCAAGAAAAAGACTGCTACAAAATGCATAATTATAACAAGAAGAATTACAATTAAACCAGCTTATGGTTATATCTTAAATAGTATTGATTTTTAAGCTAGGTGAACGGAGAAATAGTATGAATGCTGCTTGTGTACCAAACTCTAAATAAGGAGAAAGGATGTGCCACAAGAGCCTTAAGTGTTGTTTACTGTGTAACATGACTGTAAAGAAAGTTGGGTGAATTATGGGTTATATTGATTGGGTGGCCTATTTTAAAAAATCAGGGGAAGGAAGTCACATTTTAGGTTAGCACATAAGGAATATCTGTTAGACTTTCTGGAGGAAGAAGAAAGTTCTCTCTGGTGAAACAAAAGTTTCATTGCCCCTTGGTGATTTTGGCAGGATGTCTTTTTTCCCCTTTTTAAAAACAATTCAACTTAGATTTTAGAATAGAGATTGTTTAAAAAAAATCTGTTGAGATAAATTTTCCCTCCATTGTTATGTTTGAAGTTGTTTGCTGAATTTGACCAGAACTGATGACAAAGTCTCTGTTTCAGCAATTACACCTGCTTAGCTCTCTTTGTAACTAACTCAACGAACTTCTGCCGTGCCTCTGTACCAGACTTCCCTGGTCACCCATCGGGATCATAAGCTGGGAAGAGGCAGTTACAGCGGCACTGGAGAAGCAGGGGACAGGCTGTGATATAGGTTGGTGATCAAGCCACTCCTGGTAAATGCCACGCTAGCCAGGCACTGGTGGCTGCTCAAGGGGACTAATCACTGACTTTACCCTTATGTTCCTCTTGTCCTCTTCTACAGCTGCTTCTTTATCTTGCCAACAGTCCTTTCTTTATCATTTGTATAATTAACATATTTTAATTAGGGTTATTTCTCTCCTTCTAGCCTTGCTGAGGTGATATTTTCCCAATATTGCTTTTTCTAGCATTCCTTCTAACCCTCATCTCAGTACTCCTGTCATTGCCTGCAATGAAGCAAACCTGGATTTAACTGCAGTGATGTGTCTAGGTGCATCCCAGAGTCCTGGTCCCTTAAGCACATAGAGATAGTCTAGATGGTATATGAGTATACTAGTCAGTCTGCCCTCTGATTATATGCCAGACTTGTATTTGGTGGAGACCACAGTGTTGGGAGAGAAGGGAAAATTTGTATTTGTCAAGCAGTGGATCATAGCATAAAATAGCACTGAGATTAATTTAGGCCCATAAACTCTTGCATCCCTCAATTCATATCTAGGGACAGCCATCCAGACTCATTCAGGACATCCATGGATGTGTTATTACAGTTGGTTTGGTGTCAAAGATTTGGTTTTCAAAAAATGAAAACATTCTGGAAATCATCTGTTTCTTATTGTGAATGCATGGGACTTTTTAGACTCACTGTGACTGAATTAAAACAAGAGTCCTTCCTGTATCATTTTTTGCCACTTGACAAGAGTTTGGAAAACCTGACACAGTTCAGAAAATAAAGTTCCTGTTCAACAGACCAACCAAAACATACAAAACAGCTGAATTTCTACCTAGTGCACATCTAAATGTATTCTCCATCAGAAAATAGCAATTATTGAATACATCATGTACAATGACATCAGGGAGCAAAATGTTCCTCATGCTGCCCAATGGACCATGCTGGAACACCTGTTTCATATCATGTAACCATTTATAATTACTACCAAAGAAGTGAGAGCTGAAATGGCATCATTAAATCTAATTCTGCCACTCATGTCTTTGTTGAAAAAAATCCCTAAGGGGAAGGGGGGCAGAAATAAAACGTATTAAAACCACATTCACTCATTTTCCAGAGCATTAAATCTTTAAGCCATAGAAACTAGCAAATATTGATAATACATGTAGTCTTGGAGCTGACAGTGACTTCCACAACTCTACACTGACAAATAATCATTAAATACCCATCTTTTTTCCCCCTGGAAAGTGATGAGACAGTGGTATTTCAAACAACCTCACATTGTTCTATTACCTGTCTTGGGCTCTGTCCCTTGTAAAAAGAACGTCTTTTGCTTTTTTAATTGTTTCTATGTCAGTAAGTAGTTTTGAAGCAGTAATCCTTTTCTATGCTTTTTTTATATTCATTTGTGCTCTAGGCTACTCAAATGGCCCTTATAGTAAATATCCACCTTTGCCTATAACTAGATGGGGTTTATGCCTCAGGTTTTCATGCTGCAGCCTGGCCAAGGGAAGCCACGTACTCAGGAAATCCATGCTTTGCTATTGCATTTCGTCAAATTTTGGCTTGAGTACAAACACCATTGGAAATTCTATATTAGAAAAAGAAAAAGAAAGTGACATAAGTGGCAGCCGTGTGGAGCCATCTGGTACCGCTGCCCACATTAAAATAGCAAGGTATGGTCTGAGACACTTTGTTTGAACACAAGACCTGGTAAAACTGCACTGGATGTACAAAAGTTATTTTTGCTTAGGGTGCATCATCTTATCCCTAGCTCAGAAAGAACTAACTCCCCACTGACTGCAAAATATACTTCAAAGTACCTACCCTGGTTATTCAAAGCTGTCCATGGGAATTGCCTTTTGCTCCTAGGGTGGCAATTCTTCCAGCCATGATCCCAAGACATCCTACTCAATGAATTTTAAGGAGACAGAAGGAGGATGGTGAAGCACAGACCACATTTTCATGAGTTGGGACTATGGTACTTCTCTCCCAAACAGTAATAAACATCTCACCACTTCTATCACTGACTGGCAAACTCACTGCTTTCAATGGATTTTGATCCTATTATTTCTGTGAAGAAGGGAAAGTACAGATTACAACATTTCTGTTCCTGTAGGTTAAAGAAGTGCTGAAACACAATAACAGTAAAACCATGTGTTGTACCTTGACAGGTATCAGTTTGGCTAAATAACAGATTGGAAGAAGGAGATGGTGCACAGCTATAAAAGGGGTGAATTTGACATGACTGGAAGAGGGGAGTCAGCAGAAAATTTCCAAATGGGTGATGGTACCACAGTTACAGGCTAAACCCAATGTTCTAGTAAATTCCAGGACATCTAGAAAAGAGAGATTATTAAAGCTCAGTGAGAGACTTGGAAGACAGCTCTAGAGTTGTGTCCATGACAGAGTTCTTGAATCTAAAAGAAGACAAGGCAAACAAAGACAAGTGGGTGAGTCCAAAATGAAGACCTTCCATGTGGCAGAAAGGCTAGCGATACTATGGATAGAGATTAGGTTTGAGAGGATTTTGAGTGATAGTTTTGGAGTTAATTTGTTTATTTTGTAGAGTATTTACTGTTTAGACTGTTTTACAAGTTTCTGGTTCATCTGTGTGTGGTTTTCAGTGGTAGAAATCTTGTTCTGATATTGTGCTGGCTGTAGCCTACATGCTGGGCTGACTAGGGCTGTTTGCTGATAACCCCAATTTACCTCCTAAATTCTTCAGTGAATCCTAAAAGGACTAAGTGAAACTCTTCCCAGTTCCGCTGTTTAACTGAGAAACAATTATTGTCACCAATAGCAAAGGCCATGTATGTAACTGCTAGCTCTTTTCTTGCTAGGGCAGGTGGTCACCAGTTTTCTTTCCCTTAGAGCTAGTCCTGCTATGGTGAAACAGAAGGGGAAAAGTGACGAGTCTTACTACCACCAAGGAAAGGACATTAAGAGCTAAATTTTCTCTTGTCACTGTCCTTCTGCAGTCTTCTAAAGCTCCACTGCTGGCTCGGCGAGCTTGTGGCAGTGCACAGTCCCATTACCCTCAGAGCAGTGTGGAGGCAGGTACAGACAGACACATGCTGGTGTACATGAATTAGCTCCAGGTTCAAAGTGGTGTAGACATTTTAGTAGCTTTGCCTGGGCCAGCATGGCTGTGCTGCCTCTGAACTGGTGTGTGATTTTGTCTTGCTGGCACAGAGGAGTCACATTTTATCATGGCTCAGGAGTGTGCATTTGAAACCATCACCCATTTGTCTCCATGTCCCGTGATGTGGTTCCCATCGCAGAGCATTCTCCTAGCATGTGAATTTGATTCTTCTTGGATGAAATTGTACTGGAAGATGCATTCTGGGAGGTCACCTAATGCACTCCGACCACTAATAGGCACATTGCCTCTGGGAACAGAACAGAGCCAGTCTGAAATAAAACCACCTGAAGAGTACAGACTTCAGGTCCTCCTGCACCAGCTGCTTCCCCTTACAAATCTTCACCCACTGGGCCCATAGTTGCTAAATAATCACAGTTTATATGATCAGCAGGGTAAGGGGTAACACATGGGTTACCTCTGTAAAGGTGTTGCTCTCACAGTTTATTTAGTAAAGTACTACCTTGGCTGCACCAACACTGTTGCAGTTCAGCTGCCTATTGTGTTTTTTATAGCTGTATTTGGTACACGATAGGTGAGCATTTTATGGTTATATGCAAGTGTGTGTGTATGCAAACATACACAAACCTACTGTTTGGATGTTTTATAACACAGGGTAATGTACTAGATTTTTAATCAGAGCATCCCTTTGTCATAATGCAAAACTAATTGTGATGTGGTGTGCTGGAGGTCAAAGTTGTTATAATAAAACATCCATCCTGAAGCTTTTTAGAGGAACCTGTTTAAAAAGGTTAAAGTGGGTAATTATCACAACCCTAATTTACAACTACTTGGCAATAAGAGTTGCTTTTCAATGAACCATTTATTCATGATCTGCTGCTTCACACTGCAGGATTCTTCTTGACTAGGTTAGAAAATGTAATTAATAAATGATAGGATTATTTATGGTTCATGGTGCCAGATTGGGAAATACAATGATATACAGAATGAGCTAAAAATTATTCTTACAAGCAGCATCTTGTTTTTTAATCCATGGATTGGATTGTCACATTACTTGATATGGTGTGGTGAACTCCTGATGGTATTCATAGGACATTATTTTGTTTGTCATCCTGGCTGCTCTGTGTGCCAATAAAAATGGACATGCTCCTCTGAGAACAGAGTTAATGAACGCTGACATGTTAATCTTTCTCTAGTTCAGGTATGGTGGCATTTGTGTTTGTGCTTAGTTTGACTGTATTAGTGATTATCTCAAGCCCCCCGTGGAAACTGGAAGATGGTTATATTTCATAAACAAAAAGTGATCCTCTTTGAGCATTTATTCAAGTAATACTAGTTATGGAAACATGCCTGTTCAATACAGACAGGTTTTCTCAATTTCAAGTTACAAAAATACATTAAAATGGGATGATGTCAGCTCTAATGTAAAGTGCCTGGTATTGTGACTGAAGTTGAAATTTTGCTATGACCTTCAAAACCTGTAGGATCCAGGCCTACTAGGAAAAGCATCCTGAGTGATAACATTTTCTGTTAGTATTGTTCTTAATTACCGTTTGGATAAGAAGTTTTCACAAGGAGAAAAATATTTTATACACTGATTTCAACACAGTCCTATAGAAAACCAGCATAAAATCTAAATCTGAGGCACACTGGCTGTCTGCCATGCTTTCTACTGATAACATACTGGAGCTAATCAATGAAAATCCAGGCTTTAGCACTAAATTGAAATGTACTGTTGACCAATTCAGTTTCCAGTTTATTCTCAGTTCAGATCCCTTTTAAAATGCTTTCCTATAGTGATTAGAATTTCCAATAATGATTCTAAAATATATCTGTGCATGTATTTGATACTTCCAGAAGTGACATACTAAGAGAATTAAAAAATGCCTTTAAGTTTTGACGATGATTTAAAACCCATGGCTTTTGAATTTCAAATGGCAAATAACACTGAACGTGAGAATAATGGATAAAACCCAGAGGGTTTACAGAATTACAGAAGGGTTGAGATTGGAGCATACCTCTGGAGGTCATCCAGTCCAACCCCCTTGCTCAAGAAAGGTCAGCTACAGCAGGTTGTGCAGGACCATGTCCAGACGGGGTTTTGAAGATAGATATTCCTCAACCTCTCTGGGCAACCTCTTCCAGTGCAAATTTAATACAGATTTGATTGCTGTAACAACATTTAGTTTTAAGTATGGGTAAATTTATGCTTTTCTATGTGTGCATTTGCATCCAGATGCATATATAAAATAATACTGGGATTTGATTTTTGTTCTTAGACTGAGATCAATTTATTGCAGCTTTACTGGGTTATAGTTCTAAATATTAATTTAGGCTCAGCAATGGTGCCTGCATTCACTCGTAAGTTTCCTCTGATTTTGATTTAGATTAAAGGTACAGTTTGAAATGTAAAATGGGTGCTTGAATTTATGCACAAATTTATATTAGAAAATGTCAAAAAAAGTGGTAAAGGTTTCAAAATGAAGTTTAAATAGCAAAACTTGATGAAATGTGGAAAATATCTTGCTTTTTTACTTTAAGCTCTGAAAATTTTGCAAAATGGAAACACAGGATGCTTTTTTCAGTTTCTTCAAGAAGTTATTCCACTTTATCTACTGTCTTTTCTATGTACCAAACATACAGATCAATGGGTAAAAAGGCTCTAACTTTTGCAAATACCACTCTTGGAGCCTGCAGGCTATTTGAACTTTGTCATGGCATGTTCTCCTTTGTCCCAGGGTTCTTGTATTTTTGTGATCTGGGAGGATATCCACTTCTGCTTCTGTGATATGATATGTTACATGGAGAATCAGCTGGTTTTCAGTTTTCTCCAATGTCTGCAAGGAGTCTGTCTGACTCCAGGCATGGTTCAGGAGGGGAAAAGTGTTAGTATGTTCCCAGCCCACATACCTTTATACTGCCTTTTTCTCTGTGTGTATGAACAAGAATCTTTGAGATGTATAAATCCATCTCATTCAAAGCCCCAGGTACTGTGAACGATAAAAAGCCTGTTTATTCTGTTGCCCTAGACCTATGGCAGTACTGCTGGTCTGCAGCATCTATAGCAGGTTGTCTTCTCCATGAGAGGAATATACACATTAAAAGATTATTGCTGTGGAAAACAAAAAGCTTCCCCCTTTAAAACATCAAAAGGGAATATTTGGCCAACCTGTGAAGAGACATACTAGATTACTAGCCTTTTTATCACTTTGCTGTTAGTATTTCCTATGGTTTCTTTCCTTGCCAACTTGTAGTATTTTCAACAGTCACCATGAAGCAAAAACTCACTCCTGTGCTGCCATTCAAGCTTCTTTTCTGTTTTTGTAATGCTTCAAACTTTCATAGTTATGGGGAAAACATCAATTTTCTTTCTTGCTTGTACCCGTTTTTCTTTTGGTTTTTCTTTTCAATTGGTCCTATTTATGAGAAATAAGAGAGAAAAAATCCAAACACCTTTGAATTAGCTCTTCTGGATACATGCATAGTTCTCATTTTCCCTGCTAGAAAGAAGTAGAAAGGCTATTGTTCTTCTAAACCTTTCTTCCAAGACTGCAAAGAGAAGTGATAAGGAAGATATCAAAGAGGAAAGCTGTGATTATTTTTTCCATAATAACCATATGGGGAAGGAGAAGCCCTTGTTTTCCAAATACCAGAGATAGCATATGAGGGAAAGTGTCTCCTCTACTTTTCCAAACAAAATGAGATGAAGTGTTTGTCTTTCTTCATGTATCTTCTATTTCTTCCCAAATTTCATAAAGAGAAAGGTGAATATCTTATAGAAAATATGAAGATGTTTGTTATATTTTGCATAGGGATTGTCAAGTTAATATTCCTGAGCTGAGCTTTGTTTGAATGACATTCAACCAATATCTGGTCTGTGAAGAACGGTGATATTTTTTCCTATTTGGTTAAATGTATGATTCAATTCAACTTTCTGTATTTTATTTTGCTATTTCTTGGTGATTGGCAGTGGGTCAAAACCTTAGTCACTCAACAATTTCTGCCGCAATATTGTGTTCTCTTCTTATATGTCCTTTTCCTACAAGGTTTTAAATCATTCTGCTTCAATCACCCATAAAGTAAAATCCCCTTATGCACAGTTACAGGACATCCCTTGCTATCTTTATCTTGCTCCCAGCATTTCTACATAAACACCTGAGGAACATTTTCTTTGTGACCTTATTTCTATCAGGATATTTTTCTTTTTTAGCTCCATTTTCTTATTTCTAATCTAGTTTGCCTCAGCTCAGCTAACACTTTGTGGCCAGTCTGCTGTGTGGCTGCATGAGGAAGAGGTAGTCTAATGTTATTTTTAGTGGTGGATGAATAGTCTTCTATTTTTAATCAGACAGTTTTTGTGTTCCATTTCAGGAGTGGACTAATGCATCCTCTCATAAATACATGAATTCCTCCTCCCTCATTCCTGTACACACACACCTGCGTAAGTGTCAATTTAGGCAAGTCAAATGGCCTAAAATTTCAAAAGATGTTAGATGATTTAAACCAGGCTATTCTTTGGAAATTGCAGGGCATTCATCCTTTGGTAGATCAGTGCAGTGATCAAAATCACTAGTCACTCTGAAAATTAGGCCAAAAGATGCCATTTTTGAAGCAGAACGGAGAACAGAATTGCCTTGCTCCAGGCTGGGCTCTGAGAGATACTGAGGCTGTTGGGCTCAGACTGTTATTTCCACAGTTGCATGCATGTTTATACAATAAAGGGTGGTTTGGGGCAAAGCAGACGAAGGAGTGCAAACACACCTGCCTCCTGTACAGGAGGTGGTTGGAAAGGCACTTTAAACCACTCTCCACCACACATGCCTAAACACCTGCTAAATTACCTTGGAAGTTGCAACGTGTACATTGGTGACACACAACTTTGCCTCTATGGCTGCACTGCAGACAGGAGTAGCACTGCTTACAAGGTGGTGCAAACTTGAGACATTCATGAGACAGCTCATTATACGATTTTCAGTCTTCCTGGATGCTTAAGCCTTTATTTCTCCTGTCCTCAGTAACCCAGCTCTCCTCTGCTTTCCTTTCCTTGACATTATGCAGTTCAGCTTGTTATGATCTTGAATATAGGCATTTCTCAAGCTATTGTATCAGCTGCGAGTCTTTTATTCTTCCTAGAAGTATGTTGTGGCACATCATCTGCAGAGGGCTCTATCCCTAGAGATACTCTGTAAACCCATTTTGCTATGCATATGCACGATCCCTGCCTGTAAACAACATGCCATCTCTTAGCCGCATGGTGCAAGAGGTAACAGGACTTTGCTTCACAACCTGTGTGAGTGACAGAAGTTCAGAACAATGAATTGTCTGTGCCTCTTGTGAGCAACCTGACCATCCCAAATAGACTTGCAGTACCATGACATCACATATTGTCTCTGTCTCTCCCTCTCTTTCTCATCTAATCATCTGTAGAATGAGGACACACAATAGTGTGTTTGTGTATCATTTAGGATCAGCAAACAAGTCACCTGTGAATTATACAGGTCAACAGAAATCGAGGTTAAAATTTGGTCCAAGTGCATTCTTTCTATGTCATCAGAGACTGCAGATGAAACAAACACAGGGATACACCATAGGCATTTATTAAATGATGTTAGAATTTCTTTATCGTGGTAAGAATGAGAAGAGGAAGGATTATATCTCGGAATGAAAAGCTCATTTAATTTGATCCCAAGTCATCAGAGGGACCATCTTAATTTACATAAAACAACTTGTCTCAGTATAAACGTGCCAGAGTATAAAACTGTCAGGTCCTGGTACTTTGTAGGCATAAGGAATGTTTGGTATCAGTGGAAAAATGAGAATTTCTCCTTAGTAATGCTCCTAAAGATTTTGAATGGATTTCTGGAGTATGCAAACAGGGACACTGATTCTTTTCTACCTTTCGCTGAAATTTATTCTTTTCCTGTCATTTTCCCCTGCATTTTCTTCTATTTTTCTGGGTAGACCATTCGTTTGTAACCTGTGTTCCCCAGTTCCAGTCAGCAGGATCCCTGCTTCCAGGACTCTTATTTACAAGTTGCCAGTATGTTTGCAGAGCCATTTCCCACCAGCCACTTCCCTAGGTGCTGCCCATCATCTATTTTCTGGAATAGTTTCTTTGTTTCCAGGAGATTCTTTCGCTTCATGTTTATGTTTCCAGCAAGGCATCAGCTATTTTATCATGGGTGGGAACTGAGGAAACACAGAGTTATGGTTTAGCTCAAGGTTTTTTTTTTTATTTTGTTCAGCTTATAAAATAAGGCAGAAAGTATAGTTCTGGGAAGAAAATAAATTAGGAGTATTAATATGTCAAAATGACCCGAGAAATGGCTTATGGGCTTGGAAACGTCTTATTTTTTTCCTGACTGTGTCAGTTAGGCTAATAAATGATATTAACTCTCCCTATAAAGCCTGCCATTTGAAGTTCTCATAGATGAGTGAAAGGGGAGTTAGAAACAAGTAAGAAACACCAAAGATATTATGAAGTAATAAAGGCATCCTGGCTGTAACTGCAACCTGCTGAGACACATAATTAGCTTGAATGCTGGCAAGATATAAAGCAGTTTTGAAAAAAAGTGGTGGTGAGGATACAGGCATTGAAGGCAGGGAAAAAATGAATGTGCTCATCCAAAGAAAGACAACCACTAAGTCTGGAGAAGAGTGAGAATGGAAAAATGTTGTGGATATTTGAAATCGGGGAGGGGAATACTTGGAATTAACAAATACAGCCAAATATCAATAACAGAAGAAAGTATTAAATTATGTAACTTTGCCATCTACACCCTAATCAAAACAGAGAGTATCTCGGATCTGCTTCTCATGGCATCAAATTCTGCTTTTGCTAAGAAAATAAGTGAGGCAGTGTGATAGGTTGGTTTTTCATTTTATTTTCTAATTTTTGTGGTATGCTCAAGAAATTACCCATTGCATCTTGCAACAAATATGCTATTACACATTTTCACTTCATCGTATTTTATATTATTTCACTATTTACACTGTACTATGTTTGTTTTCAATGTGCTTGAGCATTTTCAGTACCGTTTTTGTGTGTGAAGAGAATAGACTCCAAATAAGGAACTGGTCTGCCCTTAGTCTCTTAGCTCGAATCTACCATTCCAGATCTGTAACGATTCTGGAACCCACTTTCTTTATGAAAAGAAAGAAATAAAACAACCAAATTCTCAATTAAATTCTGGCACTGACAGACATTGTTTCATCGCAGGAACCATTTGCTAAAAGACTCTCAGGAAAGTTGGTTGGAGCCACCACACAGGGATTTGCAAACTTATCCTTTATTTAGCTCAAAAAACTCTCATTTAAATTTCTACCCAAACATGAGGAAGAAGCAGTCTAACTAGTTTGGAATTAATTTTATTACTAACTTTAACTCTCTTCCCTCTACCCACATCCTTTCAAAACAATTTTAAACTCTCTTAATACAAACATATTCAGAGATTTGTCATAAATACTGTAGTGATTATTATTACTATGAACAATCTGTTCATTGCATTACTGGTATTAGAAATGGAAAGACCAATTAGACCTGTTAACCCATCTTTTTGTCAGTAAGTTGATTGGGAATTACTGAAGCGTAACAATTCTAAGTGGCTTTTCATGTGAATGCCAAGCTAAAATGGATATTCAGAGATGCATTAAGCATTTTTACCTGGCACTGCATTCTTCATTTAAAGATCTACATGTTAATTTGCAGAAGTCCCACATAAACATGGCTCAGGCTTCTGTTCATCCTCTTTCCAATATTTGTACACATGTAAGTGTTGAACAGTAAAATTGTAGGCCAAATGTTTTGGGTAAGGACTAGGAGTACAGTTAACATGGATTACTTGGACATAATACTTAAAGACTGATACATCTGGCAGGTATTGTAAGAGTGATTCAAGAATTTGACTACAACAGTCACAGGCAAAAATTCTTAGTTGAGACTAAATATCTGAATGCATTTAACATAGAGCATTTTTTAAAAGATCAAGACAGCATTTCTTATGCTGAAGCTTTATTTCAGACAATGGTGTATCCAAGCAGATAGGAGTTCAGAAAATGGCAGTCAGTGAAAAATAACCATGCAAATTACACATGGGAATGGTGCTAGAGATTAACAGCAAACAGGATATCTTGAAAAGAGTATATTTCTTTTACTTTATAGTGTAATCTAGTCAATAGGTAGTTGATACTGTTAGAAATTATTCGGTAAAGAAATATACAGAGATGGCTGAAAGATTCTGAGAAAACACTTCTTTCTTTGGAATTTGCTGTTCTTTTGAGATCAAGTCACTCCTTTGAGATGGCTGGAAACAGAGGGCAGGTTCCTGGAAAGATTGCAATTACAGACCCCTGCCACCTTCCCAGCCTGAGCTTCCTAGATGTGAGGCTGAGAGACAAATTGCTAGAAGGTCTGTCCCACAGCTTGTGGTATCAATTTACTTTCATTAAGAATCACTAAAATGTGTAATCTTATTCTGAATCAAAATAAAAACACATTTCCCCAACAAAATCTGTCAGTCAATTGGATTTATGTATTCCTGTGCAATTCTGCTTTTGTGGTTCTTTTTAAAATGAAATTATACTGAAACATAAGTCTACTTGCATAGCTTGCTCAATAACCCTCTGATCATACTTTTCTGTGCCAACCTGGGCCAGGTAATATGGTGGTACGGAGTATATCAGATACACTGGCAGCAGCAGAAGCCCAGTTTAGCAACACATTTACTTTCTGCTTTAGGAAAGTTCAGAGACAATTTGCCATTGTCTCTAGTGTGCTTTTCTTCTCTCCCTGGAGCATAAAATGCATTTCCTTGATCCTTGACTTATTCAGAGGTGATTTGCCAAAAGAGATCTTTCCCTCCATCTGAGAAGAGCCAGTCCCCTTGCTGCAGTAGAGATTAATAAAAAGAATATCGGGTATTAAGCTAAGCAACTGAACCAGCAGTTACAGAAATAAATGAACCTCCTTCACTTTACCCCTTAGACACCTGGCGTTCCTATGTAGGCATACAGAATATCTCAAAGGAAAACAAGATTATATACTGACGACTTAGCTATCACTAAGGCTTTCTTCAGGTTTCAGGAAGGAATACTGTTTAGGAAAACATATTCTTCTCTTGGCATCATCCCTGGACAAAAGCCCTAGGGACCACTTAGGCTTCCAGGACTGAAAATAGTCTCTGTGAGAGTAACAGGGAAGCTGAGATGCTGACTCTGGGAGCCTTACAAGGAACAACTTGCCAGGAGGTCCAGGGACCCCTGGGTTGGGCTGTGTGAAGTTAATCACCTTAGCTGATTTTGGCAGCCTCATACAGTGAGAAGGGCAGCCAGAAGATTACCCCACACCTGAACATTAAAGGTACCTTAAGTTAAAATGAAGACATTACATTACTCACAAGTGTTAATTGGAAGCTACCTCAGTGAAGTGTATGTGAAAAGGCATAGCTAATCGATAATGCTTATACCCAAGAGGAAAAGAAGTTTACTCATTTCAAGGGCAAAAACATCTTGTCCATCTCTTGACTGCAGTTTCACACAGACAAGTGTGAGTCACTGGGAAGACAGTCTAGTGCTTGTGCCTGGGAAGAGCCTGTGAGCCGTTGTGCTCCTCTGTGCTGGCATTCCCAGGGTATCTGCTCCTCCTTGTATGCTCTGGGAGTGAAACTGGGGAAGACTTTCTAGCAAACTGTGCCAGAGCTGACTGCTGTCTCGGGCTAGGTTTGGTGAGGACAAGGGTAGACATCTTGGGGCAGCAACCAACTCAGCCTCCTCACTTAAATCTGCCTGCAGCCCTCAGCTGGAGGCCTCCCCATATATAGCTATGAGCATATCTACATTACAGCCTGTCTGTGTTTTCTGGTTTGGGGTTTTTTTATTTTTTTTTTTCTTTTTCCTGATAGGAACATGTCCATAAACAAATTTCCTTTACTTTTTTAATTATTTCAGTTAGCCAGTCAAAATAAAAAACCTTTTATATGCAAAATCCTTAGTACTTTTCATACACCTGTGAAGACTGCACAAACAGATTATTACATATATTTACATGTATGTATATAACACAGAGCTATCATGACACAAAATACCATTTTCTGAGGTGGCAAAATCAGGCTGGCCAAGTGGTTCTTACAGAAATCTGTGATTCAGCTAAGTTTCTGGGATAGATAGGCTGAATATAAACTTGTGTAGCAGTTGTTTGTAAGGTATCCCTAAGGTTCACTCATGAACAGAGGAGATCTCAGATGTTGTAGGAGAGTTGTCTTGGTGAAATTTTAGAGCAGTTGCTTTGCAATAATAGAGGGAAAGAAAACAAATTCAGCCTTAATCTTAGCAGTAATAAATAGACCTGTGCATGAACGCATTTTATAATAAGTTTCTTCATAAACTACGCAGATGAGAATTTAGAACGTAAACCCAACCGCAAACTTTAGGAGAGAGGGAGAAATTCCCAAATGCAACAAATAAGGGCAGCTAAAATATGGTATGAGTTAAAACTTTGTATTTCACCTAGAACCGAGTTCCAGTCTTACACTAAGTGCATAAAATATTTATTTGGATTCAGGCCAATATTTCTATGTCTTCAGTGTAAATAAGACATCTCCATGGCAAGTTTGAAGTCAAACGGCTCTACACGAAATGGCAGCAGCAATAATTAAGCATATACTTTTCTAACCCCTTGGGGTTCTCTGTCTATTAATCACATGTCAAAAGGATTCCTGTTTTGTTGGGGATTCATCAGAGCAGTCCTATTCCCCACTTTTACTTTGGCTGTAAAGTCAAATATTTAAAAGGTATTAGTGGAATTGAAGAGGAGCACAAGAAGTCACTGAATAGGATAATAATTTATTACCCTTTATCAGGCCTAGTTTTTTGTCTTATCAGGTAAAAGCACGCTGAGTTTAAGTCATTCCTGGCATGTTCAAAATGTAGATGCTGAACTGATTACTTGCCGTGACTCACCTGACTTTGGTGTGACTTCTGCTCACATGCAAGTTTGCAAGTGTAGGTGTGGAACTGAACATACATTTAAAACAGACGTAGAGCTGAAATACTGATCCTCACTGGGTACAGGATTGTTTTGCCTAGTCAGATAATTTATAGGACTAATGGCAGTGTTAATTAAAACACTTCAATTACTGTTGTTTCCCAGCTTGGATTTTTTTCATGAATATTTGTGACATTCATTTCTCTGAACATATTTAAAATCACAAGATTGGAATGAATTGTCTACCATTTTTAAACATGTTCTTTTATAATGGTTAATTTTAAAAAATCATGATTATTTCACCTCTTGAAAATCCTGGGTCTCTTCATTTACCATTTATCTGTGATTCTTAGACCTCTCAGCAGCAAGTATATTATTTGGACTCAGATTTTGTATGCAGTAGGTTAGCATAAAAGCACTATGGTATGTTCAGCCATCTTGGCATTGTCATTTGAGGCTTTTTTTAATTAAAAGTCTGCCTTGGAGTATGTCAAGTGCTCCTGTATTTTTGCCATTCTTCTTATCTCTATGGCAACAAAAATATTTCAACATTTACATGGGCATCATATTCTTTGCTAATGTACTATCTGAACTGTTTGTATGCTGAGAAGGGGAACACCAGAGATTGGCTTCTGCCGACTGGGATGCAGGAGTTGTCAAGACAACCAAGAGGCCTAAGGATGTCCTTACTAGTAGCATTAAATTGAAGCTTTAAATTAATTCACCCTCATGTGTTTTTGTAGCTTACGCTGTTAATTGAAGTAATAGGAGTGACCTTCCCTGTACATTCAGAGCACCTGTCCTATTAAAATTGCATGTGCTATTTCCTTAAGTACACTCATCTATCAGACAAATCTAGCGTGAAATACAAGAAAATGGAAGACACTTATATTGTACTGCTATGTATTGACTTGCAGTAATAGG
Organism: Nyctibius grandis; assembly: GCF_013368605.1. Taxonomy (NCBI): domain Eukaryota; kingdom Metazoa; phylum Chordata; class Aves; order Nyctibiiformes; family Nyctibiidae; genus Nyctibius; species Nyctibius grandis. The sequence continues at coordinate 58,205,831 of NC_090659.1, read as the reverse complement.
AGAAGCAGCTTTTCTTGTGTCAAGCTTGAGATAGTTGTGATGAACATTTTATTCTGAAACTTCATTTATTTCTGCTTCCCACTCAAGAGCCTTAAGTCTGCATAACTCCAGACACTACAATTTATTCTGCACTGTAGAACCTAATTGAAATGAATAGTTAAAATTGGTTTTGTGGCTGTAATATGTTTGAAGAAGACGAGTATCATGTTTTTGTGCATGCGAGAGTCTGTCTTTTCCTTCTCACCAGAAGAAAACCCAGAACAGTAGGAAAGTATTACTTTCTGTTCAAATCATAATCTTGCACTGACCTAATTTGTGAAGTTACTTTCAATCTGTCTTTAAAAATAATTTTATACAGGAGATGGTTGAACTTTTTGTGCCTGACATTCTTGATTCACACAGCCAAGTGCATAGCCACATGGGAGGGAAAATATTATATGATTATATGTACATTTGTTTTCCTTCTCAAAAGAAAACACAATCTGCAAACAGCTGTTTTGCTGGAATTCGCAAGTTTCATTTTGATGCTCATGTATGTCAAATATTCAACCATTTTAAAACTGGGCAATGATGGACAAGGATGCACAAGTTCTTAAAGGTTTCCATCCTTCTCTGCAACAAGTTTAAAACACAAATTTCCACCCTATATCCTCCTGGAACGCTTTTCATCTCATAAAGAGGGAAGCGCACTTCTAGTTACCATTGCTTTTATGCTCTTAGGTAGATCATAAAGCTATAGAAAATTTGGGATTATTTTATTTTCCTAGTACTATATGCATTGATGCACAAAACTATGTAATTATACTGATGTACACCAGCTGAGAGTCTGACCAGTAAGCTAATGAACCCTTGAAGCATGTTTGTTGGACAAAAAACAGTTAAACTTTCTTCACAGATTAGGAAAGAGAGAGCAATGATTTATGTGTAACTTCAGGATTGACAAGAGTGCTGATATTAAAATGGGGATCTGATCTCCCTGCATTTGAGAACACAGGCAAAGTTTCTTGGGGACCCCTTGCTGCAATGACTAGAGCATGTCTCTGAGGAGCTGTGACTTCACCACATGCAGAAGCTCAAATGTAAGCCACTTACAGAGAGGTACCAAAATTGGTAAAAACATATGTACTGTGTAAACATGAATACCACAGCATGAACTGGAAATGCTACAGATTTGCTTGTGTCTTTGTGAAGGGATGGAGTATTGGGAGAGGGCAAGAGGCAGACAGGCACCCTCTCTTATAGCCGGGCTGCTGTTAATCTCTCCAAGACTGATACCATCTCTGTGATATGTGGCAGGGATGCAGCAGTCTCCACATCAATACTGTGGCTGCTACCAGTTTACTGTATGCATGTTAATGCTCACTCCCACTGGTATTTGAAACATCTGTGAGTGCTCAGCACATCTGAAAATCAGGCCATTTAATTCTAGGTACTTTAAATATAGATTAAGGGTCTTAAATTTAGGTATGCAGGTTTGAATGTTTTGGATCAAACCTCTCCATCAGCCCACAATCAACAGTGCTATATAGAGAAAATATTGCAGAATAAGATACAATCAGGTCACAATTATTTGTAAAAATAAGCCTCTAACAGCATTAAGCTCACTTTAAACTACAGTTCTTAGAGTGTAGCTGCATACAACACATGTTTTACTAAACTTAAACTGGCAAACCTATGGCTAACCCTCAATGGGTCTGTGTCTAAAAGAAAAGCATTATTCTCTTTGCTACATGCAGATTAAAAATACCCATTTGTCCCAATCACAGCTTCTGTCTATGCACAAAAATACTGTTGGTAACACTGAAGCCATCTTTCTTCACCAAGGTGTCCAATTGAAGGCACAGAATAGCTTGCTGCTGTTTCCGGGGTTTCAGCACCCCAAGATATTTTACTGACACTCAGGGTCTCCTTTGACAGTCTCTCTCTTGGTGTTTTTGCAAGGAGCTGGAAGGCTGCTCTCTTATTTCTGGATCATATACCTGTGCTGAACAGGAACTGTGCCGAAATAGGATTGTGGAGGATGGTTCAGGCAAATCGAAATAACCCACTTACTTTCTGGACAACCTAGAAAAGGAGCAGGGCTCCACTACACCTGTCTTAGGTGCATGGTTCTGATACCAATATCAAAGGGCTGCAGGGATCAGCATGAATGACTTGAACCCATGATGTCACTTTTGCTCTCCTTTGGAGATTTAAAGGGATATTAAACTAGGATAAAAGTGGGCTTTAAAATTGATGGAAAGGAGTGGCTCTGCTACAGTGGCATTGAGACAAGTACAAAGTGAATCATTATCACTTTCTGTCTCTGAAAGAAAATGGCAGAGGAATAGAGGCAGAACAGTCTCCGTAGCATCTCTAGGCTTGGTATCAGACTGCTGAGAGTCCCAGAATTTGTAAGAGTCCATACTCTTAGAGATGTATGCCATCCCACACCCTTCTCAATCTCTGGTTCAGGAGACGGAGACGGACAGCAGGAGAGTCTCACTTGAGAAGGTCCCTAACCACAGTCTTCTTAAAGGTAAAGAATATCTCACTGATTTCCATAAGAAATTATCTCAGTGTCTCTTCTGGGGGCATGAGACTTTCCAGACATTGGAGTAGTACAGCTGCAACTGACAGGGGCCAAAACTCAAGCACAGAAGAGAAAATGGCCTGTCACAGTAGGTCAGGTGTTTCGGGTGGCATCTGAATGATAGGATCTGCAAGGTCACGTGGAATTTCCTTACAGCAAGAAGAAAAACCCACTGGGATGAATCAAACTCCTCCAAGACTCTGGGGCATCTGGATTAATTTTTCCATTTTGGACCTATATCCACATTTCCTGCAGGTGGAACTTGCTTACGCAACTGTCAGCACATGCAAATCAGTGTGGAATATAAATCCGTATGTATGGATCTGAACTAGCACAGCGTAACTATGTCTCAGTCATCTGTTAAAATAAAATAAAATACTATTTTCATAATTTAGCCTCAAATATAGTATGTCCTTAAAGAGCTCTCTGGCACTGCCTGTAGCTTCTTAACGATGAGTCTTGAAATGTTGGTACCGTCCCAGCTCCAGATAAACAGCTTATGGACCATTACATGATTCCCAAGTATTTAGACCTAAATCTTGTAGCCAGTATATATAATCTCCCTTTCTCTTCCTATTCTGCCCCCCATAGTTTTGCTCCCTCTTTTTACAGGCTGGATATGGCACGGCAGAGTTCCCTTATTAAAGCAGCTTGCCAATGTTTTCTCTGTCTTCAGCACCGTGGGATATTTCATTGACACTCAGGATCTCCTTCGATATTTTCTCTCTGTCTCTCTTGACATTTTTGCAAAGAGGGAGAAAGAAGCTGGGGGAAGGTGCATATAATGCTTCCACTGCTGAGCAGTATGAATTATATCTGCTGGAGTAATAGTGTGAAGTGGCAGGGATCCGTTTTGATGAATCTCATGCTGATTTGTAGTCCCAATTCTAGCTGTAGGTAACACTGAACACCTGTTAGGAGTACTAGAGAGACGGAATACAGCTCTGTACAGTAAATATGCTGTGTACTGTAGCTGTTTGTTTATTGTCACATGGTAATTAATTTGCAATTATATTTCGAAACATACCGGAAGAGAAGTGCACTATAATTCCTACCACCCAGAAAGCGGCTCAGCAGTAACACTTGTTAGACCCCGAGCTGGCTGATTCGCTCTTTTCTCATAACTGATTGCTTTTTTCTTTTGTCTCAGCACAAAACAGAAGGTTACAAAAGAGACTTCTGTAAAGATTCGTGCCTGGATACTAATAGGTCTGCGCTACTCTAGAACATTATGAACTAATAAAAACACACGCACACACATGTGAAGGAGGCGGTGTGAAGATCTATACGATTTTATCTCTGACATCCCTTGCCATACCACATCATTCATAGCATTCCACAGCAGAAGGAAAGTTTGTGAGCCCCATTTGTCATCTCCCACCTGTGAAATGCTTGTCTTTTCATCCAAATACCTCCTTTCACAGAATCACAGAATGGTTGGAGTTGGAAGGGACCTCTGGAAATCATCTAGTCCAACCCCCTGCCAAAGCAGGTTCCCCTGGAGCACATTGCACAGGGTCACTTCCAGGCGGGTTTTGAATATCTCCAGAGCAGGAGACTCCACAACCTCCCTGGGCAGCCTGTTCCAGTGCTCTGCCACCCTCAAAGTAAAATAGTTTTTCCTCATATTGAGATGGAACTTCCCATGTTTCAGTTTGTTCTCATTGCCCCTTGTCCTGTCACTGGGCACCACTGAGAAGAGTCTGGCCCCAAGGCAGAAGTGTGAGACGTTATAATGAGACACTTTTTTAAACAGAGAAAAGTAATAATTTATTTCATAATTTCACAGTCCTGAAAGTTAGCTTAGTCACAGGTACTACAAAGGGATGAATACTAGTTACTAAATAACTTCTGTTTAGCCCATTCAGAATTGTCTGCTAAGAGATTTCTTTTTATCATTCATCATTCTACCTGCTTCTGACTCTGGTGATATCTCCCATGAAAACCAAGTTCCTGCCCTCAGTCTTGAAAATCCTCTTAAGACCAACACTGTTTTTAAATGGCTCCTGTGTTTTATCGCACCACTTTGTAATGACCTTAGCTCTGTGTTAACTATTCCTTTCAGCAATGTCTCCATACTTTCTTCCAATATGTCTCATGTACCTGGAAGTCTGGCTTTTCAAAATTTTACAACTTGATGTTTGGTTCCTCTGATAGTCTCTAGAAATAACTTCCAACTAGATTCATAGCAAGTTGATTGTTTCTTCCTTGCCTTTACCTAAGAGTGATCAGTTCTCAGGTTCATGCTTGATGCTAACACATCCAGAACTCTCGGATCTCTCTTTATTCCTTTCCTCCCATGTTTTTTGATTAGGCTTGCAATTTTTATCTTTCTTTTCTTTCATCTCTTTCTTAGTATTTCCAGTTTTGATGAGTTGGTCTCAAGATATTTTAAAGATATATATATATGGTTAAATTCAAAATCTAAATTTGAAAGTAGTTCCTTATTATTTCACTAAAGCTTTAAGCTTAAACTGTTCTTTCTGTTGCAACTGCCCCATGGTTGCACAAAAATAAATATTTTCCACTGTGCACATTGAGGTTTACTTTGTAGAATATGGATCTTAAGCTGGCAGAGACTGATATTTTTTATACGAAGTTATGATCAACTGCAAATATGTGGAATATATAAACAAAAATCCTTTGACAGTAAAATAAGAAATAAATCAATATGGCTCAAAGAGAGTGCTAACTTAATTTGCAATTATGTCAAGTAAGGAAGAAAAAGAGAAAAATATTGGCTTCCTCTGAAAATCTTCCCAAATACGACATTTCTTTGACATTTTCACATGTGCTGAAAAGTTACTCCTGAGGAATTCATTTCCATTGCTCTCACTTGGTGTCCAACAGTGACTGATATAAATATTTTATTAGGCAAACCTGCAGGTTTCTAAAGATTATATGTCTTATCAAGTCGACCCTTATAATTATGTTGTCTTCTGTAACTGTGGGATCTCTTTTAATTTTGCAGTCTTTTTGTAAATATTGAACCATAAAAAATATGCAATAACAAGCAAAAGCTGACTGTGAGTAAGAACAGGTGTAAACAGGTCTCTTCTGCTTGTTCAGGAAGGTTCCCATTCTGCTTGTTGCTGCAGAGACAATGCCTCAATTTTAAGTTAGTAACTGGTCACAGGGTGGTGTGTCCTTAATTTGTTAAAAATCTGTTTTCCCAGACTGTTTTTCTTTGTTTCTGTTTTAAAATAATTGCTGTGGATGCTTTTTTTTCCCCCTCTTCTTTCCTGTAAAATGGGATTTAATAGGGAAATGTTTCAGTTGCTCAGTTCTATGCACAGTGAGCTCAACGAGGGTGTGTAGTTCTGTCAAACTGAGGTGGGGGTTGTATGTAGAGAAGAAAATGTTTATGAGTTTTTATTTGATACAGCATCTTTTACGCAGTTTTTTTTGTGGAGATTAGCTTTCATTTGCATAATTCTGTGGCCTTCTGTTGCAGTTATGAAACCATTGCCTCTGTTATTCTCTACCTCTGATTTCTGCAATTATTTACTTAGGTGTCCTGGTTTCACTGGGATTTTGTTTCAGTTTGTGGCCAGCCATGGTGATCAAGGCCATTAGCAGTTAAATCCAAGGCAGCTGACCCAGGCTAGCCCAAAGGTGTATTCTATATCATTAACATCATGTTCACTATAAAAGGGAGGGCTTGCTGGAGAGAGGTGAGGCTGGTTTTGCTCTTTTTGCCTCTCTTTTTCTTCATTGCCAATGGCTGGTATTTCTGGAGCAACTTGCTGCATCTCTGTAATGAAGAATACTTTTGTGTGTTTTGTGTTATAGTTGATATTGGTTTCTTGATTTTATTAAATCTGTTCAATTTTAACCCATGAGTCTCCCTATTTTTCCCAATTTCCTTCTTTGTCTGGGGAAGGGACATTGGGTGAGAGAAAAACTGTTATTGTTTAGCCCCGGGTGCAGGCTAAATGAAGAAATTAGGGAAGATTTTGGCTGTTCTCTTCTGGGCAGCAGCAGAAACCATGCAGACCTCCTATGAAACAAGAGGCTGGGAGGCCCTGTGCAGATATATACATGCCCTTGTACCACCAATTTGATGCTCCAGTGTGTCCTGGTGCATCAGTTCATAAAAAAGTAGATAAGCTAAAATATTGGCCCAGCAACTTAATGCAGATGGGGGTTTTGGCCCACATTCATCCCACTTAAATTTAGTACTCAGGTGATATACCTTATTTGGGGCAAAGTTCCTTCTTAAGCAGTGGAGAGAAATGCACAGTTCCAGAAAGCGATTCAGATCTTAAATTAACTGAATTATCCTCTTGAAGCATCTTTTTTCCTTCCACAAACTATAGGAACAATGACAACCCTAGTTAAGACACCTTGACTTGATGTCTACATTTAGTTGGGATAAACCCTTGCCCATCTATCAGTGGGTGTTGTGTTGTGGCTGCCATGTTGTGGTGGGTCTTGTGCCAGGCAATGCAGGAGGAAGCAGAATATTTCCAGAGTGCTGCCTTTGCTCCTGCAGGCTACCTCCTCTTTGCTCAGAGCTCTCTGGCAAGGTAAGATCTACCATTCCAGAAATAGCCACTAGGATAGAGGGCTTCTATTTCTAAGTCATTTCTTGCTTGTTTTTAAATATAAAACCAGAGGGAAGTGTAATTACATGACAGAGAAGATAGTCCCAGGGCTTAAAATTAGTGCTATGAGCTACAAAATTACTACAACTTCCCATTTTTATTTAAGAATTTTGAGAGGATGTTTTATAAGAATTATTATTGATGAAACAACAATGGGTAAAGGATTAAGAAGTCTTGGATGGAAGGTAATGAAATAGGGGCTCAGAGGAAGGGGATGCGCCTGCTATATCTTTAGGTCTCTTTAGAGAAGAACTGAGACACCTTTTGGATTCCTGCTTGGATGACCTGCAAATAGTAAAGAGACTTGTGGCAGCAGAAATGGCTCCAGTTTCTAGGCAGACTTGGAAAGACTTGCACAAATATGTGATGGTCATGCACTGACAGAGAATCCCACTGGCTTGTGTGAACTCCACAAGCGAATTATCTTCATAAACACTTGGGGCTTCTCACATTTCCCCATGTGCACTACTTTAGGTTGTACAGTAAAATACATCCCGTGCAATAAAAGCAGTGGCCTGCTCGGTTTCCTCTGTTAACAGCTCAGCATCTTCACTGTCTAATATAACTACTCAGTTGGTCTCTTCATTATATTCTAGTGCTCAGGTATTCCAAAATCCTCAGCATTTGGGAACCCCTGTTTTTCTTTTGTCCCTTCCAATACTTGTAGATATCCTATAATCCACAAAAGGAACTAAAATGCTAAATGAATGAGAAATGCTTTTATGCTGCTTTTTTGGTTTTTTTCAGCTCAAAATATCTGAAATAGTGTGAGTTCTGTGTGATTACTAAATTTTCTTGCAGTATAAAACAGGGTCCATCCTTTTTATGCCTTAGGATACCAGGGGGTGTGAGGGAGATGAGATAAAATAATGTTGGGGGATAGAACAGACTGATAGGAGCCAAATCTAGTGCACTTTTATTGGCAGTAGTTTCTAGAGTAAATTATCCCCAGAATACGTTCAGATTTGTCTTGAAGAAAATTTACTGAAATCATTAAAAAAAAAAGGCTACAGTGAGAGCTAACAATTGAGCAGTGAAGAAAACTAGGGTTCTGGTTTTGAGCTGGCTCTCTGATCTTCTCTTATTTAATTGTGAGCATCCCTAAGGAGCTGTGTACTAGCTGGAATTTCTTATTTACTCCCACCCAACAGCTTTTCTATTTTGACTTTGTGTAATTGCATGTGATTCCCTCTGCACAGCCCCTCTACAATTAAACGTCTTTGCTGGAGACCAGGGTTTCCAAACGTCAGTGTAGGTAAGTGCAGCGCTGCCAGGAGAGACAATGGCAGCCTCAGAAGCCAAAAGATTCCCCTGCAAATCTATGGTGTGGCCAAGAGTCAGGAGATACTGATAATATTGCCACTAATGATACCTCTGTACTTTTGTATTCAAACAAGACCTGTTGATTTCAACACAAATTATATGAGCTACTATAATTTAATTTCTACAGAGCTTTGATTGCTAGAGGCAAGGTGTGAGGCAATGAAACAGTATTTCTTATGTTTGGTGTTCTGAGAAATATAGGCTATCCACTTGAATCTGATTTAAAAACAACAAATACTGAAGTGGTGTATTTCAATAAAGACCTCTAAAAGTTCTTGAAAAGAGAGCTGCCTGCCTGTGTAAAATGCAGTGAGAGGTGTGGGAGCAGGGAGTGTGCATTGCATTTCTTACAGACGAGGATATCCTAGGAAATCGTAGTATTATCTTGGTTGGAAAGGACCTTTAAGATCATCAAGTCCAACCATTAACCTAGCACTGCCAAGTCCACCACTAAACCATGTCCTTAAGCACCACGTCTCCGCGTCTTTTAAATACCTCCAGGGATGGTGACTCCACCACTTCCCTGGGCAACTTGTTCCAATGTTTGATAACCCTTTTGGCTAAGAAGTTTTTCCCGATATCCAATCTAAACCTCCCCTGGTGCAACTTGAGGCCATTTCTTCTCGTCCTATCGTTTCTTTCTTGGGAGAAGAGAAGGCAGAAACAACAGATATAGGTGCAGACAGCAGCTGCTACCTTATGAGTTCGATTTGTCACTCTCCTTGCAATCCTAAAACTGCAACAGCATCAGTGAAAGAGCTGCTGTGGAGCTCCTTTTAAAACACTGTGACTTTTTAATTTCCTAAGAATCATTACTTCATAGCTCATTGCACAGACTAGGAGGACTTGGGTAATAAGCATTAGAACTTGTGTTGATGTAAAGTGTCTTAGTGGCATGTGTGTGGTAAATCTTGACAATACTAATTGAAATCTGTGGTGTTTTTTTCAAATACTGTAAAGCGCTCTCACTTTCTAGAAGACCCCAGAAAGTTGTACGCATAAGAACTGACAAGGTATTTGTGTGATAGCAGTGTCTGTGATTGCAGTGGTCTTTGTAATTACTTGCCCTTACAGAAAAATGTACTTTTTTGGCTTGGATAGCAGTTTCTTGTATCCAGTAACACGCACCCTACCAAAATTTTTAATCTTATAGAGCAAACTAAATCTATACTCTCAAAAAATGACCTAAACAAATGCTGTTTTCACTGTTCTCATTTTGTGTGCTGAAAAAGATGGGGATCATGTAGGCTGTATCCTAATGCTGCCCAAGTTGCAGTGAAAGGAGGCCCACTTTAAATAAACACTGAATCCAATTTCAGTCAGCCCTATATCTCTTGACTGCAATTTATTTTTCTTTAAATACGCCCAGAATTTAGATCAGGGTTCAGCTTCTGAGCTTAATGCACTATATTAGCCTTTTACATGATGTTCTTTTTTTGATGTAGTCTCTGTCAGCGTTACACTCCCTTCCCATTGACGTTCATCATCATGCATCTGCCACAAGTTCTTAGCTTTGGGTAAGGTGAAGCTAATTAGATTGACGTTGATGATAATAAAACATATGCAACTTTTTTTCTGTGTATCTGAAAAGGTAGATTGGCAACTTAGCTCCCTTTCCTCATGGGAAAACTCCCAAAAGGTAAATGGTAGCTGCAGGAATTCACAGTGTGGTGAAGACAGGAAGAAATAGGAAAACCACAGCCCCATGTTACCAGCCTTCCACTGAGGAGTGGTAAGGAGTATTAGAGAGTATTGTGTGACATTGAACAAGATTTATATGGTTACACAGAGCTAAAATTTGTGTATGCTGCAGCATATGAGAATAGGAATTTTTGCACCTGTTCTCTTAACTCCTAAAGATGGCCTTTTTCTCCCAGATTTTTTAGTGTGTACAGAAACATTTCATTTTGATATTTGCTGAACCTGAATTTTATGAGACTGAAAAGCTTTAAAAGTCAAATGTTTTACTTCAAGTTCAACACAATACTTTCTTCAGGCAGATTTTTTTTTCTTCCTTTAATTAAGCAGCTATTTTGGTTCAAATTTCCCATTTGAATCAGACAAGTTGAAAACAGATTTTATAGGATTTGTTGCTGTTCAGCCAGTGGGATAAATACTGAGTGGTTACTATGCCATTATTCTTTTTCCGTGCTTATATTTTCTGACTGTACATGAATGGCTTTCCACCAACTCTCCTGTGTCTTTGCAAAGAGTCTTGAACAGCTCTTAGTCCTAATGCACACCAGTTTTATCCACAAAGGTCTCAGGAAAGTCCATAAGCAGGTAATTAACTTCAAACAGAGGAGCAGACACCCTCAGAGGAGAGCAGACATCCACATCATCTAGTTTGGGTCCCTAATTAAGGAATTGTTGCTTTTAGGAACCTAAGTTCCCTTAGATGCTATAAAGAGCCAGGAGTCTTCAGAGGGTAACGAGAGCAGCCACACTGACTGCTTAAAGTGAAATGAAGTGAGTGTCTCAGGTAAGAAAGAGGCCCATATGCTGAAAGGTGAATAAAAGCTTCATAGAATCATAGAATGGTTTTGGTTGGAAGGGACCTTAAAGATCATCTAGTCCCAACCCCCCTGCCACAGGCAGGGACACCTTTCTTCTAGACCAGGTTGCTCAAAGCCCCATTCAACCTGGCCTTAAACATTGCCAGGGAAGGGTCATCCACAGCTTCTCTGGGCAACCTGTTCCAGTGTCTCACTACCCTCACAGTAAAGAATTTCTTTCTAATATCTAATTTAAATCTACCCTCTTTCACTTTAAAGCCGTTCCCCCTCGTCCTATCACTACATGCCCTTGTAAAAAGTTTATGTATGTTGCTGACACAAGAGCACATAGCTTAGTATCCTGCAGCATCAAACAGAGCTTTGTGGTCAGGAAGATCTACAGCACCTTTTGCTAGAGGTATTTTGTCCTTGCAGTATATTGCAGTAATGAAATCTAGATACACTTACATAAAATATTTTCTTTTTGCAGTCTTTTATGAGCTGAAAAATACTGAGTTTATAAAAGTTCATTGGGTATACAACAAAATCTATCTATTCCTCCAAGAAATTTCTGTTTCTTCATTAGCTGTACTTTCATAAGAGTTTCTCCTATTCACTAATATTTGCAAAGTGCTTTGAAAATGAAAGCATTAAGTGCCTGGTGTTATTACTACTATTATAGAGCATACTGGAGGTAAGCAGAATGGAAGTATTTGTGGAAAGCAGTTATTTCACGTACTCACACTGAAATAACTTGGGCCGTGTTTCTCTCTTGTGTAAATTCAATGAGGCCAGTAGAAATCTATCAGGGTTGAACCTGGTCCTTTTTGTTTTTATCTGTAACAGAATTTATATCAAATCAAATAAGGTCACACTAGGACCTATTTCTGTAAAAACATGTTCATCTGCAAAACCACTGAAACACCCTGAGAGTCAATTTTCAGTGTCATCCATATCACCCCAAGTGCTTTCATCATTCAAAAGCTTACCATTAAAGAAAACCTCCTTTATTTTCAATTTGTTGCATTAAAGGAAATGTTTGAAAGCTGTCATCTCCCATGGAAAGGCACTACAACATTGACTTTCAAAGAGCATAAGCCATTTTTAAAAGTGGGCCTTAGACTTGTAAGTTATTCAACTGCTCTTGAAGATTGTGTCCTTTCCAGTAATATGAAATAGCTGTTCACCTTTGGATATCATAATGAAAGCTTTATACATCACTACCCAGTAGTTTACTTGAAGGTGAATAAAATGATGAAATAAGAGACGAGGGAAAGCAAGAGGGAAGGCTGGAGGAGCAGAAAAAAATATGTGTTTTTATCTAGATTTCACCACTTGACATAGAAACATAGAATAATTTAATTTGGAAGTCATCTGGCCCAACCCCCCCACGCATAGCAGCACAGTGAGAATACAGTGCATTCCTTTTTTTAAAAAAAAATTATATTCTAAAGCTCTAGGAAGATTAATTGTGCAAAACCATCTAGGTTTCTTTCTTCCACCAGCCTCTCCCACCGTCCCAGAGCTTAAGAAATGAACCAGGTAAAATATCTTGCTTGTGGTAATGCAGAACACTTGTGGGTACTTTGTACTGGGAAAGGATTCTGTGTTGCAGGATCCTGTCTGCACCTCGCTAATATATTAGAAGTCTGTCTTTCCTAGTAAGACCATAACCAAAATCCCACCTGCATGTGAGGCAGATACAGTGCTCAGAAGTCAAATCTTTAAAAATCTTCTGAGCTTTCAGGAAGGGTAGGGAATTAATGTATGGCTCAGTGACACTAGCAATTCCAGTTACTCATAAGCCAAAGATAAGGGAAACTCTACATACATTTCCATGTGTTAAATCTTGTTCAAGAAAGCCTAAAACTAGCCTAAAAAACTAGGTCTGGACTGCTGAAGTTGTACTTTTCTTATCTGGAAATGCTTAAAAGTGGGTACCAGCCTCATCCGTGTTGTGATGCATAATACTACTTATATTTGTTCTACAGTCCTGAACCTTTCTCATGTTTACAGCGAAGCTATCATGAGGTTTCCCAGCGGTTCAGGCAAAATTATGTTTTGCCACCTTGAGGATGATACTCCACCTTTCCCTGAGCAGGAGCAGCCATCCCTATGTCCCTAAGACTGCAGCATAGGTCATCCAGTGCTGGTGGCATTAAGGAGATAAACACACCCATTGATTGCCAGAATTAACAATAGTGATGAAATTATGCTCTGGCACCATGCCAGAGAACATGAAAATAATGACATTGATTTAAAACAAAACCTTTAAAAGTGCTTAGACTCAAAGAAAAACTTGAATCTTAGACACAAAAGACCTGGAGGCATCTAAACAAGTTTCCAGAGTATTTGCTGAAGCAGTGAATTATATGCAGAATGTTTGCAAAATTTGGAGGTGAAGGGGTTAAACGGAGGGATGCAATCTAATTATGAAAAGAATTGGCCCATTTGAAACAATAGCTTTACAGTTACTGAATTCATGGTAATTAAATCACAGGGTTGCTTCCTTAGGCTTTAAGGATTGGCAATGGAGTTCTTGTAATCCTCTTCTGATCTTCTCAGGGCATCAGGACTGTGGTTTATTGACATGTAATTAGATCAGGATGTCACTACATCAATGTCAGTGTAAACATCACTAAGTAAGTAGCTGATCCTTACAAGATCAGCAACCTAATCTCCTCTGGGATGCCAACAGGCTTTGTTAACATTTAGGCTTAGGATTGTATCTGTTCTTTTAATGCCAGACTCCCAACAACTGTGGGAGCTTTGACAGCTCAAGTCAACCACCATCTGAAGTTAAACTAGTTGTATTGATGTTCTGGCAATTGCAATACCTTGTCTGCTAATAGATTTTATCGATTACAAAACAAACAAATAATGAAATCTTGCTGGCAGCACTTTTTTTTGGGGGGGGGGAGTGCAGAGTTGAACTTTCCAGTTTACGTTTTTAAGCTGACTGTGAGTCACCTACTGCATAGGTAACTGAAATCACTAGCTTTGAAAGACACTTGCATAGTAGCTGATTTCTTGCAGGCCTTATTCATGGCTTTAAAAATCTGCAATTGCAGTTGAAAGAAACCTTATCAAATAACATGTAAAAAGATTAATGATAAATCATGTTCTAAATTGCCAGCAATAAAATCAAAGGAAATTGTTTGACAGGGTGGAGGTTTGAAATAAAGTTTCCACTTCTAAAACATTTTTAATGGAGAAAAATATCTATAAATTTATTTTATTTTGAGGGAACAGAATAGATACCTTAATTGGGATCACTTCGGCTCATCTGATTTATTCACAAACTGTAAATCTAGCTCTGTAGTCAAAAGATTGTCAGCCTTCCTTAGACTGGGGACCTCATAACGCTTTTTAGTGGGCCCATGTACAGTTAATGTAATAGCTTTCAGACGCACTTCAGAAATACAGTGTAGACCACTGGGCTTCATGAGCACAGTTTGAAAAGCACATGTTGTTTTTCTTATTTGAACAAAACTTCCACAGATGCTAATGGAAATTAAGAAGTCGGGTTTTTCTAAAAGGTTACGATGTAGCTGTGAAGCAAAGAAATAAAGGTGTTGATGTTAAGGACTAAACCCCTGCCTATATTGAATCATGAAGAGAACTCCTGTTAGCTTCCATGGGTGTATTGTCAAGCATAAGGGACTATTTTCTCCATGGGGACGTGTCATGCCAAACATTATAATTGTGTGAAATTCACAACTCTAAATATGTGTAGGTGTTTAAACATAATTATACAAAATGAGGAAGAGCATAAACATCTAAAGAACAGGAGTTACAAAAAATCAATGTGCTGAACTGATATCCATTTTAGGTAGCCAATAGGAAATATTATTTGGTTTAGGTTAACTTGGAAGGTTAACAAACAGATACTTCCAAAGTTTTAGGAATATTTAAGGCTTATAAATAACCCAGAAAGATACCAGCAGTATTTGGAACCTAAACAAATTTTAACACTTGCCTCTGGATTTATTTGTTGCATCTGAGCACCTGGCAGTTTGTGAGCAATGAATGTGCGTGGGCCCTGTTCTGTCATTTCTCTAAGCTACTGCACACCGTTAAAAAGGAGGAAAAAACAAACAAACAAACAAAAAACAAACAAACAAACAAACAAAAAAAACAACTCCAAACCTTGCAAGCTTTTGTGCTGGGATGTATGCCCCTGTGGGGAACTGAAGCGCTGAGAATCACCAGTCTACTGCTATTATGCCTGCAGGGTTGAAGCTGGCCAGCTGCTCTTTGTGTCCTTTGTGCTCCAGGGCTTGGACTGGTAGTTTTTCATGGGTTTGTTTACTCTGACCTGCATACATATCAGGAAAACTTAGAAAAAAGAATAAATCCAGAAAATGTGCATAGTAGAATGTTCATTGACAAATCCAGTCAAATGACTTGAGAATTTCATGCATAATACTATTTTTAAACTCTTTTCCCTGGGGGATAAAAGGTTTAATAGATTTTAAAAAATATTTCCCACTCTTGAAATCAGATATCTGAATTAAAATTGATATAAATTTGTTTTAAGCTAACAAAGCTGTTAAGTGTTTAAAAGCTGCTATCACTGAAAAAAAAAAAAAAAAAAAAAAAAAAGCCTGAAAGAAATAATTGCCTTTTCCTGCCTTTAGTCTGAGTCAGACTGAGTCTTTCTTACAAGCAGGGATGTAGGGAAGCTGTGAATGGTCTTGATGGAAGGTGAAAAGTTCATACTCCGTAACACCTATGAGGATGTACTATAATGTGGAAAGCTGAGGCTTTCTATAACCGTCTAAAAGAGGAATTCCAGAGTAATTGATTCACGCTTACTCTCTGTACTTGAATGATTGCCATATAAACACACTAGTAATCATATGTTAAAAACCAGATTGATAGACAAAGGAAACCCATTTCAGACATGCAAAGAGCATAACGTTAAAATTTTATCCACTTTTAGAAATTATTTATTGACATGAGACAAATACACTGTTTAACTTCTGGTTAAGTGCATGGTTAAAAAAGAGTTTCCTTTTGCAGGTAACACTCAAGTTTAATGGGGTCTTTCAGAGAGACAGCTTATTGTATTGGAGGTTAGGCAGAGGTTTTGGTCATTTGGTGGAACAAAGCAAAGGTTTTCATGGTTTCCACAGCTGCTAATCCTTTCAACATTACTTCAGAAAAAAAAAAAGTTCATTAAAAAATGTCCACTTTTTCTGCTTTAGAAATAAACACAATACTGCAGACATATCAGTCTCTGTTCTGTTTGTCTAAGTAAACCAGTTTATGTGAATAAGGGAAACTGAACAAGACCTCTTCCAAAAACACTCCACCAGTCAAAGCTGGAAAGGTCAAATTGTTTGAAAATGACTAATGATTAGTTTATAGTTCCTTTAATACACAGGTTCCATAACAATGGAATTAATCTTTAGAGAAAAAACATTAGAAGGTAGTTTATTCCCAAGGGAGACGTGCTGGGGTTTTGTACTAATAGTTATGATGAGCACTCATCAGGACAGACAGCAAAACCCCAGGACGTCTCATTGTTTAATCAGTTCGGGTAATATCAAGTTGATTAATCAGCTGCGCTTCCTTCTGACAGAAGCTGTTCGCGTTTGCAGCAGTGGTAGCGCTCCTCACTCTGCACATCGCTGATCGCAGTGAACTCTCAGGAACTCCAGTCTCCGACACTGGGCAGAGAGAGCACTAAGCTTTTCCTATCTTTTCCCTCTTTTTGAGGTTTTTGGGATTTTTTCTTGGTGTTTTTTTATTTGTTTTGGTTTGGGATGTGTTTCTTTTGCACAGGAAAATGCTTTGAAGTTAAATCCTGGAAGCATTTTGTCTGTGTGTTGCGACAAGATTGCACCTTTTAAGTGAAGTCTTAGTTTCTCTGATACAGATATTTTTTGAACACTACTATAGGTGTGAGGAAAAATTAAGAAGGACATGCCAGCCTGCTACATTTCCCAGCCACCGCACACCCTATTCCTGCTGAGCCAACATAGGGCCGTTTGGGTGCATAACAAACCAGAGGTCTGTTCTACTTTCACTCACGGATTGTAATCACAACAGATTCCCATCTCCTATCTCCATGTTTTTCCTCCTTTCTGAGAGTAATCCTTGTCGGCACTCCGAAGTACATGTTTGCACATACACAAATGATGTATTAAGATTTACATGCTTCTTTATTACGACTTATTTAAGGACAGGCATATATGAAGTATACTCATTATATATGAATATAATGAGATGTAGGTGCATAGGCTGCCACGTGGTTAAGTCATTGTGAACATGAGAACCTGCTCCAAAACTGCACTTCAAGGGCTAAACTCAGTGCAAAGGAAAGGTGTTCTATTAAATGTATTTTTTAGGCATTACAATGGTTGTGCTTCAGTCACAAGAAAAGTGTTATACAGGAGTATCATTTGAAGTCCATACAGTTCATGAATGCATAAGATAGAGATGGAGATGGAACCCAGTGGGCTGTGACAAATTCCTACATGGTACAACCATCCATGAGTCAAATTCTTGAGCTTACTACAATGCAATGAGCCTGAAACTGTGAAGAAGAGAATTCCATTTTTAATTTGCAGTGAGCTAAATTCAATAAAATACAAGAAGATATGCTGTGGTTACATATAGCTGCAGTGTTGCAGTGGATCAAAACAATACTTTTTTTAAAGTGAATACTATTTAAAACTATTTTATCAATTTTGATTTATACTATTTGTTCTGAGAGCACGAAAATGCTCATTTATCCATTTTGCAAACAGGAAAGAAAATTATTAAATGGCGATAACGATCAGTGAGATTCTATACAGCCATTTACTATTGCTATCCAATAATGCACTCTAATGTCTAAAGTGTCCTTTGGTGACAGCTCCAAAGCAGATCACTGGTGCTTGCTAGCATTAAAGTGCTTCCTTTTTAAAATAATTTATTATACGCCTTACATGGCTATACTAGGACATCATGCTTTCTTTTTTGCTGGGTATCAGGTGAAGGGTGTAAGGAGAGGGCAAATGAGCAATATAAGTACTGCCAGATTTTAGGCATTTGTTTTCGGAGTTCTTTGAGAGGTGAGTTTGAGAAATATGCAAACTATGAATGGAATTTTGTGTAATCTAGAAAAAAAGAAGCTTATACTATTGGATGTCGTCACCTTCTGTTGTCTCCATTTGCCTGTGTCTATATGTGTATTCTTTTGTCTAATTGCACAATAATCATACAGCGATAATGTTTGCAACTTGCAATTCTTATGAAATTGTGACTAAAATAACAAATGCATGTGCATTAGAATGTGCTATTATCCCATTAGGGATGGGAAGAGAAACATACCTTTGAATTTCAAAGACCTTCAACATCAATACATTAAATTGGAATCAGTCATTTAATGATTAGAGATGGGAGAAGAAAGGATATCTCTTTTTTATGTGTTGTCTTTTTTTCCTTTCTTTAAAAATTACTGAAACAGAATACTGCGAGAAAAGTCAAGTCATCAGTGAGCATTTAAGAACACCTCTGGGCAAAACTTGAAAGCATCAGTTGTTGCAGGGATGGAATTTCCACAGACTTCATGTTCTGGCTTCTTGTTAAATTTCTCAGATAGTTAACAAGTTTAGTTAGATACCTCAAGTCCTGAAAAATGTGAAGACCGTTTAATCCTTCTGAGAAAAGAAAATTAATTTATTTGCTTGGTGTGCTTGTTTAAACTGAGCAATAAATACTGAAGCCACAGAAGGCAGAACTTAAGGGTAGATGGAGGAGTTTCACTTTTCCCAGGGTTACTTTGGGCCAATTTGCTCTTGTTTTGCTCTTTTTTACCAACTGATGTTGTAGTCTGATATTTGGTTTCCACTTTCTGTCATATTTTCTTAGATAAGCCTTGAGTGTGCAGTCATTCCTGCGTAGATGCAGATCCTGTGAGAACAACAATGTGCACTGAATCCTAGTGGGCCTTCTAGACCCATGAGATCACCTCTTTGTCTCAGAGCTGTGGTTGCAATTGCAGAATTGGGATTTAAGTTTACAAAATGCTCTGAAATCCTGCAGATAAGATGCGTGTGGGAAGTACCTGTGAAACATAAGGATGAGAAGAAACTGAAGCTTACATACAAATTGCATCTGTGTTTGCATCCAGTCTGATTCATCCTCTTCTGGTCAAAAAGGCAAAATAGGTAACATTGGACTCCAGCCTAGCATTCCATTTTCCAGTTTAATCTGCCAGAGGACATTTAAACTGGATGTTTTACTTCAGATACATCTCTAATATAATCCTACGCTTCATTTGCTATTGAGAAACAATTATTAGGCCCTGTTGTTGTATGTACATTGTATGAACTGGTGGGGAATGACTGTGTATTATTCAGATACTCTTAAAACCCCACCTTTAGCATAACTGTTTATTTCCACTCAGAATAAAGGGAGGACCTACACATAAAGATTGCCCCATGGAGACATAGTATGTGTAAAGTAAGATGAATGCAAAAAAATAGTGATGATGCAGAGAGTTGTTATTTATTTATGTTCCATAAGCAATATGCACATCCCCTGCAAGGGAAAAATTCATAAAGAGAAAATGCTACTGATTGAGCTGTACGAATCTTGAATAGCCAATTCATAACCTGTTCTCCCTATGCGTTAGAGGGATTTGCTATAAACATTCTTACTTCCCCTCTGTGTTTGAAGAGGTACCCAGATAACTCCAGAGGCTTGGTACAAAGGTCATTCAGGTCAATGGATGCCTTTGCACTGGCTTCATTAGGGTTTAAGTTGAGCCACACTGCAGGAGTTGTGGTGCTTCCAGTGTTCAGGGGGTCAACATTTTTTCAGAAATGCATTTCCATTAAAAACTTCATTTTTGAAGAGTCATTACTCATATTGTTTAGCTCAGATGGAGCTATGACTTGCTGTCTGTGGTCTTAATATAGATGCAATTTTGAAGTGTATTTTTAGGTAGGTTTCTAGGAACTGAGCAGACATACAGCAATAAAAAAGGGAGGCAGGTAATGCACATTTGAAAGATGGCAAACGGGTATGTTAAGTAGTCACTTTGTCTTAATGTTTAATAACAAACCCTATGTTCTATAAAACCCTTTAGGACCTTATATATGGTTAATTCTGGTGTTTTCAAACTTTTAAACTGCAGTTTTCCATTCCTGGGCTGAACTCAGATTTTTTGAGATTTATTGATTAAAATTTGAAGACTGTCCTGCTATGCTATCTGAATTATGGGAAAGAAAACATAGGTTAGACATACTGAATATGCACTGGAAAGACTAACTGTGCACATCCAGTCACCACAGGAGTAAAAATGGAAAAAGCTACAAAAAGCTCCATATTTCTTACACCTAACAGAAGAAAACACTTCCATCACAGTGTACAGGCATGTTTCTAATTTTACTTCTCAATAATGCAAATCCAGAATAAGAACAATCAGAAATTTTGCACATAAATAATACTTCCTAAGGAACAGTACTTTTGCAAGAGTCAGAGGCTAAAAACAAACTTCCGTGAACAAGAAAGAGTCTCAGGAAAGATTTTAGGGTAGCCTGAGGAAGCCTGTCCTGTCTCAGGCTCTGTACTGTCCTGGACTGGTCTTGGCACTGGGGGTGGGTGTGTGTGTCATCGGACAGTGCCAGGACTGCTCACTTCCACATGATAAATCATGATACAAATCAAGATACTAAACCCAATAATGAACAAAACCCAAGTTTTTGTTTTGTGATTTGACTTATTTTGCACCACTGAGGGAAATGTGAGTTAAATTTTAAACTCTTCTTTGCATCCAGGACTATGTTCTTAACTTTTTTTAAAAAAAAAATGAAGCTAAGATAGTCATATAGTCATTTCAGATGGGAGCTTTAAGAAAGAAAATAACACTAAACATCACAAGACTCAAAATGAAATAATAAAAATGGACAATATTGCAATTTACATGAGAGATCACATCTCTCATTGAAGGACATATATTACACAGTCTTCTATAAATACTATCTCCCTTCCTAACTTTTTCTATTGTTGCTGCTGTCAGTTTTTGCTTTTTAGATATTCTCCTGCTCTACTGTTCTGCCCTTGAAGGACAGGGTGGAGAATTGCCCTCATGTAAGTCACACATGGCTGGAGTGACCCTGTATTTCAGACTTAGGGAAGCTATGTACTTGAAGTGCAAAACTGGGACAGCTCTTCCACCTTGCTGGAGAGGACTAAGTAGCCAGTGTAATGTGGGGGGAAGAGAGACAAATGTTTCTTTTCTTTCCCTTGCTTCATCTTTTTAGTCTTCTCCTGTCCAGCTTCCCACTAGACATACTGCTTTCCAGATTCACCAACAGCTAACCCTAGAAGATCATTGGCATATCACTGTTAACCATGACAGGCATTAGGTAGGTTAACGGCAAAAAAGCACAAGTAGGTCCGTACAGCTACAGCCAGACCAGCAAATGAACCGTCCTCTGACGTTGACACCAAGAGCCACAGAGCCACCAATGTCTGTAGCATTAGGTCCAACTCAGAGTGGCCATGTGCAAATCAGTACCTGGAACCGGTGCTGGGCCCAGAACGCTACCAGGAAGGTTCCCCACGCATGGCTGGGAGCAGACCAGGTGGAAAGCATGGGCCAACGCCATGTCAGAAACCTGTCACACTGCCTAGCAGTGCAAGGAGATGAGCTACACTGCCCATTCGCTGGTACAGAGGCAGCCCACATCTCCAGCATGGTTAGTTGCTTGTTAGTCCTAACTTGTCTATAGGCACATCTTCTTGTTGCTTCCCTCGGTCCACCTAGCAGACATACAGAAATGAAAACTGATGAGAAAAGGGGCATGCATCTTCTCTGTCCCTGAAGACAGTGTGCTGCACATCTCCTGCCCAGGCCTGGAGAGGATACTGCCTGTTCAGCTATCCTTTATGCCTGGATACCAGGTTGGCTTTTAAAGCATTTGCTTTATTTCATTAATTGTGCATATAATTAATATATGTGCATTGATTTGAAGAATGGATTTAATGACGGGGAAAGGGAGCTCTGTGTTCCTTTTAGGCAGAGGAACGTTTGATGGGCTGGATATGTCAGGCCAGAGAAGTGTGCATTTACCGCGGGGGTTATTGATTCTCCTGGGGTGCTCCTGGCTGACAATGGTGTCTTTAAAAGACGAAAATGCTTTGGGTTTAGGATGGGACATGAGCCAGGAAAAAAAAGATTCACGCAAGGTATTTTTCATAGAAGCAGAAAAGTAAGGTAAGTAATTTTCTCATATGATGATTGTACCATGTAGCAGAAGCAAGCCAGTTCACCTTAAACATCTCATGTATGTGTGTGTTTCTGCTGGAGAAGGGATGATGGCATGTTACCCTAGTTTGGACACCAAGAGGAATCCTTACAATATAGGATAGCAAGTGAGATGATAACCAGGGAAGAAGACCCACAGTGTTTTGGGTGAATCTGAATCATGCCTTGATTTGAGTATCTTGATTTCCATTTTTTCATAAACTCCCACAAAGGATAGCCCCTTTCTCTGAGCATGCTAATGCAAAGTAAAGCGAGAGACTGATAGAGCATTTAATAGGATGGAGAAATAATTTTCTTTATAAGAAATAATGATTGATTTTAGCAGACGTGGTGGGAATGTGTGTGTGTGCGTCTATGTACAAGTACAAATGCATATACATGTTTGTGTATCTGTACATACAGGCATATGTAAATGTAAGAGCACATATAAGTATAGATGTATATATAGAGAGAGATGAGTACATTTGTAAGTGCATATATGTATATGTGTGTGTGCGTGTGCTGCTTTGATCATTCAAGAAGGGAACAGAAATGACACGATATGGTTTAGGTATTAAACTATGTAGCTCAACTGGATAAACATACAAAGAAGTGCTGGTGAAAATACCCTACAACCACCCATAAGCATGAAATGCTAATTAACAAATAATCTAATTTACATTAATTACAGCTGAATATATAATGCACTGGTATTTTTCATCACAAACTTAGCAAAAGATTTGTAAAGTTGCAAATTTGCAATGAAGTCTGTTTATGGGTAGTACCAAATTACATGGAAACAAGAGGCTTAACCAGCCAGCTCTGGAGCACATCCTGAAATGAATGTTGATGTATCAAAAAGCATAATCAGGAATGACTTAGCCAAAAAACAGAGGAGAAAAGTAATTAAAGATGAGAAAATATGAAAGACTCCACTTAATTTTACTGAACTAACCAATTATGAATTATTGGCCCTGTGAAATATCACTATCCTCACTTCATAAATTTATCTCAACTATAAGATTATCTTTGGACCTAGACTTTTTCTAAGATCTTCAGGATTTGTGAGTATAAATTGCCTGCATTTCCCATCCAGTCTGACAATAATAACGAGAAAATTTTCAGCCTGAATGCCAATTTCACATCTGATATCATAAATTATACAATATTTCTGATAATGATTGCGATACTTCATCTCTACAGTAACTTTGGAACTCTACATATTAGTGACATTATTTGAAATATTCACTCTGAAATGTGTAAATTTACTCCAGCATTTGTACCACATTTGCTACAACATGCATGGTGTTCCATTTCACCACTCTAAGCAACATCTTTACTGGAAAAGCCTTTCTCTGTGATGTATAAAACTGCATCTGTTTGTGCTTGGTATACAAAAAGGAGATGAAGTCACATTTTTAGTTTTCTTGAATAACTTTACTGCTTTCTGGATCCTGGCCTTTCAGAAAAAGAGTTTTGTATTGTCCCTGTCTGGTAGAATAATGAAGGAGATGTCATACCTTTAGGCTAGATTCTGTGAAACTGCAAAGAGAGGCCTTCTTTTAGCATTTTGGGGATACAAATCATAAAAAGCCTGTTTTATGGATGGAAATGTTACACTTGCATTTCTAGTTGTTTTCAGGAATCATGGCAGGACTGGACTTAAGGCTGTGTAATGATCATGACTGTGCATTTCAGTGGTTCCCAAGGATTTTTTTTGCTTTTACTTTTTCTGGATTTTCAGTATTAATTTTCACTAGTATACTCACATGACTTGTTCCCCTTAGTTACATCTGTATATAGACTTTTAGCTGCTGAATAGGTTTTGCTTTCATGTGGAATGGTAAAGACAGACAAATATGCAGTAACTTTCCAAGTTGTCTTATTTTACACCCAAGTTGAATTCAATATTTGTCAGCAGTTAGCATCACTAGAAGTGATCAGCTGAGGTAGTGCTTTCACTCTGCCCCAGGAAAAAAAAGAAAAAAGAAAACGGAAAAAAACCCCTTCTTTATTTTGTCAATAACAAGCCATACTTGGCCTTCTTGAAAAAGAAACTACAGTTTCAAATAGCTGGAAATTGAAGTTCTATTTCAGTAAAGGCTAGTGTAAGTAGACAACTTCATCTTGTAGACCTGTCACTCAGATTGCTTCCATCAAGAGTAAACTCATTCTAATGAAACACCTGCTAAGACAGCAGTATTTTAACTACAAACATTACAGTGAGTCTTCTCCCTTAGTCCTGAGGTAGGGGTGCCACAGTGTGCCATGTTGTTCTGTAAAAGATCAGTGGCCCATGTCTGGGTTCCTCCCACTCAAAGTTAGGCTGAGGAACTAATGCTAGAAACGTGTTTGTCCAGACTTCGTGACTGCCTATAGAGAGAAAGGTTCACCTTCAGAAGATACTCAGATTGCTGTTGGGCTGAAGGGTTTCTTCTCCACTGACTATAGAAGGACATGAGTCAGGCAATCTCTTAACTCAGCTCTTCAACTAGATATATAAAGTTAGGTTGAATTCACCAGAAGGCAGCTAAACCTTTTGCACTTTAGCTTGTTCCTACAGGAATTTTGCTGTTGATGTAACCCAGCATATGTTCCTCAATGCTCCTTATTGCTCTGAAGTAACACTGTAGAAAAGCAGCTGAAATGTCTTTCCACCTCTCCTCAAGTGCTCGGCAGAACACAGCTCAGATCACAGAAATTTATCTCCCTGGCTTTGCATTGAGACTATGCCCACTGAGTTGTACAGCACACCAGAAAGTAAAACATATTGAACTTGGCAAAGTGCCAATGATATCATATCAAGAAAAAATTACAGCGCGCTATATTGAACTGATCTTCATATCTTTAAGTAAAAATATGGCATAGTTATGCTGACTGAAGTCCATTTTATGCCCAAAAGACAACTATATATGAGGACTACTGTATTTCATTACACGGCAATGACAGGTACCACATAACTACAACAGAGCTGCTAAGTTACAAGAATGATTGTGAAATTCTAGGGACTCTGAACCCTAGAGTAATTATTGTTATACTGCTGTACAAATGCCCATCCTCTGTAAATAGTTTGTATTTGGTCATGATAGAAAAAAGTTTTGGTTTTGCATCATATTTCTACAGTTCTTATTTAGCAAAATGCTAAATTTTAAGACTCCTAAGTCTCTGTGGAATAATAATAATAAAAATCCCATGCGTATAAAACTATTTTCCCATTCTTATTCTCTGTTTCTTAGAAGTAACTTAAAGTGTATTTTCAGTCATTGTTTTTGAGACTAAAATGTGCATAAATAATGACCGCATCCTAAAAAAGAGAAAAGGAAGCTCATTTAAAAAGAGTGTTCCTTACCCTATTCACTGAGCACAGAATCGGGCCCTTATTGTAATATCACCCTTCTAGAGCTATAGTGTACAAATACGGCAAGCATACCAAAGCTCATTTTGCAGGCTGAGAAACACAATGGATTTCTCATCTGAAACAGAAGCAGGTGAAATATTTAAGTTATTTTCTATCTTTCTTTTTCTCTTGAACTGATAAAGGAAAGAGCTCACATCAGGTATGACATCTTTTGCTGAAAAAATATAAAATATATTGTTGTATCTATAAAATAAAATCTCCAAAGAAATTGTCTGAATCTCTGCTTGTAGCGACCCGTAAATAGCCAAATGGCAGGTTGGTAATAACCCTGACCAGACTGGCCAAAATTCTGCTGGCCCATTTCAATCTGATTTTTAGTCCTCTCTGCTTTCCTAAAAGTGTATTTAACATTTGAACAAACAGCTCCCTCACAACTGTCTACTAACTCTTTCTCCATTGTTCTCAAGGGTCACAACTAATAATAATTACTTCTGAAGACGAAGTTTTTCCTGCGATGAATTAAACCTAAAAACAAACCCCAAAGAGTAGTACAATCCCCTCAGGACAGCATTATTCAGTTTTAAATTGCTCCCACTAGAAGACTTAGAGTTTTACACATATCCAGAATTGCTTTTATAATAAAAAATAAATGTTCTATAAGTGACAGTATCATGGGAATATCAACAGCACTGACATAAGTCTAGTCAATTCTGTGAGAGAAGCCAGCATTCCTTGAGCTCCTCTTTCTTCCTTTTTCTTTTCACACAGCTTCCTGAGTCACCACCAGTTCTCAGTTTGGCATTAGTTTTCAACATACATTGTTTGATAGGTGCTATTTTAATTGCATTCAGCTTCTTTAAATGTTTGTTCATCTGGAATATGAGTTCACCTCTCCTGATGTGCCACTGCCCATATCAAGCACATTCATTGCATTTAACCTGGAATATTCTCAAAGTCTGTACTCATTCAGACCTGTGTGCTTTCAAAAGGAGATTTCCATTTTTTCCTTTTAACATTTATGACCTGTTCTATTTTTCTGTCAATATTCGATGCATCTAAGAGGTGTTCCTTTGCTAATTACAAATTAAGTATTGCTATAAAGATTACATTCTTTCCTAGGAAAGGTATTCTTGCCCGAGGGGCATGGAGTACAGGTATTCCACATATTATTATTTGCTATTATACAAAATGAAGAAACAATACTGTAGAACAAAGCAAATGGGAGTGATACAGTGTAGGTGAGAAACATGGGTTGTAAACAAAAAAAAAAGCGCCTCCTCTTGCCTCGAAGAGACTATATTTTATTTATGTATATAGTATGTATACTATCAAAACTGCAGCTCTTAATGCAACTATGGCATGTCTATTGGTACCCATTCTCTTACATTAAACTGCAGACAAAACCTGTACAGGTTAAAATCAATATCACGGAAATCTTGTCCCAATCCCTTCTGTCGCTGTTTTTAAACAAAGAGAAATGTAAAAACAAGAGCAAAGCCTTAAACGACAAAAAAGCATAAAAACAAGCAGAGAAGGAACTAATCAGGTGCATCTCTTTATTCCCAAAGACCTCCTTTAGTGAGGCGAATATGAACACAAATATTTCTTAACCTCAGGGTAAAAATTTAGCTTTTTCAAAAACAATCTACACACATAGGGAAAAAATACACTTATGGATGGTAAGTGGGGGAAAGTAGTGTAAAGCATTCTCCTGGACAAAGCAGGTGGCACAGCATCTTTATGAGATTTTAAAGACTATGCCTATTGTAATAGGGAATTTGGCTTCGAGTTATTTACACAAGCTTCCTCAGATTTAGACCTGGAAAATTAAATGTGGATTTTTGTGTTCGCTACCACTCAAGTTACAATTCTCACCACTTTATCTGCGGCTGACTGTGCTGACTGTGCAAGTTTGTACGTTGCAAAGGCGCACTTGCTCAGAAACGCATGGGGCACTTTGCTTGTTTCCTTACTTTAATTTCTTTACTTTGCGTTGTTGAGAGGGCTAGAGCAGATTTTTGGTTCACATAATAGTGTACAGCGTTAACTAGGTGACATATGGGTGGATGAAACATTACTGATTGTCCACTGCAGCCAGGGAGGCCGAGTTTCCATAGAGATAAGAAGGAAAAGTGCTCCATGCAACCTAATTGGTATGCATCTCCAGATCAGGTTCATTGTGCTTTTGCTAATGACAGGGTTGTCTCAGTAATAAGGATGGTGCACTGGAGAAATTTGCTGCCTTGGTATATTTTTCCCTGGCAGAAAACTACTTAGAGACTGTAGTCAGTAAGAAGAGTGACTGGCAGGCTGAAGGGGCTGCTTAGCAGCATATGGGGGAAGGCTGGCGCTCTGTGCCACATGCATATGGCTGCCATTAAACTCCAGCTTTGCGCTTTGTGTATTTCTGGTCCCATGCCAGTAAGCCCACCTGCTGCAAGAATACTTGTAAAGCACAACTCAAAAGTGATTGAAAAGCTGCTAGAATAAACTGTAATAACACAGTGCTTCACAGATGGGACATAATTGCAAGCTAAAGTGTACAGCCTCTGCAGTAATGAAAACATGAGCCATTAAATTAAAATCATAAGGGAAAAAACTATAAAAGTCTGTTGAATTTTTTTTTTTACTTTTATTGCAAAACTTCAATTTTCTTGCCCTCATTAATCAAATACCATAAAACTACAGTTCTACTTTGTCTAAGTAAAGATTCAGGCAATTAAAATGATGAATGTAGATTAAAATGATGTAACTTTTGTTGTTTACTTACTTGGATAACTTAAGCTTTGGGCAGTGCTAGGAATGGAAAGCTGACATTAATCTATCAATTTGCAGATTAAGGTACAGTTGGGAGTTTTCACTTAGAATTCACTTGTTAAAAAGTTGGCTTGCAGGAGAAAAGTGCCAGTATTGATTTTGCTTCCTTGATATTTTTTCCCTTTAAATAATACTGATTTGATTTTTCTAAAAAAAAAAAAATTCAAAAAAACAGACTTTAAAACTGTGTAAACACACAAAACTACTTGAGCAATATCAAAGCAGTTTTAATTAGTGGTAGTGTGGTAATAATGAAATCGCTAATCTGACATGTAATTAGTTGTACCGTGTGTATGAGTGTTATGTGAATCTGAATGGGCTCAGCAGGGCCCTAATACATTCTGGCCTCTCAAGGCGTTCTCTAGTGGAGAGAGGCCTGACAGAGCCATCTTTGTTCTGTTCCCTTTCTGTGGGTGGGCGATGCAAGGAGAAAGAAACATTTGTTTCACAGTAGTCACCGAAGTAAACAGGCTCTAAAAGCCTTTTTCATTTTTAATTATGCATTTCTCCAGCACCCGTCATAGCAAAGTCCATAGGACAGGTTTTAAGCACACCGAGTAATGCCTGACTGGTTAAAAATATATATAAATGTCTATTTAAGGGAATATTTATAAATCTAACAATTTAGTTCATCTTTATAAGAGGGTCTTTCCTCTCTTTAAAAGGATGATCGCTTTCCTAAATGTGCTGTTTATACACAATTTATGCAGGAGCTGTATCTGATATAGCAAAGACTTTGGCAAACACTAGAGGTGCTAATGAGCTACCCGTAAATGTTTGATCCCATCTCTTCTCTCCTCTGGAACTGGCCTCAAAAACAAAAAAAAATAACCTTATGAAAAGATAGCATCCATTCATTAGCTGCCTGAGAAGTCATAGCAATATCAGATGACTGGCATTTCTTAATATACTACTGTTCAAAATAAATTAATTTTTCTAAAAGACTTGCCAAGAGTAAGGTATATTGGCAGCCTCCACACTGTGGATTACTACCAGGTTTCCCAAAAGTGTAGTAAAGTATATCTGTACCCCAGAGAATCTGGACAATAATTCAGGTAAGTATAATATGGACAACTGAAAGAAAATTATCAGCTTTATTGGCTTTTGCAGAGTTTATTTTTTCCCTTAGTCAGGCGAGGCAACCAGGCATCTTTTCTCTGAATGAGATTGGTTTGTTCTTGAGTAAACAGAACATAGCATGTTTTGCTCACACTTGGTAAATTTAAAGCTTTCTTGAGTGATTAGAGTTCAATTATTGCCAAGCAGCAATATCCAGGTGCAGACAAATAAACACTGAAGGCAAAGTGCTTATAATCAGTTGCTGGTTGTTATTACTACAAGTCAGGCTCTAATGCTAGTGTTTATTACACAATACAGGTATCTTCTCTGAATCAGATAATTTAATCATTACTCCCCCACTGGTGCTCCAATGTTTGTATTTTTCCAATATTTTTAGTAATAAATATTCTTATTAACCTTTCATTACAGTTATAAGATTACCTAGGTCCTTTCTCTTCACTTGGCACTGTTCCTCTGATGTGGTGTCTGTACATCATGACAGACACCTATGCCAGGTAGTAAGAAATTATTTGGAAAACTTGTCAAACTGCACTGATCCTGAGTTAGTTATTTACTGCAAGCATTACATGAGATCATCAGGGACATTTGAATGGGGAATTTTCTATATAAACATTGCCTTTATCTTCTTTAATGAAGCTCATCACCAACAGAATTTAGTGCTGTCTAACTTTGTATTGTCACTTGTGCAAACTCTATCCAAACTCACAGTATTTTGGGCTGGGAATCAATAGGAATATCTACAGATAAAATATCTACATTTTCAAAAATGGGGCTATGCCCCCTCCTCTTTAGGCTTGTCCTTATTCATGCCAGGTTTTATTTGTATATATGAGGGATCAACAGTGGCAGCCTCTGGGTTGCAAGAAGTCAGGGGGTTTGTGCTTTTCTGTCTCATATTAAAACCAGGTAACATGGAATGACACTTGCACAGTGCTTCAGCAGTGTTGGCCCCAGGTAGCTGCCACATTGCAGCTGAAAAAAGCCAAAACCTGAATGATTGTGTTGTCCATTGAAGTTGTGAAAGTATTAATTAAATTTTTCATCTGACAAATGTGACATTCTCATTTTATAGGCTTTAGTTGTTGAGCTGTTGAAAACATACTCATGTGTTTTGAAGTCAGTGAAACATAGGTGGGCTCAACATTTTTCAGACCTCCTCAAACACAGTTACTTTAGCACCTCAAAAAGCTGGTTCCCACATCTTTGCCACAAAATGCTCTGTCTGGACAGAGCATGAGTGAAAGGCACTCTCCATCAGGTGTTAAACATCCATTTTGCTGAGATCATGCCAATCCTGGCATAGCATGCTGTTTGGTATGAGTAAGGCTAACGGAATTTGGAACTTTGTAAGATCTCCTATCCAAAAAAAAATTGTAAAGAGTGGGGTTAGTGGAAAATAACAGGTTTTTTACAATGAAATAGTGAACCAGCAAGTTCTACTATAAATAATGTGATATAATATCTGTAAGATATCATTCAGCTTTTGTTGAAAGAAACTGCAAGGTAATGCTTGGACCCCATGAGATGTCTAGGATGCTCTTTCTACACTGAATGCAATGGGGATGCATCTCAGTGGTGCCCAGTGACAGGACAAGGGGCAATGGGCACAAACTGAAACATGGGAAGTTCCATCTCAATATGAGGAAAAACTTCTTTACTTTGAAGGTGACAGAGCACTGGAAAAGGCTGCCCAGCGGGGCTGTGGAGTCTCCTTCTCTGGAGATATTCAAAACCCACCTGGGCATGACCCTGTGCAATGTGCTCTAGGGGAACCTGCTTTGGCAGGGGGTTGGACTAGATGATCTCCAGAGGTCCCTTCCAACCCCAACCATTCTGTGATTCTGTGAATGCAGATGACACCAAGCTGGGTGGGAGTGTCGATCTGCTGGAGGGGAGGAAGGCCCTACAGAGGGAATTGGACAGGTTAGATAGATGGGCCGAGACCAACAGCATGAGGTTCAACAAGAACAAGTGCCGGGTCTTACACTTCGGCCACAATAACCCCATGCAGCTCTACAGGCTGGGGGAAGAGTGGTTAGAAAGCGGCCCGGTGGAAAGAGACCTGGGGGTGCTGATCGACAGCCGGCTAAACATGAGCCAGCAGTGTGCCCAGGTGGCCAAGAAGGCCAATGGCATCCTGGCCTCTATTAGGAATAGTGTAGCCAGCCGGTGTAGGGAAGTGATCGTCTGAAGAAAGGGAAAACGAGGGCGCGGCTCACAGGTGCTGGGCGACGGTCCAGAGTAACGACACAATCTCAATATGAGTATGGAAGTTCTCCTTTATTCCTTGATCACACAGAGTTTATATAAGCAAAGAGCAGAGCACACGCTGATCACGCACTACTGTTAGCGTTCTGATTAGCTGAGCATACGTGTCCACACGCCTCTATATTAGTTCTGATTGGCTTATGCTAAAAAGCTATATCTTGCAGGTGCAGCATTCTTTCTTTCTTATTTATCAACTTCCCCCATATCTTGTTGGTCTCATAGCCAAGACCCTTGTTCTGTATTATGATTGGCTAGTTCATCACCACCCCATTACCACCCCCTGGACATGCCTGGACATAGCTCGTTCAGTACGTGACCATTGTCCCGTGGGAACCCCACAAATCCCCCTTTTTGTTTTTGAACGAGCTATGTCCTGTCTCGTCCTTTTTGTCTTTGTTTCTTACTCAAACCCGGTTCCCTGTGTCTCGCAAAGCCCGGTCCGAGAATCCCAGCCTTGGTTACCCATAAATCCTGCTCTCTGTTGTTGTGCCAAAAAGGCTGTATTGACCATTCATTGCACAGTTCTCTGCAAATATGCAAACAAACAGGGTAACACAATTAGGATAATGCCTATTATAAACATTCCCATAAGCAGACTCTATCTACAAAACATGCAGTTTGCTTCAGAACATACTGTTATTCTCTGTTATTCTAGCTGAAAGGAAAATTACTGACAGGAAAGCTGATTCTGTGTAAAGGTAACACAGAGCAGACCTTTAAGAGCCTACTCTGAGGCCTACTCTTGCTAAACCGTTGCTAAACCATCTGGTATCAATTTCCCCCTTTGGAAGTAGTTAGATTTATTATCTCACTACTTCATATACTTTTCTCAATGACTGTCTTAACTCAACCCACGTTTTGTTGAGCCAGCTATTTTCTGCTGCATCCCTAATTGTCCTGTTGTTTTGTGTTACTCTCTGTCAGACTGCCTCCCAATGTATTACAATTGGGGGTTGCTCCTTATCTCCTGCTAAAGTTAAATGGTTAAGTACATAAACAGCTTTTGCAAGTCTCTCAGAAGGTTCAGTCACCTCTCCCCCTTTTTGTTTTTGCAGAAGCTGTTTCAATGTACTATGAGCACGTTCCACCATCGCCTGACCCGTAGGCGAATGAGGAATCCCAGTGACATGTGTAATACCCCATAGTTGACAAAATTGACGAAAAATCTGTGAACAATATGCTGCTCCATTATCAGTCTTAAGTTGTTGTGGAACCCCAAGACTTGCAAAGCACGCAAGTAAATGTCGTTTGACATGACGACCGGTTTCCCCAGTTTGTGCTGTTGCCCATGTTACATGTGAAAACGTGTCAACAGATACATGAACATATTTGAGTCTTTCAAATTCTGCAATGTGAATAACATCCATTTGCCAAAGTTGCAATGCACTCAGTCCTCGAGGATTTACCCCTGTTCCAATTCCCATGCCAATTTTCTGACAACTAGGACAAGCACTAACTAATTCACGTGCTTGTGCCATGGTGAGGTGAAGTTGTTTCGCTAGCATTTTCGCTGATTGATGAAAGAATTGATGGGATAGGCGCGCTTGTTCAAATAAATTTGGTGATATTTGCATATAGGACACAAGTGTGTCTGCTTTATTATTTCCAGTGCTCAAACCTTGATCAAATTGATGACTACGAATGTGAGTGACAAAATAAGGTACCTCTCTGAGGTTTATTGCTTGATGCAACTGTAGCAAAATGGTGTAAAGTCGCATATTTCTTATTGGTCGTATAAAAGCTCTCTCAATTCGATTTACAATGCCTGCTGCATAAAGAGAGTCTGTTACAATATTTACAGGTAAGTCCTTCCATTTTACAAAGACCTGGTATATTGCAAAAAGTTCAAGTGTCTGCAATGAGTCCTCAGTTTGTCCTGAGAATCTGCAATGTTTCCATTGTCCATCCTCTTGCCAGGTAATAACTGCTGAGTGTGATCGCTTTCCTGCATCAGTAAAAACAGTTAGTCCAGGCACAGGTATCTCTGATGTGATAGGTTGTTCTTCCCAATCCTGTTTGCAAATAAACTGTAGCTTTTTATCTTTTGGCAAATGTGTTAACAATTGTCCAGTAAAGTCCTGCAAGGCCATTTGAAAAATAGTTGACTTGATTTGTTAACCACTGTAGATATTCCTTTCTGACAGGTAAATAGATATAATCTGAGTCTAGTCCAGTAATGTCTGTAATTCTTTTATGCACTTTGACAAGCAATTGTGCTGTTGCTTCCACTCTGGTACAGATTGTTGTTTTAGGATGAAAAACCAAAGAGTCCACTCGAGCATTGCCTTCTGCAATAAACCCAGGCAAATTAGTATGATTTCTTACATGTAAAACATAAAACAATGCAGTTCGGATTTGAATTTCTTGCCACAGAGCTCGCAGCAATTCAAAACCACACTGATTACATGTATGCTCTATAACAGATCTATCCAATTGCTTTATAATGCCAGCTACATATGCTGAATTAGTAACCAAATTAAAGGGAATGGGAAAATTCTGAAATACTTCTAATACAGCTCGTAATTCTATCACCTGAGGTGAACCCTTTTGTTGTACTACCATAGATTCCCACTTGCCGTCAGAATACCAGACAAGGCTCGCCTTGCCTGTGTTCCCAGATCCGTCTGTAAAAATGGTAATTCCATCCACAGGAGTGTCTGCGCACCACACTCCTGTGGCAATTGGAAGTTCCACACTCAATTTTATAACAGGATGGGAGGGCAAGTGGTAAACAACCTGTCCCAAGAAATTCTCCATGGCTGTTTGCAAAGCAAAGCTATTAGCCATACACCACTCAAAATATTGAGCTGCAATAGGAACGGTTAGTGATGCAGGATCTCTGGCCACAAGCTCCCGACATCGCATCCGACCTTTGATGATAATCTGTGCCAATAGCTCTGCAATCATGGGGACAGTTTTCTTTGTTCTTAAAGGTAGAAACAACCATTCCAATACACGTAACGAATTTGATCATTCTGAATTCCATTGACCAATTATTACATATGAAATTTGCCTATCAAACAAAGGGATAATTTGTATTTCCTGATTCAAATCAATACGATGTATAAA
The DNA here is from genome assembly GCF_013368605.1 of Nyctibius grandis. Taxonomy (NCBI): domain Eukaryota; kingdom Metazoa; phylum Chordata; class Aves; order Nyctibiiformes; family Nyctibiidae; genus Nyctibius; species Nyctibius grandis. Next base: position 58,170,994 of record NC_090659.1, on the reverse strand, counting down.
TTTGGAATGTAGCCTGCTTTCTACTTCTGTAATCAGTTGCTGTACCTCTGAAGTAGTCTGTCATGGTGTTGTTAAATTTGTGTCCCTTGCTAACAATTGGAATAGAGACTGCAATTGTGACGACGTAAGCCCCAAGTACGGCCGCAGCCATAACTTGAGCCCTATGTTCCACATCTGCACTTGTTCCACAACGGCCGTTTGCCACAGGTCCAAGGCTTGGCAGCCGCGCAGGTTAACCCCGCGTGGAAACACCAGTCCTGCGCTCCCTGCGGTTCAGGCTGCGAGCTGAGTGCTTAGGCCTGGAATTGGTTGGGAAGATTCATTTGTGTCAGCACACAGTTCCTCCCCGCATTCTTTCTCCAGTTTCCCTGCACTCTGCAGCTGGTTGTTATCAGCTGACCTTGAGCATTATACTTAGACCTGCACAGCTTCACAAAATGTCCCAGCTTTCCACAGCAATGACACATCAAAACAGAGTTATCTCTCCCACTCAGCTTCGACTTCTTAAGGCAGTTTTTCTTAAAGTGACCTTCTTGCTCGCATGTATAACAGCGATGAACTACCTTAACTGCCGCCACAAAAGTTTTTGCTAAATGCTCCATCTGAAATGTGGTGGTTCCTACCTTCCCGCAAGCATCCATTAGCTCAGTTAAGGTGAGGCCACGATTTGCCATCCCTGCAACAACTTTCCTGCAGTCCTCATCTGTGTTGTCCCTCGCTAACTGTAGTAACAATGCTTCTTTTACAATTTTCCAATCTAACAGTTGCCAAATATTTCTTCCCTCAGGACCCGCACCCACAATCACCGGATATGCTTGTGGAATTATAACTCCTTCTAATAATGCATCTCGAATGATCCTTTTCCATTTCACTCCTCCCCCCTCTTCCCCTTTTTCCCCCGTACACGCGGGCAGACGCTGACTCTCTCCCTCACCCTGATCTAAAGGTGGAGTAGGGAATTGCAAAGGAGGTTGAGGTGGCCCTAATACTTGTCCCGAACACAGAGGGGGGTTTGGGGGAGACATAGTCACGTGTTCCGGTGCGTTGGCTGGACGGTGCTGCTGCAATCCCGTCTTTACTTCTTCCAGTCGTCTACCAAGCTCTGTCATGTCAATTTTGTCTCCATTTCATGATGGTAATGGTCCTTTAAATCCTTGTGACTCTGGTACTGCTGACTCCGTAAATGGCGACTTTAACGGTGGTCGTTTAGCGCCGGAATGTAAACTTTGTTCAACAGACTCAGGAAACGGCAAATCCGGTAAAGGTGGATACAAAGCAGGTTTACCCTCCTTCTTGTCCTCCTGCTCAGCCTCATCTGTAGAGAGATCAATGAGAGGAGGAGGGGGTTTCGGAGGGGGTTTCGGCCAAGTCTCCTGTTCAGCGTCTGAATCAATTAGTCCAAATCGAGTTCGTGTTGTAGAGCGCACTACAGGTTCTGATGGATCTGTAACTATTTTACTCACTCCCCGCTCCCCAGCTTTTTTCGGAGCCGTCCGTACCCACGGCGATAAAGGAGCTGCCACTGGTACAGCCACCAGGGCCGTGGGAGGTTTTGATCCCGCAAACAGTGAGGGGGTAGTAGGCGTCTGCGGTCCTAAAGCTATAAAAGCTGTATGTGTGACTTCTCTCTCTGCTTTTATTCCTTTTAACGCTTCGCTAACCAGCCTCCATGTAGCAGACAATTTAAAGGCTTCCTTATCACCACTTGACACTGCATTCCAGAGAGAGTCACCAATCTTCTCCCATAAAGGCACTTCAAAGACATCATTAAAGGTTGTAAAATGTCCTTTGTCTTTTGCCCAAAACAGTAACTGCTTTAATGCAGCTTCGTCGTATTTAATTCCTCTCTCAGAGAGTATATGTTGGAGGAGTTTCACCACTGCCACTTCTGTCTTGGTCAGGGTAGACCCCATCCCCACAGTCTCGATTCCTCTCTTAGAGAGAATACTAGCGAGTAACGCGGCTGCAGCCTCCGTCTCCATGCTTGCTCCTCATACTCTGGGAGCTGAGTGGATCCAACTCAACCAGTGATATACTCGGCCTTATTTGACCCAAGCAGCACCACTCCCAGCCGTCCTTTTCCCAGCACCCTCCAAAAGTTTTTGCTTACCGCAGTTGTGGAACCAAGCTCGCAGCGGGAAGGACTGATTTCCGATCCGTTGTAACCATCCTCTGCTACCAGTTGAAGAAAGGGAAAATGAGGGCGCGGCTCACAGGTGCTGGGCGACGGTCCAGAGTAACGACACAATCTCAATATGAGTATGGAAGTTCTCCTTTATTCCTTGATCACACAGAGTTTATATAAGCAAAGAGCAGAGCACACGCTGATCACGCACTACTGTTAGCGTTCTGATTAGCTGAGCATACGTGTCCACGCGCCTCTATATTAGTTCTGATTGGCTTATGCTAAAAAGCTATATCTTGCAGATGCAGCATTCTTTCTTATTTTTCAACTTCCCCCATATCTTGTTGGTCTCATAGCCAAGACCCTTGTTCTGTATTATGATTGGCTAGTTCATCACCACCCCATTACCACCCCCTGAACATGCCTGGACATAGCTCGTTCAGTACGTGACCATTGTCCCGTGGGAACCCCACAATCATCCCTCTCTACTCGGCACTGGTGAGGCCGCATCTTGAGTACTGTGTTCAGTTCTGGGCCCTGCACTTCAAGAAAGATGTTGAGGTGTTGGAGCGAGTCCAGAGGAAGGCAACCAAGCTGGTGAAGGGTCTGGAGGGTCTGACCTACGAGGAACGGCTGAGGGAGCTGGGGTTGTTTAGCCTGGAGAAGAGGAGGCTCCGAGGTGACCTTATTGCAGTCTACAACTACCTGAAGGGAGGTTGTAGCAGAGTGGGAGTCGGCCTCTTCTCTCGGGCAACTAGCGATAGGACAAGAGGACACAGCCTCAAGCTTCGCCAGGGGAGGTTCAGGTTGGACATCAGGAAGAATTTCTTTTCAGAAAGGGTTATTAGCCATTGGAATGGGCTGCCCAGGGAGGTGGTGGAGTCACCATCTCTGGATGTGTTTAAGAAAAGACTGGACATGGCACTTAGTGCCATGGTCTAGTTGACATGGTGGTGTCAGGGCAACGGTTGGACTCGATGATCCCTGAGGTCTCTTCCAACCTGATTGATTCTGTGTGATTCTGTGATTCTGTGAATTAAGAAGGTCTGATGGCACTTCACAGGGTAGCAATCAGCAGTAAATAGAACAAGCTTGTAATACCTAATATCTGAGAACCCAGTTAGGCTGGGGAGATGTGCAAGACACAAGTCCTTGGTTATTGGCCCTGTATCCCCATACTGACAAACAGCTTGGCTAGGGGAAGGTAATGGGATGACTCCCCACTAGAAAATAACTATTCCCAGTCAGCAAGGAAAAGCCACATTTCTGCTCTTCATCTAATTTTGTATGAGCTGACAGAGCTAGACAAAAATGATTTTCCCATTCTATGAAAATTTTAAAAACTGAAAAAAAGGAAAAAAAATTCCTGCCCATTCTCAACTTTAAAAAGTTGAAATTTCAGTTTTGAAACGCATCCATACATTATTTCGAGTTCAGTGAATTAAAATGTTTGGCTTCAATAATTTCCTATGGTTTGACCTTCACCTTTTGGTCTTGTTACCTTTTAAGATATATATATTAAAAACAAGGTATAATTGTGTTATATAGTGCTGTACATGTGCTACAAATAAAATTGCATACACTAATAGATATTTCGCATTATGAGATTTCAAGCAGAAAAGTAATTTTCTCTTTGGAAAATGTAATTTTCCAAAATTGACATTTGAAATTGTCTGACAATTTCAAAATCTTCAAACTTTTCTTGAATTGGGAAATGTTTCTGAATATACCTTTTAACAATTACAGTTTTGGCTTTGCTGAAGAATTCTCAAGTACCTCTAAGAAGCATGTGGAAGGGACTTGCTGGTACAGGGTTGTACAGTCTGAGCATGACAATTTGGGAAAAGAAAGAACACAGAATGATGAATTGACTTATCCCTAGTCTCAACAGCAAAATTTTAGCAGAGCTCAGTGAACTAGTGAGGGATGTGACTCAAACTTTAATAAAGCCCTTGAGAGTTTTGTCTCTGAAATCCATGGGATCATGATTTTCTCACTACTCCTGGCATCCTTGCCAGAGACCCAGGTAAAATAATCAAAGTGTAAACAAATCAGATATAGAATTTAAAAGAGCTTGGACCCTGAAAGAGCTTAAAAGATAGAACTACAATGAATGTATTTTAAAGTTAAGAAATAAGACAGATAAAATGTACATTGGGATTTGGGTAATGTAAGACTGACTTGATGACCGTACACAGTATGTTAAGTCAGTGGAAGGCAACCTTTTTCTCTTGTGAGTCCACTGGACACACAGGTTCAAATATGTCCTTCACCCAGTCAGTGCACCCCTGCCAGCTATGTCACACTCTCTCCCTGGGTGGATGCTCTCATCTTTGTGTCTTATTTGGAAGTTTTAAGTGGCTCCCCCCACTAGAAAGATTAGGCAGTGTGGTGCTAAAGGCTGAGGAGGGGTTGTGCTTTGTACTGGAACACAGCTCATGTGTTACTTGATCCAGAGTACAGCAGTATCTCTTCTTAATGCTTGTTTAAATATTTGTTAATTCTTGAACTAATTTAACACATTTGTGCCCATCAGTTCCAGCCTGCAGTTTCTGCCCATCCCTTGTTGACTGTAGAACTGTAAACAATAGTGTACTGCTAGACCATGGAGTCCAAACCGAATCTTGAGGACTGAATTGATTCAATGGCAGCACCCATCCCTGTCCAACTCTACCTCTGCACGTGCCTCCATGGGGGTCAATAGCAGGCTTTCAAAAATAAACTTTTAGGGCCTGAGCTTGAAAGATAAAGAGCTGGTATGAATGTTCATCACCATAAGCAAGGACCACTGTGAAAGCAGAAGAAAGACTTTATTAGGATTTCATAGAGAACAAATTTTGTCAAAATTTTGCAAATTACAGAAATACACTTTGAAGCACTCAAATTGTGTCTTTTAACGTATTTGCAAGTTTTCATTAATTTGGAGAATTTTTATAGTTGGAGATAGATATATTTTCTATTTATGTTTTTTCTGTTTGTGCTTTGCAAAAGCAGTATTCATAGGAAAAATAAATAAGGAAGTAAAAATATGCTTTTTGCTTTTGACAAATGTGGGAGCTGCAAATTACTGGTGGAAAATGAATATTTTCATCTTTGTATGAACTTGGTGAAAAGCCGACATCTTCCACACAGCTGCAGAGGTGTAGGGCCAAATTAATTTGTGGTGCAATTCAATGGACTTCTAAGAAATGACAACAGGAAGAGTTTAGTCCCTGTGCTACAAAAAAAAGTATATAAAATGCTCATAGTGGTAAGTGGTTGATTAAGTATGGTATGAATAGAAGCTGCCATAACACGTATTTCATTGGAGTAGAAAGGGTACAAAAGCAGGTAAAGAAACCAATAAGCTTGTTTTACTTAGAGCTCTTTAATTACTGGTAGTGCTTGTTTAATGATGCATACTTGCTCTTCTATCTCCTCCATGTGTAGTTAAGTCTGCATTCACATTTGCTTATATAGATGGCAAAACTAATATGATGTACTACTGCAGAGTTTGTTTGAAGACTTGTAACTGCAGTGTTTTAGACTGTAAAGGACCTACCAGCTCATTCCCTGGTCCATTTTGTCTCATCTTGGTTCACCAACTAGCCAGTGGGTGTTTGTAATGCTTGAGTCTAGAAGTACCGCAGGTACAGAGATGCACCTGGAGTTACACGGAAGAGGCTGCTGTCGTGCCCCACCTGGGACATTGTCCTGGTTTGGCCTAAACCAGGCCGATTTTCCTTTCAGTGATTTTTACTTTCAGCTAAGTCTCCTCTAAATAACTGCACTTTCTGAAACTAACTGCATGTTTTTGCAGACAGTGTCTGCTTCCAGGACTGATAACGCTCGAAGTTTGTAGTTATCGCTGAGGCACCGGTAGGGATGTTGTGCAGTAAGGCTCTTGCTGTACTTTTTTCTTAGAGAAACCAAGGTCACCGCTGAATTCCTCACTGCTTACAAGTGAAAAGCTGAAGGGGGGTCGCAGCTGCAGGGGGGAGCAGACAGGGCAGGTGACCCAAAATTGACCAACGAGGGTATTCCATCCCATACACGTCATTCTCGGTATAAAGCGGGGGGATCACGAGGGTCTCGCTCTTGCTCGCTCTTGCTCTTTCTGCTATGGCCGGTGTCCAAGGAGGACTCCGACTGTTTTCCTGCTGCCCCCGATCCCGATCTGTGCATCCCTGAATCCAGCTCTCGACCGTCGCTAGGCCCAGCCTGGGCCTTCCCGGAGCCTGCCCTGCAGTGCCGGTGGTGACGTTGCCGACATCGGGGGAGCTCGATCTTGGTTTTGTATATATATTTGTATATATTTGATTATTCCAATATTATTATTATACTCTTTTTCATTATTATAGGTTTATTAAAACTGTTTTAACTTTCCAACCCGTAAGTCTCTCTCCCTTTTCCCTTTCCCTTTCCCTTCGGGTGGGGGGGGGAGGGTTAACAGAGAGCGTCTGCTGCAGGTTTAATCGCCAGCCCAGCTTTAAACCGTGACAGACATATAGCTGTGTTTCCCTTCTGAAGGAACATGTAGGAGAGGAGACTAGCATATGCCTATATCAGGTCTCACCCTGTTATAGGGGTCTTTACAAACTGGCTAAGCGTTGTTGGATTTATCTTTAATTCTGTTCTAATTTAAGATTGCATAGTTCTTTATTATCTCCAGAGTGTAGAAGTGATAAATAAAGTGGTTAAAATCCATCTCCTTGGCTTTCCAGGCTAGATAAGGACAAGGGGAAGAGCTCTACGGTGCACAAGTAAGGTGTGATGGAACTCTTATCAGCATGCATTTAACCTTTAGTAGACCCTGTAGGGCAACCTGCAAGTGTTTATGGGAATCGATCACAGATGGATCCTACTGAGTTGCTGCAATTGCCTCTGAACAGAGGTATATCTGTCGGCCTCCTAGGTGTGTACAAATTCATGAGTGTTCCCAGGAACCTTTTGAGGTGGGGCTGGCAGCAAGTGTTTCATCTATACAAACCCCACATTTTTCTGTGCTCAGATTTTGCCTAGCCATATTATATTACTGCTTCTGAGTAAGTGGGCTATAATGGTGTGCAGCTTGCTTATGTAGACACTACCTGGCCAGGTTTCAGCAAGCTAGTGTGGTCCATGCAGTCATAGTGTTTGTTTTATCTCAGCCAGTCTATTTGGTATGTTAGTTTTACTCTATCTTGTGGAGTTTATAAGGTATCATAAGGGCAATTACGAAGAGCAACCAACTCTCCTTTCTCACTCACAGTTCTCAGGATTGCTCTCTGGTCTTTTACTTTTTCTTCCACACAATATGGGATAACTGAAATCAAGACTTCCACTTCATATATACCCTTCCAAAAATACTGCATTTATTGAACTCCAGACTTTCTTCTCTTTGAGAGTTCCAGTGTTTCTAATTAGAATTGAGTTTATTACTCTAATAGCTTTTATTCATATTAGAATACCAGTAAGACATAGAAAATTAATTTTACAGTTTTTCTTTTTCAGCATACTTGGAGGCTGTGGATCCACTTTAGGAAGCACTATGGATTTAATTAAATTCCAACATTAACTCACAAAGGCTTTTTAGACCTTTACTTTGTCCCTTGGAAGTGAGTTTACATATGGAAAATTCATTTCACAAGTAATACATTTTAGAGCATACCAAAAGGTATTAATAATTATGGTTATTTTATATTGGACCTTAGTGACATGGCACAGATGGCTTTGATGTTTAATCAGTAGCTGTGCTTCACAGCTTATTTTCATTAGTGATTAACCCTGACTTATATAACAGAAGAACATAAGACAGAGTCTGACAGACAGTTTCCTTTGCTATATCTGTGTTTGCCGTGAAATGGGGCCTCATTTTCAAAGGAGTGTACATCCACAGCTGATCACTTCTTATGAATGATCACACGTGGACTTTCATTCGTAAAACCGGTTTATAAATAAAAATTTGGCATTTGTATATCCAAACTAGATGCTGCTGAGGTGTCAACTAATGCTTATTTAAAATGTTTAATGGGAATACATTTTTATTTTAGAATTGTAAAGTCTTGTCAGCTTTTTTAAAAATAGAGAGCATAGAGATTCATCCTTTTTTTTGAAAAAACACTAGGCATGCTAAACTGTGCAAGTTAACAAGGCCTATGCTATATCATCTAGTACGGATTGATGTCTTCACAGAAAATCCTTTTGTATTCCTTTCCCAGTCAGGATCTCACCAGCTCCAGAATAAGGACTTCCTGGTTGCAAAGTCAGGGAGAAATTACAATGCCAGTGTGCCTCCAGAAGTTCACTGATTCTTTCAGGTATTAAAACATACATCCAGCTTTTCTTTTCAGATGCTAAAACATACATCCAACTTTTCCCAACAACAACAAAAAAATCTAAGAAGTTCGAGATGCTGTGCTGCTCCCTAATTACAATAGACACCTGTCAATGGACTTCTTTGTCTGCAGCTCTGGGATTATCTGTGAGAGAAAGAATTAGGACAAAAATACATAAAAGAATGAAGGGCAGAAGTCAGAGAAAATAGTGATAAAGATACATTTTTCAGACTAATATTAAATGTGATGGAAGAAAAGGCAAATATGTTCAGCAAGTATCATATGCCTCACAGTGTAAAATGTTTAACTCAGAATTCAAAGCTTTAGCCCTGAAACTGCATTTCTTGTGTTTCGAGGGCTGTTATTTCTCAATATCATTGTCCTATTCAAGATGGACTCCTGGATCACGAGGTAGAACTGTCTCATTTCAGTATCAGAAGACATAATACCTTTTCTTCTAAAAGCTTAGTGTACTGCTCCCCCCTCATCCCCCAAGAGTAGAATGATGCCAGGAAAGAAATTGCTACCTGTGACCATAGCAGTCTCTACATCCAAAAGTAAAAACCAAGAGACCTAGAGTAGGCTATATAGCAACCATAATTCTCAAAAACAATTGCAATACCTCAAGCTATTGAACTCTTAAGCTACCACCTAGTTCAATGTCACTCTTCTCAGTAATGTGGCTGAGGACCAACGTAAACATAATTTATTGTTATTTGCCAGCTGTCAGTAGCACCAATCAAACTTAAATCCAAGACATGGTACAGAAACCTCACATCCATCCTTACTCTTTACAGATAAGAACAACCATTACATTTCACTCTCTTGGCAACCAAATAAAAGCATCCCAGAAGAGGCTGGACAAAAATATCATCTTCCTTGTTTTCATAAAAGCCCAGTGGGTTGCTTTGCTCCCTTTCACACACACTGATTAACGGAAAACTCCTAATTCTCCCAGAATGTTCAAAATCTACATAAAGATGACAAAGATATTGGGGAAACACAGGTCAAGACAAAACCAGTAGGCATCGGTCTCTCCATGACCCCCTTCTGAGCTCTATTTTGTATCTTGCTTAACAAAGGCATCTTGCAGTTCTTCATTGCATAGCCAAAACTGGTACTGAGATTAAAAACAGGAAGTTACAGATGAATTCAGGGATGCCTTTCACAGGAAGTTGCTTACTTTAGCATTTCCCGCACTGTTCAGAGTATCTTCCTTCAGGTTCCTAAATTGCTTCCCCATTTAGTAGGTTCTTTTGGACTTTTAGAGGCTGCTCAACGTCCTAACACCTTGACCAACAGAACATTTCTGACCTTCCATCTGCAGTTTTGCTTTCTGTGACTGAAATTATGTTTGGCCCTACTGACTTACATAGCTCTGACTTCAAGGGTTGATTGTTTTGGTTCAGTATATTTGGAGTGAAGCAAAAGCCTTGAAAAGAGCTTCAACTAATCAAGGAAGCAGCGGACTGCCTGCTTGTCAATGCAGGTCAATTGCGGATATATCTTGGTATTTCTTCACTTTTTCCCTGTTGAATCTTGTTCCCTGTTCAAGGTCTCTCTGATTTTTACGGTTCTCCAGGAGATTGATTCTACCTCTTTCAGCAATTATATTTTCCTCTGCAGAGATGACCTTCATGACAGATCTGGTCCAGTAGACAAAAAAGAACTGTAACAGGAATGGAAAGCAGTAAAAATGAGAGCTTGAACTTGATGATGTAAATATTTATCATTAAATATAAAAAAGCATAGGCTTGAACATCTTGAGAATAAAATGCAAACCTCTAATTTTTCTGATTGGCTTTCACTCAGTTTGCTATCAACACGTAGTCAATGTCTTCTTTTTCTTTTTTTCCTTTGTCTTCTTTATATACTTGAACTTTTGTGTGTGAGTTCATCATTTCCTGAGATGTGACTGAAAGGGCTTCAACCAGAAAACTGAGAAGACTGCTAAACATTCTAGCTTTAGAAGGTGTTTAGATCAGATGTGAGTAAATACTTCAATCTGTGCTCAGATACTGTCTCTCTATACTCCATAATTACCTATACAATCCATCATTTATCTGCAGAACTCATACAAGTGAGGCAGCCTTGAAAGAAGAGTGTCTTTACTCGATTTGATTAATGAAGCCAAACACTCAATCCAGGCACAGTAACAGGACTTTGCAATATAGCCATTTAAATGTTTGGCCTAAAGAAGATTAGATTTCAAGCCCTAGGTTCTTCAAAAATTCAAATGTTAAAGACAAGTTGCCACATCTTTTGTTGCCCCTGGTTTCCTAATGCACTAAACACTCTCATAAATATGTAAACTTTCCTGGTAAAGACGGTACTTTTCCATCCAAAATCCCTCCAGCAATGGTGTGTAGCAATTCTGCCATTTCATTTCAGAACTATTTTTCATTGTAAAGAGAGCAGCATTTTTTATTAGTGTGCAGTCTTGCATCTAAAGAGACAGTCATAAGTTAAAACAAGTGAAACACACATATGGACTAACCATATGGATGACAGTACCAATTAGCGGGGATTTTGTATTTATTTTTTATATTTTGAGCACAGGGTGAGACCTGCCTTTTTCCAGCAAGTGGCAAATTTGAATGTGAAATGTCATTAGTGCTGTTTTTCACTAATACAATTTCTTTTCTGAATAACAAAAAACACATCAGTGTTATTTTTAATAAAAAACCCACCCTTTAATTTACATACATTTAGGGTGAAGTAAATGCAAATGCATTATGTTACCACTGTGCTATTGAATAATGAGCCTATAGGGTTCTAAATGGGAAGGAAAGTTGTTTTTCAAGCCCTGTACCCACTGTTCACTTTACAAAGGCCCCATTGTGATCAGGAGACATGAACTGGGTTTCTAACAGTAAAGATCCACCTTCTGGCAGAGAGACTGGGAAATAAAGCACCCCAGCAAGCCGCCACTTCAGCAGGAGAAGCTGAGCTAACGAAGGAAGGACAGGTGGAACTGGTCCCTTGGCCTTTCAGTGACATTTACAGCCTCTGTGCAAGGACATGCTCTTTTCTTTCTGTTTCTATTTTCTCCAGTTAATCAGGTGACTTGAAAAGAAGCTAGATAAGGGTATTGTTTGCACTGACAACATCCTGATGATACTGTCAGAGGAGATCACAGGAAAATGTTCCCTTTTTGAACCAATAGAGTCATTAGGGAGAGTACTCATCACTCGAGTGCATCTAGGTTAATTACCACGGAAAAATCTGGAACTGGCAGCTATAATTTTTCCGAAGAAAGTACTGCTATTTTTACTCCTGATGCTACAGAATGTCTCTTGAAGTACCTCACAGGGCCCCATTTTACAGTTCAATGGTAAAATAATTTTAGAAACGTAGATTTCTGGCTGAAATTAGTGGGACACTAGCCATGGAAATTTAATGAAAGTACGAACTATGAGTTATGTACTGTGTGAATGAAATTCATCTCTGTTTGCCAGGACTGATTACTCTCCTTCCCATAAATGAGCAAGCATATTTCTCTATTGCAGTGTCACTTCAGAAAAGAGAGAAGTGTCAGGTTGAGATGAATGACTTATCCCCGCACAGATGTAGCAAACTGTCACATGCCTGATTCTGTTTGCTATGGTACATTATGGCATAGAGTAGCCAAAAACCCTCCAGCATGAGACAAACACAGAATGCTGGTTTTGGATCAGCATCAAAGCACACGCAGTGGATGCCTTTTTTGGAAAAGAGAGACATGGTGTAGTTTTAACCCACCCAGTATTCAATGAGTGCTTACAAACCCTAACAGCGTTCATGATTTTTAAACAGCCTCCAACAATAAAAGGAAGTTGCTTGAGTGTGCTGAATACTTATTCAACTAATAATTCTTAGAGTACTTCTACTGCAGTGCCTGTTCTCTAAGGATCTGCAAAAAAGAAGACTGAGTGCATTTTTCAGCCTAATTATCTTTTTTTTTCCAAAATTATTTGAGGCCAGGAATACTTTGTGGTGTTTGCCTGTCCCTGATGTGATAGGCATGCTATCATCTCTATCAAGTCTAACAGGTACCATCAAGCCAGAGCAGTCAGTGGAACTTGGAAAGTTGCTCGCGTCCAGTAGCATAAACAGGATGCAAATGGAAAATAGTTATCATGGGTTTGGAGTGTGGAACGTGTTAAATGTTAAGCGGTTAATGCAATGGATCTCACGTACTCCTCTCCCATTCCAATTCACCTTTTTACTATGGTACAATTGTAAAAATATTCACTGTAAAATATTCTTGAGAACTGTTCTTATTCTGTGATAGTTACTTGGGAATTTGGTTACAGATTTCCTGTTCAATGTTAGTAATTTCCTACAGAAATGTGCATTACTTTACTGCACTACTTTCTGTAAGCAGCTCACACATATAAATTATGAATGCTTTGACCCATTCCGCTTAAATCTGACTGAGGAGCTGAAGTCTCCAACACATGAAATTCTGTCAAGTTTCTTGAAAATGACAGCCACGTTAGAGAGATATATGCTATAGAGCCAGTTAAATGGTATTATTAGACATCATAGAATCTCCACTGGGCAGATGAAGATGAATCAAAGCTTTGCAAGCCCCGCCCTGGTCACAAAACAACTTAATTTCTTAGAAAATTTTGGTTTAGATCCATTCCTAAATCCATGAGAGAATGAGGTGCCAATAACTATTGCAGTGGGAAAAAAATATTTCTAGTTTCCAAAGCAAACATTTTAGTAATTGCCCCTCATTTATTTGTATTTTCTAATTTGCTTTACATACTACAGGGAATCCTGCAATTACCCATAGAATGTACTGTCTGTACCTTCCTGATTGAACTGCCACCTCCCCTACACTTTGTTGGAGCTGCCATTCAATGCAGTTCTGATTCAGACTCAAGGGAATAGCCTTGACACAATGCACTGAAGGCAATATTTGCAGAGAAAAGGGATAATCGCTGAACAGCAGCCCAGCTCCACATTTCCATGTCCCATGACCTCTTTTTTCTCTAGCCTTGGCATAAGAACTTAGTATAAGTCCCTAGGACTGTGCTGGCCCCTTTCATGATCCCTTACCCTCAGGCGCAGTTTGGAGGTACTTCTGACAGGATAATATACTTCACGTGATGAGAGCAGTGAAATATCACAGTCTGTTTCCACTAAGGTGTCAGAGAAAACTAGAGCGACGTCTTTATCTGCTGATATTTGCCAAGATCATCACCTCTAACTGCACACATTTTACGAAAACTATACCCAGTAAAACAGACTTAAAAAATAAAACTCATTGTCTCTCTTTTTCTTTTTCACTCCATTCAGGGTTATTATTCATTCCTAGTGATATTTCTTTTACCTCAGGTTCTGTTAGGTTTCCTAAAATCCCAGTTTCATATGATTTTAGGAAAAATCTTCAATACAAACCTACCCTTAGATCGAACTGTCCTTAAAAAAACTGTTTCCTTTGTGATGTCCAGCTGCAGGATCTTTCTTCAATTAGACACCAGTTTGCAAGAAAAAAAAAATTGTCAAAGCACTGATATGAGAACATAAATTGCACAGAATACTAGTGACAGAATACCAAAGTCACAATTTGACAACTACAATCTGGGGTTTTTTTAGCATTATGCTAATAAGACCGTGTTTTATTTATGCAGTGCTATAGATTTCCATGATGCTTTATAAAGAAAATATCTGACAAGTTCCTGTTAGTGCAATATCTTACATCAGGCACAGTACAGCACTACACAAGGAATTGTGGATGAGAAGGGGAGCACTTTAACAGGAAAAAATAATACAAACCCCCAAATCCTTATTTAAAAACTGCTATTTTCATTTAACATGTTTAAAATATTGGGAATGCAGCTTGGCCACGTCTCTGTCTAGTGAATTTGCTTTGTGTTATCCAGATTTTCAGGAGGATGAGGAAACTACATCTCTCAGCCTCCTCACTGCCTCTGCTCTTAGTGGGAATAACAAATTAGCAGAAGTATGTGTGCACTTTTGTACATTCCTCTCTACATAATGACCAACCTGGGAGAGGGAAATTGTATGTGTGCCTTCATCTGGTTACCAAAGATTCATCATTTGTAAGTGATCACTACAGCCACTTTTGCTTGACATGTCCTCTAGACTTTCAGAAAATTTCAGCTGATATGTATCAAGAGCAGCCATGTCATGATGCAAGGAATTTGGAGGTTCATGAAGTTATATTTGTACCATAATTACCTATAAGTCAACCGAACATACCTTGTGTGTCAGCTCTTTGCTGGTGCTCTGCTTGCATATATACACCAGAGATGTGTCCCTTTCCCTACGTCAAGACTGTAACTAAACTAAAGGAGTACCTGAATGCAAACTTTGCAGGTTGTTGCTTACTGTGCATTGTTCATGCTGTGAAGATACGTATTCAAATCTTACCTACTTTGGCCTTACACATTTTGTCAAAAGATAAAAAAGGCAAGTCTAATAAGTAGAATTTGCTGAGAAATTTGTCAGTATATGAGAGAGGCTTAGAGGAGAGGGAAAAGGGAAGCATTATTATTGTCTTGATTTTTTCCTTAAAAAGAAAAATAGGCAGTATAGAAAAAAGAAGTAAGCAAAAAAAACAGCCAAAAACAAACCCCAGAAAATTTCTGCCTAAACCTCAGAAATTCACAGTGAAAATCCTTCTGGATGCTGCAGCTGGACTTCTTGGACAGGCAATATAACTCCCAAGATGCACAGCAGTCTCCTCAGTCAGGGAATCACTACTGTGCATCACAGGAAGCCCCTGGCCATGGTGCATCACGGACCAGTGCATCAACAGCCCAGATAGTGAGATCAGTCTACAGAGATGGTGTATCTTGCACGCCATAACTTCCATAAAACATCACACAGGTGTATTTTAATGCTAAATACAGGAAAATTATGCTATATAAATGTAAATACAAATATAAATGTAAATGTAAATATAAGTATATTGTGTGTGGTTCTGTGTGGATTTTTAGACAAATTTAGTTCAGGCTAAATGCACCTTTTTATGAAAAATTTACATTGGTCAAAAGCTGGTCACACTTAAAAAATTTTTACTGGCCAAGAATACATCCCTTTTATTTCCAAAATAACCTGTGCAAAGTACAAACTTGTTTTGACAATGCAATATTTTTTTCTGTGTATCCTTCAGCCTGCCAGAAATCAGCATTGCAAAGAGAGGTGAGACAGGTCAAAAAGCTTATAATATCTAGTACCATAAATGTTCCCCTGAAGGAGTCATACAAGCCTATGGGCCATTTTTGCAACTTCTGTTCTGGCAGCTGTCATGGGACTGCTGTACACAATACAGTCTGTTTATTTTACTTACTTTTAGGTATTTTAGTAAAAGTAGCAATTAAATTTCCCTGTCTTTGCAGCACAGATCTCTCATTTTCATAATTCTCCAAAATAATTGAAGTAATTAAAGCATTTAATATTTTAATTACTTCTTATGAACTTCTAGGTCCTTTTTGAGGAAGTGAAAAATAAAACAAATTTGAGGTAATCAATACCTTACTACCCTCACCCCCTGCCTTAGTTTAATATGCTAATAGTTAGACAAAAACATGCTTCTGGACTTCAGAAAGATCTTCTGAGAATGATCCAATAAATCTCTGATATGATGTAATATTGCTCTCAACTGCTCAATTCCTCACTTTAAACTTATTTATTCATTTAGTTATTTATGGTGTTAGGGAATGCTAAAAATAAAATCTTATATAGTTAAGTCTATGTATGTGTTTTATTTTAAGATGTTTTTATAATATGACCTATTTGTGGCCTTGCTGGCATCTGGCACGTGAAAACCAGGCCCTGCAATACTCCCTTTAATACTTTTTTCAGATGAATTTATTGGAAGTTTTTGCCACTGAAGCCCAGTCAGAACCCTTAAAATTGGATAACCGAAAGAGGCATATGTGTCCTATATACCAGCACGTTACCTAGGAGAGATGGTAACAAAACATAATAATTATACATATCAGTTACTGAGTTATGTTGTTGAGAGTCATTGGTAGAGACAATATGTACAGGATATTCCTAATTATCCCTTCAATTTGGTAGCATATTTAAAGCACTGGCAGAAATCTGCGCTTCCCTCTCCTGCACTCTCTCCGTCAGAGTCAACCTCAGCCGACAAGTTCTTGATTAGTACTGCTGTAATTCAGCGTATTTGGTCCACAGTATTTTTATGCCTTCTAAGGTGACTAGGGATATTTTCTGTTTAATAGTAGCTGAGAATATATTGTTTTTAAATTTCTTCTAAAATTTTGTGACAGATTGAATTGTTACATGTTTTAAAGTTAATGAGACAATTAGCATTTTCATTCTGTCCTGAAAGTATGGGCACTTCAAAGCAAAGGTAACATTTATTATGCCTGCTTCATTCCTTGATTATGTTGAAAAGTAGAAACTCACCTCTAACAAAGGCTAATTTGCTGTAAAGTTCATGCTTTCTCTGATGTGCATCTTCTGGGTACTTCAGATAAAACTCTTTCCTACAATAAGATCTGAGAGGGCTGTTCTCTACATCACCACTTGTACTGTTGACTGGAGGGCAAATCCCTTTGACTTCTACTGAGGCTGGCTGTATGTTGTCTCTTATTCTCTATTTCTCTTTGAGTCGTCAGAAATTATTGCATAATTGATATTCCAGTTGCTCAAGAGACCTTGAAACAGCTTTCCTTGAGCTTTTCTGTTTTGAAGTTCTCAGAAACAGCAAGGTGAAAATGAAAATGTATAGCAGAGACTATTTTCCTAAAACCTGTTCAACAGGTGGAGCTGTATGCTGCAAAATAGAGTTCAGAAATGAAATCTGTATGATGAGATGTTTGTTGAAACGTTTTCAAAGTTATAGAGAATACCATACCTGCACCAAACACCTTTTTTCTCAAGTTTTAGGAAGAATCTTTCTGCAGTTGCCCTAGATTGGGATAAGAAAAATAAGTCTCAAAAAGGGTTCTTGTGATTTTCAGTGTGTTTTTGTAGTGGGCAGAAGTCCAGTAAGCTTTGCTCCACTCTTTCTTAGAAACTTAAGGAATAATAAATGGAGCTGGGAGAACCTGGATGTCGCACTGCTGGTGTTCAGCATTGTGCTACTGGTAAAGCATAATGCTACATCAAATATTTATTAATCAGCACTCCTTATGACATTTCTTCTTGCTATTAGTGAAAGAAGTTTGGGTGACAAAAAACTCACAAAAGGCAGTTTAATGAAAGAGAGCAATAGATATAGAATGTATTATAAAGCATCCTTCTCTCTCTGTCTCTCTCTCCTTCATTGCCAGTTTTGACCAGTGCCCCTTTGAGGGAGAAGAGCAAGATCTCTGCAGGTGCCAATTCTCATTCATTATCACCCATTAATTTATATCTGCTATTACTGGTACATCAGAAGGTGTTTGATTTGCTCATGTCAGGGATGAAGGATGCATGATCTAGTGCAGGCCTCTGTTTCTACCCCACTTTTACAGAGATAAAGGTATTATTTCAGTAACAGGAGGTAACATATTATATGCACCTACTGTGACATATAAATGTACCTAGAAAGGAAAAGGGAGGAGATTATATTCACAGCTGATGTCAGTTATTTATTACCCATCCTTTGACAGTGTTGTACCAGTTTCATACTACATCTGTTTACAAAAATACACATAAGCATTATCAAGTGGCAAAATGAGGGTCACTAGAGGAGCATTTTTTTCATAACAGGAATAATTTTTGATCGTGAGTTACTTGCTATTCTTTAACCTTTTAGGAGCTTCTCTTCACCTCATCAGTAATTTTTTTCCCTTCATTAGCGCAGACTGTGCCAGATTTACTCACCTTTCCTCAGGCTAATGGAACTTGTGAGATTTCTTGGAAATATATCCTACTCTATGTGACGAAGGTGCAGAACCATGTCTTATCATTTAATCCTCTTAATTACCTACCTTTTTTAGATTAGGTACTTACCTAATCTTCAGAACTGTATTAGTTGAACATGCCACACTTGGAAGGCTTTACTCACGCTGGGCAAGGAAAGGAATGATCTAGGTATTTCAGCTGTATTAACATGAGTAGTGCTTCTCTTTTCCCTATAAGTTTGGATTTATAGACTTGCACAGTTTTGGAGTTTTGTGTTAGTTTTGGGTTTTATCTTATAATGCTAAACAATGTTACCTATAAGAATGTCCTGTATAAAGAGCTGTGTAAGCATACAGAAATCAAAAGTCCAGTTGTAAATTGCCCAAGGCTCAGGCAGGCAGGACAATGACCAGATAGCTGGACGGAGTGCTGCAGTTGAGTAACGAGAGTTCTTGCATGCATGAAGGCGGTTTTTTGCGCTAGACAGGAATAGTTTCTGGATGCTGCCTTTGAGCTTGCTAAGAAAAGTATTGCTATGGGCTGCGTTAGCCTATAACAACTGCCAACAGTGAGCATTTAGCAACCAGCCCTCCTTTAAGCTGACATAAAACAGGACCAAAACACACGTTCCTGTCCAACAGACCATTTGAATATTTGAATATAGGACTTCATGAAATATTGTTTGAATAGGTGTGAAGAGGAGGGAGAGAGAGAGAAGTAGAAGACACGACATAAACCAGGAAGGGAAATCCTAGACATAGGCCAGATGGACCTAGAGAAACATTGAGAAAAGTGTCTTTGGTCTGGGAAGTCATCAGAATGGTACTGAGTCTGGGAGAGAGAAGCTGCCTTCAAATCCTCCTCCTCTCCTGACTTGGGAGTGCGGATTTAGATTGGTCTGTGTGACATGTAAAAGACTGTATCAAAGAAATGCTTAAATCAGTCTCACATGCTTAATTTATGAAACTGTTATAATAAGTTGTTGCACTTATAAGACAGCTGCCCTCAGCTCCCATGTAATAACACATCATGATGGTGTTGTCCAACATTAGACAGGAGTAACTGTGTCGTCCAGTGATGAAATGAGCCACTCCTCTGGTTCACAGATGTCTTCCTACTCAGTTGGGACATCTGTTAACGTGATTTCTCGTCTTGAATACATGTTTAAACTGGTTAGCACTGGGTAAAATAGCTGTATTACTTTGTCAGCAAGTTACTAGTTGGTTCACTTTTTGGCTTTGATTAAAATAATAAGCTTCCTGGACATTATTTTAAGTTGATGAGAATGACTAAGGACACTAAGTTATAGTTAAAAGGAGATTCATCTCAACAGTAGAGAAACAGTAATATTCCTTGTCTGTCTTCTTTATTTTTGTCATTATTTTCTCTATTTTTCCTTCAAAATAAACATACTTAGAGGTGTAGTTGTCTTTTGATCAACAATTTCATACAGTTACCTGGAGCAAAACTGTAGAATTTACTCAGCTGAATTTTTTCTTATTTTTCCTGGGTAATTTATAAGTAAATTGCATTTGCTATCATGATGCCTGGTCTTTGCTTTCTATGATTTCAGGTTCTTTGAAATGATATGGTCATCTAAAAGAAGTTTAAAAAATCACAATGGAATTATAGGTTGAGTCACACAAGTTGAGTGTATGGGTTAATCTCAATTTTTAAAACAGTCATTTTTAGCCAGCTTCTCTTGGCATCTCTCAGTACAAACAGAAACTGAACTGTCCAAGCTGAGATTGCCTTTTGCAAATTGAAGATATACTGGCATAAAAATCAACTAGTACCAACTTTTGTAGGACTGGCAGTAATACAAATGAAACTATAAAATCACTTGTGAATCTGACCTGAAAAGGTGAAATGTTTCACAAATGTTGTAGCAAATAATTTTGAAATTTCTGATTTTTTTCTTCTTTTTTTTTTTTTTTTTTTGGTGGAAACTGGCAACTGAATGCAAGTTGCAAATACACATGACTTGTTAGAAACTGTTTGTTCAGAGTCATTGTTATTTTTTGGTCATGAAAGTTATTTGCTCCTTCAAAAATGGCTAACCTTAATTTTTATCCATTGCTCTTATTAAGAATGTAATAATTATTTATTTGGAATTTATTCCATTTCCAGACAAGAACTTGGATTTTCATATAAGAAGTTGGACTGGGAATGAAATAAAATCTAAATGAAAGATGATCTCTCTTTTAATTTTTATTGAATCATCAGTCTATTTTTCCACAATTAAGAACTTTACTTATTACTAGATTCTATTGTGTATATCACCACTTACACTGATAGGGTTTTTAAATTATCATTTCAGAGTGAAACGAACATTCATTATAGTACAAAATAGGAGAAAAAATCACTAAGCAACATCATCATCCTTTTTTTTTTTTTACTGATTAGCTTAAAATGTACACCCATTGCAATGAGAAAAACTAGCATGGAGAACACAGTTGAGTTCAAACACATGGTATTAATCTCACATAATGAGCATTGCTTCAATAGGCAGGAGAAACTACACTAAATAGATGGTAAGCTACAATTGGCTTCCTAAAAAATCACGGCCCTTGACTTTAATTCGTCCTCTGCATCAGTTTCTTATATCTAAGAATGCTTATTATTAGGTCTTCTTGCTGTGCTCTCCTCAGTTCCATGCTACTAATTGGTTGTGAGTGAGTCTGGTGTTCTCTAATACATCCTCCTCTGCTGCCGCTAAGTCTGCTGGAATTGCCACCACCCACCGTCCTCCCAGTGCTGTAACAACTGCACTTATTACACCATATAATATCTCTTTTGTAGTGTTTTCCAGCAACCTCTGCCAATCCAAAAGATATTCTTGGTAAGATTTTGCATTGGTATTCATCTTATCTGCCTGATATTTTTATGGTAAAATTAAAATTAGCTAAATCATTTTTTTCCTATCAGTTTTTAATTTTGTTGATGCTAAACTATAAGCTTTTTTGCTGCATTCACTAGTGTTCATACATGTGGACATGAGTATTCTGTCCATTCTGCATGCATACAGGGACATGCATGTTTCTCTATGTGTGTATTGAATAGGATCTTTCTTGTAGGTGATGAATGGTTCTTTAAATACATATTGGTGTGGCCAGATTCAGACAGATATATGCTCACCTGTCTGTTTTGCAAGCTGGCCATATTCCCAGAGGGGTTTATCAGCTTGGGCATGGTGCCATGCTTGCATAGCTATACAAGTCATGGGCTAGAGCCCATATCCAGCCAGCTGAGAGCAAGAGCAAGACAAGGAAAATCTGTACATCCAGGTGTACCCGAAAATCTTCTCAAAAGCATTGTTTGTGGGATCCTTCCTTTCCTTCTGATTGTATCATATACCAGACTGACAAAATTTACTGCTTTACCTAGCTGAGTTGTAAGATTTGACAGTTGACACAGGGGAAAAAAAAAAAGTAAATTTTTGGTCTGAAAGTAGGATAAATTTCTTCCTACATCTTTAACTTGAGCGTGTTTTCCTCGTTGACAAATTCCAGGGAGAATCTTTGTTATCTGCTCTGAGCTGTTGTGTTTCCTTGCCACTTTCCCCTTCAGCTATTCTGCAGGACCCATTCTCTCAGATGACCGTGAGAGACCAAATTAATGCTCTGGGGAGCTGTAGCTCCCAGCTAATACTTACTTTGTTTCAGCTGTTTTGGGGAGCAGTTGTGATCAAAGCTAGTAGTTTTGTAAGACAGTGACCGTTGCCATCACCACAGAAATTGGGAAGGGATGACCTGTGCAGTCCCATATGTGCTACAGAACATTGTCATTTCTTCTCCACCATGATGTCAAACTATCTTGATTTAGCATCTGAAGAGAAGGTGCTTAGAACTAATATGGCAGTATTGGCTTACATGCAGTGTTGTTCTGTGTCACTTCCAAGTCATTGTTAGAACTAACCAGAACTTCTCACTTGTTTTTTATGGGAAATATTCCTCTTGCTAAGATTTCATTTTACCGTGGATTAGAAAAAAAGCAAAATTACCTTCTGAAAATGTTTTTGAGGTATTTAAGTCATTTTTCGAAATATTTTGCTTGGATAAGAATGAAGCATTGAATCCTTAATAAAATGAAACATTTTGTTTACTTTCTATCAAAGTATATGATTAAATAATATGCTCCCATGTACCACTTCTGTGCTTTCTGGTATATTTCTGGCAGTGTTGATCAGCTCTATCCATTGCTAAATACATAACTTTACTGTAATCACTTCTGGTTCCTCAGGCTTACATGTATCCCCACCACATGGAATTAAATGAGGTACCTCTTGGTGTCTGTTGAAATCTTCCACTAGGTCTAGTGACTGCAAAAAAAAAGATTTATTCTTCTAAGTTGTATCGTTGAATATTTAAGTGATGGAAAGGATATGTTCTACATATATTTATAAAACATATTCCTTTTACAATATAACTTCTTTTTCAGTATTTAAGTTTCCTCATAGTTTTTCAATAGAATTTTTTTTTACATAGGTTAACACAGGTAGTACATCATGGCAGAGAACATGCAAATTATGACACCAAGAACAATTACGTCATTTTTAGTTTCTCACTGGAGGATAGTTTTTAGTGCTATATCTTTGTGTGCTAAGTACTCCATATAGGTAGAGGCTATTGTGTTCTCTTAAAATAGTTCTTCTTCTGATATGTTGACATTTTCACTGTGGAACACGTTCCTGAATTTCCCTCATTTAGTTCATAAAGTTACAAGAACCTTTCAGCCACCAGATGGAATCTTTGAAAGAAAAGTTGTTTCA
This sequence comes from Nyctibius grandis, assembly GCF_013368605.1. Lineage (NCBI taxonomy): Eukaryota > Metazoa > Chordata > Aves > Nyctibiiformes > Nyctibiidae > Nyctibius > Nyctibius grandis. The sequence goes on along the minus strand of NC_090659.1, from coordinate 58,147,980 downwards.
ATCTTCAGTTCATCTTTCACAATTTACTCTACAGAAAATTGTAGAAATGACTCCTAGTACTTTTGCATCTTAGAGGCTGCTGATACAAACATGCACTTAGCATGGAGTACACTAGTAATGGTCTGCAAGTCAGTAGAGCTATTCACATGCTTAATCAGGCAAGTGCTAGAGCCCTTCATTGGACTGAGGCTTAGGAAATTGCCATGTATGGTAGAGCAGTGTAGAAACCCTTCCTTTCCACTGGGTCATTTATAATTGTTTGTGTACAACCTTTAAATCTTTTACTTCCGTAGATGACATTTGGTATCCCTGTTCACAATCCAGGAGATGAATTTTTTGTCGGATTTGCACCCTCTTAAGAATGAAAGAAACAGGAAGGAAAGGTCTTTTTCTATTCTGAAATAATCTCCATCAGTCTTTTGAACTGCTGTAGCATATATGTGATAAATTACAGAAATTAGCAGTGCTGTCCTTTCTTGGTGGCTATCTCATACTGTAGCTGGCTGTGACCAATCTCTTATCAAAGAGTAGATTGTAACAACCCAGAGCTCTGAGCTTCTGTGCTGGTCCTGTCCTTCTACTCCCACACCAAGAACACATCTCCCGCTGTCTTACTCCTGCAGACTGGTTGACAAGAATATTTCCTTCTTTCTACCCACAGAAGCAGTAGAGACCCTCTCAGATTCAAAAAGAGTCTGAATCATCAACATTCAAGGTACTAATTCATGCATTGTTAGGTTGATTGCCTCCAATGTTCACCTTCTTCCCCCTGCAGACCTTATGTTGTGGATATGCTGTGGGGTTACCAAAGAACAGGGACTGGCAATAATGTTGTTCAGGCCACTCACAGTTATGCACTGAATTTAACTGGCCAAGTTAGCAGCTTGATCATCCTAGTATCATTGTGTAGTCCCTGCAGAAAAACTGAGACCAGCCCGTGTCAGTTTGCCATCACCATAGATACAACTCTATGCATAGTCAAGCTGAGGAAACTAGCCAGCTACCTTACCCCTTCAAAGCTCAGCTAAGTGTCTAAACCTGGGTGCTGCAAAAGCTCACATCCTCATTAATACTGAATTAGTCTGTGAATATTTCTCAGAGATGCTTCCGGCTGTCAGTGGATTCAACCAGTACTGGTTACACACAGTCGTATTTTCTGAATTTCTTTGTAGGCAGGATGGCTATAAATTTTCTTTTGCTGTGGAAATTTAAATGCTGAGATATTGTGAAAATTTAAATTCAATGAGGATGGATTCAGCTACTCAGCATGGACCTCTAATGTTACATATTTCAGGTGCCTTAGCTTGGCCAAGATATTTGCAGTAGGCTGTCTGTTGTAACTTGGCCCCTGTAGGTGATCTGTGCCCCTGTGGAACTGCATTTGGAGGCTAATGTGAATCTCACAGGAGGTCTACATTTGTCAGCCATATCTCATCTCCAGTGACTCCAGGAGGAGAATCTGGTTGTAGTTCCATCCTGTAATACACCCATGGCAGTCCAGGACACTCTGGGACTAGAAGTGTTTAAGCCTGCATATTCTTTTGTTTTGTGCTCTCCTCCACACCCATTTTGGAGCTGGCAAATAGCAAGTTCAACCCAAGGCTTCATGAAGGTGGAGGGGATATGGTGAAGGCTGCTGCATTTGTACCTTTGTATGTGGAACATATTCAATGGGAATTGACGTGAATTGCATCACTAAAAAAAGCCAATACAACAGCAGTTAAATGAACATTGCTGTTATCTGTTAACAAATGCTTAAAAAATTCTCATAGAACTGTCTGTAGCATTTTGTAGGTTTTATTTCATGTAGGAGTAGTTTGAAGGAGGCGTCACTGCTTTACACCCACAGACCATGAGTAAACAACTTCAGACTGATTCACCTGTACACTTATCTGCTACAATAAAAGTTTGGGTAGGTTTTTTTTTTCTTCTGTATTTATTTGGAAATATCCAAAATCTGCCACCTTAGAGGGTCTTGGATTTTCTATAATTAATGCCCATTTATATTGCTTCTCCATCATGCTCAAAATTTACCTCTTAAAAGTATGAGGTATTATGGAAAGTAGTCAGATAGGGTTTTTTTTCAGTGAATGGAAGAGTCTTTTAAACCTGAAGTCTATCTGTGATCTCATGCCTGTGAATTAGCATGCAGAGCTACACAAGCCTTGTGGTGGAGGCAGCGGAAGAAGCCAGCATTGAGAAAGAGCAGCAGCTGGTGAGGGAGAGGGCTAGCTGCAGGAGGAGGGCTACACAGAAAAAAAAAAAAAAAAAAAAGAGAGAATGGAAAGCAGTTTCCAAAAGGGAAGGGAATGGGAAAAAGAAGGGCAGCAGCAACAGTGGAAGGGTGAAGGTGAAGAGGGGAGAACAGCTGCTTTTCCCCCTCGTATCCTGACTGAGTTTTTCTCTGAAATGCCCATGTTTTTTGAGCATATTGATTCTGTGACCCTCTTTAGCTGTTTGTACTCTCTGTTGGAACGAATTAAATTCAATACAAATCCGTTCCTGGGATCTGTATTATTTTTGCATTCCCTTGAGGTCTGAAGGAAACAGAAAAGACAAATGGTGTGATAATCACAGACCACACAAGAAAAAACCCCAAATAGGGGTGAAACAGCCTGGGAGAGAGGTCCGATTTTCAGGGACTGCCAATGTGGTGGTCAATTTCTTCACATGTAATTTAAGATGTTTTTCTGAGCTCTGCAGTGGTGATGATAAAAATGCACTTCTTTGGGATGTGGAATTGATTGATTTGTTTCAATTATTGTTTTCAGCACACCTTTCATAACACCCGAAAAATCTTTTTCATTCTAAAAAAGAAAAACCATACAAAGGTAGAGTCTAAAACTGAAAAGAAGGTGTTGAAAAGACAAGAACAGGGTCAATTATTTTTAAAAACCTGCAAACATATACAATGCCGATAACAAATTTTAGCTCTTTAACTTTTCACAGGCAAGGTACTTTTCCCATGCATTTTGTTGAAAATTTGTTTTGGCACCTTTAGGTGACGACTCCTGAAGATACACTCACAGCTTACTACTTTGCTCTTGTTTGCCTATAGCACAGGTGGTGCAATTTGTATAGGTGAAGGGCTTTCCCCACCTGCAGTCTGAGTCCTTAGGTCCCACAGTTGTATTCTAGTATCAGTCTATGCAAAACAGCTACTTGGGAATGCCACCTGAGCTTGGGTACCTCAGTACGGCCGTGAACTGTAACTGATCCAGAGAGGAGGAGTGAACTCCTATGGAACTAAAATACATTAGCATAGCAAAACTATTATAAGTGTGAGCGCAGTGTAAGTAACGCAGTGTTTCTTAGAGAGAGGGACAGTCGGGAGAAACTATACTAACTTGGAAAGGGAAATTAATGTTGGTTTAATTGGCTATTTAATGATTATCTATTTTCTTCTTCTTCTTGCTCTTCTTCTTCCCTTTTTTAATCCAAACAGAAAGGTTAATCTAACTATACATTTAAGGCTTTTAAAGGCTCCATTACAAGACTTATTATGCTAAAAGAAACATACCTGGCATGCTGCAGTTTTCTAAATGTATCAGCGATGCATGTAATGATTCACTTAAACCATCATGGTCAGAATTCTTTTACATTATTTCTATGTAAATTGGATGCTTCACAATTACTATAATATGTGTGAAATTCCGCTTATTATTTCTTTTAACATGGAAACTTTTATCACTTAACTTCAGCTCACTGGACAGAATATTTGAACCATTTGCAGTCATTAGAGCATTTTTGTTTGGTCAAAACCCTTGTGGGATTATACTTTGGAAAAATAGCATGAATTACATTCAATGCAACTGAATGGCAATTTTAAATATATAAGGGGCATCAGGAGTACTCATCATTATACTTAGAATTCAACATTATATTTTATCTGTTATGGACTTGTTTTTACATTTACATCTTTTATCTTCAAGAGACTTATTGCAGCATGTAACATAAAAAGCCATAATCCATATAGAAAAGGCTATCTGGTGAAGTACATCTACCTTTTCATGTTCTGAAGGACCAATTTAAAATACTAGCTTGGGGCTTGGGTCACAAGGATTTTAGTTTCACCCTACTAGTCAGAAGACATTTTCCTATATCCTAGGAATCACTGGATGAACAGGTGCAGAACAGAGTCTCCTCTAGTAAAACTGAAGGTGATGTTCTTTGCTAGTCTTGAGACTTGGCACAGGGTCTTTCAAAACTTTCTGAGATACCCAAAAGTCCAAATCCACACCAGGACAAAGAAGGCAGAAGAAAAAAGAAAGACTTCAGAGCAACAAATAGCCTCAAAATCCAGGCAATTAGTTGAACTGCAGGGAACTGTTTTGAATGTCTGCTTTGCCGTTCTCTCACAGGCAAACTAGCCTACCTTGTTGGCTGTTAGGTCTTCTGGGTGGATTTCGCTGGCTACAGCTATTCATTGGAATAGGGACTTGAAGTTCAGATGCCTTGAGATTGCTCTAACAGCCTGCCTCAGGGAATGTTACTTATGGACTTTTGAACAGCTCTAAGAAGAGTTTTGGCACTAGAAAGAGGTACCAATCTAGAACAGCCAAGAGGTTTTGCAGGAGGTAGTACAGGTGCATGTCTTCCATGGTCCAGAGTGGTAGGACCCTAATTTTTGCCTCTTCTGGGGACCTTTCCTTAATGCTCTTTCTTCCATCATCTTCCAGACCAAGTACCCTGACCTGTCATTTTAGAAGAGCTATCATTTTCTGTTTTCCCTCTTCTGGCTTTAAGCCTTCTCAATCTGTTTCTGTTTTAACCACACTTGATAACATTTTTCCAGAAAAGAGTTAACTGAAATTAGTAGATTTTAATAAGACAATGGGGTTTTTTGTTTCTCTATCAGGTGAAGATGCCATTTTTAAGACAAACTGATGAAACAGATTATGATCTCACTGCTCTAGATTTTACTCCAATAAACACTGCTTCTCATCTCTCAGTGAAGCTCTCTTGTTTTAATTTGAGTGAAAATGCCTCCAGTTAAAAATATACATCCTGATTCCAAGGAGAAGTGCTCCAACTCTTCCACCACTACTCTTCCGCCACTCATTTCCAGAAATGCATCTACTTGAGCTCGCAGAACTGTGGGCCTTTAATTTCTGCATCAGAACACAGATGACACTTTGAAAACATGGCTTTTTACAGGAAAGGTAAAGAATCATATCTTGGGCCCTGGTGGTGGGGGTCATGGTATGCTGGGTTCTTTCCTTAGATTTAACACTCAGGCCTCTGTGGCTTTAGGCAAAAAATCTTTGCCTCCGTTTCCTTTAAAGCAAAGGCATTATATAAGGTGATAAAAGCTTTCTTTCCTTTTGACATGACAGGTATCTAGCAATAATTTTTTTTCTATTATTTAGAAAATTCTTTGCTTCTCTACAACACAGATACAGACAGTGAAAAATAAGCTTAACATAATTAACATCGTTCTTTTTCTTTATTTCAAATAAAGGCATCATTTTGTATTAGAATTTGTATTTGCAATACAATTTTTGGCTAATTTTATTAAGTGCTTGAAGGAACATTTAATGTTCTAGGGTTTTTTTTTATGTTTTGTGTATTTCAGTTTATCTTAATGAATATCTGTAATATGTCAACAAATATTTATAGCTATGTATGTTGCACACACTGCATATTTTAACTGCAATTTTTAAAATATGTGCTCAAAATTAATGTTGCTAATAAAATTCAGAATAGATTAGGTCAAATAATTTTTTAAAAAAGCTGCCTACCACTCCTACACCTTAGCTGCTGTGCGTTTTTATGGCATTAATTTAGATATGCACATATGCATTTTAAAATGAACTATTTTTCTACATATTTTTTTTCTCAATTCATTATGGTTTTACCTCACTCGTTAAAATGCAGAATGAGTGCTCACTTTAAATTTTTCTTTCGAAACTAAGGTACCTGGGAAATACGGTGCAGTATATATCTCTCTGCAGTGCAATCACCAGCTATTTAAATAGATATAGTTAAAAATGGTAAAGACTTAAGTTTCATCATAACTCATATTGGAATTAACGACTCTGATCACAGATGTTGGTTTGGAGGACAGAAATTGAACAGTGCTGTTACAGAGAATAAGCCACTGGCAAGTCAGGCAGTTCACTGAGGACAGAATGATTAGCCACAAGGAGCACTTACAATGTGCACTGGTAATTAGGTAATTGTATTGCAGGGTTTGTAGACCCATGAATTACAGAGATCTTTTAAAAAATATATATTGTGCAATTTGAGCATATCCTGAAGCAGACACTAGAAAGAATCAGCTATCAAGTAATTCAGATAAGATAAAGCATCACTGGTGGATAGTATTTGGAAAAACATGTAGAAGGCAATATGCAATAAAACGATAACATGTACATTTATCATAAGAACTTCTTCGTTAGGATGTTAGGTATTTAAACACCCCAAAAGACACGGATTTCCCACAGAAAATTAAAAGCAAAACATCAAAAGAAGGGCATAACCTTAAGAAGGAGGTGGTTTTATTGGAATACAATGTTAGATTGATTTACGTTATCATTTTTAAATATATGATATAGTCACACCTAACCTAGCAAAAAAAAATCCTTATATTTATTTCCTTTTTTGCACTGCATATTTTCAAAGACCTCCTATAGTTAACATTATAATATAGTTAGTTGCTACAAATAATCTGCACTGATTATAGGAAAACTGTCAGTGTCTGTTCAAGGTCTGAAAAGGCTGCAGCAAATAGCTTTTCTCTTTGCCATGGAGACTGGGGTCTGTTTTTACGGTTACTCTGGTAACCAAAACCTTTCTGGTGCTAGTCCTTTTCAGTTACTTTAGCTATTAAACCCTCTGGTTGAGACAAAAGGAAGGCGGTATGCAGACACTTCCCTATAAAGCGAATCTCAGGGTTAAAATTGAGCAAAACTTGTAATAAAAGAAACAAAAGCAGCTTCTAATCAGCTGGTTACATTATAGCTGTGAGGTGTTTGTGCGCTTGTCTACATGTGGGAAGATAGGGTTTGGTATGTTTGAATTTTAATCTGATTATTACAGGACTAGAAAATGGATTAGGCATCTTCAGTGCTGTTTCATGGAACACAGTCTCTCAAACCTGTGACCCTCACAGTGCAAAAGGCATCAGTTTTCAAAGTTATCAGTCCGTGGGGGGATTTTTTTTTTAAGGTGAGGATTCTAACATTGCTTAGGGTGATGGATATTAAAATAATTGTAAGTAGAGACTACAGAATGCTGCCCCCAAAGTCATGGGTTTGTTATGTGACATTAATGAACCTTCACAGGGACTGGGATGCTTGAGAAAACAAAGTCAAAAAACGGATGCTGACCTGAAAGCTTATTATCATCATGATAATAAAATACCCAGTTCAGTGATCAGTTTCATGAAGTTGATTACAGAAGACTGGCAACAGCAACAACAGAAAGATAGAATGCTGAGGTATAAAATATTTAACAGCTAAGATGGTAGTAAGTGTCACTTTTGCCTGGAATCAGTAAGTGTAGGCAGTCTCCCAAATTATCTTGTTTTTCAAAACAGTAATGTTTTCACCTGAGATAAGGGCTTATTATGGCAAGCTTTTACCCTCCCTACACATTTTGGTTTGAGCTTTCTACTCCGAATAAAGAGGATTTTTCTCTGGAAGAAACAGCAGACTAAATAGACCACAAATAATATGCTTCACAACTGAACAATCCATGCTTGCTTTAACATGGTCAAACTAAGTAACTCTAAACACTGCAATACCCATGGTGATAAACCACTTTTGAGCTGCAAAGTATACAATTATTTTTCATTTGAACTATTAAATGTGTCACACAGAAATTCCCCATTGCTGTTTTCACCCACATAGCTTACCATGTTTAAAAAAAAGAATAACTTTGTCCTATCAGAAGAGAGTTCAAACTAAAACACTGCAGAATATAGCAACTAAATTAAGAGCAAGTGGTATTTGTTAACAGAGAGGAGAGCACCTGCAGTATTTAAAAAAACTAAAGTATCTGTTCATCCATAAATTAAGTGAAGGATCAGAATACTGGACTAATCTTAGTTTAATCACATTTGTGATTTTCAATAGGGAATGCTCATTTAAATGTATAGGCATAGTATTGGCAGTTTATTAAAGCGGTAAACATAAGGTTTTCTGAGGCCACTGTTTGATGCGAGCATCGCTATTAGAAAAGGCAAGCACCAAGTCCTGATACCGGGTGTGCAACTGAAAACCAGGTGTTCCCACACTAAGAAATAAAATATATTGAACACCCTTTTTGTTCCATTTTCTGGAGAAAACAGATGTCACAAGAAGGGGAGAAACGTATGTCTCTGAAAAGGCTGAAATCAGAAGGAATTTGACTATTTCAGGATTCACTGTAGTTACTGATCAAAAGAACTTATAGATATTTGTGCTAAAAATGGATCCCACCATTTAACCTGGTTTTGCACAGTATTTCCAGAACTAGCGGGCTCATGCGAAACTTTTGGCCAAATCTGTCCCCAGCCTTCCTGCCACTGCAGATATTTTCCTGTTTTCAAAGAACTGGATATTATTCATGATAAAACATTGAGCTTGCATATTCATAGGTGTGAAAAAATCCAGACCTGTAAGTCAGGTGGAATGGAGGATGGGTTTCTGACAAACAGTCATGCCATCCCTGAGCTAAACACAGCAAGCTCTTGGCGTAGGAAAATTTTATCACATTTGTCACTAGCCTTTCTTACTAACTCCTTGTGTTGATACTTTATGTCCCAGTGGATGCTCTAACCACAACCTCTCTCTCACACCCACATTCAGCAAAGCCCATCAGAAGTGGCACAGGGTGGGGTATTCGGGCTTTGTGCCCCCCGTCAGATCCCCCATAGTGTGGGAACACTCTTGTGAGCCAGAAAATCAGCCTTGTCTTTACCTGGGGTGGCAGGTAAACTGGGGGTCAAGCTCTGGCCTGCTAGCTTTGGTTTCCCATTCCTAAGCCCAGGAATGATATCCCTATAGCTCCCTTGCAAATCAATTACCCAAGGCTAACGCTGCTGGCAACCCCATCTTCTGTGGGAATCCTGGCTGGGCTCACAGGCGAGGATTTGCTTGCAGAGCACTGTGTGAAGTGCATCTTCCGAATGCCTCATACACCTGTTCCGCAGGGCCAGGCAGAGGGACACGCAAACTATTGCCTTTGCCCTTTCTGTAGAGGGGGACAGAGATCCTTGCTGTGAATAGTGCACATGGTGACTGGCAGTCTGCAGTCCTTCATGGCATTTTGCCTGCAGGGAAAAAAAAGTCATTATTCCCATTTTACAGCAGAGAAAGCTGAGACCGAGGCTGAGCGACAGCAAAGACTAGAATTTAAATATGAGTGCTGGGTTCCTAAGCCTGCATTGAACTGGAAACTTCATAGCAAAAGGCTTAGCCAAAACCCTCAGCTACACTTGAGACACGTTGAGGCATTTCTGAAGCAGTGCAAAGCAGTTCAAATTGAACTGAAAACCTACTTGTGTGTCCTAGTTTGCACATCACATAGTTCAGAAGGTGTGGCTAAACTGAAACCACAAGACCCTTGTGGTTCATCTGACCCACAAGTAAATTATATACAGGTAAATGATGAGGATTTATTGCTTTTGCACAGAGGCGCTGACACAGAATGGCTGGAGTGGCACAGTCGCCTCCAGTGAATGAGCAAAAGCCTCACACGCACATTTGATCAGTGCTAGCTTGGAAATGCTCATCCAGCATAGGCTGCTCTATCTTACTGATTTTATATCTTCTTTGAAATTTACTTCTGTCAAGTGAAAACCAGAGTTCTGTGTTTTCCAAATGTTTCACGCTGCCTCGGGACTGTGCACAAGTGCCCTCAAGGATGATCTGTGGCAAAGCTCCCGAGAGCCTTCTAGCCCCGCTCCTCTTTTGCAGGATTAAAAGGATGGCGCATAAGTACTTGACCTTCTGTGACTTCTGGGAGTGCAGGGATTTGTGAGGAGTGATGGAGAGGAAGATTTGGGCTGTAGGATTTTAGAGAGGACATCTTCTGAAACAAACGTGTGACGTCTGAGAGGGGCGGAGATGGTAGCAAAAGCAGAAAAAAAATACTGTTACTTGTGGAAAAGGATATTAACAATGACTCAGTACAGTGACAAACTGCCATATATGTTTTCCACTTCATATGTCTCCCACAACTAAGTAGGTACTCTGTCCTCATACTGTTGCACAGGATGGTTGGGGGGAATTGGCCCACAGCTTTTCAGTCATTTCTTGGCTGTAGCAAAAATCTCTCTTGTTATGTAGTGATCAGCAATGCAAATATAGTTCCAGCTGCATTTCACCATGAGCTGTGAGTAATTTTCACCTTGAATAAGTGCAGACAACTTTTAAAAACCATCTTTACAACAGTCTCATAAATGAAGTGGCATGCTGAAGTATGATTTAACAATGATAAAATGAGAGCCTTGAAGTTACTTGCCTGAGATGTATTGCACTGGTTTGAAAGTCAGGAAGTGTAACTCCTGAACCTGCTGCCCATGTGGGACTGGAAAAATCATTTGACTTCTGCAATCTACAGTTACCTCTTTGTAACAGGGAAAAAATATTTAGGCCTCAGTTCTGCCAATACATGTGCAGAAGAAATCAAAAGTGGAATTTTAGCAATTAGAGCTTTTTTTCAGTAAGTTTATTCAAGTGAACAGGAGCCTTACACATATAGGTAGTGTTCAGAACCACTATTTGCAAGTTACCAAGCAGCACTTAGCAGCAAAGATATGATTAGAAGACCCATTTCTCTGGCTGTCAATCTTGTGGCCCTGCTTCAGTTGCCTAAATCTAGACAGCCAGAACAATTTGAAGCAACTCAGTTTGTCTGAGACATCCTTATGGTGCCCCTAAGTATAATGCAGGAGATATGCAAGACCAACACTGCTCTGGACCGATGGCTGAGAGCCAGCCTGGAGACTTTCACCCATCTCAAACACAGTAGTTGCTTGTTTAGGCAAGCAAGGCAACTAAGTTTGCATGTTTAGGCAACTAAATCACACATGCAGATGATCAGCAGGAACAATCCCTGTGGCTTTTGCAGAAAGATGATCTCATGTAGCTCACAGCTTTTTTCTGTAAGAACTGATCACAATGGAGTCCAAAGAACATCCTGACTTAACTTGTTTATCCAAACACCCTGAAAACATTCTTTCAGCAAAAAATGGATGTACTTACTTTAGGAAAAAAAATGTACACATTTGTTCTAGTTTCAGGGAAACTGTATAAATTAGCATCTGACTTTCACCTTCTCTCATTCAAAACCAAAATAAAACAAAACTAACCTCAAAACAATTTCCTTTTAAAGCATTTTATGCCACCCTCATAGTAACTTACATGAAGCCTTGCTACACTGTCAACAAATGTGTCACTGCCATGAATCAGTACATCAAAACAGTTAAGACAGGTTTCAGTATAATGTGGACTGAAGTATCATTTAGATATTTTTAGTTTCTACACTTCCTGGAAAAGAAACTATTTTATTTTTACTTGTTAATTTTAGAAGACTCTTTTGTATGCCATTAACCATTCAGATAGTCATGCAGTTGCTAAAGTTACTTCTTAAATTCTTCACATTATCCTTCAAGATTTTCATTCACCATCTCCCAGCATCTAGCCCATGGCCCCAGCCTGGCAGACAGCTTCATCACAAGCATCATAATTGTTTTATCTTTCTTGCAGCCCTTGAACGCTAGAGCTCTATGACTGTATAACATTCTCAAGCTTTCATCAAAACAATACTTTTTCTGCCTTTCATTTGCATAACATATTTCAAAAAAATGCCATTTAAACGTGATAGAGATTTACAAACAATACATGTGAATTAAAACTGATGGAATACTTGTTACTTCTTTTTCATATCCTTCTTAAGGTTTTATAGGTGATCATGTTTGTATCAGCCTTGAGTTTGACCTTGCCTGCTGTACATACTTCAGGGCTTTATCCAAGGTTGCGTTAGGCAACTGAGGTGAGAAACTTTCTGCAAAGTCTAAATTTTTGTTGTGAAACAGAAGGCTGCATTCACTTGTGAGTTTCACATAACTGAAGACATAGAGGTCTGTTGTCTGCTCACCAGTGCAGGCGGCAGGAGCAGCTCCCCATGGGGGGATGTGGAGAATAATGTCTCAGCTGGAAAGCTAGCAGGCACAAGGCAGTACATCCCTCACACCACATCCAACACCTCTCTCCCAAAAACTATCATCTTGCCACCTAATGTAACATGAGTGAGTTAATGTGCAGAAGCTGATGCCACAGAGAAAACTGAGTGCTTCTCATGTGCAAAAGAGCATGATTCGTGAACGTGTGCATCAAGGCAAAGGGATCTTAGTCATAAAATACGTTTCCAAGATATTACACATCTGTTTAAGATGAAGAAAGATTTAAGAAAAACTCCTACCACTGAAATTTTCTTCACAGGTTTGCACTGAAAGCAGGACTAGCTTCATATACCTAGTTTGAGACCGGTAAACACATGTTGATAAATTTATGGCAAGGGCCAATATTACTGTTCTCATAAATTTCTGTTTGTGCTTTTCTTGAAGGAATAGCTATTTAGTAGTTAAGTATATTGATAATCTTTTACCAATATACTGTAACACTGTCTTCAAAATTATTGTTTTCCATGTGTAAATCAGCATTTGTAGGACATTCAGCAATATTTACTCTTTGGCCAAGACAATGGGATGACTTTGTTGGAGCCACACATAAATTCTTACTTTGGCCATTATATATCTTCATTAAACAAGTTATTCAAATGCAGCATAGTTAGATGGGCCCTTACAGAACTCAAGCTTAAGTTCTCTAGACCTCTGTGCAAAGTTATTTGACTGTAACTTTTTAAAGCACAGATAACTCAAATTGTGTGCAAGTCAGGAGTCAGTACTGCTAACATTACTCCTGCCAAGCACCGGCTCAGCCCACAAGATGTATTGGCAAAACTGCTCTTGACCTACAGATGTAATACAGTACGAATAAGGGCATCTGTCTGTATTTTTGTGAATAAATGGCTTATCAGTTTAATTGCTATTTTGAGCTTTGAATTTTGGTTGGTAGTTATTTCTACCTGCAACCAGCTCAGCCTTTCAAAAGATGAGTGGATATAATGTTTTTGACCTATGCTTATTTTCTTAATGTTTCCAGTGACTGAATGTCATGAGAAAGAGGATTTATTTCCTTACCCTTTTTTCTCAGTTAATTTTTAATGCTAGCATAAATATAACATATAATCTAGGGGCTTGATTTTTATTAGTAAAAGTACTAAACACTCCTCTGGAAGCACTTGTGTTAGGACTCTAAGAAACAGATGACTTAAGAGATCTCTTACTTCAGTATCGTATTCTGTAACACAGTGTTACCTGGAGTAATATGACTATTCAGAAATGCAGACATAGTTTATAGAGCTTTTATTTGTTAACTTCTAAGCATCATTCTGTATTTTTGTGTTTTAAAATCTCTAAACTATATTAGGAAATATATTGCCGTGAAGGAAAAAGATTGAGAGGTGCAAACCTAACAAGATTAGTCTATATACTTTGATGGAAATAATGATAAAAACAAGACATTTTATTCCAGGAATGACAGCAAATGTATTTTTCAATATTCTATATTCTATTACTTCAGTGTAATAGTTGTAGCACTCAGAAAGAGTCTGAGTTAATAGTTTTGTAAATCCAATTTTTTATCAGTTTAACTCTTTGAATCATACACAATTAGAGGTTTGTGGGTTTTTTTAGATTTTAATTGTTTTAAATAAGTTTTAAAACAGTTTATAAGCTGTTCCTATACATTGCTTATTACTTTAAGAAAAAATGTAGGGCCCATTTTAGGTCAAGGCTGACAGAAAACACCGATAGCTTTTTATTCCAGAATTAACGGAACAGATATATATATCACAAAACAAAATAACTCCATAAACATAAAACTGGAAATGTGTATCTGTACTTCACTGGTGTTGGTTAGAAGGCTTGCACATGGTGCCCCTATCTTCTAATGCAGAATTTCAACAGGTACATAAATACCTGACCATTTCATCATGGTCCATCTCACTGTTCTTCCTTTTGCCAAACCTCATTTATCACTGGTCATTTCTAAGAGCCCTCATTTTTTGTCACTAACCTTTATCACTTCTAAACAAGTCTCTGGAAGCAGGAAGCCTGATATTTTCTTAAAAAATGCAATTCTTTTCACAGTAGCCCTTGACTTTGCAAAATGCCTAGTACCTCCTCTTAGGAGTCGACCTCCATCAGTCCCCATCAGTACTGTAAAATTAATCCAAGTACTCTTATGAGATGGGTCTCCTGAAGTATTCTCCATGTCTTTGGCTTGAGCCCCCTTCTTAAGGATGGACTTTCTGCACCGAGCTTCAAGTCTGAAGCCTGAAATGCCACAGGCAGTTTCTTTGGGCTGATTATCTAGGGTTACATGGCCCATGCCTCAAGTTATTTTGTTTATTTGTTTGTTTTCAAGCATTATAAAATACTTCAGCTGCATCCTCTGAACAGTTGCACCTCAGCAGATCTGCCACTTTGTGTAAAGGAAGAAAAAAAACATGTTAAAAAAACCTCTAGCCATTGGAGAAATGTTTTGACTATATGTATTTGTTTTGATTTAGGTGACCTATATGATGTTGCATGTTGTCCTTTCCAAGAGGACAAAGAGCTTCAGAAACGTGGGTGCTTTATGGCTCTATAGGGTTATGTCTGTTGTGTGTATACACACACACACACTCTTACATACAGCGAAGAGAGGAAGTCATTTTATTTTACACAAATCAGCTACTTAAAGTAAATTGAGATATATAGAATTTACCAATGAAATGAGTGATTTGATGTGAATAAAAGAGGTGGTGTGTTGTAAATCAGTACTGACAGCCAAATGGGAAAAATTGACAGAGCACTGTAATCACTCCCAACATCCACTGAAGTTATTGATCCAGAACCTCTATAATCCCCTTCACATAACACAAGCAATTTCATATAATACCTGTAATAACAGTGCATTCAAACTCAAGTAGCCATCAGAAGCTTTGTATCTAATGGCGAAGCAGGCCTCTGCTGAGTAAGTGTAACAACTAAAGCACAAAAACGCCGATGACTCTCGCCTTTCATAGGTAATGGCCTGCGATAAGAGCTGGTTCGGAAGATAAACAGTTCCCAACGCCAAGGAAAATGAGCTATTAATTGCCCGCTCGCTAAATACGTTGTAAAGGCCAAAAGCCCTGGGTGCAAAACGGGGAGGACGTAAGCGGGATTTGGGGACCGATAATGCCCCGGGCGCGATCCGTGTGGCAGCTATCTGATGTTAATTACAAGAGGGGAAGGAAGGCTGAGAGGTATTTAGCTGCTGGGTCATTACAGCCTTCCCAGGTGTTTTCCCCATGAAATGTTCCACCAGTTTTACAAGCTCCTTCTCTGGCTGATGGATTATTCCACCGCCTTATCAAAGCTTTGCCAGCTCCTCATTAATATATAGAGCGAGTGGCGAGGTTCTATATATCATTGTCTTCTTCTCGGGGAGGGCTAATCAGTCAGGCATTATCAGCCCGTCAGCAGAAGGCAGGCAATCAGGCCTGACAGCGGAGAATCATGGGAGAGCAGGGAAGGTTAAATGAGGCTGACAGTTGTGATAATGATGATTATACTATAAATTAAGATATGATGATAAAGGAGAATAAAAGACACAATCTGAAGCAATATTTGGTTTAACATGTCTCTCTTTTTCGGTACTGTTAAATGGCCATAACATTTATCACGCCGAACAAGAATGGACATTTAACTACCATGATAAAATAGGACAGCATCAGATTGAAAACCCAACAAGTTGTGATTATTGTGTCAGGCACTTTTCCACTGGCTGAAAAAACTGGAGATAGAGCATATGTTATAATCATTCATGCATTATTGTGCAGAATGAAAAGAAAATAGATCTATTTTAGAAATGTCTTCCAGACTTCTAGATAAAAAAAAATCCAAAAGAAAAAATTAATATATTCTCCTGCTTCCAAGATCATTTTTATCAATGAAATTATAGGAACCTGAGTGATAGTTCCTTCTCACCACCTCCTCATAACAAATGTGTATATTTATTAGGACCTGATTTGGAGAATTTATAACTGTTTTGCCGTTAGTCTCTTATTAGGCAAAACACTGTAAATGAAAGTACAGAACATCAGCATGTCATTTTTAAGGATTACTTTCTTGTCAGTGGGTAAAAATAAGTAGGTTCACACAGGTGAAATCAAATAAGAATTGGCATGGTTTGACTGTGGGAACAGATGCAATACTGTGAACTTCATACAACTATTTGGTTGTTTGCTTAGATGAATAGATGATATACGTATTGTTTGTTTATGATATTTGTGTTTAGGGTACTTAGCCATCCTAAATAAATATCATCAGATTGTGAGAATGAGAATGATGCTGATTAGCGCAGTTTATGCAGTGTCCCAGCCCCCATGCACCTACATGTGGTAAGTCAGGACAGCCAGAGCAGGCAGAACAGAGAATGGTCTGTGTGTGGGTGTGCTTGGAAGGGAAAGTGTAAAACCTTCTTTTTGGACAATCATACATTTTAGAATAAGTTGAACCCAAACATCCTGTATGTCTGCAAATAACCACTCTGCTTCCTGCAGATGTGTTAAAGAAATTATTATCTATATACATAGAGATCTTTGTATAAAATTTCTGTGTCCATAGAATTGACCATGCTGTTATTGCAAAGGCAAAACCTCAGACTGAGCCAATGGTGTAAAGCTGTACTCTTAAGAACAGTTTTGTACATGAAAACCTGAGTATATTTTTGTATAATGCACTCATATGTCATGCATCTCTATCTATGATATGCTTGCAAGTCCATCGCTTACCAAATATGTGCAAGCAGATGATAATTTGATAAATCGCTGTATTATCTGTTTGCTACCTGATCTGTGCAAATGGAGCTTTTGTGTTAGACATAGAAGAAGAAATAAACTTCAATTAGTGTATGCTGTATTAAAGTGACAGTGTAGGGGAGAGAAACAAATATTTTAGAAGTCCAGAGCTTTATTTTCTCCATCTCTCCTTTATCACCTCTGATTGGGAAGTATTCTCAGTATAAAAGCTGATTATTAATTGTAGAAGTGGTTGAGATGACTGTGCAAGTCACAGACACAATGACTTGCTTTACAAATTAAACAACGTTAGTACATATCAACATGAAACACAACTTCTCTGGAAGCTGCTCAGACACTACAGTGATGGCAGTCACTTAAGTGCCCTAGACAAACAGAAATCTTTGCTGTGATTATAGTGATTACCTTTTCTGCGGTGACTGACTCAATGGAAATAAAACCAGAGCTATTTTGTAGCAGGTAAAAAAAAAAAAAAAAAACAACCCAAAAAAAAAGCCACCTTGAGACAACTGCTGTTGTTTTTCACTGGAAATGGCCTATTGTCTAATGCACTTTAGAACAGTATTTTTATTGTTTGATCAGTTCGATTTACCAGAGTAGTGAAAATTGCACACATTCCTCTCATACAGATGTAAAGGAAGGAACACAGATGGGTTTATAAACCTGACAGTCTGTAATGGAAATGCTTATGCAACTAGCACTCCCTGGCTGTGCAGTCTGCTCTTCAGAAAAACCTAAATATATTCATTATTAGAGAACAAGGCAGGAGCATGGAAAAATACAAAGAAAAAATGTGATCAAATGGAATATCCTAATGCAGCATCCTATGCTTTATTTGTGTTTCTTTTCTGTAATGATACAGAGCACTTTGCCTTGTTTCAGTTTGAAACGTGTTATTGCATCTGAATAAAATCACCAGAGTTCTTCATGAAGATAGGGATTTTGTTTTGCTATTTATCCTCCCTAAGATCAGGGTTTTATTAAAGGAGCAATGCTGCTTCAGAGACTTTCTCACTAGCTTGTGCCATCAATTCAAGTGCACGCTGAAGATGCATTCACAGGACCTCAGTCCAATAAACCAGCAGGTTTTAGTGAGATAATATGTTTCTTCTAAGAGACAGAGAGGGGATAAGCCTGGTGCAATCAGTGCAAAGATTATGACTACATATTTTAGGGATATCCACTGCTAGAGTTGGGGCACTCTGTGCAGGAGAAGTTTCAACTTGTGTTCTTAGAAAATGGTGATAAAATACAACATGCCCCCCTTCTCATCCCAGCTGTAGCTAATCTGAAAATAAAAAAAAATTATTAGGTGGATCTGTTGAGGAGCTATGTGTGAGTAAAACCAAGTTGTTTTCAAAGCCTTTATTCATTTGTGGTATTATTTAGCTGAGTGGTGGAGCTCATAACATCTGTTGGGATAAATATCACTTACTGGGCTCAGAAGTCCAATGTAGGCAATGATCAAACTGAGATACAGGTCAAGGCACATCAGGATAAACTGCAAATTTCTTAAGGGAAAATAATAACTCCATTGAATTCAGTTGGGATTTTGCGATTAACTGTGGTGCAGCTAGGATTTCTTCTGTGCGGATTTTAATAGGCGTGGGCACACACTTATTAAAAATAATAAATTTTAATAGGTGTGGGCAAACATTGTTGGTTGCCTTGATACTAAGGTTCAAGAACAGGGATCCTTTGTCTTCCTTCCAACTTCTTCTTTCCTCTGCTTCCCATCCCACACCTCCTTAACGATCCAGGGATATAGAGCGTACCCCCCCAGTAGATGGCCTTTGCTAACGCCAGCCAAGTCTGCAATGCTTAGCTGAGAGTCATTAGTCTTGTTATAAAAACGCAATTGGATGTGTGGTTTATCATTTGGAGGTAAGGTTCTAATTTTGGCACATAGGAGGCTGCAGGCAGGAAAATATCTTGTTCCTTCTTCCATTTTATTAACTTTGTTTTGTTCGCTTGAGCCTAGTACTGTGTTAGACTTCGAATAATCACAGCTGTACAGGTAGCTCCAGTGGAGTGAATGAGAGGCTTTTTCAAGGGCTCTGCTCCCTGCAGAAATGATTTGTACCTCTGCCTGATTGTCACTAACAGAAAATGAGAAATAGGAACATTCAATGCAAAGTAATGTGTTCTGTACAATTACTGGATTAATAATTTTATTCCATTACTGTGTGGGGAGAGAGGACATCAGGTTGAAGATCTGCAATTCTAGTATATTTCTAAGCGTCCTGTTAAGAGAGTGAGCAAGGGTCAGGAAACTTAATTATGCCATAACTAGATAGAAATTGCCAAGTGATAAAAAGAAACATCCAGCCAGATTCAGCAGGAAATTACAGCTTTAATAATATAGCATAATGCCTACTTCTATACAATTATTGGAGAGACCCTGAATGATTTTAAATAACAGGCTTGGTTTTCCAGTCACGACAGGGGAAAAAAATCTGAAAATGACATTTTGCATTTTGCTGTAAATATTTTTCTGAGGTTTTGGGGGTGGGTTTTTTTAAGATTAAATTATTAAAAATCGTATATTTACTCTTGGTAATGTGGAAATGCTATTATTCTGAAATGAGAGAAAGGTTATATTTATGGAGGAATTTATATTTGTGGAAATTAATATGTGGAATCATACTTTTGGTCTATTGTGCTTCTGTATTGTACTTGTAATTTTGAAATGAAAAAGCAAAGTGCACTGAAATTTATATGAAAAACTTAGGACTGAGTGTTTTTGTTTTACAACCCCAATTTTTTCCACACTGTGACCATGTTTGTGTCAAGTATCTCCCTGGATGATATTATTTCAGTAAAATGCTTATGAACAGATCAAAGATGCACTTGCATGCTGATACAGGATTTCCTTATAATTTTATAGTCTTTACGAAAGATTAAAAAAAATACTATTTTAGCATAAACAAAACTCTTCATTCTAATGAGAAGCAGTTCTTTTTTTCTTTCCCCTCCCAGATGAAATAGGATATTTTAAATATTAAACTCTTATCATCTTTGTAAACACTGCATGTGATATTAAGGCCTTTTACAATATACGTGCATGTGTTTGTCCATTTATTTCTAATGTAAGAAGGAAAAGTCATTTCTGGTGCTAACCCAGGAGAGCCCAGCATTTCATTTTGTATTCTGAGGATGCAGATTAATCAACCTGACTCTCTTACCCAGGGCTAGCCATTCTGCCTAGAAATCTGCATATCTGCATATTACTGTTCTTCCCTGAATTTAATTTCCTACAGGAGCTGATATTAATCACCCTGTTTAAACAGAGGGGATTTGGGGTCTATACAAATATGATATTTTTTATGGAAGTTGTAGAATATTTTCTCCTTTTTCATTATTATTTAAAGAGACAATAGCATGGTGCTTTAAAGCAAACTATAGGAGATTATTTTTGTTTATTGGAGCTCACATATCTTTAGTTTAGATTTTAATCGTAAAACATGGCGCACCAAGAAAACTGTATTACATTTTTCCTTCCAGAGTCTGCCTTCCCTGCCAAGCAAATTCCTCCAGGTTTCATTGCAAATGGTGGAACAGAGTTGGGCCATGCATGTCTCAAATACATCCTAGCTGAGAAAGTTTATTTAAACCCTTTATTTAAAACTCATACTGGTTTCATCGCCTGAGTACCAAGCATTGCGCAAGTAGGCGAGCATTTCTACACCCCTGTTTTGCAGCTGGTGAACCCAGGCAGAGAAACGTGGTTGACTTGTTGGGTCACCACTGAAATCCACAAGCCAGGTGCAGATCTTCTCATGGATTTTGGTGGCCCCGTGTCCTCTGCAGATGCCTGGGGAAGCACCAGAGGAGCTGTGACACTCACTGAGGAGTGGGAGGAGGAAATTGGCTGGTAGGCTGTCCCCAAGTCCTTCCAGGTAGATCTGCATCTACACAAGGCCACCGGGTGTCTGCGTATGGACAGAAAATTAGGTCAAATAGGGAATCCTCATGGCTGATAACTCCTTGTTGTCTCCAGGTGAGAAGACAATTTCACAAAGGCAGCAGCAGCAATGCCTTTACCGTCCTGCCTTAAAGCCCCCTCCATATTTTGTGTTTGAAAGTGGAGAACAATGAACTCTCACTGTGTGACTCCACTGATGTCAAGCACATTGTATCAGGCAGGAATTCGGTCCAATCCATCTGTCCCTCAGCCAGTATTACTTGGCATATTTTATTTTGGCTGCCTAGACTGCAGTTATGGTCCAAGCACAAACAACTCAGAAGAACAACATGCTTGGAAATATGTGCCTGCATACCCGAGGAGTCTCTGCCAGCTGGAAAAACAGAGCGTACATCAGTTACTGACTAGATATACTGCCCTCGTTAAAAAACGAAGCTGCCATCAAGGTTTTTGTTTAAATTTACACCCTGGCCTATTGTGGCACTCCAGGTTAATTTGGATTGGCACTTCCTTTGCAGAGCTCTCTGATGCAATTCTGAGAAAGATGGGGCTTTTTTTTCGGAAGGCTGGGCTCTTTCATAGGAAACCCTAGCCTCCTGTCAAAGCAGTGCTTTTCTGTCTCTTACTTACATGCCCCAAAACTTCATGAGGAGAGATCCAACATTGCATTGCTCTTGCTTTCCCTATCAAGAAATATATACAAGCTTCAAGTTGGGGAAAAATTTAAAAACAGAATTGCAGACTGTTTTCCAGTCAACACTAGTATAGAACAGGTGTAACAGTGACCAAATTTTCATGTAAGTTGAAATGGAAACTTGTTCCTTTATTTGCAGAGGTTAAACAACAGGTTTTTAACTGGATATGGTTTGGTTTCTCTCCAAGCTCCTGGTTCTGCAAATCCTTGTGTTACAATTCCCAGAGAGGTTATGTCACCAGCAGTTTCACTGGGTCTGCACAGGCAAGTAAATTGGGGTGCCGTGATGTACAATCAAGGCAGGTATTTGTAACTCTTTGATAAAAAGTCATAGTGATATTTTTTTTCATTTCTGACCTGAGACTGAATGTGAGTTTGATCTAAATATTTTTTCCCTTTCTACAAATTTCATCAGGTTTTAGAAATGCTTTCCCGATTCAGGAAACTTTAATAATAAGGTAAAAAAATAGCCAGTTGTTGTGACAAACCCAAGGCTTTCTGGTGGATTTACTATCAAAGTTCTTGGTGTCACTGTGAAGAGATTACTGGTATTCATATCATTCTTCCTGAACACCTAGGCTGCTGTATTTTCATTGCCTGTTACAAATCACAAGAGTATCACCCCAGGCAAATAACAGCTTAGCATGTTTATCTGTCCGTGCTAATAGCATTTCATTTGAAGTCTTAAAAGTCACAAGTGGCTTAAAAGGGCACTATTACATGACTTCACATTTTATTGCAAAATGACAAGGTCCACTTTCATTTGTTCTGCTTTGAAGTATTCATGTCCCTTGGCTGCCTGATTGCAGCCTTTTCCTATTCAAACTTTGAGCACAATCCCTTTGAACCAAGACGCTGTCTTCTCTAGACAAGAGGAAGAACTTTGCTTGTAAGAATGTTGTTTTCCAGCTTAGTTACCTGGCTTCCATTGGTGTAATATTATCCACTGTTACTTGAGCTTGTGCTAACTTGCCTATAAAGGAAAAGATATTGGCTAAAATTACAGCTTTGTAATTAACTTATGCTACGTTACCACATTCATATGGAAGCTAGAACTGAAAATTATTTAAGAGCATTAAAGTCTGTATATTGTAGAAAAAACATATAAGTATCTAAAAGTGATAGCCTGGACCGAATATGTGCTTCCTGACATTTGATAGGCTTTAGTTAATTTATAGTAAAAATGTTTTCATCTTAAAGTTTGTGTACCTGCGGGTTTTTTGTAGGAAATAGAAAATGAAAAATACAGCACAGCTGGTGTATCTAAACGAGGGCAGGTACTTAAAAACTTCACTGAATCAGGACCAAAGACAAATCTGCTCTTTTTTTTTTTTTGTCAAAGGTTTTCTAAGACACCACTGTAGGTACTAGAAATAGTTCCAGTCACTCTCAGCTAAGGGGAAAAATCATGTCATATTGCTTGAGACAAATAATAATAGAGAATTCTTTTTGATGAAATTATAGCAACAGAAAACTTGGTTCACGTAGTCCTTTACAGACCCTCTGGACAGTATAGCTACACCTAACTTCTGAGGGCGCAGAGTTCTGCAGTCTGATTCAGAATGGAAGTGTTTAAGTTTTGTGAACTTCAGTGTAATCACACAGGACGAAATCTCAGAACATTTGGAAAAATCCCTCTTGTTCCACTTGTGCTTATTGAAGGAAATTTTATAACACAAATTTTAGTTAGTAGAAGAGTAAAACTGCAGAACTGGCACATTAATTTTCATTTTAAAATGTTTTAGGTACAGAATTAATTTTCACAGTGCTTTTAACAGGAAACGGCGTCTGGTATAACATACATGGTGTGAACATATGCATATATTTTCCAGCTACAAAACAAATGCCAACACTTTGTTTCACAGCAAATATTGTCATCTGAAAATATGCCTGGCTTAGGTTAACGTACTTACACCACATTTTTGCGACAGCAGGTACGAGATTTTCTGTAAATAAATCCATCAAAAAGTAAAAAGGAAAGGAATTGTTCTGAATCAAATTATTATACCTGTAAAGCTTGTAACAAGAAGATACTTTACTCTTCTTTAAGAAACAAGATGCAATGAGACAAGAGGTAATGACAGGGATATTTTTTTATTCGAGTCTTCTATAACCAAATTCTTATTTATTTTACTGAAATCAGAAGAGTGTTCCAATCTGCAAGAACCTGAGTGGGGGAGATGTATGTCAGAAGAAAAGATAATTGATGGTAAACGTCAAATATTAAATCTTGATCTGGTTATTACCCAGCATATTAGCTATGTAAGTAGCTTAACAATTACAGCTGTGATTGACTAGGTGGGATCCAAAATCCTAAATATCAACTGCCAGAAGGGGTAATTATAACACATTAGCACCTGCGTGCTTAGACAAGATTGACAACTCCAGTCTAACATCTGCTTAATATCACTTTCATACTTTTCATATTTTTTTTCTTTTAGAAAGGAATAACAAAGATTTTCTTGAAGCATAACAATAATTCAGCATCCATGTTACACATTCAGTTGATTATAGTTGCTTGTTGTGTTTGGTTATGTTTTGCACTGACATATTTAAAATTAAATAAAGGCTTTTTGGGATTAGACAGTCACAGTTGTGGTATATTTTTGACAAAATGTACCTGTCAGAATCATTTGAAGAAATCCCAACAAGTGGGCTGCTCTTCAGTCGGCTGGGCTGGCCAATGTAATTTAACAACAAAACGAAACTGGGTTGGAAAAGAAAGGTCTTACACTCCCACCGTGGAAGGAACAGAGAGAAGAATATTTAGCATTCTACATGAACAGTGTAGGGAAACCACCTTGCTGGGCTGTTTGCAGAGGTGAGGCAAAATGTTGTCTTCCCAGCACAAATCCTGACCACCCCAGCCCTGTGCATAAGGCCAGCAGTGTCCACCATGGCATCCGCCCTGCGGAGGTAGAGGTGCAAGGGCTCTTCCCCTGCAGTTCTCACCTTTGAGCTCGCCCGGCTTCACACCCTCAAGCCAGATCCCCAAGGGGGGATCCCGGAGGATCTCAGAAGAGATTTGCAGCAGAGTTGAGCCTGGCCTCAGGTCTCGTGGGGTCCCAGGACCCCCTTCAGGGCTGCTCTGCCTCTCCAGTTCTGGGGGATGCCCTCCCAGTGACATCCGACAGCACGCTCTGCCCAAAGGCAAAGGCAGGTGTTGCTTTCCTTGTGTTCGCTCCCAAGGATGTAAGCACATTTACCCAAGTGATGAGAACACTGGCACAGCCGCCCCGGCTTTGCAACATGGGAACACCTTTCTCGAGTGGAAAATTGATGGAGCTGGATTATGGCCTCGTAAAAGACGAGGGTGGCGATAGCAGTGCCATTATGATATAAGTTTGATTAAGCACAGATATCGTTACTCCTCTGTCTTACGGGAGAGAGATGACATTCCTCAACCGGTAAACCAAAGAGCCTTCCTGGCTCTGTGTATTTCTGTGCTGGGGAAGCTCAGCAGCTGAGGCTGCTCTTGATCTCATTGGGAATTTGATGTCATTTTAAATTGAAGCAGGCAGAAATTTCTCACAGAAAAATGTATCGCCACTACAGTAGCTTACTCTCTGACTGGACAAAAAATACACTTATTAAAAATTTGTAAAAAAATGAAAAATAAAAAAAAAATCTCATTTCTTGTGGGTTTATCTTTACAGTAGTGGAACAGTAACTAATTTTACATTAAGTCCTTCAATGCCTGTAGTGAGCTATGAGGCTTTAAGCGCACGTAACTCTCCCCATCCCTTGGAGTTCAATCCTAGGTTTCTGTTCAAGTTTAGAAAAGACAGTTCAAGTATATGTTGCTCAGACATGATGCCATGGCACACTGGAAGACTAACTCACCCAGCAGTGCCAGCAAAGCCTACGTACAGAGGCAGAAGAGTCTTCTCAGGGTACAGCTGATGGATATTTGGGCAAAGTCTGTTAGCAAAAGAAATCCACCTCTAACCAGCTTTGGTGCACTTTCTCCGTTCTTTACCTTTGTTCTGATGTGGTCCTCTATTTCACTGTTACACAGCTTTTACACCATACTGCAGCCGTGGGTATCACTGCATGAACAGATCAAAGCTGCAGGAAGGGAAGACCCTTTCTGAAGCCATACACATACTGGGTAACTTAACATCTCACAGGAGTTACCTACTGCCTTTATCTGTGAAAGCAGTGCAAAACTCCAACTCCTGTTGGGCCTCTAATGTGCCTGAACATAAACCTAACTCTCACATACCTCTGCGTTATCATCCTTTACCCTCTGTTTGTAGTGTAACTGTAGTACGGTTGTCATTTTGTTCTGCCTATTCCTGTAGTCTGATGCCAGTTTCTGAACTTTGCCTCTCATAGTGCAGAGACGTTTCAGTTCTTCTGTATCAGCTTAATTCACACTTTTATGAAAACTGTTTAAAAACACTTATTTGATGGTACTAATAGTAGTATTTTTCTATTTTTACTGTGAGGGCAGTCAAACACTGAAGCAGGCTACCCAGGGAGGTTGTGCAGTCTCCATTATTGGAAGTTTTCAAGAGCCAGCGAGATAAAGCCTTAAGCAACCCGGTCTTTGCAAATAGCTGACACCTCTTCAAGAAGGAAGGTGGACTAGAGGCCTCCTGAGGCCTCTTCCAACCTGTATTTTCCTATGGTTCCAATTTCTGAAAACTATAATGAAAAATTCTGGTACAATCTATTTGCTAGAGAGTGTGAGAAAGATGTCATATGAATGTTTGTCTCATTTGCCCCAATAATATTAGCTATTTTTAAACCCTAAACTATTCTGTATATTTCAGAATGTTTATTAAGATATTAATACCAAGGTGTTAAACTATTGGGGTAACTGAAGCCTTTTACATCACATTTTGATACCACTGCAGTACTAGTGCTTTATCAAAGTTCATGTTATTGGCAGGTTTCTACCAAAGAAGCTGCAGGACTGAATTTTGCACTCACAGAACAATAGCAATATTCTGATTTTTAGAAATCCTTCAATAAGCTGGGTATTTTTCTTTTTTATTTTTGGAACATTAAGGAATACATAAGAAGAAAATGACCAAAAAAAAGGTTTTTGCAGGTATTATCTTTGCTAGTTATAATGATTTCATTGGCATTTAATTTAAAGAAGTGGTTATTAAAGTTTAAGTGGAAAATGTAACTTAATTTAAAATTGATCAAACTGTCTTTTGATTTCTAAGTAAACATTGTCACTAAAGAAATTGCCCAACAGAATTGGACTATGCAGGCTAATATTAAAATAGGTTTGATTTTTTAGTGAAAGGACAACAGAGGAAGCATGGATCACATAACATCCTTTTGCATGTGACATGATTAAGAGAGATAATTTATGGGTTATTTGAAGGGAGACCATTCAGAATTAGTGTCCTAAAATTTATGCTGAGGTATTTCCTGGTGCTGCCTGGAAGTGAAGCGGTTTTGTACAAAATTATTGTTCCTCATATCCAAATCCTAATACAGCATCTCCCTATTTATTGATGAAACATGTTGAGTTAATAATATATGTGCAGAACTAAAGTGATGTTAAATCAAGATGGTCTTTCCTGAAAGGGAGGAGACGTTGGTAATTTGGCATTTCTACATCTTCAAAGCCATTGGTTTAGAGGGGAGGAAGGGAGGAAGGCTGCCATTCACTCCTTTGGCCAGCCACTGCTGTCCATTATTCCCTTTAAAAGAGGCTAAGATGACAATTTTGCAATATAGAAGCTGTCATTCCTATGCAGACTAACACTGTTTTACATTTTGTCATGTTCCTTCCATTAATAGGCATTTCAAAGGAGGTCACGGTACCTAAAATAAACTACTCTCTAATATCTTAGCATCATTAAGCTGATAAAATTATACGTCTGTTCCACAGTGATAAAAGTTATATAAATGCATTATTTTACACGTTAGGAATTGCATATATGAGTGCCTTGCTCATACTCTTGAAGTTACTAGTTGTTCTATTGCCTGAATCATTACATGATCAACACTTACAAGGCATATTAAAAGTAGGCTACAAAAATGAGTGAGATTTTTATTATTCATATAAATTTGATGTCTTATCCTGTGTTGATCTACTAGGCAGTCTGGTTTCATAAAATTTAGCAGCAGTTAGCTTTTTGAGAAAATTTTAGGCATAGTTTCCGGGGCTTTTTAGTATCACTGGTAGTATCCTTCTTACAGTATTCTGAATAAGGGTCAGTTCCATTGCTGCTCTAAGATGTTCAAGAACTTCAGTTCATTTGAAGTTCATTTATAACTTCATAACACATATAGATGTTAAAACAGAACTTTCACCATGTGTAAGTGTTCCTTTTTTATGCTCACATGAGATGATAACAGAATGCAGTCAATACAGAAAAATGAAAGATTATGTATGTTACCCTATTTTGTATTCACATCATTTCCCATATTCCCTATCAATCCACACTGGATCTAAATTAAAAAAAAAATAGTTTCACATACAAATGTTATCACTTTACTCTGTATTCCCTTCTAGATCACTATTTTACCTTACACAGCCTTAACTCATTTATATTTTGAAACTGTAATGTTGGGGTTTTTTATTTGCCCTTTTTCTATGTTAGAGTCCTTTACTTAACTTTACAAATCCTGTGTTTGTTTCCTTTACCCTTTTTGAAAAAATGTTACCATAGATTTTGCCGACAGACCAAATCCACTGTATCTTCTGTTCTTCTTTATTCATCATTCCCTAGCTTCTGCAAAGAATGCCGATAGATTGAAGAGACATGATTTGTCTTTACATCAGCCATTCTGGTTTGTCCCTAGCACGTTTGAGCACTTGATGGACAACATTTTTCTCAGACAAAATAAATAAATAAATAGAATCCTCATCTAAATAGCAAGATGCTATGTAATGATAAGGTCAATCAGATCTCCTCCTTCAGGCTGTTAGATGATCACAGACAGCAGCAGTGTTTGCAAGCTTCCCCACCGATAGGTAGAGCAAATAATTCACAATGAATAATGCATCCAATGAGTTTAGCCTCTCTGTCTGATTGTGGCATATGCACGAGCAGTCCATAATTTTGTCTAATCTATTCATTATTCGAAGTATTTGATTAGGGTGAGCTTTTTAAACTCTATGTACCATTTTCTATGAGTGTACACAATTTGATTTACTTTAGTTATTTGTGATTGATCAGGCAAGTCATGAGGGTAGTTTTGTGGAACGTATTTGTGTGACACTTTTGTCAGTACTAATACATTTGAGCTAAAAAATAATTTTCGGTAAAGAGAACTTTGACTTTGAAATTCACTTCTGTTTCCCTCTTTTACCAGTACAACTCAGTTTTATGGAAATTCACAAAAGAGGCAAAACTAGGACAATGCTGAGCCCATTAAAAATCTTACCTACTGTGAGACGTTTTGATTACTCACTAGGCCTATGCAACAAAGACAGGAAAGTCACTTCATCTTCAAGCCAACAAATCTTTACCTTTTTATTTTGACCAACAGGAGTACCAGTCAATATATGCAACTATTGGAGCCTATGAAGGCCAGCTCCATTCAGATACCTTGTTAGTCAGTCATCATATAATAAATGCTTTCATTTATCGATCACCACTAATCTATGTCAGCTCTATATAATTTGATCTCTGTTCTTTATTTCCACTCATCATTGAATTCTTTTTTCCTCAGGAGCACATCTTGTTAGTCCATAAATTCCTCCATTTAAGGGCTGATCTCTTCAATTTCATTTTTGCCCTCAAATATTATTGGGTTCATCAGAGCTGCTTGACTAAATCTGTCTGTGAAAAGAGTGTATTCTGTTAAAAATACTGTCATATTTATGTCTAGAACAAATGCCACTCCAACACTCACAATCTCTTCTGTTTCAGCATACAATGTATTAAAAGTCCTTTCAGAAACATTGAAGTGGCCTTGCCTGTGCATCAAACTTCACAAAAGCCCATGATGTCAAGGTTTGCTGGATACAGTTCCCCTGTTATGGAGCAGCTGTTCCATCCATTTAAGTAGTTAGGCATTTTAAAGCACCAACTGGTACAAGTTTTAATATCAGATTGATCCAATTATTGTGTTTTTCCCCCACAGAAATATAATCATGAGCAAGATTATATTATGCTTCTGGTGGGTCTTTTTGAACTTGCAGTCAAGAATAACTCAGAAAACTGTGGGAGTTTTAACTTTTGCTTTAAGGCATCTACGTTTAAGAACCTGAGATTGTACCTACTCCCTGTGTTTATGCCAGCCTTGAGCCCCAGATTTCGCCCAGGGAACACCCTGACCCACCACTCCCATATCACCTCCAGGAAATCACTGGTCTTGTGGGTGCAGGAGGACTAGTGATGCCATTCCTCAGTTTGCAGCAGGAGTTTTTATTTCTTCCCCCTGTTTCTGGGTGGCAGGCTCATGCAATGGCCAGCCCCTGACCACTGGCAGCAGTGCCTCAGGCCAATGCAAGAGCTTGCTTTCCAAGAGGGGAACAGGGGAGAGCAACTCTAGGTGACAATCCTTTTGACTGAGCAGCCATATCTATTCAGACTAGACATAAGGAAGAAATTTTTTACAATGAGGGTGGTGAAACACTGGAACAGGTTTCCCAAAGAGGTGGTAGATGCCCCATCCCTGGAAACATTCAAGGCCAGGTTGGACAGGGCTCTGAGCAACCTGATCTAGTTGAAGATGTCCCTGCTCACTGCAGGGGGTTGGACTAGATGACCTTTAAAGGTCTCTTCCAACCCAACTGTTCTATGATTTTATGTTTCTATGATTAACTCCCCCTTCCCAGATCGTAAGTGCATGACCCTGCTCGCTCTCCTCTCTCCTGGGACAGAGCATCGCCCCACATCATGATAGTCTGATATGAAAAAATAGGTTTCCCTACTGCCTTTTCTTTGCATATCTGGTGAATAATTTCTTGCATCAAAATAATGTGCTAATCTCCTCTTCATATTTGCAGATGGAATAAGATTTAACATGGAACTATACTGAATAATGTTAAGGAACAAATTTAAAATTTCATTTTGATCTGTTAATGTCTGCATTACTTCCTGCTAATCATAGACTTTTAAGTATTGGGTAGAAATCGGGAGTAGATTATATTGATGGAAAAATTAAGTTAAATGCCAATTTTAAGGTTCA
This sequence comes from Nyctibius grandis, assembly GCF_013368605.1. Taxonomy (NCBI): domain Eukaryota; kingdom Metazoa; phylum Chordata; class Aves; order Nyctibiiformes; family Nyctibiidae; genus Nyctibius; species Nyctibius grandis. The sequence goes on along the minus strand of NC_090659.1, from coordinate 58,117,348 downwards.
GGCTGCAGCAGAGCTGTTTAATCTGTGAATTATCTGCTTAAATCACTTTATGAATGAGGGCAATTGTATCATCAATCTATAATACAGACACATTTCAGGCAGTAACTATTGATCACTTTTGTATTTTTAGACTAAATGGGCAAAACCCTCAAAATCAAATGAGATCTTTGTACTCAAGTGTATGCCTTTGTTAATATATGCATTAATTGAAGCAGAATGGGAGTAGAAGTGCCTGTGACTCATTGAGAGGGATATGTACAACTTCTTGATGCGTTATCTTGGAGAGGATGGTATCATAAGTTATTCTTTCTGTTTCTTTACTGTTTCAATACCATGAAAAAAGTGAGGACGTGAGCAGAGAAAGGTCTTACTGTCTGTCACTCTGATGGATCCTAATTAAAGGTCCACCCCTACTTGTCATGTGCTCTGCACATAGAGAAGAAGCTCCAGAAATCCTGAGATCTTACAGCAAGCAAGGTGTGGACAACAGTGATAGAAGTATTGTTGATATTGACAATCTTATTCTAGCAAATTTTTGGCAATGTGAGTGACAACAAATTTCAGTGTTTTTTCCCCAATAGTTATTCCCTGAAGCACTTACCTGAATGCAAGGGGGATTGGCCTGAAACAACATTTTAGTGTTGGTATTAGCAACCTATCCCTCAGAGGTTCTTGTGTGGGAAAGATAAGGTGTAACTCTCCTCTCTCCCTGAGGTAGTGTGATTTAGCCATCAGCTATCCCAGGCAGTGCTGTAACAGTAACTCTAGCACCCCTCACACAGTGCTGTTGGGTTTTTTTACCCAACTTTATTATCATCCTTTTCTTTTTTTTTTTTTTTTACCTTGGTAAAGTCAAGTATATCCACAGCCAAGTGCAGCCCAGCAGAGTGTCCAATCTCATATGAGAATAAAACCCTGAGAGAATCATTGTCGGTTTAAATCTTCGCCACTGCTTTCTGATTATATCCTAAATTATATATAACAGACACACCTCATTTAAAGCCCCATATATGGAAAAGAACAAGGATGGTGGTTTTCCTATGCTACTCCTCCCACTATAGGATGTTATTTCAATGACTTTATTTTGTAAAATATACTTTATCTGCTATTTCTTGCTTAGAAGGTGTTTTCTACCAAGTCCCACCCTCATCAGCAGTGTGCCTTAAATCTGTCTTTACTCTGGAGACATCCTCCTACACTGCCAAGATTCTCCAAAACCAATTGCACTTGTCTCCGTTTGAGGAAACATTTGAATTCATCCCAAACTATTTGGCACATCTCTTTAAAGATTATATTGCTGAACACTGAAGCTTTACTTCATTTTAAAGTTTCATGGTTCATGCAAAGTTTGATCTCTTTTTCAACACTGATGTAGTTTTAGAAAACTGTTTAGTTTTCTGCCTCTGTCTTCTTTGACATTGTTCTGTAAGTGCTGTCTTGTTAAGAATAATGCTTCTTCTGTCATGGGTATTCCGCTATCATTGCTCCATCTCCAAATATGTTTTTTCCATATCCACATGTCAATCAATAGCTTGCCTTAAACTAGCAAATGATAGTCAATGTAACTCAAATTAAAGATAAAGGGGTTTATGCTGAAGCTTAACTACTGGTGGTAGAAGAGACAGTATCCATGGTTTCAGGAGGAATGAACCCAACTCCACAGCTGGATCTCCATAACTGCTCATGCAGGTCTCATGAAATAAATTTGAGGTATATCCTACAGCAAAGCTCCACAGAAACAACTGCCCATTTCTGATATATGCTCTGCTGAGATAAGTGCTGTGTGAAGGTAAAGACCAGTGAACCAATAAACAGGGCAGCAATAATACCTGCTCATAGTGACTGTATTAAATCCAGCTGTTATCATACAGTGCCTAGGCACAAAGTGGGGAACTGAAACAAAGTCCTCTGAATGAGATGAAATGGTGTCTGCTGACCTCATGTAGCTTTGGATCAAGACGAAGAGGTAGTAAATGTCTGCCTCACAAGTGGTCTCTGATTGGACCATAGGAGAAAATAAGTTGTGATTTTCAGCATCTTTATTATATTAGCAACTTCTGTAATAGTCTATGATACATTTCCCAGTGTGTGTCTGTGTGTGTATCTGTAAAAAAGTGTGTGTGTATATATATATACATATACTATTCTCATTATCTTTTATTTGGTTTTAGCATGTCATCTCATTTATACAAAGCTTATTGCCTCCTGTGTATGTAGAATCTGCCTCTGTACATGTAGAATACAGAATTGCCTCTGTATATAGAATCATAGAATCGTTTTGGTTGGAAAGGACCTTTAAGATCATCGAGTCCAACCATTAACCTAGCACTGCCAAGTCCACCACTAAACCATGTCCCTAAGCACCACATCTACTCATCTTTAAATACCTCCAGGGATGGTGACTCAACCACTTCCCTGGGCAGCCTGTTCCATTGTTTGATATCCTTCCCATTTCTCACACATATTTCCAGTCTTTCCTCAGGACCCGTTGGTACCATTACCACAATGTCATTTTGTAAATGAGAGAAACAATCATATGATTGTTGCTCCTGTCCATATACTTTTATAAATGTGAGTATACACACAAACAATACTAATATCAGTCTTTGTCTCACCTGCATTTTTAGACACTAAATTCTTATGTATGATGTTCTCAGACGTGCTTTTACTGTGCTCAGCATGATGAGACCTTGATCCTGAAAGGAAGCCCTTGGTGGTTTTGTGTTGCAAAAATCTTTTACAGGATAGTGAGAATACAAGTTTAAAAACATTTTTGCCCCACAATGGAACAAAGCATCCTGACATGCTCAAAACCCCTGGAAACTCTTGGTTTTAGTTTACTCCTTGAGAATGGATTAACGAGTCTAACTTCAGACATCAAGTTCAAATGTTTGGGCATCTCTCTTTTTTGACCTGTTCAAATAAATGTTATCTTCACAGCAGCACGAAGATGAAATAGTATATCAGAAAGCTTTAAAACCTTTTTCTGCTAGCACATAGATCTCAAACAATATTGCAAAGTAGAATTGTGTCGTCCTATAGGCATTTAAAGAGGCCACAGAATTGCTGAAGAAAAGCAGATGACATAGACCTTGTGTCACCTGAGTATAATCAAGAAAATTTCAAAATGCAATTACCTGTTTTGTGATCTTTAATACATCACAATAAGTAGTAATAGTAAAATATAATAAAAGCCAATAGCTTTGAACTTTTATTTTCTTGGTATGCCGATATTTCTGCTCTGATCAGCTGCTGTCACCCATTGACCCCAAACTGCCATCTCATGCTCCAAGCTCTCAAACTGGTAGTAGTTAAAACCGCAATGCAAAGTAAACCCTCACCTTCTCATTCCCTTCAGCTGAAACAGGGCACACAAATTTTCATGACAGGTGGATTGGTGGTTGGTGTGCTACCACAACAGCAAACGGCAGGATTTTTGTTTTTATATCCCTCGTTGCCGAAGTGGAAGCTACTGCCCTGAGTGAAGCATTTCAGTGCCTGTGAGGAAAGGACAGACATGACAGGATGGGAACCCAAACATCCGCCTGCAGGAGATCTATCCTGAGGGATGTGCAATCACCCTCACACATTCAAGTTCCTGAACCTAAAACCCTCTCATGAGGTCACATACTTATTCCTCTTTCAAAAGATACAGCAAGGATCTCCCTCTTTATATATACAGGTGTTTTCACGTACACGAGCCGCTTATCCACCTATTACTGCTCATCTGTAATTGTGAAGACTGTCATCCAGACTTCAAAATTTGGATATAAAGCGTTTACAGAGAGTTAAAGCATTTGTTAAGACATGCTTTCATCGGTTATTTTCATGCATTACTGTAAAGTCTATCACATCCCAGTGTTATAACTTTGTTGATGATCAGAGGCAACACTTTCTTCTTCCTGATGTATCAACACTAGATGGAAAATAGACACAGTAATAGAAACCTATTAATAGCAAATATGATGACAAAAACATATCAAATGCTGCTACCCATTATGAAGGTTGCAAAAAGAGGGAAAAAATTGAAGCTGATAAAAGACAGGACGTAAAGTAATTCCACTTAAAAATTCACAAATAACATTTTTTCATTCTCTTCAATGTAAATGTTAATTATTTAAGTTGAAGTGTGCAATTCAGCAATATCTACTAAAGAAACAGCTTTTGGGAATGCAAAATCAACCAGCTTGGATATCTTTTGCCAACAATTCATACTGTTTTGTTTGTGCCTTCGTTTGTCGTAAATACCATGATCTATGCCTTGAAGAGTTTTTCAAGCTCTAGGTAGCTCATAAAAAGAAAATATCTGGAAAAAATGCCAAAGTGCTGCACCTTAAGTTCCATTTTTAAAAAAAAATCAATGATAAGAGAGAAAGTCAGTGGGATTTAAGTTTTTACTAACAAAGCTATGGAAGGGACTTTGCTCCCACACATTTTGTTGGGAGGACATACCTACATGGTCCCATGGCTCTATGCCTTAGACATCATTAAAACATTACCCCTTTCCATTATCAGCATTTCATAGTCAAAAGACTGAATTGATTAGGAAATTAATCAGTTTGGGCAGCTTGTGCTTACAGTGCATGCTATTGTATTTTAATAGTGTAACTACATTACAATGGTGTAATAAACTGTGTCGTGTGAAAATAAGGAACAAATCTATGAAAACCAGTCATCGTCTGGCATGTTAGAAACTAATATAGTGATACAGGCACCAGCTGAAAGCACTATTTGATAATTTCAGGAAAACCAAATGGAACCAGTTCATGATATTTTGATTTCCAGAAAGCAAAGATTTGAATTCTGAAGTATTATTGCTATAAAGGGAGTTGGAGCTCAGGCAGTTTAAAACCTAAGTGGGAATTTATTAGCAACAAAAATACATTTGCCACCTGTTATACTAGGGATGTGTTAAAAGAGCTGATATCAAGCATATGGTCCTTCCTAGTCTGTGAAAAAGGAGCAGCTGTTCCAACATGTGCAGGCTGTAAGCTGAAAGGATGACAAAAAGCAGTGAAGAAACACCACTGCAGTAGTCCTTAGGCTTTCAAATCAAACGGCCAGAAATAGAAGAGATAAGGCAAGTGCTAGATGAATGGTGAGACAGAAAGCACAGATGCCCTCAGCTTATAAAGTACACATATACACACACGTGCAGGTACTCATATAGACAGACATGCTCAGATGGGCTCAGAGCTAAATCTATTAAGAGAGTTCAGGAGTCCTTAGATCTCTAAGACCTCTCAGATCTACTATGTTGAGTTGGGTTATATGAGCCTCTGCCATGGGAGTGTTTGATAGCTCAGAAGAGACATGAATAAGCTACATAAGGTCAGCACAGAGCCAGTATGGAAACACCACGGAGGACGTGAATCTCCCATTTTACCAACTGTTGCTCAAGGCGAGAAACAAGCAGCCCCTTCCACTGCCTGAGCATTCACAGCCCACCCCTGCTAAAGGTAGGCTTCTAGGCTCGTTTCCTTGCAGGTTCATTTTTTGCCTTTTGAACCTGTCTGGCAGAGCCACTGTGATAAAGTTTTTATACAATTTTTAGATGACTTTAAAACTTGCCGAGGAAATTAGAAGTTAGCTTGCTGAATTTGAATCTCCTCACAGAGATTTATTCTAACCATGGGTACATAGGACAGTCACTATAACTCAGTCTTAATTTGTGACCTTATTAACAAAGGAATGCAAAATTGATCGGAAGGGAGAAAAGTCGTACCAACAAGGGAGAAGGACTGTTGTCTAAGCATCACCCGAGAAGAAAGGAGATTCAAGTTCTAATCACATCTCCTAGGCCTTTCTCTCCTAGGTTAAATGGAACTGACTTTGAATAATAAATGCAACTGCTAGACACTGGAAGCACTATTAATGCTATCTCTAAACAGCAAGGATATATCAAATCCTTCTGGGCCTCTTAAAGAACAAAATCTTTACCTGAACAGTGATGAGCTTCCTCTTCCTCAGGACAAGAGCTTATAAGCCCACGGTTAGGACATGGGGGAGACGTAAATTTGCATCCTCTCATGAAAGTAGATGGCATTAGACCTCCATCTTCCATATGTGTAGGTTTTCTAGTTGGACAGCTGTTAAATGAAAAGAGGAGAGTGACTATATTTTAAAAGAAAGAAATGGGTGCAACTGCATTCAATAGGGAATGCGCTCATGTAAATGCATCCTAAAGATTTTGTTTCTGGACTCCAGTTGCAGTTAAGCACGGCCATGATATGCAGTTCTAACAAAAACAAGTAGCTTCGGGATGTGTAAAGGGAAATTAGAAGTTTTAGAGATGATGCCAGTAGAATTTAGGTGTTTCCAAAGCCAAGAGGCAGCTCAGTCTGGGACTTCAGGATCATGATTCTTATGACAGGCACTTGCATATCACTGAGGTCCCATTTCCAGTACTTAAATCCATCTTGAAACCCACATTTATGCTGCCATCATTTAAGCAACTGATGAACACTTCTGAGTTACAAGTGGTCATATATGTCAGCTCCCTATTTATTTAATGGTGGGAGAAAGAAATGTTTAGAGTGTGAGGTAGTCCATCTAGAATGCAGCCCTTCTAAAAATATTAGCTCCCTAAAGTTAAATAGGAAACAAATCTCAGCTGGATTACAAAGAGTTATCCAGGGAATTATGCTTATTCCTGTTGCTCCCTCTGTTGACTTTGGCAACATATTCCATTTATTAACCACGCCTCACTCTGCATTTTTGTTCAGTTTCATTTTCATTGTTTCCAACCACATTTTTACTCTTATAAGTAGATCAAACTGTAATGCAATTGCTTCTGTCCTAACTACAATTTTCCAGACCTCAAATTCCTCATAAGATCCACTTTCTTTCTCCCTCTCTGTGAAGACTGCAGGCAATTTTGTTTTGTTCTCTGACCTTTATGAATAATTAAGTTTGCTGTCTACCCGATTCTATTGTCCGGTTCCCTTTCCCTCTGCTATTTTTATAAGGGATACAGAACTCCTCACAGTACTGCAAATGCAGCTTCATTCATGAATCCCTTATGCCGGAACTGGAATAACTTCATCTATGATATTATTGTTACTTCTCTGAATCAATGGTAACATTTTATATTACTGTTAACCACTGTCCTGAAGCTTTTTGATCTCAGTCTATCTCCAGATTCTGCTTCTACTCAGTATTTTGTACCATATGATTACATAGGGCATAAGCGCCTTCTCTTATTTTCTGTCCCTAATCTCATTATCTTACACTTCTCTACATTTAATTGCATGAGGCACTTATCTTCCTTTGGGCACATTCTGTCAGAGTCGTCTTGACTTTTTTGCCCTTCTTCTTTCTATTGATTGCCCCTTCCCAGTATGTATCATCAACAAATTTCATTCCCCTGGTGTACATCCCTCCTCCCAGGTCAAAGCAGGTTCTAATACAGAGCTAAATGGTGTTGCAGAGCAGTCTCCCTTTAGAACAAATTTTTACTCTTCCTACGTACCTTTCCCCTTTGGTCTCATAGCCACTCTTTAAGCACTTAAACGTCTGCATTTATGGCACATTTAATGACCTTCTAGCATAAATTTCAGTGCCTTACTAACTACAAAACTCTCCTCAAGTCCTTTTAACTCTTCTAGTTCCCTCTTCTTGATTGATCTGTGCATTATTACTGGTTATCTTTAACACCACCTTTGGAAACTTAGGTTGTATTCTTCTGCAGCATCACTATAATTAAGGTCAGCTCAGTGGAAATGAAGGCAGGAATACAGAAAGTAAATCTGATTTGAAATGAGAAACACACTAATGTGCCTGCAGCATATGCATATTTATAATATATGAACTGTATTACTTCACACTCTGTATAAAGACTTTAAACTAATATGATACAAATGTTTTATCAGCAGATTGGAATGTCAGCATTGCTCATGACTGCTTTTGGCTAATTACTTATTTGCCGATTTAGTAAAAGTCCTGTAGGTTTTCCTTTATTTACCTTTTGCTTCATTATGTATTTTAAATATTTTGGTGTTTTATCTCATTTAGAGATTTAGTTTTACAGACCCTTTGTAACTACCTCCCCTTCTATATTGTTACAGAGGCATTATCTGCAGCCACTCAGTAATTCGTCTTTACACATTCAACAATGCTTTCCTCAGCATTTATCTTTACATATCCAAAGAAGCTATTTTGTCTTCTTCCCACTCCTCAAAAACAAACAAATAAATAAATAAATAAATTTATTAATAAAGAAAATGCTGAAATATCATTCTCTTATTCTGGTGTTACACTAGAGTCTAAAAACTCTTTGAAATCGACAGAGTGGAATTAACCATTATGTGAATTTTCTCGGGGGGTGAATAGGGAAAACTCCATGAAAGGAGCTATTTTCTTGTAATAATTAACAGTCATTTAACAATCTCATGGGTCCAGGCTCTCAGCTGATATAGATTGCTCTGCTGGTTTAAACCAGCTGAGAGTCTGACACATCAACTCTTTCCTTTACTGCTTATTATTTTACATTGAATCAAACCTGCATTTTACATTTGTGCAGTCAGAGGGAACTGGAGGGTTAGGAAAAGATCAAATATTTAATTTTTATAGCTTCTCTTCTGGGTTTCCACATGACCCTTTCCTTTCTGTGTCTCATTTAGACAGTTACTGCCAACAGATACCTTATAGTCTTTATGTACTTACCAAATTAGATAGCCAAATATTACCCTAATTCTTCTTTCTTTGAAGTGAGTAGAAATTTAACTACTGAGTTTAGAATGAGTAGGTTTAGGACAAAACCAAGTACCTTAGGGAGTAATTACTAGTATCAACACATAAATTAATAAATAGGAAGTGATCAGATTATACGCTTAGTTTTAATGCAGGGTAACTATGAAAGCAGGTGTCTTCTATAATACAGACCCCAGGCAATGCAAAGGTCTTCTATACAAACAAGTTCCCTGAAACACTTTTGTCTTTATTCAGTTTTCTGGATGCAGATTCAATAATCCAAATGACCCTACTTTTCGTTATCACAGGTCATATGTCAGTACTTTGAGGTCCATGAAATCCTGAGGGCAGGATGAGAAGTCAGTTCAGTAGCTGCCTATTAGAGGCTATTCTGGTACTTCAGTTTTCAAAGTATTGCTGTCACAGATATTGGCAGATCTCCTTCAGTTATGGAAACGCTTTTTGTAAGGACTGATACAATAGGATTAAAATCTAAGCACTCATGTTGTAAGAGATATTAAAAAAAGATATTCAGAGACTTACCCTCTTTTCCTCTTCCCATTGCAATGGACTAAGCCTATAAACTCACACTGTGCAGATAAATGTCAACACTGCCAACTTTCCAATGCTTAGGGAAATTATAGTACAGACACATTGAAAACCTCAATGTCTTTTTGAAAGCCTTTTCTAAAGAAAAATTACTTATAAAGTCACTTGTAATTTATAAATGTACAGACTAAGTTTCTCTGACTGCTCTCTGTTTTTGTGCTTACTGTAGTGTACTGAAAGGTGCAAACAAACTGTCTTCATTGTATCACTTGAGCTCTGGCTATCCTCTCTGCCTTCCCTATTAACTTTGAGAATTTTCATGGTTAAATAATTCCTGCACACATGTCATTTTACATAGTCCATGCTAGGGTTTAGTCCTGAAACTAAACATACCCAGGAGCAGCAGCAGCTGCCTGACGGAATCAGGGGAAGCTGTGTAGCTGCTGCGATACACACCACTGGGAAGGCTGCATCTGGCATTGCTTTTTGAGATCTGGGAGGAGGAAGATGATCCTTCTTGAGAGGTCTTTCACCTGCCATGGCAATGCATGCCATAATAGAAACACCAACCTTTCCAGCCAGCTGATGGCAGGTGATTTTTCCCTATAAATGTAAATTTCTCTGAGTTAGCCCATGTCTGTGACTGCAGTGGTTTCTCTGAACACTGATTAAAGTCTGAGGGTTACCAGTTCTGGACTGACAGCTGCCCCTTCTGTAAACATAGTCAATAAAGGAAAACATACAAACTAATGTAAATCCTCTGGTCTGTGCGTAAGGACACTGCAGCTTGGAGCCCCCTCCTTTGTAAAAGCTTGTGAGAAGATGGGATTTGAGATTGTTGCTTTTAGCAATTTCCTCTGGAAAAAAAAAAAGAAAAAAGATGCTTTTTCCTCTTGAAATTTTCCATAATTAAACTTTATATCATAATTATATTGCTGGCTCAAATTTACAGGCTTAGACTGTAAATAACAACTATGAAAAAGAATTCAGGACTGAAATGAATGAGATATAAAGCTAATTCCTACCAGCCTTCTTCATGTTGAACGATACACTGCTTCTTGAAACAGACTGCATCCAGAATTATACAGGAGAGCATGCCACTTTAGAGAGACACCTGCACGCATATCATCCCAATTCCTGCACATTTTGCAGTTCCCGAGTCAGGGTGACCATGTCATGTTGGCCATGTTCTGACACTATATCAAAGTGAAACCTCTTTGTCCCAGCCACCTCCTGGCTACTGCAGATAGATAACCTTCACCCTTAACCAGGGCAGCAGCTCCAGCAGAATCCAACTGATGCCTTGTTTTAGGTCCTTAGAAAACCAGCACCCCATGAGGTATCCTGGCAAGTCACTGTCAACACAGCTTAGAGACACCCTGCTTGGGAGTAGAGAGAAAGCTACAATTCAACATGAGAAAAGATAGCAGATTTTGGCCCAAAGTCGTGATACTGAGATTGAATTCATAGAAAATGAGGGAAACCTGTTCCCTTATTAAAACTAACTTGCCAATAGTGAGAGTAAGACTCCATGCAATTAGTTCCTGAATCAAACTCCTCCAGCATGTGGCTCACAGCACAACCTGAGGTCTCCTGCCTTGGCTTGGGCAGCAGGTCACTCTGATCTGCAGGATACCAAAGCACAGGGGGGGGTTGGCAAGCTGTCTAGCGATCGGATCATGCTACTTATGGGGTCCCATGGTTCAAGGGGTCCCTGCTAGAAAGCAAGCTCTTTGGCCACAGCCCAGCACCACGTCCCACAGTCTGACTGCCTGGTGAAGTATGGTCTGATAGACTGGGTGTTCTGTGGAGGTAGAGAGAAAAGAAACTCTGCCAGATTCATTCTGCAGCTGCAGAATCATTCCTCACCCTTGCATTCCCGTGTGGGTAATGTGTCTGAAAGCTCACCGTAAAAGGATGGAGAATTCACAAGAAATAAATAGACTATGCCTTCTTTTCACATATCTCCCAGGGCTCCGCCCAGACTCACTGCACCGTTTAATAGAAAGGAGTAAGCTGGGCTTGGCAAGGGGCTGCTTCAAATTACTGTCAACCTACTCCTAAAGCCAAGAAAAAACAAGTGACCAAATTGCAACTCTGAGTCACAATTCATTCCCTAGGTTGCTCCCAGGCTGCTCACCTGCGCACTACCTGTTGATCATGATATCTCTTATGGTTGCAGTCCAGTCCTCTACACTAAGAAAGAATCACGGTGTATTGTTGTCATTTCTTTTCATAATCCTTTCTCCTCACATTAAAGTGTCTCTTCAGCCATATCTGCATGCAAAATTTATAAGCATACAATAATGCTCCTGCTGTAAAAATGATAACGCAGGACAAAAAGTCCCCAAACAAAATCCACATACTTTTAATGCATCATAGGGCCTCTAAAACACCTAAGCTCTTTTTCCCACCTTCTGTTTAGGTTCCATTTAGGATTTACTGTTTTTTCTCTCACACCTGAGAGATTCAGACTTTTCACATCTTATTCATGTTTATGTTTGAGTGACCTAACGATGAGAAGGAGTTAACAAAATACATGTATGTTATGGCAGATTGCAGTTCACATCTGTTTTTCTGGGACATGTAGTAGTGTTTCTTACAGTTGAAAGAATAACAGAAAAGAAGAATAAAATAAATATGATAAAAGTCAGTTCAGCAACAGGCTGCTTTACATGGTTTCTCTGATTGTCCTGTTAGGCAGCATCTGAGACAGAGTTCTGAAAATCAGCAAGCCGTGAAGCTATGGAAGCCAGAGATCCAAGCTTGTTTTTTCATGGCAAGTCATTTGCTGTGTATAATCTACAATAGCTTTAGATGACTCTTCATAGACACACTTCATCGGCAGGGGGTCAAACACAGCTTCCTAGCAGGGGATTGGTGTTCTGCCCCAGTGATTACTGACTATTTGTGGAGCGGTAAAGGAGCTGCTCCTCAAAGCAAGTGATACTGCAGTCTATCAGAGATGGTCTTTTTATAGGAAGACACCAGCTTTCCTGCTCCAGAGCATGATATGATGGAGTATGGAGCTGTCTGAGAGTGTAGGTACTGCAATAACTTTGGAGAACTCTTTCTGGAGCAGGGAACCCAGCTTGGGGTGCAGTCTGAACCCATACCATCTTGTCAGGTTCATCACCTGAAGCGAGGTGTCACCTTTTCAACAGTGCCCACAGTTCCTTGTTGAGGGAAAAAGCTGGAAGCAAGCCCAAGAGCCAGCTAAGCTTCTGCATGGGCAGTCAGAGGACCATAGCTTGGAGCACGCTGGAAGTTAAGATGCTTAACACCAGAGATGGAACCCAGTACAGATTCTTAAGAAGTGAATATTAATAAAGTTTCATCATCTTGCCAGGACTAACTGGACTTAACTAAGAAATTTAAGTTTTGTTGTAGTTCACTTGGACTTCCCCATGAGTCAATGCAGAGGCACAGGAACCTTTCTCTGGGAGTTGCTCAAACTCTTTTCTTATGACAGAGGAAGACTTCAGTCTCTGTTGACTAAGCTCCTGGTGCTGGCTGTCCAGTGGAGTGGCTCAGACTGGGTAGTATGAATACTATTGATGCCTGAACACAGAATACAATTTTTGCAGGAGAAATATTTTCACAGAAGGCCTTCCTATTAATATCAGAGAAGAATTCTTTAGATGAAGGAATGCATAAGAGGGAGAGGGGCTTGAATACTTAAGGAGCATATTCCTAACAAACTTTGGAACAGCATCTGAAATCAGAAAAATCCACATGGTATGACTTTCCAACTGAATTTTGGTAGCCTGTAATCATTTTTCAGTTGCAACATATTTTCTTATTATCCTTTTAAGCAGTTTTAGTTGAAAAGTAATGTCATCTAATAGAAAGAAATTGTTCCCTGGAAACTGGAGCATTTATTTCCAATGTTAACTTACTTTTTAAATGAATTATACTAGTAGATGCAGTTTACAAACTTTCTTTATAAACACCAGAGAATCCATACAGGAGAGATGTTACAAATGCTCAAAATGTGGAAAAGTTTGAGATTTGTGGGTTGTGCCTTATTAAACACTTGAAAATCCACACAGAACAGAAATCTTAACTGAGGAGCAGATTCTTTAGTGTCTGTTAATGGCTGAGCTCACATAGGAGCCTTTTCCTAGAGCGGACACAATGACAAAATCATTCTTCTCTACTGGACTATCTATTTCCATACAACCTGTAGCTCTGAGATCTCTAATCTCTGCCAAACTTGATTAAAACTGGCCAAGGTTTCAAAAGCCTTTATGCAAACAGATATAGCTGTACACAGATAGTTGCGCATGTCTGCATGTGTGCACACACAGACACACAAATGAGATTCTGTGGGAGTAAAACCATTTCCAGCTTGAGCTCTGAATGTCGTCTGCACTGTTATAGCCAAATGGATATTATTTTGTAAATAATAGTGAAGGGAGGGAATTTTACAGTGGAAACGTTTAAGGAAGATAGATCAAATAGCAGTATTTAGAGAGCTGCCTGATGGCTTTTCACGTTGTTGAAAGTTGAGATAGTCTTTGGGTACTTGGTGACCTGCCAGCTGGCATCTGTGACAGACATTTGTTTGTTCATACCACTTCAGCAGCTTGCACCACTAGTTGGGCTAGTATGAAGTATCTGGTCATGCGAGAAGTAGTGTACTCCTTTGTTTTAGATGTGTCACATTCACATTAAATTGTTACATTACAATCCACAGTAAGCTCTGAGAATGAAATATTTGTATTGAAGCATGCATAGTAGAAGAAAAAATAAGAGGTGTATAATACATTAAAAGACAGATACCCTTTTGACTGTGGCTGTGAAGCCAAAGCATTACCTCCATGTCTGGAAGTGCTAGAATTATTTGCTTACACTTTTTTGCTTAGATCAGCAGCTGTTAACATCCTTGGGTGAAACAGGTGAAAACTCAAGTGTTTTTTGAAAAGGCATGTGTGGTTCACTCAGCTGGTTCAGATCGGAGAGACAATTAAAATACACTGTTATCATTTTGGAGTTCCTTGAGTATTTGCAGTTATTATACTTTTCTAGATGTGCATCACTGAGCTGAGCAAGAGTGAACACAGGCACATCAGTGAGTGCTGTCTGTCTCATTAGAGACTAATTCCATGGTATTGTAAACAATTCCAGTGCCTCTCTATTACTGCAGAGCATCACTCCTTTTTTTTTCTTTCTTTTTTTTTTTGAGTAAGAGTTTCTTAACTTTCCCTTCCTGTTCTATAACCTTGATCTTGAAGGTCTTGATCTCATCACTAAACATCCAGAAATAAAGAAGGCTACTCTTCACTGAATTAGTATATGTAATATCAATGACATGAGCGCTAAAGGCTAAGTAAACAGGATAATATCAAAGTTAAAGGTCATCTTTTTCACATGACCTATCCTAAAAAGATGGCCTTGAGCTCTGAGTCATTGATGAAGAAACAAGAAGAAATGGAGGTGTATTAATAATGTATTCGTGCCATTTCACAGCCCAGTGCTTGTAGAGGCAACACAAAATTTAGTCTGACATCTATGCAAACAGCTGTAAATTACTTCCAAGGCAATTCTCTGGTCAATAACTTCACTCATGTAAGTTAGGAAAGAGATTTTTTTTTATGGGAAGAAAGTCTACAGAATTGTGAAGAAGCCTCTTCTGTTCTCCTTCTTGCTGTTGTTCTCCATTTTCTGTTATGTTTCCATATTTGCTTCTTCATGCTCCTGAAGTTGTCCTGTAGGTGCTCATGCTACTGAAGCCCTATTTAGGAGTGGAGCACAAACCTTAGAAATTTCTGGCCGGGCTTCAGACCAGCCATTGAATCTGCCTTAGTAACCTCATCCCCATTTGGCCATTTACTACAAGCCCCCTTCAAGCTTTAACTTCAAGTATACCTACACTTACAATCACAATGCTGACAGCTCATTTGGGCAAATCTAGATAGTTTTACATGTGTTGTTTTTGATAGTGGTAACACAGCTGTTGGAGCAGCTCAGGTTAAAGACTATTATTTGTTTCTGCTGCTATTTGCTACAGATTCTTGAGGTTATCTGTGCAAGCCTCTATTTTCAGTGCTTTTGTTTGTCAGAGGTTGTTGGAAGTACTCTCAGGTTTTTTTCCACTTGGTGACTTCAAGTGAGAGTTTGTGTGTTGATATCCAAACTACATACTCCAAATACATTCAGTGCTTCCATCTGATTTTGATAGAGCTCATAGCTGACAGATAGTACCTGTGTTTCTCAGCTGGTGATAAAGTCTCTCCATCAAAGGCCAGTAATTCAAAACAGACAATGCTTTTCAAATATGCCTAGTTTCCTGTCTAATGCCACAGTAGATCATTATCTCCTGCAAACTCATGTTGACATGTTTTGGTGCTGTGTATCTCTATTCCTGTAAACTGGTGAATTCAGCAAGTTCTGTGCTGTATATTTGGTGTTACCCCTTTCTTGAGCTCTGCTTTGACTAGTAATAGGTTGACTAGATAAATAAATCATTGCCTTCTCTGTATGGTATTGCTTTTTGACACATGGCTTTCAAGGGTGCTTGTTTTGGTTTTGAATGCTCCATAAGTCATTGCATCTTGCATAGTTTATTTGGTTCTCAAATTGATACCAATGTGGTTGGTCTGTTGGGAAGATGAAAAGAGCAGAGGTTTGCATTATTCTGTGATTTTCTTGATGTCTGGCAAATTTCATGTTCATTGTATATTTACATTTTAGAAGGAAAAGGTTACTTATGAGAACATGGTGAGACACAAAGCACAATGCCAGTCCCTTGGATTTGGGTTGATACGTTCCCCTCCCAGGCTTCCCTGCTGCTCGTTCCATTCTTTGGTTGTCGTATCTACTTTGGCATTAATGTCACCCATCACAAAGTGTACGTTGTGTTTTGGTATTCTGTCAGTCACACTTTTGAGGCAATTGTAGAATTTGTCCTAGTCACTGTGTTCCTCTGTCAGAAAACATCTCCGTATGATTGACATCTTTAGGAACCTGGTTTGGAATCTGACATATATGATGTGCTGGCTGATAGCTCCCCAACTGAAGAGTGATTTTTCCACAAAATCTGTCATGGTGAATGCTATCCAGTTTGCGTGTTCCTTATCACACAGATGGTTCAGCTTTTAGTGGGTTCAGAGATGGGTTCCCACTTTTTATCTTTACCCAGGATCATGAAAAAGGAGTAAAGAGAACACTAATCCCTTTGTAGAGGCTTGTAAGCATGTGGAGGGAGAGGTACAAGAACCCTTCTCTGAAAATCAGCAGGACAAACCACAATCCCTGCATGTTCACATTGCTCCAGAAGTTCCTATGCCCATGAGTGCAAGCAGATAACCATTTATCTGCAATTATATTAGACAGCTGGTCAGATTGTCCAGTGTGGTGTGAATATTTCCTCGGTTTCTGAGGCACTGAACTCCTGCAGAGCTCTCGAGGACAGTATGAGCCCCTCATCTGGCCGTACTGTGGATAGAACGGCAGACTTTGCCAAAACAGAGAAATAATAAAGAACCACATAGACCCTGAAAACATCAGCATGATATGGAAATAACATGAGATTTGGCTCAGGAAAATGTGAGTGACTGCATTATATGTAATAATCATTTGAAACATATGACTCAATGTGCAGGTGAAACCCAGAAAACGATAATACTGAAGAAAACATGGAGTGGAAGGCATAGTGTACTAAACATGAGCTTTTCATTGTGTTAGTGCTGGGATAATCCTGAATAGTACTTTGGACTGACTACTTATAGGCATCCTTTTTTCCAAAGGAACTTCTGTGAGTCTTTCTGGAAAACTGAAGTCAATCCTGACCAACCATCACTGAGCAAGAAAGATATTGCCAATTTGAAGGAAATTTGGAGGAGCAACACAACTGATTAAAAGATTGGGTGGACTGAGGCATAGACGTAAATATATAAACTGCTGCTTGATTAAGCAATGACTAAGGTGATATGCAGAGTAGAGGAAAATAAGGGAATGGCATAACATTAACTTATCCATAGACTGCAGAATAGACTTTTACATACTGATGGTGTGTCACTCCGGATTGTAAAAGAAGCCATTCCACCAAAGAATGTAGTTGCTAGAAAATATATTAAATATAAAATATTAAACATGAAACATTGATATAGGGATTAGAGGAGTGAAAAGATACATTTATATTAAAAAGAACTGTAAAGCCATGAGGAGATCGGATGACACACTCATAAAATCTCAAGTAGAACTCTAAAGATATGGATATAGACATCAAGGAGGAAGTGTTTCTTGTGATTATTGGGTATTTTGTAATTAACACTAATGGACTGACACTATAAAAAAACCCCTTAAAATGGCTATTGCAAAAACTTCTCTTTTGTTAAGATGTGAAAATTTCTTCTAAGGGAAGTAAAAAGGCCTTTAAAAACCAAAATGTACCTAGCACTGGCAAAAGTATAGAGTGGATAATCTCACACTCACAGGGAGACAGACTGGATGATCTTTGGTCTCTTTCATCTCTCACGTTTCAGATTCTGGTACCAACGCATATTTAGTATTAGCCTGTTTTAGTTTTCTGTTCTTATTGTGGTAATCTTCGGCCTGTTTTGCTTTCTGAGTAGGAACTCATGTAGTATATTCAGTATCAATGTAATATTCAGCTAAGCTTTTTCTTATGCCCCAGGCTGTTTCTTCAGATTACAAAATGAAGAATATTTCCAAACCTATTTCAAAAAAAAGTATTTGGAAGCCAGCAGTGGAAATAAATTATCCACCTTCCTATTCTATATTAGCTGTGAAATATTCCTGGCTTTCCTTAGTAGTATATTTTATATTTTTTAAATAAATATCACTCAAAGAAACAAGAAAAGCTGCTTGTCTAAAAAGATAGACTAGTTTTTTTCAGAAGGTATGGAAAACCCATAAATACAACGCCCAATATAGTCTCTTCAGCTGGCAAGAACAAAGATGATACAGCCTTGGCATTATTTTTGACAATAATAATATAATTGACTAGAGGACAGGGTAATCTAATGGCAACAGATTTGGCACATTACAGCGAAGCCAAAAAAATTGGAGCAGTTAGTTAATATCCTCAGCCTAACCTTCCTATAAGCTCATTAACTCCAGAACTTCTGTCACTCATGAGAGATGTTCAGAATCACAGAATCACAGAATCAATCAGGTTGTAAGAGACCTCTGGGATCATCGAGTCCAACCATTGCCCTGACACCACTGTGTCAACTAGACCGTAGCACTGGAGAATTTGGTCATGAGAAGATGAACGCAAGGGTCAGCGAGACGCTGGTTCACAGCTCAAGAAAGCCACGCTCAGCTCCCACGAACACGGGGATATTGCGCTGCCAGTGATTTATATCTCCTGCCTCTGAATGGTCCGTAATAAGTCTTCCTTTCCCCCATCCTGAAGTACCATCTCCCTTCTTTTTCTGAGCAAAATCTGTGTTCAGAAATGCACCCCCAAAACCTGCCAGCAGCTGGATCAAATCTGCTGGCTGGCAATTAGCACATTTTGCTGGGGACACAGCAGCGCTAGCTCTGTCTGCTGGCACTGTGATGTGCCTGCCAGCAGCCAGTGTCGTGGGAAGGTGTGAAATCATCACAGCCGCCACCACTCCTGCCCCACCAGTTAGAGGGTACCCTGCGGTTTCTGAATTGAGGAGAATGCTTTTCCTTTATGCTTTTCCTGGAAAAATAAAAAATTGTCTTAATGTACGATTTTGATGTCACTATAGCTGGGAATAAGGACAGTTAAAAGGAGAGAGGAAAATGTGTGCTCTGCAGTTTGTGTGGTTCTCCTAGGTGCTGTATCTGACAGCTAAAAAGGATTTGAATGGAATTAGCACATTTTTAGAATAAAGCATTTTTTTTCTCAAGCCTACCTCTTAGACATTACTTGTGGTGACTTGCAATATCCCATTTCACATCTATTTTGGCAAACACTGATGCTGATGTCTGTTGGGTTTGCTATGTTTCATTTTAAATGAAAAGGTACCAAGTCCTGCAGCCTGAGTTCACTGTGAGGTGATGATCAGAAATACCCCTTTTCTGATTATATGCCAGAACAACCCCAACCAGCCACGATTCTCATCTTCAGACTCACTCTCCAGCCTCTAGCTAACCAAATTGCTGGTGCCCATTTAAACTAGGCACCTCGTCTTCCTGCTTCTCAGGATTTTTTGCCATCATGTCAGAAGGGAGGAGAGGACATGTTTGAGTAAAGCTCACATTAATAAACAAAATAAGTTTTATATCTAGGTTGAATGAAATATAGTGACATTTTGTGTCTCAGCCATAATCCCTTCAGCTGACCTGGTATGATCATGAGCATCCACTATTGGACCGAGGCCTGGGATATTGATATTTCTAATGGAAGTGACATTAATTGCGTTCTACATTGTGTATTAAAAATAAGGGACTGTTAATGCATTTAGAAGGATTTGTGCATTACTAGGGATGCCATTATACGTGTAAACTACATGCAGCGTGTTTTTTTATTGCTGTTTCCAAATTGACTTTAGGTGAAAGCACAGCTGGGTGCTTCCTCACAGTGGTGAGGAAGAAGAAAGTATTTAAATATTCAGCTCCCACTTTTTGAAAATTGCACTGCAATTTGGAAAGTGCATTCTCTCTTAGGAAAATTAGACCTTAAAGTCCTGCTGCAGATGACTGACAGTGCCAGCTCTCCATCAGTCTTGCATTCGTCTGATCACTGGTTAATTCTCCATTTAGATGGTATGACTAAATTTCATATTGTCTGCTCACACAGCAAAGAAAAGTACTGTCTGTACTGTCTTTGTAGAAATATTAAGCAGGAAAAAAAATAACTTTTGCATTAAAGACCTTTTCTTCCAAGATCACACTTGCAAATAAGGGCCTGAACCTCCACTCACTGATGTCAGTAGCAGTGGCTGAAGGATCAAGCTATAAAAAAACTTGGCTCTTCAACAACTACATGCAGAGTGTAACGTTGGGATTTGTTCTGGTTTAACAGAGATACTGGCTTCCTCAGCTATTGTCTTGCAATGGGCCCAGGTCAAGTAACACTTGAGTGTGCTAACAGAAGAAAGTTGCCTAAGTTTAGTGATCAACTAAGGTTATAATTGCCACTGAAGAAGCAGCTCTCCTTCCCACTGCTCCTGACTGAACATCTGTATGCCTTATGCCACCTTTGTCCTCCTGTTGGTACAAACAATCACACAGCTGCCTGTGGAAACATGATACACGTTAAAATTAAGTAGGAAAAAAGGGCTGAGTTTTTATTGAGAGAAGCTTCGCGATCCAGTCCATGCCATGGCTGCAAAAAGCCGTCAGTGCAGTCAGAAGGGAGGGTGTGTGACCATGCAGCTAAGTTTGGAAGGAAGTGCAGCCACCTCCTCTAGCAGAAGCCTGGATTTAGACTGGCTTCATCTGACCATGAAGCCACCCTTTAATGGTGCGATTTCGTATCATGCTGACTGTGATCTAACTGCAGAAAGGGTGATACCATTCTCTTTTCCCTTCCTTCCACTTCCGAGGTTCCTGGTCCATTGAGTGATCACGTGGTGACTTGGATCAGCTTGCTGAACTACTGGAAAACTAATCAGCAGTTCATGGTTGGACCACTACACAGCTGCATAGCCCTGGGAAGAGGTAGAAGGGAAACAGCATATGACAGGAATAAGTTGCAAATGTACTGGTCAGCAGTAGCTGCACTTAAAACTGATTAAGTGCAGAGTTGAATCACAACCTTGAAAAGCAAAGGTGAGCTCAAGTTGTTTCTGCACAGGATGACAGCTACCCCAAAATGTTTTAGGGGTTCACTTCACCCCTGTCTAGATAATCTCAATGCATTTCTTGTGTCAGGGTAGCATCTTTATTTTAAGGAATGTTAGGCTCCTTGTCACCATTTGCCCAGCAAGGTTTTGTGCTGGATAGAGCAAGGTGTGCATGGAGCCACTTACTTGATTTTTAGATGTATCTGATCCTTCAAGATGCTAAATTATATTTGTACCCACTTTAAGACCACTTTAGGCTTGCTGAAATGGTGCTTGCGAGCCATTTCCCAGCTTGTCTCTCCATAGATATCCAGATCTATTTTGGTTTTTTACTCATTTCTTTATTTATTTTATGTCGCTGATGAGTTCAGTGGTGTTTGAGGAGCCTCATGTGCCTCTCATTCTCTATTAGAGGGGAGTCATAATTTCTTTTCTTTTGAAGGGAACCTGTATAACAATTCTTGTCAATAAAGGTTTCTAAAATAAAAGAAGGTGAGAAGGTTCAGCTGAAGAGGGCTCCTTGATTGACAGAGATAGCGAGCAGAGAGCACCAAAGTCTCAGTAAATAAATGCCCAGTAACTGACTTACAGGAAAACAAAAAAAAAGCCTTCTAACAAGCTGTATCATTAGCAATGCAAAACCAGTCCTCACTGTTGTTGTTCCCGAGATTTTTTTGTTATTCCCCTCCTCCTTCCTAGTTCTAATTCAACCTTTATTATTTTGCAAGATTTTGCCATCAGAAAAAGCCTCCATACATCAAAGTGGGTAGTGAGTGGCTGGGATGAGGTTCTGTCAAGGGAGAGAATGGGACACTCGGCATTAGAAGGAAGCACTGTGCACTTAGAGATTAACAGTTTTATTTTAATCCTTTCATCTACTTCTTTAGCTCCTTTTTGTTTCAGCTGCCATAAACACTTGCTGTGGAGCCAATGTTCGGTACTGAAAGGAGTTTTTTTTTTTGTATTCCTCTCATTTCTGTTGAAACATGACACTCAAATTGGAGATAGGAGCAGAGATCAACAAACCCTGTCAGCTCTTGTCAACCCAGGTGTAACAGTGTGATCTTCTTAAATTGCTGCTAATCTGCCAAAGATCTCTTTATCTGCAGTCTCCATCATGCTGTTTGCTCACATTTGGTTAACACTTTAAATTTCCCTTTTGGAGGTGTCACTGTTTGCCATTTAGCAACTAAGGAGAACTGTGAGAGCAGCTTAAAGCACATGGATTTGAGAAGCTAGAAAAGCTGATTAGCTATTCAGGGAGAATAATCTTATTGAAAGTAGTAAGAGCTGTATAAAGAATGCTTTTCCCTTTCCTCGTAACAATCTTCTAATTATGTTGTCAAGCTTGCTGTCGTGTTCTCCCCCTGTGCCATTAAGAAACCGTTTTCTAAGTTAAGAAAGAGATATCCAGATCGTGATGATGTTTGCTTAATTTTTTTTATTGTTTAAAGAATCTGTGTATATTAAACCAAACATTAAAAAAATTATTCACGTGCAGCACAATTATATGAGATGAGGCGCTTAAGGCTGTGGTGGTGGCAAGGGAGGCAAGGGGGTGCTTAGCAGGTGGGGGTTTACTCTTCCATATCAGTGCCAGGGGGTTTCACCTCCATGACTGGGATCTGAGTCTGGTAGGGACCTTCGTGACTAAAATATAGTCACAAATCAATAGTTGTTCAAGGGGTCAGAAGCAAGGCCGACAGATATCCGCAGCTGCAGATTTCTGAGCAAAACCCAACAATGTTTCTTGGTGATGGATGGGCAAGTTCAACTGTGCTTTAATCCACTCTTTTATTTTATTGTTGTCCATATTTTGATGGGAAGAATAGGAGCCTAACTTTTAAATATTCCTTTCAAGTTGGATACCTGGTAATTTCATGGCACAACATGTATCCGTTCACTGATATCAGCATGTTGGTGGACATACAATATCATACAATTCAAATAAAATAAAAGTGGCTAAACAAAACCCAGACTTGCTCAATGGTCTTCTTGTTTCCGATTAATGGCATAAATATCACCCACCCAATGGTTCTGACTTTAATGTTTTACTACTAGAGGTGTATCCATTTGACCAAACATGGTACCAGTGTTCATTCATTCTCTCTTGCTGCTGAGTGCCCAAACGAAAGTTAAAGTTCATATTAATAGCTGGTAAGATTAGGAGATGCATCAAATGACTGAATCCATAGTACAGTTTAGGAAAAAAACTGCAGAATAACCAACTTTATCAAAATTACTATGGTCGCAGTTCTGCCTTTATGCAGTCTGTTTTGTTATTGAGACACAGTGATTTGTTTTTCCCTAGCACAGTTTATGACTAAAGGTCTGTAGAAAGTGTTACTGAGCAAATACAGTGCACTGCGTAAGTTCTTCCTTTAAAAGTATAATGGCATGCCATCACACATTTCCATTTTCAGGATATTTCTCAGAGTCAGATTTCTTCCTCTCCCATTTGCTATTGTGTGACTCCACTGTATTTAGCAAAATTACTTTAGATTTCAACAGCAAGAGAAAAGAATTTGGCTAGTAAATTTTCCATACAAAAGTGCTTGTTACCTGAGTGAAGACAATTCTGCTTGACAGATGCAACTCACCAAAGTCTGTCCGTTTTTCTAACAGAGCAACAGTAACTTTAGAAAAATCCCTTCATGTTTTTTGCCATGTCACATACAAAACTGTTACCTCACTTAGGTATACAATTGGCCAACTGCAAATTATTTATCCCCTTCTCATAACATCAGATCAACCATCTTCTTTGTTCACATACATATAGCAACAAATTCTCCTGCAGACTACTGAGTGGGCTGCCAGATTAGTAAGATTTCTAACAGAAACCTATTTTATTTGCACTTCACTTAAAGTTCAGTAAATGTCTATGTACAATGTTGTCTATGTCTATGTACAATGAAACCATGGTATTTTGCCCAATGAGACAGAATTCACTTTTCTTTCACACAGATACATCCTATGTACTGTATTAGCAAGCACAATATGTACTAGTGTACAACCAAAATCCTGGCCATGGTGAATTTGCTAACAAAGCTAACACTAATACTTAGCACAGAATTTGCCTCTATGAGTGGAAAGCTAGGTGTGCATCAAGGATTTGACAAGTAGGAAGAAGCTGATATATATTTCATATATACATATATGCATTTCTTTTAGTGGATAGAGCTAAGCTTTGCTCCCATAAAGTATGCATTTATAGTGGGGATCAATTTCTCCTAAGTGAGATTTTCCTTTTTTTTGGTCTCTGAGGCCCTATAATCACAATGGAATCCACTTGCCAAAAGTAATTGCTGTTTTCAGGCCCAATGTCATTCTAAAGAGCTTGAATTTTATGCAGTTTTTTTTTGGTCAGCACTATACTTGACAAGACCCTCAATAAGCTAAGTCTACCACATACTCTTCCAGTACACGACCTCCACATCCATGGGGCCCATATTTGCTATTCAGGGAATATTTTATCATCAGAGCAAGTTTCTGATTTGTATAAACGCAGCATTCTCCCATACTCACATGGGACTGATGTCTGTGTTCTGTTCTTCCTTTCAATGGTGAAAGTCAGTATTTTTCCCAGATAAAGCATCTCCATTACATTACTTACCATATGAATGTCTAACATGAGGAATTACATCAGGTTCTGAACTGTTGTTTAAACCTCGTGAAACTCAGCGAAAGGAACCTGCCACAACCTGATTGTAAGCGATAGCTGAAGGGTACATAATGTGGGGAATATCGCAGGTTGCCTGTGCAACATTCCATATGGTCTTTTGGCCATTCTGCCTGCTGGTGTGTTCGGGAGCACTCTGCAAAAGTGTCCTCAGGCGCAGCAGTAATGTAACAGGTCTATGTCAGCCTACATGCAGTTTCACATTGGAGGGTATGGGAAGCATCTTTGAAGCTGGTAGACATATTGGCTGCCTTCCATTCAGAGTAAAAGAAATAATTGTGTTCTTTCTTGGAGTTGTAACAAAAGGAGATCACATTTAGTACTCACTCTCTTTCAAAACTTTTCTGCAGTAAACAGGCTGCCATACAAATATATATTTTCTGCTTCCTACTTCACCTTTCATTTGTTTCCTCTGCCTCTCTCCTTACTGCCGCTATTGAGAGATCTTCCTGCAGAGGAAGATACGAGCTTTTTCTGATCATTCTAGTATTCTGATCATTCACAAGCTGTATCATTCCTGACCCAGAGTATATAATTAATTTTGATTATTAACAATTTATGCATGTCTCCAATGAATCATAACTTTTACATGTAACCAAGGTTTCTCACAATTATTGCACTCCAAGTCCCCAAGATACAGGAGGATGCAGTCTCTGATTTGAAGAGCTTGCTTTCTAATTTGATCCAAGAGAGAGGTGAGAATGAATGAGGAAAGAAGGAGAGAAAGAAAGAATAGTGGGCTCCTACTCATTACATAGGTTAGCAATGTCACAGCTTGATGATTCTGAATAATTTTCAAGTATCCCTGTTATAAATGAATAAATAATGACTGCTGTCATTACAGAGCTGTTCTACCATGATTTTTTGGTTGAGTTTTTTAAGTATCACTTGCAGAAGTGGGTCTTGAAGAGTAGAGGGACAGAGGGGAGAAGAAAAATGAAGATACCATGTTTCCATGTGCGCGGAGTAATACAGATAAAGATTGTAGAGGAGAGTCTTCCTAAGAACCTGTCTGTGGACTACTTGCTTCAGTTTATCTGGCAGAAGAAAGATGGGAGTTGATAGTCCAAAATGCCAGAAGACAGAAACAGAGGACTGGGGGACAGAAGAAGGGCAAGAATGTTTAAAAAAAAAAAAGGCCCATTATGTGCTTTGCTACACTCAAAACCTGCATATATGAATGAAGTCCAGATAAAATGCCAAAAGGGCGAAGACTATATGGGAGCTAGAATTTGGTTAATCTCATGCCAGATTAACTCTGGAGACAGACAGAGGCACAGAGCAATATTTATACCTTCTTGCAAGTAGGTTGTAGTCATCAAGAATAGAATTGAATGAGGCATCCTAAGACTCCTCTGTTTCTGCAGGATAAGCTGCTTAAACTTGCATGTGCAAGTAATTGCTTTCATTCTTATATTGTCTGTTTCCTTTCCATGATATGCAGAGGAACATAAAGGAAGTGTGCTGTGTGTCAGATTTTAGGGTCTGGGGTTTTTTTTACTAGATAACACTATGTAGAGTCCATCCAAGTTTTGTTTATTTTATACACAGCTGCTAAAAATCTCTCCCCATTTGGTGATTACAAGGAGAAAGTATCAGTTAAAAGAAAGCTAGGATCAATAAGTGCTTTTTTTTGAGGTAAAATACTTTGTGAAACAATTTGCAGCAAAAACTGTGACTGCAGTTAGACAGATACCTGATTATTAATATTCCATTACAAACTAACTTCAGAAGAGGCCCCAGGAGGCACTGCTGCTGCTTCTACTAAAAAAAAAAAATAACCCTGCAAATGAGATAGCTTCTCATTTGAAGACCCAACCAATGCCTGCATTTTGTATCAGCATTTCCTAAAGGTTACATCACTGTGAGAAATCAGCAGAATGTCTCTCACACAGCTGGTTGCTCTCATTTTTGATCTGTTGTGCCCTGTCACCCTCCAGGAGTTCAGTGCACCGACCACTGCCTTCACCCTGGCTGCAGCTTCCTGTTCTGAAAGGTTAGTTAAAAATCGTAAGTCTTAGCAGAGATAACAGGAGGAGGGGAGAAAAGGAGAGTTAGCTTTCAGAGTGTCTGACAGCTCTCTTCTGGACTGGTTTTACCAGGTGAATGTGACTTTGAGCAAGGTCTAAATGGAAATGTCAGAGGGTGGGAAAGTTTCTGTTCTTGTACTTGGCAAGGAAAGTTGTAGGGCATTGCAGGAAGGCAATGCACCAAACTGGAGCTTAGTCTTTGTTCCTAAGGTGAACCAAAATCCCTTCAAGCTTACAGAACTCCAGCAGAGGTGTGTCGCCAAGGAGCTGGGGGTAGCCTGGCCTGTTCCAGCTAGAGTGTGCACCCTTGGAGCACTATATTTCCTGGTGTTTGCTTTTATTTTTTATGTTGAAGAACAATGAAATACACACTTCAGCTTGAGCATCTTCATGTTATCTACTGATGTTTTCTTTGCAGAATGCCCATACTTTGTCTGCTTTCTTCTGTGCCTCATCTTTTTGGCTGGACCAACCTGTAACCAGAAGTCAAAGTTCTAGCACTGATACATTAGAGGGTACATAAATCCAAACGGGCTGATGAACTCAGCAGAGCAGATGGAACATGCTCTGGGAGGTTATGGTCAGAAAAGCTTAGGAACCACTCACTTCAGTATGTATTCATGTATTGAAAGTTCACTGTTTAGGGGCATAGATCCCATCAGGAATATAGTATTATTAACATGCATTTCATGAATGAGCTATAATTAAATAATTAACCAGTTTACATGAAGGATATATATTTTCTAGTTGATGCAAAAATACCCTCTTCATTTTTCTTAACTTTCTTGTTCCACTGTCCAAAATTAGAGCTATAAAGTCGTGTTTCCTTCTCTTCTTTTCATCTTTCTCACCAGCATGGGAATTTGGCTACTAGGGTAGAATTAACTCCAGATTCAGAGTATTGGAGATGTAGTGGAGACGCAATCTAGAGTCTAGGTCATCTAAAAAAGACAACTACATTTGGTCACCCAAAGTAATCTCTAGGCACTTTTTACTATATGTCCTGTGTACAATGAGAGCTTAAACACCTTCCTCCCGTGTAGATTTTGCATTGCAGACAGCCACAGGTAGGTGCCTGACTGCAAAGATGAATGCCACTCATAAATTCCAAAAATTGTCTCTAGCTTTTCTTATAGAGAAGCTGCTGCAGGTACATAATCTACTTGGGTGAGGTGGAGAATATTTTCCCCAAGCTGCTTCTCCTTTCGCTTCTTAGTCACTGTCAAACAGCAAAAAGTGATCTTCTGATCTCATGACATGAACTGGAGAAAGGAGTTATGCCTATTTCAGCACCATGAAAAAATGTCTTCACGCTTTGTTTTTTGGTCAGGTTTTCTAGCAGAAGTAGGATCAAGTTTTATTTTTCTGTGTAAACATGAACCAAACCAAAACTGACTCACATTTCAAAGGAATGGCACATAACTCTTCAAGGCTTTTCTTCAGCTCCAATTGAATTTTTCTACCCAGCCTCAAGGCAGCATCTAGTATCATCATGTCTGTGTACCACTGGAAAGGTTTTGGTCATTAAACTTTCTCACTAACTGAAGTGGTGAACAGTATAAAAGCCCTGGAAAAAGGGAGAGAGATTAGTAAAACTTGAATTAAGTTGATGCATCAAAGTCTTGCCATTCCAGTAGAACGTCTCCTAATTGTGTCCCTGTACCAAACTGATGTGTTCATAACCTTCTAATGGCATAACAAGTATGCCTGCTGTGTGTGTTTATGGACTAGTTTGTTGTCTGTCTTCACGAGACAATTATCCCACAGATAATTTGGTGATGGGAGTCATATCTACACAGAGTATCTACACAGAGTTGTGTATCTACACAGAGTTGTCCAGAGTCAAGTTAATCTGTGTACTGAATTTCTCTTTGGAATGTCCTCTTGGTAATTGTATTCAGAAATGTGTTCTTTTTTTCTTGATCCTTGATATCTGTGGTTTGCTGTTCTTCCCTTGCTTCTTTGCATAAGCAATTGGCATTACTCTGTTTGGAGAGCCACTAGTATTTGCTTTACTCTATTAGAAGTGGGAGAAATAAATAGGGTCTTTATAATGTATTTTCAAGTATACCAGTTAAAAGTCAGTTCAGGATAAATGATCTGTACAACACTTAAAGGAGTGAGAATGAGAGAAAAATAATTTTTTGGCTCTCTCCCTCCCCACCATTTCTATAACCCATTAGTTAAATTAAATTCTGTCCTTGCTTAAAGTTATGCCTGTTGACAAGAGTTTTCTTTCTTAGATATCTTTCACGGGCCCTTTGAGAGGACGCCACAAACCTCACCCCAAAATGAATGGCTTTTTTCCAGGAGGAAGGGTCACCCCTAGGATGATGAGAGTAAAAACCTTCCTAGATTCCTATGGAAGGTATGGGAAATGTTAGTCGTGGTTGGAAAGGCAGAAGAGAGGTATGAGAGGCAGACTTCAATTTGGACAAGGGCAAAGCAATTTGGAAGATGTTTTTTGACATCAGTGTCTGAATCCCTACAAGTAGTCAGCCTAAAGGGGTGACTTCTAATGTAAGGTCTAGGCAGACAGAAAATACTTAACTGCTAACACAGATCCTTCTTCCCAGTGTCAATCTCTGTCAACATCCACGACAAGAAAGCATTACAACAGTTTGGAAAATGTTCCCATGAATGGACACTAGGCCACTCTCTGGCAGCTTGAGGGTTGGTTACATGCAACAACATCTGGCAGCCGATGGTGCTACCTGATCTCAGACATCATGAAAATGTCTGCAATTTATAAGCCTGATTTAAAAAAATAAGTAGGAAAATAAATGAGTATTTCAGCTGATGTCAGTGAGCCCTGCACCAGACTATCTCAAAGTTTAAGCTCCCACAAAAAAGAAGGAGTCTTTCTGAATTTTATTCCCTCATACAAAAATCCATAGACTCTGAAAGCAGAAAGAAATGGTGCAGTATTTGGCTGAATCACCTATCCACACTGGATGTGGCACCTTTCATAGAAATTGGACCACAGCATGTCTTGCAGAAAGAGACCATTTTAAAGACTCCAGAGACTAATGAGCTTGCTACTTGCCCTGGTAAGCAGCTCCAGCATTTAATTAACTTTACTGTTAGGATAATTTTTTTTTCAGTTTGATTTTGTCTTCCAGCTATTGTTACGCATTTGTCTGGAAGACTGAACAGTTTCTCCCTGCAGAACGTCTTTTGCGTGTGTGATAATCTAAAGACAGTGATCAAGTTGTCTATCAACCCTTTTGCTAATAAACTGAGTAGATAGAGTTTCCCAAGACTGACACTGCATGGGTTTTTTTCCATCTTCCAGGACATTTTTGTGCTTCCATTTTTGAACTCTTTTGAGTGTTTCCCATCCTTCTAGAAAGGAGTACACCAAAGCTAGACACAAGATTTTTATAGAAGTCTCATGAAGGCAAAAAAAAATCAGTTCTCGTTTCTAATTATCCAAAGGCTACATTGGTCACACCATCACAAATAAAACTGAGGTTGAGTCAGTTCTTGATGGCAACATCCACCTCCTCCGAGTTTTCCAAGACAGGCTTCCACACTATAGGTAGATCTTTTAATGTTCATAGGTGAATGTCCATTCCTAGATTTCCAAATGCAATATTTATTTCTAGATATGTCCATTCCACATAAAGCACATATCAGTGGATTGCACTTTAGTCCACCCTCTGATCCACATTATTTATTAACTTGCTAGTCTGTCACACAGAAATATAACTAGAAAACATTGTCTCACTTTACCTAAAATGGCAGCAATCAAATTAGGGTTTGAGTGGGGCTGCAACAGTTAACAAGTGTGTGCTTATGTGTGTATGAATGCAGAGTAAGTGGGATGAGTGCTTCAAGACATTAAGTTCTTTATACCAGTGAAATATTTGTGAGTCTGAATGGAGCAGAAAGCCACAAGCAGAAAAGTCTTGGAACTATTGGCCTATGTATCTCATTAAAATAATTTAATATTGTGAGACCAAGGACCATTCCCTAGAAGCCCCGGAAGTAATACTTATTGATGCCTTCCTATTAACAACCACACTTTAAGACCTGTCACTGAACCAATTTTTAATACACCAAATTTTTAATGCACCCGCTAATCCAATGTAACATACGTTTTTTAATCATGCAGTAGTCTGTCAAATGCCTTGGAGAAATCCATGTAAACTCTGTCAGCACAGTTGCCTTTATCAAACAGACCTGTAATCTTGTCAAAGAAAGCTATCAGTTTTGTTTGACAAGACCTGCTTTCCGTGATACCATACTGACTGGCATTAATTAGATTTTTAATCTCTAGATCTGTGTTGCTTTAATCGCAAATTAACTTTTCATGAAACAAGTGAATCTACCCTGCTATCCCAGGTCACTGAACAGTCTCCTCTAAATAGCCAGGTTTCATTACAACTTTCCATTCTTCTGAGGTTCCCCACATTTTAAGAAGTTTGTGTTAAGTACTTTCAGTTATTCTGGTATCTTCTTTAAGTCTTCTTTAAGACTTGTATGTGAGTTACTAATTATGAACATGTCACCAACAGGACACATAGCACAATTTCAAAGTAAAACAACTAGCTTCACTATTTTTAACTGGAAAAAAGACGATTAGTGCATTTCAACTGCATCATTGTAATTACTCCTGTGATAGAAGTGAAATGTCTGAAACTGTAACTCAGTTAGGCATAATTTTTACTAAATCCCTCTAGATGTGTGTGAGTCCTTCCTTTTACACCAGATACAATTCACTACAACACATCTCCCGTGACAGACCAAGAAGCAAAAGAAGCAGTTACTTAAGGTTAAAAACAGCAAGAGAAAACCTTCTGTGGTTTTCTGTGCAGCTCGCACTCATGAGGCCCCTTCTGCAATACCGAATTCATCTTAATTAAATACATCGGGAAAGATACTGACCAGTAGCAGAAAGTCAAGATAGGAGCAGCAGCGATGGAGAGGCAAAAGCTGTGAAGAAATGCCAAAAAATTTGGGCTGCTATCTGTAGAAAAGATGACAGGGGGAGAAGGTAGCAGCCTTCAGGAACATGAAACATCACTGTGCACCAGAAACAGGAGCATCTGTTCTCCTTAAATTAATGTGACAGTGAAGACTGAGGTTGAATATGCAGAAAACGTCTTAAAGGTAAGAGTAGCAATCATGGTCTGGAGATCATGGTATCTGTCACTGGATGTTTTTCTGCTTTGGACCATGAAGTGAGCAGAGGTCCCTTCCAGCCCTGATAGTCTGTGTCACAGCTGTCAGGAACATGATTCTTCTGCCCAGAACCTCTCATGAGACTGAAATGAGAGTGTAAGAAACTCTTTTTCTTTCAGCATCTCTCCTTCCAGTTATGAGGTTGTCCCCCTGTGCAGGTTTGTGGATTTTTTTCCTACATATCCTTAAAAACAGTCTGGCATTCTCGTAGTCACAACATGGAGTCATTTCCACTGTTATGAGCAATGCGTTAAGAAGTGAGGTAGATACCTCTGTCACTGTAACTTGCCTCTATTTGTCAGCCCACATTAAATGCTCACTTAGGAGTTATTTTATAATTTTTAAATGATCTTGGCATTTATTTTATTTACTAATAGCAAGAGTGTTATTGGTTTTGTGTGGGCTGTTTGAGGCAGCAGGCAGCAGAATAACAGAGCCTCTGCACAGCTGCTAATGCCTCTTCTTCACAGGGAGTGAGTGGGAAGAGTGAGGAAATGAGTGGAGATTTGGCTTCTTCCCTTTGGTGTGCCAGCTAGCACAGGTGAATCATCACAGCAGGGAAAATGTATAACTGTGTATCAGCAGCAGATGACTTCCCTCTGGAGCACAAGAGCAGTGCAATATACTTTTAGGCACTTCTCCATAAAAAGCATGTCTAGATGGTACAAAACATATCACACACAGATGCTCAAGTTAGACCTGAATGAGTTGTTTCAGGCACGAGATGCCAGATCATTTATCCTGAACTGACTTTTAACTGGTATACTTGAAAATACATTATGAAGACCCTATTTATTTCTCCCACTTCTAATAGAGTAAAGCAAATACTAGTGGCTCTCCAAACAGAGTAATGCCAATTGCTTATGCAAAGAAGCAAGGGAAGAACAGCAAAAAACTACTTGAACACATACTCAAATGAAACCTGTCTCAGTTTAGGACAAACTTCAAGCACTGTCTCATTTCTAAGTAAGTGACTGATCCTGCTGAACTCCTTGAGCCATGTGTTCCTGCTACAAGCAAAGCACTTACTTAAATTCTGTAAGGAGCTGGGCTCCAGAGCGGTGTTTGGCCATCTGCGAGGCCGCCTGCCTGCTTGCCCTATCTTTCCTCACACCTCACTCTCCAGTCATCCTTAATCTCCAATATATTAGAGGCATCCCCAATATGTTGGAGGCAGCTTCAAGAAGGCATGAGAAGGGATAAAAACTCAGAGATACAATGCCAGAGTCACCACGGTGATGGATCAACATATTATATCCACACAAAGGACTATAAAATTTAAAGGTCATTCAGCAAAAAATTAGGTATCAAGAGCTTTATGTGGTTATGAAGAAAACACCAGAGGAATTTAGTTCAATTAAAATCAGTCAGCCACTAGAGCCAGGAGCATCTTTACTCCCGTATTTCAAGTGATTTACTGAAAAAGTAATCTTGGTCAAAAAAGTATACTGCCATTCTGTAAGGCTCAACAAGGGCATGGATGCACCCATAAGAAATCCCTTTAGGCCATGAGTATCTTCCACCAGTGGTTTCTACCCAGATCTGGGGAAATTTTTTCTTCTTGTTGTAAAGGCTCTGTTGTAGTTTTGTCGTCTTGGTTGTTGCAAAAAGGCTATGATGATGCTTAAATAGTTAGCCCATTAGCTCCAAATGCTTTCTTTTCATACTTCTCCTCAAGCATGTAGGGACAGTTCTTGGGCACTAAACCACGTAGTTTGAAGGAACAGCACACAGACCACTAACTAAACATTGTGCTGTACTATGCAAGGGATAAGAGTGACCACACCATTTCTTCAGTATTTCCTGATATATTCCTATGCAACTTTAACAGTATGTTAGGGAGCTGTAGTAAAGAAACAAACAGCCAGATGTGCCCTGCTTTAGGAACCCATCAGCACGTACCCAATTTGAGTGAGCCATCCTGTTGAATTTTATATAAGTACCTTGCTGAGTTGAGACAATATTGGCATCATTAAAATGGCTTGAGATTTTTCTTCTGTAAGTCTGATGGGATTCTTTCAGTTTCATCTAGAAATCAAAAATCTTACAGCTAGTTTAACTGTTAATGAAGAACTTAAGGCCTAGTATTATGGAAATTGCCAAAGAAAAAAGACATTATGGTACTTTTTTCACTGTATGAAAAACGTGCCATTTTTTTCAGTACCAGAAAAATGTAGCATTTTTCCTTCCTGGACTTGACAGTTCTTTCAAAGCTCCTTTAAATTCATAAAGCCATAACCAAAGCATTTTTATTTATGTGTGTAATTCAACTAATTTTTAAAGAAAATACCTAGTTAGATGCATGTAAACATACTGGTTAAGCTGTGTATCTTTATTTTTTCCACTTCAGTGATTGAGACTGTGTAGAATAGACTGTAAAAACTGCACCGAAGAGCATATTTGCTTTTTATTGCCGGTCAAATTATTGCTGTGACACCCATAGTTGGTAGTGAAACATTGTGATCCACTATTAGCAACAAAACACAGAGTGTGAGTTGCTCATTGATTTTAGGTAATGTACCATAAAACATTGCATGAAAACACTAATTTTCTCAATATATATTAGTAGACAGACACAGTGTTTACCAACGAGAAGTTGAAGATGGTTTTAAGCATAGTTTATTCAACTGAAGGCTCTCCTAGGCTCTACTTAATCACTTTATATTTGGGGTTGCATTAGAGATGAATGGCCTGTGTGCTGAAGGAGCATAAGCTGCAATATGACTTATATGTCTGTCAGTCCTGGGTAGATGTCACACCTGACAAATGCCAACATTGTTATAGTGAGCTTCATATGCACCATATCTTTGACACTGAGCTATGAGTTAAGGCATCAGTGGTGTTACACCCACCATAAGTTTTGTCATTTTTATCTTTACTGTATTGCTTTGATTACTCTTCCTTTGTATTTGATGTACATGCAACACACAGGAAATTTGTAGGTCATTACTTCAGTCCTGCTGGTACCTCTCTTAGCAGTCTAAACACTGCACCTGACACTCGCTCCTTCCTCACAGACCTGCCCTGGCTTCAGGTATCTTACTGAAGATGATCCTGAGACTATTGTTACAGTGTGGCTTTAGGAGCTGTATAGATAAGAGCTGGTTTTATTTAATTTATCTGAACTGTATAAAGAGAATCATAAAACTCAGTATTGTCAGCCTTTAATAATGCTACCATTGAAACCTTTCATTATCTTAATATCAGTGTATTCCAGGAGAGGTTCTTTGTCTCTGTCGTTTTTCTTAAGATGCCTGTTTCTCTGTGTTACGTAGCGATTGTTGGCTAAGACTTGCAGAAGGGAAAGCACTATTTCTTGGAGAGCAAAACAGTTGATCTAAGTACATCATAATAAACTTTATTAAGTGATAAACGTTATGGCTCATACATTTGTTTGTTATCTTTTATCAGATTTTCCCTGTAAGGTTTATTTCCTACATAGCTTCTTACACTGCCTTTGTGGCTCCAGGCGCTGAGCTCCACTTGAGTGGTGAGACCAACCTCTGTTGCACATGCTTCATTCTCTGTCCTGTCACCCTCTGGGGGAAGAATTGTGTGTGTGGTGGATTTGGCTTTGCAAACAGACCAGGAAGGGACCACCAAACCCTACACACTACAGGAAGACACTTACTCAACAGGATGTAAAGCAGTGCCTCATCACTAAAAGCAAGTCTCTTCCAGCTAGGTTCTCACTGCCAGTGCCTAAGCATCAATGCTATTTCTCTTTACTGACTTAGAGGAAGCCAGGGGCAAGAAGCCCCTGAGAGCAGACAGTGTGAATCTTTCACTGCTCTCTTGTATTCAAATGTGATAACAGTCATGATGACAAAGTACATCAAGAGAGCTAAGTATCAGTAGTACAGAAATATAAACTGTAGCATAAATGATCAGAAGCCACAAAAGCTATGCCTTGCCCCTGGAAAAGAAAGGTAATGATCTCAGGATGGTCGATATCCTATGGTCTATATTGTCAGTTATCCAGACATCCCAGGAAGTGGATCATACCTCAGGAGAAAATAAAAGATATTGATAAACCTTGTCAGTCCTGTTAGGAGAAAATGTTCCTTCTGGACTACATATGTGGTGACCATTAATGTAAGCTTGTGAACAAAACATGACAGATGACCACAGAGAGGTTTTTCTGTATCATTATGGCTAAATCTATACCAGCTCATGCAGTGAGCATCCTCCAGTTCTTCATACACACCTCATCCTGGAGAAAGACTTGGGAGGATACTGTTCCCTGTATCCTGATTTCTCCATGGAGGAAATCTTGACCTGTAACACAGATGAGAATAGACCATGCCCTACAGAGGTGTTAGTCTGGATAAGTAAGTGGGAGACTTGCACCTCCGAAGATGTCATGGCATACATCAAAACCTAAGTCCAGGCTTAGACTAAGACCAACAGTTCCACCTGCAGCACCACTACCCAGAGTTTGCGCCTAGGTGAGGCCTATCTCTGGAGCTTCAAAGAAGAACAATCCGTCTACTTCCCTACCACCACTGCTCAAAAGTAGTTCATCCTGGGAGAAGAACTCCTCCATGGCTTCTGTTCACAGCCAGCCAGAAGTGTAAAGACAGATGTTCATTTATCAGCAAATGAATGTCAACCAAACCTCTTTTCGGTTTCCTCCAAAAAATCAAGCACCTCAGGTGTTATAACACTCGAAGCCTCTTTATTTTTTGTGTATTTTGTAGTCACTGGTTCTCATCAGAAAAGATAGCAACCTGATATAACAACATTATTCCTTTAATCTAAGTCAGATTAAATAAGCAATATTTTTAATAATTTTTGCATATAGACAAATAATTTGGCACTGTAAATCACATTTATTTATTCATTTCTCAAAAGTTTTTTGCTACCTCTGTCTTCATTATTTGAATTTCATATTAAAGATATGGGAATGAGCCAGACCTTTTATCTTACCCTAATAAACATCTTGTAATGTAAAAATGAGCACAGATCAACAAATGCATATGGCTGGTATCCCCTTCATGTGCTCTAACACCTGGCAAAATTATTCATTAATTCGACAGCCACATTTAAAAGCAACAGTTCAAAGGCCTATGAATGGTAGAATAACGTGTTCAAAACTGAAGTGCACTTCAGCAGCAGCAGTGTCAGAGTTTAGAGAAAGAACCATTTCCTGTGAGATGGAGAGCTTGGGAGAGTGAAATAGTGGTTATGAGGATCTCTACTTTGTAAACTTATTTCTTCAGCCTCTGGCAAGGCCAGCAGAGATTAGCTGACGTGCATTTAAGAAGAGAGAGGCATACAGTGTGGAGAGTTTTCCACACTAAAGTTTCTACTTGAAGAAAACTTTCTTGGGTTATGTGTCTTTTTTCCCCCATGAGTTAGTGACCAGAGGAGAGTTAAATCATAAAGTAAATACAAAAACACAGAAAGGAAATTAAAGGACAGGACTTTGGTGCAATACTTTGATATATGTTAGAAGATGGGTAATACGTCGTATAGCTCCTATCAGCTGAAAACTGTGACATATGCCAGTCACATAGAGCTATTTACAGAGTTCTTGTGTTTGTTTGTATGAGATGAAATGCACCATGTGCAAGAAGCTGTCCAAAATTGGACTTGCTGGGCCTCAACTGACTCCATCCTTGAGACGCATCTTTGCCAAAGAGTGATTCCCACATCCTCTGGCAAGGTACATATTGCTTTGAAGAGTAGGTACAGTTCTACACTGAAGCCAGTAAGTCCCAAGGTTTGATACTACTTGGATGCTTCCACACAGGGAATTTGTTTGAGCTCCAGGGCATAGCAAGACAAAGACTTGGACTTATGCCATCCTTAGGACAGTCCCAAACATCCATGACTATCTGCAGCATGGAAGGAGCACACTTGAGCATGACTGTCCTCACTTGTTCTGCTGTATGCCTAAGGCTGCCTTCTAGGCACAAGAGACATCAAATCTATGACAGACTAGCCAGTGCAGAGCCCTGTTTATAAATTCATGATGCTGCATACAACGAGGCGTTATTGGAT
Organism: Nyctibius grandis; assembly: GCF_013368605.1. Classification (NCBI taxonomy): domain Eukaryota; kingdom Metazoa; phylum Chordata; class Aves; order Nyctibiiformes; family Nyctibiidae; genus Nyctibius; species Nyctibius grandis. The sequence goes on along the minus strand of NC_090659.1, from coordinate 58,079,474 downwards.
ATGTAATCTACTGAGCTGCAGACATTCCAAGTCTTACAATGTAGCTGCGCATTGTAAGATGTGGTGCATGTGATGTGTGGAGCAGGCCATGCACCCACATCTATCAAAAAGTTTAGAGAGACCCTCTAAGCTTGCCTAGATCCAAAGGTTTTGCTTTTGCCGTGGCCAAATGTGTTCATTTCATGGAGCCTGTTTCTGTGCAGGAGCGCTACGGACTTGAGCTTCAGGAGCTCACATCTATTTCATAACAATTTATTTCTCTTCTGCAAAACTATGCCATCATAAGGGGTCTCATGCAACATATACTGAAGTCTGCTGGCATCTTTCAGTGAGCATAAAATCTCCCACTGATTGCAATGGACACTGGATCAAGCCTCAGGTGAGGTTGTCTTTCCAGGGTTCAGAAATTATTCTTTCTTTATCTCACAATTTTCTTTCCTTTGGTGATGGTATATTTTTCATATGATAAATCACTGGAACATGGACTCTCATTTACATCTTAAGACACTATCTCCAGAGAATGGAAGCAATTACTCCATAGCACCTTTCACCTTCTTCAGTCTATGAAATTTTAAATGCCTCCATCCATTAAGTGATTTTAAATAGATCTCCTCCCTTAACTCCCCAATCTTTCCTCTCAAGGTTATTCAATTACATGTGTTGTATTGGGTAGTGTCCCATTAAAGGGTTTCATGTTTTTGATCCAGTAATACATGTAAGCCTTAGGTGAAGGAGAGGCAGCTGTTAGTCTCCTGCTTTTATTTTGAGACCTATTTTTGGTGCACTAGAGTGTACAGCCAGCGAACTCGGGTCTTTACAAAATCTATTTTTTTTTGCTTATGATTTGTACTTTTCATTTTATGCAGAAAAGGAAGATGCAAAGGGTGGAGTTGGTTTTGTATAAATACCTTCTCCATACTTAAAAAAGATGAATTAATTCAAGGATAAATTTCCAGACAGATATCTTTTCAATTAAATGTTTACGTTTCTTAATAGCATTAAATAAGAGAACTGCATCAAATGTGAACTCCTGCAAATCCCCACTGATGACACGAAGAACAGCTACTTAAGGACCATGAAAATCTGAAGTCACACTTCTACACATACTACTTTGACAACATGATCCCTCATTTCAGTTTCCTACTGTACAGCAGGTAAAAACTTCTAGGTCTAGAAACATTGTATGCCTTCCTAAACACTCTCCCTGCTTTTTACCTGAGTCAGAGCGAGATCAGCTCACTGTGTTAAGATAATGCTAAGATTGTGTTAAGATTAAGATAATATGCCGGAATCAAAATAGACACCTTAACAACCACATTTACAGACAAGTGAAAGGGAAATCATATTCAGATATACATAAAGGGAAATTTCTGGCATCACTGTTTTCCCATTAATTTTCCAAATGTTGTCAGTGGATGACAGTAGACAGAAGCGGTTAACATCAAGTCTTCTCATTGCCTCAAAATGGAACTTCAGATGTGGCATTTGGAACTGTGACTTGTTCCAGATGTCTATCATGTTGTTATATGTTGGGTCTCTGTAGGAAAAAGGTAATAAGAAATCTAGTGTGGTAGCAGGGGTGACAGATTGCAAGGGCTCACCTTATGACAGGTGCTGCTCTGGGAATACAACCACTGTTTTAGGCTGAGAAGCACCATGTCACCCACAAGTCTCATTAACATTGATGTGACGAAAGAAGACAAGCACTACCCTAGAAGATTACCAGTGGATAGAGTCTCCAAGCTTATACCTGTTTTGGTTTGGATCACAAGGACTTTGCAACACTGTATTGTGTTACAGGTGGTTAAATTGAACCGCTCTCCTCTCACTCATGATTATTACCTAATGATGGAATCTAAGTGAGCACATGCATCTTTAACCTCAGTGGACTTTTGACTAGGTCACGTCACTGACTTCCAGTTAATTTAATCTGATTAAATGAGAGCTGCATTTGGACCATGGTGTATCTAGGTAACATGCATTCAGCTATTCAGTCCTCATTAGCTTTAGGGTTTATGACTACAAATATCAAAAGTGACTATAGCTTTGGTCAGAGGTGAACTAGATGCTTAGATACTTTTGGGTTTTGGCTCGCATTCAGTGAACAAACAAATAGCTTTTTAACAGCGGATTTCCTCCCTATCAACTGTTTGTAAGGCCTTTTTGCCTGTGGTTGACAGCAGAGACAGCAGATGGGAACACACACCCTCACTCCAAATATTTCAGGCAACAGTTTGGCATCCTAGTGCAAGCTTGCCTCCTTTAGAAGGAGGATCTAAATCATCATATGGTGAACCAAGGATTTGGAAGTCGGGCGCCACCCCAAACAGAAGGTTGGGAAAACTACCATCTCAATTACCTGCAGCTCCAGTTTGTCTGTGGTAGCCCATGTCCCACTGCAAGGATGTTTTTAAAATGCCCCTTATATGAATAAGTCCCATGCCCTTTTGGACAGTGGATGCTTTAATTATTATAGAAAATGGGTTCCTAATATTGCCAGTTTACATTATCTGATGTTCTGTTCCTTATAATGCCTTTTTGAGTGTCAAGCTCTGGCAATCTTCATAGAACCTCAGCTGACGTGTAAGTAATGTAAGTTATTTAAAGCACATCAAAGATCCATTGAACCAATGAGAAGTATGTCTCACACAAACTAAGCTTAAGTTTCCCAGTAGCCAGTCATCATCCACAGCGGTGTCTACCTATCATAATCACAGGGTCACTATCTATGTGCCTGTTTCTCAAGCCTTAATGGTAGCATATTCTTATGGTGGTTTCTCTTTTTTTTTTCTTTTGGCCCTTTCTTGCAGCTGCTGGTTAGTAGCATTTTCCTCTCATTTTGTTCCATGCAACCTCTTTGCACTGAATCCCAGATGCATGTGAAATGGCCACAAAAGAACTATCTGGGTTAAATGAGTACTAAACAGGTTTAAAATTAGTGCTTATTGTTTGGAAGCAGATGCAAGCTTCAAACAAATGCAAAACATCAATGCAAATGCAAAAAGGAGGGCAATTTGAAAATCAGATCCTAAGTACTTGATTCTATAGGTTGTTTTTTCTAGTAGTAATACCCAGAACAGTTCTGTTAATGTAATAGAAGCACACTAAATAACTACTCTACCAGCATTTGTGTTTGCAGAGTTCATGAATCAGCAAAATAACTCAGGTTCCCTGCTATTCTCATTTTAATGAACTGTTATCTCTACAAAGCTACTCTTTTGGAAGCTAGTAAACACTGCTACACATCTACATTGCGTTCTACAGAAATTATTATTATAAAGTTATTTTTGCTGTTTGTTTTTCTTTACCTTTTGCGCTATTTTTCTTGAAGGCTAGTTGTACCAGAATCATGGTCCTGAAGATCTACAGTGCTAAAGTCGAATGACTTTTATCCATCCATGCTAAACGCAAACTGCTGGCAGCATATGAGGGAAATGTCTATGTTGAATTTCTTCAAATATGCCATTGGCAAAATGCTTATCTTTTTCTGAGTTTTCTTTCCTTATCCTGCTGTGCAACTCGAAGCAAAACCAAGCAGTATACTCGTGCCATCATTTCAGGTAGTGTCATGGAGGGGGTTTGCTTTAGGCATAAGCAAAGCAGCAAGTTCCTAGTGTGGCACATGAATAACAGTGACTAAATCATGGTCTAAATTGAGAGAGGGAAATCTCCCAAGTTTCATAACTGTAGTCTCACTCCTTTGCCCAGACTATGGAGACTCAGAGGCAGTGGCAGAGTACTGCTCTTGTGAGCTATTCTTGGAGTACATATATCAAGATGGTGTCCGGCTTAAGCTCCCTGGCTTAAGTAGCAGACCACCGAGGCTGTACTGCTGTGCCCTCTTTTGTGCTTGCCTCCACCTGTGTCGTGCTGCTGCTGCTGAGGGACCTGGCTGCACCGCTGGTAGATGTTTCAAGAGCAGGGAAGAAGACAAGGGAAGCTGGACAGTGGAATTCAGCCACGGCACCTCCCTTCCATTTGCCTGGGAGCACCTCATAGTGCCTGAGGAGCAGACACACTCTCCCAAGGCTGGCGGGGAGGCTGTTTACAGCCAGGCACAGAACGAGACTGGCTGCCCAGGCGGTGGAACAATGGCTGTTTGCATCAGGGGCAGAAATACTCAGCCTCAGTTTCCCAAATTTGGAATGATGATGCCCTGAAATTAATTTTTTTTGCAGCCCTCAGATGCATTTAGTTTGGTTTTGGCCTTGTGAAGCCTTGAACTAGCTCTAAGTTTGTCAATGATGAGCTCTGAAAGCATTATGGTGCACAGGAGGCAAAGACCATCCAGAGTGCCATCACTAAAAATTCAAATTTCCTTCAAATAAACTCCCTCAAGGTGCCTTCATTGCCAGTATGCTCCATCCGTCACTCAGTGGATTCTCCTCTGGACCCTATGTGTCATATGGTTTCTTTATAGGAAGCAGTTACAAAAAGTACTCTGCATAAAGAGATAAACAGCTTTCAGGTAACATTAGACTGACAGCTTGCATTGCTCACTAGAACACCTCAACAAAAAAGTTATGTCCTGCAGGACTGCATGATCATCCATCCTGAAAGATTTTTATTAAGACCTGCTCTTAAAAATGACTTGCAATTGCCACTTGGATGAAGCATAGTGCTGAGAGGGAAATTAACTTTCCTTATTTGTCTATAAAGTGTTCCAAAAATCTGTTAGCATATGCCAATTAAAATAGCAGTGATTTTGATGTAGATACCCAACCACTGAAATTAGAACAGGGACAACATCTAGTTTCAGAAATAGTTCTGAACATATGTTAGGTGTAATGGCTTTTAGGAAATATTTTGATTTAATGACAAAATTTGGGGAGAAAAACAGTAGAAAACCACTGGAAAGAAATGGTCATTATTCCCCAAAGTATTGTTGCCAGCAGCCTCTTGTGGCTTACAGTTAACAGCAGATGCTCACTGGGATTCTTTTTCACTGCAAGCCACATCTGCTCCTCCGTATTATCCATGTCACCACTCTCTTTAGTAACTCTAGTTTTACCTCTGTTGCTGGCTTATTTGCCTCCTTCAAATTGGATAGACACTATTATAATTTGTACCACTATAACCAGTTTATAAATATTACATTTTTGTATGCATACTCTTTTTCTGTATTGGTAAATATCAAAGGTGTGAATAAATAAGTGGAAGTAAAGGGAAGCAGACCATACTTTTATTAAAAACATGTGTCTAGTATTTTAATAAAATAAATATATTTTCCGGGATGGCTTATGCTCACTTTGAAAGCACAGAGGCTACAAAGACCCACATGTCATAAGAGCAATGCAGAGTGAACAGCTCTATCTTGATCATTGGAACTGCAAAGAGAATAAGGATTTGTAGTTAGCACTGACAGCAGCATCCTGGTCTCAGGAATGAGGAAATGTCCCTTCCCCAGCCTTAGCAGAGCTCTCTCAACCTGTTCCTAGAAACCACCTCAGTTTTCCAGTACCTCCCCGGTATTTTTTGAAAGAGACACCAAAAATGCTTTAGCACACCTCCCTCTTTAATCGCCTAAACTGTGAACCCTGAAGCATACATGTACATGCTGGGAGGCTACAGCTATGATTCCTCCTTACTTGTTACTGCCTCCATCCCCAGTCTATCCTTCAGTCACTGGGCAGGCCAAAGGCAATCAGGCACATACATATTTCTCCAGACATGGAGGCACTGTCGTGATGCAGGTGAGGTGAAGGCAGATGCTGATCTTAAGCTTCTACCAAGGATTATAGGACAGTCCTGCAGACACCCAGATCATAACAGTGAGGAGCAGTGCCACTATGCCATTACTGAGAAGAGGTACAGACCTAGGACATCAATAATTAGCAGGTCTCTCATTTTCATTGCAATCCATGTAGTTGCACTGGAAGCATTTTTACTACCCAACTGTTGACTATTGGTCATAAATACTCATGTTGGCTTATAAAATAGCGCTAATAATTTTATATAAAATAAATTTTTTTCCAGATTTTATTCTTCCTACACATACATAAAAATTTTGGTCACAAGGAATGTATCCATGGTCCATTTATATTATATTTATATATCCATTTATATCCATTTATAAATCATTCCTGTTAAAGAGAGAGTAGGCCGTAATACTTTACAACTTGGTTCAAAAGATAGTAGTGGGAGCCATTTTTCAAATCAGTGATTCCTGAGAAGTCACTAGAACACACTGTTTATACATGTGAACAATAAAGAGGGAAGAACCACTTTGAGCCATGACTTCCAAAGCATACTTACTGACAACAGCTTTGTAGCCTGTGTAACTTCCGCTTTTTCCAAATCCAAGGTCCACAGAGAGGTTCCTCCACATTCTGACCACCTGCAGTGTAGAGTAATGAACATCTAGAAATATTGCCGTGTTTCTCTTTTTATAAAGCACACTACAAACCCTCCCCTCTCAAGATCCTTTAATATATCTCAGAGAAATATTCCACAAAATACCTCTTCAGCCTATACAGATGCGTCTCTACAAATACTATAGCTGTATCATGTGTATTGTATATACACAGAGCGAGAAAGAGAGAGATACTTGCTACAGCTTATTTCTGTGTAGGATGAAAAACACAAACACAAAGAAACAGAATTAGAAAAAAATACAGAACACGGAATAGTTACTGTTTAAAAATACAGTGAGATTATTTTAAAAGGAAGCTTGCAAAGGACAAAGAAGTCCTGGCAGGGACAAAATCTACACCCATACCTAGAGAAAACAGGGGGGAAAAAACTTTTTAATGATTAAGACCTTAATTCAGTGTATTGCAGGCATACAAATATATTTCCCATTATCACCAAAAGTTTACAATTGTCAGATTTCTGTACATTGAGATGAATGTGTTTCATAAAGTAGCATTAACCAACATAACTATAAAGGAAAGAAGTGCAAGAGAAACAAATTAAAACAGTACCCATTCAGGCATTATCATTAATACATACGTAAAAAATGGAGAAGGAGAACTGACTCTACTTGGATAACTGGAGAAGGTCACAGACCTAATTTTCTTCCTCCATTTTTAGCATTATGAAATAGAAAAAATGAAGTATGAAATTAAAAAGAAAAAGCCCCCTCAAGCCTTCCAAATCCCCTGCAGTTCTTCACTGGTGAGTGATTTTGACATAGTGCTACAATCATAGAAAAGTGTCAACACCATTATAGTGTCCTATTGAGGAGCCTTATGTGCATTTTAATGAAAGGAATAATGAATGGCTAAATGCACCTTCCCTGCTTTATTGTTTTGTAACAGTAAAAAGGATGTGCTCAAAAGTAGCTTTTAAGGTTCCATTTGTATCTGGTCCTTGTCTGTATTTTGTTGCTACCTACCCCTGGAGATGGTCTCTAAGGCAGGCCCGTGTTTGGACCTGAAAGCTTTTGATGCAGCTGGGCTTAAGCAGCATCGAGACACCACCATCAGTCAAGGCCTCTGGCATGTTGCCATGTGGTGTGGACCCATGCCTTGGGACTCTCCATAAGCCATAAGCTTGTAAGAGCCATGTGCCCTTAGGGCTACACAGTAGCCTACGTGTCTGTAACAGAATACACTTTTATAGGAAATCTGGCTTAGATCTTAAGTCTTCAGAGAGTTAAGAGACATCGAAACAAAGAACATATAGGCTTTTGAGAAATACTTTCTTATATACATACACACACAGAGACCTCTTAGAAGTCTTCTAGTTCCCAGTGCTGGAGAAAGGCACGGCAGGAACAGAGATTGCAACTGACATTTTCTTATGTAAAATAATATGAGCTAGATATCTGTGCTTCTTCTTGTAAGGAACCAAATCATCAGATAACAAGATTTAGAGGGTGAGGTAAGGGGAATAGATACGTGAGGCAATGAAAGAAATTTTGACAGAAGGTAAGGAAAATAATTTTCACGAAGGCAGTGGGTAGGTAGAGGTGCCCACAGAGGTTGCAGAACCTCCACCCTTGGAGATACTCAATATACTGCTGGACAAGCCCATGAGCAATCAGACCTAACTACTAAGTTGGCCCTGCTTTGAACTCAGGACTGACCAGATGGCCTCCAGAAGTCATTGTCAACCTGAATTTTTGTTATGATTCTCTGACATGCTACAGGAAGGGATTTTAGGTTCTTTTTTCACATATGTGAAATAAATCCCTCCCCCATGACATAAAATAAAACAGCAGTACTGTATTTGTTTATATTTCTGATGTAACCAAAACACCCAAGAGGCTCATATATTCATCACACAAGCAGTATTTCCCTCAGAAATGTTGCAGTCTGTAGTAGAGACAAAGGCAGGTGAGAAGTATGGGAAGAGAACTAGGTCATAGTATAATATTCAAGCAGGGAAGATCACTCCAGATACTGAGATTACAGTATAACAGCACGGTTGTTATTTGCATTGCTCATCCACGTGGAGAGAATGGGACCCAAAACATAGCCTCAAGCTTCGCCAGGGGAGGTTCAGGTTAGACATTAGGAAGCATTTCTTCTCAGAAAGGGTCATCAGACATTGGAACGGGCTGCCCAGGGAGGTGGTAGAGTCACCATCTCTGGATGTGTTTAAGAAAAGACTGGATATGGCACTTAGTGCCATGATCTAGTTGACATGGTAGAGTCAGGGCAATGGTTGGACTCGATGATCCCAGAGGTCTCTTCCAACTTGATTGATTCTGTGATTCTGTGAAAACTCAATAACAGTACATTTATTACCTCTCACCAGGTCTTAAAAAGTAAATACAGCTAAATTGGCTGGAATTATCTGGTTTAGGACCCGGATATACCATGAAATACTTGGGAAAAGTGAAGAAACATTACAGAGGCAAAGGCATACATTGTGAGTGCTGCATGGCTTAGTATGATCAATGATTTAGCATTGGGCTCAGTGGCACAGGACAGTGAGAATGAAACCAGGATTTGGCATACTTCTTCAGTATAATACTATAACCATTTAAGTGAATAATCATATATTGAATTTCTTAATTTAGTTCACTCTGTTTTCAGTCATGTATCATTTAATGTGTGAATTTTGTTTCTGAAGGTACTAATTTAATTGAAAGCCTTGAGAGAGGACTTTGCTTGTCCATGTTGCAAGCACAAGTTTATAGGGTATAGGCTGGATTCAAAATATTGATGCTCAAAACTGTTGCACATCACAGAAGCATTAAAAATATGTACACACATCAGAGAAGTCCCAAAGGTACCTTCATGTCTGTGACTACTCATATGTCTGTGCAGCCAAGCCATGAGTAGCATGTAGCAGCTAGGCATCATGATTCTGTTTAAGCCCTCGTGGGCTTTGCAAAATAGATACCTGTCTCACCCACAAGGCCTAAATCCAAATGAATTTAAAAAAAAAACAAACTCCACTAATCTGGCAGTGGCACAAAACAGATGAATAGCACCTTTCTCCTCTCCTATCTGAACACTTATCTGGACAGAAAGTTAGTTTGCACTCTTTCTTGTATCTGAAGAGACGAGAGTACATATGTTTCACCTCCTAGAAAAGTGACTGCTCTTCAAAAAGCAGGGTATTCTGGGAACTGGAGTACCCCTCCATCTCTCCTTTCCTACTAAACATTTCAATAATTTGGAAATTACTGAGATTTTTTGAGAGAAAGCCAGATAAAAACTCACTAGTTTAGTAATTTGGGCATTGATCCCGAAAGAGGGGTGTGGAATCCATCTAATTCCTTAGTGTGCTGAAGTTTTATGTGTGAAGTGGAAAGGTCTCATCATAAGAGGATGGGACATGACAACCCTGAACTCAGTGACTGGATCCTGCTTTAATTGGAAGGGGTTCAAGCTCCAGCAGGCAGAGAAGAGAATGGAGTGATCTCCTCTCTTATTCGCCCAGACTGTTGGATAATCAGTTGGTCATTGACATTGAGTTGATTATTATTTGTAGGGGGGGAGGGGAAAGAAGAAGGATAGGAAAAGATGAAGTTGCTGCAGACACTTGATTACATGGGCAGATTCACAGCAGAGAATTAGGGAGCACTTCTTTGCAGCCCAACACGGAGCCTTCTTGAGAATTGCAGGCTTCTTAAGCAGCTCTTTCTCCTCAGCTTTTTTTTCATTTTCTAGCTTAGGAGGCTTCTTGGTCAATTCGTCTGCTTCCACAAAAAGGTATGGCCATGCCAGTCTCTGGCTAAAAAAAGTGCACAGCTCAGTATCCTTTCAAGAAGGACACCAAACAAAAGGATATATGCTGAGGGAACAAAAGAATATTTATTGCCAAGAGCAGAGTCATGGATGGTTCTCAATTCTTCCACAGAACACAGTTTTTCTTGAAAACTTCTGAGCAGATGAGGCCCTGCTGCAGGTCTGTGTAAGACTCTTGCACTCTCCCCTTATTGCTGCAGTAGCCTGGCTACCTTGATGAACAGTACTGGGCTGAAGGCACCTGGTGGCCTCAGCAATCAGCACCAACACACCCTTGCCTTTTCACAGATTTTAACATACAGCTGAAGGGAAGAACTCAAATGCTCTCTGAATAGAAATATTTTCCTCAAGCAGTACTTCTTCTTTGTTATGACAGTGAAAAGACACACCAAAAGAATAATTCTGAGAATATTCAATACATGCAGTTAAATTGAGAAGTCTAGCCCGTGTATATCTCTGAATATTGGCAGACAGTGCAAGAGAATTTGTTTTTAAATATTCTGATATCACAGAATCATTAAGAAAACATGAAAAGAGGCAGGGTTTGGCGTGAAAGATGTTTCCATAACTAATAATGCTAAGGCCTTTATCCAAATGTCTTTGCCTTAAACATCTTAATAGAAATGATACTATTCTCCACCTAAAGTTTGTGTAGTCATGCAGTCAAGCCAGTCTTGAAATCAAGATGTGTTTCAGATAATCCAAGCCATGTTAATGACTCTAAGATCTCTGAATCACTAGATATTCTGTATTTGACTTCTTTATTCATAGCAAACAGAAGAACATTGGAATGCTTTCAAAGACCTAAACAACCCATTTTCTCTACTTCAGTCACTACTCACAGGCTCTTCACTTAAATATAGGAAACTAATGAAAACTGCAAAGCAGGAGGGATTGCTATTTAAATAACCATACACTAGTGTTTGTACATACTGTTCCTGCCACTGCAGTTTTGGACAGGATTGGACTATCTACTTTGGACAGAACACTAACTCATGCTGACCTAGAGCTAAACACACTGAAACTTTACTTAGATTGAAAACTGAGAATACAATATTTTTAAAAAACAAATCTACACTTAGTCACATTTAATTCTGACCTAATTTCATGCTGTATCGTAAGAGTGAACAGACATGTAGAATGAGCACGGTAACCACTTAAGCATATTACAATTGATTAACAGAAATCACAGGTAACTAAAAAAAAAGGAACTAAAAAGGAAAGTTTTTTAAAAAAAACAAAACACGTTTAGATGGCAGGCTTCAAGATTGTCATTGTATTCAGTGACACATCGTTTGGAGAATGGAATTCAAACCCAGTTGAAGCCAGTAGCACAATTTATGAGAGGTAAAAGATAGGATAGGAGTTAGGAAAGCTGAGAGGGAATTTGAGGAGCAGATATAGAAAGACATAAAATAACACGTTATATAAATACCTATGGAGCATGATGGTTTTGAGAGAATCAATGGTTCTACTGGGCTCTCAGGGAATGAAAGGAGCAATAAATGGGGATGAGGACACCACATCTGTTAAATGCTCTTTTTGCTTCAAGCTTGTCAGAGAAAATATCTGTTCTCCTCATGATACAAAGAAGAGGCACTGTCAGAAATTAAAGCTTTTGAGATTTTCTTTAAGAGCTTTTAGAACAAAATACTTTAATTAGTCTTGAGCCATCGAAGACTTGATTCACGAGTGTATTAGTGGTGTTTAGTTACTGCGTCATCACTACTCTCAGGAAAAAGTAGTCCAAACTTTAGACCTTTACAGCTTTGATCCGAGCGGTGTGCTGAGGACTCTGGATATTGTGCAAGGAAACTCCCTGGTCCTGAGTATGCTGAGGTCCTCAGTACTTGGCTGTGCTTTCTATGAGAAAGTTGTTCCTTGATCACCTCTCACAGACCCTTTGCTTCATCTTCAAAATGCAACACCTGCCATGGGCCACTCCAAGACAAACTTTCAGGCAGCATGGGCCACCAGGGTTGTGGTTAAACTATTAAGGAAATGTCTCTGTTCTTCTGATATATCAAGGCGAAGCTCTATTTCTGTACTGTCTGATTGACTGACACTAGGATGAGCTTTCAGCCCATGAGAGAGACATGTCATGAGATTTTTTGACACAAAAGCAGTTCAGAAAAGTATGTAGACTGAGGGATGCCTACTCAATATCAGACTCATCTGCTGAACCACCTCATGGCTGATCAGGGGTTTTAGCAATTCAGAATCTGACGTGTCCATTTCAGATTAGACTAGACAATCCCCTGCTGCTCTCTGTGTTTCCAGTTTAATTCACTCTGATGTGAATTCAAACAGCAAAAAAAAAGCTAGGCCTCTGATCCTTATTGAATAAATAAACCTTGTTTATTCTTTGTCTGGGTCAGTTTGGCATGAGGAGGAGCTGTGCACAAGCTCTCTGGTCCCTTCACATCAGTGGGAGAGGAGGTTGCTGAGTTCCTTCCAGGGGGTCTGACCCCACTCCAGAGTCAGTTCCCACCACAGCATACCAAATGCTGGATAAAAACATTTTTATTTTGTTAACATGCACCCCCGGTGGAGTCTCCTTCTTCTTGGTTTGTAAGGAGGTGATGGTTGCAGGTTTGTTACTTCTCTGTCAGACAGAGGGAGGAAGAATCCAGTGCTCGGTATTGTTTTCACTGTGTTCTCTCATTTATGCCATCAGCGTGTCTGCTTGCTCTTATGAGGCTGGTCATTTGGGGATGCTTTCAAAGGTGCCTCTGGCAGCAGAGTCTCTCCTTCAGTTCAAGTATTTCACCTCTCCCTCTTCTTCACTAAACAAAGAGCCCGTGCTTACTTCATCAGTGAACACAACAAAACAGTTGTCTGCCCACAGTGTGAACTGTTTCCTTTGACTGGCAACGTATGCAAATCTGATGTCCTATTTTTCTTCAGCAGAAATTGTGTTTTATCATTTTAAGATGCTGGAATATTTTTAAGCATTGCATAATCTTTCTATATTCCTCATTTCAGTGAAATGTCCTGAAATTTCCAATATTGAAATAAAATTAATTACAGTACAAGACTGTGTGAAGCAAATTGATATGGATGTGTATCTGACTTACAGAAATAAACATCAGTGGAGGTCTCTGTTATGCAAAAAAAGAAACTCAGTCTCCAGTCTGAATAACTCAAGCGTCCTACAAGAGTGTTCAGCAGTGAAAGACAGTGACAGTCAGGTTTGTTTCATTTATCTTCCTTCTGTCAAAATTTGCACTTATATGCAGAAATAAGTTTTTTGTGTCTTCATCGTTGGTGCTGCTTCTGTTTACTCTCTGCTGATAGTTCAGAGCTTTTGAACTTATGGGCATCCCTGTTTCCTCACATCAACTGACAGCTTCATGAAGCAGTCTGTGAATTGCCATTGGGAGTAAATCATATCAAATACCACCACGCCTCATTGTGATTCTGGTGGAAACAAGCTTCTAGCTCTTGATTTCTCAGTTGTCAGCTTTGCCAACGGTACTGACCAAGACAGCTGGTAATTCCTTCCTTTCCCAGAACTTCTCATGGGCATTGGTTTCTGAGGATACCTGATTTCCTACCTGATGCTTCAGGAAGACCTTTACTTTTAGAAGTGTGTTTTTGACTTGAAAATTAGCCTTTTTTTTGCTTGTGTTGGTGAAATTGCCAGGGTGGGGACCAGATAAAGTAGGGAGCACAGCCTAAAAACTAGACTCAAAAAACTCCATTTGTTACAGAAAGAAGTCTGAGCTTCCATTTTAGTAAGCACGTAAATCAATAAATAATAAAAAAATGTTTACAAGGTTATAAATAGGCTTCAAAGTAAACACTCCATTAAGATGAGTGGTACAGTTTGTACTCCTCTTAGAACTATTGATTCAGTCTGGATGCCTGTAGATTCATGAAAATAGCACTGCAGCATCCACATTTTAGAAGATTTTCTTTCTACCAAGAAGTGCTATCTTTCAAAAGAAAACAAAAGTTTAAAATGGTACAAGGCAATTGTCAGAAGCTGCTGCACATATTTCAGCTTTATGTTATTAACTAGTGAGGGGGTTTTTTCCCAGTAATAAGATTCTGCCACTTAAGTAATAGCAACAGAACTGAAAAAAAAAAAAATTAAATCAACTTAGAAGAAAAAAGTGATCCTATTTAATAGTACAGTCTTACTCTATGGGAGGCCACCTTGTGAGCAGTTTTGAGAACATTCTGTTGATGACAGGTATTTATACCTTCATTTTCATGCATATAACCCCTTCCTTATTCATGTTACTTGCAGAATATCAGGATCTACTGATTATAAGAGGTGTTCCTTAATAGGAATTTTTTTTTTTAACAAAAGATAGAATCCTGTGCCTCAAAAACTCATTTAAAAGTCTTCTGGTTTTTTTTTATTTAGTATTAAATCTGATATTACTATCTATTGGAAATAGAGTTCTAGATGAGTCACTTTTCCTTCATCAATTAGACTGTTTCACATGCAACCATTGTCACTGTGGACCTAAAGCCAGGTAAGATGAATACAGCCGTTGCATTCTGTCGCTGCCCACGCGAATGCCCTCCAATTACAAGTTCCTTTTTGGTTATCCACTCTACCAGCAATAAAAATATTACTGATAGGTTATAGGTAATTTCCAAAACCACAACTTCTCTCACAGAGCATGAACTTCAGGAGTTTTTTATTTTCTAATAAACTAATGTTCCTTTTTATCAGCACAGTCCTTAATGAAGACAAGTTCTGAAGTGACAGGATATATTATTGAGTCAATTATTTCTATTGGTGCTAGAACATCTCTCCTTATAAATCGGTCACATTGGCATATTGTTTATCACCTAGGTTGCATACAGATATACAGGGAGGGTCTTTAAAGGACCAGAATGTCTTTTTTTGACTTTGAAAAAATTTGAGATTGCAAGCAAGATACGACTGACAGCAACATTTTACATAATGAAATCCAGCCAGAGATCCCTTGAACTGAACAACAGTGACAAGAGATTATAACAAAATGGAAGCAGGACAGACCACCTTCTGAGATCTCCTGGTGGTTGCTTAGGTTGCAGACCATGATGGGGAGGTCTGTGTTTTACACAGAACTAAATAAACCTACACAATCACTGGAATATTTTGTAATATGTCTCATGTTCTTGAATGGTTTCCAGAAGCACGCTATTCTCAGGTTTGTCTACCTGGATCTAACTGTCCTCCTATGAAGTGTATCCATCCTAAGTTTATTCTTGGTACCTCTTCTATGGTTTTACATGTAGTGTTGTCTTCTGCTAGAATGAGTATAAATCTGGCCTAACATTGACAGTGTTCTGACACTATCCACATGGCTTGAATAAAAGGTTGGTAATTTCTTGATGAGCTGTCCTTTCATTTATAATTTTTAGCATTATTCTTCCATACGTGATTGATTCAATGGGTCTTACTCAGAAAGAAGACTGCAGGCAGAAAGCTAGTTTGGGGTTCAAGAACGTAAAGTATTGAATAGAACATAGTCTTAGGCAGGAATGAGAATGCCCTGTCAATGGATTGGAAGGAACACAAGACCACTTCCTTTTGTTGCAAAATAGATAGGTTTGAGCTAATTGCTAAACCACTGGTTTAGTTTTCTACCAGTAGTCATCCGGCATTCATAGGAATACTATTGTATTTTGAGCAGTGATCAAAATTCGTGGGCTGTCAGCTTTCTTTTTCTGCTAATTCACAGAACACATGAGCAGCACTCACAGTGATTTGTGGTTGGAGTTGAGCTGTTACCACCTGTTTTGATTTAACCATTAACTGTCTTTAAATGTTGTATCTTGATGTCCCTTCTGCGCTACAATTTTTCTTTGAAAAATATATTTCGGTACCAAGGAACCCTTCTCTTCTTTATAAATTCCACTGAAAATTTTGTTTTAAAGCCAACAGTGTTCGGGTTTGTGCTGTTTTGAAGCAGGTTAAGACATAAATTAAGAGACGTAATTTATAGTTAGTATATTTTATTCAGGTCATTCACTTTATATTTCCCCAATTTATTTGTGAGTAAATTAACCAGACCTAAAAAAGACACATCTTTGGACTGCAAGTCTAATTGCCTCACAGAATTATAAGTGTGTGGATTCAGCCATATGAAAGAGTCTCATTGTCACGTATCTCTTTCATCTGGTCTAGAATTAAAGCAGAAAAGAGGAATGCTCTTGTCTACTTACATGGACTATCTCACTGGCAATATACTGGAGGACATTTCAGTAGTATTTACTGAACTATCATACTGCTTCTCCACATGTGTCCAGAATCCTATAATCTGTCTATCATATGTGCTCCGTGAGCCCCAGTTGTGTGAACCCAGTGGTTTCCCTTATCAATTCGATTGAGATCTGGTGGCTCAGATGCACAATATCACTGTTATCACAAGGCAAATGTCTTCCTATGTGAAAATAACACTGATATGGCAAGAATTAAATTAGGAGTACCATAGCGCCTTGAACATAGGTGAAAAAAGGAGGCATGGTCCCTCAGAGAGTTTGCCTTTTTAATCTATAATCTGAATCTCCATTTCTGTCCTAAAAAATTCTGTTTAAAAACTTAACGTTGGCTGGCTTTACAAAACAGAGCAGTTCCTGCCCATCTGCCTGGTAAAGGCAGTTAGAGGCATCACTGGAGAAGAAAGCAAGCAACAATTGAAAGTGTGGCAGATTTTCCTGGTAGAATAAGGAAGAACTTCATAAGTGATCCTCATGAAGATGTCCTTCCCCTAGGGACCCCGCTCGCAGTTTTCTCAACTTCTGGTTATTTTTTAAAGTATGCGGATGAGGAAGTCATTATGGGGATCATGTAGATGTGAACATTGTGTTCTGCTAATGGAACTTCAAGGATGTGGTTTTGCATCTTGCCTAAGAGGCCAAATACATCAACTTTATAATATACTCAATCTATAAAAGCATTTGTCCTTAAAACTCCAGTCTCCTAACAAAGACAGGTCTCCTGTTAATGGAATCAATTAATAGAGTTCAACACACCAGCAAATGAGAGCAAACAAAGCCAAACAAAATCCTCTTTTGCTTTAGATTTTTTTTTAATGAAACCTGTTGGCTCTTGCCTTTCAGACCCATCCTCCTTTACTTGCTGCTTGTTTCACTGCCATTATGTCTAAATTAATGATGTGTTTGGCAGTCAGACAACTGATCCAATTGGCTGCAATGTCACAGTTTGAAAATACTCATCAGTCCTGCAGCCTACTCATTTTTTATGATTGGCATTAACACGACCATTGAACAGTGTGCACGCTCCTGCTCTCCACACATTCAGCACATAAACAGCATTTACATTGGAATTAAATCTGGCAAGGGATGTCAAGGATAACAAGAAGGGCTTCTTAAAGTACATCAGTAGCAAAAGGAAGACTAGGGAAAATGTGGGCCTGCAGCTGAATGAGGTGGGCACACTGGTGATGGAGGATATAGAGAAGGCAGAGTAACTGAATGGCTACTTTGCTTCGGTCTTTACTGCTAAGGCCAGCCCTCAGGAATCCCACACCCTGGAGGTAAGAGAGGAAGTCTGGAGAAAAGAATGCTTTCCCTTGGTCGAGAAGGGTTGGGTTAGAGATCATCTAGGCAAACTGGACACCCACAAATCCATGGGCCCTAATGGGATGCATCCACGTGTGCTGAGGGAGCTGGCAGATGTTATTGCCAAGCCACTCTCCATCATCTTTGAAAGGTCATGGAGAACAGATGAGGTGCCTGAGGACTGGAGGAAGGCCAATGTCACTCCAGTCTTCAAAAAGGGCAAGAAGGAGTACCCAGGAAACTACAGGCCAGTCAGCCTCACCTCCATCCCTGGAAAGGTGATGGAACAGCTCATTCTGGGTGTCATCACTGAGCCTGTGGAGGAACGAAGGTTATCAGGAGTAGTCAACATGGACTCATCAAGGGGAAATCATGCTTCACCAATCTGATAGCCTTCTATGATGGCGTGACTGGCTGGGTAGATGACAGGAAAGCAGTGGATGTTGTCTACCTTGACTTCAGAAAGGCTTTTGACACTGTCTCCCACAACATCCTCATAGGAAAGCTCAGAAAGTGGGGGTTAGATGAGTGGACAGTGAGGTGGATTGAGAACTGGCTGAACGGCAGAGCTCAGAGGGTTGTGATCAGCGGTGCAGAGTCTAGTTGGAGGCCTGTAGCTAGTGGTGTTCTCCAGGGGTCAGTACTGCGTCCAGTCTTGTTCAACTTATTCATCAATGACCTGGATGAAGGGACAGAGTGTACACTCAGCAAATTTGCTGATGACACAAAACTGGGAAGAGTGGCCGATACACCAGAAGGCTGTGCTGCCATTCAGCGAGACCTGGACAGGTTAGAGAGCTAGGCAGAGAGGAACCTCATGAAGTTAAACAAAGGCAAGTGTAGGGTCCTGCACCTAGGGAGGAATAACCCCATGCACGAGTACAGGTTGGAGGTTTCCTTGATGTAAAGCAGAGAAAGACCTGGGAGTTCTGGTGGACAAGAAGTTCACCATGAGCCAGCAATGTGCCCTTGTGACCGAGAAGGCCAAAGGTATCCTGGGGTGCATTAGGAAGAGCGTGTCCAGCAGGTCGAGAGAGGTTATCCTCCCCCTCTACACTGCCCTAGTGAGGCCACACCTGGAGTACTGTGTGGAGTTCTGGGCTCCACAGTTCAAGAAAGACAAGGAACCACTGGAGAGAGTCCAGCAGAGGGCTACGAAGATGATCAGAGGACTGGAGCATCTCTCTTATGAGGACAGGCTGAAAGAGCTGGGTCTGTTTAGCTTGGAGACGAGAAGACTGAGGGGGGATCTTATCAATGCTTACAAATACCTTAGGGGCAGGTGTCAAGAGCATGGGGCCAGACTCTTCACAGTGGTACCCAGTGACAGGACAAGGGACAACAGGCACAAACTGAAACATGGGAAGTTGCATCTAAATATGAGGAAAAACTTCTTTACTGGAGTGTGACAGAGCACTGGAACAGGCTGTCCAGGGAGGCTGTGGAGTCTCCTTCTCTGGAGATATTCAAAACCCACTTGGACGCGACCCTGTGCAATGTGCTCTAGGGGAAACTGCTTTGGCAGGGGGTTGGACTAGATGATCTCCAGAGGTCCCTTCCAGCACCAACCATTTTGTGATTCTGTGATTAATTTGGTGAATATACAGTCATGCTCATTGAGTATGGAGAGATCCATTGCAAAAGAGCGGGGAGGGAATCGTTGCTGGATGAACAGTGACTCTGCAGCTGACTCTGGGAGCCCAGCCTGGTGTTGCACTATCCCTTCTAGAATAAGACAGGATATATTTTTAGAGGGGGAGGTCTCTTAAGTGGGTAAGCTAGCATAATTGGATTTCTAACTATTTGGCTGCAGCAAGAAGGCAGAAAAAAACAAAGCTATTCATATCTAAGTCTCTCTGGCACTGACTCAACAAAAGGATTTGCATGCCTTGCAGTGCTAAAATGAACATCCCTCTCTTCCACCATCCAGATTATTAATGACAGTATCGGATAGTACAGTAACCAGGATAGACTTCTGTGAAAGTCCATACAATTTAACCTTCCATTTTGACAGTGAAACATTACTAACTACTAGGTACAGTATTCAAACTCATTTTATACACACCCATTAATTTTTTTGTCTATACAATTTTTTCCTTTGCTTGCTTATGTAAAGGTCACATGAGACAGTGTCAGAAGTTTTACTAATATCAAGAAAAATAGCACCTGTTGCTTCACCTCAGTGAGCAAGGTCTGTTACCCACTTTGAGAAAGAAATTGTATTTGTTTCTTGTTGTTTGTCCTTGGCAAATCAATGGTGACTGTTCCTCAGCTCCTTAGTTTTCAGGTGCTTAGAAATATTTTGATTACTCATTTCTTTTTAGAAATTGAAGTTAGTCAGGTGGTCTATAATTTCTCAGCACCATTTCTTTTAAAGATAGAAACCATGGCTGTCCAGAGACAATTTCCTGATAGTTCATCCACCCTTCCCAAGTTCTCAAAGATAACTGTGAACAGCCATAAGATTTCATCAGTTAGTTCTTTACGTACCCTCGGAGGAAATTCATCAGGCTTAGCTGATTGAAAATCTCTCATTTATTTTTCTTCTCTTTAAGAGGCTGAGATCTTGCTTACCTTTTTGCAGCTGGAATTAGCTGTACTACTTGCCACCTCAAAACCGACCTCTTTAATGAAGGGCAATGTAGAAAAACTTATTTCAGTGTATTTTCCTAGAAGAAATCTCTTAATACTTACGCACTGATGTCATAGGCATTAGAGCTAAAAGCATTTTCCCCTAGGTCAAGTGGAAAAAGTCTTGGGAAATGAACAAATGAACATTTTCCCCTTTTAATTCTTTATCCTTCATTCTGTGGTGATTATTTTCTTGAACTTTCAGTATGGCTACACATTTGCAGCAGTATTTTCAAGAACATTGAATTCTAATTAGTCTCACTATCTCACTTTGGCTTGTAGGTAAAATAATTTCTTTTTTTCCCAGCCAAGCACAAGTTAACAATTAAAGCACTCACAGTATAACTCATCTATATATCAATAGGATGATGTCCAATCAATTGGCTTACGCACAGAACACTGCTATCCTCTGAACTAGTAAGTCCAAAGTTATTCAGTAACACTACAAGGATGTAGCAGATTAAAGACAATGAGCATCTTTCTCTGAAGCATCTACTATTAGTTTCTTGCAGATATATAATTGATTGGGTTCCTCCAATACACCAATTCCTTCTGCATTGTTAGCAACAACATCTCATCAAATATTCTTTGCTTCAGGACTGTAGCTATACTAACCATCTCACGGCAAGAGTGAAAAGTTCTCTGACAGCTGGTTCACAAGACAAGGAAAAGGCTGAGAATAGCAAATGAGACCACCCATGCTTCACACTCAAGTTTGAGAGCTCTGCAACAACAAAGCTTACTTTCTTACTTTAAACCTTTCATCGCCACTCAGTTTTGCTATGCAAATCGGGGCTTATAGAGGACAAGCAGAAACTAATATGAGAATGAAATGCATTGGTTCTAAGACAATCTTTACTACTTTACATGCCTGATCACTTAGAAAGTATGCCAAAATTAGAATTATGCATGTGAACTGAAGGTAGTCTGAGTTAAATGTCTGAAAGTTTTTCTAATTGCAAAAAAGTCATCAACCTTCTTGATTCACATAAAAGACATATGCTTTACAGGCCTCTGGCAGAAATATTTTAGCTTTCTTTTAAAAATTATTATTTTGTACACTTCAGGCTTTGTCAATATCTATATCTAATTTTTCTGTAACTAATCATGCTTTTCAAAATACGCATATTTTCATAAAGTCAGGGTTTCATAAAGCACAACAACAAAATATGCCAATGTGGAAGGTAGTAGGAAGCAAAACAAGATGAAAATATAGAGTCCTTTGAAAATCAAAAGACAAGTAGGAAAAGCAATATGTGACTAAGGGTATTGTAGAGCAGCTTTTGTATTTCACTGTAGCAAGGATTTACACTAACCCACCCCCTATACCATCGCAACGGGTTAGGAGCACCTCAGCTATGGAGGCAGTAACCTCTAGCAGTGGGATGGTAATGAACAGTAAGGGGCTCTTTCAACCACTCCAGTATGATAAAGTAAAGCACCTCCATCTATACCCATAGGATGTGCATAATGAGACAATGTAAGCATGGAGGATAAAATTAGAAGTGTTAAAGTGCAAAAATAATTAATACTAATAAGGACATGCATTTGAAATCACGGGGAAGATGAAAGAAAATAGGTTCATCATTTAATGGGGGAGGACAGCGAATAACAGACACAAAGATGAAGCTTCCAATGCTTATTTTGCTTCAGCCTTCACGAAAAAGATTATCTGAGAGCAAACATTACTGCAATTCATTTAAAGAGAACAGTATGGAGGCCAGAACAGAGAAGGGGTAGGTTCAGTAATATTTCCTTAATTCAAATGTATTTAAGCTAGTGGTTCTTGATGAAATTCACCACTGAGCACTCAAAGAATCACCCAAAGCAATCCCTGGGGCACTAGAACTACCTTTGACAACTTGAGGAGGGTGGAAAAGGATTCAAAAGACTGCAGAGGAGTCACCATAGTACCTATCATTAAAAGAGGGGAATAGGACCATAGCCTAATTCAGTGTCAGAAGTAATATTACACAAAGCATTAGATAATCAATGTATAAGTATCTTTAGGATATTAAGGTGATTAAAACTGCCAACATAGATTTGTCAAAAGTAAATCATGTCCAATCAATCTACTCTCTCCTTGCAGAAGGACAGCTGCTCTGGGGATTGAAGAAGACACAGTGATTCCTGCAATATACCTATACTTTGATAAGGTTTTTGAGTTTGTTCTGCATATCTTGGTATACATAAACCACAGAAATATGGTCTAGATAAAATCACCATAAAATAGATGCAAAACTGACTGAAAGTGCATTTAAACCATAAATGCTCCAAATGCATTATCAGCATGGGAATGATTCAAAGAGGATTCTGCACTGAATTGTCCTAGACTCAGTTTGATTCAATGTGTTCATGAATGACTTGGGTGACAGAACAGAGAATACACTTAAGACATTTGTGGTGACATAAAGTTAAGCATGCAAGGGAAGACAATATCAGAAATCTAATTGATCTTGATACATTGGACATCAAACTTGAAATTCAATAAAGACAAATGCAGAGCACTACACTGAAAAGAGACATCAGATACACAATTACAAAATTAAAAACTGAAGAGATAGCGATCCATCAGAAAGGGACCTGCTGCTACAGCACTTTGCTGAGTGAATATAAGTAAAAGTTATGACACTCCTGGGGGAAAAATTAAGGCAAATCTAATTCTGGATGAAACTCAGAGGAGTGTCACAGGTAAGAAACACAATGCACTGATTCTGCCTCATTTCCGGTCAGTCAGGCATCCACTGCATCACGACGCCCCATTTGCTCAACACACAAAAACAGACAAAGCATTTAGAAACAGGAGAAAAGTCTGAAGGAAAAAATCAAGCTAAGGAGGAAACACAGCAATCCTTCAACACGTAAAAGCAAAGGGAGCTCTATGATGGGTGAACAGAGGCAGCTGTGGCAGACTGCAGGAGGCAGCTAAAGGGCTGTGGGTTACTCACAGTGCTATGCCAAGGGCCTGGAAAGCCAGGCTGCCTGCTGCTGTTGCCACTGCCAAGAAAAGGACTTGGATGGGTAGAGCCAGGGCTACTCTGGGAAGGAATAGGAGATCCCAGAAGCAAGAGTCACTGTCCAGAATTGGGACAGGAGCAACAAGGTTTCTTTTTGTACATCTTCCCGCTTGCAAACACAGTCTGGATTCAGCCTTTCTCCTTGAAAGTTGACTGTCAACTTTCAGTCTTGCCTACACCATCAAGAGGTTTTGAGCTGCGCTGTAGAAGGTATGGATGGAAAGCATGGGAATCAGTTCTTGATGTCCACCCAGAGAAGGATAACAAGAATTGAACAGCTTTACAGCAGAACAAGTTTAGCATAGATATTAGGGGGAAAGTCCTAAAAAGAAGCACTGGAAATCATTGCCCAGAACATTATGGAATCTCCTTTGCTGGAGGGATAGAGAGCCGTTAGGGAAAATACATATTAGATTCTATAAGCAGGTGTGTTTGTTGTCTCTCTGGGAAGGAAGACAAAAAAGTGACCTCTGAGGGCCCTTTCCATCTTCACATTTCTTAATAACATTTCACTACGTCTCCATGTCTTACCAGGAAAAACTGTGAAAGCAGCACATTGCACTCTGTGCTGATGGCAACTTTCAGACCCTGTCTTTCCAGCCCTGAGACAAATGACTGGTAGGATAAAGTTCAGTATCATTTTTAGCTAGGATTATATGGTGTGTGACATCAGCCCATAGAAATTGTTTCTGGCTTCGCTCTCTGGCATCAGTGAGCAAGTGTTAAGTCATACATCTGTTTGGGAATGCAATCACATTATTATCTCCTGACAGAGAACATAATCAACTAATTTCGGCCCTGGTATAAATGGATAACCATTTATCATAAACAGATGACCATTCTCAGTTACCCTCTGAAGAAGGGGGTACCATTACTGCTGTATAGGTAAATTAAACTCCTCAATTTATGTGCTCCAAATTAGTTAAAATAATTTAAAGTAGATGGAGTTAACTGCTTGGAAGTTATTTCTCAATAACTAAGCTATTAGTAATCATTCCTAGGGCTCTTTATAATCAATGCTGGATTGTTTCTCAGTGAATACGCACATCTCCTTGCTATTACTTCAGTGGAGTAATGCCAAGTTAAACCAGCTAAGGATTTGGCCCACAATATCTCAAGGGTACTTCCTTTTAATTTAGTAATAATTGCACCCTAGGCTAATATACTAGAAGGTCTTTGGCCTTTGAGTTAATGAAATAATGCCAACATGGCCCTCAGAATCAATTTATTCAGCAAAGAGGAAAATTATTACTTCACAAACAGGAAGTAACCTCAATTTGTTATAATAAACTTCATTGTGTATATAAAAAGAGGAAAAAAAGACAGAGGAGATGAACAAGTAGGAAGATAATTTTTAATATTATTTTCTATGGTTCTTATCTCCCTAGTATCTGATAACCCAAACCAAAAGTGTAAACCATGGGCGTGCACATGCACACACACACACAAACAAATTAAATTAATCCCAACTTCATAACCTACGACAGGCCTCACAGAATTATTACAAATTCTGCAAAGGGATGAGAAGCATGTTCTGCGGTCCACAGGAAGGATTACATCTCAGACTAGATTAATAATAACCTGGGAATGCATGTCTTCCATCCTCCCAGTGAACTAGTAGGGAGACTGAACATGTGGTCTCAGAACAAGAACCTAACGAAGAGGTGACGGCAGCTCCTCTCTTCTAAACTTCTCAAAGAAAAGTTGTTTCATCTCCCTCTCCCATACCCCATTTTTGTGGAGGAAAACTGCCAGGAAGAGCAAGCAGAGAAAAATAATATAGTCCTTACTGCTTATTTTCTTACACTGAGCTAATTCTGTTGACTACCACACGATTATATCCACATAATCTTAGAGCTACGCAGAGAGAGAATCAGTTCCTGTCGAAATCAAGGGAAAGTGCCAGAGTCTTGTACATTAAACATCGTATCCAAAGGAGAATTACAGGGAATGGATTTTTAACTTTTTGATCAAGTAAAACATGCGCTTTATGCAGCAAGTTATATGCATACCCCCAAGATAATTACTTCTAATACACATCTGTTCACATCCAAGTGGTTTGCTATAGGTTTTTATAGTACAGCTGTAGGAGGAGAACTTTGCCCAAAGCTTTACATAATTGAATGGTTCTTCCCCGTTCTATATGAAAATGTTTACCACACTTCCAAAGAATAATTTTGTGAAGAATCCAACTAAGAGTGAATTTTGAAAATATGACAACCAGTATTGATTCATATACCTAGGCCACCAAACTAGAGCAATATTGGTAGTGGAAATTATATTTTCACTCTCACAAGACATGAAATCATGCTGTTGAACAGAACTAAAGGCTGGTTTTGTACATGAGCTATAGAAGTTCGAAATATTCTGGAGGGGGCGTACTTACAGGCATTTTTGAAGAAGACTAGGTTATGTGATAATTTTGCATTATAAGCTTGATAAATTTGTGGTTTCACATCTTAATATGTATTTGGCTAAAACTAAACAGTTCCAGCTGATTTTTTCACTTGATTTTGAATTTAGAGAAATCTGGATAATGGTGGAGGACAGATGAATCCCGCAAATATTGGAACCAAAGAAAGAATGTGTATGAAATGTTCTGAAGTATAAATACTGTATTTTGCAAAACACATAGCAATAGAATTTAAGATGTATGCTTTACTGTGTAAACTTGCTTCTCCAAAAATGAATGTGTTTCTCTGCACCAGTTGTATCTAAGCAGATACATTAACATAGAGTTTATATAGGCATATGCAGACACAGATATTAATTTTAAATAGTGATGTAGGTATGTACAGTTGCACTGAGGATCTGCCCATTACACAAATTTTGTTTCACTACATTTACCTTGCATATCATGAGGTGGCAATATCTCTAATCATACAGCCTTTATTAATTTAAGCTTAGTGCAGTCTTTCCTATGAGCAAACATTGTATGATTCAGTACATGTCTTCTTTTTTTAATAAAAATTTAAGACCATGAATGGTCCTTGGAAATCAATATGTAAGTGAGGACTGTTCCAAAGAAAATACACTATATTTCATTATAAGCTGAGTATTGTTTTCTTGATGTACCCAGTGACAGAGATTTCCTGGAGTGAAGTGAAGACAACAATTTTACACACTGTAAAATGGTCTGAAAGTGATTAGCCTGCAAGGTCTGAGAAAGGTTTTTGGCTTAAGTGTAGATAAAAATAAAACCTTGCTAAAGCTGCAAGCATACAACATATAGTGTTTTGAAAATTGGATGACAGACAGAAATAACTCCATATTAATTTAAAAAATAGAATCTCTATCTCTCTTTAAATTTTGTGATGCTCTGGCAAGGGCACAAATAAGAATGGGAAGGCATCCTAAGAAATGTTGTACTTAGTCCTGCTGATGTTGCAGTAGCATAGACAATACTAAGACAGAGGAAGACATTTTGCTGAAGTTTGTGCTCCATTGGTAAATTAAATATTGAGGAAACTATAAAACATGTTCTTTTTAATTGTCTCTATCAAGCTTACCATCATGTTTGCAGTTCCAAAACTGATACAATAAAAACTTCCCTGTTTGGCTTGTTGTGAAGCCTTTGCAGCCTTGCAGAACCTGCTGGTGGGATGTACTTGGAAATGAAGGGAGCCACTGTCAAATCTGAATTCTTGGTGGACACCTAGTGTCCTGGAAGCATCAGCTACACATGCAATTGATACTTACTTGTCTATAGAGAAATAAGGTACTTTATACAGATGTTCAAAGAAGATGGTTGTAATACAACTCTATGAACTCTTCTTAATTGATTGCACAAATTTTAAAGCTACAGAGTCACGCTAGGTTATTTTATTGCTGTGTGTTGCTTTTTTCTGGCGCAGTGAACTTTGTGTTCTTTCCTACACAGAGGCTGCATGAACAATGCACCATTTCTCCTTCCTCCTTTCCCTCCATCCACCTCAGCTATAGGTACTGAGAGCACTTACCTAAAGGGTCACCAGGGAGAGCAGAAGCCTCTCAGACTGTTGCAGTACCTACCATGATGCTCTTCATTGGACAGAAGAACCTGCCTCCACTCTAAAAACAGTGACTTGAGCTCCTGACAGTATGCAGTTCAGGTACAACCTTCAAGATGGTTTGTCTTGACTTCTTGCAGGTGATGCTGACTTTCCAAACCACCTCCATGCTCTGTACTGCAGTTTGGACTTTGATTTGGAAACTATGAAATCATCCTGTGACTTGGTTCTTCCTCTGTCAAAGATCAAAATGTTTTTGCAAATCATGGGGACACTTGTACTGCTGTGGAAAAGGAGATAAAACTTTATAAGGGAAAATCTTAGACACACTAAATACAGGGCTTGCCAACAGTCCCTTCTTTTTACTTTATAAATCAAACTTGAATACATTGGTCCCAAACTAGTTAAAGCCCAATGTTTTTGTTGTGCTGCTGTACTTCAGAGGTAGCTTACAGAGTATTACAGAAGTTACAGAATGAAACTGGTGTGAATGATAAGGGAGTTGATCATTCAAGTGTGAATTTCAAGCCTTACACTAGAAAATATTGGGAAAATACTGTTGTCATTGTTTCAGAACCATTCAGCAGTCAGTCTCTCAGGAAAAGAAAAAACACACACACAAAAAGTATTTCCTACAGAAACACTGCAGAGCGATGCGAGTATTTCACCTTATTTTAAAAGCCCTCTGTAGAATTTTAGAGTATATGACATTTACAATTTTCCTATTACAAACAAGTGGAGCTCCACTCTGAGTTAGTCTCATTGGGCAACAGTGAACTGGAAATTATAGTTAGTTCTAATCCATTTCTAATAGCCTTGTGCTGGCCTTAAGGCATAATTGAAATTCTCATATATAAGACTGGAGCAGCTGCTAAATTTGAATTTATGTATTAACTATTTGGAGGAATTAGTTAATTAACTTTAACATTGTTATAGCCTCTTTAACAGTGTTTCAAAATAACTGACTGTGATTAATAGACCATGATAAGAATTTTGATCAGTTGTGATCTAATGGTTCTTGGTTAAAAAGGGAAGAATTTATTGCACATTAAAATTTTGTTTGAATTATTTAATTGTAGATTCCAATCTCATCTCAAAATGCAATCTTCACCCATTCAGTGACATAAGAAGTTAGTTTCTTCTACCCAAACATTTACAAACCTTGCCTCCATTTCTTTTCCTTCTGCCATTATTTCATTTAATTTCATGTGGTTTTAATGAGTGACTGTTTTCAACAGTTTTTGAGAGTTTCAGTCAGCAATATTTCATTATGGAATAAAAGCTAATGATCCATAAATTCTTAATGCCATATTTTTATGGCCAGTAGATTAGTCTTAAATGGGTTCAGTAAGTTCTGTGATGTATGTCATTAATTGTTAATGGTGTTTTAACTAGATAATTGTTGTAAAAGGTTGTTTATCATCACCATTGGTGGGTGACTGTTCCTTGCAATCTATTCTGCCTGGTACTGCTGAACTTACGCTAACTACCATTGTGTGCAGCAAAGAGATCAGGAGACTGGGAATCATAGTTTAAATATCAGATTCAAACATGTCCACTCGATAATGAACCTACAGACCATCAGACTTAATAAGGTCAGGTTACTTTTCATTTTTCAAACAGAAAGACATGTATCAGATACTAGTGCTCTTTGCACATAGTGTAAATGAGTTATAAACCAGTCCTGCCTAAGCAGGAAAAATGCCTAAGCTTAGATCCGAGCCAATTACAGAATCACAGAATCACAGAATGCTAGGGATTGGAAGGGACCTCGAAAGATCATCTAGTCCAATCCCCCTGCCGGAGCAGGATTACCTAGATCATATCACACAGGAACGCGTCCAGGTGGGTTTTGAATGTCTCCAGAGAAGGAGACTCCACAACCTCTCTGGGCAGCCTGTTCCAGTGTTCGGTTACCCTCACCGTAAAGAAGTTTTTCCTCATATTTATGTGGAACCTCCTGTGTTCCATCTTGCACCCATTGCCCCTTGTCCTGTCAAGGGATGTCACTGAGAAGAGCCTGGCTCCATCCTCATGACACTTGCCCTTTCCATATTTATAAACATTAATGAGGTCACCCCTCAGTCTCCTCTTCTCCAAGCTAAAGAGACCCAGCTCCCTCAGCCTCTCCTCATAAGGGAGATGTTCCACTCCCTTAATCATCTTTGTGGCTCTGCGCTGGACTCTCTCTAGCAGTTCCCTGTCCTTCTTGAACTGAGGGGCCCAGAACTGGACACAATATTCCAGATGCGGCCTCACCAGGGCAGAGTAGAGGGGGAGGAGAACCTCTCTAGACCTGCTGACCACACCCCTTCTAATACACCCCAGGATGCCATTGGCCTTCTTGGCCACAAGGGCACACTGCTGGCTCATGGTCATCCTGCTGTCCACTAGGACCCCCAGGTCCCTTTCCCCTACGCTGCTCTCCCACAGGTCTGCCCCCAACTTGTACTGGTACATGGGGTTGTTCTTGCCCAGATGCAGGACTCTACACTTGCCCTTGTTATCTTTAATTAAGTTTCTCCCTGCCCAACTCTCCAGCCTGTCTAGGTCCCTCTGAATGGCTGCGCAGCCTTCCGGTGTGTCAGCCACTCCTCCCAGTTTGGTGTCATCAGCGAACTTACTGACAGCGCACTCTATTCCCTCATCCAAGTCATTAATGATTATATTGAATAGTACTGGTCCCAGTACCGACCCTTGAGGGACTCCGCTAGACACAGGCCTCCAACTGGACTCTGTCCCATTGACCACCACTCTCTGGCTTCTTTCCTTCAGCCAGTTCACAATCCACCTCACTACCCGATCATCCAGACCACACTTCCTCAGTTTAGCTGCGAGGATGCTGTGGGAGACTGTGTCAAACGCTTTACTGAAATCAAGATAGACCACATCCACAGCTTTACCATCATCTATCCACCAGGTTATGTCCTCATAAAAGGCTATCAAGTTGGTTAAGCATGACTTCCCCTTGGTGAAGCCATGTTGACTGCCCCTAATGATCCCCCTATCCTTGATGTGCCTAGAGACAGCACCAAGGACAAGTTGTTCCATCACCTTTGCGGGGATGGAGGTGAGGCTGACCGGTCTATAGTTACCCGGGTCCTCCTTCTTGCCCTTTTTGAAGACTGGAGTGACATTCGCTTTCCTCCAGTCCTCAGGCACCTCTCCCGTTGCCCACAACTTAGCAAAGATGATGGAGAGTGGCCTAGCAATGACTTCCGCCAGCTCCCTCAGCACCCGCGGGTGCATCCCATCAGGGCCCAGGGATTTATGGATGTCCAGATTGCTTAATTGGTCCCTGACCCAGCCCTCATCAACCAAGACAGACTCCTCCTCTATCCTGACTTCCTCTGGGGCCTCAGGGGTCTGGGGCTCCTCAGGACAGCCTCCAGCAGTATAGACAGAGGCAAAGAAGGCATTCAGTAACTCCGCCTTCTTTTTATCCTCTGTCTCCAGGGCCCCCACCTCATTCATCAGTGGGTCTACATTGCCTCTAGTGTTGCCTTTACCTGCAATGTATTTGAAGAAGCCCTTTCTGTTGTCCTTGACCTCTCTTGCAAGGTTTAATTCCAAGGAGGCCTTAGCTTTCCTAGTTGCCTCCCTACATCCTCTGACAACAGACTTATATTCCTCCCAAGTGGCCAGCCCCTCCTTCCATGATCTGTACATTCTCTTCTTCCACTTGAGTTTGCCCAGCAGATCCCTGTTTAACCATGCAGGTTTCCTGGTACCCCTTCTTGACTTCCTACCTGCTGGGATGCTCTGATCTTGAGCTTGGAAGAAGCAGTCCTTGAATGCTAACCAACTATCTTGGGCCCCCTTACCTTCTAGTACCCTGTCCCATGGGATTTCCCCTAGAAATTGCTTGAAAAGGCCAAAGTTGGCCCTACTGAAGTCCAGGGTTGCGATTCTGCTAGCTATTCTGTTCCTGCCACATGAGATCCTGAACTCTACCATCTCATGGTCACTACAACCAAGGCTGCCCTCAACCTTCACCGCTTCAACCAGACCCTCCTTGTTAGCGAGAACAAGATCCAGCAGCGCTCCTCTCCTAGTTGGCTCATCCACCATTTGCATCAGAAAGTTATCATCAATGCACTGGAGGAACCTCCTGGACTGAGGATGGCTGGCTGAGCAGGCCTCCCAGCAAATATCAGGGTAGTTGAAATCCCCCATGACAACCAGGCCCTGTAATTGAGAGACTGCTCTAGCTGCCTGTAGAAGGCCTCATCACCCTCC
The DNA here is from genome assembly GCF_013368605.1 of Nyctibius grandis. Taxonomy (NCBI): domain Eukaryota; kingdom Metazoa; phylum Chordata; class Aves; order Nyctibiiformes; family Nyctibiidae; genus Nyctibius; species Nyctibius grandis. The sequence continues at coordinate 58,047,923 of NC_090659.1, read as the reverse complement.
TCATCCTGATCTGGTGGCCTGTAATAGACACCCACAACAGTATCACCCCTGCCAGCCTGCCCCTTAATTCACACCCACAAACTCTCAACTCGCTCCTGATCCGCCCCTGGACAGAACTCAATACGTGCTAGCTGCTCACTCACATAAAGAGCAACTCCACCACCTCTCCTTAGTGGCCTGTCTTTCCTGAACAGGACATAGCCATCCATGACCACATTCCAGTCATGTGAGGTGTCCCACCAAGTCTCTGTAATTGCCACTAGATCATAGCCCCCCGACCGAACACGGATTTCCAACTCCTCCTGTTTATTCCCCCTGCTGCGTGCATTGGTGTACAGGCATTTCAGGGAGCAAGCTGAGCACACCGATTTCACTCCAGGGGGATGGGAGGCCTCCTGGTCTACCTCAACACTAGAGCGTTGCCCCAGTGGTGCAAGCCCAGCTACTATCCCATCCCCCTTCGAATCTAGTTTAAAGCTCTCCGAATGAGCCCTGCTAATTCCTGTCCCAGAACCCTTTTGCCCCTGCGACATAAACCTTTCCCATGTATTACGGTCACGCCTGTTGTCTTATAAAACCAGCCATTATCAAAGAACCCAAAGCCCTGCCTGTAGCACCAGTCTCGTAGCCAGGCATTTATAGAGAGAATCCTATTATTCCATCCCATGTCATCACCTGAAAATGGAAGGAGGGAGGAGAAAACAACTTGTGCCCCAGACTCTTTCACCAACCGTCCTAGGGCCTTGTAGTCTTTCTTCATCCCCCTCAGACTACGGGATGCAGCTTCTTCCCCACCTGTCTGGAAGATCAGCAGGGGGTAGTAGTCTGTGGCCTTCACCAGGTTGGGGAGTTTCCTGGTGATATCCCTGATTCGGGCTCCAGGCAGACTGCAGACCTCCCTGTGATGGGGGTCAGCTCTGCATATTGGGCCCTCAGATCCCTTTAGGAAGGAGTCTCCAACCACTAAAACTCTTCTCTTCTTCCTTGTGGAGGAGGTAGCTATACGCCTGTCAGGTTTTTCTGACTGTGGTGGGACTTCTGATATAGGTTGCCTCTCCACCACATCCCCATTGGACCGGCTGTATTCCACTAGGGCTTCATATCTATTGCTCAGAGGCACCTGTGGAGGCAAGGTAGGCAAGGAGGACACTCGCCTTTTGCCACGGCCATAGACTTGCCTCCACTCACTCCTTTCCTCTAGGTTATTGTTTTCCACCTGAGAGGGGCAGAGTACAGGGGTCCCTCGATCCTGGGAGCTCTCCTGCAGGTGCTCCCATTTTTGTTGCAGGGAGGGCAGAGCCTGGCTCCACCAGTCTATCTCCATTTCAGCCTCCCGAATGCTCCTAAGCCTTTCTACTTCGGCTTGAAGCCTTTCAACCTGGCTTTGCAGCTGTGCCGCTCGGCTGAGCAGATCATCTACCTGCTCACAGCGCACACAGCCCCCTGTCACCACAGAGACGCTGTAGCATTCCCTGCAGCCTGCAACCTGCACCATCGCCTCCTTCCGTGGGAGCTCTGTCTGGGTTCCCACATCCATTTTGGTCTTCTTCTGCCGGGTAGATACCATTGTTCTTTCACTGAGCTGGGAAATACCTGTTGGTGACACCCCTGGTTCACAGCTCCTTGGCGCCTTCACAGCTTGGCTGGTTCACAGCTCCTTGGCACCTTCACAGCTTGGCTGGTTCACAGCTCCTTGGCACCTTCCTCGCCTTGTGCACTGGGAGGGAGTCAGCGCCCTCCCCAACGAGCTGCAAACGGCTATGGCCTCCCCCGCCCTGGGACACACACAATCACTGCTGACTCACCCTCTCCCCTCTGGGCAGGGACTAGTCCCTGTCCTCCCAGAGGCTCTTTATCACCCGATCGACAGGGGGTGGTGTTACGCCCCCCCCCCCCTCCTGATTCGTTGCCGGGAACCTCCGGGTCTAGGGGGAAGCAGCTCAGGGCTGCTGCTCGGGGGGCCCAAAGTATGAAAACCGCCCGGTACAGCCCGATCTCGCCCTCGCCCCGCACTGACCTCAGTCACTGCCGCTGCTGCCGCCCTTGCCACTGCTGCCGACTGGCATTAAATTACCTAAAGATTCAATTCAGGCATTAAATTACCTAAAGATTATGCTATCCAATGACTTAGTGACCTGAGTAGCAAGTGAAGCTTGGGTAGTCATTAGTGGTTTCTCCTTAGGATAAAGAGGTATTATTACCTTAATGACATGCAGTAATTAAGGGAAAAGTTCATCAAGTGCTAAGCAAAGTGAACTTTTCAATACACAAGAGTAAGTCAGCAAAAGTGAATTGAATCTCCTCTTTGGACTTGAATCCTCAACCAATATTATGACTTCACAGGCTGCTTCCATCGTTAATTATCAAGTAAACAGATATCTTCAGTAAGGTCAGATCTAAATTCAAAGAATGGGAATACAAAGTCTTGTTTCACCAGACATAGGAGGCACTAAGCATCTGGAGGCAATGCCTTTGCCTGCTATTCCAAGTCTCTCTCCAGGTTGCCCTTATTCCTAAAAACACACATGCTCTTTTGTCCTTTCTCTCAGGGGTGGGTTTTCTTAGGGTATTGCTACAAATATTGTTCTTTGGTGTATTTGGGTTCTCTTTTCACATTTTCCCTGGGATTCTTTGGCCTCCCCACTGTTTTTCTCTGACACACAGCTCCCTCAGAGGAGTCCTGGCCCCTTGCATTTTCTTTCCACCGGTGGTCAGCTGCGTAGCTTGACTCCTAACTGGTTGGTGCATGGCCTGCTGGTCAGTCACAGTTTGTTTGCACTCCATTCCATGTAGCTTTTATATGTTTACCCTAAAGGAGAGGTAGTGGATATTTGACCTCAGTTTTAGGGTAAAATCTTCAGCATAAGATTCACCCAGTCCTTTGGAGAACAATACATACAGAATGAACTCTGCAGACTGAGGCCAGCCCCTGGGTCATACCTGCTGTTCTTTCCCCTCGTCTCCTCCTGTGCCTAAAGTTACATGGAGCCCCATGGACAGTATGAGCAGAGGCTGGATTTTGTGTGTGTAAATAGGGGCTAGTGAAAGGCTATTATGTGCCAGCTTCAAATCCTCCCAAGACAGATTAGGCATTTCCTAAGGGAGGGTACTTAACGCTGTCAACTGCTGTCCCTGATGCCTACTATAGTAGGGAGAGCATGAGGGTTTGGAGACTGTTGTTTGTGCTGACTCCATGCATAACTAGCATGTGTGAGCTGTGTATGCACCATGCAGAAGGAACAAATGCAAATTATAGTGACTTGTTTGGCATGCAGAAGGATGATGAGGCTGTAGTGCTATATTCTGCCAAGATCAGGTACAAAGGCACATGTTGTGCTCATGCTACATATCACAGTATTTTACCCATCTCCTTGGCTGCTACACCTGCTTCATTCTCCAATTCCTTTTTGCCCCCTAACTAGTAACATGCTGCAACCACCTACTAGCCCTACATGACCAAAAAGCCTGCCAGAGACAGCCTCCTGTAAGGAGCCAGTAAAGTTTCTCAGTAAAGAATCAAGGACAAATTTTTCTCCCCAGAATATCAGTCTCCTCAAATGCAGGCAGGATGCACGATCCCCAGCAAAGCAGTTTTGATGACAGCCTGGCTCACTGCACTGGAACCACCTTGCCTAGAAATGTCTTGCCTTCTCACCACCATGACCACGTTTCCCAGCAATGCTCTTCCCAGCAGCATCCCTTGCACCTCCCCACATTTGGAAGGCCACCCTCTATTCCCATGTTCCTCACCTTCACTTCAAGAACAAGTAGGCATGAGTTTTGGAGTGCTGTGATCAGAAACTCCCACCCTTACCAGCTCAGTCAGTGCCCATACTGCTTTTCCCCTTGAAAAGGAGACTGAACATTTCAAAAGAGAGGAAGAATCACACTCATTCTTTACAATGTGGAGCCAAAAGACACTGTCATTGCCACCACAATGTGAAAAACAGAGGTGGTTAGAGCATGCACCCCAGAACATGGTAAAATCCAATCATCTCCTGAAAAAGGCCATGCCATGGGAATACAAGTATCTCTAGAGTGAATATAGGGAGTGCGAGGAGTTGTCTCTAGTTTTCTAGTTGAAGCAGCTCCTTTGTACATATAATATTAAAAGATCACTGAGAAGGAGTGTGGGAGTGAAGAGGGAATTCTCCAGGAGGAAGAAAATCTGATTGCTAGTCCCTGCTTTTAGATGTTCTTACACACACTCTCATACTGTATCTACAACCAGCATTGGATAAGAGGTACCAGCAGACCTTGGGACATTGGGCTTTAGCCTGCTGTGCTGGTTTTGGTGAGGATAGAGTTAATTTTCTTCACACTAGCTGGTATGGGGCTGTGTTTTGGATTTGTGCAGAAAACAGTGTTGATAATGCAGAGATGCTTTTGTTATTGCTGAGTAGGGCTTGCACAGTCAAGGCCTTTTCTGCTTCTCACAACACCCCACCAGCAAGTAGGCTGGGGGTGCACAAGAAGTTGGGAGGGGACACAGCCAGGACAGCTGGCCCCAACTGACCAAAGCAATATTCCATACCATATGATGTCATGCTCAGCATATAAAGCTGGGGGAAGAAGAAGGAAGGGGGGGCATTCGGAGCTATGGCGTTTGTCTTCCCGAGTAACATTATGCAAGATGCATCCCTGCTTTCCTGGAGACGGCTGAACACCTGCCTGCCGATGGGAAGCAGTGAATGAATTCCTTGTTTTGCTTCGCTTACGTGTGTGGCTTTTGCTTTACCTATTAAACTGTCTTTATCTCAACCCACAAGTTTTCTCACTTTTACTCTTCTGATTCTCTTCCCCCATCCCACAGGGGAAGTGAGGGAGTGGCTGTGTGGGGCCTAGTTGCTGGCTGGGGTTAAACTATGACACCTGCTCAAGAGCAAGCTGTACCCACTAGGTCAGAAAGCCATGCTCCGTCTCATTCCTTCTGTCCAGTCAAGGAGGTCTTCCATGCAAAGAACATCTTCAAACAATCTGGATGGGAGAGGGAGGGAAGCGAAACAGCCATACCTCACTGGGCTAATGAAGAGAGCACTTGACAAGGTGAACTGGATTCCAAGTACTGAAGCTAGACACAGGAACTGACTGGCATCCCACATGATAGGTCAGCCCTCAAACTACCCAGGTGTTTTATAAAAGCTGAGAAGCACCACCTCCTTTTTTAGAGATTGCAAGGTTTTGTGTGGAGCCAACACCAGCCCTGAGTTTGCTTGCCAGCCCATAATGTCTTGTGCAAATGAGTGAAAATACATATTTAAAGAGCCAGAAGGGCTTATGCATAAAAGAGGTGATAAACTGCTCACTTTTGAAAATTCATAAATCAACTGAAACTTCAGAAAATGGAAAATTTCTGAGACTCTCAGCCTGCAAAAGCACTTGAATCTTCAGGTTTTTAGGACCTGAATTAGCAACAATTTAATTTCTTTTTATAGTAAAAGTTATGGCAGTGTCAACTAATGTGTCTGCATGTACAGGGAATGCCCCTGTACATAAAAATCACTTATTTGAGTTTCATTATGAAATGTTTTAAAGAACTTAAAGGGGTCTTCAGCTTATTGAAATGAACTCATTACAGAAATTGGGTTAAAATCCTTTGGGGTGAGCTCCTTTGGATATCTGGGGTGTTATTTGTAATATCTATTATTTCACTATGAATAAATCTCTAGAAATAAGTCAGCCATTATTTCAGCCCAGCACTCCAGTTTCTACTCCTGCTTTTACTCTTCTCACATAAGCTTACCATAACCTTCTTAATAACTATGTATTCTGTTTACATTATTTTGAGCAATATCAACTCTAAGCCACTAATTTTTTTTCCAGTTGTTTAATGAAGATTAGATTAATTTTATCAGCATTCAAAGGGTGCTCTTTTCCAATGATCAGTCATAGTTCTGCTGGGACTTTTTTTAAAAGCCTAGGGGAAGTGATTATCCAAATACCAATGAATTTCAATGAAAATAGGTTACATAACACAGGTCATTGGAGAATCCTAGCTTTAATTATACCTGCAGTCCTAAGATCAGCTCCTGAAATACATTGTGCATATCTGCACACTTGCTTGGAGCTCAGTCTTGAACCATACTGCCAAAAAAAAAAAAAGTGAGAGTGATTAACAAAGAAAAAAAAAATAATTTGTAAGCCTCATACAGTATCATGTATGAGCTGAGGGCAATGATATGCAATGTTAGCTAAAAGGGATTCGGGCAGTACCTGCCTTGTGAGTGCTGCTGCAGAATCATAAAAGCAGGGTTTTCCCTCAACACTTCCCATCCTGTCCCTTTTCTCTTCTTCTCTTTATCCCACCCTAAGTCTTCATACTGAACCACATCCTTTGGATTTGGCCAGTGGGAAGGTTCACCTCTCTAAGGATTCCTCACCTATGAAGATGTTTTGTTTACGTCCATCAACTGTTTAAAACTGTCAGAAATCTCTTTACAGGGAGGACTATAACAAATTCAGTCCCCTATAGAGCTCACAGAGACCTCAGCATCAAAGAACACATTAAATAAAATGCTTCTCAGTTTAGCATAAAGTATGCCTGACACAGATAGTTGGGCTAAATATCTGACCAGATGTTTCCCAGCCTTGTGATTCCACAATTTGTTGAGAAGGACTGGTTCTCATGTAGAGGATGTGAGTGAATACAAACTTCTCAGAAACATTGACTTTAAACAATGCTTGGCCTCTCTGGCTATTGCTCCTCTTTTTCACAGGTGACTATTAACACTGCTCTTGACCTCCTCTGTTCCCCATGGAGACTCTGCTCAGGAAGTCACTGATGTTTCCCCATGCTGAGAAAGAGGGAGGGACTGCACTTTCCCTGAGCGCTGTTGGCAGGGAGGAGGAAAGACAGAGAAAGAGTCTACTGGGAGCATCAAAAATACTTAGAATGCTCTGACTCCTTTTAATCACTGAATAAAAATGACCTAAAAATGACCCTAAAGATAATCCACTTCCAAAAAAAGAAAATAGAAAAAATGAGGCAAGCAGGGAGAAGGGAGGATTATGAAGACATCCCTTTGATAAACTCAGCCCCCTTACAAAGGCTGGAGGGCAGAATTTGAAGATTCGAGTGGTGATGGTAAAGGTGGCAGCTTTCCAGTATCAATGTGTCAGTTTATCTGAAAAGTTGACCTTTTTAAACTAGCACAGAATCTTTTCTTTTCCTATATGACAGCATTTTGCCTTTTTGTGGAAACAGTTCCCTAATAGGCTTTCTCCTGGCCGTTTATTACACATCGAGTGCTAGGCTTGGTTTCTAATAGTTCCTTTTCATCTAGCTGCCTACTGCTGACTGTGGAAAGTGTAGGTTTGGCTCCACTGATGGCTCTCTGTAATGGCTGTGATTACACCCTCTGCATCTTCTTCACAGTGCCAGCCTTTCAGCTGAGCAGCACATTATGCCTGGATAAGACTCAAAGAGCAGCTTAATATCAGGGTTCCCTGGAACTATAATAACTGGTTCAAGATCGAACAGATAAAACCACATCAATATTTCTGTATGGTCCATGAGGTAAAACACATCAGTCCTGCATATGTCTATACATGAGTTAAAGTTCTATTTTACCATTGCTCTGGGGGAAGAGGGATGAAAATAAACCAGTGTCATCAGAACGTCCAGAGAACAGCAAGTATAAAGCAAACTGTTGCCTGCTGCATGTGTCAGTGGCACAGTCTCTTCATGTCAGACTCAACAGATTGCTTTGCAAGTCACCATTCTTAAGCAGGTATCTCTTTAAACTTGAGAAAATGCTATTCTGCAAAATATTTCATGCTAGCTGAACCCAGTTATTTCCAGGGAATCTACTGAAATGTTGCTGTAAGTACAAACAGAATTGTGCCTCCATGGGGGGGACCTGGGGAGAGACTGGACATGAGAGAGAAACTGCTTGTGAGTTTTTAAACTATATGAATTTACTATTCAGTTTTGTAATCCTGAGATGTTAAGAAAACAGGTCCAGAACACAAAATACAAAAGAAAATAAAAAGGCAGTCATTCATTTCTTCAGAGCTTACATTCTGAATTTTTTTCTGTGCACAGGTAAAGTTTAAAAGGAATTTTTTAACAGAACTTCAGTTATGTTGCATTTTACTGATTCTCAAAACTGGGAAGCAGCTATAAAAAACACCAAATTTTGCAAGGATTTTTCATGAAGGCAGAAAGGACGATGGCAGAGCTGTTATCAATACCTGTATTCAAACCTTACTTCAGCTCCAGCTCTGAGAATAGGTCATTAAATACACTTACCCAAAACTTCAATTATGGCAGTAGTGGAGTTTGTGTGAAAAGCTAAGAAAATGCTGCATGAAATTTTCACAGAGTGTTGGACTGTGGGGCCTTTTTGTCACACCAGTCTTTTAGATCGTGTTGTCCACAGGACCGGCCTCATACAGGTCATGTCCCTATCAGCAAGCAGTGTGGATGAGTGGGAGTGGGTCTCCATAGAGTAAAGCAATTAGTGCTGAGGAACTGATGTTCTCACAGTGGATATTTCAGAGGTTTTTGTGGGGGAGTCACTTCAGACTAGCTGTCTTCTGCCTATTTGTGGCTAGAGACCACTGGGTGCACATCTGGAGCACATCTTCCTGTTTAGTTTCATTTGAAAGGAATCCAGTTTGTTTACTCTGGGATGCTCCATGATGCCAAGCAAAGTGCAAGTGGAGGAAACTGGGAGATTTACTTCAGTAACACACTTCTGCTCTGAACTCAAATGTGAACACAGATGCACCCTCATCATCCAAGAAGAAGCTACTCTCTGAATGGCTTGATGTTGTGAAGTGCTGAAGTGGTGTGTAGGATACTATACTTCATTTAAATTGCCAATTCATAGGTTCATTATAATAACTCTGTTCTTAACTTTCTGCTACAGAACAGCTCATTAAAAGAGATTTTTCAAAACACCGAGCATTACTGTGGGGAAACCAAATCCTGACATTTATACAGTAAAGCTGCCTGTGCCATATAGGCACACCTTTCAAGACACTGTGTATTTTATACCACGAATCTTCCACTTGTCTCCAAACAATGAAGCTTCCCATTTGAATCCCAAGTTTAACTCCACTTACATCTTTACAGGCTCCACCCGCACTGAAATAACTGCTGGTGTGTGGAACCACAGAGGGGCACTGTGATTGTTCAGCAGAGCCAATGTCACCCACTCGCTTTTCCACCAGCCATCAGAAAAGACCTGCGATCTGACAACAGCCAGAGAAACCCCGCAAGTTTTGATCCTCCCAGACTGCTCTGTTCCTCAAGGTTTGGTATCTCACTGAGGCAGGCACTTAGTGAAACTGCCATCAGAGAGATCAGGAGTGACAGGCACAAATTTCCAAGGATCCTTACAAGTCTCATATCAGTTTTAAGCAAAACTGTCTTTGAGGGGTTTTTTTAAATTTTTTTTTAAAGGAGCTCTGGCAACTTTACTGGAGCTGACATGAATTACCCAGCTGAAGCCTGAGATTTAGCATGTGAGTGAAAGTGCTCCCATGAAAAACACACTGGTGTTATGTGTCTAGTTCCCAGAACTATGATGCCTCCCTTTGCATCCACCATCAGCAATGCAATCATTCAAATAAGCTGAAATCAATCATATAATGAATCCCACCATATGATACTTATCTTTGAGGGGAATGAATAAATCATTGTGCCTTTGACAGGGTATTTATGCCATAAATTGAGCTAGGAAGTGACATGGCAACACTTTGATAGTTATGGCTGTGATAGTGACAATTTAGGAATGAATGCATCTTTGTACTTTGACCAGTTCAAATCCTGGCACCTGTTGAAACTAAAACTGTGCAGGGAAAAAAATCCTGCCGCTAATAGAGACGTTGGAAACAAAACGGAGAGCTGTCAGAGGATAATGCAGAGGAGGCCTGATGCATGATCCCCCTGCCAGGAGGAAACATACCTGGGAGCAACAGGAAACTGATAAGCTCCTTTCTCTTCAGTGACAGAGCAAAGCTTGCAGGTCTGAACCGAGAGCAATCACTGGTATTCACCTTTCAGCACCAAGCCACGCTCTGTAGCAAGGAGTGCTCTCAAACTGATCATGTTTCTCCTTTGGGCATTTCTCCATTTCTCACTGTTCTCTGTCCATATTCGGCAGGTTTCTCACTTATAATTAATATTTTCATAAATAATGCAGTCAGAAAAGCATAGATTTGTGGTAAGTGGCCAAGTCTCTCTATTCTAGCCAATATCAGCTAGTCTCTACTTACATGTGACTATTATGAAGGGTTAGAGGCAAGCTTTATTTGCTCAGAATAAACTAAAACTGAATGTGAAGGTAGCTCACTTTTGCTTTGGATTGTTTTTTGTATCTACCACCTGCAAGCTTTGTGTCCTGAACAATATGATACTGAAGACATCAAACGTTCAGTGACATCAGCCTGTCAATCTTTATTCTTGCTGTAGTGCTTTTTAGTGCTAACCCCATTATTTTTAAGAGTACTATAGGTGTGGATGAAGCATTATAACAGATTTTCTGGAGTTCTGGGAGCTGTAGACAGGATAAGTACTTGTGGTGCATAAAGGAGACAGTGGTTTAAAAACAGCTGTTATAAGCAATTATATATTTATATCAGAACTACTGTAGTATGTGCACAAAATCTTATATATTATATATATAAATAGAAATAAAATATAAAGTATATTAAAACTGTAGGTAGATAAAATATAAAATATATACAATATATGAATACAAATATATATTTATATATATGACACACAACTTTTATTCTTTCTCTGAATATTTGGTGCCTCTCTGGAACCTCCTAACTAATTGCAATACTAATGCTTACAAATTTCTATACTTGGTAATCTAGACACAATTAAAAATAATCAAGTGGCATAAATTAATAGCGTTATCCCCATTTATCAAACGATAAAGCTGGGACGTAGGGTTAGATATTAACACAAGGCATCTGTGGTTTAGCACTGAATTAAAAAATACCTTCAGAACCATCAAATCCAATTCCCTGTTCTTATGGTTGATCGTGTTGCAGATTTTATTTCATGAGTTGATCTGTTTCTATGTGGAAAGTGATTGGGATTTTTTGCCCACACAGATCCTTTGGGAGACTGTTCCCAATCCCTACAGCTCTGATGTTTGCAAGTGTTTTCTAATTTCTAGTCTAGGTGTATTTCTAGCTAGTTTACAGTCTTTTATTCTTATGTCAATAACGTTCTTCTGTTAAATACTTTTCCTCTTCTCTGATGCTTATTCTCTTGACATATCTGTAGAGCACAATAATTCCCTGTCTCAACCTTTGTTTTCTTTGGCTAAACAAACAGAGCTCTTCGTTTCCTCTTGCAAAATAGACTGTCCTTTCTCCTGATTACTGTAGATAAACCTTCTCCGTAGCTACTAAAACTTGTATTCACCTCATTTTAACATAGGTTCTTTATCACAGAAGTATCTTGTTCAATGACATTCATAATTTCCATCTCTGCTGGAAACACATAACCTAACAGCTAGAATAACGTTTGTCTTTTTCTCTTGGCTACACCATAACGGTGACTTAAAGGCCTTCTATACTACCCTCTCTCCTACATCCTCCCTTCTACCTAAGTGGTATTACATCACCTCTGCTTCTAACAGGTCTGACTCCTTGCTATATAGCTAATAACATCTGGTTATGAGTAGGTATTGTGTGCATAGTCTTGCACTTTTCCCGTTAGACTTCATCCCGTTCCCAGGAATTAATCTGATTTATTCTGTAAACTATCACGTTAGCTTTCTCCCTGACACTGGTTCCACATATTTTTGTGTCAATAAATATGGACAACTTGCTCCCACTTCTTGTGGTTGTTCATCAAAGAAAATACTGAACAAGTGATTATTAGGTCTATCCAGAGGAATTCCACCCATAATTTCTCTTCAACCTCATACTTCTGAGTGGGTTAGGGCCACCACATTTTCTTAGGCAGAGGATCTTGTCAAAGAAGTGTATTGTGTTAGGCACTGTCTTTCTCTGAATTTTGTCTTCTTTTCCATTATCTCCAGGTCTTTCTTGAAAGACTTTCCTGAAAGCCATACTGAGAGTTCAAGATACTCTTCAAAGGGTATCCTGCGTGGTCTTCGGTTGAGCCACCCCTCAACCTCCAGTACAGCAGTCCTTTCCTTCTCCACTTCTCTTACCTCTGTAACTGCCTTAGGAGCAACATCCCCTCAGTTCTCCATTCTCCTTGATTTGACAGCTAGAGCCAGCACCAGTGCTTACCTTCCTGACTGCGGGAACTGCTATTTTTAATGTTCAGTACCCCACCGAAAAAGCTGATAAATAAATGCATACAGAGGCACTCTGGCTAATCTGCTGATAGTATTTTGCACCCTCAGTTGTGTGACCATCTTCCTGGTCAAACTGAATAGTCATCTTGTGACCACAAATTAACTGGTGGGACCAGTTGTGTTTCTGGACTGAACTGGCTTTCCAGCTGAGTGTATTTCCTTTGCAGACCTGTAAGATTCTGACAAGTTCTGTGAACTTCTCATTTTGAAATAGTGATGACTTTACAGAATCACAGAATCACAGAATCACAGAATGCTAGGGATTGGAAGGGACCTCGAAAGATCATCTAGTCCAATCCCCCTGCCGGAGCAGGATTACCTAGATCATATCACACAGGAACGCGTCCAGGCGGGTTTTGAATGTCTCCAGAGAAGGAGACTCCGCAACCTCTCTGGGTAGCCTGTTCCAGTGTTCGGTTACCCTCACCGTAAAGAAGTTTTTCCTCAAATTTAAGTGGAACCTCCTGTGTTCCATCTTGCACCCATTGCCCCTTGTCCTGTCAAGGGATGTCACTGAGAAGAGCCTGGCTCCATCCTCATGACACTTGCCCTTTCCATATTTATAAACATTAATGAGGTCACCCCTCAGTCTCCTCTTCTCTAAGCTAAAGAGACCCAGCTCCCTCAGCCTCTCCTCATAAGGGAGATGTTCCACTCCCTTAATCATCTTTGTGGCTCTGCGCTGGACTCTCTCTAGCAGTTCCCTGTCCTTCTTGAACTGAGGGGCCCAGAACTGGACACAATATTCCAGATGCGGCCTCACCAGGGCAGAATAGAGGGGGAGGAGAACCTCTCTTGACCTGCTAACCACACCCCTTCTAATACACCCCAGGATGCCATTGGCCTTCTTGGCCACAAGGGCACACTGCTGGCTCATGGTCATCCTGCAGTCCACTAGGACCCCCAGGTCCCTTTCCCCTACACTGCTCTCCCACAGGTCTGCCCCCAACTTGTACTGGTACATGGGGTTGTTCTTGCCCAGATGCAGGACTCTACATTTGCCCTTATTATATTTAATTAAATTTCTCCCTGCCCAACTCTCCAGCCTGTCTAGGTCCCTCTGAATGGCTGCGCAGCCTTCCGGCGTGTCAGCCACTCTTCCCAGTTTTGTGTCATCAGCGAACTTGCTGACAGCGCACTCTATTCCCTCATCCAAGTCATTAATGATTATATTGAATAGTACTGGTCCCAGTACCGACCCTTGAGGGACTCCGCTAGACACAGGCCTCCAACTGGACTCTGTCCCATTGACCACCACTCTCTGGCTTCTTTCCTTCAGCCAGTTCACAATCCACCTCACTACCCGATCATCCAGACCACACTTCCTCAGTTTAGCTGCGAGGATGCTGTGGGAGACTGTGTCAAACGCTTTACTGAAATCAAGATAGACCACATCCACAGCTTTACCATCATCTATCCACCAGGTTATGTCCTCATAAAAGGCTATCAAGTTGGTTAAGCATGACTTCCCCTTGGTGAAGCCATGTTGACTGCCCCTAATGATCCCCCTATCCTTGATGTGCCTAGAGACAGCACCAAGGACAAGTTGTTCCATCACCTTTGCGGGGATGGAGGTGAGGCTGACCGGTCTATAGTTACCCGGGTCCTCCTTCTTGCCCTTTTTGAAGACTGGAGTGACATTCGCTTTCCTCCAGTCCTCAGGCACCTCTCCCGTTGCCCACAACTTAGCAAAGATGATGGAGAGTGGCCTAGCAATGACTTCCGCCAGCTCCCTCAGCACCCGCGGGTGCATCCCATCAGGGCCCAGGGATTTATGGATGTCCAGATTGCTTAATTGGTCCCTGACCCAGCCCTCATCAACCAAGACAGACTCCTCCTCTATCCTGACTTCCTCTGGGGCCTCAGGGGTCTGGGGCTCCTCAGGACAGCCTCCAGCAGTATAGACAGAGGCAAAGAAGGCATTCAGTAACTCCGCCTTCTTTTTATCCTCTGTCTCCAGGGCCCCCACCTCATTCATCAGTGGGCCTACATTGCCTCTAGTGTTGCCTTTACCTGCAATGTATTTGAAGAAGCCCTTTCTGTTGTCCTTGACCTCTCTTGCAAGGTTTAATTCCAAGGAGGCCTTAGCTTTCCTAGTTGCCTCCCTACATCCTCTGACAACAGACTTATATTCCTCCCAAGTGGCCAGCCCCTCCTTCCATGATCTGTACATTCTCTTCTTCCACTTGAGTTTGCCCAGCAGATCCCTGTTTAACCATGCAGGTTTCCTGGTACCCCTTCTTGACTTCCTACCTGCTGGGATGCTCTGACCTTGAGCTTGGAAGAAGCAGTCCTTGAATGCTAACCAACTATCTTGGGCCCCCTTACCTTCTAGTACCCTGTCCCATGGGATTTCCCCTAGAAATTGCTTGAAAAGGCCAAAGTTGGCCCTACTGAAGTCCAGGGTTGCGATTCTGCTAGCTATTCTGTTCCTGCCACATGAGATCCTGAACTCTACCATCTCATGGTCACTACAACCAAGGCTGCCCTCAACCTTCACCGCTTCAACCAGACCCTCCTTGTTAGCGAGAACAAGATCCAGCAGCGCTCCTCTCCTAGTTGGCTCATCCACCATTTGCATCAGAAAGTTATCATCAATGCACTGGAGGAACCTCCTGGACTGAGGATGGCTGGCTGAGCAGGCCTCCCAGCAAATATCAGGGTAGTTGAAATCCCCCATGACAACCAGGCCCTGTAATTGAGAGACTGCTCTAGCTGCCTGTAGAAGGCCTCATCACCCTCCTCATCCTGATCCGGTGGCCTGTAACAGACACCCACAACAGTATCACCCCTGCCAGCCTGCCCCTTAATTCGCACCCACAAACTCTCAACTCGCTCCTGATCCGCCCCTGGACAGAACTCAATACGTGCTAGCTGCTCACTCACATAAAGAGCAACTCCACCACCTCTCCTTAGTGGCCTGTCTTTCCTGAACAGGACATAGCCATCCATGACCACATTCCAGTCATGTGAGGTGTCCCACCAAGTCTCTGTGATTGCCACTAGATCATAGCCCCCCGACCGAACACGGATTTCTAACTCCTCTTGTTTATTCCCCCTGCTGCGTGCATTGGTGTACAGGCATTTCAGGGAGCGAGCTGAGCACACCGATTTCACCCCAGGGGGATGGGAGGCCTCCTGGTCTACCTCAACACTAGAGCGTTGCCCCTTTCTAACATGCCTCATGATTTAGGATAACTGACCTTTAGGATGGGTATGGCCCTCCTTCAGGTTTGTTTTAATATTTCTTTTTTTCTTTTTTAATGTCTCCTCTCTGGTCTAACTGACTACACTGCATCTTGGTGTGTTAAATGTTTCAAAGGTACTCAGACTTCCCACAGATGTGCAGAAAATCTGGAATGACTATTCCTGTGAATTACTATATTCTTCTTCATCCTTCCTTCTGCAAGATTCTTAATGGCTCCCATCTCTGTGCCCAAATGGAAACTCTCAACGTTCACTCTAAAATGTGAAGAAGCTTTTTTAGCTTCCTGTGATAGAAACCATTTTGCACATCATACCAGTGGATACTTGTGCAATGGATTAACCACATCTTATATCCACAGTCATTGAAAAAGGCACTGTCTTGTTTTCGGTGACCGGGTCTGCATGACAGTAGTCTAAGAGGATACGTATGGGGAGTCCATATCAAACATGCCTTGTCTTCCTGGTATATTCTTTTTTCAGGTTTTTCTTATGTTGGACTGCTGAACAAAGACGGCATTGCCTGCTCTCCTGCCTTCCATAGAACAAGGTATATTGTGATCAAATCCATGGAGTCTGCTGTTCTAATTAACGTGTTGTGAGTGCAAAACTATAGAAAATACAGTTTACAACTGGGGGGCAAATTAGGAATCCCAGGAGGTCTTGTGTTCCCTGGGTTGCATACGAGCATTCTTCCGTTGTTCATTCATTAGAACTAATACTGTTTCCTTGTACACCAGCAACATGAGTTCACATTTTTCTAGTCTGATATTTCTGGGATTATACTGAAGCTAACTCCACAGTTTACCTGGATTCAAACTGGTGTTTGACATAACAGAATACCTGCAAATTTACAGCCGCCTTCTAAAAAGTTCTGTCTTCAGAATCTAATTAAATATCTTTTTCTTTGGCTGCTGCTCTTAGTTTATCGTAAAAAAAAAAAACAAGCAAACAAGCAGGCCCAGTGTTTCAAATGCTATTCCTGCTGAGCATGACTGTCTCACTTTTTACCTTCTCCCCTCTTGTGATGATAAAACACCTATACCTTCTTTTTCTCAATCTCATCCCTCATATCCAGTTCCATACGCAGAAATGTTCTCTGCTTCCTAGCTTCTGCAAGGATTTAAGTCTGTAACTGCCAGTGTTTTAAGTCTTTCCATACTCTTAAGCATGATTTCTTCTTTGTTGTAAAAGCCCTAATGGCTGAGGCAACCTAATGGTCATCCAGGCAGCAACACCAGAATGATGATGGCCGGATCTAGACCTACTTCACCTCCTTCCTTTTAATGCTGCTGCCACTCATGTTTTACATGGGCAATGTCAGCCATACACCAGTTAGTGCCAGTTAGCCATACCAAGTCAGTGGTATCTTTTCATATTCATGGGTAATCAATCATCTCTGCTTTGGACATCCAGCACAAGTTAAGGCAAGCACTTCTGCTTTCTCTAGCCTCTTTCTTTATGTTGTTTCCTATTTATCTATCCGAGCTGCTGGGAGCTCCACCACAGGCTATATTACATAACAGACTTCATTAATACACTGTAGTAAAGATGCAAAATTATTAATGGAAGTTGAAAAGTCAGAGCTTCTGCATGACTTATCCTTGTCATTAAGAATGGGAAGGCACTGAGGGATAGCCATGCTTACCATGGACTTAGAAGGACTTCACCTCTGGGTCAGAAGGGCAGCTGTTTGCTGATCAGCATAGTGTTTGACTTGGTTGCAGCCATTCTGATGGAGCCTCAGCTATGTTCTAAAACTGCACCAGACTCACCTAGACAGAGCAAAGAAAAAGGAGGGCTCTCTTGTGCTGTTGTCAAGCTTAGAATCCACTTTTTAGCCCTTTTGATCCTAACATGAAAAAGGATTATGAGGCAGCGGTGAGAAATATTAAAGCACTGGCCTTCTTGGTGGGATCATTTCCCTTCATGCAGAGACGGTGTCAAATGCTCACAGATCAGAATACTACCATTTTATACCCAGAAGACTTCAGAAAGCAATTAAGATTCAAGCCCTACAGACTCCAATCAGTCCTTGTTTGAATTCAGTTCTATGCCAGGGTAATTTCACTGAAATCAGGTGAATTACTTCAGTATTATATTGCAGGAGCAACTCCATCACTTCAAATGGAATTACACTGGCATAAAAGTGGTGTAACGTGGGTGACATGAATCAAGCCTTGTGTTTGCAGCAGCCTTGAATACACCAGTATTGAGAGGACCTTTGGAGCTGGGCCCAAAGCACTCACAAAGGGAGCTCCTGCTGTTATTCCAACCCATAGGCAGTTCCCCGAACAAAGACCAATTATCTGAGCTTTGTGTGAAAGGGGTAGGGGACATGCACCAATATTCATAAATTAGGCAAGCCTGGTGTTTACTAAAGTGGAGGGCCGTCGTTCCAATTAAAGTCTGTCTTCATTCCTTCTGTGAATTCTTAATTTCCTTTCCTTGTGATATTTGTCATTTTTAATCTGTATATTATGATGTACTTCACAGATGAGATGAAATATCATCATTTTCCATTTACACATAAGGAAAATAAGGCATAAAAAAGTGAAATGACTTGCCCGAGAGAATAGCCCCAAGGTCACTTGCTACCTAAGGTAGAGCTTTGCCCACATGCTGCCTCCTATTAACAATTCTGCTCACTTCTTCCAATGGTGTGCAATAAAAAGAATGGAAATTATACTTTTTCAAAGGTTTTCTTGCACCACACCTCAAAAAGAGCTACTGCATTTTTTTATTTTTGTAAAAAAAAATTTAAGTAAAGAGCCTTAAAATTACCAAACCACTTAAGAATGCTTTGAACCTATAAGTTAGAATGTACAAGATTCAAACAGAAAATCATAAAACATTTAAAACAAGATGGTTTGTATGAAAAGGCCAATTAAAGAGGGAGAAGCTTCAGAAAAAAATTTCATAATGTCATTATATACAGTACAATAACAAGATCATTATAAGTTGTAAATACCATGTCATTACCCATTGTAATGATCTGATTACATTCACTTACATTAACTTTGTAATTAGATGTAATTTCACACTTATCAAGTAAAATCTTTTTTCACATGCATGACAGTACAGCTCGGTCTTTCTTTTTGCCCCTGGTTTGATTCCTGACAACAGGAGGATGGAGAAGTTCTGAGCAAGTGGTCCTTCCTCAGGACAGCAACAGGAACATCTGTTCCCATGCGTTAGAAAAAAAATTATTTTATCTACTCCTCTTTGGCCAGAAGGATGACTTTGAGAACTAACTCAGGGAGAACAGAGGTAAATGATCCTGTGAAACAAGAAAAAAAGAGAAATTAAAGTAAAGCAGATAAGTCATTTTATTACAAGGCTAAGCCTACATTACATCGTCTAGTGAAAAGACAAATTTTATTTATGAATGTATTATAGAGAAAATTTAAAACTACGTTTAAAGGAATAGCATCAACTTTCAGCCAGAGTCCTAAATTCCCTTGATTCTTTGTCTTTTCTAACAAATTTTCATGACTGCTTTTCTGCATTCCTGAAGGTACTCCATCACTATATCAAAAGTCCCGCAGTCAGAGCAGTGCCTGCACAGGCACAGCAGTGCAGAGGTTGAGAACAGCTGCACTGGGTCAGCCTGAGGGACCCTCAGATCCAGGACTCTGCCTTCAACAGTGAGTGTCTTCCTGAAGCTCTTACCCTTTCCAGTCATGCCCTCCCTCCCACCAAGTTCCCAAGACCAACTCAACACATCCTCACATCATCAGCAGGAGGAAGTTTGAGAGGGACCAGTTTCTGTTTTCCTACCATGCCTCTGGGCAGGGCAGCATCCATTGGCACCTCACACATGTCCAGGGAGCAGTGGGAACTGTCTGGGTGCTCAGGACCCCCTATAGTTCCCCAGTTGCACACTTTTGATCCTGTGACCTTCACCCTCCTCTTCCCTTTTCTCATCTGTCATTCCCACTGTTTTCTCCTTGTTTTGCTTTCCCTGCAGCCCTTTCTTCCTAAGGCCAGGACAACATACACAGGGCCCACGCCTTCACACCTCTCAGAAATCACAGGCTCAGGGACACCCTAAGCCAGAAGAGGGATCCTCAAATGTCATTCCCCTTGACAAACTATTCTCTTGTGATCTTGTCTAATCCTTGAAGCCAAGGACCTTTTGCACAACCACATCTTCCGGCAGTGAATCTCATTCTTTCCCTCTACTGCCAGAAAATGAATTTCCTTCTTGCTTTCTTTGAACTTATTCCTTGACCTCCTAATTGATTCCTCCTAGTTCTTGTATAAAGAGAAATTGAGAATGCTAATTTTCTGTTCAGCTTCTGTATTTCACTCAGGATCCATAAACCTCTTCAATCATCTCTTTCTCAATCAAAAGAGCTCCAGCCTATTTAACCTCTCCTTGTACAGAACCATGCTCCTACCATCCTTGTCCGCCTTCCCTCTCTTTCCTACTACAAGATCCTCTGGGAAAACAGTTCTTCACTTCTTGTACATTGCACTTAAGGCAGTTCTGTCTCTTCATTTGGCTTCCCTGTTCACTTCTCTCACCTCTTGAGATCTGTCTTTCAAGGAAAGGGCTGAAGTGCAAAGTCCTTAGTCCTGGAATCTCCTAGGAGACAGTCATACAGTTCAATCTCAGCCATGACGAGCATGTCTGGTCAAGCCTAAATACTTTGCAGATGTCAGTCTCAGTGAAAGACCAGAGACCAAAGTCCCTCTCTCCTCCCCAGGGTGGAACCTCAGGAGTTTGAGGCAACCCAGATGTCTGTCTCACTTCTGCACACAGCAGAGTTTCCCCCTTTATCTGAGCAATGCAAGGAAGCAGAGACTAAACACAGACACAGACCAAACTCTTTATTACAGTGAGATGATTTCTGGAAAAGAACTGTAGGAAAAATCTTCGAAGCTAACACCTTGCAACAATATTAAAAAGGGGAAAACTATGTGGCAAATTTAATTTAAACTTAAGTAATAAATGCCCTTCAGTTAAAGGAACTTCTTCCCTTAAGTGAGCCACCTGGGAATTTGCCGTGTGTTAACTGTCTTTCAAAGTTAGAAGGGGAGGTGATTCAGGCTGCCTACATGGAGACCTGGAGAGAGCCTAAGACATGGCCAGATCTTCATTGTCACCTAATGGCACCTTTCCCTCTACCTTTGTGCCTATCCATCCACTACTCTCCAAGATTTTATAATTACTAGTTCTTCCTTGGCATAGCTGTTTTCAAATCTCACTCCAGCTAAAGATGGGGGAAGCGGTTGGGGATGATGTAGGCTGAGTCTCATTATATCGCAGGAAATAAAATCTTTTTATAGGGCTCCAGTCCAAAGCATTACTTACACATCTGAATTGTCTCAACAAAGTAGGTAAAACAACAAAATACCTAAAGTAAAGCACACACTTTAGTAGTGCAAGTGTACAGCCTGTGTAGGCTGATAATATCAGCTAATGTGTCTATTTGTGAGAAATTTGCCAACACGCTGGTCTAGGAGCCTTTTCATTCTTTTTTCAAATGAAATTGAAATGCACTGATTGTTTAGATGAATCATTTCCCTCTCCTTGTTTTGGATTACATATTTTTTTTTTATTTCTCACCTCACATCTTTCTTGCTCTTGATGACAAAGCTAATGTCAGAGCAGACAGAACCAGTCCAAGATTTCACTAAGTGATATTTCTGAAGCAGAGCAGGTGCAGATGAAGAAAAAGGATCAGCCAATTTTTAAGAAGTCAGATGGCATTGTGCATCAAGCAGAAGGCAAAGGACTGATTTCAAAGCACAAAATCAGGTCCTTTTATTTATGTAGAGTGCACCAATTCACAGAATTTGAAATGGCTGGTTGCATAAACGTATACGGTTGATCGTAGTTTAATTTTCCATGGGCTGCAATTCCTAAATCAGGAGAGCTGTGAACATGACATACAGATTGATTCGTTTCAGAAAAGACACCTGGAGAGTTTCTTACACGGAAGATACGGAAGACGTAGTTTATGTTATCCAGTGAGAAATCTTATCATGAACTTTATTCTTAGAGCATTGTCTCTAGCTGCAGGGGGAAAAAAAAAGATAATAAGCAATTTTGTCATATGCATTTTTTACATATTTTGCCCTGAGTTGAGTTCTCTGTCTCCCTCTAAATTTAGTAAAGTTCACAAAAATGAGACACCAGTTCATCATGCTTCTTTTGTAATATCTGTCCTATGAGATCTATGAAAAAGCAGGCTTACTAAAATGAAAGTGTCAGTAACAGTGAAACATCAAGCTTGTAGCTTCCCCAAGACCCTATAGAGTAGTTTCATAGCAATCTCATGTTTAAATTAATGTATCAGCAAGATCACTCGAAGATCTAAAATTGCTCCAAATTTTCACACAATCCTTTACTCTTCAGTACTGATCAGGCAACACCAATTAAATACCAATTAAAAACTTTGAAAGCTTTTTTGATAAAATGACCAGCTTTTAAAAAGAATGCCTTTCTACTTCTTCATTGCTCACCAAAATACTACAGATGTACAGAAAACCAGCTTAGCTGCATATACTTATGTGTGAATACATGGGGGTAAACTTCTAATTAACTTCTCAAGGCATAATTACCCTCAGGAAACATAATGACAAGTGGACCAAGATAGATACACGTCGTAAAACACTTCTGTAACTGGAAAAGTTGCAATTTTATACAAATAACTTTAAGATTCACTTCCACAAGTTATATCAAAGTAGAATTATAAAATAACGACTAGATATTAGCGAGGAGATCCAATCATGGTGATGTCAAAGGCAAAGCTACTGCCATCTTCCATGGAGTCAGGGCCTCACATAGGATTTAATATCTTGCTCATTCTAATTATTTGTGAATTTTTTAAAAGTGAAAGAAAAAAGAAGATAATTGTATAGCCTTCTGGTCTTTCCCTCCAGGTGCTAATTCCCAATGTTAAAACAGTAATACTCCAAGAAAGGACTTGGTTTCTGCTGACTAATTCCTATGGTTAAAATGGAGCTGCAGTGATTAAGAGAGCTCTAAGCAGCATCAGTTAAGCCCCTTCAGAGCAAACCCCATCTCTAGAACAATTGGGCACAGCACAAACTGGAACCATGAAATCAGTCCAGCCTCCCATGTCCCTCAGGCAGCTCCTGAGAGCAGAACCTTCCAGACCTGCCAGAGAGGTCTTCTCAAACACCACTTGCTCCAGTGTTTCCATCTCTGCCAGCTCCCCTGCCTCGTGGATACTTAATCCATACATTACCTCTGACAGAAATTTTCCCAAGACAGTGGCATTTCTTCAGTATAACACCATGGGAGGTTGTACCTAACCCTCTTGGAGATAAGCTAAAAGGCTGTTACTGATGGCATTACTGTGAACCCTCTGCCACACATAGCTGCAAATTTATTGTCCAACTTCTAATTAATATTACAGTCATTCCTACCTGCACAGAGTGGATGTAAAGTGCCATCCCTAAGACAATGCTGGAGAAGTCTGAGGAGCAGAGAAACTGTATTGTTGCAACCAATAATCACAGTGGTAACAATTTCACTGTTCAGCAGACCACATACACACACACATATATTTAAACTCCAATCTTCTGACAACATCTGATGAAAAAAGCTTACCAAAATGTACCACTGATCCAAATGTATTATTCTTCTCATTCAGTGGGTGCCACCTTCATCGAAATAAGTTCTTTAAATGTTTCATCTTCTTTTCCTTTCAGTAAGCTGAGGAAGGCTCCTTTTTGTTTTTCACTGTCTCTGTGAATTGCTTCTCTCCACCACTTGGTAAGCCCCGAAGAGATTGGCAGGCTTGACAATTTTACTGCCAGTTTTCTTCTGCAGCTTCAAGCGAGGCCTCCTGTAACATTCCCAGTTCCAATCTCAGGATGAGCTGTTCAAGGACGAGCAATGTGGGAGTTAGGCATGTTCCTACCTGTCAGTCCCATAAGCTTTTTGGCAGCCACAATCCCTGGCAAGATCAGAGATTATTGTATCTATGGGGAAAACCTACAAAAGCCAGCATTCATCAGAGAATTCACTTTCTTAACTTCCAAAAAGAAGCTGGCAGTAAGCTTTCTGTTTCAGTAAACTGCTCCAATTTCTCATCTGAAGATTTAAATATTGGCAAGCTTAAAATACACCAAATACAGTGCATGCATTCACATACACATGTATGTCTTCACACAAAGATGTGAGAACACTTCTAACAAAAATACTGCTTTTCACTTCATTCTGACTTTTTTTAATAGGTCAGTTCAGGTATCAGACCTCTTTGACTATGTATCATTTCAGGAGCAGAAATTATATGTTAGCAGAGAAGGGCCAGTATCCAGAACAGGAATCATGGCATCAAAACAACATTAATTCAGTCTCCCCCAAGTCTGAGGATGCTCTCTCATGCAGACATATCACCCTGGTGTTTAAGAGTTAGTCAAGATCTGGGCAGGAAAAAGAAGAAACTACCTCATGTAGGGTTTTCCTCTGCCAACCCATTTCCATTCCCATTAGCAGTTTCTAAACTGACTCAGCACCAACAGCTTTTGCAGTGGTATCACATGCCTTCCGATACTGAGGAGTCTTCTTGTATTCTAGCTCTTGGAGTCACGAGATTATCTGAGAATCTTATTTTACCTTATAATAACAAAGACAAATAAGTAGAAATATAAGAAAGAAAAAGTGACATTCAAAAAGGACAATTTTAGCCTGCTAAAGCCACTCTCCTTCAGCTTGCTTTAGAGACTTCCAGAGACCGCAGCTTAACTTTCGCTGCAATAAATTTGGATCAGTGACACATTTTGGTAACCATCTATCAGCAAGATATTGCCATAAGGTTGGCAGTACTAGGAGGAGTATACCAGACTTTGCCTTACTGGGATGGGATAAAGATGTGTAGATATGGAAAACTGCTGTTCTGTTTCCAATAGGAAAACTTCATAATTTTCCCTGTTGTTTTCAGATGTTTGATGTAGAACACAGGCAAACCGGGGAGGGGCGGGGAGAGGAAAGAAAAGAAAAAAGCACTTTATGCACAATATTTATCTCTCACAATGAACAGCAAAATGTTATTTTTTCTATTGTATTTCAATCAGATTTTTATCACTAACAAGTATTTAAAATGAGTAACTTTAAAAATCATGGTAGTAGCAAACTGTAATTCTTACAGACATATCTTCCCTTTTCTGTTTAAAAATTAATAATATTGGCATTTTCTGCTTCAACAGTGCAATCTGTTTCATATTTTAAGACACGACAACAAGCAGAAGCTGCACTTAAATATTTTAGCATTCGGCACAATGCCACAACTGGTGCTAGACACATTTGTCACTGCTCCAAAAAATGCATGTATATACAGAGTTCATAAATATACGTGGCAGTACTTCCCACGTGTTACCTAAACAACACATAATACAGTTTTTACTACAGAAAAGGTGAATACATTTCAGCTTGAAGTAAATTGCTAGGTTGGTTGCTGTCCTTTCCTCCCTGCTCTGTTCCTTCCTCTTTCCTTCTGGGAAAAAGAAACCAAAACCAACTTTGAATTTTACATTTTTACTGTGGGGACAGATGCCAAATGAGAACCCAAGTGAAAGCAACTAACTTTGCAGAAGAAAGGGAAAAATTGACAGTAGGACATAACTTTCAAATGGAAATGAAGAACTGCAGGTTTTTATGCAATGCCTATTTCCCTTCACAGGATATTCTAAGGTCTGTTTTCTGTAGTAAATCCCAGGGACTGCCTACATACCATGTTGGTAGACATTTTTTTGAGAACCACAGCTCCATAGACAGATATGCCTTTCTGTCCACTATACTAGCTTCTTGGCCCTGCTGAAAGGTGCACGTATAACCAATTACAGAGCAGACACGACTCCACCTTATGATTTACAGCAAAACCTTTTTACACTTCTTTGCCAGCATAAAACACTCATAAAATGGATATCATTTCCTCTCTTTTGAAGACTGCTCTGCAAGTGGCAGGCAGATGCCATGAGTAAATGAGTACCTGTCTGTTAAAGGAGGAAAGGATCTGGATTTGTCCGTACGAGAAGGCAATTCTATTATGAACTGAGGGAGGAACCGACCTAACTCTGTCAAATGACATTTCAGTGATGGTTCCTGGGCAGAAAGCAGTCTGCTGCCCAAACAACGATTACAAGGCCATACTGGAGATGGTGTTGGAGATGATAACATGGAATGAGTCACCAGGAAAAAAAAAAGTGGGAAAAAAAAAGTGGAAAAGAGCTGTAGGGTAGGATGGGCAACAAAAGCAAAATGAGCTTTCAGCATATCACCAAAACCACCCAGTGCCATCTTTGGAAAACCAGGTAGGAGTGCACAGAGCAGGTTATTACTGAAAGCGGCACTAGTCTGCCTCCCCTGGAATACTGTGCCCAATTCTGCTGCTCACAGTGCAAGGAGTGGTTCCCAGAAGAAGGACAAAATCCACTCAAAATGTAAAAAACACATCTTAAGAGTGAGAATCTCCATCCAAAGGGGCCCTTAAGGTACCTTTCTGAACAAGTTGGACCAGGGGAGGTTTAGATTGGATATCAGAAAAAATTTCTTCACTGAAAGGGTTGTCAAGCATTGGAACAGGCTGCCCAGGGAAGTGGTGGAGTCACCATCCCTGGAGGTATTTAAAAGACAAGTAGATGTGGTGCTTAGGGACATGGTTTAGTGGTGGACTTGGTAGTGCTGGGTTAACAGTTGGACTTGATCTTAAGGGTCCTTTCCAACCAAAATGATTCTATGATTCTAAGATGCAACTCCTAGTGACTTCAAAAGCAGCAGCGACCGAGCTGCAGGCACAAGTGTTGTGTGTGAGGACCAAAAGAGAAAAAGTCTTCTCTGGCAAACTGTCCTTCAGTTATCTACAGCACCTAGCGAAAAAAGTACAAAACTGATGGATAGCAGCACAGGTTAGTGAGAGATAAGTAAAACACATTTGTTCTTATCCTCACTACGTACATTTTCTTAGTTAACAGCACCATTGGTGGACTCCTGTGGGAGCTGCTGCTCTGTCCCCAGGGCCAGGCTATGGAATTTGTGTGGCCAGGCTAGGTATGTGTGCATATGTGAGGGGGAGAGCAAGCTTTCTAGCTGTGAAGACGGCTGCTGGGTGAGACAGCAGTGAGAGGGGGTGGCATATTAGAGCACTCACTTTAGTCTCTTGGCTGGTTGCCAGTGGTACAGAAGTTGAGAAATCATTTGTCACCAGCATAAAAGCCAAATGGGTGAGGTGTAACCTGACAAACAGTCTCCTGTGACTGACGCGTTTGAACTACTAATACACCCTATATAAATGCCTTTTTTCTGACAGCTAGCAGTCATATTTTTTGCTTAGTTTTTCTGCTTGTTCATGCTGAGCTTTCTGAGTTCCTAGATATCAGATTGCTTGGTGAGGAGCACTAGGCAAGAGGACAGTTCTCTGTCATGCTAGTTCCACACCACGAGTTCAGGAGGAAACAAGCTACAAAAGAATTAGAAAACAATTTTTAAAAATGACTGTCCCCTAGTATCTCGCTCTTTTTTTCTTCCCTTCTTTTTTTTTTTTCCAATGCCATACAGTCAGCTGGCCAGCAGGAACTTCATTTATAACTGTCAATTTAACAGTTCATTTATTTCATTGAAGCAGTGAGACACAACAGGGGTGTGGTAACCATGAGATAATCACACCTCTGGGGTCTTATGAGGCAAGGAGAAACAGCCAATTCTCTCTAATCCCACAGTGGTGTGATTAGTGCTCCTGATAGCTACAGCCAAGGAAGTTGTGAGATAAATTGTGCATTTCGTGTTCTAGAAAAAGAATTAATTAAAGTTAAACATTTAACCAGCCTCATCCGAGTTCTGTAATTCGTCTTAGTTATAGATATGTATGACAATGAACACCGATCCATATACATTTGTCTACATTAAAATGTTTGACAGACAATAGGAGTAGTCATTTGAATCCAGAATTATACTACACATAGAAGATATAGGATATAGCTGCCTGTCTGCCTACAAGCCTTATAGGCAGGAATCCATCATCATGCTATCCAAGAGCTTCTCTGGGCATGCAATCCTTACATGCATATCTATACAAACTAACTGGATCCCAGTAGCAAAGAGACTGCTTTTTTCTTGGCTGTTGTGGGTAACCCTGCTAATCAGTTTCATTAAAGGCTTATCTAATATCTATGTCTGCTATGGAAGGTCCATTTACCTGTCATGTATGATGCTTCCACTAGAAAACATATAATGGGTATTTGGCAGACAGACAACTGCATCATGGAGGACAGAAGTTACAGAATTAATGATCTCATCTATTAGGTCATATTGCTCGTTTCCATCCTCCAGTGTTGCTGTCTGTAGTGTACTTTGTCCTGTTGAGTTCTAAAAGGTTCACTGAAGAACACCAACTTATTTTTAAAATTAAATATTTTTAAAGAACAATTTTTATGATTGTTATGAAGACTAAACTAATATTCCTTTATCATTGGCACTGGCGTATGAAAGAGCCTATGTCAATGTTGTGTGATTAATTCCTCTTGCTTCTTCTTCCTCCTTCTCCTGAAGTCTTGACTGAAGTAATGATGGCCCACCCTTGAGATCCTCTTCTGCACCTCCATGAGTAGTCACTGCCCTGGGGAGTTGTGGTGGGTTGACTTGCCTGGCTGCCAGGTGCCCACCAAGCTGTTCTGTCCCTCCCCCTCATCAGCAGGACAGGGGTGACAAAATAAGATGAAAAAAAACAACCTGTGGGCTGAGATAAAGGCAATTTAATAAAGAAAAGCCATTTTGGAGCTGGCCGGAAGTGGCTCCATCTGACATTGGGGCAGATCCTGGTGTCTTCTCACAGAAGCCACCCTTGCATCCCCCCGCACTACCAAAACCTTGCCACATAAACCTAATACAGGAGTCTGAAGATATGAGCACCAGTATCAGCCACATACAGGTGTCATGCTTGTTTCTGAGGGCAAGGGCAGTGTATTCAGATTTACAAAGAGGACTTTAAAGAAAGATTGGAAAGACTAAGAGGTATCTGTGACTATTGCATGTGTAAAATGACCCACTGCATTCTTCTGCGACAAACCAAGTTTCTGCTATTGTGTGTCGCTCAGTTGGCCTGTGCTGGACCTGACAGTCAAGTAGTTCAAAGTGTCTCCCTGGGTGGAGTGGATGTGGAGGCATGCAGGGGGCAGCTCTATCAGAGTGCAAATCCTGCAAAACTTTCAGGTTTGCTTTCTCGAAGGTTTGCTTTCTCTGTGGAATGACATAGGTACCTCCAGGCAGACAGTCTGCATTTCCAACTCCTCAGGCTGCGGTGCTGCAAGCATCCTCAGGATAGGAAAATAGATATTAAAACTCCCTTGGCTGTCATGGCAATTTCAGTTGTCAAAGTCTGATCTGACACCCCTCAAATCTTTTTAGTTAGTGCACTTGGACGCTACTCATCCAGCCTGGGAAAGGGAAAGCATGATCTGCATATTCTTAGTATTTCTTGGACACTTTCACTAGTTTTTCCTGTTCTTCCCTTTTTCTTAATAGACCTGGCTGTGTGAGAGAGAAGAATGGATAATTATTTACTCCACAGACATTTGTTTAACACATACAAAATGCCACATAGGTTTTTCCCACAGTACTGGACCTAACTCCATTTTTACTCTTGTTTTACCGAACAGCACAAAACA
This sequence comes from Nyctibius grandis, assembly GCF_013368605.1. Classification (NCBI taxonomy): domain Eukaryota; kingdom Metazoa; phylum Chordata; class Aves; order Nyctibiiformes; family Nyctibiidae; genus Nyctibius; species Nyctibius grandis. Next base: position 58,018,782 of record NC_090659.1, on the reverse strand, counting down.
GCATAAAATCAGAGTTCTGGGTCAAAAGAAGGCTGCAGTCAGCTGAAGCATCTCCCAGTTAACCCTATTTTAGATGCAAGAGATCTGATTTCTCTGCTGGTGATAGGGGTATTACCCTTGCAATCTCAAACAAATAAACAAAACAACAACAACAACAAAAAAACACAACCAAAATATCTATTTAAGTTTTCAGAATTTATTTAAATGTCATTATTCACCTAATAGAAAGTTATTTATTGTTAAGATTATCAAAAATGAAGGTTGTTAGTTTAAGTGACTGCTAAAAGCACCTAGATCTGGTGGTTGCTTTCAGTGATCCCAGAGTGTGTTTCATGGCTGTGAGCAAATGGGATGCAGGTATATTGTTTTAATCATCTCACCAAAACTGTGATCCAGTCCTTGGCCACCTTCTAAAGGGGATGGTCAGCTTATGGGATGGAAGTTTTTAAACTTCATGGAGGGATTTCAAGCATGCCATCCTCCATTGATCTTCAGTGCACACCTATGGAGCAGAACTGCAGCCTGAAGTCTGGTTTTCTCCCCACTCAGCTCAAGGGTGGTTCTGCCTCTTCGCGGAGCAGAGCTGCTGCTGAAATGTGAAACAAACATGAGCTTTTATAAGTCACCTGAAATGTTGTAATGAAAAGGTATGTGAAACATGTAGGTCCCCCTTCAAACAATATTTTGGTGATTATTCTCATCTCTTTGGGCTACTCTAAGGAGCCCAGATCAGGCTGACCCTGACTGGAAGAACATTCACCTACTCTGTAACAACAGTGCAATCCCAGCAGTAGTATTTCTGCAAGACGGAATGCTTTGGAGCAATGCTGGTGTATTTCTGTTACTAAGGCAGGTTTGGGAGAACCAGTGCTTTGATACCTGGGGCACCCTGCAAAAATTAAAAGACTTCTTAAAAAAATTATTCTTCCTTCAAAATGAAAGAGAATTATAACCCTTTTGTACTAATGATAGGGAAGGGGTTTTAAATTTCTGAGTGTTCCCTCCCTCTAGCCCCAAAATTTTTGTAGCTGTGGCACTGAATGCAGTCCCATTATTTTTAATGATATATCAGGACTGGGTAGAAGAATAGCGTACCATATATCAAAAGCTACACCCCTGGAAATCACAAAGCTCTTCAAGAAGCCACCAACGGGTTAAACGGTGACCTGACCAATTTGCTATGGTTCATTTGGTCTATGCTAATTGTTTTAAATGCTCACTTTGTGGCATAATCTTTACTGTGCTGATGGAAAGTGAGGCATATTTCTTTAGAGCAGGGATTCAAGGATACATTTATATTGGAAAGACTTTTTCAGAAAAGTACAGGCACACCTCAACGGTACTATGTAAATAGTAATTAAGCGTCATCATTTATCCCATTTAAGGAAATACATGAAATAAATACTTTTCAAATCCTTTTGCTTTGCTTGATTTTTCAGTGTCACACTTTTTTCTCTATTATTCTGAAATACTTAAAGTCAGATTGTTTCTTTCCCATTACCAGGCTTTTGTGTCTGCCTGTCTGGTGGGTGACTTTTTTTTTAATCCCTTCGGACCCTGACCTGGTAGTCATTATTTTGTCTTTTATCTTCTTTTTCTTTCCCCTTTATTTTTCCTCCTTTTTTTTTTTTATTAGACTAGTCAGCCTTGATATTAGTCTTCCCAAAGCTACTATCCATTACACTGTCAGCAAAGCAAGCTGCCTTACTGTAGGCCAAGTGTCAACAGAAGGTGAGGCAGAAAATCAGCCACAATCTAAAGCTAATTATCCTGCCTAGAAGTTAATTAAATACTTGTTAGGAGCAGCAGGGTAGATCCTAATTAAACTTGTCTAATAACAGTATGCTGACATACTCTGACACTGGGAATTCCTACAGGGTTTAAATAATTGTACAAAGGGCAATAATACCTGTCACATCATGGTGTGCAGGCAAACCCTGAAGATGCACATTTCTCAGTATTTTCCGTACTAATTTGCCACATATTGTGCACTTCACATGTGTTTAATTTACACATGTTTTAATTTTGGTGCCCTGGATCTTTCTAAATGACTTTGCTGTTGCTGATCTAAGTACAAATCACTGCGAAGGGAGATGGTCACTAGTATTTCATTGTTTGATTTAATACACTAAACCTGATAAAATCCCGTTGCTGGTGATACTTCCAGGGTTACTTAAGTAAAGCTGTAGCCTTTCCTTTCAGATTTCAAGACAGTAGTGATTTTACCTGGAAGTGAAGAGGAGGTGAGAGCCTGGCATACCTTGCCAGCCTTCCCATATTCTCAAAAGGACAAATTTTGGACCCATCTACAGGCTGGGAATTTTACCCATTGCATTTTTAATTCACAAGAGTGCCACTGACAGAGACTTTTACCCCCACTGCTAAGCATGTCTTAAACCAACATCTCTTTAAACTAGTCAGATCTTCATTTACATTCAAAATGAAAGGAAGAGGAAACCACTAATAGGTGTAACTGCCAGCTGAATCGAAGGGGAGAGGAGAGATGAAATGTAGGAGAAGGGGCTGATAACAGAAAAGAACCTCCCTCTTCTGCTTATTTCCACCCTTTTGACAGGCTGGAAATATTTTTATTTCCAGACAGGAAAACACAATTTGCCATCATTTCAAATAAATGAAAGTTCCCCACAAACCACAGCGGGGCTTTTGTCTAGTTGTTTTTGAGGGATCCTCTATGCTAGCGGTTTTAATGCTGGTTAAAAAACCTGCCATTTGACCAGGTTCTGTTTTTCAACTGATGAGTTGTCACACTGCCTTGCGTGAGGGTTAATCCCCCATTGTGTTGCCTATGCCACCGCAAAGAAGGACAGCAACGACAAATATGCAATTGCTGATTAAAGCTTGTCTCTTCTCGAATAGCCCCGAGAGGCCGTGTCACATGCTGATGGTCGTTTACCACAGCAAAATGCTGAACGTCAGTTTTGGGAAAGCAATGTTTCAAAACTTTTTACCTTTTCTCCTGGTAAATCAGTTTGATTTCTCACTGTCCCTTTACTATCCTTAACTCAATTATCCTTTTTAATAAAGGGCTTAAGGCTCTTGGGTAGTAACCAGTGATGGATGCTCGAAAGTAGATTTGATGTTCCTGTCATTAGACCATACTTGAAATGCCATGTCAGTGAAACTAATGAAATGGAGTGCCGTGACGTGAAACTAATCAGACATGAGACAACTTTAGAGGGGGGGAAATAAGAGACCTGCAAAGATTTAAGCCAATCGCAGTACGCTCATTTTGCACCCTCTCCCTGAACAGCAAGGATTAATGGAAAGATGTAAGCACTCTGATCTTTTCTGGCAAGACTGTTGTAGAAATAATCAATTAACCTTGGGAGATCAAATTGACAGAGCTTAAGCGTGAAGTTATTTAAAATGCCAGATTATCTAGGCAGATGAATACATTTGTTATAATACTAAAAGGAAAATGAAAGTATTTTTCCAAACTTCGTTTTTCTGAACTGATTTAACATTATTTCCCCAGGAGTCAACTCTGCCTTTTTCAGTGTGCACTTTAACACATTAGAACAAAATTAGATTTGATGTACTCCATAAAGAGACCAGCGATTTTTCTCTCTTCCTTCATGGAGTGGGAGGGTTATTATAGAAAATAGCTTATAGTAACCTCATGCTTTTAGCTCTTTACTTTTGTTTATTTGACAATTTGATTATTTGGGTTCCTGTCTTCTGTGGTAATTTTGGTTGGTTTACATTCTGGCTAAATCATCTGCTGTTTCATCTATGGGGTAAGAATTCCTTTTGTCCTTAAATACAAAGAATGGGAAATATTTTATAATATCGGTCATTTTTATCAAATACAAGAATCCAGTCAGATGTTCTTTAAACAATCCATTTAACTTCATATGGTTTGAAGAGAAAGAAATTTTATTTTATTAAAATTATTAGGGCTGTGTTTTTCAGACTAATAACCTCTCTACTATTTTATCACATTGTAATAAGACGAGGACAACATAAAGTTCCAGCAGCATCAGGCTGTAACTCTAGGCCTGTTGCTGCAAGCTTCAGCTGTGATCCAGCATGTAAGAATATGCTTAATGCAAGCATGCAAGCAACAGCAATGCTTGTATACTTGAAGGTAAGCATGCATTCACACACAGGCTTAAGTCCTTCTTTTAAAGAGAATTTGTGAACAACCACACTGATTAAATTGGTACAGATCTATAATTACAAGAATGGCACAAATTTTGCCACATGAATTTTAAATCAATAGTTTTGTTAAAGTGGAAAAGTTATTGCATTTCATTCCCTCACTCATTCATACTTTAATTCATTTAATCTTTTTGTTAATTTTTCTTTCTTCATTGATTTACAGTGTTGCAGGAGTTTATATCAAATGCCGCCATTTAGTTTGAGAACACACTAGAGCTTAACCTGATTTTTATTAGCTAAATTTATACATTTAACTCCAAGCTAAACAGAAAGTACAAATGCATTTAAGCCAGTAAGGAAACATTTGCACACAAAGACATATGGGCTGAATTGTAAAAGTATCGTGTGTAAACCAGTTCAGACTGACCAAATTCACCCAGCTGCACTTTGCTACCGGCCACACCAGTTTCAGAAATTGCCATCCCTAACCATTTGTTCCCACACCAGCACTGGAGGTTACGTAGTGGAATAAAGTAACATATTTATGTGCCCCACAATCCCAGGCAAACTGAGGCAGGTTATTTTAGCCAGTGCTAGTTGTGATTTGAGCTAACTCAATTGCCTTTGCCTGAAGCAGGGCAGGGAACATCCACTGAGCTCTTCTCCTGAGCTGTATTTCAGCTGGTAGTGACAAGCTTTTGAGAGTGCCAATGTGATCAACCACTTCAGCTGGCTCCAGAAAGGGCATCTGTCCATGCTCTCCTTCTTCCATTCCTTGACTATATATCCTCTCTTCCCTCAGTCCTCCTCCAGACCATGATGCTATCAGACTAAGAAGGAAGTGAGGACAGGAAATAGAGGAAGCTTTTAGCGGGACTGGCACTCAAGACAGAAAACAAAAGGAATGGGGAACAGCTAGGACCAAAAGCAATGTGTGAAGAAGGGGTCAGTTATGAAGTAGATGTCTGGGGAAATTATTCTTTGGATTTGGAAGAACTGAGAGGAAAAGTCATTTGGAACTTCTTGAGCTTTTACATATGGGCAGAAGTGTGCAAAACTGTCAGAAAAGGTCATTGAAAAGGATGACTACATGTTGCAGAAGCCACGAATAAGCTATTGGCCACTCCCTGATTAAAGATACTCAACTGTCAGTCAAATGCTTTCTTAATATGTTTGTCAGTGAGCCCATGTCCTTCCTCAGGCTTGGGACTGTGCATCAAACATGAATGACACTTTTAAAAGACTTTCAAGTAGCAGGATTCCTTTCCAACATAGACTGGCCAGGAAAATTCATGGCAGCAGAAAATTACTGGGTGTCTTAAAATCGTAAAAAGTCTGCTTTGAACGACCAAATGGGTTAGTAGCAAATGGCATTTCTTCCAAAAGATAGAGCTGGAAGATCATCTGAAGACTAGAATCCCCCATACTTGGAAAAACTATCCTGGAAAAAACTTAAGGGTCACGATGAGCAGCCTATTGAACATGAACTCTCAGTCCACTACTGTGGTAAAGTACTAGTACAGCTCTTCAATTCATAAAGAAACAGGAGTAGAAAGCAGGACTGCTGGGATTGCTTTTCAGATCCTCTGCATGGTTGTTGTGATCTCAGTTCAAGAACAAGAATAATAAATTAGAGCGAATTTAAAGAACCATAAGGATGTTTCAAAAGTTGGAAACATGATTTAGAGCAAGCTAAATTCAACTTGTTTAACTGAAAAAAAAAAAAAAAAGAAGGTTAAGAAGCAACGTGATGGCAGTTTGAAAGTATAAACACAAGGAGCACAAATATGCTAATGGAGGGCTCTTCTTACTAAAACACAAACAAGTGAAAGAACCAGAGTACAAAGTTAAAAGGTGACAAATAGAGTCTAGGAATAAAATATTTGTCCTTGACAGTAAACGTAATTAGCCCCTCAAACAATCTGTAGCTATGGCTGATTCTCCAACGCTGGGTATTTTTACCTGAGGCTCAACATTTTATGAAACACTATCCCTAATGCCAAATAAAACTTACTGTACAAAGCCTACACCAGTAGTCATAACAGCTGACTGTAATAGCTTTTTCTGGCTTTACAATGTATGACGCTTCTAATCAGTGATAAATGAACTGAAGCACAGGAAAACTTTACATAACCTACTTTAGAAGAAAAAAGCAACTACATAACTTCTTTTTTTAGGAGTCTTTTATTGCCATCACTTGCCCTTGGTTTGTAAAGTTCAATTCCCTACCAACCACAGCCACTTGTATACTGAAGCACTGTTGCATAGTAAATGGTGCTAATGCAGGTTTTTCTTTTCAAAGTCCAGCTTTAAGATAATACAATGGAAATAATGGTTCTTGTGCCTCTCCTGGATAATCTGCATTAAACAATCTCCAGCCACTGCCAACATGGCAGCACAAAGGGAGGAAGTGCAGCAAGCCCATAGTGCATCAATGGCACAAAGTCCCTATGAATGTTCTGGGTGATTTGTCCACTGATTCTTACTCAGCATAACCACTATTCTGTAGTCCACCTTTACAGGAACCCTTGGCCTTCACTGATCTTGGCAAATAACCACTAAAGGCAGCTGCCAAGGGGCATGCCAGAAAGGATAGCAATGACTCAGGGAACTCTGCATATTTTAAAAGCAAGGATGTACATCTCTAGCCCATCCCACAGTCTTACAGAGAGAATTCCAAGTAGCTTAAGTTGCAGAGGCTGAAGCCCCACAGCTTGAAGGTAACACAGCTAAGGGGAAAAACAATGGATATCCTGAAAACACATCCTTGCTTTGAAACGGATGCTTGCTATCCTTTCTTTTCTGTGCAAAGATGAGACAAGGCAAAGAAAAGTCAGACCACAGTCAGAAAGCAAACTGTGTGTTTTCTCTGCAAGACTCCATTCTAAATGCACCATAGCAGACCTTAAACTGTACACACAATCTCAGCATAATGGGTGACGGCCTTGCTAAAACCATTAGCATTACATTGCTGCTTCAGTGTGTACACTGATTAATTGCAGTCAAATTCTTAGGTGCATTAGGATCAAACTGGCTTCTGTCTCAAGGAAGAATGCCTCTGCTGCCTTTCTTTCTTTGACTATTACTGTCTATTATGGCCTCAGGGAAGTGCAACCTGCCATCACATTTGTCCAGTGCAAGACTGATGGGCTTTGCCTCAGCAGATTCCTTTGGGATTACATTTAACAATTTAATACTTCTAATTCTGCTAAGTGGTTATTTTTCCCAAAGTAAATATAGTTTAAGGAGATGGAGAATTATATGATTGGTCTGCTTGCCCATAAAAACATCTGTTAGCATTTTTTCCTTCGATTTTCTGTTACTGTAACACTAGAGTAGTCGGTCTGTGAGAGAGAAAGTCCTTATTCTAGAAAAGATAACTAACATAAAAAGCAAAGCAAGTTATGGAAAAAATAGCAACAGCAGTCATTTAAAAACTGCATCATTCCAAGTTTCTGTGAAACGCATAGGTGTAAGCATGCTACCCACTGCCCTCAGGCACTGAAGAATAATCTGTACAGCAAGTCCAATCTGTCTAGCAATCATTGCAAGTCCAAATATTAGGTATCTACTCCTGAAGACCTGCCTGCCTAGGCCTAGTGACATCTCCCATAAGACCAAAACTTCAACTTGTCTGTGGCTGCATGTAAAATCAGCAGAATGACACAGAAGTGTATCCGGCTAAGGAGCTGCTGCCTGTGGCAGATTTGGATTTTTTTAAGATCTGTGTGGGGTCAAACACAGAACAGGAATTTAAGAAAGAAAATTTCCTCCTGTTAGGCTCTTATACAACCTAAGTTTTAATGTCAAGAAAGGTAATACTTGTAGCACTTACCTTTACCATCTACATATAATAAATACCTGGGTGAAAACTATTTTGTAAGTGCAAAATGTTGTTATCATCCTCAGTTTAATTTACAGTTATTAATTTGCTTTACTTTTGGATTGTAGGAAGTAAGGAATCAACTTTCTTGTGGAAGAGAGAACTTTGAAAACTTGCTCATGTTAATTCAGTAGCTGGTAACATTCAGACATTTTGGAAACAAACCTTATGTTCTTTCAAACAAGAATTTAGCAAATAGAGCATACAAGGTAGCAATAATGTTTTACCCGTCAGAATTTTACTACAGGAAATGGAGCTTGGATGATGAGGAGAGAATATAGAAAACTAAAGGATGAAGGTAAGGAACAAGAAATGGAGAAAAACAGGAGCAGGGGGAGAAAAGAGACAGTTAAAGGAGAAAAATGTTTTGCAAGGATACAAAATGAAAGTAAGGTAACAGCTAATTAGTGAATAAAAGGGCAAGAAACCAAGTTCTGTAATAAAGAAGTGATTAACTGAGGCAGCAAGAGAAAGGATTAGAACAGAGAAGCTTTAATATAATGTAGTTGTGAAAGAAGATTGAAAAAAACTGTAAAGCATAAACCAGCAGCAGACAGAGGGGAATTAGAGAGAAAAGATGAAAACTGAAAATAAAAAAAATAGATGGCATATGTCCATTTACTAAGCAATCTACTGAAGGACGGAGGACCAGACAATAAATACAATACAGTTTGGTTTTCCTATTCTTCTGTTTTACTGAATGACAAGAAATAGTAAACACAGACTTGAAATTAGGTGAGAAACAAAAGGCTGGAAGTTAGAATGCTTAACAGTCTGAAAATGCCATCTATCCATTAAGCATATTTTAGCCTAGAATCCTAAAAAGAGTAGTATTTTGCATTTTTGCTCTTCAGCTATCCAGCTCTCTCTCATCCTTACTGGTTTTTGCCAAGTCCAACCAAGAGTATCTTGGAGATACAGAACATTTACTTGTTCCAAGGAAAGCAGCCGCTACGAAAAGGCAAGAAATCCAAAGCAATCCCTACCCACCAATGACAGAAGATTGCAGTACACGCACAGATGTTCTCTCTTCTGCAACTAGTACATAAATACTGTGCAGTTAATAAGCACAGATGCAGCACAGAATCACCCAAAAGACATGCTGCCTCTTGTTCAGCTGGTAGTTGGAGACAGAAGAGGGAACTGAGGAAACTGGTGATCTGTAGAAGGTTCATCAGGGACCTTAAAAAATCTGGGAAGTTGTGGGGCATTGTAAGAAATGCTGGAGGGAGGCCAAAATATAGTAAAAGTGGAGAAGAACTGCAATGTGGGGACGTGGGGAAGGAGATCCCTTGAGGACTTGAGGAGGGGCTAAGGTTACTGTGGAAGGGAAGTCACAGGACACGGGAAGGAGAAGCGGAGTCCTCACTGCATGGTGCTGTAGGAATGTAGGATGTGAATCCATGGGAAGACAGGCTTTTGCCCATCCGCTCCTCCTGAAACTGTTTCCTCAGTATGCTTAGTGACTTTACTAGTGTTTTGGTAAAAACGATACAGGATGAAATGCTGTTAGACGATTAAATGCTTACAGGCACTTAGAACAGTGTTTGAGTGAATTGTTCATAAAGTATGAACATGTAAAAGAAAGCAAGGGGAAGCTGTATCGCCTTTTAGGTGAAAGGACACTTTTCTAATCTTGGTTACAGTAGTACAAATCAGAAGTAACACCAAGCTGACCTGTTGCAAGAAGTTTCGTAATCATTGGCAAAAGATAAAACATGTTCGTGCTGTACAATGATGTCCACATTTTATTATTTTAGCTATGTCAGGAATTCTGAATATTCGTTTGTCAAGAATAGCTTCCACTAGCACTTTAAAAAAAAAGTAACCAGAAGGTCATCAACAAGGGAGCTGAGAGAATAATACATCATGAATAATGTATTACATTATTTCAGTCTTTATCTATTAATGAATTATCTTCAATCATCTTATAATTTTCTTGAATGTATTTGTAATTCAAAAGTACTCCCCATGCAATTTCTCCAAAAAATTATTTCTCTAAATTTTTCTTGGTCTTTTTGTGGATAGAAAGTAGCTGAAATTTGAATTGTATTAGTTTGTTTTTAATAGGACATACAGAGTAAGAGTTTCTGTTTCTGTTCCCTCACAAACACATTTCTAAGAAACATGTTACCTATATGGTATCAAACTTTAACCATGAAATCTCTTCCTCTAATTTTTTTTTAAACGTTCTATTTCCACCAGTATCCTAATACGAAGTGCAGTGGGCCAGGGCAGCCACTGAAATTCAACACCGCGAGTTTACTGTCTCTTCTTTACAAAATGTCTTCTTCCTGAAAGAACAACCTCTGCTATGGGTGTTCACTCACCTCTTGAAGAATTTAAGTGCTGGAAAGTCATAAAAAGAATATTTTCTTTCAGAACACATCAAATGGTAGTGATGTAGTAGCTGACCAGGCATTTTTTTCCTGTATCAGGCTATAAATAACTCCAAATTACCTTAATGGGAATCTTCGGTAGTCCCTATATGTAAAGACAAAACCACAAATTCTCATTTCTCTTTCCAGCACACCAAGTAATATCTTGTGCCCCACTGACACTTTTTAGATATTGTGAGTTGACTTTATCTTTACTTCTAATACTTTAAGTTGTAATAGTGATGACCACACCTGCATTGGAATCCTGCAGTCATAATATGACTGATTGAAAAAGTGATTATTTTTAATTTTCATGGCATAGTCATAGAACCAATCTATACTGACATGCCAAATACAAACATATTTGCACAGATACTTAGCTCATACAACTCCTTCCAGTGTGCAGAGATGTGCAGGGGTCCCTTCCATGTGAAAACTCATCAGCCTTTTCTGAAATACCTAGGGGTAAAGGATTCTTACCAATTTGGAATATATTGCCAAAGGCTGGCTCATTTTGAAACTCAATTTTTCATCACTGATTATGATAAGAGTCTGGTAAGTCTGTATTATCTTTCCAAACTCTATGAACCTCTGGAGGCACACCTATTCCTGTGTCTTCAGCAATAACTTTTTGGCCCTCGGTTAGTGATGTACAGCTGGCATCTGTGCATTTTTAATAATTTCTCAGGAATTAAAATATGTGTGACTACCTGAGACACAAACTAAAGAACATTCAAAAAATTATGAATTCTCACATTCGTGTCACGGCTGTGTTTTTTGAATGCCACTTAAAATAGGTTTCTAATACGCAAAATGTGTCCATCTGCATCTCAAATTCCCAGCACAAAATGACATAATCTCTATCAAGTTGAAAAGAGAAAAACAACTTCAGACTTTCTGAATAACAATGAGTCTGTCTGAGCCTTCTTCCAAGTTCCAAGCTCTTTTGGTCACTCGTCCATTCATTTTCTTGGCACGGTCTTTGTTTTTTTTCCCACTCCTTTAGCCATATGCGATGTCATTAGCTACTCTGCTTAGGGCTCTGCCCAGCGCCCAGTGCTGTGAGAGGCAGTTCGTGAAGTCCATCAACAGACTTTGGATCAAGCTCTGACCATGGTACTACAGCAGCTGCAGACCCTCTTCTGGCTGCCCCTTCTGCTAACTTGATCTGCATGGAGAAAATCCCTAGCGGAAGGACGCAAATATCTGTAATCAATGCTGACATCTAAACACAGTCACTAAAATATTTTGGGTTTCTTGGCATCACTTCTGGGAGGCAGCTCACAGTGAAAACACAGTATTATTTTTTTTTCCTGGAAACATCAAGCATATTTTAATCCAAGTACAATTTTCTTGTGAATAGAATCAAAGACTTTAGGAAAGTACTCAGGGACACAGAGTTTCCATATTCGATCTTAATTAAAGGCTATAAATACTCATAAAGAGAGACTGGCACTCAGCTTTAGGGATCAAGTTGAGTAATCCTCATCTGGAGCTTTCTTGTATTTATACGATCATGTTAGATCTTGATAAGACAGTGACTTGTCTAAGCCAGAAACTTGCAAAATCTCCATCACATCAGAACAAAGCACATTCTGCCAGGCTTTTTAATACCAGAACAGGTCAGGCAGGCTCATCTCCAGACGGCTCCAATACCAACTGGAACACCTCCCTGGGCTCCCAGAGGACAGCATTCTCCAGGGACTTCAAACAGGTGTGAAATCCTGCCTGGCCCCACCTGTAGGGAGCACAAAACAGCTGTCAGTCAAAACCGAACACCCAATTCCTAATCTGGTTGCTGGAACTCTGTCAGTGATCACCCACGGTAATCAAGGAGCAAATGCAACGGGACCAACAGAAAAAAAAAGGAAAAGGCAGACTGGTCCCTTAGCACTACTCACACAAATCCCTCCAAGCACGACCAAGGGGTGTGATGTGCAGCAGATAACGCTGTATCGCACAGACACAGGCATGCCTGCATGAATCGGAAAGACTGAATCCAGTGAGCAGAGTTTCAGCACGTGAGCCTTTATGTGAGAGCAGAACATTATAAAGGGAGGGAGAGGAGCTAGTGATCATAAAACTTCCTGGCATCAGCTGACAGAGCAGGGGCAGAAAGGACACAACTAATTTTAATCTTTCTTCCACATGAGTGGTTTTTCCTTCCCCTCAAACACAGTGAAGATGCTTTCTTTGGCCATAAACTGTTCAGCAGGGACACCGCCTGACCTAGTAAAGGCAATTTATGCTCATCTGGCAAAGTTGCCAATCTCCATTTGCAGGCTCAGACAGTCTGTGCAAGCTAACAAATGGGGTGCAGTCATGGGAAAAGAGGGGGAGACTCCAGTCCATACAAAGACTGTCCCTTCCAGCAGTCTTGGAAGCACATCTTTGTCCAGGTAGGTCGGATCCTGAGCACCTCAGCCTCCTTCCCAGCTTTTGCAACTGCTCTTTGAGACCATTTTGGCTCTATGCATCAAACACCCGCCTGCACAGCCACCTCACAGACCCTCTTTCAGCCAGTCTTCTCCAGAGACTCCTTAGTCCCATTGGGAATGACCTCCAAAACTCGACAGCGTCCCCCTGTTGCAGATTGCTTTAAAGATCAGTTTTCCACAGAAGTGTACAACATTACCACCAGATCTGTGTTTATATATATATATATATATATATATAAAATCATTAGCCTAACCCAAAATGTGTTCACTAGATTTGCAGTTAAAGGGGGAGAGAACTCCTGTTGTATTTTACCTTCACAATGGTGCTGGAATGGTTGAATAAAGTGTGGCCCTGCTGCCCATATGCCATTCAGCTTCTGTCTGTCTTTTTGTTTACACTGGGAATACAATAGGAACTATAGTCCTTCCAATGCATCATTTATAAGTGTATTCTACCTCTGAATGTACAGACAGAACTGGCTCTGTGAATGAGCTCTGTGAATATTGCCAAGACACTGTGCTTTGTTCAGCATTATTCTTCACAATAGATACCACACTTTGGAAGTAATTTTAAAAAGGGAATCAAAATAGTGGTACTTTTAGCCTTTGTTTCTTTTATACCACACTGCATTCTCTGTCTCTCACTCAGCTGCTTCTATTATACTGACAAATTAAATAAACCACTCCATCGCTAAAGAGGCTTGGGCAGGCTGGGCTTCGGTACACTGCTGCACTAGGAAGTTGAAATAAACATTTATGCTGGTTTTATTCCTAACAAATTTAAGCTAACTTTAGTCAGGCGCCTTTTTTTTTTTTTAAAGAACGTACGAACGAAAGAAAGAAAGAGGGAAAGGGGGGAAAAAGGAAAGGAGTACTTCAAATTTTTGAGCCGAGCTGCAGCACACCAAGGGATCGGGCATCTGAAGCAATGGAGTAATGAGAAGCCATGTGTCCAGGTAATGAGACTGCTTTTTTTAGTGCTCCACTATTTAGAAGCGCTGCAAGTTCATTTCTGCTGTGGGGCCTCTGGGAGAGTAACTTGGTGAGTTATGGGCAGAGTGGTGTGGTGCAGTGAGGGTGTGTTGCAGAGGCTCGCTACAAGCAGCTTGCGAACTTCTGCAGCAAACTTTCAACTCGATCCGGGAGTTTACCTCTCCTGCTGCAGGCATAGCTCTGTTTTGCAAGGCGTCTTGTTCGCGTGCTGTTCAGCGTACGGAAATAAGGGCAGGTGGGGGAGCGCTGAGAAAAGTGTGCAGGATGGCGAGGGCAGGTCTGGCTGCTTACAGGTGTATATATTTATAGACAGCTAGATGGACAGGTAGAAAAATATGTTGATTTGTGTTTTGGCTATAGACTCATGCTCTCATTGCATCTGTAGCAAAGAGAGAAATAGGAAACTTGAGGAGAGAGTGGCAATGTGACCTTTACCTGTGTCAAGGTGCTTTCTGACTTTTGGCTCTTTTCTTCAGCAGGCAGTAAAGAGAGAGGAGAACCGGGGAGCAATTTGTGGTGGTCTGCTTGTGTGTAGATTAGGTGTGAAAGGCCGTCCTCCGCATTTGCAAGTGCTGGTGCGGTGGTGGGGGTGTATGCTGTTTATAAAGGCTTGTCTGTATCGTCCAATATTCTCGAAAATACTCTCAAATGAACGGCGTTATTTTCCCAAACGAGATCAGAGTAATGAGCGCGACGTTGCCCAGATTAGGTCTGAAAGCTCCTCCTGTACTCCTGGGCGAGCAGTGTGTGAATAATGCAGGACGAGTCTCAGCCCGCCGTGCCTTTTCCCTCCTCTCCTAACAAAGCAGATGGACTACGGGCAGGAGCCGGAGCTAGGGAGGGAAATTATATATATTTTTTTTGCGGGTTTGTGTTTGGTTTAGGGGACCTTAGAGGCGGACAGCTTCCCCCAGAAATCGCCGGTAAACGCCAGACGTGGGCTTTGGAGACTTGAGCCTCCTCTCCGAGGCAGGGGGTCAGCGGCAGAGGCTGGGGCCCATCCGGCAGGGACACCCCTTGGCCGGGCAGGCAGGGAGCAGCGCTCCAGGCGCAGCACTTGGCAGGGAGCGATCGGGGCTCATCTTTTATTACTAAAGGAAGACTTCAAAAAAAAAAAGAAAGGGAGAGGGGGGGGAAAAAAAAACAACCGTCAGGTGAAATTTCCTTTTATTGTCTACCAAAATTCCCTTTAATTTGTCCCCAGGGACGTGCAGCCAGCTTGCGATTCCTCGCTCCTCTCTGTCAACACCAAGGTCTGGGTGGGGGGGGTTCCCTGGAGAAGGGAGCGGGGACGCTGAAGGTCAGGGTTACCCACTGTGGCATGACTTTTAAGCTAAAGGGGTTTTTATTTCTCTTGTTGCCGTGTCAGGTTTAATTTGGTCTGCATTATTCTAAAAGGGTGGGCCTGCTCATGACAGGAGGGGGTTAAATGGGATTACAAGCTTTAGAGGTTGTCAGCAGCCACTGCTGCCTGGGGATGTTAAATTGCGATTTAATGGTCAGCTTTATCTGTATGGTATCAGTGGAAATCTGCTGTTTTCAGCAATAGGCGCTGTGTTTTCAGGAGGGGCCTTTTTTGGGTGGGGGAACGGGGGCCGGCGGGAAGAGCTGGCCCGGGGCGGGGGAAGCGGGGTCTCGGCAACCCCGGGGCGGCGCGGGCAGCCCCTCAAGCGGGGCGGGAGCGGACGGGCAGCGCTCGCTTCCTCACGGAGCTCAACTTTCTAAAGGCAGCCCGGCAGCCCTGCGCCTCGGGCCGGGGGGAGAGGGAAGAGCCAGCGAGGCCGGCTGCCCGGACGGGGGCGGCGGGGAGCGCGGGAAGGCGGCTGAGGGCACAGGCGGGCAGGGAGGGGCGGTGGCGGCCCGGAAACCGACCGCTGAACGACCCCCGCCCCCCGCACACCCCCGTCGCGGGTGTCCGTGTGTGGGTTGTGCGTATGGGGGGGGTGCTGCGGGGCGGGGGGGGTGTAAAACATGCTGAGGGCAGGCGGAGGGGCCTCGCCGTCAGACACCGGTATTGTCTCCTGGCGAGTGAGGGGTCAGTCCGGAAAGTTCAGGATTAGTAAATTTAATATCCTGTCAAAAATTCTCATGGTAATGAGGCCCGGCCGGCGGAGCTGGCGCAGCAGCCCCGGCCCTGCCTCTCGCTGCCAGCGCCGGCGATTGATGAGCCAGAGATTGTGCTGTGCTGGCACGGGCTGCGCCGGCCCGGCCGGGGAGGGAGCGCGGCTCCGCGGCGGGGCCCTGCCAGGGCAGACAGGCGGGTCTGGGTCGTTCTAAGTGATTCTTGGCACGTCCCAAACCCTCCCAGCTCCTCCTGCAGCAGCTCGGCCGCAGTGACAGAGGTGGGCTGCGTTTGGTTTTTCCTCTCCCTCCCTTGCGCTCGCAGGAGTTGCCTTGCACTCGGGATTTCTGGCATTAAAAATAAGAAGAAAGAGGGAAGGGAGGCAAAATCATGATTAACTCTGTACATATCGCATGATAGACTGATCTTCAAAGGGTGATTCTTTTAATTTGCAGGGCTGGTAAGTTTAGAACAGCCGACGGGAGAGGAGGGTGGGAGGAAAGACCGCAGCACAAACCAGTAGGATCACAATAAATAGTAAACTGTGGCCCCAACGGAGTATTTTTTGAGCTGATGGGTGATATTAAAATACAGTTCCTAAGCCGGTAACAAAAAAAAAAAAAAAAGATTGGGGGAGGAAGGATGGAGAGGGGAGGAAAAAAAAGGAGGAGGGGGGAGAGAAAGTTCCTGTGCACTTTGTTCAAGGTTCTGCACCTCTCTAAGCAGCTGTCACATCCGTACATTATGGTACATTGAATCTGAATGAGGCTCTCCACATCAAAACCTTGCATCCATTATGATATCATCTCCTGCTCTAAGCTGTAATGCTTATTAATTCTGCACCCATACTCTCCAAGCTTCAGCAAATGTATTCCATCAGCCTAGCATTTAATTTAATTAGTACAGCTGGGCTCTCATTCTCCTTTCTGTGTCAGAGGTATTGTCAGCACGTTCTGCTATAACACAATTACTGATTGCTTTTAGATAGGCAGAAATATGATTAGGGTATTGGGTGACTGTATCATAAGCCTTATTAGATTCATTTGAAATCTGGAGATAAATAGGAAACTTTTATTTGCAGTGTAATGAGATTATGCTTATTAGGCCAAGGCCTCACAACCTTTTGCAAAGAACATAGTGTATCACTAGGATTATACTCTGGAACCACACTTTTTGCTCATAGCATCCAGGCAATTTCTCAGAAGCTTTGAGATTTAACTGTTGTAGCCCTGTACACATTTTAGAATTGTTTTCTGGCTCAGTTGCTTTCTTCTGTGATAGATTGGGCACACCTTCCACCAGATGTTTTCTCCTGCTTAAACCGAGAAATCTGGGGAAGATGTTTTGTTCAACAGGGGAAAGATGTTTGGGTGAACCACCACCATGTGTGGATGAGTAAACATTCTGATACTTTGAATGGAAGAGTTTTTGCCAATACCAGTCTTTTTATTTAAACTCTTTTTTCCCCTCACTAGAAAGCTGCAAAAACATTTCAGGATCAGTAGCTTTCAGAAGCTAAAAACATTGCTGTTCAGATACTTCCAAGGTTGAATCTGGAGACAGAAATAATGACTTAATTTTCTTGTGTAAAAATTGCTGGAAAGGCTGCAATTTCATGTCACTTCCAAAGAGAGTGTATTTAAATCTCAATGTATATATCACAGCCTTTTGTATTATACTATCCTGACAAAACAAGTGGCATAGTGTTTGAGAAGCAAGAGCTACGTTTTTAAAAGTTCATTTATTTTAGGGATTCAGAATTCTGATCTGGTAATTTCCCTGTAACAATCAAACGTACAAACAACCTATCACTGACTTGACAGGTTATAGAAAGGAGACCATCAGTTTTAACATTGGTGTCAAATTTAGGTTTCATTCTGTTTCTGCGTAAGTTTTGCTACAAACTCCAGTGGGAGCAAGATTAGGCTTTTACTGGATCCTTTTCCTTTGTGAGTGGTATTACCCAGTGTGGAAGCATTTTGTAACCAAGTGTGGCAAACCCCTGAGCCTAGTTTTGAATTCCTTATTGCATCACTTGCTCTACGGTTAAGGTAGGAGAATTTATCAGGGTATCAGTATCTGAGGCTGAGGATCAGACTTGGAGAGGAAAATGTGCATCGGTACTATCATGGTATTTTATTTTGCTCTGCCTGGCATTGAAAGCATGTCTGCAAGGGCTGGCTTCTCTGTGTCATTAGCAAGCTCCATGTTGCATAGCTTATCTCACATATTTGTGATATTTCGAAACTGGCATGGGAATAAACTTTGAAGAGATCAGGAGAAAGTTCTTAAAGATGACATTTCTGTATTTCTCACCTAGTTACTAAGGGAGCATCCAAGGATTAAGACTATTGCCACAGCCCAGTGGACTCCTTTGCCAAAATGGACCGAGCTTTGGGGTTCCCAGCCCTGCCTCTGCTAGTACTTCTGGAGGTGCATCGTTGTGCACTTCTGTGTGATTCTCCAACTGGGGAGTCTCATGCTGTAGCTACACTTTTTTCTTTCCTGGAGAGGGATTCGCATCAGTTTGCAATGGCTACTGACTTGCCTCAGGACCCACTGTATGTGTGCCTAAGGAACAACAGCAAAAAGTTATTCTAAACAAATACTTCTATAATTGGGAGACCTCAGTGTTCTGGAAGAAGAGAGGGATTGCTCTCTCCATTTTAGGTACAGGCAGCTTCGGCACAAAACAGTGAATCAGCTTAAGTTACATATCTAGGAGCAGCAGCCTCACTAGTGCTGAGTCTACTAAAAAGTCAAATATTAAAAATCTGGTGTTTGCACTATACATAAGAAACTATTTTATTATTGTATAACTCTATAAAGAGGGATGCCACTTTAAATCAGGTGTATTTTGAAAAGGAGGTGATTTCTTAGAGAGCTTTGGAGGGAAGAATATCTAGTTTCTTTCTGCCAACAGAAAAAGATGAACAGCAGCCCTGTTTTATACTGGCTCCAAAAGCAGCAGAGATGACAAATGCCACAATTTTCCAGTATGTTGCTTCATCGAGAAAATATTTTAAAGTGTGGTGTAATTGCTGTATGTGAGAATGAACTGGTGGCCCTGTTCATTTGTCCCCCGTCACCATCGTCCTGATTTGCAGTGAGCAACAGGGTTATTCACATGCTTAGATTACACACATGCTTCGGTGCTCTGCTGGATCAAGGCCTAATTGACACCCTAATTGACAGGCTCACTTGAGAGACTGAAGACTAAATTGGGCTTGGAAGCTGAAATGTGATGTATGTTTTTACCCTCAGAAGTGGTTTGTCCAGGCTGTGTTTGAGATGTGTTACCAAATAATGTGTTCCACCTTCTGCTGTAGCTTTTGTTGCCTTTCTTTTGTGGCCAGATAGAGGACTTCAGCTGCTGGGCAAAAAAACAAATAAATACGTTAGTCCAAACTAATGACATGTTGAATGCTAAATTGAAACAAACAATTTTATCTTTGGTCTTTCTAAAAGAACAAGTTCATTAAAAGAAATGCTAACAGCCATTTATTCAAAACCAGTTGATTAAATGAAAGTGTAACTAATTGTTAGATGTTTGTTTCATGTAGACTCAAAGGTAGAATCACAACAGAAGTAATTAGGGTAATTATTAAGGTCTGTATTTAATTCAAACCCTCAGAGAATATTGCATATTCATTCAAGTGAGCTATATTTCCTATTAAAAAGATAGCAGTTTTTCAAAGCTTTCGTTTGCAGGTATGGTTTTGGTAGTGTCGTTTTATACGGTAACATGTCGTCTTGCTCTCTTTCTACTGTGACAGAGTTTGTTATTCATAATGATGGCAATCAAAGGGGAAATGTTACTGGTAATTTCTGTGTGCACTTCTAACCCCCAAATATTTGTAACAGTCATTTACCTAAGGCATTTGAGAATTTGAAGATAGGGACATTAGGATGAACTTGCCTTGATCTCTGTACAGAACGTACTGTGTGCATTAAGATATTAAATCTAGGCATTTTTATATACTCCTAAAGAAAATGCAGTTGAGACATTATTTATAGAGTAACTGAAAAATTGAGGCAGTACTTGTACCCTTTTACTGACAATGAAGAAAAATCTAGCTCCATTTCAGATACCATTTTCTTCTTTTTAAGACTAGTCTTTATAAAATACAAAGAAAATCTACAAAATAAATGTTTGGGAGCATTTACTGTGGAGAGGTTCTCAAACGGCTGTTTCAGACTGTAGACTGAAGATGCATTTGTCTCAGAGCACTTTGGAAAAGAGAAAAAAAATGGTTCTTGAACCCAGTTCTTACATGTTACTAATCGTGCAGGGGTCAGAGTGTCAGGATGTCTTCCAATATTTGGTGCTGGCAGATGACACACACCATCGTTACAGGGCAGTTGGACTGATGTGGTCTCCTCCTGGATGGCTTTAATGTTTGGATTTAAATCCGGATTCTTGTCTCGGTAAAGCCAGGTGTTTCTCTTGAATTCCTAAAATGCAAAACTCTGTTGATCAGACAGAAAACAATGTTGCTTGCTAAATTAGTAAGTACCACGTTTTCCCCTTGTGTTTCAATCCTGCCATAACACTCAAATGGCATGCACTGAGTATGTGTATTTGATAGAAAGAAACACAAATAGGATCAAAGTTATCTCAGCCAGATTCCTTAGATCATACCACTCAAATGATAAGCTACTAGAATGTTGTTAGTGCCATTGTTTAAATAGGTACATAACACAGTAGAATTAAAAGTAGCAATGACAACAGATTTGTGTTGCCTTTTTCTGTTACTGTAGAAGTGCAGTAGTGGTGGTAGTAATACCTAATTAACCTAATTTACTTGTACAACGGTAGAATCATAATGCCTTAGTATGCAGCCAGCTATAATGGTCTGATGATGGTCTGCCTTTCTAAGGTACAAACAATTGGTGCACTATGGAGCTGACCAAACAACTAAATAGAGAGAAAAAAGTTGATACAATCATAAAAAAATGATTGAACACGGGTTATAGGTGGTAGTATTACAACTGGCATAATTACAGCTCTGCAGTTAAAGTTGTATCTGCATATTCATTGTAGTTCACATTGTGCCTCCTTGGACATAAAATAATTTTTTTTTGCACCAAATGTGATGTCCCTTCTTGTTTGTGACTGTTAAAGTGCACACTGTTAAGTGAGAAATAATGTGGGCTCATTACTGAACCACTGGGGACTACTGAGATAGCATAGGTGTCCACTAGAAGACAGAAAACAAGGGGTTGCTCACTGATGAAACCTGTTGGCCAAGTTACTGCACAAGCATTGTGCTTATATGTTAGGACTCTGCATTTTGTTGCTTATCCACATTTCCAGAAGCATAACTAATAATTGGAGAAAAAATAAAGCTTCCGTTCTGTCCCCCCTCCAACTGAGTTAGATAAGCCTTGCTCTCTCTGCAGTACTCTTCCACCCTCATTGCAATGTCCTTCCTCTTTCAAGCAACAGGGGAGCCAGGTAGGACTAGCTCTGCTGACGTCAATAGAAGTTCTCCATCTAGATCCTGTTTCTTCCACCCCCTCCTTCCAAAAATTGTGCGCCTTTTCCACATTTAAAATTGCCAATGGCTTTATGAAAAGGTGCTGTGAGAAAGAATGCAGTTGCAATGCAGCACAATTGAATCTCCGCATAGCTATTTTGCGGTAGAGTCAGGATTTTTGTCACACAGCTTTAGAGTGTGCATTTCCTAACCCAGTATCCATTACTGTACAAATTTACATAAAACTGATTTCAGAAGAAAGGCTTCACCTGCCTTATAAGAAAACCAGGCTTGGCCGCCTGTGCTGTATCATGGCACTGAATTGTTATACTGTGTCACAGAGGTTTTACAGAGTTATCTATTAGACCCTTTTCTAATGGTAAAGGAGTTATTTGATCAGATTCATAATATAAAATATGTTTGCCTTCAGGCACTTTTGACATGCATACACTTTAGAGTGGGCAAAGAAAACATGAAAACTTGCTTTAAAAAGGATTAAATTTTGTAAAATTACTGTTAACATGTACTTGGCTTTGGTTTCTATTATGCACCAGCTTACACTCAAATTAAAGAACACATGAAGAATTTTTTTTTTTCCTTTCAAGATCCTTGTCTAATTATAAGCTTTTCCAAAGTGTTTTTGTTGGGATGGGCTGTGCCATTAATATTCCTACAAGCCCTCTGCAGGTTACCGCTTAGCGTATTTGTACCCTTTCAGGCAGACATACTTCTCTCTTCCCCCGCTGCATCCTATGCAGCAGCAACCTGGAAACCTGTGTTGTGAGAGGTCATCAGTTATGTTGTGCATTTTCTTTGCTCCCTCTCTCCACCTCAGTATTAAAGTGCACTCATATTTTTTTTCTGTTTTCTGCCACAATTTTTTATACTTACAGAACAGTATGGGGGGTGATGATGAACACTTCCCTTCTCTGCTGCCTTCCTGTGTGCTATATGGAAAACAGACAGGAGGGTTAAGACTGTATTTCTCACTTTCCAGCATCTGAGTCCTAGATTCCATTGCTGAGACTGCATATAACAGGGTATGTGATAGTTGTTCATTTCTTAGCGTGGAGACCTGCAATAACACGTGACACCTTGATTAAGAAATGCCACTAAAAGCGAGGAGAGTTAGATTTTATTCCAGTCTCTAACTTTTATTTTCCATTTAACCTGGGTGAGAGTTCTGAAATGTGACTGTTGGTTTGTTTAGAAATCTTACCAGCACTTGAATGAGTCTCCTGGGATGGATGTTCTGGTGAGTTCTGTTGCCAAGCTGAGTGTAGCTGCTGCTTATGTTAGCCAGTGTTCATAAACCAGTTCCCCAAACAGAATATACTTTATTAAAGAAAAGATGGGTTTGTTGGTATAAATGTGTCTATGTGTAGAAACAAAATCCTATTCAGAAAAATTTTAGTGTCTTACCATGTGCCATAAAATGTATCCGTCTTGTGAAAATGGGTATTCTCTATCCAATGAGCCAATGCAAGCACCTGTGAACCTGTAGATCTCACTTTGGAAAGTATCAGATGTCTCAAATTCTCACCACCAAAACAATCTCTATTTCATCAGCCTGTTCTGAGACTAAATGAATTGCTTTTAACATAGCATGCAAGTATTTAATTTTAAGACACTCTACATTAGTATTGATCAAAATTTCCCCAAATTTACAATTTTCAAAAGTTTGCCATTAAAATTCCATTTTTATTACAAACCTTTGAAAATTTGTAATGGCAAATACACTGGTTTTGACACACCTACTGATTGGAGCATTTTTATAATCGAAAAAATGGAACACGCTGGAATTTTTCAAAATATCAAGGTAATACTTAGAAAATTTTCTTTAGCATATTTTTAATATTTTTTATAATAATAATTATTGTTTAAGGTAGCTCATATTGTTTATCGATATTGTGGCCAATTTTTAAAAAACTTGATAGATGAAAATCAGATTAGAGGTAAAAGGTTGGAAGGTGCAGGAAGTCAAATGGTGAGAATAATGATCAACATGTTGTATAGAGATGTATGTGTGTAGGGCAGTATAGAACAGAGGAACGCATACAGTAGAAATGTAGAGGTTTGTTGGAATAAAGTCAGTGAGAAGAAGAAAATTACACAGAGTTGGGAAAGGACACAAGGAAAGCCAAAAAGGGACAAAAAGCGTTTTTTGAAAAATGGTTGGGTAATAAAGGTATGATTGGGAGCTGAAGGGATAGAAAAAGGATAAAGATTAGAAAACACTATGCCTGGTGCATGGCAAACAAGAGGAAAGAAATGGGAATCCAAATTTCATAGCTTGATTCTTAACCATGTTACATTCTATTGTATCATCATAACTCAATCGTCTTCATCTAAGTCAACAACACCAGGAAAGATGGAGCATCTGGAGTTTCTGGAGCACCAGAAACAGTGGACCAACTGCTGCTTGTCTAGGAAGGGGTAGTGTTGGACTTAGCATCCCTTGGAGTCTTTTGACACATCTGTAATGCAGAGAACTGAAAAAGAGTTCTCTCTGACATTTGCTTCAGCAGCTATCCCTGGTCATTCTGAAGAAGAAACCCCAAAAGTCTGAGGAGTTCTCCTGTGACTTCCCATTGAGACCAGACCTGAATCCTGCTTAAAGGAAGATGGGACAAGGAAAGGACATTAAACCTTACACTGAATTAGGCCATGTCTTTATTATCAGACTCTGAAATGTTCTCAGGTTCTTGGATTTCATCTGCATGCTGGCCATGTCCTGACTCCATCCTGGAGGACAACCAGGCATGCACCAAACTTTACCTTTATCCTCTGCATCCAGGTTTCCATTCAACTGGATCTCAGTGGCCTTGTTTAGTTGGTAGGGGACTGTGACTCCAGGGCTTATGTCAATAGGTATGTAAAATATAGCCTTAAGCAGAGAAAAAAAGTCAGATCCTTACAACCTTAGGATTTGCTTTTTTTGAGGAAGGAATGCTAAATATTGGTGGTTTCTAATAGTTGTATGATGTCTCTTAGGACATAGTGCTGGTTTCACTGCCATCGGACAATAAATTCAGCTTCTTACTCACATGGATCTAAATTTCAACTAGTAATATAGCAGCAAGAGCTTGTGCATTTTTCAAGTCAGTATGGCCAAGATCCTGATGTAATTATCTCAGTATACTGTGACAAAAATTACAATAGGATACCTGGTTTTCCCTGCTTCAAACA
Source organism: Nyctibius grandis (assembly GCF_013368605.1). NCBI lineage: Eukaryota > Metazoa > Chordata > Aves > Nyctibiiformes > Nyctibiidae > Nyctibius > Nyctibius grandis. Next base: position 57,994,237 of record NC_090659.1, on the reverse strand, counting down.
TGATTTATACATAAGGCCATAGCAGGTTCTAGTGGTAAACAAAATGTAGTATTGATGTTTTATTTAGTATTTTTGATAGGACTTACTTGGTGAAAAAGAGAGAGACTTTCTTTTAATTCAAACAGGATATATCCTGATATATCCTGAACTCTAAGTTATTTAGTGTAGTAAAGATTTTTGCAACAAAACTTAAAATGCTGGTAAAGCCTAAACGAGAGTGTGGAACTCTTATTTCCCTTACAAAAGTAGGACTAAAATAATGAATAAAATTACTATGTTGAAAAACAAGGTGGTATTAAATCACTAAGATCACTTCTCCCATTGTCCTGATTTTGCAGGGATAAAATTTATAGAATCAATTTCTGTTACATTTTGTTTCCGTTTGTGGCCAGCTGTGGTACGGTGATCAAGCCATTAGCAGTGAAAGCCAGGGCAGCTGACCCAGGCTGGCCCACGGGTGTATTCTATATCATTAATGACACATTCACTATAAATGGGAAAGCTGCTGGGGATGGGGGGTTTTTTGCTTTGCTCTGCCTCTCTATCTTTCTCCTCAGTGGTTGCTATCTGTGGAGGGATTTGCCACCACTCTATGGGCTAAGTATAATTTTGTGTCTTTTGTATTAGTATTGGTATTGGTTTTCTTATTTTATTAAATCTGTTTAAATTTCAACCCACGACTCTCCCTCCTTTTCCCAATTCCCTTTCTCAGTTGGGGAGGGGAGATTGGATGATAGAACAACTGGTTATTGTTTAGCCCTGGGTGTGCGCTAAAATGAGACACGCATTTAAAGAACCTTGTTGCTAGCAAACAGTTACTAAAATTATACATATTCTTTGGCATCTTATTCAGTAGCAGTGTTGGAGGCACCCAATGGTAATCAGAACTGCCCATTGCTACCTTTTTAAAAGATCACATGCATTCACGTTCCATGGGATGCTGGATCAAAAATAATGTTGTGCAATTAACAATGAATAAAATGCCCACATAACAATTCCCATGCAGCCTTAAAATTCTTAACGGGATTTTCTAAGGTAAGCAGAGACTCCTGAGACTATGTACTGCAACCTTCTGAATAACACCAGCCACAAAACCTAGCAATTGCTGGTTTTGTTCCAGTGATGTATTGTTGAACTTGCTACACACATATAAAAGTTTATATATACATCTCTCTTACGATGTTACCCAATTTTTAATTTAAAACTTCAAGCTGTTTCCTAAAGTGAGGTAGCACATACAGTATGATACTTGGTCATATAGTGAATCTCTAACTCAATTATTGCTTATAATAGAGTAAATATTATGGTTTATTAGGTGAGTAGACCTAACAGAAACAACACCACTCAGCCTCTACTCATGTTTGCCATTTTCAGTCCCCCAAAGGAGAAAATGTGAATTAAAACTGAAGAGAAATGCCTTCATTGGGGTGTATGTTACACAGCTGCAATAGGGATAATTGGAAGCTTAAGGCCTAATCCTGCAAACACTTAAGCGGTGCTTAACTTCAGTGCATGCAGGTAGACTCAAATGCAATTACTCATTTTTTTAAAGTGCACTTGCTAAAGCATATGAGAGAGAGGGGCAGAAATGGGGCTTTGCTGAACTGCTGAAAGTCTTTGCAAGGAAACAGACCTGTAGAGTTGCAGTTGACTTCTATGCTTTTTTCACATAGCACATGAGCATGTGTAACCAGTATTCCCTTCTCCAGTATTCTTCAAGGATTTTGAAATTATTAATAAAGTAATATACTTGTGTTCAAAAGAGAACAATAGAAATAGAAAAATAGAAGTCATGTAGCAAATAGCAGTATGTTGAAGCTAATCTATATGTGTGCACCTGTAGTATAGTGATTTGTCAGTGAGGAATGTGTTGGGTGGATGTAGCTATCAGTGTTTGTGCCTGTCATGAACTCACCCTCAGCAAGCTCTGAGTTTTTTAATGTTATGATATTATTTAATTTTATTCTTTTAATCTCAAAGAGCGACCTGAGATCAGTAAGGGGATGGTTTTATCTTAATCATCACTCCTTTCTTCATAAACATGCAGATGTTCAGCCTTCTAGTAACTCCAGTGATCATTTTTTGATGCATGAGGACAATGGAGTGAAGTAGTTTTCCCTTAAACACTATTAAACTGGAGTCCGGTTATATTAATATCAGAAGGGCACATTATTGCTTGTGCCTTTTTAGAAGTTGGGAAAACATGACAGAAGAGCTTGGAGTTGAGGTTGCTTTTTTCTCCTTTTACTCTCTAGTGAGAGAGTGTAACATTGACAGGAATGTTGCTGGGCTTTTTTAGAAAGATACACTTGAAGATATTTTTCTTAGCTCAGCTCTGATCAACAGAATTGACAGTTTAAGGTATCCTCATTTTTCCTAGTAGGAAGCTCTTAACCAACATTGCTTCTTCCAGGAAAATGCTGATGGAATTTTTTAAGCGTTTATCCTCTATGTATACAAAAAGTTTTCAGTGGGTTTTTAGTGTATGTAAAACATTTTAGTGGTTGAAAATTGTTCTAATTCAGTGAACTTTGGCTGCCTCTGGTAGAAAGCACAAATTTTATATCCTTTTGAAATATGAGGGAAATGTTCTTGGGTTCGTTTTCTTTATTTCTGTACCTGGGATGCCAGAGGAAATGAGTGTGTCAGGGTTCAGACTTGGATGCAGAGGAAGCTTGTTGACTGAGAGATGGGTAGGCAGAAAAAGCAGTTTTTCTCAGCCTGTACTTTAAGACCTGGAGGTGTTTCTCTGGTTCTGCATCTGGATGCACCTTCTGGCTGTATCTCACTCCTTGGGGTAGGTGAGAAGGTGTCACATTTGATGTGAGGTCACATATTTCTCATGTTGATCTCAGATGGCAAAGTGTGACATTGACACTAATGTTACTGTTGGAGGTTTTTTTTAAACAGGTATTTAAAGAGATTGTCTTAGGTCATATCAGTAGCTCATCCCCGTCACATCCTGGTTTTCACTGGAAGGAAGGACAGGCATGCAGCTGGGTGGAAATTGCTGCATGGTCTGGCCAGGCCTCTATCTGGATGACTTAAGGGCACCAGCACTGTATGGTACGGTGTGGAGTACATATCCCACTGGCTAGACAAAGCTTGCAGCTGCACAAGTGAGACACTGCTCTTTTTTTGTGTGGAGTCTCCACAGGGTGAGACAGTTTCACATACCTTGAAAAGACAAAGTTTAGAGCATGCCCATAGGATATATTAGACAAAGGCATCTCATTCCTTATATGCTGCCATCTACTTGGGATTCAGGCTACTGAGACCATTTCCGAGGTACACACTAGCTAGGGCAAAATACTGGCCTTTGTAGAGTAAACAGTGTAAAAGAGTGGTCGCCATTCTTGTCCTTTTGAAATTAAAATGATCAGGACTCCAGTGCTTTGCACTGGCTTCAGCAATTCTGTTGTGCATTGTCTAATCTGAAAATATCTTCTTCAGACTTAGGCGGGTTTTTAACATATGCCCACCTGCTCCCAAGTCATTCAAGAGAACACTTAAGAGCTACATGAACCATTTCCGGACCCGGGAGCTTCTCAGCATGTCTAGGGAGCTTTGTGGTCTGAAATAGAGGCAGTCCTTGACTTTGCACTGTCATCTACTAGGCGATGTTTGAGGGCAGGCAAGCAAAGGGGCAGGCAGCATCAGGAGCTCTCCTCCTTGGTGAGAAGTCTGGAGGGCAGAGCTGGCAGGGACAGGTTCCCTCTGCTGCCAACGGACAGAAATAGGCACACTTGTAGCATGTGAGCTTTCCAAACGGGTTTTAACATCCAGTCAGGTTTTTAATATCTCCAAGGATGGAGACTCCACAACCTCTCTGGGCTATCCACCAAGGATGAGCTGAATTGTGCCCTTAGAAATACCTGTTCCCCTCCAGTGAATATAAAGGAAACCTAGATGATAATTCAGATGGAGGCATCTGATTTAGGTGTAATAAAGCCTGCCCCTATTGATTGCTTAAATTAAGATTTAGGCAGCATAGAGGTGGCCTGAACTTGGCTCTCTTTCATGATATTCCTTTTCCTTGCCTTTACCTGTCCTTTCTTCTGAGGTAATTTTAAGAATGTGTGTAATATACTGCGTTACTTTCCAGCCATAAGATGCAATATGAAAAATTGAATTAACCAGTCCAGGTTAACCGTGAGCTTTTACCCAAAACATGGAGTAATTTTTTTTAAGTTGAAAATGGGCAACCTGTTTTTTCTTCTCTGCTACTCTGATTTTCTATACCATGGCAACAGGTTAATTATTTGTGTCTGACTGCTGTTCCTTTTGATGGAGACATTTGCCAGGCAACAAAACTATGTGTTTATTGTGCAGCATATGCACTATAAGTTCAATATCATGCGTATGATAACAGCCCAGCTGCACAGGGCACAGGACTGCACTAGGACTTTTTCCCAGATGGTAGCTCTCAGTGGATGAGTTATGACAGAAAAGAGAATGCGTCTAGAAGTTAGAGGAATGGTAGCCCCAGTATGCCATCCTCTACTGCATGGAATGGCTGGGTTTGTCCCCTTCTAGTGCACAAAGAAGATAAAAGTTTTCCTAGTACAAGAGCTAAAATAGGATTTGGGCCTCTTTTGCCAAGTTGGAGTCACCAGATTACTTTCTTCCATTTGTCTGAGTCTAGCAGAAGTATTTGCATTAAATGTTCTTCTAAAATGCAAGTGTAAAGAGTTAATGTGAAGTAGTTATATGCATACCCTTATTAAAACATATATAGTTATGACATAGGGTTATGCATGTAGGAAATTGCTTAGGCATTTAATGTAATAGTAATATGGAGTGAAAGGCCCATAAATAGGTGATGTTGTTAGTGTACCTGGAAATCTGATGCAGAGTTCCTCTATGACAGTATGTGTACAGGTCTTCTTTGTTCAGCTTGTTCGTCTAAGATTGACATCTTTGTAAATATTGCATAGAGTAGTTTGAATTACATGCTGTTTGTGTTCGTTTCTGTTGGATTACAAGTAGCTTCACGCTCCTTAAATGATCTTGGCATAGATTCATGTAAGCTAAGATCTAATAACTTTTGTCTTTTATTTAGGGGCATAACTGTAGAATTTCTATCATCACGACAGTTCTGAAATTTAATGAATGAAATAGATTTTTATCCAAAAGGCTAGTAAAGATTTTCTGAGAACTTTTAGGAATGTATGATCAAAATATTTGACACTGGTGTCACCATAATGTGTGTGTTTGTGTGTGTATACATACATATATATATGCACATGCACTGTATATGAACACATAAATATATGTATGTGAATATTCATGCATATAGTGACTTGCTGATCTAAAAATCTTCAAGATTACTTGAATATAAAGATTCTTGAATCCTGTAATTATGTCTTGTAGTGAACAGGAAATATGATCACTCCTAATGGGAATTCTTTCCTTGTTGAGATTGTATTTGTATGTGAAGGAGTATATCTAATACTTTTTCAGGTCAAGGCAGACAAAGGTAGTACTGTTATAATTATTTTGTTTTCACTGAAAAGGGACACAAAAGAAGCAAGGATACTTGCCAAACTGATACTGGAAGTCTGTAGAAATTAAATCTGATTCAACCATGAGTGCATTATATATTTACCTGATGAAGGAGGGAAATTTTCACACTTGTTGCTCAAGTAGATACATGAGTTTGGAATTAGTTTTATTTTTTTCTGTTTTTTACCTAGATTTTAATTTAGATGAAGAGGAATGGGAGTGTCTTTGTGGTGTCTGTGTAGTGTATTGATTTCAGTGTTGTACTTTAAAGGGCTAATTTACCATGTGTATCTTATCTATATGAGTATGTCCTTCATGTCCAGTCTAATAAATGTTAAGTTCCTGATTTTTTTCAGTGGGACTGGGATGAATCAATCTTTTTTTATCCCCAGGGCATTCTCCTCTGCATCACAGAGTTGCCTTTTTACCTGTTCAGTGTAATTTAACCTGAGTCAGGAAATCAGTTGAATCTATGTCTGGAAAACAGACAAATTTAAGAAATAAATGCTCGCCCCGTCCCTGGGGTTTTAAGATTTTCCAGCACAGTCATATTATACAGTGTAATAAACCTCCAAAAAGCAAAGTAAATAAGAGAATTCATTCTGTCCTCAGTCCCCAGGGACTGACTAGATTCTTAAAACCAGTTTGGTGAATGTCTGTCCAACGAAGTTGCCTTTTTTTCTGTCTACCTGTGTGATAGTTCTCCAAATCTTACTTTGGTCACCAGTTAGTTACACAAATCTTTATTAATTTGGGGTATGGAAGACAGTAGAGTAAATCCTGAGTTCTTCATGCTCCCATGACCACGCTCTTAAGTGTCAAAGTACAACACAGCCAACAAGCAGGCTGGTATCTCCAGACTACTAGTTTCAACCAAATGCAGAGGAACCTTTGACTCATACTCTTCATAAAAGACTTCTTGTTAGTATATGCCAGAAGTCTTTAGAAAAAACATACTTGAAAAGGTGATACTAGTCTTATTTCTAGACAAAATAGCTGCAAATCCCTGATTGCTTTCCTTTGACTTTAACCTAGTTGTAGGTACTTTTCTGAATTACCTATGCACAATGAAGCACATGTAAGCAAATGTGTCATCTTAAACTTTGAAAATCTTAACCATTTCTAATTTGTGGGGTTGGGAATGGGGAAGGGTTACCTATGGATTTCTTTGAATTTCAGTCAGGTTTGACATTCAAATTTATGCTGTTATTTGTAGCAATAACAACAATAGCAATTAGAGTTCGACAGATTTCATCCATAGGTGCCACATTTGCATTTCAAGGGTAGTGCACGGTGAATGCATTTTATATAGTCGCTCCTCAATGAAAACAGCAGTGGTGGTGGCAGTATTAAAGTGGTTAGTAAGGATGCCTCTGCCTGGGCCACCACATAGCAACCACTGTGTTTCTAAGGACAAATAGCTCTTGCCTGCCCTAAGCAACTGGATGAGAACATCAAAACATGCCTTGTGAGAGACCTCTAATACCCATTAGTGTTAGCAACTGTTACCTCAATCATGAGTGACACAGCCCTAATTATTAAGGTAATTAGAAGTTATAACACTGGCAATATTAAAGGGAGAACTTCTAAAGCCCATTAATAATGTTACTTTAAGTGATCTGGCTGTGAACTGTTCAAATCTCTAATTACATTATACGTCTGTCTTAAAGGGTGATGTAATTAAGTGATGGGAGAGGGAATGAATATATAGTGACTACTGTGCTATACTTTGTAAGTACTATTTTCACAGAAACCAGCCTCAGTAATATCATTATGTCATTTAGGGGTGGGGTTTTTTGCTCAACTGTATACCACATGTAGCTAAAAAATACTTATCCTAAAAAATATATAAAAATGATATATCATGGTTTAGTATAATGGTATTATCAAAATCAGGTTGGATTGGCTACATTATTCATGCATGACAAAGCCATCAGTGATATATTCATGCCACTTCAAACAGCACTACACTTTCATGCCACCCTTTACCAGCATAAGTGGGTAAATACCAATATCCTGTATGTCTTACAAGGGGTAAAGCTATTTTAAATATTTTAAAAGAAAATACATAAAATGTTGCAAAAATTGGTCAAATTTGTCAAAAGTTAACAAGAGTTATATTTGAATAGAGGACAGACTTCTGCATTTTGGCCTCTAGGTATTCACATCATGAACTTTTATTAAGAGGACTGGAGAACAGAGGAAGCTTAGCACCAGGGCCACCTTTTCAGCTTAGTAAGAAAGGTGGAAGAAAATGGGGATTTAATGAAAAACAGAGTTGGATGGAGGGAGGACACTATAGTTCTCCCGTTGTCTTTGGTGAGTTATCAAAATTGCTTTTCATGAAGTACAAAAAGTAGAAGGGAACAGATTAGCACTTTCCCATATTCAGTAAAATATTCATTATCTCAGCAAAGAGGAACAAAATTAAGTAATTCCCTCTTTCCTGTTCTTTTTATTCAGAAATTGGCTATTTTTTCTAAGCATGAAATCTCCAAGTTCTAAAAGACAGTGGGATCCAGGTGCTGGACTTTGGTTTTCTGATTCTTTTACATCAGCCTTCGCCAAAACCTCACCATTTATATGTATATGCAGCCACAGCAGCAAGGTTTGTTGTCCAGTTAGGTGGTTACATAAAAAATATTTCTTCTAAATTCAGTGAAAGTAGAAAAGGTCCATATGCACCAAAGCAAATTAAAATATAAGCTCTTTTTTCTGCTCATCTTTTCACATTTGATATCCCAGCATGAGCTGAGTACTCTATTTTTCATATTTTTAGAGATAATTAGAGGATGAACCTTATACCCTTCCTCCAAATTCTATGGGGTGGCTGAAGTGAGGAGAATTTGTACTGCATACTCAAGCAAGCATCGCAAGGTCTGTGCCTTGCTTTGGTGTGTGGGGACATTGACCCACATTCAGTCCTGTGTGAACGCTCCCTTGCTTGCAAAAGTACGTAGAATCACAGAATTACAGAAGGGTTTGGGTTGGAAGGGACCCTTAAGGGTCATCTAGTCCAACCCCCCTGCCATGGGCAGGGACATCTTTCACTAGATTAGGTTGCTCATAGCCCCATCCAGCCTGGCCTTGAACACTTCCAATCATGGGGCATCCACAGCTTCTCTGGGCAACCTATTCCAGTGTCTCACCATCCTCACTGTAAACAATTTCTTCCTTATGCCCAATCTAAACCTACCCTCTTTCAGTTTAAGACAGATGCCCCTTGTCCAGTCACTTCAGACCTTGGTAAAAAGTCTCTCTCCATCTTTCTTATAAGCCCCCTTTATATGTTGAAAGGCTGCAGTAAGGTCTCCCTGGAGCCTTCTCTTCTCCAGCCTGAACAGCCTCAACTCTCAGACTTTCTTCATAGGAGAGGTGCTCCAGCCCTCTGAACATCTTCGTGGCCTTCCTCTGGACCTGCTCTGACAGGTCCATGTCTTTCTTGTGCTGGGAGCCCCAGAGCTGGATGCAGTACTCCAGGTGGGATCTCATGAGAGCAGAGTAGAGGCGGAGAATCACCTCCCTCAACCTGCTGGCCATGCTGCTTTTGATGCAGCCCAGTATATGACTGACTTTCTGAGCTGCAAGTTTACATTGCCAGCTCACGTCCAATTTTTCATCTGATGCCATTATTTACTTCAGATCTCCTGTGTGTGGAAGTATTACCTGAGAATAAAATGTTTCTATTCCTACACTGACAGTTTTCAAAGCAAGGCAAGTTCCTTGATGAACATCCAGATATATCTTTCATTACACACCATGGTGTGCCCCAGGCTCTTAAATATTTGAGCGTGTCTACAGGTCACTGTCAACAGCCATTGCATACCCCTGCTGAGTGGAAACACCAACAGGGGACAGGGCTTGGGTACACGCACCCTATTATCCCCCAGTATGAAACTGGATATTTCCAGAGCACACAGCCAGACCAAGAGCCAGGAAGTACTGCTCAATGCATTAGCGTAGATACAATTTTTGTCCTCACACCCTGGCTTTCGAGCTGAGGAGAGGCCTACATTTTGGGGACACACAACTGGAAAGAATTTGTGGGAGATTATGGTTGAGACAGGCCATCGCTGAGTCAGGGAAGTTCCTTCATCAGCTTTTCTGTTCCAGTTTGTGTCTTCTGCCTGCTCCGCTAAGTTGTGGCTGATGACTAATCAGTTTGGTGGTGAGCAGAGGGATGACAGGCTTCTTGTCTTCGTCCAGTTTGTATGCAATTTTGGAGCTGGGTGGAGGGCATGCTAGCTGACAAAGTCCTTCTGTGTGAATCTGGGTGCTGAGGTCAGCTAAGCTCCTGAGTAAGAAAGACACGAGTAGGTTTTGTAAAAACAACGTAGATAGATGGAGTCAAAAACTGTTAAGTCTTGCTGCTGAAAGGTAGGTCTCTTACATCTGTCCCAATAGTGTTGCTGAGTGCACATATTCTATCAATGCAAGCCATGGGCATTGTATGTGAATACCTGGCTTAAGGACTTAAGAAATCATTGATACTGAGCTGGAAATGGGAGAGAAGGGAAAGGGAACCTAGGAGCGAGATCAAAAGACATAGAAGAGTTAAACATGGGTTAGCAGTGGAAGAATGATTCCAAAGATGAAAAGAAGAGAATGGTCAGCCTGCAATTTTGTAGGTCTTTAGCACTTTTCATTACAGAAGCTTCCCTTGCTGTGAGGTTTATTTGTTAATCAAGGCAGGCCATGTGTCACCAGGGCTCTGTTCTGAGAGGAGCATGGCAGAAGCAGGTCCTGATATTTGTTTGAAGGACAGTGATCCTGCAGAGTCTAACAAGTGTCAATCAGTCTGCCAAAAAAAAAATACAACCAGTGATATATATGATGTGTATATGTGATTGAGGGGTTCTTTTTCTGGGTGCCAGTAATGACCAAGATAAATATGTAGCTAAACTTATAGTTGAAGGAGTTGGACATGCCCCTTCATTTCCCCTTTTTCTTGACCTTGTACAAAACCAGATTTTAAAACATTTTTAACAAAAGAAAAGACAAAAAGATATTTTCCTTTTTCAAATCAGAACAAAAAAGAGGAACAGAATTTTACTGTTTAAAAAAAAGGTCACTGCTAAGCCATGAACGGAAAATGTGTAGCTTAATGGGCGTTGGGTTCCTCAGAAAACTGACAATGTGAAAATGAAGAATTAAAGTGAACTTTTAAGATAATCTTAGCTTTCACTCTTGCCCTAGCAAAAGAGCTGATGTGCACAGAGGCCCTCGTTGGAAATTATCCCTTGTCAGGAAAGCACTCAAGCACTTGCTTAAATGTATTTCTGAATGGGTATATAGACTATACACAAGGATAAACTGTACATTCATAAATGGTATTTATAACATTTCTCTTGATTGCCACTTTATGAAATCACTGGTGTTGCCGGGGTGCAGAAAAAGGTAGAATATGATCCAGTGAGTTTGTTTATTCTTACTGCCTCAAAGCAAGAAACATCTACGGTTGTACTACATGGTAGGTCCTGCTTCACATGCTAACAGTTTTCTCAAAGCTTTGGAACAGGCATTTGAGAACATGTAATCAAAAAACAGTTCCACAATTTGGGAATATTGTTTAAGTCCGCTCTCTGTCAGGGTAAAAAGTCATCACTGCATCAATTCCTGGCTTAGTCCCTGTAAGGTGGACACATTAATGCAGGCTTTCACTTGAAATAGTACCGCTCTGTTTTCAAGGTGCTTGATGCTAAGCTCTGTTGGCCAGACAATTTCTGGCAGAAGCATGGCTCAAAGTTTCAAGGCTGGGCACATGTTCATCCCTCCAGATATGAGAGCTGAGTATGAGACATACAACTTCATCCTGCAAAGAAAGAAATAATCTCCTGTCAGACACAAAGAACAGATCATTCCTATCTCAGTTTGAAAGCAGAGAGTTATATTCCTAACATATCAAAAAGAAAGGAGAGTAAGAAGGAAATTTATCTTCGTCGGGAACTTTAACAAGTAATCAATACCTTAGTCAGGATCTAGCTAGAGTTGGGTGTAGACCCCAGTCAATAGCAAGAGCAAGGCAAGTTAAAGTCAAGCAACAGAAAAGTAAAAGACATACAAGGCAAGCGTCCAGGCAAGAACTGGGATCAGAAGCCAAACCAAAGAACAGGAAACTGGATACAGTTGTACCAAGCTGAAGGGCAAAACAAGAGGAAGGTCAGAGGCAAAGGTCAGAAAGCCAGGGAATTACAATGCAAAGGAGAGCATGAGAAGGGGAGCAAGACACAAGAGGAGCCAAAGGCAGAAATAAGCAGTTAGGGTGTGATTATTCCTTTGACACCCAGGGCAAAGGACCAGCCACGCTCAGCTGGTTGTGTTCGTCGGATCCTTAGGGGGCAGCAAAGGCTGCAGAAGAGGGGCCTGGCAGGTCCCTCCAGCTGTATCTGCAGTTGAAAGGTTGAATCTGGAAATCGGTCCTCTCTGCTTTCCAGTACTCACTCAAACACAAGACTTAAAACATTTCACGCTGCAAACAGACATTTTTAAACAACTGTTCTAAGACAAGAAAGGAAAGGGCTGAAAAAACCACACTGTGCATGTGTGCCTGATTTAGTCAGCTGCACATGTAGAGATGTGGATGTTGAAATAAGCAGTGTCCTGACCTTGGTCCCAGACTTCACAGAACATAACACTCAGAGACATTTGTGTCACTAGTAACTATATCCTGAGTATTTCTATGGAAATACACTACAACAGTAGGTAGAAAGGAGAGAAAATGGGGTGAGATGCCTTGTTCTGTTGGTTTGAGGATTATGAAAGTAGGTTTTTAAGGCTGCAGGAAAGCATGCATCCACACCTTTGGTGGATGGTGTAATGATGCATAGGCAGGCATATATTCACGAAACATATTCAAATTTTTCCATATTTTAGAATATGATTTGAAAGAAATGTCATGCCAAGAAGTTACATTACAGTAATATTGTGGTGATGCTTAAGTTGTACTTAAATTGATGCTTAAAGTCTGGAAATGATACTGTGATGGAATTTTTTCTAGGGAAGGGGACAGCCAGGCTCCCAGATCTCACTAAAAGTCAAAGGCGGTCAGGCCTTTCATTCTCAGTTGTGTCTTAATCCTTATTGTCTTTCCTGTTTCTGAGGGGCTGGCTGATCCTGAGAGGGGCTCCACATGACCTCACAATTTCAGTTTTTCATTACCTTCCATACACATTGGAGTGCAGTCCCTAATTTTGTTATTACTTGCCTATTCTCAAATCCTGCAACATAAACAATATTGTTTCTATGAACACCTTTAGTAATAGACTGATATGCTTGAGCATTCTGTTCTCCCTTATGCTTGGAAGTGGAGAGAAGTATGAACATTACAACCAATGTGGGGTCTTTTTTTTAACTGAGGCTTCTTGGAGATGCTCACAACGTTGTATTACAAGAGGTTCAAAATGCTCTACTAAAATAAAATACACGCAACACAGGTGTTGTTGATCGTGTGACTAATCAAGAGTCGTGTAATAAACTCAAGTCATACTTCTCTTCAGTTTGGAGAAGAGAGGGCAATGGTGGCAGATGAGTGAAGTTCCACCACAGAGGTGACACATATTGCAGAACTGTTGTTCACCAAATCCCACAGTATGAGAAGTAGAGGCTACTCAGTGAAAATAGTAGGAATCTGGTTTAAAACAAAGAACAGGCAGTTCTTTTTACCTGCTGCATAATGAACTTCCAGAACTTGCTACCACAAGAGGTTGTGGAGGCAGACCCTAAGAGGATCTTCAAAACAAGAGTCAGAAGAATTCATAGACAGCAAGTCCATAAAGAGGTATAAAAGGACTAGACGAGGAGATGCCCTCTCAGACTCCTAGTATAACTATTTTTGTGCTGGGGGACTGCAGAAGAAATGGACTGCAAATCATGACTAGGCTTACATGCTGTCCCTGAATGAGAGTTGAGACAAAATACTGGGCTAGATGAACAACTGGTACAACCCAGTAGCTTCGCATGTTCCCATGCATTTCACTGCTTGTGTCTTTGGGTGACCTTACCAACATGCAATCTGCTAATCCATTCCTTTTGAAACAGCTTTAGCAGCTCTTTTCCACCATATCAGGAAAAAAATCTTTACTGAAAGGATTATCAACATTGGAACAGGCTGCCCAGGGAAGTGGTGGAGTTACCATCCCTGGAGGTATTTAAAAGACCTGTAAATGTGGTGCTTAGGGACATGGTTTAGTGGTGGACTTGTCAGTGTTAGGTTAACGGTTGGACTTGATGATCTTAAAGGTCCTTTCCAACCAAAAGGGTTCTATGATTCTATGATTTCTCTGCTGACTGGCCACAGGGTATCTCTTGTGAAAACAGTTGCTTGGAGGTAGGTGAAGAGGTAGCTATTTGACTAAGCTAATCTGGGAAGATGGAGTGTACATCAAGACTAAATCCTGCTCTGTACAAATTAAGTGTGAACAGCTTGTCAGAGAGATAAAGACATGGAGAAAAAAAGATCATTTAGACTCAACCTTGAGATAACTATGTTAAACCTGATTGTATTCTGTCAACAAGGGACTTCATTATCCTTTGTAACTATGTGGGCAAGTCTGGATTTTGTAAAACAAACAAACAAAAAAAAAAAAAGCCTTGTTTCTACATTAGCCAACCTTGTGGTAAGGGTAATGTACATAACTGGTACATAGCAATGCGTAATATTCCTAGTGGTGAGGTGGTTACAAAAGCTGAGATACTGGAGCATTTCTGAAGTTCCCAGCAAAGGAGGACCATTTGCTTGCACAGGCTGGCTTGAGCACTGGTGCTGCCAGCATCTGTGTGAAAGAGGCACCTTCCTACAAACATAATAAATACAAATAAATTCCCTTAGCAATAGTAGGATAGAGGAATGTTGATTTAGTGGGATTTGTAACAGCAGCATGGAAATCATCGCAAAGGTGTGAACTCTTAATGTTGTACTTAACTGACTGCTTTGTCCCAGTTCAAATTTTCTCATGTTTTTCATCATTCAGAGTGATCCATATCATCACTTTGGTCATACATTCCTGTTTGGGAATTATTTGACACCGGTTAACTAAGAGAATTCAGTTACAGGTCTTCTCTAAGTTGAACAAAGTCTATAGGAGTGAGCAGGGAATGCAACTCACTGCGGATGGTGCTTGAGTGGGAATCTGGGACTCTTAATCCATGTTTTTCTACTGATCTGTCAAGTCACTTCACTACCAGCCTCAGTCCTGCTTGTTTCCTCCAGACAAGAAAAGGGAGATTATAAGACAGAAAGTGTGACTAGATGTTGCCATTTACTCTTCGCAGTTTCACTCAAGCCCTTTTCTAATTCAGAATTCGAATTCCTGTGTTCGGATACATGGCTCATGCACTATGTTTCTGTCTCCTGATAGGAAGAGGGAAGGATTTAGGAGGAGGTGAGCTTCCACTTACTAAGAACTCACTTCTAGTGAATATTCTGCAATATATATTTAAACAGTCCTGTTTGGTTAATATTCTTGCCAATAATCTTAATTATTTAAGCATTTTTAGAAGGAAAAGTATATAAGCCTAAAAACATATCAAAAGGAAGATCGCTTAAAACATGAATATTTGTTGACATCTTCTTTGGATATGGTGTTTAGTTTTCATTATTATCCCATTCCTGGCAAGAATACAAACTTTGAAATGAGAAAAGCTTTCTGTTAAAGCAATGTCCATCAGACAGAGCCCATGTCTGGTGTACTTTCCAGGCAGGTGTGCACTGATGGACCAGTCTGCACAGTGTATTGGGGCCAGTTTCATCTAGTGACTCAGAATCTTTTATTTATGTAACACTGACTCCCATTTTTTGATTTATGTGGCTTTGACTCCCATTTTTTTATTAAACAGAGTTCTGTGATATCCAACACAATGTAAACTGTTTCTTAGAGCCACAGTAAAAGCGACTTGAACTAGTTCATGTCGATGTTGTCCTTGTATGTTTTATTTTATTTGAATTTTAGATAAGTTTAATACTAAACATTTATCAGAAGACTATATAGTTTACATAAAAAGTATATCCTCTTACTAAGACCTCCATTCACCTGAAGAGTTCTGATAACACATATAAACCACTCAAGTTCCATTTTTGTTTGGTTATGACAGTATCAGATCCTCAGTTGAACCAAACCTGCTCCTGCATTATCCCATATTAAATTTTTAAGCTTCCAGCTTAATATTGTTCCTTACTATTCATCAAGTAGATAACTGAGAAAGTGTTCCCGTTTTTATTGTGATTTATATGCACTTTAAATACTTCAGTCCATTTTCTCTTGAAGTTTCCTGAAATACTAAGCTGAAAGCCAATTGAAATTCACTCACTGAAGGTGCTGTGTTGAACTGCCTCAGCTTTCTCTCTAAACCATGTGTTGCTTTTCTTTTAAATCACTGCACCAAGCTTTGTTAGGGCTCACCTGCGAGTGCTACACACAATAAACTGGCAAAGCCCAGAAAAGTACGGAAAGGAAATTCAGATCATCTGGTGGAGCTCTGCAATTTCTCTTCTTGCTCCGAGATCACCTTACTGTTCCCCTTGCTACCGTATGTTACACGTGGTAGCCTTGGTTCTGGCCTTCTGTCACTCTTTTGCACACACTCCATTACCATGTCAGGTTCTTTGTTGGGTTTTTTTTTTTTGGCCTATAATTAGTAGTTGCAGACATTTTCTGTAGTCCTTGGTTGTGCTGCGAAAGTGTAATTTGGTGAAGGGGCATTTGCACAAAGGAGAAAATGGAAGGCTGATTTCAGTAGTAGGGGGCCGAGTGATTATGAGGCAGAAAGAGTTTATGTCAGTTCCAAAGCAGTGTAAGGTCTACCGACAAAAAAAAAAAAAAAAAAAAAAAAAAAAAGAAGACTTTTATTCCAGAATAGTGTCTGTGCAGGAACACAGAGAGTTACACAAGCAGTCGCTGCTGCGGCATTATAATTATACTGCCATAGTTCTGCCAGTTAATTTCCTCACATGGACAAACCCTCAATTTTTTACTTGCAAGATCTCACCAAGAATTCTTATTCTGGATTACCTTCACAAATTCCAGGCCTCTTTTTAAAAATGTATTGCTTTTTAAATCTTCAATTGTTGAAAGAGCTGTGAAGTCTCTCCCGGGCATCACAAGGTCTTTGAAGCACTGTGCAGATTTTATAACAGCCGGGAAACATTCTCGGGGTTGCATTTTGTCACTGAAATGCTGTGCAGATGTTATAAACCCCTGAGATGGATAGATGGACCTGACAACATTAATAATAATAATAACAGCAAGTCACCGTTGCAGAAATTAGTATAGCTGCTCTTTAGGCATAAGGCCCATTAAAGTAGCAGAGTAAGGGGTATGCAACAGCAAAATGAAGGTGTAAGTTAAGAATGGGGGTCTGAAAGCTGAAATGGTGCTTGGAAAAAAACAACTTGTTGACCTGTGTAAGAAGCATTGCATTAATGCCTTCCTCAGCCCAAAGCAAGGGAAGGGAAGGAATAGGAGAGCGCCACATTACCACTCTTTTATTTACACAGAGATCTACTGTTCTTCCAGATAGGGCAGAATACACATTCCACCCACTAAGGGGTAAACCGTCTCTCATGCAAACCACTGGCTAAGAGACTGGCAATATTGATGTAGCTATCCAAATGAGTAAGTTTGACTTAGGTAGTGGTAGGCTATGGCTGGAATTATTGGAAGAGGACAACTTTCTAGGAGCGTATGCAAACTTTTTAATGAATCTCTGCATTCATTTATGCTATACAGCTGGGGCACCCTCATCTACTTGTTGCTGCTAGACTTTTTGTTCACTTCAATATTTAAATAGTGTGAGTGTGTTGTTCTATTAGTGCAAGAAAGACAGAACATGACCTTGTTAAAGCATACTTAATTTGAAATATATAATTAACTATGGAAGAAAATTGTTAAAAACCTGGACCCAAAAGGGAAAGCCAGGAAGTTCTACAGTCAACATCCTAAATAAACTAGAGTAAATGCCCATAAAACCCTGTCAGAGCAACTGTACAAGGGTTTTTCACACTATTCTTAGGAGAGTTCACAGACAACAAAGTGCCTCCCTTTTTTCTGGTTTACTTGATTTCATTACATTCCAAGGACAAATGTGCATTTGCTCTAACATAAAGCTCTGATGTGTTCTCCTCTTAGATTAGGACCATATTTTCAAATGGGAACAGCCTTTACATGGGAGACAACCAGCTTGAGAGCCTTCAGGGATCTTCACTGTCAGAGGGTGAGTTCTCAGGCTCTTTCAGGTGTCTCACCTAGCAGCTACCAGCATCAGGTGTCACTGCAAATGGAAGCTATATTTGGGCTTTAAGACTTATTTTTCAGAAATACTTAGCTTTATAAGAAAAGACTCTCTCTGCTTCAGCCAGCCCCCTTGATAAGCAAAGATTCATTGCATTAGTGACCACTTACCCTATCCTAATCCACTAGTTATTTCTTTGGACCTGGGCACAGCAGAAAAATGAGCTACTTCTTTGAAATTGTATCTTCTTATGTTTATGAATAGGATCATATGCATGGAGTCAGCTATACAAAGTAATGAACTTAATGATAAACTGAAAGGTCACTTCCAGTGCTGTTACTACAAAGACAATGAAAAGATACACTTAGAACCACACTAGCTTCAATCCATGATCCCCAAAGAAGAGTTGAGGACACACTGGTCTGTAAGAAAAAGAATCTGTTTCAATAACATTGCTTTTATTAGGCTGAAATAAGTTCTGTAAGATGCACTGACTTTGAAGTCTGTTTTGCCTATCTTAGTTAAAAGTTTTTGCACTGTATCTCCTGTGTTGGGTGAGCAGAGGGTGTATCCCCAACTGTTTCATCTGATTATTCTGGGTAAAATTCAGAACAATTTAAGTTATTATGTCATTCGTCTGTCACAAAATAGAAGCTGGGAATTTGGCAGAGGGAAATACAGTTTTCCATTACAAATTCGTAGATAATAAAGTCAGAACGACCACTGCAGTTGCTCACTGCCTTGGAGGAGCAGGCCACAGAACATCCTGGAGTTGTTCCCTGTTTGATCAACATCCACTCTATTTAAAATTGCCAGTCTTGGACAACCTGTCACAATCCCTTGGCAAACAGGATGTCCTCATCTTCTTTGCCTCATTGACAGAAGGAGATTAAAAAAACCTTAGTTTTGTGTTTTGTAGACCTGCCAAAATACTGGTTTTTTCTATCTTTAACAGTAGTGTTGGAAGGGAACTGGATTTTCTTTCTTATGGTTTTACTGGTGGGAGGGTAGACAGGGTTGTATAAATAGCACAAATAGGAAAGTACTTATTTTTTAAGTTCTAGTTTCAGACCCACAACTCATGGATTTAGTGGGAGTTGTAGTGCCAGGGCTAAAGCTCGAGTTTGACAGTTTGCATTTATTTTACTTGCAGTCAATGTTCCAGATAAAGACTTCTGGGAAGGCAAAAAAAACCTCACAGTGTGTCAGTAAAGCTGGCAAAACAAGAGAAAATGAGAGGAGAATAATATCAGAGCTCATAGGCCTCCAGTTCTAACAGCTCTGCTCCTAGCGCTTTCTTCCTTCATTTAAGCTTCCAGTAAAGTCTCCCTGTGTTTACCTCTAATTTAAGAAACTGTCCCTTAATCCCATCCCTTCCTATTCTCTGTCATCCACTTGTTACTTCCTTCCTCTTATCTTTTAAAAGCTTGCTCACTCGCTCTCCACCCCCACCCTACCTTATTTCTTCCATATTAATAATAATCTTAGTACTAAGCACTTATATCGCTCTCTACGTGTTCAAAGTGCTGTACAAACCTTAGCTAATTAATCCTCACAACACACTCCCCTCCCTCTGTAAGATAGGTAAGTAGTATTATCTCAGTTTTACAGATGGGGAAATTGTCGCAATGACTCAGTGGCAGAGACACAAGCACAGTAACCTTGTTCTTGCAACCTCTATTTTGAAAATACCTTCTCCAACCCTGCTTGCCTCTATAAATACCTTCCCTCTCCTTTGTCTCCTAAGTCATCAAGACAAATCCACTGCCTACTCATGCTGCCGAAGCTCCCTTAATTGTCTCTTTCACTCCCTCAGACACCTCCTGCAGGATCTTTGCCAATGCAGTGCTCCTCTGGCTCCTTGGATACCTTCCTCTTGCATCTGCGGTTTTCATCTCGCTTCCACCAGGCAAGATGAAAGTAACTCCTTGCCAGCCTCACCAGTTCGTGGCTCTTCTTTCTTTCTCCTTGCCTGGGTTTCTGTTCCTGGATCACATCAAATTCAAGGTGTAGGTGCCTGACATAAGGCTGCATGTTAGGGATCTGGAACTGGGGTTGTTTAGTCTAGAGAAAAAGAGGCTGAGGGGAGACCTTATCGCTCTCTACAACTACCTGAAAGGAGGTTGTAGCGAGGAGGGTGTTAGTCTCTTCTCCCAGGTAACAAGTGATAGGATGAGAGAAAATGGCCTCAAGATGCACCAGGGGAGGTTTAGATTGGATATCAGGAAAAATTTTTTCACTGAAAGGGTTATCAAGCAGTGGAACAGGCTGCCCAGGGAAGTGGTGGAGTCACCATCCCTGGAGCTGTCTAAAAGATGAGTAGATGTGGTGCTTAGGGACATGGTTTAGTGGTGGACTTAGTAGTGTTAGGTTAATGGTTGGACTCAATGATATTAAAGGTCCTTTCCGACCAAAAAAATTCTATGATTCTGTGATTCTAAGATGGCCTGGATTCCCTCCACGTCTTTTACTAGTAGCTCGGCATTTCTGAAGGTGTCCTGTACCAGCAGGAAAACAGCAGGCATAGGTTTTTCAGTAGAATTTATGCCCCCTCTATACATGCAGCTCCAAATCAGGCCACAGCACTCCTGCTCAGGAGCATGTGTTGGTTCAGGTGCAATCCACTGCTTTGTGGTTTTCTGTCAGTGAGCTGCGACTCACCCCAAAGGCCAGGGCACTGCTTGATCATTGAAGATGCCAACCTCTTCCACCTGACAGCATTATGTGCCCTGAACCACCTTCCTGGGATCTGGCATTTTGATGCTTAAATAATCTTCTTAAAGTAGATGTCCTGAATGTGGCCCTGAGAGAAAGTGGATTGACAGAGGATATTCTTAAATTTAGGAAAGACATGTCCATAGTTAAAAGTAAGCATGTCCAGGATTTAACTGCCTCTGTGGTTCCCTGATGCGACACTTTTCTTGTTCCTGTACATTGTAAATGGGTGATCCTTTCTGTCATATCCCTGTGATCACAGGATATGTGTGTCACCTGAAACACTGTATCCAACTGCTTATTACTGAGGTATTGTCCTTGATTTGCTCTCTCTGGAGCAGTGCTCTTGATCTTATCTGACCAACAAGTAATGATAGATTCTGATGGTGTGGCTAACTGAGGATCTTGCTTAGCTGCAGACATGAGTTTTGTCAGTCTCTTGTTTCAGACATGTTAATTAAACATGATTACATGAATTTGCTCTTTAAAAGACTCTGCCAGAATGTTGTGCCCTGTCAGAAACAATCTGTTTAACAGATCAGTGCTCCTTTTGTCATTTTCTGTTCTGTCATGGTATTATACCTCTGCAGGTGAGCTATCAGTCTCTATGGTGCTGTACTGAGGATTTTTTTTAAGATGCCTTCGAAGACTTGTTTTGATGAGACTCCACAGCAAGTTCTCACACTCATACTAGTGAGAGGCTAACTGCAATGAACTGAACACAAAGGCACATCTTTCTTTTTATCTTGTGTATGCATGAGTGTCATAGAGGTCAGAGACTTGGGCAAAGAAATTGCTGGCTTCTTGCAGCTCAGTTTTGCTGACCCATACCCACTTTTACTGCTGCTTTTTTCATTATTGTATGTCAGTTTAGTTTAGACATGTACTATCAGTCCATTACTTTGTCGTGCATTGGGTCCTCACCTTCTGCAAAGAGTGAGCAAGGGAAGCGGCCTACCTCAGCAATGTTCTTTGGGAGTCTTATCTCGGTGTCAGATGTTATTTACTCTGTGTTTGGCTTGATGCCCACAGTTGAGGTGATGGGACTGATGTGCACCTGAGTGGCCTGCTAATGTATTTGTTCAGGTTTAACAAGGTGTCTGTTATGCTAGGTTTCTGGGGCACAAAATGTGGCATCACTGCATAATTCTGCTTAACTGTTTGTTCTCAAAAACACAGGAAACTTTGGATATACCCCCTTCCTAGGCTGTGCCCTCCTCCTTCTGCATAAAATGAACGCTAGAGGGTGTAACCCACAAGCCTCTCAGCAATCCAGGGGCCACTCACTAGGGTTAGGTTGGGCATCACTTTAGTACATGAGTGGTCTTACCAGTTTAGCACCTGTACACTTTTGTGGGTGCTCTGCTTCCTCCTCAGCAGCAGCACCCTCTGCACAGAAACCTCCGTGCCTCACTTTACCTCCCAGACCAAGTGACCTTGAATACTAGCTCTAACTTCATCTCTCCTCCTCTTCCCCACCCTAGCCTTTTTTCTGATTCTAACTCTTCTCAGTAAAAATGGAAACCAGCTGCTTAGGCTAACAAATAGCTGGGTTGTTTGCTTGAGGGGTGGAAGGCTGGTTTTCCTAAGGACCACTGGTTATTCATTTGCCTTAGAGCCTCTTAAACCTGCAGCTGGAAGTCTCTGCATTATTTTCTGGGAGCTGTGGCAGTGGTTTGTGGCTTTGCAAGGTTGTTCTGCCCAGTGGTAAGTGCAAAGATCCTTGGTCTTTTCTAAGCCTGCTTCTGACCTCAACATTCAGTATACTCATTGTGCTCTCTGACTGCTCTGTGGAAAACCTAAATATGAAAAGAGCAATCAGGAATCAAAGGTGCTCAGCACAAGGCACAGGGTGAGAGCAAGCTACAAGCATTCGAACGCCAGCCCTGGCACCAACCTCCATGCCTTCAGCTACTTCAATAGATTCTTTTTTTTGCCTTTTTTTCCTATCTACCGGAGAATAATAAACAGGGCTGTGGTATTAGCCCATGTGTACACGCTTACTCATACCTATTTAGCATGAGTATAGTTACTGCTGTCTGCTAGAGTGGAACCAGGGCCTTCTAGATGCTCACTCAGCTAGGTGGCTGTCAAAACCTGTTGGAAAACAATGACTGGGTGAAACCTGTTCATTGCTGGGTTTTTTCATTTGTGTTTTCACAAGGAATTATATTCGGTGTTTCACTGAAAAGCTCTGTTCTCTAGAGTTTTGATGGGAAATTTAGATTATCTCTAAGATTTTTCCCTTTTCCTATTTCCAATGAGTATTTTCCTATTTTGAAATTCTTTTTTTATTTAATTTTTCTAAATTCAAGTGCTATTTATTTTCCCTATGAGAAGTGTCAGTTTAAGCAATTTAATTTCAAACATTTCTACGCTCCTTTCTAGTTATCTCTTTAAAATGATAGCAAGTTCTATCAGGCCCCCACATAAACATTTTTAGAAGGAAGAATTGCCCTTTAAAAATACTTAGTTATGTTTTTGAAGACAGTCCAAGAATAGTCTTGCTAACTCCACTGTAACCCACAGCTTCCTTTTGGAGAAGGACTTGAAGGAGGTTACCACGCAGTCCTCCATACAGACTCAGCATTGATGTCTTACTGAAGGTCTAAGGTGCTGCTTCAAGGACATATAGCAGCAGGTGCTTCATGTTAAAGTTGGGTCTCTCAGAGTTAAGATGGAGGCTTTAAGTAGTCTAGCTCATGTGCTGACAGCAGCAAAGGTGCAGCCTCACTGGCTACAATTGCTCAGGACTGTGCTTCTCACTTGGACGATAACCTTGTATTGCAAAACTTGTTACTAGATCTTCCTTGCTCTCGGGGCCAGTTTATTGGGTTTGTGTGTGTTGCAGTCAGACTTCTGCCTTCCTGTAATCATGCTCTCAACACCCACTGTCCCAGAGCTGATCTTCTGGGCCAGTCCAACCGCCAACTGCCTAGTAGGGCAGTACTGACACGCAGCATTTGCTCCCAGAGAGACGCTCAGAGCGTTCCTCGGCACAATTTCCTCACATGCAGTGCGGCCATAGCCATGCAGACCCATCATTTTTTTTTAAGGCATGTTCATTATTAAGTACTTTGTTGGATCAGAGCTAAATGTTCAATAAAACTCAGTATGAAATAACGGGGAGAATCACATGCTTTCAGGGCTACTGTAGACTACCTGCTTTCAAAGAATAGTGACAGTAACTACATCTCTCTATTCCACCCGGTATTCTGCCAGGGTGTCTAAGTGCTACATGCATTGCTGGTTTTTATACTGTTTTCTTATCCCCAGTATTTACCTCTCAAAGTACTGAATGTTTCATTCCAAGAAGTTGCAGTTGTAAAGGATTTTGGTCTTTGCCAGCTTCTTGTATAGCAGAAATTATTTCTTACATAATTTGCTAGCAAAATAAAACGTCTCTACAATTTTTAAAGAGTAAAATTCCTCTAAAAAGTTATATATGACCAAAACATTAACATTTCATTCAGAGAACTTGTTAGCCTGAGTAAGCTGCCTTTCAGACTACAAATTCATGTTTAAATAGCAAACAAAGGAAAAAAAAACAGTCTAGAGAGGTCACTGCTTTGTATCTAATATGCTTTTGCAGCTTACTTTTGTTCTGGTGAGCAGATGCTTTGAAAACTGTTCAGCTGCAGTTCAGACAAAGGTCAATATTGGGCCAGTCAATATATCATACAAAGCTCCAAGTCAATATGCTATGAAAGGAGGCTCAGCACCTTCTGCCTAAAAAAATGTCTAAAATAGAACTTACTTCTCAGACTCAAGCTGTCCTGGGGGATTTCCTTCTTCATGTTCCCACTGGAGGAGGCCATCATGATATTGCAGTAATTGGTAATCTTTTAACTACCTATCCATGTACTGAATTTTGTGATTTAAGTGAGCATATTGATAACAGCCTTTGCTTTTTTGTACATAAATGTTAGGGTGCTAGGCTTATATTTTCCACATAAAAGATCAGCAACTTTATTACCCGCAAAAGGTGGTTATTAGGGTCTAAGACTAGAATTTATCATAGTAAGTATGGTTATTTACTTTATACATTTATGCAGTATATCAGCCACAGCTTTGACAGTGCTCTGCAATTTTTTTTCACACAAAGGCATTCAAATCCAAGAAATATATTCATACCTGCTGTCAACAAGTGCAACTCCCTTGGAAAGCTCTGAGCCAATTTCAGTGGTGACGTGAACAGCAGCATAAATTTTAGGTCCCAATTGGTCAGAAAATATGTGAAAGTGGGCATAATTTGCATGCTGAGGACTGAAAGAGGAAAAGTAGCTAGCAAAAAAGAGTGCAATTAAGTGGGGGGGGAATAGAGTATCAACTGGCATGAGTGCCGTGCATTGAATTTGGTTCTGAATTCAGACAACTACAAGCAAATGTAAATGTTATACTTAATGCAACTAGCTATTTATAGTGGAGTGAACACACTTTCTCTACCTGTTATGCTCATTGCTGTGCCAAAGGATGGACTAGAGTATGTCATGCCTAGGCTGGCAAACGTTCAGCACATGCCTGTATGTATGTGCTGAATATGTGTTTCTCAGTTCCCCAGTGTGGGGTACACTGACTTTGTATGGAAGGGAAGTCTTGAGAAATGGAAAAAAGTTACCTTGATCTCCTTGAATATGTTTCAGGGGGCTTTTGCTTAAAGCAGCCTTTCCTGTATTCCAGGCTGCTGTGATAGATCATGGTAGGTGAGGGATATTTATCACAGAAGCGTCACTTCTTTGGTACCTGCCAAAGGGAAATGGCTAAGAACTGTGTAATGAAATTAAGGCAGTACTCAGACTGCCAGCAGGAACTGCTCAGCTTGAGTGCTGCTGTGCTTCCAGGCTGCCCCTAGCCCAGCAGGATGATTCAGTGCATGTGAGGTAGACATCTCAATTCCAAATACAGTGGGTGGGGGAAGGTGACCACCTCTGAAATCATTCAAAGTGGCTAGGACCCTATCTCTCTCCACTGCCTGAGCAGGTCACTGAAACTCCCACCTACCAATCATCTGGGGAACCTCTCAGTTTAGATCTGAACAAGTGTTGAACCTCAGTCACCTTCATCCACTTGAAATCCAGGGCACTGAGTCCTCTCTTGAGAGCAAGCAGCTAATGATGGAGGAGGAAGAGGCAGCAGCCACTTCAGAATAACTTCATTGTTTGAACACTCTTACAAGAAGTGGGAAACATGTATTTTAAGCCTTTCTCAGACTGAAGGGGTTTGAACCGCAATTCCCTTTTCCTCAGAGCTTATCCCACCCATCAAGCTAGAGAAGTTCTTCATTCTGTTCACTGTGCGAGGCCACGGAGCAGAGAGAGAATAGGTAAGAGGGAGCTTGATTTTGCAGCCCGTTGGTGAGGGCAGGCATGAGAGAGTCCTGAGTCTTGGTCCCAGCTGTCACTGCTGTTTAAGTATTCTTTACTGTTAATTTTTAATACAGGCACTCATACAGTCAAGCAGCCATGGCTGACAGACTGTAGAGACTGTAGCATTTAATTCCTCCTGAGTTTGTGTTAAGCACCAAAACCTTGTGAACCAGATACTGCCCTAAGCCCTGAACTTATCACACCCAGTGATAAGCATCTAACTGAGACTGTAGCAGCATAGTTGCCTAATTAGGAGCGGTTGTTCAAGGCCTTCTGCAAAGGTAATTGGGAGAGAAAGGAAAACTCCGGAGGAAAAGTGAGTCCATTCTTCATCTGAATCTCATTCTGGAAGTGCCTGTTCTTCTCTGTTGATTACAAAGGGAGCCTAGGATGACAGTGTTCCCCAAATAAGCCTCTCAGTTGACTTCAGCATGCCCAAATCACAGGAATATAATTTCTCCAGTTGTTTTGCAGTTCATTGCTGTTAGTTTCCTTTGTGACGATCTCAGAGTGGTGTGCGCCTCTGGAGAAGGATACAGTGGAATTGTCTAGACACAACCTAAGTTCCAAGACTGCTACCTAGCACCAGCCTTTCAGGGTGAAGTGTGGGAGGTCCCTCTTTGCCCCAGGGAGTTCGTGCACAGCAAAGCCCTCACTTTTTCATGAAACCAGCACACCAAGAACAGATCCCATTGGAAAGATATGCTGCAGAGCCAGTCCTGAAATGTAATGTCAGTCAGCTAATCTACATGCTTTTATATCATTAAATGCCTCTTCTCCATCAAAGCGATGTGTAATTTCAAAGTGTAAAATGCATTCATCGTGCTCTTTTTTTTCACCTGAGAACATTTTCGTTGTTCCAAACAGTGGCTCTCCTAAAAAGCGAGAAGTCCTGTAAAGGTAACAAGGTATGCAACACTGCTGGGCCGCCAGTGTAGCTTGTGGAGTGGTGCGTAGTGGAAAACCGCAGAAATCCCCTTTGAGGTTCTGTCTTACTTATTTTCATTTTTTTATGACCTAGAAAAAACAAACTTTATATTATTAATGTGCATATTTAAGAAAGATTGACAATACCAGACAGGAAGAAACTCATCGCTGTGAGAGTGTAAACTGGTAGAGTACCATTTAGCGAAATACATAGAGGAAAGATACCCTCAGGTGCAGGTATTTCAAAGGGATATCTGTATTACAGACTGGGCCCTGTGGGTAATTCTGGGACCATAAGGTGTTTCGTGGCAGACACTGCATCTTCCTATATGCTTCCAAAAGTCCTTGTTTCTGGCTGGGGCCTCGTGTCATTATTGTAATAGTAATGACAGCAAAACCAAAATTAGGCCACTATAGGTTATTTTCATTTTTTCTGAAATGTGCCTTTTAGGAGCTTTGAGTAAAAGAACACCATTTTGTAACTGCAATCCAGAATATATACAACTAGACACTGTCCCAAACTAAAGACTTTTCATACAGATGTCTTCAGTCTTCACCACCAGTATATTTGGCCTGTCCTTCCACCAGTGGAGCTGAAAGGAAACTCTGGTTACATAGGGGTATTTTTCTTTTTCCCAAATAACAGAGGAAATAACAAGTGTGGGGGAAATGGTGTTTGATGGTGAAGACCACATTAAATTGTGGTTAGCCAACTTCAATGAACTGGTAGAGACAGTGAGAAGGTTTGCCATTTTTTTGGGGAAAGGCTTCAGTAATAATGTCACAGAAATGACTCATCAGCCTTTATATCTCTCTGTGCTGTGTTTTTCACCTTTCTCATTCAAAGGGGATGTTAACCTGTCAGTGAGAACCAAATAAAGGTCATGTGCCTTGAGTTCTCTAATGGTCATTTTCATCACCATCTTTCGTGATCATAATGATCCTGTCATCTGGAGTAAACTATGCATAACTTAACTGGCACAGGGCAAATTCTCAAGGAGCTGGTTATGACACAGCTACTGTCTCCCTGCAGGTAGTCTGCCATGTACAAGCACTTCTACTACAATCTGAACACAAAATTTGAGTCTTTTTTTCATCTCTTGTGCCTTTGGGATTTAGGAGTTGTGCTTTCAACAAATTTTCCTAGGATGATAAATACCTTTGTAATATTCAGATGAGATGACTGACGGTGTATCTTCCCAAAACCATTCACGGGGCTTGAAGGTGAACCATCCTTTTTGCTGATCAGTTCAAGAGCCATGGCAACAGTGTTTGCCTGCTAATTTCACTGTATCAGTTGACTTTACTCCAAAAATAAGTAGCACTGAGTGGAGAGGAAGGTACAAGTGAAAAAGCAAGGATGTACTTATTTAATCTATAACACAAATACCTCTTGTTATGGATAAAGAAAACACAGACCTTCTCTTTAATTTTCCTTAAACCTCCTCCCTCTTCCATGTTACCTTTAAAACCCTTCAAAACTATGACAGTAAAAAACTAAGGCCAATGCATTCCCTCCTGTACTATCTAATTTAAATGTGAGTTTGAAGAATTATTCACATTAGTAACTTCAGGTTAAATCTACCAGCCTTACCAGAAAGCTCAGATAGAGAAGCAGCAAAGGTACCAGCTGAACGCTATTCTAAACAGGGAATTTCCATCCAGGGCACAGCTTTCCCCTCATTTGAGATCTCTTCCACACTGGTAGGGGTGATTTTGCCTGTAGATTCTGGTAGCTTCCCTTCTCATCATTTTGTTGTGCCAGTGTGTTATGGGAATGTTTAATTTCATTTAGTGGTTCTTGTTTCCTGTTAAAAATTTTCCAATCATTTCACCAGCATTATGTAGTAATTAACACATCACCTTCTGTGTGGAGAGTTGAAGAGATTACGTTTTAACTGATAGGATCAATCCAGGAAGAGACTCTTTCTCTCTCTCAAGCTAGCTATTCCAAAAAAGTGTACTGAAGTTATCAATAATTTAATAATCTGTGTGCTAATTCAGTCTGTGGTTTCATCTTTATCATTATTGCTGTTACTGTTGTTATTAATCACTACAGTTGCTTTCTACTGTTTGCTTTACTGTACTTAGGTGTTGTTACCTCTTGCATCTCTGTGAATAAGCTTTGCTGTCCCAATCCCATAAAACTCAGTGTATCTGTCCTGGGCCAGCTGTATGCACACAGCATTGGACCTCCTGCCAGCTTTCCATCCATACGGCTGCTCCTCACACCTGGGGACAACGGTGGGGCCGAGCCTGGCCGGGTGCGCTCGGGCAGGGAGGACACTGTGCAGCACCAAGAGCTTTCTCTGCTGTGCTGAAGGCTGCACTTGCAGGTTCAGAAATCAGAGGGCGAGTAGGGTTATGCCAGCAGCCTCAGGATCCCCATAAAGGCAGTAAAATCCTAAAGCCACTGATGTGCTCATTGGTGTCCGGATTTAATCTAAAGTCTTTCTCCTGATCCAAAAGCTGGGGCAGCTTCCACACAGCAATTCTGAAGGCAGAGGTCTGTACTCAGGCAGGATCTGCCACGTGATCCTTCCTATTCAGAAATTTTGGCTTATTATAATCTATGGATTTTTTTCAGGCACGAGGTCACTCCCACACCTCTTCTGTCACAGTCTGTTCTCTCCACATGGCTACGTGTGTGACAAAAAATGTCCCGTTGTTTTGTGACTCCGCCGTGCTGCAGAAATGCAGATTATAGGTTCTCCTTCAATGCCTGGCAACCTGGTTTTTGTTTTTAGGCCTCCTGTAATGATGCATAGACATTTACAAGAATTTTATCTTTATCTACATACCAGTGTTTATTTAACTCCTTTATTTGATACTATTATTTTTGTACAATCTTCCCTCTATGATCTTATCCATATGCATTTTAGTTGTTGTATGAGATTTAGAGAGTTACTTTTGTATTCCTCAATCTGTCTGTAACTGTTATAGCTTTTATCCTTGGGATTACCAATTTTAAAAAGTGCAGTCACCTTTGAATCTCCAAGACGTGTCTTAATAGGACCTCAGTGCTTCTCAGCACCTGTTTCTTCCCACTCCTGGTTTAAGTAAACACACGCAATAATTAGTTTTCCAAGCCAGTAATCTGGTTTTATTTTGGTTAGGCAAAAATCTACCCTTGCTGTACAGGTGTTCTCTATTAAAGAGGAGCCCAAATACCTTACAAATATAGTTATGTTCTCTCTCTACCACTTTCCCCCCCAAAATAGGGACCTTGACATCTCCTGTCTTTGCCAACCCATTTATATGGTCCCATGCAAAGAACTGTCAGAGAAAACTACCTGGAGGCCTGCAGCATCAGTGTTTGATAATATGAGCATAACTTCTACGTTTCTGCTTTTCTCTCTGTTCTTAGTGTCAGTCTATACCTAAGAGCACAGACACCTGCTCTGTCTGCAAATCTAGACATTAAATGAGATCCATGGCCTGTGTAGCATAAGTCACGGAAGTACTGATACTTCTGTGTGACTGAAATCACTATTGCAAACACTCATCTGTACCAGGATGCTTTCTTGGAAGGTCTTCTTTGAGATGGGAGGCATGTTTGCTTTCTTCTACCTAGCTGTCCCGTGAAGAGGACTTCTTTCATGTGTACGTTTGTGGTCCTCTTTCACTACAAAAAAAAAGGGGATCTTTAGGATCAGCAAATTGAGAGCCTTCCTTTTGCAAGCACTTCATCATGCAGCACCCTTGTTGACTTTTCAGGGACTTTTTACAAAGTCAAGACTGCCAGACTATGTGGGAATAAATGCCAAGAGTGTGAAGAATCAGTAGATAAATGGTGAGTTTGACATCTCAAACACAGAAGACTTTTTTTTAAAGCTTCTTTGGCCCAAACAGAGTCTCTGATCAGTTCAAATTTCTTAGATTTGGTTGGAAAATTTTCAACGCCCATATCAAGAGCTCATACTTTCCCAATCTGGTTAAATTTGCAGTAGTATTAAAACCATCTGTGCCATTAAGTCATGCAACAACATTAGTCTGCAATAAAGGTAACAAATTAACTGAGTTAGACAATAAATGAGCTAGATGAAAAATGGTTCAAGAGCTGGGCTTCAAGCTTCCCAAAAGTTTCCTTAGATATCTTCTACCATGAAATATAGTTAAGATACCATAATACAAATGAGACATAGCCCAAAACCAAATCTACTGCATGTACTTAAGTAGAAAATAAAAAATAGTAAGTATTCATGCCCCAAGATAGCTCTGGAGAATAAATTAATAGAAAAAAGGTAGGAGTTGTGTTTTACTGCATACTGAAGATCAGCATCTCGTGAATGTTGGTGGTTTGATGGGGTACTTTCTGTAACTGATATGCCATTACAGAGTATTAGAGATTTACATTAGTGAGAAGTATGTAGAAAAGAAAGAGGTGCTGAAGGGAGGAGGATGAGATATGTTGTTCAGCTGAAGAGAGGCCTAACCTTCTGTTTTGTACTTGCAAAAGAGCCTTTTCAAACTTATGATCTCAGAGTAAATACATTAATATATACCTGAACACTTGCACTTTCAACTACCTGTTTGCTGATGTCCATAGTCCAGGAAAACAAGCTGGTCCCCAGAACGGAATTGTGAGAGCAAAACATGAATGTTTCAAATGTCCATATAGCTGAAAATCACAGTGGAAAAATATTTTGGTAATAATGCAGATTACAAAGCAGAGCATTACAGTGGATTCCCCAAATCAAAAGGAGAAGTGCAATAAAACCAGCAGGACATATACACTTCTAAATAAGCATTTACAAAACCTAACGTAAAAACAGCTGAAGGTATTTGGGAGTCTGTGAAGTAGATTTCTTTTCAAGGAAGCCTATCACCAACTACAGACAATAGCTTCATCTCAGTATATATTTTTGAGTCACAAATAAAAGCAAATCTAAGGCTTCTTAGGGCTAAAGATTTGTGGTCCTTCTCTGGTTTCTTCATGCATCACTAAGCAACAGAAGTGCTTTCTCCTTTCAAGACTATTTTGATGTATACTGCCAATTTAGTAGTTCGTACAACAGGTTTGATCTAGGCGCAAGTCACAGGACTTCAGCCTTCCTAAAGTTAAGCATGTAATCCTGGTTAGGCACTTTCAATAGGCAGTGGGGAGAAACAGCTATCTCCAGGTGGTGGTTCATCCCACCTGGTATAGGAGACTCTCTGGTCTCACTGTTGGGAGAAGACTATCTCATGCTGTTGATTAGAGAGACACTCTGGATGAGAGGTTTAGATTATAGACCATTGATGGGTGTCCACGCACAAGTGCTGCCTACGGTGTAAGAAGTGAGTGAAGTGTTTCTGAGCACTTGCCGTTCCCAGCAGATGATTCAGAATAACCTCTTAGAACAACAGGTCATTGGGCCATAGTCCACCTTTACAGGTGGCTGGGCTGCTCTCAGGGTGCTTTGATTGGCAGAAGAGATGGACCCAAAGAAGGAAAGGAACTTGGTCTTCTTGGATATTGTATTTGGAGCTTTGCTTTCTGTTTCTGCTCACAGCAAAGTCAAGAGATGGAAGAAATCTTCCAAAGAGTTATGCAGTACACCAATAGCAGCAACAAGCACTCCGGCAATTTAAAAAGCACAGGGGAGTTTGAACAATTTTCAGTTGAAAATTTAATATCTAAGTGCTACAGGGAAAGACAAAGTGTATTCTAACAGTGTGGTTGAAGTTTTGGCATTAGCTGCTGGAAGAACTTGACTAAGAACTGAATATTTGTCCAGCATACACAGTGTTGTTAGTCTTTGTTTGTAATCACAATTGATTGATAATTGAATTAAAATGGGGGGGCAAAATTCTAGGGGGGGGGGAACTTATTTTTAATTGTATTTACAAGACAAAATTACCAACCCTACTTGAACACCAGTATCATTTCCCACCTGACTCGAGACATCCCTTGCTTGCTCCAAATACTTTGTAAGCCTTGTCCACAATGGGAAGAGATATTGCACTCAATTTGGAGAAATAGTCAGCTGCTAGATGAATTAATTTTAAAGTAAACATAAGGAAATTAATTATCACAGAATCACAGAATCACGGAATGTTAGGGATTGGAAGGGACCTCGAAAGATCATCTAGTCCAATCCCCCTGCCGGAGCAGGATTACCTAGACCATATCACACAGGAACGCGTCCAGGTGGGTTTTGAATGTCTCCAGAGAAGGAGACTCCACAACCTCTCTGGGCAGCCTGTTCCAGTGTTCGGTTACCCTCACCATAAAGAAGTTTTTCCTCATATTTATGTGGAACCTCCTGTGTTCCAGCTTGCACCCATTGCCCCTTGTCCTGTCAATGGATGTCACTGAGAAGAGCCTGGCTCCATCCTCATGACACTTGCCCTTTACATATTTATAAACATTAATGAGGTTAATTATCCTTTAATAGCCTTGGCCAGAGCAAACTGAGTAGGAGAAAGATGCAGATCATGAAACAAAAGTCCTCTTTCTAACTTTGGGACCACAGTATATACCCTATATATCCTACAAAACCAGGCACTGGCACCATTGCTAAGTTTATGTAGCGTTGCTCTTGAAGCTCCCCGCTAACAACCTGGTGTGGCAGCAGCTAGCAGGTGCTGATGTTACTCCCTGGTCTTCCCTTGTTCCACCTACCTTGCTGCTGGCTTTCCAGCATCAGAGACTCCTTTTGTGGGATTTATATCATCTAATTTTAGATGTCCACATCTGAACTTGTTGCCTCCAGGTTTCTTCATATCCAGTGGAAAAAAAAACAGACATAGTTCTACAGAACTACATTTTAGATGTGTACTTTAGGAAGAAATCAGTCATGCCCTTGGAAAAAAACTCTTTCTTTCCACTGACTTTACAGACAGTTCAGATCACCAGCTCAGATACAGACTTTTGGCAAGGTGCATCCTACTCAGTTTGTATATATTTTCAATCACAGAACCATCTGCAACTTAATTCTGATTATCTGAAAGTAAGAAAATGGTATGTCATTTTACAATTTCTTCAATGCAGGTCATCCAAATGGCCATTCTTTGGCAGCTATTTCACTTCCCAGCATTGCTTGCAATGCTGCTGTTAAATTAAGCCCAGCTGCTTCCTTTTCTCTTCATTGACCTTCTAGCAATTACTCTGTTCCCTTTATTACACCTTATTTTAATGTCAACAGTTTTATGCCAGAGCTCAATCATTTGGACGCTCGAATGACTTCACAGAAGACTAAGAATGAGAAAAACGTCCCTTTAATATATTTAGATGGAAATTATAGTAGATAATTAACTTTAAAACACATTTGTATAAGTGAGATTTACTGAGTCCGTACACTCAAACTAAACATAATTAAAGTTATTCCATTCATTACTTGGACTGTGTTTTTATTTTCTGTGTTCTCTTAAGATGTGCCTTTGATTATCATAAGATAACTTTTCAGCTTTTATTTCCAAGCCAGGCTGACACAAAAAGAGGCATTCAGTGTGAGAGACCCTGAGTTCCTAAAGATTCTCCATGTGCACCCATGTCTTTAGGAAATACCTCGTTTCACTTTGAGATGCAGAGCTTAACACATAAACTGTCTTTGGGAGTGGAGAGAGAGACGGAAGATGTAGAGATGGAGGTTAAGAATGGTCATATTTTGAATAAGATTCCTTTCTCAGGCTTCCCAGATTAGCCACTTCTGGCTGCTTGGAGGAATCATAAACTTTTTGTTATCACAGGGACTTAAGAGAAGTACAATGCAAGGAGCCCTATCATTTATTTTATTGTCTTTACTCTAAATAAATATAATGAAAATCATTAACAAGCACAGTGTTCCCCATAAGGAATCTAATATCCTTGCATGCATTTGTATTTTTTCCTGGTATTTGTTGGACATAGATGGAATAAGGGGGATCTTTATAAATTTCTGCATGGAGTTTGCCTGAAATGAAGCACCCAAACAGAAATGCATACAGACAAGAAAAAAAAAAAAAGTCTAAAAAAGCTTCACATGGACCAATAGTGTATTACACTATCTCTAGTACTGGTTTTCATCTTCTCCTCAAGAGAACATTAACTTAATTCTAGATGTATTCTAATATACATCACGTCATCCACTCATAGAGTTGTTTTCTCCCGTTGAACTCTGTTTTGCATCCAGCAGGAGCTCTGTGAAAAAAGGACTGGTGAATCAGGACCATAAAATCCATTTTAGTATTTGGGAGATAAATACCTTTTTTTCTGAGACATCTATCTCAGGTCCTGTCCACAAACATTTTTTTGGGTTTAAGTCCTGTTTCTCTCTGCCTCCTGGGTGAAAGCCAGACTCGGTTAAACTGGCAGCAGCAACATTTTACAGGCACAGACAGAGGTAATGTCTTGAGGACATGAAGAATACTTCTTGGACTTGTTAGAAGTTCAGTTACATTGATCATCTATGAAGCAGTTATCATTGCTGGCCTTCAGAAAGAAATAGACTCTCCCTAATTTACAGTAAAACAGCAATAAAACTTCGGTGAGTTTGTTTGTGGTATTGGTTCAGCAAACAAGGTCAACATTGATACAAAACCATGTTGGTGCTTCCTTTTATTACTAAACCACAGTGGCTACATTCACAAAGCTGACTTCCATATAGAAATCAAGCATGGAATTATATATCTGTTCTTCCACCACGGACAAGAAATAGAATATTGTCCCTTTCTCCTGAACAGAGTAGGTGTGGGCCCTAGATCAAGGTGCTTCCACCTAGGCCTCACCTGTGAGATTGTATTTCATTTGAAAAGAACAGGAATCACACAAATAACA
Source organism: Nyctibius grandis (assembly GCF_013368605.1). NCBI lineage: Eukaryota > Metazoa > Chordata > Aves > Nyctibiiformes > Nyctibiidae > Nyctibius > Nyctibius grandis. Next base: position 57,958,759 of record NC_090659.1, on the reverse strand, counting down.
AGGATGAGCCTCAGTGTCAGTATGTGGAGTTTTTATACAGCAAAACCCAGCTGAAGAGTTGATGCCAGAAATCTTTACACTCTACAAAGAATCCCCAATTCATAAAATGAATTGGTATTTATCACCAGGAAATCAGGACTTGCAGAGCCCAGAGAGGAAAGAGGTTAATTAAGCCAAGAACCCCTTCGAATTTAAGACAAACCTGCCACCAGCTATTCACAGCCATTTTCTTTTAAAAACATATGTACACATCTCACTGAGATCCATACATTCTGTCATCCAATAAAATACTACAATAAACAGAAATACATATCCTCCCTTTAAAAATTTTAAAATACATTATTAAAATGCGCAAAAAGCTAAACAATAGATGTTCTAGACTTTTGTAATAAAATATATTTGAGGAGAGATAAAATACAACATAATTAGTTTTCTTTGTGGTGGGTTGTTGATGGGGGTTTTTTAGAGAGAGCAACTGAGCTGGGATAGTAAAACTCTCAAAATTTTGTGTAATCACTTAGGGTTTTTTTTACCATAACACGTGTTCAATTTTACTCTACATTTTCAAAACATTTTAAAATTATGTAAGTTTTAAATTAGAAATGTAAATTTTTATTTGTCCAAGTAAATGTACAGAAGTTCTCTGCCAATAGCGTTCATGCCCCTGCTGAGCAACTGGTAAGTTGCTTTTCTCCTGTGAAGAAGCAATTAAGCATCTTAAAATATATATCCTAATGTGGTAAAGCACGCACTTAAAGCACTGCTCTTTTACATGGACACCAGACAAAATATTCTTTAAACGCTAAGACTCAAATAAGGAAGCAGGAGTGAGACGCCAACTGTGTATCTTCTATCTTGTATTTACAAGGGCATGTAGTGATAGGACAAGGGGTAACGGTTTTAAACTGAAAGAGGGTAGATTTAGATTAGATATTAGGAAGAAATTCTTTACTGTGAGGGTGGTGACACACTGGCCCGGGTTGCCCAGAGAAGCTGTGGATGCTCCCTCCCTGGCAGTGTTCAAGGCCAGGTTGGATGGGGCTTTGAGCAACCTGGTCTAGTGGAATGTGTCCCTGCCCATGGCAGGGGGTTTGGAACTAGATGATCTTTAAGATTCCTTCCAACCCAAACCATTCTATGATTCTATGATCTCATAACCTCTATGAAAACAGCAGGGCTGTGTGGGGGAAAAAAAAAATGAGAAAAAAAAACACGGAAAAAAAGGTTACCAGTAGGTACACAAGGTAGAACTGTCACTGTGACTCTAAAAGTCTTAATTGATGAGAGTTTAATTTGTGTTTTCCATGTTGCACACAGGTATGTGAGTAGCTTGTTAGCCACCATAATTAACAGAACTGGGGATCTTGTTGCTTTACAGCAAATAACAGCTTGATGCAGCAGCAACAGTGGCAGGGAGGAGGAGAAGTACCACAGCCCTTGCTGTACCCTGGGACCCAGCACTGCAGGCAGCAGGGCTGCAGGCTCAACATCTGCCCTTCCTTCCCCTCTCATAAATCCATATCTCGTGGACACCTGGCCAACACAGCCCATTGCACAGAAAGGGTTAGCTGCAGGCAGCTGTTCAGAGAATTCCCAAATCTTTGATTTACTGTGATCAATTGCATGATTAGGCTGGATGTTGCAGAGAGTGGTGATTATCTAATGGGGGCACTGTGATCTCTGTTACAAAGAAACTCTGCTGGGGAGGAAAAACTGGCATGAGACATCAATATGCATTTATACAAAATACCTCGGGGCATCTCTGTAACCAACAGGCTACAAGTTAATAGAGCTTTTTCTCTGTTAAGACAGTGGAAGGAAACATGCTTGCATTAAATCTATGATGTCAGAAGGTGAATCTTAGTGGTTTTCTTTCAGCTACTGCGTTTAGCCACACTAAGGTATGAACTTAATTGCTGAGGTACTTGGGAGGTATCAAGCACAGACATTAAACAGAATTATGCAGCAGCAGTCTGCTTTTGCTAATTAAAATGTGGAAATCAGCCAGTATCAAATTATTTTGTTTAGACAATTCATGGCTGGTTTAGGTACTTCAGCGTGTACTGCAGTGGTTTCGCTATTTGGTAAGACTTTCACGATTTCATGATGACCTGTGTCATTCTAATATACAGACTTTAAGTACAGCAAATGTCATTTTGCCCAAAAAGAAACTTAAAACTTTTTTATTGGATTAGGATTTTTAATAAATAATTGGCATTTTATTTATGTATTTTGGGAAATATATTCTTAGGCCTGCACTGTATAAATGATGCTCACCAGTAGCTTCAGCTACCAGTTTCACCTACACTTCAACTGAATTATGGGCAAGCCATGCTTTTAGAAGACTGTTCTTTGTTTAAAAAAAAAAACATATTTGAGCTACATTTTTGCTATTAAATGGACTCAGATGAGTCCTATAGGTTTTGCTTTCTATCAGTCCCTTCTTCCAACAAAATTTGCTTTTGCAAGACTGAGTTGTAGTAATGAGTTGTACCCGTGTGCTTGGCATGTGTCCAGCTGGCAAGATCAAGTCCAGAAAAACGTTCATTCACACCTGTAGCCTCTTCCCTGTGACCCACTCCCCCGGCTTGCACCAGGGAGGGAGCTGTGGTCTGGATTAATTGTTCCGGCAGTTCATGTCCTGAAATCTTGTTTCCCCAAGAGCCCCAGCAAACCTCCTTGCTCCAACTACATGACTGAAAGTTCACCACTTGCATGCACACACTGCGCACGGCCCCTGCCAGATGCCATGTGTATGTGAGAATGTGTGTGCACTACACATATGTGCAACATGGTACCGGGATCACCTTTCTTCACGTTTTTTTGTTGAACGTTCTCCCACCCCCTTGGGTAAGTGTGGCTGTATCCCTTGTTGTAGGGTGCGCGTGCTCAGCAGCACACCCAACAGCCATAAGTCTGGATGTTTTAGATCAGGGAACCCCCTGGCATATGTGCCACTGCTCTTTGCCAGTGCATCCAATGAAAAGCAGAACACAGGGACAGGATGGTGTGTACCTCGGTCTACCCCCATCATGGAGCTAGGCCATGTCTGGGTTGTCCCTCCGGAGCAAAGGGCTAGGAAAGAACACGGGTGTCCTACAGTGTGATACAGCTCATATGGCCCACTGTAGCCAAAAGGTTGGGCACCACTTTATTACTGCTTGAAAGCTCAGTATGTGCCATCTCTCGGAGCCTTGTCAGATAAGTGAAACCCCAAAAGAACCCTGGTGCAAAAACATGTGTGACCATAGGTAAGGTTATGATGACTACTGGAGTGGCTTCAGTGGCCAGTGTAGGAGATCTGGCAGATCTGTTCTTCTCACAGTCGTTTTGTTGGGCCCTGCATTCCTTGTTCCTCTGAAGAAACCATCCATTGCAATTAGTTTTCTCTCAGGCTTACCACCCTGCGTCCGCCTCAGCATTCAACTGGGATAAGTAGGTTGGTATATTCATTAGACACATCACTGAAATGATCAGCAGGAGCAAAGCTTAGAAAATGACACTTATATTGTCACCATTATGATGTAGAGTCAATGCCTGCTACAGATGAAGAGAACTCCGGCTCCTTCTAGACTTGTATCTACCCTACCATTCATAGGTGGTTTTGCATCCTCTTCACATTTGGGCAGTTATCATTAGCAACCCAAGTATCGAAAACTTTTTCAATGAAATCTTCAATTTCACTGCACAGTTCTGTGGCAGAGTCAGTTCAGTGACAGATCTGCAGCCCCTGCAATGGAGTAAAAGGAAACTGGAGTTCTTCAAACTTAGGATTTAGAAGAAAAGATGGTTCAAATAACCCTTCTAACAAAACAAGCTGTGTTTTAAGCAACATAGCTGGAGTAGAGAGTCTTAAAATCAATGAGCAGAAAGCTTTAATAACTTCCCCAACCACTGTTTTCCTCCTTGCATGAAAATGACTCATTAAAAGGACACGTCAAATTGCTCTCCATGGCTGTGAAAGCGAACACCAACACAAATGGAGAATTTGCTAAACTGTTACATTAAATGCGATATATAACAAGAGGGCTAGGAAGCTGCTGCATTAACATGTGGGAGATGATAAGAGAAAAACACAAATGTCGATGTAAGAATGGGGAGGAAATTTGAATTTGTAATTATGCTGTAGATTTTTTTTAAACAAATGTTGCAGTTTGTAAAATAGAAAGAAGCCTAGTTTGGTAGTTCGTGCTCCCAATTTTCAATATAATTTTAATGTAAGTATACAGAACATATGATTTCGTGCTTTAAGTTTGTTTAGGTTTTGTTGTAGTATTTTCGCCCTCCGTCCTACACAGAACACTCATGACATTCATCTATCTCAGCTGTTGTGAGAAACAGAACCACATTTTTAGGCCCATGTATTGATACAAACTGAGTCTTTATGTTTATATTCAGTGATTATAGACTGTTAAATGTACAGATTTCATAGCAAAGAAGTCCTTTAAATGGAGTGTCATATTAATCACAGAAAATAACTTCTACCCATCCTTCTGTAGGCAAACCCCTAAAAGAGCCAAGAGTGAGAAAACTGGGCTGTAAAAAGAAGAAAAACGATCTGCCTCTCTCTCACAAAATCACAAAGTCCCCAAATCAAAATGGTCTCCTTTTTTTGGCTGGAAAGGGAAGTCCCATCCCTTCTGGTTTTGGTTAGGGAAAGGTGGGTGAGCTCCCAAGGACCTGAAGATAGCGGGACTCAATAGGAAGTCGTGCCACGGTCTCCTCTTGAGAGCATTGAAATCATGTATTTATGGACATTGTTTCACACTCCGTTAGAAAGGTGTAAACCTTGTGAAACTCAGTGCAGTTATTCCTTATTAATATGTCTAGCTGAAAGCAGCATTTGAATCAATGTTTTAGCAGAAAAGGCTGTTTACTCTGATAATTAAGGAGAGTCAAACAGCTAGCCTATCGATAGGAGCTGTGCCAGTCAATTCAATAGAAGATCTCATTTTCATAAGGAATTCAAGTGGAAAACTCTGCATGATATTCTCTTTCAGAAAAGAATCTAGTAACACTGCATGTAAAAAAAAATATTGTTTGAAGCAAATATTTCATTAATTTGACCTATCTGTGATAACATTTTCCATGACACAATAATACCAGTGAATTTTAGTGCTTGCCGAGGGAGGCATGTTGCTATCAGAATACGTCCTGAATGTGTTCAGCTAGTTCAGCTCAAAGGAAACAATGGAGCTTATAGACATGGTAGGCTACCATTCGAATTGGCACGGTTCCTGTTACAAATATTCCTTCCTTTGAATATCTCTTGCCTTCCAAGTCCTACATGATGCATATAATTTAAGCATTCTCCTTAATTAATCACAAATGAAGAGCAATGTCTACAAGGGAATTTCAGTGGAGGTGTGGGTTAGATCCTGTGTTACACTCAGCAAGCATCTTCAGAGGAGGCAGTGGGTGTAGAAGCCCTGATCCAGACACTCTTGGGGGGAATATGACCACAGCAAGCTTTGGGATCTAGCCCAGAGAATGCACAGCACCTCTCCAGAGGTGTTCAGCTGCTAACAGGGCAAAGCCTCAGATAAGTGTATATAAAACTAGTGGCCTTTATACGTTTTTTGACATTTAAGGGTAGTCCTGCAGAGCTTGACAAGCTGAGCTTTGTCTGATTAAAGAGCATGGGATCGGACCCTAGATTACTGAAAATAAAATGTGTATTGTTATATATTGCTACTATATTGCACTTGAGTCACAACAACTCCATGCAATGCTACAGGTGTGGGGAAGAGTGTCTGGAAAGCTGCCTGACAGAAAAGGACCTGGGGTGTTGATCGATGGCCGGCTGAATGTGAGCCATCAGTGTGCCCAGGTGGCCAAGAAGGCCAACAGCATCCTGGCTTGTATCAGAAATAGTGGCCAGAAAGACTAGGGAAGTGATCGTCCCCCTGTACTCGGCACTGGGGAAGTCACACCTCGAATGTAGTTCTGTACTGAGAACAGTACTGAGCCCCGGAGGACACCACTAGTGACCAGACGCCAACTGGATGCAGTACCGTTCACCACCACTCTCTGGGCCCAGCCATCCAGACAGTTCTTAACCCAGCAAAGTGTGCATCTGTCTAAGCCATGGGCTGCCAGCTTATCCAGGAGAATGCCATGGGAGACAGTATCAAAGGCTTTGCTGAAGTCCAAGTATGCTACATCCACAGCCTTTCCCTCATCCACTAGGTGGGTCCCCTGGTTGTAAAAAGAGATCAGGTTGGTGAGGCAGGACCTGCCTTTCCTAAACCCATGCTGACTAGGCCTGATCCCCTGGTTGTCCTGTATGTGCTGTGTAAAGAAAGACGTTGATGTGCTGGAGTGAGTCCAAAGAAGAGTAACGAAGCTGGTGAAGGGTCTAGAGCACAAGTCCTATTAGGAGCAGCTGAGGGAACTGGGGTTGTTTAGTCTGGAGAAAAGGAGACTCAGGGGAGACTTTATCATTCTCTACAACTACCTGAAAGGAGGTTGTAGTGAGGTGGGTGTTGGTCTCTTCTCCCAAGTAACAAGTGATAGGATGCGAGGAAATGGCCTCAAGTTGCGCCAGGGGAGGTTTAGATTAGATATCAGGAAAAATTTCTTCACTGAAAGGATTGTCAAGCATTGGAACAGGCTGCCCAGGGAAGTGGTGGAGTCGCCATCCCTGAAGGTATTTAAAAGACATGTAGATGTGGTGCTTAGGGACATGGTTTAGTGGTGGACTTGGCAGTGTAGGTTATTGATTGGACTTGATGATCTTAAAGATCCTTTCCAACCAAAATGATTCTATGATCCTATATGTTTTCTACAGTTTGTATATGAGAAAGTATGATTAAAAGTCGATGAGAGACTGTTTATAAATTTTGATTGCTTCATAATTTTAACTCTGAGCAACATTTTTATCATAATTATAGGCCTTCTTAAAGCATTTATGCAGATTGTTTTATTCAAAAGGGGTTTATTCCGTATAAACTCCAGTCTTTTATGTCTCCATAAAATCAGTGTGTGAATTCCCAGCAACCACAACTCCACTAGACAGTCAGCACATTAGTAGCAGAGATATTTTCAAACAAGGCAACATTCCTCAGATATTCTGAACATTATTTCCTGTTTTCCCATCCCAGTGAGTGTCATGGTGGTAAATAGTAATAATACTCCTTAGCACATTTGTTAACCTCTTTATCTCTCTTTAAAAGTATTAGCAAGTTTATACTCGTAATTCCTCTGTGATGTTCCTGTGTATTATGGTAACCACTGTATGCATCATTCAGTGGAGGCTTAGGGAGATTAAGTCAGATATCTCAAATCTTCAGCTCCAGAAGACTTAAATCTAGGGATTTAGATGCAGAGCTTCTGTTCATTTCAGTGAGAATTTTGTGTCTAAATATCCTGGATCCCTACAAATATTGAAGTGTAAAGGACTTACCCCAGGACCTCAGGCTATTTTTTAATCATTGTTAACGTTCAGTTGATTGCATGGTGTGAACTACTTTTGTGGTCTGCAGCAGGGAATGAGTCCATGGCTCCCAGTTGAGGTCGGTTCATGAACATGTTGCCTATAAGGAGCGGGCTCCAGAGCAAACCATCCTCTGTCCTTCCTCCAGGTTTCCTCACAAAGGATATGAGACATCCATCCCAGCCAAAAGCCCAGTATTTCTGTGGTGGGGACAATCAGGGCATCAGGACGCTTGGGTGAAGCTTGAGGCAGCATATTGACAGCACAGATGGACCTAATGGAACAGAAAAGCAATTTAACCCACTGGGTGAATCAGTGGCAGTTCTGATAATACAACAGAGGAACCCAACAAAAGTGAATCATCTTCACTGGAAGGGGAGCTGAAAGGTTCAAATCATTTCATAGCAGTCACTGTCTCAGCAAGCTGTGTCTTATTATGATCATCCCAATGACCCAAGAAGGCACTTCTCCAGCACTGGAACATGTATAGAGTTGATAGAACAAAATATATACCCTTTATTTGCATATGGAGCTGGGGCATCAAATGGACAATGTGCTATCACCTCCCCCGGGATATACAAATATATGATGTTAAATGTATATAAATTATGTGCAAACATTTTTGCCATCGCAGTAAAAGTTAGACCTTTTGGTACATGTGTTTGGATGCTCAGAAAGAAACTGACTTCTTAAAGTTGTAACATGTTCTGTTGGGCTCAGAACAGTGATGATGTGCTGTCATTCATCAATGAGGAGTGTTAATTTTCCTCAGTCTCTTTGACAAGTCACGAGGCCTGATGCTAAGCCACATTCCATTTTACAGCACTACCTTCAAGTTTAATGATTTCCTCAAATGACTGGATCACATTGCAGTGAGATGACCTTATCCCCACCCCATACTTTCTACTCACAAGCCACTTGAAAAACTGATTTGCACCTCGGTCTTGGAATGTATATTCTGCACTTGAATGGTTCAGACTTCAGACACTATTTATTCAAAGGGGAGGCAAACCTAAGACCTAAAAAACCCACTAAGAAAACAATTGAATTACTATCTGCTGCTCTAAAATGAAATGAGATCATTAACGCAAACAGTGTAAATACTGAGTTCTGTGCAGCAATGCAATTAGATTTCACCTGTTGATTTTTATAGCTTACAGCCTTCATGTTACAGGTCATGTAGCTTCCCTCTGACGTCCCTCCAGCGTAGATCAGGCATAATTCCGCTGCAGTCACAGGAACCAAGCCCATGGGAGACACAATTCTAGCAATCTTTGTGTTTCATATCTACAGCACAAGTCCCATGTAATCCGTAAAGAGTAAAATCAGTCATCTTTATGTCCATTTCACATGTTAGTTTAGGGTCGTTTTCCAGCTCTATCATCTGAATTTGTACCGTAATATTTCCACTCTGAAAACATACTAATATTAATGGTTGGAGTATGGGAATAAATACTAGTTGAGTGCCTGGATTTCTGATGACACTGCAGCTAGAGAGGGTGCAGATCTGTATTTCAGAGCAGTTTTAGGACAGTCAGGTTGTCATTGGACTTAATTGCAAGACTTAATAAACTGCTACATTTGACAAAAACTATTTATCTATGTAAATTATACTTTTACTTCTGAGGTTCAGAACTGTTTCATGGCAGTATGCTGAAAAGGGGACAGCTGTGTCTGTGTTGGAAAGCAATAAAATACTCAGAAGTATGCTAGTAAAAAAAGCAGTCACATTAGAGGTAACAGAATGTCCATTTTTAGGTGGCAAGAGGATTTTTTTGTTCTCTATCAAGGATACCAATAAATATTTTTTCCACATTTGTTGGTCAGTTTCTTGTTTGAAAATAAGGGTCCTGGTTTTACTGTAGCCTTTCTTTGCAGGCAAATGGTCTGGATAATAGTTACAGGCATTTTTCTGTGTGAGGGAATTGAATAAAGACTGTCTACGGCTCCACTCTAGAGCCAGGGACCAGCCGCAGAGCCAGCCTGTGTATTTTAACAACCTGCTGCACACCAAAGTTGCAGCTACAATTGACTTAAAACAACTCGGAGGTGATTGTTCCAGAATAAAACCTGATTTCTTCGACGATTTTACAGCAATGCTAGGCTGTAGCTGGCGTTGTCAAGGCACGGAAGAAAGCTTACCTCGGGGCTGGTGCCTGTGACCCGAGGAGTCCCCCGTAACCTCAGCCTGGAGCACTCCAGGCACCACTGGGCTTTTCTTATATATATATTTTAAAATCTGGGGTTTCTGATCAAAAAGAGGCAGCAACTTTGAGGTCAGTCCCGAAAGCAGTGTGTCTGCTGTGCTGACCCAGGAGCACTGGCAAAGGCTGGGGGCGGCTCTGAGCCCCTCTCCGAGAGCCCGGGGGTGTTATCTGCAGCCCCGGAGCTGCGGCCGGGGGCTGCAGCCCCTCGCCCACGGAGCGGGGGGAACCTCCCGGCCGCGCCGGGCGGGGGGCTGCGGGCATTCCCTGCTCCCGGGGTTTTCTGGACACCTGAGGCAGGGTTAGCTGGCGTCCCAGGCATTCGTTGTCATTCTGCGAAAGGAAGGGTTGAAAGCCCCTGCAAAACAACAACCAAACAAAAACCTGCAAGGAGGAAAACGCTGTAATCAAGCAGCAGAGATTTGGGGGGGAGGTGGGGAGCGAGGGGAGAGTTCAGATCAAATGGGACGTCGAGATAGCAGACAGCAGTAACTGCATATGATCAATAATCATTCCGTGTGCATTCCTCTACTCATTTAGCATCAGCTAGGACCGTGCAAATATTGCAACTGAGTGCTCGACAAGGAAATCAGCTGAGCGTGTGTTTAAACTATGGTTAATTATTAATATGAACAAATTTTTTCAATTAAATGTCTCATTTAATCCCCTCGTGTCGACTTGTTTAGGAAGCTACATTTTTATCTTCCAAAACGATAATGTGGGTGCAGACTTATTCTAGGGAATTTGATATCATCCATATAATATCATTCGTGGATGAATTATGATCTTTTCTCTTCTTGCTTCATTCTAGCCAGCTGAGGAAACGAACAATTTTTGGTATAAATGTTTATGACATTTTTTAAATGTTCAAAGGAAATTTGTCAGGGATGTCCCTCGAAGCACGGGGGAAATTACACCTCGGTGAAGAGACGAGCCTTGGAAATGTGAGGTCAGAAAGAAAAGCAGATCGTATTTCTAATAGTAACTTCAGAAGAAATTAATTGTGACTAATATTTTTTCCTGCTACCGCTCCTAATCTCTCTTGCCAATTCCTAGGCGGGTGTCTGCCACCCTTTGCAGCGGGTCTGGCCACCTCCTCCTTGCACGGTCCTTCGTTCACCCTACGGGGGCTGTGCTTGTGCAGCTGCCTGCTCGCTGCGGTTGTGGTCTTTCCTTCCCCTGCCTCCTTCTCCTAAATCAAACTCCTCGGGTCTCGCTGTAGAAAACTGTCCCTGCAAGCTCGGGACTCTGCCAAGCCTGCCTTCTTTTCTCCCTTCCTTACTCCCTCCCTCCTTTCCTTTCCTTTCCTTTCCTTTCCTTTCCTTTCCTTTCCTTTCCTTTCCTTTCCTTTCCTTTCCTTTTTTCCTTCCTTCCTTTCTTCCTTCCTTCCTTCCTTCCTTCCTTCCTTCCTTCCTTCCTTCCACGGCGAGTTGAGGAAATGCAGAGCCCCGGTGTTTCATTATATACGTCAATCAGCCCCTTTCGAGGAGCCATCATATTTGTCCCTAATTTCGACTTTCCCAAGCACTGTTCTCATATTCCACTGTTTGAAATGTAGGAAGATTTAGCATAATTTGGAGGTCAGATTTCTAAATAAGCCTGCTTTAAATAACAAGCCCACACGGGAGATTGTCAGTATCTCTTATTTTGTATACTGTTTACACACTGGCACCGCTTTTTCAAACCCTATATGTGGGTTAAAACTCAATTTTACAACCCCCATTTATATGAGATGTAGGTTTGACATCTGTTTGCCAGAGTGTTTTGCACTTAGCCTAACACCCACTATTAAATGACAAAATTGTGGCAGGCTGTCAAAGCCAGCTGACTGACAGCTGCTCTACTTTACAAAAAAGCCCCATTCAAATATTTGCAGGGTTTGAAGCTTTCTGTAACGCTGTCGCCATTCTCCCCGTTATTTAGCATGTAAAATATAAGTCAAAGTTTTAAAGCTGCTTTCCAAAACGCTGCCATTTTTCCATATAAAAAGAGCGAGCGGTGGTTGCTGGCGGGGTTCCAGCGCCAAACGCATTGGATGGGTATTTCGCTGGGTCCCCGCGTTCCTCCTATCTGCACAAACCCGATAAAACTGTAATTTAGCAGCGTTTCTTAATATTGCAGCTAATTAGAGCCGGCGTGTTATTGAAGTGAGAGCAAAAATCCACTTAAAAGAGAGGGGAGGAAAAAAAAAATAGAAAGGGGGGAGACTAAAATGTTTCCGCTCAGGCAGAGGAGCGCACAGCGAGACCCCCCGGGGAAACGGCCGGGCTCGGGGAAGGGACACCGAGGGCATCCTTGCTCCCCTGGGGGGGGTGCCCCTTCCTGCCCCCCCCCCCCTCCAGGGGTCCCTCTGTGTATTCGCCAGCCCAGGGCAACTCTGGAAGGACGTGCGAGGGTCGGCGCTGATGGAGGGCGAGCGCAGTGCTTTGGCCGGGGTCGCTTCCACTTCTAGCCCCACTGATGAGGATGTAGGATTTAATTCAGGTCGTTAATACACGCCCATCCCTTCCCCTGTTCTCCCTCCACGCGCGAATACGAGTCTGTAAACGGCAACGGTGGTTTAAACTTAAAAGCCAACTGCTTTTTATTCTAAGATGCCTAGTGATTGTATGTGACTGAGCAACGCGAAATAGCCGGCGAGGTAACCTCTGCATGTTAAGAAGTCTTTGCAGCAATTGCTGCGGTTTAGTTGAACCTCGGGTGCCTTCCGCAGCCTTTGCGAGATAAGCAGAGCTCTAGCTGTCAAGCGAATCAGAGGTTAATGTTTGGGGGTGAGGTATTTATTAATTTACTTTTTAAACGATGACTATGTCCACCCCCCAACAGAAGAAGGTGGCACTCCGGCTGTCCCCAGTGTCCGTCTCCCAAGCGCTCCGGCCCCGGCGCGGACGGTCCCTCCGCAGGGTGAAGGTAGCCACGACTCGCCTGGCCGCCACCGCTGGCTCCGGCAGCGGGCAAAAGCATCCCCGGTCTGGCCCCCTCCTCCCTCCCGCCGCCTTCCTCCCTCCCCCCGACACACACGGACAGGCACACACCCTCACGCAGCCGGAGCGGAACAGAAAGCGGGTTACTCTCAGCTTTACCTGGAAATCTTTAGCTGATTTGTGTCCATTTTAATAACCTCTATCGACTGTCTTGCCTAGAGCGGTTGTCGTGTTGATAGAAAGGGACTGGGAAAAGAGTATTTAGGGGAGGAGAAAAAAAAATAATGCAGGAAGAAAACTAACAGCGCTGTCTAGGAAAGGGGAGGTTATGGCAGTGAGCGGTACAGGGCGGAGAAGGTGCGGACCCTCCACAGCGATGCCGGGCGGAGGGGGGGAGGCTGACAAAGCCCGGCTCCATCCCGGGGAAAGCGAGGGGAGGCAGGGAGAGAGGGGGAGCGAAAGGGCGGAAGGGGGGGTCTGAGCCTTCCTGGGAAATCCAAGTTTATTGTCAACAAAGGAGGGTCTGGCCGCGCTCGGAGCCTCCGCGGTCCCGAGGTGCCGGGGACCGGCAGGGCACAGCGGGAGGGACGGGAGCGGGGTCCCGGGGCGGCCGGGGTGGAGGCGGTGAGGGGCGAGCGGAGGCGGGGAGAGCCCCGCGGCGGCCACGGCACCGGACAGGTACGGGAAGCAGCACCTGGGGGTGTCTCGTCCCTTCCCGCAGGCATCTCCCCGGAAGAAAGGGGCAGGGGAGAGTGGGCCAGCAGGCGCGGGGAGGGAGAAAGGCGAGGTTAGAGGAGAGAGTGCGTGTGAGAGAGGGAAGGGGGAAGAGAAAGAGGAGGAAGGCTCCGGGCTCCACCTCCCCGCTCGGCGCGGCGCTCCAGCTGCTCTCAATCCAACTGCTCAATTCTATTCACTGCCGCGACGGAACAAAAAAGTGGCTATTTATTAGAATACTTGTTTGGTATTGTTCAGTGCCACACAAAAGGCGTTTCATTATGTTGGGGTGGGGAGAAAAGCCCCTCTCCTTTTTTTTCCCTTTCCTTTTCTTTTTTTTTCCTTTTCTCTCCAGACCGAAACAATAACTTGAAATTGTCTTTAAAGTCTTTTCTATCAATAATAAATTTCATTTTCTTCTCTCTCTCCCGCTCTCCCTCTCTCCCCCTTTCCCGTGCAGGGGGTGTGTGTGTGTGTGCGCGCGTGTATGTGTGTGTGAGGGAGAGAGAGAGCGAGCGAGCGAGCGAGCGCGGATGGTGAGTGTGCGTGTGTCGCCGGGCACTCGTGGCTCGGGCACAGCCGCCTGGGAGCTGCGGCTGGGCGAGGGGCGAGGAGGAGTGCTCGCCCGGCCCCGCCACACCGCCGCGCTCGGCCGAGTCGCACTGCCCTCCGCCTGTCCGGGCACGGTCGGAGGAAGGTGTGAGCTAGGCTGGAGGCGAGGCAAAAAAATAATATTTGATAATAATAATTATAAGGCTGCCCCTTGAGCTGGTATGTTGGGAGGAGGCTGGAGCTGGAAGAGCAACTGTAAGTGTGCCTCTAACTTTTGAGGGGGTCTTCACCCTGTCTTGGGAAGGGAGGAGGGGAAGCTGGCGAGGGGAGGGCTTCCGAGTTACTTTTGCTGCAAGGAGGGAAGAGCCGTTTGCAATCTCTGGGTTATCGGCTGTGACACGGGTTTGGAGGGGGGGGTGACAGTGTTTTGGGCTGTCCCCCTCTGTCTTCCCGGGGAAGACGCCTCACTGGGTTTTGAGGCGGGGGAGGGAAGCGGCGGCCGGGGCCGGGGGCTGCGGGCGGGCTGGGGCGGGGAGGGCGGCGGGGGCGGCGGCGCCCCGGCGCTGCCTCCCGGGCGCGCAGCGCTCGTTCCGCTTGCACGTTCAAAAATTAACATGTCGGTGCGCGGGTGCCATTTAGTGAAAGGTGTTTTGGGCAAAGAATCAATTTCGCCGTGACTGACCGACGGGCTTGGCTGTATTAATACTGCCAAAAAAAAAAAAGGGAAATCAACAGGCAGAGCAGCCCTCAGCTATTACAACTAATGCCTGCTTAATCTCTGCCCCTCGGAGCGAGCATTCACATGGGCTCTTAGCATTGCTAATGAGGCCGGGCTGAGCCCAGCTCCATCTTCCCAGGGAACGGGGGATCCCCGGATCTGGTCCCCTGTTAAGGTGACAGCTGCGGGACCTTTCGATGGGGAGGCTTTGCCCAGCCTATCGAAGTAAAGTCCCGGCCACAAGAAACTCCCGGGGGTTAAGGGCTACCCGGCGCGGTCCGACGGGGGTCTTACCCTCCCTCCCCAGCTCCAAGGTGGCTGTACAGCTTCCCCCTATTGCCATAAAGTATCGGGATGTTTAAAAGGTGAAATGGATTTTTCCTCTTTCATTTGCCGGTGGTGTTTGGGGTCGATCAACAGGCAATGGAGCAAGGCTGTGCATCTATCGATCAGGGAGGGGACGGGTTTTGGCTGAATGTCTTTTCAGAAACAGGTGTTTAAACATGATAGCGGCTCCAGTCAATTAACCCATTAAAAACCCGTTTTATCGCATTGATTCCCGCAGGCTGCCATAAAAGGTTGCGGTTTGAAAGCCTCTTTGTTAAGGGGGGTGTGAGGGGTGTGTGTGGATGGATGGATGGATGGATGGATTGGTGAGAGGGGGCGGGAGGGTGCAAATTGTCCCCAAATGTACAGTACCGAGCAGACGAGTAAGATGCCAAGCTACCCTTTCTTGTTCGCCTTCCCACCAAGCCTGGCTGCCCCGGCACCTCAGCGCGCCCCGTCTCAGCTCCGGCTGCTCCCGGGCCCGGCTCCGCGGAGGGGCAGAGCGGCCGCTGCGGACCCGGGGGGGCTGCCGGCACCCTCTGCCCGCCCTGGGCCGCCCGGCTGCGCAGCCCCCGTGGCAAAAGTTGACGCATATCCCTCGGGGAAAGGGGGGTCCCGTGGCGGGGGGTGTAGGGAGACACCCGCCCGGGAGGAGGGGTCAGGCCGGGGGCGGGCTGGGGGTGCAGCTAAACTGTAACCCTAGAAAAGTTGCAAGTTGTTATTCCTTAAACAGGACAGTCTGTGAACAGCCTGCCCATTCCCCGCCCAGCACTTTTTTCAGGTTTGTCAGTGATAACGCTATAAAAGATTTATTTGTTGAAAGCATCAGTAGCTGCGTTATTATCCCGCCTTACGGTGACTACCAGGGAATCCGTGTAAGGGTAATGTGAAGTATCAGTCAGTGATGTGGTCAAAAACAGACCTGTGAAAATCACCCCTTCTCCAAAAGGCAAATAAGCACCGGATCCCGGCTCCGGCCAAGTCGCTGGTATCTCCAGTTGGTGGGAAGGAAACCGGGTTTTTCTCCTCGCTTCACTGGGGTTCGTTATCCGCCTTCCCATGGCCAGAGTGCTGCACTGGATGGAGCAAGAGGATCATGTATTTCCTCTGGGTACCATGATTTACAGACTAGCGGTCTGAGGTTATTTAGATGTTTCTAGTTTTCCCCTTGTTTGCTGTTTCTGAAGTAAGCACTAGATGCGACTGAAAGGTTTGAAATCGTGTCAAAGTGATGTTTTAATCTCATTGTAAAGTGTATTAAAGGAGAAGATGTAATTTGTGTGGGATGTTTCGACGAAAGGAGAGATTGGAGTGGATGATACTTTCGCTCTCCTGTGAACCTCACGTCATGTTTATATTGAAGCCTGTGTAGCCAATCTAATTTGCAATAACAGGATGGCCTGAAAGAAAGAAGCTTCTATATGATTTCATTTCTTTCTTTCCTCTTTTATTTTTTACACAAATTCGTTCTGACTTGCCCTGAAAGATGCCTTTACAATTGGGGGATAACTGACGAGGTTGCAAAACAGAAATATTTCCTTTATGGTGTTCTAAACCCCACTTCTCGAAGCGATGCGCCACAGACATACGCAGCCAAGTTGCCCTGTAAATGGGATGCCTCACTTCGGCTTGTGAAGATGTTTTCCCTCTTTTCGTGACTGACATTTCAACAGCGCTATTTATTAAAGATTAACTTCGTAATAACTCCCGTGTCGTACCAGTCCGACGAGCTCTCCATCCCCGCAGCTCTTCTTTTTCCTTTAAAAATTTACCGTTACAAAACTATACTTTCAAAATATTTTCCTTGTGGTAGAAAGGAAATTTCTGTGGGTAGGTGGTTTTTGTCTACAGGAGCTCTCGATTAACGCATCTTATAAAAAGTAAAAGGTCTGGCCATCCCTTTAGATGGGAAAACCCAAACCCTAGAAAATAAGACAGTGCAAACCGTCATCTCCCGCGAGATGTTTCGCCATCTGATTAGCACATAGTCCCAGCTTGTGCCTTAGTAATAATAATAAAAAAAAATAAAAATCTGAACAGACTTGAAAATTACAACTTCTGTGTAATGTAAAAAGGTGTATTCAGCCAGTTAATTACAGGGGGTTGTGTCATTGGAATGTTATCAATGACCCGTTTAATTTTACTGTAATTACTGACAAAATAAGACAAGGATAGATCACAATACAGACTATTCCTCTTTCAGAACAATATTGTGCTGCAAGTCGAGCTAATACATAACATAAACAACATTAACTTCGTTAGGACCCGATTCTGCTTTCTCTACCGACTCCTAACTCCCACCGAGCTAAGGATCGTGCCCGTTTCAAGGCGAGGGGGCACTCGGTATACCCTACAACGGTGGGAGTGTGTGGGGGGAATCTCTTCTTAGGCACGGGCTGACTGTCCCGCTGTCCCACCGAGGTGTGCCTCGCCGTTCCTCCTGCAGTGTCGGCCCCGGGAGCCGTGCTGGGAGGTGACACCCCCGACCCGGTACCGCCGGGCCCCGGTGTCGCGTGGGGGCGGCCGCCGGCTGCGGCGGCGATGAAACGTGCGGGAGATCGATACTACTTCTTTTACGTGCAACGAAAATATAAAGTCCTTTCTCAAAGCAGTTAAAAACTAGAAAGAAAGGAGCGAAAACAAGAAGTCTGGGATACACAAACTCTTCGGAAAGGGGCGATTTATCGATAATGGGAAGAGGGGATGTGATGTAGGATTCCTTTAGAAAAACGGCTCCAGCCATCCTTTTATCTGGCACAATAACTAAATACATGGAAGTACGTACAGGGAGCAGTCGGATGCCCTCCGAACGCTTTAATTTTGCCCAGAGCAGGCTGCCCCTCAGCACACCCCTATGCCCCGTGCCGCGCCCCCTCCCCAGCGCCCGCTCTCCGCAGAGCGGGCCGCTCCCGGCAGCCGAGACTCGGCGCCAGCCTCGCCGCCCCCGGGCACGGAGGGCGCCTGCCCGCTCTCACTAGCACTTCAGGAACCTTTCGGCCCCGTCTTGTACCCACCCTCGGTGTTTCCCCGCCGTGCCCTCCCGCCTTTGCTGCGGGGCAGCCTCGCAGGGCGGCCTCAGCGCCGGTGGCCCGGGACGGGACGTCCCTTCCCCGCACGTTCCCAGCGCGGCGGTGGGCGACCCGTCAGTTGGAGGGGAGATACAGGGAAAACGGCCTGGGAGCCGAGCCGTCCCCCCGAGCCGCTCCGGAGAGCCTCAGTGAGGTCCCTCAGCGGGGCTGCCACTCGGGTCGCGCTAAGTGTCGCGACAGTCCGGGCTGTCCGAGAGCGGTGTTCGGGAGCGGGGCGCGCCGGGGCGGCGGCAGGACAGCCCTTACGCTCGTCACGCTTCCCGTTGGTTGGCATGGCTCTCGTGGGCGAAGGGGGGAGACACTTCTCGTCAGGGAATTTTAGCCCTTTCCTTCCCCCCACCTTTCCTTTTTCCCCCCTTCCTTTTCATTCATAAACCTGGTGGCTACAGACGCAGCTTGAATATTGACGTCTCTTCCCCCAACTGCTCCTCCGTTAACCCAATTACAGAATTCATCAAGAACTGTGTTGAATTATCTCTTTCCATACAGTATCAGCATTAGCCTAATTAAAAGCTATAATGTCTGATATAATGATTAAATCGTTAGCTCTGCTGTAGGGAAGCAATATTTTGTTTTCCCTTCAATTAGAAGCTGATTGAGGTTTTCAGAGCAGGTCAGCTGTGAAATTTGAATTATATGTGTGAGTACCGTTCACAGGGTGAGCCCCTACTCGAAAGCTCCAGAGATTCTCCAAATGCTTTTACCCAGCAAGGAGGGAAAAGACAACAAAACACACAGAGAGCCTGTGGCTGATTTGGGACTGGGGCTGTAGGATCCCCTGGAACTGCTGGTAGTGCTGGAAAAGAAAGCGGGGCTTTATTCGGGCGCCGTTTTTTCTCCATCCCATCCCAGCTGGGTAGCAGTTCGTGTTAAAAACCGTGACCGCCGAGTCGCCAAGTCACCGAGGCAGGAAGGGGCTTCCCCTCCCTCCCTTGTCTGCCCTCCCTGCTCCCTCCCGCTTGCTCGCTTGGCCCAGATAACGGCGCCCCGAAAGCCAGGGAGCTGTTTGTATTTCGCGCTGACCAGCGGGTTTTCCAGTAAAGGGCCAGAGGAGCTGCAAGCGATCCCCACCCCCACAGCTGCGTTTCAGAGGGGGCTGGCGACGGATCAGCCAGCATCTCCCTCGATCATCTCCCCATAGCATCTCCCCGGCGCGGGCTGGCGGCCCGGGGGAGGGCGGCACGGCGGCAGCCAGCAGACGGCGATCGCCGCCTGCTCCGGGGCGCCCGGCTCGGCCCCGCCGCCCCCGCTGCCCCCTCCTCGCCCTCGGGGCCGAGCACGGCGGGGGCACGGCTGGCACAGCGCCGGCCGGGCCCGTGGCAGGCGACCCCCGCCCCGAGGGGGCGGCCCTGCCGCCGCAGCCGGTAGCAGGGGGAGGCGCCGCCCGCCGAGGCGCGTGCCGCAGCGCAGCGCGGACGCGGAGGGGAGCGGTGCCCGGGGGGGGGCCTCGTACCTCCGGCTGGTCTGCGAGCGGGCCCCCTCCGCGGGCCCGGGGGGCGGCCAGGGCTGCTGCCGACCCTCCCCGGTCCTTCTCCCAGTGCAGGATCCCCTCCCCGCTTCCCCTCTGTCTTCCCCTCTGTCTTCCCTGCAGCGTTCACCCACGCACACACCGCCCCCCCCACCCCATTCCTGGCTGTTTGCAACTCCACTTTCCTCCGTGGAAGTCCAAGGACCTCTCATCTCTTGGCGCAGCCCCCGCTCGCACCAGCCCAGCCCCCGCAGACCACTCCTGTCTTGTCGTCCCCTGTCAAACGGCACTCGCAAAAGTGCTTGACCTCCTCCCTGTCCCTCGAGTCGGGATCTGCACTACCTTTACCTCGGAAGAAAAGCCCCTGTCTGCCTCCCGAGCTGGTTTTTACACCCCTGCTCCCCGGTCGATATACACCCCCCGGCCACCGGGGAGCGCGGTGCACAAGGAGGCTCACGCCAACAGCATCTTCTCGCCCCCCGCTCCCTGTCCGCGTTTATCCACCCTAAAGGATCGTGTTCATGACGGTTTGGCTGCTTTTAGGGGAGGGAGGGGCATTCGGTGTTTATTTGCCGGGACGGGGGAAGAGGGTAAGCCCCGCACCGAGAGAAAGCCCAGGAGGGGGGCAGCACCCCGGGGAGGGTGGGGATGAGCGGCAGGGCAGGGCAGGGTCAGCCTCGGCCGCCGTTTCCCTGCATGTGAGGGGGAGAGAAGTAGGGGTGTTTCCCCAATTCCCAGAGATGAACGTGTGTTCCCATGGGGTCCGCCGGCTCTCAGGGGGCACGGGACTGTCCGGTAAAGGTTGCCCCACACCGATTTGTCCCAGGTACTTGTCAGGAGGCCTTTGGGTACCTTTATGTCAAATTTCAGGGAAAAATACCACTAGGGCTTTGGGTAGATGATGTGCGAGCCATGTCATTTATCTCGCGGTTTTTACTCCTAGTATCTTCGTTTGGCCATCCAAGTGGAAATGCGCTTTTCTGCAGCAACCTTTTCTCCCCTCCCCCGCCTCTCCCACCACAACCAATTATATTTTTAATACATCATTTAACAATCACAGCAGCCTCACTTGTTTTGCCCCTGCAGATGTGGCAACCCATCAGCTCTGGAAAATATGAGCCGGAGCAGGGGCGGGCCCGATCCTGCACAGCCTCTCCTCTTTGCACCCTTAGGGCCGACTGGGAAGGAACAGCGTCGCCCCGAAAGCATCCCCACCCGAGCTAAAGCAACACTCTGGCTCAGCTCAAAGGGCCCAGAACCAGGCCGAGCCGTCAGGCATCAGAAAGAGAGAGTCGCTTTCCTTTCCTCGGCAAACCCAGATTATCGTGATGAGATCACTATTTCATGACGAGTTGTTGGAAATGCAAAAAAAATAATTATTCTAGCCCAGCGCCTAAGGCTGGTGCTTTGTGCACGGTGCGCGTTCCTCCTGCAGAAAACTTATGGCAGTAATAACAGCAACTGGGGGAGCTGGGGCATGATTCCAGCCTTGGATGGGCACGAGGGTCAGGAAAATTAACACTCACGGCCCAGGCAAAGAGCGGGGATGCCGTGTGGCCCTTTCTCCACCTGGAGAAAGACGATGGGGGTGGAGGTTTGTGTGCGCGGGCGTTTGTGTGACAGAGCGGCCATTCCTATGGCTGCAATTAAACATTACAGCATCAATTTCCGTGCGGATCATTTTCTCCCCTCTATAAAATAACTATAACCTATCTCACAGGACAGCCAGAGCACGAAGATCGTCTTTTAATATTTTCAGGGGAAAAAAAGAGTCATACGCCCGAACTTTATACAAATTTAACATGTTTCCGTGTACCTTCATTAGTCTCAGATGCTTTTAACTCCCCTAGGACTAAGTGCGTAACGACCCCGCCTCCAGCCTCCGCTTTGCGCCCGGGTTTAGGCCTGGGAGCAGTTTTAACGCTGGGGATAGCTGTCTGCCCCCTCCCGTCTAGGGAAAGCTCCAGAACGGGTCAAGTCCTGGGGAAAAGGCGTGTTTAGCTGCCACTCGCACCGGTACAGTAGCGACGAGGGCTGCCCGTCCCGGGGCGGACAGCCTGAGGCATCTCAGTCCCACCAAATACCGCTCTACGGACGTCTAAGTGTCGGGAGCGCCCGGCGGGGCCGGGGCAGCCCGCGGCGCAAGGCGTCCCTCCAGCCATGCCCGGCGGGGAGGAGTGTGAGGGGTGGCCGTTGTGTGTCCCCCCCTCCGGGGCCGGAGCGCGGGGCGAGGCGGGGCCGGGGGCGCCGTCGGCGGCCGCGGGGCGGGGCGTGCCGTGACCCCACCGCCCCCCCCCCCCCCACCCCGGTCGCGGCGCGCCCCGCCGGACGTCACTGCTCAGCGCGCGCCATGCAAATCACCGCCCGCCGGCGCGCCCCCATTGGCCGCCGCCAGGCGATTTAAGGCGGGCTCGGCGCGCCCTGTATGGCTGCAGCGCCGCTCGCCCGCGCGCCCGGCGGCTCCTCCTCTCGCGCCCGTCCCGGCCCGTCCCGTCCCGCCCGGGCCGCGGGAGGGAGACCGCCGCCAGCAAATTAGTGTCCCCGGCTGCCGGGCTCCGCGCTTGTTTTGGTTGGGATCCTTCCCCCACCCCCTCCCTCTCTCCCCCGATCCTCCTCCCTCCCCCACCCCCTTTTTTTTTTTAGTTAACATTTAAATATTTTTTTTTTTGGCCTCCTTTTTGCGGGGCGGTGGGTTCTCCTCTCTCTTCTGCTCCGTTCACCTGCGATCAGCGGATGCAAGTCACACACGCTTCCTCCCTCCTCCCTCCCTCCCTCTCTCTCTCTCCAAGTTAGCAAAGAACAAAAAAAAAAATAGCTCCGTTAAGGATAAGAGCGGGAGCGGAGGGGTGTGCGCGCGTGTGCCGGGGAGAGCCGGGAGCGGAGGACACCGCCGACGGCTCCGCACACTCCTCCCTCCGCGCCAAGTGAAGCAGCAAGTTTGCCGTGCACCTGTTTGAGCAGCTCGAACCCCCGTCGCCGCCGAAACCCGCAAGCGATTTGCAAAAGGGAGAAAGTTTTTTCGCCAGCGGGGTCGCCGATCGCTCTCCTCGCGGTTTTCTTCTCCTCCTCCTCCTCCTCCTCCTCTTTTTTTTTTTTTTTTTTTCGCACGGCTGTCGCTACCTAGATACAAACGGGTTTTGCCTCGCTCGCTCCCCGTCCTCCCGGGCTGCTCTATGTTTGATTCTTTTTTCACGCCTGGCTCCGGTGGAAAATAAAAAAGCTACTTGAATGTACAGCATGATGATGGAGACGGACTTGCACTCCCCCGGCGGAGCCCAGGCCCCCACGAACCTCTCGGGGCAGACCGGAGCGGGAGGCGGCGGCGGCGGCGGTGGCGGGGGAAACAAAGCGAACCAAGACCGGGTCAAGAGACCCATGAACGCCTTCATGGTGTGGTCGCGGGGCCAGCGGCGGAAGATGGCCCAGGAGAACCCCAAAATGCACAATTCGGAGATCAGCAAGCGCCTGGGGGCCGAGTGGAAAGTCATGTCGGAGGCCGAGAAGAGACCGTTCATCGACGAGGCGAAGCGGCTGCGGGCGCTGCACATGAAGGAGCACCCGGATTATAAATACCGGCCCCGGCGGAAGACCAAGACCCTGCTCAAGAAGGACAAGTATTCGCTGGCCGGGGGGCTGCTGAGCGCCGGCTCGGCCGGGGGAGGCCCGACCGGCGTCGGCGTGGGCATGGGCGTCGGCGTCAGCCCCGGCGGCGTCGGGCAGCGGCTGGAGAGCCCCGGAGGCACGGCGGGCGGCAGCTACGCGCACATGAACGGCTGGGCCAACGGCGCCTACCCGGGCTCGGTGGCGGCGGCAGCAGCGGCGGCGGCGATGATGCAGGAGGCGCAGCTCGCCTACAGCCAGCACCCGGGCAGCGGGGGGCACCCGCACCACCCGCACCCCCACCACCCGCACCACCCGCACAACCCGCAGCCCATGCACCGCTACGACATGGGCGCCCTGCAGTACAGCCCAATCTCCAACTCGCAGGGCTACATGAGCGCCTCGCCCTCGGGCTACGGCGCCCTGCCCTACGGCTCCCAGCCCCACCAGAACTCGGCGGCGGCGGCGGCGGCAGCGGCGGCGGCGGCGGCCGCCTCCTCGGGAGCGCTGGGCGCCCTGGGCTCGCTGGTGAAGTCGGAGCCCAGCGTGAGCCCGCCCGTCACCTCGCACTCGCGGGCCCCGTGCCCCGGGGACCTGCGGGAGATGATCAGCATGTACTTACCGGCTGGGGAAGGCGGGGATCCGGCGGCCGCCGCCGCCCAGAGCCGGCTCCACTCCCTGCCCCAGCACTACCAGAGCGCCAGCACGGGAGTGAACGGCACCGTCCCCTTGACGCATATCTGAGTCCCCGCCGGCCGACGGCACCGGCGCCGGGAGCGGCGGAGGCGGGCGCGGGCATCGGCACCGGCTCGGCCACCGGCACCGGCTCGGCCACGGGCCCCGGCCCCGGGCCACCCCGCAGGACTGCGCGCCACGCCGCCGCCACCGCACGCTCAGCCCCCGGCCGCCCGCCCGCCCGCGCCCCGGCCCCGCGCCGCTCCTGCCCCGCTCCCGCCTTCCCGTCTCTGATTTTTGCCTCTTGCTCCCCTTCCCTCCCGACCTCCCCCGCCTCTCTTTTTTTTTTTTCTTTCTTCCTTCCTTTTTGTACAGAAAAGAAATGTTTTGATGTTCTTGTAATAATAATAATAAATAATAATAATAATAACGAGAGAGAAAAAAGGTAACGGTTGCTTTACTTACCTTTTTTTTTTTAGAAGGACTAGTTTATGAAACTAGTTTTAGACTGAACTTCTGTGTTTTATCGAGACTTTTTGTACAGTATTTATCATTCACCCAAGAGGCATAGAGCGTTTATTTGCAAAAGAGGAGAGAGAGAGAAGAGAAAGGGAATAAAAAAAAAAAAGCGACGGCAAAAAGTCTAAAAATATCAATAATAACCACACAAAGTTGTAGGCGATGACAACTTTTGTACCGCGTGGAACCGCTACGATTTCAGTCACGGATCGCTTCTTGCGAAGGCTTTTTATTGCCTAATTAACTCGAAGTTGATGGGGAAACAGTTCTCATTTATTACTCATGTACTAAGTCAAATCCAAAACAACACTTAAAAGTTTGTTGTAGATGTTCTCGCGTTTTTGTTTATTTTTGTTTGAATTTTTTTTGTTTTGTTTGTTTATTTATGAAACTTTTTTTTTTCTTTTGGAGGCTGCAATGCTGGGGTTTTTTATCCTGGGTTTTGTAAAAGTTTATTGTATCTAGATATTTTTTGTTTGTTTGTTTTCTCTTTGATTTTATTTTCTTTTTGTATCATTTCTTGTAAATGCATTGTGAAATAATTTTTATTTAGGCGTTACGAGGGAATTCAGATTGTATATATAGTTTACTAAAAAGCCTTTCTGCTAAACAGAACTCCTAAGGATGCGTTCAATTTTGAGTTAAATAAATTTCAAAGCGGAAAAAGTCACCTGGTTTTTTTTAAAAAAAAAAAAAAAAAGGAAAAAAACCCTAAGCGGAGTTACCACGGTATGCCTGAAAATAGAGCAGGTAAATCGAGAATATGGGGAGGAAGTATTAAACCGGAGCGGCAACCAGAATGAAGTGCAATCCCGCAGTAAATGGCGGTGTCTCCTAATCCGTATAAATCAGGAGGGACGAAGGTAGATTTATTTTAATACTCGTTCCGAAGGGCAGTGACTTACGGAATGACTCTTCCTAGCCGTGAACGTTCATTTGGTGTGTTTTATGGCTGGGCTGACGGTCCGGACCTTGCTCGGGGCCATAGCTTTCCCCCTGGGGGGAGGTAGGGGGCTGCGGCCGGGCTGCCCGCCCCGGCCCGCCTCTGCCCCCCTGCTTGGCCGGGAGTCCCCGCCGGCCCGGGGGGCACCGACCTCCCCGGGGGACGCGAAGGCACCGGCGAGCGCGCCGCTTCACCTCTAATTAACGCCGTGAAAAGCGAAAAGCGCTTCGGTTTGAGCGTCCCGAAAAGCGTCCTCTAAACCGCTAGCCCGAAAAGCAGCCCCATCCCCGCCGAGCATCCCTGGGGGCGAGCAGGGAGCGGCGGGGTCACACGCTCCCACCCCGCGCAAACTGGGGCCCCGGTTTCAGCGACTGGTGCGAAAGCTGCCGAGCCAAACGACGCGCGTCTG
Organism: Nyctibius grandis; assembly: GCF_013368605.1. Classification (NCBI taxonomy): domain Eukaryota; kingdom Metazoa; phylum Chordata; class Aves; order Nyctibiiformes; family Nyctibiidae; genus Nyctibius; species Nyctibius grandis. The sequence goes on along the minus strand of NC_090659.1, from coordinate 57,933,182 downwards.
TTCGTGGCAGAATGTTGTTCAATGATTTTGAAATTTAATTTATTTTTTTTTTTCCTAGCTGTTGATCGGTACCTTCCGATATGCGGGAATGAAAAGTTTGCTGCAAACTTCGTCTGACAGTAATAACAGCGTTGCATTTAAATATCGTATTGTAGCAAATAAATTTCGAAATTAGTCATAACTGCTTAGACAAAAGGAAAAAAAACTACTTTATCTTCCAGGGCGGTAATGTCGGTCACAGCAGGCTGTAGGGCTTCTTAAACCATCTTTTAGCGCTGGCGAATGAGCATTTCATCCATGCAGGAGTGGGGAAGTGTTAGTTGGTTGATGAGGAGCGGTTTCGGTCCATGTTAAAGATCGCACTTTGCCTATAATGCCGACGTGCCAATTGACATCTATAACTCTTCGGAGTCATTTTGGTAATTTGTTTAAATCACTCATTCGTTAAAGTGAACGCAAAATTTTCATGGAAGCTGCCTGTTGATTTCAAATCAGGTAATAAAATTCCACCCCACCCACCCCGCTTGTGTTTTTTTTTAACTATACAAGCCTTTATTAAAGCGGGGTGTGTGCGGGTTCAGGCTAGTTTTGGAAACGCTCAGCGTTACAAACAGCGCACACAGAAAACAGAAATCTGTGAGAAACCACTGCAGCCAAGCACGGTCCTATATGTAATTTTAAATAGTAATAGCCGTACCTTTAAATATGCAGAATAAGCTGAGTACCTGTTGAATTGTTTCTTGAAACGCCTTTTCCATCATGTGTATGCGTACTCATACATATCTATACACTCTATAGATAGTATCATGACCAAAGAGAAGTGGATGTGTGTGTGTGTGTACGTGTGCACTTGCAGACGCATATACATCTGATGCAACCTTGTTACATGCCTTTTCTTTAAGGGTCATAGCTATTGAAAATCACATTTACTGACAGTGCGGAAGAGAAAATTCCCGGCGAGACGATCCAATATCGCTGAACACGACTGACGGAACAGGCGGATTGGGGCGATCAAGGGAGAAAAGCAAATAAACATCTGTAAGCGTCCAAACAACAAAATACTGGGGGAAGTTCTTAAATGAGAAATATTACGGGTCTCTAAATGAGCTCCTTTTAACGAGTCTTCCCTCCTCCCCTCACAATTTAGCGGCTCAATGGCGTTGTGCCTAGAATAATAGGAATACCTGCACTTTCGACACAAGGAGATTAAACAGACCCAATCTCTATATTCAAATAAGTTTCGCATATTCTCAGCCCGGCTTTCAAATAAATACAATTCCCCCTGCAAAAGTCCACCAAAAAAAAAACCCAACCCCAAAACAACACCAAAAAACAACCCCCAAACGCCATAAGTGTAGAATTTTGTGCTGTTCGTTGTTTACTGGTTTGGCGGTTTAGTTTAATTTGAGTTAAACTTCACGTTTGGGTAAGCAAACAAAGTTAAAATAACTTTGTTAGGCAGACGAGTTGGGTTTAGGTACGGCAAAATAATTAAGTCTTCGGGCTTTTTGCTGTATGGGCTATATATAAAAGAATATTTGAATATGCAAAACTAAGAATAGGTTTAAGCGATTTATGGTTTAAGTACATTACATCTAAAATTGTATGAAATGTTCCTCCTATAACATGATTGACAGAGCTATTAAAATCACCTGTGTGGAAGAATTAAAAAAAAAAAAACAAAAAAGCTATCTCGTTTTCAGTAAAAGGAAGGAAAATCCAGGGAGTCAGGCGAAGGGGAGCGGGGCGGAGGTGCCCTCTCTGCGGAGTTAGGCTGCGTGTAGCGTGCGGGGCTTGGGGCGGCGGCACCGTGCCCCCTGCCCCGTCCCCCGTCACCGCTCTGCCGGCGGGTCCCTCTGCCCCGGGAGGGGGGCGGCGGCAGAGGAGCCAGGAGGACAGGAGGCACAGTGCGATAACAGGTTTGATCCGCTCCAAACTTCGAGCCAAAACGCAAACTTGGCCTGAATTCCACAGCTCTTTTCCCAACGATTCTCCGTCTTTTTTTTCCCTTTTTTTTTTTCCCCCTCCTCCTTCCCCACCTCCCTGTTTTTTTCGTGCGTGGCTCGCTGAGCGCGTAGGAGTGGCGCTGGGCCCCGGGGGAAAGACTTTCCCCCCAGCTCCACTCCTCCGCGCCCTCGAACGGAGTCACACCGCAGCAAGCCCGAGGGGAGGGGGGAAGGAGGGGTGGCGGGGGGGCATCGATGGGACGGCTCCGGGCCTCTGAGAGCAACGGAACGAGGGAGGGAGGGACACAAGAAATTGCCCATGAAGATTAAAAAGAGGGACGGCTCTAGAAATCTGTGCAGGGGGCCGTGAGGACTCAGACCCAACGCCTTCGGGGGGCCACAGAGGGGCAAGAAGCCCCGAGATGCTCCTTGGCAGGGCGGGGGGGTGGGAACGACCCTCCCTCCCAGCTGCGCCGCATGCAGGCAGCATCAGGCCGGAGGCACCCGAACGCCTGGCGTGGTTACAGCTTTTTATTGCTTGGGTAAACTGCCACGGAAGGAAAAAAAAAAAGAAAATTTAAAAAAATCCCACCATACACCACCCCACACCGCCGAAAACCAAACCAAACAGCTAATCTGAGCGGTGCTGTAGAGTCAAACGCAGCTAAAACACGCGAGCTAGCTGCCCGTGGGTTTGACGCGTTAGCTGGAGGGGATGCGCTCCCGGGCCGGGCGCCGACCCTCTCCCGCCCCCCGCGACGCCCCCGCCTTTTCCGGGGACTCACCGACCTCCCCGTGCCCTTTTCTGCCCCGTCCCCCCCCATCCCCCCCGGTAGGATCCGTCTCCCCCCCCTTCCCTCCCACGCTCCGCAGCACGTGGGGGAGCGCCGGGAAGGGGCAGCGCCATGGAAGCCGACAGCGTCAGAGCGTGTCTGTCTGTCCGTGTGTCTGTGTGAGTGTGCAGGGGGGCTGATCTTGCGGGAAGCACCTCCCCTCGCTAAGGAAGACCTCCGGGGCCGTGGAGCACTGGGCCTGGGGGGTGTTGTTGGCGGGGTGTGCGTGGGTCTCTGCGAGCTGCAGCCCCACGAGGCGGGGTGCCCCCGGTGCCGTCGGAGTGGCTGCAGATGAATGATGCAAGAGGAAGACGGGGGTGAAAGGAGGGGGGAGGAGGGCGGGAGAGCGCGGGTCGGGGGGCAGAGGGAGGCCGGTGTTTGGAGAGCAAGGGATTAGCGAGGAGAGTCCTGACCCCAGATCAACGGCCAGTCAAACCCGTTTACAATCACCCAGCGGAACACCGACGGCTCCCGCTGCAAGCCAGCGGCCGGCCGGGCAGCCAGAGAAACCAGAGCCCCCCGCAGAGAGAGAGTCTGGTGGGGGAGGCCCCGGACCGGCTCTTGGGAGAAGGGAGAAGCCACAGCCTTTGGGCGGGGGGGGCTTTCGGAAGAGGGAGGGCTTCGCCCAGCGAGAGAGCAGGGGGCTGCAGCGGGTAGCAGTGGGGAGGATGCTGCGGTGCGCCCCATCTCCCGGCCGCAGCCTTCTGGCCCCTCACCGACGAGCAGGGGAGAAAGGAAGCGGGGGGGATCCGATCGTGAGAAGCGGAGGTTGGGGGGAGCTGGGCAAGATAGATGGGAAAAACAAGCGCGTTGCTGTCAGCTGGGCAAGGCCGCTCTTGAACTCCACACGGGACCCTCCCGGGTTGGGCCGCGGGGCTCCCGGGAACGCCAAAGCCCGGCTCCAGTCATGCGTTCAGCGGCAGGCGGGCACGGGCCGCCCTCCCGGACAGCAGGCCATCTGCTGCACGGCTACTGGGGGTGGGGGGCGGGAGGGGAGCCGCCCCACGACGAGCCGCAGAGCGGGGCCGTCAGCGGCGGGTGGGCCGCTCCACGCCCCGCCGGGCACCGGCGCCGCCGCTCCGCCGTGCCGCTCACAGCCCACGCACACAGACACTCCGGGGGCGGGGAGGGGGGGAGAGGACACACGCTTTTTTTTGGGGGCGGGGGGGAAGCAAGCGGTCCCTCCACCTCGCGGCATTTTGTCTCCTCCTCTTCCAGAAAACACAGCACCCCCCAAAGCGAGGATGCTCGGTGGCTCGGTGCTACCCCCACGGCCAACGCTGAGCACCTGTGGGAACTTCGTCTGAGCCAAAGGGGAGCTAAAGGGGAGCTAAAGCAGATGGTCCTGGCCTGGCTCGGAGACACTTCCCTCCGGGGAGGGCGGGCACCCGGGGGCTGCAGGCAGGGACCGGGAAGTACGAGTCAAGATTAAGCGAGTCTCTGTGGGCTCGTGCTGAGGTTAGGGGTGGATGCTGCTTCCCGGCGGGGGGAACTGAGGTCTGGGGCAAGTAGTTTCACATGGCTCAGGGGAAGAAGAGTAACACAGCAAAGCTTGGCTGAAAAGTCACTTTTGGAAAGGCAAGGCCAAAAGGGAGGCCGAGGAGATGAAACAGAAAACGTGCCAGGACACGGTCTTGCAGAGCCGCGAGCTCTGGAGGGGAGGGCTGGCATGAACGGGGGCGGTTGCAGCGAGGGATGTGGGGGAGCGGTGGGAGCCGACCCCCGCTACCCGGGTGGTGGGAGGGAAAGCAGTGATGGGGCGGGCAGGGCCTGCCTGTCTCCCTGCCTGCCTGCCGGCTGGCTCCAACCCCACCGCGCCTCTGCCGGGCAATGTCAGGAGGAGCCGTGGGGCAGGGACGACGCCGAAGTGGAGGGCGGCTGGCAAAGTAGCTGAGGCCCCGGGCCCTGGGTGTGCAGGTACAGATGTAACGGGAGGCTTTCGTTAGCAGAGGTTGAAGGGAAAGCCTGTTGACTTTCACATGCGATGAGCCATTTGCTGTTGGAGGAAACTTTGCGAAAGTGAGGATTAGCAAACCAAAGTTTGGAGACTCTCCAGGAGCTTTGCTGTAACAGCAATGCAGTGTATGGAGCCTGTGTACACCGCATGCCCGAAGTGGTAAGGGGTGCTAGCAGGCGGCCTGGAAGTCCTTCTTAGTCCTCACACCTAAAATCGGGACACCCCTGGCGATGCCTGTGTAGGACATGCCAGAAGTCAGTAGGAGCTGGCTGAACTGAGTCGCACCACTGTATGTGCCGTCAAAAAGTCTGGAGGTACCAAAGGCAAAGGGACAGGGAAACCCCAGTCCTTTAAACCTCCCAGACCTGGTGTGGAGTGAGGAGCGGCCGCCAGGGAAAGCACGCTGGTCCGTGGCTTTGGGGTGGAAGCGGTGGGGCCTTGCGACAAAGAACCCCCCCACCCCTTCCAAAGCCTTGGTGTGCCCCCGTGCAGTTTCATGCCTATCTTTCCTGGACGGTGTAATTCCCTGAAGGCAGGAGCCTTCAGAAAGGTCTCGTTTCAAGAAAGTCATTCAAGTGCTTTAGCATGGCCTGTCAGGACGGGTTTGGGGGTAATATGCTTCATGCTCGGTAAAATCCCATTTTCCACGCTTTCAGCCCGGGCACCTCTCATTGATTTGGAGAAGACGTGTGCCACGGTTAACTGCGGCTCTCAGATAGAGGGACTATCCTCCAGAAACCTTCAAAAAAAAAAAAAAAAGACAATGAAACCGAGGAGAAGCAGGAGAGCATCTGGCGGTGGCCAAACAATTGGGCAAGTGCTAGAGGGTGAGCTGAGCTTCGAGGAGTGGGAAAACGCGGCTTCAGCCCCAGGCAGACCAGCGTGGGCTGAGCAAGTGCCGCCGGCATGGGGAGGGGGGAAGGTCCGAAGTCAGCAGAGTGTGCATTTAGGAAAAGAATAGCTTTCACCGGGAGGAGGTGAAATATAGTTTACGAAGGCGTAAAACGCTCCATAGCAACTAGGAACTAGCGGTGAACAAAGGCACCATACATTTTGGGCAGTATAATTTATCCACGGGGGGGTGTGAGGGTGCGGGAGGGGCGCGGGAGGGGTGCGGGGCGAGTAGGGAGACGTTTCTTTCCTACCCAAACATTGTCTTGCAGAAATTTCAGAAGTACTGTATTCAGCTCATTTATTTACTCCAATACAGAAAAAGCGTACAGGAAGATTGTCTTGCTAAAACTGTTGGACAGTGGATAGTTCAATCCTAATCAGATCAGCAGAATGAGGTAGCAGGTTCTTCAGGCTTGGAGCTGCAAACACGAGCTGACCAAGGCGGGAGGAGAGACCCAAAAGTCCAGGAACGGCAGCTCAAAAAGAAGGATCGACAAGAAAACACAATTCCGACCCGGTGCAGAAAGCTGCAGGCTCTGAAATCACCTACGGTGCCTGAGAGTTACATACACCCCAACCGTGTTCTCCCCCTCCTGCCTTTCACACAGGTTAATATTTTTATCTTTTGGAAAAATCTTTTGTAATCACTTGATCAAGTGATCGCATTAGCTTTCCATCCTACCTTTCGTTTCACCTGTACGTAGCAGAAGACAGAAAGGGGCTTTGCTTTGGTTTATTGTTTGTTTGTGGGTTTTTCATTATCTGTGCTTTCGTTTATTATCAATCCTTCCTTCCTCTAAATTGCTTTTCAGTCACAGGGCAGGTGAGGGCTGCGTGTTTCCCCTCCAATGTTAAAATGTAGGGAATAACGCAAAAAACATCGAGTCACTGTGAACATGCATATTTCATACCTTGAAGGAGAGTGAAAAAGAAAACTAGGTGGGATACACCTTTTAAAACACACAGCTGTAGGAGAGCTGAAGCCTGCATGTTTCAGGACGGAGAGGCCTGGAGGAGAACTGTGAATCTCAGATTCCATAAAATAGCTCAGGAAGATTAAAATTTGCCAAAGAAAAAAAAAAATGAAGAGCCGAACAAGGGAAGCGTGGAGTTTAGCCTAACAAACTTCCAGCGATGTGTCTTGAACTGCCATAAGGGCGAAGAGGAAGAGATACAGCCATACAGTGCATTTTCCAAACGGGGACTTCCCATGCTCTGGTTTTGCATCATTACTCGTATGTCTTGTGGAACAGCTGAAAGAAGGAAGAAATTAGAGCAGAACATGCATTTCTCCTCCCAAAAGCACTTCCTCTGTTCCTCTTAGTTTCTAACTTTCTAGAAAGGCTGAGGAAGTTTGTGCTAACTCTCCATCTGGTCCATTTACCAGACCAACTTCTGGGTCATTCCATAGGGACAAATAGTCTCCTGATCGGTTTGCTGTGACTAGGCAGCTGCAGGGAAAAGCCCTGCATGATTTTCCCGAATGTAGCAACATATTCTCAGTTTTAGAGGTCGCAGACCAAAGCTCACTTGATAAGTGGGGCAATCTCATCATAATAAACGTGCCACAGATCCAGATATTTAAGATAAGGAAAGCAATGAAATGGCGTTATTGCAAAAGACATCCCTGGGCGACCGAAACAGCTATTCGGAACAATTAATATTTAGTTGTATTGTTTAGTGGGTAGTTCCAGGTAGATAAACTAAGTGTGTTCATGCGTCTCAAACATGTTTCAAATGTTTCGTAATGCCTGAATCATGTGTTCACAGTTACGATGGGTTCCTATCTAGATGGCTATTTATCTAGATAGGTATTTATCACCTATCTTAGAGTAGCCTTAGACGCTGAGTAAGAGAAGATACTACAGTTGAAACGGTAAACTTATTTTCATGAAAAAGGCCAACTCGGAGTCTCTTGTTCAAAACACAGTCTCTGCTTCTCAGGATATTCTTGCTGACCTCCTTTAATAAGCAAAAGTTAACACACATTAAAAAAAAAAAAAAAAAGTAATTAATCTTTCATTAAAATCTGCCAGGGTGTGGATAGCAACTGCTTCATGAATGTATGTCATGGCGTCATTTACTTGGGAACGTCCCATCATAATTTCCCGACGTTTGCTGAAGAATACAGATCTCTCCATACGCACACGGTTGCGCACCGGATTCAGACACCGACGAGCCGAGGTGTCTTGTCGTACCTTCTAGTTGTAACATCACATGCCCATCGCCTAACAGGGAGAGGACTCGCTTCAGACGTGAAAATTGAATGATGGATGGAAGTATGGAGGCGGAAAATCAGAGTTAAAATTCACAGAGGATCGGGTTTGGCTTTTGTGGTTACGAGACATAATAAGAACAATCTGAAGAAAGGGCAAAAAACGTGTTACAGAAGCTCTGTTCCTACTCTGTGAAACAGCTGGGCAACATCTGGAATAGAGTCCTCTTCCTCATGGGACATCATAGAGTAAGTACAGCCGCAAAACACTTGTAGGAGAAACTTCGACGTTGCCTCTGCCGGTGCGCACGCCTCGGTTAGCAAGAACACCCGGATTAAAGGGATTTCCAGTGCTTCTCTGGGGATGACAAACGGAACTGCGAAATGTTACTGTAAAAAAACTCTTCGAGTTTTCGGTGGAAGACGACTGCCTTTTTCCTACGAACAGGGAGAAAAACTCTTTCGCACGGAAAGCGGGGTGGGGGAAGGCCGCTGCAGAGGAGCCTCCCGCCGCCCTGCCGCGGGGTCAGCCGTGCCTCCTGGGAACGGGGCTGCTGACTGAAACGGGGCCAGGCTTTAGCGTCCGTTACTCACTCTGAAAATCAACCTGATTAGTCTAACTAGTTGCCAAATGTCATTTAATGAAGTCCAAGTCCCGGCTAGCCTATGCGCCCTCCCTCTCCCCGACGGCGCCAAACAGCTTCTTACAGGAACCGGTGTGAGTGGCCCCTTCCCGCCCTGCCCGGTGGCACTGCCACCCGGGGGACAGCTGCCCCACGCCCGTGGTTCTGTCACTGAGCAGGTTCAGGTCCCCCCACACCTACCCCCATCCCGCGTGGGGTGGGAGACGCTGCCCTGGCCGTGGGGCGGGCGGCCCCAGCGGGCTGCGGGGGCGGGCCGGGGGGACAGGGGGAGGCCGGGTGGTGGCACCGGGCGGGCGAGGAACTCCACGTCCTCGGGGAGCAGCTCCGGGGTCAGGCTATGGCGTCGCAGCGGAAATAACCACCTCTTGCCCCTGGAGAGGGGACAAGGGACAAAGGGGTGCCCCGGCCCGAGGTCAGAGAACCGGCGGCAGCCAGCCTGCCAGGGCCTCCACGCTGCACTTTCCCGAGTGGGAGAGGCGGGTCTGGCCCCTGGTTGATTTTAGTAGGGGTTGGATCAGGTCCTCGGGGTTCCCCCGTGCGGGGAGCCCGGAGGTGGCTCCTGCGCCGGCACCTGGCAGCCCCAGACCAGCCTTGCCCCAGAGGCTGTCGTGCTCCACAGTCTTTCTCCTCTCCTGATGCCCTTTATTTTTATCCACTAGTGACCAAATGGAAACTTCCATGACCTAAGTTGCGGCTTGTCTGCTTGCCTACCTTCTTTCTCTAATGATGTATTTTGGGTCATTTTGAGGGAAGCCAGCTACTTGTGGGAATTTGAAAAAGCACGACTGCTTTTAGAAACATTTTTAGGAAATCTGTGAAAATGTTAATCTTGGGACTGCAGTATTTTTGTCCGCGCATAAAACACAAAACATGAACCAATTTAAAGGAATACCTACCGGAGAAATAAACCCAGAGTCATTCTGCAGTAAAACAAGAGGCCAGAAACATTTATCATCTTAAACGAGTAGTCGCCAAAGAAACATCTTTCCTTATATCAAATGAGAGATATTTTTGAAGAGTTTTGCTAAAGAAAGCGCCTCTGAGACATGTATTTTCAGCAGCAGGGTTCTGGGTTTTGTTGGGTATCGTCATACCACCAACACAGGAAAAATGCAGCTAGGAGTGTTGACATACGATGTAATAGTTAGTGACAGCAAGATGCTAATAGAAAATAACAGTAAGAATTTTGCCACTGTACAGAATACTTTCTAAACTGGTAAATAAACATACACTCAACAAATATTATTCTCATTTTGGAAACTTTACAATACAATTACTACAGACTACTAAGATCACTCCACTGACCCTCAACTATACTACAGAGATACTGCCAAACTGAATTCCCTTATTATTTCTCAGAGCCAACACTTGTTAAAAGGAGAATGCAGCAACCCTAATTTAAATGTTAGTTTTCTCGGGGGGAAAAAAAGGAAAAAGGGAAGGCAAGAAAAAATGGGGAAAAGCTGTCTTTTAAAGAGAAAGAAATTTGAGAAGTCTGTAGGAAAATGGTCTAAAGCTGACTAGACTAGTGTTGTCTCTTGTCCAACATACAAGTCTTCTGCAGGTTATTTTTCTCTAATACAAATGTGACTTAATAGCCGAGATGGATATTGTTTCACTTTCCGCTATCTGCTCTATACTCCGGTCTCATTCTACACTAGATGATTGCCTTACTGTCCTATATGCACAATTTAAAGGGAATTACCTATTACTTCAATTATTTGTTTCTTATCAACTGATGTTACACTACAAGGATTTACATTGAAAGGACACAAAGAAAGAGCAAGTCATGGCACATTGCCAAATAAAAGAGTAATGTTCTGGTGAATTTAGCCTAAATAATTTACTGCTATATAAAAGTGGAAAAGTGGAAGGTGAACCCTTTGACCAATAAATCTCTTCTGCGTGTGAAACCCTTATCTTGTCCCCTCCAATATATTCCACACTAGGAAGCCATCATCATTGGCTCTGGTTTGTTATTTGTAAACCTTGATCTTCTGCACTCGGTGTCCTAAATATGGATAATTAGCATCAGTTTATCACGCCTCTGCATATTTTCTCTTCTCTCCAAACATGCATGCTTCTATTGGCTGCCATTCTGTCACAGAAGATTATGGAGACAGATTGCAGAGAATGAATGTGCTAAACGAGATTAGGAAGGAATAGAAATAGCAACTTGGCCAATAAATTCCTCGTGAGAGCCTTATCATACAATTACACGTTGACTTGTTTCACACTCTCCCAGCCTCTTAATCCAACGCCCCCACCAAGAATAAAATCTCACTAATTTCTGAATTACTGCATATCCTCATGACTTGTCACTGAGAATGGTTGGAAGAAGCAACACGGTAGAAAACAGCACATCAAACTTCCAAACAGAAAAGAAACTTTACAGACAGAAAGATATATGGCTTTAAACCGTTTGTGGGCATAAGGAGAAGTTTTTGTGCCGCCGCAGTTTCAAGGGTCAAGACTTCAACATCAGACGTGTTGCTCTGTGCTTTTACTCCCGAACTCTTTCCATTGGGTGCTACGTTATCCTTCAGAGGGACTTGGGGATCAGAATACTATGCACTGATGCTGCTAAACTATCTTACATGGTCGTCTGCTGTGCAATCAACTCTCACCGCTGAGCCCTTCACAAACTTCTCAGACAACGATGGTGAAAACACCTACTGCCGTCATCGATTTCCTGGACATTCCTGAAAACGCCATAATTGAGAAGAAGCCAAAAGCATGACAGCAGAGTGAGACAAAATCCTACTGAACTTACAAGAAACATCTACCAACCCCGTGGAGTTAGTTTTGTCCATTCTGCCGCGGGTATTTCTATGTGGACGCCAAGAAAACATGATATGCATGACGTAATTAAGAGGCATGGCAAAACCCTTCAGGAGACATCATCTCTGGAAATGCTGGAAGTCTCCATTTTCCCCCTTATACTAGCCCAGGAGAAGGACTTGCAAAAAATATTAATGTTGTGCTAATGTTGTTTTCATAGGTTTAGGTACGTGTAGAAGGAGGACATAAATAGAATAAAAGGTCCCAAGATCTGAAGGTAAAGCCTTGCTCAGTTGATTTATACTTATAGATTCGATACCACAGTACGCTTGTCTTACAATTTTAGCAGATTTAAGGATATTTTACAGCGTTTATCACGGTGAAAGGACTGCTTTAAAAAGCAGGATATTTTTATAACTCGAGTAATTGTTTTCCCTAAAAAAATGTGAATCTTCAACCACATACAGAATTTCAGAACCCGGATGAAAAGTATGACGAAGTCGTGCTACGTATTCCGGAGTTGCTCAGCGTCACGCCTGCCTGTAGAATCAGATGCTGAGAAAGTTTTAACGTAGCTGTGAAGCGGTACATGTTGCAAGCGTTAAGGATGCTCAAAATAAGGAGATTCCCTCGAGTCGGACCTTCCCTGCGCCCTTTTCCCCGAGGTGGAAGCGATTCAGGCGGCAGCGCAGCATCCCCGCTCCCATCGAGCTGGGGAACGGGGGGCGGCGGGGGACCCCTGAGCCCTCCGCCCCGCGGTCTCCCGTTCGGAGGGAGCGAGGGGGGGCCACGACCCTCGGGATGGCAAACCCATCCTGCGACTACCATACAGCACGACGCACCCTGTGAGGGTCACCTTCATCCAGAGCCTTAAAACCATAGCGTTGCAGAAAACACTGAGATGACATAAACCTGATCTACCCTAAGCCCGCTACCTGTTTGCTGGCACAAGAGCCTTTGAACGCTTGCGGTCACACATAAAGTGAAAAATTAATAACGCTCCCTTATTTCCTTCTTCTTTTTTTTTCTTATCCACGTAGGCATGCATACATATTCATATACACGTATATCTATGTGTATACACACACACGTATATATATATATATATATATACACACACATATCTCCCGAGAGAATTGGTTAGCTGCAGCAGGGAGAGAGGCGTTTGCCATTAATCTGGGAACAAACCGCTAACCTCGGTGACTGGTATTTTAGCTTTTCTTTTCTCGCTTCTCTCAGTATGGGGAGAGCAGTAAAGCTTGTGTGGACTGATTGTGAGGGGCTCTGCTGGAATTTGGCAGGCCAGGGGCTTGGAGAGAAGCCCCATGCTGACTCCTATTCAGCGGGCCAGTTTTCTGCGAGCTTTGGAAGTTTCACTCAGCCGTGCACTCAATGGCTTCACAAAGCTGATTACAAGCTTCAGCGCATTCCTGAAGGAGCCAAAAGCGACGCAGGTGCAAACGAACCGAGGGAGCCCCTTATCCCGGTGACAGAATGGGACAAGCTGGGAAAGGCTTGGACCACACAAATCCAAGGCTCACCAGGCAGCAGCAAGCCTGCCCTGGGAACTGGGGATCATTATCCGCTCCATTCAGCGGGGACCCAGCGGCGGTAGCGGCACGTCCCGGGGCTGGGGACGGCTCCCGGGGCTCTCCGTCCCGAGTGGGAGCAGCTCCACTTCACCTGACATCCCCTTCCCTCTTCCTTCGCAGCTGCCTCACGCATGGACCTGGGGTGCCCCTGCTCCCCCGAGCTGATTTCTACCTCAGCATCTGTTAGGCTTCAGCCCCACGCCTGAAGTACCTCGCTGTTTTTTTCCCTATTGCCCCATCACACACGAAAAGCCCTTCTCCCCCCCTCCTCCCCCCCACCCCGCGTCCCTCTCCCCTTCCCCATATAAAGACGGTGCTTAAGGGTCTGTCTGGAAACCCTGCACAGAGAACGCACTGATCCGAAATGGCAGGTTTCCTCCCGACTGAAGTTCTCTAACAAACACCCTATTTTGAAGACTGCCTTTAATTCCAAAGAGAAACCAGCCGGGAGTGCACCCGCCCCCCCCTCCCTCCCCCCCCCCCCAATTACTCGAGCCACCCGATTCCCACAGAAACTTCCCGCAACACAAACGCCTGGTGAATGCTTTCTGACTTCGTGAAAGCAGCCCACGGTCCCTGCCCTTCCTGCCTCCCCGGGGAGCGAGGGGGTGGCGAGGAGTCGAGGGGGGTCTCGGTGCCGGAGAGGGTGAGGCGTGATTTCTTTTAATTGGGGGTTCTCGGGGGGAGTTCCTCTCGCCTCCGCTCCCTCGCCCCTTTCCCTCTCTCCTAGCTCTTCCTCTCCAGCCGGGAGAAGAAGCTGCACTTTACTTCGCTGCGAAATTAATTACGGTCCTTCCCCGCTATCAATTACGGAGGAATCAGCCTTTCCTAGGGAGGGAAGAAATAATCAAAAGGCTTTTCAGTCTTGGGGGGGAACCTCGGACCGCCGAGCACATAATGCGGCAAGGGGACTGCCGCGCTTCTGGTCCCTGGTTTCATATGCAAATAGCGAGCTGCCTCCAAGTTATCATTATGGTTTTATCTTTTTTTGTTGTTAATGTTATTATTGTGTCGGGGTTTTAACAGCCACATGCTCTTCCCTTCCCTTTCAGCGAGGTTTCCTTGGCGATCAGCCACGCCGCTTCTTCCCCGGCCGCGCTGCCTCCCTCCCCAGCGCCTGCCCCACGTCCATGTTAATTTCGCCCTATGGAAATGAAAGCGGCCCGGCCGGGCAGCTGATATTAAAGCGATCCCCCGGCCCCGGGGCTCGCCCTCCCCGCTCCTGGCAGCGGCCGTGCCTCCCTGTGAACCACCACCCCCCCCCCCTTGAACCCCCCTTCTCTCGGCCCCCCCGAGCCAACCGCCTCTTTCATGCTTGCGAGATGCTGGGGAGGCAGCGGTGCGTTTGCTTGCGCGGAGCACACCGCCTGCAAGCGGTTGCCTTGGCAGAAAGGTGCAGCTTTCTGATGTTCTTTTGTCTGATAACTAATTCAAGTTAATGCGATCTTTATGTAAAGCTAACAGCGGATAATTGTCTATTTTCTCGCCAACAATCTCCATCACAATCACTTATCTGGAAACCTGCGGTTGTATTAATCGTTATATTCCCCGAGATAAGCGTCTCTCGAATTATCAGTAAACACTGGAGGGAAATTAAACAAACTCCAGAGACACTTAAGTTTCCTCGGCAGCTTTTAACACCCTTCTCGGGGCCGGGGAGGGGACGAACCCGAAATCAACCTCGGACCGGAGCACAAGATGAAAGGGGAGGAGGGTGTGTGTGAAACAGTGGAGAAGGGGCCGTAAATTTGGAGAATTTTGAAGAGCCGAGTCCTGCTCTTCGAGTTGCCTTCCTTTGGAGATGCCCGCGTTGCAGAAGCAGGCACGCACCTTACGCCCTGCTCGCCGGGCGGGGGTCGGTATTCAGCAGCCCCTGGGACCTTGTTGCAATTCTTGTAAATCATGTAATTAAGTGTATTGGTCGCTGCAGTGGAAAGACGAGCAGCTAAGAGAGAGTACACCGAGAGATTAAGCAGAAGTCGCATGGCTTTAGTCTGATGTACGAGGAGCAGAGAGTTCTGCTTCCTTCTGAGAACCACCATATTAGCACAATTATTGGCAATATTTATACTAGAGAGTGATCTGAACCCCTGGAGGGTAACAGCGAGTGCGAGAGAGAAACTACTGTGGGAATATGTCTTACTGCTCAGATCCCATCAGTTCCGTTAGGTGTGAAGAAATTATAGCAAATTGTGCTGGAAACCCCTCCAGGGAAAACGTACTTGTACGACAAAGATTTTGTCTTTTTGAAATGAAGTCAAAACATCGGTGTCAAATGAAATTCATTTTAGGGGCGCTGCCGTGTGTGTGTTTACTCGAGTACCCGGGTGGGTGGGGGAGAAAAAAAAGAAAAAACAAAACCCAAACGCCCAAACCATGACATTTCGGTCGGGAATCTGGGACAGCAGGGAGTGTGCAACTTCTTCGGGGAAAACGAGGCGTGCTGCAGCCTCCCCTCGCTGCCCTCGCCCCCAGCCCGGCGCCCAGGCGGGAGCCCCCCGCGGTCCCGCCCGCCCGCTGCGGTGCCGGCTGACGGCTCTCCCCGCGCTTCGCGTTTCTAGGAGGGTTTTCCACGTCGAAAGCGCTTTATGAACATTAACTAATTAATCCCGGCACTTAGTTACGGAGCAGGCACCAAGGAATTTCAAAACTCGCCTCTATGATGAGATTTATTTATCGTCGTCTTGTGATTTTAGTAAGGAAACTGCGATTTGCAAAGGTTTCCAATGGCACGGCTCCTATCTTAGACGGGGGAAGGTGAGGTCTGGGATGGAAAAAACTCTCCAAAACCAAAAAACCAAAACCCACGACACTACAGACCAAACAAAATACCGCAACGAAGCACACAAACCTCCTGTTACCAGTTTGTGTGTCAAGGCAGCGTATTTTCAAAGACGATCAGTTTCTTAAAAAAAAGAAAAAAAAAATGTTTTAACTGCTTCAATTCTCGAAGTGTTTTTCTTGCGCTAAAAGTTCCCAGGGTAGCTTTTTCTTACGGCATTTGAGAATCATCCCACTTCATCTCTCACCTGAATCTTGTCATCTGTGCCATCTTGAAGTGATCTGTGAACAATGCTGGTCCCTTGGACAGCCCAAGCTGGTCAATCAGGCAGAACAGACTATGCAAATGGAATGGAAAGGCGAAGCGATGGAGAACAGTGGTCCCCATTGTCTTGGGCATTTCAAAGCGAAGCCCAGCTGCAACAGGCGTTGCTGTCTCGGACCCTTGGTTGCTACTCTAATGTCATCATTGCAAAACATCACATTTTGAAAACTCTACAGTCTGAATGCATGAGCAGCCCTCCGCAAAGGTTTCACTTTGCCGTGACATCTTTCGGAGTCACCAAAAAAAAAAAAAAAAAAGAGGGAAAAAAGGAAAAAAGCCCCCCCCCTCCAACAACTGGGGACTGGGATCCCAGCCACATTGCCCGCTCACATCCCTCAGTGCCTTTCCCTGCGCTCCTAATAACTGCGGTACCGCTGACGCTAAACGCCTTTTGCAACCTTTTGGTGAACGCCTTGCCTTTCTCGTTGTTTTTAGAGTCGAATCGGATGATGATTTAAGTTGCATTTAACTTATTTTCTGTCGGGTCTCTTTCAGGCACTCTAATGAGCTAACGCCGAGGAAACGTCGCTGTGAACACGCAGTAAAATATTTATTCATCACCTCTTCCAAAACTTCAGATACGCGGGGCTGGAAAAGAGTCAGGCAATGCCTTTGAGAGTGTTTAAACCGGCAGCTAAGCTGGGTGTTTACAGGTCCTTTAGAAGTTTTTTTAGTACGCAGTTTCTTAATACAATCATGCAGTTGCCGCTCCTAAATATTGCTGCCAGCCCCGCTCCAGCTCTGCTTCCCAGCACTGGTCCCAAAGTTACCCCGGCCATGAGAAACGAACTTTCGCTGCAGTAAAGCTGAGGGCTGTCGAATGATTAATGTGCATTTTCAAGCGACTAAATCATTGTCCATGTTTCACTTACCTTTCCTTTTAATTTTCTTTTGTCTGTAGGTGACATTCGTGATCACCATGTGGTGAGCAGAGGAAACTCCCCTCTCTTCCACCCTCATGTCACGAGCCTGCGCTCAAGGAGCAAAGGTCTGTGCCACTGGTATCTTAAATGTTGGGGGTTACCTTTCCTTCCTCCACATGTCTTATCTCATAGGAATTAGTGAATCCAAAGCTGCTTCTCCAACAACAGCCTTACTACAGCAAGTCCACAGAGATGGATAACGCCATAGTCAGCCTCAGACACTGCCTAGCTCATAGCCAGAGCGGTCACACATTTTAGTGGTCACCCTTGAGTGCGGACTATGTTTAGCGTTCACATAGGAACAGAGAAGAAAGTTTCATCAGACTAACAGAGCTAAGCTAAGAAACTCTTTATTACATTATTTGAAGGACCAAGAACAATTCAGTGTTTCTTTCTCACTCCTTAAACTGACCTTTTCCATTTTGCTGAGGTAATGTATTCGGTAATATCACATAATTTACAAGGGAAGCAAAGGATGGAATTATGTAAAACTAAATAATTATCCACTACAATTTGATTAGCTTCCTAAATTTAAGTTTGCTCCTTTCAGAATGCAGTGTGTTGGTAGGAAGGAAAAGATGAGAGAGTAACAAACAAAAATAAAGAGAGGTTGGAGTGAACGGGGCAAATAAATTTCTGTATAGGTGTCATTTCATCTTCTGGCTGGAAGTTTTCTTTCCTTTCACCAAAGAGAGTTTTCCAAGGACAAGTACTGGGTTAAAACAAAACCAGTTTCCAACTCCATCTGCCTTTTGGTCAAATGAGTAACAGAAGGAACTCAGAGTGCTACCTGCTTCATAGAAATGTTTCGATAGAGATGATATGCACTGTAAGCACCCTTCCATGCCAGGTTTTTGTTAGTAGATGTCCCCAAGACTCTTCCCTATCAGTTCACCACCTTAAAACTTTACCTACTATACAAATGGATCTTCAAAAATCTGTCTTCTAGGAAGTATGGGCATGCTCCAGGTACCCTCCGGGCCCCTCACTTGCTAACTGGAATGCAGAAACCCAGAGGAAAAGCAACGTTTTGCAGCCAATGGCTACAGAGAGGACAAGAGCAACGCACATGGCCAAGGGCCAAATGCCCTGTTGCTGTAAGCGGGTGCATCTCCATCTGATCTCTGCTAAAGTACTTCCAGAAAAAGGTTGTGAAGGAGGAGGATGCAGTCACTTTCAAAGTGGAGTAGCTGCTCTGTCTGCCTCCTATGGAGGTGTTGCCATGGGACTACACAGAGATCGAGGTCTTCTCTGTGGATACTGCAGCTCCCACTTGACGGTGGGATGGATGATGCTCACCAAGGTCCAGATCATCGGTAGGGGATGGGGCCTACAAGGTCATCTCATTGCCCTGACCCAGACACGTCCCTCTCCCCAAGCAGTATTCCCAGCCCATGTTGCCAGCCAGACCTCACCCCTGCTCAGCAGCCTGGGGTGGAGAGCCCAAGAGTGGGTTAGCTGTCCCTCCATGGCACCAAACAAGTTTCCATCGCCCCAGGTTAATGGTCTGGGCTCTGATGGGAGGGAAATGACCCCAAATCTGCCCCTCAGGCAGTGTGCTGGGATAACCAGGGACAACCTCTCCCAGTGGCCCCATGTTCCCCTGCCAACGCGAGCTAATTGGAAACAAGAGCAGCTCCTCCCTTGAGGAGCTGAACTTCACTTTTCTCTCACAGCTGGAACTTCTGCCCCTTCCCCCTACCAGCCCCAGCCCTGGTACATTCAGTCACAGTTATCTCTGCTCGTGCACTGACAGTATTTTTCATGTTTATTATCATCCAACCCAGTGTAGTGCCATCTGGCACATGCACACACGGGAGGAAGAAAACCATATATTCAGCAAATGGAGCATACAGGGTTTAGGGTTTTTTTTGTTTTGTTTTTCTTATTCTTCCAGTTTCCATTTAAAATTATGCTGAGCAATTCACTCTCATGAAAAATGATCAAAACCCCCAGTTATGAAATTAAAAATTACAGGAGAGCGATGATGCCAGGAAGGGACAAGAACTCCCCTTCTGCTGAAATACAGCTTCATCCTTTCCTCCTTCTGTGTTTCATTTCACCTCGTGCTCAGATAAGGAACAGAATTACTTTAAAATGTTTGTGTTAACTCTTTTTACCCAGGATTTGTTCTGGTCTTTCAAATCATTATTTTACTGTAGGACATGTATTTTAACCAAGTGATACATAGCAAACCACACTCCTCCAAAGCACTAGGGCACTGTGATCCTCGCTGCAGTCCCCAAGATCTTTGCTATTTTCACTGCTACAGTAAAAATGGATGCAAAAATACATCTGCAGAGTGGATGTAAAAATGCACGTAGTAGTTTCAGTGAAAGCTAGCAACTCAAGCATTGCCACCTTATTTCAAAGATAGTTTTGTAATAGAGTTGTATACTCTAAGCGTTCTGCTTCCCTGATAATTTATGCACTGTAAGATTAGCAGTGGAGTTGCCTGTGGAAAAAGTACTACACAATGTATTGTATTACTTGATTAATTTTCTTTCAAATTTTACTTTAATTCTGTCTAATTATTGTATTGTGATCTAAGTCAGCAATCTTAAATTAACTATCAACTTAACTTTTGAAGAAAACCTACAAATGCATGATAATGACGAAATTTAAATTACTTTTGGTTATTGTGTAATGTCTATACCACGGAAAAGCAAACCTTCAGAAATTTTAATTCCGTTTGTATACATAGCATTGTATTTTTCCTGTTTCATTTTTCAGAGTAGAAATCTCTGCCATTTCCAAACTATAAAAATAGTATTAAAAAAACTCTTTAGGGTAGTTTCTTTTTTTCTAAATTGAACGATAGCTTTGATGAAAATGTTTAAGAAAATAGTTCTTGGGACTAAACTGTCAGCTACTCAGATTTCTTCAGAAAAGCAACTTGTTGGTTTACAAATACACATGCACAGTGGTAAAACTGTTCCCTGATCCTGCTAAAATGGAGAAAGATATTTCACTGCAACTGATACAGTATCTGCATATTGAGCTAGATTCTGGTCTTACATCTGTTTAAAATTCAATATATCCTTTGCTCAAGCCCTGATCTAAGGCTAAGTGATGTCACTGTAATGACTTCAAGTGGGCTTTGGATCAAGGCCTTTTACACCACTATGCCTCACGCCTCTAGGCTGAGAAAGGCTATTTTTACTACATCTTGCTTTTCCTGTGAAATCAAATTAATTTTGAATGAATTAGAAATGCTTGAACAGAGATGTTCAGGGTTACTTTTCATGGCAATACTTTTAATTTGAAATATTTCTTACAAATGCAATTTGATAGCAAAATAAAAATCTGCCCTTTCCAGTATATTTCTGCTCATCTTTGATTTTTGTGTGAATTGCACTTTACTTTTACATGCATGTGTTCATTGCCTTATTTCTGGCAACAGAGCATTGCAATTTTCATGTAAATAACAAGCAAAAAGAGAATCTATTGTAAAATACAATGTATGACAAATTCATTGAAACAAGCAAAATAATTTAAATAATGGTTATTCAATAAATGTCAGGAAAGCAATCCCACACCTTCACTGATTGAGGCTGGTATGTAACTTGGAAGAAAGCGATCAAGGGAGACTTTTTATGCAGTAATATACGGAGCCTGTTCCAGTTGTTAAGCACATAATTAGAAATTCAGCAAGTCTTACCAAAGAGGGTCATAAACAACCACAATCAAAAACTCAGATCTCTCCCTGCTTTGTACGGCAATGTGTATGGGGAAAAAAAAGTGTTTGTTTTTTTTTTGGTGATGACTCAGATTAGCTCCAATTAAACTTAGCTTTAACTCTGAGAGCTGCAAAGCGAAGCAAACAGAACTTTGCCGCTTACTGTCAGAGGTTGTTTTACTTACAAACTGGTAGAATTGCCTTTAAGCATCTCCAGCAAAAGAGGTATGAAAGAGAAATCAAAGTGGAAGAAACAGTCAGAATGCTACAAGTATAATGCAAAATCCTTACGTGTTGGTAAGCATGAACAGGTAACAAAGCAAACCTGAATCTACCCATTCATTTTCTGTATCCTGTATGCACTGAAAAGGTTGAATTATAACAAAATCTTGTCATAAATGACCTTCGTTTTCAGACTGTACAGTGTTTCCACAAATATTATTAACTTGAATATCCAGAATCAATGTAGTTTGGTTACACGATCAGTAAAATTTTGGCAGTGAACAGACAGTGGCAGAATGATATTTTTCATATGTTGAAACTACCTTGTGCCACTTATGTGAACTGAAATAGCAGAGCAGACTTGCCTCATTGAACCGTGTCTGGGAAGACAATATGTGGGGAAAGAAACCCCATCATAATTAAGCAACCCATCTAGATTATCATATTAATGTTATGTCATTATAAATGGTGGGTAAGTGAAGCAATGTTTCTTTCCAGCAGTAAGTGCTTCGAAAACTTTAAGGAATTTAAATGATTGAAAACGTTTTCCAGCTCACCTACTTTCAACGTCAAGTTTAGCCCCTAATTTCCCTGTTTATTCCTCTAACTCTCCTGAAGTGGCCTTCAAAATGCCTAAGTGTGGATTTATTGTAAACTTTGCTGTCGCAGCTTCACTGTGGTTGTTCTGATCATTTCAGGACAAATGTGACAGTTTAAACTAATGACTGAACATCTATTGTGTAAGTGCTGTTTCCTGGTTATCTAGTTATTATTTATTTCCTGCTTGTTCTATTGTCACTTGCCTTACAAAGACTCCTGTTCACTCCGATAAAATTCCTTATAACATGGCTGCAACATCAAGGGTTGGGGAAAAGGGGTCCTCCGAATGATAACACAAAGAGCATATAAAGAATCCATCACAGCAGTCAGTAATATAATGCAATTTATTTTCACTAGACATCCTCCTCACTACTGGATTAGTCACTTCACTAATGAGCAAATGACCCATAACTCACAGGAGTGGGAAGTTAATGTGCAGGTCTTGCCTTCACCAGTGCAGACGAACTGCAGCATGCTCACCATTATACAATCGCTTAGCATTTATGGCTCCTTCCCATCTTTCTTGGGCATTCCATATGCAGTGAGAATTTCAGGTGGGTGAAAAATGCAGGACCCGATGGCAAAACAGATACTGGGCTTTATATTTCTTATTGTTCCAGAAAACATTAATAAAAGATGCCTCTTGCATCTAGATTCCACCAGGAGCCCACAAGCAGACAATGAACCGGTCTTAAAAAGCAATCTTAGTATGTGCTAATACATTCAAGATGCTATTTTTTACCACTATACGGTAGACATCTTTCGAATTTATTGTCCAGATCTCACTTCAGCATGACTTTAAGTTTAAAGAGAATTTATCAGGTCATTCACTGTATGAATGCAGCTTGTCTCCCTGTGCTAGGAAAAGTTGACACCGTGAAATCTAAAAAATTCTGAGTTTGTCAGTAAAAGGAGAGTTTACGGTTTCAGTGGAATCAAAGAACTTGTGAGAACTTGCTTTTAAATGTGTTTTTTTTTCCTTCTCCTTAATTTCACATATCCATTATATGTATTTACAGAGCCCAGAAATTTGAGTCTATGATTATTAATTATTAGTAACGCGGAGTTCAGAAAGAAATTAAATCCAAAGTATGAAATATTCAAAATTTTGAGCTGGTGGATCACCCGATGTGACAAGGGAAACAGAAATGGAATCAGAATTACATTCTGTAGCTCATTTGGTAAAGAATGATTACAAGATTTCCATATCCAGCATTATTTTTAACATTTTAAAGTAAATTCTAAGACTCATTTTGTACACTTAATGCAGAAATAGTTTCCTAGACACAAAACAACTTTTAGTTTTGATGATAGGGCTGCAACTCTTCTGCTGAAATCCCCAAGATAAATTTATCCCCGACTGTATACCCAGCAGATCACAGAAAATTTACCTGCCTGACACAAAAAAACCCATGTTAATTCAAAGGTTTCTAAGCCTTTAGAAATATTCTAAGCCTTTACCCACTTACACATAAGGCCAGAAAACAAAATTCTTTCTGTTTTCTCAAATCCTAAGTCAGACCCTAGAACAAATCCCACTGAAGTCAGCTGTACTCTTTTTTTATTGACCACCATAGATCTGAACTCAGGATGTACCTGCAACTCTCTTTTGTTGTTCTGCATTCGTGATGGTTTTGTGCGAAACCTTGGATAAAGTATTGCCAACGACTCTCATGATAGAATTAGCTGAGAATTAAAATGGAATGACTGGCCCGCTGCTGTGTTGTATATTACATTTTATTGACGTAGCAAGTACTATAGGTGTTAGGTCTGTGAATGTCTCTGATCTTTCCTGAATTAATTCCTCTTTCAAATCAAAAAGCTGTGGTTAAACTGGAGTATGCTTAGAAACATGTTTTATTTGGAGAATTTTTAAGGGTGAAAAATCCACTGCAGCCTTCAGTAGACAATTTTGGTGGTTAGTTGCCATCACCATTAACCATTTAGACTTTTTTTTTTTAGTCAGAATTTGTCTAGCTTGAACTTCCAGGTGCAGTGTACCATGTATTCCTTTGTCTGATAGACTGAAGAGTCCTCTACAGCCATCCTTCTACCTCCATATAGATACTTATGTGATCAAGTCACCCCTTAACCTAGGCTTTAACACGATTTCTTCAGACTGAGTACCTATCTTTTTTTCTACACACACTGTCAATAATGCTTTCCAGTCTTTTAACCATGCCACTTGCTCTCCTCTGAAATCTTTCCAACATCCTCCAGGTTTATAGCAAGGTGTTCTCAAGCAGCTACGCAGAATTAAGACTATTTTAAACCTGGAGTAGTGGCTTGTGTTAAGTTCTTATTAGAATCATATTAGTCATAAAGGCGTTAGAAATAAATAGCAACAACTAGAAAATAAAGGTGACATATCAGCTGGTACTTCAGGATTAGAGCTTTAGGGACAGGGGGTTAATGGGAAAATAAAAAGAATTTGTGCCTTCTGTACTTACAAACATCAGCCTCTTCTTTTGGGTTTCTAAATATAGGTGTAGGAGCCTGACAAGAGGCACCATTTCATAACCTAGAAAACCCTTCCTTTTATTTACTTGTAAATGTGGTTTAACATCCTAAAATTTTCCATGTTGCTTTGGGTGAGGGCGCCATTCTTCATCTTGCTCTTGGAAAGTTGCCTAATGTTTGTGTCCAATGTTAAGGTCACTGCAGAAACACTGTTGGAGGACTGATACTGTGCAAAGCAACGATCCCAGTAAAGTTTATAAAGCACTTGCCTGGGCAGCATAAGTAACACATTAAACTCTATCATAACTGCATTTTCTTTGGAAAATTATGTTGTTATAATTCATACGTGCTGTAAGATCTCCAGTGCAACTGCTTCGTGAAAATGTTGCTATGTCATGTGAAGAGGCTTATAAAACTTATTTTGGGTATTCCAGCCAGTAAATGACCGTCAGTAGACTGGTCTGTGACATAGATATTTCATGCAATGAGCATTTGGCATTTTTCACCCAACCATGCTGGTATTTTATGGAGTTACTTTAACAACAACAAAAAATTCTCATCAAATTTGGAGTGAAATATTCTACTTTCGTCTGTTTTACTGAAATATGTCCCAGCAGTAAAGCAAACAATACCCCTGTAAAACTGTATATCTGTTAAAAAAACCAAACAAACAAACAGTTCAATATGCTATTTAAGCAAAAATGCTC
Organism: Nyctibius grandis; assembly: GCF_013368605.1. NCBI lineage: Eukaryota > Metazoa > Chordata > Aves > Nyctibiiformes > Nyctibiidae > Nyctibius > Nyctibius grandis. Next base: position 57,908,623 of record NC_090659.1, on the reverse strand, counting down.
ATTTGCTCAGTTTTCCCATGATAGAGTTTTTCTTCTAGCCTTTTCTGTCAGGCCTTTTACTTCTGCTTCTGTTGGTTTTGTTCATGCTCTCAGTCTGTCACTGTTTCTTACACTCGTTTTTCTCTCTCCTCTGTTTCCTTACCAAGCCCAGGCAGGATAAGCAGAAACAAACTTTGCTGACCACCCCTGTTTTAGAGCATGGGGGTTTTGTGCTCTAAATAGAGGTAAGCTAGGGAATGGCTGAGATCAGGGCTACATTGTTTGTTCGGGGAATTAAAAATGAAACTACAGGGAGAAAGAAGGCAGGACTGAAAAAGAAATCCTGACAAGAGGGAGTTTAAGAAAACTCTCTCTGTTGTGCAACTCTAAAGCCAATTTCTAAGGAAGGACTATATATCTGTGATAGCCCCCTAAGCCCTGGTCTTGTCAGGGTAATTTCTCCCGTTTTACAACTTCAATGCCGCACTAAAATTGTGACACGGTTTCACAAGCCGGTTCAGCGAACAGCCATTTCACCTTCCCTCATCCCCCCTCGCTCCTGCGAGATGAGTCTAGGGTGCAGCGACAGCCACGAGTCAATCAAGGATGGTTCTGATTGTAAATGCCTGCAATGGTATAAATGACAGTGCCGAAGGAGATTATATTCAGAGACACATACATGCTGCAGAGGTCCCACCTCGAGATTAGCCTAAAATACCACCCAGATCTCTAGGTCCCTCCCAATTAGCGCAGCCAGGCAATCTTCCTGGCGCTACAGAGGCAAAGACGTATTTTTAGCTCAGTGCTGTGCTCTCTCCCCTGAACTCTTGGAGCCCCGCTGAGCCAATGGAGTCCCAATCAGTGGGCTAGCTCTGATGCTGCCCCTTCACAAAATTGCCTGTAAAACCAGTTCAGCGAAGGGATCTGTAATGAGCTGAGCAGCTTGGGGCTCTCAGTAAACTGCGGTGGTGAAGTGAGTTCATGGCTGAAAGACCAGCCCTTTTATTCATCAGTAGCACATCAATTAGTAGTTTAACAGGCAGAGGAAAGATACAGTGAGTGTTCATTTAATATTAGGGCTGATCATAGTCTGCATTTGTGCTAATTCTGGCAAGTTTTCCACATTTTGGTACTCGAGGAGAGTTATTTTCTTAATTTTATTTCTCCATTCCCCATACTACGAAGAACCTGCCAGCTAAGTTCAGTTGCAATGTACAGAATCAAAATGTAAAGGTTAGTAAATGAGAAGTTAAAACAATTCTTCTAACAGATTGAACAATTCCTGAAGAAAGAAAGATGTCCTAGGATCCTGTAGGATTCATATATGATTCATGATATTGTTGTTGCATTTACAATTCTGGTTTATTACTCTCAGAGACCATTAAGCTTTAATGATTTGCATTATACAGGAAACACTTGTGAGTTAATCAGTGCCTCAAGTTCTTCAGTGGTTCCACCTTTTCTTTCTTCCTGTCTTACAAAGAGCTGATTTTATTACTTAATTAGTTCCTCCGGTCAAGGACTACGGACCCAAGTGTTGTCAAAGTTAGCAGAAAGAAACATCTGCCCACTCAGCTGAAGTTCTCTCCCATCAGTGGGAGGGACAGACAAGCAGTTGATGGCAAACAGTATGTTCACCAAATGATGGACTATTGTTATTTAACAAACTAATTGGAACAGTCTAGGGTGGTTTTTTTGTATTTTGTTGTTATTTATAAGTATTTGAGAAAAACTTGCTGGGAACGTATTTCAGCCAATTTCAGTCTATTGCACGTTGGGTTTGCTCTCTCCCAGAGTAACTAGTCCCCCAAGTCACATGGGGTTGTTTCTTGTCCATTACTGGTGAGTGGAAATAATAAATAGGAGGGGTGGAATTATGGATTAATTTCTGCTTCCTCACTGGGAAATAGAATCCCCTTTTCTTCGTAAGCAAGCACAAGCCTACTCAGCTCAAGCTTAATATGTGATATGGGAAGTTTAAGATTCCTGGGCCCTTGATTCCCTCAGAAAAACAGAAAATATTTTTGAAAGTCAGCAGTTATAACAAATATTTCAGATTTAAAGTTGTTTTCTGCTATGCTGTTCCTAGGACTCTATGATGTGAAGTCACAAGCTTAGGAGAAATTTATTATTCATTCTCATTCATTACTATTGCAAAAAAGTCTTATTCTCAAATATTTCTTTGCTCTGTTCTCAGACAGAAAAAGTACAGAACAGTTCAGAACTTTCTACTCTTCATATTTTTTAATATACCTGCATAATCACTGCTTTTTCTGTTATCTTGAAATATTTTCTGGGGATCAGCTTCAGTTCTCCCAACATCTACCACATGACAGAATGCTGACACCTTTTTCTACTAAAGACCCACCCCCCATCTTCCCCAGCAGTCTCCAATATAGCCCATCAGTCAGTTTCACTGGGCTATACAAGCATTTCTGTGTCTCTGCCACATGCTGGGGCTCCCTAGAAATTCGGCTTGGTCTTTCCACCTCATTTACCTTTTAATGGCTCAGATTTTCAACAAACACTGCCACGTTTCTCATAGTCCCACTTGTCTATGTTTTCTGAGACTAAAATAGTCCTTTCCAACAAGGTGATATTATATTCTATAAGATGATGTTTTCTTTTCATTTATTACATGCCTGTTACTCTGATAGTTACATATTTTGTGTTTTCTGGAACTCTCTCAGTTGCTTCACCCATTCTTCAGTCCACGTGTCTCACCCCATGACGTGTCTGTCTCCTGTGAAAGCAAAGCTTTTCTCTCTCTGTGCCTTTAAGGATCTACATTACTCAACTCCTGCCTTTTTCCTAATCTCCTTGCTAAGGCTGGTCAGAATGATTGTCATGGAAGGGTTTTTTCATCAAAATATGTTCTTTTTTTTTGTGAAGATGGCTGAGTTATTGCAAGCAAGAACAAAATTGAATGTTATAACCTTGGAAACCCCCAGAATATAAAACTGTTGCCAATAGCTATCTCTTCTTCCACCCATTCCACCCATCCCTGTTCTCTCCTTCCTTCTCTGCTCCCCAGTGGATGTCAGATCCAATATCCATTTAATCTTCCTTCTTCATAAACACCTATACTCAGTCTCCCAGACCAGCCTTTATACTAGGAATATTCTTTCCCAGATGCTCTAAGTACTTCACTCTGTGGTTTTTCCTAGTTCTCCTCCATTTCAAGAGAAACAAGTAAGGAATAACTGTTGAGAAAGCAGTCAATGTCTCATTGATAGGAGTCATCATATGGCTTTCTTATTAGATCCATGGTCCCAATGCTCCTTTTCCCCTTCCATTCCTTTTCCTGTCTTCTTTGATTTCTCACCATGTTGCTTGTTTCCCATCAGATTCGGACTTTATGCTATTCTGAGGAAGGAGCACATTGTGTCTTCTTTGGGCTTTTTCTGGCACATCTTTCACATTTTTGAGTCATTAAAATATTAATAAATGTTATAAATTATATAATACAAAGTTTAAAATGCACACAACAATGGTACCTACTAATGCAAGTAGTTGCACGACATGTATATGTAAGTCCTCCTTCTGAATGGCATGACCAGATCTTTGTTTGCTCCTCAGGCCTCTTGGGAGGGGTTCCTTGGGAATTCATGGTTATGAAAATGATGCCTACACAGTTTTGTCAGTTTTGCATAAATGCAGAGCTAACAAGGCTTTGCTTGGTGCTTGGTAGGGTCTTTGATCCATGGTGCTGTTCCTCACTTTACTCCCTCCCAAACTAAATCCCTATGCTAATATATTCACAAACTGAGTTATATCAGGTCCAGTATCCAGTTTATGGACAGGCAATAGGAACATCTGTGTGGAATCCCAGGCCAGGAAAGGAAGAAGATGTTGAGGTGACCACAGCAAAATTCACCTTCATCCTCAGAAGCCTGATGCTGGCTGCACTGTTGAGGTCACCACAAACATTTGCCACCCCATGTGGGTCCCTCTACATTTTCTGAGCTGGGAAAGACACAGCTGGGTCCCTGCAATAGCCTCCCTGTCACAGTTCCATCTAGGACCACAAGGAGCAACTCCACAAGGCTCTTCTGCTGTGGTATTGACAAGTGAAGAAGAAGAAGAAGCAACAAATGAGGAAGGCCACAGGGACAAGCACGTACGTGGTCCTTTCATGAGTACCATCAGCACAGGCTTTTCTTTCTCTGCTGCCCAGAAATGAAGGCAATAGGTGAGCGTGGCTGAGGGGGGCCACAGTCAGGGAGAGAGGGAAGTTTATTTAATTAGTCGCAATTTAAAGAATGCTAGTGGAGACAAATTCAATGTAGCTGGGGGAAAAGCGGTTATGCGTAGAAGACACCTGTAATGTGTCTTTTTCTAAGGGAGCAAGAATAATGTCTATTCCCTCTGTAGAGATGGGATAGGGAGAGATTTCAGGTCATGGTCCTTAAAATGACAGCACGCAGAGAAACAGGACTTGGGCTACTAACACTAATATATCCCCATATATGTCCCAGAAAGAAAATCTACAAGTAATGGCCTTCATTAAAATGTAAAATCACCATTAAAATTGTGGTTCTTTTAATGGTGATAACACAGTATCAATAAGTCAAAGGAGTGCAGGGATGAAGATCCTTTGCAGAGCCCTCAAGAATTGAAGTGTTGGTGCCAGCCTGACACCAAAAAGGGTGCATAGGGTCCACCCTAAGCCTGGCAGTCAGCTGCCTGAGATTGTCTTCCTCAGACGCTGCAATCACTATTCAAAAGTTGCATTCGTTCACAAGCTCGTGAGCCTCCAGCAGATTCTGGAAGGCAGATGAAGCATGGCTTCATTTTCTGGTTTATTCACTATTTTAGAGGGGGCTTTAAATAGAATATGATACAAGAGGAGAAAACGTGATGCTATTCCTCAGATTTCTGTGGTTTAAGGATGAATGGGGTAATTCTTTGGCCCAGCAGACTGGGTGTTACTGTGAAACTGCTTCTGGGAAAAACTGAGAGCATAAGTGGTCTTGCCATCTGAGATATGCTACATCCATGAGCCTAAACTGTATTATATACAGGAAAAAAAGTGTGTTTTGCTTTTCTGAGTGTTTGTGAAAAGTCAGCAGAAAAAGAAAGTTTAGATTTAAATTAATCTGAATATTTCAAATCTGAGTTTAGAGAAAAATTCAATTTCTGCTTTCCTCAGTTGTTGCTCCTGGAGTCTTCCCGTTATGGTTTCGATTTCTGCTCAGCAGCCCAGTTTTCAGAGTTGTATAACTTCAAAGTTTCAAGGAAATGTATTAGCCAGAAGCCTCACCTTAGTGACTGTATTTTTTCTGGTATGTAGTCTTGTAAGTATGACTAGGTCTAAAAATGTTCTGCATTACAGCTCGTGAAACTCCGTTAACACCAGAGGTCCGTGTAAATGGAAGATTGACTCATGGCTATTTAAGAGATTTTTATGTACTTTCGAGGCCTTTATAGGGTCTTTGGCATTATTGTACATAAGTAGCATAGCACAATAATAGTAGGAGCTACATATTTAGGAAAACTTCTTAGCAGCATTATAAAACACCTTTAAAATTGTCAACGCTTTTGAAATTATGATACCACTTACTTTGACCTTGATACAGAGTGCATTTATTTTCCCTTCTGTATTTGTATAAGCTTGTCAACACCTTACCTGGAATAGAAAAAACTGCAATGTATCTATCTTTTCTAGTTCATAAATAGGAAACCTCTCTCTTTATACGGTAATGAATACAGGAAACGGTACAGTACAATGATAATAAAAATGGTATCATAAAATCCCACTTCAAGAATGTTTCGCTGAAAAATAAAAAGTAAATCTATCTTAAATATATTAGGTTAACAGAAGTAAAAAATACTTGACATCAGATTGTTATATATTAAGGTAAGCAGCTACTAGCTCATTTGGACATAGACAGTGTTTTTTTTACTCATTAGAGATCTGTTGCCAGTTTTCAGAACATATTTTACAATGGCAACTGTTCTGTAATGGCATAATAAATACTGTGTGCATATAGCACAAGTACTGGTACAAATGCAAAACCTGATGAAGTTCTTGAAGCCACCAAGTAATGACAAGGGATATCTTTGTTTTAGACTGAGAGACAATTGGAGTTTAGACAACTGATCACAGTACTGCTCTCTAGTGACTGTCACCTAATGCTTTGGACAGCATCCTGGGGTGTTCAAGGCTATTTTTTCTCTACTCCTGAGTAACTGTCCAAAACACTGAGTGCCTCACTGTTCAGCCTGAGTTTGTTAGGTGCTCAAAGTTAGCTTTCAAATACCTTCTGAAATCCTGAGTCTGGAAATTTTGGTGACTAGTTTCTTGCCTGTGATACTTTATGATCTAAATGCATTCAAATGGATCTAAATGCCACTTAAGTCCTGGAAGAGGAATTCTCTCTCTTTCTCAAAAATAAACAAAAACATTTTTGCCAGGCTTGACTACTCCTCAAAGAGAGCCTAATCATGAAGCTGAAGTCCTTCACCTTCTTGCTTATCCTCTTGCTGGGAACCGTGTAGTGGTACTCCTCTTCCAGCGTCAGGAAGACGGATGAAGAATGTGCCCATCAAGGTGCTCCAAGGATCTAATATCAGGGGGCTACCTTGAGATGTGGGTGCTATAGGTTCAAACCTTGTCAGAGTCTCCTGATCCCTGCGGAGAGCACTGTAGAAATGGGCGAGAGCGCGCTGTTGCCTGTTCTTTGGACTGGATGTTATTTAAGTCTATGCTGTTTCCTTTTTTTTATTCATGTAATGTGAGCCAAAGGAGACCTCCTCATCGTCTTTTGCATACCAGTCCTCCAATATCAGCCGGACACTCTTGAACCCAGAAGACCGTGGTGGTTCATGTGCAGTGCAGAGCTGGGCCCTGCTACCTGCAGAAGTGTTGAGGAGCTCAGACAGACCTCTGCTTCTGCGGCACCTCTGGGCAGCTCCCTTTGCAGTAGGCAGTCTTTGGAGGTCAGCTCTCTTCCCCCCTCTGAATTCACAGGGATCTCACACAGCACCTAACTGGGTGGGTTTGTGTATCTTTTTTCAATGCTGGGAGCCTGTAATCTCAGCGCTCCACAGTAGGAGCTTGCCCCTTGCACACCCATGTGACAATGTGTGAGTTTTCTTCTTTGGTGATGTTTTTGTTGTTGTTCTTCTTCTTACAGTTGTATTTATTTTCAATTAGAAAAATAGCACAAAATAAAATGCATAGATACACAGAGTATCTACATGTACAGGTATGCTACACAGGTATGATACACAGGTATGCTACATGCACACCTTCTGGGGAGTGCACTGGGGAAAGACCTTGGGGCCCTTGCATGATGTGGGGCTGGCTGGTGTTCCCACTGCCCTGGGATAATGCTGCCTGCAATAGCCTAATCCAGGTGTCTGCCTGGCCCCCTGTGGCTTTGAGACATCACTTTTCACAGATTTTTGTGGACTTTCAGTGCAAAGTGACTGAAATAATGAGGTGCTGAGTCAGAGCCTGCTGGAGAGGGGTTCCCTAGCATGATGCTGACAGTGTGTGCTATGTGACATGGGAGGGGGCATGATGGCTTGCGGATGCCAGGTTGTGCAAGGACCTCTGGGAGAGTTTTACAGGATGACTCAAGGCAGAATGAGACATAGTTGGTTCATCTGACAGCCAAGTGGTTTATTTGTTTTGTGTCCTTCAGCAAGCTGCCCTATCAACTGTGCTCAGATTTCCCTCCACAGGAAAACAAGTCACTTACTGGAGAAGGGATTCAGGTGTGAACTAGCATGTGTGGAGTAAAGACCTTGGGATGACCATGTTCTGGGAGTAAAATTAGATTACTAGTTTGGACACAGCCTTTGTGGTGGAGCTAAACCCAGCTCCTACACTCTTAATATCCCTCCCATCTATCCCAGCAAGCTGTCACCTGAGTCTGAAGGTGCTTTCAACCCAGGCTGACAATCCTGCCACAGTGTTTGGGTAGTAGCACTAGCAGTCACTTTTCCTTCAGCTGATAATCAGCTTGTTATGCAGTTAGAAAAAATGACAAGGAGTATCATCCCCTGGACACTGATGTTGTTCTAACACTTCATCACAATTATCCCTTGTGCTGCAGAAATCCAATATGTTTTCCAGAATTCAGTGGAAAAGAGTCACAGTCAAAATTACCAGAATTGACTGTGGTGAGGGATGTCAAAGACAACAAGAAGGGCTTCTGTAAGTACATAGGTGACAAAAGGAAGGTTATGGAAAATGAAGTACAGGAGTCTTGTTTTAAACGTAGAGAAATACTTTACTGTGAGGGTGTCCAAGCACTGGCACAAGTTGCCTAGGGAGGCTGTGGAACCTCCCTTCTTGGAGATATTTGAAAGCTGTCTGGGCATGATTCTGGGCAACTGGCTTAGGTGTCACTACTTCAGCAAATGGTTGGATGAGATGACCTCCGGAGGTCCCTTCCAATCTCAAACATTCTGTGATTCTGTGAAGTTTGTGCAGCTAAAAGAACCACGTTCCCCCAGGAGTCCTAATGATATCAGGAGCCCCAAGCCAATGAAGATGACATGCCACAAGTACATCTGTGCAACACAATTATGTATATCTGTGCAGCACAGTTACATACATGCTGGGTCAGCTAGGCAGCTACACTGGCCTGGCAAGAGGAAGCTTTAAGAGAGCCATGGACCATCAAGTGAGGGCAAACCTCCCAGCCAAGGCAGGTTGATGTTTGTCACAACCATGACAAAGAGCAGTGTTTTTGAGGCCTGTTAGCCAGAGTTAATGTTTACAGTAACATGCTTTTTCATAAAGAAAGGGGTCATATTAGAAGCATGGGCTACTGTATTTTCTTTCTTCAGCAGCTGGGGATCAAAACACGCTCTTACCATGTAAATGAGGGGTGAAATAACAGATCCTTTTACACTGGTTTTTGAGCAGACAGGATTACAGCACAGATTGTGTTGTGAAACAAAGAACAGCTCCACAGGAGCCGTGACTCTTCCTATGAATCATTCTGTCCCCCTCCCCTCTTCTTCCCATATACCCTTTCTTTTTGTAATTTTTTCTTAAAGGTAAATATCTTCTAGGTGGGAATACCATGTTAACTGAATGGCTGGACTTAAAAATGGCTAAAGTTGGCTATTTACTAGCTACAATTTTATTTAATAAGTAGTGACAGATAATGGTTATTTGCCTTCCTACCTGGAGACAGAAAATACACTTTAAACATAAGCATATGCATTGTTAAAATTATAAACATACCCTTCCCCTAAAGTGCCAAATAGAAATAAAAATCATAATAAACCTCTAATATCAGAAGAAAAATTGGGATGGAGGGCCTAGAGAGATGGGGTATGTGTTTTTCTGCATAAAGTTACGTTAACAACAGCTACGAGTGAAGAGAGATTACATACGGAGCTGTGCTGACATTTACAGGAACTGTTGTGGAGAACCTGAAATATATAACAGAGAAAATAAGAGATTTTGAGTTAAAAGGTTACATCACATTTAGAAATCGAAGGAAATAAGCGTTGCCGTTTGTGATAATACAGGTGGAGAAAGGATTACAGGTGTGTCTGAGGACTGCTTGGAGAGCATTAATGGACATTGGTTCCCTGTAACTTTCAATGGGCGATTCGTCAAATACTCCCTGATGTGTGTTTCGAAGTGAGTGCTTCTTTTTGTGCATCCAAGGTGCTCTGTTCATACTCCCAAGGGCTGGCTTTGCTCCCTGGAGCAAACCAGGAGCAGTCATTAGTCTGCCCTGACTTGCACTGACTGAAGTAGCCTTTTTGGTCTGAGCCTAACATCCAGTGATTTACAACATGAAGTAATAACAAAATCTTATTTTTCCTGACCCTCTATCTTGGGAACAGGGACACAGCAGCTAGATCAGCAGTATAGCACAGAAAGATAATTTTAAGCAAGAAAAATGCTATCTAGCCACTGAAGCCTGCTCTGTCTCTCCTGCAATGCTCAGTGGCTGGCCACGATCTGTCCTGAAGTATATTCACTTGCAGTAACGCTGACAGACATTGTGTATCACATATCACTTCACAGTAACTTCCTCAATTCAGCAATTATTTCACTAATGCTTTGTTTCAAGTCTTCAAAAGTGTCTAAGTGTTCAAATTCGATTTTTCATGCATGAAAGTAGTCTTAAGCTGTGGCATTTTTGTACAAAAGATGATGCTTCAGGAGCTCGCTGCAGGGTGAATATCTGCTATAAATATTATTTCTGTGCTTGTGCTCATTAAAATGTGAAAAGATAACATTTGAATGCACACATATATTCCAGGTATTTTTCTGGGAAAGTATTTTTTCAGATTATTCTTACTGCTTATTGAGATGCTGTTGACTTACAAATCAGCAACAAACAAGCGCAAATTCCTATGAAAAAGGAAAAGAAAAAAGGAAAAAGAGAAAGAAGAAAGGAGAGGACAGGCGAGAAGAAGAAAAGGAAAAGGAGAAGAAAAAGAGGAAAGAGAAATCTAACACACAGAGGAGTGAATATGAGCTTTAAAACAGCCTAAGGACTAGTCACAGGAAAAACACAAAGTAGGTATGGCTTTATGGAGAAGAAACAGTCACAAACAAGACACTCAACTCGCTAAAATACGTTTCTAAGTGCTTACGCTTCTAAAGTATCTTCTCCGAAAGAAAACAAAATTTTCCTTTTAGTAAGTACACAGCACATCAAGGCTGACCAATTTGTTAACATGAATCTTCAAGAGAAGAGAGATTACAGCAATATAGGTTCTGACATGTCAATTAAAGTAGTTGGGTTAGACTAAAAAAATATTGTAATCCACCATGTGTGCCCAACTTTGCAGGCAAAATCTGTATGATTTTGGCGGGGGCTTTGCGATCACATAATTAAGGGCTGCGAGGGTGCGAGCACACTTGGGTTAGAATGAGTTTTGTCGCTGTTTTTGTGAATGCAGGTTTAACTGCACATGCAGCCCCAGGAACGCCGTGTTCCTGGGCAGACTGGGGACAGAATCCTTGCTGTTATACAAGGTTTAACTGTTTCACTGAGAAAATCCAGCGAGGGCTTTTGGACAGGAAGACTGTGGGATTTAGCCTAAATGCGAGGAATCTGTGGGTCCTCGGTTAGTTATGATTCGCTTTGTTACAGGAGCAGAAAATGCTAGACAAAAAGAGACAGTTTTTGTCTCGAAGAGTATGCACTCTTACTGTTATTTTATTTGTATTCTTCCTGCTTAAAGTTAGCCACTCCTTATAAAGTATCCACAATAAAACCAAACAGTGGGATGGAGGCAGAGATTGACTAACTGAAACTTGCCCTAAGTGTGCACCCAAGAGATCAACAGAAATCAATTTTTCTTGCAGAGGTAGGTGGTTATACATAAAAGCTGAGAAAAATCCTACTGGAAGCCACAGGAGCACTTTTAAGTGGGAAAATCGGGGGTTGCCTGCTGCATATACCCTTGCTACTGGAGAGTGCGTGTATATGTGTGCATGCATGTGAGTCACAGAGAGAGACACTAAGAGACAGAGAGTGGAAGAGAGAGAACAAGAGAAAGGGGGGTAAAGAAAAAGGGAGTAAAAGAGAAATCACTAGAGACACACAGACACAAAAGTACAATGGTTGTATTAAATTATTTTGAGCTTTTCATACAACTTACATAATTCTCAAGTAGAAGAAAATAAAGCTATAATTTATGCACAGTTCTCCCTAGCAAGTAAAAAAAAAAGCAGTTATTTTTACAACGCCCTATATTGATTGTATTTTTAGAACACTTTCTAAAATAAGTAGAGAATCCAATCCTACTCTCCGAGGCACGTCAATTTGTGCCCACATAGTGGAGGGAAAGATTGAACCCTAAGTGCAGATCATGACATTCTGCTGTCGTAAAAGCCATTTCTGTTTGCTTTAACACTCATGCATAGTGGTAAATGCCACCTGTGACACATTGGGGTAAGTATAACTATCTCTATTGCATCCAGTGATTGCAATACACTGAAAGTTGTTTCTGAAAGTTACCTGAATCTCTCTACTTAGATAACTTAATTTTCTTCAAGTGTTGTAAAACAGAAGACAATCAAGTTATAGATACAAATAAACTTCACTTGACAGGAGTTTTTTTCAGAATATGATACCAGTTAACAAAAAATAATACATGTCTTAACAGAAAATCAGTCTGTGATCTACTTAGGCATGTGCTTGTTTCTAACTCTGTTCAGGAAAAGCCTTGAACTCTTGCTTAGATCCTTCTCAATCATGCCTGTAGGCATTGCTTAATCAGCGCTATGGTAAATAGCCATTCGCCCAACCGCTGCCCACCGAATGTTTTTATGCATGTAAAGACATGTATATATTAATAATCTTGATCTGTGCAGAAAATCATCCTTCAGCCTACTCTTTTCATCACCTCCCAGACACTGGCCTCTTCTTGTGCCATCAAATGAACTTGTTTCCACTATTACGTAAGTTGCTGTGGCTATGAAGGCAGAAACAGAAACTGCCAGAACCATCTCAATAAATGAAAATCTATTGCACCAGAAACCTGTACATATCTCACAACAGTATCTTCCCAGCGATAAGGGCTATAAGATTGCTATGATGCCGGTGGGGTATTTCTTTTTGTATGGTGTGGAAACTCACAGAGGGCAGCAGGGTGGCAGACTGCCTTCCCATCAAAACTTGTGCAACTTTTCCAGCTGTCTCTTCATCCTCCAGGTGCCTCCTGCTTCAGAAAGCTGCTCACTGCCGTGGACCTCCCAAAGAAGCCTGTGTACATGTTTTTGACTGACTTTGGTGGCTACTATAACTGTTATTTATTAAGCAGCTTTTTGGGTGGGGAACCAGCTGTCGTGTTTGTCTGGGAACTCACCTGCTGAGGTTCTGGTCCACGCATGGATCTCCTGGACAACAGTGCCAGCCCATGTATTATGAATAGCATGGCAGGAATAAATTCTCTTTTTCTCTAGCCATGCTGGCTCTCCAGGTCCTTGTGTGCCATAAGGATGAGGAACGGTCAGGTTCGAGCTCCAAAAATCCTCTCCGCTCCCTCCTCTGTGCTGCAACCCACACTGGCCTAGTTTTGAAGCACTCTGGATAATGGGTGTGAGTAGCTAAAATTTCCTTCCTGTGTAAGATAATGTGCCCTTTCTAATATTAATTTCTAGAGGACCTCAAGTTCTTCAGCAGTTTAATAAATCCAGGTGGGCACTAACAAAATAGTGAGTATTGACAGGCCCTCTGATAATAATAAATAAGTGAAAATGGCTGTTTGTTCAAATTTTGCTGAGAAACTGTTTTTGTCCTTGGGCAATATTGTCTTACTCCGCTTGCATGCCTTGGTGTGTTTCCTACTGAGCTGGCTGTATAGTTCTATAGATATAACAATACATATACATGCATGCATTATCTATATCTCTCTTGTTTGCTAAACCTGAAGTAATTTATGTAATTATACACATAATGTATTTTATCCAAATACACAATGAAGGGGTTTTTTTTAAGTGCCACTTAGGATCTAGATTTAACTTAAACCACTACTTAGTCTATCTTCCTTAATAGGATACTAAAAAGGAATTTTATGACAACATTATCAGTAGCATTTTGCTGATAATTAGAATAACAATAATAATACTGAGATATTTTTTCAGTAATAATGGTGTTATTAATGAGATTTTTATGAAAGACAGACTTCTTTAGTATAATTATGAAAATTGATCTTTTGCATTTTACTTATTCACTGAAATCAGATAAGTGGCTTAACTACATGTATTATTTCTAATAAATATTCAAAAGAATGCATTTAAACAAGGCACCTCATTCTATTCTTGCTCATATTCCTTGCATTTAAATAAAAGTGTAATTGCTCTGCTTTTTTAAACTGCTAGTTTGGATTAGCTGTCTAACCTGAACAGTGTAGCTGTTTGCTGTTTGCATTTTTAATAGCTTTATTACCATTTGGTGAAGCCTTAATTTCTCACTCCCTTGAAGAGTCCTGCCTTTAAGTCAGCTCTACAATTTAACCAGCAATAATCTGTCAAGATAAGATAAAGACCTACACCAGATGAAATTCAGTATTTTTGTGCAGCATTCTGTCATTGTTAAAGGAAAGATCTGAGTATGTCAAAATGTAACACCTGAAAGTTTAATAAACTTTGTAGCGTAATTTTACAGTTCACATTTTCAAATAAATTGTTCTAGAATACATTAGCTTGTTCACTAGTGAAGTCAGTTTAATATCTATATAAATATGTTTGGGTGAAGGAAGCCAGCAGTTTTTCAACAAAGATAAAAGTTCTTTCAGTTTTCAAGCCTCAGATTAAGTCACTTCTAAAAATCCTTGCTTCAATTCAGTTCTATTAAGTATCCAGTTTCCTTGTAACTCCTTCATAATATTTGGCCATAACGTCAATGGAGAGGTTCATTAAATATTGCAAACATTCTTTGTTTTATCAGAGTCGCTAATACTGAGGTAATTGAAGTGAAGCGTACTTAACTCTTCACTTTCAGGACTTGGGCTGCTCTTTGAGTATTTTTGTTTCTTTTCACATTCCTGTAAGTTTGTTTGGTTTTTTTTTTTTAAAGAAATATATGAAGATGAGGTCCTAAATCCATGTTAGGGTAAAATAGTAACTGAACTGTTTCAGGTGTATATGAACCAGTATATTTATAGGAAAGAAGAACAAAGAATGAGTTTCTGAGTCCTACCTTAGCAGAACCTGCTATTCCACATAGAAATGGGCATGAACATCTTTCATCTAACCAGGCACATTCAATGAAAATGGCAGAAGTGTAGGCTCTGTGAGCTACTCCTGAGTCCATGAGAGTAGATCCAGGGTCAGATATGTGGTCAGGGAAGGAAGAGCAGAGCTCTGTGCATGGGAGTGTTTGGGCAGCCTTCTGTCCAAATCCTGCATCCCTGTGCCCTCTGGGCAGCCGATTTTTGGGACAAACAGGAAAGATATATCTGCAATAGATACACCCACTGCATGCTTCGTCAAACACACCACTGTCAGAAAATCTGTTCAGTTTTAAGGTTAAGGCCATAGGACTATTTTGTATTGCTCACATGAGAAAGGTCCATAGGATGTGGCCTTTCCAGGAAAAGCACTCAGATACAAAACTCACGTTTAAGAAAAAGATGCATCTAAAATCAGGCTGCTAAGTCCATTGTTAAGGACTTAAAAGGTATTTAGGACTTAAAAAGTTATTTAGTAGTGGTTGCTACTTCATGGCAATCATGGAAGGCAGCTCAGTGATAGTCATTATCCCTATTCCATGAACAGTAGTATGTGATATGTCAATAGCAATTCTAGCACTGATGTATGTTGGAGAATTTTCCCATGATAGTGATGCTGATTACTGGCCTGCCTTAGAGCAGCTAAAGCACATTTTAAAGGAAGCTCAAAATACATAAATATTTTATAATTTGACTTTGCAGGGTGACCAGTTTTTTTCTACATGGATATTTGGGAGTTGGAAATGGGAACAAAGGCAGTTTACGAACAATGTCACAAGCCCATAGTCTATGAAAAATCATGAAAGAGCCTGCAGTGGGCACAACCCTTAACAAACAGAATCACAGAATCACAGAATGTTAGGGACTGGAAGGGACCTCAAAAGATCATCTAGTCCAATCCCCCTGCCGGAGCAGGATTACCTAGATCATATCACACAGGAACGCATCCAAGTGGGTTTTGAATGTCTCCAGAGAAGGAGACTCCACAACGTCTCTGGGCAGCCTGTTCCAGTGTTGTTACCCTCACTGTAAAGAAGTTTTTCCTCATATTTATGTGGAACCTCCTGTGTTCCAGCTTGCACCCATTGCCCCTTGTCCTGTCAAGGGATGTCACTGAGAAGAGCCTGGCTCCATCCTCATGACACTTGCCCTTTCCATATTTATAAACATTAATGAGGTCACCCCTCAGTCTCCTCTTCTCTAAGCTAAAGAGACCCAGCTCCTTCACCCTCTCCTCATAAGGGAGATGTTCCACCCCCTTAATCATCTTTGTGGCTCTGCGCTGGACTCTCTCTAGCAGTTCCCTGTCCTTCTTGAACTGAGGGGCCCAGAACTGGACACAATATTCCAGATAGGGCCTCACCAGGGCAGAGTAGAGGGGGAGGAGAACCTCTCTTGACCTGCTAACCACACCCCTTCTAATACACGCCAGGATGCCATTGGCCTTCTTGGCCACAAGGGCACACTGCTGGCTCATGGTCATCCTGCTGTCCACTAGGACCCCCAGGTCCCTTTCCCCTACGCTGGTCTCCAGCAGCTCTGCCCCCAACTTGTACTGGTACATGGGGTTGTTCTTGCCCAGATGCAGGACTCTACACTTGCCCTTGTTATATTTCATTAAGTTTCTCCCCGCCCAACTCTCCAGCCTGTCTAGGTCTCTCTGAACGGCTGCGCAGCCTTCCGGTGTGTCAGCCACTCTTCCCAGTTTTGTGTCATCAGTGAACTTGCTGACAGTGCACTCTATTCCCTCATCCAAGTCATTAATGAATATATTGAATAGTACTGGTCCCAGTACCGATCCTTGAGGGACTCCACTAGATACAGGCCTCCAACTGGACTCTGTCCCATTGACCACCACTCTCTGGCTTCTTTTCTTCAGCCAGTTCACAATCCACCTCACTACCCGATCATCCAGACCACACTTCCTCAGTTTAGCTGCGAGGATGCTGTGGGAGACTGTGTCAAACGCTTTACTGAAATCAAGATAGACCACATCCACTGCTTTACCATCATCTATCCACCAGGTTATGTCCTCATAAAAGGCTATCAAGTTGGTTAAGCATGACTTCCCCTTGGTGAAGCCATATTGACTGCCCCTAATGATCCTCCTATCCTCGATGTGCCCAGAGACAGCACCAAGGACAAATTGTTCCATTACCTTTCCAGGGATGGAGGTGAGGCTGACCGGTCTATAGTTACCCGGGTCCTCCTTCTTGCCTTTTTTGAAGACTGGAGTGACATTTGCTTTCCTCCAGTCCTCAGGCACCTCTCCCGTTGCCCACGACTTAGCAAAGATGATGGAGAGTGGCCTAGCAACGACTTCCGCCAGCTCCCTCAGCACCCGCGGGTGCATCCCATCAGGGCCCAGGGATTTATGGATGTCCAGATTGCTTAATTGGTCCCTGACCCAGCCCTCATCTACCAAGACAGACTCCTCCTCTATCCTGACTTCTTCTGGGGACTCAGGGGTCCGGAGCTACTCAGGACAGCCTCCAGCAGTATAGACAGAGGCAAAGAAGGCATTCAGTAACTCTGCCTTCTTTTTATCCTCTGTCTCCAGGGCCCCCACCTCATTCATCAGTGGGCCTACATTGCCTCTAGTGTTGGCTTTACCTGCAATGTATTTGAAGAAGCCCTTTCTGTTGTCCTTGACCTCTCTTGCAAGGTTTAATTCCAAGGAGGCCTTAGCTTTCCTAATTGCCTCCCTACATCCTCTGACAACAGACTTATATTCCTCCCAAGTGGCCAGCCCCTCCTTCCATGATCTGTACACCCTCTTCTTCCACTTGAGTTTGCCCAGCAGTTCCCTGTTTAACCATGCAGGTCTCCTGGTACCCTTTCTTGACTTCCTACCTGTTGGGATGCTCTGATCTTGAGCTTGGAAGAAGCAGTCCTTGAATGCTAACCAACTATCTTGGGCCCCCTTACCTTCTAGTACCCTGTCCCATGGGATTTCCCCTAGAAATTGCTTGAAAAGGCCAAAGTTGGCCCTCCTGAAGTTCAGGGTTGTGATTCTGTTAGATATTCTGTTCCTGCCACATGAGATCCTGAACTCTACCATCTCATGGTCACTACAACCAAGGCTGCCCTCAACCTTCACTGCTTCAACCAGACCCTCCTCGTTAGTGAGGATAAGATCCAGCAGCGCTCCTCTCCTAGTTGGCTCATCCACCATTTACATCAGAAAGTGGTGGAAAACACTGAACGTCTGTGTATCTGCTTGAAATATACTTGCTACAAGCACAGGTCTCCATTGAACAAAGCATTTATTCACATTCCTAAGTCTATACTTGTGCTTAGGGCCTGATCTGTTTCTCTAGGACTTTTTGGAATTGCAAACTGACATTCCTATGCTCTGGCTCCCTCTCAAAGATACAGTTTAGACCAGGGGAAACAGTTCTTTGGAGGCTGAATTAAATCAGCTCACAAGACCATGAAAAACATATGGGCAAAAGAGCTCATCTGCCAGCCTCAAGGGCCAGGAGATCAGCATCTATTGCATGGAGGCTTGGAGCTGTGTAAAGACGTCCCCTATTCCAGCCATACTAAGTAAAAGCGGTACTGTGTTGAGATGCTGATCCCTGACCACCGCAGGAGGTTACTGCTTCAGCAGCTCTGGCTCTGTGAACACTCCTGTAAAGCACTTTTGCAGAAAGCAGATGGGTTAACGCCAGCTGCCCAATTCATCCAGGCTAACCCAGGCAGCTCTGTCCACAGAATGGCAACAACAGTGACCTCCAGGAACAGGCTGGTGACACCCTCATCCGACACAGCTCTTTGCACAGTAAATACCAACTTTTAACCTGATTATTTTCTTCGCAGTCTGAAGTGAGGCGTGGATACAAATATCTCTTCATACTAGCAGCCCAAGTCTACGTCAACCTGGAAAAGCATTTACACAAGCGTGAATCAGATGGAAGGGCAGGTAGAGCCTCCCACCAAGAAGGAGGAATGATGCGCCCAACAGAGCTGAAGCCAGCTAGACTTTAAATGTGCCTACAAGCCTTCCTGAACTGCAACCTTACAGCTGCTGTCTCAAAACAGGATCTCACATGCCATGTTTTACACATTTCTCTCCACACAAAACAATCTGAATTTGAGACCAGTCCAGGCTGGAAACACGTGTACATTTGAGGTTAATGTAATGGACTCTTTGTTTCTATATCTCATGTCACTTTTTATTTTTTAAAAAATAGAGCACTACTCCACATATGTGTGATGTGAGGGCCTGTGTCAATTAAAGGTGTGAAAAATAATTATAGCAAAAGGCTCTGACTAGAATAACCACAGAGAAGCCAAGAGGCTCATGGCTCAATAACAAGTTCATTCAGAAAATCACAAGGCAGTGTGACAGCTGGAGTGAGGAAAGACTTGTGGCAGTATTTTTTTAAGAATTGCATGATGAAAAAATAATAATAAATATTAACAATGTTTTTTGTTGTTTGTGGTTTTTTTTTTTTTCTTTCCCATGACATAAACAATAGTACTCTGGTCATAAGCCAAAACTTGACAAAGGTCCAAGGCTGAAAAGGGATTCTTTGAGCCTGTCTTCCTGGTATAATTATTGCAGGTTCAGAGGAACCAGATCTGGAGTGTTGTAAAACTCAACACAATGAACTTGACAGACAGCCAGATTTCTGTTTTCAGCCAGTTTAGGGTTACTATAATCTCATTATTATGCTTGAAAGACGACAAGTAATAGAATCTCAGGTAGCCGTTCTGTCTTTACTCAGCCGCATCTTCTCTTTTGTGCTGATTTTCCTTGATTACCTGAACTAGTGAGGCTCGGTTTTCAACCACTTATCTTCCAGAAATAATCATCTGATCAGCCTTACAAGGTTCTCACTGCACTCAACGGTTTTAATGGGTCAAACGTTAAATTAACCCTTTAACCATATCCCAGGAGAATACAAAACTTATTAAAAAACAATTTACTATTCAGTCATTGTTAACTTTGCAGAGGAGAAGGAGTTCCTTAGCCAGCTTTACTTGTTGTTCCCTCCACTCACGTCCTGTTTTACTGCATCTTTGCCCTTACTACCACACAAAATCTTTTTAAAGCTTCTGCCTAAGGAAACATTCTTCTGGTTTCTTACTTCTACAAAAGCATAAAATGAAGTCACAGGAAAAGTGGTGTGTATCTTATGTTGGATTTTAAGGCAACTTTTTATAAAATTTGAATGAATTTTTCAATGCATGGAAAAACACATCGGCAAAAACGTGACTCATGTCAATCAATGTTGTATTGTAAGGCTCATGAAATTCTTATGGACCCATCTATGCGATTGAAAGGGTTTGCAACTCTCTCTGGCATGGGATAGTATTTGCACTAGCCTCAGCTACAGCAGGGAAGCAACCAAGCAAGAAGTTTCACTTGTGTAGATCTGTGTCAGTGTGCAGAGCAGTCAGCAGCTGTGCTGCCACTTCTAGCCTCCCCAGAAAACTCTGGAGTCCCCTCAGGGAGCAGACTGAAGGCAGGAGCCCAAGCTCTCTGTCTTCATCCTTCCCCAGGACAGTGCACAGCCAGCAGAAATATGCCTTCTGCCCCGACTCATCCCAAAGCTGGGGAATTGAGGGAGGTGCGAGAGGATGTGGCTCTGGAGAAGAAGCCTTGGCAAAGCTGCTCCTAGGGGTAGGTCTGCACCATCAGGGAACTGCACCATCAGGAAGGGCTTGACGAGAGGCAGATGGCACCAATGGCTGTACCAGACCTGAGTTGTTCTTGTGAAGCCAATGCCCACTGCACACAAGAACTGCCTTAGCAGAGCAGTCTATCCATTCCACAAAAGGGGAAATTCTCCCTTTCAGCAATACTCCAACAGCAAAAAAAGACCAGAACAGAAATACTTCATGTAAACCAAGGCCAGAAAGAGCCTCAGTTTACTATCTGTTATGAATGAAGGGTGCGATCCATCCCAGCACTGCTTCTTACAACAATAGCGTAGTAGAAATGCCCAGAGTGTAGATCTAGCCTTACTATCTTCAACCAATTCTTGCTCACACAAAATTCTCACTGCCGTTCACAGGGGTATTGCCAGGAAATGACTTGAATGAAAGATGAGGCTTTTTACAGAGAAATTTCATACAACACTTTCATCACCTTTAGTTTGTACAATCCCAAATCTGATCTTTGATGACAACTGGAACTGCCTAAGAGGCTTTACTAGCTTAGGTTAGTAGTCGTCAAAGGAATATTAGGACTATAAAATCTACTGTGTATGTTAGTCATTACATGTCCATATAAAAATAATATGGGGATTTCAGTCTGTTCACAGCATATTGGTCCTTTACAGTGGAGGAATGGAAAGAAAGAAGAAACAGTGTCGAATAACTAGATGGTATGATGATTTGGGGTATATGGACCTTTAAGAGGAATCTAAGATGAACCCCCAGGCCCTTACATAGAAGAAGGAAGAGCCAGCGCCAAAGACAGAGCCAGTTTGCTGGGCAGGGCACTGCTGATAGTTAGCCAACAGAAACACTAAAAAGAACACATCTAGGGGTTCAGCCCTCTGCCAAATTACGAGATCTTATTGGGATCTGCAGTGAAGGTGCCTTATTGCCTTGAGTCCTCCCATGGTAAGGCATGTTTCTTATAAAATTATTAAAGGTGGTGGATACTTCTCTGCAAAATATAGCCATTAGAGAAGACACAGTGATGACCTTTCTGCATCTTTCCTTGCGGGCAGGATCTTTGCCCAGGACACCGAGTGTCAGGGTTCAGTAACTCCCTCAGCTTGCAAGTGTTCGGCCTTTGATTTCCTTCCTACCAGTTCTCTAATCACCAGTCCACAAACAGGTGTCCTTCAAGCAGAAAGGCAGCAGCAGAAAAAGTTTTCTCAAGAGATATTTTTCCCCAGTAATTACTAAAAGAATATGTATGTCTGGAGCTTTACATGTGAATGGTGTTTGTGAGTTACATCTTTTGCCAGTTTCTATTCAAGCTCTACTGGCAAATATCTGAGACAAAACAATATTGTACCTGTAATGAAGATGTGATTTCACTGAAGAAGAGCAATAATGAAAACATAAAATTAGATATTAAAAAAAGCATGATGCCAGGTTTCCACAAATGAAACTAGAAAGAAAAGGCAATATAGGCACCACAGCATCCCTTCAAGGTATTTCCCCTAGTCTTTGATAAACCATTTTACATGCCAATGTGAGATGTGGGCAGACATGTTAGAAAGCCTCTGAGATACATATACCCCCCTGTAGTGGCAGATGGAGGCAACTAAAGAGATGATACCCTACATGCCTAAAGAACCTCTAAATGTTTCCATTTAGGCAACTGAATCCCATGCCTTGACTTTTTTCACCTTTGATCCCAGAGCCTTGATTCTTTTTAGTATTAAATTAATACCATTAAATTTTTTTCCCATCAGTTTCCATTTGAGAAAATAACATTTCTCTTGTTTCCTCTTCATCAGTAATACTGCTGCAGATCCTACCATAAAAAAAACGAGCACATACGTGTAAGATCAGCAGGGAGTAGAAGTTTGTATGGAGTCCATGTCAGTATATGAGAAAAGAGGAAAAGGGTAATGTGAAATTTAAACTAATTCTGAAGGTAAGTGAAATCCATTTAAATTTATGAGGAAAAAGAGATAATTTCTAATTATACTCTTGGACATACGAATGATTAATAAAGAGAAAAGGCAGATTCAGGGCAAAATAAAACAAAAGAAGAAAATGCTGCAGTTTACAGGCCTTTATCAAAGCATGTTTCTGAACAGCCACGCTTCAACATAACAGGATGATACACAAAAATCATATCCAACTTCTCATCAAGGGGCTAATGTCTTTTCAAGATTTCTGGAAGATTGTTGGGAGCATCTTATACAGTGAGTGTGGCCTGTATTCATCTGACCCAACCTGAACATCTGCAGCTCTTCACCCAAGGCTCCCTTTGTAGAAAATGGAGAAAAAAAGACAGGTCTAAGGAGCAATTCCTCTGAATCATTTTAAAGATGTACTTTAAAGATGACTTGTGCCCATGAAGAATGTGGGAAAGGGAGAAAGTCACAAAATATTTGTAGGGCCTTGGTTATGTCCATCAAACTGTGTAACTGGTAACATGTGAACTCTATTCAAAGGGCCCTCTCAATTTTGGAGTCTGCTTTTCAGCAAAATTTCTAACTAGATCTAATATTCTGCTGGGAGACAATTGGGTCTATCCAGCTTTCCCAAAGGCATACAATGCCTTAAACTTGCCCAATGTAAGATTCTTCTCTAAATATTATCACAATGTAGCTCTGAGCCACCTTTGGATTAAAGGCTAACATCTTATTTGTTTTAGCTTGAAGAGAGTTTGCTGTAATTTAAGGGAAATGGCTTACAGTTAAAGAATAAAAAAATGGCAGTAAACAGTACCCAAAAACTATATTAAAAAATGCTCCTGAAGAAGAGGTGGTTTTCTAGTAGATATGAAGTAGATACGGTATAATACCTAATGTGACATCAGTGCAAAATCTTAGTGGTTTTAAAATAAAACCTGTTAGAAAAATAAAAACATATTGCAGTAGAAAATGTGCAACCCAGACATGATATTTCTGCTTTCTAAAATTAATTTTCTGCTTTATGCAGACACAGAACTTTATCAAACTGAAAAGTCCTTCTGTAAGTCAACAGTGTTTCTTAGGTTTTTAAAAGGGATACAAACACTTACCTGCATAGCTATCTTGTAATTCACCTTGAAAAACAAAAACAAGATAAAGTTCTTACTAAATTTAATTAAATCCTTTCCACTTTTAAGACAAAGCTTTTAAGAATGAATAACCTGACAAATAATTAAAACATAGGTAAATTATTTTTTATGAGTAGGGCTGATGGCAAATTCCACCTGAATTGTTGGGCTCCCACAAACACCAAGTCTGTGAAAGATTTGTGTGCAAACTCTTTGAGTCAGAAGTTGGATTTTCATCTTTTTGTGCTGAAGATCAGAATGTCATATAAACAGGTTAAAACAAGGCATGAAATCTTGGCCCTAGAGAAGGTCTAGAATAATTTCCAACATGTAATTTCCCATATCAAATTTAAGCTGTCTGGAAGTTGGGTATCCAGACTAAACTACTTGCTTAAGTTCCTTCTATAACCAATGGACCTTGGAGGGCAATTTAACCCCATCCTCAGACTGATGTCTAAAATAGATGTCCCGGTTTCTCTCCACTGGCTATAGTAGGGACATAGATATCTGGCTTAGACCAAGCACCTAGATGGCTGAAGCCATTATCTAGATAGCAAAAGACAGGTAAGAGGAAGCCTACTCCCCATGAGGGTATCATTTGCTATTAGGGTAATGTGAATAGAGAACAATTTCAAAAACCTTCAGTGGAAGTTGGTATTTCTTTGGATGATGATGGAATTTTTTATGTATTTGACAGTTTCTTACAAATTTTAATGAATCAAAGAAAACTCTACACAACCTTCCCATGTTCTCCCAGGCACAGATACCCATGACTCTGCTTATAGAGGGGTGGCAGCAGAGGAAACAGATGGGAGTTTTGCCTAGACTTTAAATTCGCTTATCCTTAGTAGAGCCCTACCAGGCAGTGGGCTCAGGAGATGAATCATTGTTGTGGGACACAGGGATGTCAGCTCCACTCCTGCTTCTCTTACTGACCTCCTGTGTGGCCTTGGGCAAACTGCTCCACCATCTGTTTCATCACCCTGCTTTTGTCTGTGCAGGGGATGGCTACAGGGCATTTTGCAGCCATATACAAGCAAGCTCTCTCCACACCCTAATTCAAAATGGCATGACCAAGGTGGTGTGGTGCCAAGCCTGAGGTAACATACCCAGAGCCTTAGAAAGGCTCTTCAGCTCCATCTTTGTGCTTTGTTAGCCGTAGTGACACCGTTTCTGCTCAGCTCGTGGCACGAGCAGAGCACAAGTCCAGGTAGACATATCCATAGGCTGAGCACCTTCTCGTGGGAGTCTTCTGTCTTTTCTTCTGTGCGTGTAGAGCAGGGAGCACAAACAGATCTATAAACTCTACCCTAGGGATTAATAGCACTGACTGCATGTGAGTCCATTGGTCTGGCTAGCCACCTGGTTCCTGCACCCATGGGGTAAAAGCAGATGTTCAGTTAGGATGGTGGCATTTCTAATTAATGCCTCACTTCCTATTGAGAGCAGAAGCAGGCTTTAATTAACTATGGAGATCAAATTTAAATTAATAGTATAAATCAAAAATTGTGCATGTGTATACCTGTGTATGTATCTGTGTATTTACACAATGTATTTAACCCTGTTTCCTGAAGAGATGAAACAAGAAACTTCCTTGTTCCTCTCTTTCCTTCCCCCCGTCCTGCTTTCACTTGGAAATTTTGGTTCAGTCAAGAAATATAATCACCTTGTCTTTGAAATTAGTGAGTTCACTTACTTACTACCCAGGATGAAAAAGTCACAGAGGTACTGGAACCTGAAGCACTGCTACGAAGAGATACTTAATACACAGGAATCCTATGCTTCTCAGCTCTTTATTCAGAAATATTCTTAGAAACAAGGAATCAGCTTATCTTAAAATCCACTAACCATAGCAGGTTACTAAACCATTTTACAACAAAAATGACTGTATGCATTTACTCTGAAGCACCTCACCCCATGCATTATTCTCATGCCACACTCCAGGCTTGCAGTCTTCCAACAAAGTTTCAAACGTTCATGAGAAGGTCAAACAAACGCTGCTGGGGAGGATTCATGGGCATTACATAAAATGCACATTGAAAAGTAGTAGTTGCTAAAAAACAGGTCTTGTGAACTTCCTGTGGGGTAGATGCTCTACATCTCTTTCCAGCAGAGCACAATTCATTACCCTGTAACACCAAGCGGATGCCCTCAGGCGTAAGCTCCCAGCAATGAGTTTTTCTTTCATACGCAAGGGAGATTTTGTGTAGGAAAGCTGGTCTGCCTCTCTCAGGTCAGAAAAGCTCATAGATCTCCTTACCAATGTGCCTTGAGCGTCTGCTTCTGGGGGTTCACACAGTTAGGGCACGGCTGATATAAAAGCCGTATTGGGTTTCTCTTGTGTATGGTATGCTACAGTGTGGTTGTTGGTCTGGCAGACAGAATTGAGTCAGGAGTTTGTGGAGAAGAGAACAAGAATATCTTCAGTCTGAAATGCAGAATGAGGGTTTGGAAGTCCATACTTTGGGTCTGCAACAAGACCTGCTCCGTTCTGGCCCAACCTTACTATTATGAATATTCAACCTTCCCAAAACCATGCTTGTTTAATGTCTGGGCTCGAACTTTGGGCCTGTAAAAGTAAGTACAAGCCACAGCTTGATCTAAGACTCCATGCTGACATGTGTAACAAGTGCATGTTATTAACATTACTGTCATCTGTCTAAATGACAAAATCTAAGCTTGCTTATTCTTTCCCTTTAAAATATCTACAGAAGAAGTATTGAAAGTGAAAAACCCAGGTAAGAACGAAGCAGCCTTTCCTGCAATATCCCTTCTGTTGTGTTTGTCCAAGATAATCCAGAAAAATGTGTGGAGTTTTGCTTCTCTTCCTTTCAAAGCCTCAGCCCTCTCCTTCTCCTCCACAACTGACAGGCTATATATCTGCACTTCAGCTGTGGGATCCAGGAATATGTGCTGGGCACTTCTTCAGTATAGGCAGCCAGGAGAGCCTGTTATAAGGTCCTCTCACTGGAAAGTGAGAGGTCTGCAGCCTAGCACAGTGGTAGGTACCAGAGGGTATGTATGCAAATTTAGCACAGCCACAAATTTCCTAAGGCTTTGAGCTCTGACCTTGGCAGTGCAAAGCCATCTCCAGGGAGCCCTGACCTTGGGTCTCCCACCAAGCAGCCCATCATCTTCCCATGACGCAAATAGCAGAGACTCTTCCAGCTTCATATACGCTCAGTATGTGTGCTTCCCAGGGGGCTTCTCAGCAGAGGAGGGGAACAGTGTCTCCACCAACCCCGAAATCATAGATGCATGAACTGAAGGCAAACTAGAAATAGCAGAGCATCAGATCTGACTTTCTGTATCACTCATGCTTCTGCATTTCATCCCATAGACCCAGACAACCAGCTTAGTCAGTGTCTTCATTTAGCCCGCACTTGGGGCTAAACAATAGCAGTTTTTCTATCACCCAATATCCCTTCCCCAAATGAGGAAGGGAATTGGGAAAAAGAGAGGGAGACTCGTCAGATGAAGTGAACAGATTTAATGAAATGAAGAAAAACAAAATAAATGACAAAAAACCAATAAAAATGACAACAAAAACTAGACACCAGTATACTCACCCACAGATCACTCAGGGGTTACTCCAAGAATCACAGCAAGGAAGACAGAGAAAAGAGGAAAAAAGCAGGAAAAAACCCCACCTCTTCCCAGCAAACTATCTCATTTATAATGAGCTTGATGGCAATGATATAGAATACACCTGTGGGCCAGCCAGGGTCAGCTGCCCCAGATTTAACTGCTGAGGGCCTTGATCACCATGGCTGGACATAAACTGAAACCAAATCCCAGTGAAACCAGGACAGTCAGGCAAGTGTCTGACTAAGCATCATGGATGAAGGAGCAATAGCATGAGGGAAGTAAGGGAGAGAAACTGTAGCTCTGTCTGCCCTGAGGTCTGGAGGGGTGGGAAAACACAGCCAAGCAAGCTATAATCCAACTACTCAACTACAAACAGCAGTGAAGGCTCAGCAGCATGAACCCAGTGATGCTGTGACTTCACCACCACCACAAGCTACAAAATTATTGCCAGCTACATCAATGTAAGAAGCCTGGGCATGGTCCAGTCATTCCTCTGGCACGAGTGCCACATGGAGAAAGAGCCCTTTGCAGAGGCCAGGGATGGTGGTAGGGAAATATCTCTCTTGCCTACTCCCTGCTCCACTTCTAGAGAGAGAGCTTTGTCCCTGGCCTGACTCAGTGTGCTACTAGTTAGTGACCATGGCTACAAGAAGTCCCACCCCATTTTGGAGCAGGTCCTCTTTTCTATCCAAAGGGCTGCAAAGGCTTTGCAACAGGAAAAAGCCCCAATGAACAGGTAAGTCCTCAGATCAAAATAGTCCTCTGATCAGCTGTCACCTGCCCATGAAATGGGTCCTGCATCTTTGCTCACATCCAGCTGACCAGGTGGTGTTTTGTCTTTCTGTGTTGCTGATGGAGTGTTCTGCAGGACTTCATACGAGAACTGTGGTGATACCTGAGGCTATCAAAAAGTTGAGGTGGCAAATTCATAGAATCATAGAATGGTTTGGGTTGGAAGGGACCTTAAAGATCATCTAGTTCTAACACCCCTGCCATGGGCAGGGACACCTTTCCACTAGACCAGGTTGCTCAAAGTCCCATCCAACCTGGCCTTGAACACTGCCAGGGAGGGGGCAGCCACAGCTTCTCTGGACAACCTGTTCTAGGGTCTCACCACCCTCACAGTAAAGAATTTCTTCCTAATATCTAATCTAAATCTACCCTCTTTCAGTTTAAAACTATTCTCCCATTGTCCTATCACTACACGCCCTTGTAATAAGTCCCTCTCCCGCTTTCCTGTAGGCCCCCTTCAGGTACTGGAAGGCTCCCAGAAGGTCTCCCTGGAGCCTTCTCTTGTCCAGGCTGAACAGCCCCAACTCTCTCAGCCTGTCTTCACAGGAGAGGTGATCCAGCCCCTCTGATCGTCTTCATGGCCATCCTCTGGACTCGTTCCAACAGCTCCATATCCTTCTTATGTTGGGATCCCCAGAGCTGGACGCAGTACTCTAGGTGGGGTCTCACAAGAGTGGAGTAGAGGGGCAGAATCACTTCCCTATTCAGCTAGTCAACTTTCCCACCATAGACAAGATTTGTCTCCTTTTGCATCTGGTCTTGCAAATTGTAGTTGTTAGGAAGTGAAAGACATCAGGGAAGTCTGCTGAGCTAAATGGTTTTGTCATTGCCTGCCCCCCTAGCCTTTAACTTAGGTGGCTGTGGTGACTGAAAGAGTTACCCTTGCTTGGATAGACCAGCATTACATAAAATCTACAATCTTGTAAGAGTTAAACTTATGAGCTATAACCATACAACATAGAATCATGTATGTCGCTTTTATAGGGGTGCTCACACTTTCCCTATCAGGAAAAGAAAGGCTTTGCAAAGTTTACTCACCACCCCCACCATTTCCTACCAAAACTTTGTTCTGGTAAAAATTTGGGTTAGAATAGATACAGATTTACTCTTGTAAAATCTGCTCTTCAGCGATCAAATTTCATACAAAGAAAGAGAGATTAATATTATTGAGTGCTCCATTAGGCATCTGGGATTTCATAGCCTTCAGAGCAACATTTCCACGCAGTGTTAATTTGTTTGGAAAATAAGTCCATCTTTTGTTTGAAGTAGTTAATTACCTTGCTAGAGGAACCAAATGAAATAAAAGATTTATGGAATCTTCTTTCTCATAGCGAAGGAGAAAGTGATCTGTTTGTAGGAGTTATATTTTCAGGCACTTTGCTGAGACACCCCAACCCCCCTCGGTTGCTGACTGTAAAATAAGAAAACTATTACCCAGCTGGGGTAACAATAGGCTCCCACAGTGCTTTTCTGCTCAGCCCGCAGCTGCCAGTGAAAGTGGAAACTACAACAGCAGGATAACATTCTTTTCTTACAGCCTGTTTCTATGGGCAAGGAGCCCTCCCACTGCTTCAATGTATTTTCTATGCAAAACTGTAGAAGAAGTGACATTTTAAAAGTTTTGACCTTTGTTGTTTTTTTTTTTCTCTTCTCTTCCTCCACCCTTTTTTTTTACATGAACCAAGGCATACATTTTTTAAACCTTCCGACAGGGTGTGTGTTAGGAATGGCAATAGCCATTACTATAATAATAAAACGTTTCAAAATTTGAAAATTCTATATTAAGTATAGTGTATCAGTAACCTTTGTGCAGAAAAAGATAGCGATGAGAGATACAGAACTCTTGTGGTTATTGTCACAGGCAAACAGATGATTGTGGCAGAGGTCACAGCTTTGCAAGATAGTGTCTTTGAATGCCAAATTTTCATTTGCCAATTTCATATTTTAAAGCTAAAATTTTAAAGGATTTTGCAGGTAAAGATTTTTTTTCCCATCACTCTGCAAGAAAAAAAGAAATATTAGCCAATTTTATTAAAATTGCCTTTTTAAAAAAAGTGTTTACAAAAGAAAAATCATTGGACAGAATAATGCTAGTGAAGAATAGTAAATTAGCTACATATATATGAATCCAAATTATATGGATCTGATCTGATAGGAAATTGGCATAGTTCCCAATTAGACTACAAATGCAATAAAAAAAAATTACCTTATTGGTTAAGAGATAAAATAACACACTAAATCTCAGGAAATGATAAAGGATGTTAGAAATGTAAAACATATTTTCCCAAACACAAGCAAAATGAATGAAAACTGTTCAAGAGAGATGGGGAGGGGGAAGGGATGCCTACAAGTCATTGAAGTGAATGCAGAACAGATGTGAAAAACAAGTCTAGCAGGTTTATCCATGTGAGAGTCTTCCATTCACTACTGATTCTGTCTGCTAGCTACCACCCTTAGCTATCACCAGCTCACCCTTATGTTCACCAGGGGCACTGGCACTGCTGTGGGTCCATCTATATATCTATCTCTCCGTGTCTGACCCCACATTCTTTTCATACCCAGCCCTCTCTTCTCCACACATTGAAACTAATGGAAATTTGACCGATGCAAATGATGACAAGTAGGCCAATAGGGCAGCAATATTCTGAAACAGTTGTGTTTAAAAGCTGTTCTAAAATTCAGTAAGATTGAGAGGAGAAAGTAGAAAAATCCCATGTTTTAAACTGGTGGCTACACTGGTGGATTGATAAAGAGCTATAAAGACTTCTTGGTAACCTGAGTCCTCCATCAAAACAAGATAAAATCATCTCTCACTCTACAACACACACACTGTAACCAAATCCATCATTAGCAAACTACATCATTCATCATTAGGCAACAATCTACTATAAATTACAATGGGTCCATTAAAAGATCATGAAACCTAAGAAAAACAAAGGAAAAGCAGAAAAAAAAAAAACCTCTCCCAGGAGGGTCTGTGTCAAGACAGAAAATTCTTTCAAGTCCCCTCTGTCTGTGCCTGAGACACTACAAACTCTCAGGACACCCCTTAGATTTCACAAACTGTACATGACATCTCCAGGTAAACAGGGCAAAGGAAGCCCTAGTTTCTACCCAAACTGTCTGGTTTTATTTGTTTCACTGGGCAGAACATCTCCTTAGATTTTCAAACTCAAAGTTGCTCTTTCCATTCTGTGAATCAACACCTTAAAAAAAAGTATTCAGAAACGTTTTCCTGGCAAGCCTACCAGTGGTGACCCAGGGACCAGCTATGGCTCTGGGGAAACCACCAGGGTACCTGCAGCTTTCCTGCAGGCTCCTCCAGGGTTGGGGCACAGGGCTCTGGAGGAGCTTCCAGCCAGACCCTGCACCCACTGAAAGTCTTCTCAGCTTCGGTGAGGGTGCAACCAAGTCAAACCAAGTTATCACTTTGAAAGTGCGGCTCTCGTCATCTGCTGTATTAATAGTTATTTGTATGTTTTTTCCTGGTTTCTTTGCTGCGGTATGTGGGTGCAGGCAGAAGAATTCTAAAGGATTTTTAGGCTCATAGTACTTCCATTATTCAGGACAATGTGCTATCCAAGGCAGGCAGCTATTTGGGATAAATAGCATATCCTCATTTGTCCAAAATAGCCAAATGTCTGGCATGAGTCATGCCAAACAGGCAGCTGCTCGGCAGGAGTGTAGTACTGGCATACTAAAAAGCAGAAGATATTGGAGGGGGCAGAGAGAGCTAAAGATGGCACCAGGGTATAGTGACAGAGGGTTTGTGGGGTCAGTAATACACAGTTATCACATTCATTAAAACTATCAGACGATGCCGTCATAAGTGGTAGCATTTGCCTGCAGTTTGCGTACAACAGTTTCCAAGATACCACTCATCTCCTTAGTACTTAAACCAGACAATAAACAAATATCTCAGAGGCCGCTGTGTGGGAGATGCTGGCAGGTATTACCTCTGGAGTACACATATTGCAAGCATGATATCGCTGCCAGAGAAACACACTGGGCACGGACAGGAAAGTCTTGGGAAGCAGTTCCTTCAGTAGGGTGCTGCTGTGTGATTTGCACAGCACAGGCTGTTTCCTCAGCTGTCTGAGATGGCTTCCTGAGAAATAATGGCATTCACAAGGAGCAGGATGGATGTTGCAGGGAGGTACATGAATAAATTTCCAGGCGACGGTATCCGTGTCCTTATCTGGCTGCCGGGTCAAGCCATGTACATGCAGGCTTGTGAGCACCGTAAACATCCATGCTGTGCACAGGCACCCTCCTGTCCTTTCCAGGCTATAAAGTTCCTTCCTCCCTCAGCATTGCATGGGTACTAATGATTTAAGCTGCAGATACTCCTGTGAACTAGATAATGAACTTTATCTTACAGAGAGAGAAACCAAAGACCTGAAATTTCTGCCATACTCAACACTGCAAAGGAAGCATGGGCAAAGTCTTGAAGGAAACCAGTTACTGAGAAATGGTCTGCTGCTACAAGAATATCCTTTGTCACAGTCACTGCAATGCAAGCTCAGCAGGTGCTGTTTCAAATTCAGTATCTTGGCCATCTACTTTTCTTTTAAAATAAATGAAAACAGTCCCTGGCATGTAGTAAACTGCTTGCCAAACTTAGGAGTTCTTTAGCTCGCATTATCTTTAGCACAATTATGTGCCAAAAAAAAAAAAAAGAAACTGGGTAAATGTGTAGTTAGTCATGCTTGTAAAAATGTCAACGCTGTCAAAAATATTTGTGTGAAAATCATAAACAAAATCTGCTGCCATGAGAAGTTATTTGGTTCTTAATTATGGGACAAAATGACTTCTTTTTCATGAGGACTTAAAAAAAAGAGAGCTAACACTGTGATGGAAATATTGGCACAATCTTGACTCAGCTGCTTCCCTGGGGAAATAAAGTTGCTCCCAGAAAGAAGAGGATTATAATCTTTACAGGATACCTTAAAAAATCCAGCTAGTATGCCAGGCTAGCTTAGCAGGTTCTTAATAGGATGTGCTATCCTACACCTCTAAGTATGTTTGGAAGGGTTCAGGTACTTAAAGGCAAGAGAGGATTGGTTAGTAGTCCTTTAATTGGAATTTCTGAGTGGATTTCTTGAACTGCAACTTTCAGATTTGCACACTTGCTTACAGAGGGTGGATAAGCATATTTTATAAACTAAAAAAATAAACAAAAGCAGTAGGTCACCAGACCAAATCATGCAGGTCAGTGGAGAGGAATACCTATAGCTATCTTGAGGTTTTTGTTCGCTGACCTGTGGGAACAGTTGGTGGTCCCACTCGATTTCTGAAGGACAGATGTCCTCTCTTGCATGCTACCATGGGTGGCAAAGCTGTGGTCAGCAGACCCCATGGGCATATCCCAGGAATGAACCCCCCACAGAAGGGGTTCACTGGGGCCAGGTACAGTGGCAGGGCCTTTGGAGAAGTTGTTCCCTCTTCCCCCTCTCTTCTTTGCAACTTTATAAAAGCAGACTCATACTCTAACAACTTGTGGTTAATTGGGAAACTTCTTTCACTGGTAGTAAACTCACAAGGAGTGGAAGTGAGCATTCAATGGTATGGCCATTCAGAGACTTACTTTCCAAACCATGTGGTGAGTGCAGACATTGCCATCTTCCCAGAACAGAATCACAAATGTCTGTGCATGTTTGTAAATAAGACTCACCAAATCAATATTGAAACAGACAGAGAGCCAAGGTATTTATTTCTCTTGCCCTGAACTCCAAAGAGAGCTTGTTAAAATTAGTGTCCAACTGTACCGATATGGTCCTGTTCCACAGTGTTCAAGTGTCTCAAGAATATGGAGAAATGGCACTGAAAAGTCTGACATAATGTGGCACAAAATAAAGCCACCAGCAAGAAGCAAATTCCAAAAAGGGCCATAACAACTGAAGCAACATTTCCTGCTGAGCTCTGCAGTTCCAAGGCCTCTACAGAAGTGGTTTCCCATCCCTTAATATCCCCAGGAGTTCAGTATCGATGTGTTATATTGCAAACATAAAAGATTTCTTGAGACAGAACAAAGATTCATAAAATTCATTTTTTATTACTCCATTTCATGTCTCTCTCTTGTTATCTTCCCTCCTCACAGAATTTTAGATTACTTCTTGAAAAGGTAAGGGAAAACAATCTTATATTAATACTCACTAGATTTATTCATGGGGTTTACATTATCCTATTTTATAATTGAAAATATCTGCATGAAATCGAGATACAATCAAAACTCAAGAGAAAAGTAACATGTCTCATATCACAAAAGGGATAAAACCTGAAGCAGAAAAATGTGACATTAAATGAACAAAGGTCATGTTATGTTGTCTCATTTCAATCATGTCTACCTTCATTCCTCAGAACAAGTCTACTGAGAGAGTCCTAGTACCACTTTCTTGCTGTCACCATGAAAACAAGCTTTTGCTAGAAGGAAAAAAGGTGAGGCTTTCCTATACGCCGTCTTGAATGCTTACTCTTCATCAGATAGAGGAATTGGTGAAATATTTCTTGCTTCCTGAAAAGAAAGAGGTAGAACCAGAGCTGAATAACTTTGTGCCACCCATTTCTGGTTTGCCTTGTGAAAAAATGACATTGTTTTAACAATAAATAAGAGCAGATTTGTTACAGTGTTCAGGGAGTGTGAGGACTAGTGAAAAGGCAGATCAGGAATAAATGGAGAGAAGACAGTCTTCTAAGCAGGAGAAAAAATATTGCCTGGAGATATTTCAATGTTAAGTAATACAAGCTGCACTCTGTGGCCTGCCTTGCACAAAGGGCATCAGGAAATGAAAGGTGCCTTTTACCTCTCGTCATCCTTGGATGGGGAGAAGGAGGCGTTGAAAGCACTGCCCGCTGGTCAGGACATTCCTCCCACCAGCAGGTCTGCCCACCCTCTGTACGCCAGAGAGGTGGCAGGAGGACGTGTTGTCATCAGGCCAACACAGGACGTGCCACTTCTGGAATAAGGCAGAAAGACTGTCACGCTCTGAAATGCCATCTGCTTTCTGGCCTGTTCCTAGAACAGTACCAAAACACGTTGCCAATGGCTCACTCAAGGGAAACTCAAAAGGCATCAGAATTTTTTGCTTCTCTTGGGAAATGGGCTCCTCCAAGGCCATCTATTTCCAAGGTCCCTAGAGCACAAAGTAGTTCTTTTACAGAAGAAGCAGTGAGAAGTTTGGCTCAGCCTTGTTGAGAGCACCATCAAAATTCAACCTAGGCATGATAAACTGTCAAGGTTTGTTTTCTACAGACAGACTCTCAGCTCATTGTCCTCAAGAGAGTGAAGCAGATATCCTCAGATCTCTGAGGCATCACTTAAATATTTCTACAAAATCTTGCCTCCTTCTATTAGTTTTTCTGGAGTCCTGAAAACCTCAGATCTTCCTTTCTTTACTGTCAACATTTTAAGGTCCAGCAGCTGGGTCCTCTCTGCTGGGCCTGAGCACAGTACAGTATCACAAACATTACAACTCGTTCCCTCTAATGCAAAGGATGAGCAGAGAAGATGTGTGAGACAGATAGGACCACGTGGGTATGTTTCCTGATAGGAAGGGTCACAGACATCCCACTAGTCTGTCCAATAACCCAGTGAGCCCAGAAGTAAAGCTCTTGCCCTCATCTTGTCCCATTCTTCCATTGCTATCCAACTTCCAGCCAGGAACAGGTGCCTGGAGGTACATTCAGCCTCTTTGGTCGACCTGAGTCCTAGTAACACAGTTCTTCCAGAGCTATCATGTGCTACTGGTAAATGCAGTTGTCTGCCTCTTTGCTGATCCTACCAGCAGCTCTGAGAAGCTGTTGGAGGAGTCTGTGAGACAGCAGTACATAACTTTGCACTTAACTGTGTCACTGAGGTTGAATGAACTGTAAGCAGAGGAATCAAAATCTAAAATTGAAATGCTACTATTTTGTGACAGTGTTATAATGTGACTATTTGGTAATTCCTGCATCTCTTGTTTGCAGCATCTCTCCTCTATTCGCCAGCCAGTTTACTAACTTTAGTTTGTGTAAGGCACCATAATGTTAGGCATCGACAAAATGCAGACATCTGCATCAAAGCCGTTAGTCTTTGGCTTTTCTTAATTGCAAGTCATGTGACCTATGGTAGCCGTCTAATAATTCAGGATGAGCCAAATTGCTGCTGCGAAGCACTTACATCTTTCCATTGACTCTAACAGGGCAAAAGAAGAGGTGGACTAGTTCAAATGTCTGTACTGTAGATGTCTTAATTTCAATGATCCATATATAAATTTGAGTTACTTAGCCCCACCACAAGTGTCTCCATGCAGTTTAAGAGAACCCATTAAAAACACATCTTCATATATGGGGCAAACACCAAAGGTAAGGTGGTGAGTGAGAGGTGTACAAATTTTCCACAAGCGGGTTCAAGCTCACTTCTGTAAGTTTAGGATTAAAACCAACCTCAGAACAAAAGGCAGAGATTGCTTGTTTGGCACAGCTTTCCCACAGTAAATAATAGATACAGAATTAGCTAGTGAGGGAGGAAGGGAAAAAAACATAGATCATTTTCTTTCACTTG
Source organism: Nyctibius grandis (assembly GCF_013368605.1). Lineage (NCBI taxonomy): Eukaryota > Metazoa > Chordata > Aves > Nyctibiiformes > Nyctibiidae > Nyctibius > Nyctibius grandis. The sequence continues at coordinate 57,872,366 of NC_090659.1, read as the reverse complement.
CAAAGCTTTTAAAGCATTCAGAACAATATAAATCCTGAGACAGACAGAAACTGTCCTCTACAGATGGGCACCGGGCATCTGCAACAAAGCACAGTCATGACCCTACATATAAGTTTCTGTGAAGGGCCATTAGATGGTAGACAGCTCATTGTGTGCACATGTGTTTGGATGAGAAAAATGAGTCACTCCCAACTCAGGATCAAGCAGGTGATGTAAAGGATTGGCAGGGAGAATGATGCAGACAAAGGCTCTGCTTTCTGAAAAGCACTGAGTCACATCCTAGGAGAACGCATCAAAAAGAAAGAAAAACTGGATGCAGTGATATCAGCTGAGAGCTGGGAGCAAGGACGAACACACCACCCTGCTACTGAGGACGCACACCTGTATAAACCAAAGAGCCTAGACTATGTTCTTCAGTGGCTTCTGTAAGGCCTTGGGATTGAAATTTTTCATCTGTCCAGCATCAGTTTCGTTAGGAGCAGTCTTTTTGTCATCTCACATGTCACACCTCAGCACAAGGTAGAACTTCTCTGGAATGACAAATTCTTCACTGCAGAAACTTGGTCACAGGGCTGGTAAGAAGTGGTCTGCTGAAAAGGAAAATAAGTTTCACCATCTTTCCAAAGTTTTACTGTCCTTCTTAGCAATATTTCTATTTTGGTCTCAGTGAAAGAGTAACAATCAGGAGATATGCCATTGTGTTCGTAATATAAGAGGTGGACTGAACGATGTTACTGAACCTTCTAGGACCAAAAAGTTATTAATGCAGTGAACTCTTAATTCCCCTGCTATGTTTCACTTGGGTTTTATGGCAGCAGGAAGGCAAGCAGAGTTTTTTAGGTCTAGGCTATGGGCCACCTCTACTGGATCTGGGCTGCCTTTGTTTTGAGCTGCCCAGCTATCCTGCTCTCCTCCCCAATACCTTTACTATCCTGGCATCCCAGGCCCCCTCTACTTACCATGGGTAGTGAAGATTGAGACACTTCATTTCACTGACTTAAAGAAATTCAGCTCACACTGTGACACATTTTTGCTGATTTTACTAACCACTGGCCATTCATAAGAAGGAAAAAAAGATGGAGACACCTAAGCTAGAGCAGGAGGATAGCCACCAGCTTTATCATCAGCTTCTTGGATGTGGTAAGGCAGTTAGCTCCAGTTAGCCTTTCAGGGGACCAGCTTCTGGTATGAATAACAGATTCAGAAATCTAATATCTGAGCTTGGGACCCCTCAAATGAGGCAGCAGGTGTCTACCCTTTAAGGTACAGTCAGGATAATTCTACAGTGCAGTTCCCCTATTGCTTTACAAGCCTCTTTCCCTGTATACATGTAACAATTGATATGGCAGATGCTCTAAGAGGCAGAAGTCACCAGGAAGATGAATACAAATTGAGTTAAAGATTAAGCCGAGAAGTGATGTTCAAGCAGCATAAACTAACTTAGTTACATTCTAAATTTTTGGGCATCCAAGTCCTGTTTCCTCAAATCTCTACTCAGTTTTCATTAATGCTTCACGAGGCCCTCAGAAGACCTTGTTGCTTTGCATCTGCCCTGGCTTTGCTTCTGTGAAAGCAATTTTTGTGTATTCTGGTAAACAGATGTAAGAGATAGATTTGGGTAGATTTGAGGATTGCCATTCTCTTGACACTTTTCTGGAAGTTCAAAGAGGTACCTGTCACTCAACTCCAGCTTTTGGGAAGAAACATGGGCCAGTTTCGGAACACCACACATTTTTGCTGGGCTCTCACAGCTGGCCTTTGAAAACTTCTGGAGGGACCAGGCTAAAGCCCAAGACCAGAGCGACACACGAGACAATTAACACGTTAGACCTCCCCATCCCCCAGTGAACTTTTGTCGGCCTCTCCTCTTCATGAAAGAAAGGGGAAAAAACATCCTTTTTGTAGTGGTTGCTTATTATATAAAGCAAATCAAGAGTGAAGGAAGGGAGCAAAGAGATGGCACAGAGCCCGATAAGTGCACCCTTAAATCTATAATTAAAACCAAAGGCAAGTTCCCAATATAGCCAATTCTGTTATATAAGATCTTACAAAAGCTTCATACTGTTTGCTGGGTTTTGCTTTATTACTGTTGCTTCTCCTCGGAGTTCACTTCAGGTCAGTAGCTGATGAGGTATTGCAGTCAGAGTTTATGGCAGGGTAGAAATCTAACAGTGCCCTGTTTGTAAAGATATGCAAGTGTGCACCCAGAGGGAAAAAATAATCACTGTCTCTACTTGAAAGAGAAAAAGTTAATGGTCACTCTGGAGCTCACTTTAGGCCATCTCCAGCTCCGTAAATGAATTGCTAGTTACTAAGAAATTACTTTAAATGATGTCCTGAGAGCCTGTAAAAGGCTCCTCCTTGCCCACCGGCCAGAGAAATATGGCAAAACTACATGTGAGACTAGAAATCAGTCTGGATGTGGCCTCGCCACCTGGCCAGACTAAGCCATGAGGATACAGAAGTGTTCTCAGAAAGCCCATGACAAGTCTATACCATATTTCTTCATGCCTACTAAAAGCAGCCTGCAGGAAAACACGAGTTCAGCTGGCATTTTTGTAAGTGTAGGCAGATCACTGTTCTGTGCAACTGTACTGGGAATAGCTATCTCCACGTGGGAGCTGGAACATGTATCAGAACCACTACATTAAATAGTATGCAAGATAGGTTTCAGAAATATAAATAAAAAGCAGTTATCATTAGTGATAAAACCCTTCACTGCTACATCCTCCTCTTGCATTCTTTGCAGCAGGGATAGGCAGTAGCAATGATTTCCTAGGGCCATGCTGAAACTAAGCTCTTCCACCATATAAAAAAAAGCCATACAACACAAACCACCAAGAATACTGTGTTTAAACACAGTAGAACCACTCAGCAGCAATCAGCTCTGCACAGACATCTGTGTATTTCTCAGGTACCAGATTTCAAAGATAAGGAGAATGAGAATGTGGGTGCCAGAGGAAGAAGACACAACTGCCTTCCCCACTTTCTGGTTAAGTGACAAAGTGTGGGCACAAGCAACATGTGCAACCTCCAGTTTCATCAGCTAATGTAATTTGCTGAAGTCCCATATCCCAGGGTCGTAAATGTCTTCAAGAAGAACTTACCTGGAAGAAGCTGATGATTGCTAAGTGTAGCACCAACATTCACAAATCAAAGTAACTTCATGTTCTAAACCCTGATTATATTTAGATTAATTTGTCCCACAAAAGTAGGTGAAAATAGAACACTCTCAAAAAATTCCTAAAATACTACTCTTTTTTCCCAGTGACAATCAGAAACATTACTGTTTTTTTACCAACATGGTAGGTAGCAGAAAAATGGGAAGAATTGTTTGCAAGAATGTTTATGAAATCTATGACCATCTTTTCTTTGCAATGTGAAACCTCAATGAAATGTACTTTTTAAAAATTAGGAGGCCACATCAATTTAAAGGATATACTAATTGTTTGAATTCTGTTGTCTCTTTTGAGCCGTGACAGTTCCCAGCTTGCAAATATCATATACAAAACTCCAGAGGAAACCACCATGGGCAAAACCGTGTTGTTGATGCAGTATACTTAAAATAACTGTATCTGATTGGATTCAATTCCAGTTTTGTTTTGTTTTGGGTTTTTTTTTTACCAGGTTGAAAGAGACCTCTGGGATCATCGAGTCCAACCATTGCCCTGACACCTCCCTGTCAACTAGACCATGGCACTAAGCGCCATGTCCAGTCTTTTCTTAAACACATCCAGAGATGGTGACTCCACCACCTCCCTGGGCAGCCCATTCCAATGTCTAATAATCCTTTCTGTAAAGAAGTTCTTCCTGATGTCCAACCTGAACCTCCCCTGGCGAAGCTTGACGCTGTGTCCTCTTGTCCTATCACTAGTTGCCTGGGAGAAGAGGCCAGCTCCCACTTCACTACAACCTCCCTTCAGGTAGTTGTAGACTGCAATAAGGTCACCTCTGAGCCTCCTCTTCTCCAGCCTAAACAACCCCAGCTCGCTCAGCCGTTCCTCATAGGTCAGACCCTCCAGACCCTTCACCAGCTTGGTCGCCCTCCTCTGGACTCGCTCCAACACCTCAACATCTTTCTTGAAGTGCAGGGCCCAGAACTGGACACAGTACTCAAGATGCGGCCTCATCAGTGCTGAGTACAGAGGGACGATCACTTCCCTAGACCAGCTGGCTACACTATTCCTAATAGAGGCCAGGATGCCATTGGCCTTCTTGGCCACCTGGGCACACTGCTGGCTCATGTTTAGCCGGCTGTCGATCAGCACCCCCAGGTCTCTTTCCACCGGGCCGCTTTCTAACCACTCTTCCCCCAGCCTGTAGAGCTGCATGGGGTTGTTGTGGCCGAAGTGTAAGACCCAGCACTTGTTCTCGTTGAACCTCATGCCGTTGGTCTCGGCCCATCTATCTAACCTGTCCAAATCCCTCTGTAGGGCTTTCTTACCCTCCAGCAGATTGACACTCCCACCCAGCTTGGTATCATCTGCAAATTTACTGAGGGTGCACTCAATCCCTACATCTAGATCATCTATAAAGATATTGAACAGCACCGGCCCCAGAACTGAGCCCTGGGGAACACCGCTAGTGACCGGCCGCCAGTTGGACTTTGCCCCATTCACCACCACTCTCTGGGCTCGGCCATCCAGCCACTTTTTAACCCATTTAAGAGTCCACCCATCCAAGCCCCGGGCAGCCAGTTTTGCTAGGAGGATGCTGTGGGAGAGAGTGTCGAATGCCTTACTGAAGTCTAGATACACTACATCCACAGCCCTGCCCTCATCTACTAAGCGGGTCACTTTGTCACAGAAGGAGACCAGGTTGGTCGAGCAGGACCTGCCTTTCATGAATCCATGTTGGCTGGCCCCCATGTTGGCTGGATGCAGTTCCTCCTGCATCCCTCCATCACAGGATTTTTGTGGTTTGTACCTGTCAATGTCAGGTACTAAAACGGTTATCCAAAAACTATTGTTTAAATCGTACTGATTTAAGAGCTGGGGCTCATCTCTGCGAAGGCTTATGCAGGAGAGCTGTGGGAAGGGGAGGTTCAGGGATCCTGCTTTCCGCATGCACCTGCCATCCCTCGTGGCAATGCGGGTGCTGGAAGAGCCCCAGCCTCACACTGACAGTAGCACGAGGCCCTTCAAAGGCAGATTGGTCTTTCCAGTGCAATGGCTCCACAGCTGTCATGCAAACCAGCAGACCTGGTGGTATGCAGGAGGAACGCCTGCTTACTCTTTCAAAAGCTTGCACACAGTGCAGAGAAACACTGGCTCCCAAAGGGCGTCTGCACACAACGTAAATATGATGTTTTCACAAAGTTCTGTGAAGCCACGTCAGATGTACGCGGCATAAATGAGAAATGGGCTCATTAAGTTTCGTTGGGATGCAATATCAGCCCAGACTGTATCTGCTGACACCACTTGAACTTACAACCATCAACAGGTAACTATCTGCAAGAAGGCTGACAACTCTATATTAAAAGGAAGGATTGACACTAAAAATTAAGGCTCACATTGTTAGTATTTTCATCATGAGTGTGTCATGAGCTGTTGTCTTCTGAGCGAAGACAATGATCGGACAAGCTCTTGTGATGCTATCACAGGATCACAGAGTGGTAGAGGTTGGAAGGGACCTCTGGGAGTCATCTTGTCCAACCCCCCTGCTCAAGCAGGGACACCTAGAGCAGGACCATGTCCAGACAGCTTTTGAATATCTTGTAATATATAAATGATTTTTAATATCTCCTTATCTATAAATCCATGTAGTCTTCCAGCTGTCCATTCAATATGACAACTATCAGCAGTAAGCAGGCGTTATCCATTTACCAGGTAATGCTTTCAGACAAAACACAATTTTTACCTGGGGAAATAAGAGAAAGATGGATACAACACAGGTTCTTAACACTAGACTATAGCACTTCTTTCTCTCTTTGGAAGGGCACCACACACGGTCTAACAAGAACTTCTAGAAGCAGTCTGAGTCTAAGTGAGAAGCACCACCACCAGTTCCATGTACACAAACTCTTCTCTTGTGTCTGTATAGAATGTTTAAACCATTTCCACCGGTATACTGCTGTCTTTCACATGTTCTTATAGATAGAAGCTCAATAAAAAAGTGCATCTGGCAACTTTTTCACAGGCAAAAGATAGTCAACAAGTTCTGTGCAAATCTCATGAAGAAGAATCAATGTCTATGCCAGTCTTATGTTGCTTTCTCATGTGACATCCACTGAGATCATTGGGGAAAAAAATAATTTGGTGGCTCAAAGTGTCTATTAATTTTGTGGTGTTTTTTACCTAATCAACTCAAGGTAATCAAGCTTGAGCTCTAAAAGCTAATCAGGCTCTGGATGGGATTGACTTGAATACAGGATTCCATTTACTTGAACGCATTTGATAGTTATTACAGTCTACCAACTTGGTAAAATAACCTCATTGTGTCAATGCTAGCATTAATCAACTCACTTTCCAGGGCTCAGATTTTCTAACAAGTATTTTAGTCTTGATACTTGTTTCAAAACTAATTTGCACTGTCTCATAGGTTTTCAGCTTCAGCTGCCATGTCTTCTCCTCCTATAATATGCTGAAAAACAAGTTTCAGTTCACAGTGCTATGCTGACATCTCATTCCTTTTTCATTTCCTTTTTTAATGTTTTACATCATGAAACAGCACAAATGATTTCAAGGGACAATTCAAATAAGGTACATAACATGTATATGACAGATCTCAGGTACTGTGTCAAAGGATAAATGTTATAAAACAGCCTCTGATTTCTCAGTACAGTAACAGCCTCTTTCTCATTAGAGTCACCTACTAACATACCTTTTTTTTTTGTTTATTCTCTGTTTTGATTTCTCCAAGCCTTCCACTGTTTCTTTTATTTTCATCTCTGAGGTTTTCACTCTAGATAGACCAACTGATAAATGAAATACGAAGTGGAGTCTTGCTTTCCATTCATGCTATTTTTCCTTCCTTAATGTTTTCAAGACACTTTTCAGTCATCATTAAAAAACCTGCTCAGAGTGTACATGTTTTTCATGGTTTTAACCTGGCAGGTCACTAAATACCATGCATCTGCTCACTCACTCTCCCCCCGCCCCCTCCAGGGATTGGGGAGAGAACCGGAAAGGTAAAGGTAAAGTTAAGGAGACGAGTGGGTTGAGATAAAAACAATTTAATAATAGAAATAAAATAAAACAATAATAATAATAACAATAATAGTAAGAGAATATACAAACAAGTGATGCACAATGCAAATGCTCACCACCTGCTGACCAATGCCCAGCCTGTCCCTGGCTGGCGATCCTGGAGGAGAGAAACCCTGAAGCCATAATCCCGGAAGAGAGAGTACATGTCCTGACTAACTCTCATCTATACACTGAGCATGACGTTGCATGATATGGAATATCCCATTGGCCAATTGCGATTTGTTGCTCTGGCTATGCTCCCTCCCAGCTTCTTGTGCGCCTGCACACTAGTGAAGCATGGGCAGTTGAAATGTCCTTGGTTTTCGAGCAACAACTAAAAACATCAGTCTATTATCAATATTTTTCTCATACCAACTCCCATACTAAATCCAAAACATAGTGCTACTCTAGCTACTAAGAAGAAAATTAGCTCGATCTGAGCCAAAACCAGGGCAGTACCCACCCCTTATTCCATACGTCATGCTCAGGTCCCACACTTTCCAATACATTCCAATTAATCACCACCACTTTTCCTGTTTTTTGATATATACACATGGATATCATTCCCTTAGTCTATGGGCCATCCCTTCAAAAGGTCTATTGGTTCATTTAGTCCATGACTTTGGGTTCCATCTGTCATGACAGTCTTTTTAAGGCAGGAGAGATGATGCGGAGTTCACTCAGGACACAGCAAGAGGATGGTGTGTAGTCTCTGTTGCATGCTGCATCTGGAGTTCGTAGCTGGTGTATTTGGCACGGTCCATGCCCATGGTCTGCGGGCTGAAGATGTCGATCCCAAGGAAGTTGCTGGGCACCAGCTGTTGAAACCAGTTCTGGCTCAATCAAAGTTTATTCTTCATTAATCTGGATGATTCTTAATATAGTGACATTAGTATAATATATAGCAATCATAGTAATGAGGATATGCAGTGGCAGGATTATTTAGCAATTAACATCGTACAATTCAATTCATCAGCTATTTTCACTCAATATCAAATCTCCTTGAGGTACACATCGAAATTCCCCATCCTTCTTGAGGCGGTCCTTGAGCAAAAGCAATCTCGTGAATGAGTTTATCTTTATCTGAGGCAGGAATAACCCAGAGTGTCTTCCCCAGCATGTTTTAAATGTGTGCTACAGGGACTTTATCCCATTCTACAGTACATAAAAGTTTTGATTGTGCAGGGCCAGCTTGATTCGCAACTCCTCGAGTGTTGGCTAACCAGGTGGCCTTTGCTAAATGTGTATCCCAACTTTTGAATGTTCCACCACCCATTGCTCTCAGTGTAGTTTTTAGCAGTCCATTTTATTGTTCTATTTTCCTGGAGGCTGGTGCATGATAGGGGATGTGATACACCCACTCAATGCCATGTTCTTTGGCCCAAGTGCCTATGAAATTTTTTGAAAATGAGTCCCGTTGTCTGATTCAATTCTTTCTGGGGTGCCATGCCACCACAAGACTTGCTTTTCAAGGCCCAGAATAGCGTTCTGGGCAGTGGCGTGGGGCACGGCGTACGTTTCCAACCATCCAGTGGTTTCCTCCACCATCATGAGCACGTAGTGCTTGCCGTGACGGGTTTGTGGGAACGTGATATAATCGATCTGCCCAGCCTCCCTTATTTATATTTTAGCCATTGTCCTCCATACGAGAGTGATTTTAACTGTTTGGCTTGCTTGATTGCAGCGCATGTTTCAGATTCATGGATAACCTATGCAATAGTGTCCGTGGTAAAGTCCACCCCTCAATCACAAGCCCATATTTATGTTGCATTCCTTCCTTAATGGCTTGAGGTGTCATGGGCCCAGCAAGCTATAATTTTTCACCCTTATGTTGCCAGTCCAGATCCACCTGAGCCACGTTAATCTTAGCAGCCTGATCTACCTGCTGGTTGTTTTGATGTTCTTCAGTGGCCCAGCTCTTGGGAACATGAGCATCTACATGATGTACCTTTACAGCTACCTTTTCTTCTCAGGCAGCAACGCCTTGCCGCAACGGGGCAGCCCAGATGTGTTTGCTTCTGCACTGCCAGTTGCTCTGCTTCCATTGTTGTAATCACCCCCACAGGGCGTTAGCCACCATCCATGAGTCAGTATAGAGATAGAGCACTGGCCACTTTTCTCATTCAGCAAATATCTAGAGCCGGTTAGATGTCTTTCACCTCTGCAAACTGACTTGATTCACCTTTTCCTTCAGCAGCTTCTGCGACTCGTCATGTGGGACTCCACACAGCAGCCTTCCACCTTCAGTGTTTTCCTACAATGCAACAAGACCCATCACTGAACAGGGCATTTAGCTTCTCATTATCCGGTAGTTTATTATACGGTAGGGGCTCTTCAGCATGCGTCACCTCCTCTTCTGGTGATATTCTGAAATCCTTGCCCTCTGGCCCGTTTGTGATCACTTCCAAAATTCCTGGGTGACTAGGGCTCCCTATTTGAGCCATTTGTGTGATCAGTGTGACCCACTTACTCCACATAGCATCAGTTGCATGATGTGTAGAGGGGATCCTCCCTTTGAACATTCAACCGAGCAGCAGCAGTCGGGGTGCCAGGAGGAGCTGTGCTTCAGTACCAATCACTTCTGAAGCAACTTGAACTCCCTCATATGCTGCCAATATCTCTTTTTCAGTTGGAGTGTAATGGGCTTCGGATCCTCCATATCCCTGACTCCAAAACCCTAGGGGTTGACCTCGGATCTCCCCTGGGGTTTTCTGCCAGAGGCTCCAGGTAGGACCATTCTCCCCATCTATGGTGTAGAGCACATTTTTAACATCTTGTCCTGCCCGGACTGGCCCAGGGACTACTGCATGAACTATTTCCTATTTAATTTGTTCAAAGGCTTGTCGTTGCTCAGGGCCCCATGTAAAATCATTCTTCTTTCGGATCACTTGGTAGAGGAGGCTTACCTTCTGACTGTAATTTGGAATGTGTATTCCCCAGAAACCCACAATGCCTAAGAAAACTTGTGTTTCTTTTTTGCTAGTTGGTGGGCACATCATAGATGTTATTTTATTAATCACATCCATTAGGGTCTGCCGACATCCGTCTTGCCATTTTGTTCCTAAAAACTGAATATCCTGTGCAGGTCCTTTGACCTTACTTTGTTTTATGGCAAAACTGGCTCTCAGAAGGATTGGGATTATTTTCTCCCCTTTCTCAAAAACTTCTGCTGTCAGATGATGTCATCAATGTATTGCAGGTGTTCTGGAGCTTCACCCTGTTCCAGTGCAGTCTGAATCAGTCCATGGCAAATGGTAGGGCTCTGTTTCCACCCTTGGAGCAGTCAATTCCAGGTGTACTGGACGCCCTTCCAAGTGAAAGTAAACTGTGGCCTGCAACTCTGCTGCCAAAGGGATTGAGAAGAACACATTAGCGATGTCAATTGTGGCCTACCACTTGGCTGCCTTTGACTCCAGTTCATATTGAAGTTCCAGCCTGTCCATCAGAATGTACACATTCAAACTTATGCTTAACAACAGTGAAACCAGAGATCACTATGGCAAAGGTAAAGTTCAAAGCCTTTCTCAGTTTCTTTGCTGTTCTTTTTCAGATGTGTAACTCACAGAAAAACTGTCCATGATTTTCAAGACTTTTCCTGTTCTACCATTTGGAGCTGTTACGTCTAGTAGAGAACCTGCCTCCCAGTGCAGTTTCTGAGCATGTTTTGGTCTGAAGACTTCAAATTATTTTCAAAATTTTTTTCAAAAACGCACTGTCATAAAGTGCCTGGATGCAAATAAATTTGTCACCAAGATAAGGAGTAAGTAAGGGGCTTCTCTTAAATAAGCCAATTAAAAATGTTTTTATCATAGACCCCTTTTTATTACCAGTGCTGTGCACTCTTTTAGAACTGATTTTTAATTTCTGTACACTTGTGAAAATAGCTATGAACAAATAGTTCAGCAATGCTCCTGCACATAACATGCTTTTCGAAATAGGATTAAGAGAAGAGCTACCCATGTTCTGCTGCCCCTCAGCTGTGACAAGAAAGAAAAAGAAAACTCAGTCCAATCTTTGAAGCAAATAAAACCCACAGAAAAAAAACCAAAAACATGGTCCCCTTCTTGTCTTCTTCCCAGGGAAACCACAACAGATGAGACCCAGGGCAGTAGAAAAGATTTTTCTCAGTGCTTCAGAATTATTCACTCTTCCTGCTTATGGAGATAAAACAGAAAATACAATGATGGGTTCTAGTCAGATCTGCACTTAGGCATGGAAAGTGTTTCTTTCCAGTGACTGTACAAAGAACCAGGGTTTGTCAGTGGCAGTCTGAATCACTGAAGATTTTGGATGCGATAGCAGACAGAAAGCCTAAATCAGGCACCCCAGGTAGTCAATTGGAGTTTAAAAATGGGAAAAATAAGGGATACAGAGCACCATAAATTCAGAGGACAGGTATTTTTCTATTCTAAGTCTTCAAATCTGACTTAAATCTATGCTATGAATGTAGCACATTGGTTACTTCTTCTGCTGTGGGTAATGAGGCATCTTTTGAAACCACTTGCTAAATTACACGGCATCTGAATGCAGGATGGGATTATGGCACCTCTCTGCTGTTTTAGCATTTCATTTGCAGGCAGCAAGTGCTCTTATCTACTCGCATGCTGTCAAAAAATGTGTGTGTCTTTTGTGTCCCACAGAAGTTGCGTGATGGGAGGATGTTCCTGCCTAGAACCCCTCCTTTACACTGCAGGTATTCGAGCTTTCCAGCCTGCTGGTAGCAGGCAGACATATATTATTGGTAGTGCCAGCAACTGTCTTCTTGTCTTAGCCCAACATGGAAACAGTTGCTCAGGAGTCCTGTAAAAAATGGTTCTTTGGTATCATTTTCCAAAAAAAAAAAGGCCCTTGATACACAGTAAGCTGGCAGTGATTTTCACATTACCCCAGGCAGTATCCCATTCATTACTTGACAGATCCGTTTTTAATTCAGATTTCTACTTTTCCTTTACCTCTCCTGTTGCAGGTAGACAATAGAATTTAACTATTCGTGTCCATCACCCATGGCTTCATTTGCTGCCAAACTGTTTCAGGAGGATATCCAGCAAAAAGCACAGACTAGTACTCGGGGCTGTCTGTCCTACAGAGAGCACAGAAATTTGGGAGAAAAAAAAAGCAAACTAAGAGGACCTGACTAGCTAGTGTGAAACCCATCTCATGTGCAGGAAACTGATCTTTAGAAATATCTCTGCCTGACTCAGCTCAGGGACACAGTACAGCAAACAATAAGGAGATTGGAGAGGAAGCAATACAGTTATGAGAAAAACTGCACCCTAAAAAAAAACCCAAACTCTGCACCTAGTGCATTTTAAAAAAGTTCCCAAAGTGATTGTAAGTAATGCAAATTATGCCAGAGAATGGAAAGTACTCGTACCTTAATCTACAGTTCTGTGATCTGCACAGAATCCATCACCTGAAACATCTCTAGCAAGCCCTTGGTCCACTTGCACAAGTAACAAGGTGATTGTTTTGTGGGAGACAGAGAGGCAGAGACTGAGCAAAAGCAAGTTTCAGAGAGTGGCACTACTAGTGCTATGAGCCCTACGTGGTACAAAAGCAGTTTCTCTGAGGACTGATGGTTTGCCTGTGCACAGGGAGGCTGCTAGGAAATCAAAGACAATGTTAGGTCTCTGTCAATTAGAATGAACCCCTCCTTCCAGCTGTCATAAAATCAATGTATTCCCTCTATGCTTGCCCTGACAACTATGTTGTACTAAACTTCTAGCAGAAGCAGTAACCAAGTATTACATGAACATAGTGATTGTGTCTGACTGAATTGTTCTCTCCGGATACAAATTGCTAGCCATAGGTTCCTGAGTTTTTTTTCTGCTCCCCACAGCAACTGAGATGCAGGTGTGCTTCTCAGAAAAATTCCTGCCTAGGATATCTGCAGCATGCAGTAGTGTCTGCACAGAAACAGATGATGCTCGTGCTTGTGTCAGCAGACCTATGCAGCTGGGCAAAATTAGTTTTCAGAGCAACAATTCTGAGGTGCCATCTGCAAAGCACAAGAATGCATCATACCATGAGAGTACAAAATATATGCATCTTTATCCAAGATGCTGGCCTATCTCCCCCTGCCATATGCTCCAACTGCTAAGCTAAGTTCCCGTTCCTGAGTATGTGCCAAACAGTAAAAACAGCATAACCCCTGGAGTTACATCCAGTAACGCAGGGCTACTGGATCTTCAACTGATCACAATTCAGCAGCTGAAAATTCAAATGAAAATGTAATATTCATGGCTGATGATAGTGAAAAGTGAAGGGAATTAAAAAGTAGGAACCAGAAGAAAGTAACCTGAGATAGGCTTCTCTTTCATTTTTCTTTTTTTCTATGTTAGACTCCTGTGTCTCACACAGTTGGAGGGAACTCACAAAGGGTTAAAGAAAGAGCATAGACCAACATCAAGTCAGGGGTAAGTAACTGAAATGTTGAATTTAAAGATGTTCCAATTCACTGTTGCTTCCTTATTGAAAATTTAAAAAAGATCTTTCAGAAATTAAGAATTAAATTGATGATAGCATTAACAGAAATTCAGATAATTATCACCCAAAATCATTATAGATTTCATTAGAGAAATAGATGTCCCATGAATTTTTAAAGCCGAGATAAAGAATCCAATGGAGAACCCCAGCCCCACTAGCACACTGCACTACCTTTAAAAACTTTCACTCTGTTCAGAATAACCATGTCTGAACTTCATGTTTTCACACCAGAAAATATAAAAGTAAGCCAACAGTACCTACTCCAAAGACTACTGGGGAATTAATGTTAATTCTCAATCACATTTTATCCAACTTCAATAGTGTGGGGTTACACTTTCACTGAAATGAAGGTTTAACAAGCACAAGAAAGAACCTTGGAGCAATAATTAGATAATTACAGAAATGCCATCCCTTTAAGTACCACTGAACTGCTCCCGTAGGGGATTCACAGGAAGACCCTAGTACGAAATGGGTGGAAATCCAGCACCAGTGCTGAGAGATATCGGCCCCAGTTCTACAAACACTTACTGACATAAATAATCTCACACAACGGAAGTCCAGGCTGTGCTGATTTTTGCCTGCGCTCATCCCTGCACATAAGAAGTGCATATTCTTCTTTGCTGGAAAAATCCTGCCCTGATTACTGTCCTTACAGATGCCTCATTTGCAAAGGAACAAAAGTTGCCACACTTCACTACAAAAGCGGGCAGCAGGATTCCACGATGGAAGGAAGCGGATGACAGGAGGATCAGCTCCATTGAACAACTTTCCTCTTCATGGCAGGTACAAAGAGAGCTGTGAGGGTATGGGGAGGACAAAGCAGAGAAGGAACAAATTCAGAAAAAAGGCTGCAGTTTGAGCCTTCCTGTGCCACCTTCTGCTGTTGGCTACAGCCATTGCCAAAGAGCAGCTGTTGGCCATCAGCAGTTGAGTAGGCTTCCAGCCAGCCCAGTTTATTTTCTTGGTGTTTAACATATGATTGTTCTGTGGGATCCTGAGCAGGAAAATAGGTTGTCCCTTGCACATCAGTGGTATCCAAATGTAAAATCAGACGTTGTGTATGAAGTAGGACAACTTCTGTAATCACTTAGCTTTGGTGAAATCTTTAGGAAGAAGGTAAAGGCCCTACTGGTGAAAATCAGAGGCAAACTTTTCAACACAAGTAAACCCACAAATTATATCATGTTGCCAGAAGAAGTCAATTTTATTCTAGTAATTTTCTTTGTACTTCCTCTGTTTTTAATACATATTTGGCATCTCAGCCACTGTACACATGTCCCCTTTTTACCATAAATCAAAAAATATGTTGCCATTACACTTGGCAAGCATTAAATTTTCTCTCAAGCGGTCCTGGCTTTGCCATCCTTACCTTAGTGGAGTCGAGTGCATCTCTGATATCTACATACAGGCTTGCATAATTCCTTGAGTCATGCATGTTCCTGGTGCTGCCTGGCAGGTTTTACAGCAGCAAGACAAGATGTTGCAATGTGTACATCAATCCCATAGTGACTATTGTAAAATGGGGGAAATAGAAGTAAAAACACTTACAGAAAAAAATACTCAATGAAGAGAAAAGCAAGCAAACAGGAATCAGTTACATGCATACAATACAAAGGATGTTATCAGAATCTGGGACATGTTTTATATAGATACACCTACTATTCTTAATCTTCTTTAGTTTAATTAAGACAACTATTCACTGGGCTCTAGATACTGTGCAGAATATTCTATCTTTTTATCTGCAAAGTTGCACATTGTTCCTTTCAGTGGCTGGCTGATACAGAGTAGACATTTCTCCCTATCTTTCAAGAAAAAAATCTGGTTTTTGCATGAGTTTAGTGATCTGGTTGCTGTCATTCCTGTCACTCCAGAAATGTATTTATACATATACATTGTTCCTTCAGCACAAGCCTCCTCACAATGCTCTGCCTGGCACCTCATTGCTGGACTGTCATGCCTGGAGGCAACCAGAGCTTTAGCAGCATCTTCTTTAGTGACAGAAAGTGAGGTTTTTACAAGGAGGCCATGACTTTGTGCACCGCTCGAGCACCTGCTCGACGTTAAGCATGTGCGTGCTCCTGTGCTTATTCAGCAACCGCTTGAGGCCAGGCCCATGTTACGGCTTGTGCTTAAATTGCATGGAAGCCTGTTGGACTCAAGCACATGTTTCAGCATTTCGTGAAATAGGATCCACAGTGATTAGGAACCCAGAAAATGTTCCGAGTATAACCAGATTCTGACAATTATATTTTACTTGGACTTAATTTTCTTGGGCACAGGACTGCAGTAAGTGGATTTGAACAGAAGCGTATCCAAGACACTTCTTTGTTCTGAATTTTCTGAGAACAAGTACCCTCCATCTATGCATTTTTCCCTTGATATTAGCTTTTCTAATGAGTGGTTAAGAGGCACTAACCTTTACATTATAGGCATGAGACCACTGCTCCCAGAGATGTTCATTAACTTTAAAATGTCTAAAAGGATTGCTGCACTGTTTTGGAAAGTGGCTGATCACTCCACTTTATCCAACTACATGGCTTTCACAAGAGGGAGCTGCCTCCAGGTTCCCCACCACCACAGGCACAGCATTTAAAGTTATTTAAGAGATCTAGGAAGAAAAAATTCAGCTAAAGACTGTTTTTCCTTCTAGCACATTCAGATGGGCCAAGGGTTGAATGCACTGGGCTTCATTGCGCTGTGGGATTTCCTAGGAAGAAATCACTTCTAGTGAGAAGCTCAGCCAGAAGGCTTGTTCTCCAGCCTGCTACTAAGATGCCCTAGAAGAGCTCACTGTTTTCCTCTCTCTTTTTTCTTATTTCTAAAACAACCTTGCTTACTTACCTTACAAAACACCTACCTGAGAGTGTCCATGTTACTGCAGGAACTATTTAGACAGATGAATGGCTTCCATCAGAAGAATATATAAAAGAAACTCACATAAAAGCAAGTGGTCCTATTTTATGTAACCATCTCACACATTCACGAGGATTTCCCAGGACATGTTTGCACAAGGCAGGGACTAGTCATAATAGATTGACTGGCCTGACTTTAAGCTGGCATCTTCAGCATGCACACAGGGCAGATCCATGACTGGGAAGAACTCTTCTTGCAAGAACACTATTAAAAATGCCTGCTTGACTAGACAAAAATGACAGTATATGCAGTTAATGTCTGTCTTCCCCTCATCTTTGTGATTTTAAATGTGGCTTAAGACATGGGTGAATGCTGAGAGAGAGCCAAAGGGTCAGTCCTGCCCCACGCAGACAGCAGGAGTCTGGAGGTTTTCCTCTGGGTTTTGTTTCAGATTGGTGTTTGTTTTGAAGCAGAGGTTGTATCAGAACATGTTCCCCCACAGGCATTTTTCACAGACATACACAGCCACACAGCCACAGCCACACACACACACAGCCACACACACACTGCCTTCATAAACCGTACACCTGCAGGACTCAGACATGATGTGCAAGAAGTCAATTTTGTGCTCTTTATTCAGGGCTATTATGTGCTGTAACGAAGCATCTTTCTTCTCTCCCACACCCACTCTTACTAATATGATTGGAAAGCGAGTAGTTCCTGCAGAAGGGTTATTGATGACGGTGCACTCAACTGCAGCTCCCGCACTGTCACAGCGTGTACGTGAGGGAGGAGGCTCCTTTAAAGGTCCTCTAATTCTTCAGTTCTCTAGGATTTTCAGTAACCATAGGAAATAAATGCAGTGTGATACACTCTTTTGGTCCATGAGGTAAATTAACCATAACACATTTATAGTTAAGAGATTAATTTACATTTTGTCACATGAAAAAAATGCTGTGGCAATGATATAGAAAATCCAAAACTGAAAAAAACCCAATTCAAATCTTAGACATGCAACAATTTCCCCAAGATTATTCCCAGTAAAGCTTCATAGTTCCTGGCTCAATTTCTGTATTTCAGGATTCTCTCTTTTTTTCTCAAACACACATGCATTCCAGTTTTCCCTGGCATCTGTTAAACAACCACTACATATCCTTTCCTTCCCTCTCCTCCCCCTTGCCTTTCTATGGGATTCTCTTCTCTTTTTTCTTCTTTCCCTCTCTTGTTCTCCTGCCTCCAGGACCTCATAGTTACTACTTCATGCCCAATCGCTCCTATTCAGTCTTGTCTCCCTTTCTCTCTATCCACTGGTAAGGAAAACTTACCAGAATGTGTATTCTCCAAGCACTCTTTTCATTTAAATGTGAAGAAGAGTAATGTGAGCCTCTCTTCTAGTGAAGAATTGGCCATTTGTCAGTTGAAGAAGTTTCTTATCTTTATGTACTTTTGAATGACTTGAGATTTTATTGTCTTATGTTTTGGTTGTAAAAATAAGCATTTGACAGGAAATCAGAAGCAAAATGGCATTATCTGTCTAACACAAGTCACGACCAAACATTTGAGTGCCTAAAGCCCCCCAGCTATGCTTTTGACTGTGAATTGCTTTCTAGTAACTAGTTTATCAGAGGAAGCAGAAAGTTTTGTTTCCCAAAATGTGCAGGAAAGCTGCCCTCAAACTCCGCACTGCTTAACTTTCAGACACACTTTCCCTGGTATTGCACACGGATTCCCTCCCGCCCCACTTACTTGCATATTCAATGGACCATATGCTTGATCTCAAATATCTTTGGGCATTATGGATCCTATTCATCAAGAAGTGGCCTGTACACTCATGAGCAAGGGGAAAAAAAAAAGAGGCCTTTTCAAAGAGCATTCAAGAGTTTTCTGAGAAAGAAACCCTAGTACACTATGACCGGTATGTACCAGGCTGGGGTCCACTTTAAACTAAACCCACATGTTTCTGCCAAAAACACACACACGGGCATTAAGAAATTCTCATTATTTCACCATAAGGAAGGCCTGTATAGAGATCTCATGAGGGATTTAAGCGGGAGCTCATTGACAAACACAAACCTACTGATTCCTTGGAATCCAAAGCGGTTTGTGGGGTGATAAGGCAGTCCCATCACCATCCCCCGGCACATGACAAAAGCAGAGGCAGCTCCAAAGCCAACACACCAACTGCCTCGGGATCTGCCACGCAGCCAGATGCCGTGTTGGGAATTTTTCCCTGACACCGTGGCATATGGGCTTCGCATTGCCATTTGAAGAGCACGAGACGGACAGAAACAATCTGGAGAGGGTGGGAAATGGATGACACATCAGCCCAGTGCTTATGTTTGCTGTTTGGTTATTAGGTGATGTTTAAATGCATCTTTGGCCTTAAGACCAAATCTTGACCCAAACGAAGACCTGTTATAACTGTAGTAGTTCCAATGCAGTTAGTGTGGGGATTAATTTATCAACTTGTTTACTTTTTGTGGTGTTTTTTTTTTAAAAAAAATTCAAATAATTTTTCCCCCTGCATGTTGTCAGAGAAACACAAGAGTAATTCAGAATTATATTTAAATAGAAATTATGCCACTGTGTTATCACACCTGTTTCTCAAAGCTGCAGTAATCTGTTCACTGCCTTGTCAAACCCAGATAAACTAGTCTCTGCAGCCCTGTCACTTACTGCAACCAGTCCCAGCAAAAGCTAAGAGTGCATGACTGACTTATAGGTGCATGGAGGTACCAGATATGTCCCTTGCTCCCTCATTAAGAGCTGTCTGACATTGCACCACTGCACTGTTTTTTCCAGAACATGAAGAAAGCACTACGCAAGCGTAGAGAAACTGCCTGGCACCATGACTGCAAGGCAGGAGCTCACAAGTAACATGGCTTTTGCTGTTCTTCTTTCCTACAGCCCTTGTCAATGAAGGTCCAAGTCCTTAACCACAATGGGCTTGGTCTCCTCTGAGCAAAGTTTCTGTCTTCATTAAAGCCAGCTGCGACCTGGGAGGGACAGGAGCCAGAAGCACCAGCTGGGGATGGAACTGCCAGTGGGAGAAGGTGACGAGACAGGAGGTCCAGAGGAGGAGAGGACCATGTGCCATGGAAAAAACATCAGAGAGCAGAGGAACTTGTGCACAGCAAGAAGAGGATGGAGAACAAGAATGTAAATAGCACCGCAGAATGTTTGGGACAATTTTTTTTTTTAAAAAAAGAAAGCTAAATCTCAGGAAAAGGATATAAATTTTCCTGAATAACAAGCAATGATGAGGTACACCAGTGCTGAAGGGAATCCCTGAAGGTACCACATATGGAAGTTTCAAGAGCAGCAATGTGCCATATTGGCTTTCTTTCATCCTTTTCAAGAGAGCTTGGCCTGATGGTTGTTAAAAGTAGTTCAAGTAGTACTAGACTAAACAACACCCAAAGTGACAACTTCCCTCTTCCATTCTCCTCACAGACCCTTCACCCACACACGGGCACACCTGCCTCCTGCACCCACAGAGCCTCAGTACACGTGTCGGCACAAGAGCCACCTATGAGCCACCCATGAGGCAGCAAACACTCTGCTCCTGCCACTGCAGCTGCTCTGCAAACTCTGGAGCTTGGAGAATCATGATCACCATGTGTGTATGGCCCCAGCTCGCTTACACAGTGTCCTGGTTTGGCCTAGACCAGGTCAATTTTCCTTTCAGTGATTTTTACTTTCAGCTAAGTCTCTTCTAAGTAACTGCACTTTCTGAAAGTAACTGCATGTTTTGCAGACAGTGTCTGCTTCTAGGACTGATAACGCTCAAAATTTGCAGTTATCACTGAGGCACCGGTAGGGATGTTATTCAGAAAGGCTCTTGCTGTACTTATTCTTAGAGAAAACAAGGTCACTGCTAAATTCCTCACTGCTTATGAGTGAAGAGCCAAAGGGGGGGTCGCACTTGCAGGGAGGAGTGGACAGGGCAGGAGACCCAAAATTGACCAACAAAGGTATTCCATCCCATACACGTCATTCTCAGTATAAAGCGGGGGGATCACGAGGGTCTTGGCCTGCTGTTTTTGGGAGCCTCTGCCTGCTTGGGCCGCTTCTGCTTCTTTGGGCTGCTTCTGCGGCTTGAGCCTTTGGCCAGTGTCCAAGAAGGACTCTGTCCATTTTCCTGCTGCCCCCGATTCCGATCTGTGCATCCCTGAACCCAGTCCTTGACCGTCGCTGGGCCCAGCCTGGGCCTTCCCGGAGCCTGCCCTGTAGTGCCAGTGGTGACATAGCCGACATCGGGGGAGCTCGATCTTGGTTTTGTATATATTTGATTATTCCAATATTACTATTATACACTTTTTCATTATTATAGTTTATTAAAACTGTTTTAACTTTCCAACCCGTAACTCTCTCCCCTTTCCCTTTCCTTTTGGGGGAGGGGGGGAGGGTTAACAGAGAGCTCTGCCACAGGTTTAATAGCCGGCCCAGCTTTAAACCGTGACACACAGCAAGTAGGGATTCCTCCATGCAGCTATTCCTGACTGAGCCAGTACTATGTGAAAGGAGGGATGAAGGAAGGGCATGTTTCTGCACCCACTCTTCCCAACACTATTTGCACGAAATGTATCACTCTCTGAATACAGTGTGTTCTCCTAAAGCTGGTCAAGAAAATGGTCCTGCTTTCTGTCCTGCTACCCCCTGCGTACCTTCACTATTTGCGTCATGCATTTGTTTTTTTTCCACTACAAGCAAGATTTCTCTCAGTGGTATTGATTAGTTGGAAAAAAGAAATAAGGAGAGAAAAATAAAAATATGTGAAAAGAAGGAATTACATTTTTCACCTCATGCATGCACTGCTTGAATGACAACATTTGTCCTTATGAGTCCTAAATAACTGCTTGACCTTTTCATTGTTTCTTCATTTATTGTTCTCTCCATTCCGTTTCCCACTCTCTATGCTACTGCATCTACTTAGATAGTTGCTCTTCAGCCTGTTTCTTCTTTCTTTGTTGAATTCTGACTCTGCAATCAGATGTTTGTGCAAAAGCTCTTACTGCCAGCAGGACTCTGACAGATTTGGGTGCATGAATGTCTCTGTCTTCAGTAGGATCCTTAACTTCACTTAAAAAAAGAGAAAGTCCCAATATAATAATACATTATAATTAAACCATGCACAAATCCTGTGGCAGGCGCAAGGAAATTCCTACCGTATCTCCACAGAAATGCTGCATAAAAACAAAGAGCATCTTTTCATACCTGTGGCTTTGATGACAAGAGTTATGAGACATATGTAATATCATTTAAAAACTGCACTGCTTATACTTTCGCCCTGTGAGTGGCTTCTTGTTATGGGGCTTACAATGGATTAGTTTCATCTTAAAAAAGGAGATAGGAAGATAACTCCTTGAGTACACTGAATGAGGTACTGTGAGCGTGTTGTGTTAAGGACCTGGTATTAGTTGATTGGCATCAAACATCACGGATTTATTTATAGCGTATCAAGCATGACGATGACATGGATGCAGATTGTCAAAGGAAGTCAGTTCCCAAAGAGACAGCTAAGTATTTAAGGGCCACATTTTCAGACATGCTTAAGACTCCAACCCTCTCTCTCATGAAATCGTGGTCTCTGTTGCCTTTTATCCAGCATATCTTGCCTTTAAAAAAGTGCATCATTCTACTTTTATAGCTCAATTTCTCAGAGAGCCTCAGGGAGAGAGACCCACCCCTGAGGATCTTTCACAGTATACCTTTCTCTGTAAAAGTATAAATGCTTGTACTTCCAGCTCCAAGTGATAGACCTGTGAGCCCGCCTGTGGGCTTAGACCAGATCTAGGGCAGCCAGAGGTGGGAGCAGCCAGAGACAGAGCCTCCAGGGTTATTTTCCCATGAACTGCAAGTGCCCATCCTACTGAACAAAAGGGATGCGGTTACAGGGAGGACTCCAGATCTGTAATCTGGATTGCCTCCCTTCCCCCTTCTTTGCTTTTACTTCCAGGCCAAGTTGTTGCCACCCAGATCAACAATTCATCCCTAATTCAGCCAATACAGACAGAGGCTGCTTTCCTGGCTCCCTCTGAATATCCGCCTGCAGGTGCATTACAGAAGCTGTATGAAACTTAGAAGAAAAAATGTTTTAACTGAGAAGGATTTTATTTATTCTATCATTTTCTGAGCAGTGTGGAGAAGGAGATGGTAATTTTTGAACTCTGAAAGCTGCTTTTTACCTTATTACCTGGGCATAATATTATAACATTTGCTCATGGGAAAAACTTTATTCAAAAATTTCAGAAAGAACACGGGTCCGTCACCTAAAACAAAGCCTCCCCTGGAAACATCCTTATGATTTTTGTCATGTTAGCTTAGTGTTTGATGACAGTTTGGAACCAAGGTAATAACTGAAGCTGCCATTCCAATCTATATTTCTAGCACTCTCAGAAATGGGAAAAATAAATTCAGCTGATTGATCAGAAACCAGAAGGATTATGCTTACAAAAAGCTGGTGAAATCCACTCTGCAAGATAATTCTAACTCATTGTTAAAGACAGCTCCACTGATTGCAGTTGACTTACAAGAGGAGTTAACGTGTTCCACTACATGAGAAGCAGTCAGAAGATTACCAGGTAAAAATACGTGTTTTCACAATAGTCCCTGAAGCTTTTTATTTTAATTTCTGCTTTAATTCCTTTCTTTTTGTTTTCAAACATACACTTACAAATTTAAATAAGAGATTTGTATTTGGGAGTCTAGGTCCTCACTGTTCTGCACCTCAGCTTTGCAGTTTGGTTTTGCCCAACTGGTAGTGAATGCAAGTCTATATCCTGAGCAACTCATGCTGAAGGAGAAGCAGCTGCTCATTGACACTGCTCCCTACAGCACACAAATCTTGCACTTTTGCAGAAAGAGAACAAATACTTGCAGAAAATACACATGGAGTTTGATGCTCAAGGGGTATAAGATTAGGTCCAGTGTATTGACTAGGCAAATAGCCTGCAGGCCTTAGGCCAGCGAGGCTGCTTGCCAGTGACTTCATTAGGGCTTTTGCCTATGAAAGGGCTGCCTGTTTGGATCCTGGAAACTTGCATCAATACGTCATTTTGTGTGACTAAAGTAAGCAGAGTGTGCCCAAAGCGCTGGCCAGTTACGGACCTCAATCTGCCTCCATTTGCAGGCAATGTCACTCTTAGGAAATCAGGTTTTGATTTGATCCAAGGCTCTTTTCAATAGGACTTTCATCACTGACTTAACTGACAGAGTGCCTCATGCGAAGGTCCCCATTCTCTCTTCCCACAAAAGACACCGGCAGCTGATCTCCTTCATAGACATTGTCCAGGAATCCCAGAAACCCCAAAATCTTTGCAAATTTCAGGCAGCACTTTGAGGTAACCCTCCCTGCTCTCCACCCTCGCCTGGTGGCCCTGGGGCACCCACGAAGCCGTGATGCCAGTGACTCCCAGGGCTCCTCTGCAGGAAGGGGAGAAAGGAAGGAATAGGGTGTCATAGCAGATGCAAAAACTGTGCATGTCTGGCAGTATAAATTTACATACATACATTGCAAAATCTTATGAGACGCAGTTCCAGTGGTTCAAGGGCAAAAGACAGGGAGAGTCCAGCAAACAATCTCCCTTTTAGGCTTCAATGCTCTGTGATACCATCAAGGCAGCAGGAGGAGGGATAGACTGGTTTGGTGGACTTAACAGAATTGCTTCTGGAGTTACAATTTTTTGTCAAAGAGCAGATAGAGAAAGCAAAAAACCTAAGAACCAATACCCCAACTCCCTGAATTAGCACTGTACACAGATAGCTACAGCATCCTTGCTCATGCAGGACAAAACCAGGAAGCGCAAGAATGTTGAATTCTTTGCTATATGTTAAAAACAAAATTCCAGGAAGCATTTCACAGGTCTATGGCAAATTGTCACTCTGTTTTTTCAGAGACTACACTTTTTTCTTTTCTATTTGTTTTTTTCTGAAGCTCACTGAGAACATGTGTTTTAGTTGCCTCAAACTAACAGCATAAAAATCTTTGTTAAAGGACAAATTGAAAGTGATTACCCTACTAACGAAAAATAAAAAGTGCAATTACTTCTGGAGACTTCATCTACAGCTCACAGCACAGTAGGTCTAATGATTTCTGAGAATTCATTACGTATTTGTGTCATTATAAACATGTTGTAAGTGAAGTGCCACACATGTATATTTATTACTCTGCTGAATCAATGTTGATTTGATCAGCTTACCTTTGACATCAGCATTTCATAAATTTCTTAGTCATTTCCCCATGATGACCTCACAAAACACCCTCTAAAGCAGCGCTAAGTCATTTGAATGCTTCCCATCCTTTCCATTGTGCAGCCCTGCTCCAAAAATCTTACTCTTTTCCCTTTCCCAATACTCACTTTCTCCCCATTCCTTTTTCCTCTGACCCCTTGTGCTAAAATTCTGAATTAGCTTCATTTATCAGCTTACATCTTAAAATACATAACCTCGTAGTGAAGGGAAAGGAAAAGCGAAAAGCACAAAGTCTATTTTTAGCAGATAGATCTTAATTCTACAAACTTTAGAGGGGGTTATTTCTCTCTCCCCCTCCCCTCTCTTATTTTTTTTTTTCTCCCCCCTCCCCAGTTCCTAGGTTGCACTCCCTTCAATCTTGTCAGCTGTAAAATGGGTCTCTTTTTAACCTATAATGGATCAGCGAGATTAAAGGTGAAGTCATGAATTAGTCGCAGTGACAGCTCAGCACGATGGCCCTGGCAGCAGGGGGTCTCCCTTTGTGCTCGTCCACTCTGACCCCCTGTGCCACTCTCCGCCTGTGGGAACCGGACAAGAAGAATGTTGGGGTGGGGCTGGGGGCCTCCAGCCCCAGCCTCTCCACCCGGCCAGCGCCCCTCAACACATTCTTTCCTTGGAAATATTCTGACATCACCCCGTCATACCTCCTTGCTGGCTCCTTCGTTAACTCCTTTATGCCTTGCTGCTGATGGACAATGGGTCCTGCTGCAGGGTAGAGGAGGAGGAGGAGGAGGAGCAGGAGGAGGAGGGAAGGAGGGTATCTTTCCCAAGACAACTTTTTCAGAGGCTGCGGACCTAAAGCAAGTGCCATTTTTAAGATCTGGACGTGGGTAAATTTTCTAGGAGCTGGGCTGTACAGCTTGAGGTGCTAGTGCCAATGGCAAAAAGAAGCGGAGCACCTCTGACAAGGCAAAAAGATTTGTTTGGGTTTTTAAACCTCAATTTCTGAAACAAAACCAAAGACCATCCCTACCACAAACACAGCTTGTTCAACATCTATATTTTTCCCCAGGGAGTACGTCAAAACCGCCCGTTAGAACCACCGCAAATGTATGATGCATTTCCAGTCTCCTCTATGAAAGATTGTTATAAGACAACATCACACACACCCCCCAGGCGAGACCAGAGAGAAACACAAATAACAGGAGCTTCCTCTTGAGAACTCCTCTTCCGGGGAATACCTGAGAGCAGAGGGAAACCAACAGAGCTATGTCTTTCTGCAAATATGAGGAAGGCTGGTCTTCCTATTCACGTTCTCCGGGATATATTCTATCCTTACTGAAATGTAAATGCAGTGTTGGCTTCCATCTATCTTCTAGGATAAGCAGCTAGACTTTTCATGGTCCTTCCCAATTAATTCACTAATTAATTAATTATAACATCCTCATCCTGGACGACTTACTTTGGTGGTGAAGAAAGTTTCACATTTCTGAACATACTTTTCTGACACCTTTAAAGCAATCTTATTGCACCTACCACCAGAGCTATCCCAGCTCAAAGTGCTTCTCTAGAAAATACAACACATGTGCAGGGCCTAGCCAGAAAGGACGGTCCCAGAAAACTTACAGAGGATCTTCCCTAGAAAACCATAAAAGGATCACTAGAAACTATTTCACTGGGTGAGGAGATGTTTAATTCCTGTGATACCATAAAGTCTGGTGAGAATTCACTATCTCTGTGCCTTGAAGTTCTCTGCAGGTGGGTCCTCCACATACACTGTCAGAGTCAAGTGGGATTTAGGCCCGTGAAACAGCACAAAAGCATTTTAAGATGCCTACATTCAAAATTGCAATTCCTGCTTAGAGGCTGTCTAGCCCTGGGGAAACATTAGTGTTTGCAGGATTCTCCCAATTTGCTCAAAAAGATGCCAGGCCACTTGGTTTTCTGCCCCAAGTGAAGTAGTTTGGCAAACGGCTCCTCTTTTAACTTACTTTGCAGATACTTCTGTGGTTCACATGAAGAAAATCTTGATCCAGTCTTGGAGCAGAGAGTAAGGGAAGCAAAGTCTGTGTTATAGCCAGCTCTGTTTTCTTATACTACCCCATTTTGTCTCTTCTGTGTCTCACTAGCCACAGAGCCCACTAAAGGTGTGGCAATATCTCCTGTAAAACTAGCACAGAGAAACTGATGAATGGCCCTGATGAATACAGGGAATGGACAGGGCAGACACCGTGAGCCTCTTCATCTCTTGAGCAACGTGTGCTCACGCAACCTGCATCTGACTGGAAAGCTCACTCCAGCCTGACATAACCTCGTTTAGTCCCAGTCTGCTCCAGCCCACACCACAGGATGAGAGTGCATGTAGTCATTGCCGCTATGTGCAATGTAGGCTTCAGGAGAAGCAGTCCTGTCTCAGGCCCTGAGCAGCAGCAGGCACCGGCTGGAAGCAGTCAGCGACATGTGCAGATGGCACGATCTGAAACAGGTTTCTGAGGAGGTGATCTGACAGCACTTCCACACCAGTTCATGTCAGTTGTGTGCTATCTAGCTACACTGTCTGCAGGTCTGCTGGCCCTTTTACTCAGAACAGACTCCATCCCCGCCTGGCATCTTCAAGGCTGCAATCCATAACGCTACATTTTGAAGACGAAGAGGAAAGTGCGTTGGAGTTGTACCTAACTGGCAAGGGAAGACTGCAGGATGCACGTTGCAAAGTGTTGCTTAGCCGTATGACACATGAGGAGTACACCAAGGCACAGTGAGTCCTGGACCAAATGGGATGCTCACGAGTTGCCACTGAAATACCCTTCCATGTATTACCCTCCAAGCCAAGGCCATTTTGGGAGAAGAGTTCAGACCACATCCAGCAACGGGCTTAGCAGGCTGAGCAAAGCTGACTGCCTGGTGTGTGAGATGTTCTCTTCTACATGGGGTGGATCGGGATCCCTGCAAAATGCAGCATCAGTATCTGTCCAGTATCTACAATGCTCTTCTATTTCATTAGGAAATGTAGGATTTAAGTGCAATCTTTCCTCTGTCTGAGAGAAACCAAGCTCACATCTCACTCTTCCTGAAGGGTAACACAAGCTCTATGTAGTTGTATGGTCTCAGGCAGGAAAGGCAAGGACAAGGCTTATTTTACCCCTCAGATCTTTCTTTGAGTAGATCCCACGTTTCCCCATTCAGCCTCTAGGCTACACAGTGGTGTTCCTTCCCTCTGGCATGCCATGGAAAGTGAGTGCATGGATACCCCATGGCAATGCTCCAGCAAGCAAACTTCTAACCAGCCAGTAAGTACAACCTGGGAATGGGAGATATGTCTTCTCAGAAAGAGGAGAGACCAGAGCCTCCTAAATCCCAGGCAAGTGCACTGGACAGTAGACATCTATAAAGGATTACATAAAACACTACCTGTGTCCTACATTTAGAAATGTATGCTATTTAGTTTTCTTGGAAGAAGTATTCTAGTGTTCCATCATGAGGGGGGTGAGTGAGGGTGTGCACACAGGAAGGCAGGGCTGACCACCCAGGGGTCAGGGGAAGGTGCCTTGGGGAGCACCTCGCTCCAATCCTTCCTGTCTCCCTGCTGGTTACGGCAGGCAGTGTGGGCCATTTCAGGGTCTCCCATATGCTGTGTGGGGATGTAGGTGCATGGCAGAAGGCTCAGGACCCCACTATGAGGAGGAGTCAGAGCTGGGAAGGAGTTCCCCATAGCGTTCATTTCTTCCCTTAAAGGCTTCAAAGAGCTTTCCTGGAATTTGGTCCTCACCTCACCCAAACACAAATAGGAATAACGACATTAAACTTATGGACTGGTGGTGTTGCCACAACTAGTGATTTCATCAGGTATGTGGTATTTCTTCTTAAAGCTTGGGCTCTTGCATTCAGATGACTCAGTGGGACTCTCAACATTAAGGAAACAAAAAATGAAGTGTCCTCAGGATCTGGAGAACAGCTTGGAGACAACCACCTTTCTAACATTAATATCAGACAGCAAACAACAGTTAATAAGTCAACTTCAAAAAGTACTTAAAAGTTCTGCTGATTAAACAGCATTATAAAGAACTATTTTTTTTGTTTTGTTTTGAGATTTTAGATCCCATCTCAGGTTTTGTGTCCCTTGACTTGTATCTGCTGAATAGTAGAGCCTGGGAATCCTCTGACTTCACCGCAGTCAGGAATATTTCATGGATCTCCATCTTTGGAGCTGGGGGAGGCTCCCCTCTGGGCTGGGGGGCACTGGGGCAGGGGTGGAAGTCTTCAGCCAGGAGCTAGGGGAGATCAGTGGAGAAATCACCTCCCAGAGACGCAGAGTCATCAGATATCTGTGGATTTGCCCTGGAGACCTGTTCCCCATTCTCTCCCCCAGCCCTTACAGATCTGTTCAGTCCTCTGCAACCTGGACCCAGGACCCAAACAGCCATGGGGACAGCTTGAGTCTCCCTGGTGGCTCATTAGCAGCTGAAGAGGAGACCCAGAGGGAAGCAATCCAGTCCCAAGCCACAGTAATCTCCAGCTCCTTTTCTATGTGAAACTCCTGAAGGGCTGCAGCCTCCCTAATTACTGGTGTCAAACCTACAAGAGTGCATGTGCTGAGGCTAGCATGGAGACTTGGTTTCCTGTTGTGCCTCCTGCCTCCAGCCTCCCCGCCGTGCAGCCCTGAATCCCCAGAGAACTGGTGGTGGGACACCCCACCTGTGCCAGAGCAGCTTCTCTTCCCCGTCCCCGCTCTCACTGGAGACTGTCTGTGAGCATGCCAAAGAGTCTGTCTTGTTTCTTTGCTTGGGCCTGGGCAGTTGATAGCAACTAGTGAAGTGAGGATGGAGAGCTTTTGCTGAGCACTGCCTGGAAAACAAGAGCATACTCCCTCTCATATCATCTTCTCTGCTCCTGGCCATGCAACCCAGCAGCAGCTCCCACACGTGAGTAAGGTGCCCCAAGCTCTTTCCATGGTCATTACTGTTACCTGACGTCTCCCACCAGCGTGGGGGTGATCTGTGCTGAGTGCTGGGAGGTGGGTAGCAGGGCTGGTGCTCTTCCGTCTCCTCTGCAGGCTGGAACTTTCTTCTGTTGCACAAGGAGAAGGTGTGCATGTGCACACGTTTAGGCGCACATGCGTGTGCGCATACGAGCAGATTCTGTGACATTCCTGCTCTGTCTCTGTGTAGAGCGGGTCAGGATAGGGGAGGGCATCATTTAGTCCTTCCTGTATACACCATACACAAGCGTGGGAGAGAGGGAGGGAGGGAGGTGTTATCTATGCTGGACAGGGGGCTGACATGGACTAGGTTAATCTCTATTTTTGCCATTCCCTGTTCCCTGAAAAAAACAGCGAAAGTAAAACGAATCCTGAACCACAATGTGGTGTATCAAGCCTCAAATAGAGCCTGTGGCAAAGCCACAGTTTAACGCCAGCCCTTTGATGAGTCACTCAAGTAGTTTCTGTCTGGAGGAAGGGTGGGATTAAAAGTCATTGAAATTATCAATGCTTCTCCAGCTTTTCACTATCAGTCCAGCCCTTGATATTCAAGAAGAATCTAGCTCTGAAAAAAACTATTTGCCAAAAAAACCTGCAAGCCAATTTTTTAATTATTATGTGGATGCCCATTTCTCATACTGCTCACTTAGAAAACACCACAATGAAATGTTTCGTTCCCCATTACTAACTGCTGAGAAAATGCTGGAGATACATTGAAACATCAAGCTTTCAGACTACTGCAACTTCTCTCAAATACTATTAAAGACAACCAAAAATGTCTCCATTAGAAATACAAAAACATTTTGTGACCAATCCTCTCCTAGGAAGGTTTATTATAGTTCTAAAGTCAATTTCAGCTCTGTTTTTTTTCAGCTATCTACTAAACTGTATTGTGAGAAAAGTACAAAGAATTTTTATTTCCATTAGATTTTTATTTTAATCACCTAAATATCATTCTTATGGAAATGAGAAAGACAAAAAGAATCCCCAGGGACTGAGAAATTTCACTGATTTGCATCATTAACACTGAAAAAAACTTGCCTGGAAATGGCCCCTTCACGTTTTCTTTTATTTACATTTCCAGACAAAAATAAAATTAATTTCAAGAAGAAGGTTTCTTCTGGACTCATATCCCATTTTGATTAGTCTAGCTATTAAAACATGAATATATCTTGCTATGCTTTGATGGACTGATTTATTCTTTGTTATATTGGAATTTTTTTCTTTTTTTTTTTCTTTTTTTAGGTTTTACCCCATTTGTAAAGGGTTTGCAACAGGGGGACTTTCAGTGATAGTTGATTGTATTAGCATTCATAATTAACACCAGTAATTGTTAAGACACTTTTTCAACAATTACCATTTGCAGCACAGAATGAGAGAAAAGTGACATTCATTTAACTGAACTGCAGTTTTCGTTTAACAAGCCTGTCCAAGCATAAGCGAAAATGAAAAAACAGAGAACACTAAATATATATTTAAATGCAGACAAATTTCTATGACAAAGTAGTTCTTTCAAGGTTCAAATCAAAATTTTAAACAGTTTACCTTCTTTGTGTCTTCTAAAGAGTTTCATGTAACAAACTTTCAGTGTCATCACTAATAGCAGTTCATGCCAAGGATTACTTTCTTGAAACTGCTACTCAAGCCTTGTGATTTGCAGTACACTTCTTATTACAGGATACATTATGCAGAAACCCTCTGCTATGTGATGGGACATGGCAACCCTGCTGTGAGAATGCCTATCAGCGCTTCTTTTAAGGCCCTTTCTCAATTGTCAGCAAAGTATTTTTTAAGGTTAAAAGGTGTAAAATTATTCTGAAATGCTTTTCTGACCTGTCGCCTATCACTGTAAAAAGCCATAGTTCATTTTTTTCTAAAACTGTATTTTTTAAATGTGATAATATTATAAGAATAAAGCTAGGAAGAGAAATATAGTTTTCTGTGCTTTTCATGATATTTTTGTAATTTTTTCAGTACTGATACACATTAAGATTGGGGGTCCCTTTTATTTCTGATTTTCTTCATTATGATTCTTCCTTTCCTGTGAGTCAGTTGCAATGTGCAATTAATGAGAAACCAGCAATTTAAAAAAAAACCCAACCTTCTCATTTATATTTTTGTGGGTTATTCAAACGAATTCCTGAATCACATTCTCTAATGTAAAAGTCAAATGCAGTAGGGTCATGAAGCATAATCTCATTATACTGGTATATAAAGCTCACAAGATCTGTCATTCTTCAAGTGCTACCTGTACTTTGATTGAAACAACATTGAATATCAGCAGGAAAACTAGAAGGTGGCTTCTATTCTTCAGACTGGTGGCTGGCTTTTATGGTTTTGCAAGCTGCTTAACTCTAGATTTCCCAGGCTACATGCATGATTCAAGGTCAATGATCCTATAGTTTTAAATCCTGTGCACAAGAGGTTACCATCTCCCATTGTCTGTAGCTTAAGACTTCCAACAGCAGCTAACTGTTTATGTGCTGGTAAAATGCTGGAAGGTATCTGAAATCACTTTAGACTAACTTTCATGGACTGTTCTGCAACACAGTTTTATTAACTTATACTGGAGAACTCAGCCTTGTAGTAAAGAAGGTTCGGACATGAAGGGCCTGATAATCCCATCTGATATGTGATACATGCACACAACAATGTGAGTTGCAGCTGAAGCCAAGAAGAGAAGCATAAATAAGTGATGGAGATGAAAACATGCTATGCTAGCTTTGTGCACTGAGTTGTGTGGCCTGTACCAGAACACCAACATGTTTATGCCCAGGACATGGCTATAAGAAGTGACAAAAGAGGTAAGAAGGCATCATCGTGGTGCATTCAGGTACCTATAAGGATTTGTATCAGTCCTTTACAACACGAACTCACCTGCTTCTCCTGCCAGCTACCATTCAGGGCCTCCAGTAAGGTTTTGTTCTTGCATCCTTCAACGCTGTCAGTGATGAGAAGCAGAGCCCTCCGCACCCAGGTGTGCAAGTTGAGAAAGTACTGTGTACTCTACTGGCATTAGCAAAGAGAGAACGAGATTGCACACACTGATTTTATCACATCCTCTTTATTAACTAACCATGTCTCATCAGCATAAAGTCTCATCTTAACCTGCTTATTATTACCTTGATGTCCAAACAGGAAAGGGTTGCCATTTATGTGTACATAGTTGACTGGACCATGTGTTTTTGGCACAGCCAAGGGTAGGCAGAGGTGACTGCACTGCTCCCCAGCAAGCACCCCCTGGAGTCTGTCCTTCAAGAGGCATGGCCTGGCCCAACATCCCTTAGAGCATGGTAGGGCACGTACACACTGTGTGCTCCTGCAGGCTCATTGGCCCTTCTCCCCTGGGTCCTGCATAGGATAGGAGCAGGGTTTAACTTCACCCGGCTCCTGGGTGGCAGGAGCAAGTGTCCAGGCCCTGAATAAGAGGACAGAAAGTGAGTATTCACAGTGTAACACAAACCAGAGAGCCACACATGGCATGCTCCAAGGATGATGACCATCCAGCCAGCAGTGACTCTCCAGCACCTAGGGAGGCTTGCAGCCTCCAGCACGCACAGTCTTAACCCCACTCCCATGGATGGCCGTTTTCAGTAACACAAGATGGAGTGATTCTTTCAGACAACAGGTCAGCAAATTTCTAAAACTGTTCCCAAGGATTTTAACCTCTTGTATTTAGAAGTTGCTAACAAATACAAAGTGCAAGCAAGATCATTGTTGCCTAGAACAAATCCCAAAAATCTTAATAGTGGACAATTCTAGATAAGCTTGTTACAGACATCATAGGATGACATTTTAAGTTAGACCGTAAAAAAAGAGAGTCACTGTTTTTTGAAATACATATATACAAAGTAGAAGTACATAAAGCTATCAAACTGAACAGTTTGTCTTTATTCCCTGTCAGTCTTTCTGCAACTATTCTGAAAGCACAACAACCTTCTCTTATTCATCTCTTTAAAACTCCACTTCTTCCACAGAGGCTTCAAGGAGTTTGTGAGGTGAAACCCACCTTTGACTATTTCGAGATACCGTGGCCTTGGAGAGGCCATTTCATGTTCACCTTGCTCATTTTTAGGAACATCCAGAATCCCAAGCACATCCCAGACATGAAGAAATTGGTTTACTGCCTGAGCATACAAACTGATCCCTTCAAGTCTTGGCCCTGCAAAAATTTATTCATGGGTTTAACTGTATGTCAGTAGTCACTTGGTTACACTTGAGTGTTCATCTAAATGCGTATGTAAAGTGTGTGCATAGTTATTGTCCTAGCTTAGCTCCAACATATAGAGGTTACGAAGTCACTTAGGAGGCATAAAGAAAAAACTGGGATAGTCAACATGATGCTAGCGAGTTCTCTGGGACTAGATTAAGAGACTTTTTAAAATCACTTGGAACTATCCAGAGTTTCTTCTCATAGGTCTCAGATAGGGTAGGATTAATCTGTTTTAGCATTTAAAAGTCAGACGTCCAGATTTAAAATCAGGGTTCCCTTATCATCTTTGAAAGAAACATGCATCTCCAGAGGCACTTCATCTCCCCCTAAGGTAGGCTGTGTGATAAACACAGTCCTCTTCCATCCCTGGTGAGAAGAAACAATTCACAGTGCTACAAGACTAGGATTTGGGAAATACTTACAAAGAGCTGCTACTGTTCTTCTGAAGTCCTACATTCAATTCCTCCTGTATCCAAACTCCAACTGTGACCTCTGGAGAAGTGAGGAAGAAAAGGTAAGGTTATTGTCTTGATGTCATTTTAACACTGTCTTCGTACCCCTTTCGATGTAACCAGATAGTGAAATTACCACAAGGGAGGGAGATAGGACGTAAGAAACCTAGAAGGAGCAATCCTTGGGACACTGATAGTACATTATTTCAGACACACTAACCAAACATACACAAAAGAAGGTCCCTGTGTAAAATAGGGACTATCTTGAAAATTCTTGTTTGCAAAGCACCCACTGAAGCCAATGGGTGGTTTTTGCAGGAAGTCTGGATCGTAGGCATCAGTGGGAAGCAGTGCTCCACACTGTGGAAAGATTAGGAGGATTTGTGTTCACCCGTAAGACCCAGAACATGACTTTGGCCTTAATCCCAAATAAACAGAAATCCTGCTGCTAATTGCAATGCTGCAGGATATGGCTGTATAATTATTATCAGCTAATACCAAGGCAGTATTTTGGCCCCTGAGTCAGAATTGTGACCTAGTCACATTTCTGTCACATAAGAGACAGTTCACAGCCCTGCAAACCAGTAACATGAGGCCAAGGCTGTTCTTCAAAGGTGCAGCTGCAGCCCATAAACAAGTTGTGTCAGGTTCCCTCATGGATGGTCATGAATTCCTGCCAGGGAGCATGGCATTCCTGTTACAGTATCTGCTAAGGATGCTAGGTGAATTTTTGCAGATTAAGCAGGATCCTTTGCTTGCACAGCTTTCACTGTTCTCTGTGCCCAGTCTAACTGGGGTACTGAGTACCTGAGCTCCATCTTGCCTTGGGGTTGCAATGAAGAGAGAGAGGCTCCAGTTCCAGGTATCATTTTTGAAAGCAGGGTTTCAGCAGGGAAGAAGTGACATGTCTCTAAGCATTAACGGGGACAGGCAGGTGTGAGGAAAAGAAAGTCAGTCAGTCACATTCATTAACAATGTGTCCAAGATGGTTATATGCAACCATTGTTTTTTTTAATTTGGAGGTGCAAATTAAATAAGTGGTCAAATGTAAGAAATTAACAAGTCCATTTTAATATCCAAACAATGAATTTCAGGAGTTAAAAAATAGTGGAAATACTATAACAATATCCAGAATTTTAATTTTCAGATTTCATAATCTAAAATATCATATTTTTTACTTAGTAAAATATGTTGATTTTAACTCAGCATTTCTCATTAATACACAGTTTGAATACATTGTTTTCACTTCTTGCACGAGACAGTAGATTTTTCTAACCATTTTACAATATGAAATAAATGCCCCACTTTTCTGTGCCTTTTCTTCCTTTGTTCCTCTGGTTTCGCTTTTTCAAGGATTTTCATACTTTTCAAAAGAATCCCATATTGCTGGAAATCTAATCCATTTTTTTTTGCATACTGCACTAGAGAGTCATTAAAGCAAGAGAAGCAGCAACTTTGTTATCATTGTTCCAAAAAAACTTGAACTAAAGCAGAGGTCAAAGGGAAACAAATGTTTTAGCTTCCTTTTAAAACCTCAGTGGGTGCCCATATACTTACATATGCATGTAAAACATATAGATATACACATAAAATGCAAAGAAATCAGATGAGGTAATAGCACCCCCTTCTGAGACCAAAGCTTATACCCTCACTTTAAAGCAAATCAGGACACTTTTCTTGAAGGTGCTGCAGCTTTTCAATATGCAGGTCCTACTTCATCTTTTGTCCTACTGTGCTAATCTAGAGATGTACATACTGTTTACTTGGCATTTATCTGTTCCTCCCTTTGTCACTGAAGGGCTGCTTGGTTACAAGGCAGCAATTATAATACAGAGCTAGGAAGTCCACAAAAAATTATTTTCTTCAGCTCACCTGTTCAATTATTCCATGTACAAAATAGTCTTTGAACTGGTTGTTTTGGATGCGATAGAGAGCTGGTTTCAGCTTTGCGGTCTGGTGAATGGTGGAGGAAGGTGTGAAGGGCTGATGTAGCTCAGCAGAAGTACCACTCCGTTCTTCAGTGACTCAGTTTTCCCTGGGGTGGAACTTCACCTCTTTTGAAATGGACACAGCCTCCTCTTCCCCATCCCCTCTGCCTCCCCTAGTCGGCAGTTAGAGCAGGCAAGGACCAAGAGCCCATCTCCCTCTTGCAGCAGCAAGGGCTCAAGAAGTAGTATCTGCAACACCTAATGGGGTTATACCCAGAGCCATTCCAGCCTCACAAGTGCTACAGTATAGCTCTTTATGAGCCTCCCTTACCGTATACCTACACCAGCAAACATTAGCTAAGTTCATCCTTTGACCTGGCAAAAATTTTGACTTACCTACCAAAAGAAGTACATTTGCTAAGCTCTAAGAGAAAAAACAGACCAAGACAGTTTCCTGCCCCTTCTGTCCTTTCCCAATAGAAAATTTCACTTCATGCAGTTTCATCTCAATGGGAACGAGAAGACGCTTTCCCCACTTGCTCAACACAACATGGGCTCAGTTACGCAGCAGAGTTACAGGCAGAGCCCTTGTAACTCAGCAAAGAGCAGTCCTTTGGGCAGCTCCGTTCCACCAGACAAGACTTCAGTGGCATTGAACCATCCAAGTAGCCCACAACTCACCAGCCCAAAGCCAAAATAAATCATACTCAATAACAGTAAACACACCACAAAACCCTCAGAGAGTAATTGAGATATACAGCCAGGGTCAAGAGTCAAAAGGAGAATACAACAGTGCTTCTCAAATTCCCACTTCTCATTGAAAACTGATTTGTGATATTTCTCAGCACACTCTGTGAATAAACAGTAGTTTGCATAGGTGTTGCTGAAAAAAAAGTCTGTAGAGTCTGCAACAAAGGAAAAAGAAGGATGGTATTTACTCTTTTTTGAGCTGCAAAAGAAAGAAAAGTGCTTGATGAAAGGTGCTAGACTAATGAAAATCGTGAAGGAACTCTGCAACTTAAAGCACAGAAATCCACATGGTACTGAGCTATGTATAATTTACCATGACAAATCAGTGCTCTAGCAGGAGGAGTCACAGCATGTGAAGAAAAAAATTAGCACAAGCAGAAGATAAGATAGACACTATTTTCTACTTGCAGTGCCAGAAAGAAAAAAAAAGTAAAAATTAAGTCAAACAAGTAAAAACAAACCCCAGTAACACTGAAAAGGAAAGAAGCTCTTCCACGACATGTATAAAGAAATGCACCACAGAAATTCCACATGGGAATATTATAGCATCATGAGGAAAATATTACATCTGAGAAAATTATTAAAGTCCACAAAAATCCATGTGACAATGCTGAATCTGAAGGAAGAGCCCCCAGAAGATTTTTTTGCAGGCCAAAACCTGTAGCAAGCAAGATGCCAAGGTAGGTATGAATAAAGTTACTGAGATAAGAACTTATGAACTAATTACAGTATGTGAAAGTGGAAATACCTGAAGCCCAAAATGCAGTGGTACTTGGTTTTGGCTTAACACTGTTACATGTAGTGCTTTTGCATGTGACTAAGAGCCACCTGCACACTCAGAGGGAGTGCAAAAATGAAACTGATTTGGGGGAATGAGTTCAAAAGG
This sequence comes from Nyctibius grandis, assembly GCF_013368605.1. NCBI lineage: Eukaryota > Metazoa > Chordata > Aves > Nyctibiiformes > Nyctibiidae > Nyctibius > Nyctibius grandis. The sequence continues at coordinate 57,834,440 of NC_090659.1, read as the reverse complement.
TGCCTACGCATTTGGGATCTTTCAGGTCAAGGGTAGTAAGCACGCAGGCTAATGCCCAAATTCCCAATGAGACACACATGCAGATCACAGTATTCATCAATTCATAAAGACAATAAAATATAGGAACATGAATGGACAAGCACATATATTTTGTTATAGAGTTCTTTAAAAATAGTTGCTGGTAAAACAGTATTTCTACTACAAGCAAGGAATAATATCTTTAGTGGTCCTTTGTTAATTTAGCAAACTTCAATCACATCAAATAGGGTCTATATCTCCAGGAACTCCTCTGACAAAAGTGTTCCCCAGCATCTGGAAAATTATCCAGTTACCATTTATGGAAACTTACAGGAAGGATGACTGACTAAAGACAGATGTCGCAGAGAGTGTTAGGAAAAGAGAAGACAGAGAGTGAGAGTGTGTGAGAGAGCAAGCAAACTTCACTTTCTCATATGTAAAGTCCATCAAAAGATGGACTCTGGGAAAAAAACTTAGAACCTTTCACAGCAAAAGTAATCATAGTAAAAAGGATGCAGAAACTAAGGACATGCAAAATTACACATCTCTCAAAAAAGGTTTCTGGGAGTTTGAGGCTATCTATAAAAATGTACAATATACTACACCAAGAAAAAGAAAGTAGGGAACTATTTGATAGATTATAATCCAGTTGTACCATACATGCATGAAGAGAGGCCCACCTTACTAAATTTTTTTGACCAGTGTGGAATTTGAAGTGTTGCAGCAATCTGCAGGCAAGCTGAAGACAAGGTTTGCAACATCATTAACTGCAGGGCAGAACCATGTGCATCTGCCTGGCAATTAGCCTGCAAAGATAGCTCAGCACTGTGTGCCATATCAAACAAAGAAAAAATAGCTTCTTTTATGGGAAAATATTAACATTCCAAACAAAAATTCTAATGAAAATTCTGTTCACTGTTAGCAGTCTCAATAGGCTAAATAACACTGGCTTTTGGATTTTGGAGGGGAATATAAATGTTACATAAACCCAAGAAACAATCAAGATGCTGAAGTGTCATATGAATGGGATATAAACGATCAGGGCGATTGAAAGGCCAGCACAGAACTATCACCCTTGTAGGTGGCCATGGTGGCACAGTGAGGACAGCCTCATGGCATATGCAATTACAGTGGGTGCAAAGTGCTGGTGAAAACAAGCAATGCAAAGCATTATCTTGTTCAAGGCTGGAGAGCCACAGCCAAAAGTAAAGAAGGTTACAGCATCTTAACAAGCCAGTGTCTCCCAGCTGAGACACAGCAAATGTCACAGCATCCCAAAGGAAGGTGAAATGCTCCAGCCTCCAGCAGGACAAGGGATGCTTGCTGCAGGCTGATGTTCTCGACCAAGAGCCTAAGCTGATGTGTTTTGGAAAGCATCCACAGAACTAGTACAGGAGATCAAACCCTTAGCCCTGTCTTCTGTCTGCCACTAAGTGGACAAGTGATACAGTATAATCACATCGTCTTAAAAGTGTCTCACTGAATAGACATCAGGGGAATCAAGTCCCCTCTGTCCAGAAGGAAAGAAAGCCTATGTCTGCCATGGGATGGTTTCCTGAATCAAGGTGTGCTGGGGCTTGGGGGTCCCTCCTTATCCTGCTGATATACTGTCACACCAAGCTGGAGTGGCTCGGCTGGATACAGCACCTCTTGATAATCAGTGAATATAAGTGTGACATTGAACTGAGGCTCAGCATTGCCTTTTCCACTGCTGGCAGGGCTCTCACTCGCTTCAGTCCCTCTGCTCAGCATGACGGCACACCAGCAGGCCACACTGAGAAGAGAAACAACATGAGGCACAAAGGAGCAATACTAATAGAAGCAGGAGGATATGGTGAAGGAGAACTGAGAGCCCATGAACCAAGAGAAGAAGGATGGAAAAATCAGGTTGACAAGCATCTGAAGAAAGGCTTTACAGGGAGGGGGCAGGGCATGAAAAGTAACATATTTCTGTGCTTGCACTTTTCCCTTTAAACAGGCAAAAGCAAGAAGCAGAAATGCTGGTTTTAATACCATTCGTGATGAAATTTAGAAAGGAAATGGAAAAGAGATTCAAAGGCAGAGCTCTGAGAGCTCCTGCTCCTGGGCTGCTAGGCCAATAATTTTCAAGCTGTGGTCTATTGTGACTTATACTGCCAGGCTGTGTTTACACTGTGACTTAGTGCCAGCAGTACTGCTGGATAAGGCCTTTCAGCAGATCAGCATCAAATCCTATTTTCAAAGATTTAAACCAAAAACAACAACAACAGCAACAAAAGCCTCATTAAAAAAAAATTGCTCTGAACAAAACCTTGGTGTGATATTGTACATCCTGGACAATTTCCCTACCAACTTTTAAATGAGCACATTTGGGCATTATAAGATGTCCATTTTGTGTGGATTTTGGAGGCATTGTAAAACATATATGGTTTCAAAGTTTATCCATTGTTTTCTGGGTAAGAAACTACATTATCTGCAGGAATATAACGAAGGCCCTCACAGTCTAAACAATGACATTCAAGTTGTAAGCAAATTTAAAATTACCAAGGCTTTCCAATATTCAGGCTCTACCTTCTTTATGCGTTTTGAAAGAAGCACAGCCAGGGCACAGAAGGATGCAGCTATGAAGCTCAATATTAGGCACACAGAGCCCGATATTGGAACAGATAGCCTCTGCTTCCGTGCCACTGCGACGATGGTACCTGTTATGTCTCCATAAACTTCTCTTGTTCACATGATTAGAAAAGCGTATTTTAAAGTCTTGAGGGAATGGAAATCCCTGGTCACCCTGAACGTGAAATGAGTAATGCAAACTCTGGGACAATCCAGGCAAAAAATTTTTGCTCAAATGACTGAACATGAAGCTAGAATAATTGGCTTACACTGCAGTTTTACAGGTAAAATGGCTGACGTCCTTTCCCTTGCCTGCCTGATGTTCTGCCCCATAACCAATTTACCAGTTTCCTCTCTTTCACTCTGTCAAGCTCAATGCTTTTGTCTTATCCTTCCTAATTAACCTTGTACCGTTCTCTGTTTACTCCCTCTTGTTCCTCTCATCCCATTGATCTCTTCCCCTTGCTGCCTGGGATGTCAGCCTTGGTCTGACCTCCTACCACAGTAACTGCTTTTTGCTCTAGAAGGTCTCAAAGTGACTGACTCGCAGCCATACTGGCTGATTCATAAGGCTTATATTTACTTCTCTTTCAAAATCCCTCTCAAGACCCTCTCTGCTGCAGCAGTTAGAAAAAATGAACCAATGTTTAATGGTAGGGATAAAGGGCACTTGATAAACCGAAACTAGACAAACAAAAATGTGTAGGAAAGTACATTGCTGGCTTCTATCTCCCACATCCATCATTTACAACTCACTTATCAGAGCAGAACTTGAAGAGTAAATACAGTATTTCATTCAGTCTCACAGTACCCTGGCAAGTGCAATATAGCAAATACATAAATAAAGATCACCTCAATCAACCAATGGCCCAGAGGCTACTGAAGAGCATATAGTCATGCTATGTAATGCTGAAAGTTTTTTTATGACCAAATATAGTCAAGGAGTAAATTACTCACCTCTTCTGAAAGGCCAGCAACACAGAGTCCTGGAGCACCAACTTGCACCAAAGAAAGGAACACCCAGCAAACAGCAGACATCATTTCTTCTCATCCAGATGTCTGCCTTGAGAACATCAAACCCCACATGTCACATCAGAAAGCTAAAGAAACCTGACTTCAAGCAAACTGCTACAGCTGCTTACCAAAAGCCTCTAGAATTAAGAACTGCAACACAAACGCAGCAACAGCAATTGATTTCCTATATCCATGATCTACGGCTACATTCAGTTAACTTGGATGCGTGCTGGGGTAGCAGAGCATGTGCAAGTAGCATGGTACTGAAATATTCTGCAAGAATGTTTTCACTGAGAGAGAACCAGCAGAAGTCAAGGTGTGAATATTTTTGCCCGATTACTGCTTCTTTTGTTTTTTCTACAGTCTGTCCTAAAAGAAGAAGGAAAGCATGTGTGTGAGAGGGTGCATACCCAAGAACCCTTAGAAAAATCTTAAAACAATCCTTGTCCTTCCCTCTCAGTACCAGGAAAGCGACTTCAGTAGGCACACAAGCTCTGTTCTCTCCTGGCTGGGGTAGTCACACTTCTGAGCCTGCATTTCTTGCCTGAAGCAGCAGTTACTTTGTTATCCGTCCAGCCAGCATCCTTTTGTTGATCAGTGAAGTTTTGGCACTGCAGATGTGATAAGAATAAAAACATTTAAGCAATCGGTTAATCTAACAAATATGTTAAATGTAATGAGACAATGAGATCGAATGCCCACTGCTTTCATTTACACCAGACATAAATCTCAGAGAAAATTGCACAGATGCAATCAGAGTTGAACACGAGAAGTGTTTGGCACATTTGAGCTCTGCTACCCTGAAGATAAGACTTGAAAAAAGGACAGACTGCCTATCAATACCTTCAGAGAGCACACCCTTTTGAGCTCTATAAATACATTACAGTCTCACCACAATACTTTTATTTTTTTCCAGGGCTGTCTTTAAACATACATGTCCTCATTTCTAACTCGAGATTTTGTTTTTCAAGCATCCTTCTGATAACTTACCCCAGCTTTGAATTATTAGTGAGCTACTTAATTGTAGCTAATATTTACCAACATTAGTCAAAAGTCTCTGCTGCTACACAAAGCTATTTAAAAAATAAGTGCTTTTAATGAAATATTTATAATAAGGCAGTTGTCAGCTGTTTGCAGGTGCCCCTCACAGTCAAGTCTTACTAATGAAGGGTGGGAAGCAACTTCCTGGAGGAGACTGCTCTGAGATTTGCAATTAAAGCAAATCTGTTTCACACTGTAATGGCTGAGTGTTGTCTCCAAATTGAACACAACGACTCTTCAGGGGATAGCTGAATTTTCCAGGCAATTTGCTTAATTAGAAACTGTCCTAAACTTTATCGGGAATTTAAAAAAAACTTTTTGAGAATAGACCTTATTTTTCACCTCACATTTTTACATTCTGCTCACGACAAACCATTTTTCAGCTTTCAACATCAAGCAAATATGTTCTCTCATTCAAGATAAGAGTAAGATATTTTGTTAAAGAAGTTAATTTAAGTTCACATTTTAATGCACCATAGGTAAAACATATTTACCTCCCCTGTGGGCTTTCCTATTCAGAATTAAAGTTGCCCTGATCTGAAACACTTTTCAACCATCACAGCAGGAGATAAATGAAACTAAGAACTAAGCCTATTTTAATTTTGAATGAGAATGTACACATAGAGTTTTAATGTGATTTACTTAATCCACTTCAATTTCATACCTCTATTAATTCAAACGATCTCTCCTGAGTGATCACAACAAGATTATTCTTAGATTATTAAAAAATGCACAACTGTTATTATAATTTCAGAGTTAACTGAACAGTCCAGTAGCCTTAGGACAAGGCAGGAGGCTTTCAGCTTCTCTTATAGCTCCAGAAACAGCCCATCCAGTGGTTCCACAGCACATACCTCTCTGGTTAGAAGCCAGAGGTCTTTTAATATCTGGATTGTCACAGCCACGAAATGTCTAGGAGCCAATAAGGAAAACTACTGGCAATTGTCTGATACAAAAATATTATGTTTTTTTTTGTCCTGAAGTTGCACTGCCGTCTAAACATCATTTCATAAAGTGCCATGTAAATTGATCCATCACGACTGGAAACACTTATGTCTGTGTTGCTTTTTAACCCACTTAAGAGTAATTAGAAGGTAAGAAAAATGCTCCAGCTCATTTCTCCAGTGTTGAACCCAGGAATATCTCCCAGCTCCTGTGTTTAACTGTGCACCCCAGCTGCATCTGAGTCAAGGACAGGGTGAGGACCTGGTGTATGGCATCCCCTCTCCCCAGTTCCTCACTCCAATGCTCTCATCTTCATGGACAAAAACAAGGGCTCACAGACTGGAAAGAGCTGTGCCATATTCCAGCATAATCCAGAGAATCGGGGTGCCAGAGAAGAGGATATGTTGCAGAATAACTGAGGCAAAGTCATGGACATCATCACAGGTAAGCTGAAGAAGGACTTCTCTGATTCCGATTGACATCAAATTCAGGTCCCATAGAAGATCAGGGCCCCAGGCATGAGAGAGCACATTTATAAAAACCCTGCACAGGAGGCAGACAAAGAGAGTCATCCTTTCCATAAGGATATGGCTGGCAGAGATGGTAGGGACGAAAATGAGATTTTGCTAAAACCAGCTAGCCCAATAGCAAGTGAGGCATACAGTGACCCCGTAGACACCAAAACACTGACATCACCCAACCAGTCAGATGACAAGGGAAAAATTGCCGTGGCATTGCTAACTAAGCCTGAAACAGGGACTTTTTGACCTCATGGTTTGGAAGGCCTTGATAGGGCTTGGGAAAGTAGATATGCATTAGGGTGAACATGAACCCTTCATCCATGTGCAACACTTCACGATATAAACTGACCCCCATCATTAAGACAGAAGCTTACTGCAGTCATGGACCTGCATTTATATGGCAATAGCTTAGGTAGCCTGTTGTGGCCACGGAGGCCCAGGACCACCACAGAGGCCATGGAAGATCTTGGAGGAAGGTTTGATTTTTCTATTGAACTGACATATCTTGAGAGCAAAAACCTCATGTTGACATGGACATCTCTGCCTGCACTCCACAGTCTTCACAGGTCAGTTACACATACACTCATGAGTTGACTGTTGACATCACAGTCTTTACCTCCAAATACCCTATGTAAGCACATAGTCAGGGATAAATTATTTGGCATGGGGATTGCAAGGTAGTTATATAGGCACTTTTGAAGCAATCTTCCATACAGCCACTGTGGAAAATACACCAGCTGGAGGTTTGCATGGCAGAAGCAAAACAATGTTGCTGAAATACCAAGTAATGATGCAATCAGTTGGACAAAGCTGGAAGACTATCAGTAGACATGCCCCAGAGTCATTTCAGTTATCTGAGGGGCACCTGAACATCCAAAGCAATCAAGAACAGGGAAGGCTCAGACTTGACTCCAAGTCACTGTAGTCTCACCTGGCTTGAGTTTGGTTGGAGACTTTTAGAGATGCCATGCACTATCCTGCTCCACTGTTCAGCTTTGGCTCAGCATGAAATAATTTGTTCAGTTTTCAGTCTTACTCTCCTCTTCATTAAACTTTAAAGAATTACCTAAAAAGAAGGAAGGCTCCTTGTCTGTTCCTCACTTGCACAGGAGTGAAAGGTCTGTTACAACATTTTTGACCCCCAAAACCCAAAAAGAGCACATGTCTTTTCCTTTGGTTAGATGAAACTATGAACCTAGGCAGGAAATTCCCCAAAGTTTGGCTCACTGTGTAAAAACAAGTTTCCAGGGAATTCAAAGCACTAATATTTGGCTGTACATAGGTGGGCTCAAAGTTAGCATGAGTGGCACATTCAAAACACAAGAAAGATTTAACGTTATCATCAAACAAGCACACCTACATTGGCAATTCAGCCATACTGAAGGCTACAAAACTGTTTGGTGAAAGGTTGTATTCTCTTAGAGTACCATAAACATCTAAATGTTGCCCTTCAATTTAGTGTGTCTGAGGACTGGAAGGCTAGCAGTGCAGAAATGTAGACAGAGGTATCTAAAAGGATTTCAGCCTACCCTCACAATAATTTTTCTCTCAAGTTTTGCCAAGTTTAGAAAGCTAGAGAAAGGGATCAAAACTTGGGGCAAACATAGTTCCGAATAAAAAGAAGACAGCCTGAAACTTCTGGGGAGTTACTGGAAAAGAAACTTCAGCGTATGAACATTTTTCCATCAAATTTCAAACATGCTGGATAAAATGGCATGTGGTCCCCAACCCCTGGATAAAATCTCTTTGAAATCTGTGAGCAGTATCACAAATATGAGATTGGGTATGCATAGCATGTACAGTTGCACACAAGTTTCTATGAGCAGACACAAACATGAAAGTTCACACAATAATTAAATAAATAGAAAACAGAGAAGCTGGGAAAATTCCAAACACAATGTCTTAGTTACTTAATCACCCTGTAAACACATTTCAGATTACTCTGTTTTTATTAGTTTCATGTTAAAATGCAAATCACATACTGTAGTTTTAATGAAAAAATAAAATAGAAAATAATTTTTGGCATAAAGATCTACTAAATAGATTCTTTTCCCCTCAAATTGGCTTGCCCAATACATCCTCTGCTCAGTTTTAGTTCCTTCTCTACATTGCAGTTCTTTTGGTAGGGCGCCAAAGCCTGTCAATTAACAGTAAGCCTATCCCTTATGAACAGAAGCAGGGACTGTGATCATGTTCAACTAAGATCAAGGATTAGTAAATCAGCATGGCACCAGATTGCAGACACTTTTTAAACCCCACAGGCCTACAAGCCAATGCAGCAATATTATATTCCAGCTGGATGTGGAGAACAGAATCTCATAGATACAGAGGAACTCACTTTTTACCTTTCCTGTGCAGGCAATTACAAGTCAACTTAAAATGAGCCCTGATTAAATCATGTTGGCTTTCTAAAATGCCAGTTAGGAAACATCCACATGCTGCCGCCGCTGGTATCTTATCAAGGACTTTCCATCAAATTAAACATGTTTCATTACATCTACAATAAATTATAGAAGACTGGATTTTTTACAATTAAACCAAATATTGCACCAAAGGTGGCACAAATATTTCTTTTTAGAGCTTGAAGAACTGTAATGCTATCTCACCCCTTGCCTGGCACACGGGGTTGTTTCAAGGTTGCTTCTGTCGTTTGCTGCAGAATCAGGCACACTGCAAATGGTGAAACATTTTGTTTGCTTAATAAACAGAGTTTTGAGTTCAGGGCTTGATTTGCTTTGCCAGAAAATGGCCACCCAGTACAGAATACGTCCCATCTTCCCTATAATCATTCCTTCCCTCAGGGATTTTTTTCCTTTCTTTTTCTTTTTTTTTTCTTAAGAAAGGGGCAGGTTTCTTTCATCCCAGATCAAGTGACAAGGGAAGGAGCTAAGATGTTTACTGCCAGGTAAAATACAAAGTCATGGATGTCCAGGGGGACCTCATTCCACAACCCTGCTGGCCAGGCTGAAAACAACCGATATTATCAGAAAATGATCACAGACAGCAAGCCTCGCTCAAAGAAAAACAGTCTTTATTAACCTCTCTTTGAAATAACCTGAAAGCAAAGTCAAAGAACAATGAGGACGGGTGACCTGCCTCGCTGTTGCTGCCTCCACCAAACACCCTCAGCTGGAGCAACGCCTCGTGCACTACCAGACTGCTGGTGTTAACGCGGTGATAGGTGTGCTACCAGAGAAGATACCTGGGCCTTTCAGCAAAGGTTTTGCTTTAACACTGCCTCCCACTGCTGAGCAATAATTTTCTATACCTGTACATTAAAACAGGAAAAAACCTGGTGCTCTGATTTTCAGCCCTGATGCCTGAGACTCCTTTTTCCAGGACAAGCACCACGTAAGGAGGGAGTGAGGCCCCCAGCTGAGGGGTCCCAACCTAGTGCTTGCATGTTGTCTTGGGAACTGAACTACAGCCTTTTTATGACAGGCACATTGGCTATTTCTGTGCTGCAGGACCCAAAAACACAAGTCAGTTCTCGGGCCTGGTGTGTTCTGCAGCCATGTCACTGTTCCTTACTGGGACGAGAGCTGGACAACAGCCATCCCCTCTCCTCCCTCCCTCTTCTCCACTTTCGTGGTGAGCGTAAGGCAGACCTGCAGCCCAGGAGTGCCCCATGGCACTGCCCAGACAGATGTCATTTGGTGTTGGCAGAGGACCACAAAAAAAGGGACGTGCATCCAGGCATACCGTGTACATTTGTGCTTTTGGCTGGGATTCGTCTCTCCTAAGCTGATAGATCTGTTACTTAAATGTCTGTTTCTGAGCTAATCACCACTTGCTGCTTTCCGAAACAAAAAAGAGAAAGATGCATTTTGAAGGTGTGATTCACGCTATCTTAAAGCACATGCCAAAAATAGGGTCAAATTCTCTTCCAATTATTATAAAGTGATCCTAGGGAGACTAGTACACACAGACATTTATACTGAAGATATCTAAAGGCAAAAGATATGAGTTTTAGCCTTTGTGGCTCATTAGCATGGACGCCTTTGCTGAATACCTGGAGTTTACTGGGATGAGAATGATTGAATGTCAGTGTCCTGTTAAGGACAGTAATTAATCCGAGACTCCAAATAGTATTTGCTTAATGTCATTTGTTCTCTTCCATATTGCACGCAGACCCTGAAACAAATGACAGAGCCTGCAGATTTCTGCAATTCACTGCAAGACACACTAACCAGACCCAGCCGTTTTTGACCTCTTTCACAAGTATCCCACCAAAACCAATTTCTTAGCAAATCGGGTTTCCTCCTCCCTTGGAGCTCTGTGATTCAGAAATCCCTCTTGCTCAGGATTTCCCTGTGGGTAACGTGGCTATCAGCATGGATATTAAGCATCAGTCATCGTTTTGCACATCTGCTGTGCTGTGTAAAGGAATTTCTTTTCCTTTAATGCTGATCAGAGGGAAGAGCTGTAAAACACTCAATCTGTTTATTGAGCATCTTAAATGGTCTTACCGGTGATCCCTAATAGGAGAGCCATTGATATCCCTATGCATAGCAGTGTTTGTTCCAAGGACTAGCCTAAAATGAGACTTGCTTCTATTCCAAATAAAGCAGGCACAAGCTCCCGATTTATAAATACAACTTTTAGCATAAGTTTAAGTCCAAGCAGCCTAGGAACAACTAGTATATTCTTGAGTACTTTGCTGAAAAGGTCACATGAATCATGGCTGCAAATACTGAGTTTTCTTTAAGAGAATTGTGTCCCATATCTGTCACGACAGAGGGATTATTTTAAGAGAAAAGCTTTCTTAAAATCAGGATTTAAAATTTAATTAATACCTGACGCTCATTAAAGAGAAAAAAGTTGCCATGCAAATAAATTCTTTCTAGTGATACTAATAATTTGTCCCTTTAATTTGTACTTGCAAGAAAAAAATAGTTTGTCTCACGATGTTTATGCTATATAATTGCTCAGATGGACATTTATGGGCTTGCCTGGTGTCTGATGGTCTCTGAACAGCTAAGTAAGAGAAAGGAAATGAGCAGGCTGCAGAAGTTCTGATTGTGAAACAATCACTCTTTGGAAGTGTTACTATGCCAAGTGAAAATACAAGAACTGAATGTGATTTGGCATTGCTAGAACTTGTCAGGGCTTTTTCTCCTCTTAGCAGTATCCTCATGTGACAGGATTTGGTTATGAGGAAACTCCTAGAGCAATGCTGTATCAGGTCCGTAAGGAGTTTCAAAGCCTGTCTGAAAAGAGGGAGGAGAGATGGCAAAGGGAATGGAGATCTACAGGAAAAACACAACGAAGCCTGGTGTAGCTTTCCCAGTTCCCTTTAAAGCCAAGATGTACATGCCAAAAGCTCCTCTGTGCCCTTGAATTCTCAAACTATGAAGTAAATATACACAACCCTTTCTTCTACCCGAACCACAGAGAAAAACCTTTATATTGCTGAATCCTATTTATATGCTAACTAGAAAACATAAAACAAGTTTAAAAAAGTATCCAGTGCAAAGTACAACGGTGTTTTCTGCAGGAATTTATCATTGTTTGTTAATTAGAAGCTGAAATACTAAATAAGCACTAACACTATCAGCTGATGAGTAATGTTTGTGTCAAACAGCAGAGTTACTAACAAGCAGTACTACAGTTTCATAACGTGGGCTTTTATTCAAATAAAAAAGCCCCACAGGTTTTAGGATTTTTTTTCCTGCTGATCTTCTGCTGAGCTTATCAAGCTGAGCAGTCGTGGAATCAATCTCACTGAGGAGCTGCAATTTCTCCCCAGTTCTCCCATGAAGCTTAAAATCAGGGCTTTGGCAGCAGCCCTCCCACCCATCCACAGCTTTCATGGATCTAGATATAATGTAATTTTATTTTTATCCTGTACGCTTTTACATGGAAACTCAGAAATACATTTGCACCATCACACAGTGCCTATGAAAGCAGCAGGAAAGCAAATTCTGCCTTTGCAAGTTAGGGTAGAGCTTTCAAATACTCCAGTCACCAATGCTTTTTAAGGAGAAAAAAAAAAAAAGCCCAAACCCACCTCACAGAATCACAGAATCACAGAATCACAGAATCAATCAGGTTGGAAGAGTTGGACCTATCTTCTAGCATGGTGTTGATTCCCTTATCTCTATGGACTATTTATACAGTCATAAAACCATAGGACTGGTGGGATCCCAGTTATGCCCCTGTCCTCTATGCCCAAGCAAGCTCAAGCGTCCCAATTCCTTTTAACAAATGCCAGTCTAACGTGTTTTTTAATACCTCCAGTAATAATGAGGTCTCCCAATGTACTTCTGCATCCATAGTTGGAGGAGTTTTTCTGTGTCTGACCTGAATTTCTGTTTGATGCAGTATAAGCCCATCATTTCTCTCCCATCCGCCTTAGACAAGAAGGGGCAGCAGCCTTTCATGTACGTCAACACCTACCATGTCACACCTCAGTATTCACTCTGTTAGTGCAAGCAGACCTGAGATGCCACTTTTTCTGGGGTGCTGATCGCTTTCACTGCTCCCCCTCCAATTTCTCTTCCCAAAATCTGATGCTCCAAACTGGACACAGTATTTCATATGAGGCCTTGCTCATGCAGAGCAGATGAGAAGAACTGGACAGTCATGCATGTTGTATTCCTATTTATATACCCCAGCATGACATTAGTCTTTTCAGTTTATCTCCAATTTGCCAAGAACATTTGAATTCTATTCCTGACCCAGCATGCTTGCAGCCCCTCTCAAGTTTTGCTTGTTTGCAAATGTGTTGAACGCAGTTGCTATGCTATCGTTTAGACTGTTAATGAAAACTGACCCAGATCTCCGACACTCAGTTGCACTTTTTCAGTGTAGTGAAACATGTTGTTCCGTGGTGGAAAAACACAGACAATATTATTTTCTTTTTTAATCTCTGAGTACGCATGTTTTGGTACTGTTGTTTGTAACGGAATTACCTACAGCAGGCCTGCATTTTTTACATCCCAAGAACTTTATCAAGATTCAGTGCATACACATTTGAAGCCTGGCTTTTGCTTATAGAGTTGGGTTTTTTTCCCCATTTGTTTTGCTTTGCTTCTCAGCACAGAATGAATATGATCAAGGGAAATAGCCACCAAAGACAAAGAATGGAGGGGCTTGTTACAAGAGACTTGCAAATTACCTGTTAAAACTGATGTCTTCTTGGTATATATGTTCAAGGCTAGGAATAAGCAACATATTCTGTAAGGATACTCTGTCCCTCCAATAGCTGGGCAACAGAGAAAATACTATAAGAAATGAAAAAACATTATTTTTCTACAAACTGTAAGAGAAAATTAATTCTCTAATAGTTCAAAGAGCTGTTTAGGGAGGAAACCTGCCACAACAAATTTATTTGTAGGGTAAATGAAAGTTTAAATAAATTGGGGTTGGCTTTAAATGCAGAGTTGGGGCTTAAATGTAGTTGGGGCTTAAATGCAGAGCATTAACAAACATTTGCTTAAGACATTTCATTAACCATCTCAATTCGTTATTCCATTGTCTTCTCTGACATAGTTAAATCAAACTCCCACAGAAAAGAGTATAGGAGGCTGTGATGAGTTCTTCTCTTAAGTGGACACTGAGCTGTTGAGACAGATGCATAAATGTGAAGAAAGACTTTTTTATCATGACATGGCACAAGATTGGACCTGCAGTCCTTTATTTTAAATATGTCTCTCAAAATGCTGTGACCAGAACCTCCTTCTCCTAACATGATGCACATCCACAGTGTTGATTGACCTTGCTCCCCAGCCAGCTCCCAGGTCCTGTACTTGCGTTGTCATGCTCCTAAGCTCTGTTTTTTTCCCTAAAACAGCATGCAGGTACAGCATGAGGGACAGTTCCCTCTGAAGACTGCTCCCAGCAAACAGGCTGGGTGGCTCTGTGGCAAGGCTGGACCCCCTGCCCCACCTGGTCCCAAAACACAGCCCCAGCCTCCTTCACCCACCGCTGCGAACGCTCACACCACTCACTGACATGGGCTGGGCTTTGTGCTGTAAAACCACTGCTCTAGGGTGCCATGACACAGCCCTGCCATCAATTCTGATGTTTGGAACTGCAGAAACACAAGAAATGTAATAACTAAGTCTAAGGAGTACCACGTGGGACCCAGTGAACTGCCACACATGGATGTGGCTAGTGTGTTTTAGAAAAGACTAGTCCTGAGAAGCGGGTTAAGCCTTACCAGAGTGAGAGGTAGGCAGCTCTGAGGATCTCCAAAGGGGAAATCTGTCAGTCTACATTTAGAGATTGGACCTAGACTTCACTTTTCTCTGGAGACTGAGTTTTAGGAATTTAGGGAATTATTTTAAGAATACTGCCTCTCTACCTGCCAAAATGTAGGTTCAAGGTGTGTGAGAAGATTAGGTAGACTGGTGAGGACTTGCCTAGAGCAGTGCCAAGTTCTGGGTCATTCAAAGGAATGTTTAAGGTCTAAACACAGTTAATAATGAAGAAGGATTTATCCTAGAGAAGACACAGCAACAATCTTCAAATATGTAGAGGACTATTATAAATACTCATGTTTATTGATATGTGTTGTCCGTGCCTGTGACAGCTGGACAACACTGGGATTAAATGGCAACTGCAAAAATTCAGGTTGGGAATGACAAAAGACATTGCAGCATGAAGAATGGAGAAGCAGTTGGAGATACTGTCAGAGGGCACAATGCCAATATAGGTTTCTTAAAAACAGGTTGGATGAGACTTCCTATGGAATTAGAGTGTGTAGGTGCTTCTGCCTTGGGAAGGTCTACCTCAGCCCCTGACGTCATGTCCATGACTAGCTAAGGTTTTCTGAGGGCTGCTACGGGTGCATGACAAGTAGGATAGAGAAGTGAGTACTACTGATTAAATGAGAGGCCACTCAACAACACATCCTTGCATAAAGCAAGAAGAGTTCTGTAAAAGCAGGCAGAACTTCCCTGGGGAGTTTTAATCTGTGAGTAGCTACCAAGTCTAGCAAAGATACATCTGCTTTACACTGCCAGCATGGAAAGGAAGCAAGACAAGTTAAAAGTAAACTTCATGTAACCAGTGAATTTAGACTCTAGACTTTCAGCTTTTTACAGAAGACTTGAATTTGAACCACTGGAGAAGGGCAGGTACAATATGCAGTTCACCTTACGTAAGTCAGCACGTGTAAAAGGAGTGGGAAACATGTTCTTTCCACCACAGGGAAAGCACTCTTCAGAAGTGCTGAATGGTGGATAAACTCTCCCTTTAACACAGGTTTCACAAACTGTCTTCAGAGTTAATCAGTACTTAATATTTTCTCATTATATCTCTCAGTGGGGAGAGAAGGAGGCAAACACTTCCAAAGCATCGCACTGGCTGGTGCCAAGGCAGAACAGTACCCTGCTTCCCTAATGAGAAGGATTAAAAAAAATTCATCTTTCTTTCCTCTCACCCACTGGCGTTTAGCATAAACAAAAAAGTACCATAATCACCAATGTTCAAGAAAACAACAGAACCACCTTCTCTAGTGCACCTCGTTTTTATTTTTCAGGGTACAACCACATTGCGTGTGTGTGCCTGCCTGCACATGCCACATAGCTGAGGAAGGGGGGAAGTTAGCATGCAGAATAATGTAATTACTCATTCTTGAATAGAAGGATAATTACTGTCACAGAAACCCACATAACTTGCAGATATTTTTGTTCTTTTTAAGATGATAAATACAGTATTTGCCATTTTCTAACAGGATGCATCCTTTTCCTTCTGATTCCCCTTCCCCCTGCTTAAGCTGAATTACATAGGTTTTGAATGAAGAACAAGAGTTATCAGTTCACATATAGGAAAAGATAAGATTATCTGGATTTTTTTTTTTTTAAATAAAAGTAGTTCCATGTCTCTGGAGTCACTGTGGTGAGTCACTGTTAGTTAAGAAATTGGGCTGTCACCAGTAACAAACTTCCTTCAAGTATGACTTCAAACCACATCTGGAAGGGGATGGGGAAAAAGAGGCGACAGCAGAAAAAGACACATTGACCAACTACAGCCTAAGACTTTTAAAATTCTCACTGTGAATCTCATGCTTAAGAGCAAAAACAGATGCTGTGCATCTTGCTGTCAGTCACTGACACAGCGTAATCTGAGGGCAGACGATAGGTGAGGCAGGGCAAAAAGACACCCCAAAGGCTGGGAATTCACAGCCTCCATCGGCCGGCTGGGTGCCCTTCTCCTTCCTCCCATCTAGAGAGGCCTTTGGAAACAGAGAGAAACGTCACTGTGGGATTAGGGGGGCTGTTTAAAAAATGGGAGATGTCTTGCAAGGTATTTTCCTAAATAGCTTTATCTAAAGAGCTCTTTTAAGCCCTGTTTTCAACACTTAGACAAGGGGAGGAATTTTTCTGGTACTTCTGTTAGGTCTAAATGTATGAAGAGAGAAAATAAACTGCCTGGCTCTTGGACGTTAGAGCAAGAGAAGCAGAACAGATACTGGAAACTGCTTTAACAGGACTTCTTAACATCCACTGACAGAACAAGCCTGCTCTTCTTTAGTGACAGTGGGGTTGCAAGGAAAACTTTCAAAGCCCCCATGGGAGACAGAAGCTCACAGACATCTCTGTGTCTCTATGAACCACAATAGTTCAAGTATCATCTGTTCTTATATCTTCTAAAAAAAAGGACTGAGACCATTCCTCCCCAGCAAATACCCACTAAGGATACATTTACATTGCAGTTAGCTTAAAACTAACTGGGGTTTGATGGCTGTGTAACTGCGACACTATGATAGTTAATGTGACTGATTTCAGTTTGTTTACTGGGATTTTTCTCCCACCTGTGACCTCTACTGAGCGCTGTGCTGCCTCAATTCCACTGTTAGTAATAACATACTGTGTCTGAATATGCCTTTTTGACCTGCTGTGATCCAAATGTGGACATAACCTAACAAAACCTGGGCCTCGGACACACTCTGCTCTGATTTTTTATATGTCTGGTGAATAACTCAGCTCGCATGGTGGTACTCTGAATTTCCCCATCTGAAAAAGAAGACATTTCATCCCGAGAAAGATTGCTTGCCCAGTTCCAGGAACTGATACCTTGCTACAAAAGTAATAATAAATAGATGACAACAGGCTGCTCCACACCCCACCAGAAATAGCAGGCTGCCTGCTCCAGGCTCCAATTGAAATTCCGTCTGTTTGTGATAGCATCCTTAGCAACCAAAAAATCACACAAGACAATTCATGTAGGTGAGGTGTATCCAGGCAGCCAACATTTCAAATGCAAGCTTTTCTCGTGGGCCTCGAAAGCTAATTTTTTACAAAAATCTTGAATTTATTTAAAACTCTTATCTAAGATATCTTTCTCGTTCACAGATTTAGCATATCAATGTTGCTGGGAAGTCATAATCATTGCTTTCATTCTATAGATTTCCTTGCCCTCTAACAACTCAGATTGTGTGTTGTCTCAACCATTCCCTTCAAGTCAGCTCTGACAGCTGAGTCAGACCAGAAGAATGGTTGAATTAAGAAGCCTGACAATCCTCTACCCCTTACTCAGCCAATAACCTCATTTGTTCATTGATTTGAAATTAAAGATGCTAGAAGTAGTTTTATCTTTTTTGTTGGTGATGATTTACAACTCTGCTGATTTTGTGCAAACCCCTATATTACTCATTTAGGACCAAATCACTGCAGAGGGAAAACAAGCAAGCCTATAATAAATTGCAGTAAAAATGTCGAAGAGGAACCAGTTTCAATCAGGCAGGTGTATCTGACTGGTGTTCACAACCCAGCTGAAGGTTTGCTCTGTAAAGTCCTAGTACTGCACTGTTGAAAGCAATGTTCCAGAAAGATATTTGCAGAATGCCACTTCTCCAGCCATGGGAATATACCAGCAGCTTCACTGACTCTAGGGAAGCACTGTGCTGCCTGGGGTGAGAATGAATATGTCAGTCCCCCACTCTGCTAAAACTGGAGCTAGGGCTTGTGTTAGCCTCATTGTGTGTTCTGCTGATAGCTGAAATGTTCTCAGTGGTTCAAAATTCATATTCTTGCTCTCCTAATTATCCCTTAGCTTAGCTCCTGATATTGGAAAATTATCCTCTAATTCTCTTGCTTTAACCAGATGGTTTATATTTTTAAAAATTCTTGATTATACTCATTTTCATATCCCCACTCAAACATAGTTAGCATTTGCTGACCTCTATCCCCTGTTAAAACAGCGATGAATCAACTGCAGTCACTCCAGCTGTTCACTAAATATTTTCCACATTTCTGGAGTGCATTATTCATTCAACATGGGATTGCAACTTCAGTATCTGAAAGACTCCTTTTGTAAAGGCTCTTCGCATTTATCCATCCGTGCCTTTGACATCTAAAATGTTGTAATGGCAAGATCTGAGGCACTTCTAAATATCAAACTATTTCACAAACACTTATCTTCTCAAGGTGAGGCCCAAAGCGGGCTGTGTTCTTACAGGCTACTCTGCAAATTGTGAAGGACTCCTGAACTATGTCTCAGAACATCTCTCGACACCTCATGTCTGCTCCTCTTGTAAAAGATGAGGAATTAAAATGCCTTGATCCAACCTTCTCAACAAGAGTATCTTTGAATATGTAAAAGATTCTGTGATTCACCATCTCCACTTGCTCTGGATGGTTATAGCAACAGTCTGACCTTTGGTAATGCCCATTATCTCTGAATCATATCAAAACTTTTTATGTTTATTTAAAAAATATTATCAGTCCTTTCTGGGAAACACTGTCTTTTACTAACTTACAGGGTATATTCACATTTAATGAAGTGTAGGACCCAATACAGGGCTTCAAAACATCCAGAAAAATTACTGGCAACTTTGTTAAAAAATAGCTGAATGGTAAAAAAATCTGTTATTATACATGGATAATTATTTTTCCAAGCAAAAATCTTTCTTTTCATTTCCAAAGTATTAATTCTTTACCTGAGCAACCAGAGTTCCCAAAATGCGTTTGAGGCTTGCAGACCAAAGTGTATTTATTTCAGTTATCAGGGTTCACATAGCCTTTCTTTACATCCTTTCTTGAGAGCGAAGATGGTATTAGAATACTGATATTAAGGAAAAAGCCATAAAGTACTAGGAAGTAAAAGAAAAAAATCCCACAAACTTATGTTTAACATTAGCTCACTCTCAGACAGGCAAATTCTTTCCTCCAAGGGACACAAGTATATGAAAAAAACTCTGCACAAACACTGAGGGCATTTTTTCAGAGTGCTGAATAGAAGGGAACTGACAGAATGAAAAGACAAATTGCCCACGGGCACCCCAACTTTTTATCCTGTACTAATTGGATGTTTAAGGGCCCAGAGGAGCTCCTCAGATGCTGTGTGCTCTCTGCCTCTCTGGCTGCTGTTCCCTGGGGTTACCAGCATGCAAGTACGGGGAGGGGGAAAAAAAGCATATTTGGACAAAAGAGCAGGTGCTTACAGGAACAGCCCCCAGTTGCAGGACAGTAACAAAAGAGCAGCCATAGGGTGGATGCAAAACTGGCCAGAAAGCTGTGCTAAGAAATTAGTTATCAATGGTCCACCATCAAATTAAAAGGATGTATTGAGAGGGGTTTCCCAGGAGTCTATCCGGTGTCTGGCACTATTCAATATTTGCATTATCAACTTGGATGCTGGAATAGAGACCGTACTTTGTAAATTTACAGCTGACTCTAAGCCGGGAGGAGCTGGAAGTGATTTGGAGGACAGGAGTCAGAGTCTGAATGAGCTTTGAGAAACTGGAATCAGCTGGAAAAAATGGGATGCAAAGTTCTACATTCATTTCTGCGTTTCAGCTGCATAAATACAGAGCGGGAAATGACTAACTACTTAACAGCTTTGCAGGATCTGGAGTTATCACAAGCTGAATGTCAGCCAAAGACATCATGTGGCAGCAAAAAAAAAAATCCCAACATGCTGGAATGTGTAAACAGGAAGGTTATCTGTAAGACACACAGAGTAATCCTTCTGCTTTACTTGATGCTGGTAAACCCTCAGCTAAAGCATTGGGTCTGGTTACAGGGACTGATTTTCACTGAAGCTGGAAAAGATCTAGACAGGAGATGACACCTGACCAGGGCCCTAGGAAAGGAGTACTTGGAGGAACTGCAATGGCCAGAAAAGAAGACTGAAGGCACTGATCAATAGTTTTCAAGAAGCTAAGGACCAGGATAGGACAGTAAGTAAGGCAGGTAGTCAGTTTAGATGATTTTTCGCTATCTCCTTGACATATGTGGTCGTGGTACACCTTAAGGTAACTCCTTCCATGCCACATGTTTGTCCTGTTGTCACTATGACTCACACACATCTAAGAGGCTCTAAAAAGTCACTGATATATTATCTTTGTGTACCAGCTTCTATGCTCCTTTATATCATTTCAGGAAAAATCCTTGTCTAGAAAAGTAGATGTTATTTGTAGACACTGATCACAATTTCATTTTGTAGTTATGCCAGTTTCAGCTTGCTTCCCTTGTTTTTTTCTCACAGACATCTACCGCATTAATCTCTTTCATCACATTGCTTCTATGCTTACATACCACAAACCCTCCTTCCTCCTCCAGTCCCTGAAAGTCCTATTAATATATCAACTAATTTATGTTGATTTTGTCCTGCTGTGGACTCAGACACCATTCTCAAGTCACTTGCCTCCAGCGGTTGGTGCCCCGATCAGCTATGATATATTGTTTCCTTCACCATAGGGAATGAGAGAAAAGGCATCCTGAGAGGTCAAGTCTCTCATTTCTCTAACCCAGTTTATTCAACTGAACTCACTACATCATGGTCTTCTCCTGAACACCTCACTACATCACTGTGTTTGAATGCTTTTAGCTTACTTTGGCCTGTATAGGCGACCACACTTTCTCCTCCAGCACACTTCCAGGACCCTGAGCGTACTAAGCATTCCCAGAAGTACGGGCTTATCATCCCACTGTGGTAGTCCCCCAAGGCCAGGGATTAGGGTTGAATCCCCTGTACAAGCACCACGGTTGCTGGTACATACTCTCTTTCCCAGCTTTTACCTTATGAGCACTCTGGCTAATAATTTGCATACTGGGAGATATACGGTGGTTGAAACACATAGTACACATGTTCTGCTGGAATTGCCTTTCTGTTTGGGATGGCTTAAGACATGCACAGAGCAATGAAAAATAAAATACCTCTCCATATCCTCTTGGCATACACTATTCCACCAGAGGTTACCATTCCCCCAGTTCTCATGGCACAATAGAGCTGGGCACACCTCTAGCCCTTCCTCAACCCTCGCACAAAAATGTGAGCTTGCTGCTATGTTGCCGGCGTTCACACTGAAAGACATGGAGGAGAGCTCATGTTTCAGTCTTCTCTCTCTGCTCTGAAGGCATTAGTACCAAGCAGCTGTGAGAAAGTAAGGAGCTTGTGGACCATAACTGAACCTCAGCAGACATCTACTGAGTTAAAGTGCGTCTCAGCACTCCATCTCCTCCAGTTTCCTAAGCACACCTTGGGCTTCTCTCCATCTCTTAGGGGTCTTAAGCCCTCTTTGTCTTCATGGGACCCGAACATCACTTTCATCAGGTATTCAAAGTCCACCAGTAATTGGTTCATTCCTTTCTTATAAATGTCTTTATTGGACTATTTTTCCTGTTCTGCCCACTCGAGTTTTATTCAGGAACACCTGTTTCTGAAGTAGTGTAGTTTAAATAATACCTGTTCTTGAGAAAGTCAGTAAAACACTGCAAGAATATCAACTGGAAGATGTGTTTAACTCCTTTGCCCTGCAGACTTGGTGCAGTACTAGCGAAAGGTTAGTAACAGAGACACCCTGTGCATCGGGAGGTGCCAGACAGAAAAAAAGGTATTTTTGAGGTTACAGAGACTAGTGATGGCCCTTGAGGTGGCTGAGGGCCAAACTGAATGCCTGCCCAGTTGCTCCTGCTTGGCCTGTGGACCCAGCATCTGGCAACCCCAGGTGAAAATCTGAGTACCCTGGGGCCTGTAGCAGTACCCTTTTATGCACATGTAGCTGCTATGGGGACAGACAGATGTGCTGTGCAGCCTCCAGCTGTGCTGCTGTGTGGCTTCCAACCACCCACCACCCTTGTGGTAAAAGTTTCCTGTAGAAAAGATGGTCCAAGACACATCCTTTCATGGATTCACAGGGTTTTTCTAAAAGCACTCTAATATTTCTTGTCAAATAATACCAGTCCAGGCTGAATTCTGCCTTCTTACAGTACAGCCCACATGCCCTGGATATAGGAGTATTTTGAAATGAGCATTGGCAAGGGCACCCTGTTGGATAGACCTCCATCGGGACTGCAGCACATTTACTGTGAATGTATGGAGATAAAATTTTAAAATTAAGGCACTTCAAAATGAGACTGGAATCTTTCATAAGAGAACTACATGGCTTTTATTTTTTTAACTTTAATTTTCACGGAATGCGCTAAAATTAGTGGTCTATGAATAAAACTCTCTCTTCAGAACCTGTAAGTTGTCTGAGCTCAGTGTATTACAATAAATACAAAATCCTTGTAGAAACTGAAACATTGTAGTTCATTGGTTAAGAGAGCATCCATTTTGTGAAAGTTCAAAATTCAGCCTTATTTTACATTTTAGTTCCTGTATATTTATACTTCAGATGGTAGCATATCCTAATAGACCATTTTTCACTTTATATATTTTTAAATGCTTGGTCTTCAATCTTTTAACACTGCTGTATAATACACACTTTTTGTAAGTTCATCTCACTGGTTCAAATGGAGTGGCATTGTCTGTGAGGTCTTATTTCAAAATTATTGTGCTTTTATCTTTTTCGTCATGCCACGAGATGTGAAGTCCAAAATATTTACCTTTCAGGTTGTCAATCTTTCCTTCATAGCGATGTCTGAGTGAAGACAAAATAGACAACTTGTTTTGTTGAATCAATAGAGGCACATTATCACAGCAAGATTATAATTCAGGTGTACAATACCTGTATTTTACCGAGTACAAAAATGAAACTGCCATGTGCTGTGTGTCACAGCAGGTAACTAACATCAACAAAGTACCAGAGACTATGCTCAAATAATGTCGTATGGGTCTAACTTCAATCCACAAAAGCAAGGCAATTCAAAGTTAAGGCTTAAACTCCGTCCATAATCCCCTCTCTTTAGGAACTGCTAAACTCTCATCTCAAATCTGTGCGGCTACATGTTGCCACACAGACAGGGAGAGAAAGCAAACCCACCATTACATGCAGATTCCTGTTGTTTGTTTTATATCTGGTAAAGATACTGTCTATTAGCATTTGCATTTACTTGAGCCCAAAACCTGGGACTTTGGGGACAGGCTGCGATAATTGCAAAAGGTGTTTGAGATAAGAGGGGTTTAGATGACTGTGTATTTCTTTTTGCTCCTTGGGCATATTGGAGTTTTGTGACAGCAGAGCTGGGGAAATACCGATTTTGTGAACTGTCTTGTGACAACAGGAAAGGTCCGTCTGGCCTTTGTTTCTGCATCTTTTTGAACTGTAGTTACTGGGATCCTGAAAAAGGAGGGGATGCAAGTCCATGTTGAAATCAAAATAAAATGGCGTCAGTGGTATTCAATATTAAGAACCTCTTACTTCAGCCCGTCATTGTAAGCAAACAAAAATACAGAGTAAGAAGCAAAATAATCTGTTTCCAGGTGAAGGTGCAGAGGGAAACATAAGGAACACAGCCATGCCTAAGCTATGAAATTTGTTTCTACAGTGAAGATTTCAGACTTGGAAACAAAGGTTGCTTGTTAAAACCAATCAACCCATCATGACTGTGTGTTAGTCCTATAACCAAATTTTTAGCCCCTGCCAAAAATAGCTGCTACATCTCCCACTGCCGAAAGACTGATTTCAGGAAATCAAGTTCTGTCCCAGGCTGCCCCATTTCTCATGAACATGAGTTATTTGCAGCTTTCTCTGGAGTGGTGCCAGGTCTGGCACTGGGGTTTTGCAGCTTGTCTGCAGTTTTTGGGGTCAGCGGAAAGGAGAAGGCTCCCTGTTTTCCACGAGGTGTCAGAGCCTGTAGCAGTGCCATGGAAATGCAGCGGATGGGAGCACCCTGAACACAGCATCCTCCTCGCCAGCAGCATCTTTCTACATGCTCTAACTATTTAACTATTTTTTTTTCTCCAGGTTTCAATGATTTCAAAGCTCTGATTAATTTAACTCAAGGAATTCCCAGGTTCCTAGGCTGGGATTTGCCATAATGACAAGGGCCCATAAACATCCATACCAAGGGACGAAGAAATGACGAAGGGAGCTGTAACTTTTGCCACTGCCCTCGAGGATGGGCTGGTGCAGTGCTGGGACAGGCCATCTGTACCAGCTCACGGTGCCCTGTGCTTGTTCCCAGGTAATTTCCTTCTCAAGCAAAAGCAGCGGGTCCTGAGACTCAAGTGAGGCTTTATCACATTAAAACGTAGGGAAGGGGCTTATTTGCTTTTTCGACTGAAAAAAGGCTAAAACCTGCCCCCCTTCCACTCCTGTATTTACAGGGCAGGGCTATGTGGTTGAGAAGAGAGACAGGCAAGTCCTTACACTGCAGCACTTCCCCCCCCTCGCATAACCCAGGCGTGAATCCAGCAGCATCCAACACTCCAGCATCCCATCCCAGGGCTGGATGCATACCCTGATTTCTGGGGAGCACTCAGGAAAGGGCTGAGGGGTCAGAACAGGCGACACAGCCCTCAGCCCAGTGCTGGCCTCTGTCTCCTTGCTCCCCAGGAGAGAAGACATCAGGGAGCAGTTTGCACAGCCCTGTTCTGTCGGCCAAGAAGCAGCCCATGACCAACAGCCTGGATGTTGCTGGAATAAATGAAGCTGTGATCTGAGCTGGGACACGAGGTATCACTGCAGAACAAATAAAAAGAGAGCTAGAACTCCATACTGCAGAGGTATTCATCCTTTGTATTCCCTCAAGGAACATGCCTAATCTACTAACCCAAGTAGATTAGTAAACAGTACATTCAGCTTTTAGAGACCTTCAGTATGTCTGCAGGGCTTGTGATGTGAAATAATATGAGTAAAGGAAATAAATGGAAATTTTAGTAAAAAAAAAATATGAAGTATTATAGCTGTTTACTTTCTCACTGCTGTGAGGAAGATCAGAGAAGAGTCTTTTGTGTCAGTTTTATTTTGAACCCATTTTGCTGCTGAATATGGGAGAGATTAGTTCACTGCTAATTGTGCTGTTGGTTTTGTGATTCTATGAAAACCCCCTAAAAGGCCGCATGCAAAACCAATGAGGTAGAACATGTTTGACAAGCTTAGTTCCAACATGACCGATGTAGCAGGAAAAGATTTTAAAATCATTGCCTCTCTTCAATAACAATAGTACATACAAGTGTTTACAAGAGGATTAAAAGCTGCTTTAGTGAGTTGTATTAAAGTTTCCTTTATCAGACAAGTTTTATCGAAAAACCTGTTGGAGCACTATGTGGCTAATCAGATGCAAACAGAAGCGGGTTATGTTACTGACTTTATTTTACTTGCTTTAAAAGGATGCACGATGTATCTGTAAAATATCCACCATGCGTACAATAAGCCATACCTATTAACAGCCTGTCCAATTACAACAGCAGCAAAAAAAAGCTCCACAAGCAACGACCCCTAGCACCTGGTAATTAAAATTGCTAATCACCAGCAATTATCTGGCACAGCTTTATAGCCAGGCGAAACAGTTTGACCCTTTGCCCACTGAAAGAAGAATGTTTGCTGTCTATTGATAAGTGCTTAGGCAAAGCTGTGTTCGGCTTACATCCATTAAGTGGGGACTAATAGGAAGTCAACAAAAGAGCTCTGACATCTGTAGTGAGCACTTCTAGCAGGCCAGGTTTGGGAGCACAGGTGTCTGATGGGCTCCTGCAAAAGCCCAGCAGACAGGACATGGAGACTTTTTCTTAAAAGGCAAACTTGAGCTGCCCTTGTTTCCTGACTGGCTCCTCTACAACCAAAGAGTAAATGCAGTAAGTTTCCAGGACAAAGTTTAAAATGATTATTCTTCTTGAGAGTGGTGGCTTGTTTTCAGACTGTCTGCACACTTTTCAAACATAGAGAGGTAAGAAGTCCTGTAGCCTCAGTAATTTAGGTAAAGATTGTTCTTTGGTCTATTTCTGTTCTTATTGAGTTAAAGATATATAAAAATGTCTCTCTAGTGTGCTCTTTAAGTCTGAGATAGAGAGTTTGAGATAATAAAGATTTATTTTTTTTCCATAGGATGGTATTGCGCTCAAAGCTATAAAATACCCTTCCATTGTTATAGCTCCAGGAAGCTACCACTAGAGATTGTTTGAACTACAATAAACAACTCCATTAAAAGCTTCTGAGCTCACTAATGACTCTTATAAGGTCCTAGATAAAAAGATCAGATTTTTTTTCTTTTTTTTTTTTTTTGTGAGAAGGAAAGAGAGAGAGTCTGGCAAAAATATTGTGAGCTTCTAATAATGAAATGACCTACAAAATCTAAAGACAAAAGCATACCTTAATCACTCAGGAATGCAAATTGCTCCAAAAACGGGATCAGTGGAGATTACAAAGCCAGGAGCTGCTGACATCCAGAACCAAAGCTCTGTAGCCTCATCCCTTCATTAGAAGGGGTTTTGGGATCTTGGTAAGTTGGAGTTTCAGTGTGAAAGGAAAGGAGAAAGAATCAATCCCAGGGTACATATTTACAGACACAAGCAATTTGGCCTACATTCTGACTTACACACAATATGCCTTTTCCTGCATAAGATCTCAAAGCCCCTCCATGTGCATCTTTGTACCGTAACATGTAAAATATGAAGTTTTCTAAATGGGAAGCAACACTGCTGGCATGATACTGACAATATCTTCTAATCCAAAATCATTAATGAAGTCATTCAAAGCATTTCCTTCCTTCCTATCTCTCTCTTAAGCCCACCTCCCAAGCTGCCTGAAGTTAGTGGGATTAGACAGCTTGAAAATAACGTTATTATCCCATGAGTGTGTTGTGAATAAAGCAGTCACAACTTGCATCTCTGCACCATTCACATTGATAAAGTCTACATCCTGACTGGATACCTCTTGACCACAGAGGGCATCTTGCAGAACTTGGTGTAGCTCCTCTTTAGCCCATGCACAAAAGTTCCCTTGCTAGAGAAGGAGCAATGTTATGATGGGCACATAGATCTCACTCCAACACGGAGTAAAAATGCATCTAGAGTTTTACATCCCAACCTGGATGCACTGGGAGCACTTCTAGTTCAACTGTAGCCCAGGAGTTCCTCAAAACATCTGTACTCTTTACCAAGCCAACTGTAATAATTTAAATAAAATTTCAGATAAAAAACATAAATAGATTTAAAAAAACACACCTCTGTATTCCACACAGATTTCTGTCTTTGTAGAAAACAAATGTTGAAGTTCAATTTTCTGCTTGAATTTTGGCACATGCATGGGTTATTCTCCATTAGACTCCAATTCTTGACCATCAATGTTACCATGGGATTGCTGTTGACTGTTGTTTGCAAGCTCCTGCCAGTGTGAAAGAGCCAGATTTCTCTTTGACAAATCTTTAGAGAAGTCAGAAAAAAATGAAGTCACTGGAGATACCTACTTACAAGCTTGGGCTGTAAAGTGCAAACAAAAATGAAATGATGGATTATAAATTCTGGCATTGGTTGACATTCAGATTCTTCTGCCTGCATGTCTAATTCAAAAACGATCCACAGCAGAAGAGCATGTTAGCAGATTTGTGTAGTCTATCCACCACAGAGTAAATTACACTGAATGACTCTTCTCTGGGTTAGCTGAGGTAATGAAAAATCTGAGAAAGAAGAGGAGGAATAGATTTTCTGACGCTCTTTGCCATTTGGAGTCCATGAAATACCAATGGATTTCAGAAGGTTCTGTTCAAATTGGGACATCATGGCCACCCAGGTTATGAAAACATATTTGTCTACCAACATTTACATTGAAAGTGATTTTTTAATACCATTTTCCAAATCACAAACTAGTGGAATGGCCTTTGGGGATAAGACATTCAGCTGGTTTTTGTTCCATTTTTGAGAGGGTGAATCTTTGGGGGTTGTAGTAGAATGGGTGAATGAATTCAGGGAACAGTAAATGAATCCCACCTTTGAAAACTGTGGGGTCAAAACCAGCTAGAAGATGGAAACGGGGAGCTAATATGCTGCTTGTGTTACCAATCATTCAGTTTCCATTTCATGTATAATATGTGCCTAACACAGAATGGGTGCACAAAGTCCACCAAATTACCGACACTCAATAGTTTTTCTCTTTCCTCTGCACATCATCCAAAACAAACCGGCTCGCCATTTCTCCTTCAGGTGAAAGCCTGGCTGAGCCCCACAGGCCAATGAATCCATTCTGGGCTTCCCTTGGAAGAGAGGTTCAGAGTCAAGAGTCCTCCACTGAAAATGTCTCACTAGTGACTGCCAGACAATTAAACCCCTGGGGACTTCCTGCTCAAGTACCCTGTTAACCTCTTCTGTCCTGCGGAGGAAGAAGAAATGAAGGAGGTAGATTTCAAACCGTTCAACTGCAGAGCTCCATCAGGAGTGCTGGTGAGCTGTGCTAGTGTAGACCTAGTCCTGGGGAGTGCTCTGCCCCAGGGTGGCACATCTCAGGTGGCATACCTGCTAGTGCCTTCCCTGACAGCTTGCCAGCCCCAAGGATACACCTAGGATGAGGAAATACACTGCTCTAGAAATAGGGAAGGCAATGCCTATGTGGCCACACTTCACTCAATTTGATGTAGGGTAATAAACATACTCCTGTACTGCCACTGCTTTTGTGGAAAGATAAGCAAACACTCACTGAGAAAAGCAATCTCTGTTCCCCCAGGTTATATGTGTTCCTGCACGTTCCTTCTTCAGCATCAGCTCTGTCTTGCCCAGACTAAAACTCAGTGAATTTGCTCATACCTCCCTCTCAATCTCAGTCAGGCTTTTGATGGACAGCAATGCTGCTCCTCCTGGACTAGACAAACTGCTGCTAAGCAGCCCAATGTTGCCATGGTGGCCCAAATAATTTCAGCAGCTTCCCTACAGAAGTAGGGCACAGTGAACCACAAAAAGAAAGAGAAAGGTGGAAAAATAGAGCCTATGCATCGTATACCTGGGTCAATGATTTGTCCTGGTGCATCTTGGACTTTTGACCAGTCTGGGAGACAGGATCCTACAAGATACAAAATAGAAATATAGAACAAAAAAAGTGAAATGAAAAAAAAATTAAAAAGCTCAGCTTTAAAGAATGTTCATACACTGATATGTTTTATAAAGAATTTTTAAAAAATTCAGACTTATTTTCTACTCAGTTTATATCTTGCAGACATAAGCAGACAAAAATAGGAATATTAAATCCTGACTCTCAAATTTGTAGCCATGTTATGTGAAGTTAAAATGACTTCAGAGTCAAAAACTGTTGACCTCACCTTTACACAAAATGCAGTGAGTCTCACCAATTAGTGGGTAAGCAAAGAGACTACAAGGGGAACATAGTGTTTATGTTTGTTGGAATATGAGAGTTCTCACACTAAAAGCAGAGCCAAGACTCTCAAGCAGTTTAGATTTTGCAGAGAAATAGATGTTTCACCCAAAGAAGGATGGCAACATTTTACTGGCATGAGGCAGAGGACTGCTAAGCAGCTGAGAAGTTGCTGCACCAGAAATCAGAAATTTGAAGTCAAGATCTCCCTTCTTTATTATTCATTTTCACACTGTGTTCAAGTGATTGTTCTATGCATTCCGAGAAACCTCTTGAATAAAACAGTCGTACAGAAAATTAATGCTGTACTGAGAGTATTTATCCTGTTTAGCCAATATCTCTTCTGTCCACCTCATGCTATCCCTTCTTTGTTTATTGTGTAAGATGTCTGTGAAACTACTGTGGCTTTTGGTTTCTTGTACAAAACTCTGTAGGAGCATTTAAGAAGTCATAGAATCATAGAATCATTTTGGTTTTTAAAGGACCTTTAAGATCATCAGTCCAACTGTTAACCTAGCTACTGCCAAGTCCACCACTAAACCATGTCCCTAAGCACCACATCTACATGTCTTTTTAAATACCTCCAGGGATGGTTACTCAACCACTTCCCTGGGCAGCCTATTCCCATGATTTACAAACCCTTTCGGTGAAGAAATTTTTCCCAATATCCAATCTAAACCTCCCCTGGTACAACTTCAGGCTGTTTCCTCTCGTCCTATTGCTTGTTACTTGGGAGAAGAGACTGACACCCATCTCGCTACAACCTGCTTTCAGGTAGTTGTAGAGAGCAATAAGGTCTCCCCTCAGCCTTCTTTTCTCCACACTAAACAACCCCAGTTCCCTCAGACGCTCCTCATAAGACTTGTGCTCCAGACCCTTCACCAGCTTCGTTGCTCTTCTTGGGACTCGCTCCATCACCTCAATGTCTTTCTTGTAGTGAGGGGCCCAAAACTGAACACAGGATTCGAGGTGTGGCCTCACCAGTGCCGAGTACAGGGGGACAATCACTTCCCTTGTCCTGCTGGCCACCCTATTTCTTGTACAAGCCAGGATGCTGTTGGTCTTCTTGGCCACCTGGGTGCACTGCTGGCTCATATTCAGCTGGCAAATGATCAACACCCCCAGGTCCTTTTCCACCAGGCCGCTTTCCAACCACTCTTCCCCAAGCCTGTAGCATTGCATGGGGTTGTTGTGCCCCAAGTGCAGGACCCAACACTTGGCCTTGTTGAACCTCATACAGCTGGCCTCGGCCCATCGATCCAGCCTGTCCAGATCCCTCTGGAAACCCTTCCTACCCCCAAGCAGATGAACACTCCCATTGAAGTTGGTGTTGTCTGCGAACTTACTGTGGGTGCATTCAATCCCCTCGTCCAGATCACTGATAGAGATATTAAAGAGAATTGTCCCCAGTACTGAGCCCTGGGGAACACCACTTTTGACCGGCTGCCAACTGGATTTAACTCCATTCACCACAACTCTTTGGGCCTGGCCATCCAGCCAGCTTTTTACCCAGTGAAGTGTACACCTATCCAAGCCATGAGCAGTCAGTTGCTCCAGGAGAATGATGTGGGGAAATGGTGTCAAAGGCTTTACTAAAGTCTAGGTAGACAACATCCACAGCCTTTCCCTCATCCAGTAATTGGGTCATCTTGTCATAGAAGGAGATCAGGTTTAGTCAAGCAGGACCTGCCTTTCACAAACCCATGCTGACTGGCCTGACCGCCTGGTTGTCCTGTGCACGCCCCATAATGGCACTCAAGATGAATCTGCTCCATAACCTTCCCCAGCACCAAGGTCCAGACATGTCAGGCCTGTAGTTCCCCGGATCCTCCTTCCAGCCCTTGCAGATGGGCGTCACATTTGCTAACCTCCAGTCCCCTGGGACCTCCCTGGTCAGCCAGGACTGATAATAAATGATTGAAAGTGGTTTGGTGAGCGCTTCCGCCAGCTCTCTCAGTACCCTTGGGTGGATGCCATCTGGCCCCATAAACTTGTGTGTGTCTAAGTGGTGTAACAGGTCAGAAGAGCCTCAAGAAGTATTGATATTGGACTGATCTTTCCAGCCCTCTAAATACGAAGAGAAACTAGACCTTTCAGACCAGTAGTACAAATGCAAAAATGTATTATCAGTATGTCAGGCTCGGCTGCAACATTTCCCCAGTACTATATTAGAAGGTGGAAAAGAGCTCCATTAAATAAGAAACCTAGCAATTTTTTAAATAAATTTTCCGATTGTAGGTTATTTCTGTACAAATCTTTGGCCACTGAAGATCACTGTTAAGCTGAATACCTCAACACACTCCATTTCAAAGCATTAGGACAGGGAGATCCTAGGTCAGTGGATGACAACACAAGTAAGTTTCTTCAGAGAGCTTAAATGGAACATTGTTATTGAGATGTAGTGCCCTTGCTGAGGGACCTCATGAAGAAAACAGCTCCAGCAAACAGCAGAAGAGACTGCAGGAGATGCTAAGAAAAAAAACAAGACAAGTGTGGGAATAAGTTAAAAATAAAAATAAATTAAAAATAGGATGTGGAATGGGAAAGACAGCCAAGAAAAAATGTTAATACAAGGTACTGGATGAAAGCCCGGAACAGAAGTACAACAAATACAAACAACTAGCAAATGTACACATAACAGAGTGAAAATCAGAGTCCATCCTTCCCTTGCATGCAGAACTGAGCAAATAGAACTACAGGCAATTTTGGAGAATGGCAGCTCTGAAGCATCCAAAGTATAAACATTTTTTCTAGGCCACAAGACAGAGAGACACCAATGCCACCTGTGAATTACTGAGAAGGGAGATGATATGCAAAATAGCGACACAATTAAAATATTCCATTTTTGAAGATTTCTCAACATGATGGAGTAGTAAGTCTCAAAACCAGCTATCATCTCAGTTGTTACAGTTTGTACATTGTACTAAGTTAGCACAATGCTCCCTCTCTAAAAATTTTTATAAAGCATGCAAGGGTCTTTTACCCAAGCTCACCAAAAGGGTACAAAAACTAGTTTCAGATGTTCTTATGTACCTCATGGACATGAATAATTCACAGTTACTGGTTAAACAATGAAATCTCTATATTTCTATTCACTGAATATTTGCATTATTTCAGGTTTATCTGAGAATTCCAACTGGCTAAACATGAGCCAGCAGTGTGCCCAGGTGGCCAAGAAGGCCAATGGCATCCTGACCTCTATTAAGAATAGTGTAGCCAGCCGGTCTAGGGAAGTGATCGTCCCTCTGTACTCGGCACTGGTGAGGCCGCACCTTGAATACTGTGTCCAGTTCTGGGCCCCGCACTTCAAGAAAGATGTTGAGGTGTTGGAGCGAGTCCAGAGGAGGGTGACCAAGCTGGTGAAGGGTCTGGAGGGTATGACCTATGAGGAAAGGCTGAGGGAGCTGGGGTTGTTTAGGCTGGAGAAGAGGAGGCTCAGAGGTGACCTTATTGCAGTCTACAACTACCTGAAGGGAGGTTGTAGTGGAGTGGGAGTCGGCCTCTTCTCCCAGGCAACTAGTGATAGGACAAGAGGACATAGCCTCAAGCTTCGCCAGGGGAGGTTCAGGTTGGACATTAGGAAGAATTTCTTCTCAGAAAGGGTCATTAGACATTGGAATGGGCTGCTCAGGGAGGTGGTGGAGTCACCATCTCTGGATGTGTTTAAGAAAAGACTGGACATGGCACTTAGTGCCATGGTCTAGTTGACATGGTGGTGTCAGGACAATGGTTGGACTCGATGATCCCAGAGGTCTCTTCCAACCTGATTGATTCTGTGATTCTGTGATTCTGTGATTCAGTGAATATTATTGTTTATGCTTACTCTAAAGTATTTGTGAGATCTTTAATAAAATGCTTCATATCCGATAGTCAAACTATGAGTTTTAGTTCGGTTATAATGTTATAGCTATTTCCTGGCTTGATGAGCATCACTTCTGCAACTGGGAGAAATTTAACAAGCCTCTGAAGAGAGGGTGTATTTATATAGGATAGAAAGTTCACATAATTGCAGTTCCTCTTTTCCAAGCCTAAACATTGTTTTTGCTAGTCAGAAGAAGTGTTTAAGAATGAGGAGATGATGTAGTGAATGGTAAAATGTATTAACTGTTTGCTAAAGTAAGTTTTCTCATTCAGGAAAAAAAAAATATGCCAATTCAGACCAACTTGTAAAGGATTTGTTACCCTTTTGTTTCTATCTGTCAGAGTTCAGACTGGGGTTTGCAATGCTGTTTCCCCTTGTGGGCTCAGCAATATTTGCCTCACTTTATAAAAATTTCCACTTCCAGGGCAAATACATGAACAAAAAGTATTGAAATCCTTTGTCCTCAAGTATTAAGATGGGCATGCTTAGGATTCTTAAAAAGTAATCTCATTAAGTACTTTAAGACACAACTTTTAAGGAAGGACACATATACAGAGGTAAATGTTCTGTAATTTGTAATTTGAGATGGGATAGCTTTAAGTGAAAATAGGTTACTTTTTCACAGTATAAAATACTTCCATGTGAAAATGGGAAGGGAGGGATAAAATTAAAATGAAAATGGCTAAAGCGAAAAGCCAAATAGGTAGGTAAATACCTACACTGAAAATGAAATAAAAAAATGTATCAGAGAAAAGGCTGTGGAAATATTTTGGCAAAGTTTCCTTTCATATTGAATAAAGATCTAAAAAAGTGGTAAGTGGTCCTGTTAAACAATTTTCTGGTTCCCAGCCTCCTTCAGGTGTCTCAGATCAGAGAAGCAAGGCCTGAGACACCTAAGATGAATCACCACTTTTGAGAGACTGGGCCTGTGATAAAAAAAAATTGTTAAGTTCTTCCTGTCTTGTTCAAATCCGCATGCACTCTCACGGGATAGCAAAAATCCCCCCTTATTCCCAGGTCATCTCTCATGACAAATTTCAAATACCTGCTTAAAGACACGAAAATGGTGTCGATTTACGTAGAAGAGTTGGAAGCGTTCACAAAAGCTTTTTCTAACTTTGTTCACCGAAAAGTCTTTCCTCTCTTTACAAATACTCGCCCAGAAAATGCAGGGACTGGCAGAGTGCAAGCAAAGAAAATTTCATCTCAAGTCACAGAAGCTTGATAGAATTACAGACAGAAGAAAATAATGTCATATAATGGAAGGGATTAGGCAATCGTAAGAGGTAATACAGACATCTCTACCTCATTAAGTGGAATCTACTCCAGAAGCTGAAACATTTCTTCAGCCAGTTCCCTTTCCCAGCCACTGCCTTGCTTTTCAAGACAGTTTGCATTAAAAATAAAGGCTTTGGGCATATTTTTAGGCCTATCTAGTCCTAAATTCCCCTTCTTTCCGATCAGGACAAACAAGAGCCCCAAATCCTCCTGTCTCAGGGTTAAACCACAGACCCACTGGCCTTTGTCTGCTGGATCAAAGCAAAGTCACAGAATCACAGAATCATAGAATCACAGAATGTTAGGGATTGGAAGGGACCTCGAAAGATCATCTAGTCCAATCCCCCTGCCGGAGTAGGATTGCCTAGATCATATCACACAGGAACGCGTCCAGGTGGGTTTTGAATGTCTCCAGAGAAGGAGACTCCACAGCCTCTCTGGGCAGCCTGTTCCAGTGTTCGGTCACCCTCACCATAAAGAAGTTTTTCCTCATATTTATGTGGAACCTCCTGTGTTCCAGCTTGCACCCATTGCCCCTTGTCCTGTCAAGGGATGTCACTGAGAAGAGCCTGGCTCCATCCTCATGACACTTGCCCTTTCCATATTTATAAACATTAATGAGGTCACCCCTCAGTCTCCTCTTCTCTAAGCTAAAGAGACCCAGCTCCCTCAGCCTCTCCTCATAAGGGAGATGTTCCACTCCCTTAATCATCTTTGTGGCTCTGCGCTGGACTCTCTCTAGCAGTTCCCTGTCCTTCTTGAACTGAGGGGCCCAGAACTGGACACAATATTCCAGATGCGGCCTCACCAGGGCAGAGTAGAGGGGGAGGAGAACCTCTCTTGACCTGCTAACCACACCCCTTCTAATACACCCCAGGATGCCATTGGCCTTCTTGGCCACAAGGGCACATTGCTGGCTCATGGTCATCCTGCTGTCCACTAGGACCCCCAGGTCCCTTTCCCCTCCTCTGGTCTCCAACAGGTCTGCCCCCAACTTGTACTGGTACGTGGGGTTGTTCTTGCCCAGATGCAGGACTCTACACTTGCCCTTGTTATATTTCATTAAATTTCTCCCTGCCGAACTCTCCAGCCTGTCCAGGTCTCTCTGAATGGCTGCGCAGCCTTCCGGTGTGTCAGCCTCTCCTCCCAGTTTTGTGTCATCAGTGAACTTGCTGACAGTGCACTCTATTCCCTCATCCAAGTCATTAATGAATATATTGAATAGTACTGGTCCCAGTACCGACCCTTGAGGGACTCCACTAGACACAGGCCTCCAACTGGACTCTGTCCCATTGACCACCACTCTCTGGCTTCTTTTCTTCAGCCAGTTCACAATCCACCTCACTACCCGATCATCCAGACCACACCTTCCTCAGTTTAGCTGCGAGGATGCTGTGGGAGACCCGTGTCAAACGCTTTACTGAAATCGAGATAGACCACATCCACAGCTTTACCATCATCTATCCACCGGGTTACGTCCTCATAAAAGGCTATCAAGTTGGTTAAGCATGACTTCCCCTTGGTGAAGCCATGCTGAGTGCCCCTAATGATCCCCCTATCCTTGATGTGCCTAGAGACAGCACCAAGAACAAGTTGCTCCATTACCGTTCCGGGGATGGAGGTGAGGCTGACCGGTCTATAGTTACCCGGGTCCTCCTTCTTGCCCTTTTTGAAGACTGGAGTGACATTCGCTTTCCTCCAGTCCTCAGGCACCTCTCCCGTTGCCCACGACTTAGCAAAGGTGATGGAGAGTGGCCTAGCAATGACTTCCGCCAGCTCCCTCAGCACTCGCGGGTGCATCCCATCAGGGCCCATGGATTTATGGACGTCCAGATTGCTTAATTGGTCCCTGACCCAGCCCTCATCTACCAAGACAGATTCCTCCTCTATCCTGACTTCTTCTGGGGCCTCAGGGGTCTGGGGCTCCTCAGGACAGCCTCCAGCAGTATAGACAGAGGCAAAGAAGGCATTCAGTAACTCCGCCTTCTTTTTATCCTCTGTCTCCAGGCCCCCACCTCATTCATCAGTGGGTCTACATTGCCTCTAGTGTTGGCTTTACCTGCAATGTATTTGAAGAAGCCCTTTCTGTTGTCCTTGACCTCTCTTGCAAGGTTTAATTCCAAGGAGGCCTTAGCTTTCCTAATTGCCTCCCTACATCCTCTGACAACAGACTTATATTCCTCCCAAAGTGGCCAGCCCCTCCTTCCATGATCTGTACACCCTCTTCTTCCACTTGAGTTTGCCCAGCAGTTTCCCTGTTTAACCATGCAGGTCTCCTGCTACCCTTCCTTGACTTCCTACCTGTTGGGATGCTCTGATCTTGAGCTTGGAAGAAGCAGTCCTTGAATGCTAACCAACTGTCTTGGGCCCCCTTACCTTCTAGTACCCTGTCCCATGGGATTTCCCCTAGAAATTGCTTGAAAAGGCCAAAGTTGGCCCTCCTGAAGTCCAGGGTTGCGATTCTGCTAGCTATTCTGTTCCTGCCACATGAGATCCTGAACTCTACCATCTCATGGTCACTACAACCAAGGCTGCCCTCAACCTTCATCTCTTCAACCAGACCCTCCTTGTTAGTGAGGATAAGATCCAGCAGCGCTCCTCTCCTAGTTGGCTCATCCACCATTTGCATCAGAAAGTTATCATCAATGCACTGGAGGAACCTCCTGGACTGAGGATGGCTGGCTGAGTAGGCCTCCCAGCAAATATCAGGGTAGTTCAAATCCCCCCAGGACAACCAGGCCCTGTAATTGCGAGACTGCTCTCAGCTGCCTGTAGAAGGCCTCATCACCCTCCTCATCCTGATCTGGTGGCCTGTAATAGACACCCACAACAGTATCACCCCTGCCAGCCTGCCCCTTAATTCGCACCCACAAACTCTCAACTCGCTCCTGATCCGCCCCTGGACAGAACTCAATACATTCTAGCTGCTCACTCACATAAAGAGCAACTCCACCACCTCTCCTTAGTGGCCTGTCTTTCCTGAACAGGACATAGCCATCCATGACCACATTCCAGTCATGCGAGGCGTCCCACCAAGTCTCTGTGATTGCCACTAGATCATAGCCCCTCGACCGTACACGGATTTCTAACTCCTCCTGTTTATTCCCCATGCTGCGTGCATTGGTGTACAGGCATTTCAGGGAGCGAGCTGAGCACACCGATTTCACCCTAGGGGGATGGGAGGCCTCCTGGTCTACCTCAACACTAGAGCGTTGCCCCAGTGGTGCAAGCCCAGCTACTACCCCATCCCCCTTCGAATCTAGTTTAAAGCTCTGCGAATGAGCCCTGCTAATTCCTGTCCCAGAACCCTTTTGCCCCTACGACATAAACCTTTCCCATGTATTACCGTCACACCTGGTGTCTTATAAAACCAGCCATTATCAAAGAACCCAAAGCCCTGCCTGTAGCACCAGTCTCGTAGCCAGGCATTTATAGAGAGAATCCTACTATTCCATCCCACGTCATCACCTGAAAATGGAAGGAGAGAGGAGAAAACAACTTGTGCCCCAGACTCTTTCACCAACCGTCCTAGGGCCTTGTAATCTTTCTTCATCCCCTCAGACTACGGGATGCAGCTTCTTCCCCACCTGTCTGGAAGATCAGCAGGGGGTAGTAGTCTATGGCCTTCACCAGGTTGGGGAGTTTCCTGATGATATCCCTGATTCGGGCTCCAGGCAGGCTGCAGACCTCCCTGTGATGGGGGTCAGCTCTGCATATTGGGCCCTCAGATCCCTTTAGGAAGGAGTCTCCAACCACTAAAACTCTTCTCTTCTTCCTTGTGGAAGAGGTAGCTATACGCCTGTCAGGTTTTTCTGACTGTGGTGGGTACCTCTGATATAGGTTGCCCTCTCCACCACATCCCCGTTGGACCTGGCTGTATTCCACTAGGGCTTCATATCTATTGCTCAGAGGCACCTGTGGAGGCAAGGTAGGCAAGGAGGACACTCGCCTTTTTTGCCACGGCCATAGACTTGCCTCCACTCACTCCTCTCCTCTAGGTTATTGTTTTCCACCTGAGAGGGGCAGAGTACAGGGGTCCCTCGATCCTGGGAGCTCTCCGGCAGGTGCTCCCATTTTTGTTGCAAACGAAAGTCCCAAATGTCCTTTCTGTTCCTCAAGTTGTATACAGACACCTCCCGCTCTTCTTTTCTTCTGTCTGCAAGAAGAGAAGCTCCAGGCATTTTTTCTGAGGGTTTCGACAAACTCAGAGATGTCTTAGGAAAGTTCCTTTCAGCAGATATTTCACCTTCCTTCAAGAAGCCCAGTAAATCTCATTGCTGGCTACAGGGATGTTCCTGTTAAAGGAAATTTTGTACTGACCTGACTGCAATTTTGGGAGGGGTGAGCTCTTTTTTTCAAAAAGCCAAACGAATATAGTGAGGCTTGACTAGCCAACAAGCAGAAGGTTGGCCTTCATTTTGCACAAGGCAACTCAAATACATTTTACAAGAAACAAAAGTATTATATGGGGCTGCACAATGGGAAGCCCACTGTGGGTATACAGCAGTTCTCCAAGCACAGCTGTAGTTTCAAGTATGTCATAACAATGACAGACGTGATATATATATATATGTTCATATATGTATGTGTGTGTGTGTGTATTTGTAAAAAATGTGCCTGGGCTTTAGGATGAGCAGATAAGATGGGCAATGAAGGCTCAGAGGCCTTTCAAACCAACCATTTTTTGCTGAAGGAAGTGAAGATCAGAAATTACAGAGAGAGAGGCTTAAAGAGCTTTCGAAACAAGTCTTTCAGCACTTTAAGGTAACATAATGTTCACCATTTTGTTACTGATAACGAAGTCAAAACTGCAGTTACAGAGTGCTTTAACGGAACTTTAAAATCCAAGATGTGGAGATATTTTACAACCCACAGTGCCTTTACTACTGTTACCCACATTTATGAAGTGCTCTAATGGCAGCTTTCAGAAGACTATGTGTACCAATCCTGCTGGTGTAAACCCCTCAATTCACTGAGGATTTAGCATGCAATGTATGGGGGCTTAAAGGAATAGCACCCCTTTTTACAAAAGGAGACCACGTGTGGGTGTCTAAAACCAAAAGGACTCTTGAAAAACACTGGGACATTAACTAATTAAATTTTCATACTGCATGAAGTTATTAGCCAGGAGCGAACGATGGTATTCAGGATAAAAGATGATGAGGATAAAAAGGTTTTTGTTCTTTTTACCCAAAGAATTACAGAAAGTTAATACCAAACAGAGCAGATTTCACATGACTGGAAAAAATATAGATGTGAAAGGAAAAGTGATTATTGATAAAACGGTTGGCATGGCCTACTCAATTCAACAGCTTTGTGGAAGCAATTTAAATCTATGCTATTTAGATATTAGGCACTGCTGGAAGAAAATAAAAGCAAAGAAAGTTTTAACATTCTTCTCTCCAGAAACATCATGGTTAGATTTTTCCTATAAAACATTCGTTCAGGTTTTACAAAGTTCGTAATTAAATGTCTGCAAATACACTGCCGTTACAACTGAAGTGGCAGCAACAGTGAGATTCCCTTTTAAATTATACTCGTGAGTTAAGAACTGGATGTATTTGGTTCTACTATTTGACCTTTCAGTACTGATATCAACAAAGTTGTGCTGATTCAGTCTTCACATTCAAGGTTCCACAATCAAAAATATGGCACATGATAGAAAAAATTATCCTGGTAAGACTAACACGTTTTATACTGGTGATGAGCAAGCCAATATCTTAGGTTACTCCCAATTTAAACTATTCATAAATTTTCCTTCAATGCAGTCATCACCAGAGGGTGAAACTTTTGGTACAATTGCATGAATGTCACAGGATACAAGTCTGTGGGGAACTGCCCTGTAACCCTCACCCCAAAAGAACAACCTGTTTGCCCTCACCTCATATGGAAATACTTAGGCCCCTGTGAGTAACAATACCATTAAATTTGAAATAACATCAGACCAAATAATATGCATCTCATTTTTTTTCATAAAAAATGGAGAACCCATCACTCTTCTCCTTTTCAAAAATGTGAGAGGCAGTTGTTCCACCCTTTCACTCACCCACGACATGAACGATATGCTTGAATTTCTTTCTTGGCAGCGAGGAAGCAATTCTATGTGTGACACAAGAGCTGCAAACTGGTAGGTGCCTCTCTGTAATCTAACCCAAGTCACCAGCATGACTCTATAGCCTTCTGGCTATGACACTAGCTTAAAATGGAGTGTATTAAATAAAGGAGAGTATTTTGAACCATGTTCCAAGGACCATAACAGACATTAAACAGCCAAAGATCAAAATATAGTTCCAGATTCATCCTCTAAGGTTACTGAATGGTAAAGTGCAGGGGGCAGAAAGCAAAAAGTTTTCTCCTTGTCTGATTTTCATGAGTCAGACCTCTGATTCTTACTGACACTTCACTCTGACCTGGCATAGTTCTTTGGGTTCAGCAGTTTTAGGGTGGGTTTTTTTTGTTCTGGGCTTTTTCTCTTTTCATTCTGACAACATATGTTGCAAAAACATACTTACGTCTGAGAGACAGACTAGAAATAGTCCTCAGGAAGGAACAGAAACCAAGTTATATAGGTGTGATTTAAAATGATGTGTTTTTCCCTGATGGACTGTAAAAGATTATAAAAGTCCTGGTCATTTTTTGCATCTTGCCTAGTGCTGTGTTAGGTCCTTGTAAGGAGGACTACAGTGATGACTGTTGCTAGTTGTGACTACTGCAGATGTGGTCACCATGACCAGCACCAGCTTCAGTGGTGATGTTACTCAGTTTAAAAGGCAGTGATAATCATTCCTTAGTTTCTCCAGGCAGCACAAGCTTCCTAAGAAGCAAAGACTTCTAGTCAGATAACTATAGGAAGAATTCCTATTTTGTTTATTTTTTTGTCCAATCTACTTTTAGTATGCCTTTATGGCTATAGCTAGTTGTTACGTGTTATTACTGTAGGCTTCCTACTTGTACACTGACTTTCTACCAGGAGCTCTGGTAAGTGAATCAAGCCCCCAGTATCCATGCCTGAGGAAGATGAATCACCCTGCCATTTCCACTGTATCAACTAGACACAGCTGACCATAAGGGAGGCCTGGGCTCCTAGCCCATATGTGACACCTACACATACATATCTAAGTACAAATATCCTGATTCAGAGCTGAGCTCCAACCCTGTAAGTCTAGGTGAATACAGTAGACATGAGAAGTGGATGAGGAGAGAATGGTGGTTTCTGCGTCATCTAAGAGATGGTGGTTTCTGTACACCAGCAGCCCAACCACTTTCAGGATCTTTGTAGGCATAACACAAGAGCCTCAAGAAGAGATCTGATAGAACAAGATGAACTGCAAATTTTTAGGAAGAACTTTCTTCTAAAGCAGAGAGAGCAAGAAGATGCTTGTTTGAGTGTTGAGTAAGTGAGTAATGGAGGTAGGAGTTTTTCTGGCAATGCCAAATAAGAAGAGAAATAGCTACAGAAGAAGGTGCAAGTCGGTGGAGACATGTCATGGTCTAAGAGGCCACCTTTTCACTAGACTACACACCCTTTGGGATTCTTGCCTTCCACAACAGGGAAGCAGCTCACCTGTTGATATCAGTCAGGATGTGAGGTTGAGGATGGGAATGACATGTAGAGAAATACTGAGGAGGCCAATCTAGAGATGGTTTCCCATAAAGCACTGGAGACCTCTGGAGGAAGTACAGGAAAGGTCAGTAGAGAATCACAGCCACTCACCTGCCCTGGAGTCCCCTGGAAGTACAACGCATGCAGCTGGAGCCACAGAGGCACCCAGCTCCTCAGATCATGGTCCAAACAATTGCAGCTGGGGACAAGGTACAAAAGTACACCCTCCACCCTCTGTAAACGTTATAGAAGCTTTTAAGGGGCCTTTGGAGTGCACAGTGGGTCCTGCCAGCCCTCTCCTGGAAAAAGCAACCCTACAGAGATCCAACATTGCAGCAAGTGCAGATTAGCACTCCCCAGATAAGACTGCTCAGACTGCCGTGTCTGCCCTCACCACCATCACTCAAGATTGAGTTACACATCCTTTGTCTTCCTGAAGATCATCCTGAAATCCTTCCAGTTCAGTCAGTGGCATTTTGGGGGCCAAACTGCCCCGGGTGACATCCAGATGGGACTTTTTGAGGTACATGCACACATCCATGTAGTCACTGGCAAACATGCTCCATACAGATCAGCTCAGATGCATGACCGATAACCACCAGTGACCCAGCAGTCTCAGACATGGGGGCTGAAGCTCATTTCACAGCTGAGGAGAGGCTGTCATGATGAATGGGAATACCTTGCTGGTATTAGGCATACTGCCATGTAGCAGCAGTACCTCTGTGAGCTGAGCTTGGCAGATGAGAAGGGAGCAATGCACAGCTGCCATGGGGTTTCCCAGAGGCAGGTACAAGCTGAGTGTTGCAGGGTTGATGAGCTGTTGCCGAAGATCCCCTGGGAAGCGTTGTACCTGTCATTCGTACAGGGACAGTGTCATGTATGCCTGGCTTCATACACAGGGCTGGAGCAGGAGTGAGGATGCCGTGCATGCCATGGATGTTCTGAGAAGGCCTCTGACCACTGATCTTTTGGGCCAGAGAACAGCACTGGTCTCATTAGTTTTAAGAGAGCCCTTAGCTACTTAAAGGAGGGTGACAACACCTTGCAAGATGGCTCTGTGGAGAGTCAGCAGTAAGCAGCTCTGTTCTGCATTCACGACAGCTT
The DNA here is from genome assembly GCF_013368605.1 of Nyctibius grandis. Taxonomy (NCBI): domain Eukaryota; kingdom Metazoa; phylum Chordata; class Aves; order Nyctibiiformes; family Nyctibiidae; genus Nyctibius; species Nyctibius grandis. The sequence continues at coordinate 57,791,046 of NC_090659.1, read as the reverse complement.
CGGGGACACTGAGGCTTATCTTAGCCTGGTGCATAATCCTGAGACGCAGTCTTACTCCCTAATTATTCACCACCATGCATTCCTTGCTAATTTGTATACAGAGTGGTAATCTCACCAAAGATCTTGTGTCACAGGTAAAGCAGGTTATTACAGTGACATGTTACTGCTACAGCTTGTAAATTCCTGTATTATTTATATGTGCTACATATAACCATTGTGGAATAACATAGAAAAGAAATTATTTTAAGATTAAACATGTCAAAATCCAGAATATTGTGGTGCCTATTATTTCTAGTTTTATTTTTGTTTCCCACGTTTGCACGTTTACAACAACACTCCAGGTAAATGCTGCCCCTATATTTTTTTTATCATTGTCATATTATCAGGGCATGCAATATAATAAACAGATCTGTTAAAGCACCAGTGATGTCTCTATTGGCAAACTTATAAAAGAGCTCAGTGACCTCAGTTAATTAGCCATGTAATAAAACCAGAACTGAAGAGCCTATTCCCACAAACCACAGCACAGCACCCCTCCGCCCCCCGCTTGTCAGAGAGGCTCTGAATGGGAAGTCAGCAGACGCAATGCGAAGTGCAGCCACTTAGCCTTAGGAGCCCTTTGGAATATATGCAGAGATTCACAAAGACATTTCCCTTCCAGCCACTGATTAAGAAACAGTCTTTAAAACAAAAAGATAAGTTTTCTGAACACTTCTCTTCTTTTACTGGCTAGTACTGCTTACGTTGTGTTTGGATAAATGTGTATCTTCCTGAAGCCTCACAACACTTGTATTTCAAAAAACAGTCTTAAAGACTCTTCTATTACAGAAATACTTTTTATAAATTCTCTGGATTTATTTGTTTTTATGTTTATTTCAGATATTCCAATAGAAAAAAAACCCAGCACCCTCAATAGTTTATATTCTTTATATGTAATTTATTTGTACCCATACAGTGCAGTCCTCTTGATTGTAAAAGTATGTAAATACAAATTATATGGAAAAGAGTGTTTATGTGTATTTCTGTTTCTCACTTGATTGACTAAAAAGTAAACCTAAAAAGTTAGAACTACAGTATAAAAATAAAATGGTTGGCCTTTTCTCTGAGGGCAGGAAGAAAAACGAATACAATTTTTAGCAGATTCTTTGACTTTATCCTATCAGACTCTTTAGAAATAAAAACTTATTTAAGTACAAGCAAGAACATCACTACCATTTTTAAATTCACTCAAATGTCAGTTCATAACAAGCATAACTGCAATTAACCACAGAGCCACAAAGTTAGCGTTTTTTTCTGCAAGTGCAATAGTCATTGTTATTGTTACAGGAGTTTGTTCTTTCTTAAGTAAACTTGAGTGAAGCCCTGATCTCCTTTCATGGCATGCTCCTGGGTTCTGGCACAACACAGAAAATAAACAAAAAAACCCCAAACCCCTCAGAGAAGCTAACACTGGTTTTCATATAATCAGCTGTCACTTCCGTACAGGACAGTGATTTTCATTTCATAGAAAAAAACATTATCATCAGCAGCAGTTTCTTCAATTAAACTTGATTTTTGCTCCAGAATGCTTTAAATTTTCCCAGTGAACATTAAAATTACAGTGTTCCTATGCAGTGAAACTAATGAATATGACTCTGGTTTTAAATCCTATATATCTGTTCATCCATTCAGGATTGTTTTAGCTGTAGTCATTTCTTTCAGTACTGCAGATCATAGTAAATTCACATGACCAGAGAGTTTCACTGGGTCTGCCAAACAGTCTCTGTTATTCTGACGAAGTTTTAGCATATCAAGCACGACAACATCTTCAACAAATCTGAGACTACAGCTGGTTGATAGCAGAGTATCCAAGAACAAACTTTTTCCTAGATATTCTTGGTTGTTGAATCCCAAAGTAAAGTGGGAGATGTAGTTTAGGCAAAATATATTTGCTAACTCATTCTCTGTGTTTTCTAATGTGATCTAAGAGATCTCTGGAATGTATCTAAATGCTCAGGAAGCTATATACTGCATGGCTCAGCAGCTCATTCGACAGACAACATGTGCGTGCGTTTGTTCACATTCATAAAATTGAAGATTTTTGTTCCATGTACTACAAATACAAGTGCTAGTACTCACACATGAATGTGAGCAATCCCCACGACTTGCAGTAAGAATATGCATAAACAATTCAAGATCAGACACTTCAGCTGAATTTTCCATTCGGTGTTCAGCTTCTGGGATGACTACAGCCATATATAAAATGCCTAATTAGACAGAGAGAGGGGTAGGTACATACTAATACAATCATAGAATCACAGAATGGTTTGGGTCGGAAGGGACCTTAAAGATCATCTAGTTCCAACCCCCCTGCCATGGGCAGGGACACCTTCCACTAGACCAGGTCGCTCAAAGCCCCATCCAACCTGGCCTTGAACACTGCCAGGGAGGGGGCATCCACAGCTAGGGGCCATTATAGATTAACATGAAGTTGCAGAAAATATCAGCAAGCAAAGAGGAAGAGAGCAGAGAGCTGTGAGTTAGTCGCTCTCCTTAGACCCTGATACTGTAAACACTTCTGTAAGGCAAACCATCAGGACCCTTCCCAGGAACAAAGCTGGGCACAGGCTTAATAGTTGGTAGAACCGAGGCTCTTACAATTTAAAAATGTTACGCCACATAAGGTACATTTTGTTGGCAGTATAAGAGTCCCACCAAGATCACCCAGTGGATAGTGAAGCATGTGTGAATGGTGATCTCCTCCGGCAGACCCTGGTCCTGCCACATCCCACGTGTCGGTGCAGCCGCACTGAAGGCCCAGGAGCACAGCGGTGGATCCCCAGACTGAGATCCGGGACATGGGGGAGCTGGGCTGGATGTGTCCGTGGTCACTCCAGCATATCACTGGGGAAATCCCGAGGGTGCCAGTCCAGAAGCCGGCTCACTTCCCATGGGAAGGCTGCCACTGCTGCACAAGCATGTACCCAGGAGCGTACTTTCCTCACTGTAAAAAGCATCTTTCCCAGAAGAGAAAAGTTTGGAAATGTCAGCTGCAGGTATGCCTCTCCTCTGTGATTTCCAGCTCCTTTGGGTCTGCAGTTGCTAAGACTGGAGGAGGATGCCCTCCTCTGGCTACGCATCCCTGTTCACCAAGCCTCCGAGGCTGAAGAGAAATCACTTTGAACACTGAGGCGGGGAGCTGGAGGCAATTACTTGTGATTGATAGCACTAAATATGAAACCGCATGTACCTCATCCATGAAGCATGGAATCAGCAGCATATTGTTAGTGGGGGAGATGAATGGGGCTTGAGATAACCTTGGCAAATTAGGCATATGTTAACATTAAGCTTTGTCAGTAAGCAGGCTATAAATTACAGACATATTGTAACTCCATAAACTCATCTAATGAATTGAATGACAGTGGTAATTTAAGGCAAAATGGAACTGTTTAACCCTTTTAAGAGTTTAGCTGTATTTCTATATTATGCAACAATCCAAACTGTATTAAAAGGTTGGTGTTTCATATATACTTCAAGATACCATAACCATAACAGGGAAACAATTCTTCCATGTTTCATGTACCTTTTAACGAACAGTTGGCAACCTGTGAATTATTTAGTTATGAGTTGATTAAAAAAGAATGGAAAAAGAACAGAATAGCTGGAGGGGTTCCTTGCACATTCTCTTACTTTATCATTCTTTTTCTGTATGATCAGGCTAAATATATTTAAGCTATAAGACATGGCATGCTGTGTGTTTCTGGACTACTACTGAGCACCTCGGGAGGTGTTACAAGTCACAAGGCTAAAGGGCAAGTGACTTTAGTCATAAGAGAAGTGCAATATTCCCTTCAAAAATGCATGACCTGGCAGTGTCCTTATTGCTATTCTGAAATGAATTTATAAATAAAAATAAGAGGAAAAAGTCAGTCTCCTGCATTTACGGGCTGATATTGACAGGTTTATGCCATCAGTGACAGCTGATCCAGGATTCTGAAGCCATTTTCTGTTTTACTGTGCATTTCAGCCAAAGCGACATTTGAAAATCACTGGCACATCGATGGCATAAAAGGGCATAAAATCTAAACAGAACATTTACTGTAATATGTTATTAATTAAAATGCACTGACATAATAAAAAGTGTTTTTGTTTTTTTTCCGATAGAAGTAACTGAAGAAATTAGTATATCAACTATAGCATAGATATAGTCTACTTCTAAGGAGATTTTAGGAAGGTACACTTTTTCACACATTTCTAGGCACCTGATCTTGACACTCATACAAACCACTGAAAAAATTCCTCATCGAACTTTTGTAGAATATTTGCCTTTATGCACATCATTCCCTTTAAAAAGACACATCAATGAAAGAAACAGGATCATTTATCTCAGTGCCGAGTGAATACAGAAATGAGGGAGGAAGTCCTGTGGGACGCAAGGTTGGAAGGGGGCCTTGGCAGAAGGGACAGTAAGCAGAAAGTGAAATCCTCAACATATGCCATTCTTTATTAAGTAAATAATCATTACTTCTGCTGCCCACCCATAACAATAAGCCATATAAGAAGAAAAAGGACAGGTTTCAGGGATAACTCAGTGTGAAAAAAAGGAGGGAGAGGTACAGTTACAGGTATTTTTTCTTGTGTGACACTTTGCAGTTAGCCCTTCAAACACATTTATTTTTAGAAAAGAATAATCTTTATCACATCAGGAAACACGGGCGCATTGCTAGGTCTGCTTTGACCGATGAAGAAATGAAGCTTCCATGGGGCTCACTTGGAGTCACACAAGGAGTCTGCAAAAAAAGCCAGGAGGAGGCCCAGTCTTCATCACCCCCCCTTCTTTACACATGTAGTGTTGACACCATGCCTGGGAATGTGTCTGAGATCAAAGAGAGGTTTGCTCTTGCTAAGGGTTGCAATACAGTAAATTTGGGAGTGCAAGGAAGATAGCAGGATACTGCAACGGCCAACAGAGATGTGAGCCCTGAATAGGTCAGGGTAAAAAGGTGATCTGTGAGCAGCTGGCACAAAGAGCTTAGAGGAGGCAGAGTTTATCATTCCCTGCTACGTGCCTGTTCTTCCAAACCCAGGTGCCTCCTTTGCCTGTGTTTCCTGTATGAACTGAGGCTTTCTCTTCTCCAGAGTTCCCACCCCACGTTATCCTGCAACAGAGTCGGGAGAATGTAACATGTAAATAAAAATGTAATAAGGCTTGTAACCTTGCTGTGGTACCAAATGTAAAAGGGGATTTTATTTTCTTTTTTTTCCTTTTCTTTTGTACGGTGCAATTATAGCACACTTTTCCATTAACCCATGTGGAGCAGAATTTGGGAGGACTTCCTCAAGGTGCTTGTGGTTATCACTTCCTTTAGTTCTGTCCACATCAGATTTTTAAATCATGTTTCAATAAATAGGACTAAAACTTAAGGCTCATGGTTCAAAAATCCACTGCTTTTCTCTGGGTTACTGCTTTCTTCCACATGAAAAAACTTTACAGAAAACTCCATGACTTTCATATATATTTATGAAATATATATATTATATTTTCTTATAATAATAGTGCACAAACTTATCTCTGTGTTTTGTAAATGTTCAGTGTGCCACAGATTCAGGGTTGTTGACAATCAGGACACAATATAAGGAGTACAAGGAAAGATGTCAGTATTTTGATCGAAAGCAAAAAGGTGTAAGAAGCAGAGCTAACTGAGGCAAAAGGGCGTTATGTTCCCAGTGAAAAAATTTAAAGCAACAGCAAGTGGGAAATCAATATAATTCCTGTAAGACTGACACAGCGAGAGAGGAATTTATGCAGAAAACGCTGCTCAACTCCATTTCTAGTCCCGGTAGCCAATGACACCTTGAGCTATTGGTGAGGACTTTTACAAGAGGAGCAAGTAAAATCGTTCAGTAGTGAGTAGACTTTCATGCAGTACCACAACAAGGAGGAGACTTCAAACACTGCATGTTCTGTAACATGCTTTGTTAATTCAGAAAGTCTACCTCCTTTCAGCCAGAGGAGAACAAACCCCATACTGTAACAGCTGGTGCTGCAACTTCCTTCTTCTGCGTGGCATGGCTGGTACCAGGCTTTGGGAGGAATTCTCTCATCACAACCTGGATGTGGCTGGGAGGCTCAGCTGCTGCTGATGTTTGAGCTGGTAATGAGATGGAAAGGGAGCTGCTGGCTGTGTCTGCAGTTAATATTGTCTTCTAATGCAGAGGTCCAAACTCTGCCCCCAGTGTGGCTGCTCCTGAGAGGTGGAGCACCCTAACTCAGGCAAATGGCTGTAGTTAAACCTTAAGCTAAGGGGATTCTGAAACGCAGCTTTCTGCACAGCCTAACCTCCGGGTTTTGGCAGCTCCGACTCTAGGCTGCCTGCTCCCAGCCATCCCTCACCTCGTAGTGCAGAAGTCCCAGCGAAAGCGGTGGAGGTGCCTCGTGCCACGGGGCACCCTGCACACCTAGAGACATCTGAGAGGGCTGATGGATCTGATGCAGGATCTACTGGAGACTTACTTTTTGCCCTTACAGGATAGGTGTCCTAGCCAAGACAAGTGCCCTGAGACCATCTACAGTGGCTCTAGACCCCTGTGTTCAGACATCCCGAATTTCTCCCAGCATTTACATGCTAAGGGCTTACAAGGTGTTTTCAGGCACTCATCATATTTTGCAGATGTGAGAGTCAGCCTTTCTTCCAAGAAACAAATATATAACTTTCATGCTTATACTGCCTTCTTTCAAATGTGAAACAGCTTTGTCAAAACTATTGAATATCTTTCATGTGCCAAAAGAATGAATTTAAAATTAAAGACCAATAAATTCAGTTTTATTTCTCATATAGCAGAAAGTTATTTTCTTCTAAGTATCCCCTGAGGAAAAAAGTGAACTGCCTCAGAAGAAAAAAAGTGATTATTTGTGAGCTTGTGGGTGTGCTTCTGAGGCGGATCCAAAGTCCTTCTACACATCACAGTCAGAGATCACAGGGCCCTATACAAAATACTTCCATAGGATGAAGGAGTACAAAAAACCCCGATGGATAAATTACCCTTGCTTGCGTAACATGGGAAATTCACAACCCGTGTGTGGAAGGAAAGAAGCACCTGTTCCCACATTTCCATCTCTGTTGAGCAATGTTGTGTTTCACAAATGTTGCATCTCAATGGAACTTTGAAAATGCTTAAATAATGGCATAGTGTGAGTGATCAGAGTTTTTGGTACAAATCTGACCTCTGAATAAAATTGGTTCTTCATTCTTCATTGCAGAAAAGATTACTGTGACCTTTACTTCTCCATTTTCCTAATTGGTTTCTTCACTACAATGACAAAATGATATGGACTATCTCAGCCATCTGTAAGATTTGGACTTAAATTTACCTAGTGTAAATCAATAAAGTGGAAATAAAAACTAAAAGCCAGGGTTATTTTTGCAATACTCTGTGTAATACAACTTTACATTTAACCTCTGGACTAAATGGTGACTCCATAACTAAGTCAGTTACTGCATGCATGCTTTCCATACTTCAGTGTGATCAAACTGTTTACATCAGCAATGATTATTGAGAAGATCTGTTAAAAGTGATTTAGAGAAATGATACCTACTCAGTCCTGTGAGTTTGTTAGGCCACCAAGGCAGAAAACCTACTCCAGATACATATAAAATGATATTTTCAATGGAAAACAGGATGAATTTGGTTTTGGCTGTATAATGATTACATGGCCTAGTTCTAGCGAGGGGATGTGCATGGGGAAAGGAATCCCCATCCCAGCAGTGCCAGTGGAAAGTACAGTAAGACTGCAGCCATTTCCCCCCATTCCAGCTGTGGGAATCTCACAGCTGTGGATTCAGGTCTTCTCATGACAGCCAGTTTCTCAGTAGCATTCACAGGACCATCTGAGTAAGAAACTGCCTGTTCCTAGGGCTACCATTGAGCTGTTTATCAGCAGACCTTGGAAAGACCTGCAATCATCTGATTTCACAGCTGGAATGCTGTAGGTGTAGAAGAAGCTGAAATAATTTGCCCAAAATAATGTTGACAGGGAAGCAGTGTCACTGGGAGCTGAACCCCACTTTTGCCAAGCTCAGGTCCCCATGTCTGCTGGACCTCAGTGCTGTTATGCTGTGATGTTGGAGGATCACAGCAAACAGGCAGCAGAGCCGTCACCCTCCAAAAAGCCTGGTCTGTGGCACCATCACTCCCTATCCCACTGTTCCTTCCCAGAGATAAGAGAACCCCATTTACCTTAAGAGAATAGGGATCAGGCCCAACAAATACTGAAGGACACCAGGGCATACTGGCAGGTACCACTTAATGGGCCTATTTCTTATTACCTTACACCAAGAGTCCGTAATCTGTCAAAAGGGGCCAGTCTGACTTTTTCTTCCCCCGATCTAAGATTTAAGTGCATTGGTAGACACTCAATAGGAAGCCAGGAGGACACAGCCTCTCCAAGAGAAATGATGCCGTGAACCGCATGACCTCCAATACCTCACCCACCTCCCCAGCAACGACCCCAGCGCTCGCTGTGATCCAGCACAGTGGCAGCCCAGGAGCAGAGAGGTGCTCACCCTTTCACGGCGCTGCTGGGTGCCACACAAAATCTGCCTGTTCATCAGCCTCAGGCTGCTTGCCTCCAAGCTGCTGGTGCTGGCTCTGCTCTGCTTCTTCAGCAGCGCAGGCATGGTACAGAGGGAGAAAGCATCTGCACTCCCGCTACCACGGCTGGGAGTCTCTCAAGGGCTCTCATCAGCTCACGGGGGCTGGGAGAGCTCCTCAGGCTGGGCAAATATTTTGCTGGAGGTAAATATTAATTAACTGACATGAGCTTTCTTTTTACCTTAAGATTTCAATTTAATTTTTATTCTTGCATCCAGGATGCACGGCGTACAAGAACACATTAGTGCATTAAAACTGAACATTAGTGGAGACTGTGAAATGATAGGAGCTATAATTAACTTTCAAATAACACACAAGTGTAAGTAGGCAGTATGATAATATATGTAACAAATAATAATGATAATATATCACTGCTTAAGATAAAAATACTTATCTTAACAAAGGATGCAATTAAGATTATTTCTAAATATGGTTTTGAGAAGTGCCTGTTCATCCCAGCCTTGTCTGAACCAGTCTACAGGAATGCTCTTACGGTCTGAAGCGCCAGTGTGGCCATGTCCCATGCCGAGTCAGGGGTAAGACCTAAACACAATGTTCTCCCTCACGCCAGCCACTTTCGCTTTGGTTTCTCCTGGGAGCACAACTCGGGCAACTGCGTTAAAAGAAAGCCACAGCTTTTCAGTGAAAATTATTCTGATCTTAAGTCCTTGTCTTTTTTTTATAAAGAGCTCAGCCTTATTCCTGCAAAATAAATTTTTTACAAAAGTGGTGATTTATGGCACCTCCTCAGGCACTGAATAGAAATGGAGTAGGTTTTTGGAAGTTCTGGATAAAACTACCATTTGCCCAAACTGGTACTGTAGTGTTAATTTCTAAGCACAATTAGAGTAGGGGTAAATCTAAAAACATAATCCCTGACTCTGGCTGCCTTAGTGCAGATGGCAGCCAAAGTTGGGCTGAGTTTGGCTTTTACCAACAGTGCTGGAGTAAGAGGCAGATCAAGCAAGGCAGGAGGCTTGACCAGATCCTGTAGGTGAGAAGTTAAACCCTGGCTTTTCATACAAATTCCTAAAATCTTTCTTGCATGCCACTTTAGGAGTTTCAGTCGTGTCTGAGGTGATATTTTCTGGATGGGCTCGTTGGTCCCTGTTGGCTTTGTGAGGTCACGCTTTCACGGTGTTTCATTCAGTGAGTAGCAGAGTTAAGCCAAAACTGGGGAGGCATGTTCTGAAAAGTGGAAACAGTCTGTCAATCTTTGACAAGACTCATTTCAGATTACAAAGAGAGAAATTCTCTATTTCAAAGTTCATGTGAGTTAAGAATTGTAAATCGTAAAAAAGAACAATATTAAGTGTTTGCATAGTTTCAAAGTCATGAATTCATAGTTTCACAGGCATGAATTAATTAGCTCTAATATGAGTAAAAATACCAGATGTCAAAATGTTCACAGATTTCACTGGGCCCCAGATGTCATTACATAGAAGAAAGCCTACAGAAAGAATAGCTTGCAACAAGATCTGACCCCATGGGAGCTTCGAAGGCACTAAAGGGGTCACATTTAGACCCTCACCAAAGGGAAGGGAAGGGAAGGGAAGGGAAGGGAAGGGAAGGGAAGGGAAGGGAAGGGAAGGGAAGGGAAGGGAAGGGAAGGGAAGGGAAGGGAAGGGAAGGGAAGGGAAGGGAAGGGAAGGGAAGGGAAGGGAAGGGAAGGGAAGAACGGCTTAAAAGCAACAGCACTTTTGAGCATCACAATCAATTTGCAGCATTTATTTTCAAGGAGACAAGAGAAAAAAATATTGAAATTGTTTAAAAATGAAGAGGAACAGATGCAGCTAATAAATCAGGAAAACAATGATTCATTAATTACATTAAGGATCAGAGATCTTGAAACAGCATGTGAGAAATTAAAAATGGGTGTGATGGATGACTTTAAATGTCAGACAATTAGTATGACATTTGACAGAACAGAGGTTTAGAAAGAAACCTAAAGTTTATAAAGAATACTGCAGTAGCTTCTGGAAATGTCTGCATTTCAGTAGATTTTCTTAGTAAAGCAGATGAGGATGGAACTCTGTCAGCAAAGGTAAGTTTGAAATTCATAAAAATTAATTTTCAAGACTGTTTTAATCTCACTCTGTTAAAACACTTCCCACAACAACATACTGAACTTTGACCAACACTTTCTCATTTGTCTCAAAAAGTTTGTTGCCCTTTCAGATGTAAATTGCTAGCCAAAATTCACAGACTTGAAGGTTTGTTTCCATTATGAGCAGAAAATGACTGCATTTACTAAAAATGTTCACACAGGCCTTTTTCTCCACAGCGAAGATACAAGCAACGGTATTTCTGACACTGAAATCTTTTTATTAGTGAGAACATGCCTCAATGGTTCCTTTAAGTGTAGTACAGGTGTTGAGATGGTTTTTCTCATCATTTGAAGATGTCACTCTTTACACTTTCTCCTGTTTTCCTCTTACCTGTGATTCTTGCAGCCTGCAAGCAGTGTACTAGACCTGTTCATCTTGTGAGCACTTTTGGAGGTAAAGCTCCTGTCTATTATTACCTCCCTTCTCAGAGCAGCCACAGGGGCAAAATGAAGAGGCAAATGCCATGACCTAAGGCTCTGTATTGGGGTATCCTGACTTCACCTACTGAGCCCTGTCCTTAGACTTCATGTGATTCAGCCAATCACAGAATCACAGAATTACAGAATCAATTAGGTTGGAAGAGACCTCTGGGATCATCGAGTCCAACCTTTGACCTAACACCACTGTGTCAACTAGACCATGGCACTAAGTGCCACATCTAGTCTTTTCTTAAACACCTCCAGGGATGGTGACACCACCACCTCCCTGGGTAGCCCGTTCCAATGCCTGATAACCCTTTCTGTGAAGAAATTTTTCCTGATGTCTAACCTGAACCTCCCCTGGCACAGCTTGAGGCTCTGTCCTCTAGTCCTGTTGCTAGTTGCCTGGGAGAAGAGGCAGACCCCCACCCTGCTACAACCTCCTTTCAGGTAGTTGTAGAGAGTGATAAGGTCTCCCCTCAGCCTTCTTTCCTCCACACTAAACAACCCCAGTTCCCTCAGCTGCTCCTCATAAGACTTGTGCTCCTGACCCTTCACCAGCTTCATTGCCCTTCTTGGGACTCGCTCCAGCACCTCAATGTCTTTCTTGTAATGAGGGGCCCAAAACTGAACACAGGATTCGAGGTGTGGCCTCACCAGGGCCAAGTACAGGGGGATGATCACTTCCCTAGTCCTGCTGGCCACCCTATTTCTTATACAAGCCAGGATGCTGTTGGCCTTCTTGGCCACCTGGGCACACTTCTGGCTCTTGTTTGGCCGGCCATTGACCAACACCCCCAGGTCCTTTTCCACCAGGCCGCTTTCCAACCACTCTTCCCCCAGCCTGTAGCACTGTATGGAGTTGTTGTGGCCAAAGTGTAGGACCCGGCACTTGGCCTTGTTGAACTTCGTGCCATTGGTCTCAGCCCATCTATCTAACCTGTCCAGATCCCTCTGCAGAGCCTTCCTACCCTCAGGCAGATCAACACTCCCACCCAATTTAGTGTCATCTGCGAAATTACTGAGGGTGCACTTGATACCCTCATTCAGATCATCAATAAAGGTATTAAACAGGACAATCCAACCCACTCTATTTAATCTGGCCAGAATCACCTGATCTGAAATCACCATGACAGGGGAAATATTAAAATCTTATTCTCTGTTGAAATTTTTATCTGAACAAAGACTTCAGGCCAACCCTGAAAAAGCATTCTACAGCAAGTCTTTAGATGTAAACAAAAGGGTCTGTCTAGCAATGTACTCAGTGCACCTTCACTCTGTACATTCACAAGAGCTTCAAGGGTTCAGCACTCCACAAGAGCCAGCCCTAACATTTCTCCTTCACATGAGTTCCTAACAGTCATTCACTTTGGATGAATTCCTCACTTGATCAAAAGCAACAGGAGTCTTTCTACTGACTTCAGTGAGGTGAGAATACCCCTTTTTGAGTGAAAATTTGTTTTACTGTATATATGACTCAATATCCTTATATTTGATCTATGAAGATCTCCCTACATCTTCCCTCACACTTGTTCCTTCTCAATCCATCTCACCAAACTATTTTAGAAGGAAGTTCCTTTTAGGCTTCAGTGCTATGTATAAAACAAGTGATATCTTTAAATGGTGAGAAAAGTGAGCTAAATGACTGGTAATCATTAAATACTCTAACTACACATTGTCATGTAAACCATAGGGTGTAGCAGGGCTTCTCTTTTTGTCATAGAATGGGGCTATCCCCATATTTATAAGTTGAACAGCCCAGTCGCGTGCCCTTGTATCTACAGATTGTTTCTTCTGTTGCCCATCTCCTGTGGATTTTCCCCTCCACTTTGCCCGCCAACAGCAGTACAGCTCACCCCAAGGAGGTGTTGTTGTTTAGAACTATGAACAAGTAATACTAGAAGGGAACAAAATTCTCTGGCCTCTGAGTAGCTGGCGTTATTATCTAGTACTTAAATACTATAGGCTTCACTTAGGTGCCATGCATCCTTCTTTGTGTAAGGGAAGACCTGAAACAAGGGCAGAGGAGATGAACTCTATCCTCACTGCCCTCACGGATGCTGCCAGCCTTTGATGGGTACCATAGCAGCTGCCTTATCTCCCAGTATTCCCTCAGCAAGGTTATGGGCCAGTGAATCTGTTTATATACTGATTCACTGATCCTTGCCTGTTCTTGACAGCATTCCCTGAACTGGTGTGTCCAAGACTGTCTCTACAACATGCTGGCTAGGGTAGGTTAGTTCCACAGTCAGACTGCTCTGCTAGCTCTTCCACCCACATAGGGTCAATCCACCACCCAGTGTTTCACCCTTTGCTAGAACAATGGAGAGGAGCATGTGCTTTCTCTTCCATAATATATGTTTCTACATATTTTTAAAAAACTTGATGCTTTTAATTAAGTTTTATTGGATGTTAATAAATAATAACCAGCATAATTTCTTATGTGTGTCAGGAATTACAATGTGCACATGCCTGATGATGAACTGGGTACAGAAATGTAACACTGAGGCAAAAATTGAGATCTGTGACCTTCATGAAAGAAAGAAGGCAGAAAAAGAAAAGGAAAGTAAGAGGTCCACCTGCACTACGGTACATCTATGTTCACGTCAATTATTAAAGTGCATAAGGTGAGTCATGGGCTATAAATGACTGTTTCCTTCTGCTGACCATAAAGCAGCCTTGAGTGACTAGCTCTTCAGAAGACACCTAAATGATGTCATGTCCTATGAACATCTACATTTAGGTCCCATCCTTTGTGCTTTGCTATAATAGAATGATGAACTTCTTATTAAGAAAATCTGTCTGTACCTCCCTTCTGCACCAGAAATGTATAAGCATAGGGGAGTAGATTTACTGGAAACATGGAATTTTCTCCCTTTGGAAAATAAAAATTTCTACTTGGAGTGAGTATTTTTCATTTCCTTTCTTTTCAATTTTATTGTTTTTTAGAGGGATAGGATGGAAAGTTGGCAATTCAAGGGTTAGTATTAGAGTTATTTTGTGGTTTTTTTTAGAGGAAAGGCCTTTTCAAACAGGAAATTTTGAAGAAGTGCCCCAAAAGACAAACCTTGATTTGACTGGTCTTATTTGGAAGGCTGTTTCAAATTGAATTACTTATACTCATAAAATTTTGGTCTCTCATCTCACAAGGTTCATCTTGGGTTTTGTGATGTGTGATGACATAAAAGAATATGGCTGCATCGATGATTCACAGAAATGTGACCTCCAGTATATCAGAGGCTTTACTGGAAAATTTATTCCTTTTTTAAGGTTAGAAGCAAAATCTTGCACTAGTGTCACAGGCTGCCCAGGCAGAAGGGAGGACAGCTGCAGTGACCCCAACCAGAGAGAAGGTGTAGAGACCCTTTTATGTCAAATTGCATGCTTTCCTAGATCCTTTCCCTTCAGACCAAATCACTCAGTCACTGTAGTCTAGAATGGAAGTGACATGACACAGCTTTAGTTTGAAAGGCCTGCCACAAATACAATCAGAGTTCACAGAACAGGCAAGAGGGATACCTTGCAGTAAAAGAACAAAAACAAAAACAAAAAATCAGAGTTTAACCAGTGTTCAGTTCCAACAAGAGGACTCGTACCTGCAAGTCAAGTAGCTGTGCATAACTTCAGGGTGCTGACTTACAGACTGGAGTCTATCCAAGGATTAGAAACATTCTTCTCGTTTCAGATTAAAATAACTCATTAACAACTTGTACCCATGAGGTAATATTCTGGTGCTTTCACTTCTTCCCTGTATTTTCACTCACTAAAAGAGTGATGTTGAGCACTCAGATTCTCCTCCTGGTCTTTGTTCAGCTAGACTAAGCAAGCTCAGTGCTTTAGGTCTCCTCTTAAACACACAAATTCTTTATCATCCAAGATCCTCCCTGGTCATATTTTAAAAAAGTAGACATAGAAACATTTGCAGTTACTGCATCTTGTTTCAGCAAATGTGTTTAGACCACAACCACCCATTTAGGTGTTCCAAGGGATTTGGACAGAGCTTTCCCTTGAGTTAGATCAGATACAGGCAGGTTACCAGGACCAGGGCAGTTCTGGGTGATACGCAGCACAACTGCAGGTGTCTAGACAACCTTCAGGACAAAGACAGATCTAAGATTTTGATGAGGAACAGGATTATTTTAGGGTTTTTAAAGTAATACACCTCGAGTCTGCTTAGAAGTCCTGCTGACGTGGGCAAGACAAGAGTGGGCAATGTTGTCATCATCATCTGCTGAACTCGCAAATTCCCAGGGCCCAGCTTTGATTCAGAAAAGCATTTAACACATACTGGAAACCATTTCTATTCAGGAACTGGCAAGCAAGCTTGCCCCAAGTACAGCACTGCAAAATAGCATCATCCAGCTGAAGGATGTGGCTCACAGAACTGGTCCCTCCAACCCATTACCTTTCTTCCGAGGAGACGGGAAGGCTGCTCAGAGCCACAGGCTGCCTGACATCCTCTTCTATGCCCACATGCAACACGGTGGTGAGGCAGCTGTGGATACCTCCCACCTAACTGCAAGCTTGAGATGCCCTGCATTAGAAACCCCCCAAGCACATCCCTCCTCCTGCGCTGCAGCCCTACCTCTGTCCAGCTGTACGGCCGTTGATCCACACTTGGACCCCAGCCTGTGGGCTGACGTTGGCCTAGCCTCATCACCACAAATTTCCTGATGACCTGGGCTCCGGAGCAACCACTATTTTACCAAGCCCTTCTCTCACTCTGCCAGCACTATTGAGCCCTGGAATTGACTGAGGATGCCAGAGGTTCTTCAGTTTCCCAGGGGAAAGCTGATAGAAGCTCAAGGTACCAGCTTGTAGCTGTGGTGCCTTCCAATAAAACAAGACAGGAGATATGATTAATTCATATAATGTATCAAAAAATTCCTGATTTTTGACATGGCTAATCTGCCCTAGTGACCCTTTACAAGCCTTTGCACAAGGCAAAAGTAGAAAGGACACTTACATAAACTGCACGAAGTCAAGAAATAGAAACTAAAAAAGCCAACAACAATATATCACAAACAGCTCAGTAAATAATAGTGCAATTTTCCTAGCTAATAGAATGGTTTAACACCTGAATACATTCACACGCCTGATTAAACACTAACAACATAAAACCTTGAAAGAAGATTATAAGTTGTAATATCTCTCTGCAAATAATAGCATATTAGCCACCATTGCATACTTCTCTAATTACGTCCCTTTAATTCTTTTCATCTGGAAAACAGTTCACATTATAATAGTCAGCATCATTTGTGTTTTAAAACAAGCGATTACTTTACATGCAGTGTATACTGCCAAATTGCAGGTCTCTTTCTGTATATATCTAAGTCTACTCTCAAAGTTAATAAAATCAGTAATTGCTAATGCAAGCTATCTTTAACTTGGCTTTCTATGAAAAAATGTTTAAACTTCAACAAACTGTTACTCCCTGTCCATTGGACACTTTTCCCAGGCCTTTTTCCTTTTTCTTACCAGATGTCGCCAGGAGCATGAATTATACCTAACAGTGGCGTGCTCACGTTTACCAAAATGCATGAGCCTGCCCAGATCCACGTCCATACAGCTTCGTTTAGCTTCTGTTCAGTTGACTTCAAACAAGCTTGGGGTGGCTTGGAAAGAAATGTGGGAAGCCATAGCCTCTGGTTTCAGTCACAGCAATCTCCATTCACCACCTTTTCTAACGAATCACCTCTATCCCTTCTCTTTTCTATCCACCTCCAGCTAGGCAGTTCACTGTCTCTTCTTGCTGGGACATTCAACATCTGTAATTTACTGACCTTCAGGCCTGCCCTCCTGCTTGAGTTACCTGGAAATCCCCAGCTAACTTGAAAATCCCCGAGTGAAGCAAGAGAAGAGAGCCCCTGCAGATTATTCTGCTCTGGAGATTTAGCATAGTAAACAAACTTTCCAACCCAACGGCAAAACACTGGAAAGGTGTAACTCAGTGCACGGTAGCATTTCTACTGCTGGAGCTTTTTAAGGACAGGATAAACAAGCATTTCTCAGGAACGGTCTGGCCATACTCCATCCTGTTTTAGTGCGCGGGGTGAGACTCCATCATTTGCTGCATTTCCATGATTCCTTCAGAGCACAGAGTGCTGTGGTAAATGAAGCCTGGGGCTGAGTTAGTACAGCAATTTATGTGTTTCAGAAGGTGTTCAAAGTGAGGAGGAAAATCAGCCCGATGTTTTTAAAGCATGCTGTTTGAAAAGGTATGATACCCATTCACAAAAGGTAGCCTAGGTGGAAGTATCTGTTAAGAACAAAGGTAGTCTACTTTGCAGATAACTGCTTTCTCTTTTCTTCTTAATTTTGTATTCTAGCTATTGAGGCATGTAAAATTGTGGTCATGATTTATACACCATCATAGAGGGAAGACTGTATTTTAAGATTTCTCCATGCTCTTCTAAAACACCATGTACTGGCTATTTACTAAGACAGACCAAGGATGTTCTGGACTAGTCTTCATAATCAATATGGCTAATCTTAAGTTTCTTATCAAGAAAGTTCAGATAGGTTTGATTTATATGACTTTTTCCCTTTCACTTTTTTGACTCCTAAAAGTTTACAATTTGTAGGGTCTTTATTGTCAATCTATCCACTAATATACCACTAGTTCATTTACTAATTTTCCAGTGGGTTTCACAGCAAGGTATTTTTAAACTACTCCCATTACTGAGCCAAAATCAGAAATGACATCTCTACTGTTTCTAGTGATCATTTTTCCTAGACTGTAAACTCTGTCTGGGGTGGATTATCCAGTATTATCCTGATAGCACCGCACACACCTCTTACCAAAGAGCTCTTCATTGTCTTAAAAAGCCCTATTGGACAAAGTTTCATTGGAGATAGATCAAAAAAAAGACAGAGGAGGAAATGTAAAGCTTGACAGATTCATGAAAGAAGTTAACACATTTTGGTGGCCTGCAAAAGGGAATTGAACCTGACTCTAGTCTTCTACCACCTCTACATGAATGTGAACAATTATCAAGGGAGACAAATTAGCTAGTTTTTCTCTCTTTCTTACAGAGAATGATGGATAACTACTGCTAGTTTATTTTGCATTTTTGTTCTCTTGTGCAGAGCTATGGGTCTGTACAGAGATGGTGTTAGAATTGAAAAGCAGGCAATACAAAAGTACGAATGAAAAAAACAATTGAAAATGTAGGAGAAGGCCTGAAAATAGTTGCCTGGTATAAACTCACACCCAGCACACACCTCAGGAGTAACAACAATAGCTAACTGAGTGCTGACGCTGTCTGCCAGAAAGCTGGTCTGCCACAAACTTGCAGATGCTCTAGATTAGTAGGTGAGCATTTTATTGTTGTTATTATTAAAATAGGTAGGTACAAAGATAAGACAATTATACCTACAGGACCCAATGAAAATGTACATTTTTTTCACCTTTTGCTACCTGCTCAGTTGAGATCTGTTTTAAGCTTCACATTTCTCTTAAAAGCTCTGGATGAATTTATGTTGACTGCAACCATCTTAACATTTATCAGAGTAAGCATAGACTATGTAACAATGTACAGACTTCTTATTTAGTGCAGTAACTGAGGACGGGGAGAAGGATGTTCTAGAAATGTCAGTGTTGGGCTGGAAGGTGCCTCAAGAAGTCATCTAGTCCATTTCCCGCGGACTGCTGTGAGATCAAGATGGGAATTCCAGGCGGACATTGCTCAGGCATGGCCATAGCATATACAAATGAAGCGACAGTAGGCAGGAGTTTGAGATCGAGTGACCTACACCACTCCAGAGCAGGGTTCAACTCAGCTGTCCTCACCAGCAGTCCACAGTTTGCCAAGCTGGTGTGTTCTCAGAAAACTAACTTACCTAAATTATTTTAGGAATCTTTTCTTTACAATTAGCCTACAAAGCTTTTATGGCAAACTAACTTCTTGACAACTTCCCACAGGACAGGACAGGACAATCATCTGTCCTTTTAAGTATCGCAAGACCGCTATCATGGTACTGTTCCTTGCTTACCTCTTTCTTGAAGTCCAGGGTGCAAAGCCAGTCAGAGTATTCCATCGCTATCTTCACCAGCATTTTCCCATGTCTTACAATCGATGTTTCTTCTAAGACAACCCAGAATTAGGAGCTTCTGGAAGAAGATCATGTCACTGATTCAGATTAGGCTTCTGATCTCCTGGAAACCCATGATCCCTCCGTATGATGTTGCTACTTCAAGAGGTAATCCCTATTCTCCACATCTGTGCATTGATTTCTTCTTATTACATGTAGTGTTACACACTTAGCATTGAATCTGTTCTTTTTTTAACACGAGGTCATCTCTTCAGTTCGGCATAATCATTCTGGATTATGAGTCTGTCCTCCAGAGTGCTTGCAGACTGCCCCAGATTTCATCTTGTGAAAATTTTGTACTCATATATTTTCTTTCAGTATTAAGGCAGTTAATTGAAATATTGCATGAATGTTGGCTGTGAATAACCGGACAGTTTAAAAAAGCTCTGTATGACTTCAGCATAGGAAAGCCTACAATGTGTATCTGTTTGTATAGCTTTATGTAGTCATATGAAGCATTTAGTTGCCCTGACCATTTTCAGCAAATTCTAGAGCTTTTCAAGTTGCACTAATTAGTAGTCACTGACAGAGACAAGATGTATGCGAACAGCTTCCATGGAAAAACTCACCAGGAAGTTATTAAATAATAGCAGTGGAAAGGTTAAATGGCTCAGAAATCCTCAAACATGTTAAACATGCTGAGTACTCACATCTCAGTGATCTGATTTTATTCTAGATCTGCAACCTGCTCAAGGCAAGTCTGTACCCTACAAGAAATCATTTCCTAAACAGGTCTAGCAAAATATTGGTGTCTCAAACATAGATATTTAAGACCTGTTCAAAGCATATTGTTGTGGTTGTGGCTCAGATGGTTCCTGATGTTGCCACTAATGTTTTCTTCTACATCAAAACTAACTTTAAAATATATACCTTGAAGACATATACGTTCTTGCTTTTTTGCTGCACTCACTCGCACTTGTGCCAAGGTTGCTGGTAACCTGGATAAGCTCCAAGGCAGATGACTGAAATTACCTGCATTGAAAATAAATGAAGACAAGAGGTTCACTACACCATCCCAGCGATCTTTGTCAGGACTCTCTGCAGGACAGGGCAAGTACCCTTGCTCCGCCACAAAGATGGCAGAACCACGAGGGTGACAAAGCTTGCACTTGCTGCCAGAGCAAGCATCATCCACCCCTGGTACTGGGGGAACAGAAATGCCAGTGAGAATTAAGCTTCCAGCTGGACCCCTCATAGTCTTTTAAAAACATCATCAAGGCATGGAATCAGAAGCACCAAATACTAACCAAACTGAAAAGTAGGATTAATGATTCTTAGTCTGGGTGGTGTACTCTAGAGCCACAGCTGGGACCCAACCAGAGCATCTGCCTCTGCAGAAGAAAAAAAAAAAAAAAAAGAAAGGGCAACCTTTTCCCTGGAACAGTTGCTCCATGGGAGTTACCCTGGGTAAGTGGCAGTGGGAAGAGTCAGCAAGCAGACCTTCAGTGTCTGAACTGTACCACTCAAAGTCTATTCATTAAAACACAAAGCCTCCTTGGCATGTTAGCAGCTTCAGTTTTATTAAACTTATTCCTTACAAATAAGCTGTGGAAGAAATGCAGAATAATGATATAAAAAAGCAAATATACATATATATATATACACACACACAGTTTGTTTTTCATACATATATGGCATGCTTCCCTACTCTGAAGGTGGATACCAAGGGAAGGCAACAAGGTAAGAGCAAAAACATAAGTAGTCACTATTCACCCAGTGAGGATTTGAGCACCACTTCAAACAGGTAGAATCTCTTGAAATGGGTGGGGGCTGTTGCATGCTGGAAGATTGTTTTGCACATAGAAAGGCTGTGGTTAAGCCTACAAACTCTTTCGTGAGCCCTGCTCTTTGCAGCTGTTACAGGCAATGTCAGAGCCCTGGTTACAAAGCAGTTGCACAAGTGTTTATGTTCTTCTCGTTCACTTATTAATATATATTTTTTCCCTAAGCTTTGCATTCTTGCCTTCTGTTTACCCTCCCGCATCGCAGCGGTGTGGCTGGCTGGGATGCATTTTAGGCACCCCTCTGTGGAGGCAGTCAGGACCCCTTGCCATCCCCGCTTCCCCCTCGGCCCCTGCTCAGGGGGATGCCCTGAGAGCAACCAGCCTGGAGCGCTCGGTGGGTGCCGCAGCAGTTGGTGTGGGGCTGGTGAGGGGGTCACACTGCTCCCTGCCACCTGGTTGTTGTAAAATAGAAGCGTGCCAGAGCGTACGCTCACTGCCCGACTTGCACAGTGTTTCTGTTGCAATTACGGAAAAGGCGCAGAGTGAAATCAGCGTGTCTGACAGAGTGCTCGTGTGATGCAGCTGTATCCGTTCTTAATCCTCTGTTAATGCCTCATCAAAAGAGTACTGTACTTTTCGTTTGTTTCATTTACCGATGGTCAGCATACTTGGAAGCTATTGTTGTACAGCATTGCAGACTTTTTACATATTTCTCTGGTATTGTTCCAAGTTATCGTATACGCAAACGAGTCAATTGGTATGCAGATTGTCTATCATTAAAACCATTTCAAAATCAGCTTTCTCATTGGTTTAGTGTTGGAGCTTGCATACCCTTCCGGCATGTAATGCGTTGTTCTGCACGGGTACGGTGAGGTGGTTGTGTCAACCTCACGTGGGACTGGTCCTGGTTTTCATATTAGCAGAACTTCCGCTGAATTCAAGGGAAATCTTCCCTGGGGCCAGGCATGCAAGTGGCGTCCTCGGCTTACACTGCCTTTTCTCTGTGAACTGCATGGGCTACACGTGGCCACATCGGTGGCTGTGCCTTTCCCTCCTCTCCTCCTTTATTTGCTGAGCCGTGTTTTGACTCCGTGTCCAAACGCATTTATCTAAAAGGTTGCAAAAGTTTTTCCCAGCTATCTTGGAAGAGGTGTCAACCCCAGAGCTGTTCCTGGGCTTTCAGAAGGTGGCACATCTCCCGCTGCTACCAGCACTGCCTGCGCCAGCAGCTGCCCCACTACCGATGGTACTGAACCTGCATCATCATCCGAACACATCCAAAGTTCACGCACACCCATGGTGGAGTGTTCTGCTTTGGTTTTACTATTGAGTTTCAGCTTCGAGCAAGAAGTAGTGCATCAAAAAAATGAAGGCCACTTGCCTTTTCTATTAATTATCTTCACAGAGCTATATCGTATTTTCTCTGGGGTTTTTTTGGCAGTTCGTATTCAGATATCACAAACCCTTGGTGCAGAACCTGGATTCACTCATCTACAAAAAATATTTTAATGACTTTTATGTGAAAAAAAAATTATTTTTATTTGCAGCTGCATTGTAGATGTGTCAAATGGCATAAAAGTCTTCTCTTTAACAAGTGAACTATATAATCATAATCAGAATAAAATGAAAGTAAAAATTAAAAACTACATTTATATAAAAATATTCAATGACAGGAAATGTTCATTTTAACAATGTGCAATTTATCAGAGGGTTTAGAAGAACAGGAAATGCAGATATACAATTCTTACTAATACTGGAGGAGAGCTGAGTTAGGGACCATCTGTACAAACCCAGTATTTACAAGTCTACGGGACCTGATGAGATGCAGCTGAGGGAGCTAAAAGAGCTGGCCGACCTCACTGCAGAACAACTTTCTATCATCTTTGAAAGATCATGCAGGTCAGGGAGTCCCACACAAGTAGGAAAGAGCTAATATTATGTTCATCTACAGGACAAAAAGGAAGATCTGGGAAATGACACAGCAGCCAGGCTCACTTCTTTCCTTGGGAAACCTGTGGATTGATCCCTCATGGAAAGTATTTCCAGGAAAATGAAGAACAAGAAGGTGACTGAGAAAAGCCATATAGTAGGTGATAGCCTTCTGTGATGAAACAAGTTTCTTGGTAGATGAGGGGAGAGCTGTGAACACTACCTTGATTCTAGCAAGGCGTTTGACAGCATTTCCCAAAACATCCTTGTTGACAAGCTGGAAAGTTATGGACTGGACAGATGGGCCAGAAGATGGAAAACTGTCTGAACTGCTGTGACCAAAAGTGGTATTTAATGGTTCAAAGTCAAACTGGCAGCCTCTCATAAGTGGAGTTCCTCAGTAGTCAATACTGGGTTCAACACTACCCAAAGCTTTACAGACAATATGGATGAACAAGTTTAAATGCACCCTTGCCAAGACTGAAGACGACACCAAACTGGGAAAAAGCCACCATACAGATAGACCTCAAACGGCTGGAAGATTGGGCCAGCAAGAATTGCACGAAATTTAACAACAATAAATTTAAAGTCCTGCACCTGACAGAATAATCCCAAGCAGCACTACAGGCGGGGGTCTGACTGGCTGGAAAGCAGCTCTGATGGAAGGACCTGGGGGGAAGCAAGCTGAACATGAGCCAGCACTATGCCCTGGCAGCAAAGGCGGCAAACATCCTCCTGGACTGTGTCACCAAGCACACAGTCAGCAGTTCCAGGGATGTGATTATTCCACTCCTGTTGGCACCTAGAATATTGCGTGCAGTTTTGGTCCCCCTAATTCAAGAACAACATTTAAAAATTGGGGAGGGTCCAGTGGAAAGCCACAAATATGATTAGAGGGCTGGAGAACATGATATGAAGAAAGGTTAAAAGAACTGAGTTTTCTCGGCCTAGAGGACAGAAAGCTCAGGATAGGTCTAATCACAGTCTTCCAATACCTAAAACAGAGTTATAGAGGAGATGGAGGTGCTCTCTTCACAAGGTTGCACAGAACCAGGATGAGAGACAATGGATGTAAGTTGCTTCAGGAGAAATGCTGTCTGGATACAAGAAAAAACCTTTGTTGTGAGAACAATTAAACATTGAAATAGGTTGGCCAGTCACATGATAGAATCTCCCTCAGTAGAAATATTCAAGATTCGTCTTGTCAGGGCCCTGGAAGACTTAACTGAAGACTCTGCTTTCAGCAGAAGGTTGGAGCAGATGATCTACAAATCTCTTTTCCAACCCAGACTTTTCTGTAATTTCTGTGGTTCCTACCACAGTAATGCTAAAGTAGCATATAAGCTATGCAAAAAATCTAAGTTAGGCAAATGAACAGCCACTAGAAGTATCATCTTATGTGACTGAATGGAAATACACTCTTGGAGTTTGAAACCACTTCCCAGCATCCCCTGAAAAAGAATAGCATTACTTAAGGACAAGGCTACGTGCACTAATCCAGATAGCCAGTCACCATAGAGATTCTGTCTGGGAAGATTCTCTTTTCATTCCTGTGGGGGGGAATTAACCAAAATGGGCACATGCTCATAACATACTGTGAAGGCTGAAGAGGTCGTCACTCATTAAACTAGGAATAATGCAATATAATAATTCCATAAACTTGGGATGTTCTGGTCAGTGAGAAAGTATTGGCCAGTCACAGTAATTGTGACACTACACAGAGCAGAAGCTGTGCAAGTGATTTGCCCTGTATGACGTTGAATAGCAAGGTCACCCGTGTCTCGATGTTCCAGCTTCTCTTCCAGCTGGGTGTGCTGCTTCCCACACTCTCTGTTGCTTGCAGAGTAGGTGGTACCACGTGGCCCTATAGCACTTGAGACACGCTATGTCAGATGTCAGACCTTTGTAGTTCTTGCTTTTTGACCTCAAACACAGACCCATTTCTTATCACAAGATTACATTTTGCTTACACTCCCAAATACCCACTTCAGAATCATTTACAGAGAGTCTTGTGCCATCTTGCCACTCTATTGCAAGCATTTTCACTGGTAATAACTACTACATGCCCTTGCAGTTTCATTAAGTAACATATTTTAGGATTTGCTTCTCTGTCACAGGGGTCTTCTAGATGTACGAGTGGCCCATGACATACCTCACATACATCCCTGCTGCTGTCAGTGTCCACACTTATGTTGTTATGCTATTCCTGTAACTGAGGAAACCAGTACACCATCCCAGGACCATCAAAGTATTCATAGGTATTCTAAAATTTCCTCAATATGACACTAGGTGAAAGTGCAGTCTTCTCAATTTCAGCGTTGCAAAGGCATGTTTAATGCTGTACAATTTACTAAAGTTAATTTATGTTGGGAATAATTTCTGTACTTATTTGACTTGGGGTAACTTCATGGTAAAGTAATAAAAAGCTATTTATTTGAAAGAATAAAAATTTACTTTTAAATATTTTATTCAGGTGAGATTGAACTTCAAATGTTCTCTTAAGACACTTAAAGAGCGACTTATGAAGATACAAAAGCAAAACATTCTGAAATGCCAGCTGAAAGGATGGAGGAGTTATTGTAGCAATTGGGGACAGCACGATGGGTTTATTTCAGTCTGTGTGAACTTGCAAACCTGAGTTTTTAGAAGCATGTATGGATAAACCGCTTACGCAGCGGGAAGGGGTTGATCAGACCCACGCTCCAGTGACACTCCATGTCACGCTTTGTGTTTGCTGGCAAGCTGCAGAGCTGGTCCAGAGCCTCTTCTGCCAGTTCCAGTCCAAGCTGAGCCCCAGAGGCTGTTGATACCCCAGCTTTACAAAGACTGCTCAGAGTTGTGCGCTGCAGACTTTGGTATCCAGTTGTCAGCATCTGCTGAGTGTCTTCGGCTCATGCATGAGCCCCGCCTGCAGCTGGGCAAGTCCAAAGCAGGAATGATGTTGAAAACAATACTGGCTGCCCTTTCCCAATGCAGGAAATCAGGTCACGATGCTGACTCTGCAGGCATTGCTGTCGGTGCTTAATTTTCAGTCTGCAAACTGTTATGTGCGTCATCACTGGAAGTGTTCAAAGTCATGTGGGCTGGGGCTTTGAGCAGCCTGATCTAGTGAAAGATGTCCCTGCCCATGGCGGGGGATTGGACCAGATGAACTTTGAAGGTCTCTTCCGACCCAAACCCTTCTGTGATTCTGTGATTATATAATTGTGATGGGATGAATGTGGCACACCGAAGTGCACAGGGGACTTGACGAGGGGCTAGCTCCTTATTAGCTGTCACAGGACAAGCAGCCTTCCAGTCGCCTGAGTGAAGAATGATCTTGGGCCTCAGAGAAGATGCATGACCAGGTTTGGATTGCTGAGACTGGCAGACTTTGCCTGGCCTGCAGGCAATCTCCCAGCTCGAACTGGAGCAAGCCAGGCTGGCTCAGTCCCCTTCTTCTCCACTACCTCTGAGGACCTTCAGCAACATGTCCGAGCAGGATGCTACCCGTGTGCCTGCACTGTGTGGCCCAGTTTAAAGAATCTTGCCATGTTGGAGAAGTGATCCCCCACTGCTTTTGTGTTTCCATCTGCTTTTGCATTTGCCGGGACCTTCACACTTCTCAGATGTGTGGCTGTCAGAAAGCAGTGGTTGCTGGAAGGAAATATCCTACCCATTGCCTCAGTGTGAGGGTCCGGTACGAGTAAGAGAGGCAGTCATTGCACAGAGACACGAGCGGGCACCGGTGGCTCACCAGGCTGGGTCCTGCTCCATGTCCTGTCCCTGTGCAGGTTACTGCCTGCCAGCCTTGCTCTCCTTTTAGCTTCTAGCCTTGTCCCTGGGAAATGAGAGTGTTCAAAAGCTGATAAAGTGAAGGGAAGCATAAACTCATGGTACAACTGAAGACCTACATTTTAGTAAGCATGCAATTACGGCAGTTCTTGACTACTGAAACATACTGCCAACAAGATATATTTTTCCATCATGGCTTCCAAAGACCAAAGTCAAAATAATAAGCACCAAGACACTTTCCATTACTTTCAACTATTTCTTTTTTCAAGATTTACTGATGCAAGTCAGCTGTTCATATAATATGATTTGTCAAT
Organism: Nyctibius grandis; assembly: GCF_013368605.1. Lineage (NCBI taxonomy): Eukaryota > Metazoa > Chordata > Aves > Nyctibiiformes > Nyctibiidae > Nyctibius > Nyctibius grandis. Next base: position 57,764,053 of record NC_090659.1, on the reverse strand, counting down.
GTGGGGTTTTTTTTGTCGCATCTGAAGAAATCTGTTAAAAATAGATCCCCAATTCAGATCATACTAAAACATTGGCTCTTAGTTGCAGAGAGACTGCCTCTGTCATTCATCGGTGTCTGGGGGAGAGATGTCACTCTTTGGCATCACTGTTTGTGGTGCAGGTGGTGGTTAGAATGCCCTTGGGGATGGTTTGCTACTGTCCCTTGAAGGCAAAGTTTAGCCCAGACTTGAAGCATGATTTGTGGTCTACTGCATTATATGGACTAGTGGTTATTTATACCAACTCTGTTGGATTTAAGAGCCATTTGTATTTTCCCAGCAGATTGGATACTACATACTGGTTTAAAAGGGTACTTGCAGAAGCAGCATCTCTTGCACAAGTAATGTTTTGTCTTTTGATTTGTGTTTTAAAGTATCATTGCATAAAGGGAAATGATGATTTATGTTCCGAAAGCACTCTCTGCCCTGGTGTCAGTTAAATTCATGTCAGACAAAATCTTTTCAAATGAATCTTCCTGATGATAGAGAAAATGGCAGTAAGTAAGTTGTACATGGGCATGTGAGTCCTGATGGTGCACTTCTCTCTCTGATGGAAATTTCAGCAGTGGATGGATGCTGAATGCTAGCAAAGTAGTTGCACCTAAACCGTCTGTCTGAAAAAGGAGGAGTAAGAACTAGGGCAATCTACCCTTTCTGTTCCATTTCTCCCTGACAGGCCTGAGAGGAGAGATCTGCCCTCTGATTCTCCAGGCATTTTGAAGAACAAGGAGAACTCCTTCTCTGTTGCCAGCCAGCAGCCTCCACTTCCCTATGGCAGTGGAAGAAAGGGGCTGCTGGGAGTTTTTGCTAGCTCTGCCTAGTCCTAAATAAAAGCAATTAGATCACGTCAGTGCAAGGAGCAGCAGCACCCAAACAGCACCCAAACACACACACAACATACAAATGTCAATTTATGATTTTCAGCTCCAATACAGCAACCCAGCAACTCTGGAGCCTAGCATAATTCTAGGCACCTTCTGCTCCTCATCATCTCTTGCCTACTGTGGTGTCCAACCTCATTTCAGGTGTTTAGCTGTGATATCCAAGCTAAATGGTCACCAGAGACACCATCTAGTCAATGTGGAAAATAGTCACCTCCAAGTGCAATTCACCCCAACTAAAATACTGAAGAAGTTGTTCATCTTCCTTCTGTTTCCAAGGTCTTTCTGCTTGAAATATTCATCACATTTCACTAGGCAGTAAGTATTTCCCAAGGCCATCCAGTTAAGACTGCTTGCATACTAACATGCAGACTAACAAATGAACTGAGTCAGTGAACTTCAGTTTGCCCTTCCTGCCTATCTCTGTGCAATGTAGGACTGTGTAGTTAAACTGAGTCTTACCTAATGCCAGAGAGGTACCATTTTGTCCTTGTGGTCCTGTATTTCTTAATTTGGTAAAATACAGATATTCTCAAGCTGGTTTTGAGCACTTGCTTTGGGGCTTATAGTTGGGTTTTATTCAGCTGAAAGACAGCAAACATTTTTTCTATTGCTATATGACCTCAGCTACAGAAATACCAGGGCAGATTTTTTTTGTTGTTACTGAGTTGTTTAGAATACAGGGGAAAACTCCAGTAAGGCAAAAAATCAGAATGAGCAATCAGAATGAGACACTGCACAAAACTGATGGTCTATTTGCTGCATTAATTTTGAAAACCGGCTGTGCAAATTTGGTTTCAGGATTCATCAAACAGACCCTAAGAAAACACTTTACAAATTAAAGCTCACTAATGGGTCTAGCTGAGCAATATTTTTCAGCTGAAATGTGTTCTGCAGAACAAAGAATGTTAAGTAAGTGCAGTAATGCTCTTATAATAATAATGCATAAGCATAAAAGCATATTATACCTGATTCCCTCATGTAGCACATCTTCAGTGAGAAGTGTAGTTTCTAGTTTGTAGGTAGTAGACTATGGAGAGATGGGCAGGAACAGTATTTATTAGACAGTGGGAGGAAGAGTCCAGTGGAAATGCTGCTTATCCCAGAAGTCTCCCTCTACTACATTGACATCTCTTTGTTTATACTCCTTCTTTTTCCCCCATAGAAATCAATTTTGAAGCTGATTATTCGTTGCCAAAGTAATACAGTGTGTTGGGTATAAATGGCAAGGGGCTGGCAGCAAAAGGGCTGCAGAGGCATCCAGCCAGCTCTAGTGGACCCACTGCTAGCCACAGCTGAGCCCATCAGGCAGGTTGGTCGTGCCGTGGTGATAATATGTTTAAGAAAGGACAAAAAACACTGAACAGGTAGAGCAGTAAAAAAAAAAGGTGAGGAACAGCCCTGCAAATACCAAGGTCAGAAAAGGAGAAGGAGGAAGTGCTCCAGGCACAGGAGCAGATATCCACACTGCAGCTCATGGAGGGAGGACCCCACACCAGAGCAGCTGGATATTCCTGAATGAAGTTGCAGCTTACGGAGAGCCCATACTGGAGCAGAAGAAAGATGTGGGAGGAAAGGATCAGCAGAGAGAAACCACTATGTACTGACCATAAACACCCCCCCTGCACTGCTCGTTGCCTGGCTGAAGGGACCGTGCGTATCTGCAGTGGTAACAAGGGCAGGAGGAGAGGAGTCTGAAGTGAAGAAGTGAACCTGAGCATGGGAAAGGGGGAAGGAAAGGTGTTGTTTTAATGCTTGACTTGTTGTTTCCTACTACCCGATGCAGTAATTAAATATTTATTTTCATAGAATCATAGAGTCATAGAATGGTTTGGGTTGGAATGGACCTTAAAGACCATCTAGTTCCAACCCCCCTGCCACAAGCAGGGAGACCTTTTTAATTGGCAATAAATTAATTTTCCCCAACCTGAGTCTATTTTGCCTGCAACAGTAATTGGTAAGCGATCTCCTTGGCTTTATCTTGTCCCGTGAGCTTTCTCTTTTCTGTTCTTCCTATTTTCTCCTCCCTCCATCCTGCTGAGGGGGTATGTGAGTGAGTGGCTGGGTGGGAGTTTGGTTGTTAGTCATGGCTATCCCACCATGTATGGCTATCACGCTGGAATTAGCCTAACAAACCCCCAAATTTTTTTTTTGTGAGCCAGAGTTAGTGTCTCAACTTCCATCCACAGGGATTATTTCTGGGGATGCTAATTCAGCAGCAAAGATCCTGTAGCAAAGTGAGTACTTTAGGTCTGTGATGTAGCAAACTCTTAAGGATACTAGTTATTCTTTAAGAAACAAGTCAACCCAAGAAAAGGAGTATTATAAGGTCTCTAACTTATTTTGTTTTTAAGAAGTGTTGAGAAGGGGAAAGAAGGCAATATCAAAATAAGAGATTGCATAGAAAGGAACAAAAAAGCAGGAAAGAAGAGATATGGAAAGAAGAATGAATTAATGTGAGAGTGGAAAGGATGGAACTTGTTACTGTATTCTCTGGATTTGCAAAGCAAGGGTAGTGCTGTGTTGAAGGAATAGAAGTTGTATCAAACTAGGTAGGAAAAGAAAGGTATTTCCTCATTTAAAACTGTCAAAAAATGCTTTAAGGGGCAAATGCTGGCCGAGGGTAATCATGGCTTCATGTGTTCCTGTGTGAACACAAGGAGGGAAGAAGAGAAACTTATCCTTCAGGATGATGTTGGCATAGGAACACATACCTGTAGGCTTCTCATGGGAGAATTTCTTTTAACAGCTGTGATGTGTAACCATTAAAGTAATTCAGTGGCAGATGGGTCTTTCAGTGGGAGTGGTGGGGAGAAATGGCATTCACTGCTCTGAGGGTCAAACTCATAGAGTCATAAAATCATAGACTATCCCAAGTTGGAAGGGACCCACAAGGATCATTGAGTTCAACTCCCTGCTGCTCGCAGGACTACCTAAAACTAAACCATATGATTAAGAGTGTTGTCCAGATGCTCCTTGAACTCTGAGTCCACTGATGGAAGAAGGTCCTTTAACACAGCAGTAGCAATAAAACAGATGCACCAGCAAGCTCTTTCAAGGTCTTTCCTCCTACAGCCTCCCAAACTAGATGATAAGGTCCCCTTTGGGGTAGCAGCTTTGAGAGAGAGCCCAGACTGCATGTCCAGAGATAAAAAAACATTAAATACAACAGCAAACTTAAATCATTAGCAAAGCTTGGCAACTATCCCTAGGATGTTGAAATTACAGCTCTCCAAATCAGTGTTTATTAAATGCCCAGTTCCTCACTGTTTAGTAGGAAAGCTTTTAGCACCTGACACAGGAACGAGATCTGTAGGAAGACAGAGATTACTTCCTTCTGTTTGACCCTCTCTATAACTGCATGGTTAGACTGTAAGGACAAGGGGGAATGTGGCTGCATGTCACAGAATCAGATCATTAAAACAGTCAAAACTGCCATAGCATTAAAAGCTGTTCTAGAGACAGTCTACAGAAAGGCACCACAGCACATTAATTTGCAGTGACTGGGAAGTTCCCTTTGTTGCTACTGAAATCAAGAAAATGTTGCTGTTCCAGGATTTTCGCTCATTCAGAGACATTAACAAAGTGAAAAAGAAAATTTCCTGTCAATGTCAAGACAGATTACACAAGATTACACAAGAATGTCAAACACTCTGTGAGATTATCAGCAATGTAGGATCTCCCCCTCTAACATATGGATTGCATGATTCCCTCCAGGCAGGAGGAACACAAAGACTGCAGATCATAAAGACGTATGAAAACACCATACAATAGTCTCTAGGGCAGCCTTTTGTTTCGTATTGGTTGGGACAATGTTGACTTCAGTAGTTACTTCATTGATGAGAAGAGAAAACAGTCAGTTGATTCCCTCCCACAAACATAATTCTTTATTAGATGGTTGATATTAGCAATTGTTTGTAGTTATAGTATTCACCACTGAATTCTGGAGTGCGATGTTAGCTGTTAATAATAATCTACTGAGAGCTTTGCTATAAGGTTGTTTTTTTTAATTGGCCTCTTAATTCATACCGCTGAGTGTCCTTTTCTGAAAAATTTTTATTATTGCAGAGGACAAATATTAACTAATACTGACACTGCCTATGAAAGAAAACAATCAAAAGCAGAAGAAAGCAGACAAAACTCAGGAATATAAGCAAAAAGAGGATGTGATTGCCAAACAAAATACAAATCTCCACAATAACTGCAACTACCCGTGACTGCCAGCAGAGGAATCCTAGGGCAATGGTATGGACTCAGCAGCTTCAGAAGAGCAGCCTGCTCATGAGACATCCTACACTAACTCAGCATCAAAAACAAATGATGAGAAGACCAGAACTTCTGCAATTCTACTGTACCCCAAAACCTTGAGCAGCTTTCACAAATACCTGTTATCCACAGCTGCTGTTCAGAAATGAAAACTTACAAGAACCATAGTGCCTGCCTCACAACAGTGGAGAAGTTTTAATCTCACTTGACCATTTTAGTACTAGTCATTTTGTACCTTGAAAGCTTAGCATCTGTAATTTTACCTGGTGTGATTATGGCTTGGTCCTACAAGTGCTGAGGAAAGTCAAGTGTTCTTTTGTAATCATACTAATGAGGAAAAAAAAAGGTTTTCTAGTAGGCTTGGGTACTTGCTGATATTAGAACTAGTTGCATATTAAGAGCATCTTAAGTAGTAGTGAGAAATGAACTAAACAAATCTCCCTTTTCCTCTCCAAAACAAATATGTCTGGCTAAAATGGAGCACATTCTTGGTGGCTGCAGTGATTTCTGTCTGGGTATTTGGATCCACCAACACAGAACTTGTTGCAAGCATTGGCTATATGAGAACAGTTGGCAAAGAATAAATATTTGAGGCTCCAGAGACACTTCTGCAACAGTTACAGTAGCACATACAGAGATCATTAAATTATTTAAACATGCCTGTAAATGAATATTGAGTTTTTACAAATGGCCAGAGCTGATGTGGCAACACAATTACTGTGACAGTGACACACAGAAGGTGCCTATACTGGAGAGGGAGACAGTCACCTACCCTTCAGGATGTTTGCCAGAGGTCTGTAAACGCACTTTGATTTCCAGAGTCAGCTGACTTTGGCAGTTCTTTAAACCAGAATCCTCTAAATCATTCAGCTTTCGCTTTGCACACAAAACAACACTTGCCTCATGGACCAAATTTTTTTTGGATGAAATGATGCCTGCAAGTGTTCCCATGAAGCTGCATTGACAGGTCCCTTAAGTGGAATAGAATTAAAAACTTTACATGTTTTATTTCACAGGAGTGAAGAATTCATTTTCTAAAACATGTCTGACCTCATAACTGTAGTTAGTGAAGCCAGAGAGTTGCTGAAGTGGCTTAATAAAAATGCAGGGTGTTAGTAAGTTGGGAGAGGAGAAGAGTGAGAAAGAGAAGGCAAAAAAGCCTGACTTCTGCTTTAAAGGAGAAACATATCTCTTACTATAGCTAAAATGAACAAAACTAGACCCCAGAATAGAAGGAGAAGTTAAACTTTCTGAAGTCCATCCCCAAGTATCAGCTCAGGGAAGCACCAAGCAAGTCCCAGGAGCTCATTGCAGGAGATCTCCAAGGATCAGGGGAAGAGCAGAGGGCTGTACTGCTGCCAGAGGGAGGACGTGGCAACAATTCAGTTAAAGCTAGCTTAGTGAAGTGAAGAGGGGGCAAAATGGAGGGAAGGGAGTGGGAGAAAAGACAAGACAAACTCTCTTCATTAAACAAGGACAACACCTGCAAGTGACACTGAAAGACACAACAGTTTGGTGTTACAGGTCTCCATCTTCTACATAAGTCACAATCAGTTTTATAAAATACATTGCCATAATGGGTGTTTTCTGTTGCAAAACTGGGAAATTTACATTTTATCTTGCTAAAAATAACTGCTCCCAAGCAAAGATCAGAATCTCAGCACAGCTTACCTAGGTCAGGACAGAGCTCAGCCATCCTGTAATGCAGGTGAGGAAGAAGTTACCCTATGGGCAGAGTGAGCAGGCTGGTGTAGGGCAGGGCTCTCTCTTAGTAGTAAAACTGCTTACTCAACCTTAGAGGTTGACCTTTGACTGCTTCAGAAGTGCCAATTTAGCCTAAGTTTATACTATGCCAGACTTTTGCATCATCAGTGAGCTGCTCCTCCCTGGCCTAAATCAGCTACTCAGTGCTGAGAGATTGCCCTCCTCTGTGAGACAGCAAAATGACAGACAAATCAAATGGACTGGCATTGTAAATTGCAGGTTGTATCATCCAGATTCTTCTGGTGAAAACTACAGGGCATGTTATATTGGAGCTGGAAGGAGGCAAAACAGTTTCTTTGCCTCAACTACAGAATCTGTAAAGTCTTGGTCAGCAAATTTGTTTCAAGGGATTGGCAGCCTGCTAACAAGTTAATCTGCCCCTTTTGATTTTGATTTAAAAGGCTTCCTCTTGAGAGTGATATGTCTAATTGTGAGAAAGAAAATGACATCGCAGCTGAATCCCCATTTCCCTCACCCTCTGCCACCCCCGTCCCCAGGACTCGCTCACCTCTTGAACTTTCATTCTTCTCTACAGGTCCGTCCAGCTTACACCACATGGTGCAACTGAAAAGTATGTGCCCACCCCACCTGGGAAAGGCAGGTTGTCCTGCAGGATAACCTACTGGGGAGCACTGCTGCCACCATCAGAGGTGTCAGGATGTCCAGAGGGCAAACCTTTTAGTCTGGACCTGAGAGTCTGAAGCATCATCCTCATGAGAGTTCACCTCCATCATGACTCACAGCAGCCTCGTCTTCATGGCAGGTACCTTTGCCTCCTGGGGGGTCAAGCAGAGTAAAGGAAAGGGCAAAAAAAGGTCACAGACTTAGTTTCTTTGAGGACAATTGTTAACTAATGAATTGTATGCAACTGCAATCATAGATAATTTTAGTACTAAAGCCTTGTAATGGGTTTGTTTGCTAGAGATATCTCTAAACCAACTGCACTCCAAACTGGAGGCTTCTCCTTGCTTACCTTGCTCATAAATCAGTGTCTTTCAACTGCAAAAGACAAAATAAGTGCTTGAAAGATAACCGTAGGTTTTTTTTTTTCCTAAGCTTGTACTTCTGGAACATAATATATGGATACTTCAATTACCTGATACAATGACAACCTTGCAAACAAAAAAAAAAAAGGATTGCCTCCCCCAATATCTGGACAGCAATATACAAATATTTACAACAGAAAAATAGGCAAGGAAAGAGAAATAAAGTAGTCTTGATTACACAAGCCATTTTCTTTCTAACACATCAGTTTTCGAAAATAAACTACATTTTCCTTTGATTATATTAACTTCAGTTCTTAGGATATTTCATACACAATAAGGTCACTCCTGCTTTGCTTCTACAGTTTGCTCCTATACAGTAGCCGTAGAATTTGCACATTAAATGACTGTGATTTGTAATATTAACCTTGAAAACAAATACAGAAAAAAGTATGGAAGGTTGTCATAAATACATCACAGTACTGAAAATGAGCATAACTACATGCTTTATATAGCTTCTTAACAAGAACATTAGGTCTGAGTCCAAAACTCTTGGCTTTAACCAAAGTGTTATCAAATAGAACAAGTATATATAGAAAAAGAATCCTATTTTCTTGTTAAAAAAGGAAATGGTGCTTTCTTAAACAAAAGAACATGTGATTTCCTGGACACAGACCCAAGTTATAGTGGGGAGAGCTCAGAAAGCTCCAAATTAAATATCACGTTTGTAAAAGGATGATTTAAGAAGTTGATTGGAAGAGGTTCAATCAGCCCATTTAGTTTGGTAATTCTAGAAACATCAGTGTAAAAAACCCTACATTTTTTGCTTTCTGCTATACAGTGTCACACAATCACATGACTGAAAATGTTGCCTGCAGAAATGGTAGACACCAATCACGCACAATTTGGTTGTATTATGTCAACACTGATTGCATTGTCCAACAAGAGGTTCAACATCCTTCGGATACCGAGGTGCAGTCCTTAGCAGTTGTTTCACATATGTGAGCTTCGCCTGCCTCTAGTGCCCAACGATACATGAAGCCTTGGCTCTCTCACTTCATAATGTTCATTGAAGTCCAACCTAAAGATAAGAAAACTAAGGCTTTTGTCAGAACTGGTTGTCAGCAGTTTTTATCTTCAAACACCTGCCATGCACTTCAAAGTCTCCAGTGCAAACAGCTCAGGCTTTTAAACCACCCCTCCTTGCCCTGCTGGCACCTTCCATCTGCCCAAAGGCTCCCGGGCTGCCAGAGATCTGCCCCTGCACCACTGTCCCAGCCCTCCCAGGGTAGCCCCACCATGCCTAGGAGACCAATTCAGGACCCAACCCATGCCAACAGGAGACTTCACCTTGTTTCCACATTATACGTACAATGCAGGCCAGGCCAGCATTAGGCCACTGCTTGCTTCAGAAATAGGTGGTTGACATAGGTCACACAGCAGCAAGTGGCACCCTAAAAGAGCAGACCATCTGCCCAGTAGGGCAGTCAGTGCTGCTGACCCAACTGACTTCTACCAATTTAGAGCAAATCCCAATCACAATCTAATTATTGCTAACAGCTCTTAAAAAAATGGGCCCAACTTTTCCCAAGGAGGGAGAAGTGCAATATTTGGACCCAGATGGCGAATTTCTCACAGATTTCAAGTCCTCGTGTCAAATCCCACCATCACTACAGCCTCCAAGAATGGTCATCAGTGTTTTTTATCTGGGGACACTGTTCTCTTTTCCATTAGACCTGAACATGAAGCGCTGAGCTCCTTTTGACAACGCAGCAGTTTGTTCAGCGAGGCTACAGCTTAGCCAGGTAGAAAATGGAATTCTTAATGATAGAAAAGGCTACAATATAAATAAAAATATATGGCTGTTACGAGCCCCAACCGTATCTTAGGAAGCTATAGTACATAAAGAGCACACATTGATACAGAATTACACTTCATCTGCTCTTCGAGTAGGAACTCATAATCCATATAGGAAACCCCTGAGGATCCCGGCCTATGAGCCCGGAGCTGAAAATGTGTCATTTGCAATTCTCCGCTGTCCTCTAAAGGCTGTTTCAGGAATTTCAGCCTCGGAGTTTGAAGAGCAGATTGCTTCTGCTCCCTGCCCATGTACTAGAGCGCAGGTCAGCGGGCGGAAGAGAAGTGGGAGGTCTATGCAGAGCTGCTGCTGGGGCTCTGCGAGCCACTACAAGAGATGGGTCTAACCAGAGCCACGGAGAGACCATGTCTGCAAGGTGTGTGACACCGCAGCGGCAGCATCGCTGTCTCCGGCAAGGGATGGGATCAGCAGGATTTCTGTTATTCTGCATCCTGGTACAGTTCACTCGGCTGGTGAGGCTTGGAAGGCCCTCAGCATGTCCAGGCACCTGCTGTAGAGAGCAGCGTGCATCCAAAACAGCTTGCCAGGACGAACTTATAAATTTGATCTTGTTTGCTACCTACCTACTCCTTTATAAGGTGCTCTTGAGGAGTTCTTTATTTATAAAGGAGAAAGGTCAAGCCTTAAAATAAGCCTACAATTATATAATTGCCCATTAAGAAACCCTGTAGTTTGTCACAAGTGCCCGTAAACAACTTCTACGCAGCTGTTTCTTCTGAGTCACTTACAATATTGCCCTTTAATGGTCTTAATTAAGGAAATGGTAACATTTATTCTTTTCTTATACATGCTGGCTACCATCCAATGACTCTTTTGGTAATTATTTCCTATTCTATTATTAATATCTGTTTTGCTCTTTTGGTTTGCAGGAGCTTTGATTTATGTTAATTTCCAAAACTTTTTACCTGTGAAATATTGGAACCTGTACACACGTTCTAGGATAAGTCTGGATCTGACAGATACCATTCGTCTGCTGCTCCACCTCTCGAGCTGCTTTGCCACTTTTCTCTTAGAAGATGGGACATCTTACCAGTAAAGATGCCTCTTCACAATACCAAATCTGTTTTTTCTTGTTTCTTTGGTGTCCCCTGAAGACTTTTTGAAAATGCCTATCTGTTTCTTTTGCCCATAGGGGCTTATAGAGTAGATGTAATCAACTAATTGCACCTGTGGCCAATGAGGTGACCTGGTTGATGGAAATATAAAAGACCTGGAGTATAATGCTTGTAAAGCCTGTACCATATAATGCTGGAGTACAAAGGCAATCTGAGTACAGGGCTCTTCAGCATCTGAATGCTGTTAGGAGGGCACTCGGGGCAATTCGGAGGGAGTGTTTGTGTAATGCTGTGGTTTATGATTATTTGTTCATTTATGGCTTTCTAAAGGATCCACCTTTCTTGCAACTCTTGACTAACTTAATCTGTCAAGAAAAGTGCATTAATAACATCATTTAAACACTCTTTCCTAAATGTATTAAGGATCCCAGTGCTCCCCTAGACCTTTGAAAGGGAGAAATGAGGCTGATGGGGGGGAAAAACCAAGGTGAAAGTGAAGTTGTGACATGACTTACTTATTGTCAGAATGTATCCGTCTTCTTTATTTCTCAGTCTTCTTTGAAAACAAGAATGATGAGAGGTTTAGGAAGTAAAGTCACTATACATTTCCTCTTCAGTTGTTTTGGGAAACACTGATCTCCAACTGTTCTAGCAACTACGTTGCAAATGGCTCTCACAGAAGCGCAGTGCTTGTCTTGTCTGCAGTGCTTATGAAACCCATTTTCTGTAGTGTCTAGTACCCTGTGAGGCACTTTGGAGAAAAATGGTGTTGGCTCTTCCATTCTGTTGTAGCTGAGAGATCTGTATCATGTCTTTTTCTTTAGCAAATAAAATGACATAATAATTATATTCATAGTGGTCTACTGACACTTTTATTACTTATATGCATGTATAATATATATGTACACACATCTATGTACACAAAGAGTATAGATTTTTACTGTGTTAATCTCTTTTACAGGATAAGAAACAAAATATTTCAGTTTATTTACAGATGTTTTAAAAATCTGGATCCCAGCTGTCAAAAATATAGTCTGTTTTTATCTTAAACTTTAGTTGTGTTAGTAAAGTTGCAATGAGTAGCAATTTTCCCACTTTTCTCATTTATCAAATACCATTTTCACCCCCCCCATTTTATATTCTCTTTATGCTTTCTGTTCTCCATTAAAGCGTGCAATTTTACTCCTCTCCATCTGATGGTTAAAGTACTTGTTTTCTAGAGAAATTTTATTTTCTTCATTTTCTGCCCATTATAATATGCTCTTATTTTTACACAGCAGGTTGTTAGAGTTCCTATTTGCCTTTTTAGTTGCTGTTGTAAGCCTGTCTGTAATTTCCCTCTGCTTCTTTACGCCCTTCAGCACCATTTATTAGAAACAAGAGGTAAAACTCAGTATAAATACCCTCTTTTAAAGACTGAATGCAGTGCCTTGTTAGAAAGCGAAGCAGAAGACTATGTTCTTTGCCTCTCTCTTGGCAATTTTTGGAAAGTCTTTAAAGTGCGACGAAGTGGCCTTGGCTGGTTTGGGGAATACCTTGTTCTTGTGGCATGACTCTCAAATGAAAATAATTGGCTTTCATTCTCTGTGGCACTGGAAGATTTCATACACAGGGTAATCACCTTACGACAGCTTTTTCCTATCATATTGTTTAATATTCAGACTGATGGTAACAATCACTCCAATTGCATTTTCAATACTCTAATGTTTAGCTAACTTAATTGCTGTTCTGCTGACTTCTGGAGGAAAACATTTAACAGAATTTGTTCCACAAAGAGCTAAAGTAAATTAACTGTGCAGTGATAGAAATTCCACCTCCTACACTCCTCAGATTTTTCTTGGCATGTTTTACTTTCTCTGCTCTTTCCTGAGGATCTCTCTGGATCCCTGCTCTCTTCTCCTCTGCCCTTCTCTCCTTTTGTGGGCGACTATCCATCACCTTGGTTTCTTTAACTTTTCTGACCTCTGTATTCTCTCTGACCCCATACACTCTGCTCATCTCTGTCCTTTCACCTGTACTCGAGTCTCTGTTTCCACTTGTGTGGAGCTCAGGTTTTGGCCCAATGATTTTCTGAGAGAATGTACAATGTTGGGTGGTTAAAGTGTATTAGCAAAAAAGCTAACTTCGGGACAAAAAGAAGGAAAATAAATACTGACTGAGGCACCCTTGCTGCTGTGAAAGAGAGTAGGTATCAAGTTAACCCTTAGGAGTGATTCTGATGCCTTAAAGACTGCATCACTCCAAGCTAACATAACATAGTTAAAATACTATGTCAGGAAGCCTGGCTTAACACTTTAGAGACACTGAGTGGTTCATACGTTAAATTTGTAGTATTCCCTGTCAACATAAAACTAACATATTTTCATATTATTTTAAAATTGCTGTTCAGCAAGCCCTCAGAGTGACAAATGACTAGTTAAATCAATGGCTGGAGAGATATTGCACTCTGAACTACTACAGACAGAAAGAGAATATCTTTGGCTCTCTATTGTTATCCTTGGCACCGTAAGTAATTTTGGTTTGTTAAATTGGGTAGAGCAGGTGATGGTTCCAAAGCCCTTCCAGAACCATACAGAATTATTCCCTCTGCCTTCTGAAACAGCAAGTTCTTGTATCTGTCCCCACTCTACTTAAACACGTTTGCACATCTCTTTCAGCACTCCCAACTCTTTTCTCCTCTCACCAATCAGTAGAACCTCATTAGAGGTTAAAGTGATATTTTAAGTTTGAAGCAGCCAAAATGTTATTTTCAAAACTAATTAGGCCCTTCTGAGACATCTCTGAGCACCTTCACGTGTATGTGAAATATGCTCTGTCATCTCTGAGGCTGCTCATTTAGGTGAAAATTGAAATGAGTACCAATGTGTACACCCACAGCTGGTTTCTAAGGTCAGCATTAGGAAACATGCATGAAATGTCACAGAGGACTCTTTTAAGTCTAGAAGTTTTAAAATAAGTTTCAATTTTCTGTCCAGATACCCTTTTTTTCAATCATTCATTACCTTTCTATGTTTAGTGTGTTTAAAAATGTACATGTGCACTTGAAGAGTGTCTTTAATACTGAAAATCATTGTTAGATGTGGCATACTGGAAGTTACACTTTTCACACTGAAAAGATAATTGGCCGTTCTTGATAGAAATGCTATTTTAAAGGGTTGAAAAAAGTTCTTGTCCAAAAAACGGACATCTTACATATGTGACAGGAGGAAGATAGAATCTTTCCACAACTAATTTTAACAAAATAAATCATGTATATTTTATTTTTTTACAAAGAAAAGTATCCTCCTATGTAGAGTTGAGAGACCTTGGCATTTCTTCACTGCATCTGGTATAAGAGCAGAAAATCCGCAGGGCCTTGAGTGAAAAACAGAATCACTAAAATAAAACGAGACTATGATCATATTCTGTCCTTGATCTCCTACCCTAAACCTATTACTAATTCACTGAAAAATACATAATATCATGGGCTTCTGCATTTCCTCGTTGATGTTTCTAAGATACTAAATTGCATCGCACTGTACCCTGAGGCAGACAAGCTGCTGCAACTTAGAGAGGAAGATTAAATTTTCAGGGGCTGTTTTTTAATTTTTTCTTCTTCAGAGTTCATTTTGGTTAAGATAGAATTTCCATGTCAGTTACAGGAACAAATATCCCTCGTAGCTGAAAAGAATAAGACATAAATACTTTCCAGTTCTTTTCCTTTTAATTTATTTATGATATTGGCAGCACCGCATGGGTAGCCCTTCACCCCAGAAGAGTTTTGCCTATTGCATGACATCCTAAGGTGGGTGATAATTTTATCCTCAGTTTCTGCATTTCTGCTTTTTACTGCAGTTTCTCAGAAATCTCTTTAGGCCTTGGCAACTCTGAAAAGAAGGGGGCCAAGCATGTAGGGTCAGTTAGCGATGGCCCCGGGATAGGATGCAGAGAGCAGGAGGAGCTGGGCCTGCTTCAGCTCGGAGATATGACTGCTCAGGCCCTCAGCTTTATATTTTCAGACACTGTAGCTCCAAGAGAAAAACATTGAAATTACCAGCCAGAAGCCTCCATTACGTACCTTACAAAACAAAGAATAGACTTGAAAGAGTAAATATATTGTCAGGAATGATAATCTTTAACATTGATTGTAGTAGATACGCAGTTCAGTGTTAAAAAATAATGTAAAAAGGTAAAACTCCTATGTTTCTCTTTAGAAATGCACCTGAACAGTGCTGCTGCCACCCACTGAAAGATAAGCCTTTCTGCAGTCGCAGCAGAAGGAGGCTGTCAACTTTTATAAGAAGTACGCACATTTATGTAGAATTCAATATTGGTCTCCAGGCGCAAATATAAGATGATTTCTCTCTCACTTTTGTTAGGAATTGCTGAATCCAGTAGTCTGACAGGGGCAAGGCTGCCACAGCTCCACAGCCCCACGTCCAACCAGTAGCAAGGCTCAGGATGCATCCCCCATAGGCACATGCACACTGAGCACACATACACACCACATATCTATCTATCTATCTATACACATGGTTGGCTGCACAGGTCAGCCCAGACACACAGAGCACTCACATGAACACAGGCAGCACCAACAACCTCATCCTGCTCCCCTCTCTGGCTGAGCCGGATGGAGGTCCATTAGTGGGAGACACATATATATTATATATTATTATATATTATTATTATATATTATTGTGCAGCACCGGACGGAATCTAGATGGATTTTCCTGTGATGCACTGCACAGGTCCCATCCGTGGAGGGTTTCCATTTTCCCACGCCCTGCTGCGCAGCATGGGCTGGCACGGGGCACTCTATCAGGTTCCCATACAGCAGCTGCTCATGCTGACATTCAGGCTGCTCAAGCCCCCGGTACGAGGCCCAGCAGAGAAGACACATCTGTTCAATGTCACTAACTCCTTGAATACTGCAAGGCTCGCAGTACAAATGCGCATCTCTCCAGTTGCTGGGCTCACACACACAGCCCAGCCAGCAGCTGACCCCTGGACCCTCTCTCGCCTTTGGATACGTACATCCTCTCACTGCAGTGTCTGCAGTTGCTGGCACCACAGGCACACCTCCCACCCGTGATCCCACTCCAGTTGCTGCACTCGGACCCCGATCACACACACCCAGGAAAAGGGAAAGGGATTTAGCAAGGAGACAGGACAGCCTGCATCGATTAGGTGAAGGGCAAGGCTAGAAAAACATACTGACCAGCATCCTATTTACACATGACCAGCCCTTTTTAGTTATCTTACTATTTTCCCACTCTTTCTCCTTCCAAAATCACCTTTGGGTCACCTGGTTAAATTGCTGCTGAAGACGAGAAAAGGGTGAGTTGGTTTTCCCAGCATTCTTGGCTGGATGGCTGCTCCGCACAGTGAAGCATTTCTAGGGACAGCATCCTGGAGTGCAGTTCGCTGTAGGCAGCACTGTTAGCATTTCAGTTATGAGAGCTTTATAAAATTGGTCTCCTCCTTCATATCGACAAAGATCCTTTCACGAAAGCCATGCTTTGTGTTGCAGAGAAGCAGCATTAGATCATGCAGACAGTGCTCCAAAGAGGGAAGACCCAGCTGCAGGTGAAGGCAAAGCATAAATCATCAAAAGGAAAAAAAATGGCTGAAATTGCCATAAAAATTGAAGATGACATCGCTAGCTCCCATCCACTGCCAGGGGATCTTCCAGCAGAGCTGGTCCAGTTACTCCCTGTCAGGGATTCAGAACCTTCCCTCCAGTCTGGCGGTTAGAGGGGGTCCGAGAGTGGTGATGGCTCTTCCCCAGGTACAGGCACAGGCAAAGCCATCTCTAAGAAAGAGAAAAGAATGGATGCCATTGCCTGAGAAACTGAAGATTTCAGGAACAGTTCCCATCCACTTTCAGGGGAACTTCCTGCAGAGCTGGACAGGTTATTCTATGCCTCACCTTCCAAATATTTATCGATGCATTGTCATAATTTTCTGCTCTGGTTTGAAGTGTTGGTGCTCTCGTATAATTTATTATGACAATGCTGTTTATAATATAGTTATTTCCAAGCTCAAATGAAGATTTGAAGTATTTTTATTGCTCAACTTTTGATCAACTCTCTTGATGAGAATCTGGCCCTAGCAGTATAGGGCCAACAGACGATCATGAAGATTCATCTTTTTGTCTGTATATTTTTTTCATTGCTCCATCTCACTTGAACAGGGGTCACTGGCTTCCTCAAGCTATGCTTGTTATACCACAACTGATCGGTTTTAATTGTGGGATCAGAAGCTACAAAAAACGTGTAGATTGAAACAAACATGACAGCTGCTGGGTTAGGGGATAAAAGACTGGTCTCCACCCACCAAGGAGCACCGAGGACAATGGCAGGTCCCCACTGGTCCACGTATTCTGTGCCTTGCGTTCAAAATGTCCCCCTCAGCCTGGCCGCCAGTTCAACTCCTGCAGCAGTGAGGAATCTTCCTAGATCGATGGATTTCTGCAGAATCACCCCAAAACGATCATTCCCAGCACAGCCACTACTGCAAGTTTTCTGCATACTGCTGGATTCATTTTAGCACCAAAGGGAACTAAACCTTCCTCTGGAATTTGTCCTCTGGTTCTGACATTGATGCTGCCTCTCTGGCCTGTGGATTGTCTAAGGACACACAGGATCATGCAATATGTCTCTCAAGGCAATGGCCAAAAGAGTGCCCGTGCAGCCCATTTTTTTTCCCAACTATTTTGGCCAAAACACAATCACATAAGCTTTCTAGTTCTTTCAGACTTTACAAGAACAATACTCTCCCACCACACCCACAAAAACAGAGTCCTCCTGCCTGTCAAGTGATTTATGACCTTGTGATGCCAAGCTCAGTATCCTTCAGCTTTCCTTTGGCACACAGAATATCACTGGCTTCAGGGTCTATATCTTCTTACAGCTGAAACACTGCCTGCAAGTACTCCCATTGGGGTAGCTGCACTGGCAGGTCCCTTAAGGGCACAGGGTCAAAAGCCTTACATGTTTTATTTAACAAAAGCAAGGACTCCAAGGCCTGCACAATAATGGAAAACCTGGTGTTCGGAGGGCAAACTCTCTAGTCCAGGGCTGCAAGTCGGTGCATCATCCCCACAAGAGTTCACCTTTGTCACGACTCACAGCAGCCTCGCCTGCGTGGGCTGGCACGTGCCTCTGCTTCCCAGGGGTTCAAGTGGAGTAAGGGCAAAAGGCAAAAAGGGCCACAGATCTGGTTGATCTGAGGGCAGCTGTTAATTAATGAATTACACACAACTCTCAGTATAGATAAGACTATTACCAAAATCCTGTATAGAATCATAGAACCATAGAATGGTTTGGGTTGGAAGGGACCTTAAAGATCATCTAGTTCCAACCGTCCTGCCACGGGCAGGAACACCTTCCACTAGACTAGGTTGCTAAAAGTCCCATCCAACCTGACCTTGAACACTGCCAGGGAGGGGGCATCCACAACTTCTCTGGGCAACCTGTTCCAGTGTCTCACTACCCTCATGGTAAAGAATTTCTTCCTAAAATCTAATTTAAATCTTCCCTCTTTCAGTTTAAAACCGTTTCCCCTCATCCTATCACTACATGCCCTTGTAAAAAGTCCCTCTCCACCTTTCCTGTAGGCCCCCCTCAGGAAATGGGTATAATGGGTAGGGATCTGTAAATCCATACACTCCTAACTTGAAGCTTCTCCTTTCTTACCCTGTGGAAAAATCATCATCTTTCAACGACAAAAAGCAAAACACTTGTTTGAAAGATAATTGTGTTTTTATTTTTCTAAGCTTGCACTTGTGGAACATAATAAATGGCCTGATATAATGACAACTTTGCAAAAGAAGAATCTCCCTCTCCCCAACATCTGGACAGCAATATATAAGTATTTACAATGAAAAAATAGGGAAGGGAAGAGAATGAAGTCAACATTAGCCAAGTCAGTTTGGTTCTACACATCTGATTTTGAACATCAATTATGTCATTCACTTCAATCTTAACCAACACTTGCCTTTCACAGTCCTGAGGCTTTAACTTAATTTTTTAGATCTTATGTGCAATAGATACACTCCTCCTCTGCTTCTGTAGTTTTCTCCTGTACAGTAACCATAGAATTTCCCTATTAAATTTTTTATTTCATTTTTTTAACTTTGAAAACAACAAAAGAATTAAATATAAGTTTATGTCTCCTGATACAAAGTTTCTCACACAAACACACCACAACACTGAAAATCAGCATAATGAAATGCTGTATAGCTTCTTAACAAGGACATTAGGTCTGGGTCCTAATCTGCTGGCTTTAACAAAAGCTCTCTTCAAATAGAACAAGTACATATAGAAAAAATAACCTTCTTATTTTCTTGTTAAAAAAGGAAATGGTGCTTTCTATAAACAAAAGATGCGATTTCCTTGACACAGATATAAGTTATATTGGAGAGAGCTCAGAAAGCTTTAAATAAACTTGGCATTTGTTTAAAAGGATGATTTAAGAAGTTGATTGGAAGAGGTTTAATCAGCCCATTTAGCTTGGTAATTCTAGAAACATCAGTGTAAAAAAACCCTACTTTTTTTTGCTTTCTGCTATACAGTGTCACACAATCACATGACTGAAAACGTTGCCTGCAGAAATGGTAGACACCAATCACGCACAATTTGGTTGTATTATGTCAACACTGATTGCATTGTCCAACAAGAGGTTCAACATCCTTCGGATACCGAGGTGCAGTCCTTAGCAGTTGTTTCACATATGTGAGCTTCGCCTGCCTCTAGTGCCCAACGATACACGAAGCCTTGGCTCTCTCGCTTTATAATGTTCATTGAAGTCCAATCTAAAGCTAAGAAACCGAAGGCTTTCATCAGAACTCGTTGTCAGCAGGACCAAGAACTGCTGGACGATTCCCTGAAGGAGAAAGAAAAACCCAAGAGACAGCTAAGAAGACATCACTGATGTGTTTTGTGCAGGGCTGCCAGGTGGTGCCCAGGCCTGACAAGGAGGCAGAGGGAATCCAGGAAAGGGCAAGCACAAGCATTTATACCCAATTATTAGCAAATGAGTTATGCTGGATCCGTTCTTTCTGCAAAAACCCAGAGCTTCATTTTATCTTCAAACATCTGCCATGCACTTCAGAGTCTCCAGTGCAAACAGCTCAGGCCTTTAAACCACCCCCTCCTTGCCCTGCTGGCACCCTCCATCTGCCCAAAGTCTCCCAACTGCCAGGGAGCTGCCCCTGCACCACTGCCCCAGCCCTCCCAGGGCAGCCCCACCATGCCTGGGAGACCAATTCAGGATCCAGCCTGTGCCAACAGGAGACTTCACCTTGTTTCCACGTTATACATACAACGCAGGCCAGGCCAGCATTAGGCCACTACTTGCTTCAGAAATATGTATTTGACGTAGGTCATACAGCAGCAAGTGGCACCCCAGAAGAGCAGAGCACCTGCCCAGTAGGGCAGTCACTGCTACAGACCCAGTGGCTAGACTCTACGCACTCGGCACGTGGAAGGCATGCTTCTGGAGCCCATCCTCCCACTCAGCTCTAGTCGAGGGACTGCAGGAGCATCACAGCATGCAGGAAAGGAGAGGACTTCGGGAGGATGGGAAGACTCACTTGAAGAGCTCATTCCTGATCTCCACTAAACACTAATGCAGACATGCCCATAACTAGAGCACCCCATTACTTCCAAGGCTGGCCAGGGAAGTCCTGCATGGAAAATTCATAGTCGGGCTCAGCAGGAATACAGTCCACGCAGGCAAAAGCTACATTGCCAACTTGTAGCAATCCTGTAAAGCACACAAGCTACAATCTACTTACAGACTACACTTAAAGAATTTGGCTCCATTTTCCTCTGGGAGGGAGAACTGCAATATTTGGACCCATGAGCAAATTCCTCCCAGATTTTTAGTCCTTGTGTCAAAGCTCAGGATCTCTACAGCCTTCCACAAAAGCCACCAGTATTTTATAACCTGGGTTATGAATACTA
Source organism: Nyctibius grandis (assembly GCF_013368605.1). Taxonomy (NCBI): domain Eukaryota; kingdom Metazoa; phylum Chordata; class Aves; order Nyctibiiformes; family Nyctibiidae; genus Nyctibius; species Nyctibius grandis. Next base: position 57,743,239 of record NC_090659.1, on the reverse strand, counting down.
TTCTGTTTTCCTTCAAATTTCCACGTGAACTGAACTCTTTTGACAATGTAGCACTTCATCCAGGGTAGCTATAGCTTGGCAAAGCTATAGGCAATACAGAAATGGATCTGATGCAAACCACCAGAGAAAAGGACTGAAAAGTGCTCTGCACGTGCTGTACAGGTGCGAAGTCACAACTATAACAGCTATAAAGAACCAATTGTACTCTTACAAGGTAAAATGAATGTATGGATAACAACCCAGCAAAACAACTTTAACCTCATTCATTTACCTAGGGAAACAACGCATGCTTACATGTTCAATATTTGTCTAAATGTGTATTTATGAATATTAAAATAAGAAAGAAAGATACAAGAAATATCAACAGCAAGAAGGAAGAAAGCGGGCCCTACAGCTTTAAGCCAAACTCAGCATCAACAACTTTAAAAAATCCTAACTTCAGGCATGCCAAAGGTGATAAATAAGAGATGTTAAAAGGCACACTACATGACACCAAGAGTATCTCACGTGTCAAAGTCAAAAGATGAGTTGGGGTAGGGTTTTGGTTTTCAGTTGACCCGGGGTCTAATCCTGAAAGGCTGCTGTGGCACATAGTGCTGTGTCCCTGCCTTTCACTGATTTCTGGAATGCCTTCCCTGAGATCTAACAGCTGATTTTCCTGGGGAATGGAAGCTTTAGAATCAGATATAACAAATTAAGACAAATCCAGAATAATTCCCATCAAAGATGACAGCCTGTACATGTTCCCTGAAACAGATTACCCACTGCTCATCTCAGTGTGCTTAAAATCAAGTTTTAGGCCCTTAATAAGGACCCTTTCTGCAGTCTTTAACAGCAATGACTTGCAAAGATGGTGAGAAGAAACGGAATGCAGAAGGAATTATATTTTTTTTTTTCAGATTACACCAGAAGATAGCTATTACTTCCACTACTGGAGGAAGGAGGACACTTACATAAAGAGACTATTCCTCTTTGTCAGGGGAACATACATGATCACAAAACCTGCTGTCTACTGAGGAACAGTGAATACAGGCTTCTAAGTAGAGAAGCAAAAAATGAAGACCTAGATCCACAAACTGCACACATGAATACATAAGTTACACCTACTCCATATCTGAAATGGATTTTTATGTATCAAAGCTCAGCATCCATATTTAAAAAATATAATCTAAGGAGCACCTGGTAAAAGTGAGTGAGTATTCGCAGCTGTGAGCACATTTTGGGTATTGAGTCCTGAAATTCTTTCATCCTCTTGCTCTCTTCTTCATCTTCTGATGCAGTTACACCCCACTTGCCCTACACAGAGACCAAATGAGTTAAGAGGTCAAGCATCACATGACAAAAGTTGCTAATTAGGCCATCTTCTGCCTGGCTAAACCACCATATTTATACTACCAACCATTGCCATAGAAAGACAAACATGGAGCCTCTAATACAGAAACTATCAGTCCCCTTGGTGGTTGTACTGCACACAAAAGAAACCTGAGATTAGCAAAGCAGGCGAGCCTCACACCAGCACTGCACGTCCCACAGACTGACAGTAGGGAGGCAGTCATGGAGGTATGGCATTTTTTGCAAAAGGATTAAGAATATTAAAGTCTTTTCCATTTCCTTCACCTAAAACAGCCCTAAATTTCTCATCTTCCAAAGCCCACTGCAGATTCTATTCTCCTAGAGGTTTCGGGCAAGACATAAATGAAGAACACCATTCAGCAGTTTTATTTGAATTCACTAGCTACTGCTGATGACTTTTACATTTGTCCCAACTACATTTTTTGTCTTTGCTGTACCTCTACATGATATCTAAAATCCTCCATGTATCAAAAGACAAGTATATCTGCCTCAATTTTCATGTTCTAGTAATATCCTTACTGTACCTCAAGCTCACGCTGTTTTTTCCTCTCTTCAAATTGCAACCTCAGCTGCAACTCCTCCAAAGCAGCTCTGTACATTGCATCTTGGGCATTCTGGAGCTCAATGATCTGATCAAAAACAGCTCGAAGCTGGTTGAGAAGTACCTGTGAGACAGTTAAGCAACAAAACAATGAAACAGTTGTACAGCAAAAGAGTTTAAAGTTACTACCACTCTTCAGAACATGAGTAAATTAAATCTTTTTGCACACAGCTGGAGAGACTGTTTTGCAAAGCCCTAAGTCAATCGTTGCATGATCACATAGCTTCTTAGGACCAAAAGCAACTGACCCACATTGTAACAAGTTTTACAATCAGCATTGGTCACTGTGTGTGGGGAGCACGTACATAGCCTTATATCAGAGGTCTTATATCAGAGGAAAAAAAGTGACTTTTCCCCTTGCTCCTACAACATAAGAGAACATGGTTCCTAACGCATAAGCCAAGATCACAAAGCTACAATTTAATGCAAAGGAGAAGACTCACCCTGGAATCACTATCCAGCAAGCACCGAGCTATGATTGTGTCTAGAAAAACTTCATGAGCTGCAATGATGTGATCCAAGTCCTGTGCTTGTTGGACCTTGTTCCAGAGTTCATCCCACGAACATTCAAGCACCTGGAGCAATGATTCAGGATTGGGCTGTTTTGATTTGCTAGATGACAAGCTCTTTGAAATTTAAGACACACAACACATACAGAATATTAAAAGTACTTCATTTTTAAGCAACTAATTGGGTGGATAGAGTATACCTCAAATGTAATGTAATACTGCATTTGATGAATGAAATGGACCATTTCTGATGCCAGAACGTGACACTGATGCAGCACCCCAGAAAGCTCTGTAAAAAATCCAAAGAGATGGCATGTTAAAGACTGCAAGGACAGGCAGAGCCATCAAACCAGCTTTTTTCTACCAAATTCAATAGTTCATAAAACAGCCACTAATCTTGGAGGGTAGCAGCAATACTGGCTGGCAACAGATGAGCCATGAACATTGCACAATTAACTCCTAGAAAACATGAGCCAAAGTGACACTGACTGTGTGCTCAGACAGTGCCAGAGACTTGCTGAGTATCACAACTGAAAAAGACCCTCTCAGTCCCAAGAGACCAAAATAATGTTAAATGTCCCATGCATTCTTTTGGTTGAAAATCTGGGGCCACAGATTTGCAGTTGCTTCTGGGGCCTCTCTTCTCTTACCATTACCCTTCAAACCACAGACAGCATATGTTCCATTACTTAGCTACAGAGACCATAAGAGAGGGTGGCTGTGACAGGAGGTAGGGAATTTGTGGCTCATGTGGTCCAGGTTCAGTTTCCTGATCCACCGCAGAGACCCACAAGTAAGTTACTAATGGCCTCAGCTGCTCACCTGTAAGAGAAGGTACCTCTGTTGCAGAAGGATATTTTCAAGATGACCATCAACTGCAAAAATTCTCTGGAATGAACATACTCAGCCTTCTGGAATCAGGCAGATATCCAGACATAGGAATTAATTTCTAAAAAGCTGCCAAAGTAATTTGCCACTGCAGACAAGCTATGAGACTGCTACAAAAGGAATTTTACATTTTCTTATCTTGGGATGTTACAGAACCATCCAATGATCTGAAAGATATTACAGCAAGCTACTCTGTTCTTCATTTCTTATGCCTTTGTAGAATGACTATCCCTAACATATTATGTTATTATATGTCCAACATATTATGTTGGACACCCACAAGGCTATGGGCCCGGATGGGATTCACCCCAGAGTAATGAAGGAACCGGCAAATGAACTTGCCAAACCACTCTCTATTATCTACTGGCAGTCCTGGTTACTGAACTACCTACCGGCAGCTCCAGTTCCAGCTGACTGGAAATTAGTAAATGTAACGCCCATCTACAAGAAGGGTCGGAAGGATGATCCAGGGAACTATAGGTCTGTCAGCCTGACCTCGGTGCCAGGCAAGGTGATGGAACAGATCATCTTGAGTGCTATTACACAGCACATGCAGGACAATCGGGGCATTGTCCTTGGTGCTGTCTCTAGGCACATTGAGGATAGGGGGATCATTAGGGGCACTCAGCATGGCTTCACCAAGGGGAAGTCATGCTTAACCAACTTGATAGCCTTTTATGAGGACATAACCCGCTGGATAGATGATGGTAAAGCTGTGGATGTGGTCTATCTCGATTTCAGTAAAGCGTTTGACACGGTCTCCCACAGCATCCTCGCAGCTAAACTGAGGAAGTGTGGTCTGGATGATCGGGTAGTGAGGTAGATTGTGAACTGGCTGAAGGAAAGAAGCCAGAGAGTGGTGGTCAATGGGACAGAGTCCAGCTGGAGGCCTGTATCTAGTGGAGTCCCTCAAGGGTCGGTACTGGGACCAGTACTATTCAATATATTCATTAATGACTTGGATGAGGGAATAGAGTGCACTGTCAGCAAGTTCGCTGATGACACAAAACTGGGAGGAGAGGCTGACACACCGTAAGGCTGCGCAGCCATTCAGAGGGACCTAGACAGGCTGGAGAGTTGGGCGGGGAGAAATTTAATGAAATATAACAAGGGCAAGTGTAGAGTCCTGCATCTGGGCAAGAACAACCCCATGTACCAGTACAAGTTGGGGGCAGACCTGTTGGAGAGCAGTGTAGGCGAAAGGGACCTGGGGGTCCTAGTGGACAGCAGGATGACCATGAGCCAGCAATGTGCCCTTGTGGCCAAGGCCAATGGCATCCTGGGATGTATTAGAAGGGGTGTGGTTAGCAGGCCGAGAGAGGTTCTCCTCCCCCTCTACTCTGCCCTGGTGAGGCCGCATCTGGAATATTGTGTCCAGTTCTGGGCCCCTCAGTTCAAGAAGGACAGGGAACTGCTAGAGAGAGCCCAGCGTAGAGCCACAAAGATGATTAAGGGGGTGGAACATCTCCCTTATGAGGAGAGGCTGAGGGAGCTGGGTCTCTTTAGCTTGGAGAAGAGGAGACTGAAGGGTGACCTCATTAATGTTTATAAATATGTAAAGGGCAAGTGTCATGAGGATGGAGCCAGGCTCTTCTCAGTAACATCCCTTGACAGGACAAGGGGCAATGGGTGCAAGCTGGAACACAGGACGTTCCACATAAATATGGGGAAAAACTTCTTTACGGTGAGGGTGACCGAACACTAGAACAGGCTGCCCAGAGAGGCTGTGGAGTCTCCTTCTCTGGAGACATTCAAAACCCACCTGGACGCGTTCCTGTGTGATATGATCTAGGTAACCCTGCTCCGGCAGGGCAACTGGACTAGGTGATCTTTCGAGGTCCCTTCCAATCCCTAACATTCTGTGATTCTGTGGCATCGGGGCCAGAGAACATGGATTCATGAAATCAGGTCCTGCTTTACCAACTTGGTCTCCTTCTATGACCAAGTGACCCACTTAGTAGATGAGGGCAGGGCTGTGGATGTAGCCTATCTAGACTTCAGTAAGGCTGATAGACAGCCGGCTAAACATGAGCCAGCAGTGTGCTGTAGAAGACTGCTCTATGGCAAAGCATAAGAAAGGCTTTCCAAAGCAGGGGGAGGAAGGAAGACAAACCAAACTTCCTTCTGAGAACAAAAGAACAAACAAAACCCTAGGAATGGGAGACAGCTCCAGCCTGAAGACCCTCAGGTGATGAGAATAAAATCTTTTAACTGCACTGTAGTCTCAAATGGAATGGAAAGCAAGAATGCAATAGACCACTGGTTTTGAGTCAAACAGCACTTCTTTGGGATAGCGAAATGACAGTAAACTAAATCGTATCTCACAGAAAGAGAAAGGAAATCTAGTCATCCCATACAGTTCCAGAGATCAGCCTTGTGCACTGGAACAGACTTTACATGAGCTTGTTTCCCAGTGACCTTCTGAGACAAAGGTGACTGCTTCCACCCACCAAACAGTTCCTAATTACAAAAACATAAATATATCTCTGTAAATATTACTATGCCACAAGGAAGTATAATCCTCAATAGCTATTTTTTTACTGAGAGAAATGTAGCTAGGTAAAAAAAGTCAAGACTAAGCCAGTACCGATGTTCACAAATATGACTATATTCTCAGCTGAGAAGTAGGGTCATAAAATCCCAGTCCATTAAACATACACCAGAGCCACTACACTTAAGAGCTCTCCTATTTCTTCTCAAACATCTGTTTCTCTTATCTTAGCCTCTTCTGTTCTTAGCTAAACAAAAGCACAGGGAATGAGTAAAACTAATAAATTCAAAAGTGTGCATGTGTGAGACTTACTACTTTCAGTACAAGAAAGAGGGAGACACAGGGTACAGATAGGAAGGCATCAACAAAGATGAATAAAAGGGTGGAAGAGTAACGGTCTCTTTCCAGAGACGTGATGCTTCGTTCGCTCACTGCTACAAAAACTCACAACCAAGGATTAAGTAAAACAAACAGGAATCCTCAATTTCCAATAATGTTATTTTATCTTCACCATCATCTACCATTAAACAGTCAGTCAAGAGGATCAACAAAATATAAAATTAATCTGTCCCAACAGACCTTTTTCCCCCTCTTAATACAGTTTAATATAAGACACAGTCAGCTAAATCCCGTTTACAGGTATGTCATTCATTTGGGCCTCCCTCACCTGGTATACTTTTCAGCAGCTTTGCATTGCACATGTGCCCTTTCCATATATCAGTAAGAATATACTCCATTCGCTTTGCTCTCCAAAGGAAATTAAATACTCTTAGATAGTGGCTCATGCACTCACGCGTAAATACCTACAAAACAAACAAAATATCAGTACAAATTTAATAGACATACCGTGTGTTCTGAAGGACGAAGAACCTCTTCACAGTCCATCGTATCTGACCCATGCAGTTTATTGGTAAATATTGTCAAAACAAAATCCCTGGAAACCCCAGAGCTTTTGGGAAGCTCCTCCCTCAAGGGCTGAACTGAGTTACCGAACATTCAAGTAGGCACAGGGCACTGCAGGAAGTGTAAGAAGGGGTGAACATGACAAAGCCTAAACATTTTGCTCTTTTCAAATTACATATGTACAGGAAAATTCCTTCTGCTGGTCAGACTCACATTTTGATGTCCTGTTTTTTACAAGTTCTTTATAGAGGCTAAATGCATTCTGATCAATAGTACAGCTATTTTCTCAGTAGTTCTAACGAACACTACCAATCAAATTTCATTTAGACAGTACAAATAGGTTTTCCTCAAATACATTCTTCAGTTCCTTGCAAATTATCCCAAATTAGCAGCTACAGACTAATAATAATGAAAGAAGAGGAGCACTCCATTTATTAAGTACTTGCTAAAACCTCTGCTGAAACAAATGAATTACTGATTTTCTGTAATGACTGTTTTAAATGTAGCTTTTCAGCACTCACAGTTAGTTTGGCTCAACTGCTTATACAGTGGGTGCATCCTAGATGCCAAAAAAAAAAAGAAGTCTTTTCGATCTTACATTTCAGAATAAAAAAAAAAAGTTATTTCAATAAAAAAATATTTTGCAATTCAATTCAGTATCTGAGACATGTTCACAGCCAGCAGTGTATGACATTACCGTTGCTATTGGCCCATCAACATGATAGTCTAAGCTGAAGACATCCCATCCAGTGTCCCCAGGCGATACCTGTATTAAAAAGATACGCTACTTTCAGTGTCTAACCAGAGCATACTAGTGCTGAAGAGCAACTCATGCTTACTCTTCCATTCTCCACAGCCTATGAAAAAAAAAGCATCCACATCCATACTGGATAGGAGTTCCTTGTTGAATGTAGTAGATTAAGCAAAAATGAACTGAAGTTTGACGCAAGGGTGAGATTCATCTCACCCAGATGTTGATGTTTGTAACGTCAATGCTTTTCCATTGGAGATAGTAAAGGAAACGAAGGGAAGGAAAAGCTTCTTGGGCAGGACTCAACTTAAGGTACAGACTTATTTCAGACGCTATACACTACATTGGTTAACTCTCACCTCTGGAACTGGAGCTTTCTTACTAACTGAAGTTTCTTACCGGAGCTCTCCCTCATGAAATGCACTTTCATTGCTTCACTCTTTGTAACTACTGACGACAAAGAGACCACCCCCCAGATTCTTGTAAGAGTAACAGCAGTAGGAGGTGTTTGCAGAATCTCAAATCAGGGCCACCAGTATCAATTACTGTTAGACCCCAAATACTCAACTTTGTATTGTCAATGAAATTGCTGAAACCCACAGCTTGAAATACAAATAGACAATAGGCAGGAAACGGGAAAAGAAGAGAAGACTTATTAAATGAGGTTTACCCAATTCAAAGTAGACTTCAATGGAAAGCGTGAGGGAATGTATTTACTACATATACATATGAAAATTTTGTTTCATATAGATGTCTGCATGTATACACACACAAAAAAAGGTATGTTTCAGGTCAGAGTCACCATGATGCAACAGACCTCCAGAAGTCGAACATCCAATCGTTTGAGAATCTCAGGATTATCAAATTGGGCATTTGTAGCCCTCACTGCCGTTTCAAGGATTCCAGTTAGATTATGCTGATACAAGGTTGTAGCTGGTCGTGCAAGCTCTGGCCTGGTGATAATGAAACAAACAGTCACGGCATATTACTGAGATATTCTGCAGTAGCAATTTGGTAGTAACTGCAGCGAACAGTGAAACACTTTTCTGACAGACTTTCAAAACCTCTCATATTACTCTTTCAGACTTTACCGTGAAAAAAATCAATGTGCAAGAGATTTCAAATTGTCTACTCATGGGCAACTATACACCTGAACATCAACATGCAGAGTAACTTTATCCTCATTTAATGCCAGTAATTTGAAATTACCAGGATTGCTAGCATAACTATTCTGTAATTTGAGTTGCATTCATATCTAAAATGGGGCAGATTACATCATTAACACATCAAATCAATGATTTCATTTCAGTTTTGAGTGGCTTAACCGATAGCCATCTCACGGGCTCAGAAGTGCTAGCAGAAGCACATAAATCCACTCCCTCTATGTAACTTGAACTTTCCAAAGAGCTGTAACACGCACCTTGCATGTAACAAGCACGTTGCACTACTCCTCTCCCTCATGATCAGTACTGGAAAGCCCCTCACTACTTCTGCCTCAAATGTAATACTGACTCCACAAACTAACCTTATTCTGCTTCACACTAATTTTCACTTAAAAAAGCATGGTCGTGTACAAATAGTCACAATGTTGATTTTGATTTACAAACAAGTCAATGGAAGCTCTATTACAAAGCCTGCCTTCTAGACCAAAGGAAAGCTTTGTAAAGGACATTTTCAGTAGACTAAGTTTCCTCAGTAGCACCAGCATGTAAAAGCGGTGAGCTTGCAAGCACACTTTAAGAACTGAAACTGATACTTGTGTATACCTGAGTGCTTGAAACAGAGGCTGGTGAGGTATCAATTGAATTTTTAAAAATGCATTGCAGGGTTTTGACACAATGCTTTGGACCAAACATCTCCAAAATACAGAAGCCTAACATTCACAGTAATGCTAACTAGTGGCATCAAGAGCAATAGGACTTTTCTGTTTAAACTTGCTGACAGGAGAGAGGAGAGCTAACATCCTTGAGGCTGTCACAAAGTCAAGTGTAAAGATACCTATGTTAGTGCAACTTTTCAAGACATTGTGAAATCGAACTGTATATACTTCTTACCAAAAGAATGAAGAACAAAGTTTAAGCCTCAGGGTCAAAGAAATTAAACCCAAACCAGAATTTAAAAGTTGTTCAATGTGAGTAATAAGATAAAGGGTCCTCTTCCAAAAGCAAAACAGTTTCTGAGCTGATCATGCACATTTGCAAGCATCAGAAATTCAACATAATTACCCTTCCCACTCTCTTACTTGAGCAAGTCCATTAAATGCCTGATAAAGTCTCCTTGACCAAGTAGTAAGTAGCGTCTCATGGCCTGCATGTGTTCTAGTAAATTGTACTTCTTATTGAGAACATCCAGCAGGTATTTGCTGGTCTCAAAATAAGCTGCATCAATTTTCTCTTGAAATGCGTTTTCCAGATCTGTGAACAAATCAGCAGCTAAAAAAAAAAAGAAAAAAAAAGTTAAAATGAAATAAGTATTTTTCCAAAACTGAGGCAAACAAGCTTTGGAATTGATCCACTATATTACACATTTGGCATAGCCAAAGTGAAAGCAAGTCTAAAGCAGCCCATACTTCAACATTATTACTTTTAATCTGTGCCCAGCTTGTACTTTCCAATAAGAGCTCATATTCATCACTTTGACACAGAAAGTGATTTTTTTTATCTTGCTGAAAGACTGCAGTTTACAGAATCAAATAATTTGAAGGAGATCTAAAAGCTCAGAGTTAGGGAAAAGCTTTGTTGGGGGGGACCACTTTCAACAATTTTTAATTACACAACTATTGCTCTAAAGGTAAAAAATGAAGATCGAGGTACCAAATTAGTGTAAGACAGTGCACTGCCTGCTCCAGGATTAGTTTCAACCTGTATTGACAGGAAAAAATAAAATGAAGTTTCATGTTGTTCTGATGAGATTCAGCCTCAATTAATAAAATGCTTTTAACTGAAGAAACAAATAGTGGTTCTAATAAAGAAGTCACTCTTTAACGAGGAAAACCTCACAATGTCTGGTGCAATGACATTCCCCATCTTTAGACTCACTCCAGCACCTCAATGTCTGTCTTGTAGTGAGGGGCCCAAAACTGAACACAGAATTCAAGGTGTGGCCTCACCAATGACAAGTACAGGGGGACGATCACTTCCCTAGTCCTGCTGGCCACACTATTTCTGATACAAGCCAGGATGCTGTTTGTCTTCTTGGCCACCTGGGCACACTGCTTGCTCACATTCAGCTGGCCATCGATCAACACCCCCAGGTCCTTCTCCACCAGGCAGCTTTCCAGCCACTCTTCCCCAAGCCTGTAGCGGTGCATGGGGTTATTGTGACCCAAGTGCACCACCCGACACTTGGCCTTGTTGAACCTCATGCAGTTGGCCTCGGCCCATTGATCTAGCCTATTCAGATCCCTCTGCAGAGCCTTCCTACCCTCAAGCAGATCAACGCTCCTGCCCAACTTGGTGTCATCTGCGAACTTACTGAGGGTGCACTCAATCCCCTTGTCCAGATGGTTGATAAAGATATTAAAGAGAACCGGCCCCAATACTGAGCCCTGGGGAACACCACTTGTGACCGGCCGCCAACTGGATTTAATTCCATTTACCACGACTCTTTGGGCCTGGCCATCCAGCCAGCTTTTTACCCAGTGAAGTGTACACCCATCCAAGCCATGAGCAGTCAGTTGCTCCAGGAGAATGACGTGGGAAACGGTGTCAAAGGCTTTATTAAAGTCTAGGTAGACAACATCCACAGCCTTTCCCTCATCCAGTAAGTGGGTCACCTTGTCATAGAAAGAGATCAGGTTACTCAAGCAGGACCTGCCTTTCACAAACCCATGCTGACTGGGCCTGACCGCCTGGTTGTCCTGTGCACGCCCCATGATGGCACTCAAGATGATCTGCTCCATAACCTTCCCTGGCACTGAGGTCAGGCTGACAGGCCTGTAGTTCCCCGGATCCTCTTTCTGGCCCTTCTTGGAGATGGGCGTTACATTTGCTAACCTCCAGTCAACTGGGACCTCCCTGGTTAGCCAGGACTGCTGATAAATGATGGAGAGTGGCTGGGTGAGCCCTTCCGCCAGCTCTCTCAGTACCCTTGGGTGGATCCCATCCGGCCCCATAGACTTGTGTGTGTCTAAGTGGCATAGCATGTTGCTAACCATTTCCCCTTGGATTATGGGGGCTTCATTCTGCTCCCTGTCCCCGTCCTCCAGCTCAGGAGGCTAGGTACCTGGAGAACAACTGGTCTTACTGCTAAAGACTGAGGCAAGGAAGGCATTAAGCACCTCAGCCTTTTCCTCATCCTTTGTCACTATGTTTCCCCTCACATCCAACAAAGGATGGAGATTCTCCTTAGTGCTCCTTTTGTTGCTAATGTATTTATAGAAACATTTTTTATTGTCTTTTATGGTAGTAGCCAGATTAAGTTCTAGCTGGGCTTTGGCCCTTCTATTTTTTTCCCTGCATAGCCTCACAACATCTTTGTAGTCCTCCTGAGTCACCTGCCCCTTCTTCCAAAGGTCATAAACTCTCCTTTTTTTTCTGAGTTCCAGCCAAAGCTCTCAATTCAGCCAGGCCAGCCTTCTTCCTCGTCGTCTCGTCTTTTGGCACATGGGGACAGCCTGCTCCTGTGCCTTTGAGATTTCCTTCTTGAAGAAATGTCCAACCTTCCTGGACCTCTTTGCCCTTCAGGACTGCCTCCCAAGGGACTCTGTTAACCAGGCCTCTAAACAGGCCAAAATCTGCCCTCTGGAAGTCCAAGGCAGCAGTTCTGCTGACCCCGCTCCTCACTTCTGCAAGAATCGAAAACTATCATTTCACGATCACTATGCCCAAGATGGCCTCCAACCGTCACATCACCCACAAGTCCCTCTCTGTTTGCAAACAACAAAGCAGGGCACCGTCCCTCATTGGCTCACGCACTCACTCAAGTAGGGGTGTAGCATGTGTAAGGCAGTACCTATGGCTGAGGACACATGGACCAGTTTCAGCTTCTTGTTATCCCAATGTTCTGGTTTGGCTGGGACAGAGTTAATTTTCTTCATAGCAGCTAGTATGGGACTATGTTTTGGATTTGTGCTGGAAACATTGTTGATAATGCAGAGATATTTTTGTTCTCATTAAACCACAACCCCAAGCAGAAAAAAGCCTTTCCCCTCTCCTTAGTACTGCTCCTTGCCTTGAGGGAAGAGGCCTGCCCACAGCCCTTCATCTCTGAGACAGGAAAAGTCAAGTTTACATGTGTAGCTGTAATGTATCATCTCTGTAAACACTCACACCAGCACAGGCAATGCACCATCCCCATCTGACATGCAAAACTATTAGAAAGGTTGCTTACGTTAAAAAGCAAGAGGCCTAGGCACAAGTTTTTAAAGCTGTGCAAAATCATCTCAGGACACCATGAAAGGCAGAAATGGGTCCAGATATTGTCAGATGGCACAAACAAGGAGGACAGGATGCATTTCCAACACCATTGACACAGAATGTTCATTCTGGATTGAATCGGTAAAATGCCTTAATTAGAAATGCAGTTTCGTGCAGAATTAAGGCAGTGCAATACTACGAGGTATTTAGGCTGCAGACCATAAACTCAGCACACTGCAGATATAGTGGACAACATCCATTTCTAAAATTACACTTCTGTCTGTAACTGGTATTCTCAGCACTTAAGATAATGTACTTGCTTTGAAGTTCTCATCCCCTACATAACAGGGAACCTGTATTTGTGCAGATCTTCCATTCAATCAAGGAGAGAAAAACAGAAGTGCAAATTAAAAAAAAAAATTGCAAAAGCATGGCCATAAACACTGCGTAAAGTGGTGAAAGTACTGTAGCCAAAGGATGTTTTCGCCTTTTTCAGGAGCAGCTGGAAAGACAATGGTTCAAATGCATTTGCAGCCCTTATTCACTTAACTCAGACCCCTCTCTGCACTCTAAGCACATCTTTGACTAGGCAAGCACTGTTCATGGTAGAAAAATCATATTATTAGATGAAATATTCTTGCAGACGTGAAGGGGATTTTATTATTACAACACCTTTCATGGAGGTAACTCATGCTAAAAGTCCATGCTGCGAAGAGTTAATATAAAAATCTAATCCAAGGTTAATCTGGAGAAAATAAAAAAAAGAAAAAAAAAAGATAATCCTACAAAACTAAGCTTTGAAGTTACATATAATAAAGTCATAACTGAGAACAGGAATATAGAAAACATATTGTACAATAAGATATCAAAAAGTGCAAAGAAGGATGCTCTCAGAAAACTAAGTAAAGAACTTGACAAAAACCCCAAATGTTTAGACAATTCTTCTCCTAGCAAAAGCTGGATATGCTAGCAAGACACCACTATACGTCTAAAAACTATGTATAAAACAGCATCAGAGAAATTATCCCAGTGATCTACGTCTTAACAATTGACTCTTTGGTATACTAAATGAGTTGTAAAACGAAGTAGAAGAAGTAAAATACCACCTTCACCAGAAGGAAGCAAGTTGTCCTTTCTCCCAGATGTAACAGCATCCTAAGCATTACCTTACCTTTTTTGCTAAATATTTACACATAAAGTCTCCTTGTTTTAGATGTTTATTATTTGCTGTCTTTCATCATAACAATGCTAACTTCATTGCAAAGAATATGCCACCAAAGAATAACCACAAATGGTATATAAGCTCTCACTCATTAAAACTGAAATCCCTTCTAAATAGAAAGAAATCAGCTGAGGGAATTCTGATAGTTAAGCTTTGGTTTAATGCTCAACAGCTGGCAACTCCAGTTCTAAGTAATCTTCAAAAAGAATTTAACTAACTTTCCATGTACTCAGTTTTCTTTGTACATCTTATATTGGTAGAGTGCATTTACCAAAAGGCTTCTGTCCTGCCTGTTTTTACTGCTCATTCTCTTATTTACAACTAACAGCTTATTTATTATTTTTTAATCACAGAATTAATTCAGTATTATTATGGAATCATATGATTAAGTATATTTGATGAGAAGTCGCAAGCCCTAAATTCTTACTGCACCACTCAAGAATATCCTTTCCCCCACCCTATCCCTCCCAACAAAAGTCAGCTGAAAGCAGGTTGATCATGCCTGGTTTCATTCAGAAATCCAATACATTAACAACCATCCAGCAAATCTATCAAATTAAGAAAAGAAAATTACATATGTGCATCTTCATACATCTTTTCTAAAATGTAAATATCCATTAAAACATCTATATTTTAGGGCAGATGGGACTTTTGTATTCCTTTCCACCCCACTATCCAACATGTCAGTTTACAGTCTAAACCACATATTGTACAGAGCTCAGTTCAAAGGGAAGAAGCTGACTAACAGATACTCTACCATCTTTTGAAGACTCTGCAGACTTTGCCACAGCAATCATCTTTGTGGATGGAGTCTGATCATGACAAACTTGATGCAAGAAGTTTATGGATTTTCCTATTAGGAGGACCTGAACACAAAAGGATATTTTTTTTGGAAGTGATTTAGATATAAGAAAAAAAGCAAAAATGAAGCAAAGCCACCCACAACCACCAGGACAACAGGATATTTTGCCATCTTTCTGTGCTCTTAGCTTCACAATCCCAATCACAGCAATGCAGAACTTCAAAACTAACACAAAAAGGTTTTAAACACAAACTTCTTTTCCTCCCTTGACATCTCCCTAAATAAAAGTTTATCAGTTAGAGAATGGAAAGGAGAAACAGTCTTATAGTCTTCCTCAGCACGCAATTTTATTAATGTAGCTATTCTTAAGATGATTTATTGTTAAATTTGGTCTCTATTTTCTTAATGGAAATCTAAACAACAGTATAGGGCCAACAAACCATCCGATTAACTTCTGAATTCATACCTTTTTTGATTGCTCCATTGTAATAAAAGAAGGGATCATTGATTTCCTCAAAGTGTATTTGTCATGCCACAACCGATCAGTTTTAACTGTAGGATCTGAAGCTACAAAAAACTGTAGATTGAAATAAATATTAAAAACAAAAGATGAATGTAAACTTTCTCCCTTTGTGTTTCATTTCTGTATTCAGAAAACTGTAAAAATATTTATGAGTTGTTCTTTTAACTAACTAAAAAAGGAAAAAAAAAGTTCATAGCTAACATGCAGAGTTGTCCTGGCAATTGATATGTAAATTGTATCTTAGAGATCAATATGAACTCTGAAGAAAAAAGTTAAAGAACAGCTCAAATAATTTAATCTCCTCTGTACGTTATGAAGCCTTGACTACCGCAGGGTAAAGTACAATGTACTACCTGTAAAATATCCACTAGGAAATACAGAAGCATATAGCATTTTTGAGGCAATTAGTTATACAGTTTGGGTAGGAGATAAAGTTCACAATGTAAATATAATATGCTTTTATTTTACTGGTTCTATCTTCACTCAAGCCCTTTTGGATTTCTTCCTATTTTAACAGATGCAGAATTGCAGAAAAAAAAAAAAAACACCAAGAAATCCTGCAATTGAACCGGTGATCAAATGCTAACTTCTCTCAACTCCACACAAGAATACTTTCATTTGTAAGAAACTAAATCTAAATTATTAGTTTTGTTAAAATGACTTGTGGAAGGATTCTGTCCTCATCCTGTCAAACAAGACATCCATTTTTTGAACAAGAACTATTTTTGCTGCCTCCGAATACTATTTCCACGTGAATTGTCAGTTGTCTTTGTTAAAAAACTGTCTGCAGTATGAAAATTGTAGCTTTCAGTATACCACATCCAATAGTGATTTTCTGTATTACAAACACTCTTACAGTGCACGTGTAAATTTTTAAACAAAGAGTTGAAAGCTAATGAATTACATAGAAAAAAAAAAAAAAACAAAAAAAAAGACAACACCTCATAAGTGGACATTAGGAAGCATTTCTCTACAGAGAGGGTCGTCAAACACTGGAACAGCCTTCCTAGAGAGGTCAATGCTCCAAGTCTGTCAGTGTTTAAAGAGGCATTTGGACAATGCCCTTAACAACATGCGTTAACTTGGTCAGCCCTGAATTGGTCAGGCAGTAGGACAAGATGATCATTGTAGGTCCCTTCCAACTGAAATAGTCTATTCTGTTCTAAGTTTGAGGGGCAGCTGGAAAAAAAGTAAAGTCTATTTTACACTTCTAGCCATGAAGATTCATAGACATTTCACACAAGTCTCCTAATGCTGACCTTAAAGATCAGTTGTGAGTGATACCTATACTCTTTTTCATTTTGACCCAGATGGACAGTTTCAGAAAAACAAGACAGCATATTTCACACTTAAGTTATTCAGATGTGTCTCAGAAGTGCTCAATTAATTTTTAAAAATTATTCTTTGGCTTCTTAGAATCAAAAAAAATATCACTTTAGCAAGACTGTACTGATTGGAGACAGGAAAAAGGAGTTGGGAGAGCTTAAAGAGGCATAAAAACATTCCTAAGACAAAAAAGGGCAGTTACTAGAACTTGCTGTTACAGAAGTTAGAACAAGTAGCTCTGGAGTTTCTAGAGGAACTCTGGAACCATAAACCTCTTCTACCCAATTTGAGAAACTGAAGTTATTTATGAAGCTGAGGATAACAGTAGGTAGTCAGAGTAGAATATTCTGAACTTTATTACAAATACAAGGCTTGCATTCTAAACAGTCACAAAGAACTCTGCATATGTTACTATCATTACACTAAGCCAGAAAAGAGAGAGATGACTTTGTCTCTCCTCAGAAGCAAGCATCTATTGTTAGTCCACCATTCTCCCTCTACTAAACAGACCCAGGATATGATTCATTGAAGACAACATACTGCATCATTGCAGCCTCCAGACATCACACTGACTGAATCCATTAAGAGAGTCACATTTCCTGTTGTTATTGTATGTATTACTTACTCATATGTTATACATTTCCATCACAGTCGACTTTTCAAATTCTCCTCTAAGCTTCTCACAGATTATACTCCCACAAAGCAAACGAACAGAGACAAAATATTTACTGTATCGCATACATTACCTCATGGTATGTATCCTCCAGCTCTCCATCATAAATCCAGCGATAAAGGAAATTCAGTACAGGATGGGACACTAGGCCAAGAATATGCTGAACCAGAGATCTCATGTAGGGATCTCCTGTTTTAGTATAGGCATGAACTGCTGAGGCTAGTTCACCCCCTTTTCTCCCTGTAAGATCATAGAGGAGAGGAACAGAAATGTATGAAGGAAAAATACATACATCACAGTTAAATTAAGCAGCCTTTGATTTTAACTAGTCATATGTCACTCAGAGCTTGCTGAACAGCAATTCTAAAATGTAGCAAATGTACATTTTTTAATGTTGACAGGGAATTCCTGTGTTTTAAGGCATGAATCATTAATCTCACTGAAGTATTAAGCACAGTTCTCTGACACTGTATTCTGTCTACTTTACGGTAGCTTGGAGGAATGCAAATTTCAAGGCATCAGATTATACAAAAAGGTTGATTTTATGCTGCTTTTCTTCCCCACCACCCCCACCAGAAGAGCACTAAGAGAGGCCTTAGTATGTTTTCCTTCTCTCCTGTACTTGACTCTCAGATGTTTTGTGTGCACAGATACACACAAACACATCTTTCCTGCTTCTTGGTTATAGTCCTCCCCATAGGTCCTTTAGGCATTATTTCCTGTCTTCTTGCAATTGAAAGGTAAGAGGCTGTCAAATAAAAATAAAAAAAAAGATCTAGTACTTGTTTTGCTGTTACATGGCACAGCTTAAAGGTTTGTTGCAGCACAGGCTGTAGCATTCAAAATTTTCATGAATATCTTAAAAGTAAAGCTCACTTTTTTTTTTTCAAAATTGTTACCAATTCCGATAATCAAGGGAAAACAGATGTTGTAAGCTTTTTTGGTTAAGATGCTGTTTTCCAAGGGCCATAATCTACAACACCACTCCTCAGCATTTTCTTGTGCATTGCCAGCACAGCCATGCACTATTTGCAGATTTGTAAAGTTTCGTGGTTTCACATGAATCTGCAGACAAGTTGCAAATGACTCCTATATGCCATCATATAGAGAGGAATAGCATAATACTCATACATAGTGAAGAGACTAAGCCAACCATTTCATAGTGTATTAGTATTTTTTTTCAGTGTAGCATTCTCTGAAAGATGACTAAAGCTTGAAAAGTGTGTGCTTAAAATTTGAAGGATTACTCAAGTACCTTCCAGTTTAAAAAAAAAAAAAGAAAAAGTGTAAGTGTATCAAAACAGCACTATAATTCGTCAGTTTTTTGCTTAAACTAAAAGAGAGAGAATCCTCTGGATTAGCTACCCAAATTTTCTAAAAAAACATAACAGTAATATTATTGATATCTGGCATGCACAACCACTCAAAGTTACATAACTTCCCCATAAATATTAAATTCACGTTAAACAGACCTTGACAGTGATCAACAAGTGCTGCAAGGGTCTTTAACCTTATTTTAGGATCATATGTCCAGACTAGGAGACGGCGAAGTGTTAAACTGCTCTCAAGTCCCAAATTCACGCCCTGATCATCTTCCAATTGCAACTGATCAAATTAGAAACAGAAAGACATATCAAGGAACAAAACTGGCAAAACT
The DNA here is from genome assembly GCF_013368605.1 of Nyctibius grandis. Taxonomy (NCBI): domain Eukaryota; kingdom Metazoa; phylum Chordata; class Aves; order Nyctibiiformes; family Nyctibiidae; genus Nyctibius; species Nyctibius grandis. Next base: position 57,724,183 of record NC_090659.1, on the reverse strand, counting down.
GAAGCAGAACTATGTTTCACAATTTTTGTTCTAAAGTTAGCTTTTCACTAACACATTTGAAATACCCAGTATATATATTCTCTCATAAAATCATTCAGCCAAAACCTGAGAGCCACACAAGTGGAAACAGAGAATCAAGTGCAGGTGAAAGGACAGAGGCAAGCAGAAGCGTAATAGGGCAGACAGAGCACAAAGGCCAAGAAAGTTAAAGCAAGCAAGGTGACAGATAGATAGTCACAAGAGGAGAGAAAAGCAAAGGAAAAGAGAGCAGAGATCCTGAAAGACAGCAAATACTGGCCAAAGAGATGCTCAGAAAAGAGTAAAGAAAAACATCTAAAGGAAAGGAAGGGTGTAGGAGGTAAAATTTCTATTACTGCACAGCCAGCTTATTTTAGTTCAACATGGGACAAATTCGGTTCACTGTCTTCCTCCAGAAGCCATCAGAACTTGTTAGGTATGTAGTGAGATTAAGGAATTGCTATCACTGAAAAAAACATTACAAGCTATAAGAAAAACCTGTCACAATGTGACTACCATCAATCTTCCAACACCATGGAAAATGAAAGCCAAATATTTGCAACTGAGATGCAAATGCACATCTCATACAAGTACAGATGGGGTAAGCAGGACAAGAACACAACCAAAGAATACAGAAGCAAGTTCCTAGAGCAGTCCCAGCAGATAAACTCTTAGAAAATATGCTCTGTTTCCTGCATGCCACAACCAAACCACTCTGTGCTTCCACATCTAGCACATTTTTTTTGCCACATACAGGTATCAGACTAGGGTCATCCACATTAAGATCAGCCTTAAAGGCAGTTAAAATCATTACCTTCCGGATGCTCCTGGGTCCATGGTTTTTTTGTTTGGAAATCAGCAATAATAAGAGACATATATGAGCAAGAACTGTCCTTTGACTTTAGGGAAGAGATTATACACTTACATCTTCACCATGGAAGTGCATTTTTAAAGGGGCTGACAACTTGAAAACAGTCTGCAAGGAAAAGACCTGAAAAGCTCATGGAATAGTACATAGTACACCCAGGAAGACTCTTTCAGAGAAAGAGACATGTTTGGGTGAAGCTCTGAAGATGAAATATAAAATTATAGAGAAAAAGACAACACAGAACCCTTTGATGAGATTCCTGTTGTATATTACTATGCCTGAACTACTAAGTGGAACTGCAGCTAATAACTCCTAAGATGACAGCCTGTACAACCTCCTGAATATAAGGATGCAACATGCACTCAGTTCCAAGACAATCTTCTACTTCTTTTCAAGCAATTAAAATGTACAGTTTTGTAAGAAAGTCTTTTTCAAAAAAAGCAGATTTTTTCCATCACTTTTTATTTTAAAATTGACAAGTCACGAAGCTCACCTCTGGGATAACCTGGCACAAGCCTTGAGAATGCTGTCTTCCTTCTTTAAGATTTCTGCTCCATCAATTGTAAACACAAGAAATGCCATCCTCTGTCAGAACCCTGGCTAGATGAACCACTGCTCTATCTCCAGTGATGACAAAAGAAAGTGGTGTACAAGAAGAGCAAGCAAAAATGACCCCTCCGTCCCCCTTAGGCTCCTTGCACCCCAGCTGCAGCATTCAGGATGGAGGCATCCTTGCTCAGCCCTTTTAATAGCAGTTTACAGACCTGCCTTCCATGAATTTGTATAACCCCTTTCTCAACCTATTGATACTGCCTTTTGTCGTGACATCCTAAGGAAACAAATTTTGGAAGTTGGCTACTCTGTTTTATACCAACCTCTTTCTACTGTCACAGAGTGCCTCCTTTGCTCTCGCAGCCATTCACCAAAGCACACAACTTTGTGTTTTGCTAATCCTTCGTTAGGTTGGAAGCCTCAGCCACAGCTCCCCTCCACCTTTTCCTCTTCAGCCTCAAGAGACCCAGCCCATTTTCCCTCTTCCCACACAGCAATTGTCCCATGCTCCTGAGGATTTTAGCTGACTTTCTCCCTCCTTAGTCTCCACCTCCCCAACGTCTGACAGGCTGCCATCAGGACTGCACACGGTGTTCCAGCGTCACACTGACACCTGCTGCCATGTTCCCAGTGCCCACTTCCCTGGCATCTAACTGCACACCAAGTCCAGCAGTGCAGACAACCACCTGTGAGGACACGAAGGTTTTTCCCAAATTGGGCCTGCTGATCACAAGTTTGGCACTGAGGAAGCATGCATTAGATTAGATTAGTTTTCCTCCAGATAAAAAACCTTGTACTTCCCACACTGGGGCTCCCCAGCACCTATTTGCTCACACACTCTGTTTCATGCTGCTCCTTGACACACACAGAGCATCCGGAGTATCAATGTTAGCGAGCTTTCACTGACAGACTGGGACTTTTTGCTCTGCCTTACCTTCTTCAGATCATCAACATCAACTAAAACCAGTGCTAGCACCTATCTTTGGTGCACACTACTGACCCTTCTCCATCCTGCAATGTGACCTTGTGCTTCCCAGCCTTCAAGTCACAAGAGAATCTCTCCTCCACTGCTGGGTCTTCTTCCTTTCTTTCACAGCCTTTGGAGAGGAATCTTGCCAGGGGCTTCTTGAAAATCCAAACATAATGTGCCTCTGGAATCCCCTTCAGTCAGGTGCTGAGGGACATCCCCAGAAACTCCAGTCTGCTAGTGCAGCAAAACTTTACATTACAGACACTGTATTGACTGTTCCCTACCAGAATGCATTTAATCAAATATGCTCAAATACAATCACGAACCCTAACACTGGAGATAATCCAGCATGGAACATGATGAGCAACAAGAAAAGCAGTAAAAGGAAGACTGGGAAAAATGTGGGTGCAGCTACTGAATGGTGCTGGGAAAGTGGCAAAAGGAAAATGGAAAAAGCTGAGGTACTCAATGCCTTCTATGCCTCGTTTTTTTGGTAAGATTTGTGATTGGGAATACCAGACATCACCTGAGATCAGAGGGGAAGTCTGGAACAAGGGAGACTTGTTGGAGTGGAGAAGGATCAGGTTAGGAAACATTAAACAAACTGGATATACCGAAGTCTATGAGACCTGATGGGATGCACTGATGAGTGCTGAGGGAGCTGGTCAGTGCCACTGCAAGGCCACTCTCGATTATCTTTGCAACATCATAGCAATCAGAGGTGGTTCCTGACGACTGGGAGAAAGCAAATGTCACTCCACTCTTCAAGAAGGAGGATCCATAAAACTACATACTAGTGAGACTCACCTCATTCCCTGAGATGCTGACAGAGCAACTAATCCTGGAAACCATTTCCAAACACATGGAGAACAAAAAGCTGTTCTCAGAAAGGAAAGCTCAAGGAATGGAGGAGGAAGGGGGTCACTGGTGGTGATGGAGTTTGTCTTCCCAAGCAAGCGCTAAGTGTGCTGAGGTTCTGCTTGCCAGGAAGTGGCTGGACATGTGCCCGCTGATGGGAAGTAGTGAATGAATTCTTTACTTTGCTTTGCTTGCACGCACAGCTTTTGCTTTCTCTATTAAACTGTCACTAACTTGATGGACTTCTCTTTTTGCCTTCCTTCTATTTTCTCCCCATTCCCCAAGAGACAGGGGTGAGTGGGAGGCTGAGTGGCTGCTGGCCAGGGTCAACCCACCACAAAGGCAAATGCAGTTTGAAAATAAGTGATGCCAGAACTTTCCTTTCGTTTTCCCCTTACATGCTTCCACTTCCACCAGATTAATCTCTTCTTTTAAAGGTTTAGTGGAGCAGGAAGGGTAGAAGAACCTGCATTTCAAAGAAGTCATACATATTTTCAAGATCAAGAAGTTTTAGAAGTTAGAATAAATCAAAGCTCCAGCAAACCAAGACTGCAAACGTATTTTGGACAGAGCAGGAAATAATTACAAAAAGAGTAACTGAAGAGTAACCAGGAAAAAGAAGCAAAAAGTATGCATGACAGGCATTCCAAAGACAGGTATGTTAAAGAACTGCAAGTGAGTCAAAAGGAATAGATGCTTTGAAAATGCTTACAGAAGCCTATGACTTAAACTACATATTTTTTTAAATCAGAATCTTAAATGGCATTTTAATTTAACTTTCTCAGAACAAATTTTTCTCAATTACAAATAATGACCTCCTTGAAAGTCCCACATAAAAAAGTAAGCAGAAGAAAAAAAAAAAAGTTTAATTCTTATTTTAGAGCTAGCATCTAGGTGCACATACCTATAAATATTTGTGAACAAACTGCAAGATTATCAGCACTGAGTTGGTCTACACATCAAAGAAAAATAATAAAACACTGAAACATCTTACTCTCTCAATACAACGGAAGGGACAAGGAAAATGCACAAACTGCCCCACACAGAACAAAAAGTTGAAATTGTTGTTACTAGCTGCTGAACCATGAATTTCTTGAAATACAGAAAGATTTTTTTTCTCCCTTCAAAGATGTGTCATGCTGTTCAGGATTTGAATTAAAGATACCACGCAAGATGAAACCGACAAAAATGATGCAAAAAAGGGACAGAAGCTTAGAAATACACATTATATTCCTTGCTTATGTAATACAACAAATAACAGGGAATTTCTAAGAGAAAAATTTCCATTGGTACATACATCCAAAGAATAAGAAATGTATAAGTTACAGAGAATTGTGTCCACTGTCAACAGAAACTGCTGTACATCCTTCCCTTTCTAAAGGGATACCTAGGTACACCTTTTAGGAGATATTCAGGTAACGTAAAGTAAAATAAGATAGTTAAATAAGAACCACTTAACTTACCTGAGAATGTAAAACAGAAAGAAGTCGGTAGTATTCTTTAAGTTCCTGATGTAAGGCTGCACAAAAACTCTGTAAGAGAAAGAGGAGAAAAAAAAAATCAGGAAAAATCCTTTTGGTTTAATCTAGAATAACTGTGAAGGTAGTTAGAAATTTGCTAAAATGAATCACGCCACAAGTTTCAGCACAAAAGCCAACTCTTAGAAAACTGGCCAACATACAAATGCTTCCCTAACAGATGTACAGACCTTTTCCAAGAATATATGCACATTTTCAAGTGACTTTCTGTTTCTTACCGTCTTAATTCTAACAACAGATTAAACTATGACAAGCATAAGTCTCCAAATAGATGCATCATCTCAATAAAGACATTAATAATTACCACAGGGATGTGCAAATCATAATGTGACCCAGAAGAAATTTTCTTTAATAATTATGTAAAATACAGTATGTAGTAAAGTAACAGAGTTTCAACTTCAGCAAGGTCTCTAATACAGAACATAGAAGTTAGGCAACCATCATTATATTTACAGTACAGACTATATGACATGAACAAGAAAACATAATGCTCATAAAAGAATCCTCCCAGTAAATGCTGCTGGATCAAGTACTATAAATTTTTGGCCTTTTATCAGTTGACAGTCGTATACGATTCTTCACTTGACATGGAAAAAATGAGTAACACTATGTATATCCCAAGAAATCTGTAAAATGTGCAGAAGTTAACAGGCCTGAACTAAAGCAAAGATTCCTCTTTGTAAAACAATTCTAAGCACAGCTACTTTGCGTTGTTTAAAAATAAATAAATAAATGTAGGTTTTAAAAATAATTCCTGAAAGAATACTTGTTTAGTAAACGATAGGTTTCCATGGCTGGGGGTCCTGAGGTTTTGCTTTGTTTTTGTAGTGTTCTTAACCTAACATACAGACTAAAAAAGTTTCTGCAACACATTTTCTAAAACAGAATCAAAAATATGTCTCATTAATTTGGGACTTTAAGCACTTTTTTGGTTTTTGGTTTTTGTTTTTTTTTTAATCTTTGTTTGTTTGTTTTTTTGAAGACTACTTCCGTGCACACACACAAATTGTTCAGAACTGATTTCTTAACCAATTCTCAGCTAATGATTTTGATATTTATTTTAACGGACTTTTTTTTAATAGGAAATTCCCCAGGACTTTCCCCTCAACCCCTTTTAAAATCATCACAGTCAAAGTAATTTGGAAAGAATAAGGAAAACCTCACACAAGAAGAATCTGAGAGCTTAAAGTAAAGTATTTATTCACTAGAGTGTGCACAAGGGAGAAATCATTACTACAAGCACAAGGAGAAAATAAATCTTCTTTCCTGCTAAGAGCCCTATCTGCTAAGAGGCTAAGAAGCCTAGAAAAAAAAAATCATTAATCTTGCCATTGTATCCTTTATAAGGAAAGAGGGTTCCTTTCTTCAACTCAATGTTATAAACTAGAAAGAAATTTGAAATTCATTTTATTCCAGAGGCTACTGAAGGGTAAAAAAATATCCCCTTACATGTAACCCCACTTTTCATTTCTTCTCACTTGCTTCTTCAGTACATTTTTGAACCTATTATTAAAGTAGCACTTGCCAAGATAGAGGGCAGAGTAGAATCTCCAAGACAACATTCAAAGGCACTATATATTTACTCAAAAAGTGAGAACAGTAATCACTGACTTTAGTAGCCAAAAGGATTTAGGATCTAACTGGACATCAACTTTTCAGAGAAGCTTTAGAAGTTAAAATTTACATCCAGTGCCAATTCCTGCATTACAAACTACAGATTTTTGTTTCCCAAACCGTTATGGAAAACTGGACATTATCCTTGAATTCTGATTTGGTCTACAGCAAAAGAGAATTCAGGAAGGAAACAGAATGCTTGTTGAAGACAAAAAAAATTTAAATGCCCACTACCTCAACTTGCCTACAGGAAAGCTGGAGAGGGACTTTTTACAAGGGCATGTAGTGATAGGACAAGGGGTCCTATCCCGTGGTGAGACACTGGAACAGGTTGCTCAGAGAAGTTGTGGATGCCCCCTGCCTGGCAGTGTTTAACGCCAGGCTGGATGAGGCTTTGAGCAACCTAGTCTAGCGGAAAGGTGTCCCTGCCCATGGCAGGGGGCTGGAACTAGATGATCTTTAAGGTCCCTTCCAACCCAAACCATTCTATGATTCTAAATGGGTAAAATGTCAAAATATAAGGCAAGTTATATTTCATTGCTCATTATTCTTTTTGCCTTCTGAGGACAAAGTAGAACTTAAGATACTAAGCAGCAAAGGTAGAAGAATATAACGTTAAAGTACAGTATATTGTTATACCTCTACTCCTAGTAATTGCCAATACCTGACATTTTACATGGTAAAAACAGTCACCAGAATCATAATAAAAGAGGTGACAGACATCTTATCCTACATGTGATTTAAATACGGGGTTTACGCAAGCATTCTTTTAAAACATTAAGCAAAAGATGCTTTAGAATGCACATATTCTTGTGCTAAATTCTTAATGCACAGTGTGAAGCACCTGAAATTGTCAGCTATAAAAGCCATGAAGAGCAATGGTACATACTCTTTTTGCCCAGATACTGATAGCAGGAGTAGAATATATGTTTTTATTTGTACACTTATGTCCTATAAATATATATAAGTGCTTGCCTGAAGCAAAATTAACAGCATTAGAGCTATGCAGATTCAGCTAACTAACTGCACAGCCTTCTGCACAGGATCCGAAACCTGCATATGGTAGCTAAGATATTGCACATTTAAATTCACTGAAGAATTAAAGTTCTTCCCTTGCTATAAACTTGAAGATTAAAGCCAGAGACAGTACAAATAAGCATAAGCAGGAAGCTACTAGATAAAGAATAAGAAACTTCACCCAGATATAAGGGGGAGAGTCTGAAGAAAATGCATACAGTAGCACTACCATATAAAACATGGAAATCAGCATTGGATCACTAGAAAAATAATTATTTATATGTAACTAAATGGGTTACTAGGAATAAGAGACAGAAGGGAACAGAATAAAACATTAGAAAAGTAGGAAGCACTACAGTGTCTCTACTGACCTCTTAAGAAAAATTAGATTGAAGGGAGAAGCACTTCAATTTCTTGGTAGATTAGGTAGGATGTTATGGCTAGAGGCAAGGATAACATTTCTGTCGAGTCAGAAGGGATAATATCCAGTTTTAAAGAAGGAGCAAGTGAGAGGAAACGGGAATGCCTTAGCAGTAAATGTGGTTTTGGGTATTACAGCAGCTGTGAAGTTACTGTAGACTACAAATCATGATGATGAAACCTATAAAAACAAAAATTGACATTCTTTTGATGCTGTATTCAAAAGAAAGGGCAGAAGATAATGGGGTATTTGCATTTTATGTAAGTTAGTGCAGTATTAACACATGAACATCAACATTATCTGACAAGAGTGTCTCCTGCATAGGTCACCCTAACAACTGAACTGGTGATTAATTAGCTCAGAGATGCCACCATTCCATTTAAGCAATGCTTTTGTTTACAAACATGCATGAGCACTTAAAAAAATAAGAATTTTTAAAAAGGAGATTAAGAAAAGGAATCTATGCATGTAACTTTCCAGCTACAAATGACGGAGGCAACTCCTTCTTACAACCAGCAAGAGTAAATGCCTTTCCCTTGCCTTCAGACTATGACCTATACCAAAACTGGCAACCCATAAAAGGAGTAAACCAAAGGATGAACGATCCAAGCTCCAAAGTTCACACATCATTCTAGTACTACATTTTACTCAGTAGTTTCTAAGGGAAACAAGATCAAAATACTGTAGCAAAATGAGTTTTTTAGCTGGCCTACCTGTCCGACAAGTCCAAATGCACGATCCAAACTCCTCTGGTCTGTGTATTTTCTTATTTTATTATGTAGCCATCCCAACTCTGCAAGTCTGCTTGTAGTATCTCTGAGAGATTTGGACAAGCTCACCTACAAAGTTAACAGAAACAATGACTTGCAATTTTAAGTCAAATCTACCATGCCAATACTCATTTCTTCACAAAAGCCCCTCTTTCTCATAAAACAAGACAGTTCAGCAATCATTTTACATTCTATAGCACAGATAGGGCAAAAAAAAGCAGGCAACCATGTAATTAGCATTACATTTATACACATTAGTGTTGAAAAGGCAGCAGCAGCAACGAACTACTGACAACTTTGTGATCTTCCCTTTTGGAAATCTTAATGTAACAGTATTCACACACTCTTTTTTACATTCGGCAATTATGGCAATAACAAAAACGTCTTCAGAAAAGAGGAAGAAATCTGAAATTTTATGATGTAGAATCACACTTCATCTTATCCTGATAATCAGCAAGACTGAAAATATTACAGCTCTAGAAGAGGAGCCAATGACTGAAACTAATGAAGAAATTTAGAGAAAATAATTAGTTACTACTACATGTGAAACAAACCTTTAACAGAAGACAAATGACCCAATGCCAGACCAGGTACCAGGAATCAAAACTTATAGAATCCAAATTCCAAGTTTAAGTCAGATCCACCAGTAACAGCTTTTATAGGCTATTTAATCATGTGCCCCTCTGAGCTCTTCTGGTCTGTTTCTACTTTTGTTACACCAGGTATCTCACTTCACCCTGCAAGCCTGCCTTAGTCCCAACACCCTATTTAACTACTACTACTATTTGCATACGAAACAGCACATTTCTTTCTTTAAATTACCAATGCGTAAGACACTGTTCCTCTTGTTCCGACTTGAGATTTGCTTCTACCGTATTTTGTCACATTACCTAAGAACACCATCATCAAGTTTTCAAAATTTTATTGGACCAAGAAAAACAATCAATCTGACTGATTGTTAGGCCAAGAGGCAGAGATTGACTCTTGCCCACAGCAGTTGGGCCTATCCCACCTCTACAGACAATTTTAACTTGGAGAGACAGCTGGAACAGTCCAAACCAAAGCAAGGAAGTGCATTAACAAGCTAAACAGATTGCCAAAGAACTAGAAATCAAGCTCATTCATTAAGCCTTTTAGTTAGCAGTACAGGCATTCTCCAAGATAAAAATCAGGTACCGAGTGTGTTTGTTAGCCACAGCAGTGTGGGCTTGAACCAGGCAGTAGCAATCGGTTCTAAGACCAGAGTTCAGTCCCCAGCCTTCTTGTTTAAATATACAGGCACAGCTTTAACTTCTTGAGCAACTTCTACAGGATAAATTCTAGCCCCAAGAAGCACGACTGGACACAGAAACTCTGTCTGCAGCTAAAACCAAAAAGATGACATAAGAACTATTCAGAATTTTGCAACTGCAGAATGCTTGGTGAGCATTAAGTACAATACACATCTGCTGGAATCAAATGAGGAACAAGTAAAATTGGCTTAGTGTTATTATATTTCTATCTCTTAGATCAAATCAGAAGCTGCTAGTGCTGAATGTCAGCAACAGACCCAATATTAATGTTGACATTAGAAAACATTCCGGCAAGAATAACAGCTTGGAAAGTGTGTTTCTTTCTGGAAAAAACAGACCATGTACAATGACATTTTCTTTGTGCAGCTGAGGGAAAACTACATGTTTTGACTACTTTTTTGCCTAACGTGCATCAACACAGCTAGAGGAGGTATGATTTTGGTCCTTGTTCATCAGAAAAAGTTCCATCTGCAGCTCCAGTCAGTCAAATGATTTAATCTTCACTGAGTCCAGTAGCTCAGTACAAGTGCCAAAAAGGAAGAAGGACAGGAAGACAAATGACTTCACAAAAATAACTGAAGACACAAAGCTGTCAGGAAAAGGCATTATTGACCACAAACCATCTGAATAATCAACCTCCCTGTATTAACAGAATTAGGAGTTCAAACTAAAACAGGTTTTCACCTCAAACAAGCCTATCTGATATGAAAACTACACTGAAAACTAAGGAAACCCATAGTGCAGTTTTGCAACCACTGATTAAGTTTCCTCCACATTCTTTTACAAAAATCTGTTATGCTACCTTTCCCTTGCCATATATAATCTAACTTACATATGGAACACAATTAACTCAGTGCAGGTGTTGAGGAATTACAAACTTTGCAGCATCTACAGGTGCAGAAGATGACATCCTTAAGAATCTGTTTATTAACAAGATTTAACTGATTTAACAAGATGTAAGTTTTCCATTTTTCCTTCCACTGAGCAGCCCTAAACGTCATTGTAGAGTTACAGGGGGAACAACTATACATTTCTTCTCCGTAATAACAGCAAAAAGTGAAAAGGAAGTTAGTTCAGTTATCATCATAAAGATAATAAGCCTGCTGTGCTCTTGGCACATGAAATGGCCAAAAATCAATTCCTCACCATTTCAGGACTATGTCATATTGTCATAGTATAAAGTTCTTAATACAAGTGAAAATTGGAAGCACTGTCTTTCCATTTGAACAAGAACACAAAAACCATTTAGCAAGCTGAATCTGAACTGTGAAGCAGTACGGTCTAAATACTGAATAAGGAGAAAATGCTAAAGTAACTAGTGCCATTTCTTTGTTCTTTGCTCAGCTGACCCAATCTCCCCCTTGGTTTTTTTTTTTCCATATTTCAAATATGCTTAACATCTCACCTTAAAGCCAGATCTCTCTCTCTCTCTCAGGCTTCTCCCATTTCTCTGCCCCCTATTTGACACTTTCCTTCAAATTCCTGTCAGCTGGATTTTCTATCAACAACAGGAGTTGAAAGCGCTCTCTTCAGTTCTATCCCCAGTCCTTTCTTGGGTGATCTGCATAATCCCACCTGATCACTTGTAAAATATAATCAAGCCCATAACATTAAGTGGCTAGCATCCATTCCACATCTCGGGCTGTTAAATTTAGTCCAATAATAGTGTGGTCAGATGCCTGCATGTGCTTTGTATTAATTCTTATACAATGGGGAGGGAAAATGATGACAAAAATCCTCAACTTCAGCCATAACTTAGGAGTCTTTGTACTGACTTAATAGTTGGGAGTCTATTCGCATCTTGTGAAGTCTTTCTGGGAACCTAAATCTACCCAATTAATTTTAAATTAGTACTGTTGAAACTACTCTGTTGTATTAAAAAAAAAAAGCTGGGGGTGGGGAGTAAAGACTTGTGATAATATCTAACTTTTTTTACATATTTTTCATGGCTATTTTTTCCCTACATACCCCTGCTCACATATGAAATACAAGTCACCATACAATACCTTTCCCTCCACTTTATAGCAATTTTCAGAATTGCACATTTTGATGTTTTTGCCATCTATTCCCTGGAAGACATACAAAACATCTCTTACAAGGTTTGCTTCAGTTATTTCAACAGAGCCTAGAAAGAAAAGAAAACAACCAGTGTTTAGATTCATTGGGATGATCAGTTTTGATTACAACTTCAAAAAGCTATTTAGAAGCCTAGCCAAAAAAAGAAAAGAGAAAGCCTGTGTTTATAACCTGCAAAGAAATGTGTTAAGTACTCTTAACAGGACTTAAGGAAAGCCAAGAATTCCCTTTACCTGCCTCTACCGATACCTGGGATCCTCTCAGAGCAGGTCAGCTCATTGACACAGGACGTGTTATATTTTAACTAACACTCCAGCCAGTTCTTAAATTTGTTATCTTTTCTGATTCAATCACCACTATAAGTTCTGAGGCAAGCATCATAACAACTTTACCTTTCTTCAAACAAACAGCTGAAGTTGTTAAATGGGACTCACAGAATAATCTCTTCTACATTCAGCTAGGAAAATAACAGATTTAATCCAGAAGGAAGAGCTGCTTGTTTAAAATTGGCTTTCAATCACATATGCCACTGTTCAGTGAAAAGATGATCAAAACCAGACTGCCAGCTGTATAACAGCTATGGAGCTGGCAAACAGAAAAGTGTAAATACTGTTTCTGAAGACAGATATACCTTTGATTCAGTAAAGCTTTTGCTATTGCAGCATACATTTTGCTTCTGGCTCATATCTCTAGTTAGAGGCTAGATTATGTTTGAGATTTAGGATATTCATTGATTTAAAAGAAACAGAAGACTGAAAAAGGTGCTGTGCAAGCCACTGCAACTACTCCCAGCTTTCATGGGCAAAACAACACTATCTGCTTTTGTAACTTCATTTAAGATACCAAGAATGAAACAATTTCAACAATGAGTACCAGAAATTGAGATGGTACAACATGCTTCTCCCAAATGTGACAGCACTCTTACTCTCATCAGTTTGCCTCCCCAACAATCCACTTTCCCAGAACAAAACCAACCACAAATAAATGTTATTCTTATTTCGGCAAAAATAGCCATCACCTCAAGCTGGTGTTTAAAACTCAGACTCCCCTCCTAATATTAAGATGTGCATGAGAGCAGCTAGTCCCTTTTAGGAACTCTTAGTGAAATGGTGGAAGATTCAAGTGCACATTTTTTTAATTGGTAAATAATACAACAGATATTAATATCAGCCATATAATGCTCCTGATTATACTGTCTGTGCAAGCATAGCAATAAGAAAACTCCAATTAACAGAAACTAACTTTAGAAAAAAATCCCCTTTTAATTAGTTAGAATTTCATATTCATATTCATAGAAATATATCTTCTTGACAATACCCTTTTATATTCTAAATGCACTTCTATTTCTACACCAAGTGACTACATTTAAGACTACTGTCAGTCCTTATACCCATCCCACATAAGAATCAAGAGTCACAGCTGCTGGCTGACTGAATGAAACAAGTGTGTACTGCTCTTTAAGGGAGTTAATACAACAAAATAAGAGGCAGTGCTAGATTTTATGTATTTTTATATATTTTTCCACATTTATATGTATTAAATCTATCATGTATATAAAACTAATATATGTTTATAAATATATTTTTTATATCTATCTACGTGCATCCTCTCGCACATCAACAGTATTGTTAATTAGGATCTAAATGCCAAATGTGGCCATCAGATATCCAGTACAACTCTGATCTGTAAGCAGTTGTTTTGTGCACTGTTACTCATAAAGATGCAGGGGCTGGCAGACAGGCTATATTTTAGCTTTTAACTACCCATACTTCTTTATATAGGAGTTATTAAAAAAAACTCAACATGAAAAACCAGATCTCTTATCTTTCTTTGCTAGAAAGTAACAGCACTGTATGATGACAACATCTGCCATTAGTTCTCTTATTCAGAAAAGTCTCTCACTTCTACAGTAAAAGTAGAGCAGGTTGAAACAGAGATCATCTGTTAAACAATGTCTCCTTAGTTACGCTTGTGTAAATTCAGAATAGATCCTCTAGGCATCAGTTTCAAGTTTACAGCCACTTAATCAAGGAAATAAATTCGTAGTATTTATCTACTTTTTATTTTATTGACAACACTGTATGTCAATTGCTCTAAATACAACCACTGTAAACAGTGTGCTAATTTAAAGAAAAAATAGTTTTAAGAGCTCTATATTCCAGTACACATTTTCAAGTTTTGAAACACAGAATCACAAATGGATGAGTCTCTTTCAACAAGTTCTATTCCTTGAGCTCTCTTTCTGACTTTCTAAAAGCAGTAGCATCTTCTGATCATCAAAAGCATGATCATTACTCACAAACCACAATCACTTGATTCTGACAAACGCTGCAATGAAGTCAGTCTTTTAAGAAGACATTATCAAACCAATCATTGCAAAAATAAATTAACAACCAGCCAAAGAGATTGTGGCCAAATATACTAGTCTTGCATATTTGCTTCTATCATTCTATTGAATACATTCTACCAAAATACTCCTCAAAAAATTCAAAATGCTATAAAACTATTTCAAAATCCTTAAAAAATAATGGAAGATATAGATAACAATTGTAAAAAGTTATCTTTAACAAATGCATCTTTGCTCACCACTTGTATCTCCTTCTCGCCTTGACCTTGGCACACCACGGGAGACAGCATTTGAAAAGCCTTTTGAGGTAGTGCTTTGTAAAGAAGGCTGGCTTGCAGTCAGAGTCCATGCAAGACGTGACCCTAGTTGCTGACGGAGGCAATCTCCAACACCTGGAGCTTGATAGGATTGTCTAGAAGGACAAAAGGAAAAAACACGTTTAAAAACTTTGATTCTATACCCTTCACCTGGTTTGGGGTATGCAAATTTTGAAAAACGCCCCAAGCTCGAGTTTGTCTTTTTGTGGATGTTTTGTTTGTGGGGGTTTATTTTTTTGTAAAGGAGCCTTAAAAAAGGGTGCAGAACATACAAGCAATTTATTGCTTCCTATAAGCCTACATTTGCAAAAAAAACTGTAGAAAAGACAGGAGGTATGAATTTCACAAATATGATCTCGTATCAAAGAATGACTTTGTTCACACTGAACTGTGTAGATATGCTGAAATGGATTAAAAGTGAAGTAAACTATAATAATAATAAATAGTCATAACAAACAACAAATATTTAAGTTTTGTTATTACTTCAAACTGTAGTTACATGCCAAAGAACTAAAGGAAATTAGAGAAAGAGGAGAAAGTTCACTTTCCTGCTACTCTACTGTTTGGGATAGTTTGTATCAAGTGCCTGAAGATGTGATCAAGGAGGGAGCATCTAGACAAGCTCCAATTTCCCTCCGTCTCAAACTTGTAAATTCTTCTCACAAAAATAGCCTTAAACGTGAAAAATGTTGACTAGAAGTTAACTTTCTGATTACTTCTGTATCATGATGATAAAAAAATAAAGTTGAAAATCTTTGCAAGGGATTTTTGCTGCTGATCATTCCCCCCCTTCTGCAACTAAATATAAACATCTGGAAATATACACATATTTAAAAAAAAATAAAATAATTTCACAAAGCTGTGAAAGCACAGTTGCAAGGAGAGATGGAACAAGATTGCAACACAAATGTCCATGTAAAAAAAGTCAAGGAATGCCTTTCTTCTCTCAGCCGCCACATCGTAACTGATGGATTGTCACACATTGTATTTATATGATTGTAGCTAGTGAACAGGAACACAGCCTGCCAGACAGAGCAACTCTGCTGTGCTTAGCATTTTTAACTCCTCAACGAGAGTAAAACACTGAATTTAGGCTATTACACTTCAAGAAGAATGTACTCTAGAAACAAAGGGAAACACATACAAATAGAAATTCAGGAGGAATGAAGCTCACAGAAAGATCTAATTTGGGTCGCCCAGCTCACAGACTACAAGACCAAAGAGAAAGCCCTGAAATTGCTATAAAATTGAACAGGTCTGAACAGGTCAGACCAAGAATATGTCAGGAACAAGGTAGGTTCTGCCGGTATTTTTAAGCAAGCAGATACACGAAATAAGCTTAGTGGCATACCTTTCTATACTGTATTAGGATTATAGAATGGTTGAGGTTGGAAGGGATCTCTGGAGATCACCTCCTCCAACCCTTCTGCTCAAAGCAGGGTCAACTAGAGAAGGTTGCCTCGTGCATTGTTCAGTCATGTTTTGAATATTTGCAACCACAGAGACTACACCACCTCTCTAGGAAACCCATTTCAGTGTTTCACAACATTCCCCCAAACACACCCCATCTCACTGCAAAAGACCTTTTTTTCCCTTATGTTTAACTGGGATTCCCAGTCTTACAAGTTTTGCCAATTACCTCTTGTTCTTTCCCTGGGCGCTACTGAGAAAAGTCTAGCTCAGTCTTCTCTACTGCCCTGGTCAGGTATAACCACATTGGTAAGATTCCCTGAGCTTTTCTTTTCCAGGCTAAGCAGTCCCAGCTCTCTCAGCCTCCGCTCATATGTCAGATGCTCCAACCCTTTAGTTAGTTTTGTGGTTCCTTCTCCAGACTCTCTTCAGCCTGTCTTTTTTTTGGTACCATAACTGGACCCAGTATTTCAGATGTGTCCTCACCAGTACTGAGCAGACAGGAAGGTTTACCTCTCTCAGCCTCCTAGTGATGCTCTTCCTAATGCAGCCCAGGAGGCTGTTGGCCTTCTTTACCACACATTGCACACTCATGTTCAACTTGGTGTCTACCAGGAACCCTATGGCCCTTTCTGCAAAGCTGCTTTGCAGCTAGTCAGCCCCCAGTATGTATTGCAGTATGGGGTTATTCCTCCCCAGGTCCAGGACTTTGTTGAGTTCAGGAAGCTCCTGTCAGCACATTTCTGGAGCTATTGAAGTCCCTCTGAAGAGCAACTGAATCATCTGCTTTATCAACCACTCCTCCCAGTTTCATACCATCTGCAAAATAGCTGAGGGTGGACTCTATCCCATAAGGCAGGATGAAGATGTATAGGATCCAGCTCCTGGGCTACACCATTAGTGACCAGGCTCCAACTGGGCTTTATGATCAGTGACACAATTCTTTGAGCCTAGCACGTCAGCCAGTTTTCAGTGCACATCACAGTCACCTTATCTAGTCTGTATTTTATAAAGTCTGTCAGTAACGATGTTAGAGGTAGACAGTGTCAAAAGTCTTACCAAAGTTGAAATAAACAACATTGACTGCTCTCCCTTTGTCCACCAGTTATCTCATCATAGAAGGCTGTAAGATTGGTCAAGCATTTCTTGTCTGTGCTGTCTTTCTTAAGTCTGTGCTGACTACTCCTAGTCCCCTTCTTGTCCTTCATGTGTCTGGAAATGCTTTCCATGATTAGATGCTCCTCCACCACCTTCCCAAGTGTTGAGGTGAGGCTAACCAGCCTGTAGTTTCCTGGATCCTTCTTCTTGAACAAAGTAGCAACATTTGATTTCTTCCAGTCCTCAGGAACCTCCCTCAGCTGCCACGTTTCAAACATTACAAAGAATGGCCTTGCAATGATATTGGCCAGGTCCCTCAGCACTTGTGGATGCATCCCATCAGGTCCCATGGGCCCTTATCATCCTCTGCCAGGGGTAAATTAGGAGCAATGAAGATTTTTGCAAAGGTCTCAGGGTCCTGGGCTGGTCTTACCCGCACAGACCAAGGCAAAGAAAGAACCGAGTACCTTGGACTTCTCCACATCTTCTGTTACGACAGCCCCTGTCCCTTGAGCTGCAGGCCCATGTTTTCTCTCTCCTTCCTTTACTGCTTATGTACTTCCAGAATTCTTTCTTATTGCCCTTCATGTCCCTTGATAGATTCAACTCTAGGTGAGCTCGGGCTTTCCCTGCACCCTGGATGCCCCTCTGCACCTCCCCCTGCTTCCATCTTTTGTACACTTTTTTATGTCTGAGTTTTGTCATGAGCAACTTGTTCATTCATGCAGGCCTCCTGCTACCTTTGCTTGAATTCCTGCTTGTCAGGGTGGACCATTCTTGAGCTTGAAGGCGGTCATCCTTGAATATCAACCAGCTCTCAGGTCAGGCACTTGGACTAGATGATCACTGTAGGACCCTTCAAACTGAACTATTCTATTCTCTCCTGAACACCTCTCTTCTCCAGCGGAGTCTCTCATGGGATTCTTCCAAGCAGATGCCAGAAGAGGCCCAAGTCTCCTCTCCTGAAGTCCAGGGATGGGATTCTGCTTTCTGCCACACTTCCTCCTTTCAAAATCCTGAACAGCACCATCTCACAGTCACTACAGCCAAGGCTGTCCCCAGCCTTTGCCTCCCCAGCCAGTTCTTCCTTGTCTGTAAAAAAGTCAGCTCCAGCAAAGCACATCTCCTCATCATCTCCTCAATCACCTGTGTCAGAAAGTTACCATCAGTGCACTTCAGAAACTTTCTGGATTGCTCATTCCCTGCAGCACTCCCCCCGAGCAGATATTGTGGTGATTAAAGCCCTCCATTAACACCAAGGCCTGCAAATCTAAGGTTTCTTCCAGTTGTCTAAAGACCTCATCTACTTCTTCCTGATGAGGTAGTCTACAGCAGATGCTGACTACAGCATCACCCATGTTGGTCTGCCCTTTAATCCTAACCCATAAAGTCTTCACCAGCACCTCATCTGTCCCTAGGCAAAGCTCCATATGTTCTTGCTGCTCTCTCATGTAAACATTTCCTCTCCTTGCCATCCCAGCCTGTCCTTTCCAAAGAGCCTGCATCCACCATCTACAACACTTCAGTAGTACGAACTATCCCACCATGTTTTTGTGATGTCAGTGAGATCACAGGCCTAGTACTGCACATAGATCTCAAGTCCTCCCTGTCTGTTCCCCATGCTACATGTGTTACTGTTTAGGCACTCCAGCAAAGTTGTACTGATGTCCCAGAAAAGCTATGAGAACTTCCCTTACAAGGCTGTCCTCTCCCCATTCCTCATTTGTGTGCACACACCTGGGCAGACCCCCTTCTGCCCTGCTATGTTGTTTTCAAGGTCTCTCTTGACCACATCACCCTGCACCTTTTGCTTATTAACCTGGTCTACCACTTCCTCACTCAGTTGTGGGGCATAGTCCTCCCCCAATGTTCCTACCTTAAAGGTATCCTCTACTTGTGTACCCAAGATACTGACAGAGTCAAGTAAGTATTTGTATTGTAAAGCATATTAATAACAATAAAATCCAGTTGTGTGAGCACTGGTTATAATTTCCGTAATATGAATTCTATAAATCATCTCAAATACACTGTATTAAAAAAAAAACCCTTCAACTCAAAATAAAGCTGTGGTACTTTCTGAAAATGCACCTACTCTGATTTTGTGTTTGTTTCATGACTATTGGAGGTGGGGAGGAGAATTAAGAGACAAAAATATGGTGTTTTGCTCTCTTCCAGTTATGAGAAAGGTAAGAAATTAATTAAAATTTCCATAAGTCAGGCTTAAATAAGGAATTCGGTTAAATTATTTGGAGAGCAGCGTAGGGGAAAGGGACCTGGGCGTCCTACTGGACAGCAGGATGACCATGAGCCAGTAATGTGCCCTTGTGGCCAAGAAGGCCAATGGTATCCTGGGGTGTATTAGAAGGGGTGTGGTTAGCAGGTCAAGAGAGGTTCTCCTCCCCCTCTACTCTGCCCTGGTGAGGCCACACCTGGAATACTGTGTCCAGTTCTGGGCCCCTCAGTTCAAGAAGGACAGGGAACTGCTAGAGAGAGTCCAGCGCAGAGCCACAAAGATGATTAAGGGGGTGGAACATCTCCCTTATGAGGAGAGGCTGAGGGAGCTGGCTCTCTTTAGCTTGGAGAAGAGGAGACTGAGGGGTGATCTCACTAATGTTTATAAATATGTAAAGGGCAAGTGTCAAGAGGATGGAGCCAGGCTCTTCTCAGTGACATCCCTTGACAGGACAAGGGGCAATGGGTGCAAGCTGGAACACAGGAGGTTCCGCATAAATATGAGGAAAAGCTTCTTTACGGTGAGGGTGACCGAACACTGGAACCGGCTGCCCAGAGAGGTTGTGGAGTCTCCTTCTCTGGAGACATTCAAAACCCGCCTGGATGCGTTCCTGTGTGATATGATCTAGGTAATCCTGCTCCGGCAGGGCGACTGGACTAGATGATCTTTCGAGGTCCCTTCTTCCAATCCCTAACATTCTGTGATTCTGTGAAAATAACAGGGCTTTGCTCATTTCTGCATCCCTTAAGGTGAATTTTTTTCTTTTATTATGTTCTCGTGAGTCTTTCTGACATTAACCACAGTTTCTTGAGAAGTGATGTCCCTGTTGTTTTTGGACAAAGGCTTTATTTCCAGACTTTTTCGAAACAGCTATGCAAATAAGTACAGTCCTCACTTTTACAAGTTTCATAACATTCTGTTCACTTTTCCATGCTCAACTTCTATGAAGCAATGTATAGAGACATCCAGTTATCTATTACAGAATGACCGTTGAACCACTCCCTCTCACAGACTATGAACACATTCATTTTCCTTCCACGGAACACAGACTCTGTGCAGTGCATCTCTGTCAGGCTTTGTAGAGCTGCACGGGTAACACAACATGATATCCAATGGCACAAGAAGGGCCCAGATTTTGAGCATGTTACTGTCTTTGTTGGCTTATTTAACAGAGTCAATACTTGTGTCATCTCATGGCTTACAATGGCCAGCTTTTACTCATCAAAAATCTGAACTATTTGGTATTTAAATGTTTCTGTTCTAAACGTAGATTCATCTTGGTATGAACAGACACTTGCTGAACAGTAGGTGTTTTAGGATTTTTAATCAACTCTTGCATACATTTTTATTCCAAAAACACCCATCCACTCAAGATGTAAGACTGCTCTAGTACAACAGCCAACCACCTGTGAACATGCCTAAAAGAAAGTCAGACCATGCAAGAAAGGTCATCCATTTGAAAATGGAGGATGTTAAGTCTACTAATTTGACACTGGCTGAGGAATGCTTTGTAAAAGGAACTTGAGTGAAGACTCTAAATCCAAGGTGTTTACAGAAGAAAGATAAAGACTATTTTAAAGGGTTTCAAATACTCAGGAATTTGGAAGAGGACTTGGCACTAGAATCCAAAAGAGTGGATCCAGTAAAATATCAGCTGTTCAGCAGATAGCTAAGATAAATTTAAGAATGGATACACCTGGCCAGCCATTTACAGCTTCATATGGTCACATAACAGTATTTGATATTCAGAACTGTTCAGCTAAGGAACTCAGTTTCTATGCACCTACAGTGGTATTTCCAATGGTATACAAATGTGAAGGGTGTAGGAAAGAAAAAGAAGAAAAAGAAAAAAAAAAAAAACAAAACCAGATCATCTCTAGTCTTCCCCAAATTTATTTCTAAGGCAGAATAGTTTCATTTACCCTGGAAGGAGTGACTGTGGAGTTGGCGTTGGCCCATTCAGGGCATACAGGCTGATACTGCTGATCCCACTGCTCCCCATGCTGCCAGAACTCTGGGCAGACTGAGCACTGCGGTCTTGGTAATTCAGTGGAAGGCTTTGAGGCCTGGCATAGTAATAGGGGGTTGAGTGAGCATCCCGTGGCAAGGCTTGAGCAAAAAGTGTGGCATAACTTGATACCTGAAAAGGAGAGGATTTGAAAATGGAAGAATAAAAAGTAAAGATTCGCGAGTTGCTTTAAGTCATGTCTTTAGTTAACAGGAGTGTAATATTAAAAAACGCAAAAAATAACTGAAGACCATGCTTATGCAAAGAAAACTTTGTTGTTACAATTATAATGACTAAAAAGCAAGTCCCTTACAGTCATCAAAGTACTTTTGGCAAAATAGCTTTTTTTTTTGCCTGGAAATTGTCATTAGCAATAGCTGCAAAAAGCACTTTGGTGCTAGCAGAGCTGCAACCAAAGGAGGAATTTTGCTTTCCCTACTCCATTTCAAACTTATTAGCATGTAAGCAGACACTACACCACCAAGAAGAAAGCAAACAAAAACCCCCACCCATCTAATAAAGTCACAACTTCGGCTACAAACGTTGGACAGCTCATAATTTTACACTTACTTAGTATAAAAAAGTTACACAGAAAAAAACTGCAGAATTGTGTCAAGTGTGTTCTTCCTTTCAGCCTCACACACAACCACCACAAGCACATCTGAGGTGTTGGTTAAGTCTGGATAGTGACTCTTAATGACAGCTAACATAAGTGACACACATTCACTGTTTCTCAGAAGTAAACAAAGGTCTCCTCACCTACCTTGTTAGACTGCTTACGTGGGTCTTCACTAAGGCTAAGCAGGAGGTAGAGTATTGACCATTTGTTTTTCAAAATGCCCTTTAAAAAAAAAAGATGAAGACAAACAAAAATGAGTTTGTTTTAATTAGATAATAATGGATTTTTTTTAATTATCCAGCCTACTAACATGTACACATATAAATCAATTTTCCACACAAATAAAACCAACTCAGAGCCATGTTCATGAGTAAACTGGGAACGTGCAGTGCAGCCTCTGTATTGCTAATTTTATGAATTTTCTCCACTGTGTGCAAATCATGAACCCTCACCTGCTCTGAGATCGGCAAGTACACTCAATTTAAAAATCATAGCTACTAAGAAAGAGGTTTATACGGAGCTGAACTTTTACCAGCATTCCCACACACTCTCACCGTGTAAAACATCTCAGATGTGGATGCAACTCTAAGATAAAGGTGAAGAAGGAAAACTTTTGCTACAATTTTAAGCAAATAAATAGCTTTTCTTTATTTTCCCCTTCAGTCTCCTTCACGGGGAAGCTTCAAAAGTTTGACGGTTTCAATTTCTATTACTTTAAATGCCATTTAAGAGAGCTACCAAAATTTTCACAGCTTAAGATAGAGACACTGTTAACGTGAAACTTCAGGGATATACAATATAGTCTCTAGCAAACAGACAAGTCTACAGATACATACAGACTATTAGAATAACACTCTCGGCAGCTTTAGATCTTAGCAGAAAGCTTACCAGCAGAATTCAGAACAATGCTAAATCCCAAGCTACAAAAAGAATACTTTGGAGAGAAGAGTTCCGGCAAATACCAGAATGTTTTAGATACGCATATGTTTCTAGACATGTTACTCTGTAGTTCTGGGACACTAACAATTGTACCTGAATTGATCAAGGACACAGAGCCTTATAACGGAGATTAAGTAGTGGAGTAAGTCAAAGAAACTCACACAAGTTCCCTCATACACGTATGGTCTAGAATACTAAGTAATGCTGAATATAAAGTAAACTTTAGTCACATCAAGATTCAACAAAGATCCCATCCCTTATGAAGCAATGTAATTCAGTGCTATCAGTCTTGCAAAAAGTGCTTTCAAGGTCACTTTGAAATTCTCTTTTTTTAAACATATTTCCTTTCTCACCTTTTTCTACTTCTCCTGTTTCTCTGCAAATTGTGCATTTAGTGTGTATATGTTACATGGTATAAGAACTTTGGCCATAGAGCGTTTCTTTCTTCAGGACAGAGCCCACTAACCAAACCTACCAAAGCTCTATATTATTATATGAGTAGGAGGAGACATTCTATGTTATTTTGTAGAGCAGAAGTCTATTATCTTCTGCTTTGATCTCAACAACAAGCAAAAGTAGAGGTATTGCATCTGTTTCACATAACTAATCCAGCAACTCATTAACAACTGGTGAAGAAGGAGCAGCAACATTACTGCTTCTTCTGCTGGCCTGGATAGAATAACTCTCATGGTTTGCTCACCTGGCAAGTTGCCACTAAAATAAGCACTGACCTCCTTTTCTCTTTAGAGTAATTGATGAATGAAGTCAAAACAGACTCACGCAAGCTTTTTTTCTTTCTCCTAGTTGCTTTCAAGAGAATTGCTGGAGGAAGAAAAAGCCTCACTGATTCAGAAAATGTATATTCCTTTCATGCCCTTCCCTAAGGCTCATGGGGAAAAGAAATGACTGTCCATGATTAGTAATAAACCTAACAGCAGATAGAATAATAATTGGAAGAGTGAATTTTGAAGAAAGCAGTACTCAAATGATACCATTTCATGTGCACAAGATGCTAGCACAGAAAAAAAAAAAATAATGTCAAAAGAACCTCAAACATCTGAGCAGGCAGCAAAACATGAGACAGCTGATGTAAGCTTGTATTACCTGTTCAGAAGAACAGCCACACTGATACAAACACAGACAAGGCATTTTGTTTCAAAGTTTACAGCCATCATGCTCTGCAGCTATGTTGCTTGCCAAATGCAATGGTACGGCAACATAGTACACAAGCTACAGAAACACGTTCCAGAAAATCTGTATTAAAAGAATAAAATCACAGGGTGTAATACAAGCAAGAAGATGCTGAAACCAATGGCTGAGGTCATTGGAACAGGTGTATGCAAACTAGTGACACTGGCTTCACTGTACAAATGCAAATAACACACAAACGTACAGGATAAGGAAAACAGGAAGAGTTACACAGTAACTCCAGCTCCGAGCACTAAGAAACTAATGAGTAAATTAAGTACGGATGAGGGGAGCAGCAGAACTGAGTTCAGACTAGTCATACTCTCCACAGAATCACTTTTTTGTACTCTTAAAATCTCAGTATTATCCTCTAAAACTTAGCCACGATCTATACATAAATTCATTAATAAAAAGCATAAGAACAAAGAAAAACTTTTCTCCTAAATACAAAGAGCAAAATAAGGACAAATTTTCTGTTATATAGAAAACATCATCTTTTACATCAATTAATTTTTGTTGTCAAAAATCAGGTATGTGCAAATAGCAGCTGGGAATCTTGTTTTATTACTGCTCACCATATTCTACGTTGATAAATACTCAGTTTTATGAAGAATCCAGAACAGAGTAGCAGCAGTCATTTTTCACCTTCCTCCGCTAAATTTCTGTCCTCGCATCTTTTCCCCCTTTCACCTAATCCATGTTCCTGCATCGTGGGCTTTCTATATGCTAGCATCTTTTGTCAGAATATCAACATGTGATATTCTTCGATTAACACCGGTGCTAGCAGAACCAAAGTCAGCAAACCCTTAACCTTCAACATTAAAGATGTGGAGCACTTAAAAATTCAGAAGCATGAGGACTATTAATAAAGTCAATATACTTGCAAGGCATTGCTGTAAAATAAACGACGAGAAAATTCATCAGTTTAACATACTAAAAAAAAAAAGAACACTTCTGTTTTTACAGAGTTCCTTCCTTCACATGAAGTGCCCGTTCGTGTAACTGTACTCAAACTAAAAATGTATCCTTTATTCTCTTCTGATTTACAATTCAAACCAAATTAATTTCTAATTAATAGCAAACAGCTCATAGTAGAAAAAAAAGGAAAAAAGTAACTTGTAAACTTTTTCACAAAAATTAGAAAATGGTTGAGGTTGGAAGGCACCTCTGAAGATCATCTTGTCCAACCCCTCTGCTCAAAGCAGGGTCTACAGCAGGTTGCCCATGACTGTGTCCAGTCAGGTTTTGACTGTCTCCAAGGATGGAGACTCCACAAGTTTCCTGGACAACCTGTTCCAGTATTCATCCATCCTCACAGTAAAACAAACAAACAAAAAAAAGTTAATGGCCTGAGCACTCTCCAAAACCACACTATAACATCACAAGGATGTATGTGGATGCTTTTAGTTTCTTTACTCTTTAGACATTTAATACGTTACCTGTGAACTGAGTTTTCTGTAGAGTTCTGAAAACAAAGCAGCATCTGCTTCCCTTCTTTGTCGCACAACTATTAAAAAAAAGAAATACAGATTAACAAATTGAAAGAAGGATAATAGTCATGTCTGAAATTTACACGTGTGGTAAGTTGGAAAACGTATCCAATAAAGCGTAATGATGCTTTACTGTTTCATTCTATTTATTCACACGGTTTTGCCTGTTTGCCTGTTATCTACATTCTAGCCCTGAAAATTCTTGCATCAGAAGTGATGCAATGTAAGTACTTTTTTTTCTTAGAGCAATAAAGGTATACACCTTCTAAATAAGAGCCCTTTTAAAGTCTAGTCTGCCATTCTGTAGGTTTAGGGAATTAAAACATAACTGAAAGCAGATATGGGTTAAAGAATGCTATACACCCCTTCACAAAACTAAGTGTAATTGTTCCTATTTTAGGCAATAAAAGCAAGAAACAAAAAGTAGTAATGCCACTTGCTCAAAGTCAAGCAGAATTCCAAGGTCACGTAACTTTTATATACTAAGAAAAATAACAGTCTCAATCACTGCCAGTTACATAACAGAAGTCTTTGCTCAGAGGAAAAATATCTTCAAGCTTTAAGATGTCTTCAGAAAATCAGTGTTACATCAGGAAGAGCCATGTTAAAAAAAAAAAACAAACCAAACCATCTGAAGAATAATAAAAAAATTGCTGTTAAGTGTTAGAAATGTTAATTAGCGTCAAAAGCCACTGCTAAGTACATTTCACCAAATAAGTCACTTCCTGCACAGTAATTCCAAAATAAATGTAAAGTTCGAAGGATATATCCAGTCACTTGTTACATGACCACTAACATCAGCCTACAAGCTGAATGTAGGGAGAAGGAAGATGAGGGAGATAGTCCTCTTCAAAACTCCTGCCAATAGGCCCAAAGAATATATGCTGTGCTGCCTAGTACTAGCCAAAGCATGTAGAAACTCATCAGGCAGGAAGTGTATACTGTAGATTCCAGTGTTTTGGAGCTGCATCTAGAGGAATTCTGATGGGCTTATTTGCCTATCAGCAAGTCATGGAAGCTCTACATTAGCAAAAAATATACATGTACTTTAAAACAGTTACAACCACTGACTTCAGTTACACTAATTCAATCTCCCTGACTGAATATTCAAAGCTCAAATATGAAGCTTTAATTAGCATACTTCAAGCAACTGTTTCTGGACATTCTACTGCAGAGCAGGTAATCTGCTGAAAGCAGTATTTGGCTTTTCAAGAAGAACGCACCACGTCTCCATTGGATTCACACAGTTCAACACTTGACTCAGAGCAGCATAGACCACAACGGAATGTAACTGCAACATAACTTACACTGTCACGGTCTAATGTTTTGGTTTTGAGAAGGTGGTTGCAGATAAACTTGTAGAGAAACTGAAGGCAAGAAACATCAGGTAAGTCACATAAACAATTCCATCAGTTCCCAGGATGCTCTTTCAGCAAGTTTCACACAGGTATTCATGAAGTCAATTGTGCCCAAGTATAATATTTCTAAAGCGCGCATCACAAAAATATCAGTCTTCTAAAAAGAACTATGAATTCGTAAAGTCTGAGTACTATTAAAGTGAAAGAAGTGCAATATTACTTGTTCTTTATTTTCATGGTGGCTAAGATATAAAGGAAACGGCAGCAAGGGAAGTCTGAGTTGAGCATTCAGGAAAATCTGAGCTGTGAATACAAACAGCCACTCAGAAATATTAACTATGGAATTAATGGAATTTCCATCATGAGATTTTCAGGGGGTGAACATTAATAACAGATTAGATAACTATCTGTGAGGCAGAGTTGTCTCAGAAGAATGAACTGATCAAATAACTTCCTGAAGAACTTCCATGTCTATTTCTAAGATAGAAACAAAGATGCACTTACGCTCTTTCTTGATTTTCTCCGCTACAAGAAATTCATCCCGTTCAACAGTGGGAGCAAAGTTGCTTCCAATAACTCTCACTGCATACTGAAACTGTTGAGCTGCATCAGCTGAAAGAAGAAACAAAAAACTCTCTCAGTTAAGCAGAGTATTAAAGTTCTGTTAAAATAATTTTTTTAAAAGTTAGACATGAGACTACATTGCTATGGCTGAATCTGGCATAAACGTACCTGGCTTAGATCAGATAACGTTATACTGTAATCCTTCGACACACTTCTAACCAGAGGGCAGTGAAGTCCAGTTTACCCATGAGCGTATTATCAATGCCATACTTCAAACACACTCACCTGCATGTGCTCTGCAAAATAACTGCACTGAAATCTGTGAATAAGCCTTTCCCATTCCATGCTGATGGAAGAGACGCTTAGGCCTATCCAGTTATTGGAGAGCATTAGCACACTGCAACTGGCTCTGCCCTTCCCCACAGACTGAAATGCTGCGGGACTTGGCACAAAGTCACACAATTCAGCTCACGCATAGGAACAATACAGCCACGTTCTCTCACCAGGCACCCAGACTGGATTATTCTACCTGTGGATCTTTACTCAGATATCCACAACAGCTGTTTTACCAGTTTGTATGTTCTTTCTAGGTGTTCTGGTTTTAAACCAGTTCACGTGGTTTCACCACTTAGGTTCAAAGCTAGCTCTGAGACATTGGCATCATATCCCAATGCATAATATGGTGTCACGGTTTAAACCTGTGGCAGATGCTCTCTGTTAACCCTCCCCCCCGCCCCAAAGGGAAAGGGAAAAGGGAGAGAGAAAATTGGCCTGGTTTAGGCCAAACCAGGACATTTGGATACTAATGAAGAGGTCACAAGCCAGTGACCTCCCTCCACCGCTCCTTCATCATCCAATAATTCTATTTTTAATATTGTTACTGAATAGTATTGTTTTAGTGCAAGTGTCTTGGCTTTCTGGGAAGATTAATTCTCTGGTAACGCTGCGATAGGGCCAGCTCAGTATTAATGCTTCTACAGCATAGTCATGTTCCCATTTATTGACCTGAAAGTCAATAAACGACAACCCTACAGACATGTCGAGTGCCCTTACAAGTGCAAAATGTTGGATAAATTTCTACTCCTCATATACGGATAACTGTAATAACATGAGGGGAAAGGTACGTAAGAAAAAGAAAGTGTAAATGCGTGGTGTCAGCTACTTGAATCCTTACACCTCCTCACTCCAGGAAAAAAAAAAAAAATCTAAGCAATTCTGCATATTAAGTCTGATTTGTATACAACAGTTTTGTGTCCAAATGCATCAGACTCCTCACGTATTTTATTTAGTCAGTTAAGTAGCCAACTTTCAGAGAAAATTGTAGAATAACACAGCAATGGTTCAGCAAAGGAAAAAGAAAGGATGCTGGCCTGGGCAAATATGTACAAAAGGAACAGAAAAATGGAATAAGGTAAAGGTCCACTAGAAGCAGAAATATTTTAAGCATTGAATCATCTATTAACTAAAATTTACAATTGAAAAAAAATCACCTGGGAGACACTAGGAGTCAGTTATTGACTAAATGCATGAAAATCTCCAGAAATTTATGGAAAGGAGAAATTTGAAATCAGAATATACTACATTCTTTTTGAATGCCCATTTATGACTGTCTTGTCACCACCCACTGGTCCTAATCTACTAGAATACAATTGTAGACCAGCAAACATTAACCAGTTCACACAAGCAGTACTTCATACAATCAGGAAAAAAGTCTGCTCAGACAGAAGCATTAATATTTAATAGTATTTGACAATATTGGCCTACAAAAGGAGGAAGCATATTGTTCTACTTTCAGGGAAGAAAATGCCAATAGACTACTACAGACTACTGTAAGGTCACAAATCCGCATAATTTAAATGCCTTCCAGAAAGAATAGCTCTACTGTTACACTAAGGAACCTCTCATTTGCAATAAAGACTTGAAAATATAAGTATAAAATAATCTAATAGTTCAGCTAGCGATAGCTTAAACTGAACTAATGAGCCAGGAGGGAAGAGTTAAGTATGAGGAAGTGTTTCTGAGTAATTCTTAAGTATAATGCATGTCATTACATAAGAACTCAAGATTTCCAGCAGTATTCTGCAAGGCCAATTGAAGTCAAATATTGGCACTAAGTTATCCCAAGCAATAGTAAGAGTTTTATCTTCCATTAATTCCTCAACTGTGTACCTGCAGCAGTTAGGCAAGAGCTAGGCTTCTCTAGTAATTCTCACATTTTTTGGCACATTGTTATAGTGACTCAACGTGAGCTACAAACTAAAAATAAAATTGCTAAGAGTTCCAGATCAAGCATCTTGGATGAACTAAAGTCAGGAGAAGGATCAAGGGTTGATACCAAAGTACTTTATCAGTTATGACATGTATCTAGAATAAACAAACAACTTTCTCACTGATATTCCACTAAAAAGCAGGGGAGAATGGATCTCCAGTAAACTAGTTAACAGTTATAGAAAAATATAAAAAGAAAGAAGCAATTAAAAAAACATATAAATAGATATCTTCTTAAAAAAAAACCAAAACAACACAGATACACACACCCCAACCACAACAAAGCCACAAGAACTTCCCCCTACAGTTCCTCCTCACTCATTAGATGCATTATCCTGGTTTTCTAAGAAAAATTATGTTCTGAAATTAATTTCTATGTCCACCTGCACCACTCTATCCCTTAGAGATTGCCCTTTAACTTTTTAGTATTTTTTTAAAAATATATTTGATAGAGGTCTCAGGGATATCAAGTTAAACAGGTTTCATAGAAGCTGGGGACTGGTAGAACAAACATTCAAACAACTCTCCCTGGGGAAGAGAAGACAGAGAAAGCTCAGCAGTTAAGTATTCCCTCTGGTCGGCCAGCACAGAAGTAGCAATATCAGGTACTGCCTCCTGCCCTCGAGCACGAAGAAATGGGGACCTGGAGGAGGAGAGAAGAGGAATTTCTGAAGAGAGCTACAGGGAACGACAGTACAAGCTGGCAGTATTGCAGCTGAGGAACGCAGAGGTTTTACTGAAGAGAAGACTTGTGGCACAAATCCACAGGAAATAAAGACATATTTAACTACACTGAACGAACTTGTTTCCTATACACTTATGATCTTGCAGTACGTCACAGTATGTTGATCTTATTAAGACTGCTGAATAAGACAATATGTAGTTGATTAAAAAAAAATAATAATTCTGCTATGTCCAGACAATTGAGCATTACTCATTCAGCTGCTGCTACTAACTTTTCAGTATATGCTATGATGTACACTGTGATTATCAGCAAGTCTAATGCTTGGAGAAAAAAATAAAAATCAGAGCATTAGATTTTATTTATTTACACTGAACAATAATGCACATTTTTTTCCACGTAAGCAATGCTGTATTTACTGTGTTTATTCAATTTTTAAAAATTCTTTGGTTTCTGAACAAAATTTTTCATATCAGTGTTTCAAAAATTTAAGTGCTATGTTTCCTCTCTGTTGTTCCCTGTGGTTTTGGGGGTTTAGATTAAATTCAAGTGAACCAAGAACCACACAAAGAGAAATCAAGTGGGTTTACTGTCTTTAGTCACCTGATGAGATAATTAAAAAATCCAGCAAAGAAAGATGTGCACAGAACCTCTAGAGACTCTCAGGAATTTAATTTCTCTGGAAGAATTGACTCAGAAAGACTGCTATACATTGCCACAAGTTTGGGTGGGGTTTTTTTGGTTGATGATGTTGAAATAGGGATTTACCTCAAATAACAGAAGAAAATTATGAACTTTACCATTTGTGTGTTTTCCAATCTGCCTCTGACACTAGAGCTTTTAAAAGACTACCTGTGCTTCTAGTTCTGTGGTGCAAGTGAATATTGATGGCAAGACTGAGAGACAAAGAAATACATGTGAAAATTTCTGGACAGAAACCTTGAAGGTTTAAACTTAAGTCCTCAATCTACTAAAAATCACAACAGATACGTTATCAATAGTAAGTAGCAGGCCTTTTTCCTGCAATTGGGAAGTCTTAAGAAAGATATATAAACTTCTATAATAACCTTCTATTTCAACACCGACCATAGCAAGACTAGTTAAAGCACAGAAATTTAGTATAGTCTTTTCCATACCGCCCCAACAAGGCATCTGAGAAAGATCTCTAGTTGAAAGACTACAATTTCATAAAAAAATTTTGATTATTAAACCTCTTATACTACTGACGACATGGAACAAAGTTATCTGCTCTTTACACATACAGATTTGCACCAGCAATTCAATAGCATCATAGCAAGACTGCTTTTATATTATATTTTATTCAAATTTTTGTGTTCTATTCATATCAAGTCCAGCTTCTCTTTTACAAACAAAACTCCCTACTGCGTGAATTTCTTCAGCTGATTATTTCTTGTAAGTCTGCAAAATAACTCCAGTACCTAAAGTGATTAAACATAACTTAATACAGGTACCTGTCAGTAAAATAAAGATGCACATGATTTATAACTAAGACACATTTAACTGCTTCCCTCCTCAAAGAACAGCCATTATGACAGCAGGCAGCTTAAAATACACAGCCATGTATCTACGTATGTGTACATCCTTCTTCATCAAAAAGTGATTATGGCATGAATCTATTACATAACAGCAAGCTCAACATACCTGATGCATGAAATTGATGCAGCTGTTTGCGGGGTAAGGGGGGGAACAACAGTGATCATGACTTGTTTTCCAGAGTCTGA
This sequence comes from Nyctibius grandis, assembly GCF_013368605.1. Classification (NCBI taxonomy): domain Eukaryota; kingdom Metazoa; phylum Chordata; class Aves; order Nyctibiiformes; family Nyctibiidae; genus Nyctibius; species Nyctibius grandis. The sequence continues at coordinate 57,691,926 of NC_090659.1, read as the reverse complement.
TCAGAGCAGTGAAGGCAGATAAAGACAGCCACTCCCCCCTCAGACTATATCCCTTAAGTAATACACACATACATACACAATTAATGATACTGGTAAGCAGCCATACAGCTGAACAAAGAAACAGCACTTGTGAATCACCAAAAAAAATTTTAAAAAAATTTTTAAACCCCTCTCCTTTGAGTAGAGCAATCAATAATTCAAAGATCCACCCAGCCATTCACACTTTCCCACAAACAAAGCAGTATTAAAATTGAACTACTTCAGAAGTCAGACTGCAGCACTTTAAAGCTGCAGGAAATACAAGTGTAGCATGTGCAAAAACTATAGAAGCAATGCACAGGAAGAATCTGGATGTAAAGAAAACAAGCAGAAATAGGACAAAAGGTGAAGTTTAAAGGAAAAGTTCAAAAGACAAAGAGACAGACGATATACTTCCAAGAAGCCAGTATTTCAGAGGAAATGCTGAAATCCAGCAAGTCTGTTACTAAAAAGCAGCTTCTAACATTACCTATAATTTAAGGAAGTGAACTCAAATTCAGTTTACAGTCATACATTTCTTTCAACACCATCAGCTATGAGTCTGTTGAAGTTTACAGAGGAAAACAAAGTCCTGGAAACCTAAGTAGTAATTGAAACATTGTTTCTAAACGTTAATGTATCACAATTGTGAGAAACCTGGTTTCCTGGAAATAAGACACTTGCTTATTTTAAATTTGTCTGTAAGCATAATTTTTCAACTACAGGACAATTCTAAAGAAGGCTTATCTCAACCAGACAGTAATCACTTACTTTCTTGAAAGACTTCAGAGATGAGCAAACTCTCTCCTCTATCTCTTCTTCCAGTCAGCTGTTTTCCAGCAAAACAACAGTTTTGCTTTAACGCAGATGCAAAATTATTGTAAAAACACTCTAAACTATGTTCAACGCTCTACATGTGGCACTGACCAGCTAACAACTACGGCTGCGAACTACTCGGACACCAATGTTGCCATCTAACACGTGCTGAAGAAAAAAAAAAACAAAACCTCTTTCCTGTAACAAAGTGTTTGCTAAACACCTAATGTGCTGCTGTTGGAAAATTGAGCCTGGAAGAAAAGCTGTAAAGCTTGAGAACCTTCTCACATATACCATGAGCAGACACTGAATTTGTCAATACGGTAATGCTGCTGTATCTTCTCTGTTTTAACTATATCAAAACTTCTACACGGGTATGAATCATCACCAGGAAAAAAAAAAGCAATCGCATTAAAATGATCTCATACTGATAAACTAAAATACTAATCTAGAATGCCACTAGTGTTACTATTTCATTTTTTAAGAGAATCTACACACATTGTAAGCAAAACTGCTTGCTCCTCTAGAAAATATTGTGTTTGAGAAGTGTAATTCTAGGACCAGTGCAGTTATGAACTATTCCTGAAAAAAAAAATTTTTGCATCAGTCTTCTGCTTTAGTCAACTATCTTAAGCTTCTCTGTTGTAAGTTCACTTCTTTCAGAAGGGAAAATAACAGTAAAAACACATTATAAAATGTAAATGTAAAAATATTCTGTTCATGCAAGTTTTTATTTGAAGCATTTTAACTTTATTCTTAACTAACCACCTTTCCAGTCTCCACACTCCTCTCCTACAAAGGAAAAAAAAACCCAAACAAACCCACAAAATAAAACCCAAACCACACATGCTCCCATGCCTTTCCTTACTTCGAAGTTGTCCACAAACTTTGAAGCACTGCACAGGACACATAACTATTCTTTAATTTTGTTAATATTGCTGGCTTTTGTTGTATTGTCAGTAAACAAATTTATTTGAGGAACATCCCACTGGACTATCAGCAACTCAGTCACACAATCTTCTCAGAACTTTCCCCTCACTGTGAATTTTTGCCTAACTTGTCACCTTTGCATTTGCTTCTGTTACTAGCATAGGTAAAAAGACCTCCGTTCCACCTTCTGAATGAACTCTGTGCTTCCCCATCACCACGAAAATTTAAGATCTATTCCAACAGTTCAGAGCTTTAAAAAAAAAAATTTAAAAAACCACACACATGACAATAACAAAACCCCCACCAAGATTACAGAGATTAAATTAAAGCCATATTATGGACTTCAGACTGCAAACTGCTCTCTGAAGACTGAAATACCACTTTCGAGAGCATGTGCACCTCCAGGAGCACTTTGGCACACAAAAATCTTTTTAGGATTCAAAAACAAATAGGTGTAGCTTGAATTTACAGCAATGCCATTTGACTCCATCAGAGGCACTAAGAGTTCTTACAACCGACAAGCTTGTACAGCAGTCTACAAAGTCTCTAAGAATACCAAGAGGTTTGTGAAAGACAGCTAAGAACAAGCAGCTTTTTGTCAGAACGATTAAATTCACTGTCCAAAAGGAGGCACGCAACCCTGAGTAACTGCTGGAGTTCACAAATAAAGGAAAAAAAAAAAACCATGGAAATTACTGCACAGACAAGCAAGCTCTCTGCAAGAGAGGTAACAGTGTAAAAGTGAGGTGGATAGCCTGGATAAACACAAAGATCAAAAATGCAAAACTAACACGCTAGTTCTTAGACACTATGAGGACATGAGGAAGAAAGAGGTCACCAATGGCAGCAACTGCAGAGTGCAGAGATCCCCAACTAACCGCAGTGGGGGACCGCAGACGCATCACGCCATGGGAAGCTAGCTTTAAGCCCTTACTTGAGAACTGGCAAAAGCACAGGAACAGAGAGCTTTCAAACCTTAGTTCTACCAAAAAGAGTTGAGGTAGAGTTTGGGCTTTTTTTTTAAATAGACTTCTTCCATGTAACTCAGCGGATTTTGTGAGGAATTTCTCAGAAGCAGAGCAGTTTGCAAAAAAATAGTAACTAGGTCTATGTGGCTGACTGATTTTGGAAGCTAAGCGAATGGTCTCAAAAAAGTGGGAAGAGAGAGAGGATAGACCCACCACTGGGAGCCTCTGCAGTCACATTCCATTACAGCACAAATGCACTTCAACATAAATCTTTAACTAGTTGGGAAGGTGAAGGCCTTCTAAGACCATCACAGACAGAAGTACAAAAATCCCCAGCAGACAACAGGCTCCATCAGGTTTATGGAGGACTTCAGGCACGGGGTCGCGGGATGTAGACACAGATGCAGAGTAAGACTGCTCATCTCACATCAGCATTAAGTGCATTATTATGATACAGACATTATATAAATGGAATCCTTCAGCTCCTTCTGAAGCCATAGCTTCCTCACAAACATAATAAAACACAAGTGCTGAAAAGGAACATAGCCAAGTAGATCTAACCTTCTGAAGTACAAACTCATGGAACATACAGGCAGGAAAAACCATTAGATCTTCAAATCTCAATGCCCTTCTATTATTTACCCATAATATTTCACCCAGTTACATCAGTATCTTGTATTTTACCAGAGCACTTATTCCAGGAAGGTATCAAAAGCTAGGATTTCAAGAAATTCACAGCCAGCTAAGTACACCAATGGTTAAAGATGGCTGTTTGTACCTAGTTTTACCTTGTAACTAATTTTTACTAGAAATTTCTCTAATAAATTTAAAGATCTCTTAAGTACCTAAGCTTTTTTCCCTAAACTCTGTAGAAGTAATTGAACATTATAAATTACTTTCCAAAGACTAAACTGATAATACTTGTAAAGTCTGCTTCAAAAAAGAGACAGTGTATATACAAAGCAGCCTAACTGCATCAGGACACAAGAAGGGGGGAAGCTGCATGTAGACCACTAATCACACACAAATACCATACTTCAAACTTACCCTGCACTGATAGGAAATTAGAGTTACAAGCCTGAAAAACAACAAGATAATAAATGACTTGTCTAGTGATTTCCTTACCACCTATGGACACATGCATCTACCTCAACACACAGGATGCTGGTACTAACAAAATTTCCTTATTGCCTTTATTTGTTCCTTGGACATAGAGCAACCACCATACACACCTTTCATAACCGAGATTTCTTTCAGACTTTTTGATTTATCAGTCTCTACGCGCTTTAAATCAATAGTTGAGCTGATGACAAACTAACATACTACAGCTGACTGTTTCAAGAGAAGTCTTATGTTAGAAGGGTGAGCCTTCAGTGATAGAGTCCCCCATAACAAGAATAAAAAGCAGGGTAACGATGGGCTTCCTCTTTGTCACATGCATAAAAATATGGGTGATGGTAAATGTGGCAGACAACCCACATTATTTTTTTTTTTTTAAGTTGTTACTTCAAACAAGTCCTCAGATAACCCACAAGTGAACAGTGGGCTACAGGTTGCATGGAGCAGCTTACCAAGATTTTGGGCAAAATTTCCCCTTTCATTAGCCACACACATACATAAGGCATTTTAGTTACATGAGTAGAATCCCAGCATACAGGAATAGGTTCAACATTACTTAAAAAATAACGAAGATCAGAGTTCTCTTCCACGTTTTCACATGTACTGCTTGCAAATAAACTTAGTATTCCAGTCAGAAGAGATGGAGATGTATAGTAACTATGGCTTCAAAAAGAAGGCTAGATCGAAAGTCGGTAGAAGTGAGCCACCTCTCCTCTATACTCATACCTTGATTGGTAACGCAGAGGTTTGTTTCTATTCCCATGCTCTTTTTAAGTTTTGTATCACAGACCTAGATAAGGCACTCAATACCAAGAAACGAGCTTAGATTGAGTTTAGATTGCAGCCCCTTTCAAATCTAAGAAAAAGAGTCATGAAGAAAACAGGATTAGGCAATATAGAAATAATGTCCTTAACAGAGGCCTCCAATACTCCAATAAAGCAAGACAATCTCTTTTTCAATTTTTCCCCCCTTTTTTTCTTTTTGGAAGCAGAACTAGCACAATAATTTGAGATTTCTGGTAGCAGAAAGTTTGAAGTGCTCTTAAATAAGAACATATATTAATTGTATTATTAAAAAGTTTCCAAAGAATGTCAAAGGCAAGAAACAGCTTTAAAAGCAAAGATATAATAGCACCTTAGAATAGTAGGCTGATGTGAAATACCCTTTAATATACAGTTAAACCAGTTGCTAAAAGAAATGTGTGGTTACATAAAAGCACAAGAGGTATTAAACAGTTTAGAAGCTACCACTGATTTGGGGGGAGACAGTGGAAGAGTAGAAACTTGCCACATTCTGATAAAATCTCACACCAGGAATTCCTGTCACAGAATTATTACAGACTGGCAATTCTAGAAATGGGAAATTTATGGCCTTGCAGAAGACTTAAACATGCAATGGAGAGGGAAAAGATTTTGGAAAAAAACAAAACATAGCAATCAACAGCTGTTGATCATAGAATCATTTAGGTTGGAAAAGACCCTTAAGATCAAGTTCAACTGATCAACAGAATGTTTCTATGAAGGAGTCCCTACTCAACATTTCAGTGAAGACAAACAGATTCCAACTTCTTCCCAACTCTTCTGAGCTTCTCAGATGAATCACAGAATCATAAAATGGTTTGGGTTTGAAGGGACCTTCAAAGGTCATCTAGTCCAATGGGCAGGGACACCTTTCCCCTAGACCAGGTTGCTCAAAGCCCCATCCAACCTGGCCTTGAACGCTTCCAGGGAGGGGGCATCCACAGCTTCTCTGGGCAACCCGTTCCCATGTCTCACCACCCTCACAGTAAAGAATTTCTTCCTCATATCTTGTCTAAATCTACCCTCTTTTAGTTTAAAACCACTACCCCTTGTATTATCACTACAAATCCTGGTAAAAAGTCTCTCTCCATCTTTCTCATAAGTGTCCTGTAAGTACTGAAAGGCCGCAATAAGGTCTCCCCGAAGGCTTCTCTTCTCCAGGCTGAACAACCCCAACTCTCTCAGCCTGTCTTCATAGGAGAGGTGCTCCAGCCCTCTCATCATCTTCATGGCCCTCCTCTGGACTTGTTCCAACAGCTCCATGTCTTTCTTGTACTGGGGACCCCAGAGCTGAACACAGTACTCCAGGTGGGGTGTCACAAGAGCGAAAGGGCAGAATCACCTCCCTTGACCTGCTGGTCACGCTTCTTTTGATACAGCCCAGGATACGGTTGGCTTTCTGAGCTGCGAGTGCACATTGCCAGCTCATGTCCAACTTTTCATCCACCAGTACCCCCAAGTCCTTCTCCACAGGGCTGCTCTCAATCCTTTCATCTCCCAGCCTGTATCGATACTGGGAATTGCCCTGACCCAGGTGCACGGCCTTGCACTCGGCCTAGTTAAACTTTCTGAAGTTCATACGGGCCTACCCGTCAGGGACCTGTCAGGGTCCCTCTGGATGGCATCCCTTCCCTCAAGCATTATCAGCTGCACCGCTCAGCTTGGTGTCATCTGCAAACCTGCTAAGGGCGTACGTGATGCCACTGTCTACATCATTAATAAAGATATTTGACCAGCGTAAGTCCCAATACATACCCCTGAGGGACACCACTTGTTACCAATCTCCATTCAACATTAAGACATTACTGCAACTCTTTGGATGCAGCCATCCAGCCTGTTCCTTATCCATCAAATAGTTCATCCATTAAACCCCCATCTTTCCAATTTAGAGACAAGGATGGTGTGTGAGACAGTGAGGTGCTGCCTCCAATAGATGGAAACATGAAGTTTGAGCGAGACACGTATATTTGCACTTTGTCATTAATTTTCTAGACTTCTAAGATAGCAGTAATTCACTTACAGGCCGTGTTTTAGTCAGTTTGAACCCAATTCTTTACAACAGGTCAATACTCAAAATTATTAGTTACTCTCATGGAAATACTTAAAGGTAACCAGGAATGACTTGTCAGAAGAGAGTGGGATGGAGGGAGAAAAGAACGCATCAAAGACTTTACAGCCACTACTAATAAGAAAGCAAGCCATCTCTCATACAAGAAAATAGATACAACAAAAGCTATGGCATGAATCTGTCTGGTGAGCAACGCTTATACACAGAGCAACTTAAAAAGGAGACCTAGAAAATGTACCTCTTCCTTTCCACCCTCCAACTGCTTACTAAAAACAGAGCCTTTGCCTTGATTGCAACAGATAGAAACTTACGCAAACAGGCAAGAGATTCATTCCCTTGCTGGAGGATGGAGCAGCAAGATTCATTTCCTTGCTGGAGCAGCAGCAGGATGCAGAGGACCTGCAGAGGACCTAGCGGCTGTCAAAGGCTCCACCTGAGCAGAAACCGGAGGAAGGCGGCGATTCCCGAACGTCTACACGAGCCACCTTTTGCCCCAAACACCCGGGAGCGGAGCCCCGCTCCCCACGGGAGGGGAGCGTCCTTAGGAGCCAGCCAAGCGCTCCGGGGCAGGAGGAGGACACGCCGCAAGCCCACCTCCCGCCACAGCGCACCCACCGCCCGCAGCTCCGGCTCACGGCGCCGCCGCCACGCCGGCCGCCAGCAGAGCCGCCCGGAGGCCCGAGGCCAATCGCCCGGACCGCTAGCCCCGCCGCCGTAACCCGCGCCGGGCCGGGGCGGGCTCCAACACACTCCCCGCCGAGGGGGCGAGGGGGACGCCCTTGGCGGCCAGCCTGGCGGGGCCAGCACCTCGCCCCCCCCCGGCACCCCCTCGTCCCCCGTCCCGAGGTTCGCACGCCCTCCTCGCCCCCTCCTGCACCCCCGTCCCCCCCGGTCGCGGGTCCAACGGCTGTCGGTGGGGGAATGGCGGGGGATGGGGAGGGAGAAAGCCGTTACCTTCGCTTTTGCCCAGAATGCGGCAGCAGAGGTTCTGCAGCAAAACGTTGGGGGATTTTTGATCCGGAGTCGCCATCGCCGCCCTGGAGGTGGTATGGGGCGGTGGGGGGGGAGCGAGCGGCAGAGCTGGGGGCACGGCGGGATGACAGAAGAAGGGAGGAGAGGAGGCGCCCCCAGCTCAGCAGCGCAAGGACCCGGCGACACCTCCCGTTCCGGCCACCGCCATCGCCCGCCGCCTAAGGCGCCATTTTAACAGAACCCGCCGAAAGCCGCAGCGGCGGCAGCCCCAGCACCCACAATGCCCCTGCACGCCGGGCGGCATCGGAGCGCGCCGCCACGAACACGCTCCGCCGCGCCGCCGCCGCCGCCGCCCAGAGGTTCCGAGGCAGGCGCCGCACCGCCCTCCCCCCGCCGCCCAGCGCCGCCGCCGGGCCTGGCGCAGCCCGTGGGGAGGGCACGGAGGGCCCCAGGGCGGCCCGGGCGTCCTGAGGCAATGCGGCCGTGACCAGGCCCAGGCCACCGCTGCGAGGCCTGCGATGTGTGGCCAGCCCTGGCAAAAAAGTCCCCCAAATTCCCCAAAATGGGAATAGAACATTACAGAATCACAGAATCATCAGGTTGGAAGAGACCTCTGGGATCATCGAGTCCAACCATTGCCCTGAAACCACCCTGTCAACTAGACCATGGCACTAAGTGCCATGTCCAGTCTTTTCTTAAACACATCCGGAGATGGTGACTCCACCACCTCCCTGGGCAGCCCATTCCAATGTCTAATGACCCTTTCTGAGAAGAAATTCTTCCTAACGTCCAACCTGAAGCTCCCCTGGCGAAGCTTGAGGCTATGTCCTCTTGTCCTGTCACTAGTTGCCTGGGAGAAGAGGCTGACTCCCACTCCACTACAACCTCCCTTCAGGTAGTTGTAGACTGCAATAAGGTCACCTCTGAGCCATTCCCATTCTGGAACAGCTTTCCACGTTTGGAAAACGCCCTCTCACCTGTCACTCAAAATCCTGGGGAGACCAGGCTCACTCGTTCCTCCTGACAGAAGAGCAAGTTAGGCGCAGCTGTGGGGTGGCTGCACTTGCTGTAATTCTCTGCCTTGGGGAGTCATGGCACACCAAGGCAACTTTTCCACACAAAGTAGTTACAAATCAATGCGGATCTGGAAAAATGTGTGAAGATCCCCAACCCACATCCCCCCTGCACTGCTCTGCCTTGCATCTGGGTGGCCCCACTCCCCTGCAGAGGTCTCCACCTCCAGCCGTCCTGCTGGGCCTCTGGGTAGAGCCAAGCATGGCTGGCCTGCAGTGCTGTCGGTAACCTGCTCCTCAGGCCTATCACCCCCTAACACAGACACTGACTTTCGAAGATGTCTGTCTTCTGTTTCTTTGATTCAGTAAATTTATGCTGGGTCCAGCCCAAAATACATAATTTGGGAATAATTATCATAGAATCACAGAATCATAGAATGGTTTTGGTTGGAAGGGACCTTAAAGATCATCTAGTTCCAACACCCCTGCCACTGGCAGGGTCATCTTTCCACTAGACCAGGTTGCTCAAAGCCCCATCCAACCTGGCCTTAAATACTTCAAGGGAGGGGGCATCCACAACTTCTCTGGGCAACCTGTTCCAGTGTCTCACCACCCTCACAGTCAAGAATTTCTTCCTAAGATCTAATCTAAATCTACCCTCTTTCAGTTTAAAACCGTTACCCCTCATCCTATCACTACTTGCCCTAGTAAAAAGTCCCTCTCCCACTTTCCTGTAGACCCCCTTCAGGTACTGGAAGGCTGCTAGAAGGTCTCCCTGGAGCCTTCTCTTCTCCAGGCTGAAAAGCCCCAACTCTCTCAGCCTGTCTTCATAGGAGAGGTGCTCCAGCCTTCTCATCATCTTCGTGGCCCTCCTCTGGACTTGCTCCAACAGCTCCATGTCCTTCTTCTGTTGGGAGCCCCAGAGCTGGGACAAAGTACTGTGGGTGGGGTCTCACAAGAGCAGAGCAGAGGGGCAGAATCACCTCCCTTGACCTGCTGGCCACGCTGCTTTTGATGCAGCCCAGGATTCGGTTGGCCTTCTGGGCTGCAAGCGCACACTGCCAGCTCATGTTGAACTTCTCATCAGCCTGACTTTTCTTCCTGTGCTGCTGGAGCCCTGTCTAACCTACCTCTGCTCTGTCCTGTAAGAGGTGGTTTGAAACATGGCAGCAGCCAGGTGGGCTTGGTGCACCGCTGGCTGTAAGCAAATATATTCCTGCTGTGCAACACCCTTCTTTCTGGCAGCCGCAGTTGGCTTCATTAACTCTCTGTAGCCATGATTTTTTGTGTATGCATTCTAAGGACACATACATGCAACCTTTCATTATGGGAACATTATAGATGTAAAAGATGGTTCATCACTAACATTACTGGTAGAAACTAATCATGATGGCAAGCCAGGAACTGAAATTCATTGAGGATGTATTTTTTTTTGTTACTTGGAATATTGTAGTAGGACCATCATAGTCTTACCACTCACATTATAACTTTTCAAATCCTAGTGGTGCTGTCTTTAGACTCTTTTAAGAAGTAAAGTAGAAGCCCATATTAATAAAGCTATCAGAAATGAATCCCATGTGAATAATTGGGGGTTGTAATCTGCATCTCTAATAATTCTGAAAGACTTCAAAGATGGTGTGACTCTTTTATGCACTGAGCAGCAGAAGAATCTCTGTTCCATTCTCCACCTGAAGCAAATGCAGTTGTTCTTCTACAAAGAGCTGGTGACTCACTGCTGCTGATGGTTGCTTCACATTTAGATTCCATCATAGAAGGTATTAATCTATCAAGCAGCAAATATGGTTGCTCACATGGGAGAAAAAAACTTTGGCAATAATATCTGGAACAGTGTTGCTTTACAGTATCTTTAAATTCCAAGGGAATCCAGTCACTCACAAATATCCTGTTACTGTGGATATTACTAATTCTTTCTGGTCATGCTGGCTGTTATACCTATGGCAATTGTGTCACCGTTCTGAAATCAGAACACATTATGGAGCAGCACAATAAGAACATGCCATTAAAATGGGCTCGCTCGTGTGTGCCTGCAAGCAAAAGTACAATTACTAACCTGAGCTTTTCAACTTCAGCAAAACCCCATCCAACGTTATGCTTCTGAAGTAGTGTAATAGCTGACCGTTCTGCTACATTACTGGGAATGTATTCTTTCATTTCTAGCCTCTTTGTCCTAAGGAAATGAGGCCTATCCAGTTATTCTGTGTGTCAGTGCCTCCTCGTAACTGCTGGATCTCTTCACCAATTTTAAACAAATTTAGTAGAGGGATAGAGTTCTTAAGGATATTAACTTCATAAAAATTTTAGGGAATTCAGTGGCTGAGAGTACTAAAGTCCAAGTTAGTGCCCCCTTGAAAAGACAGGTAAGGAGAACTTAGTTGTCCCTATTGTGACTGCTGTTAGCAAACCAGCTGATTGGTAGGCACTCCCTGGACAGCTAGGTATATACACCTAGCTCTGAACCAGCTACAGTATCAACTACTTCTTCCCCAGCCTGATAGATGAGTGATGCAGGAACTGAAAGTGTAAGGGACAGAGAGCTCTGGAAATAATCTGGAAAGTAGTCAGAAAGAGGCAGGAGGGATGCAGATTGCTGGGAAATAGAGGAAACTAAGCTTCATTAGTTCTACTGCTCACAGATTTCCTGGCTTTTTTCTTAATGAAAAGAATTAATCCCACAATCCTGTTTAGAAATGCTAATTCTGATAAGGCAGGTTGCTAACATATGCAAGTTATGGTGGTTTTACCAACTCCAGAACAGCTATGATTGCTTAAATCAGCTTAAGATGTCCCCTAGCATTTTTATGGACATAAAGAATCATATCTTAATTTATTTCATTTTTTAAAAGCCAGAAAGAAAAAATATCAACTATTTTTTCTTACTGTGTAGGTATAAGCTTAGTTCACCTTGCTGCTTGGCCTCTGAGCATTGGACAATGAAAAAAAAGTACTTGCTGTTCAGATTTTTCATAGTACAGACAATCCATCAGTTAGCATTGTTAAAGGCATGCTTTTAAGAGTATGACAGTGACTTACAAGGAATTCAGTTTATCCATAGATGCTTGAAGAGACTCGTGTTCAGAGCTGCTACATAAAGAACATATTTCCGATAGTAAATAGCTTTATAACAGAAGAACGTACAATGGGATCCAGCAGGAGATGGAAGATGAAGTTTGCCAAAATAGGGCTAGAAAAAATTATGGGTTTAACTCAATAACGGTATTCAATCAGTAGAGAGATACGTTTAAGAGCATGGCACTTTCTCCGTATCTCAAACATTTTAAATCTGTTACAGGCCTAGTGATCAGATACAAACTGACACAGAAGCTACCGAGTTGTGTTTATGTTGTGCACAAGATCAGGCTGGAGGGCGTCGTAGTCCCTTTTGGTCTTAAGCTTTCTAAATCTAAGCAATAAGGTTCTTTCCCTTATAAAAAACCTGAAGGTTAATTGCTTTGCCTTTCTTAACTCCTTTATGGTTATGTCTACAAGGCACAATACCTTAGATAGCTCTAGCTGTTGGTGGGACATGCTAAAAACAGTAGAGCATCATGCTGACACCTCCGACATTTCACTGTGCCAGGTAGACATTTTTTTGTGTCATATAACCAATGTCAAGAATTACAGTGGCTGGAGACAGTGGAGGATACTGTTTGTGCCTTACTTAGCATATGGCAGCCCTGGAGGAGCAGCAGCTGGGTCTCTTCTGGCTCCAGCAGCGTTTGGCTTCTGTACCTAAGCATATATTTTCCACACAGGCAACCCTATAATGGCCTAGAGACCTGCTATGCTGAGTCTGCAGTATTAAAAGGTTATTAAAGGTGCCCACAGATCTAACTTTTGAAAGGTCATATGTTTTAGGATGAGGTGTTGTGACTTGCTTTCATATAGATGTTTTCCCTGTGCAGGAGTAGGGCTCAGATGAAGAAAGAGTTTGATCCAAACTGTTTCATCCTCCTGAGTGTGTTAGTTCAGCATTGCAGCCTACTTGTAACTTTCACAGTATTATTACCACCTCTCTGTTTTCAAAACTCTTAACTTAAGCTGTTCTTCTGTTGATTGAGGAGCCTGAAGTGTGTTCCATAACGCCATATATCTACAGAAAGTCCATTGAATTGACATGTATATCAAAAAAGAAACCTGTGTTTTGAAATACTTAAGAGATGCCAGAAACTATGATTTAAGCTATAAAAGGGCAAAATTAAGGACATTTTCATTTTTTTATTTTGGATTTTTTTTTTCAGTATTTGCAGTCAAATAACAATTTTAGATGACTAATACTAGCTATCCTATAAACTGGAAGTACTACTAATGTTTTGCTTCTCAGAACTGTCTTTCTTCTGGTGGTGCCTCCACTGTCTGATAAGTTTCATTTTTATCAGTCCAGTACTTCTTAGCGATAAACAGAATTCCTGTCCAACATGAAGATATACAGACACACACATTGAAGCCCACTCAATATTAAATGTTATTGACTACACAGGGATGGACAGCATTATATATATCTTTCTAATGAATAGTATAACTACAGCCAGCAAACAGGCATTCCAACAAGCTTGGTAAAACTACCTGACATTTTCTAAGTTCCTGTGTTGCCTGTAGTATCACAGTTATGTTACATATATGGAGCTGCAGTAAAGAAATCACATCAAACCGTCTTCTACCAGAACGTGACTTGGTGAAAATGTTTTGCAAGAACACTTCTGTTTTGTCAAAACCCCCCAAAATACTGTCAAAATATTGTTGAAAGTTAAAGCCACTTTGTGACAACTATTTCATTTTAAAAAGCAGAGTGATAATTTTGGAAGGGAGCCTAGAGAATGAAGCTCTGTAATAAAACTGAGTTAATATTTCCAAATATATGTTTCATTTTGTATACAACATCAGCTTTTCTATAGGAGTTTTGACCATGTCTGGCTTCAGTATTTTAGAGCAGAGGCTTTTGATCTTTCTCAGCCCTAGACAAAGGAAGGGGAAGAAACTATCAAAATAAGACACTAAATACAAAACCAGTATGTAGCAGACCAATCAAAAAAGATGTACTAATGTATTTGGGGGTTGAAGTAGATCTTTGAAGGTCCCTTCCAACCCAAACTATTCTACGATTTTATGATTTGTAAGGCAATTATTTCTATAAATGTGATAATATCACTAGGCAGAAGTAACTCATTAAACATAGCATAAGTCAATAACAAAGCTTTACAAAGTGTTGCAATACTGTGCAAGCAGGAATGACAAGGTAATGGGAGTTTTTGGATCAATTTTCTTTTTTTTTTTTTTGGTAGTGGTGTTTTAGCTAATTTCACTACAAAGCAATAGGGTCAGAGATTTTTTTAAAAATTATTTTATTAACCTTACTTTGTTTACTCATTTCCCCAGATGCATATTTCTCATGCCAATAGCAACTCTCACATCTGTGTGAGCTGAAAGCCCCAAGGTCAAGGTTTGGGTTTTTCCTTATATCACAGAGGAGAAGAAACAGCAACCCGCTGGCAAAGGAGGAACCAGTTCTTTCCATGCTTTTGTTTTAAATGTTGAAAATATTCATATACTGATAAGCAAATGTCACCTTTTGTTTGTATTTGAACTAGCTGTATTTAGGCAGTTTTCTGATAGTTTACTGTTCAAGGGATCAGTCTGAAGATTTCATTCTGTAATGCTTTTTAAAGTGCTTATTGATTTTTCTGCTCTCCTGTCAGTGTTTGGAGAGTTTTTCTGATTCATTTTTTTCTTTCCAATGAGCTAGTTGAGAAAATGACGAAACTAGCTATATCTCTAGCTGTGTTAAATATATAGGGTAAACAATTTTTAAAATAGAAGAAAACATTTTCTTTCCTGCAGGTTTATTTTGACTATAGCAGTTAGTCACTTTGTAACAGTATATATTGTACTTTCAGACAAATATGACTGTCAAGATAACAATGTCCCCTGCAGAATACACCTTGAGCTTCATCATTCTACAAATACTGGAAGAAAAACTGCTATTCACTTTAGTGAACCATCATATTCATGAAGATGATCATCCATCTCCTGAAGTCCACTTCATACCAGCCTGAGCTTTTTTCCATTACAATTCTTGAACATTACTGACTTCATTCACAGTATTAGGAGGAGTCTGTGCATATTACTATATATTGGTAGGGAAAGACATAAACAAACTTCAATCCATAGCTGCCTTAAGAGAACAAGAACAAGAGCTGGGCCTTTGCGAACCGCATGAAGTTCAACAAGGCCAAGTGTAAGGTCCTGAATGTGGGTCAGGGCAATCCCAAGCACAAATACAGGCTGGGCGGAGAATGGATTGAGAGCAGCCCTGAGGAGAAGGACTGGGGGATGATGGTTGACGAGAAGCTCAACATGAGCCGGCAATGTGCACTTGCAGCCCAGAAGGCCAACCTTATCCTGGGCTCCATCAAAAGCAGCATGGCCAGCAGGTTGAGGGAGGTGATTCTGCCCCTCTGCTCTGCTCTCGTGAGACCCCACCCACAGTTCTGCGTCCAGCTCTGGGGCTCCCAACAGAAGAAGGACATGGAGCTGTTGGAGCGAGTCCAGAGGAGGGCCACGGAGATGATGAGAGGGCTGGAGCACCTCTCCTATGAAGACAGGCTGAGAGAGTTGGGGCTGTTCAGCCTGAAGAAGAGAAGGCTCCAGGGAGACCTTCTAGCAGCCTTCCAGTACCTGAAGGGGGTCTACAGGAAAGTGGGAGAGGGACTTTTTACTAGGGCAAGTAGTGACAGGATGAGGGGGAATGGTTTTAAACTGAAAGAGGGTAGATTTAGATTAGATCTTAGGAAGAAATTATTTACTATGAGGGTGGTGAGACACTGGAACAGGTTGCCCAGAGAAGTTGTGGATGCCCCCTCCCTGGCAGTGTTTAAGGCCAGGTTGGATGAGGTTTTGAGCAACCTGGTCTAGAGGAAAGGTGTCCGTGCCTGTGGCAGGGGGGTTGGAACTAGATGATCTTTAAGGTCCTTTCCCACCCAAACCATTCTATGATTCTATGATTCCTGCCTGCCTGATGATTTATATCCCATGTATCTAAATTCGTGAATATGGTATTTTTCTCTGCTTCCGGCATTAAACTGTTGAATAATTTTGCTATACCTGGTTAAAAACCTACCATATTCTATTAAGAGGTACAATAAATTGGTCTAACAAAGTGACTTTTAAGGCCTGAATTCACAAAGGGATGTAAGAATACATGTTCCCAAGGCTGTTAAAACATTGATGGGTTTTAGGCTTGTAGATGTCTTTGTGAATCCAAGCCTACATTATATGCTCCCAGATGCTCAGATTAGAGGATGCTATAGAATTTCCAAGTACAGCTTATTATTACCCTTGGTGAACTGGTAGCAATAGAGGGGCTATAGACAAAAAGAGCAGCACTGGAGCTACAAAGATTTGCCGATTCTTAGGCGTATGATGTAGCAGGGGAACCACGTTTGGTTCCTAACTGCAGGAACGCTTCCTTGTCCTGTGGCAGGTAACTTCTTTTGTGTTATACTATTCAAAGATTTCTTAAATGTAATAGCTGGTGGATTAGTAACTAATCTCAACACTTTCTCCCTCCTGGAAATCTGAGGCAGTTAAAAGCATATTCCAAGAGAGTCAGGCTCCCAGAGACAATCATATAGTAACTGGAGCCTTTGAGAATGAAGTTTGTTAACTCTATTTCTTCGGTTTCCTCTGTGTAATTAGATCAGCTCTTAACTGAGAGCCTACATAGACATATCCCGTGTTTCCATTTATAATAACAGTCAGATAACACGTTCCACCTCAGGATGTCCAGCCCCGTACAGTTATCTTTAGTATTCTCTGAGGCAGAAAAGGGTTAGAATCCCCATTTTGCACAGAATAAAATACGGAAATGTGGACAGGCACAGATGAAGCATTTTACCCAAGGTTAGAAAGGAAAAAACTGCCCAGCCCAGGAATATAACCCAGATCTTCTCTTTTTCTTGTACTTTAACCACAGAACCATCTTTCCTTCCCACTTAGAATGCTTTCAGTGTTTTTAGATGCTGCAATTATCCTTTGACTGCTTTCTATTTAAAGACGGGGATATCTACTCAGCACATCTCTAGAAGGCACAGCAGCAGCATACATTTGTTATGAACAGATTGTTCAGGTTTCCTAAACCTCAAGAAAGAAGTCATTATTATCTTTCTAATGACAAAAGCATTTTAAAAGTCAGAAAACCTTCTTCTCCTCAGTATAAGAAAAAATAGTGAACACTATATTCCAAATAATTTAGAAAGAATAGGTCTTCTCATGAAGATTGCAATTCACTGGATTATGATTACAGTTATTATTGCTCTAAGAACGAAAGAGTATAACAACAGTGGCATAATCTTTGTGTAAAAGTCTTCTAATAATCTTGTTTAGGAATATCTTTTCTCCAAAATGAGTTGCTGGTAATTTGAAGAAATGAGATTTGCCTTCAGTTGTTTCTGATTTTTTACAGAACTGAATAGCAAGGATTATTGTCCTGCCTTATACAGACACTATGAGACAATGAAATATGCAATCAAATAATCACACAAAGCAGAGCCCAGTCCAGGATACTGTGCAGGTTCATTTCTTTTCCCAGTCACTTCCTCTGCTGGACAGAAACACAACAAAAACCAGACAGAACTGTTTATTAAACAGTTAAGATGGAAAACATTACACTGAGTAATTCCAACACAGTCTACTTCACTGAATGGGGAAAGAATTTCAACAACAAACCTTACATGAGCTAGTACTTGAAAAATCAGTGTTAGCTGAAAATCAGAAATTTTCCTGAATTGTCTAACATAATGTGAGGTATCTGCATTCAGTTATGGGCACCTTAGGATTCCAGGTGCCTAGTTATGTTTCCCTAAGAGAAAGGTAGTCATGTTTATCATGGGATGACTTCACAGTGTCTGAAGCTGTTGGGAAAAAAGAAAGTCTGTAGCTGTGTTATTACAGACTACCCTGCATACGTGAGCAGAAGTACTGCCATGCATTCAGCCTTGGCTCAGCATTCTCAGTGTCCATTTGCTGTTACTACGTAAGGCCCTATGTTATAGGGAGCTATAGCAATTCTTTATCAAAAACAACACACCACCACCACTGCATTTACCTAGCCCATACCTATTACCTGTGTTGCACTGGTGTTGACTCTTTAAAAGGTTAGGTAAGTATGAGAACATACATGTTTCCTCATGATGTATCGCAGTATTACAGCCTTACTGGCACTTATCCATTGACATTTGCTGCAGCACATCTATAGAGCCTCCTGCCAGCTGCCCAGGTGGTGCTGGTGGCTCCAGAGTGCAGCATCACTCACATCTGAGCCCTGCACTTTGCGTACTTCTACATGGAAAGCAGGGCATAGGGAGGAGGGTACTGGGTGCCCAAGGCTTGTTCCAGTATGGAGTTGGGAACTTGGAGGCGTATGCTTGTGAGAAATGACTCTGGGTCTTATATGTCAATGGAGCTATAATTCCAGATGACAAAATCCACATATCTTCATGCAGAGTAGTGGAAAGAAGCTCTGAGGGGGCTGTTTGAAAAAATTAATGTAATAAGGCAACTATCTATGTTAATAAGTACTGGCTCAGCTAATATATTGTGTGCATCTGCTAATCATAAATTTTCTCACTTTTTAATCATTTATTACATTTTAAGGATAAATTAATCATTGTTTGGAAATGGGCCAAGTTGTCCAGAGAAAACTAACATTTCTAAAACTACAACTTTCAGCTGGAAATGATGGAAAGAGCAAATAATCAGCAAACATGGGATTGCTGATGTCTAAAACCAAGTTGGTCTTCTATAATGTAATTTAATAAAAACACGAGGCCATTTGGCTGCATGATAAGAACAAGTTACAGGCTGTTGGGAGAGATGTCTCCTGATGAGCTCTCCAGATTATATTTCTATCCAGGCTAGCTTCAGAAGATGGAGCTGAACAACTGCAACCTGAGAACACCAGAGTACCAGAGCAGAGAGAGAAATGGGACAAGGTAAAACACAAACACACAGACGAGACATTTGGTAAAACAAGCTGATCTGAATCTAATATTCTCCTGCTGTAGAAAACAGAACAACACTAAAGCAGATCAGAGCTCATGTCTGATCACACAGAGACCTTTTCTCTGTTTGACGTGGGAACTTACCGGTAAGCTGCATTACAAACCTACTGCTGCTTATCAGCATGAAACAGTGAAATTGGTAATGTTAGTATTAGTATTGTTGTAAGGAGGATGGCATAAGAATGTAAAAGCAGGTTTATTTAAATATACCCAGCTGAAGTTATCTGGCCAGCAGAGAGGAGGAGAGCTTCAGTTAGCAGGACCACGTGGTTTTCCTCCAAACACTGGAGATCCCTAGTTGTGTGTCTGCAATAACAGAGGGAAACGATGCGTGCGTCCATGTGAAAGGTCGGGCAGGTCTGATCTTTCGGGCCTTCAAAGATCTACATGCAAAAGTTCAGAGGGCCTTGTAAAAAATTGTTTGAAATTCATCCGCATTCAAGGAACCGACGCCAGGTGGCACCACAGAAGGCAAAGCAAATTTAGCAAGTTATTAAAAAACGACTCGTGCTCACCCAAGCAACCTGCGCTTGCCCCGCGGGGATGCTCTGCCAAATGCAGGGGCACTGTCTCAGTGGTACTGCCCTGCCGGGGGCCAGCATCAGCTACGTTAGCATTTATCTGAAGTAGCTCTTGCAGATCAGCAGAGATGAAAAGAAGAGCACGTACCATCTACTTAATAAAGGCCCTATATGATTTTTTTTTTTTTTAATGCACTTGAAGAGGGCTGCTTAGTTTTGCTTTGCCGTTACAGGATGCATTAACTGTTCACCGCATGTTCCTGGTTTCTGCCTGCTGTCTGAGGCTGCTGCTGTTTGTGCCTACTCTAGAGACAGTACAGACTTGTCCAGACACCAAACTGACCTCCCCACGCACACCCCAGGGCACAGGCTCTTCCCAAAGCTTTTCCACTTCTGCTCAGGTAAACACCCCTGCAGCATTTTAGCTCTGCAGGTTTGCACTTCATCATCTCAGCTGTTAAAAAAAAAAAAAAAAAAATGTGTGGTGCATCAGTCAGATGCCTTTCTTTCCTTTCTACTGTTGTTCACCTAAGCGAGGAATATGAGTCATCCCCTCATGACTGGCCCAGAAGCTACATCCCCTTCTTTTCACCCAGCAAGTGAAGCTGGCCAGACAGAGCAGACTGAAGACCAGGAAAAGTTCTGCTTACAGTGAGACTGCCTCAACAGTTGTAGAAGAGTATATTGCAAGGGGAAAAGGTCTTCCATCTGCACAGCTTGCTCAGGGCTCTGCATTACCCTGCCTCACCAGCCAAATCACTGCTTTTAAGGCAAAAGACAGATTTTGTGCTGATCACTAAACACCACAACACCACCCAGGGACAAGGGATATAAGAGCATAACAAAGCAGGTCATTATACAAAGTGTGTTACTCTCAGTGTCTCTGTAAATAAGTACATGGACCACTTTGATGTACGTCTTCAAAGATTCGATACAGCTATGATCTAGTTTAGTATCGTTAGTGCCCATCCACTGTATCACCCCCCAGCACATGAGAAATGTGGAGATGATGGTATCCCTCTTCATGCGTCTTCTCTTCCAAATCTTCCCCAACCTTCTGAGCAAAATCTCTGATTTACAAATACCAGATTGAACACTTCAGAAATTCATAAGAGAATAGTGAGTTTTCTTGCACCAGGAGCGTGGCTCTTTGAGCAGTTTTGTCTATGTGACTCTCACTCTTGTGGCACTAGCCCTCCCATATTTCTGAGGGCTTGACTTGACACACTGCTGCTGGACCACACATGTGCTCTGCATGCCCTTGCGTTCTTCTTCTCCCTGAAGGCATTAAATATGGAGCAGTGTCATCTGCCATTCCGTTCTTTTGCCACATGTAATCCAAAATAACAGGACTCTGTAGCAGTGGGGGAGGAGAACAGGTTGTGAAAAGAGAACGAGCACAAAAATAAAATTTGAAGGATTAAAATTTGTTGAGAATCCAATGAACTGTCAGTGCTGTTTCAGCAGGTATCTGAAATTTCAGCTTGTGACATCAGTGCTGGTCAGGAGAGACAATAACATTCAGAATTTAAATATCAAGAGGATGTTCCATTTCAGATGCTAAGAAAGGGTTTGCAGAAGACAGATCTAACTATAGAAAATATAAAACTTACACCTCCTACATCTGTTTCCTTAGATGCCTGATGAAATGACATGCTGCTTAGACTGGGTTGAGCCCTTGAGTCTATCGATGCATCATGTCCCAGCCCTTTGGAGATCTGCAGGGGGGCTACAGATTTTTTTTTTTCTCCTAGATAAACAAATTCCTCAAGTGTACCAGACGACATGACACTGTCAGGCATGCCAAAGGAACTCTGTCAAATCAAAAAGGCACAATGTCACATTAGGGTGAACAAGACGAGGTATGCAGGACACCTGCTTTCACTGCTTTGGTGCATGAAAGCCTGAGGTTGAGATGATGACCTTCAGGACATTCTGCAAGATTCAACTGCTTACCCATCTCTTTTCTGCAGGTGTGAGGAAGGGTCGTACAATTTATTTCACATGTTTTGTTGAAGCTGGTAATTTTTTGGTGTGTGTAGCTCATCCACAAGATGAAATGGGTCTATGAAAAGTCAAAGTGTATCATTGCTTTCAGATGATGAGTTCCATCTTGTAATTCATAGCAAATTTTTTTCGCTAAAGGTAAAGATATAAACCAGAAGTGCATTTTATAACTTTTGGGCTATTATTCAAAAATTTCTTTTTGTCTTATGCCTTTTTGTACATGTTTCTTAGAAATATGAATGAAATTGTGAAAAGTCTTGATAACATATTGGAATAGAATTTTAGAATCATACTTAATATATTTATATTTTTACTAATAATAGAAATTAATTTGAATAAAAGCAGAGAATTCAGTGGGCTGCTGTTACTTACATTAATCTATAAGTATTCAAAAGTGGTCATAAATTCCAGAAAAATCATAAAGCTTAATACAAATAAGGAAATTAATACAAGAACCTAATGTTAAAATGCATTATTTATGATACGCTATATTTTTCCAGTTTTGAAAGTGTATCATCCAGTCAAGAGGCAAAGTACGTAGCTTAGATGATTAAGTACATATACCAAAGATTGGACATCAAAATATAGAGTATAAGAATATTCATATATTGAGGCCTGTTTGGTAGGGAAAACAAAGCATAAATACTAAAGAAAGTCTTTGATTTTACAGCAAAATGATCAGGATCTTCCAGAGCTCATTGCAGGACAGCACTAAGAAACAGTTAGCTTCATTAATCCTACATTAAAGAAAATTAACATTAATTTTGGATAGGTATTTTTCATCATTATTCACTCAACCACATCATGCATTTTTGAAGGCACAAGTGTATTTAAATGGGATATTTCACACAGAATTAAATGCACATGTCAATTATGCAGTCCTTCAAATATCTTACGTCAGTATAACTGAGATCAATTTTAGGTACAGCTGTCAGCTAAAGAAAGGAATCAAAATTATTGACAGGGTTTACTTTATAGTTCATCCAAGTTCATTTTCCATTGACTTTGTTGTCACCTGTGCATCGTTGCTGCTTCTCTTTTCCAGAATAGACCTGTTCTGTTCCAACGTCTTTTGTGCTGTAAGATGCCATCGTGGAGCCTCAGTGTTCTTTCCAGTAAACAGATTCCTCCAGCTCAATAACACTTTTCTCTTGGTTTGTTTGATGAGGCCGAGGTCAGGAAACAAAAGGATTTTGTTCTCCTGATACTGGATATTGCATTGCTAGAGTTGCTTTCAGCAGTCTATCCTGTTCTCCTATTTCAAACTTTGATGAAATAAAAACACTCCCACTGTCATTCGCAGTCACATTCTCCTCGCTGGTATCCTACAGCACTTTTCCATGCAAAATGTGTTCTTCCCTGATATCGATTTCCAGAAGTTCAGCAGGAGTTTTAATAATAAATGAAATAGGATCTCTCTGGCCTGTACCAGAGGGGAAGCGAAGGCTGTGCAGAACTTCAGACCTCCTTTGGTTTCAGTTGCTTCCTCCCTTTTGTTTAGTGACACACATTTCACAAAGGAATACAGACACCTCAGCCACCTTCTCCACCTTCAGCCCATGCAATTTTAAAGGCACTGTTAGGCTCTTTACCTCCCCTTATCATGGAAATACAAGCTTTCAGGAAAGAAGTAGAACAGACAGATACTGGCAGAAACTATTTAGTTATCTTACCATAATCTGCCCACATTCAATGGTCTCGAACTCAGAGCTCCAGAGTGTGGGCACGTGCTTCCGATACAGCCCAGACCATACCACACCACAGAGAGGCCCCAGCCTGTACTTGTTATCTAACTTTCTGTGATATCTGATTTGCCAAGTGCTTTTTAAAAATGATGGATCCAGAAGAAATTATTTTCATACCGTGAGTCCTTGCCAACAAACAGCCAATAGAACCAGACTTTCATTACAGTGATGCCCAAAATGATACCTGTAATAGTTTTAAACAACATTTTAACTATATTTCATGTACATTTCTTAAAAGACATAGCTTAATGCTAACTGAAAAAACAGGCAAGGGCAACAGCACCAACCACAGCATTTGTACTTTGCTTTAATTTTGTAAACATTTGAGAATAAAGAACGATCACGATACAATACTTAGTTTCTCTTCACAAATACCATCTTCTTTTCCCATTACAGTTTGACGATGGATTACTGTGCTCTCTGCTGCAAGTAATCTTTGATTATATCCTTCTATCAGCTAAGTGCAAGCAAACCCTTCCTTAAAATACTTGCCAGGAACTCTGGCCAGAGAAGCCTCTGCAGCAATCATGTCAGACTTAGATCCATGCTAACAGAATTGTGCAAGGCAGAGCATGCATTGCATGCGTTGTATGCATTGTATGCATTGAGGAACAGCTACATGCATCTCAGTAGAGATCACAGAAACACGTGTAGTTGGTCTGTATCTAGACAGCACAGGCATTATCACAGTGAGCTTCAGCAGCAACACTCATGCTTCCCACAGGCTAAGCAGTGGTCACATCCCAAACTGTTGATATGGTCGAGGACTCTGACAGCAAACTTCCCTTACATTCTGTATGGTTCTGCTGCAACATTATGTTGTTCATGACATGATCAGGACAAAACAAATTTAAATGAACAGTTATGATGATCCATTACCATTTTCAGAACTTTTAGAAAAGACATGTTTTCCCGTAGACTTTTTGTGACAAAACAAATTCAGAATCTTACATTCCCCTGCAGGCAAAGACTTTCTGGCTGAAAAATCTGCCTGGCTGCCAACTGGAGAAGCTGGCAGGAAGGAGAGGAACATTTTAGTTCCCTTTTATTACATACTATGTCCTTGTGTTAAGTCTTGAGATCTGCGAAGCAGTTGGAGAACATGTCCTTTTAGAACATTATCAGCTTCTCCATCACAGGATTTCTGCTCTTTTCCTTTCACCTCTACAGTTGAAGTAGTGTTAACCTTTTACACACATCAGTATATAAAAATGGTGGATAGGTTAAAAATAATTTAGTTTTTCAGAAATCTGAAGGCACAAAAGCAGCCTTTTGTCTTTCCCAAACCTTTCTTTTGACATGCATGCTAACCCATAGTGTAAATATCTCAGCATTCAACATCACTAGAAATGTATTTCTTCTTGTGAATTTTCAGACTGCATTGCTGAGTAAAGTAGGTGAAATGTTATTTTAAGATCTGAAATGATCATGTTCTGAAGAGCAGTTGTGTGCATGCATAAGAAAAAGCAAAAAAGCTGACCAATAACAATACCATTGCAGATAAAAGCTCAGGAAGGAATTCTTTTGTCAGATCATCCCTGTAAAAATAGAAATACATTTTTCTGGATATGTATTATTTTGTTATTTTAATTATTTATATATCCTTGTTAAGTTTCACTAATAGGAAAAGTAGGCAAGAATAAGGACAAAGAGTTAAAAGATCTTTAATTAGAGGTCACTGACACACAACTTCTGATGACTCAGACAAAAGATGAGCAAGTTTATTTACTGCTAGGAAGAGGTTCTCATCTGTCTTGCATAGTTGAGAGCCATCCTTGCAAAGTCCTTGGCCATTTTCCTGGGAATGTACAGCTGCTGCCGTGAAGACTCTAGGTACATACCACACAAGTCCATTTTAACTTCTTATGGCACTGGGACTCTAACTCATTTTGTTTCACAGTCTACATTTAATCCTGAATGAACTCCATGGACTTGAGCATAGTTTTTCTCACTCATGCAAAGGATGGGTGTGGCTCATTCTGTTTGACAGAAATTCTGCTATGACTTAGTCCTCCTGTAAGGAGCACCTCTGAAGATATACATGTGTCCTGGAGTCTCCACTTCCATTCTGGGCCCTGCAGATGTTTCTCTTCTGC
Source organism: Nyctibius grandis (assembly GCF_013368605.1). NCBI lineage: Eukaryota > Metazoa > Chordata > Aves > Nyctibiiformes > Nyctibiidae > Nyctibius > Nyctibius grandis. Next base: position 57,666,776 of record NC_090659.1, on the reverse strand, counting down.
AGCTTGGCCCTTGCTGCTCCATGATGGTACTGATTAGGGTCCGGTCACTGGTAGAACAATGCCATGGTTACTCCAAGGACAGAGAAAATGCTTGCAAAAGTGATTCTGAATTATATGCGTGCTTGTATTTGCTGGGAATCCTTTAGAAAACAACCTTAGAGAGGTCAGAAAGACACCCCCATCCCCCTCCCCCAGCATTATGAAAGCAGCATCACACAATGTCAATCAAATATAAGTGTATTTCTGGGATTCCTACAAACTGTTCAGCTGAAAAACTATAGTCACATTTTTGTCTTGTCAGAGCCAAGAAAAGACTGGGAGAAGTATCATTAGGCTTTAACAGAAAATGTTTTCAGAAAGTGTTTTCAGTAAATAAAGACATTGTTATAGATAGGCTTGAACTGTCATGATGTGGCTATCTGTTGTACAGACATTTTTTTTCCACTAGCATGATGAACGCTGACAGTGCTAATGGGATAGGCTGTGAAGAGAGAAGAAAGGACTTATAAGTCCTTTAGCCCATCCCAATAAATCTGCCTCTGACAGATGATAAACAGACAATCTCTAACTTAAAGAATTAATAAACTACACTGTAAAAATGCTTGTGTATTTACAACGTGCTCTGCTTGCATCTGCAAACAGAGCAAAGTCAAATAATGATTCAAACTGCCGACAGAAGAACCTTTGCTTAAGTCTTATTTTGAAACACATCTGAAAACAGTCAGTACCAGCTAGGATTTCTTAACTCCCAGGGGTGGCAGATAGCTATTATTAATGGAAAAGATGAGCTGTGGCAGAACCATCTCTTAATATGGAAACACTGATCCACATTCCATTAATTTAAAATGAGAATTGCTCATATAGAATGAAAACGTCCTCCTCCAGCTGCTACAAGTCTGAAACTAATAAGAAACATTTTGCATTAAATTAATTCTGAACATCTTCCCATGACTATGATAGGATCTTGAAGGAACATATATCTATTTTATATATTTTGGAAGAAGATATGTTAAATCCTCTTCTGAAATATGTATTCCTTCCTGGCTTGGCCACACACAACCCACCCACACGCTACTCCAGGCCAGTTACATTGCACAGAAATACTTGCCTTGTTCTGAAAATACACAGAAAAAAGCCTGTCAGTGAGAATAACTGCATTTTATTATTAAAATCTAGAAGAAAAATGTAATGTGTCCTACACATTCCTATATGATGATCTAGCAGAGTTCTTCCTATACGATGATCTAGCAGAGGTTTTAGGTTTCTGTCCTTAAATGTAAAGATATAAGTAACAACAATTCTGAAGTTTGGAATATTTTAATATTGTAATGCATCAGGGTTAACTTAAACAACCAGTACGGTTACATTTTCTGAATGACCTTATTTAAGGTCACTGTAAATGTGGTGAAACTAGTTGTCAACCCAGCACAGATGACTTGTAAGACAAGGTGGAAATTCCCCAAAGGACAAAGTTGTTCTTTTCCACTAAAGGAAAAATTCTGCCAAAGCAGCCAGTACGCACCGGAGTTTCCCCAGGTTAAATACTTTATACTCTTTTCTGAAAGAATAGCAGTACTGCAGTTAAGAACATGAGGTTCTAGCTCTCTGTTTCTACAGGAGTCTGTGGAACCCAGCGGAGATCCTGCACTTTTCTAAGAGCTATAAGCCTACTTGTTGCTCTTCTATCCAGAAATACAGTTCAAAACTATCAGCTATCCACTATAGATATCTGCATGACTGCATGCCTTTAAGAAGTTCCCAGTGTGGAAAAGGTATCAAAGGAAAAAAATGCAGCATTTGGTAATTTTCTGGACCATTCTCCACTGTGTACCAGGAAAAAGATGAAACACAGTCTTTTTCTCCTTTAAGACCATACTCCCACGATAAAAATTTTTGCCAAATACAAATCAATTCAAGGAGTTAATTCGGACTTTGGAAAACTAGATTTAGTCACTTAGAAATTCCTGTCCAGTTAGTCCTTCATAGTATCTTAAGATTCAGTTCTTTATGTTGGATCTAATTGCCAATAAACCAGTAGCAAAGTATCCATATTTCAAAGCAGAAAATTCACAGATTCAATATATAGGATTATTTTGTAGTTCTTATAGTTCAACAGTTCCATACCATCAAATTGAATACATATTACTGAATTTATTGAAGTCAAATGAAGTTGATCATAACTATTACTACCCTAACTGTTATGCCTATAAGTTCTAGCAAGGAGGGGAAACCCCTTTTTGGCCCTGTTGCCATAGAAAGTCAACATTTCTTGCAAAGGGCTTCTAGTCCTGCAAAGTGCTATCTGAGTGCTCAATTTATGTTAATTGGACTTATTCATGTACTAAACAGGGAAAATATGTAAGAGGGGAAAAAAGAACCATATCATGTTAATATTAAATTATTATCAAGATTCATCTGTTACGTTACTGGTGGCTGTCACCAGTAGTATGTGTTAAATGATTCTAAGCAGAGCTATGTCTTGAACACTTAATTTAATTCCTCTTCTATATTACATTTATGATTTCCTAATCACCTTCACACAAAGGCATTACAAGGGTCAGCTGAGATGCTTCTTTGACATAATGTGTATAAAACAAGTATGCTACTGTAACTCTAACATTATTTGTATTCCACTTTTAATGAAGATTTCAATGACATATTTAAAAGACATGTAGACGTGGTGCTTGGGACATGGTTTAGTGGTGGACTTGGCAGTGCTAGGTTAACAGTTGGACTCGATGATCTTAACGGTATTTTCCAACCTAAATGATTCTATTCTATGATTCTATGACTTGATTACAGCTAGTAGCATTCCAGGGTGGCTCAGCCTTACCTCTAGGAGTTACAAAGATTTACAGTGATTTTCTTGGACTGAGTTAGTGTTTAAGCTAACCGAGATTTGAAGTTTCTCAGTGCAAAGAAATAAAAGCTGCCCTGGGATGTCAGGAAGGAGAACTAACTTGGGCAGAATTGTATCATAAGTAGAATGCCTTAAATCAGGGCAATAACTTGAAGCTGATCTGTAAAACAACTTTTATGTATGTGACATAGAAATATATAGATCATAAATCTGTATGTTCGTATGCAGCTCAGTGATATAGGACATATATCTTTATGATACACAGGAAAACAAGATGTATATTAGGAAAAAGGCTAAAGTGGCAGATATCAGCTAAAAGATCATGTAATAAACTGATATTCAGCATGAATTAAAATGCAAGATAAAAAATTCTCCTTAAAATACAGTTACAGCAGAGCAAATATTTTAAAGACTGCTCTATATAGTACTCTCCTTTAAATACTTGAATAGATATTCATATGAGATTACAAGTGAAAATTAGTACTCAGTTAAAATGCATGGTCAAATTGTCATTTGTCATTGCATTATTATATAAAATAAATTAGCAGGCTCTGTTAGTTTCACCATTTTGGCATAGCTTTCATAATTCCTAGATTTTTTTTAACTGCCACAGATGTCTATAGAATATTATGCATGCTAGGCAGCTGCGTATCAGCTGTAGTGGACAGGACAAAAACTTAAGTAATTTTAGCGTATTAAAGTAAAATTATTAAAATTAATTAATTTTGTTGCATTTGCCATTGTGTTGGATTTCAAGTCTTTTTAACAGGTATGACCAGTTTTAAAAAATATATCCAATAAAAGAAAAATAATACCATTTTTCTCTCATAGATGAGGAATTCAATCTTTTTATCTTATTAAAAACAATATTCCAAATAACCATGTTTATTTGTCCTTAAAAAAACTACCACTCTGTCAAATGTCAGTTTATATTTGATAGTACAGGACTAACCTGGCTTTAATAAAGAATTATATTTTATATTAGATACAAAACTTAATTGCACATTACATAACAATAGATGGGATTACTTCCTAATTTATTACATATAATAGCTTTTCAAATATAATCCTTTTCAAATATTAGGTAAATAAGCTTATCCATCTGAAACATGGCTGTTTTCAGCCTTTACAATGGCCCAACTTATACACTCCTAGAGCAACAATATAAATTCTCTCTATAAAAAAAGATTCATGATCAGTATATCAGATAAAATCACAGAATCACAGAATCACAGAATCACAGAATCAAGATGCCTTGGTCCAAGACTCTATAGCAATACCCTGCTGTGCATATTATGGAGCTTCTATCATGTTAAACTGTTTTTCAATCTAATCTCCAGTGATCTAAATATCTATTGACTTCTGAAGTAAATAGAAAAATCAGTGCTGACAGCATGAAGTTACTTTGAAATTGCATTTAACCTGTATTTACCCTGTAGGTTTATACCTCCTTGGGATTTAGCTTCTTCCAAGGCAACAGCAGGGTAAATATGACAGACTTGGTCTTCTAATCCCAGCCAGGAAAGCAACCCAGGAAATAACAGTTTTTAGATTTCTCTCTTCCATAACTGAAGACAGGGAATTCCATATTCCTAGTGCTAAGTGAAGACAATATTTCCTCTTGTACAAAAATTGGATGTTAGACTTGATTGTGAGTAGGGATGCATTTTTGTAAAGGTGCAGGAGAAAAAAATAGATACGATGAGAGGTTTAAAAGCAATACTTTTCCTTCTCAGTAATTAGGACATCAATATATGATTAAATGTATTTACCAAAGACTGTAAGAATGTTGACCTAAAATGCCCTTAAACTGACAAAGACTAAGTTTGTCGCACAGAGACTGCTGAGCAACATGCACATGCACAAAGAGTTATTAGCAGGGGCAATTACTTGCAGCTGATGGCACACATTAGCTCTGATGTTGAATGTTACTTTTTAGGAAGGGGAGAGTGGAGAAGAGGGAGAAAAATAGTTCCCAGTGGCCAGCTGAGAAAAGAAGGTATGGCAGATCCTCCGATGAGCACCCTCCCCTGGACAGCCGGTACGGCCCACGATTCCGCTTTCCCTGCAGTAACGTTCCAGGTGACCTCAGGACCTGCCCCAGGCCCCATCAGTTGTTTCTGCATATGACGTTGTCAGCGCTGATTAGGGCGCGCATTGAGTGCTGTGTGCTGAGCGGTTGGTAAGCTTTGTGCAGTCAATCATGGGTCTCCTTGCGTCAGCCAGCCGCTACAACCAAGCAGTGGGAGACAGGGGCGTGAAGGGGTCCATCTTAGCCAGTGCTGGTCACTCCCCAGGAGAACCTGCCAACCACCACAGCAGCGAGTTTGCTGGGGTGAGGCCGCGGGAATAACAGCATGAGAACAACAGTGTGGGGTAACCAAGGGAAAAGGACGGAGGCTGTGGGGCAGCTTGGGGGCAGGAGCACACAGCTGGGAGGGAAAGGTAGGGTCCAGAAGGATCCACAGGAGACACTTAGCAATAGAAAGGGGAAGGCACCTAAGGCACTGTGCAATCCTAGGGAACATAGATCATGTAAGATAACACAAGTCACTTCCAAAGTCTCTCTCCACATTGCTGCACATTCTAAGGCTATGAGCATGAAACATTTTTACATCTGCCTTACATGATATAATATATATGAACTCTTCACAAACCACCCATGGCATCCTCTACTGCACTGAATTCCTACTGAATTCCCAAGTTCCAAACACAGTCATCTTTCCATGCCCCTCCCAACCTCAGCCAGAGGCGTGCCCTCTTTCTGTCTACCTGTGCTGCAACCAGGATACCACAACACATTGTCTTTTCTCCCTAGATTGAGCAAACTCAGCACCTTTACTCAGAGGCATAAAGAACAACTAACACCTGTCTGTCTCTTCTAATTATATGCTCCTGGAAGCGTCAAAGAAACTACGCAATTTTGTACCCAATTTAAACTCAAGTAATATCCTTGATGCAAACACCATCCATGGTGTACACAGCAAATACATGGCAAGACTCCTACCCTATACTTCCTACCTCTTAAATCAGAGAATAGATCTTTTTGTTTGGGAGGTCTTAATGGATTTTTCTTCCATTATTTTTCTATACACTTTCTTAATCCTTCTTGATTTTTTGAATCTAAATTTTTGGTCTCTGCATCAGCCTGTGATGATTATTTCCACAGTTAAATTATACACCTTGTGAAAAGGTGCACTTTGAGCATTATTTTGAACTTGCTGTTGGGTAATATAATCTGCTGCCACCTAGTTCTTGTGTCATGAGAAGATAAGGAAAAAATCATTGTTGTCATGCATGATTTTTTAAAATTTTTAATACTCAGTCTTCTGTCATGCAAGCTGAAGTGTCCTAATCTGTTTTCACAACCTTGTCCACACCTTGGATCAACCCTGTCATCCTTCTCTGTATCTTTTCTAATTCCGTTATACCCTTTTTGAGACGAAGGAACCAGAAATGCATAATGTATTCAAGCCTATTTAAAATACACTTCCAGACGTATTAGATGAGTAGGAAAAGGTACAAACATTGCTGAGAACAAATCAGTAATTCCACCTTTCTTAATGTCTTTTACAGTTTCAGGCATATTCTAATAGTCTCCTGCTTAGGCACAATATAAAAGGGATTTTTCCAGTAGAAACTAAACTGGAACTGACAATAATTTTGTCTCTCTTCCCGCTTCCTCACTGAGTATTTTCTTGTTGTGACAGATTGGTACTCCTTAACAAAATGGCATCGTTCAAAATGATTCCTGGTTCAATGAAAACAGAAGAGTTAACAGCCAGTTCAAGTTGTTTCTTAGACTCATGTTCGTATATTAAATTAATGTACTTCAGAAAAATAAAAAATTTTTATGAGACAGTTCAACATGGATGATCTAGGTGTCAAAACATAAGATTTGAGATGCCAGAGTTTGTTTACATTTCGCCTCAAAGACTTCTTACATAATCTGTAATAATTCATGTGGAGACAAAATCCCAAAGGAGTTTAGGGCCTGCCTTCTCTGTGACCTGGTCTGAATCACACTGTTTACATCTATACTATCCCATAGGGCAGAGAGTGGCCGGAATAGTTTTTGACAGAGTTTCATTCCTTTATCTGCCCAGCTCAGTACTTGGCCTGTGACCACCTTGTTCACCTGAGCTCTGGGTACCTACAAACCCCACCTGCCTGTGCCACATGTGATATAGGGCCACTGCAACTCCTACAGTAGCCACAGACTTGTTGGCCGATGTGTCCGTTCTTGATCAGCCACACAGAGCACTGAAAAGGGCTGTTGCTGAATACTGTGATGGATTCAACCAGGACGCAGTGATGCCAGCGTATCTGACTGCACTTGAGGTTGCAGTAAGGCCTGGCCTAGTTGTACTTTTTCCCCTGATCTGCCCTACAGTTTACGTGGGGCAGGGTTCAGCTTGATCAAACAAGGTGTCTACGGTAGAAATGTTTGCATATAAACAGGTGTCTATAGTTCAGTTAAATCAAGAAGCCAGTATGGTCAAATGCATGCTGAAGAGAATTTATCTCATCCTAAAGGAGGCACATTTGGTCAACTGAAAGCCTTCCCGAGTTCCCTGCTTGCACTGACTAGCTCTTCAGTGACTATAGTAGGAGTTCAGACACGTTGTTCAGGTGGAGATTCTTACACTGCAGACAAACTTAAAGCTAAGTCAAATTGCACTTGCATTTAAATAATATGGAAAGTCTGGGCTAAAATCAAGACATAGGACAACATATGAAATACACCATGGATGCTTGTTCTCAGTTTCCTTTGGCAAGTGAGGAGAAAAGTATTTTCTCTGCCTCACAGTGCTGTTCCAAGACAAAATACATTCCAGGCAATGATACAAAAAGATTCAAATATTGTGTACCATTAAAGTATCTCTATATGTAAAAGGGACAAATATTTTAATAAATCATAGAAATTTCTAGTTTATTTTCTCGGTGTTTGTGTGTTAAATAAAAGCTAATATAATACAGATTTGGATGAACACTGTTGGTTACCATTTATTGATTTTGCCATTAAAAGCCTATTCTGAGGCAGCTACCATAGAACCTAATATTATGGTGTTCTTGCTTGTCACTATTAGGAGAGACAAAGCTAGCAGTCTAGCAAATTTCAATACATTCTTTAAAGTATTTTTAGTATAATATCCTGTGTTAGTGCTGGTTAAACCCTTATTTATGTCCTTTAGCCTATGCTCTTGTAACAAGATACGAAAGAGAGAGCACTTTTTTGTCTGTTCTTTCTTGTCTAATGCCAAGTGGGAGACACCAAGGTTTAGCATATAAGGTTTTAAGATTTAATGTTTTAAGGTCTAACCCTCTTAGAAATTGAGTGCTGTTTAACCCCTGAAACTGTTCTACTTGTAAATCCAAAATACAAGAGTATGATTCAAATGGTTTGCTCAAGAGAATGCTTATTAAAAGACTGAAAATCTTGTTAGTTTAGAAGAAACAGTAAGCAAAATATACCTATTCTGAGCTCCTTAACAATTGAGTAGGTGGTTAAAAATTTGGATAATTTATAACACAAAAACATTTATCTTGTTTCCCTGTGTCTTTCTCTTGGTGCTCTATCAATTAAAAAAACAGTCTTTTAGGCAAATTTCAGACTTAGTATTCTCATTCCCTAGGACATCTAGTATCAACCAAAAGAAAAAGCATATGGTCTATGGTATCCAAAGACCCTCATGTCCCAGCCTGTTATACTCTGTGAATAATTTTGAAGATGAACTGGTGAGAGACCGCATCACCATATCAAAGGTGTCAATCAAAGATTCTTCAGAATTTTGGTAATACAATGTTGAATAAGAAATACCATTTGGGTGAGAAAAAGGTGTCTAGATTATTTTTATCACTGTGTCTTTTGCATTCTTGCCCATCTCTCTACTCAGGGTCCTCACTGCCCTTCTATAAGCTCTGGACAAATTTCCCAATTTCCCCTCAATAAAATCAAAGGTTTTAGGGGCCTCTTTGATCTTGCCTGCACCTGGCTGAGCATAAAAGAGGAAATGTTTTGGATCCTGATTTGCATGTCAGCTATTCCAGCATGACATATCAGACAGTATCAAGCTTACTCTGCCTTTGAAGCAACAGGATTTGAATTTTTTTCATAGTTTAACTAGATATGAACTGACAGACTAAAGTCTGTCACAGCAGGGCAACAGTTATAAATGTATATAGGATATAAATGTATTAGATCTCCTCTTCTTATTTGTGCTTGGAGTGTCTGGCCTGATTGGCTTTAAGAGTTCCTTCCAGCAGTACCTTACCTGAATTAGCATGCAGCGGTGTGCCTGACTTCCTTCTGCCTTACACTGGAGCTTTGCTGGGAATAGCAGTTCCTAGTCCTGCTTTTTCAGGCAACCATTTACACAATTACTCTTTTCCAAATTGTCTGTGTGAGAGGACAGAGATCAAGAAAACGAGAGAGACTGGCTCTCACAAATACTAGGCTAATGACAACTCTGACCTCTCCTGATTTCCTGTAGCCTTCACTGGCTACAGTCCATGATTTTCCCTCTCTCTGTCTGGGCTTTAGGCTGCTGTGTCCCATGCTCAACCTCAGTGACTTCAGCCTTTCTAACATGTATTTGGTTCTTCCAGTTTGCTTTTCTCTGGAAAAACACAGAAGTACACATCATCTTTAGCATTTATAAGTAATGGAGCATGGTGGGAAAGCAAGTAGGTGAGAGAAAAGTAAATTTTAAACTAATGAAGATTTTGCACAGGTCATAGGTATCTTCCCACATGGGGATCCTTCTGGTCTACATGTTTTCTACATCCTTCAGTCCACCCCCGTGCTCAGACCCCTAAGGGTCTGGTCAACATAATATCTTTCTCAGCACATAAACCAATTACCTCCCTACAAATGTAGACCAATAGAGCACTGGAAGAGCATTAACCCACAACAAAGTCAGTAATTGCATTAGTAGCTCTTTTGGTTTTCTTTATTAAAACTAGGCATATTTAGTTATGGTAAAGAATACTTGTTAAATTGCTACTTGTTTAAGCAAAAGTGCGAACAGACATACAAACCTGATTAAATTCCAGGCAAGGATTGTTACCCTGAGTTTCTTGAAGTGTCTCTGTCCTTTTATGACATCAGTTTAAACCTGGTAAACATATTAAATCATACCCTACTGAAAGAGGAATGATTTGGAAAGGTCAAAAAGTTTAAATTACAGCAAAAAAAAAATCAAAGGAAATGCCTGAATAGTATGCAGAGCAGTGAAGATACTCTCGTTTTGCTGGCAGTACCAACATATTTTTAAATTGGTTTCACCAAGCTGTAGTTTGGCTGAACAAGCAGAAATTTCTGAACTGAATTCCGTGATCTAATTTTAGTCAAACATGGTTGAAATCCAGCCATATACATGAAGCACAGCCAAAATTTGTGGGTTTGGTACATCTGGACTCGTGGATTCAACATAAGACACTACAAAATAAGTTACCTTGAAGGAAATGGTCCCCTAATAATCCTTTCTTGAACCTTAGTGTCTAGGGTATTAGAGAATACAGAAAATGTGGAAATTGCAGCTATGTACTTAGTTTGAGCCTGAAATCTGTAGAAACAGAAGCAAAACTGGATGCAAATATTTCCAGAACAATGGACTCACTGACAGAAAAAGATGAGCAGAAATAGGCATGTTTTCTAAAGTTGCACAGAAGGGAAAAGAACGAACTGTCCTTTACACTTACGCATTCACTATGTTTTTATGTAGAACAATGACTTTTAAAATGTATTTCCTCTGGAAGAGAATTGCTTTTATGATTGCCTTATCCAATCTCTGAAATCTTCCCTGATCCAGAGATTTTTCATAAAGGAAAGGACCTCAAATGAGATGGCAGACAGAAACTCACCATAATGAAAGTGAGTTCAGAGGTTCAAAAAAGATGTCTATTCCTGATCCTCCCATCTTCTTCAGGAAGACTGACCACCTCCACCCTTCAGAGAACAAGTTACTTTCAGCTCTTTGTATCTCTAGCTCCAATCACTAGCAAAACCTTGGTAGCATCACAGATGGAAGCAAGGTAAAAGCTTGTAAAAGCAAGGAAATTTTGTTTGTCTCTTACCTGTATGCTATAATATTCTTATCTGACAGCCAACATGCTGTTTAACTGCTTATCATTACACCTGTCTCTTCTAAACAGGACTAGCGTATTCATTCTGGACAAAGCACGGTAGCATTTTCCAGTGATCCTTCTGTACCAGCAACATCATGCAGGATTAATAAAATTCCATTTGTATTCCTAGAATATTATTATAGAACTGACTCTTTCTCTTTTTATTTGCTTTAATATATAGATGCATTTTTAATCTGCATTTGGCCTCTGCCTATCACATAAGAATCATCACAACTTTAGCATCAGATTTTCTAGCATACAGTATCAATTCTGATGGCATCCTATTAGCACAAAGAACAGTTTTTCCAGGGACTGTAGTGCCTACTAGATGCCAGAAGACTGTTTTGCTTTCTTAGTGTTTCCTTCCATCAGAGATCTACTTTCAGTAAGCGATTCTCTAAATCTGGCCAAGTCCTTTAAAGTTTCGTTGAGCTTGTATTCCTGGCTTTGTAATGCTTCTCAGGGCTGTGATCTCAAACTGAGAACATCCTAGAAAGTCACTTCATTCCTTTTTCCACTGCAGAGGCAGTTTTTTATTTATAATCATTTTTCACAAATAGGATCAAATGGTCCTTTGAAGCATTTCTGGAATCTCCTTTCTTGTTACCTAACAATTCAGATGATTTTGCTAATACAAAAGATGACTTCTATTGGGCAGATTTAGGGAAGTTAAGCCATTTTGAGATATCTGATTGTCCCTACTTCCCTTTCCCCTCCCATTTCAGTTTACCACTGTAGGTTGTGACAGGCTAAGACTTTCTCCATCTGTTGAATAGAAGCTAAGAAAGAATGTAGCATGGTATTTGACATATTCTGCAGCTGCTACAACTGGAGTCCCCAACCTCCCCCTTGTCATGTTGGTGCTGAATCCTGCCCTAAAACAGATCACTAAAAAAGTAATCTGAGTGTGATTGACATCAGATGATGATATTGTTGATATCTACCTATCAATCAGAAACAATATACCTCTAGAGTTTTAAATGCCACATATAAGTGAGAAGAATGCTATTATGCTGCTTTACAGTTATTTGCCTCTTATCATTAAACCCATGCAAAGTAACTGAAGTCTGCAGGGACACACCTCCCTGTTTGCAATGAATAACAGAATCATAGAATGGTTTGGGTTGAAAGGGACCTTAAAGATCATCTAGTTCCAACACCCCCTGCCATGGGCAGGGACACCTTTCCATTAGACCAGGTTGCTCAAAGCCCTATCCAACCTGGCCTTAAACACTTCCAGGGTGGGGACTTCCACAGCTTCTCTGGGCAACCTGTTCCTGTGTCTCACTACCTTCACAGTAAAGAATTTCTTCATAATATCTAATCTAAATCTACCCTCTTTCAGTTTAAAACCGTTACCCCTAGTCCTATCACTACTTGCCCTTGTAAAAAGTCCCTCTCCCACTTTCCTGTAGGCCCCCTTCAGGTACTGGAAGGCTGCTAGAAGGTCTCCCCCAAGCCTTCTCTTCTCCAGGCTGAACAACCCCAAGTCTCTCAGCCTGTCTTCATAGGAGAGGTGCTCCAGCCCTCTCATCATTCATAAACATTCAACAAGGTTGAATGTTTATGGGTGAAGATCAGGGGGAAGGTCAGCAGGGCGGACATTACGGTGGGAGTCTGTTATAGACCACCCAACCAGGATGAGCAGGCGGACGAGGCGTTTTACAAGCGGCTGTCAGAAGCCGCCCGGTCGCTGGCCCTTGTACTCGTGGGCGACTTCAACTTGCCGGATGTCTGCTGGAAATACAACATGGCAGAGAGGAAGCAATCTAGGAGATTCCTCGAATGTGTGGAGGACAACTTCCTCATGGAAATGGTAAATGAGCCCACTAGAGGAGGGGCCCTGCTTGACCTGTTGTTTGTGAACAGAGAAGGACTAGTGGGAGATGTGAGGGTCGGTGGCCGTCTTGGGAATAGCGACCATGAAATGTTAGAGTTTTCGATAGTGGGGGAAGTAAGGAGGGGCAAGGGTAGAACTTCTGCCTTAGATTTCCGGTGGGCTGACTTTAGCCTGTTTAAGAGGCTGGTGGACCGAGTCCCTTGGGAGTCAGTCCTGAAGGGCAAAGGAGTCCAGGAAGGCTGGACATGCTTCAAAAGGGAGTTGCTAAATATTCAGGAGCAGGCTGTCCCAGTCTGTAGGAAGACAAGCCGTTGGGGAAAAAGACCGGCCTGGTTAAACAGAGAACTTAGGCTAGGACTTAAGGAAAAAAAGAGAGCCTACTTGCTCTGGAAGAAGGGTCAGGTAACTTGGGGGTCTATAGGGACGTGGCCAGGTCGTGTAGGGAGAAGATTAGAAGGGCCAAAGCTCAATTAGAGCTTGATTTGGCTGCTACAGTCAAAGATAACAAAAAAACCTTTTACAAATACATCAACAGCAAAAGGAGGGTCAAGGAGAGCCTCCACCACTTGCTGAATGAGGAGGGTAGTGTAGTGTCAGGGGATGAGGAAAAGGCAGAGGTGCTCAATGCCTTCTTTGCCTCGGTCTTTAATGTCAAGACCAGTTGTCCTCAGGAGACTCGGCCCCCAGAGCCTGAAGTTAGGGACGGGGGGCTGTGTGAACCTCCCGTAATCCAGGAGGAGACTGTTAGTGACCTGCTGTGCCAGTTGGACACCCACAAGGCTATGGGCCCGGATGGGATTCACCCCAGAGTAATGAAGGAACTGGCAAACGAACTTGCCAAACCACTCTCGATTATCTACCGGCAGTCCTGGTTAACTGGAGAAGTTCCAGCTGACTGGAAATTAGCGAATGTAATGCCCATCTACAAGAAGGGTCAGAAGGATGATCCAGGGAACTATAGGCCTGTCAGCCTGACCTCGGTGCCAGGCAAGGTGATGGAACAGATCATCCTGAGCTGCCATTACACAGCACATGCAGGACATCGGGGCATCGGGGCCAGCCAACATGGATTCATGAAAGGCAGGTCCTGCTCGACCAACCTGGTCTCCTTCTATGACAAAGTGACCCGCTTAGTAGATGAGGGCAGGGCTGTGGATGTAGTGTATCTAGACTTCAGTAAGGCATTCGACACTGTCTCCCACAGCATCCTCCTAGACAAACTGGCTGCCCGGGGCTTGGATGGGTGGACTCTTAAATGGGTTAAAAACTGGCTGGATGGCCGAGCCCAGAGAGTGGTGGTGAATGGGGCAAAGTCCAGCTGGCGGCCGGTCACTAGCGGTGTTCCCCAAGGCTCAGTTCTGGGGCCGGTACTGTTCAACATTTTTATAGATGATCTAGAGGTAGGGGTTGAGTGCACCCTCAGTAAATTTGCAGATGACACCAAGCTGGGTGGGAGTGTCGATCTGCTGGAGGGTAGGAAGGCCCTACAGAGGGATCTGGACAGGTTAGATAGATGGGCCGAGACCAATGGCATGAGGTTCAACAAGAACAAGTGCTGGGTCTTACACTTCGGCCACAACAACCCCATGCAGCTCTACAGGCTGGGGGAAGAGTGGTTAGAAAGCGGCCCGGTGGAAAGAGACCTGGGGGTGCTGATCGACAGCTGGCTAAACATGAGCCAGCAGTGTGCCCAGGTGGCCAAGAAGGCCAATGGCATCCTGGCCTCTATTAGGAATAGTATAGCCAGCTGGTCTAGGGAAGTGATCGTCCCTCTGTACACGGCACTGGTGAGGCCGCATCTTGAGTACTGTGTCCAGTTCTGGGCCCCGCACTTCAAGAAAGATGTTGAGGTGTTGGAGCGAGTCCAGAGGAGGGCGACCAAGCTGGTGAAGGGTCTGGAGGGTCTGTCCTACGAAGAACGGCTGAGGGAGCTGGGGTTGTTTAGCCTGGAGAAGAGGAGGCTCAGAGGTGACCTTATTGCAATCTACAACTACCTGAAGGGAGGTTGTAGTGAAGTGGGAGTTGGCCTCTTCTCCCGGGCAACTAGCGATAGGACAAGAGGACACAGCCTCAAGCTTCACCAGGGGAGGTTCAGGTTGGACATTAGGAAGAATTTCTTTACAGAAAGGGTTATTAGCCATTGGAGTGGGCTGCCCAGGGAGGTGGTGGAGTCACCATCTCTGGATGTGTTTAAGAAAAGACTGGACATGGCACTTAGTGCCATGATCTAGTTGACAGGGTGGTGTCAGGGCAACGGCTGGACTCGATGATCCCTGAGGTCTCTTCCAACCTGTTTGATTCTGTGATTCTGTGATTCTGTGATCATCTTCATGGCCTTCCTCTGGACTCGCTTCAACAGCTCCATGTCCTTCTTCTGTTGGGGCCCCCAGAGCTGGACGCAGTACTTCAGGTGGGGTCTCACGAAAGCAGAAGAGAGGGGGAGAATTACCTCCCTTGACCTGCTAGTCATGCTTCTTTTGATGTGGTCCAGGATACAGTTGGCCTTCTGAGGAGCTGTTGGCTGTCCTGAGGATCCCCGGACCCCTGAGGCCCCAGAAGAAGTCAGGATAGAGGAGGAATCTGTCTTGGTTGATGAGGGCTGGGTCAGGGACCAATTAAGCAACCTGGACGTCCATAAATCCCTGGGCCCTGATGGGATGCACCCGTGGGTGCTGAGGGAGCTGGCAGAAGTCATTGCTAGGCCACTCTCCATCACCTTTGCTAAGTCGTGGGCAACGGGAGAGGTGCCTGAGGACTGGAGGAAAGTGAATGTCACTCCAGTCTTCAAAAAGGGCAAGAAGGAGGACCCGGGTAACTACAGACCGGTCAGCCTCATCTCCATCCCCGGAAAGGTGATGGAACAACTTGTTCTTGGTGCTGTCTCTAGGCACATCAAGGATAGGGGGATCATTAGGGGCAGTCAACATGGCTTCACCAAGGGGAAGTCATGCTTAACCAACTTGATAGCCTTTTATGAGGACATAACCCGGTGGATAGATGATGGTAAAGCTGTGGATGTGGTCTATCTTGATTTCAGTAAAGCGTTTGACTCTGTCTCCCACAGCATCCTCGCAGCTAAACTGAGGAAGTGTGGTCTGGATGATTGGGTAGTGAGGTGGATTGTGAACTGGCTGAAGGAAAGAAGCCAGAGAGTGGTGGTCAATGGGACAGAGTCCAGTTGGAGGCCTGTGTCTAGCGGAGTCCCTCAAGGGTCAGTACTGGGACCAGTTCTATTCAATATATTCATTAATGACTTGGATGAGGGAATAGAGTGCACTGTCAGCAAGTTCGCTGATGACACAAAACTGGGAGGAGTGGCTGACACACCGGAAGGCTGCGCAGCCATTCAGAGAGACCTGGACAGGCTGGAGAGTTGGGCGGGGAGAAACTTAATGAAATATAACAAGGGCAAGTGTAGAGTCCTGCATCTGGGCAAGAACAACCCCATGTACCAGTACAAGTTGGGGGCAGACCTGTTGGAGACCAGCATAGGGGAAAGGGACCTGGGGGTCCTAGTAGACAGAAGGATGACCATGAGCCAGCAATGTGCCCTTGTGGCCAAGAAGGCCAATGGCATCCTGGGGTGTATTAGAAGGGGTGTGGTTAGCAGGTCAAGAGAGGTTCTCCTCCCCCTCTACTCTGCCCTGGTGAGGCCGCATCTGGAATATTGTGTCCAGTTCTGGGCCCCTCAGTTCAAGAAGGACAGGGAACTGCTAGAGAGAGTCCAGCGCAGAGCCACGAAGATGATTAAGGGGGTGGAACATCTCCCTTATGAGGAGAGGCTGAGGGAGCTGGCTCTCTTTAGCTTAGAGAAGAGGAGACTGAGGGGTGACCTCACTAATGTTTATAAATATGTAAAGGGCAAGTGTCATGAGGATGGAGCCAGGCTCTTCTCAGTGACATCCCTTGACAGGACAAGGGGCAATGGGTGCAAGCTGGAACACAGGAGGTTCCACATAAATATGAGGAAAAACTTCTTTACGGTGAGGGTGACCGAACACTGGAACAGGCTGCCCAGAGAGGCTGTGGAGTCTCCTTCTCTGGAGACATTCAAAACCTGCCTGGACGCGTTCCTGTGTGATATGGTCTAGGTAATCCTGCTCCGGCAGGGGGGATTGGACTAGATGATCTTTCGAGGTCCCTTCCAATCCCTAACATTCTGTGATTCTGTGATTCTGTGATTCTGGGCTGCAAGCGCACATTGCTGGCTCATGGTGAGCTTCTCATCAGCCATCACCCCTAAGTCCTTCTCTTCAGGGCTTCTCTCAATCCATTCTCTGCCCAGCCTGTATTTATACTGGGGATTGCCCCAACCCACATGCATAACCTTGCACTTGGCCTTGTTGAATTTCATGCAGTTCGCACGGGCCCACCTCTCAAGCCTGTCAAGGTCCCTCTGGATGGCATCCCTTCCCTCCAGCATGTCGACCGCACCACCCAGCTTGGTGTCGTCGTCAAACTTGCTGAGGCCACACTCAATCTCACTGTCCATGTCACCGACAAAGAAGTTAAACAGCACTAGTCCCAATACCGACCCCTGAGGAACGCCACTCATCACTGGTCTCCACTGGGACATCGAGCTGTTGACTGCAACTCTTTGAGTGCGACCATCTAGCCAATTCCTTATCCACCGAATGGTCCATCCATCAAGTCCATGTCTCTCCAATTTAGAAACAAGGATGTCATGAGGGACAGTGTCAAATGCTTTGCACAAGTCCAGGTAGATGACATCAGTCACTCTTTCCTTATCCACCAAAGCTGTAACCCCGTCGTAGAAGGCCATCAAATTTGTCAGGTACAATTTGCCCTTAGTGAAGCCATGTTGTCTGTCACCAGTCACCTCCTTGTTTTCTGTGTGCCTCAGTATAGTTTTCAGGAGGATCTGCTTCATGATCTTGCCAGGCACAGAGGAGAGACTGACTGGTCTATAGTTCCCCGGGTCTTCCGTTTTTCCCTTTTTAAAAATGAGGGTTATGTTTCCCATTTTCCAGTCAGTGGGAACTTCACCAGACTGCCACGACTTCTCAAAAATGATGGATAGCGGCTTAGTAACTTCATCCGCCTGTTCCCTCAGGACCCGTGGAAGCACCTCATCAGGTCCCATGGGCTTGTGCACCTTCAGGTTCCTTAGATGGTCTTGAACCTGATCTTCTCCTACAGTGGGCAGTTCTTCATCCTCCCAGTCCCTGCCTTTGCCTTCTGTGACTTGGGCGATGTGGCTTAAGGACTTGTCAGTGAAGACTGAGGCAAAAAAGTCATTGAGTACCTCAGCCTTCTCTGGAAGTGCTGTGCAATTCCAGGCTGTTTTGATTTTAAGATAAAAATGTCAGGACACAAAAACTCAAGCATGATAAATCAGCTGCCTCTTATGTGCCTGCATCAGATGTATGAACAATCCGCTGAGATCTGAGGGGAAACCATGCCAAATTTTCTAGCTTTCAATAAAAAAGCCTTGGCAGCCTATCAGTATAGGAAGAATAACATGCAAGCTTATTGAAAAAGGAAAGGATATTTCCTCAGAAAGCACTTTTTTTACCTTAGTCATGGAGGAAGTTCATTGTCTCCACCTTTTCCTGGCAAACTTAGCAGGCTACATAAAAAAGAGATGACATGCTATGTTTTGTCAGTAATGGCTCAAACACCTAGAAACCATATATTGTGCAGGATGTTATGCAGAACCATATCACTGTATCACAAAAGGAGGAAAATTGCTGGGCAAAAAGGAAGCACAGTTATGCTTTTCTCAGTGAAAATAATACTTAAATAAAAGCAGCAATCAGTAGTATCTATTTCAAGGAATAATGATGATGTATTTGGAATAAGAGCACCTTTAGAAATGTAATAAAAGTAGGGTGGTCTCATAATATCTGCTCTTTGCTATTCTTTGCCCACTAATTAATACACAATAAAAATACAGGCTTCTAAACTAGGCTTTCTAAGGCATTTGTATAACATTATTGGCATACACAGCACCCCAATAGTTCTTTAGGCCTTTGAACATGACTATAGTTTTATTACTAAATGCTATTGTCTTGCAGTAATCAATAAAGTTATTTCTACAGTACTTTGTTTATGTGATGAACATAAGAATAAACCAACTCAATACTCATATTTATGGCAGTTTCCAATTTCATGCGGTAAAAATGCCCTTTCACTGTAAAATAAAATGTTTCTTAAAAAAAAAAATCCCATCAGAGTACTTCACTGACTCTTGCTGAAGTCCAATTACCTGTTTACTTTCTGTATAAACACAGCTAAATATGTCCGGCTGATATCAGCAGACGCACAGCCGTGAGATAAAATTTTGTTTGTTTGCTTTTTAAATGTTTCTGAGTGTAACATAGTATTCCCACAGCCTTCTTTTGCTCACTGAGGATGAGACTGAATAGCAAGTACTATGACTTAACAAATGCTTTTATTTTCCAGGGTTTCAGTGCCATTAAGGGCTTGTCTACAAACTACAGAGCTGTAATGAGGCCATCCAAATTCTCTTTACGCTTACTAGCTTGGGCACTGGCAGCACTCTAGTCATGAGACAACATGTGTTGCTTCTTTACTAAAATTAGCTTATATGTCCCATAATTCTAACACTTTAGGGATATGTAGTATAATGTAGTAATACAGTTTCAGCTACCACTGTATTCCAAGTCTTTTTTAGCAGCAAGTTCTGCTTTATGAATAGGGTAATGCATATATATATGCATTGCATCATCCTGTATATATGCTATACATACATATATGTAATGCATCAGTCACTGGGTTATGCATTGTTAGAAAGGTGCCATGATTTTATATCACCATGTGTGTACATATACAGTAACTAGTACTAAAGAGCCTCACTATAATAAAAATGTTAAACAGAAAAAAGGAGTTTTTATGCATGTGGCTATGTACACATTCATAAATAATTAGGTCAGGAATTAATTGATAAAATAAAGAGCTATCAAATACCCATCCCTCCTCTGTTCCATCTCCTCCCTTCCTCTTATCTCTCTTCTCTCTAGCTAGCAGTTAGCCAAGTCTTGGACAAATTTTTTCATAAGGCCCTCAAAGTAGTTTCTCAGAAATCCAAGAAGCCATTCAGATTGACAACGTATGCTGAACGTTAGGAGTAAATTCCTTTCAGTTACACCCATGCCAGCCCAATGACGTCAATGGGGCTACACAGTAGCAGGCAAAGATGGAAAGGGAGGCTAAGGCCTAAGTATTTCAAGGAAGGAATCCCTGACTCATGACCTTAAAGCATGGAAGCCTTCATAAATCCCTTCTCCCGCTACTGGATTCTTCCCTTAATATCTTGCCTTTGATGAGTAGCCTGAGCCACCTCCCCTTTCCAAAGGCAGGGGGGAGGGTACAGCAGGGAAGAGTGGAACAAGCTGACATTTCCATTACTCCCTTCTCTAAGCAATACGGAAAGCTAAGGCAGAAATTTAAAATTCTGCTGCATATGCGATTGCTCTTCGCTCATGTATTTCTCAGTATAGAGGAGGCAAAGTGGTCGCTAATTGATAGAATTAAATTTCAACAGCAGTATGAAAACATGAACAAATCCTCCCACATCCAGTTATAAATCAATACCCATTATACGACTCGTTCTGCCAGGATGATTAGTTCCAGAAACGTCACACACGCACATGCACTTCCCAGCTCAGATGTGTCAGGGCAGGCCTTTGCGATTCAGGACAGTGCTCATACTTCATGTGGCTTTGAATCACAACTGTACCTCCATGTATTGGAAAATTCAGCTACATTAATTTCTCTGTGGTAACACTGAAGATCATTTGTAATGGTGACCTAATGTAAGGCAGTAAACAATTATTTTAGGGAGCAAAAGAAAGAGGCATACTCAAGTAAGATAGTTTGTATTATGTCCTTTCACCTGAGGATGTTAAAGCATTAGTCGTGAAGGACACAAATCATGTACTTGCCACACTTCTGCCCTTCCCTTCCAGCACCAGCCAGCTTTGCAGAGGCAGTAGAATCAAAATGGGGCAAAGCAACAGTACCCTTGACTGCCTTAAAATCAGTCAACACTGAACAACTGCTGCAGGACTGCCCTAGAATACGTGTCTATTTATAGAGCATCAAATACTGTTGGTGGCACTTAATCATAGTATTTAGCTTACTACCAGATACATCCCTCTTAAATGGTTTCTGTTAGTATTATCCACCTCCGCTATTTGTTCACTACTATTAAGCATCAGTTCCCCTGGAATAATTCCCAGCTAAAGATATTTTCTTCTGTCCCACATTTCTGGACACTAGAAGGTCAAATCGCCTCTTTCAGCAGCCTCTGCCTGGGACCAGCAGAGACTTTCATCCACTGATGGGGTGGTAACTGTCCAATTTTCCTTGCCAGAACAGCCTATTCCAGCAAACAGATGTCCCAGGTTAGAATCAGTGTAATCACAAAGTCAGGAAAAGCTTTGGTTTGCCTAACCAGACCATAAGCCCAGTTACACACAAACATGAGTTTCCTCAGAACAAGTTATCTCAGCCTGCACAGACTTAACATTTCAGAAGAAATGGGCACTTTGCAAACCACGGCCTCTTGATAAAATCTGTCCCTCACCAGCCTTTTCACACTGTGTAGATGTTGTCGACTGGCTCTTCTTCCTACTCAGCCGTCCATCAGGTGGGTTTCCTGCTTTCAGAACTGACAGCTTTGGGAAGTATCATGACAAGGCATGGATGTTGTCACCACGGTTTATTAATCCTTTTCTAATTAGCATGAAATACATACACTCATTACATGAAATAAAGTAAGACACAGAAAAAAAACAACCTTCCAGTACAACAAAAGCACACATACTGTGTGGGAGCAAGTTACTTTCATAGTCATACAAATCTACCTCTGCACTCTCAGGAAGCTACAAACTTCCTCTTGCTTATAAAATTTCTGAAGAGACCAGAAGATCTCTGTCGCTTCTTAGACTTGCCATTTAATACTTCTGTCCATAGAGAATACCAGCCTCTATACCAGCCTGGCTCCCCTGTGAGCGGAACGTTATAGGAGAACATGGAATTCAAAATTCTGTAAATATATATAATATAGAGATATTTTACAAGTTAACAGGCTGTACCCTGAAGAGGAAAGATAAGACAATGAAAATGTTAATATAATTATTTTTGGCTTTTTATGCAACTAATTTTTATTTTATAAGCCCTTTCGTAAGGATGTAAAGGCTTGTGTTAGTGCATCTTTGTCAGGAGGAAACCTTCTCCCAAGAATTATTGCCTACTTAACTAAAACAATTTCTAGTAATATACAAATGACAAGTTGGAGCAAACTTGTAACAACAACTTTACTGCAACTACAGGCAAACTCCCGCAGAAAAAAAAACAGTGGCTGTGGCTGCCACACATTTCACAGTAAGTGACATGATGGAATCGAACGTTGTCATAGTTGAAAGCTTCAGGGATGTCATACACTTCATTGAGCCTGTCTACACAATGCTAAGTCTCACCATGTTCCCTCACAGCACCATGCCAAGCCTCTGCAGTGCTCAAGGAGATGAGCCAGACATAGCTGCAGTAAGGGAAAATATAGCAGCATCTTAAAAGAACTACTTCTCAGTTGAATAAGCTGTGGCCATAGCAGCACGTTTTAATATTTGCTACACGGATATGAAAAAGCCATGTATGGAGCATTAATATTGAAAACATTGCCAAAAATTATTTTGAAGACATTTCTTGGAATACTGGTATCTTTGTTAATCTGAGAGAAAATGCTTGATGCCTCTTGGACAAGGGAAATTAAAAAGGTGCGATCTGTGTCACTGTTATCTAGGATTTACCTACAGGAAAGAAAAGAATATGGACTGTATCCATCCTACTTCCATCCCTACTGCCCATGGGGGGCCATCAGGAGGCCTGGAGGAATGAAGAAAGGGCCTCCTCCCTGGCACCCTCCTCCCACCACCACTCCACCTCTGCTGTGTCCATTCCCAGAGCGTGAGAATGCAGCATCTAAGAATAACCAGGAGGGAGGGGAAGAGCAGAACGATGCAAAGGTACGCGGGCCATTCTCTGTGGGACAAGTCAGATTGCCCTAGACTGTGGTGCTGTGTCCCTTTCTTAGGCATTTGTCCTCCAGCTGGTTGTAACTTTCAAACTGGAAAATCTGATGACTGTGATCACTGCGTCATTTTTATCTAAGCAAAATGTTCATTTTTGTAGTGTTTAATATTTCTGGTGCTTTATGTATTGATTTGTAACTACTCATGCTTCCTAAATAAACAGTTATAAAACAAATTGAACACAGTCAGGAGAAAAAGCAGATATTCTTGAGAAACCCGAACCACAGCTTTTTGGAAGCCCAGAATGCTGATACTGCTATATTTAGTGTCTTATTTGGTGGGAAAGAAAAAACCACTAAAAGATTTCTTCCAGCTTCGATTGAATGGTACATCAGAACAACAGTGACATTAAAGTAGCCAGAAAGTTATATCCTTTTTATTTACTACCCTTTTGGAGGGTCAGCTCCTTGCTTTTCTTGCTAGAAAATATTCTCAAAAAGTATTTCCTAACTTGGAAGTATGTTATGATGAATACTAGTTGCACTAACTAGTCCATCTGGCTATTATCATGGCATATGATAGGAATTTTCATGTGCTTTTTTAAAAAGTAATCTCTCTTTTCTTGGTATTTGGGGTAAAAATAAGCAGCTCCAAGACATGCAATTTATTTGGAATTTGACAGTTTCACAGTGTAGAACTATTGCACAGTTACACAGGCTGATCAGAACAATGAAAAAGGTGAAAAAAGGTAAGTAAATGTGAGAACCAGATCTGTGAAGTGCTACCAAAAAATGAAATAGCAAAATAAAGTTCTGTCCCTTTAAGACACCAAAAATAAACCACAGTATCTTCCTCATCTAGATCCTGATACTGCACTCAGCTCTACAGTCACAGGAGTCTGACTGTGGGGAGTTCATTGCTGGATCGAGGCACTGAAGTGTAAAATAGAGACATAAGGCAAGACTAACATTAATGCAAATCCAAAGCAAAGAGAACACAAAGTTCACACAGAAGCAAGGACAGAATATTATTCACAGTACCTATAGATCCCAGCATTTTCCTTTCTTCTGTTTATTCGTTGCTCATTTGTATCATTTTTTTCTCTTCAGTTATGCATGGCTGCCACTAATGAGGTTTGTCACTATTCCAACAACAAATATCTCTGAAGGTACTTGTGTGTGGTGTTTGAATGGGAAAGCAGGTGAGTGAACGAGGAAGTAAATGGAAGATCACATTACTAACCATAGCAGCCAACAGGATTTCATCCCAGGAGAAGCTTCCTCTGGTGGAGGCTGGGTTTCTTTTTAATGAGTTTAATACATTGTTTCACAGTGATGGGGCAAGTCTTCCAAATGGTCCACGTGACAGGACCTTCTACTGCTTTGTGTCACTAGTAAGACCTTCCTGAATGCTGTGCTTTTCCTGATGAAATGGATTACTTTGCAGCAGCCAGGAACTGAATCTCTTGCAGAGATGTATTTGCTAACGACCAAGATTTCCTCGTGATTCATTAAGTTATGCATACACAGGTAATGCAGATGAACAAACCTTTGTTGTAATTGCAGAGAACTGCCTGAGCTGGCAGAAGATTGCAGCCAAATTATTTTAAGTGACGTGCATTTATTTGATTGTGTTGGATACTTAGAAGCCAAACTCTGTTCTTTTAGGGGATTTTGTTAAGAATCTATATAACAAAGGTCACCTTTGTTAGAAAGGATGTGGGAATTACATTTTGCCATAATGACAGTGCATTTAGCTTTTGAGTATAACCGAAGTTATGCATTATTGCTAGAGGTTAGAAATAGGGAGGTCAGAGAGTCAGAAATATGTCTTATTTTCACATGTACTTTCTGGAAAAAAACAGATCTAGACAAAGAATGTCAAGCAAGAGTGAAGTGATCTTCAGTCTTCAGTGCTTAATCCATCCTTTGGGCCACTCCACTTCTAATAAAATCATCATCACAGTGGTTTGACACTGGTCATTTTACTTGCTTTGGCTTCACGCTTTGGCTTCACCTTCAATGTTCTGGGCAGGTAAGTCCTTAGAGTACCACAATAACCATTAATTACATTCTTCTTCAAATGAAGTACATCTATCACAAACGCCAGGCAGTGAAATGTTCTTAACATAAAATAAAGACTTGAAAATTAGTGTTGGTATCTCTTTCACAAACAATATTCAGAAGGATCTGAGAAAATACTATTTGCAATAGATCAAAGCACAAACATCTGTTCCACTGTGGGAATAATTTCCCTTGTTAATACAAATTAACTAGTTTAAATATATGGTGTAGATGCAAGAAAGAGAAGAAGTTGTTCTTTTGATTAGCTTTTCAGAAATACAATAGAGGGAGAGACACAATTAAGAAGTGATATATTTGTAGGGGAAAAGCCAGGAACACTGCAGGATAAGCAATTTCACTGAAAGCATACACCAGTTTCTCAAGCAGATGAGCTGCATACAATTTTCGATCTCTGTCGTTTACCTCTCCTCACTGTTCTCACATATGCCCAAGTCAACTCTTCCCACTACAGCTTTTTCAAAAAGTATTTAGTCACTTTGGCCGGAACTACTACAGGTACATATAGTCACTGACATAATAGGGAGCAGGAATCTAAACAGACGCTAAACATCTTAAAATCTAGAACTCTAGTGCCTCTGATGTCTACCATATTATCAATGTATACTCAATCACCATTGTGCCTATGGTAATTGCGGAACTTCATTGGGGCCCAGTTTTAAATCCTGCCTTCCCACCTTCCAAAGCTGAGGTGGACTAAACCACAGAGTATCACTGCCTTGAGAAGAAAATTCAGCATGAAGGCAGCTGCTGCCCTTGGACCAGTCTCTCAACATTTTCACTGCAATTATGAAACAGGGTAACTCAATGAGGATTGCAAAGTAGCAGAAAATACAGTTGTACATAAGAAGAGTAAACCTTTTCCACACTAACATATTCACCTTGATGTCTAATGCTATTTTAAACAATGAGCGAGATGTACTAATATGGTAAGTACATCAGAAGGGATGTGAGATTCTGTGGTAAGTGGTAGCATCTAGAGCATTTGGTAATTCAGCTGGGCAGGCAGGAGTAGGCTGAGAGGCCAGTAATGCATCAGAAAGAATCACTCAGTAAGAACAGGAAGGAGAAATGGACAGCAATAGAACAGGAGGTCTAATCTGCAGTCAGAAAAGAAGCAAGAAATTTAGAAAAGACAGCTAGGTCATGGAAGGTACAGACAGCACACAGGTAATTTTAGGAATTTATTTTTAAAACGAGAAATGAGGAGTGAAATAAATGTTATGGCATATTCAAAGACAAAGATGATTAGTTTAATAAATTGCTTAAAAGTGAAACATTGCATAATAGGCAGAACAGATCCATGACCGATATGATCAAGGTTCCTCTTTCGGCTCGACTGTTAAGTCACAATGTGACCTTTAGCAAGTCACTTCACACTAGATCCAATAAAGGACTCAGGCACCTTAAGCCTGACTTAGGCAGATTTGAGGTACCTAAGTCTAAACGTATGACCTAAACACCCTGCTCAGTTGCGTACTGAGCGTCACTCCAAAAAGGCATATATATATATCTGCTGTTCAGTTCTCTCTGCACAAGCACTGCTCAGTCAGCAAGGGCGTGCTGTGTTAACTTTCAGTGGCCTACCCGTGCTCCTTCCTGGCTGCGCATTTAGGTTTCCTTTTTGTGGAAATACGGGCAGAAAGGACAACTAACACCGGCTGGGATTTCACCTCAATATGTGCCCGGGATCCAGCTGTGCTCCTTTCTCTCTTTTGTTGGCAGCACAGTGATGCGGGTACAACGGGAAGGGCAGAAAGACGCTGCTCAGCTTAGCTTGAGCAGTAGCCTGGAAATGGCAAATGCGAATCTGAGTGTGTGTGTCCCTTCCCCCTGCCCTTGACCGAAAGAGTGGTGAAAACAGCAGCCGTGGTCCCCTTTTCACCACCAGCCAACCTTTGCATCCACGTGGGACCTACACCCTCCAGCGGGCTCCAGGCTCTGGATCCAAGGAAAATGTTTCTTGAAGCCTCGTCTTGGTTACCTAAGCTGAGGAGACGACAAGGAGCTCAGAAATATCCCGGTGACGATCATGCTCAGCACTGAGCTGTTGTTAACTGTTAGCGGCTCATCAAGTGAGCTTCTTTCCCTTCAGAAACGCTCTATGCAGCACACCAAGCAGCGTCGGCACCTCACACAGGTTCTCTAATGGAAAAAAGGTGCATAGATATTGCAGGTTTTAACCTGTAGGAGTAATTACCTGCTTCTATGAAGAAATGACAATATGTGGAAAATACAGTGACGTATTCGGATAAGAGAAACTACTGAAAGTATTAAAAGAAAGTTTTTAAAAAGCAATTTTCTGCAAAATTTGAAAATTTGCTTTCATTCAAAATCTGGGTAAGAAGCAACGTCATTAAAGACATGGGACTGATTAAACGGCATGGTTTGACTAAAAATGGAGTAAGTCGTAATAATTTTACAAAATATGAATATTCCATAGATTCTTTGAAAATGGAATGGCCTGACAGAGAAGTCTCCTAAAAAACAATTAAAACAGCTTCCTGTTTCAGCTTCTCAATCTGTGTACTTTGACATCACTTTGTTCACAAATTAGGTTCCTCTGTGTTTTTGTAATAAACTAGTTCCCTAAAGAGTGATGATATGCACACAAAATATTATTTTAATATGTAATGGTTCATGTAAATAAACAGGTAAGAAAGTAGTTTTGTGTTAACTCATGCAGAATTGCTAATTTTGAGAAAAATTCCTGTTGCTTCGTAGCTCTTAATTCATCTTTCCCTTTCAGTTTCCATGATAATTTCTTGAAAGTGAAATGTAAATACAAAAACCTATGTTACAGGAGTGTTAGAGATGTCTGTAAATAGAGCATGAAGATGGAAGGTGCTGCAAAATGAATATAAATTATTAGCAGTAACTGAGATGAACAAAGTTGGGTTTTAGACCAATGTCACTTTAGAGTTTGGACAGCAACATTAGCTTGACCACACTGCACTTACTGTGCATTAAATTGTACATTTTGCAATCTAACCAGTAATAAAAAATGCTGAACATATATAATGCATCTAAATTAAAGGTGACCTGTAAAGAATCAGTCACATGTCCTTTCTCTTACTATTTATGTGATGATCTCAAATAGTGTAATCTCTATTTTTTCTGCATATGTATTATAAATTAAATTGTAAATTAAATTAAATTAAATATAAATTAAATTGTATTAGAAATTAAAGTACTCCTTGAGTTAGAAGATTTTATGGTGTCCAGAGAATTACTGAATTGTGCCAACACAAAATCAAAGGAGCAAATATTGCCCAGTTTTTGCCATGGGCTGGGCCATAAAGGACAGCTTACATGATTGCTGCTAAAGGGAATGGATTTCCATAAGTATAAAATGCTTTTGATTTTGTTTGCTTTTGTTAAAATTAACTTTTTTAGTAAAACATTGAAATTTATGGAATTAATAAGTTCCAGTTAATTTTGGGTAAAGTATTTAGCTTAAAGTCTTAGTTTTATATTAAGTTGTACAGAGTAATTTATAAATTATCTAAGACAAGATTGCTGTAAACCTGAGTGAGTCCTTTGGTATGAATGGCGTGAAAACACAACAGTTGAGGAAAACAAAGGTCTTTAAAGGTGTTCCTTCAGATATCTTAAAAAAAAAAAAGGGATACACTACTTCTCTTTGTGCGCATTTTCACTGACTTCTGCTTATCCAGTCACCTACGACAAGCCACGTCTACTCTTTGCAGGTTTATTAGGGCTGTCATGTTTAGGCTTCAGTCACTGAAAAGTGATTTCTTTAACTGTTTCTGCTGCTCTTTACAAACGGGAAGTTTCCACCTGTTCGGCTTCCAGATACAACGCTGCGCCTGAGGACCGCAGTCTGCTCCTAAACACCGCTCTCCCTCGGGCGCCGGGACGGAAGGGAACACGCGCAGGGTTGCGCGACGGAGATTTTGCCTTTAATACAATGTTGACCCGCCGCGTGGTATCCGTAACAGTTATTTAAACGTATTTGCGGTCTAACAAAAGGCATATCGCGCTCCGGCGGACGCCAAAGCCGGCGGCAGAGTGAGCAGCTCCTCACTCGGCGCACCAACGGGAGCGCGCCTCCCGTCCCAGCAGCGCCCGGGGCCCCCGGCGGGCGGGCGGGAGGGAGGGACACCACCACCTGCGCCCCGGAAGGGCGCGGCGGCTGCTCCCTGTTGCTCTCTGCCTCCTCCTCACCTTCCCCTCGCGTGGGGCGCCCGCCTCGCTTCTCCCAGCCGGCGTCCCGCTCCGCCGCGACCCGCCGGTGGGGGAGCACCGGCGGCAGGTGAAGGCGGGAAGGAGGCTTTTAAATGCTTTTCTCCTCTTGGCAGGCGTTGTGCTTCCCCCTCCTCTCGCCCCCAGGCCGTCCACCGGCACGGGCGACCCCCACCCGGGGAGCCGTTAACCGCCGTTACCGGCGGCGGGGTCCGAAAACCGCGCGCGCCGCCCTCTGTGGAAAAGGCGGGGGAGGGGGCGCCGGCGCGCGCATGCCCGCGCACTCGCCCGCCCCGCCGCCCCGCGTGACATGCGCTGCCGGGGCCGCCCGACGAGATCAAAGCGGGAGCGGCGCGACCCAGGCTGGGGCCGGGCCGGTACCCGGCGGGTCCGCGCGCGGGAAGGGCGGCCTCCCCCCTCCCTCTTCCCCCGCCCGTTGGATAAAGCCCTGGGCGGCCCGCGCGGGGCGGGCAGAGCAGCGCAGCGGCGGGGTGCGGGAGGCAGGCGAGCGCTGCCTGGGAGCCGGTGGGCTCGGCGGCGTTTTTCCTCTCCGCGAAAGTGTGGTGGTGGTGGTGGCGGCGGCGGCGGCGGCGACGCCGGGTGGGCATGAGGGGCCGTGGAGCGCCGCGCTGCAGCGGCGGCGGCGAGCACATGGTATAAGCCGGGAACGTCGGCGAGAGCCGGGCCGGGGTAACAGCGGTTTGGCGGGGCGAGCGCGGCTCCCTGCATGTGGAAAGTGAGGCGAGCCAGGGAGCCCGGCGGCACCGGCGAGCACCCGGCGGCGCGGTCCTGAGTACCCGGGCAGCGGCGGCCGCCCGCCCGCCATGGATTGCAGCCTCCTCCGGACCCTCGTGAGCCGATACGTGAGTACCGCCGGCTGGGCCCATCCCGGCGGGGCCCCCGCCAGCCCCACAGCCCGCAGCCGCCTCTGAGGAAGCCCTCTCCGGGGCAGCCCTCCAAGCGTAGCTCGCACCCCCGGGGGACAGGAGAGCCCTCGCCGCCCGGTGAGGCGCAAGGGAGGCAGCGAGGCTGCAAACAGCGGGGAGTCGTGCGATTCCCTGCGGGGTGGCCGCATCGCGCTGTGGCCCCGGGCTCGCAGAAAGGGCTCGGTCAGGAGTTTGTCGGTCCCATGACTCGCACGGCGGCCGGGGGAGCCTCGGGGGGCCGCGTGACTTTCTCTGTGAGCGGAGGGTGTAGCGGCTGTTAATGGGCTCCCTGCTGCCCTCTCCCCGGGTAGCTGGCTGCTGGGCTGTCCTTCGCTAAACCGGAACGGGTTGACCTAAGTTCGAAACACTAATTTACAGTGTGCTGCGATACGTAGTTGTCAGGGCAGATAAAACCTCTAGTGTTTTTTTTCTCCTTTCTACTTGTTACATGGTTTCAGTCAAGCTGCGTTTTGTGGGACTGCTCGATTTATACACACTGACGAATGGTCAGAATTGTCCCAAGTTTTTATAGATGTGCGTGGTAAGGTTCCAACGCGCTAAACTTGGTGTACTTTGGGGAGAGAGAGTTGTGTTGGTCAGCATGTGTTCCCTCACCCATACCGTCTGAAAAAGGAAATCAGTAGTGCATGAGAGTGGTTCCAAGTGTAGGTTGAGGTGCGTCAGTGAGTGCAAATCCGGTTTCATTGAACTCCTAACAAATGTTCACAGTAAAGGTTTTAGTAAATTGGCAGAATGTAAGTAAATGCGGGGCTATACAGTATTGGGTCAGGGACTGCCAATACTAGGGAACTGCAAATTTTGCTCTTGGGTGTAGAAGAAATTTTTAACAAGATGGGGAGAGGTAATTGGGATTTCCAAATACCTACAGCTTTTCCACCCACGTAGGAAGTACTGTGAGGAAACTTTAATGCTCTGACCAAGCAAATGTAAACACACTACACCCACTTTTGTGCATGTCAGGAGCTATCTCCGCATAATACAGGCTGAAGTCTTTCTTCTTTAAGTACAAACGAAGAAAAATAGAGGTGAAAAATGACTGTGGATTTTTTTTTTTCCTGTTTACAATAGGGTATTATGTGGGATGAGGAGAAAATGGAAAGGTGAGTACTGAAAGCAGCTATGTGTATATGAATCCTTAGAAAGTGGCCCTGAGGGAAGAAGGAGAATGCTCAAAATGTAAAGAGTTGTAAGAGAAGCAGTAGTCTCCGTGGATGTGCAAAGCTCAGGTGAACTGTGCTGAGCTGTTTGGAAGCAGGCAGGATCAGTGTAGGTGTAGTGATGTGTCGGTGCTGATCTAACTGTCGAATTCACTTCGAGATATTTTTTTTTTTATGTGCTCACATCGAGCCTGTACAGATAGCACATTCATTGTGCACAGAGTATACTGTGGTCTCTAAATCTCTTCTGCATAACATTGTTGCTAACCTCTCTTTTGAAGTAGGCTTAAGCATAAAATATAAAAGAAACAGGCTTGAGAGTTACTACGGTAGTTATTTTAAAAGATGAAGATATATGTGAGAAGACAGTATGTTGAAAATAAAGTGCTTGAGCTTTTGAGTTGTGACTGTCATCACTCTCCTGTACTGCTGATGAGAGTAATTCAGCAGCCTAAAAGCTAAATGAAACATAATTATATCCCATGTGAGGAAGTGTTCCTATTTCCTACATCGCACTACTTTCTATATTGTATGTATGCCAATAGGCTATGTCCAGATAGTTGCGTAGCTGTTCCGGGTTGCCTTGTATATTTTCACCTGTTGCTTCTTGTTCTTTCGCATTCCTTCAGTTTCTTAATTTTGAATCCTTTCTTCCAAGGAAAGATCATTTTGAAAAAAGCTGCTGTAAGTAAATTTGTGTTCACCATTTCAGTAAGGCCATTAACATCTGTCACACTGATGTCTGTATGTTGTGTGTTTTCCTTTTGGTTTTTTTTTTTTCATCTCCATGGTTCACTATTTTTGTACAGCTACAGCAGTGAAAATGAAGATCAATAGTTTGAATGCTGGGCCTGAAACTAACTGCCGTACAAGTGTAACAGATGCACGTGTCAGCAGTATTGCTCCATAGCTGTTCACCCAAGCTCTGTACACACCAGCTATGCCTCACAAGTGTAGATGTGCTTGCTTCTTTCCAAGGTGCTTTTTTTTAAAAAGGGAGACAAGGCAGTGACACTTACGCAGGAGAGTCAGAGAATGGGTACATCTTGTGCTTATATCAAAGTAGGATCAAGCTTTGGTTTAGTTAACATCTGTGCAGAAACTATTCAATGATTGAGGTCCTAGAACTCTGAATTTTTGTTTTGCAAGTTGTGTCCTGGACTTATTCAGATGCAGTTCCTTCCCAGGGCAGGCTGGTCTCTGGATTATCCTGAGGACCCTGTGTGATGCAGGCTGGAAAATGTTATTGAGATAGCTGGGAGCTCTTACAGTGGTATGGCATGATCTTGGGATAATAAACAGTTGCTGTGAGTTATACTAATGGACAGTTCTAATAAGATGGTTTCTAAGAGTTCTGCATAATTTCTTTTCTTTCCCTGTACTATATGGTGTAGGACATAAAGGCATAAGTTAAATACCAAGGTTATTCTCCTGATTGTGAAGGTCTGTGTCTGTGTTGTGTCTCCCAACTGCACCCCCCCCCTTCCCCGTTCCCTTACTGTTGTTGCAGTTGCTGTCCTGAAGCAATGCAAAATAGCACATATCTCCAAGGCCCTATGGAAGCACAACAGTGACCAGGTGCTGCCCGTTCAAGTTGAAGTCAGTTTCCTGATGAGCATTTTCAAATGTTTGTCTGCAGTTTTACCTGCGTTGGGTGTCCTCCTTGTATTGGAACAGTTCAGTGACATGGGTTGAATAAGATACATGTTCAGCATGCTAGTCATACTGTAGTTCATGTCTCTTCATCAAGAGCTGGTGTAGCCTCTTAGAAGGACAGAGGCAGTGATGTCTTTCTCTTACTAGGTTTCCTAATTGACATTCTGTTGTTCTGCCTCTTCATATGCATCTTGGAAATTTCTTCTTTTTTTTTTTTGTTGTTTTCACTTCAGCTCTTATTTCGCCTTACCATTACTGCAGCCATACACGATTTATAAGACTGGTGATAGAGAATAACTTTCTATGTAAAAGGCGTTCGTTTCACTGCAGCTCAGCTGATGTGAAGTTCAATGTAGTATTCTAAATGTTTTGTGATCCTTCAAGCTGGAATATAGCAATGTAGATTTTCTTTATTGCGTCTAATGAGGTTATTCTGTATATTTTACTGCTTCAAACTGTATGAGCTATAGTAGATGCATCTTTAAGTAATGAAATAGAAACATCCACTATGTGGAACCAGAGTCTGAATAAGCCTTCTATGATAAGATAAACAAGATAAATTTTGACAACTATTGTTTAATGTACTTTTCCAAATAATGGCTATGTGAGGGTAGCATGAAAATTGCCGGGGGGTTGTGAACTGTTTGTCACATACTCTATTAAAATATAACCTCTTTTTCTGGATGTTGCTTTTGCATCAGAAAACATGCTTCTCTGACTTCTCCTTGGATTGTTTGTGCATTCCCCAGAGGATGTGTGCTACCCCGGGGAGGGCAGCCTCACGACCTGAGAATACAGAAGTAGTGTGTACTGTCCTATAAGTGTCATGGAGAGCCTGCTGTGTGCTCATAATGAGAGCAACTTGTTAGCTTAATATTAAGCAGTACACTATTTAGGGAAAAAACAAACATACGATCATAACTAAAACTGTGTCAATACAAGATTAGCTTCTGTTTTGTAGCTAGATTATTTGGGACACTGTGTGGATGTCATTAAGCAATGTGTTTTGCCCATATAACTGCGGCTGCGTTAGTTTTCTCTGGTAATTTATTCTTACTGACCTTGGGACTTCTGAAATTCTTCCTCTTTATAGTCAAGAGATAGCTAATAATCTTAAAACAAGTCTTGATGACATCTTATTTTTCATAAAATATAAACTTACTTTCCTTAATAAAACATGTACATATGTCTTTTGTATATTCATGATAGCTGTTTATGGCTGAATGTTGATGTGGATATTCCTGAATATGGTGGATTTAAATATATCTTGGCAGTCTGGAAAAATGTCGCCTTTTAGGATACGTTTATTTGGACACTAAATGGTTGCTAAACATCTTGCAGCCTATGGTGATGGTCTGTTCTGTGTTTAAGACAGCTGGCCCTTATCACTAAATGCTGCTGCCCAGGTTGATGGCTTTGGGTTGTGTAATAAATATTACCGGGTCAGAGGTCTGTAATACTGAACAGTTTTGCCTGTATAATGTATTATATTTAGATACCCAGTCACTTTATTGCTTCTCCTCTTTCATGTTCTCCTATTATTTCAGGATTACAAATCTGGATGTTAAGTATTTGTTGCCTGTGTAAATATCTCTAAATGTGTATAGCAGCAGATAAGATCCGCTTCCAGAAGTGATTTATTACAGATCTGGCCTCTGGGAAGCTTCTGTCCTGTTAGTTCTGCAGATATTACTGAAAAATCTTTTTTTTTTTTTTTGGAGGTTGGAATAAATGAATTTACAAACAAATGCTTTATTTTTCACTTTTCTAGAAGTGGTTCAACTTTAATCATGGTTTGAGAGGATGATTGACTAGCCTAACCAGGAGGTGAAGCTAAGGCTTTTTAGCAAGTTCTGTACTAAATTTCATGGCAGCCTGTGGCTTTTGGTCATTGGTTTAGTCAATTTTGTTGTTTTTATTGGCAGTATAATACTAAAACTGTTTTCTAATTAGATTTCCTAAGTATTTTACTTGTGTGTAGTCTTAGTAGAAATAAATGAATACTTTTCTTTTTTTTTCCATTTATCTATCTGTGATACAGCAAAGACTGATAACTGTTTTGACCTGAAAGTTGGCGAAATAGCAAGCCTCTGTGCTCTGGTATTATTTGTGTCTAAAAAGACAGTCCCTTTATCAGATGCTTCAGATGACCTACTGTTTTTAATCTAAGTTCAGTTAATACATATGAAAGTGTTCTTGCATTCCAGTTCTTGCTTTTGCTTGTAGTCCTTCACCTTTCTCTACACCCTTGCAGATTGGTATCAAACTAGTGCTGTTTAGATATTTCTTAGTCAGGGTGCCTGTTAAAATAAACACCCGTAGTCTTCCTGGCTATCACTTCCAGTAAGTCAAAAGGTTTGTGGTGTTGTTTTTTTTTTTTTGTGGTGGTTTTTTTTTTTTTTTTGTTTTTGTTTTTTTTTTTGTTTTGGGTTTTTTTGGTGATTTTTTTGTTTGTTTGTTTTTGTTTGGTTTTTTTTTTGTTCCAGGGGTATAATTTCACAAAATCTTAAGCTGTTTTAAGTGTCATGTGAATGTGTTTATATACAGACTGTCTGCTAACTGTCCTGATTGTACAAAAGATATTCTCAATAGGAGCTATGCTCGTACTCACTGGTCAGCAATTACTAGCTTGCGTTTCTTAAGTGTTTGCATCTATCCCTGGTATGTAATGCATTTTTGGTATCTCTTGTGCAAGTCAGCGTGTCACAGGGTTTTCTTAAAACCTGAGATGCTTCCCATCTCCCATTTCTGCCTCGCTGTAGATGCCAGTTCTGGTGTGGAAGGTGTGACAGAGTGCATCTAACGGCATGAGTAACTTCCGAATTCCTGTTTCTGCAAGCACCATTGCTTTGTTATTCTCCTAATTGCCTTTTTTTTTTTTTTTTTTTGTGGGAGGGGGGAAGAGTCTGTATGGAGTGCTGCCTGCATATTTTTCAGCCTGCCATTTAACAAAGGCAAACTTTGAAAGCTTTACTTACCCCAGAAGTTAATTCTGCTGAACATTGAGTGTGGCTGACAGGATGTGGCGGTTCTGCAAATCTAACTAGTTCTTGTGTACTGGTAGTGACTACTGTTGTGTTCATTCTGGTTTTGTAATGTACTCTTAAGACCTTTCAGTATAATCCAAGGCTCAAAAAAAACCCAAACACCAGACACTCTCCTTTCCCCCATCAATTATTTATTGCTGAGGGGCAATAAACATGGAGAATTGCATGGGCTTTGTTTTTCCCCTCTCCCTCCTGCATCAGTTAGCTAATTTACACAAGAAAAACATTATTTCCTTTTTCTTTTGAGAATAAACAAATGAAAATAGGACATTGTGTATGTAAAACAGGTCATTTGCAGGAAGCCAGAGTACTTATTATAAGCTAGTTGCTCTTGACTACAAAATATTGCTTGTCAGATGCATCATCAGATGCTCTGATAGTAGAAAACATTGCTTTTGGAGCACCTAAATTGTAGAAGTATTTCAGTGACTTAAAATAGATCAAGAACTTTCAACCTTGCAATTTTTAGCATCAAAATTACTTGTCTCTTCTGAGATGAGAACTGCATAGTTGCTTTTGTCTTTTGATAGCATGTTTTTTGATTTTTTTTTTTTTTTTAATGTAGTTCTGCTTTTATGCCTTTTCTAAAGCACCACAGAGTATCAATACTGAAAGCAGGAAGCTTTTTCAGAATCTTTTTTGGGAATGGAAGAGGGCAACGTACAACATAGCACACATAGCTTAGCAACTCTCTTCATTTCTCATTCATCCTTTGCTCCTGTCATACAATAGTAATTGAAACAAGGAAAGTGGCAAGGTGGAATGGGATTTTCTAATGAGTCTGCTTTTTAAACCTGAAACACTTAGTAACTGGGCTGACGAGTAAAATGTTCAACAGGTATTGTAGCTGGCTACTGTTTGTGCCGTTGAGATGGGGATAATAAACTTGTTTAATCTAACTAGGTTTAGATGCCACTAGAAAACACTTGTGTTTTTTGAGGAGCTGCAGCGTGATTGATGGTGAGATGCCTCCTCCATGTCATGTGCAGGTATGACAGGGAGAGGAAGCAAAGAGAAAACTGTGCCACAGAAAAGACTGAGCAGATGTTTTAGCACCTGTTATGCAACTGGATTCAACTTTACTGGGGAGATTTTTTGAGCAAAATAGCCTGCCTCTCCTCATGTGTCTTTTAGTCAGATTCTATTTTTCCAGAATAATGCTTCTTATTCTACTGGTTTACCATTACACAGGATAATGTAGTATTTCTATTTGTATAATTGTCAAGGGACATTTCAGTTGAAGTTCATCCTGAGCTAGGAGGCAGAATGACACTAGAATGCTATTATCTTCTCTGCTATAATTGCCATGGCAACAGCTGCAGGTAGACAAGGCAAACTGAGGATTCTTTTTCTATATAATACAGACACTGCCTGGTTTTTTTTTTCTTCCCTCTCAGTAATGACTCTGAGAAGCCTGTGGCACAAACATGCTCTGAGTCATCATGAAAAGTGTTTTGTTTTTTTCAATTTAACTTTGATGTCAATTTTGTAAGTGTTGAGTATTTGTGATACTATATTAAAAATGCACTCTTTCTAGGAAGAAACTGGCAGCCTAGCCTGGATTGTTCTAGGAGACTGATGAGGTCAGCCAGTGGCTGGTGAGTTTGTTTGAAACATCACAGAAGACCACAAGCTGATAAGGCACCTAAATGTCTGCAGATTTGGATGTTAATTTCTGTGTGCGTTCACCTTTCCTTAGGACAGGGATGAGAGTATGACCCAACTCTTCTATAGAGAGAAGTTGTAAGGGTAGTTTAATGCTTTCAGGTAATAGAACTACTATGTCACAGGAAGAAAACTGGGTGTGGATATAAGCCTGTAATGACTGTGTCTTAGGGTTGTTTTTTTCTTAAGTGTTCTACACTGCTGCTCTCTCTGCTGCCCCCAGTTTCCCCCTTTATTCCTGCATCTGCATACATTCACGTGCAGATGTGTGCACATGTCCATCCTGAAATTGTATGCAGTTCATTTGGCAATGTCAAGAATTATGCCAAGATTTACCAGGGATCCAGATGTTTCCTAGTATTTTTTTTTAAAAAAAAAAAAAGGGCTTCATACTAGCTCTTCTATCTGGTTACTGAGGTATACTGAGAAACTGTGTTCGGGGATGCTTGTTGTTGTTTATGTTGTCATGGTAGTTACTGCAAGCATGAAAGCTTAAGAATTCGGAGATTTTGTAGGGACACTTTTCCGTTTATTCTGTTCTTCCCTATAGACTAACTTCCCTTTTTGAAATAGGAGACTGGTTAATTTGTTTCCTTCATTAATCATTAAGCTTATCTAGATATGGTGCAGGGTGAGGGGGGAATAGTGTTTCTTTTTGCTGGTGGCACTGACTAATCTCTTTGCTTCAGTCAAAAGAGGATTTCGTCTAACCTATTTTAAATACAGGATTAAGGACAATTAGGCTCTTCCTCTACTTCGCCACTAAGATGGGATGTTGTGAAATCCTCTGAAAAGCACATCTGCTTATATGCCAATAAAGTTTTGCAAAATTAATGTTAATAATCAAAATAGTTATATGCAGAAAAATAAATGTTGTGTATGAAGTACTTGTCTGAGGAGGATTGTGTGGATGAACTGGGGGGAGGGAAGGAATTGAACTGTTTTCCCAGTAGTTGTGTCTCATGCTTCTAATTTACATTGTGAAGTAGATGTATAGATGGACTGAAATGGATTTCTTGTTATCTGAATTGCATTAGCAACTTGCAGTTCATGCTTAGCATTTTACATAGCCCTTCACATCTTTTCACAATACTATTGTGGATCTGAATCAGCAGTGGCATTTGATGGCTGACATTAAACTGCTATACTTGTCAGGAGGTCATAACAAAATAAAACCATGAAAAATACTACTGTTATTTGAACATATATGATACGCAGAAGACAGTATAATGATTAATGTGAGGTGAAAAAATGGCTGTGTGTATTTTGGAGAAGGTTTGTCTACCTAATCCATCCTGTAAATGATAGAACTGACTGACTTCCATGAAGTGTGGCTAGTACACTGTGAAGCTACAAAGAAGATAGTTGAATGACACTTGCCTCTAAGAAATTGCTCTTGTAAGTTTATTACTAGTAGTTGTAGGTAGGTTACTGATAATCATAGTTTCTTTAGTTTTGTTTTCTGCAGAACACTACTCCAGAAAGTTCTATCTAATCTTATTTTTGGATGATAATACACCTGAAGAAGGGTGGTCCAGAAAAAGCTGAAATATATTTATTTCATCTTATTCATGAGGTGACTTGGAGTCAAATAAAATGTAATTTCTCAGACTGGCATAAATAGCATTTCCTGAAATGGGTGGAGTGTTTGGTTGTGGGGTCCCAAAGCTGACTTCAAGGAGAATTGTGGTCTTCTGTTAAAATACATCTGGTGTGTTTGCCTATGGCTTTGGCTTGATGATATGCCTTTGAATGCCTTCTGTCTTCAGACGTTTTAATCCTGCTGCCTCTTAGGCTATTATTATGACTTTAGCTGTACAGGTGGGCCTAGTATTAAAGTTTACTGGTGAGTAACAGAAATGGCATATCAATCACTGGATGTGTTTTGGGTAGAGTATAACAAATGTGGAGGAAATGTTCTTGGGAAAGTTGCTTACTCTGTGATTTTTTTTTTTTTTTTTTTTTTTGAAGGAGAAGACATTTAAAATTTAACTGCAATGAAAGCTCTTAAACAGGCTGCAATTTAATCTGACTATAAAATGTGCCTATGTAGAAACAGACTCTTTCATTATGTGAAATATATGTATGAGAGAGAATACTGCAAAGGTAGGCTCAAACAGTTTATTGACCAAGTCATAACCAAAAGAATAACTTTTATGCTGATGTTGGCATAAATATAATGTAAATAAGTTCAGGCTGGATATTTTGCTCTGGTCAGAAAGACTCCTTACACTATAAGCAGCTTTTGATTGATTAATGTTAGTGCTTTAGTTTAATGTTCAACATTTTCTCTGTAAACATAGGATGTACTGAAATGCTGCTGTTATTCACTAGTGTTTTGTGTGTGTTACAGAATAGTTGCAACTTTTCTAGTAAATTATGTGTAATTTCCTTTTCTTTGATTTATCAGTGGAACTACATTAACAGTAAGTGAGATCTTAAGAGTTATCTTAATCTTTCACAGTCTAGCCTCCTCACCACCAGTATGAACTTTGGAAAGCTTAACCTCAGTAAAAACCTTCTGTTCATCTAGGCTTAAAAAATTCAAAGATTTCTCAGGTAACCTCAAGTATTAGAAACATTGTCAAGTTAATTTAGTGTTTAAAATCCAATATATATATTTTAGAATGTCTTACACTGTCTCATTATTAAGAATGTTTAGTATTTTTATCTTTTTGTACTGGATTTTCAGCCAGTTCCTGACTGCCTTAAACTAAAGCAGTTCTAGGGGTTCTAGACAAATCCACTCTTTCTTGTTGATTTTAAGCTCTTTGCAGGAATGTATATCCTCTGCACAACACATATATAGCCACTTAAATATATGGCTGGTCTTTAATAGCATAGTGGGGAGGATGGGGACCAGGTGGGTTAAAGCTGAGATAAGAATTTTGTTTCATGACTGTCATTGAGCACAACTATGAAATTCTTTCACCTTCTAAGATTAAAAAAAGAAAACAAACTAACCCACAGGTTTATCATAACTTCACCTGTGAATGCTGGAGTATTGTTAATCTCTTAAACAGTGTTAACTGACTGTTTACTATTTACAGCTGTCAGGTGACCAGATGGCCTAATTTGGTAGGAGGTGCCTGTGTATTGGCACTGGGAGGGGAGAAACGAAGGGAAAATGAAAAAAGCTTTGTCCTCAGCCCTGAACTGCATGAGCACTTTAACATGATTCATAAATATATTGACTTCTTGATACTAGGTTTTTGTGTGACACAAGGATGTTAAACTTCCATACTTAATAGCTATAATGATATAGAAGCAGTAGGAAAGCTTCACATGCTTTTGTGAAGCAGTGCACAGTGAACATGGGCAGGTATAAACACAGGGTTATAAAGGGCGATCTGGACTGTGGTTTTGCATCTCCTGTCTCTTTCAGCCAAGGGGGTCTCAAATTGGAAAGGCTTATCTTTTTTATTTTTTCTTTAAAGGAGGGTTCTTAAGCCCCTGACTTCCTTCCTAAGAAATGAAAAGGTTACCTTGAGCATTTTTACTCTGTTAATGGTATCTGCTGTAACTTGTTCAAAGAGCTTTTAGGTCAGCATATACATAAAATAAGTTTTTTTAAAAAATTAAAAATTTTTATTTTTAAAATTAAAAAATGACTTGAGGCTAGATTTCTGCTGGGCATGTAGAATTAAAATATCAGTATTCCTTTGTTATTTTCCTGCATATAGCAAATGATAAGGTATTTTAAATGGAAAGTAATAATGCTTTTACACATGCATTTGCTTTTTTGTGTGTTAAAATGATGACAAAAGCCAAACAAAGTTTGGTTGAGTCATGGTTGTAGTTGAGTCATTAAGTGAGACAACTGCAAATGCTTCCAAACCTTTAAGGCTGATAAGACTGTAGCTTTGGCTTCTCTTCTTGCCTTCTCCCTCTGCCCCAAGTCAGACCACTTAATGCTGCTTATAATTACTTCTTTTTGCTGCAGAATAGCAGCTGCTTGGTTATGTGGCTTTTAGCTGATATTTGAAGAGTATTGTGATGAGGGGGAAAAGTGCCACTGCACTCTTTGCTGTCAAATTCATATCTGTGTCTTGGAGATGCACTGGGGAAAAGCAGGACTTGGGCATAGGGAGCTTCCCATCTGGCCCTGGGTGGGTAGATCAGCACAGGAGTGGAAAAGCATGTTTGTAGTGCTGCTGCTGGCCTCGGGCAGCTGCATCATGTCACTTCTTCCTTAAACTGATTATAGGTATGATCTGGACTTCTCTTCAGTTTCTCATAGTATGTAGAAAAGACCAAAGCAGAAATGTTAAGCAGGCTGATGCAGCGGCATATAGCTCTTGTGATCTTGTAAGAGCTGTCAAAAGGGACTCTTGTCAGTGGAGACAGGTTCACTCTTTCTCTTCCCTTCTGTTTTGGATGTGCTGTTGGCTTGTTGAGAGACATCTGTTTTATTTCGCTCTCTGAGTGACAAACCATTGGGCAATGAGAATATGTGGGTCCATTCTTAAAAAGGTAACTTGCTCTGGGTTTGAAGCTGAAATGGGTGAAGTAGTCGCAAGTTTCATGGTGACGGCAAGAGTGCTGCCAAGTGCGGAGGTTCTAGATTGTGCTTCTAACTGGCATGCAGTGACATCCCAGAGCAATGACTGATGAGTCAGGGCTAATTTGACAAGTTGCTGACATCCATGGAACACTGACTTGTTTTGTGGATAGCATCTGGCATCAGAAAAGGAGTAATTCGGAGAGGGATGGGAGTTAACACTTTATATAAATGTCAGGAAGCCTTACTATTTATGGAATGAGAAGCGTTTGGGGGACTACATACTGGAGGGAATGTTACTTAAAAACAGACCAACCAACCAGGAAATAACTCCAGCCTTTGCTCCCCAGACTAACCCTGGGATGTGCACTCTCTTGTAGCACTCGTGTGTCATGTGGCTCGACCTTCCCAAAGTTCTAAGTGCAATCAAAGCATAATGACTTGAGGGAAAGTGGAACAGCCATTATATGCTTAGCATTTCCTCCCATGTGTATATTAAAACATGTTTTATTGAAATAAGGATGCTAGCCAGCACAGGAATCATTTGTTAAGATGGTGAAAGCCCATAGCACCTTTAACCCTTTCACAGGCAACTGTGGGAGACTGGTAAAGGAAGGTTTCTTTTGTGTAGTGTGAAGGCCAGTGTCAAATGCTTAAAAACCAAGGTTTTCTCTGCATGAAGACAAGATGTACATGATCTCTTTCACTAAAGATATTTGGAATTAATTAGTTCTGAAAATAATTATTTAAACTTGGTATTTCTAAAACAGGCAACAAAACATCTGTTAATGTCAGACTAGTCTGAAAGTGCTTCATGCTTTTTGACTCTTTTCATAAAAAGTGACCAGATGATCTGGAGAGATCCCTTCTAACCTGCATTATTCTGATTCTAAAATAAGAACTGTTGACTTCTGCTGAATGTTAATTTAAAGAAGAAAATACTCCTGCCTCTTTTGCAGCTGTCTTGGTTTTAATCTCTGAGCAGATGGTAATAATAAAACATCCTAGTTTAAAACAGGCTCTGTGGATAAAGCTGCATAACATCTTAAAGTGATAACCCACAGACTCCACAGGTTATTATTTTGAGCAGTAATTATACTGCTTGGGATGTTTGTTCATTCATGCTTTAAGATTGTCATAATAGAGGTTCACAGCAACTTCCCTGTGTACATCTGCTCAGTGAAAACTACTGTAGGTGGAGCTGAGGCTTTAGTAGCTGTGGACCTGACCAGGTTAAAGTATTTTTCCTGGCTTCTGTTGTTCCAGTTAAAATAAAGTTATTCCAGTCAGCCTGTACCCAGTTATTGTCATCACTCCCTACTGGCTTTAATTGCTCATGTGGCTATTCTGAAACCTTTTTATAAAAATAAAATGGATTTTACTCAAACTACTGAGTAATTTGTAAAGCTTGACTGATTTCTTGTTCCTTAATTCAGATATTCATAATATCTGAGGAAGCCCTAGCCTTTTTGAAAGAGGATGATAGTAAGTAGGTAGGTGGGTAGGGAACTGCGGATGGGGAACTCTTCTGGAGCTTAAAGAGGCTACATGCCTATGACTTAATTTGGAAGCTGCTGATGTATAAGTGTGACCTGAGAGACTGGAAGAGAAAAGCTACTAGACTTTAGTTAGTAACAAAAAGTGTGAAAATGCTTGTGCCCTTGAGACTTAAGCTGGCTGGTCTTGGCTTTCATGACAAATAGTTGTCTCACCAGGGAGCACTGACTGACTGTGGGTGCATGTGCTCGGAGAAGTTATTCTGGAGCTGCACTTAGGTGTTGAAACTACATGTGTGTTCAGTTTGAGGAGTGTGGAAATGAGAGAAGGAAGATAGAAAATAGCGTCAACTCTGTATGTTTGTATAAACAGTCTTACTTATTTAATGCCATTACCATTAAAAAAATGGATCACAATAAATGACAGCTGTAAGCTGTTCTTGAAGGATGACTTACTGTGTTAAGAGCTGATGAGCTCTGAAAGGTTCTGAGGCCTTAAGTTGAGTAAAAGGTGGTGAAGATTATTTGACTGACTGGAAGGAAAGTATGGAAGTAAAACCGCCTTGATCTCAGTGTACCTGACTTATGTTTT
The DNA here is from genome assembly GCF_013368605.1 of Nyctibius grandis. Classification (NCBI taxonomy): domain Eukaryota; kingdom Metazoa; phylum Chordata; class Aves; order Nyctibiiformes; family Nyctibiidae; genus Nyctibius; species Nyctibius grandis. The sequence continues at coordinate 57,622,579 of NC_090659.1, read as the reverse complement.
CTTATAATAGTTTGGGGCATGTTAATGCAATGGCTTTCCATCTCCATTTTAAAATAGCAAAGAGACAAGGAAGGTGAAAGAATATTCCACATAAGAGAGAGAGTCCTTGGCTGAAAGAGAAGCTTGAGTGCTTAATACCGCATGCTTGAAGTCATGTGTTTGTAATGTGTCCTGTGGTTTCTGAGTTGGTGGCTGAGGGAGAGCAAGCTATAAATACTTCTCTATTCTCCACTTATGTGGTCAGTTGAAGCTTGCTAGAACTCTTATTTAGAACTTGACTGCTAAATTGGCAAATTAGGCCAGCTTTCCTGCTTCTGATTGGAGTTTGCTTTTTTTTTTTTTAAAAAAAAAAAAGGCAAAGCGAATCTACCAGCTTAAGTGGTTTAAATTGTGGGATGCACTTTTAAAAGATCCAGGTTCTAAAAGAGAATCTGGAAGCTTTGACAGATTGCTCCAGGAGGAAGATTTTTCTTCACCTGTTTGAAGACGACTTCTGAGGGATTAATGATGCTCCTTCCATACTGCGATCAGCCTTTCCATCCATTTACGTAGAACAACTGAGCTGTTGCTCCTTACTAAAAATGTTTATTTTGATTAGCAAATGTGTTAAAAAAGTCTGGTCTCAACTTGCATGGTTCATGGGTGTGCAGTCTGTTTGCAGTCCTTTAAAACACTGGAGATGTTTCTGAAAAGGCTGAAGTTCTGAGCTTGGTCTCTAGCTATAATTGATACCAGAAAGTATGAAGCCGTTGCTCTGGATGGTATCTAACAGTCTGTCCTGGTTTGGACTAGAACAGAACGAATTTTCGTTTCAGAGATTTTTTCCTCTCGGTTAAGTTTCTTCTCAGTAACTGCACTTTCTGAAACTAACTGCATGTTTTGCAGACAGTGTCTGCTTCTAGTGTTGATAATGCTGGAAGTTTATAGTTACTACTAAGGTAACGGCATGAATGGTATGCAGAAAGGCTCTTGCTTAGACTTATTCCTATAGAAACCAAGGTCAGTGTTAAATTCCTCACTATCTACAAGTGAAGAGCCGTAGAACGGTCTCACCTCTGGGGAGGAGCGGACAGGACAGGTGACCCAAAATAGGCCAATGAAGTATTCCATTCCATACATGTCATTCTCGGTTTAAAGCTGAGGGATCATGAGGGTTGTGCTTTTTTCTTCTATGGCCAGTGTCCGAAGAGGACTCTGTCTGTTTTTCTCCTGCCCTTGATGTCATTCTGTGTGGTCCTGAATCCAGTTCCCGTCTGTCGCTGAGCCCAGTCTGGGACTTCCTGGAGCCTTCCCTGCAGTGCCAGTAGTGTGATGATTGTCATCGGAGGAGCTTGATCTTGGTTTTGTATGTATTTGTATATATGTAATTATTTCCATTATTATTATTATACTCTTTTCATTATTATTATTTATTAAAACTGTTTTAACTTTCCAACATGTAAGTCTCCTTTTTCTTTTCCTTCCCCTTCTGGGGGGGGAAAGGGTTAATAGAGAGCATCTGCCATTGGTTTAATAGCCAGCTCAGCTTTAAACAGTGACATGGTCTCACGTGGCTTGCTAAGGGACTGTTTATCTAGCTTTGCTTCCCTTGCAGGTGGTTCAGGATGTTCTGTTCTTCGGTGCACTCTCTCAGAATAATATACTGGTCTTTAATCCCAGGCGCATCCTATTCCAGTGCCTCAGTTTCCCTTTAGTGCAGCCTCAGCCAATCTTACTATGATTCCTGTCTCTTCTGAAAAGCCTTTCTTGTAGGTCTTTTTCTGCTGAGGTCTCCTGGTTCATTGTTCCACAGTTATCCTTCCTGAGCCTGTATTCTTACGCCAGTAGGGTTTCTCTTCGGTTCTTTGCCCTAGTTTGTTTGTCTTCTCATATGTCTTCTCATATGCATCCCTTTTGAGAAGTTACAGGAAATGGCCTAGTGAACTCCAAATGAGAGCTTCTAGCCTAACAGAGAAATTGCCTCCCTCCTCCTGAGCAGTCTGATCTGGGTCATCTGATCCCCAGCTGAGCCAAGTCAGATGTTGCTGTGTGGTGGGCCTTATGTAGGAGGGATAAATTGACCCTCACATCCTTTGAAGATCCAAGTGCCTTTGGTGCTTGGAAAGCTATAGCCAACAAAACATGCTTTTGTTATCTCCCTCAAACTGCACTGAAGCATATGATTGGAAAGGATTATGCCATACTAGGATACTAAATATATTTTTCCATGACACTCTTATACTAAAAAGAAAAACACAGTGATAGCCATCTCCAGTAACGATGGGAGTACCTTCTCTTGGTGAACATCAATGCCAAAACTTTATTTTAGTACCATCTTTATTTTAGTACCATCTCAAGTCATTATCACAGAGAACAGTGCAGCTATCTTGGCACGCTGTGCTAGGAAGAAGTGCGGTTCCTGATTTAGTGGGTGCCTGTCTGATTGATGCATTTGAAAGTGGCAGTTCAGACTGGCAGCAGAAGAGGATCAAAAGCTGGTGCTGAGCACAGTAGCGATTAACTTACAGTACCTCAGGGCTGTTTCGTTCTTTACAATGGGGAAATGTTAGTGTGTTCACTCTCTGCTCTCAGAGAAATGGCTTGCAGAATGGTCAGTGTGCAGCCTGGTTGCTTGTTGCTAGGAAAAGGGTTAAAAAATAAAAGCATCTTTTGAAATAGGTGCTTGCTGTCCTGAAGCTGAAGGCCTTGAAACTTTGAACTGGCCTACTAGCTAGAAAGCAAGCTTTGTACCCGGGAGAATCACCTGAAAATGTTCCCAGCTAGCATTATTTTGGTCTTGTCCAGGTCTGTTTTGGAAGATTTTTGCTTATCTAAATAATGATCTGATGCTTAGGCTGGGAAGTTTTTGCGAGGGCACCGGTTGCTACTGCTTCGTGTCAAACAAAACTTAAAATCTGGAAGCTTGTTATCACAGGCACACTGTTTGCAGGAGACTGTGATACTAATATTGTCTTCTAACAGTTTTGTAGACAGAGCAAGTGGCTGAGGGAAGCCTGTTCCTTTGACTTCTTCCTGGAGACTCACTTGGAAAAATCGTTGCATTACAGTGTGTGCTGAGTCCTGCCAGAAACCATCAATTGTGGTGGTTGTTGCTGCAGTGCAAGCTGTAGCTCTGTTGATAGGGATAGACAGTTGTGCTTTTAAGTCTGAAAGTTGCAATGGGATTGCGAAGTCTCATCATTGTGCTGTGTGCCTGTTGCTTTGAGATATGGTTATGTGACTACTGCCAGGATGGCTATGTAAAAGCTTGGTGAAACAGTCTAAAACAATAGATTTAACATAATGTTGAAGCTTTCCTTTGGTGACAGGGGACGGAATGCTGAAGATAAGGTGTTACTTTAAGGCCCCTGCATTTTGTGTCATCTTATGGGTTGTCTTGTGGATGTTACGCTCCTAGTTAGATTTGTTAGGTTTGATTTTTCTGAAGGTAGAAATGTTGCTGGCAGAGGGGGATAGATATACTTTTATTGTACATGTGAAGTTGGTGAACACTTGTGACTTTTCTAGGTTTGTAATTACACTGACGGAAGGCTGTATGGGGAAACAAGTTGATTGTCATTTTGCTTCACTAAAAATGTTTTTACTTCATTTTTTTCAGGTAGTGACAAATGTCCATTTTATGGAAAACTGCTCGACGCATGTTGACCTTAAAGCAAAGGGTTAAGCTGTCTTGTGTGGCTGCTTTTTGTCCTGGAAAGAATCAGCAGTGAAAGTTAGGCTGTCAGCTTTATTTGCATTTCCCAGCTATTGTTCCCTTGCCAGCATCTTTTAAATGTTTTAAATGTAGCTTTTGTATTTTTCTAATGCATAACATTTGTATGCAGTGTTTCTTGTGATGATGCCAGAACAGCAATATAGTAAATATTTAATAAGAGTAGTAAAGATTTCTTGTCCTGAACGAGCTGAAGTCCTGATCTAAAGGAAATGAAATTGCCATTCTAAATTATTTATGAAATGCTGCATGTAACGAGATTGGGTTTGTTTGGTTTATGATAAATAGATGGCAGGAGTAATGGTCTCAGTTTAGTTAAAACATAAATGGAGTAGGTGGGTTTTAAGCATGATAAAAATCTAAGTAATCACAGTTTTATGGCTGAGGGTGATATATCTTCATCCAAGATGGTAGCTGTAGTACAAGTTGAATGTTGGAAATTCTCCTGTTGCTCCATACTTCAGCTGACTGCCACTTTTTTTAAATTTATTTTTTAATATGGTAGACATGGCTATCAACTGTCATGGGAACAGGAATTTCCCTTGTGATTTACTAGTATTTAAAGATGACAATGATTACTGATACAGCTTCAACTTCAGTGGAAGGGGAAAGTGTGTGAAGCAAGTGTGGTTGATGCTTTGAGCGTGCAGCTGCAAAAAGTACTCTTTCCTCTTTGTTCAAATGCAAAAGGAAAGTATGCAGACTGGTTGAGACTAGGGAAGGAGTGAACAGAAATAGTGAAGTATGTGGGGTGAAGGAGATCAAAGTTGTTACAGAAGGAAAAAAAGAAGTGTGGGTACCCCTCTATCTGGAGACATAAAGCTTGAAGCACAAGCCCTTGGATGTTTAGTTGGTTGAGACACCCTGTACCTGGCCCTTCTTCCCTTCTTCACTATTATTGTTCTGTTTTTGTTGCTTGGAATGAAGAGTGATAAAACTGAGGAGAAAAGTGAAGACTTCTGAAGGAGGTAGGAGCTCACATACTTCTCACAGCAAGGGCCAGCCATTTGAGGAGGTAGGTGTCTGCTGAGAATATGCTTCCTTTCAGTATTACTATTTTCTTAGGTGTTTGTGTTTTGTTTTCTTTTCTTTTTCCTAGGGACCACAGCTCTCTTCAGGGATAATAATTTCAAAACTAAGTGTGCTAGTGATGGGAGACATGTACTGAGATGGCCTTTACCCAGCTCACTGTGGGCTTTTAAATGTAATCCTGGTCTGGTGAGAAGCCACTGTAGTTTTTAGAGCATTAAAAAAGATAAGATTGCCTGGCAAACAAATAAGGACTGTGCCTGAGAGGAAGAATTCTTTTTTAGGTAAAAAGCTCAGACATGCTTTCTATCATGCCTCAACTCTGCAGTTTACTTTTGATGTTGGGATTTTCTTTTATGTATTATTATTAATTTCCTTTCTTGCTTATTATGCTCCAAACAAGAATGTAAGTTAGATTTTATAAGTTTGAGTGTATCTGGACTGAAGGCACATTATTTTCTTTAAAAATACATGAATGTGACTAGCAACTTCTAACATAAATTATCCAAATTCACTTTTTTGCAAATGGGGAAAGACAGATCCAAAGTACACCTGTCGAAGTTCAGCTCCATAAAACTGAAGTTCCTGCTTTATATTGCATCTCAGTGGGATTGCAGTACTGTCTCCCTTTGTTTTGCTTTAAAATGAACCCATTCTAAAGCCATTAGAGTGTGTGTGTATATCTGGCTGTCTGTTTTCCACTTCTGTAGAAGTGAGCTTTCAAAGCAGCAGTTCAAAGCACAGACATTATATTGCTCTTCAGATAATACCTCCTCTGAAAATGCTGATAGTTACTTTGTTTTATAAGTCTGTTATATTTCTATTTTGGGTAGGACAGGAAGATAAAATCCTTGCTATTGAGATTTTTTTTATTTTTTTACATTTTAGAGTATAACCTGGTCTTAATAAATACACATGATACTATGAAATAGTTTACAACAACATTAAAAGGGTTTTAATTATTTCTTTTTCACTTGATCATTAGGTTTGGCTTAAATATACTGTGGTTTGCTTCAGAATATGGTTGTGGGGTGTATTTAAGCAGTAGACATTATTAGATATAAGAAATACAATGAAATTGAACTCACCTTTTTCATGGTGATAATATCTTCAATAGAAGAGGCATGAAAGCAACTTTTGCCAGTGGTAGGCATCCTGCTGCCAACTCTTGATGTCTCTTGGGGGACTGAAATAGAGCCTGCTAGTTAACTTTCTAACAGTTGTGCATGCCATATCCTTAATGAAAAACACGATAGCAGATGTGTGCATGTTAATATTGTTGGACCTGGAAAAAGTTACAGGACTCACTTTTCTGTGTTCTGAAACATCCCATGGAATAGATTTGGCAACTTTAAGCTATGTCTTCTTGCGAGAATAAAGATGTAACTGTATACTGTGTGTGTATGTATGTGTATACACACACATCTACATATAAAAATATTTTTGTGGAAACCATTTGCGTGCTGTAGGTACCAAGGATGTAGATGTTCAGAGGAAGAAATGAAATGGGACCGAGAGATGCATCACTGTTCCTAGTCTCCATATTCCTCCTCTGAGTAGCCCTTCCTATCTCCCTTATTTGAATGCACCAGTTCTTGTGCTTCTGAAATAATTTGTCCTTCTGCCAAATAACAAAATGTGTTTGTGTGGGTTTTTTTTTTTTTGGGGGGGTGGGGTGGGGTGCGTTTCTTTAATGCTACCTCCCATGTCTACTGCAGAAAAAGCAAATGGCTTAACAAAACAGACAGCCAATTTCTGACTCATGTCTGGTTGAATCCACACTTGGTTTTTCCTGTCTCTGTGTCTGAGCTTCTGAGCAACCTGTTTCTTTCCTGCTCAAGAGCCTTTTATAAGCAAATATTTGCAGTTCTCTGCTGTCCTTTCCTGTCTGCATTTGGAGACCTACTCCTAGAAATCTTTTAGCATGCTCTGCTATGAGTTTGCTCTTTTGTAGGAAGGCTTATTATTTCCTCCAGGTTGGAGGAAAATCCTGTATCTTATATAGGAGCCTTCCTGTCCAGGGCTGCCTTCAAAACCCATTTACCACTTGGTAAGCTAGCAGCAGAATTGATCTGACTTCAGCACTTAAGTGGTATGCATTCTCTTTGTCAAGTTTTGAGTTTTAACCTTGAGTATACTTGTGATTCTTTGAAGTGCTAAAATAGGGTTGCGTGTAGGGACTGGAGTGTTGAAACTGTCTCATAAGATTGAGCCAAACATAAATTCCAGCAGTTTTGCTCAGATTGTATGCAGAGTAACTTCAGAATATGCTCCTCTCTTAGTGGAGCCTTTCCTTTTTTTTTTTTTTTTTTGATAAGGAGACTGATGTAAGAAAGGAACACTGAAATAAAGTACTATTCCTGCTAGCTTAGATAGCTTTCTGATGAAAAAAGCATCCTAGAGAAAGGCTGATGAAGCAGATTCTTACACAATGGTTAAAAGACAAGCTAGAAACAGGTTGTCCATTGAGCAAATGCTTTTCTTGTACAAGGTCTTAATACTGTTGAATGTTTTTGGTTGATTAGTTGCAGATGCATGCAGACTTTTATGTTGTCCTTGAACTCTCTCCATGCTTTCAGTGGTCTAATGTGGATGTGGGTCATGAACTTTTCCAAGTCTGATATAATAAAAATAATTCTCATGGAAAAGTGACAGGCAAGTGAAGAGCTGCAATTTGGTGTGGCAGAGAAGCAGGGAGAGTGTGAAACTTTAAAAGTGATGTAAAACACTCAGTTGTTTATCAGAGCATATAATGTTGTAGACTGGGACTACAATTTCATACTTCAACTATTTAAAATGTTTGAAGAATTAAACACTTGCCAGTGTTAATCAGTTTAAGTGTAAACTTAAATAAACCCAAGAGAATGCTTAGACCTGGTTCCACAGGTTGGTTGTCAGGACACTTATTGAAAGGTGCTGTACCCTGCATGAAGAGAACTCTTTCTGATATCTAGGAATCTGGAAGGTATCAGGAGTCAAGAAGTGTGAGAAACTGAGAGGTAAGCATTGCTTCTCTGGTTGTTTCTGCAGGAGTCCCTGAAGGCTTCTACTGTAGCAGTTTGTTTGAAAGATGCCTCCCTGTTGAATACACTGTAAAGTATGTTTTGTTCTCTTAATTAGCAATATTACTGTGTACTGCAGTGCTAACTCTGCTACTACAGAGATATTGGTAAAAGCCTAATCAGTAGGGGCAACTGCTCAGACAGTAATGACTTTCCTACAGAGCCATATTTATAACATAGATGACCTAGAGTAAGGTGACTCTTGGTCTGATATTGCTGCAGTAGAGGTGGAAATAAATGGAGAAGGAAGAAGGTGTTGCCTGTGTAAAGAATCAGAAAATATTTTCTAAAATCAATGTAAGGTTTCCTCCTCTTTGTATTTTCTGAATCTGATGGTATTGCATACTACCATGCCATTTAGTAAAAGGTAAATTCACTCAAGTATGGTTAAGTAAATTGTTTGAACTTAAAATTAAGCTTTGTTCATTTTCTTGGCAGTTACTGCCCTTTATTCAGTATTGCACTTTTTGAAAAGCTGTGTTTTAATCTCAGAGGCTAAATTCCTCACAATGTATTGTCATGGTACATACAGATGTTACTTTACTTCTATGTATTAAAAAAGAAAAAAAATCCCTTTTTACTGTAGAGATATTTTGAGATGTGCGTCTAATGTAATCTCTGCTCCTTGTGTGTACTTGTTGGAAGCTTTTATGTTGTTGTGCATCCTGTATGCTCCTGTTAAACATTGTGGATAAGTAACTTCATTCTCTCCATTACTGGCACAGCTTTCTCATCTCTTATGGAATGGCCTTCCCTTTCTGTGTTCTCCAGCAGTGATACTGTCTGTGAAGCATCCTTCCTTCTAACTAGAATTATACACTGTCTGAGTCTGCTTCAAGGGAAAAGTGTTGCTCTCATTTCTCCAGTCATCAGGCCTGTTACTGAGAAAGTGGAGCTTGACAAGTGTCTCCCAGTGGCAAGTAAACATCTGTTCATTGAAATTTTTGTTTTTGTATCGGAATCATTCTTGAATCTTTTTAGCTAAGACAAGTCTAAGCCACCAAAAATGAATGAAAGGTACTCAGTGGGGTCTGGTATGCAGTTTAGACTTCTCAAGAACAAGTTTGTACTGGTTTAAGCCCTTAAGAGTAAATGGCAAAAGCAAAGATTGAGGTATCACATCAGGTCATCTGAGCATCTTAAAGCTGAAAATGGCATAGAACTGATAGTTTTACATTCCCAAGAAAACCTGATGAGAAGGATGGCTAAAAGAACAAACTGTTAGCCACTTAGTTAGCAATTATGAAGCAAGTAGTTTTTGTTGTTAAACAACACTATTAATCTTCTTCAGTTTGGTATTATGGTTGCGTCACAGTTTGTGGACTGAATTGTAAGAAGGTAGCTATTAATATGCCTGGTTCTCAGAAGGATAAATTATCACATATACAGTTACTATCAGATGAATTAAAGCTTTTTAGAAACAAACAGATTCCCCCCAGCCCCAACAGAGTCCAATATGTAATTCATTTAATACATCCAAGAATTCTTGTAATTTTGACCTTGGGAGATTAGTTAGGTCAGTCCTGGGCATGCTTGAAGACTTACCGGGGAATTAAGTGCTAGTGAATTGCTGTCTCTGTTTCCAGATCTGGGTGAGCTGGACAAGTTTATTTCATACGCAATGTGAAAGCTGAGTTCTAGATGGGATAAGCAACTTGGCCAGGGTCCCTCAAACCTAGTGGCAACAGTGAAAACTAGAATTCACCCAGTGAATGCTCTCAATAGACAGGGCTTTCTGCTAAAACCAGTCAACTAAAATGAAGGTTTTAATCTTTCAGTGCTATCTGTTCTGCAGGGCACCAGCAGGTGATCTGTCCATTGACAGGACTGGCAGAAGCGATCCTGTGTGCTGCAGGGCAGGTGAAGCAGTGGTGGTAGTGAAAGCACTGTGGAGTTACTTGCCTGCTGTCACTTCCTCCCTGATTTCCATTTAACCATTAGCCTGGCATTAGCGCTGAGAAGTCTGTACTTTGAAGACAAGTTAAGAGAAAACACACATCTGCCTAATGTTTTAAAATTACTCTTAACCTGTGTTCAAGCTGAGATTTCAGATGAGCTGCAAGTAACTTAATTTTTCCTGTTTACCACTGTTGTTTACTTTAAAAGGGGCAGGTGAATTACACAGCTCAAGCTTAGGATGCCTAGTTCTGAATTGCAGGGTTTGAAAAGATAAATGATGTGATACTCTAATTGCTTATTGCACTGACATAAATATGTCAAAACTACTACACTATTCTGATCTCACATGTTCCTTTAGCTTTCAAGTTAAGTGTTCGCAGGTGAACAAAGTGCTAGCTTATGCGATAAATGCTTGTCTGCACGCCCACAGAGTAGCGCAGAGAGACGATGGCAGTTGGAGGTGCCTGAGTGGTACTTTGCCTGGCTATGTTCGGAGGCCTGTCCCAGGAGGCATCAGCCCCTCAAAGGACCATCTTCACAAGCCAGTGAAGGAGCACAGAGGTGAAATGAAAGGCAGGGAGAACCCAAATTAGGGACTTAGAGGAAAGGAAAACCCTGTCCAGGCCCCTCCCAGAGCTGTCCCAGGAGAACCTCAGCCCTAGTGTCCAGGAGTGAAACCCAGAAAGATGGGTCACTGCCTGAGTACCTTTTGGACTGAGGGGGAAAGAAGCATTTCAGGATAGCACAGAACTTGCTATGGGATGTTTAGGGGATGAACCAAAGGCAGAGAAGGGGGAGGGATCTAGGTCATTTAGGGAGGAACAAACGTGGGGAAAATAGAGGGATAAGGGGATAAAAAAGGCTGGTTGCATGTAAATAGAGTGCTTGTTTGTATGGTTACTGTCCATGCCCTTCACCTGATCAGTGCAGCCTGTCCTGTCTCTCTGTTAAATTACTTTTCCTTTTCCTGGGTGTGTGTGATGGGGGTCTCAGTATAGCAACTGGAGTGGGACCTTGGGTCCCAGGGTCCCCTGTGTCTGTGGCACCAGTAGCTGCAGAGAGTGTGGGCATGCCAGTGAGTGTGTGAGCACTAGCGAAGATCAAGCCTGGAAGACAGGTGTGTCTTTGTCTCTAAGGGTGAGACCATGGGAGGAACTTTCCATTGGTGGGACCAGGGGAATCCCACCAGCTGCCTGAGTTGGTGGGATCTGAGGGTCTCAAGGAGTGAGACCTATGCATATGTGTGTTCGTCTCTGAGGGGGAGACAATGGGGTTTTGGCTACTGGGGGACCAGAGGGGTTCCAGCTAGCTCTATGTGCGGACGCATGAGAGAGAGTCTGTACCAGCAATTAGAGCAGGACTATGGTTTTTGGGGCTCTTATATCCACATGGCAGCAACTGGAGAGACTGTGATCCTGGGGCTGGCTACTGGGTGGACTGCTGGAGGGATCCGCGTTGTACATATGTATAGGTGTATCCTCAGCAGTGGACCTCCATCCAGCTCAGACTAGAGAGGGGAGCAGGATGAGGCTGTTGTGCTGCCTGTGTGTGTTCAAGTGCTCAGCATGTTGATCTCTCTGGCCAACCATGGTTTATAAGTATGTGTGTGTGTGCCAACAGGGAGTGCGAGCTGAGCCTTGCTCCTGGTTGAACCGGGGGACTTGGAGCTGCAGCAGCCTCTCCTCTGTTGAGCTGCTGGATTCACCCCCCTCAATAATGCAAAGAAATATATAATGCTATACAACATCTGTTTGTCTTAAATTGTGAGACTATTCTTGTAAACTAATAAGTAGTGAAAAACACACCCAGAATTTTGTATCTTCATCGCTTTTATCATGGCTCACTAAACCTCAGCTTCCATTATTACTTGTTTTAAAGCTATGTCTAGTCAAGTGTATGAATGTAGTTCTATGAACTAAAATTATTTTTAAATTTAACTGCAGTCCTCCTGAAAGGAGCACTGCATCTGCACTGAGCATTTATATACTGAATTTAAGTGAGATGTTACTTAAGGAGATAAATTAACGTCAGACAAGTTGGCCTGTATTCTGAGGGTGCTTTTGTCTGAAAAGCCTCTTAGAAAAATCCCTTCCAAATGTCTTTTGGAATTTTTTTTTTTTACTTCACTGTTGCAGAGAGAGGTGCTGATGATGTTGACTTTGCCAGAAAGCCCATAGTATTGTTTTAAAAATTTGTATAGCAATAGATAACCCATCATATCTGCACTTTCAAGAAGCTGGCTTTCATAGTGTATCTGAGTAACAGTGGGCAAGGACTGAAACCCAAAGTGCCACCATGCAAGGTTGTGTACTTCAAATAACTCAATTTAGAGATTATTCAGGTTTGTTCTCCTACCTAATGGATGTGTTGCTCCAAGTGCACTTTTTTCCTAAATATCCTTTTAACATCTGCCTGGCACTTCACCTTCTTTATATTTTTGTTCATATTCATGTCAATGACTAGCATGTTATTAGAACAACAAAGCAAAAGCAGGTTATGTTGACTAAAGGGCAAGAAGAGATGATGTGCTTGCAAGATGTACACCTAGGACCTTAGACATCTTCCTGATTTGTTGATCTCCTTAAACTGTACTTGGTTCTCTGTAGTGTGATACGTATTATGCTTGGCGGTATGGTAATGCACAAAGTATTTCATTTTAACAAGTGTTGAGCACTTAGTCTTAGCAGCTCAACTGTAGCTTTAGGCAGAAAAAGAAACTGCAAAATGCAGTGAATGCTTATATGGAAAATAATGAAATTTTCCCTTCTCAAAAAATCAAGTAGCTGATTTAAATAAGCAAATTAAAGCAATTTCAAGCTTTTTCTTAGCTGTGTTTTATTTATTATAGGCTCAGGTGCAGGTTTTATATGTTAGGACATGCCGAGGTGTGTATGGCACCACCTATGCTTGTAAAGGTATTTTTTCTAAAGGAGGGGGGAGGAAGGACTACTCTGAGGAAAGCAGAAACTGGCAGGATTGAGCACAGTGACACAAGAACAATGAAGCTCTTCTAATTTTGAAGTTGAAGGCTCTGTTTGATTGCTTCCTAAACCTTTTAATACTCAAATATCTCTTCTAGTCACAATAGAAAGTCGAACTAGAACAAGAATGAAAAATTATGATCAAGCAATTTAATTCTGTTTAGCAGCATATTTATTAGAGGTAGTTTGCTACTTACGATAGTGCTTATAACAACAAAACCAAGAAGCTTCCAAACTCTTGGAAAAAATTATCATGCTTAAAAAGCTAGACAAAGATTCTAATTCTCTGTCCTTCTAGAAGCAATTATATATAATCTGACAAAAAATGAGCATACTGTAATCTAATATGTCATTATTAGTGTAATAAGACAGCTATTCCATGCTCTACTTGCTTTCATGCTGTTAATAAAAGGCTGCCACATTATATTACTTAGTTTGAGCTGTGACTTAAATTTTTCACCCTTCAAGCAGGCCAAATTCAGTGATCTGATTCCCACTACATTATTTCATATGCGAAGATGAAGTGACAGAATAGCTGCAGGTTATAAAACTGACATTTCAAGAGGATGCAACAAAAGGCATCAAGAGACTTTGACAGCTAGTGAACTACATCAAAAACACCTAACAGAATTGAAAGGTTGCACTGTAGTTCAATTTGATGTGATAATAAATGGAATGCCAGTATTTTGCTGTATTCTAACATTTTTATGGAAGCATACATCTAACCATGTAGAAACCATACCTGAGCCAAAATTAATTTGAGACTGTAAGTGAGGATTGTTGTTTGCAATATTCTTGCTTGTCCTTAGGTATTTGCTAACACCTGCTCTAAGTATAGCTGTTTTTTTGTCCGCTGTTTTGTTTTAACCATGTCTAGTTTTCTCTAGACTGTTAAGTGAAGACGAAGTAAGAATGTTTACAGCAATGCTGCTGCTAGTAATTTCAAGAAAAGTTTGAACAGACCTGAAATAAGACAGACTAGTGTGCAAACAGGTGTCTCAGCTTGCCATTGAGAAGGGTTAAGCAGTGATGACAGAAAAAGGGAATGAAAATCTTGAACAGGAGCCAAAATTGAGCAAAAGGCACGCCTCATGGAGGAAACAAACTTTTCAGGCATCCTCAGGAGCAGTCCTGGTAGTAGTGGAGAAGATGAATGCAGAGTGCTCAGTTGTCGCATGCTAGTGGATACACTGAAGTGGTTAATGAAAAACGTTTGGCTGAGAAGGAGCTGTTGTAAGGCAGTATTTGAGAGACAGTATTGGTAAATGAGGGGGTGCTGAGCTGTTAGACCAGGAAATTGCAAGGGGGCTGCATGGTTTTTCGGTGAAGAACTACTGAGAAGTGTAGGAGAGGGCAGTGAATGGGCAGGTGAATGAAAAATGCAAGGATTCCTTTTTAGTCCTAGGGATTGAAGAGGCACTCTACCTGTTGTCGAAATGTGCTGTAATAAAATGTAAAAAGAATACTAGTTTTATTGTAATAAATTTTTATCATTCCTGTAACTGAAAGCTGTAGAAGAAAAGTTTCTTTGGATAATATTTCACGGGGTGATGAAAGCCCAAGGAAGAAACTTTTGTCCCTTTTTTCTTGTTGCCCCTTTCCTGAATTTTAATGTATTAGCAAATTAAGTCCTCTTGAATGGCACACATAAAAATAGAAAAGCTGATTAAGTGCAGAGTCTTTTGTGCTTTTATCAAAATGCTGTGTACCTTTTAAAAAAAGGTAGTAGACCAAAATACCTGTTTTAAAATGAGCATACTGATGCTGTAAGCATTTTGAGAAACTTGATGGAAGGAAGATAATCAATGAGACTGCAGTATCTGTGTGCGAATATGTAGGAATTGCATTACAATTCCTTTGGTAGAAAGGTGCTGTATGATTAAAGAGAATGGGATAAAGTAAGGTGAGTTAATTGATGTGGACTGAAATATGCCTTAAAAGTAGATGAAGAGGTTTAATATTGTAGCTATGTTGTTGACCACATAATCAGAATACTGATGATTTTGTAAAATGTCAGAAGACATGAAAGAGTGTAAGGAAGAAGTTATGGTTTTATTTGTTCTCAAGAGGGCGGAGGAGGAGGAACAAATCTCACAACTGAAGAGACAACATTTTTTGAACTGTCAAGGATGTTCTTTGATCATCTGCCTCAATGTGCAAAGAGGAAATTTTAATCTTAAGCAATGCAGGAGGTTTGGTTCAAGATGTTACTCAGCAATCATCTTGTAAACATTACCTGTGTTGTACTGTTATTTGGCATACTTGTATGAACAAAAAATGCCACCAAATTTTTTTAATGACATATCCTCAGCCCTTCCCAAAAAACTTAAATAAGCCTCACAGACTTAGTGAAGCCAAATAAGAAGCAATGAAGAGGTGTAGCTGTGAAGCTGTCTTGCATATGTCACAGAGACCAGATAAAGACAGGAAATTGGAGACTTGGAAGTAATGTGTCAAAAAAGGGTTTAAAAAAAAAAGAATCTAATGGTTAAATAAAATTAAGAAAGCTGATGATAGTAATCCTTCAAAGAGAAGAACTCATATCTAAGAAAATAGGAGGAGGAAGAGAGTGGCAGATATAAAATTATAAACCGTAAGATAATATCCCTATAACTGACAGTGGGAAGCACGTGAGGAAGGCTGTAGTCTGTTAAGTGACTGGTATGTCAGGGAATTCTCAAGAAAGGTACTGCTACAGCAGACAAGCCACAGGAGTTCTTTGCAGTAGTTTTCACTGCGGAGGACTGTACAGAAATTCCCAGACTGAAGAGTTCCTTACAGGTGTGGACAAGAGGAACTGTCTTTTAATTAAATGTGTTGAGGGTGAATTGGTAACATGAATAGGAGGACATCATGCAGACCACATGATATTCACTGAAGTCGTAAAACAGCTCAGATGCGGAAGTGTCAAATTTTTTGTCATAAGTGTGTAATCATAGAATCATTTTGGTTGGAAAGGACCTTTAAGATCATCAAGTCCAACCCTTAACCTAGCACTGCCAAATCCATCACTAAACCATGTCCCTAAGCACCACATCTACTCATCTTTTAAATACCTCCAGGGATTGTGACTCCAACACTTCCCTGGGCAGCCCGTTCCAATGCTTGATAACCCTTTCAGTGAAGAAATTTTTCATAATGTCCAATCCAAACCTACCGTGGCACAACTTGAGGCCGTTTACCTCTCATCGTATCACTGAGGATGAGACCAACACCACCTTGCTGCAACCTCCTTTCAGGTAGTTGTAGAGAGCAATAAGGTCTCCCCTCAGCCTCCTTTTCTTCAGACCAAACAACCCCAGTTCCCTCAGCTGCTCCTTATAAGACTTGTGCTCTAGACCCTTCACTAGCTTTGTTGCCCTTCTCTGGACTCGCTCCAGCACCTCAGTGTCTGTCTTGTAGCGAGGGGCCCAAAACTGAACACAGGATTTGAGGTGTGGCCTCACCAGTGCTGAGTACAGGGGGACAATCACTTCCCTTGTCCTGCTGGCCACACTATTTCTGATACAAGCCAGGATGCTGCTGGCCGCCTTGGCCAACTGGGCACACTGGTGGCTCGTGTTCAGCTGGCCATCGACCAACACCCCCAGGTTCTTTTCCACCAGGCAGCTTTCCAGCCACTCTTCCCCAAGCCTGTAGCGTTGCATGGGGTTGTTGTGCCTCAAATGCAGGACCTGACAGTTGGCCTTGTTGAACCTCATGCTGTTGGCCTTGGCCCATCAATCCAGCCTGTCCAGATACCTCTGCAGAGCCTTTCTACCCTCAAGCAGATAAACACTTCAGCTCAACTTGGTGTCGTCTGTGAACTTACTGAGGGTGTACTCCATCCCCTCATCCAGATCGTTGACAGAGATATTAAAGAGAAAGAACTGGCCCCAATGCTGAGCCCTGGGGAACACCACTTGTGACCGGCCGCCAACTGGATTTAACTGCATTCACCACAATTCTCTGGGCCCAGCCATCCAGCCAGCTTTTTACCCAGCAAAGAGTACACATGTCCAGGCCGTGAGCAGCCAGTTTCTCCAGGAGGATGCTGTGAGAAACAGTGCCAAAGGCTTTACTGAAGTCCAGGTAGACAACATCTACAGCCTTTCCCTCATCCACTGAGTGAGTCATCTTGTCATAGAAGTATATCAGGTTAGTCAGTCCATCCCTTACATCAGGCTGTGTCTGCCAGAGGAGTGGAAGATGGAAGTGTGATACCATAGGGGCCTAGGAGGGAAGTGGAAATGGCAGTTTAAAAGAAGTAAGGTATCATGAAAATTCTGTAAACACGTAAATACAGTAAAGAGATTGTCTTTTTTAGTTAGAAGTCATACTTCACAAAGCAATTAGAATCCTTTGAGTGGGGAACAGGTATATGGCTCGTGTAACACACTTCGATTTATAAAAAGCATTTGATAAGACCTCCTGCCAAAGGCTTTTAAAGGAAGTCAGCTGTTGTGGATTAAGAGGAACCACCTCCTGTTGTATTAATAACCGGCCAAAAGATGAGAAAAGGGTAAGACTAAATGATCGGCTTCCACAGAGGTCTTTCCAGTGGAATCTTCAAGGATATGTGCACTCAGCAAACTCATACATGTTCTAGACAAAGGAACAAACTATTCTGACATTCAGCTAGTAGTACAAAATCACCCAATCCAAAATTAATTGTGAGACATTCAAGAAGAATTTCAAAATACAGAGAAACTGAACAATAAGTAGCTAATAGGATTCAACATTGCTAAATGCAAAGTAATGCATACTGCAGGAAGAGAATGAAGACAGTTCTACTCATATGGCTGCCTTAACTGAGTCCTAGTTAGCTGTGACCCTTTGGGAGAAATTTTGTTGTTATCGTGGGTAATTCTTTGAAGGCGTAAGCTTTGTCCTCAGTAGCTCTGAAAAATAGAAACAAAGGCAGAAGTGTTTAGGAAAGCAGTAGAAGATCACAGAATCACAGAATCAGTCAGATTGGAAGAGACCTCTGGGATCATCGAGTCCAACCATTGCCCTGACACCATATCAACTAGACTATGGCACTAAGTGCCATGTCCAGTCTTTTCTTAAACACATCCAGAGATGGTGACTCCACCACCTCCCTGGGCAGCCCATTCCAATGTCTAATGACCCTTTCTGAAAAGAAATTCTTCCTAATGTCCAACCTCAACCTCCCCTGGCAAAGCTTGAGGCTGTGTCCTCTTGTCCTATTGCGAGCTGCCTGGGAGAAGAGGCCGACTCCCACTTCACTACAACCTCCCTTCAGGTAGTTGTAGACTGCAATAAGGTCACCTCTGAGCCTCCTCTTCTCCAGGCTAAACAACCCCAGCTCCCTCAGCCGTTCCTCGTAGGTCAGACCCTCCAGACCCTTCACCAGCTTGGTCGCCCTCCTCTGGACTCGCTCCAGCACCTCAACATCTTTCTTGAAGTGCAGGCCCAGAACTGGACACAGTACTCAAGATGCGGCCTCAGCAGTGCTGAGTACAGAGGGACGATTAGCATAAGCTAATTGTAGCTTATGCATTACAAAAAGGGGGCAAACGTGTGCACCAGTCATATTTCTAGGCAAAATGCTTCATGAAATGAACACCTGATAATTCCTCATTTGTTTGAAATGCCAAAATGTGTCTAAGTAATTAGAAATGCTATTATTTTTGTTTTGTTTGGTGAATCTGACACTATACTGAAACACAACTACTAAATTGCTTCTGTTCCTTTTGTCTTTTTTTTTTTTTGTGGTTTATCATTTACATAGTAAATTACTTAATCCCTTTTCCTGCTTCAGTATTGTTAAAGCAGCTAATGTTGTGTAATGTGGGTCACTGGCTAAAATGATATATACGACTTAATTATTTTTTAAACAGAAGGAATGATGCATGAAGAGAAGATTGATATACTTCCTGAAAAGTAGGTTTTCAACAGTTTTTTGTCTTTTTTTTCATGCTTAGGGTTTTTTACTTAAGACATTGGATGCACCAAACAGTTGAGATTCAAACTCAAAATATCTTCCTATAAGGACAGAGTTTGGACTGTTCTCTTTTTTTCAGCTCAGAATAAGTCTTGGTGATTCTGTCAGTTTATGTCGCTGTATTATTATTATTCTTGGAGAAAGTAGGTTTGCATGACTTCCTGCCCATGCCAGTGCAGTGGAAATCGTCTGGAGAATTGTGTGGTTCACAGAAGGATTAGTATTTCACAGTTGGAGAATATCCTCTCAAAGCTGAAGTTGTCATTATTCTCTCATGTAACGTGTGGAAAGAATGTGGGTTCATATTATTTTGAGATAACTTCTAGGGCTCCTTTTTAAAATCAAGATATGGAAACATCAGTGCAAGTGGATTGCAGTATCGGTAGCAGTGCTTATAAAAGGAAAATGTGTTCCGTTGTGGCAGAAATGTTGCTATCTGTTTACTGCCACAAAACAAAAGAAGTCATTGGAAAATGACAGATAATTTTATAGGTGCTTATGGAATATGAAGTAAATACCTTATCAAACTATTGTTTGAGTGGCAGTGCAGTTAGCAATTTGTTAGTAGAGCATATATTTCTTAAATGGATTTCTGTCAGGAATAGAATAGCTTCTCTATTTGTGTTGTGTGTCAGTTCCATTTTTAATGTGGCCGTCATATTAATAAGAACTTTATTTCAGTGACATCTAAATGTGCCAGATTTAAATCAGAAGAAACACCATTTCTCAAAGGACTTCTGCCTGTTTTCCATTTTCCCTTTCATGACCTCTCCTTTCCTTCAGCAATTTTTTTCTCTTCATTCCAGCCTCTTTTGCTTTTGATAATTCAGTGATATGGTGCTATCTCACAGGTGTTACTGTTGCCTGGAAGGGCTCAGGAGTTGCATGGAAAATGAGAATGCTGGGCCTGCTGATCTTCATATGCTCAGAGCACACTTTTCCTCTTGAGATGATTCCCTTCCTCGACATTAATTCTTTTGGCTCATTCTGCGTCTGATGTATTTTTGTTCCTGTGCTCATGCTAACCTATTTTCTTTGTTCAGATTATATTTTGTTGAAGCTTGATCTGAATGTCACATCCATTTCTTCTTGTTTCAGAAGAGTGAAATTCTTCTCTCTGATGACTGTCTCTGATGAATAGTCATGTCTGAAGAGTGCTTAATGGTTCTAATAAAATTGGGCAGCATTTTGTAAACTTTGTCTCAGTTGAGTATGAAATAAACTTTTGTGGGAATTTTTTAAGATAATGTTTATATTTATTGCCATGTCCTCACAGAAAACTTTCTGTGTATTCTTACTGTCTTTCCGGCTCCCTTTGTCATACACACTGGTATTATGCCTGAGTTTTGGGTGCTTTACATGCATATGTTCATGTGTGCAGTTAAGACACAGTTTAAAGCCTTGTTTATCCTTCAGGGCATGTGCTGACCCAGCCACTTTGCAGAGAGGATGTGCAGTCAGCCTCACGTTAGGTAATCCTTTGGTGTAAAGCCACATTTCTTAATCTTCTGGTCCTTTTGTCCACTCATTTCCTATGACCCAAGAGATGTCTATCTTTCAGTGTTGAACACAGTTCAATTTCTGCAGTACGTGGCTCACTATAACCCAGGGAGCCATCAAGGATGCCTAGCTGTAAGACTGTTAGTACCATACTTGGTAACTGTTAAAAGTTCAGGGAGTGCTAAAACTTGAGCTATTGTTGCCTGTGGCCACTAGATGACCAGGGTTTGGTGGCCTGTGGATCAAATACTGTTACAAGCCAGGTATTTATTTCAAGCACGCTGGTTTATACCTCTTACTTACAGGTAGGCCATTATTATAGTGGAGGCTTGTGGGAGATTGAACGTGTTAATCTTGATATGACAACCCCCGAAAATGTTATCTATAGGTCTTTTAAAGGCTGAAGTATGTGGCTTTCCATTAGCTGTAGCTTAGTAAGTTTAGACAGGTATGCTATTTTTTGCTATGGTTTCCTTCACCAGGATAAACTGTTACACTTAGAAAATTCAATTACTACAGCACACACAAAATGTCTGCTCCAGGAGGCACCATCACCTTCTGAGGCAGAAGAAGCTTCTGTGCAACTGCCCTTGGACTCTCATTCCTTAGCTGTATCTTGGGGCAGCAGCTGTGTAGTCAGCAGCAGGAGCACTTTGTCTGTGCTTACTCCATGATACAATGTTGACTTGATCCTACAGGAGCAAGAACAGAAGTTGCTTCATTTATGTGTATTGTAGGCTGT
Source organism: Nyctibius grandis (assembly GCF_013368605.1). NCBI lineage: Eukaryota > Metazoa > Chordata > Aves > Nyctibiiformes > Nyctibiidae > Nyctibius > Nyctibius grandis. The sequence goes on along the minus strand of NC_090659.1, from coordinate 57,601,707 downwards.
GAATGCTCTAGCAGGGAATCAGGAGGGAATGACAGATTGCCTTACAGACAGTGACAACTGCCTTCAGGGTGCTTCTAGTTCGTCACCTTTTTAGCCCTGAAAATGTTCTGTAGAAATCCTATTGCAAAACTAATGTAATTACAATGTAAGTATAATTACAGGAAGATGTTTATGAGACTTCTGGCATCATGCGTCATCCACATATAGACACTATGGGGATACTCCCAGTCTCGGGCACTGTTTTCTTTGGCAGGAATCCACTGGTACCTTATGGATAGGCTTATATTTAAGCAAAGAAAGGCCATGTCACCTGCACTTGTTTTTAACCGTGGGCTTTGTTGTTCAGTTGTATACTGCCACTTGTCCAGGAACTTCAAAATCATTTCTCTAAAAAGGTCAGATTTAGCTTTGGTGGTCCTCATCACAATGGAGTATCCTTACTGGTAGCCAGTGATATTTTAATAACTGCAATTATTGTTCTGCTGCTTGAAAACTTGAAAATTCTGGGATTGTGCTATTCTCTTCATTTATTCTGCTGTTTTTCTTGGTATCTAAAGCTGTTCCATAGCAATTAGAAAAGGCTATACTACTTAGTGTTGAGATGGTTTTGAGAATGTAAGTAAGTGTACTGATCTTCAGCTTTGAGGCTACAGCTTGATAGGCTTAGATAATTGAAATAGGCAAAGTGTGAGCTGCTTCCATTTGTTTGAGGAGTACATTAGTTTTCAATTCTGACATGAGCAGTTCTATTGACTGCACAATAGGTATATCCAGTAAATACAGATGTATAGGTGTAGTCATATGTCTAGTTTATGCTTGTCAGCTAAAAGTCTCCTGAGATGGAAGAGCATTTTAAGTATAGACTAGAGGAGCAATTTGAGATGTTAGGTTTGGTAGAAATTTTCTAGTAAAATAGATGTGTATCAGGTGATTTTTCTAAGCTGTGTTCTGAAATACTCTCCATAGACTCTCGTTTCGTAAAGTGTCATATTATTCCTAGTGAATGTTTCTGTAACGAAAAATATTTTAGGAGATTAATATTTTTCCAGTGGAGAAAAAGTGCAGATTGGTGGCCTGAAAAAAGTGAGAGGGCATGTGTCTGCGAGTGAATGATTAGCAGTATCTCCCCTCCCCTGCCCCTTAGATGCCTTTTGGCTTTTATTCTTTCAGATAAAGTTTCGTATTTCAGACAGCCAGGATTTGTTTGTGAATGAATATTCCAGGCATTTTTGTCGTCATTTTATCAAGTTCAAGCTTAAGAATTGTTAGAGCTCTCTTGCCCTGTTGGAAAGTTTTTTGATTTCCACCCCGCCCCCCCCAACTTCACTTCATTTGGAAGCCTTCTTTTAATTTCAGATAGAACTTTACAGACAATTTATACACATCTGTTTATACGCCAAACTTTTACTGTTACTTACTATTGATTCCTTCTTATTCCAGTGTATTTTAGAGGACAACCACACCTTTTTTCACACTTGAATTTCCTACATTCCTAGAGTTTCCTAGACCAGAATGGGTTAGTTTCCTCTCATCAAAAAAGTTCTCTGATGGTAATTGATACAGCCCTGCTGTATGCTTGGTTTAGTTTGAGCTGATATTTTTTCAATAAGGAGGACCAGAATCATAACTGTTTTTTAGATCTCATCCATGCCTTGTATAATGACATCAGTCCAGCACTTTCTCTACAAGCAGCATGTCATCCTCTGGCTCTCTCCCAACTAACGAACTGCCAGTTTATAGCCACAACTCTTGCTGTCAGTCCTTAGAAGTGCTTCAGCGTCTACTCTGGCTGATTAAATTTTACCGCTTTTTTACTATAGCTTTCAAGGTGTTCTAGTACAATATCCAAGTCCTCTTTTGGTGCCCAACTTTGCATTGTCAACAAAATTTACCACTACTCTGTAAAACAGTTACATAGTTATCTGTGAATAATGGTGTGGGTGATCCTCATTTCACCCAGGCCCTAGCCCTGTTCAGTCCACTGCTATAGATGTAGCCTTTGTTTTGCTGGCCAGTCTGCGTGCTTGCCATGCTGAGTGTCCACCAGATGCATTGCAGCTTCCAGGCTTTCGTTATCAGGCAGTTCTCCACAAAAAAAGCACATTTGTTGTTCTACTCTGAATTTCTTTTGGTTCACTGTAGTAAAATGCAGGCTGTATTTCTCTTCTTGCTCTGGTTCAGAAGAAAAGATGAGAGACTTCAGATTCTCTGTGGAATAGGAAAGAAAACACACGGACAAAACAGTTCATGCAGGACTCTTAATCATTTTTTGGGGACTGATACAAAAATAACAGCTCATGCTACAGTGCAGCGTGTGGTCCTGCTGCTGATCTGATCTTGGACCTAGCTTGTGGTTCTGTTACTCTTTATTAAATGGTATCCTGTCTTGTGTTGACTCGCTCTAATAGCTAGTGGGAAGATTCTCAAGGTAAAGCTGTTCTTACGGTCAGATATTTTTGTCTTTTGTTAGAGTTGCATATCAGCAAAGAACAGGATGCGCCCGCTTAGTTGCAAGAACGCAGCGTGAGACTGACTTCTTCAATGGAAGCCTTTCGTCACTATGGATACAGAAAAATGCTTTCACAAGAGGGAGACAGTAGAAAGAAACTTTTAATAACTGAAAGGAGTAATATAAACAGTGGAAGAGCGGAGAAGGATTTTATTAAAATGGTGGTACTCCTCAGGGAAAAAGTTCTCTGTGTCACAACCTTGAGAGAACAAATATGTAAAGATGAAACCACGAGTAGTGTTTAGAGATCTTTTCATATGTCTTAACGAAAGAAACTGTTTTTCTCTTCAGATTGTGTCGTGTGCTTTATTTCCCTTTCCAGGTATCTAGGTTATGCTAATTTAAACTATATTAAAGATTGAGCAAGTGACACATTGCATAAGAGGATGCTGCTTATTGTATTATGTGTAGGTGACTTAACAGCTTATCCTATGGCTTACTTTTCTTTCATGAAAGAGGAACCATTTTTATTAATTGAAACAGTTGGGGTCCCCAGAGCAAGGGATGTTGAAAATACCTTAGACACTCGATTAACATAGATATACAAAACAAAGGGAAGCTTTTACAATTTGAAGAGTGGTAATGGCTGTAAGATAAGGAGGCTCCAGGATAGTCTCACTTAAGATGGCTGGGCCTTGGGATGAGGGGATGCACAGGAAGACAGAGATAAGGGAATCTGCAACCTCAAAGGGACGTGGCCTACCTGATCCCTAGACTGAGTGCGCGCAGAAGCAAGGGGTCAGTCAGCGAACACAGTGAGGAAGACTACCGGCCTTCATCTGAAGACCCCCGACGACCATGAGGGAAAACGACTGCGCATGCGAATGGACATATGCATATCTCTTGGCTATGTAAATGAGTTCTCGGAAATCCTATGACTATGTATAACTTTATGGTATACAGTCTCTGAAAATTTACCAAACCGGTGGAGCACTCATGGTGGATAATCCCCAGTGCTGCCCAGCGCTGCAATAAAGAACGCCTGCTTAATAACACACTCTGGTGTTATTGAGTTTTCTTTTGGACTCCTTACCCAGCCGCACCTCGCTTCCCACTTTGGTGAGGAAAGTTAGAAAGCAAGGGGGTTTGGAGATCTCCGATTTTTGTATCATAATAAAAGCCTTTTCTTCTAGAATAATCCTGAATAATTCCCAGCACATCTGCTTAGATCATGTTACTTTGAACACAATTCGGAATGACGCTGTATAGGAAACTTAAAACCCTGATTTTTCTCTTTTTTAACTTGACACTGTGTAGCACTATATTTAATATGATGATCTGGTTCAAAAGCATTCCTTTCTGATGCCTAGAGTAAAACCTGCAATATTTGTGATTTGTTTTTGCAGATGGATTGCTTTTTCTCCTTTTGCAAATGTTTGTTATGGATTTTTACATTAATGTTAGTAGGTATCTTGTTTGTTCTAACAAGTAAGTCTTATTATCTGTAACGGTGCACTGTTAACTTCTAATCTCTTATTATGCAATTATTAAAGGAGTACAGAAGCTGAAGTTTGAAATTCCACATGCTTTGCTTTCCCAAGAAGAAAAAAGCCAGCACAGTCCTGTAATGAAGCAATTTTATTTTGTGTTAACAGAGTGAAGGGGTAGAAAAATTCTTTCAGATTTCTAGTGGAGCAATATTTAGGAAATGGTCTATACACAATAAAATAATACTACATATCTTGAAATAGAGAGCACATGGGCTTGTGCCTTTTTAACTATAAGGCAACTGACTGAAATGTTATGTGGACAAACAAGTCTTATGAGTGGAGGATGGATTTGCTTGGGATGGTGACACAGCCTGCCAGAAAAAAGAACATTGCTTTTTCTAATAGTATCATTATATGTATGAAAATCAGTTACTACACTGTAAAAATTTTGGTTATGAATAAAATTTTCTCCTTTGCTGCTTCAGACTTGGTAGGAGTTCAACTGTTGAGGGAGAGAGAAATCTATTCATATACATAACAAGAGTTAAAACCAGAAATCTGAGATGCAAGTTGCTTTCCATCAGTACCAGTTAGTCATACTGAGAGAGTCATTTACACTTCTAGAGTTTTTTTTGTTTGTTCATGCCATGTTTAAATGAAGATTGTTACAGTTAGGAGTGATCACATGTTATGGAGAGGAAAAGTAACAAGGGTGGGGGGGTTGATGTGGTCTTTTTTTATTCTATATAAATGAACCAAGATGTGTAAGATTTCTGAGGTTCTTAAATACCTGACCTCAAGAGTGAAGTATTTTTGCTAATTGGTATGTGTCTTATGTGGAAGGAAGATTTTGGTGATAAAGAAAGTGGTTGCTAAGTCACTGTTCATCCTAAAATTACTTGATTTCTGTCTCTTTAGCTTACAGACTTAGATATGATATGGCATGAAAATCGTATCAGTTATACTGCTTGTTTTATGCCTTTGATGATATGCAGTGGAAAGCTGTCAATGCTGATTTGATTTGTAGAAATGGTATTACACAGCTAAGTTGTTCTGATGACCTCTGGTCCAGTAAGGAATGAGAATTAATATTGTGCCATTGACTGGCTTTACAGTAATTCTCAGTGAAGAATGATATCAGATTTAATTTTGTCCAGTGGTGTATAGATCCCTAGTAGAAGATAGAAGTGATGCTGATAGGCGTGAGGAACTTCTGAAGACTGAAGTGCTTTATCTGTGCTTGAGGCTACTTGTGGTTTTGGCTTTTCTTTGTTGTTTTTTCTGAGTTTATGGTAACATGCTAAATACAAGGACCTTATGGAAGCACAGACTAACACGTCCGTCCATCTGTGTATGGTAGATCTTTATTCTTGATGTGTCATGTAGAAAATGTTACCCGTGTTTTGTCAACTTCAGACACGTTTGTTATGCCTAACATGCTTCAGAACCTTTGAAACCTTAAGCAGAAATAGAGTCACTGAGCAGACAGGATTTGTGTCACAGTATAGTACTTAGTTCGACAAAGTCTGACAACCTGCTGAATTTGTAAGGTTAGCTGTGTTTTTGTGAAAATCTGTGGCCAAAACAACCTTTCCCCCAGACATCATCTCCTTTCCTGTTTTCTGCTGGATTTCTGTGCTTGAAAGTCTGATATTGAAGGTCCTCTGACCTTGGAAATTGGTCCACTTGAATTCTCTAGATCCTGAGCTAGGGAACCTTTAGATCCTGCTCAGAGGTTTGCTTGCTTAGCATACATAGTTCTTTTTCTGTTTTGTTTTGACTTTTCATTTTTCTTTAGTTGGCTGTTTGGTTTTATGTTGGATGTAGCTAAGGAAACGTTCGTAACAGGCTGAGCTGACCAAGTTATTTTTTGTTTTGAATGCCAGGCTGATGTGGTTATTATAGCCACTCTTTAACAGACACTGGATATGCAGTGTTGATTCTTGGCTATGTCTGGTAGTGGGAGAAACACAGGAAAGCCCATTTAGCCAAATCTAAGCGATGATGAAATTGGTGAGTTTTTTCCTAGGGGAAAAAAGGTATCATGTGTTTGCCTCCTTTCTCAGTAATTACAAAAGCTCAGAAATAGTTCTGTAGAAACTTATGTTGGGTATTGGTGTAATTCTAAGCAAACTGAAGTACCTTTTAGTGCTATTTTCTGTTCCATTCCTCTGAAGGGAAGAAGCAGCAACAGAGCTTGTGTGTGGAAGCACCTTTATGTTATCGTATTTGGCCTACAAGACACAGTGCTGACTGTAATCTTGGTATCTTGGTATTGAATGTCCATCTAGGGATGTTTACAGAGAAAGCTGAACATTTCTAGAGGGCTTGAGCAGGGAAATGGAAGTGTTTGGAGAGGGTGTGAGTTTCAAAATGTCCCAAAATGGACATCTGCTAGTCAATTTTTCAATTTCGGGGCTTGGACAAGTAGTAATAATCTCTTTAAACCAGCCTCACATAACTTTAGATTGCTCTGATTTACCTCACTGGAAGTAATTGTTGTAATTAGAGCTAACTTGCAAAAGCTGTGATCTGTTCTCTTTATTCAATACAGGAGAATGGGAAAAAATGAAAGTCATAGATTTGGCGTGTATTTTTTCATGTTACTTGCTGTGACTTGAAGGAGGAGTGTTTAATATGGGCCCTCTCATTTATTTATTAATTCTAAGGAATTACCAAGGTGATTTCTTTTCTTAGCCTAGCCTTGTTCTGTAACTTGGAGAATTTTTGAACTAAGATGATGGGACAATCCAATAAATGTCATAATTTGTCTGAATTTAATGTGAGCTCCCTGGAGCGGAACTTCTCAAATCAATAGGTTTTAGTGGTACTTATTTTTGAAGGAAATGGCACCAACCAGTAATGACAAGCTAGCAATAAAAGAAGAATAGCCTTTTTGGAGAGATTTCAAAAGAATAAGAGTATTCTTAGATCTTTTGGTGTGTGATCATTTTGGAGACACTGGAACTACTTAACTAATGTTGCAGAGACTAAAACAGAAAGCTGGCTAAATGTTGGCTCTGTATGAAATAGGAGAGATGTAAAACTTTTGCAAGATGATCAAAGATGCTATCCACAGTTAGATGTATAGTACTTTAAAATACAATATCAGAAGACCTTCAGGCTTTAATTTAGTGAGTTTCATTAGCTTGTGGCAATTTGACTACCAGTACAAAAGACAAAGATAATCATAAGAACAGTGTAAATGAATTTTAAAAGCCCATGAATGCAGGTTAAATGTGTTGTTTTAACAACTCAAAACAAGTTGTCCAATTGTCAGTTGACTTACCTGTGATTCTGCTTAAAGGAAAGGGCTTTGCAAGAGTAGTAGTTACTATTTTTTTTTTTTTTTTCCCAGATTTACCATGTCACATAGAAAGTGTTGAAATCAGTGCAACATCTAGTATTGGCATCACCTTTTTCAGATGCTGAGAGGGACTGCATCCTTTCCCATTATCCATTACTGTATTGATAGTTTAACTGATCCAGGGTATGAACTAATAGAATTTTGTGAGATTAACAGGGTAGCAATGTGGGACCAGATTATGTGTTTTGACTATTCTGTGTAACTCTATGCTAACTCAGATTTAATGGAATATGCCATTTGGAACAAAATTTGGTCCCATAGATGCAAGTCTTGTCAGGGACTAGAAATATTAATTTCACCTAATTTAAGGTTGCCTTGGAAAAGATTAATGATTACTTTTCATTAGCTGCTTTGCGACTTCAAACATTGTATGACTTTTGCTCAACATTATAATTATTTAAAAAAAATAATAAATGTATCTTTTCTGCTACGATGTGTCTGATTTTTTTCAGATAATACATACATTTGTGTACAAAGTGGGAGGGGAAAAATCTATTCTCTACAGCAAGGGAAAACGTCTGTGTCTTCAGAAGCTCAGAATAGCAAAAGAGAAGACCCTTTGCAGTATCTTGCAACAGCAAGAGGTTTTTGCAGCCATCGTTCCACAAAACTGCATCCCTACTGCAAGTCCATATTTTTTTGCAAAGGTTGTCTCCTTGATCTTTGTACTTCGCTACATTGGGGCCTTTTCAAGTAGATGACTCTTTTGCCAATAGACGGGGTTAGCACAAAGGGCACAGACACCAGGTTCAAAAGATGAGCTTACTTTTGCTTTAGTTTTAAAAGCAACAATAGACTAGTAAGGGAAAATAATACAGCAGGAACAAAACAAAGCAAGGTGATGCACCTAATCATTACTACATAGAATTAAGCATAGTGATTAAGAAAGATTCATCACCAATTGCCTTAATACTTTACCGTCATCCAGATCCGTAACATCAGTGGGGAGCCCCTGTTACAGTGAGGATTTGGGAAGAGCCTTTCCTGGCAATTGGGAGGTCCTGTGCAGTGCGTCCACTCATAGGTGAGGTCTCCAAAGTCACTCTAAGAGGGTCCAGCTCTTATGACTATTGAATAAACAAGCTCACATAACTTCAAATGCGGCGGAAAAGTTGGTTTCACTCTGTTAGATGCCACCCAAAGCCTGGCCAGGGCTCAAGGAGGAACTAAGGGAGCGTCTTTATCTATTTGGCTCTGACTACATGTACCCAGACAAGGCCGGACACTTGGTTTCCCAGCCTTGACAGCCTGCCTCTAAGCAAGGAAAGATAGATACGTTCTCATAACACGGATAGATTCTTATGGCTTTTCATTTTCACTAAGGATTATATTTTATCTAAGCTACCTGTTTCGTTAATAATCATGCATATTTCAGTAATAGTCAGATACTAATATTATCTAATGTGTGGTTGGAAGTTCATCTAGAGGGCAGCTTTAGTTTGGGGCCTCAGCAATTCAATGACTTTCCTATCTCCATGCCTCTAAATTAAATTTGAAATTCAGTAATCTCTACGGTACTATATTTTTGCAGAAATTCTTTGTTTGCTTTCTCAGCATCTTATGGAGATCAGACTAAGAAGCTTTCTTAGCTGATAGTAATCTTTGTCTTACAAGGTGTGGAATAAGGAGATTGTTTTGTGTGTTGCTGGACCTTTTGGCGGTGATGGCGGTGGCTACCGTGTGGCCATTAGCTACAGAAAGCCACTAAGGTGGCTGATGTACTGTCACAGGTGAGAATTTTAGCATGTCCTAGCAGTTTTGCACTGAAGATGCAGTTTTTCTGTGTCCATTTTCTCACTGAGAGGAAGAGGCTTTGTAAAATGAGTGTGCCTGTACACTGGCATTTGTCATGTGTGAGGCAGTGGTGACTATTTCATGGATGGCAGTGTTATTTGTGTGTGCCTGGGGCTGCCAAACAAGGGTGAGATCGCCTGTAGCGGGATCAAGGCCAGGGTTTCAGCAGATTCTGGCAAGTCACGGCTTTTTGACACTGTACAGCAATGGCTGCTGTTGTGGCCCCAGAGGTTAGGAACGGTTTTATTTGTTTCCTGTGTTCATCTGTAGTCTGGTCACAGTGATGTTACATTTTGTGTGTCAGGCCAGGTTTTCAGTAGCGCGTGCTCTCTGTCATGATGGCAGCTGCATGGGTACAGCAGAGGTGGAACTCAATGGTTTTGCCACACCTTCAAAAATATATTTTCTTGGTTATTTGTGTGTTTTAACATCAGGAAACTGAGTATCATATGAACGCAGTTCCTTCATCCAGATGTGTACACTTTAAAAACACTATGTCAGTGAAACCTGAATGCTTAGAAAAAGAAAAAAAAAAGCGTGCAGACGGTCTCTTGTAAGATTAGAGGTGGAAATTCACCTTTCTCATTTATTCTGATGGTTTCTTTGTCTTCCAACAGGGGATTTGCAGCTTTCTAAGAACCAGCTAGCAGGGCTCAGCAGTGCTCCCTGCCTTTTTCCTCACAGCGTGTCTAGTTCAGCCACCTCTCCACCCCTTCCCTTGATGCCTTTCCTGCCATTTTGGGAACCCTGCATTAAATTTCCAGCCAAGCATTGGCTTTCTTTTTGTGCTTAAAACCAGGGCCTAACAGACAAGGCCTTCCAGAAGGCTCTGAGGGGCCCCTCTGCCTGGCCTGGTGGTGGCCATAAGGTTGCCAGCCCAGGACAGCCATGGTGAGGAGCTGCTGCCTTCCCATGTGCCTGCCGCTCTGGAGGCTGATGCAGAGGTGGGTTTACCCTGTTGCATGTCCTCCTTTGGTCAGTACCTTAGCATGTTACTTGTTCTCCAAAGCCCTTTGACCTGTATGGGCTTTTCCCGTTTTTTATCTGTGTGTGGGTTTTTTGTTTTTGTTTTTTTTTTTCCTTTTTAACAGCTCCTATCTAGAATTAGTTTTTTTTTTTTTTCCTGTTGTAAGTACAAGAGATAGTATTGGGAGTTTAATGTCTTTTCAGATAGCAAAGTTTTTATCAGCTTTAGGATTCTTCCCAGGGACATGCAATTTTTTCTGCCTTCTATTAAGTAGGTCTAACCTCTTCAATATATAACCCTCTGCTTGCTGGCTCTTCACTTCTTTCATCAGTCAGTCTTCAGTTTAATTTGCTTATCAAATCCCATTGTGAATGAATTAGGAAAAAGTATAAAGTGTAGGTATTTCCCTTTCTTTGAACTGGAGAGCTTGCAGAACTCACCAGTGTGGGTGGCCCCTCTGTGTTGAGGTATACCTGAGGTACACTAAGACTGTGTTACCTCACAAGACATCGAGGCAAAACTCTGTATTTTTCGTGAGAGTATTCCTAACTATTGGATATTTGGCAAATCAAATGATGTATTAATCTTTACAATACTTAGAAATGCCTAGACTTTCAGACTGGAGATGCCAATAATGAGGTTGAAATTAAGGTGAGGAATTAAAAGGGAATGCTCAGTTTCATCTTGAAACCAAAATATTTATTAACAGATGAAATTTGGTTTTGTTTTTTTACCTATAAGGTTTCCAGCTAGCATCACACTTGAGGAAAATCTGTTCCTGTCTGTCCACTTTTGTATTTGTGCAGATGTATAAACAAAGCACAAAAGGATTTGTAAATAATATTTCACTTACCTCAAATAAGTATGTCACATTAAAATGGAAACATTAGGAATAAGCAGATTTCTGTACCATTAAGAATGAAACTGGTATACTATTTCTTGCTTGTTCTGGTATCTGCGTTGTAAGAAATCTGTTTAAATGGTTGAGAGAGTGCAATAAAAAGCCAAAGACAGCTTCTGAGAATTAGAAGGATTGCCTTACACTGATTAAATTGAGAGAAACATAGAAACTAATATTTCACTCCATAAAACCACAGGCTGCTGAGGTAGTGTACATTCCATATAATGGATAACCTGAAGGAAGTAGCATCACAGTTATGACACTGGTAAAATTCACATGCCATTTTTAAATCCAGTTCTGACTATTTTTTAGACATGTTCTCTGTTAGTGTATTATGATAGGAGATTTAAATACCTTGAGAGTTAAATCAATCTTGAAAATATTTGGGTTTCTTTAGATAACCTGTTTATATACTTACTATTCATCTATTCAGAATGTTTTCAACAGTGAAACAGTTTCAGGCTTCAATATAAAATACTGTTTGTCCTTGAAAGTAGTTCAGTCTGTTAAGCAAATAAATTTCAGTTGTGTCATGCCAGCTATTCAAGTTTATATTTTCTCCTTCTGTTTCTGTACTCTTGATTGTTTTCTGTGTGATGGGGTAACTAATTTTTTTTTTTAAAAAAAAAACCCAACAAAAAACCCGAAAAAAACACAACCCATAAAATATGCTTTTTTGTCACTGAATCAGCAATATTGATATTGCTTTCATGATTAACTTGAAAGTAAAACTAGTGATGGTGGAATCTTGCAGGAAGCGTTAATTTTAATGGACACTTCACCATAAAGTACAAATTTGGACTTCCTGGACCATTTATCCAGTTTGCTGAAAATGAGTTAGCAATGATTTTGGCTTTTTTGCCAATTAAAGTTTCCCAGAATAATTTGTTGGTCAGGTTTGTTTAACCCCTTGCTTCCATCACTAACTTTCCCCTCCGTCAAAGAGAATATTAGAATATAATTGTTGCCTAGTATTAAATCTGCTAGTATTGAAGTATGGAGACCCTTAAAATGGTCAGCAGCATATAATTTAAAATGATGATAAGGGGAGGGAAAACTAATTACTTGAGCATTAGTTGGAAGGCATGGGTTTCTGTTAGATGATACAAGTTTTCCAGCGTGAGTTGCTTCATGACACATTGTCCCTTCCATCTCTGTTGCCCACTTCCCTTTGTGCGCACACATGAAAGAAAACTTTGTCTTCTAAAGTTCATCCTATTTCAGCTCCCTGAGCAAATGCAGAAGAGTTCTCTCCAGGGGTGATACTATGGGGGTTTCTCTGCCAGGCACACACAGAGAAAATAGAGAATATGGTTGTAACATCTGTGTACTTTCAGTAGATCTGAAGCAAGCAGCTTCATCAGTTGGACATAAACAACACTGTTGTAGAGAAATGGTATTTTTATTGTTTGTTGGTCTTGAGTGAAACATTAGTTATTTCACAAGTAATCAAAATTTAGGTGTTTTCTAAAATAGCTAATTTTGATATTAAATTTACAAATTTGCAGCAAAGTGACTTTTAAGAATAATTACTACTATAGAAATCTAAACAGCTTTCAAAAAAAAACCACTACAGTTTTTACACTAGGTCACTGTAACTTTTATATTTGGGACGTAGGAAGCCTTTCTTACAGTATCTCCAGGTCTTTCAGCTGTAACACTATGGAATAAGTGAAAGCATGCAGTTGATTTTGTATTTCTTCATAGTTAACATTCCAGTGTTAGCACTGCTCCTTACAAGGACAAACCTTTGCTTTTATCTAGTGCTAGGGCTTCATTTTATAGTCTTTTTTTTTTTATATAGAATATATGGGAGAGAAGATACGGGTTCTAATGCAGATTATTTAACATGTGTGATTTTGTCAGGTTTTACAGTTTTTGCTTTGCTTTCACTCAAGATGTTGACTCTATATACAAGTGAAATCATGGGTGTTCTTTGACGGTATTTTAATTCTATTTCAAAAGTACAGTGAGTCAGGAGAGGATGCTGTGTATGATGTGTGTGTGTGTGTGTGCCTGCAAACAAAAACTGTCCTGAACTTGTCTCCAGAAAGTGTGTTTATAGCATATTAAGATTACTTAGAGATACAGTCCTCTGATAGAACTTCTTTGTTGGGACTTTAACACTTTTCATTTGGAAGGATTTATGTTAAGTGCAAATAGATTTTGGCATAGCTTCTATATTTTCCTATTACTCTTTTTGTAAATTCAGGTAAAAAATTACCCTGCAGGTGAACCCATTATCTGCTTAATAGACTTCTGTCAGTGTCCTCATAAAAGCATCTGGAGGTCTTGTTTCCAGAAGTTTGCAACTGAAGTCAGTTTTCTTTCTTCTATGATGTTACATCCTCACTGGAAAAAAAAAAAACCAACAAAACCAAAAAACCCCACAAAACCCAGTGTTCTTGACTGTTTGAATACTGTCCATAATACATCTCTTAAAGAGTTCTAAGCTTTCTTTTTATTCAAAACAATGGCTCATTTAACTCACTTGTGATAAAACTTGCCACGTAATATCCTTATTCCTTGTACATGCCAGAACTCATCAAACTGGTGTGAACTGTGACTTAACCTACCATTAGAAGGAAAGTCCAGTACCATTTGCACCTCACAGTGCCCCATAGACTGGAGGCAGTGGCTCAACCAAAGTAAAACGTTCCAGCTGCCACCAGATAACCTCTTGTGTAAACACATAATCAGCTTACATTAAGAAACAAAGTAATTATTTCTTACAATCAGAATACTTACTCCATTTGAGTTCAACTTACAATGTATAATTGACCCCTTAGGAGCCATGTGTACTAGAAAAGAATTAACAGGATAACTGGTAGACTCTTGATCTTTCTCTGCACTAGACTTAGAGCAGCTATTCACTTCTAGGGACATGGTTGTTGGGTATGGTAACTGATACTGCTGCTGTGGCAAAGCCTCATATGCAGTCATTCTAAAAAGTAAAATAAGTCATAAAAGATATGAGTTAATGCTGTGGGGTATGTTTGTCTAGGGGAAGAAAAGGGGAATTTTTTAGATTGCTAGAGTCCCAAGAGAGAGAGTTTTATGGCAAAAAGATACTCCATCACAAGCTGTTTTTAGGGGGTGATGTATTGTAACTACTTGCCTCCATCCCTCCCCACATCAAAGAAATCACAGCAGTAAATCAAAGCCTGGGAGTCGGTGCCTTCTCTTGTATTTTTATTTATGCTTTTGCTGCTGAATAGAAACCCGAGCATCAAAAAGGTTGTTTAACCTTTTCTGTGTCACTGAATGGCAGACATGTGGAGGTTGAGATTACACTTATCGTCTCATCCCAGACAAAGCTGCGTAACCTCCTGTGCCTCTATTCTCAAAATTATTGCAGCTCAGAATATATTAATCTCAATGTACAGTACAGTTCTAGACTTGATAGAAAAATCTTTCTTTAAAAAGACCTTTGCTTTCCTGCATGAAGGACACGGAACAGTTTTGATAGATTAGAGTGGAATGTGGACATTTTGTCTTCCACTAAAAGGAGGTACATGGAGCATCGAAAGCTTTGAAAAGCATGTTCCCCATGTTCTGTAAGTACATTGATACCAGTCTCATAGCATTGTTTAGGACCTTGCTTGCTGAGCTATAGATAAAAGCTGGAGTGTGTGATTTACATTTTAAAGTGGGAAGTTACTACAGTTTTTACTAAGATAAAATAATTTGTACCTTCTCTATGGTTGATCAAGAGATGGTCGTTGACACTACTGTGTATACCAGAACTTGACTTCACATGTGTTGGGCATACCGTGTTGACCTTACTATCAGCCTGACTGTTCCCTGGCTATCATTAATGCTTTTACTAGTAGTATTTTACAAGTGTGTAATGTCTACTCAGGATGGCCAGTCATTGTGGATTAACTTCTAGTACCTTACAGGTCACTGAGTATATGTTGGAAAAAAGAGGGGTTTTTTTTAGGTGTTCCTCACCTTTGTTATATCAGGAGAAGTTCCCTCTGAGTTATTAATGACATTTTGGTTTAAACTGCACCCAGTGTTCACTGAACTACTTTAAGATGGTAAAAACAGAAAGTCCATCCTTGATTTCCAGTGTCCTGTCTTGTTCAGTGATTAGTTAGGCATTAGAATTTCTCTGAATTTAGTTACCGAAGAATTTAGTTACAGAACTTCCTTTTCATAGTTTTAACTACTAAGCATTGTCTATTTTGATTTCTGAAGTTTGCTATTTAATTACTTGTATAATATATGTTCTGGACTTTTATAATTTTTTGAATAGCAACTGGCACTAGCTTCTAACTGACTAGTCAACTTAATTTCATTTATCTATTTTGTATTGTGAATAATTCTTGGAATGTTGCTTACATTTTTCTGAGACTATAAGACAAGGAGATAGCTGTAATGTAAAATAATCATTTTATATGAATATCTGACTTAAAATGCAACTAATAGTAGCAATACTCTTAGAGTTTACTTTTTATAAATAATTGACTGTTGCTGTAGAAAGGTTTTGTTCTTGAAATAAATCTTTTGATGTTTGTAGAAGTAAGAAGTTGTGAAATATTTATTGTACTTCGTATTGTTCAGTTGGAAATCCTTAAATCTGTTCTTTTGAGAGTAAAAGTAAATATTAAAAAGCTCAGTATGTCAAAGGAATTGTCAAGTAATATTTAATCTTTGTGGAATTCACATTCCTCAAGTGCAGTGAAAAGAAAAGGGATTCTAAAATCTTGCGGTTATTGGTGTCAAAGCTTTTTATGCATCGTGAGTAAACCTGCTCAGGTTTACTCGTGCTTCTGACATGAACACCCAAAGGTAATAAATATCCTTTATGCCATTTCGTAAGTTTAAAACTCTTGTTTTTCATCAGTATAGATTTTGTCTGAAGTCAGCTTTAAGATCCTGATGCCTGTGACTTTTGTAAAATTCAAAAGATCTTCACTATTATGCATGGGGATTGAATGGGATATTTCATCAGCAACACCTGTATGATAGTAGGTGAAACTGTAAAATACAATTTGCGAGCTCTTACTTAAATTGGCACATGACCTTTTCCCTCAAATACTTCAACATGTGGCATTGCGTTGCAGTGTTGGAAGAAGTAATAGATTAATATTTTGTATTCCTTTAGTGGGCCAGAGCTGTACTGGAATACTATTGTATAATTATGTAAGAATGTGAATTTTTTTGAAAGGAAGCTTTTCAAATGGCTCCAAATAAATGTTTCATTAACATTTATAACCACCTGTAGTTAGGGTCCTTTCTCATATCAAAGTGTGTGTGTCTGTTGGTGTTCACCAAACTCACTGCATAAAGTGGTATTTGGTGATGGTGTGCAGGAAAAAGTAAGGAGATGAAGGAAAATGCTGGGTGGCTTCTAATGATATATAATTAATCAGTTTTTCTGAACAGCCAAGTTATTTTTGAACTATAAATACAAGATTTCTTCAAGATGAAGTATAGGTATGCTGGGATTATGATGTGGCTTTTTAAGTAGCTCTCAAAACCAATTACATATAAAAGACAGTGAGATATATAATTTGCAAGTTACACTGCAGGGAATATGGCAAAATATAATTACTGACAGTAGACATTTGGCTATTAATATTGTCATTTTGACTAATACCAGGGCTTCCAGGCTGTTGATAAATTTACCAGTAGTGCAGGGAAAGCTTGTCATTTGTACAGTACCTGTTTACTTCTGTGTAGACCAATATGGTCTGGCCTCAGGGGGAATAAGTTGGAGACTGGAGTAAGTGAGCAAGATCTCAATTTTAAAATTTGTCAAAACATGACACCTGGTAATTTTGCTGAGGATTTAGGTTTTTCTCCTTATAGGTGTGGAAGACTAATAGTAACTACATTAGTTGTACTGCTTTCCGCAGCACCCGTGTGATAGTTTTTCTCTTTCATTTTTCTTGGGGTATTTGCTTCTGATAAGGTTTCAGCCCGACCTCAGGTATGTATGGTAGCATAGCTACAAACATACACTGGGAAGCTTGTGTTTTTATTTAGTTTTTGTGTAGCAAAAAAACCCAAAAAGGTGTTAAATAGTAAGTCACTGTTCATGAATAAATTGTAGTTCAGTATCAGCTAAGTATAAATAGATAAATATGTGAAGACATATAGAGATATAAGTGAGTTTACAATAAATATTTTGATAAATCTCCAGTACAAATACGTAACATAGGGACTAAAGCCCTAGATTATTATGGATGGAAGAGTTCATGTAACAACATTTGGATGTTCTTTGGTCACTGACTCAGTGGTCTGCAAGACCAGCGTTTTAAGAATTGTTAGACTTGTTAGAATATATGATGATACCACAAAGTAGCCCCACCTTCTCTCTGCCAGAATCAGTTTCACTAGCTCTGTATCCACTTAGGAATGAAAATCTTTTTAAACTCTGACAAGAATTGACCATCAGGACAGTGAGTAGTTACTACTTGCAGTAAACTTGTGTCATAGATTTAAATGTGATGACAAAGGTTATGAAGGAAGATGTTTTCTTGGTGATATTAATTGCGTTATATTTCCCTAGTGAAAGTAGGAATAGAGAGGTCTTCTGCTGAGGTGTGTGATAGTAGACTGCATAGTGCAATAGTAAGCTGTTTACTTTTTTGTCCATAGCTCACCAGAACAATTTGGAAACTGGCTAACACATAGATAAGATGTTTTGAAAGCACTTATACTAAGTATAAAGAAGCATATGAAAGCCCGTATCTTTTAATTGTCTTTGTTCTGGAATCCAGGCCAGAAATTTGACTCTTCCCCTTGCTTTTTTCGTTTAGGTGTAGCATGATTTTGGCCTGAGGGTCTGGCAAGTCTGCCACCATGTTGCAGGTAGGGTAGGTATAGTACAAAAATAGAGAGTTTTGTTTAGTGCTTGCTTAAAGAGCAGCACTTCTGAGAGTGAACAGAAGACAGGCAAACAAATTGAATATTGGGTTCATTGTTTGCTAAAATCCTTGTAGAAGGTGTTTTCACTCTGGCCAGTTCTCATCATGTCCACATGAAGGCTGATGGTAATTTACTGCTCTAAATTTAAAGCCTAATTTTATAATATGGCCCCTTTTGAATAACCTGAGGCTCCTCTAAGAGCACCACTTAGGAATTACTTCTGGTTGCATCTGATCTTGTCAATCTTGCCAATTCATATTGTCTCCTTGTCCATTAACTTGTGCGTTTGAAAAGGCTGAGAACAGGTATTTTTGCTTGATTTTTCTTAATAATTTAGTATCTTCATATAAAACAAATAGTATGGTGTATGTGTACTTTTATTACTCATTTTTGAATGAATGAAAACAATCTGCTGCTTGTCTCCCTCCATCCTCCTGTTTCTTTAGAATCTGTAAAAATTACATTTTTTTAAAAACTTCAATTAATTTTCTGACCTGAAAATTTTGATCTCTTTAGAAAGTTTCTTGATGAATTACTGCAAATAGAAGTATTTCTTGGCAACTAAGAGTAAAAAACCTCTGCATTCTGAAGTATCTGTACAGCTCTCTCTTCAAAAGCATCTTAACAGATACTCTCTGAGTTTGACTGGCACTGCATGCTAATCTTAGTGGTATTTAGTTGCCTTGCAAGAAATAAAATTGCTCTTGTTGTTTTGCAGCTTTTGTTAGCACCTAAGGAAGCTGTAAATTTTCTCCACAAACCTTAATTTCAGCTGTTGGTCTGGAGCTACTAGATATAAACTGGGTTTATAATTAATTTAAGTGCTAAAGCTGTCAAATATCATGTGCCTTATGTGACACTTTCCCTTCTAGCTGCTCTTATCACTTCTATTTGCAGTATAGGTTGTTTCTCATTTGCTTTTCTAATTGCAAGTGTGACACTCTTGAAAGGCTTTCCATGTAGCAGTTCTTCTTGACTGGGGCTGCAGAGACATGCAAGGAGGCACACTATCTCCTGGTCCCACTGGCAGCCAGGAGCAAAATGTGTCAGAACCAGTACAATGGGGGGAAGGAAAAGAAATGAAGCAAAAGCATTTTTGCAGCTGTCCAGTTAATCACATATTTCGCAGATCTACCTTTTTACCATCAGCCTGTGATTCCTTGAATTGGTTGAAGATTGCATGTGTGAAAGAAATAGGAGACTTTTATGTGTATCACTTTTATTGCTACTTTTCATGAAATAAACAGGGAAACTAAGCAAGATTCTCTCTCTTGAAGAGAAAGCACGAGCATCACAAAAGCTATACCTAATTGGCCAGTATGTCAGCAATATTTGGAGGTTAAATTGACCATTTATCAAAGATCTTAATCTTGCTTGAATAACTTAGGTTAGTTTTTATGTATTTGAAACAAAGAATTATTGTAACTTTTTTTAGGAGGAACACAGGTCACTGGCCTTGTCATCCGTGAAGTCAAATGATTCAGCCACTCAGGTATAGAGGATGTGGAATTCAGTTAAAGGTGATGCTCTATACTGGTAGTCAGAAAGGAGAATCGGACCGTCTACAAAGTGCTGTATTAGAACGTCCCTGTGCAAACTGATGGACGTGATTGGAATATAGATGTATTAGGATAGCTTCAGAAACCTTTTATTCTAAGTACAGTGCTCAAGGAGGCATGAACTGGAAGGGTGAGATAAATTTGTATTAAGTACGTATACAGAAATGTTACATATTTTACAAAAACTGGAATATTTGCTATTGTGTCAGAATGTTTGTTCTAACCACTGTGAATTACAGAACTTTACATGATTCCGTTGTCATATTTCTGCATTTACTCTTTACAACTTCAAGCAATTTCACAAAACTTCATGCAGCCTATTGCTATGAAGCCATTTCCCCTTCTGCCTGCATGCACAAGGCCCTTGCAGGAGAGGGAAAGAAGGATCAGAAAACCAGGATCCACCAAATGGCAATAGCTGTGGCTTGGTCAGGAAATGTACTTGTGGACCTAGCACCATTTTCTGTTGTTAAGTTATACCCGACTTTGCTCCTAATCACATCCCTTACCTGAGATTCATAAATAAAAAAAACTCCTTCGAAAGTCAAAGTTTATTATCTCCTTTCTTCTCCCTCTGCATATATATATATATATACGTCCAACATTGTGTGATTTGTAGGCAATTGTATAGGGAGAGTTTTATTTTCAAATGTTATTTCTGATGAAAATCACCATGCAAAGATTTAAAATGCATTTGCTGAAAAGAAATGCAGTAGTAAATGTTTTGCAGCACCAGTATAAGGCAACAGATCCCATGACAGTGACAGGTCCCATAGGAAATGTGTTAATTAGTCATAGGAGTTTCTGGAAGAGTGTTGTTCTGGGTTTTTTTGTGGTTGCCTCTGAAGTGCTGCATTTTGGTATTCCATTAAGTTAATGGTTTAATGGCATATATACATATTGCTTATAGGTGCATGAAATAATATACTTTCTGTTTATAGTACCTAATATTGAGGTAACCCTTTTTCAGATTATAAAACCTGATAGGGACTTTATTTGATAATTATAGGTTTGAATTATTTTATTTGTGCAATTCTATATTCATATGAAACATACTAAAACTATCTTAACAGCTTTTAAAGTTACATTTAGTCTTCATTCTGAGCTTGGTTCGTTCGTATGGAAGGCTGATATAATGCTGTGAACAAAAAGTAAATCTTAAGTGCTCTATATAGCTCTTAGTGAGTTTGCCTGACATTTAAAATCTTACTAAGATCCTTTAAGTGGACGAGAACTTCACCCTTTATCTCCGCCAAGAAATACATGTAAATTCATGAGATTTTTTGCAAAGTGGGGTATTTCAATTCTTAATCTCTTTTACTGGCTAGCAATTTCAGGAAATGTAGATTATTATTTCTTTAGAGGGATTCTGCCTTTTATGATTTATAGATCAGATTTACCTTTAAAAGGACAATGGATTTGATTGAGTTTGGAAAGGTTAGGTACAAATTTGCGCATTGTGCCATTGTTTGCATAGGGAGATGACTGCACATTTACCTGCAGAATGGTGCCGAGTCAAGTGTGAAAGAACAGGTACCCAGTACATCTGACAAATGAAAACAAAGATGAGATTATATGATCTCATGGTTTGGTAAATAGTGTGTAATAAACGAAGAAGACAGTTTGCTTAAGATATTAGAAAGGAGAATGAGTTCCTTTTTTTCACTTTAGTGAATTACAGCTTCCTGAGATACTGAAGTTGTTTCTTTCCACTGAATGAAATATTAGAACTGAGGGCATTTTTTAGTGCAGAGCTGTTCTAATGTATCCAATTAGATGTGGGCAAAATATTCTGTATGCGGAAGTTTATTCACACTGTGCACCATTAGTTCTTCGTGCAGAATTTGAGTGATAATAGCTTGTCAGTATCCGTTATCCTAAAACTTCCAAGTGATTGAGTGGCTGTGTTTGGTGTGCAATTTTAACAATGGTGCTAATTGCTTTATTGAGATCAAATAGTAGTGTTTTATTGAAATGCCAGGCTGTTGCCGAAGTCTGCCTCTACAAGTGTAAAGTCTTTCTGTGTGAAAGAACTTGAATTACAGCCTGGGTAAACAAGGCTATAGCTGATGCGGAGAATTCGTTGTTGTCAAATCTGTGGTTAGAGTGTGCCGTTCATTTATGACCCTTTCTTGAGAAAACATTTAGCAAAAAAATAGGAGAGAATATTGTTCAACAAAGTGTACTTACAGCCTAGCCAGGCAGATTTTAGCTGAGTTTTCAGCTGTACTTAATGCATATTAACTTATTTTAGTAGTGTTTGTTGTTTACATTATTTGGAGAGAGAATATAATCTTGAACAGAAGATTGTGGCTACTAATTATGCCCAAATTACTAGTTCAAGTGGAGAGTCAGGATATGTCATTCAGTGTTTCCATTGATTTCCAAACTATAAGTCAAATCTACTAAAAATACTTGGAAAGACTTGGAATCTTTCAAGGTCAGTTACTTTTCCAGGAGCTACCGCTAGCATCTTCCTCCTATCATCCTTTTCCTGTTGCCTGTTGAATACTAACCCCTTTGTCTTTTCAGGTAATACATTTTTATTTAAATTAAATTTAGATAAAAATTAACAGAGTAGCATGAAGGTGAATCTCCAGCTAGTTTCAGTTTGATTTTTAAATCAGAAAAATGAGCTGCCTGAATATTTGAACTCATGCATGCATTAAGGTATGATGCTGTTAAGTGACTGCATTTAGTGTTACGTAAAGATGACTTAGTCTTTTGCTGGTCTTTGCTTTCTGTATTGCTGACCCTGCCTGAAAGAGTAAAAGCTAAGTAATGCTTCTTCACTGATGTGCCAATGAAACACTACGTCCAGTACACTGAGCTTTATGCTATAAATAGAAGCAGATAATGCTAAGGTTTATTTCTGGTTTCTTGGACATATCCTTAATGGGCTTAAGTAATAGAACTTGAAAAAAAAAAAAGGCAGTGAATGTATTTCATTGTTCTGGCAGCAGCATCAGATTGCTTTTTTTGATTACCCTGGTGTCCTTCTGTAAATGATCTCTCACGTGCAATATCTGAACATTAAGAGAATTGTTGGATCAACGTGTTTGGCTTTGTAGGTTAGCATTACAAGCCATTCAGTTGGTGTGTTTTGATTTCTCCAAGTGGTATGCTTCCTGACTTGTAGTGCTGTTTTCCTAAAAGCATGTTTTTCTGCTTCATGTGAGTTTCCTTGTGGTTGTACTAAATAATGAATGCTGCTTTTTGCATTGCACTTTCACCTCTCTGAAAAACATAGCATTACTCTTCCCTGCTAAATTTTTACACTTGGACTGTGAAGTTTTGGTGTTTTGAAGTTGTTGAATTAGGTTAGTAAAGTGCATTTATTTTCTATTCTCTACTAACATATTGAAAAATAAAAAATGTTCTGTGCTAGCAGATAGTTAAAATTAAGTTAGCTATGGTTTTGTACTTCTGTGGTGAATTTATCAGTTCATGATAAAACTGGATCCAGTTAAGCTATCAGAAGAGAGTGCCTTGATTTTATATCCATGCTTATAGTAAATTTTATAGAGCCTTTTTTCAGGGATACGAGTTCCAGGTTGTGACATTAAGTTCGTTTACTTAGTGTTAACACAATACTCCAGGGCCATCGGACCTTTAAAAAACGGTAGTAATACAGAGGAATGCTGTTCAGAGTTCTGTCTTTTGTATTTCGTAGCTTGATAGGTAATTTCAGAGGACTGTTTTAACTGAGTCACGATAAAGATCAGTTTATACTGTGGAATTTAAAAAAATGCTTTTTTGAACGAATAATATCCTTGTCAAGCTGTCTTAGATTGGTTCATAATAAATATAAGAGAGAAATTGTCAGACTGGGCCTGTGTAGAGAGAAGGCGAAGCAGAGGGATTTCTTCTTGATGTTCAAAGATTCATATGTTGAATTCCCATTAGCCCTTTATGCAATCATCTCTGAACTCGGGCACTTAACTGTATCAGGAGTAATCTTTGCCTTGCTTTTATGTCTGGAATGTCTTTCCTAACAAAAAAATTAATAAACATTGTACAATATAATCTACTACTCGGGAATATCTCACGCTTTCTTGCATTTCTAGAAGTATTACTTGACACAAGTGTCAATAAATTATTTGTGTGCATTGTACATTCAAGAGCACTGACAAGGTAAAATATATTGTGTTCTAATAAAATCGTAAAAGGTACCACGTTTTGTTCTAGGCATAGAAGGAAGGTGGAAGTGGAAACATGTTCATTGCTTTACTTTCCTGGTCTTCAGAAGTGGGCTGAATGGCAGTGTGCTTTTTGAGTTGTGACAAGTCCAATCAGTGATATGGGAGGAGTTGTCTGGCTGGAAAATCAGTGTAATTTTTAAACTAACCCACATCCTAATTTCAGGTCTACACTGGAGGGATCTGATGTGTGAGAAATGTTGTATGTGCACTCCCACTGAGTCAGGGATAGTTAGGGAGTTTAGCAGAAGCTGTGACTAGGCCATTGGTGTGTCTCATGAAAGGCTGTCCCTTTTACTTCCTTTATAAGTAGTTTGTCTTCATATAGTATTTAAGTGGCTCTTCCAAATTACTGAATATTGAATAACATATTAAAATGGCTAAGAAAAACTTTGGTTTTACCTTTATTTTTTTTATGCCTAGTTTTGTAATTTTGGCCTTCAGTAGCTTCTGAACATAATGCCTTCATTTTTCTTAAATGTTCAAGAATTAGTAATGATTTAGGGTCCTAATTAAAACTAGTTAAAAACTAGTTCTGGTATAAATGTCTGAGACAGCAGAAATTGCTTTTCTTTAAGCCTCTTACTTCACTTTACATTTTACTTCATGACTACTCAGCTATTCTGTGGTTCACAGAATCACAGAATCAATCAGGTTGGAAGAGACCTCGGGGATCATCGAGTCCAACCGTTGCCCTGACACCACCCTGTCAACTAGACCATGGCACTAAGTGCCATGTCCAGTCTTAGGTTGATAGTCTGAGTGCAAGAGGTTTTCTTTCTCTGTTTTTGATGTCCCCTCTCGCCCCCAAGAAAGTCATGCACATGACATAGTTAATTGTTTTAAAAGCTTAACTGCTCCAGGTTTACAGAGTATTGCAAGGTTTTATATGTATATTTCAGCAGTAATTTATGTTGAATGTTTGTTCTTTGCCTGTGTGTTGCACTTAAGGCAGTGGCATAATCATATAGAAATGAACCAATGAAGAAAATGTTAGAGTGAATATTTTTTAAGTTTGAGAACTAAATTTTTTTTTTTATACTTACTGGACATGTCTGCACTAGTAAATGGGCCCAGAACTATTGACAGCAAGACTAGCTAGAAAAGAAAATACTATGTCTATATGATTAAGCTCTCTTTTATTGTCAAGAGCTGCACAGCTACATCCAGCTGCTTTGGAGAGTGATGCTTTGGCTGTGTTAACTACCAGACTGCTCCTGGTATTTGTTTGGTGTTAGTTTGCTAAGTAGTGGTCTGATAGTTCACCCTTAGAGACAGTTAAGCACCAGTGCCCAGGAGCACTTCCAGGACATATTAAATATACCAAATAGATGTAGCTGTTGAAGATGCAGAAAAGAAGCTTCACTCTAATATGCTTAATGGAAATATATGTAGATGCATCGTTACAACATGAAGCAGAGTTTTTGAATTCAAATTGATTACATATTTAAATATTTAAGTTACTCCAGACTTGACCTAATGATGATGTTAAAAGAGGTGATGCCTTGGCTTCTCTATGTACGACAAAGTATTAGGAATGTATTCTGTACTTGACAAATATTCTTCATACGGTAGATGGGGATTAGTAAGACTGACTAAGGGATGAGCATTTTGTAATCCAAGTCCTTGAAAAAAATTTCTAAATTAAAAACGATCTTTTTGTTTCAATGTAAACACTTTTCTACAGTGATTTGTACTTTTTTTTTTTTTTACAGTGAATTGGAAGCATAGAAGTATTCATTTTGTATAAGCTGTAGATGAGGTGGAGTTTCGTGATGAGAATATATGAACATTTTACTTTGACTCACCTACTTTTTTCTACTTGCAGCCACAGCTTTCATTAAATAGCAAGGGATCTGAGTTGACAAGCTGAGGTGTTTTCCTGGCAGTCTAATAGGCCCTAAGCTTGTTTGTGTTTGGGGAAATCGTTATTACTAGTCGGAGAACACAAAGTTTTGCTTTGCTGCCAATAAAATACTAAGTTATGGCTGGCTAGTCTTAAAAATGAGATGTACTTGTCATATATATAATGTTTTAATTATCATTGATTTTTATCAGGGGTAAAATGAGTAGCAACCGTGTAAACACTTACCAAATATCTAATTTGACTGAGAAAATCTTAAGCCATTCTTCTTTTTTTCAGTTATAAAACTAAAAAGTCAGAATAGTAATTTTCATGGATTTCCTTTTATTGCCTTAAGGGAAAGGGCAGTGCAATTAAGCGGGATTTTTGACAATTGACTTAGTTTTATGTGTTTTAGTGGTCTTGAGATTATAGAGAGAAGTGTGAGGGGTCACACACTGATGACTATGTGTTGATGATCAGACACGTGATTAGTTGATTCAGTGTGTGATTCATTTCACTGCAGAAATACTGAGTGAACTGACATGATGACTGTTTTTCCCCCATAGTGTGCTGGAGAAGAGAATTGGGTGGACAGTCGGACTATTTATGTTGGGCATCGTGAACCGCCTCCAGGCACTGAAGCGTACATTCCACAGAGATTTCCAGATAACCGAATAGTCTCATCAAAGGTAGTAGTATTTTCTTTTGTTCATTTACATAAATCAGCTGAAGTTATTCTTTGTGTGTTTGTTTATTTCCTTCAAGATTTTCTTCCTATACTTCCTGTGTTTTTCTCCTTTACCGTGACTGGCAGAGGTAAAATGAAGGTATCTCAAGTTTCTTCCACAAAAACTAATTGCAAAATTACCTCTAAAATGAACAGAAATAGAATGACTTTTCCAATGTTTACTTATAGTAAAGTCTGAGAGTGATACTGTGCTTTTCCACAAAGGAGTAAGAAAGCAATTTTTATTTGGGGCAACCCTGGAGTAAAGAAAATCATCCCAAGGAAAGACCACATCCTTTGTAATCTAAAGCAATACCTCAAAGTACTAGAAATAGTATGATCAATATAAGTGCTCAAGAAATGAAGCTATTTCCACAATAACAGTGCCATTCCCTTCAAAAGCTCATATTGACAAAACCCCGTAGAAATAATATTCTTTGTTAGATGCATACAAGTGAATCATTCTTAAACTCTTAGTATTGTGATGCATTTGTGCCCTTTAGAAACCTTCCAGTTGCCTCTCACTTGAACTAGTAAATCTTTCTGTAAGCTTCAGCAGCTTTTTGTGAGCAGTTGGGTTGTTGGTACTCTCCACCTGTTTAGACTGACTGGCTTGCTTTAGCCAAAGGTTTGCACTGCAGTGGCATGGAAAACAACATTTGCAGCTTATTGTATGACTAACACCCTAAGAACTTACAGTTTTCAATGTGCTTAGATTTTAATCTTCATGAGCGCACACCTTCAACCAATTATGAAATAATGAATTCAAAAGAATAGCTCCTCTACTGGGAAAACTTATTCTTGAACAGTGGCTCAGATCCATAGGCTCATTTTAAGAACGTCAGTAGCATTGTGATCTCAGGAAACTGAGTGCTTACCTTTGTGGATCTGAACGTTTGCCATCAGTTAATATAATGGCAAACCTGTAATAAACCCCACACTTTTCTCAAACTGTGTGTCATTTCTTATGTGAAATTGTCTATTTTACTACCTTCCTTCACTACTGTTTTTACTACTTTCTTTCTGTACTTCCTTCAAAGACAGTATAATAACAAACAGCCTAGTATCTGGGCATCTTTAATTAGAATATTTGAAAGGTAATCCAGTAAATTATCCAGATAGAATACAATCAGACTTGTACAGTGGGAAATCCGGTGCTCTACACATTAATTTGTATTGCCTTTTGGATTATTGAAGAGTAAATACATTTTACGCAAGTCTTTGTACTCCTGTGACACTTTTCATATTTTTTTCATCTCTTGCATCTCATCTGGGACATACGTAGATAAAGCTGTTTATACTTTTTGAAATAAAAACATGCTACTCAACCTCTGCAAGATGTTTGACATTTTTTTGTGATGATGAAATTAGTGAAAGTGTCAAGTTACTGTGCTTTCCAGAGTGAGATTTTTAAGTATGATTTAAACCTGGATTGAGCTGAGGATCCCTGCCAGCAATTAGTAAACGTGTATGCGTTCAACTAGTTCAGGAAAGAGACTTCACTATGTTTTTATTTGGATATAAAGCATGTTCACTTAAATGTTTCAAATGTTAAACTCTTTGAGAACTGTATCTGTAAACAGCTTTCCATAAACAAAAGGTTATTAGTGGAAATAATTTTTTAATATATACAATGTTTCTCAAATTTTCTGTTTATTGATTAAACTTCTCACACTTAAAAAAAAATATAAGTTGTCTTTGTGAAAGTAAATACAGTGGTGATATTTCAGGAGGGAACAGAGTTCACATAAGTGCTTTATAATATTGAACAGTTGCTTAGGCCGCTGAAAGCTCAGTTTTACAGTTGTCTTTATGTGAGAACTTTCTATGCTTTCTTACCTGTACTGTCCCTTTCAAGTAAACTTTATTCACATCCTCCATCCCACACAGCCTGGATAAAGCACCATTGTGACTTGCATTCATTCTGGTTCTGTAAACTAGCTAACTCTTAACCTTTCGCTCTGTCCTTGTCACATGCTCCCCTATGAACACTCTGGAGGGGCACCTACCACAGCTTAGGAAACATAGACGTAAGCTTCCTGAGAAATGTTCGAATGTACAAAATTCAGATGAGAAATCTGTAATTGTTAAAGTAAAGATACATGCACGCAAGCACGCTGCGTAATGTTACTTCAACCATAAAGGATATTTCCTTCGTCTTTCGTTGGGAAGACAGACAGTAGCTTTCAGCTGTGCTTTTATAGGTCTTTAATGCTTATATAAGAGAGTGTCTGCTTGTTCTTCAAGGATGAGGAACTCTGAACTCGCAAGTACAGATTTTACTAACCTAAGACAAACTGAATTTCTAAAAAGAGTAGTTTAAAACCATGAGGAAGCCTCATCAATTAGACTGTATGCTGCTGTACTAACATGTCCTGTCATAAAGCCCTGAAAAAGGATGACAACTTGAAATAACTAGGAAAATCTAAGGTTTATATTACTTCCTTCCAAAGGTAGACTTTACTGTGCTTCACTAGAGGTTTCCTGGTGTCAGCAAGATAATAATTTGATTCCAGTACAGAGGTTTATTTCTTGTATATTGCAGTGTCACTGTGGAATGAGGTTAATGCTCTGTCTGCTTAATGACATGTTCCTGGTCACGAAAAATTTTATCTAGACAGACCTTGGCCAGACAAAAATGCTCTTTTGATTTGATGTGTTAATTCAATTAGGATTTTAACAATGCATTACAAAAAGGCTGTGTTGAAATAATAAAAGGCAAAAATTTATGTCTTTTGGATTGTGTGTGCAGTTTGCTTATGTTCTAGAGGTAGTGACCTTTGTAAGGTGGATCCTTGTGTTGATCTAACTTTTAGCTGCTTCAGCTGCCTGGGATGTTAGCCTTTAAAGTAGCTGTTGTATGCCCTAGATTGAATTTATCATATGACAGTGATGCAGCATGGCAAAATATCAGCTGGTAGAAAATCCTGATGTTTCAAATGAGAAGAAAAAAGTAATTGAATTGGCAGGGAGGTTGCTTGCTTTTTTTTCTTTAAAAATTATTCACATTTTGAAATTATTTACTAATTGGTAGAACTTCTATGTCAAAAGGAAAGTAAGTTAAACTATGCAGCAGTAGCAGTTAGCAGAACTTGGTGGGAAACAACTTTTTTTCCTTCTTCTGAAACAGGATAACAAAAGGTTTTTATTTTTTATTAAAGACTGATAAATTGCAAAATAACTTCTTAATATGAAACTTCCTTAAGGTCTAAGCTTCATATTTTTGTGCTGGGAGTATCTCAGTCAGTATGCTAAACAGATTGTGTGTACATGCGTAGTAGTACGTGAATATGCCTGACCAGCTAAGAATTGCCAAAGGTCCATCTGGCACAGTGTGTTGTCACCAGCAGTAGATGCCTAGGGAAGAATGCAAGAACAAGTAAGCATAGAGTGATACTTCCCCTGAATACTCTTTTAGTATTTGTTGATCTGTGACTTAGCCATTTGTGAGCCAAAAGTGATGATTTTGTATTTAGTCTTTAATGGATTTCTCCTCTGTGAATTTCTTCAATACTTTTTGAGCCCATGTAAATTTTCAGAATACATAGTTAAGGCACAGTCAAACTGTAGAAATGTTTGCCAAAAGAAAGTATGATCCTTCATTTTGAAACTCCTATTTGCTAATTTCAGTTCATGTTCCAAGTCCTTGAATCTGAGAACAACTGTTATCCTGTGCTTATCTTCTTGATTCTGTTAATGGTCTTCCACCATATTCCTTTCCAGGCTCAATAAATTTAGTCTGTTCAGTAATTGCTTGTGTGGAAGCCAGTCCCTACCTTTTCTCAGATTTGGTCTGTACCTTTTCCCAAGCCAGCTGTAGAGTTTTTAAGATGGAGAGATGCACGGAGCATTCTTCGATGTATAGGAAAACTATGGATTTATAGTGGCATAATTATGGTTTTAGTTCTTTATTCATTTGTTAATAACTTCTCACATTCAAATTCCTTTTCCTGACATTAATCCAGTATCTTTATAGAACTGCTAGCTTCAAGGATCTCATTCCTTCGTAGACAGAGTAGGATTTGCATCTCCTGTTCTAGCTGAATCCGTGAACTGAAGACTAGTTGGATGTGTACATTTCACTCTTGAACAGAGGGGAAAGTTGTATAGAAAATAAAATCTTTTTTGAGGCAACAATATGGAGTTCTGTAAGAATATGTTTAATTACAGCTGCTTCTGCTTTTGACAACCTAAAGAATGAACCAGAAGAAAGAACTAAAAATTTCAGAGATGTGAGGATAGGAATAGCCCGTTGAGTGAGAGATCAGAGACTTCCTGGTGTGTCAGAGACAGCTGACAAACTCAGAAACCCCAGGAACATTCTGCAGGAGGACCGATTGTTTTTTCCATACCACCCATAGAGAAAACTGGGTTAGAGAGACTTACAAAGTCTTTTATTCTTCTCTTCAGTCTGTGGGTAATCAATACATTCTATTTTGCCTTGATGATCCTGTCTAGGTGCACACTTCTACTGTCATAGTTTCGTAAAGAGAAGTTTTTACAGCTACAAAAACCACTTGTGCCTGGGTCACTAACGTGACTGGAAGTAGTGGGGCCTAAGCTCACAGGAGACGATACTGAAGAGTAGAGGGATATGACTCTTAAGTGGAATGCAAGATTGAATCTACAGTGGATGCAGAACTGTTACTTGAAGAATTTGCACTAGAGTAAAGATATTTCATTCAAATTAATTTAAGATGAAATTATGAGATGCTGACTTGTACTGTAGCTTTATTTCCTGTTCTTCTTATAAAGAAGCAATAAGGTGAACTTAGATGGGAAAACAATACTATTATTAACTCCTGCTTTGAAATGCTGTACAACTATATTCATGTGCCAGAAGTGCTCCTGGTTTTGTTTCACAAATGATACTGTCTTCTGTTGTCTGCATGTTTCCTTGGGACTTCTCATCAAATACTGATCCAAACATTGATTTGCATGAGAATGGCCTGAAACAGTAATGCTGCATGTTAAGAATCCTATAAATTGCAAAGGAAACCTTAGCTGCCTTCAGTGCTAATCTGATTAATTGTGAGTCATCTCAGTCACAGTGACTAACAGTTAAATAAAGTAACTCTGACATGTTTCAGTGGATGTTGTTGAAATGTTCCTTTCTTCCAGCAGAAATTTGTGCCCTCGTAGTGTGCCTCTTCCCTGCAGCACTCACTCTTAGTGTCATTATAAAAACATAAAGACATGGAGGGGCTCTGATTTCTCATTTTGTTGCACATTTGGAATAAATGTTAATACTGAAGCTTAAAGGAAATATTAAAATGCCTCCACCAAGATGAGCCACTTGGAACCCAGAGGAGACCTAGATTGACACCTTTCCAAGGTGATGGAAGGATTTATCTGGCCTGTCTAGGGCCATGACATAGCAGTTTCAAGATGAGGAGTTCAAACACAACCCTAAACAATGACATTTGGGAGTCAAAAAAGCATCCAAAGCCCACAGTGGGAACTGGCATGGTGATATATTTGTGAAGCTGATAAATATTTATGTGTAGCATGCCATGTGGGGGCAGAGAGGATGAGTAGACACAAATGCATATGGGACTGGTACCAACACAGTGAATGTTGAGTGTGCCTTTTAGTGTGGACATACTGATCTGCTCTAAAAGCAGCTGTAACACAGAGCTCCCAGCTTGCGCCCAGGTAATCCACTGACTCACAGCCATCCTGGCTGAAGCAGAGGGTCAGATCTGACACTGCAAGTGTTAAATAGTAAGGTTTGCCCAGCCATGCCAAAGGAGCAGGAGCTGTTAGTAATGAAGAAGAGTAAATGGGCTTGATCAGCAGTCAGTCTCAAATGCTTCCGAATCAATCAGACTCGGTCTGGTGCCAGCTCAGGGACAGCAATACCTGTGATGGGATGGGAGTTACATGAGCATGCATTTCTCCTTCCAGGCACAATAATATACAGTTTTCTTCTGTGGACAACTGCCAGTGCCTAGAGAGAGCAAGGAAGAGCTGTTAGCTCTTGATGATCCTGCTCTGGGTGGGATTTCCAGGGCAAAGGCTCTATGCAGCCTCCCTTGTGTTCCCAGGAGAAGCCATCTGCCCTTCCCCTGACTCAGCCCAGGGTTCTTAGTGATCTTTTATTCTCTGCTAGTACTGCCCCTAACAGAGCCCTTAAGTTAGGTTTTTCGTATCACTATGGAGCCTGCATGCAGTGAGAGAGAAGTGGAAGAAAGGAAGGGAAATAAGCAGGACCAAACCCAACGCCAGGGAGGACAGATGTAATTCTCTTCACTTTACATGTGAGAAAGTGAAGCTTGCTCACTCTCACATGCACTCAGTCTTTTTTTCTGTTCTCCTAACTCTCTCTGTCACTTCTCTCTTTAGTCAGTCATCCTTGCTGTAAGTTTTTTTTAAATTGTAATTAGATAATCTTCCAGATGCTGGGGGACATCTTTGTCAGAGAAGTTCCTGGAGGTAATAGCCCCTTGTTGCTGAACAAGGACTACTAAAGATAGGCTTCTTTGTTTGCAGTAGAAATCCTGTTTTACGAGCAACTATTTTTAAGGAACTCTATGACAAAATACGTATGCTTGTTCATTCAAATGTGTAGGCAAAACTTGAACTAATTTCCCCAAATCAGTTTCGTTTTTGCACTGAGTGTACAGTGGCTCTTAGTCACGTGCAAAAGCCCTGCACATAACAGAGCTTACAGTGGTCCCAGTGATGCGAACTACCCTACATCATGCAGCGTGGAGAAACGGGGGTCTCTCCCTCAGTGGAGTGATAAACACTGTGCAGGTGGCCTGCATGTTAGTACTTTCATTAAAATATAGTTATTGGTGTATTTCTGCATTCATTCCAAATTGTCCTAAACTTTGCAAAGTGCTTTTCAAAATTTTGTGGATATTAGTATTCCAATTTTATTGAGCCATACATAAGCACAGAAGTCTAGGGTTTTTTGCTTGGAGCAGTTAAAGAGTTGAGACTGATTTTAATATATCAAAGAACATAGATCAGCTCTGCTACAAACTTCCTATGGTGATTATAAGCAAGTCACTTGAGAGATAGACAAGCCATACTCTTGACGCAGTTCTTAGGACTTCAGTTAATTATTTACTTCCTTTTTCACACCCTTTACTATAGTTTTCTCTGTCAGTTCTCTACTGTATTAGATTTAGACAAATTGTGTTTCAAAAAAAAGTAACATTTTAATAAATAAAATTAATTTTTAAGAAATTGTCAAACTTTTTATCAGACCTTTTTTAGGTATTCTGTTGAAGGGGGTAACTATATGTATGTAATGTATGTAATAGGTTGTTTTAATAGCATAATAATACATAAGGTGGTATTATATATAAAATGCTATTCGCATATATATACACACACACATACAGTCCAGTTGTTAAACTGGCAGCTTTTTAAGCATGTATTATCTCTTGGTAATTGATAGGTACTATAAAAGTCTGTATATTAAAATACTGAAGTCACTATGGACATGTTCAAGTTTTGTGTATGTGTCTTGATCTGTTAAAAGAAAAACACTGAAAAACTTAAAGAAGTGACTGCAAGATTATTGTTCAGCTTTTATCTGTTCTTCCCTGAATTTGTTATCCTCAAGATGGATTCTGTTTTGCAGAAGGGATGAGAACCAGCATAGCAAGATGTCTACAAACCAGGGCTGAAGCAACATAGTAGATATTTTTTGTCAGAATAGTTCTAAGCATTTACAAGAAACAGTGGAAAAGGTGAGGGAAAGGAGTGAAATCAGAGCAGGTTAGAAGAGCGGTGGTGACTATTTAAAACAAATAAGGTGTCAGAAACTGAGGTGTTGACAGAACTGAATAATGCAATATGGAGTGCTTTTTTTTTTTTTTTTACAGCTCTGGCTTTTGATGTCAAGTGATTATTTGAGAAACTCTCCTTTTACTTAAGAAAATATCTGCCTCTTAGGACAGAAAGAGAAGCTTGAAATGTGAACAAAAACTCTGGCATACAGATATAAAATTAAAAGGTCAAAATACAGTGTTTAAAAAAATTAAACCATTGTTAAGAAGACCTATTTTATATTTTTATTCATGGGAGCGACTCTAACAAGGAGGTGTTGGAGCGGAAAGCAACACGGCATTAGCAAAGAGGACTCAAGAATTAGTGAGATGGGGCAGGGGCATGAGCGGGAATATACTGCAGAGGTGCGCAGAAGTAGTCTAAGCACGTTATTACAGAAATACACCATCATTGCAGGTGCTATTATGATTATAAACGTGAGGAAAATATACTTGAATAACGCTGTTTTGACTCTAGATAAACTGATGTTACAGTTTCTTGCGCAGTGCTTCAGATGCATCTGTTCGGACAATGTGTTCATCTCTTGGATGAATACGTAACTACTACTTGCTGCCTGACATATTACCTCCTGTATGCAAAAGGCATGTATGTGCTCTGAGCTCTAAGTCTTTTGCAGCAATTGAAAAAGATCAGTTAAGCCTTCTCTAGCTTAAAAGCTTCAAGTGTGTAACTATTTGGATAACATTATTTCCTTCAAGTGAGTTATAGTGAAAAAAGGTAGTTAAATATACATAAACTGCTTTTCAGAGTTTACAAGGAGCAAGGCTAGAAATTATCTGAAGAAGAGAGATGGTATTAATTATCTGGGAACAGTGGTCTGATGTATTTAGCAGTATCACTGCTTGACAGGGACTGAGGTTGGAATATGAGGAGGATCAGATACTAAGGGTAAAGGTGAACATTCAACCCTCTTATAGATTGTTGTTTTAACTAATTTACTTGACTTCCTCAATCAGATGTTTTAAATATCTAGTCTGATGACAGACAGTATGCTGTCACCACACACTTAGTCAAATCAAACTCTCAAGATATTTAAACAGGAAGTTATGGCATAAGAGATGACGTTTTTATTTTATGGATGGTGATTTGGGGAGCTTTTATAAATCATCAAACTTTAACAGTCAAAAAAACCCCTTTAACATGGAAAAAAAACACTTGTTCTATCAAAAGAGCTAAACAGAAAATTGTAAACCAGAGATTTTACTGAAACCTGTATTCATTTTTTCTTCTCAGCAGGCAGAGATTGATAAAAAAATAAATGCATAAGATTAGAAAACAGATAATTTGCCTGATAATCAAAGTTAATGATGAAAATACAAAATTATTATCATAGAATAGAATCTATATTTTCATATATCACAACAGCAGCTTTCAATGATCAGGTCTGTTGTGCAAGAAAAAATAATCAAGTCTAACCAGTTCTATTTCAAAATCCCAAGATAAATAGCTGGGTAGGGGGCAGTGCAAGCAGCATTCCAGTCTGATAAGTATTCTGATTGCAAGACGAGAGCACTTGACTTTCTAGCTGTTGCATGTATGGCTGCTTGAGTTTTGGCTTGCTCACAGGTGATTTAATATTGAGGTAACTGTAAGGCAGGGTAAGTCTTTACTTGGGGCATGTTTAGAATAGATACTGATTTTTAGCACATAATAGAAAAAGAACATTTCATTCCTGTGTCTCACGCATGTCCAGGTTTTAACCCCCAACAAGTAAAAAGATTACGTAACAGGGGATGTACATACAAGTAAGGCATGCTTCTCGAGGGTCCTTTTCATCTGCAGATATAATAGAGGTATTTTACTTTTAGAGCTCTAGTTGTCTGTGCTTTTGGGGCCAAATTTGGAAGATGTCTAACTCATGGCGTCATTTGCGTATCAGAAAGTATCAGTGCAATCTGCCAAGAGGAGACAAGGCACGTTTGTAGCAGAGCAAATAAATTAGGAGAAGCTTCCTAGCCCGTCTCCTTTGAAATGAAAGTTACATTGGAGTTGTCATTTTATTATGTGTCAAATGATAATTTGGATAATAAGATGATACAGTGTTAGTTTTCTCAAGCCATTTTTTGCACCTTTTCATACAGTTTTAGCTGACATTTTTACATGCATTCCAGTAAGCAATCCTTGCAAATTTTTTTGGAGCTACAGAGTGAGTTGTGTAAAACATGTATGGTTGAACCTGCTGCAGGGCAGGGGAGGGGGCTGGATGATGTAAAGTCCTTTCTCTCTCACTTTTATATTATCTTTTTCCTTTGATGGTATTGCATTTTCTGTTTGCACTTTTATATAGTGTTTCTTATGTAATTTTATTGAACTTTAAGTGATTTGTAAGATCAATAGAGAAATATGCAGCCATTTACTCTTATTCACTGCTGTAGTTTATTTTGAGGAGTATCTTTGTGTCTAAGCCAAGGAACAGAAGAGGGGCTGACAACTTTTATTTGATCAACTTGCTATGACTGCGTAGTTAACTCTGAGTGCCGCCTACCTCCTCAAGTCATGCACACAAAATGGAAGTGAATTAAAAGTGCTGTTTGAGTTTACTGAGATGTTTTTAAAATCCATTGATAGCTTTAAACTGTTCTGTAACTAAACCTCTGAAGGAGCATTGTTGCTAGTCAAAAATCATGTCCGTCCCTCGTACCAAGACACTATCACAGTTCAGAAAATTGATATGATTCCAAGAGTACATGATTGCCAATTTAAGATTCCATTTCAGTAAATTATTAAACAAAGTAACAAAAATACTCCTGCTTCTTGTTTAATTTAATCTTGAATTGCAAATTATTAATTTGTTTGATTTTTAGAACATAGAATGTGAATAATACTTCCCTCACAAACACTGATAATCTGTGCATTTGTTTTCAGTACACGTTTTGGAACTTTGTACCGAAAAATTTGTTTGAGCAATTCAGAAGAATAGCTAACTTCTATTTTCTCATCATTTTCCTTGTTCAGGTAAGCTATCCACATTTTTTGATAAATTTCTGGACTCTTCCTGAAAAACAAAGGAGTTGAAAAAGTTTAAAAATGCACTGGTTTGATGACTGAAGAGGTAAATGGTTGAGTCTGGATAGCCTTTTACACTGATGATGTGACAAAAGGAGTTTTATTTCATTTCCAGGTTGTAAATGTGAATCTAACCTAAAGAGATATTGACACCATTGCTGGTTTGATGGCAAGACATCTCTTGAAAAAATTGAAAAGAATGAGTGCCATTTTTATTTTGTAATAAACATCCAGATCAGTAAAACCGTTGTTATAAATTATGTTGATGATAAACTTCTGTTAGTTTTGCTAAAGAGGTTTTTTTTAATAAGAGAATGATGCCTTGGCAGAAATTTTCCAACTGCACTGTCATCAAAGCCTGTAGACAAACTGGAATATAGATGCTTATACAGTGCTTGCTTAGGGTGGTACATAAATATTTCTTTTTGTAATTATTGCCTCAGATAACTAGTTTGCTACTTTATAGATGTCTTCATTCTGAACCTTTCACAATCACTTAAATGTGTTAAACAGTAAAAATCTTACTAAGTTAAGTGAAAAGATGTATTCGCACACCAGATTGTGTAGAAATAAAAGCTATGCAGATTCCCAAGACAATTTAGATTTTCTTATCATTTGAACTCCCTCTTTGGATTCTGCCTCTTTGTTTATAATTGCAGAAGCCCCAGCTCAGTATTTCAGGATTTATTCCTTGCACGCATAAGAACAGCTGTATTGTACAACACGTGAAAACAGCACCATGCTAATTTCTAACGCTGCTCAGTAATTTTCCCTTCAAAGCTGCAGCTTTCCAGTCTGGTACTTATGTAAACTCTTGCAAGCAAATATTTTTACTAGGCATTAACATCTGAATGTTAATGTGATCTAAATACAGTATTGTACCTTATTATAGCATGTAGTTATTTTTCAAAGTTTTTGATATAGTATATATTCTTAAAATTGCATTAAAGTACTGTTCTTTTAATTGAATTTCCTTGGTGCTTTGCAGCATTTTGGGGAAATGATTACTTGAAAGTCTTGCTTAAAAAATTGACTGCTTACATGCACAAAAACGTAACCAGAAAATACTTGTTCCTTTTGTTGCAGTTAATTATTGATACACCTACTAGTCCAGTTACAAGTGGACTTCCACTTTTATTTGTCATCACTGTAACAGCTATCAAACAAGTGAGTAATATAGTGAGCAAAAGTAAAACTAAAGAGAACATTATTATTTGTTTTGCATTTCAATTTTCCCTACTTTTTTTATATTAGACTGTCTTAGGGCAATGCCTAAAGAATGATTACAATGAGTTTTGACAGTTTTGTTTCTGTAGTTTAAGTAGAATTGGTTGCTATATGATGATGTCTCACAAATTCAACACGAGCTTCTAAATTATTTTATAATTTTGGTGTCCTTGTGTTCCAAGGAATCATTTACATTCTTGTGTTAACTCAGCACACTTCGACTTTTGTTTGTTTGTTTCTAAATAGCTGTCCACGTCCTCTTATGTTTCTCCATGATGACTGAAAATGAGTTTAGTAAGAACTACAAAAACTTACAAGATAAATTTGCTCTTAACGTTCCTTAGACTTTACAGCATGAACAGCTAATAAAAACTATTTTGGTTCAAGTCTTCAGTATATATTGATTATAATCTACAGTTCATAGCCATAGCTGCAGTGCTTTCTACAGATTAGCATTGAACAGATGTTACTGTATTCTCTCATTTTTAATGTGAAAATTATTATACACGTTGTAAGCATCCCTATTCATCAAAATGTCTTCATTAAAATACATAATTTTGTTGACTAATTGTAACCATGAATACTTTTTTTTCACGTATGTCCAACATGACTGTATTACTGACATGTATCACAATTTCATTTGTTCTAGTGAGAATGTTTTCTTTTTTTTCCCCTTATCTTGATGAAGGATAATTTTTTAATTTTTTGTTGCAAGCTAGAGCTCTTCTGCGTCTTTATAGCCAAAAGTGCGTTACTGTGTCATTCCATTTCACTGTTTTCTAGGGTTATGAAGATTGGCTTCGACATAAAGCTGACAATGCAATGAACCAATGCCCTGTTCATTTCATTCAACATGGTAAACTGGTTAGAAAGCAAAGCCGAAAATTAAGAGTAAGTAACTATGCCTTAACAGATTTTAGGAGTCAGGCTTTACTTCACACTTCTTGTAAAACACATTATACAGAAATGTAGTGTGATGATGTTGTAGCATTTATGACATTTAATGGAGATTAGACCTACAATACTAATTTTTAATTTAATGCCTCTGAATAAAATATTTTTAGAAGCTAGATACGTTTCTTCTTTATCTTTGCTTTGTTAACTCCTCTTATAACTGTTCCTTTCATTTTCTATTTTTTAGCTTGGAATTTCACTCATTATTTGTCTTTTGTCTTTTCTCCATTTTCGATCCTCTGTGGGTATGCATATCAATAATTTATTTAAGCCTGATTATGATAGTCAGTGCTACCAATTTGTCTGATGTATGCAACACATACGCATATGCATACATATACAACACATTCAGAATACTTCCTTCATTACCCATCAAATCACAGCCTCTTCATTAGCCTTCTGAATGCTGCAACATTCCCTTCCTGGTATTTTGAAGGTTGTTTTCAGAAATGAATTTCTGCTACTTTTTTTTTTTTTTATTCTCTCGTGTGAGGAGATTAACTTTTCATCATTATTCTCCTCAGAACTCAGCAAATTTTATATATATTTGTTTGGAATTTCCTTATTTCTAATATCTTTGTTAGGGATATCTTTTTGTGCTCTGCCTTGTTTGGCCATAAATGGCTTTACAGTGTTCACAGCCTTTCTGCGGTGACCTTCCCTTTGAGTGTGATAGCTTCTGCCTAGGGCTTCCAGGTTCTTAAAAAATTAAGACGTCACAAGCTGAGTATTCTCTGTGTGTAACTAGACAGTTAAATATTCCAAATAAAAATAATAAAGTACCACATAACTGGAGTTTGTATTCCATTACTTAATCTATTGGCCATATTTTCTCGATTTCTCCTCTATTCTTTGCCTTTCAGAGATTGTATTTTGAGCAACTAAATGATAGCAGAGACAGGCATAGGAAATATTTGCATGGGAAGGAATATCTGTATGTATGGGTAAATGGGTAAAATCTCTGACCTGTATTACTCAAGAAAACAGACTAGATCATATAAAGCTAGACCCTTCTGCACCTAAAGCATGTGAACATTTGACTACAGGAAGGATAAAGAGAATTGCTAAAAAATGAGGTTTCTTTTTCACAGAATCACAGACTGTTGAGGTTGGCAGGCATCTCTGGAGGTCATCTATTCCAGCCCCCCAGCTCAAGCAGGGCCAATGAGAGCTGGTTGCCTGGGACCATGTCCAGACAAACTGGCTGCCCAGGGCTTGGATGGGTGGACTCTTCGATGGGTTAAAAACTGGATGGCCGAGCCCAGAGAGTGGTGGTAAATGGGGCAAAGTCCAACTGGCGGCTGGTCACTAGTGGTGTTCCCCAGGGCTCAGTTCTGGGGCTGGTACTTTTCAATAGGGATTGAGTGCACCCTCAGCAAATTTGCAGATGACACCAAGCTGGGTGGGAGTGTCAATCTGCTGGAGGGTAGGAAGGCCCTACAGAGGGATCTGGACAGGTTAGATAGATGGGCCAAGACCAACGGCATGAGGTTCAACAAGAGCAAGTGCCAGGTCTTACACTTCAGCCACAACAACCCCATGCAGCTCTACAGGCTGGGGGAAGAGTGGTTAGAAAGCGGCCCGGCGGAAAGAGACCTGGGGCTGCTGATCGACAGCCGGCTAAACATGAGCCATCAGTGT
The DNA here is from genome assembly GCF_013368605.1 of Nyctibius grandis. Lineage (NCBI taxonomy): Eukaryota > Metazoa > Chordata > Aves > Nyctibiiformes > Nyctibiidae > Nyctibius > Nyctibius grandis. Next base: position 57,560,892 of record NC_090659.1, on the reverse strand, counting down.
GCCCAGGTGGCCAAGAAGGCCAATGGCATCCTGGCCTCTATTAGGAATAGTGTAGCCAGCCGGTCTAGGGAAGTGATCGTCCCTCTGTACTCAGCACTGATGAGGCCGCATCTTGAGTTCTGTGTCCAGTTCTGGGCCCCGCACTTCAAGAAAGATGTTGAGGTGCTGGAGCGAGTCCAGAGGAGGGCGACCAAGCTGGTGAAGGGTCTGGAGGGTCTGACTTATGAGGAACGGCTGAGGGAGCTGGGGTTGTTTAGCCTGGCGAAGAGGAGGCTCAGAGGTGACCTTATTGCAGTCTAAAACTACCTGAAGGGAGGTTGTAGTGGAGTGGGAGTTGGCCTCTTCTCCCGGGCAGCTAGCGATAGGACAAGAGGACACAGCCTCAAGCTTCGCCAGGGGAGGTTGAGGTTGGACATTAGGAAGAATTTCTTTTCAGAAAGGGTCATTAGACATTGGAATGGGCTGCCCAGGGAGGTGGTGGAGTCACCATCTCCGGATGTGTTTAAGAAAAGACTGGACATGGCACTTAGTGCCATGGTCTTGTTGACATGGTGGTGTCAGGGCAGTGGTTGGACTCGATGATCCCACAGGTCTCTTCCAACCTGATTGATTCTGTGATTCAGACAGGTTTTGAATATCTCCGTGCTGGGAGACTCCACAACCTCCTTGTGCAACCTGTGCCAGTGCTCAGTCACCCTCATAGTGAAAATGTGGTGGACCCTCCCATGTTTCAGGTTGTGTCCATTGCCTCTGGTCCTGTCACTGGACACAACTGAAAAGAGCCTGTCTCTGTCCTGTTTGCACCTTTAGCTGACACAGCGGCAAATGTCAGAACACCTTTTAAATTTTATTAAGAAAATGTTCTTTGCTAGTATTTTAATTGTTTTGTGTTTTTTTTCTTATTCTTGCATTTTTGTTTTTTTTGCAAATTGTTTGGATTATTAACTTCTGTTTTAATAGGCAGTTGTATTATAGATTGTTCCTGGCTTACAGGGTGACTTGTATTCCGTGGCTTACAGAGAGAATCTTGCTAGATGAATTAGTAAATAATAAGGATCATTCAACACTATGTTCTATGAAAATCGATGAGGACTCTTTTGTCTTTGAGTTGCACCTAAAAAGTCGCTTTCTGATGTGCAGATGTTTTCAGTGGCAACTTGAAAAACTCCAGACACGGTGGGCATTTTTTTCTCATGCTTGCTTTTGTAGTGACACTTTACTGTCAGGAGGGGTTTGTTTGCTAAACTGGCCTCCCGACTTTCTTTCTGGCCAGATTCAATGTTCTGAAGAATTCTGATTTTTCCTTTTATGGCATCTGTAGAGGTGATTAAACTTGCAGTGATATAGCTAATAATTAAATTAATGTTGTTTTCAGTGGTAAAGAGAGCTAGTAAAATCAAAATAGTTACATGGTGTTCTTACAGTTTGTTCTAGGAATAGGTGGATTCTCTGTCTCCTAACAGTTTATACAAGATAATTCCCTAACAGCGTTTTGCCTGGTTTTGGTTCTCACGTTGAGGCTTTATTGTAATTTACCATGTCACTGTCTTTCATGATTAATGATTTTGTGGGAAAAAGGCAGGTTCTCTTGAGGACACATCTTGGAAGAATAAGGCAAGTTGAGCAGTAGACTGGTCCGTCAGGCTCCACTGGTCTTTGAGATGAAGGCTTTGTATTGTTCAGGCTGGCTCCAGCCAAGACATTCACTGCCTCCAGTTCCAAACCTGCACCTTCACTGTCCCACTCCATATCTTCACTTCCCTGGATCTGCAGAATCATAGAATCGTTTTGGTTGGAAGGGACCTTTAAGATCAAGTCCAACCATTAACCTAGAACTGCCGAATGATACATGAGAAGTCATTTAATGAAAAGGAAATACATGAGGAAATTAATCCCTTCCTAATATTGAACAGCCCAAAACTTTTTATTATTGATCAAAAGTGCAGCTTTTATTTTTTCGCCTAGAAATGGAGTAGCCAATTATCATATGCTGTTTTAGTAAGTCTCCAATTTTTTTTCAGAGACTGAAAATTAGTGAACTGTACAGCTCTAGTGCTGCACTAGAAGTCGTGATTTTCAAAAAGATGCCATTGTTTATACAAAAGATGGAAAATTTCTTACTGAAGTTTCTGTTAATTTTCATACCTGATTGTTGCAGGTATGCTCAGCAACTTGCATTCTCCTATATCATATGTACAATCTGCAATTTTTCATTGCTATTGGTTAAAAAAAAGCCTTTTTCGTATCTACAAGAAGTTAAATCTCATTTATCATCGTCACCCTCGTTCTTCAATACATGTTAGTAAATCTTATCTAAGCTGTCAGAATTTTATTTTTAGATGTTACTATTGCTGATTGTTATCAGACTATTGCTTAACTAGAATTAACTGACTCCTACTTGTGAGGATATTGGAATTTAGCTTTATAAGTATATCACAAGAACAATGATTAAGCTGCATCTAATGATACTGGATTATGACGTAAAAGTATATGGAACAGATGTTGAGCTACTTGAAAAATTACAAAAATTACATATTGTGATGGGATTTTTATTGAAACTTTTACATTCTTAAAATATGTAGTATATCTTTGCCATTTGTTCTTTTTTTTTATATATTCCTTTGTAAAACATGACCTCCAAAAATGTATCAAAGGCTGTTTATCTCTCAATGAATAGTTTACAGTAATAATTTGAATTTATAGTTGGTTGGCTGTTCTGTGACACTCTCTAACATGCTGTAAGATGTTACATATGTTTACATGAAAAAGAATTAATTTGCTCACCATTAAACATGGATAAAAATTGGATGGACTTCTAGTCACAAATTCTGCTGAAAATGTGTTCCGTTTTCATTGGCAGACTTGGAATTCTTTGCTTTTTCAGCTGTCTCGAATTATAATATTTGGTGCTAGACGCTTATCCTCAAGAGCCAAGAAGAGTAGCTCGTATCTCCAGCTGTCTTTGAAACAGTGTTTTGTTGTACTTAGTCTTAAAACAAGGATAATATCTTCCCTTTCTCAAATAATATTGCAAAACTTAATAAGATGTCACGGTTTAAAGCTGGGCTGGCGATTAAACCTGCAGCAGACGCTCTCTGTTAACCCTCCCCCCCCCCCACCCGAAGGGAAAGGGAAAGGGAAAAGGGAGAGAGACTTACGGGTTGGAAAGTTAAAACAGTTTTAATAAACCTATAATAATGAAAAAGAGTATAATAATATTGGAATAATCAAATATATACAAATATATATACAAAACCAAGATCGAGCTCCCCCGATGTCAGCAACGTCACCACCGGCACTGCAGGGCAGGCTCCGGGAAGGCCCAGGCTGGGCCTAGCGACGGTCGAGAGCTGGATTCAGGGATGCACGGATCGGGATCGGGGGCAGCAGGAAAACAGTCGGAGTCCTCCTTGGACACCGGCCATAGCAGAAAAGAGCCAGAGCGAGCAAGAGGGGCGAGACCCTCGTGATCCCCCCGCTTTATACCGAGAATGACGTGTATGGGATGGAATACCCTCGTTGGTCAATTTTGGGTCACCTGCCCTGTCTGCTCCCCGCTGCAGCTGCGACCCCCCTTCGGCTTTTCACTTGTAAGCAGTGAGGAATTCAGCGGTGACCTTGGTTTCTCTAAGAATAAGTACAGCAAGAGCCTTACTGCACAACATCCCTACCGGTGCCTCAGCGATAACTACAAACTTCGAGCGTTATCAGTCCTGGAAGCAGACACTGTCTGCAAAAACATGCAGTTAGTTTCAGAAAGTGCAGTTATTTAGAGGAGACTTAGCTGAAAGTAAAAATCACTGAAAGGAAAATCGGCCTGGTTTAGGCCAAACCAGGACATAAGATAACTTAATAAGTACATGCAAAATGGTTATACTGAGAGGAAAGGTAGTACACAGTAGACCTCAGTCATTCCACAAGGTGTAATTCAGTTTTTCAGAGATATTTCTGTAGTTCTTTATTCCTGTGGTAAAATCCTGGTAAAATAAAAATTAATGAATTTTCAAGATATTTGAGTGAACCTAGGTTTTGGTTTTGACACCTGAAGTTTGGGCTGCTGCATAAATGATAAACACATTTTTATTTTATTGTGTTTTTTTTTCCCTAGGTTGGAGATATTGTGATGGTAAAAGAAGATGAAACATTCCCATGTGACTTAATATTTCTATCAAGTAGTAGAGGAGATGGAACATGTTTTGTTACAACAGCTAGCTTGGATGGTGAATCCAGTCATAAAGTAATAAAATGTTCTACATTTTCTTTTTAAGGCAAAGTTTGCATTTAATTTTTTACACAGATCACAATAGGACTTCATGTTTATGTGTGTGAGCAGATAGACTAACTTGTATAGCTTACATTTCTACCAGTTGACTTCATTTCTCTTAAAGGATCATTATTTTATGGAAAGTTTTAAAATGTATTTATTTGTAATTTTGTCTGTGTCCAGTATAGGCATACAGATTACAGAGATAATGGAGAAACTTTTTTTGTACATAAATGCTTTCATGGTGACCTGATTTGTGAGTACGTGCAAGGTACTTGCATATAGTGCAAGAAGATGCCCAATTAGGAGCATTTAAAGGTGCATCTTATTTGAACTGTGAGCTCTTATGTAAAAGACAGGAGATCTATTTCATGCTGAACTGAAATATATTTGAAGATTAATGTCTTGTATATCTGTCCTTTTTTATTTTGTTTACACCTTTTTATTCATTCCAGACTTACTATGCCGTTCAAGATACTAAGGCATTTCACAGTGAACAAGATATTGATGCACTACATGCTACCATTGAATGTGAACAACCTCAGCCTGACCTTTATAAGTAAGAAAGTAAATCTTAACTGTTTCATTTGAGGTATCCTAACAATAAATTGTAAGAGTATCATAATGAAAAGATACTGGCTGCATCTGGCTGGTTAGGGTGGGCCCCACTGTGAGCTTGAAATCAGGTTAGTCTTCCATCCATGCTCCTTTCCTGCAGGTAGTTCACTGATCTGCTCTAGGGCAGTAGTCTCCAAAGGGAGGTGCACAAGATGATCCACCGAGAGGTGCGTGATGAAAATTTTAGAACTTCTATTTATTTTTTTAATCTAATATTTAATATATTTCTTGACACTGGCACCCTTACTCAGTCTCTATGTCAGTCTCATGTCACATACAGTTTGCGAGGAGTCCCTGGAGGAAGAGAGGGTGTTCTACCACGCAGAGAGGTTGCCAGTGGCACCTTCACTCATTCCTTTGCTTTCAGCATATTGCCAAGTATTACAGTTCATGTGTACCTGGTTAAGTGGATTTACGGATTATGTTGTCTAGTTCTAACTAAAGTAACCCTCACAAAATGGTCAAGTGGCTTAAACAGATTCCTGTAAAGAAACTGCAGATTGAAGATAATGCAAGCTCAGGTGAACAACAAGAAAATGGCAAACACTTCTACACCCTAGTACAAGCTCTTCATCAGCCACATTACGAGGTAAAAACAATGCCAATTTAATCAGATCTGACAAGAAGACAGCCAAAAAAATTTGAAAGTACCAAGACTATTTGAAATATGGATTTACATCTGTTACCATTAATGATCAACCTCACCCTGTGTGCTTTGAGATGTTAGCTAATGATAGTATGAAGCTATTAGGATTAGCAAGACATTTAAAACCTAAGCATCCAGAACATGAAGAAAAACTTCTATAGTTTTTTAACAGTGTTTAAAGTCATGAAATACTCAATATTTTACAAAACTACTGTACAAAATGTTACTAAAAATGATAAATCTTTAGAAGCCTCTTTTGAGGTTTCTTTCTTAATAGCCAAAGACAAAATAACACGTACTATTGAGAAACACTTGTTCTTCCTGCCACAGTAAAAATAGCTGAAGTAATACACAGAAAACAATATGGCGATAAACTAAAATGCATTTTTTTGAGGGCAAATATTGTTGGAAGATGCATAGAAAACATTGCTTATTCCTGAGGTGTGGCGGTATCTCTTTTCCCTGATCTCAGTGACCAAGGAACTGGTCTAGAAATCTGCAAGAGAACAGTTTCTTTAGAAAACCGATTCCGTGAATGACTTGATCCTTTTTAAATACACGGCTCATGAAGTGAACATTTGGAAGTTGGAGCTTATGCCATTATAGATGGTGGAATTTGCTGTGACAGCTGTTGACACATGAATAATGAGAACCCTTATTGGTAGACAGCTTCTGTCTCTGCTAATTTTTACTTGACACTTTACCTCTCAACAAACCACAGTGGTGAATCTTTCTTTCTAAAGGCACATAGTCATTTTACGTCATGGTGCATCATAACAAACTGTACAGTGTCTTTAGATGTGGCTCTATTGTCTTGTATATTCTCTCAGCAGACGGGTTGCCGCTCCTGAGCCTGAGAGGCTCCCCCCTTCCATGTTAACAGACCCACCAACCTGCCACAATTTCCTCTGCCATCCAGAATGTGAATGTCCAGCTTAATCCCTTTTGGTTTAAGGTTGCCCACTTGGACAGTGATATTGCAAATACAGTGTACTGAGTCTGTCTGGAATGGGGTTAATTTTCTTCATAGCAACCCACATGGTGTAGTTTTTTTGATTTGTGACTAAACCAGTGTTGATAACATACCAGCGTTTTGGTTATTGCTGAGCAGTGCTTGCACAGTGTCAAGGCTTTCTCTGTTTCTCACTCTGGCTCCCCAGCAAGTAGGCTGGAGGTGGGCAAGAGGCTGGGAGCCAACACAGCCAGGACACCTGACTTCAACTGACTTCAACTGACTTCAACTGACTTCAACTGACTTCAACTGACTTCAACTGACCAGAGGGATATTCTGTGCCATATAATGTCATGCTCAGCAGTAAAACTGGGGGAGTAGTCTTCCCACAGTAGCTGTTGCTTGGAGACTGGCTGGGCATTGGTTTGTTTATGGGATGTAGTGAGTGGTTGCCTTTGCATCACTTGGGTTTTTTTTCCTTCGCTTATTAAACTGTCATTATCTCACTTTTGCTCTTCGAATTCTCTCCCCTGTCCTGCTGTGGGGGGAACGAGCGAGAGGCTAGTGGGTGCTTAGTTGTTGTCCAGGGTTGACCCACCAAATATTGATAAAATGTACTTGGAGGTATTCAGAGAAAAAATTGCTTTATTGGCTTCATGCTTTTGTTTTGTTTTTAACTCAGTTGTAGGTTTTAAGTTTTGTAAAGGGTAGTAATCACACTGTTACTTACCTCAGATAGCTTAGAGAATAAAATTTCTTGTCTAAGTAGAAGATTTATTCGTAATTTTATAATCTTCTTTATCTTTTTATATGCAAACTTTACATTGGCTTACTGTTCTGTGTATTTTTGTATCTACATGTTTTAAATATATCCATATGTATCTCTATGTTCTTGTTTACTTCCTGGGTAATCAGAGCATGTTTAATTGGAAGCTGTTTGCTCACTGTAAGAAATACTTTCTATAAAATACTTCTCAAATAATCTATTCTCACACATATTTTGTAAAGATTTTGAAAGTGAGAGTAATTTGCTGTTTTAAATATGTGTGTGTAGTATGTGTACATCTGTATATAGAGAGAATGACGTGTCCTTGTAATGTACATGTAAAAAACTGAAATACTGGGACATATATACATAAGAATACACAAATTAGCAGTGCTGTTAAACTACTTGTGTGTTTCCGTTGCAGATTTGTTGGTCGAATAAATGTTTACCATGATAGGAATGAGCCTACTGCAAGGTAGGGAAAATCCAGGGTTTCTACTCATGTAAGCATTTTTAGGGTTGAATAAGTATCAATAATGAGAATTACCTTTGTTTCACCAACGTTGTGCTGCATTGTCTTGATAGACTGTTTTTCTCTGAGTTTAGAGACTGTAATTTCATTTATCATAAATATTTAATCTTTTAATCAGTTAGGTTTCTCTTATGTCTTTGTTCAACTTCAGTTTTTATTTGATATGTATTTAATTTGTAGATTATGTTGATAGGATTTTGACAGTACTTTGATAATACTGCCCCATTAGCATGGGGTCTCGGTAGTGCACCAAATGGTATGAATAGTATCACTTGTGTATTTCTCTGATTTTTCTTATTCTTCTTAGAGACTGAGCATGCCAAACATCATGTTTAGTTTTACTAAGGGTGTTTGTACATTTGTGTAAAATGTCCACAATGTTGTATGCGTTCAGAAGGCAACATCCAGGGAAATGCATTTTGTATGTAGCTTAGGAGACAGCGATCTGTTACCCTGGGTCTGGCACTTAGAAGGGTCTGCCTCCTGTGCAAATTCATCCTGAAGTGAGTGCTGTGTGTTCTGCCCAAGGAGCAGTCTGTAGCCCAGAACATTCTTTGCCAGCAAATAGAGAAGAAAAATGAAGCAGTACAAATGAGGCACAAGTCTTTATTATGTCTTTTCTGCCTAGGATCTTCTGTCTACCCAGCAAGGAAGAGACTTGCTCTACCTGATTTTGTCAGGACCTTGCCACAAAGAGGCAAAGCAATAGGAGGGAAAGGCTTCTTGCTTGGGTGATATCTTAGAGACCCCAGCATGTAGGAAGTTACTCCATTCTGGCTAAGAGCCTGCCTAACCTCAGTGTGTCTGTAGATATGTGGTTTTCTATGTCAGTAAGCAAAGAGGAGGAGAAATCTGGCTGCTGGGTGTGTCAGTGTCATAGCTCCCAGGAAACACCTGTATAACTGCACTGCAAAACAGTGCAAAAATCTCAGTCACCATCCAGAGTGACCATCTCTCAGCTGTTCTGGGCTGTGTTCTTCCTGGGGTCCCTCAGATAAGAGGGTCAGGCAGAGCATTGGCCACATGAGCTGTTCTAGCAACAGCTGCCTACTTCCAGGGAGTAGGCGTCCTTTCCTGAGAATCCTACTGTCCTTTCCACATTGAGTGATGTATCCTGTAATAGTAGATTGCTACAGTCTGCTGTGAAAAGTCTTCTTTGCTTCTTTTACTTTAAAGATTCTTTTGACTAGTAAAGTTGGTTGGAAATGGACTTGGGTAGGAGAGGAAAGGAAAATAAGCAGAAAATACCTTCTTAATCTCAACAGCAATAGATTGATCTATGTATAACACTGTGAATGAGAAGAAAGTCTGTGGCATTAAGACTTGTATTCCTTGGACAGCACTGTTAGAGCAATTGGTATTTTATACTATATTGGGGTGTAATGTCTTATAACCCAAATCATTCATATAACATCACTCCACTGGTTTAAATGGAACTAGTTTCAGGTTTTACATCAGAGTTATGACCCTGGGTTTTTGTTTGTTTAGAGTTTCTTGATTTTGAGGGGTTTAATACCACAAGAACACTTTGAATAACATTCGAAAATACTGGACTTGCTTATTGTTTCTTTTCCATTGCTATAGAAAGAGTCTGACAATTCTGCATGCTGTCTGTCTATAAAGTAGTCCTTGGTTTTGCACTTACATGGTGATTTGTGTTACATGTCATGCTCCAAAATATTATTCTAAACTGCATGGGGATCCTTACATTAATTCCCCTACTCCTCAATAAATTATCTTTATGCTTTGAAATGTATACAGTAAGTATCAAACAGTACCTTGTATGCCATTTATGCTCAAAATAAAATGGAAGAATGTATTGTCCTTACTAAGTAATTCTAACATGCAGGACACTACAGTTTATATAAGCCTAAAAAAGACTTCAATCAGTATTTTCAAAAATAAGCACCTTACAATTAGGATGATGAATCTTTATTTATATACCTACATATGTGGTTTTTAGATGCATTAGTTTGACTTGAATTGTGAAATTATGAGCTTAGTTTAAGACGTCTATATATAATTTTTAAATTTGCACTTAAAAGCTTCAAATATTGCCTAGTAATTTTATTACACAAAATAAAAATATTTGAGTAAAACTAATTTCCTGTTTTACGTGGCTTCCACTAATGTCTGCTGTTTCTCTCTAAATGTTTGTGTTTTGTAATACTTACCTTTTGCAGGCCATTAGGATCTGAAAATCTGCTTCTTAGAGGAGCCACTTTAAAGAATACAGAAAAAATCTTTGGTAATTATTTCTATTGATTATTTAAATGGGCCCTGAAGTAATACACAAACATCAAACAAGGTTACAACCCTACAGTTACTACTGAGCATATGGTTTCTATTGAATCACTTGATTTACAACTTTTTTGTAGGGTTTACTGTTGCTGTAATTGCAGTAAAGTAACTATTAATGATGTACAATGACTATAGAGGTTTTGGGGAGGGGGATTTTATAGTTTAGTCTTCAAGGATTAGTGAAGATGGCTCAACTTCTTCATGTAAATATATGGCTTTTGACCAAGCACTGTGAATTAAAGCAGTTAATGAGCTTGTTGTAAAATTTTAAATCTGTTTTGCTCATTTGTCAAAACAGATACTCCAACCATACATAAATATGGCTGATCAAAAAAAAATCCAACCAGATATAAATATCACAGAATCACAGAATGTTAGGGATTGGAAGGGACCTCGAAAGATCATCTAGTCCAATCCCCCTGCCGGAGCAGGATTGCCTAGACCATATCACACAGGAACGCGTCCAGGTGGGTTTTGAATGTCTCCAGAGAAGGAGACTCCACAACCTCTCTGGGCAGCCTGTTCCAGTGTTCGGTCACCCTCACCGTAAAGAAGTTTTTCCTCATATTTATGTGGAACCTCCTGTGTTCCAGCTTGCACCCATTGCCCCTTGTCCTGTCAAGGGATGTCACTGAGAAGAGCCTGGCTCCATCCTCATGACACTTGCCCTTTCCATATTTATAAACATTAATGAGGTCACCCCTCAGTCTCCTCTTCTCCAAGCTAAAGAGACCCAGCTCCCTCAGCCTCTCCTCATAAGGCAGATGTTCCACTCCCTTAATCATCTTTGTGGCTCTACGCTGGACTCTCTCTAGCAGTTCCCTGTCCTTCTTGAACTGAGGGGCCCAGAACTGGACACAATACTCCAGATGCGGCCTCACCAGGGCAGAGTAGAGGGGGAGGAGAACCTCTCTTGACCTGCTATCCACACCCCTTCTAATACACCCCAGGATGCCATTGGCCTTCTTGGCCACAAGGGCACACTGCTGGCTCATGGTCATCCTGCTGTCCACTAGGACCCCCAGGTCCCTTTCCCCTCCTCTGGTCTCCAACAGGTCTGTCCCCAACTTGTACTCATCCATGGGGTTGTTCTTGCCCAGATGCAGGACTCTACATTTGCCCTTGTTATATTTCATTAAATTTCTCCCTGCCCAACTCTCCAGCCTGTCCAGGTCTCTCTGAATGGCTGCGCAGCCTTCCGGTGTGTCAGCCACTCCTCCCAGTTTTGTGTCATCAGCGAACTTGCTGACAGTGCACTCTATTCCCTCATCCAAGTCATTAATGAATATATTGAATAGTACTGGTCCCAGTACCGACCCTTGAGGGACTCCGCTAGACACAGGCCTCCAACTGGACTCTGTCCCATTGACCACCACTCTCTGGCTTCTTTCCTTCAGCCAGTTCACAATCTACCTCACTACCTGATCATCCAGACCACACTTCCCCAGTTTAGCTGCGAGGATGCTGTGGGAGACCGTGTCAAACGCTTTACTGAAATCGAGATAGACCACATCCACAGCTTTACCATCATCTATCCACCAGGTTATGTCCTCATAAAAGGCTATCAAGTTGGTTAAGCATGACTTCCCCTTGGTGAAGCCATGCTGAGTGCCCCTAATGATCCCCCTATCCTTGATGTGCCTAGAGACAGCACCAAGGACAAGTTGTTCCATCACCTTTCCGGGGATGGAGGTGAGGCTGACCGGTCTATAGTTACCCGGGTCCTCCTTCTTGCCCTTTTTGAAGACTGGAGTGACATTCGCTTTCCTCCAGTCCTCAGGCACCTCTCCCGTTGCCCACGACTTAGCAAAGATGATGGAGAGTGGCCTAGCAATGACTTCCGCCAGCTCCCTCAGCACCTGCGGGTGCATCCCATCAGGGCCCAGGGATTTATGGATGTCCAGATTGCTTAATTGGTCCCTGACCCAGCCCTCATCTACCAAGACAGATTCCTCCTCTATCCTGACTTCTTCTGAGGCCTCAGGGGTCCGGGGCTCCTCCAGACAGCCTCCAGCAGTATAGACAGAGGCAAAGAAGGCATTCAGTAACTCCGCCTTCTTTTTATCCTCTGTCTCCAGGGCCCCCACCTCATTCATCAGTGGGCCTACATTGCCTCTAGTGTTGGCTTTACCTGCAATGTATTTGAAGAAGCCCTTTCTGTTGTCCTTGAACTCTCTTGCAAGGTTTAATTCCAAGGAGGCCTTCGCTTTCCTAGTTGCCTCCTTACATCCTCTGACAACAGACTTATATTCCTCCCAAGTGGCCAGCCCCTCCTTCCATGATCTGTACACCCTCTTCTTCCACTTGAGTTTGCCCAGCAGTTCCCTGTTCAACCATGCAGGTCTCCTGGTACCCTTCCTTGACTTCCTACCTGTTGGGATGCTCTGATCTTGAGCTCGGAAGAAGCAGTCCTTGAATGCTAACCAACTATCTTGGGCCCCCTTACCTTCTAGTAGCCTGTCCCATGGGATTTCCCCTAGCAATTGCTTGAAAAGGCCAAAGTTGGCCCTCCTGAAGTCCAGGGTTGTGATTCTGCTAGCTATTCTGTTCCTGCCACATGAGATCCTGAACTCTACCATCTCATGGTCGCTACAACCAAGGCTGCCCTCAACCTTCACCTCTTCAACCAGACCCTCCTTGTTAGTAAGGATAAGATCCAGCAGCGCTCCTCTCCTAGTTGGCTCATCCACCATTTGCATCAGAAAGTTATCATCAATGCACTGGAGGAACCTCCTGGACTGAGGATGGCTGGCTGAGTAGGCCTCCCAGCAAATATCAGGGTAGTTGAAATCCCCCATGACAACCAGACCCTGTAATTGCGAGACTGCTCTCAGCTGCCTGTAGAAGGCCTCATCACCCTCCTCATCCTGATCCAGTGGCCTGTAATAGACACCCACAACAGTATCACCCCTGCCAGCCTGCCCCTTAATTCACACCCACAATCTCTCAACTCGCTCCTGATCCGCCCCTGGACAGAACTCAATACATTCTAGCTGCTCACTCACATAAAGAGCAACTCCACCACCTCTCCTTAGTGGCCTGTCTTTCCTGAACAGGACATAGCCATCCATGACCACATTCCAGTCATGTGAGGCGTCCCACCAAGTCTCTGTAATTGCCACTAGATCATAGCCCCCCGACCGAACACGGATTTCCAACTCCTCCTGTTTATTCCCCCTGCTGCATGCATTGGTGTACAGGCATTTCAGGGAGCGAGCTGAGTACACCGATTTCACCCTAGGGGGATGGGAGGCCTCCTGGTCTACCTCAACACTAGAGCATTGCCCCAGTGGTGCAAGCCCAGCTACTACCCCATCCCCCTTCGAATCTAGTTTAAAGCTCTGCGAATGAGCCCTGCTAATTCCTGTCCCAGAACCTTTTTGCCCCTACGACATAAACCTTTCCCATGTATCACTGTCACGCCTGGTGTCTTATAAAACCAGCCATTATCAAAGAACCCAAAGCCCTGCCTGTAGCACCAGTCTCGTAGCCAGGCATTAATAGAGAGAATCCTACTATTCCATCCCACGTCATCACCTGAAAATGGAAGGAGGGAGGAGAAAACAACTTGTGCCCCAGACTCTTTCACCAACCATCCTAGGGCCTTGTAGTCTTTCTTCATCCCCCTCAGACTACGGGATGCAGCTTCTTCCCCACCTGTCTGGAAGATCAGCAGGGGGTAGTAGTCTGTGGCCTTCACCAGGTTGGGGAGTTGCCTGGTGATATCCCTGATTCGGGCTCTAGGCAGGCTGCAGACCTCCCTGTGATGGGGGTCAGCTCTGCATATTGGGCCCTCAGATCCCTTTAGGAAGGAGTCTCCAACCACTAAGACTCTTCTCTTCTTCCTTGTGGAGGAGGTAGCTATACGCCTGTCAGGTTTTTCTGACTGTGGTGGGACCTCTGATATAGGTTGCCTCTCCACCACATCCCCATTGGACCGGCTGTATTCCACTAGGGCTTCATATCTATTGCTCAGAGGCACCTGTGGAGGCAAAGTAGGCAAGGAGGGCACTCACCTTTTGCCACGGCCATAGACTTGCCTCCACTCACTCCTCTCCTCTAGGTTATTGTTTTCCACCTGAGAGGGGCAGAGTACAGGGGTCCCTCGATCCTGGGAGCTCTCCGGCAGGTGCTCCCATTTTTGTTGCAGGGAGGGCAAAGCCTGGCTCCACCAGTCTATCTCCATTTCAGCCTCCCAAATGCCCCTAAGCCTTTCTGCTTCGGCTTGAAGCCTTTCAACCTGGCTTTGCAGCTGTGCCGCTCGGCCGAGCAGATCATCTACCTGCTCACAGCGCACACAGCCCCCTGACACCACAGGGACGCTGTAGCATTCCCTGCAGCAGGCAACCTGCACCATCGCCTCCTTCCGTGGGAGCTCTGTCTGGGTTCCCACATCCATTTTGGTCTTCTTCCGCCAGGTAGATACCATTGTTCTTTCACTGAGCTGGGAAATACCTGCTGGTGACACCCCTGGTTCACAGCTCCTTGGCACCTTCCTCGCCTTGTGCATTGGGAGGGAGTCAGCGCGCTCCCCAGTGAGCTGCAAACTGTTGCAGCCTCTCCTGCCCTGGGACACACCCAGTCACTGCTGACTCTCCCTCTCCCTTCTCGCCAGGGACTAGTCCCTGCCCTCCAGGAGGCTTTTTATCACCCAATCAATCAATCACCCAATCAACAGGGGGTGCTGTGTTTAAATCGCTTAAATTGCCCGCGGTGCCTCCAGCTACGCTCCCTCCTCTCCTGATTTGTTGCTGGGAACCTCCAGGTCTGGGGTGGGGGGGAAGCAGCTCGGGGCTGCTGCTCCAGGGGCTGCTGCTCCAGGGGGGGTCACGAGTACGAAAACCGCCCGGTTACAGCCCAATGCCACTCTCCCCCCGGCACTAACCTCAAGTGGCTGATCAAAAAAAAAAAACCCATTTAAACAGTTCCTGATCAAAATTAGACTTTTTGCTAGCCAGTGTGTTTTGTGTGTATGAATGGTCTTCATTCCATGTAAAATTTTGAATATTTTAGCAGAAATAGGAAGCACAAACTCAGATAATGTTTCTTGGAAGTTCTTCAAGAAAGCCTAGTGCGAGTAGTAGCTCATTCTAACAAGCCGCTCTTCGCTGGTGACAAAAGGGACCAGGATCCAAGTCATCCTCTATCATATACAGCTTCTGTACTCCCAAATAAGAAGATCATAGATAGCCATGAACTGCTTAGCCTGAAATACCAAACTCTTGCAACTTTTTCTCCAAAAAAGAGTGTAAAAAGTATATATTAATTTAAACTTGCTCTCTTTGCTTTTAAGTGTCATCTAAAATAGATGAACTAATATAATTAGTTTGTAGTAAGTATTTCTGTAAACTTCAGAGGATGGTTTTAAGATTTCTGTTAACTTATGTATCGGGTAGAGATGTTCCTAATATGAGTGTTTTTTTCTGGTCTGCCTAAAACATGCAGTGTTTGCCATTAGACCAGCACAATCCTTATGCTAAATTATTTTATCTTAGCAATGTACAGGTGTGCTGGTTTAATAAGTACTTTAAATCCATCTTTTGTTTACAGCCTCTTTTAGTTGTTGTATTTAATCTTCTGAAGTTTAGTCTCCCAATTTGTGTTATCAACAGGAAATTGGTAGTATCAAAAGATCACTCTTTTCACAAATTATTGAATTTTCTTAAAGCAAGCAAAATGGATGGCTGCCTTTTATTATTCTTGGATGTGTCCTGTAGTTTAGCCCTATCTGGATTTTCTTTTACAACATATAACTTGGATTCTAAAATTAAAGCCAAAAAAAAAAGAACTTAGAAATGCAAGGGGATTTATTCAAAACCCAACTTTGGTTTGGCTTTGATACATAGCAACATGTTAGCAATTGGGAACTGTGACTCTGAATGGGTTGTAAATGCTGCTTAAAACCTCCCCCTAAGTAAAGCCATTTCTAGTTTCTGAGTATCATCCGAATCTTTTGTTCTTTTTCTTCAGACTACAAAGAATTAAAGAAATGACAGAGAATAATAATCTAGTGAATTGTGCTTTTATTAAGTTACTGTATTGTTCAGTCTTCAGTAAAACAGGTTGTCTAATTTCAGGTGTTGCTATCTACACCGGCATGGAAACTAAGATGGCATTAAATTACCAGGCAAAATCACAGAAGCGATCTGCTGTAGAAAAGTAAAATTTCTAATATTTATTTTGGGTGTAGAAAACTGCATATTTGAATGATTAATTAAAGGGGGTGTGTTTTGTTTTGTTTTGGTTTTGCCTAAAGGTGTATGTTTCATTGATTTAAATTAAAGAAAGAGGTACAGGGACTTAAAATTTGCTTTTTTGTGTGTATCATTTTTTTACTTATAAATGAGTCATAACACTGTATAAACGAGGTTCTCAATACTGAATTTTTATTAAATATTTTTTAAAAGGCACCTTAATTAATGCTTACCATTTTAAGACATGATTTCTTTTGCTGTTCCAGAAAACTTTTCTTTCACTGTTAGAGTAAACCTACTGACAGTTTTCCAAGATTATGTGCTTCAATATCCTAACATTCCTTTTCATTGCAATTAAGTCTTGAATTCAGTAAAAATACCTCTTTTGATGCACTTCACTTTGGATCAACTGCAGTAACACAAAGCCTGTCTGTGGCAGTTCTTCCGTGGTTTAGCTAAAATTAGAAGTTCCATGTAGGCATATATGATGGGAAAGGAAGACACGGCTAGCCTCAAGGCATGAGCTGACACTGGTTGCTTACTTTTTTTAAAATAGAGGGGATTATTTTCTAGTCCTACTCTGCTATCTGAAATCATCAGCTCTGAGTAAGGTGTCCAATCTTGTGAAAAAAAAAAAGACGTCGTTGATTAAGGCAAGATATACTGACCAGCTGACAGCCCTTTTCTTATGCAGTGACTGAGCAATGATGATGTGTCTCTTTCTGTTGTTACTGTTTTATAACCCATGGCTTTTAGTTCATGCCCATCATTAATGTAAATATAATTTCAAATGCAAAGTGTTCTTGCTCTTTTTTTTTTTTTAGATCTATCTAGTGAGAGTTAAACCATTACAGCTACATAGCAAAATGTTCTCGATAGATTTGTATTCCTATGCAAGTGTTTATGTGAATGTTTTTATATTGGTTCAGGGAAATGGCATAAAAAGATCTTCAGATGCAAGCCTGGTTATTTGGTTATGATTCTGTCTATGCTATTGTTTTCACTAAAACACCAGGTTTGGTAGTGTGGCACACATGTTTTGGAAACAATTATAGCAGTTAACATTTTAAGTAGAAAATGGTACTCAATAATATTTTTTTTCATTAGGAAAACGCTCTAGAGAAGTTATTTAACATCATAGCATTGTTAGACTTGCAGCAAATGTTAGGCTGAGGCACAAGTAGAACATTTTTCAATAAACTAAAAATAGTTTATATGCTAATGGAATTTTTATTTTGCCTCTTGTTTTTTTAGATCAATGAATGTATTCCTTATTGTATACCTCTGTATTCTCATCAGTAAAGCGCTAATAAATACTGTCCTGAAGTACATCTGGCAGAGTGAACCATTTCGTGATGAGCCATGGTATAATCAGAAAACAGAGTCAGAAAGGAAAAGGAATCTGGTATGGAAAGAAATTAAAATACAGAAAAAGTTTCAGTAAACCCTTAATTTAGAAGAATCCTACTGAGAAGTACATACAGCCAATCATAAATTGTTGCTTTTTGTGCTAACAGTGATGATAATATATTTGTAGAAGTCTTGTGTATTAAATTTTTGCTCTTAAGCTTTATGTTTGAATTCAGCTGATGAGCAAATGTCTGTTGTAGTGTAAAAAGCCTCATGAAAGTCTTTTGGAGTGTCCTGTCATTGATGTGAATTACTGAAGAAATGACCTCTTGCAGAGAAATGCAGGGCTGAAAGGAATCCCAGAACTATTGGCAATCATATAATAGACGTGTGTTCAAAAGGATCTGCTGTAGGAATCTCTGTAAAAATACCCCTCAAAAGCTTAGCTTCTGTAAAGTCCTGTATAACTCTCTCATGAGCACTAGAGACCAGCAACAGAGTTGCCTATGTCCAGTGTCCTTACGGGAGCAAGGATGTAGTTCAGAATGGATACCCAGATGATCCAGAGTAACAAACTGAACAAATTTCACTAAATTCTCACAATCTGAAAAGGGGAAGATTTCCTTCTTTACCCTAAATGCATGATGAGCGCACGCTAGCCAGGAATGTTCTAGATTTCTCATTACCATCAGTAACTCTATCTCAGCTTGCCTAGCAGGTTGAATATACCTCCAACAAGTCTCCACCACTGAAAAAAATTGAGCCTGGTTATGTGCCCACAGTCTACTAGTATTGAGAGAAGGAAGGGAAACCCTTTATTTATTAATGAAATGCTGCCTGAAAGTTAGGTAATTTGGTAATCCTTGAATGAGTTACTGTAGTTTTATGGTATTTTTCTGGTAATTTGTGAATGTACATTCTGTTGTTTTCCTTGTTCTCATACAGGAGTTCACCACTCTCATTAGTTGCTCTAGAACTTTACAACAATGATGTGTAACTGTACTCTATACCTGTACATCTGTAAAGAAAAATACAAATTTAAAACAAAAAGATTTTTTTCTTCATGCCAAATTAGTTGTAATGTTAGACATCGTGAAGGTATACATCCTGTGCTGAACTGTGAGCTGTGAAAGGTGTTGCTTACTGTTTGAAAGTTATTAAAAAAAAATAATTTGCTAATGTATGTAGTTGTCTTTTGGTTTTTGACGGTACATGAAAAAACAGTATTTTCATCTTGTTTCTTTGGCAGTTTCTTCGAGCTTTTACAGACTTCCTTGCATTCATGGTTCTTTTCAACTACATTATTCCTGTATCCATGTATGTCACTGTGGAAATGCAGAAATTTCTTGGTTCTTATTTCCTTACCTGGGATGAGGAAATGTTTGATGAGGACACAGGTGAAGGACCACTGGTGAATACTTCGGACCTCAATGAAGAGTTGGGACAGGTAAATTTCATGGAGTGATAAAATTTTTAACTGTTTCTACCATAATTTTTTATTTTAAAATAGTCATGTCTTTTTTTTTTTTTTTTTTTTTTTTGACTGCCACTTTCATTTTCCAAAAGAAATTCTACGTTTAGTATTCTGTGTTAAGAAAATCATCACCTTGACACAGATATGCATGAATATTTTTTTGAGAAAATGTTTAGGATCTCTATTAATTAAAAATGTTTTCATAGGTTTTCAAATAAAAAAATAAGATGGTGTATTTCCTTGGTTTTGTACAGCCAATTTAGTAATTAAGCTTTTAGGGACATACATTTATTTGGATAAAAGGTGGTACCAAGTATTTTATTATTATGGGAGACAGTCAGCAGTCTCCCATGAGATCCTCATAGAGAAACTGATGAATTATGGTCTGAATGAGCAGACAGTGACGTGCATTGGAAACTGGCTGAACCACCAGGCCCAGAGGGTGGTGGTCAGCAGTGCACAGTCTAGTGGGACGCCAGTAGCTAGCAGTGAACACCAGGGATCAATGCCAGGTCCAGTCCTGATCATTAATGATCTGGATGACAGGGCACAGTGTACCCTGGGCGCCACCCAGTTGGAAAGCAGCTTGGCAGAAAGGGACCCAGAGGTCCCGCTGGACAGCCGGTTGAACATGAGCCAGCAGTGTGCCCTTATGGCAAGGAAGGTGAACGGTATCCTCGTCTGCATTAGACAGAGTACTGCCAGCAGGTGGAGGGAGGTGATCCTTCTCCTCTGCTCTGCACTGGTGGGGCCACACCTAGCATACTGTCTCCAGTTCTGGGCTCCCCAGTGTAAGAGACATGGGTGTACTGGAGGGAGACCAGTGAAGGGCCACAAAGATGGTAAAGGAACTGGAGCATCTCTCATGAGGACAGGCTGAGAGAGCTGAGACTGTCAAGCCTGGAGAAGGGAAGGTTCAGAGAGGATCTTACCCATGTATATAAATACCTGAAGGGAGGGCGCAAAGAGGATGGAGATAGGCTTTTTTCAGTGGTGCCCAGTGACAGGACCAGAGGCAATGGGCACAACCTGAAGCAGGTGTGTCCATCTGAACATCAGGAAACACTGTTTTAGTGTCACAGTGACTGTGTTGCCCAGGCAGACTGTGGTGTCTCCATCCTTAGAGATAACCAAAACCTGTCTGGACATGGTCCTGGGCAACCAGCTGTTGGTGACCCTGCTTGAGCAGGATAGGTGGACCAGATGGCCTCCAGAGGTGCCCTCTGACCTCAACAATTCTGTGATTCTCTTACAAAAAATAACTTCCTGCTACTAAATGTAAGTGTCGTCCCTAGAATGGGACCCTCATCAGTACTTGGCATTATTAGTACCAATCCAATGAACTAAATTTTGCTTCTACATTTTTGAAAGGTAATATACATTGTATTCCTAATGAAGGCTTTGATTGTGAATCCTTATTTGTGGTTGTAGTAAATACTGTCATAGTGATATACACGCTTTATTCCTTTCTTTATGTAACAGGTGTTGATCCTAAAGCAGCACACTGAATGAATAAAAAAGACCTTCACTTGATAGCATTTTGTATCTTGTATAAATGTATTACGAAACTGAATACAGGAGTTGAGATGAAAGAAATCCATATAAATCCTGTCCACTTTGAAAAAGCTGAATACGAGTATTGTGTCCACAGATAACAAACCACTGGAAGATTCGGAAACTTGCCTTTTCAGATTAATGAATATGAGAAAAGTCAGCCTAGGAGGAAAGTTCACATATTTAATAACTTCTATTACGACTGAGAGCAAAAATTTGGTTTTTATTTTGTTTGATGCACTTGATAAATGTTGAAGTTTGTTAAACAATCTGACTAATACTAAATAATTGCCTTACTTTCTGTGTTTAATTCCTAACCTTACGTAGTGCTCTCAGTTTATCAAATATATACAGACAATCTGTATACAATACCTGTATCCAATATCCAAAATTGAACTTGTGCCGATCTAGCTGTTCTGATTTATATTTCAGGTTTTGGTTTTATTTTTGATGTTGTTATCTTGAAATGCTGGGGCTTGTTGTAAAAGATAAAATTAATGAAAAATTCAATATTGAGACAAAAGGAATGTTTCCAGAGCAATAATGGTGCCCATGTGTATAACTGTATGTGCACGTTAGTTCAGAGTCCTCATTTAAATGAACATAATTGTAGTGGGGAATCCTGATACTACCCTAAGGACCGTTCTGACGGTATGGCCCATACATTAAATAATGATCCCTGGGAAATGAAATTTGTGTGCATTTTGTTTCCATAAATATCTGTGTTGCAGCAAGAAAAGACATTAAAAACTAAAAAAGAGCTTGAGAGAAGAGTGATAGTAGCTTAAACACATTATTTATATGTGTTATGAGGCAAAGATAGCTTTGCTGATACTGATGTATGATAACATCTTTCAGGGCCCACATTTCTGTGAAAGATGACTCCCAGAAGAACTTGTTGTCATCCTTTTTTGAAAGAGCCTGCCTAAGGATCTTTAAAGGAAGATGTAACCCAGTAATAATCTCAGTTTTGTAAAGAGACCTTGGAAAATATCTGTTCATATTCCTGCTGTTTTTAATTTGTGCTCATTTGCAGATTGAGTATGTCTTCACAGATAAAACAGGAACGTTAACTGAGAACAACATGGAATTCGTAGAATGTTGCATTGAAGGGCATGTTTATGTACCACATGTTATCTGCAATGGCCAAATTCTCCATGATTGTACAGGCATTGATATGATCGATTCTTCTCCAGGAGGAAGTGGAAAGGTATGATGACTCTTTCTAGGTTCTTGTTTTTTACAGTGAAACATGAAAATTGAACTGTGCGGAGAAGGGAATATTAGAAATATAACATCCTTAGGTTTCACTAATCAAAGTAGATAACTGCAGGAAATGCATCACAACGCAGACATTTTCCTTTCCTAGTTTAGAGTAAGATTTAAAGGCTTAATAGGAAGTTTCCAACTTACTCCAGCTGTAAAACTGAACTAAATAAAACCCCAAAATATAGAACTTTCTCTGGTTAATAGCTAAAGAAGCGTAATAGCTTGTTTCTGTTTAACATTAGCTACAATAGGGAAAGCAAGGCAGGAAACTCCTCAAGGGGGAATAGGAGTGCTCAATGCAAGCACTCACTTACTCATCACTGAGTGAAGATGTGGCCAGAGAATGCTTTACGATCAAATTAAATTACTTTTAAATTTGACTTAACATAGCCACATCTGAAATGTGCTGCACACAGCGTGTATGTGCTGTGGCTTTTTTGCTGTGTAAAGCAAAGTTAGTTGAAAGTTAAGGAGACTTCATGTGCCAGCTGATGAGCAGGGTGTAAATGGGCAGGATATTTATAGCCAAAGGATAATATATTTTTGAATATATCAATACAGTCTCAAACCGTAATTTGGCCATACCCTTCACTATGGCAAAACAAGGTGTCTTAAAATATGTTGATGTAATTCAACAGCCTTATGGCTCTCTCACCCATAGCCCTCAGAATGTGGTGCCAAGGTAGACTGTGTTTTATCTTGGAATTACAATGACACAGACACAGTTTGTATTGAACAGCACAGAAGAATAAGATTCAGACACAAAGGTACAGGTAGAACACAGCCAGGTATCCATGAAATATAAATCTCTTTCTGGTGTCAGAAGCTGTCATTACCAAACCATCTGAAACTTTATAGAAGTTGTTGGCTCCAGCTGCCAAAATGTCCACACCTTTTATTTTGTATAGCCCTGAGAGGTATTCTAGTTGTGTAAGAAATTGAAATCTGTAAAGCCTGTTTACACTTGTGTTCCAGGTGCTGCATCTCTTTGTCAGGACTCAGGACTCCTAAAATTGTACCTTGACTAGTATTTAATACAGGTTGTTAAAGTTTAAGCAAAAGTAAAGAAAAAAAACCTTTAGCCACATCTAGGCACTCAGAGGAGGCAAAAGATTCACACTGTCTTTTTTGGGCATCAGCAGCTTGACTTGTGTGGCGATGCTAGTAGCACTAGCAGCTATTAAGCAATTGTGTGGTTACCACTGGGGAAGACTTGGCTCCCCCTAAAGGGCAGGTGACCTGTGACACAGCCTTTATCTGATAATAAATAGTAGTGATCAGTGACATTGCTAACCTTCCAAGAGAAAAGTTTTCAAGGGAATACTTGAAAGTGATCACACATAATGACAACCATTCCTTTTATTTTTTAGGAGAGAGAGGAACTATTTTTCCGAGCTCTTTGTCTTTGCCACACCGTTCAGGTAAAAGATGATGATAGCGTAGATGGATTGAAGAAAAGCCAGCTCTCAAGAAGATCTTGTATATATATATCATCATCACCTGATGAAGTTGCTTTAGTTGAGGGAATACAGAGGTATGTGTGTAGTTAGGTATTATACTTTTTTAATCTAGAGATCTAATCACTGAAGTTCAAAATCGTTTTCAGCACAAAAATCATAACAACAAACACCAAATCATCTAGAGCTGATGATTTTCTTAACATACAGCCATGATTATTCATATTCATAAATCAAATAAAAACTGTTTGGGGTGGGTTTTTTCCCAGAATGTAAGCTCAGTCTTAAATCCTTATGACGTGCTTAAACTGGATAATTATGTATTTGTTGTATTTACTCTCTTGATGTGTGTTTCATTTTACAGACTTGGTTACACCTATCTAAGGCTGAAGGACAATTTTATGGAGATCTTAAATCGGGAAAATAACATAGAGAAGTGAGTGGTTAAAAATATAGCAAAACAGACTGAGTTTTTATTGATGTTTAATAAATCATTCTTTCCCTATACATTAATTTCTGATTCAGAAAAGTCAGAAATTCTACATTTTAGTAGAAAAATAAATAATCTATTAATATTTATAATTTTAATAGACGCTGTAGTTCTATATTTTCACTTAGTCTGTTAGTTTGACAGTATATGCAATACGAAATATTAATATGACAACAAAGGTGTGGTGTGTGGTTCATGACCTAATCTAATATTTCCTAGTAGTTTTAGGAACTATGGGTATTTTTCTTCTGTTGTATGGTAAATAATATTTTCTTCATGGAAAATGGTATGTACACAATTTGTTGTTCACAAATAATCTGTATAATTTACAGGAGGGTAATATCTGTAGAATAAATATTTATAGCTGGTTCAAAGAAAATTTAAAACAGGTACTGTTTTTTTGTTATTTTCCTTTGACATCTAGAATAAATTTTGTGGACCGTAATGTGAGTAAAATTTTCAATAACATTTAAGTAGTACAGCTGTTCAATGAGATGTACATACTTTTGAAAATGTTACCTTACACTTCTGTAGATGTCTACTGGTTAAGTCTATTGTGTATCTGGGTCTTCCTGCATGTGTACTCTGCTAACTAAACAAGGACTCTTGGACACGAATATAGGAACCCTGCTGTAATTTTTCCCCCTTTTAGGGGAATTTGGAGGATTTTTCCTGAAGGTTACTTTCACACTTCTGTGGCTTAACTCATGAGAACTTGAGTCTATATCATTTGGTGACTTACGAAACCACTATAATTAGGAATTTTCTCTAAAGTGCATCACAGTTTGTAGACATAGGCCTGATCCAGCTCCTTGTAACAATCTGTTGTAACTTTTAATGAAATAAACACTGTGGCCTTGCACAGGTTTGAATCCCAGGCTGTTGTAAGGGCTTAGAACTGAATGATTAATTAAACAAGCAGATCTATTTTATAAGCAAAATATTAACAGATATGAATCCTGAAATGAGTGGGATTGATGATTGGGATGCTTATGCTTGTGCTGGAAAAAAGGGGGGCTCTCTTAGATAACAGGAAATAGATACGAGAGTAAATGCTAAAAGTATATAAACTGATGAATGACACAAAAACAGTACAGCAGGAGATTGTGTTCATTTTTCCTCACAGAATGGAAAAGAAATGGGATAAAATCAAATCATAAACACAATGGCAATATAAAACAAGTAAAAAGAAATGTTTTTTCACTTGAATAACTTGTCAGTCAACACTTGAGCAAGATTCTTGAAATTAGGTGGGCCCTGCTGGGAAATAGGAATAGTCAAAATTAGAAAAATTTTAAATAAAGACTTCTGTATAAACACCTACGCATGTCAAGTTCTAAGGCTACGCTTAGATATTACAGGTAGGAATTTACTTACTTTATAAGCACTATAGTGCTCTACTGCAAGGTATCTAGTCTTCTGCTTAAATAAATTATATTGACTATATATCCATCTTGTGCACATCATGCAGACAAATTCTGTTTCAAGTAATTAGGAGCTAAGGGCCTCTCCTGTTTATTATTTGTAACCTGCTCGTTCCATCTTCCATAGTACTCAACAGAATTTTCCATGTTAGAAGTCGTGTTTTATTTGATATGCTCAGAGTCCTAATAACTGGTTTAGGGATCTGGGAAAGCGGAGTTGTTTAAAAAATAATTCTGTTTCTGTTGCAGGTTTGAATTATTAGAGGTTTTGAGTTTTGATTCTGTGAGACGGCGAATGAGTGTAATTGTTAAATCTTCAACAGGTAGGGCTGTTACAGTCTGTTTCTTTTTAGTCATTTTTGTTTCACTTGAATTTATTTCAGGTTTATCAAAGAGTTGATCGTTAATCACAGTCTGCATGCCTTTCTTTATAAAAGAGGACTGGGTACCAGCATGAGTGCAAATGTATAAAGAAGTTGGAAGAAATATTTTTGAAGACTTAGTAATTTGGATGTTTTTTTTAAGAAAGATGTATTTGGCCATTTTGAATTCCATATGCTGTCTCTTTTAGGTGATATATTTCTGTTTTGTAAGGGAGCAGATTCTTCCATATTTCCTAGAGTTAAAGAAGGCAAAATTGAGCAAATACGATCCAGAGTTGAACGCAATGCAGTGGTAAGATTCCGTTTTATTGATCTGTTCATGTGATACCAGTGTCAAAAAAACCCAAGTGTTCTGACCTCCTGCTTGATCTGGTAACAGATTTGTCTTCCCAGGCACCGAGGTTATTCTATGCCAAAGTGCACGCAGGCTGTATGGGTAGCAGTCTGTGTTACTCCCTCATTTGAATCTGTCTTCCATCTCATCTTCCAAATGGCAGTTGTGGTGAGAGATGAGTGCATTAGATATGCACAGCTGTATGTTATACCAGAGGTCATCAATTAGCTTTTTAGTATGGCACTGTGGTGGTTTGGATTAACTTTTGAATGAAAGAAAAGTGAAAAACTTCACTGAAAATCTCATCCCTGCTTTCAGTCCCCAGCGTTAGCTGTTGTGACTTGCTGCCTTTGACTGCTTTACAAGCTCTTAAAAGAGAAAATCCGTTAGAACAGTGTCGCAACAAATGCGCTGCTTCTGGGGAAACAGTGCAGTGATCATCCTTATACTTAGTTTTTCCTTGCTAAAAATGAGCTATGAACTGCCTGATCACCTTTAAAAGAAATTCAGAACTTGGTTTTACATAAAAGGTAGTATTTGAAGTTGTAAAATACTGAATTTTGCTGTGTCCAAAAATATGCAGAACCCATTGCAATGGAATATGACTGCCAGTCTTATAAATAGGATAAAATTTGCTGGCATCCAGTACTCAAACTGAAACCAAAGTATTATTACAGGTATGTGAAAAAATACCTACAGTGTTACCTGCTTTTGTTTTGAAGGGAAACTTCAAAACTCTTCGCCAAAGTGCTTTGCTAAGCTTTACTATATGAAACAGCTGTCAGATAATTACAAGCGAAGGAGGCTAATGAAACTGAAAGAAGTGTTTACATATCATATCCATCCAGTGTCCGTCAAGAGAGAAATCCGGACCAACAGCAGTTTCTGCATCCTGGATAATTCGAAATAGGGCTGGCTCTTACATACAGAAGCTTCTGAAAGAAGACACAAGCAGCCACATGGCACCTGCCCTAATCAATAGCAAGAGTCAGGGAGCTTTTTTAATACTTATCCTTCTTGGATTGGTAATAAGTAACTATACAAAGACCTACTGGATTAAAGTTTATGAAAATAAAGTGCCAGTTAAATGGTGTTGTGAGAGGCAATATATTTGAGGTGGCAAAGCTTCCTTTCTGTGTTATGCAGCTTTTTCCTGCCTTACACAGTCTATATACTCCCTTTCTTATTCATCACAGAGTCCAAAAGTCTGATCCAGTCTGAAACACCCACAGCTAAATTCTAGTTTTCACTTGGTTGAAATGGCACAGTTGGATTTTTGCTTTCAACACTCTCTATGATGTTTTGTCCCTGTCTCTGCTGCAGCACAGCATCAAAATCAGACTCTGCAGAGCTAGTATTTATATTATTGTTATTTATTCTGCCTCCTCCTGCCTAATACTACACATAGGGAAGGAAACCTTTACCTTGACTCTCCATTCCTTGGTAATCTTGTACTTCCAGTTGAGTGGCTTCCAGGACAGCACAGAATCAAGCTGACCCATGTTCTGGTCTAGAATATACTGTGCTAGTCTATACTATACTCACTTCACTACAAAAGTGGGTAGTGGGACTCTTCATGTTAATTGTAAAATCATTCAAATTTTTCAAATATTCCAGCATACACACCAGCAAGAAGTCTAAGAAGAGTTTTCTAAGAGGCATTTTGTTTCTTTTGATTACATTCTGTAGGAGGGACTGCGAACGTTGTGTGTTGCATATAAAAAGCTCACAGCAGAAGAATATAGCAATGCACAGAAGCTGCTTCAGAATGCAAAGTTGGCCCTCCAGGACCGGGAAAAGAAGTTGGCAGAAGTGTATGAGAAGATAGAAAGAGATTTTATTTTACTTGGTGCTACAGCTGTTGAAGATCGGTTAGTACATTTCTTAGTTTCTTATGTTTAGTGATGTTGCCAAAGTAGTTGAAGACTCTCTTTTAAGTCTTTTTCTGGATTAGAGATGCATTTGAAAAACCCTTTATTTGAATCATTTCCATACCCTTAGATTACTAAAGTTACATACGGTAACTTTGTAATTTAGTAAGCTAGTAACGATAGTTAAGTGTACAAAAATCAATATATTCAAGCCATTTACACGCGGTTCATGTGATACCTTATTGAACAAATTGTAGGGAAAAGTTTTTGAGGAAAGAACTACAAAATGTGTATTGAGGAAATGAAGGAAGACTCTTTAGGTCTTAAAAAAATCAAAACCTGTCTGTTAAAACTGGGAGGTAATTTTAATAACTCAGCAGTGGTGAACCATTTGTTGTCATTAGCTAAAAGCACCGAAAATGTTTTAATTGAAGTACTTGTCTGGGGAATGAAGCATATTGTCTTTTAGGCTATATAAATTAAAAGTGAAACTTTGAGCACTTTTAAAGTGTTAAAACTACTTACTTATAAGGTACTACTCCCCTAAACATTTTTAGATTCACACCTTGGGGAAAATTCTTAGATCTGATATTAATTCACATTTTTTGGTTTGGTTATGGAAACCTTTCAATAATGACCTCTGAATTTCTCATTTCCAAGAAATCTGTCAATGTATGTTGTCAATTGACTTCCACAGACTACAAGAAAAAGCTGCTGACACTATTGAAGCACTCCAGAAGGCTGGAATTAAAGTTTGGGTTCTGACGGGAGACAAAATGGAGACTGCTGCAGCTACTTGCTATGCTTGCAAACTCTTCCGAAGAAATACACAAATACTTGAGCTAACTACAAAGAAAATTGAGGAACAGAGTTTACACGATGTGCTTTTTGACCTAAGCAAAACTGTCCTAAGACACAATGGCAGCTTAACCAGGGATACTTTCTCAGGGTAAGGAAAAAGTTGAATTTTCAAGCCAGGAATGGGCTTCTGTGCATTTCGTAACCAATTAAATGATTGATTGATTACCTTAAGAGCAGCAACATACTATGCTTCAGTTTCTGTTGTTAAAGTGTGAATTATTGTATGGTAATTAAGTCTAAGTTTGTTCCACAGAAGTTGAAATTTTCACAGTCATGGGTCTTTATCTCATTTCTGGTACTACTTTCACTGTTAAAAGAAAAATCACAACTGATTGTAATTTTATGTTTTTCTGCTGCAAAAATATTTATTCTTGGAAAAAATGATGGTAAAGCAAAATACTGTTTCTAGCTTCTAAAAAGGAAGCAGATATGATATATTTCTGTAATCAAAGTTAGTATGTAATGTGACTTTCTTGATAAGACCAAGGTCACAGAGAGCCATATATTTATGGCCCTCTTTCTAGGGAAGATTGTGCTACATTTACAGACAGGTGACAGCGTAGCACCATATCTTCTGGTGTGCATACAAATGCTTAAAGTGCCCTAAATTATAAAGAAGTAATTGACTTCTGTGTGTTTCGAATATCCATAGAAGGATCAATATCGTGTATACAGCAGTGAAACATAACATGGAATAAGACAGAAAATGGCATTAAAAGGCAAAACCAGATATAATGTAAATTATGCCTCATGCAGGTAGTAAATTAGGCTACTTATTTGAAGCTTCGTAGCTGGTACACATTACTTCCTCTTTTTTTTTTCCACTGTAAGAACCCAAGACTTGAATTCTAAAACATTTTTATCATCTTGAGATGTTAAGAAGAGAAGTTACTGGTCTTTCAGACATAATGGTGCATATTTGATTTGTTTTTCTTTTTAATATGGAGCCAGCTAGCAAGTACATTTTATATGCATTTGTAGTAAGGGAACAAGAAGCTAAAAAGCATTTGTGATATTATTTTAGCAGAGAGTTTCTGTAACTCTTAGCCTGACAGCTTGAAACTCTGGGTCAGAGCATTTTTCTTAGCTCTCCTTAGACTTTAAAACCCATTGGTCTAATGAAGAAGATTTGTATATTTAGTTAAACAAATCATATTTCTCTATGTCATCTGTACCACATTTAGCTTAAGTCCCACAGGTCTTACAAGGTATATTTAAACATGTTTGTTTAACTGCTTGTGCAATGCCAATTTTCTAGACATTAAGACTCATCAGAATTCTTTGTCTTTGGCTCCAGAGTTGGGGAATGTGCTAAGATAGTAATAACAGGATTCTGCCTGGATGTTCAAATTCAGGCTGAAAATTTTTCACTATAAAAAGTCAAACATTCAGTAATTGCCTGAACATGACAATAATACATTTTTGGTTGATATCGTTGTATACTAATGGCATTGTTCTACTTGTGCCAACGGTAACAAAGTGCTGAAAATATCTGTGAACTGTTATTAAATATAGTTTACACTACTTTGTATTATTTGTCAAAAATAGCTTGTGTCCTGATAGTGAAGATGGAGATGCTTAAAATACATTAATATTAATAAATATGATGTTTTCCTCACAAACATTGGTCCTGGTGAAACCATATTTGTTGAAAACCCATGCACAGTGGTACAACCTTGGAGCACTGAAACTAGAGCACAAATAAACCTCAGTGTATGTTTTTATAACAGTCACTGCTGAGCTGGAGCCTGAGGCTGCTGTATAATGCAGGCAAATGCAAGAGTGCTCTGAAATAACTAGTTTGGATGCCACAAAAAGCTGCTCTTGTAGTGTGGACCATCTTCCCCCGTTGTTCAGCATATGTTATTGTGGTTAACTGTGCTTCATGCGACCACAGTTACACGTCTAGCAATGCCCAAATTATTACAGGTATACTGGTAATAGATTGCTATATATATAATAATATATTGTAATATTATAGGTAACTTATATAATTATTATAATTTAATATTATAATTACTGGTATACCTGTATCGGACTTAGACACCACAGTAAACGTGTAGGCAGTGGCCTTATATCTCCAAGCCAACAAGTCTCTCTTACAAAGCCTGGTTTACTTCCTTAAATGTAAACCCTTGGAAAAAAAAAAAAAGATTATTTTTCTCATCAAAGTAGATTTCTGAGTACCAGAGGCTTTTCTCTTTAACTTTTTTTCTCTATATTATGGAATGTGCCACAAAAATAACTTTATTCCTGTAACTCAGTTTACCTCACTGCAGTTCTCAGAGCCCTTTCAAACCAAACTTGAAAGGTCATTAATTATGCACTCATACTCACTGGTGAAGTCACTGAGGTATCAGATTTCTGTCTTTGAACTGGTGAAGCACTGAATATTTTCAACATAATCTAGAATTTTAAAATATCTTAAATAGTAGTCCTATACAAGGAGTTTCTTTTAGAACGATATTAATTTTGCATTATTCCATACTCATTATTTTTTCATTAATTAATTTTCACAGAAGAACTACTGCCAAATTTAAAATATGTCTGAGAATTTTACAGTGACTCTTAGTTTATATTTTGTCCCTGAACAGACTTTCAACTGATATGCAAGATTATGGTTTAATTATTGATGGAGCAGCATTATCATTAATAATGAAACCAAGACAAGATGGGAGCTCTGGTAACTACAGAGAGCTCTTTCTTGAAATTTGCAGGAACTGCAGTGCAGTGTTATGCTGTCGAATGGCACCTCTGCAAAAAGCACAGGTTTGTATTTCATTTCGTAATTGCTTGTTAGCTGTGCACATGTGTAAATATTGAAAGTTAATACTCTGTATGACTTCTTATGGTAACTTAAAATGTTACCATTCACTTTTGTATCTTCTAAAATCAAAAAAGCAAAAAAAAGGGAGAGGGGAGAATTTCTGCTGGCAAGCAATTTAGATAATGCTATGCTAAAATTGCACCCAGCTGTGCACCTGAATTTGATTTATGTACATATTGTGCAAATTTTATGGTTGGTACATGCTGATAAATGAACATATTTAATGAACTGAACTAATTGCTTCCTTTTTAACCTAACAAGCTTTGAATAGTCTACTATCTGTTGATACTACAAGAACCTGCATTATTTATTACTGTAGAGTGATATTTCTTCTCTATTTTTAACATAAGTGGGAAGCCAAGAAAGAAGAATTCAGACAGAAAAAATGTGTGCATTATCATTCTTAAGTACTTCTTGACTGTTGTATACTAGTTTCTATCCAGTGAAATCATACCCTTCCATTACTGAAAATCTTAATATGGCTGAAGAACTTTTAAAGGAAACAAACACTGGGACATACACTTCCTTTTTCATTTCAAATTGTCATGTCTTGTTCTCAGTGCTCAGGTACAGCCCTTATTAATTTTAACAAATGTATTTAGCTAGTTTTAACTGCCTGGAAGTTTTCAGAAATTTTTAGTTGCAGGTGACTTGGTACCAGATTTACAGAGTTGGTTATTTATAATGAAGAGATCTGAAGTCAAAATTTTGGACAGTTTTTATGTCAGTATTGTTTAGATGTATACAGAGTCCTATTATCTTACATAGAAAAAATTTCAGCACAGTTAAGAAAGCAGAATCTTTCAGTCTGTAGTTTCAGGATTTCTTTGAAATTGTACACTCTGTCTCTGGAACCCTTTTAATTTATTCATGCCCTTACACAGCATTAAGCAATCTCAACAACATCTTCCTTCTGCTTTTCCTTCCTCCTGTCCATCTCTCTCAAAATAGTTTGGAATTATTTGAAAAATGTTAATTTTATATTTGGAATGATTACTTTTAATATGTAGAAACTAATGTGATCTTTATGCATAGTAGTTGCATTGAGTAGTGCTGGTTTTGTGTCCCTTCAGAGAATTTCTTATATAACTGTGTTGGTCATTTTTAATTAATTGTGCACTCATGCAAAATAAGCAAACCATTACAGAGAGGAGGTTTTAACACTGTTTTTTTCCAGATTGTAAAATTGATTAAGTTATCAAAGGAGCATCCTATCACATTAGCAATTGGTGATGGAGCAAATGATGTCAGTATGATTCTAGAAGCACATGTTGGTATAGGTAAGTGTGCTTTTTAGAATATTAATTCAAGTGAAATGACAAAAAACATGTACTTCTTAAAAACAAGCAGTCTCAAAGAAGCAGGTTATACATTTTCTAGACAACTTCTAGTGAATTTACCCCAGGAATTTTATGAGATACAGTGGTGATCTCTTACTAGATCAATGTCATAGAATTATTGTATAATGTTTCAAATAGTTGTATCTTTGAGATAGTTCTTCAGTTATTAAACAGCTTCATCACTTTTTTTTTTAAAGGAATCATTGGCAAAGAAGGTCGTCAAGCAGCAAGAAACAGTGACTATGCAATACCTAAATTTAAACATTTGAAAAAAATGTTGCTTGTTCATGGGCATTTTTATTATGTTAGGATATCTGAACTTGTGCAATACTTCTTTTATAAGGTAGGAGAATGCTTATTCTAATTATATAAACCTCAAAAACTTACATGGTAGTATCTAACTATATACAGTTTGTGCAGTCAATGATACAAAAAAGCAGTAATTCCATAAAGAGATTTTGAGTGCCAGATGCAAAGCTGAAATGGGATTATTGTTTTTATCCAGGTCATGAAGTGAAATAGCTTTTATATAGATATATTCTGTAATCTATGGTATGTTTAAAAGCAAAATTTGCCTTGTCTTTTTTTTTTCTGTCTTACAAATTCCAACACAGACTGTTCTACCTATTTTCAGTACCTTCTGGGTTGTCTCTAAGGTTGCCTTTTAAATCAAGTTGGAAATAGTATTTGAGAATTTAGCATAACTTAATTTATGTTAGTTTCTAAATTCATTAGGATGGTGTAGGTGGAGAAATTTTATAATGTGCATTTATAATGTTTGTAATCTCCCTGTTTAGACAGTTTTGTTATGTCTAAATGTTGAGATGCAATCAAAGTTCTTTCAGTAAGCAATGGAAGATTATAGAAAGGAACCTTCAGAAGATAATTCAAGGTCTTATAGTTAGGAGAGGATGAAGTTTGGGGTCACAGCTAGAAACATTACGTTGCTGGGAACCATGCTGACCAGAGTATCCATGTTTGCTTATCACAATTTGTGTCCTACTGTGGATTGTACCTTATTTGCCTTGCCTTAACTGAGCTGTGCTCCTGGATCACAAAATTCATTACCCTTGAATTTTGAAACCTTGAAATTACTTTCAAAATTTTGAAGTTTGCTTTCAAAATATTTTAAGTATTTTTCTTAACAGTGCTACTGTAAGATGAGAATGTTGGTATTTAATGTATGCAACTCTTTCTACTGTTCCTGCAATGTTTACTGTTACTAGTGTTCTGAAACTGTGATATACATAGCTATAGCATTGTACAGTGTATAAATTAGTGCTTGTATTTCACTTCACAACTGTGTCACTTTGTCTTTCAGAATGTCTGCTTCATTTTTCCTCAGTTTTTATATCAGTTCTTCTGTGGGTTTTCACAACAGGTTAGTTGTTCTTTTTCCCTCATTGCCACATTTTGTCTATGGAGTTTTTTTAAAAAATAGATCCTTTAACACTGTGCCTGTACAGCTGAGAAAATTTCTAGGTTAGTTTACACGTTGTAAAAAGAAGAGCATCGCTTTCGGTTCATGTGGTTTTCAGTGTTAATTGCTGTTAAGTTACAGAAATCAATTTTATGAATTGTCGTGAAAGCAATGTCATTTTCAAAGTCAAAGAATACAGGAAAACAAAATTTGGAAATGGCAATGCAAAGCGAAATGTCTGATAGGTTTAAACTTCTTGAACATGGACAGAGGCAATCCTGAAAGATAAGTAATTGAACTAGTTGTTCGTTTGTAGAATTCAGAATGAAAATGGAAGAATAAACTAGTCTTCCCTGGGGTGTGCAGGTATGGATTGCAAACTTCTGACAAGTAGCAGCATTCTATTAGTTGAAAGGGAAAAATAAACAGGGAAAGAGAGAGGAAAAGTGAACTGCTACTCACCAGAAAAGTGCCATTATTCAGGATAGGATCCAGTATTCTCCTTTCTAAATTCTCATTTATTTGCTTTACCCCTTTGCTCTTGTCTAATTTGGGCAGAAAAATCTACCTGTTCTTCTGACTGAGGGAGCAAAAAAAGACTGCTGAAAAATATAGGTTTTTATCAAGCATTATTAGGATTTAGATACGAAAACATGTGTTGATGAAAATTTAGTTGTAAAATTTCATGTTCTTTTAAGCACTAAATATAATTCTGAATCAAAAAGGGAGTTTTGACAGTAGTTTCTATGGTATAAATGATCACCAAATAGGTTTTGGGAAATAACTCTCTTTTTATGGGGTGATGTAAGTTTGAGTGCTAATTACAATGATGATACATACATGGAAAAGTAGTTCTGAGGGGCAAAAAATCAAAGACGTGTTGGGGTGTTTCTTCATACAGCACATTGCAGTTACCCAGAGCTGAAGTACCCCCACTTCCTCCCTGCCTGTCTCCATGTTATATAGACATGGAGGAGATAATGGGGGTGGATGTGCCAGAGAGGATTTTCTGCCTCTACAGGAATCTGCTGTTGTTCAGCTTGGGTGGTCTGGAGTTGATCTTACAGTTGTAACAATAGGAGGGGCCGATATGTGGACCAGACTATTAAATCGATCTTTTAGTTGACCTTTTGTCCTCCAGATAAACGGGGTACAAGTGCAGAGTTGTGTCTTGTATTAGTTAGCAGCTGTTCGGGGATATTTGCCTCCATTCTGAAGGTATATAGTTTCGTTTTTTTCTGAAGAAGTTGACTCATTCATTTTGAATCAAGTGTCATGCAGTGGATCGTGTTTTAAAATTCGCTGATTTAATTATTTTCCATCTCCAGACTTTATATGATACTGCGTATCTAACACTGTACAATATCAGCTTCACTTCCCTTCCTATCCTCCTGTACGGTCTAATGGAACAACATGTCAGTGCAGACACACTCAAGAGAGAGCCTTCCCTATACAGGTAAAATTAATACACTATGCCCCAAGGTTTGACTGTTCAGTTATGGAATCTAACTCTGTTATAACTGAAGTCCTCAGGATTTCTGTAGAAGGTTGCAGTAGAATATCAGATAACACTGCAACAGAAGGGTTGAAGACCACATGCACAGTCTATAAACTACAATTGATAGACACATATTTTTACATGTGTATTGACATACTGCAATCCACACCATTCATTTGCTACGTTAGTGAGTGAGAGCAAAATAGAAATTACTGTTCTACAAATCAAAATATGATTTATTTTAGTACTCTCTATTTCCTCCAGCCATGGGGAACAGAAGTATTTGAAAAAAGAGAAAACATACTGTTTCTTCTATATATGTGCTTTATTCTGGAAGAAAAGAGGACCGAGTGGTACAGTGTTGTATCATAGGATGTATTCTGTGTCATGTCCAACATTGTCCTCTGCATATTGTTGACTCGCTTCTCCGCATTGAAATTGTGACTGGTTTAGACTCTTAGCCACTTGAAATACAGTTCTTGCCAATTAACTGCATGTGGTCATCTAAATTAGGAACAGTGCCCAGTTTTGATTCTTGTAGCTGCAAAACCAGTACATTTTAGAGAGTGGTAACAGTAGATAATCAAAGGGAAAATATTTTTGAGAGGTAATACTAGATGCCCAAAGGTTAATCAATGCAGTGATATATTCTTACCTATGAAATTGGAGAGGAATAAAAGATATTACTGTTGAAACCCACCCCTTCCCCCATTTTTATTTTCTTTTCTATATTTTAAATGTTTTCAGTTTACAAATGGTCATTCAGAAGACCTTTTTGGTTTTTGAAAGCTTGCAGAGGTTATTTGGTCAAAAACATTTGGGTTTTGATATCTAACAAAGTTTATTGCTAAGCTGTTTTCGGCAATAGTGCAGTTGTTCTGGGCCACATGAGGCTGTTGTTAGCCACATATGGTGTTGCACTGTATATTGGTAATCTGCGGGGAGAAAAGACTTCATATGGTCATCAGACAGTTTTTAAAGTGCATATAGTGAAAGTATTGGTTGGTAGTAAATGTTTCTGTAAGCCAGGGTTTTCATTTAACTGTGTTCTGATTTACTCTGATGTGTTTTATGATATACGCCAAGTTGTTATGTGCTCATTCTGTGAGCAAGAACTAAAGTTGTAATATTTAAATTTTTCTGTCATAAGAGAATGCATGCTAGTGAACAGTTCTATTGTTGACCAATCCCTGTATTTTTTGTGGGAAAACATTCAAGAAATCCAATTTGACCTGAAGCTTCAACTCAACTGCAAAATCCGTGTTTCTCATGTTCCACATAAAATTAATATTTTGTTTTGTTTCAATTTTCTGTATAAAAGTACCCCATGGGAAGTAAGCAAAGTCTCCAGAGACCTCTAGTGTTTCCATTTAAAATCCACAGTGGATCATAGCATGCACAGCAAATACTGGAAAACAGATACCTTCTGTAAAAAGATTGAAAAGGAAATGGGTGCAGCACATGGGAATTTGCCATACAGTTGAAATAAGCAGAATTACAGGCATTAGTTAAAAGGGTTTAGTAAAAATTAAATAAAAAAAAAATAAAGAGGAGATGTTCAGGAAGGATTTGGATGTAAAGTGGTAGACAGTTGTCATGTGGAAACGTGGTGGTTTTGCATGCAATCTCTTAATTGTTTTTCCTTCAAAAAACAGGATGAGTGATGTCATTTGTCTAGGCTTTTTGAACATGCTGATAATGAATGCATATATCTTGTTTTACACAGAGATGTTGCCAAGAATGCTTTGCTGCGCTGGCGTGCATTTATTTATTGGACATTCCTAGGAGTGTTTGATGCTGTGGTATTTTTCTTTGGTGCCTATTTCTTGTTTGAGAACACAATTGTGACCAGCAATGGACAGGTTAGTGTTGGATTTGATCAGTCAATCAAAGGTAATTTTTTAAATGTCAGTTATGCTATGAACATACTTTTAATTGTTTTCTTCAAGATTTCCAGCAGAGATAACTGTTTTATGAGTTATGGTGAGATAGATGGGTTATCTGCTTAGCAAAGTCTGAACTATGCAATAGGAATTCTGTGTATCAGTAAACAGAGGCATAGGACTAGATACAACGTAGGAGAAATATGTATTGTAAATTCAAAGTATTCCTTCAGAATTTACATAGTAACTTTTCTGTTTCATGCTTAACATGCATCTCATTAACATATCAAAAGACTCTTGGTAGAGTAGTTACGAATGATCATAAAAGAGCTTAAATATAACAAGCTTTTTAATATTTTAATTATTTTTTACATAGGGCAGCTTAAAATATTCTATCTCTACTTGCTTTGCAGTCACATGAATGCAAATTCTAAGAACTTCTGCATTTTATTTATTTTATCCATTGATATTTTGGTCTATTTTATTTGTGTGCTTTTTTTTTTCTTTTTGCTACTTGCTTCTCTTCCTATCCTCAGCTAATGACAGCCAGCACTAACATGGTAAGACTGTTGTGGATTTGTCATGATATCCATTTAATCTTTCACTGTTCTTTAATTAAACTGTTAAAGAGCAGTTAAATAATTCCTAGAACTAATTCAAAATATCACTTAAACCAATAGATAGAAATGTTCTTTATTGCTACTTTGTAAGTGCTTAAAATATGAAGAACGTTATATAGAGTATAAGGTATATTAAGGTATATGAGATGTGGTAAAGAGCCATGAACTGTAAAAAATAAGTAGGCTTTTTGCTTCCTTGCATTTTGTTATTTTGTTCTATGCTTTTCTGTGACATTTTGTTGCTGACTTTCTCTGCTATAGAAAATTTATTACAGTTTATGCTATAAAGTGCTTGAATGCCTTTAGAAAAGACCCTCAAAGAGAAAATAAACTGGGCATAGTTTTGTTGCCTATATGTAATGTACATGTTTGCTAGAAATACAGTATTCAAATATCATTAAATACCATCTTTGACATCTGTCAGGGAGATGAAATTCTATTGTTTTGAGAGAACACTTGTTAGAGCTTTTCGAAGGACAGGATGAATTTCCATTAGACATTAACTGTACACTGCAGCACTTCTTTTCCTGATATCATTATGCTCTCTGTTAGATGCTCAAAATTCTGCATCAGCTTATATTTACAGTCCTGAAAATTAGACTTCTCATACCTGTACACATTTTGTAAACTGTTTGTATTGCAAATATTCTGACTGGGTTCCTTTTTGCAATTTTAGTCTACTTCTGTTGCACACAATCACATTCTTCTTGATAAAGCTCTAAAGCCAGACTAGTGCCTAATTTCCAAATTTTGAATGTTTATATCTACAACTAGATACCCATGTTAATATTTGATGATAAATTGTGTTGTTTGATGAGACATTCTGACTCTTGAGTGTCAGAGTGGGTTAGAAAATTCATCGTTATTCAGCATGCACTCTTGTGAGTGTGTATAAAACTTACAGATATTGAGTTGCAATTTTAGATTTAAAGGCTTGAAAACGTTAGTGTTCAGGAATAGTCAGATACATACGTGAGTTCATACACACTTGAATGCTAGTTGGTGTTGATGGTTATTTCCAAGTATTTACATTATGTTCACATATGGAAAAAGTCAGTGAAAGATCTGAAGATTTGAAAGGTTTACTGCAACTATATTATTATGGAACAGGGAAAAGGTAGAAAGCAGGAAAGGGGATAAAAGGGCTGAAGGTAACACTAATACCATAAGTGATGTAAGATGATTCAAGTTAGGTTCTAAATTGTTAAAATGGGAGCTGAAGCAAAAATTTTGGAATTCTTCTTTCCCTCCAGAAATGAACTAATCACTCTTGTTGCAAAACTAGTAAAAGTTGAAGAAAGTCAGTGTCTTTCACTTAGATTGATGCCTGTGTCAGACTAAAATTTACACACCAGTAAGCTTGCTTCCAAACATAATCCACCTCAGCATTTGTCTGATTTACTAAATGTTTCTCAGCATTTAGAAATTTGTTTCAAACTGTTTGCACGCTGTAGAGTGATATTACTAGAATAATGGAGAAGTGTACTTGTAGTCACTGAGATTTACTTCATAAATGCCTGCCTCAGTCATTTCCTGGTAAATAAAACTAAGATGCCAAAGATTTATCTCTTATTAATTGTTATTAAGTTGTGATATTGCTTTGTGTATGGTGTTCCACTTTGGATATGACATCATGGTTGGTGTTGTAAAAACGTATAGTCAGAGATCAACTACATAAGGAAGGTAAGAAGAAAAGAAGGCAGTGTAGAAGTAATTGCACATTGTAAATGTTGTCCTAGTTTACCCACATAATAAAATGTGTGTCCTGTGTGATTTTTGTATTTTAACATTTGACACGGAGTGGATTAAATATAAATGTTAAGCTGGGTTCAGAGATAGGTAGGAGAAATTAAGTTAAAGGGAATAACAGAATGGGAAATACAGAACAGCAGGAAGGAAGAGAGGTGAGTAGAATGATGAGTTGGAACATGGAAGATCAACAAATACAATCACAGACTTATAAAACCAATGATTCACAGCCTGAAGACATGAGTAGTATCTTGACATATTTAATGCTGAAAATACATAGTGAGTTTTTGTAACTCACACTGTCCTCTGCTTAACTTTCTTTGTGGCAAGTTAGCGGCCTTATGGAATCTGGTGTTCCTGTGCTGTGACCTCATTTTCTGAACCAAAAAGACGGGTAGGTGAAGGGTTTGGTTGCAGCCCGATGCTTTCAATCTAGCCTGACAAACAGAGACAGGGGCGGGTTGTTTCAACTTTTTTATTTAACCTAGCAGCTTTTATTGGAAGTACGGACACATCTGTTCAGAAGGCGGAAACTTACACTGACACTAGGCTCTCTGAGAGATGGCAGATAGGACATGAGAGTATTGTAAAATTTAACTGCAAGAAGAAAGTCAGTAAACGGCGTAATATGAACTTCCTGAACCAGATTCCTGTCCAGTTTTAACTGCGCTGATTTTTTTTTAGGGCACACAAAATATTGTAGCGATGACATGACCCTATAAAATTATTATATTACATATCAAAGTAAAAGGTCAAAACGCTGAAGTTTTTCTTCACTTCATCGTGTGTTCTGTGCACTTGGTCACGCATTGAGTAATTTTAAAATAATGAAATGGTTATTCAGAATAATGACTTTCTCAGCCAATCATTTGTTTGTTTTTTTTTAAATGATTTTCCATTCCCAGTTGATCAGATTATCTCAGCCGAGTTTCCTACAGATTTTCTGTCTTGTGGCTGGCTGTGGTCTCGATTCAGAGTTTTTCCCATGGCAGCCCATTTGTGTGATCACTTTCCCATGTGGATCCCCTGTTATCTAATATTGGCTGAGCTCATATAGAATAATGTAGATGGGAAGGGACCCTGGAGGTGATCCAGGTCAGCTCCCTGCTTTGTGCAGGGGTAATTAAAATCAAATTGCTCAAGGCTTTGTGTCTAGTCTTTTTCAAGTTTTGAATATCCCTGAGGATGGAGATCCCATAACCTTCCTGGGCAACCTGTTCCAATGTTTTTCTGCCTTCATGGTGAGAACATTTCTCCTAATACCTAAGCAGAACTTTTCTTGTTGCTGAAGAGAGGTCTGTTCCAGTTCTTCATCTTTGTAGTTGTTCTTCAAATATTGGTGGGCAGCTACTAGGTTGTTCCTTAACCTCCCCTCCACCAGACAAAGGAAGTCCTTCAGCCTCTCTTCACAGGAGAGCTATAGACTGCTAACCACCTTGGTTGCCTGCCACTTGATCCTTTCCCCTTTTTTTTCACATCCCTCCTGAAATGAGGGGCCCAAAACTGGGCATGATGTTCCAGGTTCAGCCTCACTATGGCCGAGTAGATGGCAGTAATAGCCTTTCTTCAGTGGCCATGTTCCTCCTTATACAGCTCAGTTTGCAGTTTCGCTTATGTATAGAGAGAGGACCGTATAGGCTTGTATTCAACCTGGAGTCCATTGTAACCCCACCGCAACTTCCTTTTCAGCAGAGCCATTGCTCAGTTCCAATATACGGCATTACTCCTCCATAGGTGTAAAACTTTGCACTTTTCCGTATTTAATTTCAGAAGATACCTCTTAGCCCACTTATCAGATCAATGGAGGTCCCTCTGGATTGAAACTCTACCATTCATTATGTCAGCCATTCTCTATCTGGCAGTTTGCTGATGATGCTCTCTGTGTCACCATCGAGGCCACTGACCGAGGTATTCAACAGTATCAGCCCCAGTATCGGTCCGTAGTGTCATTCACTGGTTACCAGCAGCCAACCAAACATCAAGGACATTGATCACTAAACTTTTGAGTCCCATGGTTCAGCCAGTTTTCAACTCAAGTAGTAATCTATTTACCCAGCCCCTGCTTCCATATCTTCCAAATGAGAATGCTGTCCCAGGTCAAGTGTTAAATGCCTTGCTAGATTCAAAATAGATCACGTCCACTGCTCTCCCTCCTTAACCTGTTGCTCCCACAGTGTTGGCTGATACTTTCCTTCCCAAGCTTTGCCAGTAAATCCAAGGAGCAGGTTTTGCTCGTGAAGACTAATATCCAGAGTATTGGATACTTAAGTATTTTCTTTAACGCCTTCCACTAGGTTGTCTTGCCACTCCATCAGTGGACTTACATTTTCCCTTTGAAACAAGGATACCTGTAAATGTCCTTTTTGTTGCCCTCAACACCCCTCACTAATCTTAGTTCGAGCTGGGCTTCGTCTGTGATTTTGTTCCTCTATACCGAAGTAATGCTTGTATGCTACCCGTTTGCTGCCTGCCCATATCGTCATCTCTTGTACGCTCCCATTTTGTCTTTTTGACCATTGAGAAACATCCTGCTTGGCCAACTAGGTCTTCTGCTGAAATTCTGTGTCTTCCTGCAGAAGAGGATTCATGAGATCCCAGCAGTTGTCTCTTTCAAAATGCTTCAGCTCTCTTGGGCACCCTCCTCTTTCATGAGTGCAATATCCTGAATCAAACAAAGCCTCTTCTCCTAAAATACAGTGTCCTAACTTACGCTCCCAATGTTTCTCTGGATCCTGAACCTGGTTATCTCATAGCTGTTGCAGTCCAAGCAATCCTGTGACCATATTCACCACCAGTTCTTCCCTCCATCAGCATTAATGATCATTTCTGCTTACTTGAAAAGCTGGTTTTATTTCATTATGCAGGTGGGGAGAAAAATCAACCACAATTCAAAAGTGTTTTATCTTAAGAAGTATGTGGAACATTTATGTATTCAGGTGGCTTTGGTGATTATCATATTCTTTCTTGTACTGTTTCTCAACTGTATAACATGCTGTTGAACCTCCAAGAAGTTCTGGGATACCAAGGACAGCAGAGAAGGGAGATCAGAGAAAAGATGATGTCCAAGAAGATGGATGAAATTACTGCAGTTTGTTTGTAAATCTCAGTGATTTGTTAACTGTGTTACACTTGATTTTTCTTAAGAAACGTAACCTGTGAACTTCAGGCTGAGTGCATTGATTGTGTTTTTTTCCTGTCTGTATGAAATCTGAGGTGTGTACACACAAGGGCAAGAAAACAAAACATTTTGCACTGGATAGATCATGTAAGAATTCAGTGTTTTTGCTTAAGCGTCAGTTCCTGATACAAAGCAATACATAGCTTTAAGAGGTTTATTCTAGACAATTCACAGAGTAGTGGGCAATATTACCTATAACTGCTTTGGACCATTTTTTATAGATGTTTGGAAACTGGACCTTTGGGACACTGGTGTTTACTGTGCTTGTATTCACAGTTACATTGAAGGTAAGGTATCTGTATTTTATCCATTGAAACTTTCTTAGAGCTTGTTTTCTAGTTGCTGCTTACTTATATCAGTTTCTCTCTATGACCATACATTGTCATATTAATTTAAATCAGTTTAAATACAGATTTAAATTAGTTTAAATACAGATTTTGCTATCTGTGCCTTCTTAGCTGTGTTCAAAATTGAAAAATCTCTTTTAGCTAATTCTGTGTAGAATCCTTCCCTTTTTTCAAAGGGTGTCATTTTATTTAATCTCCTGCTGAGTATTCTGTTGCTTCTAGATAGTAATAACACCATATAATCTTGTTTGTTTTTTTCCCAGCTTGCACTAGATACACACTATTGGACATGGATAAATCACTTCATGATCTGGGGATCACTGGTATTCTACATTATCTTTTCTCTGCTCTGGGGAGGAATTATTTGGTATGAACCCTAATATAAATTGCATCGCAAATGTTATTTCAGAAACAGCTGTTACGAAGTTGTTATATATTTCACCTTTTTCTACCAAACAGAATTAAATTTAGCGTTTATGTATTGCAGAACTCCCAATAGCAGTCACATTTT
Organism: Nyctibius grandis; assembly: GCF_013368605.1. Classification (NCBI taxonomy): domain Eukaryota; kingdom Metazoa; phylum Chordata; class Aves; order Nyctibiiformes; family Nyctibiidae; genus Nyctibius; species Nyctibius grandis. Next base: position 57,516,779 of record NC_090659.1, on the reverse strand, counting down.
AAACACATCAGTAATGGTAATTACAGAATGCTCAGCTCTTCTTCCACTGAATGGCTGCGAAAATATTCTTAGAGAAGACAACGAAGAGAATATCAGACCTCAGGCTGCCACTGAGGCTGTCTCAGTAGCGTCAGTCAAAAGCAGTCCAAGGGTTGGTTCAAGTAGCTGAGGCTGTCTGAGGCAAAATGTCACAGAGTAGGTCATGTCTATGCAGCTTGGGGCTGGCCACCCATCTGCTTGACTTGTCTTGGAGGGAACTAGCTATAGCAGGCTAAACTAGGGCCAGGGAGTGGAGCTAACATTGAAGTTGTGTGGATGACCAGGAGTCCTGTGTTTGAGCTCATTATTTGCCCCCTTATTTAGCAAAGTAGATTTACTGTAGATGTCTGAGTACCTACTTGTTCTACTGTTGGTAAGAAGCTTTTTAAGAATTAGTATAACTCTTTTACATAGCTGATTGAAAGTAGTGGTTGGTTTTTTCTATTAAAAATTCTGTGTACTTGAAACTGAAATTTTTGGGAAGGAGATCAAGGTGAAACAGGTTTAGATTCTTCCTCTGCCTGATTGCCATCAGGATCTTGAATTTGCATTTCTCACCTGTAGAGTGCACAGTTACAAGGTTATCTTTTCTAACCTCTTCTGCTGGAACTGTTCTACTGTGTATACATAAGTAAACATTTTGAGGGATGAGAGAGAAAGCAGAGCCTAACTGCTGCATGGTGATTAAGGTACCATTTAATTTGGAGTAAGGATTTGTATTTCAATGTGTCCTTTGCAAATGAGTAACCATCTGTCAACTCCTTGGATATTCAGTGGCCTCTTCTTTTTTTTTCCATAAGATCAGATCTCAGTTCCTTCTGCATCAAAATGAAAACAGTTTGCAAAAGTTATGTTTTCCCTGCTAATGTTTTCTAGCCAGCCTTGCTGTGTATTAGACATGTGACTATTTACATGCAGCAATGTATTTTAACTTGGTTACCTTTTTCGAATGCAAAGACTTATATCAGATTTTGGAAACTAGCAGGGAACTGCCCTACTGGTAGGTAGGAGGGCTTTACACTGCAGTGTTGCTACAAACTGTTCATCTTTTCTCTCAGCAAACATGGCCTCTGGTTCCCATTATCACACAGTGATGGCATTTTAATGACCACACAACTGCCATGGAGATATAGGGGAACACAGAAGTGAAGGCAGTGAAAGTGGGGGCAGATAAAAACGTGAAGAGGTTAGGGAGCATAACATGAAACCATAAGAGATGCTTAGGGGAGCTTGGGAGATATGAAAAAAGGTGTGGTCAACGAGCCTTACTCTGAGGATACATACAAATGAGTGTGCGTTGGGAAAGAGGAGGGAAGTGATGTGTGAGACACTGAGAAAAAAGGTGGAAAATATCTGGGGCAAGATAAGGAGTAGATGGAAGAGCATAAACAAGAATGTAACTTAGTTTATCTTTGCAAGGGAGAGGCAGCTTGGGAGGGAGGACAGCATGGTATTTCCTGCAGCCTGGAAGACAAGAGGAAGGTAGTTATTTCTAGTCAGCGCATGTTTAGATCTCCTTTTGAGAAAACGGGTGGATGAACTCCCACAAACTGGAAAGTTGAACCTGAAGTATTTCATTGCTGTCATGGTTTTTATATTTAACATTGCCAGTCTTTCTTTTGTGTCTTGAAGTGTAATATCTATTTAATCTTTTTTCTACTAGGCCTTTTCTCAATTATCAGAGGATGTATTATGTGTTCCTGCAAATGCTGTCTAGTGGTCCTGCATGGCTGGGTATAATTCTGCTCATAACTGTCAGCCTTCTTCCAGATGTTCTCAAGAAGGTTTTATGCAGACAGTTGTGGCCTACAGCAACAGAAAGGATCCAGGTAAAAATACTTTTTTGTTATTAAGTTAGTTTTTTGTATCACAAGTCTCTAATAATTAGACCTCTTTCAAGGTTAGAGACAAGATTAGAACAGAGGTTCCCCACCTGTGGTATGTATCGCTGATCGTATACCAGCCACTTCTGAGCAGTATGATGAAAGACGCTACCTGTTATTTACATGGTGGTATTTACCTGAATCATGGGGCAACCCCTGTGTCTCCATACCAGCAACCATGGGGAAATCAGCTTATGAGGATGATGGGAGACAGGTATATTGTTCAACATGATACCTGACTTGAGGAGATAAGAAGGGCAAGAGGATTGGGATCTTGGTGAGGGTAGGTAGGAGGCACTTACGTTGGCCTGGGCAGCAGTTGTTCCTGCTGTTGTGGAGCATTCAGAGACACTTCCCACATCCCTGAATTGAAGTAATTGTCTTTCATACCAAGTCATTATACTGCATAAATGAAACTCTAGTGTGGACATTTTAGCATTTACCGTTCAAGCTGAGCACAGTGTGTGGAAAACCAGCTAAAATAAGCTAAACTCAAACCGGTAGGAAGGGAGCATGTGATTTTATTGAAATCCCCTTCAAAGTAGGGATTTGCACAAGCAGTTGCAGTCTTATACCAAGGGACTCTTTAATTGCAGCTGTGTTTATTATTGAATAAATCTAGATTTTATACACTTAAAATAAATGTGATTAATATGTACTGTGTTGGTAAGGAATACGTAGTAAATTCATGCCAACATTTATGTTGCGTGAACCGTGCAATATAATAATTTGTTAGCAAACTATTTTGTGCTGATGCTGTGCCTGTTGCAAAAATACGTGAATTAAAACTTATACATGTTCTATTAATCATTTTTTCCTCTTTTATATTTCAACTACATTTTGCTTGTTTTGATATATTATCTCTACATAAATGTGCCTTGCTGTGCCAATGGCAAGAGTATTTTCAAATCTATTGTCACCTCTCTTCTGATAAGCCCAAAAAGAGAAACTATTGTGTAGTTAAAGACTTGCTCTGATGAGGCTGAAAGGGAAGTCAGGTTCTGTGGGACACATGGTACTACTCTGGGGCCAACAAACCAACCCCAATGGAAAATTCTACCTGTATTTTTGACACCAACGAACTTTCATATATTATGTATGTTAGAAGGTGAAGGACAGTAGAGGTGTTGAACCTGGGACTTCATGTTATTGCTCTTGCCCTTTTCAGCCCATCAACCGCCACTGTTAGGTTAAAATAATGAGTTGCCAGTGACTGTGTGTATAGTGATTAGTTAGCATTTTGATGTTTATTTGAGAAGATCCTTTGCATTAAGAGGAAAGGAATAAAGGAACTTTACTTCCCAGGAAAGTAAAATTTCCCCTTTGGCAAAGGTAAAAAAATCTTTTCTTATATCTGCAAAGTAAAACCCCTTGCCATTGTTTTATATTCCTTGAATATACAGTTGTGAAAATGCCCCACTTCAGGAGGACAGGAAAGAACAAAGCAAGCAGAAAAGCATTCCCAGGCAGATCAGCATTTAGCAGCTTTCTATTCCGATATCTTTAATAGATGTCTCTTTGCCATATATGCTACTTGTGGAAGAAGTTGATCTCAGTATAGGTTCTGCATGCTTAATTTAGAAGTCTAAAGGGTTAATGCAAAGAAATGAGCAAGCAAACAAAAGCCCCAAACAAAGGTGTTACCACATTTCTTACTGACATTGTATGTTGGTGCTGGAAAATGAATCGATTGTAAAGCAGACTTTGGGCTTAACACTGGCAATATTAATTTTTAAATATTTAGTAGAAAATCTTTGACTTTTAACCAGATATATCCCTTGTGTTTCTTCTTCCCTCTCTTTGTTTCTTCCTGTCTTCCAATCCGCTTTGTCTAAATAACTGCTACCTTGCTTTAAACGTAAATGATGTGCACGGTTACTTCCTACAATCTTCTGGGGAAATCAGACTAAACATCAGTGCCTTTCTGTTGAGCAGTCCACCATCTTTATGCTTTCTCAGACTTCAAGCAGTCTAAGTTTCTAATGGAACAAAAGGTGACTTTTTTCTGCCTTTCTGCATGCTTGGCCATTTCATTCAAAGGACAGTAAAAAGTTTATCATCAGAAGTTATTTACCGTACTCATTATCTCCATTTCTGATTCATGTCAACTATATTTTGAAGAAGAGTGCTTTTTAATATAGCTTTTTCCTTCTTCTGTTTATCTCAAAGTTCTATGAATCATTGTCACAATCTCTCACTATCACTATGATTTTTGTCACTGTTGTTACTGAATTTTACGTAATGTTTCTGCCTCAAGAATCTAGAATTCTTAGATCCACATTTTAATCATTGGTCTATCTGTAGGTGAATGCATGTCATGCTTGCATTGTACCTGAGTAAATGGAATAGTTGCCGCACAAAGAAGTGATAATTCTGATAACTGTGATACAGAAAATGTGGTACTGGAAGCCATTTAAGCAATCTTATATCTGCTCTGCTGTGATAGAAGAAAATCCAGCTTTTTTATTAATGAGTTATTTCCAGCATGCATTTTGAAACTGAGCTTTCTTTATATTCCATTTTATGAAATTCTGTGCTCTTTCTAGAAAGGAAACAACAACTCAAGTTCCAGAAGTGTATGACATTTAATTTTATGTAAAAGCAGAAGTGGTAGTAAATCTTGGCTTCCTTACAGTCTGCAAGAAAACTCCTTTTGACTTAATACTAGGAGACTGTTGGTTTCCATTGCAGATTTTATAGCTTAATTTCTTAACTGATTAAGATAAAAAATACATTTCCTCTTTGTTTCCCCCTTCAAAAATGTACAGTCAATAAAAATTACTGTAATTATGTAAGTCACAGGGAAAACAAAGCTTTTTCCACTATTGAAAATTCTGGCTAAAATTGCCTTTTAAGTGCCTTGGGATTGGTTTGAACTGAGCTTTTAACCAATTATTTTTAAACTTACTGCATTCCTATGAGCTATATTGCTTTCTTTGTAATAAAAGGGCTTCTGGAACAGTTGAAAATATTAACGTAGGACTAGTGCCCACCTCCCAGGTGACTAAATTAGTTCTCTTCAGGCAATAAGATCACATAAAGCCTTTGAAGCAATTCTTATGCTTCTAAATTTTTCAACTATTTGAGTCACTCCAGTGTGTGGTGGGTGATTATTTACCATCATTATCATTCAGAGGGTTTTTAAACATTCCAGATCTATTTCTGGGTTTTTTTGAGAGCGCTTTTCAGTGATATATACACACACACATATATGTATGTATGTGTCTCTATACATACATATATGTACATACAAGTATATGTATATATATGTGCATGTATATTTTTATATATATATACACACACATATGAACTGTCGTCTGTCTTTGGCTAAAACATTAATTCTGCAAAAGCTTTGGAGGAATCTGTTGGCTTTTGGTAATTTTGGTCAAAATCTGCTCATGTCTCATATATGTCCCAGTGATTCTTTGGCTCAATGAAACAAGCTGAATTTTGTGCTTTAACTGGAAATTGCACAGCTGTGAGGTTTCTTTCAGCCTTTACTTTTAAAAAGCAATAGAATATTTTTTAATATATCCAATCTACATTAATTGATTATATTTCCTTTTTCTTTATTCTTCTTTCATTAATAGCAGAAGCTTGGCAGCTCTGTTATAGAAAATATAAATTCACTTTAAATTATCCTCTTTTCATTTTTATAATTGTCACTTCGATTGACAGTGTTTCAGCAATCCCACATATTTTGTAGCTGAAACGCCAGGTGTTTTGATTCTGAGCTGTAAATAACTTCTATGCTTTCATACCTTTTTAAGACATATTTTTCTTTTTCTCTTCGCTTCTGACTTACGGTTTTTACTTCACTTCAGTCACAAGATCGGCCCGTCAGCCTTGTTATGAGATCTCCACCCTTTGCTGCGCTTGGGGAAATCCAAAGTGGTACTTTTGCCTGGGGAAGCCTCTCTGGGGATTCATCATTCTTCTGTTCCTCAATGGGCTTAGCTGCTGTTGAACAACTGCACAGCACTCTTAGAAAACTAGTCACCAGCAAACTGTTGCCTTTGTCATGTGTTGGGCTCCTCCTCTACGGAAAACAAAGAAATGGATCTTGCTATTGCAATATTTGAATCTCACGGAAGAAGTTACCTTGGTAACTCCCCTGCCCTCTCGCCCTGTAGTGTAACGACAAAGCTGTAAATCAGCCTTCATTAGCACTGGCGCCATCACCTCCATGTGTTGCACTCCCTTCAGTGTACCAGTTGTTCTGGGGAGTAGTGAAGTGGGACGTCCACTCCTTAATTTGGAATCGATTTGGCCTCATCATACCATGGGGACCTCTCCCATTCATTACAGGTTATTGTCAGATGGGCAGGACACACAGCCAGTGGTGCTTAGTCATGGTACAGTTAAGTGCTTTTGAGAGTAATTAAGTATTTTTAACCGAGTTTGAAATTGAACTAATAACATCCTCAGAGTGGCTCAAAGGATTAACCTCAGGATCAAGAAATAGAAACCTTATTTTACACTAGATAACCTTTCCTTTTTAAATCTATCAGAAAATCTGTCACTTTTACAGGACTTGCTACAATAGTTACATTTGTACCAAACGGTACAATTCATTCATGTTTCCCTCTTGTATTCAGCAAGAGTCTCACTGTTTTTCCTCATCCTTGCAGAAGAGTATGAGACATAAAACAGCCCTAAATGCACTGGCGAACAGCGATGGGCCACTTCTTGAAGGAAATCTTTCAGCTTCCGAGCCATAATTAGATCAAAGCTAGGTAACAGTACTGTACGTGTTGCCTGTTTGGATTAATTTCTATTGGTGAACTGTGCTATTTACAAATCAACTGTTTCCTCCAGAGTTTTTGATGTACTTTATCAATATTGATACAAAATCGTTATGTTTTACTTGGAGAGCCTAGTTTTTGCAAGAGATGTTCCATGCCACAGGTAAGATCTTTTGTCTCAGACACTTACACATGTAAGGCAAAACAATGAATCGATACACCCTATAGGTATTATATACCTATAAATACATTGTGTTATGTATAGATGTTGTGTAACATTTCTTCTGTAAGAACTGTAGTCCTTATGGCAGAGCGTACCCACATTACACCATGGTGTAAAATACATAAAGTCAGAAGTAATTCTCACACATTAGCAGTTTATCCATCATCTTTCATGCTCTTGAATATGTATATAGAACAAATGCAGACAGTAGGAGAGGAAGATTACCAAATTGCTTGTGAATAGGACCTTGGGTCAGGAGACTGGGGCTGTGTATCTGACAGTATCTGCCATAGTAGTGTGTTCTGTATAGACCAGTGCATCACTGCATTGCTGCCTTGGATCAACAGAGAAGCGTGGTAACCTTGCCAAATACCCGAGACAGGAGCGTGAATGGTGAGCTCCTAAATCCTCCAAACATTAGGGAAGAAGAATGAAGTTCTCTGCTTTATATCATGTCCTTGCTGCACCACTGATTACACAAACAAGTATAAGTAAGAAGGTGCACTTTTTACTCAAATACATTCCCACCTGGATGGCATATCTGCTCCAGGCCCTTCATGCTCTCCTGACCCCAAAAGCAGCACATGAGGAACTAAGTGAAGGTGCAACGTACCAATATGTAAAGAAGACAAATGCAATAGAATGGGCTGGTGTGGGCTGTAGGGCTTCAAGGTAGTTGAGAGGTGCTTTTGATTTACTTTTAATGACTGCTAGCCAAGTAATAGTAGAAAACCCCAGCTTTCTTGAGTCGCTTCAGGCATGGCAGATTGAAAGCTCTTGCCTTGGAGCTATGTGTAGAAAAAAACATTAATTTTTAGAAATACATATGGTAACTAAAATGCTTCACTTTCTAGCTGGAAGAGTAGGAAAAACAGTTACCATACAGTGTATGACTACTCCCTCTGACATTTCCAAAAGAAAGTCTGCTGATCTGTTACCTAATTATGTACATTTTTCTGTATTAATGTTGGTATTTGGTCTATATGTGTGTTTAAAAAACCCAGGCCTCACTGTTAGTGAGCAGTTTGGTATAGTTTGCAAACTTTTCCAAGAGTAACTGTTGTAAGAGAGCTGATTGCTCTTGGTTACGGAAGAGTAGTGTTTCAAGCTTGTGATTGGCATTAAAAGTATAATATTAAATCTCAGCCAAACTTCTATAAGCTACGTCATGAATATTTATTTTGTAATTTTGTCCCTTTTGTTCCTGTGTTGTTGTTAACAGGGAAGGAGGAAGGGGATGATTAAGAATAGAGGATTAACCAGCTTGGATAGCATTCATGGAGAGAGCGGTTGATAACGTTGATTTGAATCATGCTTATAATGCATCTATATCTTAAATGCCATCACATAATCTCCATACCTTTATACCTGGAAATTATATGTGCATTTAGTGAGAAGAATTCCATAAACTTATTGGGGAGAGTGCTGTGCTAATTTTCTTTTAGTTTATGCATATATTCCAGGGTTGTGTCATGTAACCATGGTGTTACTGCAGTCCTGAGTATTTCCTGAGTGGAAGTGCCGATTCTGCCAGTGTGTGGAGTGATTATGTGGTACAGATAAATTTTAATGGACAATTAGACCAAGATAGTAATGTGATGTGTAGTATAAATTGCCTGTATAGATTCTATACATAACATAAGCAAGTCCAAAATCAGATACTGCTTAGAAGTACACAGCAAGTGCATTAAACCTCTGGAACTTTCATCTAATAGCGCAAACCAACTGTAAAAAATTCCCTCTCTTCAGAAGTACAGGGCAAAGTACTTGAATCTGTTCTGTCTTAAAATTCCCCGTAAGAAATCCTGACTAAAAAAGTTCAGAGATAAAAAGATACACCAGGAGAGATTGCAAAATGAAATATAAACCTTATTTAAAACAATTCAACTTGAAAGCAGTCCTCTGTGTCCTCATCTGTTCTCTAAAGAGCCCATTATCAGGTTTAGAGATATGTAAAATTATGCCTGGTTCTGTAGGTCTTAATATAAAGCTAATCATGTTGAAAGTGGTTGATTGCTCAACAGCATGAGGGTTTATACCTTTACATGAAACAAATAGCCAGAGTGGTGATCTAGTGGAAGGCATTATTATACCAGGAGCACAGTGGCCCGATGAAGGAACACAATTGTAGACTTTCAGCTCCAAAATCATCTTATTTACTGTGTGGGTTTTTTTTTTTCCTTTTAACAGAATGCATCAAGGCATTGTCGGGAGCACATCTCAGAATTCACACCTCTTGCCTGTCTGAAGAGCCCAAGATACAGGAGCAGTGACTGCAGCAACTCCTCAACAAGAAGGTCTAATTCTCATTCTAAGAAAATGATGTTTACGCACTGGAGAGGCATTGATTATTCAGTACTTCCATCTGTCTTTGGCTATTCAAATAAGCATTGCCGTTCCAGTGCAGGCTACCGCTACAGTGGGTCAGGTTTGGAAACGTCTGTATGACAGAACACCAAGTCAAGCCTTTAAAAACTGTATTTTTGTTTATTTGTTTTTTCAGGAAACAAACATGTCACAGAAATATATTAAACTATACATGGCTTTTGCTGTCTGAGGTAATGTTCAGACAAACAGGATCAAGAGCTAGAAGTATGAACCCTTCCAGGCCAATAGGCCCCTTTTTATGTTTTGATCTACTGGAGCAATGAACAATCTGCACAGTCCGGTACTGTGAGACTGGTAGCACTAAAAATTCTCTTCATCCTGTGTCAAGACTTTTGTGCATTTACTGCTTCTGTCATCTTCAGTCATTTTCTTTGTTACTTGAAGTCTATAGTTTCAGTCAGTGACCTACATTTTGAGATCAACAGTTTTAATTTTCAGCCAGAAGCAATGACCTCAGTTATCTCCAATGAAAGTCTCTTAAAGCATATTTAACATGTGCTGTTTCTGATTTTCCTCTGTCCTTTTTCTTTCTTTGCTCTTTCTGTAGAACAAACTGCTGTTTCCTCTGTGCAAATCTGCTTTCAAGAAACACTCTCTAATGTTCACTTCCTTGTAAGTGGCCAAATCAGGGCTATGTCTGGTTTTCAGTTAGTTTTCCCCTGTAGAAAGATAGGCAAAACAATCCTTGTGTAGAGTATGTACACGCTAGATGAAGTCAAGTTGGCTGTTAAATAGGTAAATATCATCAATGTTGATACCTACTCAAAAACTGAATGTGAGCATTTTGCCTAGAAGTTCTTCGTGAATTTGTCAAAGATGCACATTACCTGGTGTTCCCACTTCCTATCCCCGTGACTGTAAAATATGCATAGCAGAAAGTATTATATATTAAGCTTTTTTTTGACACGTTTTATCCTTAAGAGAAGAAAAGCTGTTTTTCCAAATAGGCATCTTTTACTATCTGGATTCATCCTCTTAATTTTGATTTTTTTTGTGTGTATGGTTAAATAAATACTGACTAATGGGCTTGGTAGACATCTTACAAAGCACACAACTGTTAACTTTTGCAAGCAAACCACGAGGTGGCACATGGCTGTTTACTAACAGTTGAACCGTAGTTGTGATATACAAACTAGTTTGACTGCAAAGATTCAGTTTGAATTGCTTCAAAAATGACAGCCAACTTGCACTACTCTTTTCTCTGCTATGTTTATGTTACCTTGCACTAATTCAACTATTAGCTGTGTCCTTGTCTTGTTTCTTTAGTCCAGTGTTTTATTTTGGGGTGCAAAAATATCTGAAGGAGTAACCTGATTTCAATCAGTTTCAGCCTGGTGGTTAGAACTGGTTAATAACCATAGTCATTAACTACCTCTGGGAGGACATTAGCTAAAATATTGTTTCAATGTGAAAACAAAATATTTGGAATCAGAGCTGCAGCCTTTATTGGAAGACCTGGCCAAGATGTTGTTAGTTGTCTTTCGAATGGACTAGGGTGGCAGAGAAAAATTATTTCCCTTTTTGTGTTAAAAAAAAAAAAAACAGAGGCAAAATAGTTTACTTACTAATTTACGTTTTAATAAAAGAAAAATCAACACACTAGGAAATATTCCTCACAATATTCCAAGTGATTTTCACATTAAACAAACAGTGAAATATTATTCAAATGCCCTGAGACATGCAGAGATTGTAAAGTGAGTTGTGAAATTTTCAGTATACCAAAGATACGAGAATTTTTAAAAAGTCTAATGGTGAGCACCACAGATGAAGGTATTTTTACCATTTAACATGTAGCACTTTTAAGTTTCAAAGAATGTCCTCATCGCAGTAACATTTTGAAATACATACATATGTGCATGGGTGTGGGTGTGTGTACATATACTTGCCATTGCAGACTTGAATGTTGGTCAGTTAGAACCGTCCCCTACATAAAACACTGGTGTATATATTTTTAAAAATTAATATAGGCATAAATTTTATATCAGTAGCAGTGACAAATTTCTTGTGTGTAGTTAACAAATTATTTGTAATGTATTTTTTAGAAATCTTAAAATTGCCTTTGCACTGAAATATTTTTCATACTGTAGCTATTTATAAATCTGTTTTACGCATACATTTGTTAACACACCATTTCTATTTTTTTTAAGTATATGTTTTGAAGGCTTTTTTTATACCTATGAGTTTTGGCCACTTAAATTTAGCTTAGAGTGGAGTTGTGGCTGAATGTTAAAATTCTAATGAATGTCAAATTAGAAATATAGATAGGTCTATTGCTCTGTCAGTCTCACCCAAACTATTGATGTTTTGTTGGTATTTGTGACAGCGGTGATTAGAGCGCTGTACTTTCAGTGCTATAGTATTTCTGCTAGCTTTTTTACTCTATAAGGCCTCCTGCTTTTTTTACTTTTCTGAGTTCCATCTTTTAGCCTTAATAAGCAGATCTTTGCTTGATGTTTTTGAAAATGCTGCATTCCTGTTCTGCTTACTAACAAAGCAGTTCATTGCAAACTTCATGTAGCCCTGCACTTAGAAATGATTTACAATGTTATTCAGGCTGAAACACCTATAGAACTGCTTGGACAATTTTAGTTAATGTGTAATTTTTTGGAGGAGAAAGAATGCTTGAATTTAAGTGGAAGTTTCTGCTTTGATTTAGCAATACTTTTACCTTTAAAAGTTGGTATTGTTTGTTTGTTGAAATAGACTTTAATGGAAAAAACATAAAACATCAACTGGGTTTCACTTGATGTGCTTTTGCTTCAGTCCCCGTTACTGTTGCCATGCAAACCTACTCCACTGCAGCAGGCATTAACTTGGAGTTTCACTGTAAATGGATCAGATGATACAGAGATGAAAAAGTAGAAGTTAGATCAAAATGCATTAGAATGTTTTATTATGGATGGGACACTGAAAGGAGACAGATTTTTATGTATTAAAAAAAAAGAATTAAAGGGGAAAAGTATAGAAATCTATATAACTTCCTAACTTGCCTCGTTTAAATTGTTGCAGCTTTAACAACATAGTGTCTCCATAACTGCTTCTATAAATGTCTTGAAACTGGTAAGCGCTAACCAAATGTATGTGAAGACTTAGTATTTCAAGCTTTTACGCCACTGAAGTTCATATATTCCTGCAGTGGTTTGTGGCAAAAGATCTTTTTTTTTTTTACCATGTATGATAATTGTTTGTCCGGCCACTTGATGTAAAAGCTTACAGTTTACTTTCTTGCTTGCATTAGCCTGTTTGTCTTGACCCAACTGGCTTGCAAATACAAAAGGAAAAAATAGCTAACTGCATTGCTTTTCTTTTGGAAGCCATTGGGATCATCGTGCTCATGCTACTGTCTCTGTTGAAAAAGCTTTAATGGAAATTTGTGAAAGTATTATGAAAGTGAAAAAGCACGTGATTCTACTTTGCAGAATAATCTAAAAATCAGTTTATATAGCTTTAATTTTTTACTTTATGAAAATTCACAGAATTTTAATCTGCGTTGTCTCTGACATAAATTCTGTGCTATGTACACATTGCATTTTAAATCTCCTTTCATGATCTAATGTAAAGTAGAATCTGCAAAAGTTGCTGTATGGGGGCTGAGGGGTAGTTATCTGTGCATTAAACATTAAATATGTCTGTAGTCATCAGCACCAAATACTGATACTTAATTTTAATTGTACAATTATAGGTGCATTTATTTGAAAAATAAATGAAAAAGAAAAATAAATGAAAAGAAATCAGCCTTCAAATCTAATGTTTAGATTATCCAATACCACTTCATTTATTTGATTTGAAGAGTCAGTGTGTGAATACATTACTGTAGAGTTTCTTTTCACAGCTATTTTTAACTCTGATTTCTGTAGATAACCAAATATAACTTGTTTATATTCAGTCACATTTTGGATCCTTATGTAGAATATCTAAGCAGGAGACATGAATCTGCTTGCAATAAATATAAACATTCAAGACTGGTTTAAGTTTGCTCACGAGTAATTAAAATAATTCTAGTATGAATATGAGACAGTTTCATATTAGTCTGTAATAAAATGTAAGTAGATAACAGAAAATGGGATGAGTGTTTGATTCTGTTATTGCATATGGTTGTAGTCACATTTATTTTCAGAGAATATGTAGCCAGATAAAAAAAGCAAGCTGACAAACGGTAAATTCAGAGGAGACTGGGATATAAACAGTGTGTGGGGTTTGTTGCAAAGCTAATAGAAATTGCTACCAGTTCCTCCCGCACAGGTTGGATAAGTGCTAAAGTTCTTTCCAAACTAAACTCGTGAGCTACACAGAAGATCTGCATTTCCTTACAGTTCTGCTGTGCGGGGTACCCAGAGCTATGGCTCCTTTCTTTTGCAATGTTGGCAATTTAAAGAAACTGAATTAGAGGCAAAATCAACATGCCTTGCCGTCTGAGTTGGTAGCAGTGTTCACAGATTCTTACAAAAGAGGCTGAGTGCACAGAAATACCACCACTTTCTTTCATTTGGTGGTAAAATATTAGGGGACTTTCTGTAGTTTCAAAACCATTCCAGACTATCGAGCACATTGATGCAGTCAGATGGAAGGTATCCTAGACAGCCTCCCCAAAGCAAGTTGGAGCATTAGCTTGGGTGCCTTCCTCTTCCACTCTCAGGCTGTGTAGAAAGCTTAGGCGCTCTGTCTGTATATTGATTTCGCACTTCCCATAATAAAGATTTCAGAGTAATGGGTTTGTATTTATATGAACTTTTTATCCAAACAATACAAGGCTATTGTACCCGTCTCCTCTTTGGACGACAAGAAATTTTGTGTTTCTACTGAATGAACTTCTGGAGAAGGTAGTTTGAGGGCAAAAGGTAAATATGGAAGATGCTTTTCCCTTTATTCATACAGTAAAGTAAAAAATGCATAAATTGCAATTAGATAGAAATATTATTAAATTGAAACTGTTTTAGGAAAAAGTAATGTGATGATGCATCTGGATTTCAGGAGGAACACAGTCGCAAAAGGAACGGATTACTGCCTAAGTAGACAACTTTATTTTGCATGTAAAAATATGTTTACTTATTTAAAGGAAAAAAAGGATAGAAAGTCAATGGTTTCTGAACAGTATTCTAAATTTAATATCTTATGTTTTCCTTTAGCTCTTTAAATTGTGCTCTTTTAGTAAGTTGCATTGTAGAATTAATTGAAAACTGTTTCTTATATTCTACAATGGGGCTACATTTTTTTCTGCAATATATGCAATATTGCTGTATAAAATCTTCCCTGAAGGTTATTTTGATATGAAGTGAGATAGGTTGGAGAGACTGAAGTTTTTTGGGTTTGTTTTCTGCGTATTTGAATTTCCTCAGGTGATACTCTACATGAATTTAAAAATAGCATTTGACCGTTCTAATAAAGCTTTGTTGTTGTGTGTTTCCATTACGCATACCTACGGGTCTTTTCATTTTAATTTCATTCAAATGCTAAAGCAAAAATCATGGCCATTCAGAGGCGTCATTTCTGTGAAGTGACAGGACAGGGATAAAAACAAATATAGCCATTAACTCATGTCGTTAAACAGGACAGTTTATCACATGCCTCACATCCCCCATCTAGGTTTAGATGTATTTATCGGAAAATTGCAGCGTGTGATCAGTTCTTTTTTAACTGTTGAGTCTGCAGTAAATTAATAACAGTGACTCTTAATAATTTAAGTGTTTATTTTCCATTTAAAGGAGACAAATAGGAGTAGTATTCAATTTTAAACCACCAAAAGGTTCATTTGTTGTTTTCCATTATTTCAGTTAAAAAATCTCACAGTGCATTAAGCTTTTAAAAATCCATACGATGCAGCGTCCTGCTAGGCTCAGAGGCTCCCTATTCAGATTGTATCAGGAGAAACTGTTAACATCCCATCTCCTTTAATGTGGGAAAAACTGATGTGCTTCTTGTTCCTAACAAGGAAAACAAGTTTAACAGGTACACAAAAAGCACATCAACACTTAGGCTGAGATTTTAAACATATTTTGTAAAGATACTTCGCGCTGAAATGTTAACCAAATTGGAAAGCTAGATCTTGCAACCTAATAAACACTGAGTTGTAGAAAGGAAGGAAAACAAATCCTGATCCAAGGTTCAAGACCATCAAGTGGTATGCTGATTTTTATTTCAGAAAATGCTTCCAACCAAGTAGCTAGCCTAGAAGAGTATTCTTCTAGGAAGTGCTGAGCAGCTTGCTTCTAAGGTGATTATAAACTGCATAGCTAGAGAAAGTTGTCAATATTAGTTAGGTTGAAGTCTAATTGTTTATTTCCAGCTACTAAGAGGTACTGTGTTCCCTTTTATTCTGATAAAATTATAGCCCAGAAAGGAAGACCTCACCTCCTAAGGGATTTCAGGCACAAGACCACAAAGCTTAACACTGATGCAGTGATACAGCTCAGTAACAGTTGGGATTCACTTGGCTTTTAAGTGAGGAGTCTTAGCAAGTCCAAATTAGGTATTAGTTTAGCCCAAAAGCAGTGTTTGTACATCATTGTGCTGAAAGGAACTGGTTCAGATGGAAAAAAGCTGAAGATCCTTCCATTGTAGGTTGTACTGCAGCACGAGTCAAGCTTCTCTCCGTCCTCTTGGGTAAGGCCCACAGCAGGTGATTCAGAATCCACCTTCCCTGGATGCCCAGGACTTCATCGTGCTTATGTGAAATGCCCAGCTGCCTGACACCCTCTAACCTCACTAGGTGTTGATTAGAGCAGCTGCAGAGACAGTGTACTTGCATCCATTGTCGTACATGTCCAGAACAACAGAACATGTTTGAGTCCAAGATGATCTTACTCCTCGGTAGTACTGGTCTATGTATAATATAGTAGGTGCTTACTGCAAACACTTAGCTGTTCGAGATAATTGTGGGACTTCATTTAAAATCTAATTTTTGTGTGGTATAAGTTTACATATTTGTTCCCAGACTAGAAGAGATTTTATTTTTCTAAACAAGTATTCTATTTAGTTACTTCTTTTTTCCATTCTGAAAACGGCAAAACAAGGAAACAAAAATCCACAGCGTTACACTAAAATGAGAGTAAGGCTGATCAGCTTCACCCCATTTTTTTTTTTGAGGTCTCTGATCTTGTTTCTTTGTCACAAAACTAAACGAAAGGTGACTCCCAGTCTCTCTCACGTAAAACATGAGCTACTCATGGAATATCCTGAGTTGGAAGGGACCCACGAGGATCACGGAGTCCAACTCCTCCCAACCAAGGCAACCCAAAAGTTAAAACCATAGATCTAAGAGTGTTGTCCAAATGCTTGAATGCCAAGAAGCTTGGGGCCATGACTGCTTCCCTGGGAGCTTACTGCAGTGCTTGACCACCCTCTCCATGAAGAATTTTCTAATGTCCAATCTGAACTTCCCCTGACGCAGCTTTAAGCCGTTCTATCGTGTCCTGTCACCAGACACCAGAGAGAAGAGATCAGCACCTCCCTCATGAGGTAGTTGTAGACAGCAGTGAGGTCATCCCTCAGGCTCCTCTAGGCTGAACAAACCAATTATCCTCAGACGCTTCTCATAAGTCATGCCCTCTAGTTCTCTCACCATCTTTGTTGCCTTCCTTTGGACACATTCTAATATTTTACATCCTTATATTGCGAGGCCCAAAACTGCACGTGGTATTCGAGGGGAGGCCACACCAATGCTGCACTGTGTGCAGTCTGATGTGCTGACTGAGGGATAACAAAGAGTTTGAGGGAATTTGGAGAACAGCAACTGCTTCGACCGGCCAGCAGGAAGAACTTAAAAAAAAAATGAACATATACAGGTAAGAGATGGTTAGTTGGGCACACACATTTGGGTAAGTAAAAAATGTGCACCTGCAAAAAAAAAAGCTGTGTGAAATTGAGAATTGTCCGTCTAAAAGAGTTTGACTAGGGTTGCAAACATTAATGCCTTCTCTTCTCCCTGTAGGCAGGAAATGGGATACATGTTTACATCTCCTGTTTCTTGCCTCTTATCTAGTACCTAACATGCTGGGTACCTCCCTTCCCCCAGAAGTATTTTAGCACTCCATGCTTCATCCTGAAAGAAGGAAACCATTCCTTCTACGCTTGAGCACAGCATAGTCCCATATGGGGTAACAAGAGCGATCTCTCTTTTTTCATGCTGTCTCAGAGAAGCACTCAGGCAAACCAGCAGATCTGGAGCAATATGGTCACCACTACAATGGTTACTGCCTTGGTCACCTCTATACAAGAAATATTTGAACGTGCACACAAACACCACAAACCACCCACTCCACCCCACACCCTGGTGTGAATTTCATGTGGGAGATAATCTCTCTCTTACCTTCCTCCTGCATCCAGCTCTCCTGCTTTTCCCAGGTCTCTTTCTAAGCAAATTAAGACTCAAAATAAGCTCATCCATCCTTTTCTTTACTAAAATTGTGCATGTTTTGGAAATTAACCCTCTCCCTATTGACTTCATTTATGCTAGTGGCTCCAAAAGGATGCATGGTCTTATGGGACTTTTTCAATATATTTTTTCTTATAAAAAGTTGGGGTTTGAAAATATTGGGGAAAAGGAATTTTTAACTCACTGAGTTTATTGCAAACTCCCTGTATCCTACAGTTTTGGCTTGAGTGACACATTACCTGACCACTCGTGTTTGAGGGTCTCCAGGGAGAATTTTTTTTTAAGAGTGATAGTATTTGTAAGACAAGAGAACAGGTCCATTTTCATATACATACCCAAAGATTTGAAGGTAACATAGACAGCGAGTGGCTATTTAAATTCTAAACCACACCCTCCCCCCAAAGTCTTATCCATATCTGAAAGATCCATTTCCCTCATACTGCTCTGCTTCTGCATCAATCATCATTACATCCTTCAACTAACTTTGGGCAATATGCCACTGTCCTGAACCTTTCCATCATAGCCTATCTGAATAATATTCATGCACTCAACTTCGGCATCTTTAATTTCCAGAAGTGGTTCTTGAGAACCATCTGCCAACTCTGTTACCAAATAGGTATGAACATTGAAATACAGCAAGTTGGGAGATCATCTTTATTTTGCTGGCAAGTAATCTGCTCATTCGAGAAGTCTCGCACTCTTACTCATTGTTTAAGAGCTGTTGCTATTCCAGAACAGTAAATGATTGGTTTCTAGAAGGTACTCGTGTTTTTCATGAGGTTAATATCCAGCTACCCTATGAACTTTTTAACTGCTTCAGTTTATGAAGATTTACATTCCCCTTACATTTTGCGGAGATGCATGCTTACCAATTCTGATTTATCGTAATTAATTTTGTATCCAGGTATTGAGCCAAGACAGTATGTTTGGAATTCTAATGATTTAGGGAGTAAGGTGGGTGTTGTGCAAAAAACCCAGACCACCACTGCCAGGCACTATAGATCCCATGATACTCTTGTCACTGATCTACCTTCTCATCTATATGTGGACACTACAGGTGTTATATTAAAATACGTTGGCTTGGGAGTTAGGAAAGTTAGAGTAGCATAAAAATAAATTTCACTAATACACAGTAGAGTTCAGGCATCCTCTCACATGGATTGACCTGTCAATCTGATGAATGTCCAATTTGAACATTTGCCTGCAACTCAACTTTTACATTACTGTTTCAGAGACATTTCATCTTACTGCCACGTTACACCACTCTTCTAATAGGGTTCATGGGTTGCAAATCCATTTATTCTCCACCACCACACTGGATGTAGTCAAAACTAACACACTCTTCCTTACTATTATTTTTACAGAAAGTCCATGTTTTTGTCCAATCCCGAACAATTTCTTCACTTAACTATTGGTCTTCATCATTACGTTTCAGCTGTTTCATGGTGCACAGCCCAAAACTCTGATCTGCAGTTTGTGTTCCCTACAGAGCAAGACAGCGGCACATACGCCTTTGAAATCCCTTCCTTACATACTGCAGACCAAAGCACACCGTGTTTCTAGTCTCAGGAACTTTTCTGCTCTCCTCCCCCTCTCTGCCTCTTCTCTGCATAAGCCAAGGCAGGAATTAAGTGGGAGCTGTGTATTTGAACAACTCAACACCAAAATATGATCCAAGAAGCCAAGCGTGAGCTTCAGGTTCAGGTACTGACAGCTGTGCGTGTACAATGCAGGTGTCTAAGCTCCCATTACAGCCAGCAGAAGATATTCTGTTGGATGGTACGCTGAGAATAAGAACAAATAGTACCTACAATGTATTTTTAATCATGACATTCAGCCCAGATCCTTTAGTATGTATTGTATTTGTTTGGCAGATATTAAAAATGTATTTACTATCTAACGGTACTGAAGAGAAGCACAGTGAACTCCATTAACGATTTCAGTTCTTTTTTAAACTCTTGGGAAAGCCAAGAAAAAAAAAAAATCAACTAGGAGGGAAAGAAAACACACATGGCAAAGGATGTTTTGCATCCATGCCCAAGAAAAAAAAAGACAAAATATTCTCAGTGCCTTCTGTCACTATGACAACATAGACACAGAGACACGCAAAATTTGAAACATGAATAGCAAATGGCTCTTGCACAAGCCATTAGCAGGATAGACTTACAGCTTCATCCTCCCACACGAGTTTTGTTGCTTGTGGCTGTGTCCCCAATACACAGATTAGGACTAATCTTATTTAGCTGGCCAGGTCTGGACCTTGCAGCCTGAAGCTGTGGGTTTTTTAGGACCTAAGCATCTTTAGAGTCCCAGGTAAGTCTCCCTCACCAGGGAATCTCCCTCCTTCCATTTAGATGTATTCCACACTCAGGGTTACAGGCGGATCTCCCAGTCCTCCCAACACCTTTAACGGCTGTGGGACTGCTAACAAGAGGCCTGGCCTGACTCATAACCCTGAAAGGAAGGAAGGGAGGAGAGGAAAGAGAATCATATGCTCCACACACCACATATGTTCTACAGGCACCAGAAGTTGGAAGAGTCTGATTCTGTGCCAACCACCGAGGAAAACAACAGGAGAGATCTTCCATGGCCACTTCCAGCACAAATTTGCTAGAAAGCTCACATATTTGCTAAATCAACGTACAGGAAGATGCTTGCCCTGTAGATTTCCCCATGCCTGTAGGAAATCACCTTCTGTCTCTTGACAGGCCTTTGAAATTGCGTTGCTCAGGGAGAGCCGTACCCAGCTCTTCCAGGCCCTTTCTGGAAGCTCTGCTATGCAAGGTACCTAGGGCAAGCATCAGCTGCACAAACACTGCCTGCTTTGTGCTGCTAGCACTTTCCACGCGGTGTTGGTTCAATTAGAATGTAAAAGCACAGAAAAACCCTTTCTGGATTTCAGAAGAGTTCGGCGTGTTTAACCTGCCTTTTTAGGCAATATAAATGAAGAGTCTTCCTCCACGTTAGCTACAGTTTCCCTTAGTCCCTGCTCCTGTTGCTACAGATTTCCTAGTACCTTCCAATATCAGCTGATTCCCTGCAGATACTGTTCTTCCTGGTTTATTCCTCTTACATCTTAGACTGGAGTGTATCTTCGCATTTGTTCCAGTGACTAGCTCAGGGAATCATGGCAATAAATGGTGGAAGACTTACAATGAATGACTTCATCTCCAGAACCCTGTGTGTGCTTGCACAGGTTGTGACAACACGTAAGAAGTCTCCCATTCTACCATCTGGTTTTAAAGCCCAAGCCTGTACACTGCTTTTTGATCAAAATGAGTTCAGGAAGGGCATCAAAGAGCAGTTGCTGTGCACATTTCTTTTTCCTTGTAGCTAATCATCAGCTTTATTCCTAGTTAATGCACTTATCTGAGTGTCTTGTCCATTTGACTCCTCCACAAGCCCTCCTCCTTTCAACGCAATCCCATTCATTACGGCAATCATCCTGTGTTTCATCAAGAACTCTGGTGAGCACAAAAGGATCATCCAGCCATAACAAGCTGAATCTTCAGCAGCGCCCTTCTGATAAAATCTCAGTTGCTATAGGCTAAAAGGACTACTATGGGCCATGCTGGTAGAATAGAATAGAATCATTTAGGCTGGAAAAGACCTTTGAGATCCCAACCATTAACCTAGCACTGCCAAGTCCACCACTAAATCATGTCCCTAAGTGAAGGAAAGGGGAAGTCGAGGGCGCGGCTCCTGGGTGCTGGGCGACGGTTCCGGAGTAACGACACAATCCCAATATGAGTATGGAAGTTCTCCGTTTAATGATTACACGTACATGATATATATAGACCCTAAGCAGAGAGCACACTGATCACGCACCAAAGCCCGCGTTTCCATTGGTAAAGCCTTGCTGTCCACGCGTACTAGTAGCATATATGATTGGTCTACAAATTTAGATACACAGAGCGATGAGCACCCCCTCCCCTTTTCCTGTTTCTTTTATCTGTTTGTTACAGCTGCCAAGTCCTTGTTTTGTTGCATTTTTGCAGTGTTCAAGGAGAGTCCAAGGTGACTCGCTCTGGGCCTAACTCTTGCTCAAAGCCTGGACTGCTCAGACTGCTCAGTGGCATGAAATCATGCCCCCTCTCACTTAACCAAGCCTCCACACCTAAGCACCACATCTACACAGCTTTTAAATACTTCCAGGGATGGTGACTCCACCACTTCCCTGGGCAGCCTGTTCCAATGCTTGACAACCCTTTCAGTGAAGAAATTTTTCCTGATATCCAATCTAAACCTCCCCTGGCACAACTTGAGGCCATTTCCTCTGTCCTATCATTTGTTACTTGGGAGAAGAGACCAACAACCACCTCACTACAACCTCCTTTCATGTAGTTGTAGAGAGCGATAAGATCTCCCCTCAGCCTCCTTTTCTCCACACTAAACAACCCCAGTTCCCTCAGCTGCTCCTTATAAGACTTGTTCTCCAGACCCTTCACTAGCTTCGTTGCCCTTCTTTGGACTCTCTCCAGCACCTCAATGTCTTTCTTGTAGTGAGGGGCCCAAACTGAACGCAGTATTCGAGGTGTGGCCTCACCAGTGCCGAGTAAGGGGAACAATTGCTTCCTTGGTCCTGCTGGCCACACTATTTCTAGCACATTCAGCTTGAATTTTCAGCCATAGAATAACCCTGAAATCAAGAGTCTTTCTATTATTTATGGAGAGACTGTTGTTATTTTTAGTGAGTTCTTAGGATTTGTATTAAGGTAAATATTTCATACCAGAGGAGGAGGAATTTCTGGAAATACTTTACACCATCAGAAAGCAGAGTATGATTGCACAGTGTCCCCTGAGCCTAAGAGTCATGTTTGTCAATGTTCATGGTGTAATAAGAAGACAGGCTAGGTTTTCTGGTAACATATTTTGCTCACATCTTGCAAAAACATGGAATTGTGGAGCTTACCAATGAGGTTCTCTAAAGTCTGGTCTCCTCCTTATTCCACTTCATCACATTTGCATTATATTTGGCACTAATAAATCTTTCAACCCAGTGCTTTATTACACATATCTCAATTGCTCTGATTTCTTTCAGACTGCCTTTGTTTTAATCAAAATTGGTTTACATAATTCACTAATTATTACCACAATTATAAAAAAGAGAATCATTGTCAGTCTAATTTAAAAAAAAAAGATTAATTTTGCATTTCCTCTTCCCTGTGGACAATCATTACTATTTTATTCTCATCACATTTCAAAAATCTTCCTAACATACTCTGGAGAACTTCTCCAAATAACAGCTTTGAGGCTTAATTTCCTGCATATTTTTTCTCAGTAGATTACTTTGACTTTACAGGCGGTTTCTGATGCTGTACAAGATGTGGCTCAGACCAGTTGCTCAATAAAGAAAGGTCTCAGATATTTGATAGACACAATTCACGTAATCTCTCCCTGAAAGCCAACATGTTGTCATTTTGTAGCCCCTTCAGACTTCATGACTGGCAGAGACAGGTACAGCTCATACTAAGAGAACTTCCTATAGCACCGTAGTTAGTTCTGCTCTCACTTGAAATACGTGCATGTAGAATCACACCAGCCCGCACAGGGTACGCAATAACAGTTCCCTATTTAGGTACCTTTGTACACCTCTTCTTACTCCTTACAACTGAAAGTAAACGTGTATTCTCAAGTGTTCCTCTGGATAAATTTGGCAACAGGCACAGAGCACTAGACTGGGAGAAGTTAACTCCTGAACTAAAGGCCCTTCACTGAAAATACTGTCGCCCGTCTTCCCAACCTGACTCCGAAAGCACAGGTACTCCGGCAAGTCTCAAACACCTTGCGGAGTTTGTCCATTCATAGTCTGCAATGTCTGTGTAATAGGTGAGCATGTCCAGCACCTCAGCATTTGTTAGATCCTTCTGGGCTTTCTCATCCCAGCTTCTGTTTGAGCTGAAAAGTTTAAAAAAAAGAAACAACAAAAGAACCCCCATATTTATTTATAGAACTTTCACACTGACAGGGCACCAGAAATACACCAGTACAAATGAATGTACATTCATTTGAAGGAGATGCTCCATGGTACAATTTTTGCCAGAGCCATAATACTTTGTTGGTTGACAATTCTTAGGAATCCCACCCTACTCCTCCTATTTAGGATGGATATCTTAAGATATCTCAACCTCATCGCAACCCACTTTTACCTTCAGCTGTTGTAATGTGAAAGCGCACATTTACTCTAGTAGTTTACTTACTTACTTTATTAATTTCTCCAGGACTCCTAAATACCACCTGTTCTTGACATTTGCTTGAAACTTAACTGCTTCCCTACTGAAATTCATCCCAGCTTCTTGGCACAGCCAGAACAAGGGTATTTTCCATGGAATATAGCATTCTTATCAAAGCCGATGTTATATGCATGAATATATTTTATTTAATGCAGAAAAAATAACATTTGTGAGGAAACAAAAGACAGGCTATTCGTAATAAGATAGATAGATTTCTTCCATAAATTCTGATACTACTAGCCAACACAACCGTATCTTCTTCTGAGCAAAGATTTCTGCAGGAATCCTGCTTGATCAAAAAATGCTCAGATCTTCTTGTCTGACCTTCTCATTGCTTGAAACCAGCCAGTGCCTAAGGTTCTGGTTTGACACAGAACACAGTGAGGAGCGCAGAAGTCAAAACCCTCATGTTTCTACTAGCAAATAAAGCAGGTCAGGAACTGTCCTTTGGCACGGGAACCAGCTGGCACAACATGGCTTGCATACGCACAACTAAACTCTCTTATCTCCCAAAATAGGTCAGCTGCATGCAGATGGTCTGCCAGGAATGGCCCCTGGCCCACACCAACCCATGAGCTGTGCTGGGAGTTGCTTTGGAGACTGCTGGTTTGCTAGGACAGAACCACGCTGGGGACACCACCACCAAGGAAATAGTATGGAGGATAACCACGTGCCATGGTTTGAGCCTGAACCCTAGGTCTGTTTAGTTTACTGCTATCGGGTAGCTATAGGGATAGAGATCAAAAAGTGCCAGCAACACAAAGCAGAACTGAAATCTAAATTGTATGTTTTGTCGATGTCTCCCTTGTGCTTCATAGACTGTTCTTCCAAAGCTATTTTTGACAGTCTCTCCAAATTAAGGCATCCTCTCTGCTCTTTCATGTCATCATTAATTAGCCCTTTTCCCTGGACAACCAACAAGATCTTTTCAACCAACACTGAAAACACTCTTGTACTGAAAAAAAAATAGTGACTTATCTGGATTGGCCCTTTCTCTCTGCAGGGTCCCCAGTTTTGCAGTGAAGTGTCTCAGGGTCACTCTTCCCCATGGCACACTGCAGCACAGGGTAACTCATGGAGAACAGAGCATGGCTGCTGCTAAGGCGACTTGATTACCTGCTTGCACCTCAGGTTCTGTTCGACCTGCATTTTGGGTTAAGCTGCTCTAAGAAGCTGCTAGATACTGAAACTGTTTCTGTAAGCCATTTCCTGACACTACCTTGACTTACGGGGCTTTAAGAGCATTTCAGGTAATTAAGACGACAAGTGTACGCAGCAATCTCTGTCATCTGATGTGTTTCTAAAAATCAGATGCCTTTCAAGAAAGAGAAAGTGCAAGAAATACGTGGTAACCCCCCTTTGTCTTCGGTCCTGGAATATCATTCCTGAAAAGTTTAGTTCCCAAAACCTACAGTTCGCTTATCATGAATGTAAACCACCACTGTTGCAGCAGGGATGTAGAGAGTAGTGTGAAAGGCTCCTGACTGCCTGAGAGGAGAAGGGATTGAGAAAGTCTGTGCAGTCAGTTATGCACACATCTTGGGTGCTTCCCCTGAAGCACACGCCTTCTCTGCAGCACCTGTTTTCCACATGTTTATACGTCTAGCACACAAAAGCACACACAGTGCACTGTTTTGCTTATAGGCAGTTTTTACCATTCAGGGATACCCAAATAAGAAAGCAAATACCCATTGGTGGTTGCTTTGTTGTTTGGGTTGTTTTTTTTTTTTATAATGGGAAAACTCTCATTCACCTCCAGCCGTTCAATTGTCTGATGAAGATCATAGAATCATAGAATGATTTGGGTTGGAAGGGACCTTAAATATCATCTAGTTCCAACCCCTCTGCCATGGGCAGGGACACCTTTCCACTAGACCAGGTTGCTCAAAGCCCCATCCAACCTGGCCTTAAACACTGCCAGGGAGGGGGCAGCCACAGCTTCTCTGGGCAACCTGTGCCACCTGTGCCAGTGTCTCACCACCCTCACAGTCAAGAATTTCTTCCTAAGATCTAATCTAAATCTACCCTCTTTCAGTTTAAAGATGTAAACACAAAAAGCGCTGTTATCTTTATACACACATTCAGGTAGAAGCAAAATAAAATGCCAGAAGCCAAACACCGACATACCAGGAAATGTCAGAATCGAGCTGCGAAACTTTCCCGTGGCTCACCCAGCTCGTACCTCTGCGCCGTTACTTTCTGTTGCCATAGTTTCCCAGGAGATGAGGTGATGCTCCTACAGGTTGTAACCGCTTTCCGGGAGATAACCGCTTTTCCTAGAAAAAGGCCCGCAAAGACCCTAACTCTGATAGTTCTCCCCACCGGGTGAACACCTGCCCTCTGTAACGCGGGCTCACGGCGGTGCCTCACCACCCTACTGCCGCCGGGCAGCCGAAGCAGCCTCTCTGCAGTCCCTCACAGCAAAGCCCGCCCAGCCGCCGCCCCACACGCCCCAGTCCCGGACCTCCGGCCCCTGTCGGTGGCCGTGAAGGACAAGCGCAGTTCAACCCTCAGGTTAACGGCCCCCCCCGCCCCCCAATAAAACCGTTACGGGGCCGGCTGGGTGTGGCGCCAAGTGAGGCGTTGCCGCCGACCCCGCCCCAGCGGGGTCCTAACGGCCGCAAGAGCCCCAACGAGGGGCCCGGGGAGGCGGGAGCCTTCGCAGGTCGCCCCGCTCCCGTCTTGTCGGCTCAGGTTGTCGCCCAGGCGGAGGCCGGCGGGGCGGGCTGAGGCGTTACAGGTGCTCGAGGGAATAGCGGCCGGCGGGCCCGGAGCGGGGAGGGGAGGAGCGCTCCGCTTCGCTCCTCATCCTCGCCCCGCCACACAAAGGGCCTCTGGCCACCTCCCCCAGGAGCACGCACGGGGTGGGGGGTGCCGGTGCTGGGGAGAGGAGCGGCGCCCTGACAAAAGGCAGTCCCTCTCCGTCCTCCCCCAGCTGCGGGTGGGGCCCCGCGGCGCCTCCCCCGCTCTGCCAGCCATCCCGCCGGCCCCGGGGGGAGGTGCTGCCCCACTCGTCCGGGCGAGCTGCTGAGCTCCGGCGGCAGCGGCCACCTGGTCTCCGGGCAGGGCGCCGAGGTGAGTGGAGGCGGGCGCCTCGTGGCCCGCGGGCAGCACCGCGCAGCCCGCCCGGCCTCCGCTCGCCCCCGGGGGAGCGCCACCATCTTGCCCGGGGCAGCGCTCCCCCCGCGGGAGGAGGGTGAGGGAACCCCCGGGCAGGGGGAAGCCGGCTGGGCAGAGCCGGGCCGCGCCATCCGGGTGAGGGGCGTGCGTGGGGGGGGCGCGCCCTGTGCTGCCGGCGGCTGGGCTCTCCTCACCGGGCACCAGCGGTGGGACTTCAGCCTCGGCCATCGGGACTCCTCGGGAGGGGGGGGGCGGTTCTCTTTCTTTCTCTCTTTTTTTTCCCCCCATCTCAGTTTCGGTGGCGATAAGTCACCGAGGAGGAAGCGAAACAAAGGCAAGCCCGGTAACCTGCCCGAAAACGAACGAACGAATGAATAAAGAAACGCGGTGGGCGCGGTGGGCGCCGCGGGATGCCCGCTGCTGCCTTGGGTGGGGGGCGGCGGGGGCTGCCCCGCCGTGGGCTGCCCTGCGCCGCGGTGTCCGAGCAGGGCTTGTGCTGCTGGGTTTGTAATAGATTAATTAAGCATCTCGGAATTACAGGAACAAAGCGGTCCCCTGGTATGAAGAAGGTGTTTTAGATGCGGGGTTTTGTTGGCTGGGGTTACCTGCAATGGTTAATCACACGGACTGTAAAATAGGATGTTTCTGCCGCTTGTGGTGTTTATTTACTTTTTGTATTTCACTGGGGCTGGGCTATTAAAATAAATTAGCCAGCTGTGTTGTCTGTAGATTTGTTGGGTTGGTTTTTGTTTTTTTTTTTTCTTATGTTTCTTTTTGTATTTACAAAAGGAAGGAGACTTAAGTGTTTGCAATTTAAAAGCCAGGAAGAAAGGTTTGTTTACAGATATTTTTAGCTGAAAACCTTGAAAAAGAATGTAAAACGTTATCTTGATAGACTTGGCAATAGATTTGTTCTTGCAAACCTTTTATTTCATTTTTAAAGCCAGTCTGATGTAGTGATTTCAGAATGACTGAGAATGTGAATTGTAAAGGCTTAGAAAGCAAATAAAAATCAACCAAATTTATTTTCTAAAAAGTCTCCTATATCTTGCCTATTCATGACAATCTTCTAATGCTTTTCGGAGTTTATTAGTACACATACAGCCTTTCTGGTTTGGGATTGAGCACTCTCAGCACTTGTTGATGCTGCATGCCATTTCTTGTGTTTTGGGCCTGGCTGCTACCATGCCACCCTCTTTTCTGTCCTTATCCTTTCTGTAGGGAGGTCTGGGCCACATCCACATGCTTTTTTTTCCTGTTGAACTTTGAAATTACTGTGTTTCAGATGGCTTCCAGAAGTGATATGCTTCACTGATTCAGGACTGGACTACACAAAAGTAATTAGAGAAGTTACGTGAAAAAGCTTTGTTTTAATGACAAAGATGTCTGTAAAATCAGTCTTGAAGGCAGCCACCCGTGTGCACTGTTGAGGCTTTGCGGGAGTTTCAAAATAGATACCAGGTTTAATAACCAAGAGTTTCAAGTAGATGTACATTTTTTGATACAGTGCTCCTTTCAAGATGAAAGTTGTTGTTAATTGCTATTTCTAACAAAATTACCCTGCTGAGTAAATCTTTAACAACTTCATTAGGAAGTGTTCAGCATGGTTACTTAACAGAAAATTAAATATCAAACAGATCAGAAGAGAACTTACCTCTTCTTCCCTAAAGGATCTCCTTTACCTTGTACTTACGTTCAACATATTCCACAGGCAGAGGACGTTAGTGATGCTCTCCATCTCTGTAGACGGACAGTAGGGAAGTTTTATTGAGCCTTAGGAAGCCTCAGCCCTGCCTTTTTTTCCCCCGTGTGCAATATGGTAAAAGGCTGAATGCTGAAGCTACGAGTCTTGAGGGTTTTTTTTTAATGGGTTATTGCAAAATGCTTTTGATCTGCGACAAGCTGGGGTCGGGAGGGAGGAGGAAGAGAAGGGACTTGTGGAGTGGATGTTTTGTGAGCCCTTTTGAAACTGGACACCTATTATATGTTTGTCAGCAAGACGGTGGGATGAAGTGACCCAAGTGATCTCTTGGAGACCTGTGTCCTCTAAGCTGAGGAAAGCATGTACTCCTGTTACATGGTCACTGAATAAAGACGCTGTCCTAGGAACTTTATTCAGAGGAAGGTCTTTGATATTCCAAGTTCTGATATCAGGAGAAACTGCTAATATTCTAATGCTTGTTTCCATGATAAATAAATTAAAAATAAACAAAACGTGCAATCTATTCACTGACCTTCAGAAAGTAGCACGTATTTTGCTGCTTGCAACTGTGTTAGTCTAGGAGTTGGGATTTCCATGCTTGGCCACGGGTACCTCCAAGTTAAACAAGTGGTATTTGCATAGTGTCTTCATGCTGGTGAAAGTCTTGTGTTTGTCATGGCTTTGCACATGCAAGAGTAACACATTAGTGAGGTGGGAGTTTGTGGGTTTATCATGAGAACAACTTGAATAAGGGGAGATTTATCAGCCCCTTAATATAAGGGGTCAAGCACGTAACCACCTCATTCTCCACAGAATACTGCGTAGCACTATCAGCTTCTATTGTGTTTCAGGCTTAATTTAAAAATGAAACCTAGTTGTCGTTCTCTGGGGTCCTGAGAAAAATCTCTGAAATGTGATCTGAGTGGGAGCAGATACAGACTGTGAACCGTTTGAGAGAGATGTAAACTGCTCTCCATGCCATTTTGGAGGACACCACGTTCAGGCTAGTATGATTATTTGATTCCTCATGGATGGAAGGAGAAATGAGTGAGAAAGAAAACTTTGGCATGAGGGGGCAGGAAGAGAAGAAATTTAGATACCTAATTCCAAAAGCTCAGTTTCAAGGAATGTAGGTGGTTTGGTGGGAGTTTTAAAGACTAAGGAAATTATGCTTTTGCTAATAATGATCTCTAGGCAACTAGAATTCTATAATATGGTGCTTTTTCTCACATTTACATTAACACTCCTCAGACTCTGATTTTCTTTGGTTAGATTCACTGAAGATAGGGAAGATCTTTTACCCACCATTAGACATTAAATTTGTACAAAACGGATAGGAAGCCACTTTACAAATCCAATACCATAGTAAAGTTGAGGGCCTCTGTTCCTGTGATGGATCCAAAGTAGAAATAGAGCATATGTAAGATCCAGATTTCTGAAGGACTTGAGATACATCTTGAGTTAGGATGCTTGTAGCTGGTGGGGGAGGAGGAACTTCTGACTTTATCCATACCTCATTTCATACCTGCAAGATGCTGTTTCCTTGCCCTCGTGCTCTGCTCTGATGGTCTGTGGGCAGCTTGGTGTGCACTGGGCCTGTAGCTCTGGAAAGGGAGGGAGAATTTGGCTGAGTGCTTGAAGCTGTTCCTGCGTCTGTGTGCAGAGTGGCGTAGGCAGGCAGTAGGAGTCTTGGGAGAACTCAGGTACCTTCTGTCATGTGTGTATGTTTGCCTTTTTATTTGTTTTGTTAGATGTCTTAAAATATGATGCATGATTCTGGGTTAATTAACTTTTCTTGTGTGGCTGCCCCAAAAGGAGGAAGGAACACAGCTGGGAGACTTCGTATAAACTTGTAAGTGTTCCTCAAAAGGCTAGTGGCTTCCTATAAGATGAAAAGTTGAATAAATAAGAAAGCATTTCTCTTATGAAGTATATTTGATTTTTTTTTTCCTTCCTTTGAAGATGCCTCAGTTTAGCTCTTGCTAAATAGTCTTGCAATTTCTTTGAAATTAGTATTTCCTACATGTCTGTTGATGATTTGTAATGCTTTGTGGAAGGCTTTTAAATAAAAAATGAGAACATTTATCTTGAAGGACTACTTAGTACTCAATTTAAACATTGATCACAGTAAAGCTCCAAATGAGGAAAAATTTAGTCTTTAAATTGGTTTTGGTTTAAACCATGTAAGGGTATTCTGCATGCCCTAGAGAGAGATGAGAATGTCTGGGGCTTTGTTGCTGCTGCTTTTCCCCTGTCTTTCTGAACAAAATGTGAAAGGACTGGGGGAGGGGCAAGAGTAGAAATACAGTATCTCCATGGGCAGAACCTAAGTAGTTTAATAGGCTTTACTAAAATCCTAAAATGCTTTATTGTTTTTGTTACGTGACTGATTCTTTGTGGCACTCTATTGGTAATGTATACAGAAGTGGGACTCTTCATCATACAAACTCGGGTTCATCCACAATTGCCTTGGAGACTCTCGAGTCGATGTGAGGGGCTGATGAGCCTCAGGAGACGTCTCTCTCTTTTACTCCAGTGAATGCTGAAGGCACGTGGGTCAAGTAGGTTCTTAACTTAGACCTCTCAGTTTAATGTCTGAATTTGGGTGGGGGGGACCTGGGCTATAACGTACGTGCGTCTTTTGTATTCTGCACTTTCCCGGTGTATTGTAAAATGGGAAGGATGACTGGCCTGCATTGCAAAGCTTAAAAATTGGAAGGAATGCTGCAGCCCAGATACATGCACTTAAAGTAAGATTCTCATCAGAACAATATTGACGGGTTTAAATACTATTCAGTGTATTTCAATCCAATATAAAGAAATGTTAATTAGTACTATGCAGACATTGGTGTCCATTTCAGTCCAGTTCTCCTGCAGAGACCTGCGAGGTACATGGATGAGCTCTTACTTCATCTGCTGGACTCCGCTATCTCTATGGGTGTACTGAGCTTGGTGAATTACTACGTTTAAGCCTGCTTGTTCAGGCTGGATAACCTTTAAACAGTTTTCCTTTAAGAGCATTGGAATAAAGGGCCATCATACTTATGGAAAATAAGTGTGTGAAATCTTAGCAGGTGCTAAATTAGGACCAGTTTTCCCCACGCAAATACATTTTTTTTCCCAGTGACTTAAATGGAGCAATGATGAAAGCATGGTAAAACGCTGCAGTGATTAAATGCCAAGTGAGGTGATTCACAGGATAATCTGCAAATATTGGACAAGTGGTCTTAGAAGCGAGATACATTTAAATCTAGTCTAGTCATTATACCTGACTAGAAATAGTGCCCTTCCTAAATAGCCGGGGAAATAGCTGAAGAAATTGCACCTCATGGCAGCAACAGACATCCAGTAATAGCGTATTGACTCGGAGAAACAGGGACCCTGGAAGTCAGGTTTAACTGCTGTGGTGAAGTGGTTGCAAAATATGGATTTAAGTTTCTGAGATAACTGGATGCCTTATGTAATCTGGCCACATTTGAAGATAATTATTAACTACTTCCTTTGCAATGCTATTCTTTAATTAAAGGGGGATTTTGGGTGGGAAACTGAAGTAAATTCAGTGAAGTGTGTGTGCAGAGTGATTGAAACAGAACTCTTGCTTTCAAAAACTACTCTTTTTGTCTGAATCTCGTAAGTGATGGTTCAGAAAGTGTTTGCACTTTAAGAAGTGGTGTGGAGTGCTAGGTAGTAATATTACATATTACTTCTTAATATTGAATATTAATGCATTATTGGCCCCATATGTAATTACAGTTTCAAAGCTAAGCTCTCATCCATTTAACGTGCTGCTAGACCTTGCAAACGAAGCGCGCAGCATGCCTAATTGATACCAGAAGAGCTGGCAACTGTTGTAAATAGGGAGATGGTGACCCCTACCCGACGTTCCCTCTGGAGGAGACTGGCATCCCGGGGGGAGAACAGAGCTTTTACACGGAGACTGTGAATTCCCAGTGACCTGTTACATGTGCTGTGTTCTGGAGACCTTCCCTCCTTCCCAGCCTAGAGCAAGTGCCAAAGCTGTAATGTATCTGTACCTGTTTTCGTACAGCGGTAAGGAACTACCACGTTCATCAGATGTACTCTGCCAAGTCCCACGTGTTCCTGTGTGCTTTGCTGTATACCTGTTGGAATTACATTTTGATAAATTTAATGAATGGTGTCAGGGAGAAGCAAGAGCAGGACTGCTGCGCAAGGGGGACTGAGGCAGGAGCTGGGGGTGGCCCCAGCACAGACTCACCGACCAGGGCACTGCTTGCAGGGGCTGAAGCGCAGAACTGGGTGCTGGTAACAGCCTCTGCCAGCAGTCCCTGACCTGGCGTGCAATGAACCTGGTCCCTCCAGGGACTCCAGTCAGAAGCAAGAGGATCCAGAGCCAGGACTCTGAGCAGGCTGCAACACAGGCCTGCCCAGGGGACAGGGCTGCAGACAGGCGTGACAATGGCAAAGCTTACGCAGGGATAAAGGCCTGGGACTGAACTTACGTGCAGCTCTTGGGCCCGTGGGTAGAGGTCCCAGCTGAGGCTGGTCAGGGCCAGTGAAGTCTACCAATGCCTTCAGGCCCTGACAAATGGATCCAAATTCTGCCCTTGCTTTTCCCTGGGTACTTCATGAACTTTGATGTCTGCAATCTGGTTTAAAAACAAACAAGCTAACAAAAATAAACAAAAAAACAAACCCTCAAACAAAGAACAAGGTCCCCGGCCCCCCAAACCAAACAAAACCCAACAAGCAATATTGATTTCAGCATGCAAAATTGAGATCTGGGAGCAGTTGTTTAGATGTGCAAATGTCGAATGGAGGTTTCATTCTTGTTTTGTTTTTCTTGGTATATCAGACTAATTTTATGCTAGTTGAGGGCATTAGTTTATCTTTGTATGTCTTGAAATAATAAGGAAAACTACTTGTGTCTGCAGTATCAATGCAGTGATCCAAGTGGACATATATCCATCAAGGATGCTGTGACTATTTGAAACATTTTACATTAGCTCTTAAGACAAAAGAATAAGTTTTTTATCCCCCCCCCTTCTTTTTTGTATGTTTTTTCTGTTTTATAGTCAATCGCGGTCAAGTCAATTTTGTGTATGTCTCTGAGCTGCCTCACTCCGTGAAAGCACGGAAAACATACATAGTGATTATGTCTCAGCCCTTCTGTATTTTTTTTCCCCAACTTCTTTGCCCTTTGAGTCCCTGAGCTGTCGGCTTAAAAACTTAAGTTCACGTTACTGGTCTTAAAATCAAAATAAAGAAGATGAGTGGGTCAGAAAACTAATTAATTAAAGTAGGATTAAGGTCATAAAAGTGTGTCTCTAATTGCATGTTTGGATATAATTATTTCTGGTGATCTTCAGGAGTTTCCACTCCTTAAGGAAAGGCAATAAATTAAAATTTTATTCCTCGAGTAATTTGCTGACTACTGAAGTATAGATCCAGCTGCTTTGCAGTTCACCTCGCACAGGAGCAGGGGAAAAACTACTGGAAGTTTCTGGGATTCTTGTCTCCTTCAGAGGAGACTTTCCCATCTCTGCCCCATTTCTTGGGCTAAAAAGGAGAAGTTCTGGACAGGAAAACTTTAAACTTTAGTAAGTGGCTTTAAGAAGAAAAATCTGTTTATTTAATGTATCAAGTGTAAAGGTAGTAGAAAGAAGTCCCCCGGCTCCCACAGAACTAAAAAAAAAAAAAAAAAAAACCAAAAAAAAACAACCAGCCAAACAAACCCCCCCTCCCCCCCCCCCCAAAAAATCTATTGAAGTGCTCTGAAATGCTGCTTTCCTGAAGACCTCTGTGCACATGCTGCTTGGGTACCTGCGTGTGCATGCTTGCACCCGTCGTTGCATGTGGCATGTCAGTTGCAGAGGCAGATGCAGCTTAAAAGTGTGTATTATATGTACTACGTACATTATTTACAAGCAGCATGCGTTTTAGTACAGCTGTAACTGTTTGCTGCTACCTGTGTGACAAGGAGGATGTGTGCGCTGAACCTGTCGGGTTTGGCAGCTATAGAAGGAGTTGAGCAATTTGCTTTTAACTCCATTACCCGTCCTCTGACAAGTGTTGCAAAGCCTGAAAAGCCTGGGAACAGGCAAAGGGCGAATTGAGGAAACTGGCAGTATGTTGGCTAAAATAAACCAAAATTACTATCTTTAAGCTGGTAAGAAGATGCACCTTGTGGTAATATTTGAAGAAGAATGTTTTATCTGGAAATCCTCTCTTTTGTTGATGAAATAAGTGACAGAGCAAGTACTTAATCTTTCACAGGTGATTCCTGAGAGCTGTGGTACTAAATAATGTGAACTGGGGTTTTTTTGGCTGTTTGTTTTTAAATAGGTAACTCTTTTATATCAAGCAAGCTTTTTTTTATTCTGGCATTTACTTTCTTCAGGTCTATAACACTGTCACCTTCAAATGTAACATAGAGAATCTCTATATATATCATTGTTAATGTCCACGGTCTGGAGTGATGCTTTTACTCCAGCTAATCAGCAGCTAGAAACAAAGATATGCTAGAAACGCTTGAATGTGATGCTTGTAGGTAAATGGAGATTGTGCATCTCTTCTGTATCCAAAAAGCATTAAATTTACCTGCAGAGATGTACACCTCTCCTGCTTGGCCTTGGCATTTTCCAGATAGACTTGGAAAAGCTTGTTCAGGTCCCTCATGCTTGGAGGTTTGGGCCATTTTTTTGTTCCCCGCATGACCTCTGGAGGAGAGTGGGAACAAACCTGTCTCTGGATGCAGTGTAATTTCCTGAAGAAATGACACCTTGTTAACACTTTGCAGAATTCCCAAATACTATTTAGCAACTGTAAGTATTTGGAAATCTCAAGCTGCTTCCCTGTGTAGAAGAAATCTTTTACAGTTAATGGTGATTTAGTTGTAATTTCAAGAAGGGGGTGATTTGAGTAAAAACACTGTAGTTCTCTGGCATTTGTATGTGTAAATTGGTAAACCTGCAGGTGTTTAAGAACATGCTCGCTCTCTTACCTGTAAGCACAAATAAGCCTGGTAATTGGCTCTATCTAGGCTAAGGGAACCATTGCCTCTTTCTTCTGCTCAGGAAGAGGGCAGCCCTGAAGGACCCGAGTGCTGTCAGAAACCAAAGCATCTCTTCTTCCTGCCATGTTTCCAGTGTCAAGGTTTCCTTCAGTTAATCTGTTTATGAAAATTTCAAACTAATTTCAGCCCCCCATGTTATGGGAATCGTAATATCTTATTCTATATTTTTTTTTTTAATCCTTACATTATTTCACTTTTTGACAGTCCATATTCTGGGGTATTCTTTCACCTAGTTAAACTGGGTTTCAGAGGGTACTTTTAAGATAAATATTGACTTGTTCTGCTGAAAATACAGAGTGATATTTTTTGCCTTTATGCAGTTATTAGGATCATATGTAACTTGATATTCGTATATTGTTTGGGGCTTTTTGTGATTAGCTCCCAGACCTACGATATAAGCATTTTGAGAAACTACAGGGGACTCTTGAAGTTTTTATTTTGGGTACAATACCATGGATGGCTTTTATGAACTGCATATGATACCATAAATGGCTACTATAAACTGCGTATTTTTCCTTTAAATAAATTGAAGATATGATAATCTGTATGTAACTGTCAATCTTAACATTATTTGAGCCTTTTCTTTAAAGTAGCTAGGTTTTGTTCTTCTTTCAGAAAATGATTTTCTGTTTGTTTTTAAATTTCAGAAATCAATTTACAGCATTTTAATGTCTGACTACTGGTATTGGAGGTTGATCCCATGCAAAGAAACCGGAAGCTGCAACTGTTTCACAACAGCCAACCAGTCTAATGAAGAGAAAGAAGAAGATACAAACCATTGGATTGTGGTGTCAGATGTCCTGCAGCTTGTGCGAGATAAGCAGGAGGTGCCAGAAAGCACAGCCGGTGAGAAAAATACAGTATATGTTGAAAATTGTCCAGCTGGCTGCCAGACTGTTAAGAGGAGGACTGATGGCTTTAAGAATTTTAGCAATGGTGTATCACCACTAGCTCTGAGAGTAGGGCAGGGAGCCCAAATAAAGGAATAGCTCAGTATTCACTTGAAGAGGAGGGTGATGTCACCACAAAAACAAACGTTTAGTAGCAGCCCATGAAGAGTAAAGACGTGTACTCGGGAGAACTGATGCTTATTCTAAGTAATTAAAATAATTCCATAAATTAATTGATTAGCAAAAAATAGTCATCCCATAGAAACCTGACCTACCTTTAAAATCATACTCTTAAGAGAAACTGCTGAGAAGCAAGTACAAAATACCTCTGCACCTTATCACATGGCTTTAGTTGCCATGATCCGTAAGCAAAAAACTGTAGTGAGTGCTAGTTTATAGTTACAGGAATTAAGAATACATTTTTTCCTATACCATGTAATCTTATATTTATCCATGCAGGAGGCTGTTGCATTCATATATGAACTATGTGATCTTTGCCTTGGTACTAGTGCAGATGGACTATAATTTGATTAGCAGTTGCATCTGATACAATTGGTCTTTATTAAAACATCTTAATTTCATTTTGTTGAATAAATTTTTTAAAAGCTTCCTAGATAATTAAAAAGTATCTACACATATTCATGCAAACCTCTCTAAGCTGGAAAGATGATCCAAAACCGGAAAGGTGAAAATCACTAAACTGCAGTTTTGCATTTAATATCCAGTTACAAGGCAGGATATGACTCCTTTGTAATAAAAGAAGAAAAAACTCATTCTTTCAGCCTGGATGAGATAATGATGTTGATGCTACTGCAGAATGATTCATATTCTGCAGTGGCTTCACGGGAATTAGAGTAATCATTTTACTTGTGTACTAGTGAGGTCTCAGCCAGAATACGAGATTTCTTTTGAGGGCAACAAGGAAGGACACAAAAAAACCCTGCAGAAATTCCAGAGGAGGACGTCAGGATTGGTCAGAGGTTGACAAACTACAACTTCTGTGGAAATAAGGAGGGTGTATCTAGACTACAAGAGAAAACAGAAGGGGGAGCACCCATATTCTGACTTTCTAGTGGAGATCTTTGTAAATTATGGAGGAAAGTGGATATCTGCTTGTTTTAATTTTCTTGTTGTGCATATCTAATAGAATAAGAAAAGAAAATGCAAACTTGATTTCTGCGGAGAAGATTTAGACCTAATGGTGGGGATTGACAAACAGACTACTTAGTTGTGCGGTCTCTAGCCTATTCTTAATGAAATCACGAGTGAAACAAACCACTGCTGGAGGTGAGGTAGGCATACGTGATTCCATCTCAGTGCTTTGAGATAGGCTAAGAGATTTCAAGAAGTTTTTTTGGTACGTTGCTTCTGTGATGGAAGAAGAAACAAACAAGTACTGGGAAGGCAGACCTGGAGTATGAAGTCAGAAGAAAGGTGGTTTTGTCTTGTGTCATCCAGAGGATTTAAAATGGAAAATGGCTACTCTTCCTCTCCAGAAATTCAGGAGAGAGTCGTGTTAGGTTCAGACTAAGGTTTGTGTGTATTCTCTTTTGATGTAACAGTGAATCAATGGTTGACTGGTTGATCTACAAAGGAAGCTTAGTAAGCTGCACAAATCAGAATGAATGCAGTGAAGGCAGACCAGGAACTGAGTGTATATACGTACTTAATAAGTGTGGGACTGCCTGTAATAACCTGCACATACTTGGCTATGCGAATTTCACCTTTAGCTGTGGCTGCTGTCCTCCTGTCACTGAAATCCGTGTGAAAGGAACACGAGGTTTAGTGAAAGGAGTTCTGGACTAAGTTTCCTGCCAGAGGTGTAGCAGATTTTTGATTGAGGATTACATCCATGCCTGGCTTGACAGCTAAATTACAAGACCTGAATCAAAAGTAAAAAGCACCTGATAGTACTCTTTATGCCTGGAAAAAGTGGGACATAGTTTTTTAAAAAAATGTGTGTTTGTTTTCTTCCAGAGCTAGGTATGAGAAGCTCAGTTGCAGATAGTTTTAAAGTTTAATAACTTTACCAGAAAATTAAATTCAGTATGAAAGCTCTTTCTGTGTCATAACTAATACTGTTGCGAGTATCAGGGATTGAATGTGTCATTGTGTTTGTGGCCATTTTATTGGGCTTTGATTTTTGACAAATTATTGCTCTTATTTGACACGATCTGCATGTTAATATTTTCTGACTTTATCAAGGAACTGCCGAAAAGAATCGGCTCAGAAAAGAACTACAGCAGCATAACATGGTGAATATTTAAAATGGCAATTTGTATGTTGGGTATGTTGTGGGATAAGCACTTTTTTTGCTCTAGTTTTAATACTTGTTTGAGTACTTTTTTCAGGAAAAGCAGCAAGTATTTTTGTGATTGGTAAAGAAAACCATAGTGCCTTGTTCTGTGAAGCTAAGTCTTATAGTCTTCTGGTGGGAAAAGGCAGAAAGAGAAATGCTGCTGCGGAAAATAAACTCCAGCAATGTTGTTGGAGTCTTTACCCTTCTCTATTTTTGGCTTCTGTAAACAAATGTGAGCAGTCTTAGTCTGTCATGCAGACTAATAATACTGTAGGATGGAGAGTATCTTGCTGCTCTTCTTAGTTAAACCGTATGTTGCTGTTGCTGAAGTTTTAACGCCTCTGTTCCCTCCCCAGGAACTCATCTGTTGTGCTATTGATACTATATTAATAGCAATATTTTTACTGCAGTGTTTTCCTATAAGTTTTAATCAAGATCAGGTCTCCATTGTGTGTGTGAGTTTACACTCTTTTTGCTTGAGAACATACTGCATCTGGGAAGGCTTAAAAGCCTAGCTTGAAAGCGATAGATGAAGCAGCATGCAAACTTCAGCTTGAGGCAGAGCACAAGCGAGATGAAAGCATGGTAACATCTGACCAACTCGTGTGTGCTATTGCCTCATTTCAAATTGTGTGTGCAATACATCCTTCCCTCTCTTATTTTCAGAAGAGGCGGGGAAATGGAAAGATCGTGGAGAAAGGATGAAGGCATGGAAGACAGTAATGAGTCTTTAAAAAGAAAAACAAAAAAGCCAGTATTTCTATAATTTCTCAGTGCCTGTTATGTTATTCTACCTGGTTGGGGTTGGACTTCAGGAGTGCTGTGTTTGGAGGCCTGTTTACATAATGACAGTTTTTTTTGAATGGGGCTTTTCTGCTCTGGAGATGGTCCCCTTGAAGCAGTTGACACCTTTTCTTTCTTTGGTTGGTTTTTCCTTTGCTCGGTTTAGTTGTGTTTGGAATATAATCTTTTCACATCGGGTTTTTTAGTGTCCTGCCATGATGCTAAAGCAATAGGGAAGCAGAGGAAACCTTTTGTGGTATCAAGATTTGCTAGTGTGACATCTTGGGAACTGTAATTGCTGATGTTGTAGTAAACAGCCATGAGGGTACTACAATCGAAGCTTTTACAAAAGTAAGGGGACTAGCATGACTGCCCAGGTTTTGAGGAATCAAGGATACAGGTGACTGCTGACTGAAGTCTGAAGTCTCCATGGTCCAAACTTACCTGAGAAAACACACTTAATGAGTAGAAAAAATTTTAAAATTTAAATTATAAAATGGGTGTCTTTTTACCATTTTACATGATTGTTAGGATTTTTGCTTGAGAAATCACAAGACAGCTGAAAAGACAGCTGAGTGACTGTGATGTGCTAATTCTGACACTTGTAGCACTGCTGCAGAACACACCATCAGCAGTTGCACTCACCGGCACTTGGAGTGCTCATCTGTTATATTCACATGCTCTTGGAAAGAAACATGCTTGGTATCATATCAAAATGTTAAATTGCGTTGTTTTCCATACATAAACACCTTTTAGGTACTGCTCAATGGCATTACTGAAGCTGACAGCTTTGAGTTATATATCTGCTACAACATCAGTCTGGAACAGTGTGGCCAGGTTACATTATCAAGACCACTGATGGCTCATCACCTGCATCAGGGGGGAAAAAAACAACAACATGCTGTCTATTAAACACTTGTATACCCTGGTAACTCCAGTTATACTCTGAACCCAGAGTATAACTTCAGTTATACTCATTAACCCGTCATTTCCACTAGTCACAACTGTATAAATATAAAATTTCAGTAGTAATGTCTGAGGGAAACATTGTAGGCATTCATTGTTATAATAATTATACTGTTTCAAATTAAGTGGCTTTTGAGAAAAACAATAGCTAATGCTGTTTGGATAAAGTCCTTTCTATTCCTTGATGTGTACAAATACAACCGTTTAAAAATCGTAACTAAAAAATGAGAAATTTAAAGTGATCTCTTAGAAGCTGCTTTTATTGGTAGCTAAAAGAGTTCCAGGATTAATCCAGTGCGTTTTGGGGGAGAAGTTCTCCATTTAGGCAATATGTTTGGAAAGTTCCTTGATTCTTGGAGCTGTTTTCTGTTCTCCAAGAAGCTTTGTCCTACTCAATATCTCACTAGAATTTTAATTTTAATTTGCAAAACTGTGTACATTACAGCACACCTCAAGTAACAACTTCATGAAAACCTCTTTTCAAGGGATTGCTTATAAACTAGATTAATTCAGCTAGCAGGTATATGTAGAAAATGAGGTTATGAATATCATACCAGGTATTATTGATGAGGTTGTTTGCATACTCAAAAAAAAAAAATAATCAAAATGTCAAGTTGGGAACAAAATTTGTGAGGCAGTCAGAGATTTCTTCTGTGTTAGAATTCCATATGTAGCTGCAACAAGACTGCTTTTTTCATGGGAGTGACAACAGTGTGCTGTCATCTGATTAACATTGGTACGTCTTCTGTGGAATGAAGATGGTATTATAGACTTCTCAGCCTGTCCGTGCAGATGCTAAATAGCCCATGACCTCTTTTGCCTTTAAAAACAAGCCAGCTAGGGCAGGAGTCCCTAAGCTATAATACACAAGGCACTTAGTGATACATGGTCCAGCACATACATGGGAGCTATTGCTGTTCCTGGTGGCATCTGTCACAATGATCAAGGAGGGGGGATCGGGATTTATTTTGTTTTTTATGAACGTAGATCTGGGATCACCATAACTTTTGGCAGGGAAAAGTATTTGTTTTGCTGTATGCTTCTCTTTGTCTACTTGGTGACAGTGGGTTGTCCCTAAAGGACTGGCTGGATTTTACTATGGGAGCTTTTAAGTATATCCATGCTGAGCTTTCTGTTTGGTACTAGTAGTTTGATGTGAAGTGCATGTCGGAGTAAGGTAAAGCAGATACTATGTGTGCACAGTTAGCACTTCTCAGTGTTCGAAGCTACTGGCTTACAATGGGACTCAATTTTGTAAATAAATGTCTTTACAGGCCTGTTCCTTTACTGGCTGCTGTAGGACCGGTATCAGTCTCAACACATGTTTATGAGCCAGTGTTTTTATGTGTTACTTAAAAGAGCTGCTTTTTATTAAAACTGAATTTCTACTGAAGGAATTTGGCAAACTCTTACAAGCTTAACTCCTCAAAATGAGACAAGTTTAAAGCTAATTGGAATAATCTATCTAACAACATGGAAAGGAGAAACTTTGCATGGTAAACCTCATCTGTATTGTGTTGCTGCTTCAAGTAATAAAGCAATGAAATCCCAGCCTGATTAAAATCCATAAGAGTCTTGTCAGGATTTTCATCTTAAGACTTTTAAGCTATGCAGGTTAACCAGCCTCTTAAAGGAAATTAATATTTAACATCTTACTCTAATTCCTTCTTTCCTGGGAATTACTGCAAATATGGAATATATAAAAATAACTTCTTGTTCAGCTAGTAGCATTCAGTTCAAGAAGTCAGAGCAGAAAAGCTCAGTTAGTGTAAAAAGGCATTGCCAGCTAAAAATGAGCTATGGAGAGGTATTTCAGTAATGTCAGCAATAAAATGCAGAGTGTGTCTGTGTACATATGTGTGCATATATGTATGTCTGTTTCAGTACCACACTTGATGAATTTTCAGTTCAACTGCTGTTTGCTTTCCTGCCTGCTGCTATGGCTTGTACTGACCCATTGCAACTTTTAATGGTGTATTAGGTATATTGGAAATACCTTTGCTGCACTGTTGCACTTCCTTCTACTTTTTCCCTGGTTTCTGTTGTAATAAGCAGCCCAGCCACAGCATTTGTTATTTTTCCCTTTCTATTCTCCCATTTCCTAGAGAGTCTTTTGCTTTTCAGAAAGAGTTTGGCTGGGATTCCTTGTTAGCTGTGAGATCACATGAACCTGGGAGGTGCAGCTGGAGCTCTGCCAGCCTGACTGTCTGTCTTCTTTTCACTGCCTGTTCTGTTCTTGGAGAGCTCCTTGCTGAGGGAGAGGCAAACACCAACAATCTGTACAAAGCAGCAAGGACTTTTTAAGATTAAGTTAGGGGGAAGCTATACCTGTGCTGTTCTGCGTGGTGTTCAGAACACTTTCATAGTAAGGTGTGATGCATGTAAACTGAAATTTGGAGTTTCCTCAAACAGTGGCATTTTTATGTTGCAAAGGGAGGTATGAATTTATTCTCTAGCGACATTAAGCTAGTAAAAGTTAATACAACTTTCTTGGGTTTATATATTTTAATATTATGTAGTTATAAATGTCCTTTTGTTTATAATCTAATTGAAATATATAGCCATTTAATCAGAAGAGAAAGCAATAACATTTAGTTTATTATGAAAATTAATAGCTTTTGTGATACCTCTGAATGTAATGAATCTTTCTCTTTTGATTTAAAACATCACTTTTCAGATATTCTCCATGCAGGATGAAACATTAGATAATTGCTGAAACTAAAGCAGGAAAGCTTTGTCAATTCTGTTTAGTCCCTGACATGAATACCTTTGTGCTTTTGGTGCCTCAGGTGGCTCCAAAGAAATTGGAAAAGTGCCTAAGCAGCAGTGTAATTGAAATTCAGGAGGGGTTGCATGTCTAACCTATTCAGGCATTCTGTAAATCCCATTTTTCTGCATCTGTAGGCAGTGTGTATCTTTGTAAATCTGCTGGATTATAATATCTAAACAGGAAGAAACACACTCTATTATAGAAACTCACTTACTCTTCTGACAGGGTAGTGCATGACCTCAGACATCTCATGCCTCCGATGTGCCCCTTGTGTAATGAAGAACAGTTGTGTGGAGGGTTTAGAGTTCTTCATTGCTTGTTGCCTCCTTTGCTTCTGTAACAGCAGATTGCTTGCTGGATTTGGCACTGGCTCCTAAGGCCATGAAGATGGAGAAGTTGTGAATGTAAACATTAGGTCTTGCATCGGCGCAATAGAAACCATCTGAGCTACATGGTTTCACATGCTGCCTTAATATCATTTCAATGTCACCTACACATCTGTGAGGTAAAAAGTGGTGGGTTAGATTGACTCACTGG
This sequence comes from Nyctibius grandis, assembly GCF_013368605.1. Taxonomy (NCBI): domain Eukaryota; kingdom Metazoa; phylum Chordata; class Aves; order Nyctibiiformes; family Nyctibiidae; genus Nyctibius; species Nyctibius grandis. Next base: position 57,472,776 of record NC_090659.1, on the reverse strand, counting down.
CTTCTGGCTGGACCATTTTGTCATGGAAATGAATTGCTTTGCCTCTGTTCTAGCCAATACCCAGATGAGATGTTGGGTCCAGTTGTTGCCTCCGGCACTGAGGAATTACTCAGAGCCGTTTCATGCAAGTGCACAGATTTGCTGGGGTTAATCAATGGACTCTCTTTGAGTGTTTAGAAAGTCAGACTGTCACTACATAGGAGGAGGAAGCTTTGATAACAGAAATACTGGAAAATAATGAAATTATTTAAGGGGGTTTTTTTTAAGTCTATTTTTGCATTTTGCTGTAACTACAACAGGTGTTTATGCCCACAAGTAAGGTGCATAGAAATCTTCCTACCGCTGAAAATAGTTGTCTAGAACTCCCTTTGTTCATTATTCACAGGTACAGACTACAGACTAGGTGCATACTGATATGGCTTGGTTTCTTTGCTGTTGAAAATTGTGCTGGCTTAAGGTTGACTAGAATTGGTTAAATGGCCAGCTGTCAGAGGAAAACCTTTTCCTCCAGCTAAAGATACTGTGTTTGTTTTAATTGCTACAGGCTAAAGAGAGTTTATTTAATTTGGACATGCAGTTTAAGTTACTTAGTGAGCAGTTTTGTTTTCTCAGCTCAGTTTATCAGATCTGCTTAAGCCTATTTGTTGATCATAAGGTACACTAGAAAAATTGTGATTCTTTAAGATTATTTGTTGTGCATAATTAGATTATTGCTTGTAGTCTTAAAATGTCATCTGAACTAATTGTTGAACAGATTAATATATTTTCCATTGACCTTTACTAAACAACTTTTTATATAGAAAGCAGGAAAATAAATTTAATATTGCATCTGGAGTCTGTCACTTTAAGCTTTCTGCTGTCAAATTTGTGTGACCTGTTTTGCAAAGGCTTACCTGGGGAAATGTACTTTTGCTAATTACGGAGTGTGTGGCGATAGGGAGGGAAGGCTCTGTGGTAGCCCTGCGGCATGTGTGACTCCCATCCAAGAATGATCTCTGGCAGAAAAACAGCTACACTGAAAATGATGGATCGAGTGGAAAATAAGCTGCTTGGGATTAACTGCTGCCAAGGAGATCTGTCCAAAAGGTGAAGGTTCCAGGGAAACCACATCAGTGTTGCATCTGCTGAGGTTTCTGTGAGGTGGGGAGCAGGTCCTTGAAAAAACAGGCAGTTTTGCCAGCAGCTTCTGTTTCCAGTGAGGTGTGTGGATACATGCATGAGGTTGTGTACGTGCAGAGAAGGTATTGGGGACCTTTGTAATGCTGTCGGGACTTGCCAAAAAAATCCAACTGGAACAAGGCTGGTGGGCCTAGAAGCAGAAACGGCTGTTTTAATGCTGCCTGAAGTCCTCTTCACTAGCAATCTGTGTGCTGAGGAAAGGTTTTCTCCGGGAGAAATTCTAGAAGTTTCTTTTTCTACATAGGCAGGGCTTGCAGTCAGAGAAGTGGGGGGAAAAAATACTGCAAAAATGCCCCATTACACATGTTAAAGGAAGCTGTCTTACTTTTTTCCCCCTCCCTATTATTGCTTATTTTGAGAAGGACCTCTCATTTTAGAACATATACTATATATTCTAGAACCATACTATATTTTGAAATTTGCTGTTCCATCTGTGTGCTGTAGCGTGCTTGTGTTGCAGCTCTGAGCAATAGGATGATGTGATGTATCACGTACCCTGGCATATTTCATTCCATAGAAATAGTCGGTGCCTGCCCTTTTCACTGTTGCAAAACACATTTACATAGGAAGGCTATAAATGAGACTCTAGAAGGTATCACAGTGGCATACATTTGTGCAGCCAGAACCAGTCCAAAAGGGAGCAACTGTTTGTTTTTTTTTTTTTTCCCATTTTACCAACTGGTGGGGCTCCAGCAGGGCTGCTGGGCTTGCTTTTGTTCACTGCACTGCAAAGGAAGAGGCTCACCAGCAGCGTGCAGGAGAGAACAGTGCCAACGTTCGGGCGACTTCGGTAGCGTTTAGATGTTTAAGTCCAAGAGAGTGTCCCTTATTCTCTTTGTAATTCCTTCAGTAGTTTTTCTGGTGGGGATCGAGCTACCTGGGGTTGATGGGTCCCCTTGACTTTGCCCAGAGCTGCTGCCATCTGGAGAAGGCTGTCTGCAGTTTGGTGTGTGCCATGTTCTTGAGCTGCTACTTGTGCCCTGTGTACACCTTGCTGAGCTTCTCGAAAGGCAGGATGGTCAGCTTCGTACAGGCTGGATACAGACATGTTGGGGTTCCTGACATATGTCATAGCAAAATGATTGGAGCACTTACCCAGAAAAAGAGTGTGCTCATCGGTTTCTTCCTCAACCTAGAGGGCTGGGTGGATGCTCAGCCGACCAGCTGCTGGGCCCTTCCTGGGTGAAGACACTGTCTTGAAGGAGTCAAGGTTCACTACACCAGAGGGGGTGGTAGTAAGGGGGAACTTGGTTCCCTGCTGACTGAGTGAGGCCCTAACTCGTAAAATGGGAGTCTTGAGTTTTGCTCTCTTTCCAGTAGTATTTATACATCTAATAAATAATCACTTGATATGTGATGCATAATCAGTGCTTGGAGCAGAGATCCTGTTCTCATCTGATTTCATCTTAAAAGAAGGAATTGCATAGATATCGAAAGCCAGGCAAGGGCTGTGATTGTGAACCCTGATCATGGCGTGTGCCTTTCAGCAGGCAGATGAAACACCAATGTCTGCAGAAGGGCGGAAAGAGGGATGAAGCTGAGCTGCCTCTCTGTCGTTTTCTTTGGCTTGCTTAGATGGAGCCTGCCAGAAATGTGGATTGTCCTGTGTCCCTCTCACGAGGCCTCAGTTCTTCGTGTGCTCCACTTAGGGAATTTAGATCCCAGTAGATTCTACTATAGAAGGCAAATGCTGGGTGTCATTAGGCCAAAGTCCTTTGGGATCCTTGTTCTTAGCGTTTAATAGGTACACATGTGATCATCTTGTTCTCTCTGAAGTTTTGAAGAACTGCTTGATCTGATCTGGCTAGTTATTAGTCACTGCTGTTTGTTTTAAATCTGTGTAATTGTTTAACAAAAAGGAAAATAGACTTAAAGAGCAAAAAGGTGTATAATAAACCTCTTTCTTGCATGAACTTGAAGATTCTTTGAATACTTTTACTAGCAGAATTCCAGTCAACTAGTTCTGGTAGCCCAGTGTATCTGGTATTTCTAGAAGATGTAACATAAATATGTTGTCTCCAAATGGAAGCCAGAAGTCACTGCGATTCTTTTATTCATCTATTTGTTGGGTTTGTTTTCCTTTTGGAGGGGTGAATAGAGAGCAAATGCGTATTTAAATTTTGTTCCTTTCAGTTCTGGTTTTGCAGTGACTGGGATGCAAAAGCATCCAGAGGTAGATACTGTAAGTATTTTCTGCTACTGTGCCTGGCCCTTCAATCTCTTTTAAGAAATTGAATCTTGCCCTTCCGTGCCCAGTAGATGTTGCTGTTGAATCAGTAACACCGAAAGAGGACAAGGAGGGGGAAAAAAGCTTTCAGAGCTCAGAAGGTATGGTAAATATTCCAGTATCTTATCCAGATAAAAGAATTCTATTTTCTTAAAAAAATGCTGTGCCCATAATGTTTTCATTTATATATATCAGCTTGAGAATCTGCAGCGTAAATGAGAAGTAAGCACTGTGTGTGTAACTTTGAGTTACAGGTTTAATGTCCTGTGGAAGAACTGCAGGGAAAGTGGATTTTCTACCTTGCATCTCCATTATGGTTTTACTAAATATTTATATTTTGTATTCTCATCCTAAGAAGCATAACTAATGTCAGTCATGGAGATATCTCTATAGCATGATACAATTTTGCAAAGCTATGCCATATGGTAAGAATAGGCATTCCTGTAGCCTCTCCAAGTTAACGTTGTTCCTTGGAAGCTGGGGCCTTGCTAAGTTGTTGGAGCACCTTTTAGGATGAAAACCCTTGATACAGGGTGGGTTTTGCACGCTTTTATGGAAGGAGACAAAGCAGGGGAGGCAGGTCACTTTGGGAGAGGAGACTGAAAGAAGATAAAGAAGAAAACGTTTAAAAGTGGTGTGCTTCCTTTAGCAGCACCTGTTCAGTAAAGTTAGGTGTACACGAAGTTTTTAAAATTGTTTTTTAATGTGATCTGGCCTTCTAACAGAATTTGAGGAATAGTTTGTTATTGATCAGAAAAAATGTGTGAATAAAATATTGAGTAATCTCACTGCTGCATTTTCTTTCCCTGTTATACGGGAAAACAGCTGCAGCTATTGGTTTCCCTGGAAACAATTTCACTGCAAAAGCTAAATGCACTGCACTGAGCCTGTCAATTTTACTGCATTTGAGAAGAGTTTAAGATGCACACTTGGATCTTATTACTACATTTGTTTCTCAAATGCTGTGTCATTTATGCTGTTCTCGCATAAAACACCTGATCAGAGGAGATGTGCAATATGCTTTGGATTTTGGACAGAACAACAAGAAAGGTTGGTATTTACAAGTCTAGACATGGACTCTGTGTATCTATATATTTACTTACAGCATCTAGTTTTCTGAACACTTATTTTTAAAGTCTTGCCTTTTAAAGCTCAGTGCTATTGCTTGCATATTGTTGCAGTCTTAGCTGTGTTTTGGAGTTGGAGATCAGAGAGCTGCTGAAAGCAATTGCTGGTACATTTGCCTCGTAATAGGATTTTGGCAGGACATTGGTTTTATTTGTAGCTCATTTAAGTAATTCAGTATGGGATACATGTATGTGTTCTCACAGATGAGTATTTTTGTTCTGGCTGTGAGAGGAGTATGATTTCATATATTGTGTTAGAAGATTTTAGTGATGCTTATGATTAGCTTCCACTGTTCAAGCCAAAAACAAACCTGTGCAACAGTGTGGTTGTGTAATTATATCAGGAAGAATTGATTTAAAACTTACATACATTATTGTACTTTAAGAACAAAAGCTCTGTTAAGCAAGTATTGCATAAGAATTTTTTTTTGGCAGGTGTATTTAACATAGCTTCATGTGTGCGCCTGAGTCACAAGTACACGAGGTAGAAGTCACATTTGTGACTGTCTTTCTGTTAGTAAAATGATTTCCCATATATATTGGAAAAATAACATGTAGTACTGAGAAGACTACGCTGTATAGAAAAAATTAACACGCTGACAAAACATTGGCTGTAGCTTGTCAAGAATTATGGAGACATCTGGCAATGATTCCATGGTGGGATTGCTTGCTAAAATGGGCTTTAAAATGTTTCATAAACTCCTTTTCCTCTCTAAAAGGAGGCAGCTGTTCACATGAAATTATATATAAGTTTAGTCACTAGGCCCTTTGCATTCGGATTTTATTCATGAATCTTTAACATTCGGATTTTATTCATGAATCTTTAACATTCGGATTTTATTCATGAATCTTTAACAACCTTTCAATATGAGACCTTATGTGTTCCCCCCCACGGATAATGTTGCATGTCATTGCTGAGGGGTGGTTTTTTTTTTTGTACTGTTCTCTCTCTAGAAAGAACTTGAAGTTTTCATGGACTTTCTTTTATTACTATTTGCTTTGGGTGTTCTAAGTTACTAATATTACATTAGAATGGTCCATGTGCTCTGTGTGTACAAACTGAGCCTATTTGGGGATTGAGGAGGTGGGGAGAATAGGCAGGTACTGTCTTCCCCATGAGAAACTAGTCTTTAGTTTTAAATACTCTTTTGCAAATGTCAGGGGTAGAGGAAGGAAAGGGGTGGAAGTAGAGTGAAAGAATTACTTGTATGTCAGCTGTTATTCATGACCTATCTTCTGAATCATATCCTACCCTTCCTTGTTGCCATTACAAATTTTAAAACCTAGAAAATTAATACAAAAACATTTATCCTATTGTAAAACAAACAGTGCAGTTCCTTGAACAAACAGCATGCTGCCTAATCCCATGAAAGCAATAAAATTGAAGTTAAACCATCTGTGATTCTGTGATTCAATAACATAACTACTTCTACTTTTTGAGAGCTGTTTGCCTGCAGCCTGTTACCACACCACTGCTAATTACTCTACAAGACATCCCATTTGCACATACATGTGACAGTGGAGAGAAATCTGATATTTAGAAAGATGAAGTAGGATAACAGTTTTTACAGGTAACATTGTGTTATGGAAAGCTTTTGGATAGCTAAAGAATATCTGACTTCTGTATTTGATAACATAATTTCAAACATTATTTGCTAGCTTGCTTATTTTTATGTATTTCTTAGTTTTTACCCAGTAGACCCTTCCAGCCGAAGTTACTTAGTGATTTTTGCTTTTGTAGCAGGTGATCCTAGCAATGGCAGATCCACCCATACTAATAACCACAGATGCAAAGGTGACTATATTTCCTTAATGCCTGTTTGTTTCTCTAAAGAGTTGATTGAGGTCTTGAAGGAAGTAAATGGCTCTTAGGGGGATGCTAATGCAGATCAGTCTCTAGGAACCAAAGAGACTTTTCCTTTTGTGTGTGTTGGTGTGGTATAGCTAAAGTTTCAAGTCAGGCCTTCCAGTGCATGCTATCTGGCATCCTCAAGCCTCCTCTATATGCTGCCCTTTGGAATCGCCACTTTTAAATTATATTTCATAATTCTAGCCTACCTGTTCTCCCTGCTGCTTGTCTGTGCTCTGCTGATGCATTGACAGTATTCATCTCTGAAAATGCTTTCCTCTTGGGTACACAGGTAGGAATGGTGAAGAGGATCAAAATGTTCTCCTTCAGAGATCCAGGCATTGTCATGAAATATACAGGGACATGATTGGAGACTGGTCCATTATACATCTGCTGTCTTGGAAAGGGGCATATGGTACCATAATTCTTTCTTTCCTTGAAGTCCTTTCCAGACCTCACTTCCTGACAATAATCACGCAGAAGCATTGTATGCTATGACAAATATGTGACCATGTACAATGAAATAGTGTGAGATGCTGTGGGTTTTGTCTGACACGTTCATGTCTTTTTCCTTTACTTTCTTGGAAATTTTGTGTACTTCTGAACTTTTTTAATAAGTCGTAATTTTTTTTCAATGGTGTCGTGACTAACATCAGACTGGAGCTGAACCAAAACCAGCATTGTAGATATGCCCTTTGAATCAGCACATTGAAGTTGTACAACTGTGTTTCAGTAGGTATTCAGCTACTGAGCTTTTGAGGGAACTCTGTGCTACAGTTCAGTCTTGATGTGGTAGTTACATCTGGCAAGTAAATACAGATGGGTAAGTGGCAGAAGTGTGGGACAAGATGGCATTGACGTTCTGCTGAGTCTCTAGGGGGGAGCTGGAAGCTGAAGGAGTGAGTCATTTTTAGCCCATTGAAGCTGGTCTCGTAAAAAGAATTCTGAGAGCAAAATTTTGCAGAAAGACACTTGAAGAACTTGAGAAATAGCAAGAGTCCAGAACCTGAAATTTTGTGGAAATCTCACTTCATAAAATGTGACGTGACTCAATGGACACCAGAATACAGTGCAAGAACAGTGTAATTACAAAGCAACTGTTGAGAATACCAGCGTTGAAGATACTTTGGTGTACCAGTTGGTGCTTCCTAGAGGTCATTAGTTACCAATAACAGTGCAGCTGACCTGACAGCATTGGATAGGGTTAGAAACAAACATGTCTCATGAGTTGGAACAAGAAATGGTTGTACTGTGATCTGGGGATGAGTCTCTCTGTGACCGTGTCCCTCTCTGTTAATCTTTGTGGATTTATGGAGCCAGCTCTTAGTTGAGGTTGTGATCGACTCAACTCAAAAGATGTTTTTTAAAGTATCCAGATGTTATAAAGCTTAAAAAATTATCTGAAATTGAAGCCCATGCAACCTCTTATGCGTAATAGATGGTTTGTCAAAAAGCACTTATTTTTCTGCATTTTAAAGGCAAAGAAAGTGAAAATAGCATCACATTAAGCTTTTTACTGACAAAAGAATCCTTGTTATGGACTGGAAATAGCTGCAAGAGTGAAGGAGGGAAAATAAAGAAAAACAGCAGTACATAATCAAAATAACAAGGAAATGTATACAGGCATGGTTACATTTTTCTTTCAAAAGCAGTAACTATTCAGGATTGTGGTCCACTTTCAGAAGCCTATTAAAGCAAAAATTCAATCTTTCTGTTCCAAGAAAGCATGAAATGGTGGTTTGGACGTGGCTTACAATGTAAAGAAGCTTAGATGACATTTTCCTTTCTGACAGTTTTACCATAATGAAGGCAGAGAAACTATAAACTGAAGAGCAGTCGTTTTCCCTCATCTACTGAGGTATTGTGCAGACCAGCTCCCAGGAAAGATCAATTTAATTTGGCTGATTTGGGAAGTAGCATCTTCTGTGAAGAATATTAAATGGAAAAAAAAATGATGGGATTGGAAAATGTTCTCTATTTCATATTCTAATTTAAAAAAAAAAACAAACCCACAACAAATCATTGTGACCTGGACATAGTGATTTTTGCTTGTCAATAAATGAAAGTTGTAACTGTCTGCAAAAGCCTTTTTTTTCAGAGGCATTTTTTTCCCCTACCTGGAATCTCCTGCCACTTTTGACGAGATCTGACCTCGTTTTTCTCTCCTGTGTTAAGCATCCATCAACACAAATAACCAGACTAAAAAAATAATGCTATTTTATTTCCTGAGGATTGTGTGCAATCAATTAGATGGGGGAATTGGCCAGTTAAGGAAACATACACAGAGAAGTTTTCAAGCTCTGTTGTGAAAGACACAAAGGCACCATTGAAGGACCTGTGGTGAGGCCGAGTATTCTGCAGCAAGACTGAGATCTTCAGGGTCTGGCCTCTTTGGCTGCAGGCTAAATACCCTTATGGTTATTGCAAATGATTTTCCTATTCCCGTATGTTTTTTGAGACTTCTTAAATTTTCCTGTTCTGCAAAACAAGAACAAGCCAAGTCCTTTAACAGTGCAGTCCAGGAGAGAGGCCAGCACCCAGGGCAGAATAGTAAGTAGCCTTGTGGGGGGCACGTCTGTCAGAGGTGGGCAGCTCAGCCAGACCAATCACAAACTTCGTTTTCCTGTGTCCTCAGTGCCTTCCCTGACTATTGCACTATTTCCTTTTCTGAAAAGGGAAAAGCTTTCTTGTCACCCTAAAGCTCCAGTGAATGTGAGATTTTAAAAGATGTAGAAGTGGAAAGGGGCAGTCAAATTTTAAGGTACATCCCATTAAAAAAAGTTCCAAATCAAAGTTGACATCCTTCTATTCTGTCCTTTATCTGTGATAAAACTTGTCAGCCTGTTCCTCAGGGGTAAGCACTTCAGTTTTATTCTGTGCAATCAAGTTGAATGGTCCTGGAAATACCCTACTTTTTTTATTCTGAATACTTTTTAGATTGCTGATTGTATGTAAAATTAACAATTATAAGTGACAGTTAAATATCACATCTTGTTACAGAGTAGTTTCCTGAGAATGTTTTAAATCAGCCCTGACTCTTGAATGGTAGACCTGCTAAATTTTTATGTGTATGGCCAGTTCTTTTGAAATAGTGATTTTTACGGAGTGAGACATGTAATAAAATTTGGACTTTTCTTAATACTCCAAATCTGAACACACGTACAAAAAGGGGTTGATTTGAAGTCTAATACTTTTTAGGAGACCTCAAATGTTTGAGCTTTAAAAAATGTTGGACTGACTTTTTGAGGGGGGAGAAATTAATTTTGTGACTCCTCACACTGCATTTCCTTTGAAAAGGAAACCACCATGACAAGAGAAGACAAAAGATGTGTGTTTTCTGGATCAATTTCATTTCTGCATTTAAATACAGAATACTAACTGGGGGAGAATGTGACTATGATATCTCTGCATCCAGACTCTACCACCTGTTTAATTGTCATGGTACCTTTGAATATCTGCTCTTCTAAAACAAGAGCTCCACAATTTTCACTTTTTTCTATGTTTAAAGTACTGTGGTTTCATTTTTTTTTAGGGATTGGAGTACAGTTTCCGTTGTGTGGCCTTTCCTTTAATTATATATACCTGTGGAACGCCCCAAAGAAGAAAATAACAGTGATACTTAATTTCTTTCCATATTACTTATGTTTGCAGCAAATTCTTTCCCCACTCACCTGTATGCTTCCCACCTTTGGTCTTTCTAACTTCCTACAGAAAGCATTTCCTTCATCTATAAAGACATCTCAGTAAACTTAGGTAGGGTCTTACTTGGCATTGCACTGACGAAAAGGCAACATTTGTTCGCTGCCATGCCTGCTTTTAGAGGAGTGCAGCTGCTGGCATACCTGGGTAGTTTAGCTCCTCAGACTGGAGCAACCCTCAGCTGAGCAGGGTCAGTTAGAGGTGTTACACTAAATAAACTCTTTCAAGGCTGTTGGCTTCACAGTGATTACTTAATCCCATATGGCAAAAGAGGAGGATGAAGAAGAAAAGTGAATGAAGCAGTTACTGAGAAACTTGGCCCTCTTTAGAAATGCAGGAAATCAGTGGAAGAGATTCAAATGACATTTCATTCACTTGCTTCATACAAGCAAGGGAGGCTGAGGAAAAAGAAGACCCTGCCTGTTATGCTAGGAGGTATTGAAACTCTTGATCTGGTCAATCGTTTTAAGTTCATTCAGGCTGAAGAGCCTAACTACAAAACTTCACAGAAGTGTGAGGAATGCTGCTCTCGTGTAAAACTCATACCTGATGTGAAAGAAATGAATTATGGAAGAGTTAGTGGCTAAGCTAAGCCTTAAGAACTAATCTAGATTTTTTTTTTTAAGGAGAGGCTAGATTGCAATTGATGAGAGGGAAAGATGGATGTTTAGGGAAGAAGACTGAAAGTCCTGGGAGCTGGACTGGAGCAAGATTGGACGGAACTGGGGAAGAGGCCACCAAATAGAAATGAGTATGTTGCATTTCATCAATCTTCTACTTCTCAGCCATGGGCATGAGCAATAATGGAAAGGGAAGGGGAGCACCTATGTAGAAAGGGGGTGAGGGTGAAGCTTTTCCGCTACTGCTGAGTGCTTGGTCCAGGTACCACCTCAGCCTGGTCCCTGTGTGCGGCCAGCACACATCCCAGATGAGGGAATGTGGTGAGCAGCGGCTAGGCCTTTTTGTTTTTATGGCCCTTACTTTCTTAAAGGAGAATATTATGGAGGTTGATCTGACACTGAGAACTCAACAGAGATTTGGTAAATTAATATATTAATAAAACAAGGCATAATTTTGGTGGAATTCCTCTATTAAATGCTTCTGCACATCTGAAGGCTTCTTTAGTCTCTATTCCTATATGAACCTTGCCTATACTCTGGCTTTGTATGAGTGTTTGAGTGTTAAGTTTTTAAGAAGAAAAAACTTTTCACTTTTTTTCCCCCCCCTTCCTGCATGTATTTGCAGGGTAATGACTTGTACAATATGAAGTTCTCTGTATTCCTTGAGATTGTGAATCTAGGAACAATTTTCTCCTTGTGGAAGAGTGAGGTGTTGCCAAAAACAGAATACTGCCATCTCTGCTTATGAATCCCAGTTTCAAGTCCCAGATGCTTTACATAATAAAGCCTAACTGGGCTGATTACCAAGAGAACTCAGTCATTCAGAAAAATAAAAGGGAAAAATCCCTTTGCTTCGTGAAGGAAGAACTGGTGCCAAGAGGAGGTTGAAATGTTAAAAATGCATTTTCTGTTTGGATCTTTCATATCAACTGTCCTGTCTCCCTTTCCTTCCCCTTTTATTGAAGGCTGGGGATCAGTATTGCTTTTGTGCAGTGGGTATATGTGGACTTTTTTGTAGGACCTGTGAGGACTTAGATTATGAAAACCACATTCAATGGGTCTCTTCCCACTCTGCAGGAGCTCAACTTAGGTAAGTCTTCCTGGCTACGTCTGCAGTGTCTTAGGACAGCAGTGGTGACGTGGATGCCTGTAGCTTCATTGCTTACACAGTCTATAGAGTTTTGTGGCATGTGATGTTGGGACCATGGGGGATGGGGTAGTAGCTGGGCTTGCACCACTGGGGCAACGCTCTAGTGTTGAGGTAGACCAGGAGGCCCCCCATCCCCCTGGGGTGAAATCGGTGTGCCCAGCTCGCTCCCTGAAATGCCTGTACACCAATGCACGCAGCATGGGGAATAAGCAGGAGGAGTTAGAAATCCGTGTTCGGTCGGGGGCCTATGATCTAGTGGCAATTACAGAGACTTGGTGGGATGCCTCACATGACTGGAATGTGGTCATGGATGGCTATGTCCTGTTCAGGAAAGACAGGCCGCTAAGGAGAGGTGGTGGAGTTGCTCTTTATGTGAGTGAGCAGCTAGAATGTATTGAGTTCTGTCCAGAGGCGGATCAGGAGCGAGTTGAGAGTTTGTGGGTGCGAATTAAGGGGCAGGCTGGCAGGGGTGATACTGTTGTGGGTGTCTATTACAGGCCACCGGATCAGGATGAGGAGGGTGATGAGGCCTTCTACAGGCAGCTGAGAGCAGTCTCGCAATTACAGGGTCTGGTTGTCATGGGGGATTTCAACTACCCTGATGTTTGCTGGGAGGCCTACTCAGCCAGCCATCTCCAGTCCAGGAGGTTCCTCCAGTGCGTTGATGATAACTTTCTGATGCAAATGGTGGATGAGCCAACTAGGAGAGGAGCGCTGCTGGATCTTATCCTCACTAACAAGGAGGGTCTGGTTGTAGAGGTGAAGGTTGAGGGCAGCCTTGGTTGTAGTGACCATGAGATGGTAGAGTTCAGGATTTCATGTGGCAGGAACAGAATAGCTAGCAGAATCACAACCCTGGACTTCAGTAGGGCCAACTTTGGCCTTTTCAAGCAATTGCTAGGGGAAATCCCATGGGACAGGGTACTAGAAGGTAAGGGGGCCCAAGATAGTTGGTTAGCATTCAAGGACTGCTTCTTCCGAGCTCAAGATCAGAGCATCCCAGCAGGTAGGAAGTCAAGGAAGGGTACCAGGAGACCTGCATGGTTAAACAGGGAACTGCTGGGCAAACTCAAGTGGAAGAAGAAAGTGTACAGATCGTGGAAGGAGGGGCTGGCCACTTGGGAGGAATATAAGTCTGTTGTCAGAGGATGTAGGGAGGCAACTAGGAAAGCTAAGGCCTCCTTGGAATTAAACCTTGCAAGAGAGGTCAAGGACAACAGAAAGGGCTTCTTCAAATACATTGCAGGTAAAGCCAACACTAGAGGCAATGTAGGCCCACTGATGAATGAGGTGGGGGCCCTGGAGACAGAGGATAAAAAGAAGACAGAGTTACTGAATGCCTTCTTTGCCTCTGTCTATACTGCTGGAGGCTGTCTGGAGGAGCCCCGGACCCCTGAGGCCTCAGAAGAAGTCAGGATAGAGGAGGAATCTGTCTTGGTTGATGAGGGCTGGGTCAGGGACCAATTAAGCAACCTGGACGTCCATAAATCCCTGGGCCCTGATGGGATGCACCCGCAGGTGCTGAGGGAGCTGGCGGAAGTCATTGCTAGGCCACTCTCCATCATCTTTGCTAAGTCGTGGGCAACGGGAGAGGTGCCTGAGGACTGGAGGAAAGCGAATGTCACTCCAGTCTTCAAAAAGGGCAAGAAGGAGGACCCGGGTAACTATAGACCGGTCAGCCTCACCTCCATCCCCGGAAAGGTGATGGAGCAACTTGTTCTTGGTGCTGTCTCTAGGCACATCAAGGATAGGGGGATCATTAGGGGCACTCAGCATGGCTTCACCAACGGGAAGTCTTGCTCAACCAACTTGATAGCCTTTTATGAGGATGTTACCCGGTGGATTGATGATGGTAAAGCTGTGGATGTGGTCTATCTCGATTTCAGTAAAGCGTTTGACACGGTGTCCCACAGCATCCTCGCAGCTAAACTGGGGAAGTGTGGTCTGGATGATCGGGTAGTGAGGTGGATTGTGAACTGGCTGAAGGAAAGAAGCCAGAGAGTAGTGGTCAGTGGGACAGAGTCCAGTTGGAGGTCTGTGTCTAGCGGAGTCCCGCAAGCGTCGGTTCTGGGACCAGTTCTATTCAATATATTCATTAATGACGTGGATGAGGGATTAGAGTGCGCTGTCAGCAAGTTCGCTGATGACACAAAACTGGGAGGAGTGGCTGACGCGCCGGAAGGCTGCGCAGCCATTCAGAGGGACCTGGACAGGCTGGAGAGTTGGGCGGGGAGAAATTTAATGAAATATAACAAGGGCAAGTGTAGAGTCCTGCATCTGGGCAAGAACAACCCCATGTACCAGTACAAGTTGGGGGCAGACCTGGTGGAGAGCAGCGTAGGGGAAAGGGACCTGGGGGTCCTAGTGGACAACAGGATGATCATGAGCCAGCAGTGTGCCCTTGTGGCCAAGAAGGCCAATGGCATCCTGGGGTGTATTAGAAGGGGTGTGGTCAGCAGGTCGAGAGAGGTTCTCCTCCCCCTCTACTCTGCCCTGGTGAGGCCGCATCTGGAATATTGTGTCCAGTTCTGGGCCCCTCAGTTCAAGAAGGACAGGGAACTGCTAGAGAGAGTCCAGCGCAGAGCCACGAAGATGATTAAGGGAGTGGAACATCTCCCTTATGAGGAGAGGCTGAGGGAGCTGGGTCTCTTTAGCTTGGAGAAGAGGAGACTGAGGGGTGACCTCATTAACGTTTATAAATATGTAAAGGGCAAGTGTCAAGAGCATGGAGCCAGGCTCTTCTCAGTGACATCCCTTGACAGGACAAGGGGCAATGGGTGCAAGCTGGAATACAGGAGGTTCCACTTAAATTTGAGGAAAAACTTCTTTACGGTGAGGGTGACTGAACACTGGAACAGGCTGCCCAGAGAGGTTGTGGAGTCTCCTTCTCTGGAGACATTCAAAACCCGCCTGGACGCGTTCCTGTGTGATATGGTCTAGGCAATCCTGCCCCGGCAGGGGGATTGGACTAGATGATCTTTCGAGGTCCCTTCCAATCCCTAACATTCTGTGGTTCTGTGATTCTGTGACCATCCAGCAAAGAGCGTGGCTGACTTGCCTGCCTGATGTTGGCCATGTGGTATCGCTGGAAAGCAGTATGGGGTGTTTGGCAGAGTGTTCAGCTGCATAGGCATAACCATCCATATGCTTGCCTGTTCCCTTCGCAGCAAGTGATGTGGTAGGGCCCATGCAAAGCAGCAGGGAAACCTGTATGTGTTTTAATTTCTTGTAGTCCTACTTTATATTCTATAAATAGTCTTTCTTCCACTGCAGCTGCTCTCAGGCTCTTAGAGAAACTAAGCTCCTATGGGTTAAAATGGAAGCTCTCTTCTAGATTAATAATTGATTAAAAAACAAGAAACAGAGAGTTGCTTTATGTGGTCAGTTTTCTGTGGCTGGGAGGGAGTTACTGGTGCAGTAAAGCAGGAATTTGCAGGAGCTCCAGCTGTTTAACATAATCCTAAATGAGCTGGAAATGGAAAGGAAGCATGGAAAGACAAAATCTGCAAATATGTGAAATTATTCAAAACAGTCAAATTCAATGCTGAATGCAAACAGTTTGAGGATAAATTGGCGATGCTAAGTAACCGAGCAGTAGAGTAGGTGAAATTAATTGTTTGTACAGAGTGATACATATGAGAAGAGACACCACTATTCCCTAAGCTCGCTGATACCCTCAGTAAGAGACCTTGACTGGTTGTGGGTAGTTCCCTGAAAACAGCAGCAGCTCAGTCGGCACTCAGTGTTAGTCCGAAAGGCAAACAGAGCATTACAAACCACTGAGAGGGAAACAGAGAACAACAAAATCCTTATGTCACTGTGTAATCTCTGCTGTGCCTCCTTCTTGAGTACCATGTTCAAGTTTTGTTCGCTTTGTTAGAGTAGAATTAGGGTACGCAGAGGCATGGCGAAGGCGGTCAGAGGTATGGGATTGCTTTTGTACAAATAGGAACTAATTAGTGTAGGAAATTTTCTGTCTGGAAAAAAGGCAATTGGAGGGGACATAATATCACCTACAGTGGAGGTCTGTATAGTCATGAATGGCTTGGGGAAGTGAATAGGGAGTGTTTATTTCCTGTTTTTTTTTTCCACTGCTTCACAAAAGGCAAACTGGGGCACCCAGAAAAATTACAGTAAGGTAGTTTAAACAAAAGCAGTTTTTCACACAGCACATCATTAAATTTTGGAACTCATTGACGACTGATATTATGGAGATCAAAGTAAAATTAGCAGAGAAATCTCTAGGTATGTTGTTGCAAGTATCTTTTGCTCAGGCAAAACCAATTACGTGATTATATGTTAATGATTTATGGTTACTGTATTGGCTTCTCACGTGAGCGGATAGTTGTGTATTACTTCTGGAACATTTTCAAAATAGCTACAGTTTCTTGAAAAACTAGGTAATGCTTTTTTGGCTGGAGCTGTTTGAAAATGAGAGGTGTGATGTTGCTGTGTTTGAACAGGCTTTGCTGGACACCACAGCCAAAACCAGAGCAAAGTAGAGTACTGAAGGAAAAAAAGAATGCTGTTGTGGCTTTCAAACCCAATAGAAGTTTAGAAAAAAAATTAATACAAACCTGCAGAAATCGGGTCAAAAATTAGATCCAGGTAGCCCTGGAAGTTGATTGGTTAAATTCTGCAATACATTTTCTCCTTATTGTCTTTGCAGTTTCACTGAAAGAAATAGGAGTACAGACCATTTGACAATAATGTTTCCACTGCATTTTAAACATCTAAGACAGAACTGAAAGGCTGTGTGTTCCTCAAATTTCTTTGTGAAAGTATTTTTACACAGTGCTGTACTTCAGTATGAATTCCTCTCTTGCAGCAAGGGCTTGCCTGGGAGTACTGAAGATTCTTTGCTAGAGGTGATACATTAGCAGAAGTTAAAAATCAAAATTCTAGAAACAGCTTGAATTTTTCAGTAAAACCAAAATATATATGGAAAAAAAAATCACATTTTACTTGAAAAATGAAAACATCTCCTGTTGTGTTTACAGACTCTCAGTGCTAGAACTGAAGATCAGTTCTTTTAATCTCAAATTTTAGTTCAGCATGAGATGTGTGTGGCTGAAATGGCATGTTTAACTCCCTAATATGATCATTGTGATGATCTGCAGAGGTGTGGAGCATCAGGTACAAACTACAAGAGGCCAAAAGTTGCACTAGCTTGTCCCTGAGCTATACTGATGCTGTTATTTCCAGGACTGTTTTGATTCCTTAGGTAGCACATGGTAAGATAGTGGTTTGATTTTTGTTGCAGGGAGGCTCAGTTGGCTCCTCTTGTTAAGAGTTTATTTTAATAAGTTTAAGGTCTGTTTCTTTACTCTGACTCAAGGTTATTCATGAAACCATGGATGATCTGGTTAGATTGCAGTTTCAAACCAGCAGGGATCCTAATCTCACAGTCTGTGGTTAAGTATTTTGAAAATACTGCATCTCTGTTTCCTTCAGTAGAGAAAATGTGCCTAAGCTTGTTACTGTATCTCTCCAGACAAGGCTGCCTGATTTCCATGAATGAACATGATTAAACAAGTACAGGAGTACAAAAAAACCCCCACTTTTAGGTAAAGTGACCTCATTAATGTTTATAAATATGTAAAGGGCGAGTGTCATGAGGATGGAGTCAGGCTCTTCTCAGTGACATCCATTGATAGGACAAGGGGCAACGGGTGCAAGCTGGAACACAGGAGATTCCACATAAATATGGGGAAAAACTTCTTTACAGTGAGGGTAACTGAACACTGGAACAGGCTGCCCAGAGAGGTTGTGGAGTCTCCTTCTCTGGAGACATTCAAAACCCGCCTGGATGTGTTCCTGTGTGATATGGTCTAGGCAATCCTGCTCCGGCAGGGGGATTGGACTAGATGATCTTTCGAGGTCCCGTCCAATCCCTCACATTCTGTGGTTCTGTGACTTTCAGTCCAGCTAACTGAAACGTTTTGCTTTGATGGTCTGCTTGTGCCTTGCATGTTTTGAATTTTTTTGAAGGTGTAGAAAGTATATATAAAGTGGCAATGTTGGTATAACTGAGCTTTAACTAGCATATTAGAGTTCTCCATTCATTTTGCGTAAGTAGAAATAGATATTATGTGCATGTGATCCTGAAAGTTGAGTGGCTGATGTGATAAAATTCATCAGTACATTTATATCTTACTTATCATTTGTTATTTCACTGAGAAAATGCTATGGAAAGATGAACCTTATGATACATGGGAGGCTTAAGTAGTTTGCTAGTTTTCCAAGGAAAATATGAAATTGCTGTTGAATTGAGGCAGGACACTCACAGAAAGCTGGGATTGAACTAGCATCTTCTAGTGCACTAGATGCTTATGAATTAATACGTTTCCTGACTTTTTGCTGCACCAGGAAATAGTGTAACCTTACAAGTGAACTGTGCTGTTCTGCGTGCACTAAAATGTCTTAGGCCTTTAGCTTGCTGCAGTCAACAAGTCCCATTGACTTCCTGACACCTGGAGTTTCTCCCTGGGCTGTCTTTGGACGCAGTGTTCTGTCCCCAGCCTTTGTTTCAAAAGAAGCCTCAGCTATCCGTGTGCACCTGCGGACTTGCACGCCTGTTCTAGTTCCTTTCCTCCTGGTTCACCACCTGAACGGCCAGAGACTGACTTGGTAATCATGGTCTTGCTGCACATCACTTGTTCCTGTGCAAAAATGCAATCTTCAATGGTAGTCAGATAAATAAAATACTTTTTGCATATAAAGTTGCTATAGATGCTGTATTTCTGTGGTAATACTTCTTTATGCAAAAGCTTGACTGAAGACTTAATTTTTTAAATTCTGTTGGTATAGAAATGAAAATATATGTTACTCTAGTTATATATAATAGATGGAGCTGCTGTAGGCCCGTCATCCTGGAGTGGAAATGATATGGGACTTTTTATAAATGAATATTTAAATATGATCTCAATTAATTTTATTGACAGAGGAAGCCCAGATAGATTGATGGGTCCTCTTAACATTTTTTTTCTAGTTCTTGCTCTCCCTAATGTTATTGTTGAGAGTTATGAACAAGTCATCATAGGTATCCACATGTTTTCCTAGGAAGGACTGCTGCTTTTTGCCTGCTGTATGTCATCTGTAGAAAAGAATCTTTATCCTAAATAACAGAGTGCAGTCCTTTTAAGCGTACAGTAAAACATCCCTTTTTCTTTTAGCCGTAGAAAACCATTTATTTATTTTAGTGGCTGAAATATAAGAGGACATAGCTAAAACCAGTAGGATGATTAGAAGACAGAGAATTCAGCTATCAGCAAATACATGCCAATAATGAGATTTAGTAGGCATCGAGATAATCTTGATGAAGGAAAGTGTTAAAAGCCTCATCGTTTGAAACTTGTAGAACAGTCTGTATAAAAGCACTGAAACTCAATTACAAGGAGCAGTTGTACAGAGAAGCATTGTACAGCTTTCAGTCTGGTAGGATTTTCTACATCCCTAAAAGTTTTCCAGTGGTAATGTGCCTTCTGTAGCAAGTGGAAGCTTACTGGCTCTTAGGCTTGCTTTTCCTAGTTACCTCTGCAGCCGTCCTCTTGTATATATATATATATATATAGTCCATACACCTTGTGGGGTCTGCAGATCCTACCTCTAAAAACCCTTTGCCTAAGGGAAGAGGAAACAGAGTTATGGAGGCTGCTGTGGCACAACGTTTAAGCAATCAAGCTCCCCCAAATAGTAGAGCAGATGGCTGTGGTTATTTTGGTGTTTCAAGGACATTTGAAGTCCTCAGCCTTCAAAAACGACCATTTCAAACCGAACACGAAGGCATTGTGTGGGCTGCAGAGAGTGGAATAGCCTTCGCGTTGTGAGTGGGAAGGCATTTTCCTCCACAGCTACTCACCCCGCAGCAAACCGGCAAGAAGGTAGAAAGGAGCCTGGCGTTCACGTAAGCGTGAGGATGGATGGGGCTTTCTGCGAGCTCCAGCTGCTCGCCGTTCCCTCGCCGCGCTGTCGGTGCAGTGCAGCCCTTCCCAGCGCTCGCTGCAGGCTGGGAGAGACCGGCGACACGTCGGCTAATCAACGCTTCGCATTAATTCTGCCATTTGAGGACTCCACTGCGGGCAAACCCAAACGCAGAGGAGGGGAGAGAAGTTTTAAGCGGTCTTGCTGTCATTAACATTCACGGCTCTGGCTTCAAGCAGCTCACCCAGGCACTGCCAGGAGGGAACGTGGGCTCCTGCCTCCCTTTGTGCCGAGGGGGATCCGGGTGGAGTAATTGAAACGCAGGGCTGCGAAGCGCTGCTGTAGTGGTCTGGTTTGGGGGTTCCCCCTCCCCCCCGCCTTCATTCTTGGAGCAGGGGGAGTATGTTTGCTGTGGATTCTTTTTGTTTTATCAGAGAATGAGATGCTGGCTGAAAACCGAAGAAATGGCCCTAGAAGAATTGATGCAAAGATTAAATGCGGTTTCTCAGTGTGCGGGTAGGAGGAGCTGCTGCTCTTAAATAATGTGTTGTGTGGATGCTGTTAGTGATTTTGTAGGATTTACAGAAAATCCTGGTAATCTGACTAGCATTCTTTATGCATGCTCGCATTAATAGGAAAGAAAACGTTAAGAGCTTTTGTCACCAGGTTAAACTTTTGTTTATATTAATACTAATTAACATTTTTAGTGCTTAGATATTGATGAGGCAAGCTTTAGAAGGTCCTCTTGAATAGTTTTGGGTAGCTGCTAGCCCAGTCAAATACTCTAAATGGGTCTTGATTCCTTTTTTATCTCTGACTCAACTGTAGCTAAGAAGTGGGGGGAATTACAGATTTGTCTAGCAGATCGGGTCTAATATGAAGCAGTGAAAAGCCCGGCTAACTGTAAGGCACTGCAGCCTGTATTTTGGGTGGGTCTAAATTGCACTTTCATGAGAATGAAGAGTTGAATGCATTAATTGTGGTGAACATAGTTTTACACCTGAGTGGATTAACAATTGCAGCAGATCTGCTAAAATAGTTTTAGCAGTGTAGAAAGATTATTACGATTTCTGATTTTCTTATTTTCTTAAAAATGTAAATGCTTGTGTGTTCAAAACTAGAACTGAACAGTAGCGTACAATAAGCTGATTTGTGATTAGATCTAGGAGTGTTTTCCTGGCTATTGCTCATGAAGAGATGTAAACATATTTCAGAATAAAAAGTTGCCTGGGAAGAGAAGAGATGTGGTTTTTGCATCCTTTGAAACTGTTTCTTTTGCTCTTTATTCTTAGTCTGTTGACAGATGTCAGAAGTCTTGCATCTTCTTGTCATCTGAGGTAAACCAGTGGTTTGCTGATACAGAATATTTATGGTATTATTCATTGCAGCATCAAAACTTGGAATTTTTCTTCCTGTTTCCCTGGTCCTCTGTTTCCTAAGGGTGACTTTTTCAGCTTCTTCAATTTCCATGTGTTACAAGGAGATAATTAGCAAGATGGCTGATGCTGTAGTTCAATGAACAGATAGATTACATGAGAAATGTGGTATGGACAGATTAGCTGCATCAGTTTTCCTGGAGAGGGGAAGTAGGTATTTTACCTTCTTAGTGACATTTTGGGGGGGAGAAAAGCAAGAGTTAGTCCGATGAGAACGAGCATTAAATTACAAGTAAAGGTCACCATGCATACCATTTTCTCTTTCCTTGTTTTTCCTATGTGCTTTTCCTCTGATTATCTTCCTATTTTCAAAACATGTCTTTATTAAATGCTTGGATATTTGTTTTATTGCCTGGTTTGATTTTCTGAGTGTTTAAGTAAGAAGAAAGCCAGCCTGATATTTGCTAGGGCATATTGTCTTTTGCAGTTTATTTTAATAATCCGTGCATTGTTTTTTCCACTCCCTTAAAATTGTTGCTGTAGTTTTTCTGAGGCAAGATAAATTTTAAAAACATATAGTAGAATTAGTTGGGAATATGGGAGCCTTTTCTTCTGGAATTGAAGTAGAAGGAGCCTCTAGCCTGGCAGCAGGCTTGTGGTTTGCCTGTGACACTGCCTGTCTCTCAGCTGTGCAGATGTAGGTACGCTATGACCTTCGTGTAAGCCACCAGCAGCTCCAAGTGCTGTTTTCACACTTGCCAGCAGGCTCTGACTGTGTGCTGATATTTAGCTTGTTAAACTTACATATTTTTCAAAAAAAGCAGCTGTTACTTTACTGCCAATTTCATGTTCATGAGGTTTAGCTGGTCCCTCTCCTCCCCCTTCTCTTTCTCTTTCTGCCTCTCTGTAATCCCTGTGAGGGTATTCCCAAGCCAAAGGCACCTCTTTTCTACAGCCAGCAGTTGTATTTATAGGTGACAATTTCAGTTTTTCTTTTTCGTATTTTTCTCTTTTTTTTTTTCCTTGTTCCTTTCAGATTGCATAGACCATGTCTCTGTTGCTGTCTCCCATTCTTGTACTATCCTCTGTCCTTGGGTCAAATTATCTAATGTCTGCCTTCACAGCTGTCTTTCTGTTGACTCAGAAACCTTTTGTAAGCAGAGGTTTCCTTAACAGCCCAAGATCATGTGCAGGATTTTTCCAAGCCCATTTTTCAATAGCTCCCTGCTCAGGAGTAATTGAGATGTGAAGGTTCCCCTGGCTGCCCCCATAGTGCAGCGATCCACCTTCAGGAATCAAAGATTTTCTCCTTTGTAGGACCCGAGGAAAAAAACTGTTCCTCTTCTTTTGCTTGTTTTTCTGAACGATACCATAAGCAGGCTGAGATTTATCCCAGGTAGTTTAAAGCATTTTAAGTCAGAAGAAAGAGGAATTCCCCTAAAATCCATGTGTGCTGAAAGGAGAGAAGGGGGCACATTCAGAAGGGAAGTCCTTCCACCTTCTGAGGTGCACTTGTCCTTCCCTTGACTGGGGGGGGAAGCCTGGAGTAGCTCAGCTCCTAACCTAGCATCTCCCCAGTGCCAAAAGTTAGGTATGGTAAATATGAGTAGCAGCCCATAATATTTTGCTGTTTTACCACAACAGCCTTTCTGCCTCTGGCTGCTCTCCCACTAGCAAGTCCCTGGTGTCAGTCTGGCACTGACACAGCCTTTCTGGTCTATTTGTCCCACACGGACACACCAGCACTTTCCTCAGTGGTCCTTCTGCTCACTCTGCTCTGACTAAATTCAGATTTACTCACACTCCCAGCCTCCATGGTAAATTCCTGACCTCTCTCCTTACTCCCTTATGAACTTGTGATCCTCTCACAGACTCCCCCGAGAGTCTTCCTCTGCTACATTTTATGAATCTGGACAGCTTTCTCTAGGAAAGCTTTGATTATTTCTCATCTTGCTCACATTCACTTTATCTTCCAACACCTCGCAGATACATTATCTTCTTCTGCTTCTGGCCATGTTTAGCTATTAAGGTCATAAAAATCATGCTCTTTAGTTTAACAGTACCATCATCTTCATATTCCTTCTTGGACTCCTGCTCCACAGTTCAAAATGAACTTGTACCCTGCCCTCTCAAACAGCTGATAAGGATCCTGCCATGACATCTTCATCTGTTTACTCCCACATATGCTCCTCAGTCCTCCCGGTTATTTCGCTTGTGTCAAATGGCCTCCTGGACTTGGATGAGCAGACTGTTGCTTTCCCTGTTTTCATATAAATGCTTAAAACAAGGCAGAAGTGATTTAAAGAAATTCTCTATTTCTACCTAAGTTTTTTTTCCCATTAGAATTGTGGTTTTTTTCAGGAAAGCTGTGAAATGATTATTGATACAAAAAAAAAATCCTCGTTTTATCCGTGTTTATTTTTTTGACGGATAATTGCATCATTTATGTTCATTTGGCCATAGTTTTTACTTTTCTTCCTCTGTTTCAGTTCTGTTGCTATGTTAGCTTAGACCCTCTTCCACAAATTGCTGTTTACGGGCAGAACTTCCCCTTCCCATGAACAGTGGTTCAGACAATGAAATCCCGGGTTATAAACAGTTCTGGTCTGGGACCTCATACATGGTTCATATGACTGTCTGCTGTGGGTTTTCTGCTTAGGACTTCATTTGCTCTGACTGATACAGAAATGGTGTTAAGGCACTGGCTCTTTCTGTCAGTCACTACTCACGTTTGCATCAGCACTGAGCTTGGAAGCCCTGCAGTGACGGTGTTGTCTAATTCATGCGAACAGGCAATATAAATCTGACTTTCCCAGCCTTAAGCCTGTGGTAGCCCCACTAATGGTTTCTTTCCACCTTGGAAAGGTGCCACTGTTATAGCTACCATCTGTTTCCTCTCCTTGAACAAAATTTTAGCACTCTGCAAAAAGAAGAAACACCTGCAAAGCAAGTATGTAGTTCCTTAATAAAAATGTATGAAGTGCTAGTATTTTAAGTACAGGTACTGTCCCTTAGCCATTTCAGCTTCAGTAGCTTCAGTCAGTTTTCAGTAGCTCCAGATTTTCTGTCATATTCACAATTTGGGCCAAAACTTTACACTTCATTTCCCTGGCGTTGTCTTATAGACAGGCAGGCTGTTGAAGTTTTGAAGGCTGGCTCACCTGTCTTAACAGGTTAAGAATAGATGCAGAAGGAATGGACTCGCATACCACCTCCAGGTGCCCAACATCACTGGAACGAGTTGGCTTACTGCAAGGAGTGATGGGGACACCCTCAGGCACACTGAAGGGACATTATAACATTGTGGGCAGCTGGAAGGACCTGTTCTGTGTGTCCTCCCCGTTCCTACTCTCTTGCAAGCTTACCTCCTCTTTCTTACCGTTGTAGCATCTGTCCTTGGTTCACTTGATTTTCCAGTTTGGGAACCCCAAAAAATCTTTCTATATGTGGCGGAGAGCTCTGTGTGCATGAGTTAATTTGGCAGGCAGGTAGATCTGAGTGTGAAGGGCATTAAATTACTATTTGGCAACTTTGTCAGCTTTTGGTGTAGCTGGTGGTGTCAAAGAGATGCAGCTGAGAGCCCTGGAATCAGCAGGTTGTTGGTACATCCACTGCATCCAGGTGCCATTTAATGGTAGTGGGGAATGCCTCTGTCTGGTGTTAGCTTGCTGGCCCTGCATTTCAGCTCTCCTGCTCCCACATGGAGCTTAACCATGGAAGATGCCTCTGATTTCCCAGGCCAGAAGGTATAGAGCAGGCATCCTCTTCTGTCTTGAGGTTTAAAGTGTCAAGAATAAGGGTGGGAGCTGCATCTGAACAGACACAATTAAGCAATTGGGAGTGGATTGCTCGTGTTTTCTGTGAGCATGTAACTGTTATGGCTTCTGTGTGCATCTACATGGCATCTGTTTCTTAGTATATTCTGGCCTAAACTAAAATCTTTATTTTAGTACTGAAATGGCTGAGTGTAGTGAAACTGGTGGGAGTAGGGTTCAGAGTTGGCAGCAGTCTTGTCCTTTTAAAGAGATCTGCCTTTTTGGTAATCTGAGGAAAAATATTTTGATCAACATTAAGGTTGGTTAAATTTTATTTTTAACCAAACTATTGTCACTTAAAAATTGTGTCCCAAAACATTTCAGCTCAGTAGGGTTTTTTTCTTTTTTTACATACAATGAAAAAAAAAAGAAGAAAAAATGCCCACTTAACTTTATATCCAAGTGCATTTCTTTTTGGGACTGTCAACAGTAATGACCTCTCTTATCATCTACCCCAGTCTTTCACTGATCTTAATTGCGGTTGCTGAACTACAATAGGAAAATTGCAATCTCTGCGGATATCTTTCAACAGACGAACAGGAGATCGGGGCAAAATAGGCATTAAACAGTAAACGGTGGCACATTTGGAGTGGCTTTTCAGAGGATTGCAGGATGCATCATCAGTCTCCCGTTCACTCTATGGACTTCGGGTACATATACTTAAAGCTTTCAGAGCCAGGAAAGCACTGCCTGGACTTATGTACTTAGTAATATTAAAAAGGAAAAAAACCTGTTACTTTGATGCATTTTTATTACCATAGCGACTCAGAATACTTTCTTGGCAAGAGCGCCTGGCATAGCTGCCTGCCACGCTTACAGCTGCAGAGAGCCAAGCTGCAAGATCACCTCGTGCATATCAAGTAACAGGGAACCTCAGCAGAAAAGGAACAGCATGGAGCGGGACAGCGGTGTGATACGTAACACAGGCTGTGTTGTCTTCAAGGTGTTTGCTCTAAGCTGATGTGTCGAGCAAAGCCAAGGAGCAGGAGGCGTTTGGGTCACTCACCTTTTCCTTTAATGAAGCAGATCAAGTGAGCTACGGAAGAGGCTTGCGATTTTGTTGTTTCTGGGTCAACCCAACAGCTTCTTAAGGTTTTCAGTATCTGAAACAGTGCATTTCAGCTGGTAATTTGAGCCCGCTGTTTTACAGTATCTGGCAAAGCCACTTTAATTTTGTTTCATTGTTTCTTTTGTCTTGTCCTATTAAATATCAGCCAGATACGCTTTTATTTCAGACAGAGAGCATGATCTGGGAGGCTTTTATATGGATTAATCACTTGTAGATCTCTTGAGATAAGCCTGCAATACCACGTTAGATTTTTTTGTCCTCACTTTACATTCTCGAGTTATCCCTGTAGCTGCATAGCTTGAGCATGAGCCACGTGGCTCACTGCACATAGGAGTGTAGGCGTTGTGGTTGAGGCAAACTGTCTGGTAGTCCAGCCTTTAACATTGCTTCTAACAGCACTGTGGGTGCAGCCAACTCAAGCCTTGTGGATCAGTGAGCATAAGCATACAATCCTGGGCATAGGTAGAGACAGGATCATCATCTTGGAGGTTGACTTACTGCATGCACAGTCTGGGCAGTTTCAGACAATAGATCCCCTCACTTATAGCAATCTTGGATATTAGTTATATCCTCAATCTGTTGCTGCTGGTCTTCTTGTGGCCTTTGAGTTTTTGTACTAATGTTTTGAATTTCTTGATGACTGATAGAAAGTGCTATTTGGGTTGTGGTGTACCAGGAGCATGGAGCTGGCTGTTGGGCTTCCCACCTGGTTCCCTGGAGCAGCAGGGAGTCAGGCACGATGGATCCTGTGCTACGATGGAGAGATGTTAAACTTGGTCACTCAAAAGGCAGAACTGACTGCGAGTTTCAGCATGAGAATAAGCTGAAATGGAGAAGCCTGGTGATACCCACCCAAAACATTTCTATCTTCATGTGAAGGCTGATGGTGTTTGAGCTTGGGAGGAGATGATGTGATGGAGCCTTAGGCAGTTGAATCCCTTTGAGGACGCAGGGGAAGACGGCTGCCTGGCAGAACATGCTGCGCAAGTTGTGGCAAGCTGATAAGGCACAGTGCAGCATGGTACTGCCTGGTTTTGAGGATGGAGGTGTGTAATGAGGCTTGGCAGCAGTCTGACTTCTTAAAATTGATAATCTGGGCAAGTAGGTATTTGGCGAGTTGAGACCCGCACTGCTGTGCAGTAAATAGGCCTTCACTTTCCACCTGTGCTGTTACTTCAGGGGTGTAAGTGCTGTCCCCCTTAATGTGCTTGAGGCATTTGCTAAGTGCTGGTCTTACTAAAAGTCTTTCTGTCTTCAGCACTTCATGTAGCAGGCAGAAAATTTGCACCAAGAAGTGACTGACCTAGTTCTTCTATAGTCTCAATTCTTGTTGAGCGAGAAATGTATCTTCCTTTTCTTTCAACTCCTGCCTATAGCCTGATGAATTCAAAGGGAAGGAGGCTTTGCGTATGAAACAAGAGGAGAACTGATATAAATAGAAAATAATGAGAATGTACATAGCTGATTTTAAAAATAACTCTTCAGGCTACAACCTTTGTTATTAAAAATATCAAACGATAAATTACAGCCTTTCTGTAAACAGTTCTGTGTCTTGCCTCTGGGCTGGTCGAAGTGCTTTACTTCGGTCAGTGTTTTGTCCTGGGCTGCTGGTTGTCACTCCATGTTACCCTGTGTTACTTACCCGGTCAGTCGAGGTTACCTGATGTCACATGCCTGCGTTTTAACAACGGCTTTGCAAACCCAGCCTTGCATCAGCTTTTGGCCCATGGAGTACACTAAACGAACAGCATGTTGCGTGACTCATTTGTTTCCTCTTTCCGTGTTTACCTTGCGTGTGTAACCGCAGGCATGACGCCTCCTGAAGCAACTGCCGTGGAAAGGCCCTGCCAAACTTTAATGTTCCCTATGGCTCTGTATCCTGCTGCCACTGAGTATCTGTAATTGAAATGATTATTCCCTTTTTCCATTATCTCAGCATTTTCAATTTTCAAATTTACGGCAGTGAAGAATGAGAGAGACTCATTTAGTGAATTCACGTGGATAGATGAAAACTAAGAGTGGGTTTGTCCGATTCCCTGCCCGCCTCTGAGAAGTGCCTGAACTCTCAGGCAGGTGCCTGCTGTGCGGCAGGGCAAAACTTACCCATCTTGTCCCCTCTCGCTGCCATATACCATGCACTCCTCTCTCCAAACACTGTGTGATTCTTCTGCTGGGTTGTTTTCAGCTTCCAGATGAGTCTGTAACTTGGTTGTTACTTTACAATGGATTTAACAAAGGCAGCTTGATGCTTTCTTTACTTAGCATTTCACTTTTTTTGACACATTTTGCTCAGTCATTCAGCATATTTGTAACGGCAAAGTACATTTATATAAGATGGTCTATTCTTGTAAAAATACTTCAGAACAAAATAAAAGCTCCCACACATTCAGTGAAACAAAGCAGAGAAAAAAGCATGTTTGTGTCTGAGGGAGGAACTTTCCCAGCTTAGTTTGAGGACTTGGCTGTGGAAGAAGAGAAGGGGATGGGGTAAGGGAGCAAAACAGGTGTGTTTGGTTGTGCAGCTTGGATGAGTATAGAAAGCTGGCAGAAACGAGATGGTATAAAAAGATTCTCTGGATGTTTTGCTCATAGATAGTCATTTAGTAGGACATGAAGCTGGGGCCCCCATAATACAGTGTCTGAAACACGATAGCTTTATGTTTGATAGTTATGATGGAATATGACCTACATACATGGAATCACAAGTGTGATGAAAATTCATCATCATTACTTAATTCATGCTTGAGTAGATGCTAGGCTCTAATTATAAGACAGCTCCAGTCTACTCAAGACCCAGACATTTGCTGTGACCCTGGCACAGCTGGTTTGGCCGAGGACAGACAAAGTCAAAAACTCCCTTTCTGGGCTCTGTGCAAAGGCTGCTGAGGCTACAAGTGACCTGTGGGATGCACTTTGGAGTTCTCATACTAGAGATTTGAGAGTAAAAAGAGGCAAAGAGTGTCTGAGTGCATTGGAGAGAGCAAGAGGAAGCCACTGAAGTTGTTTATGGTGGTTGAAATGGTGTCAGCAGCTTACAGAAAAAAAATCATCATTTCTACATCAGCCAAATCACTTGTGAAGTAATTTATGAAGTAAAGGTAAGAAAAAAATATAAACTGACACATAGAATTCTGAGCTTTCTATTTGTATAATTTCTCAATTTCCTTCTGCTGAGTCTCTTCAGTGTTTCTTACCCCCAGCTCATGCTGTACTTGCCTTTCAAGGACATTGCAGTCTGCTTCTGACTTCGGTGGCATTGTTGTTTCACAGTCAGTTCCCTTGAAAATAGTACACCTGGATCGCTTTGAGAGCATGCAGCCCGGAGCAGGAGAGGGATATTAATAGAAACAGCTTCTCTCTATTGTTGCATGAAGACAGAAGATGAATTATTTCAGTGTGGCAGGTGAAGGTGTTTTTCAAAGCAATTGTTTACATTTTTGAAGATCTAACAGGGAATTAGGTCTGGTGAAAACTGGATGGCACAGAGGGCTGCCATACATTTTGTATCAGGAGAATGAAGGTGTGCATTAAATGCTATGTTGTTAATTTTGCACAGTGTGCTTAGCAGTTGTCTAAGTTAAAGTAGTACTAACTCTTTCCCATCTAGTTCCCATCCAGCCTTCAGAAAATGGGGAACAAACTTTTCTGCATCCTACAACCTGCCTCTTAAAACATGGAAACAGAACAGTTATTCTGGGTTTTATTTGACGTTATTTTTCAACACCCTCTCAACCCCAGATGGTTCTTATAGTGTGATGGTCTAGGACTGAATTCAGTAAAGACTCTGCCTGACATTGATAAGATGCTGCAGGGAACTCTTATCAGAGCTGATGAGAACAGGCAGGATTTAAATTCTTGTCCCCTAAGGAGGGCGAGAGTTTAGTGAGATCCAAGAGTGGTTTGAAGGGAAATACAGGTATTTGAGACAGTCCTGACGTGCGGCTGCCAAAGCAGGAAGGGATCTGGGTGTTACCGTTTGGCACTCACATTGCGGAGAAGCCCCTCCTGTTCCCCCACATTCCCTCAGGAGTTCCTCTCCCATCCTTTCCCATCAAGTAGCTCCTGACCTTTTGCACGTGGACACTGCGTGAGCTGCGGTGTCATTGGTGGCTCGCTGTTGTAAGTCCTGCCTGAGGAGGAAAGCAGGAGCAGGCAGTGGTACAAGACAGAGGAGCTTTCCTGCTTGCTCATTATCACCACCACCCTGGACCAGCAGCCTTTGCTCATTTGGCAGCCAGTCTGGGAGTTTCTGTGACGTGAGACGTGGGATGCGTGTCTGGTATAGTGAGTTAGCCCTATGACATTAAATAGGAGTAAATGCAGTAAATAGTATTCAGGTTTAAAGATACACAAGAAAGCAAGACAACTTGTACACCCACTCTCCACTCTTTCCTAACCTTTCTGCCTGCTCCTGGCAGCAGATCAGCTGTAGGGTAGTTTAATGGGGGCTATTTTAGTTCATTAGGCTCTGTGGGGCCTCACAAGCCTTGCAGACGTGTAAGAAGAGGGAGGCCCACAGCTCTGCTTGGTTCCTGCCATGTGTGCATCGCTGTCCTGTGCGGGGGGCTTGGGCCATGCTGGGTGCTGTGCCAGGGGTTTGCAGAGCCTCCCCCTTGCAGATCCTGCCCTACAGCCTGTCCAGGTTTGCATGGGCCACCCTGGCCATCTGGGACCCTTCCTCCCCTTGAGCCCAGAGAGCTCCACAGGCAGCTGCACTGACTGCAATTTACTGGAGTTGTGAAGTACTCAGGAAGAAGTTATTTAAAGTATCAGATTTAATTTTATAGCATCATTAATACCAGAGATCTCAGGCTTTGAAAATTACCATTGCATTCATGAAATACTTAGGAAGAAAAAAAAGCTTAGTTTGAACTATTTATGCCTTTAGAAAGGAGTTTTTTGAGGGTCAAAGCCTGATTTTTAAAGTGGTTGCTAATAACACATTAGGCAATGAATTAGTAAGTTATTAAGCTGTGAATAAACGAAAATGTGTTTATTTTAAAGGCTGGTCATCTGCTCTGCTCTATTTTTGTTATTGAGTATTGTGCTGCACAGCCTGCCAAGCCCTTTGCAGATGAGCTATACCGCACTCGACAGCTCCCTGCCTCAAGTAGCTTGTTATCTGTATCAGACACAGCAAAAAAGGAAATGTCAGACAAGTGTGGTGGAATTGATGAGGGGGCAACACTCCCAGCAAGAAATAAGGTCAGGCGCATCACTGCACAGTACCTTCAGTGGTCTTCAAGCAGTTTTTCTGGCTGTGCCTGATCTTATTGGGGAGACTAAGGGCTGTGTGCCCCACAGTACCTCTTGGCAGGTCTGTACCTCTGCTTTGGTGTCTTCTTGTGGTTCCTGCCCAGATTCCTTTCCTTGGGATGGGGTGGGATGGGAGGGAGCAAGGCGAGGGAGGGCTTGGCACTCTTCCCCTCATAAAGTCAGGGCATGGCTAGGGTGGGAGCCCAGGGAAATAGCAATGACCCTCATGTTGTCTCATCCAGAGGTAGCCTGTGTGGCATCTGTTTGACGATGACTGTAGGTAAACCTGGATATCCGGGGCTGTTAGCTGGTCTTGTTCTTCATCTGAGTTGCTTCTGTCAGTAAGCAACTGAAGTTAAGTCAAGAACAGTTAAGATACGAAATAACATTTTTTCTCCAATGTTTTAGTTTTCATCTTTGTAACATTAATTTTTTTTTTTGTGAAATTGGAAACGGAATAAAATACCACATTTTACAATGCTTAACGCAGAATTATGGTTTCATGCAGTGTAAAGTCAACACTCGGTTAGCTTGTTAGGCTCTGACAGATGTTAGATGGTTAGTCAACAAAACTGCACTTTCCACAAACAGAAGTTTCTAATGTCAAGCAGTAGTTTGACTGCTAGTAATAAACCACATTATTGCCACCTAATAAATTAGGCCAGTTTCAAAAGACAAAACCAAAACCCATCAACAATGATTTTTCAATATAGTTTTTAATTTTTGAAGCTTTTTTGAAAACAGTTGGTCCCAAACCACTTTGCAAGCATGTCTTTTGCCTTAGGTTTGCCCTCAGTATGTGGATTAGAATGTTTTCCTTATTAGAGCTTTAGCCATGTTTGTAATGCTAAAGCTATGAGCAAAAAGGAAGAAAGCAAATTTCAGTGATTTTTTTTCAAACTACAATTGATTAAAATATGTTTTATTACTAAAAGCAAAATTACAACTGACTGCTGAGAAATGTTCATTGTAAAAAAATTTGTGTTTTCCTGCCAAAAATAATTTCATGTAGCAAAAAATTTACATGTATCTAAAACGTTTGGATAAGTGGTGCCATATAAAGTGTAACTATTGCTACCTTTTGCAGCAGTGAATTTAAATTTTGTGTAAAAACAAACCGTGTACAGATACCACATCTTAAAGTACCGCAGTCTTCAGTTACAGGCAGGGGAGCGAATGAGCAAAAATGTCACATATATCTAATTCATGCAACATGGAAGACTAAGAGCCTGATACTACACCCACTGAAATAAACCCCAAGGTAATTGGTGAGCTCAAAATTAATTAACTTAGAATGATAGAATGGTTTGGGTTGGAAAGGACCTTAAAGATCATCTGCTTCCAAGCTCCGTGCCACAGGCACGGACACCTTTCCACTAGACCAGATTGCTCAAAGCCCCATCCAACCTGGCCTTGAACATGGCCAGGGAGGGGGCATCCACAACTTCTCTGGGCAACGTGTTCCAGTGTCTCACCACCCTCACAGTAAAGAATTTCTTCCTAATATCTAATCTAAATCTACCCTCTTTCAGTTTAAAACCATTCCCCCTCGTCCTGTCACCACATGCCCTTCTAAAAAGCCCCTCTCCAGCTTTCCTGTAGGCCCCCCTCAGGTACTGGAAGGCTGCTAGAAGGTCTCCATGGAGCCTTCTCTTCTCCAGGCTGAACAGCCCCAACTCTCTCAGCCTCTCTTCATAGGAGAGGTGCTCCAGCCCTCTGATCATCTTCATGGCCCTCCTCTGGACTCACTCTGACTGGTCCATGTCCTTCTTATGTTGGGGACCCCAGAGGTGAATGCAGTACTCCAGGTGGGGTCTCAGGAGAGCGGAGTACAGGGGCAGAATCACCTCCCTCAACCTGCTGGTCACACTTCTTTTGATGCAGCCCAGGATACGGTTGGCCTTCTGGGCTGCAAGCACACATTGCTGGCTCATGTTGAGCTTCTCATAGACCATCACCCCCAAGTCCTTCTCCTCAGGGCTGCTCTCAATCCATTCTCCGTCCAGCCTGTATTTGTGCTTGGGGTTGCCCCAAACCACGTGTAGGACTTTGCACTTGGCCTTGTTGAATTTCATGCAGTTCACACGGGCCCACTTCTCAAGCGTGTCAAGGTCCCTCTGGAAGGCATCCCTTCCCTCCAGCATGTCAACCGCACCACACAGCTTGATGTCATCAGAAAACTTGCTGAGGGCGCACTCAATCCCACTGTCCATGTTGCTGACAAAGATGTTGAACAGCACCGGTCCCAATACCGACCCCTAAGGATCACCACTTGTCACTGGTCTCCACTTGGACATTGAGCCGTTGACCTCAACTCTTTGAGTGCGACCATCCAGCCAATTCCTTATCCACTAAGTGGTCCATCCATCACGTCCATCTCTCTCCAATTTAGAGACAAGGATGTCATGCAGGACAGTGTCAAATGCTTTGCACAGGTCCAGGTAGATGACATCAGTCACTCTTCCCCTGTCCACTAACGCTATAACCCCATTGTAGAAGGCCACCAAATTTGTCAGGTATGATTTGCCCTTAGTGAAGCCAAGTTGGCTGTCACCAGTCACCTCCTTGATTTCCGTGTGCCTCAGTATAGTTTCCAGGAGGATCTGCTCCAAGATCTTTTCAGGCACAGAGGTGAGACTGACTGGCCTGTAGTTCCTCGGGTCTTCCTTTTTCCCCTTCTTGCAGATGGGGGTTATGTTTCCCCTTTTCCAGTCAGTGGGGACTACCAGACTGCCACAACTTCTCAAAAATGACGGATAGCAGCTTAGCAACTTCATCTGCCAGTTCCCTCGGGACCCGCAGACGCACCTCATCAGGTCCCATGGACTTGTACACCTTTAGGTTCCTTAGATGGTCTTGAACCTGATCTTCTCCTGCAGTGGGCGCTTCTTCCTCCTCCCAGTCCCTGCCTTTGCCTTCTGTGACTTGGACGGTGTGGCTTGAGCACTTGCTGGTGAAGACTGAGGCAAAAAAGTCATTGAGTACCTCAGCCTTCTCCCTATTCTGGGTAGCCAGGTCTCCTGTCTCCTTCTGGAGAGGGCCCACATTTTCCCTAGTCTTTCTTTTATCACTGATGTACCTATAGAAGCTTTTCTTGTTGCCCTTGACATCCCTGGCCAGATTTAATTCTATCAGGGCTTTAGGTTTTCTGACCTCATCCCTTGCTGCTTGGACAATTTCTCTGTATTCCTCCCAGGCTACCTGCCCTTGCTTCCGCCCTCTGTAGGCTTCCTTGTTGTGTCTGAGTTTGTCCAGGAGTTCCTTGTTCATCCATGTGGGCCTCCTGGCATTTTTGCCTGCCTTCCTCTTCGTTGGGATGCATTGCTCCTGAGCCTGGAGGAGGTGGTCCTTGAATATTAACCAGCCCCTCTTCCCTCCAGGGCTTTATCCCAAGAGACTCTACCAAGCAGGTCCCTGAAGAGGCCAAAGTCGGCTCTCCTGAAGTCCAGGGTGGTGAGCTGGCTGCGTGCTCTCCTTGCTGCCCTAAGGATCTTGAACTCCGCCATTTCATGGTCACTGCAGCCAAGGCTGCCCTTGAGCTTCACGACTCCCACCAGCCCTTCCTTGTTGGTGAGAACAAGGTCCAGCATGGCACCTCTTCTCATTGGCTCCTCTATATCACTTGGAGAAGGAAGTTATCATTCACACATTCCAGGAACCTCCTGGGTTGCTTATGCTTTGCTGTCTTATCCCTCCAACAGTTATCGGGGTGGCTGAAGTCCCTCACGAGGATCAGGGCTTGTGAATGTGAGGCTACACCTATCTATCTGTTGAGGGCCTCATCCGCTCGGTCTTCCTGGTCAGGTGGCTTGTAGCAGACACTACTATAATGTCTTCAGCCCTTGCCCTCCCTTTAATCCTTACCCATAAGCTCTACATCGGCTCCTCCTCCATCCCCAGGCAGAGCTCCAGGCACTCCAGTTGGTCATTGACATAGAGGGCGAGACACTCCCTCCTCATCTCTCCTGCCTGTGCTTCCTAAAGAGCCTGTATCCTTCCATTCCAACACTCCAGTCATAGGAGCTGTCCCACCACATCTCCGTGGTGCCAATAAGATCATAGCCCTGCAGGCATGCACATGTCTCTAACTCCTCTTGTTTATTCCTCGTGCTCTGTGCATTTGCATAGAGGCATCAGGAGTTGGGCCCCTGATGAAGCTGACTGGCTGGAATTCCTTTGTGCTGCTCTTCTGGTGCTCTCCTGATGACCTGTGATCCTTCTCCAGGCTCTGGTTCTCTATTGCTGGCCCTGGCATCAAACTGGTAGGAGTGGGATGGATTGAGGTTCCCTTCCCCTGGCAACTTTAGTTTAAAGTCTGCTTCACCAGCTTGGCAAACCTATGACCAAAGATGCCCTTCCCCTTCTCTCACAGATGGACCCCATCAGCCCCCAGTAGAACAGGTTTCTCAAAGCAAGTCCCATGATCTAAGTAGCCAAACCCCACGTTGCTGCTGTCCTAAGCAGGTCCCTCATCTGGTCTCCTGCCTGAGGTTCATCTGCTGCACCCAGCCTCACACTACACCTCCTCTCCCAGTGCCTGTGTCTCCTCTGCCCTCACTCTCCTTCAGTCCCTACTGCCCCTCCCCAGCCTCCCCTATACCAAGTCCCTTCCCTTCCACAGGCCTCCTCCTGGTGTCTCCTCTCACTAAAAGATGACTCTACTTGCCCAACATCTTTCGTCACCCAAGTCCAACCTCCCTTCCCCTCATGCTGCAGCCTCACTGACCGGCCTTCCCCAAGCTGGCAGGCTCCACCTTGCACCAGTAGCCACGTTCATTCTGCTGGGGATCCTTCTGCCTCCCGTGCCTAGTGGTCTTCTGCTGCTGAGAAGAGGCAGGGGCTTGCACCAGGGAAAGGAGCAAGCTCCCAGCCAGACTGGGTGTTTTTGAGGAGCCGTGGCAAGCCCCGAGGCTGGAGGTGCCTTTACCCTTTCCTCTTGCTGTCGTTACACCACAGGTTGTGAGCTTAACACGTTATGGATAGAAAACAACCTCCTGGGTATGATGGAGCTTGTATTAGGTGCTCAAACAGGTTCCTGCTGAACTTAAAATCAATGACAAGCCATAATGGTTTATCAAAGGCAGAGGGTAGAAGGATGCTACTACAGTGTGGATAGGAGACGTGACTCTTTGTCAGGACATAGAGGAAGTGGATCCTAAATGTTCACTGCTGTAAAAGATTGCATCACCCGGTGCCTAACAATAAAGACGACTTTCCAAGGTCCTTTGTTAGAGGGGCCCCTTCAGAAAAGAAAGGAGATCTTGTTCAGCCAATCCTTTAATGACTATGTCTGTCTGTGTGCATTTGGGGGAAAGCGGGGGTCAGAGAGCCAGATGAATTTTAACAGAAAGGCTTTGTGTAAAATATATGGACATTAAGAACAAAATATCTTTTAAATCGGTTTGCAAGAAAAATGTGAAGTTACAGGGAAAAAAAAGAGTATAGCAGTATTTTGTTCTGTATCGTGGTTACTTTTGTAGTAAATATTCAGAGGATGATGCTTCAAACCTATTTCCATTTTTCAAAGCTATTTCTGGTTAAATTTTATTTGAAAGAGGTTGTTCAGCTGCATGTGTAAGACAGTAAATACATTTAGAAAGGTTGAATTATGAGGAATTCTGCTGTTCTTCATCATGTGTAGAGGTTATTTGGAGTTGTAAGGTATAAAAATTCAGCAGTTTAATATTATTTCTCAGTTCTTTACTTCGTGAGCACCAAAATAAGAAGACATAATCCTTCTTTTAAGCAAACTGAATAGAGTTGGTAATTGGAGACTGAGGATTTAGGATCTGTTCGTTGTTTAATAGCACTGTCCACCCATTACAAATGAATGTATAATTTATTCTCCTAGTCTGTGATAACCTAATCAGCTGCCATCACTTGGAAGTTCTGCACACTTGTGATTTATTCAATTCCATCCTGCTAAAACATGGAGCAGGGCTTTAATTGCCTTCTGTGAAGAATTGTGCCAATAGGGAAATGGAGCCTCATTCCTTCATTTGCAGCCAGAAACTGCTTCCTCTGGTAGCTCTGAAGTTTGCACAGACTTTAGATTTACCTTAAATATATTTGCTTTAACTCATTTTAATGTCTAAAAAAATTAACACAGACTTGAAGACTACTTTTCTCTCCTTTGACAGAGGAGTTTGGCTATCATGCTTATAGTTTCTGTACTTTCTAACAACTGTTAAATATATAATGCTACACCATTTATCTGCCTGCATGTGTGCACAACTTATAAATAATTTAATGTTTTACTTTACCATTTGGCCTCTTCACATAACTCTAAAATGAGGAAGATAAAATTCTGCTAAATTATTAATTCACTGGGAAATTGAAACAACCGATATAAATTAAGCACTGAAAATGGTTCCCTTTTTCTCTCTAGGAATCAAAGCAGTGAACGCAGCTGGATAACAGCAAGGGAGATAAATGGGCAAGATGATGATAGAATAATTTAGATTGGAAAGGACTTCTTTGGGGTCATCTAGTCCAACCACCTGCTCAAAGCCAATCCTCTTATTATGGACGTGCTCAGTTGAGTCTTGAATGCCTCCAAGGGTGGAGATGTTCCAGGATGGAGATGTTCCAGGAGTCTCCTATGTCCTTGGGTACATGGGCATGGCATGTGAGACCTGTTGCCTGGCTGGCTGGTGGAATTTGGTGGCAGCCTGCAGTGTTAAAAATTTTCCCACTGCTTAAAACCTTTCTGCAAAGCATATAGGCACTCCAGTGCTGTTGTGGCAGAGCAAAAAATTTTGCTTCTCATTCTAAATGGATCTTTAATAGATCAAAACACAGTGACTTTATGAAGGCTTCTATCTTATATCCTTATATCAAGGATAAGAGGATCATTAGGGGCAGCCAACGTGGCTTCACACAAAGGGGAAGTCACGCTTCACCAACTTGATAGCCTTTTATGAGGACATAACCTGGTGGATAGATGATGGTAAAGCTGTGGATGTGGTATATCTCAATTTCAGTAAAGCGTTTGACACAGTCTCCCACAGCATCCTCGCAGCTAAACTGAGGAAGTGTGGTCTGGATGATCGGGTAGTGAGGTGGATTGTGAACTGGCCGAAGGAAAGAAGCCAGAGAGTGGTGGTCAATGGGACAGAGTCTAGTTGGAGGCCTGTATCTAGTGGAGTCCCTCAAGGGTCGGTACTGGGACCAGTACTATTCAATATATTCATTAATGACTTGGATGAGGGAATAGAGTGCACTGTCAGCAAGTTCGCTGATGACACCAAACTGGGAGGAGTGGCTGACACACCGGAAGGCTGCGCAGCCATTCAGAGAGACCTAGACAGGCTGGAGAGTTGGGCGGGGAGAAATTTAATGAAATATAACAAGGGCAAGTGTAGAGTCCTGCATCTGGGCAAGAACAACCCCATGTACCAGTACAAGTTGGGGGCAGAGCTGCTGGAGAGCAGCGTAGGGGAAAGGGACCTGGGGGTCCTAGTGGACAGCAGGAAGACCATGAGCCAGCAGTGTGCCCTTGTGGCCAAGAAGGCCAATGGCATCCTGGGGTGTATTAGAAGGGGTGTGGTTAGTAGGTCAAGAGAAGTTCTCCTCCCCCTCTACTCTGCCCTGGTGAGGCCACACCTGGAATATTGTGTCCAGTTCTGGGCCCCTCAGTTCAAGAAGGACAGGGAACTGCTAGAGAGAGTCCAGCGCAGAGCCACGAAGATGATTAAGGGAGTGGAACATCTCCCTTATGAGGAGAGGCTGAGGGAGCTGGGTCTCTTTAGCTTGGAGAAGAGGAGACTGAGGGGTGATCTCACTAATGTTTATAAATATGTAAAGGGCAAGTGTCAAGAGCATGGAGCCAGGCTCTTCTCAGTGACATCCCTTGACAGGACAAGGGGCAATGGGTGCAAGCTGGAACACAGGAGGTTCCACTTAAATTTGAGGAAAAACTTCTTTACAGTGAGGGTAGCTGAACACTGGAAGAGGCTGCCCAGAGAGGTTGTGGAGTCTCCTTCTCTGGAGACATTCAAAACCTGCCTGGACGCGTTCCTGTGTGATATGATCTAGGTAATCCTGCCCCGGCAGGGGGATTGGACTAGATGATCTTTCGAGGTCCCTTCCAATCCCTCACATTCTGTGATTATGTGATTCTAGGTCTTACTATTTAAAATAATCTGGTTTTGTTAATTTTCATAGTAGCCAGTTGTTTCTTTTAGTTATTTACTGGTTTTTACTTTGTTTTGCCATATTCATATACTGTACACAGTAATAGTTTTCACAGATTGGTTTTAAATGCTTGAAGAGAATTAAATGGTTGTACATAGAGAAACGTTACAAGATATTATAAGTATCCAGGATAGCAACAACGTCCAGGCATGTAGGTGCAAAGCAGAGGGCTCTGCCGGTGAAGTTTGACACAAGAAAGCTTGCATGGTATAATTCACAGTTTAATGAAGAGCTATATAAATGATAGTTAAGCCTGTATTCTGCAAAGTTTCTGCACTCAGTAACAGCATTTTTCCTGATATAACTTTGGTTTGATTTGGATTTATTTGGATTTGAGAGCAGCTGGGAAGTTCTAAAATATTTGATTATTGTATGTCTTTAACATGAACTGGAGCATCTGTGCCTTTTCTGTTTCATTTTCCTGCCTGCTTCTCACTCCTGGGGTATATCTAGGAATCCCATATGTTCTTCTGATGGGGAAGGTCAATATGCGTGATGCTTTCCAGATGCGCTGCCTGTATATAAGGATACAAGATAAAAAACATCCCGTGCAGACCCGTACTTTACTAATAGAGGTGCCTAGTGCTGGTGGCCTCTACACATCACAAATCTGAGCAAAGATTGCTCCTGTGACCAAGTCTCCAATTTATGTTTGATTGCACAGTGAAAGGCCTGGTTCCTGAGATGAGCCTGTCCTTGGGTTTGGAGTTCCACTGGTGATTGTTGAACAGCCTGCTTGTGTGAACTGTTGTCAGTGACCCAGGTGAAACACCAGAGGTTGTTTGGAGGGCAAAGCAGTTTTTCTGTGGGGAGGATGGGATGTGTGCAAGGACTAAAATACACATAGTTTAAATGCACAGGGACAGTATTTATGGCATGGTGGATGGAGTAGTGAGAGCAGGATCAAAATTGTCACCTGGAAGAGATGCCAGCTTTCTGCAGCAGATCACCCTCCTCAAAGATCCCAGCTGCTTCATCCCTGAGACCACGTCCCCAGTATCAGTCTTTTAGCGTGACCATCGTTGCTGCCTCTTTCTGAATAGTTGCACTTTCAGTGTCATCATCATCTTCCTCAGACAAACTGGCATTGATCAAGTCAGTTGAGGATGAAGAGTGAAGCAATCAGTTGAGGATGAAGAGTGAAGCAATGGGGGTAATGATTTTATGTGTTGCACTTTTCAGAAACACATCCTTGATGGACAGCAGAGCATGCCTGCATAACGTTTCTTCTGTATGGGGACAAATAAAAACTGCTGTCACAGTGCTATCTTTAACTGACAAGTGAGAAGCATCATTTATATTGTCTATTTAGGTAGAAAAAAATAATCTGTGAATCCAAATGTAACAAATGAGACCAAAATCTGAGAGGGAGGAAAGGGCTACTGACTGCAACTGACCTTTGGTTGTACAGCTTTACAGCTGTGGAAATCCACGTTTTGTACCCTCTCTAGGCTCTATTTACATGAGAGAATATACAGGAAAATATCTTTGCTCAGGTATAATTTTTTATGTAATTTTTTGACTTTTTCTTTCTCAGTAGTTCCCATACTAACAATGTTATTTACTTCAGTGTTTTCATGCAGTGAGACTATGGCAAGAGGAACCATGATTTCATCACTGCCTATTTCTACTTCATACATTTAATTCACAAAATCTTCAGTGTCTTTCAACATGTTTTGATGTAATAATTCATTTGGAGACTGTAACTCCAATAATGCATTTGCCCATTGTGCCTTTTTTGGGTCTCTAAGTGTACAGCCATAAATAGTAATCAGTAGTACT
The DNA here is from genome assembly GCF_013368605.1 of Nyctibius grandis. Taxonomy (NCBI): domain Eukaryota; kingdom Metazoa; phylum Chordata; class Aves; order Nyctibiiformes; family Nyctibiidae; genus Nyctibius; species Nyctibius grandis. The sequence goes on along the minus strand of NC_090659.1, from coordinate 57,431,508 downwards.
ATTTTATTAAATTATGTGAAGATCTCTGATGAATAATCCGAAAGAGACAAGCACAGCTTGCAGTACTCATTTTAGGAAATAATCATTGAACAATATGCCCAACCTGAAAATCGATAGGTATTTATAATTTCAGCAGCTTTCCGCATGCAGCATTGCGTGCCAGGGTTATTGACTTCTTCAACCAGCCACATCATGTGTTCCTGTCCTGCTTGTCGTACCTGGAACATATCTGTGTACAATCCAACATGCGGCTGCACAAATGCAGATGCCCACCCCAGGGAAGCAAGAGGGAGAGGTTACTGGGGGCAGGAATCCTCCCCTTGGCAGTAGTACGGAGTCAGGTCAAACAAAGTGCCTGTGTGATTGTGGCTGTATTCAGTGTTGGTGCTTGCTGGTAAGATGCTATAGATGGAATGAGTTTCTCAGTCTTTCTAAGAATTACAGCCATAGTAACCGCGTATCATACAGCATTTGTTTTACGTTTTCAGAAGGAAATTGTCTGTTGATTCTTAGTTGTCAAAGAGCTTTTTCATTTTTAAACTTAAACGCAGACTTGTCCTAGTCCTTTGCAGTTCCAGATGGCATAAAGACCCTTGGTCTCTCTCTTACTCTATGTTTAGATCTATTTGCTTGAACGTCTTTAATTATGACTGTGTAATCAAAATATGTCTATTAGAACTGACTAGCTGATGAGCAGAATGAGGCAAACTAACTCTGAACAGACTAAAACCTTGACTATCTAGTAAGCTGGTGAATGTTCCATCAGTAACTCCCTTCATCCCAGTTCAATTAAATGTGCTTACCTGTACATGGGGAAAATCCCATTTTGCTGGAGGCCTACATGAGCAGTCATCGAAATCAGCAGTTCATGAATTCTTTGTATTCATTAATATTATGAAAATCTCATTCCTTCTCCAAACACTTAGGAGATTTATCACTCTTGCATCCCTATGGCCATTTCAGAAAGTTGCAGTAGAAAACCTACTGTGCTGCATCCTAACAGTAGCCTGAGAAAAATCATGTTAGGTTCTTACAGCTTACAGAATTTTACAGCATTTCCGACAGGTCCCTAAAAGGTATCACTTATAGCTGCATTTCAGCTTTGTGAAGTATTAATAGTACTGTTTCTTTTGCGCTGAGTGGATTACTGCCATATAAATTTGTAATCGGTGTAACAGTTCATGCAGAAGAATTTCAAAGCAGCTACTCAACTGGAAGCGATTTTGCTTTATTAATACCCCATTCATGGAGAGACTAAAGAGGGAGGATTGTGGAATGTGGAAAAGAATTAAAGTCTAACAGGGAAGAGGTGAGAGCTGAGCACAGCATCCCTTGGGTCCAAAGCACATGGCAACAGAGAACATTTTTCAGAGGAAGGAAATTGTGGTAGCAGAGAGCGAAGGCTCAAAGGGTGCTTCTGGTCTGTGGTAGCACAGGAAGATACTGTCATCTCTTTATGTAGGTGCATAGCACTCATTTCTCACTGTATACATTAAATTATTGAGAGCACCATAAGCTATATAGCCAGGACATGTCCCTGCTGGGAGCTGTTTAGATGCGTAGATCCACCAGACATCTATACCATATTCCACACTTTGTAATTGTCAAAGGTATTGTCTTCAGGAAAAGACCACCTGAAAATCACCCATCTAATCATAGATTCTGCAGTGTCCTGAACCTCAGCAAAATCAGCCTTTCTGAACAATTTCCTGAGTAGTGCAAGAGGTCACTCTGTCCTCCTCTCCAGAGGAATGAAAGAAGTGCAGGTTTCATTAGTGAGCTGGTCACTAATCTCAAATGTGGCAGACCCAGCTGGGGAGAGCAGCAGTATCTGGCCAGAGTGTAAATGCATACAGACCCCTCTTTCCTCTCTGGCTGCTTCTGCCAGAAATCAACTCGGTGGGGAAGTACTGTGTACCTGCTGTAGCTGTTAGGAGATATAACATTTGAACTAGAAGTCTCCTTTGAGCATAATTAAAGTATTCCTAAATTCCAGCAAAAGTTTTTTCAATATCAAATTTCATCTTTCTCTTGCCCAGCTCATTCTGCACAGAGCTGTTTGCTGGAAGGTCAGTCAATGTTGTTGACTGCGTGTATTATTCATTTTTATATGTTCATATGTGTTCACATAAATATGTATATACACATATATATACACACTTGTTAGATGCAGATGATTTTTGAACAGAGTTTCCACTAGCATAACTTCATGTATAAAGGCAACTACTTACCCTCAGCCCCTCAGTTTGATTATTATTTATATAGATGTAACTGGCACATGATGGGAACGACCACCATATCCCAGGCTGTACGTGCTGGGAATGGCCGATATGCCTGAAACTGTAGTATCTTTACAGGACATTGTCAATAAAGCTATATTTGATAAACCATTTAAAGCCACTTCTTTTTGCTGCTAATTGTTTTATCTGGTTTATGTCAGCAGCTTCCCCTTGCCTTGAGTCCGTGGTGTGCAGGCACAGCAGTGCAGTGACATCAAAGGTCTCCCATCACTTACTTTCTCCTTCTCGTGCTGCAAAAATCCCCTGTCTACAGGCCCACCACCTGCTGTGGTCGTCTCTCTCCTTTGCAGCAGTCGGGTACTGAACACAGAGCTGAGATGGTGTGGTTGGGTGAAAGCATGGGCCTGTATCAAGCATAGAACCGAAATAATTCCCAGGAGCTTCCTAATCTGAACAGATTTCTGTTCTTCACATGCATTCAATTCTGACCAAAAAAGGTGGGCCTCATATCTCTGACAAATCTGCTCAACCCCAACCTGTAATTGTCATTTGCCAGGTCACTTTTACCTAGTAGAATTTAAGTAAATGAGTGAGCTGCTGGTGGTGGTGGTGGTTGCTTAATTAGCTTCAGTATCTCAGTAGCCTTTACCTGCAGCTTTGGGTTGGCACAAGATGCTAATCAGGCTTTTCCCATGTTCTGCCCTCCTGGTCTTCATGACTGTAAGTGCAGTTTCCATGCTCCTTCCCAGAACATCTCTGAAGTTCTGAAATTGATGGCTAGTTGCCTTCAAAAGTTACAGGATTTATGTTGAAGGACAAACTAGAAGAGCTGTCTTGTTAGATGTTAAGCCTCACTTTGCTTGGCTGGTAATAAAGAGCTGTTCTCTTCTAGTTATTTGTTTGTTCCACCGTGATATTCTGAGTATTTTCTATCGCTAATGGTGGAGGAACTTGTTCTTTTGGACATGGGTCAAATTTATTGCTAACCCCCAATGCAATATAAGATTACTTAAATTAGAGGGACAGATGTTAGTCTTTAAAAGCTTTTTGTTATCTTGACAATTAAATATTAGCACTTCCAGAATATTGAAACCCTAATTTTAGATCTTGCAAAGTTTTTTGTTTCTTATTGTAAATTTAAATTATGAAATGCTCTATGTTTTAGGATTTATTTTATATGATAATAGTTTAATTTTTTTGAGAGAGATTGCTTTAAAGAAAGACTGGCAGCTGTGGTTAAGCAGCATAATGTGCAAGTATAAATAGAATGCAAGCTGTCCATTTATCTCAGTCCTGATCTACTTACATTCATCTGAGGCTTGTTACAATCATGGTTTGTCTCTGAGCAGATACATCCAGTTAGGATTAAGCTTGGACAACTAACCTAATGCACTCTTGTAGCTTAATTCAGGGTTTCTGTGTAGATTTCTCGTGAAACCAAGTAATTCTTTTAAATCGTAATCTTTAATAAATTAATATCAAAATATTGAGAAAGTTTATCACTGTCTATGTTTTGGGGAGATACTAAGTTTGTTTGTAATAGCTTTTAGGTTTGCCGGGATATATCTCCATCTCTGAGATTTCTCCCCACTCCAGCTTCTCCTTATATATCATGGTATTTTATTAAATGTAATTTCAGTTGACAGATTCTCTAGATTACACTATGGGAGCGCTTTCTAAACTTTTTGTTAGAGAGAATTTTCTGACAGAGTAGCCTAAAAGTGAAATATAAGCACACCTATCTAATTCTAACAAGTATAAAAATAATATAGGCAGCAGATATACCTAAACTTTATGTCCATCTCATCCACATTGAAAAAGGAAGATTCATTCTTTTCTTGTATTTCAATGTACTTGGCATCGTGGAATAATGATTTATTTCTCGGGTTTTCAGACAGGTTTTCTCTCAGCATTTTCCCTCTGCAAGAGCCCTGTGGAATTTGTGGATGTAAAAATATCAAGTTCTGTGTCTTTAACGTCTCAGCTACTCTTTCATTTAAAATCAGCCTCTAGCTGACTCTTTCCTGTTTTAGCCTAGTGACTAGCCTCTGGCATGGATTAATTTTTGTCAACTTGTTTTTAATTTAAAAAATCAACACAAGCAAAATACTTGCAATAATTCAACATTCATGTATGGTCATAAGAAAGCTCAGAACTAAGCATAACAGCAATCAGTGCTCCCTTGTTACGGTATATGGGTGTTCAACTCTATAAAACAGACTACATTTCAGATTAGATGTAGCTTGTATGTTGTATTTCTAATGAGTGCAAAATGATAATTTTTTTAAAAAACGTAGTATGAGACCAATTTGGCTTTCTGTTTGTACTACTGTTCTCAACAAAATAAATATATGGGCAGAGATAATTGATGAAGCATGGTTTAAACAGAAAAATCTGAACAACATTTCACTTTTCTTCCCCCTCATTTCATTTCCACTGTTATTGTGAATGTGCTGATGCTGAAAGATACATGTGGCACTTGCACCTTTTTGAAAAGACAATGAGATTTAGCTTGTATGTACTCAAGAAGCAATAATTTCTGAGCTCCGCATATGTGTGTGTTAGACGCAATTCCCCATATAGTTTTCATAGTCTTTTGTATTCTTCGTGTGAGATCTCTCTTGCAGTCAGTCCTCCGGGTTTCTGTCAGGGATGTGATGGCACTTCTGATATTGAAGTTTCTCTGCAGAAGCTCCTCCCTGCATGGACTCCAGGGGAAGAGGCAGGAGAAGAGGTAGATACAGATCTCACAGGCGGACTCCTGTGCAGTGTGTGCATGGTGGGATCTTGAAGTGCCAGGCATGAGAGGTGCCATGTTTTCTTGTCCATGAGATGCAGTCTTTTCCCTGAAAAATGAGATCTACAATTAAAGAGAAATGGTAACACCAGTGGCAGTGGCATATCAGCAGATATGAAGATAAACTTGTTTGGAGGAGTGGAAGAAACACAGGAGAAACGCGAGAGCAGTGTAGATTCTGCTACCAGAGCCTTCTGCACTGTACAGTTAAGAGGGATACATGGTCCTATAATGTGAGCATTTCAGCGCCACATTGAGTGTGAGGATGTAAGGAAGGGCCTGTAAATAATTGTTAGGGTTTAGAGGAAAAATCACAGTAGGGCATTTGAGATGTCCCATAAAGATAAGGCTCCTATACAAACAAAAAGATGAAAGGAAAGATGAGAACACCCAGTAGTGATGAAAGCGATGGCAGTTTAATTTAATGATTCCCAAGAAAACTTGATGTTATTGTACTAAAATATTGCGAGATACCCTGGAGTCAAAAAAAGAATCAGAGAGAGAATACAGACGTTAAGTCAGTGTGGCTGCTTCTGTTGTCAATGTGCAACAGTATGCCTGTGGTCAGAAACGGACCTGGAAATGAAGCATGAGAAAAAGAAGTCCTGTTTCATTGCCACGATTTTGCTGGTTCCATCAGGCGATTTGTAGTCATTTAAAGATAATCGTGGAGGTGTTACCCATTGAATGTTACTGTTTATGTGACGTGAAAGAAGAGATAGGTGCAGTCTAGTTGGTTTTGCTGAGTAACACTCAAAGAACATTACTCTCTTGAGACTGCTATGTAGTCTGCTGATGCCATACAGAGCAGAGGAGAAATCTTTCTAATAGGAGCTTTTGTTATAGTAATGCCAACGGCAAGGGAAAACATTCAGATTATTTTCCTGGAGATAGAGGCTGCTGCTGTTTGGAAAACACTGCATTACACCATCTGTTTCCTTCTGATTGCGCACCGCCATAGCCATTGTTGTGATTAATTTCTTTGCTTCTAGGCACAAATTTGAGTGCTCGAAAGAAGATTAAAAGCTTGTTTTGCAGACAGGGTTGTAGCTAATGGCTAGCTTTCAGTAGGATTGTGTGTATTTAACAACATTACAACTCAAGTAATCAATCTTCTGTGTGCATTTGATACATGAAGAAAGCAAGGAGAACGTCCTTTTGCTTCATTGTAATAATCCTCTGCACAAATTGGTGGTGAGATTTCCACTGTGTGTCACTAGTGAGGTGGCACACTCAAAACACCGCTGGGACAAAGAGTCACTTTTCTAGCTGCTGCAAGATGTGTAGTTTCATCAGCATCGCACTAAATTGTCAGACCAGGTCCTTTGGTCATGAGGCTGGTGTGCCCCAAAAGCCCCAAACAAGTAGCAGCCTGCCAGGCAGGAGGAGAGCCCTGATGGTTGGCAATCTGCTGCAGGCATCTCCTGGTCACATTTGGTGCCTCCACTCTCGAAACTCAGCAGCAAGGAGCAAGTTGCAGTCTTGTCTCTGGAGATGTTACTGTTCCACTGTATCTGACCAGAACCACTGCTTTGTGCCCCCCAGTTATGAGCAGCACAAGAAAACGTGGAATTTTGTCTAATACGGATGCTGTGCCTTACTTCAGTTCCTCTTTTGCTTGAACCCTGAGTATATAGTACAGTGGCAGTGTGTAGCATGGTGGTTCTCCACCACTAAGCTGTTCCCTTCCTTCCTTCCTTCCTTCCTTCCTTCCTTCCTTCCTTCCTTCCTTTTAATTCCTCTATTACTTAAATAAGCTTGGTAGGCCTTTGATCCAGGATGAGTAGCATTGCTGCATTATGCAGTGGTCCATCTGCTTAGTATAGTGAATTTGGAAAACAAGTGATATTTGCATGAAATGCATCAGTTCTTATTTATTTTTATACCTTTCTTGATCATCACATTTCAAGATGATTGTCACATTTGCCTGTGATTTCATGTTGGAAGTCAAATGTTTTCCAGCTAAAACTGTAATGATTCTCCTTTGTTAGCAAGGTATAGTCATGCTAGTATTTTGTAATAAGTTACTTAATGTTTACTTCAGTGTGACTTAACTAAAGGTTAACTGTTTTGTTTTGCTTTCACAGTAACGATAGTTGGTACACCATATTTCAAAACACTTCTTCAGTTTGATGTGCATAATGGTATATATTGGGGTTGTGGTAGATCTGCAGCCATACAGGACATAGTTAAACAGAATTAAGAGGGAAATGTTGACTGCCAAGTAAAGCAGCATTATCAATTTCCTCTCTCCTGCACTGAAAGAGACAGGGGGAACAGACAGTGTAGGGTTTCCTGATATGTTTTAAGAAAGCCTGGGATTCATTTCCCCTCCCTTCCTTCCTATTAGTTGTTTGTTAACTCCCAGGAAGATTCAGGTTTTTCTTGTAAGACCTTTCTGCTCACATATTCTGGAAACGGGCTTTGCCTTTGAGGGGCTCGGTCCTCAATTCTGTGCTAATTCAGGGGGAGGAAGAGGAGATGGGTTGGGTGAGAGTCTGACTTAGGGCAAGCAAACTGAAGAGGAGTTTCTGATTGACAACATTATATTGACAACGATATTTTCTTTTCATTTGCTGGCATGAGCATAGTGCTGGCCCCAGAGGAATACATAGTGCTTCAGACACAGAGGTAGCAAATGCAGCAAGTGTCCGCGTGAGATTTCTGCCCTCGGAGTGCTGAGTTGTGAACTTACTGGCAAGACTGTGAAGTTACAAGAAAGACCTTCAACTTGCCCTTCTTCAGGAGAAACCTCGGATGTCTCTTTCAACAACTGAACATCTATCACGTTAAGGAGAAGGATGTGAAGACAGAGACGATACTACCAGCTACTTGGGTTGAGCAGCAGCTTTGGATCACCCGTGTGCGGCTGGAGTGCACTAACAAACTGCATGTTTTGTGAGGGCTTTTCTTCAGCGGAAACGGCACAGGGCTGTTAGTTTGGATGAAACACTGAAAACCAGACAGTTTCACACTTTTTTTTTTGAAACTTTGATCTGCTAGTCTGACCTGCTTATGTGAGAAGCTCTGCCTCCTTTATTCATACTAGTCACACTGAAAGCGGATCGAAAGCTGTGGCAAGATGTCCTGTCTGCTTGGTGCAGCATGCTAGGAAATGAGAGGGTCTTGCAGCTTGATGCAGAAACTATCTTGGCATTTTTGGTCCATTAAGTACCACTGATTTTTCTTTTTTCTTTGTAGTAAAACCAGGCATTGGTTTCGGAGAAAAACCACATACAATACAAATAACCGAACTGTGCCCATTTCCAGCTCTTTAAATCTGTGTCCCTTTTTTTATCTTTTTGATAGCATTTGAGTTTGACAAAGAAATTTTATATTCCATTGACATTTAAAACCAGAATATCTTTCAGTCTGTTAGAAGAGTGTAATTCTGAAGAGCTGATTTTTTATTTCCTTTGGTGAATAACTTGGTGAAGATACAGAGATACACATCCATGTCTCACCGCCGCCTTTTAAGGGAAGGTCGTGAAAGTCATTTTAGGATCCTACCAAGATTCATGCAAATCCTGCATGGCAGACGGCACTCACGGAATAACCCACGCCAAATATGCTCTGGTGAGGTGAATGTATAGGGGATCCTGTAGTGTGATTTTTATCTACATAGAATGCTTGCACTTAAATGGGAGCAGTGTGTGAGGTGAATATGAGCAGTAAGTAGCCTAGTATTGGCCTTACTGATTTTCTCAACTCTGAAGATTCTTGCAGGAACTAGTATTTTTTCTCAAAGCATACTCATGTAGGGATCCAGCAACTGTTATAGTTAAAAATATATATATCTTTATCTGTATTAGATATTACTCATGGATCGTGATTGCTCTCTGTCACCAGTACTTACTGGGGAAAAACATTGTATCTTGGTTTTCCTTGCAGTTCCAGGTGTATGATAGTATCTAACAGACACAGATTTGAGTGCTTTACACCAGCCCTCCTTCGATACTCTAGAAGAACTTCACTGAGTGCTCCGCTCTTAAAAAATATAACTAATTGCACCAAAAAAAATACTTTTAACTGTACTCAAAAAAGTCAGGATGCTTCTGATCTTTGAGTATAGTGTACTAAATTTGGGACTTGCCACCATTTACTCAAAGTCTGTTTCATACAGTATGTAGTGTAATAATATGTTACTGTGACTGATAATTACATAATCTTTTTATATAGTAAAGCTATGTTTTGTTGGGGTTTTTCCTGAAAGAAGTTAACCCTGACTGGCTGAGATAAGCTGAAGCAGATTTTTCCAATAGTTCATTAACCCTTTCTTGGTTTTATATGCACAGTGACCTATTATGGTTTAAAAGAGGACTTTTTTTTTCTTTTTAAATTAATTTGAAGCATATGAAACTGAAATCAACAGAAGCTAAGCTACCTTTATAGGAAAATACACAATTTTCAAGGCCTTTCAATATTCCTTTCTTTAATGTTGACACTCTTAGAAAAAAAATAGCAAGAAAAAAACGCCTCTCTGGTGGTTCCTTTCGCTCATGTCTTTTGTACTGTGCTCACTGAGTCTTTTGTCATCTGTTTTGTTTGGAATGAAAATTGTAAGATTTTTTGTTAACCTTTCTTTCATAACTTCTGAAATGTAAAGATTTTACCTTTCCTGACTTGTCAGTTCTGGGCATTCATGAGACCAAGGTTTGGTACCTTTAGGAGTGCTAACTAATGAATTATCAAGATTTAACAATTAATTCCATTCAGCTCAGACTAGAAAAAGGTTTAATGTTAATTGCTGGTAGTCACAGTAAAGTCAGGAAAAATTTACTTGTATTTTAAACACATGGGGATGCAGTCTTACAAAGCGAAGCAAAACAAGGCCACCTCCAGTTTCAGTCTTACCTTCCTTTAGGATTCAACCATCACTTGGTAGTAATCACACTGCAGTCAAGTTCAAAGTATAGCCAGAAAAGTTACCACTTGCACCAACTATTTTATAACATTTATGTCCTTCTGAGTTGTGGGCGCCTGCTGGCCAGTCATGAATGGATTTGAGCTAATTCCAAGTATAGGCAAAGCCTTGACAAATTTAATATATTGAACACATTCTAACATAGTTTTCCTCATTAACGTAATTTCCTTCAGACTCAGATCCTTAATATAAAACTTGTAATGCTATACAATCATCTCTTACTTACAGATTCCTTTCAATATATATAGGTGTGTACAGTCAGAAAACAGTATGTTTCTGTAAGAAGCTGTCTGTCTTCTCTCCCACCTATCTTTATTATTATTCCAAAGCTCCTTTTGATTGTGTTGCAGCCTTTTCTGTTTGAAGTCTTCAAGTATACAAAAATTCTGTTTCCTTTCCTTCCTGTTACCCATTTTATGTTGACAGTAGGAAAGCAATTACATGCTTTTAATGTTAACCTTATATATCCAGTTAAGAATCATTCGATTGTTTTGGTCAAAGCCGTTTTATGGCCTTTTGGACTGATAAGAGTTTTCCTGCCTTCCTGGTGGCTGATCTCAGTTAGCATTCAGTGTCACTTCCAAACCAAATGTTACACAGAAGGTGGATCAAGGGTTTAGAATGTGGAAGGGGAGAGGTACTGCAGCCTGGGAACATTTCTGTCCTGTAGCTATGCTGGGTAAAATTACAGTTTTGGCAAGCATGTATTTCCAAAGTAAATGTGCTTGTGATTCTGTGAATCCCGTGATGTATGCATCTCTTTTCTCCTTGTGACAAAATTAAGCCACTCTGTCCTGTTGTCCCAGGTCTCACAGAGCTTTGTTCTCTCTTCATTCGCATCTCTGGAAATTGCCAAGAGCAGGTTTGCTCGCTGTCACTTCACCCTTTCCCCGCACGTTAAAATCTTTAACATAGGCTATAGAAATCTTTATATGAACAATAAATGTCCTAGTTCGTATATTGATTTTGCATTACCTTATTTACCTTAATAAGGGAAGCTGGGCTGGCTTCCAGAGTCTTTGTGCTTCATCAAATCCATCTCTGTTTTATTTTCATTTTAACAAAGCAGACTTTATTTACTTACAGCCTGTGGACAGTTGGATCTGTCCTCCTTGGCCTGATCCTCATTGCGCTGCTCTCTGCGGGTATCTTTTACCCAGGGTAGGGTGTGTTGCCTTTATCCCCTCGCTGAGGTTGAGCCCTGGCTCTGGTGACGCTTGCTCTTTGGAATGCAGAGGTTTGACACCAGGTGCCATGTGACCCCTCCTGCCTGGACAGGCAGGGTGCAGGCTGATACAGCCAGGCTCGTGTGAGACAGCATCGTGGTTTCTGCATCCGTCCCTGACCGTACATCTTCTGTGTGCTTCTGCATCTCTGACTGCAGGCAGGTGGGACGGGAGTTGTAGAGGTTGTGGAGGATTTCAGCCCCGGAAAGCTGTAGCTTCAAGCAGTCTTCTGTGGGGACACCTGTCTCACATGAGCAGGGAAGATTTTCCAGTGTGCTGACCTGCTGTGGCCCTTTATGATGGGCTTGCTGGTGTGGTGCTCACAGACCATCCTTTGCAAGTCTCCTTCTTCTTACTTTCTCTGAGCAAATGGGAACAGTAGGTCAGCTTGAACTGAGAGCTGTAAAACAAGTCTGGCAAGTGGAGACTCCAGAGACATCCGTCTTCAGTCTGTGCTGCGCTTAGTATGGACGAGGAGTATCTTTGGAGGCATCCTGCAGTCTGCGTCTTTTCACACTGGATTCAGGTTGGTTTTCTGATTAGTATGACTGAAGCTCTGAGGTGGTTTGCTTTCGTGTGTATGCTCTAGGCATGTAATGAATGAATGGATGAGGAGACTGTCCATGTCCCGAGCTACTTCCAATCCAATCTAAAGAAGTTCTGCGATGAGATGCAGTGAGGCAGCCCTGTAACATGGATGTATAATACTAATAGACTTCAGCAGTGAAAGAGTCAGGTGAAGCTTGGTTAATCCACAACCTGGGTAATACACCACAAATAGCGATGAGGAGTCTAGAGGAAGAGCACTCTTGCATCTTCTGTGTCAGCTGAGGGGATGGAGATGTGGTGCATCTTATCCTGGAGTTGTATGAGTATTTCTGTTGGATAATGGGCGTTCTTGTATGGGGAGAGGGTGTTAGCTTACAGGCAGGACAGCATAATGCATGGATTCAGGAAATGTCAGACTGAACATACGTCGAACTGAGTACATGAATATAGCAGACAAGTACCTCAATATAGCCAAAGCCTGCCTGGAGCCTGTGTAAACACTGAGATTTCTGATCAGTGTTAAAGTCTGCCACTACAACTTTATTACTGTTAGTCCCCACGCTAGGTAGGTCCAGATGTGTAAGGCAGTGTTTACTGTTTGCTGTATTCACACCTTCGTTCTCTGGCTGGATAAACGAGTTGAAAAGGGATTTATTTGAGATTTGGAGTTTCCGCTCTTGAGATGTCCATTACCTGCCCTGCTGGCAATGCCCTGGTACTTTTTCCAGCAGAAAGTTGGAGAAGAGAGTTGGGTGTGAATCCGTAGCAGAGGTGATAAACTGCACCAAAACATTAAAACTATGAGTGAACAATTCAATAGAACTAGTTCAAGATAGTGTTATGAATATCTGAGTGAAAAACAGTTTTGCATTGCATTGTTAAAGCCTAACGTGAGTGAAAATATGCTTAGGGCTTGAGCCTATAGCTTAGATATACTATATCAGACACTGGGTATATCGGCAGTCTGTAAATATTCAGGGTGGAGACATGAGGGGAGAACACTGTAATTAAAGAGATAATTACAAGAATGTTGGCATTACTGGAGGAAAATATATTTGTAAAGTCATCTTATGCCACCTGTTGCATTTATGGAACAAAGTTCAATTAATATGAAAGCTCTTGCCTTCTCGGGGTAGTTTGTTCTGAGCAGAGGAAGGGAAAAGTGAACGTTTTTCTTCTCTGATGATGAATCAGAGAGGAATTTCTGTATCAGAAATGAAGAGCTATTATTTTTTCTCAGAATGGTGTTCGTGGCTGGATTTTGTGGCGCAGGGTAAGTTGGCTTACATTTGTAATAACTCCTAGATCTTGTAAATGTAAACAGACTCTGAAGTCTAATTCAGGGGTGGGTTAGGTGTGTGGCTTGGGTCTGTGTTCTTGGAAGAATTTAGATATTTCAGGATCTAAATTTTCATACAAGGTTTTTATAGAACTTCCTTTCCTCTCAAATAGCATCCCCACTTCCAACTTGTTACCATTTAATATCTGTGATATGCTTAAATGAAATGATTTATTGGGCTCAGCTAAGTTACTCAGTGAAAAGTGAGCACATTAGGAAAAACAGTCACAGCTGTCAGAAAAGTTCCCAAGCAGTAAGTCCCTCAAGAATGAGCTGCTGCTTCCCTCAGAAATCGGTTTCAGAGCATCGTCACACAATTTTATAGGGCAGTTTCTGCTGCTGCAGTGTGTTCAGTATATGGTTTCTGATAAAGAGGTTGTTACTGTTCAGAGGTACCAATTCAGCAACACTGGCAAATGTTTTTCTCCCTTCACTTAGGTGTCTGTATTGATTTGTCCTATAAAACTGAGGGATCCCAGCCTCCTTTTTTAACTGCTTTTTTCTGCAGTTTTTTATTTTGTTTTTTTTTTTTTTAATTTTATTTTAAAATCTTGATTGTTATACTTAAGTAAAAGTGAAGGAAATGCATGATTTGAGGGGTGTATTTTACAATCACTGTAAGATGCATGCTGTGATAGAAGGTAGAAATATCTAAAGTGGGTTACATTATCAGCAGATTTTGGAGAGTAGTCCCACTCAAGATCCCCGAAATTGACTATTATTTCCCATTTCTTGTGTTAAACAGTGATTTGAATTCATTTTTAAACAACATAAAATTATAATATTCTAAATTACAATGTTATAAAAGTTAATATTTTAAAACTTTTGGTGCCTTAATCAATTTGGGGAAAAAAATGTTATTTCTCCAGCTGTGTGCATAATAACGACTATGTAAGTTCTGGGATACTGATGTACAGGCCACCACTTTTATTCTCCTGGATGATGATTCCTCCAAGAAAACATGGGCTTTTAAGAATCTTTCCAATTAGAGAGACACACACACACAAACAGAATTAAGGGCAATACAAGACCTTGCCTCTAGGCTCCTGTTCCAAGAGATACGCTGACTCTGAACTCCTTGAACCTGCTCCCTTGCCCCTCAGACCTCCCCAACCTCTGCCTATGACTTTCTTTTTGTCCCTGTTGGCTAAGATTTAAGCTGTCTGTGAGTCGCCTTAGAAGGAACAGACCTTTTCTAAGTGTTCTGGTTGTGTGATGTCAAGGATTACCCATGTGATGAAGAAAAAAATGTCAAAAATAGTTGTGTTACTTCAATACCTGTAAAATGAATCATCAGAACACAAAATCTGACTATGCCTGCGACTTTTAAAATGGGGAAGAAATGTCTTCCTGACCATTAGTACTATTTTAGAAGCCCATTTAATTAGAGGCACTAACATATATGGCATTAATGCCATAGTATGCAGTGAGTTAGTAGGAAGTTATATTTTTCCTGCTTTCATGGCTGCTTAAGAATATATGCCTTTATGAGGAAAGGACATTGGGAAAAATAATGCAATAGTGGAAAAAATAAGTTACGGTTTCCCTGATGAATAAGCAGAGACACTTTGCTTAAATAATTTAGAGTAAAAATGACTTGCTGTTCTTACAGCATGCTTTTGCTTTTCCATGTGGAGAACTGTCAACAAGAAGGTATTTACTCTCTGGGCAGAACCAGTCCTGGAGCCAGGATGTAACTTTATTTACTCCCTTTATCTTCTTCATTGTTATTTCAAGACGTTTCCAATTTCATGTGCTGTTGCAATCTGTTTAGCTGTACTGAAGTCATGCTTAATAAGATGGCCTGCACTACTTCCTTTTACTGTGTATGCTTGTAGCGTTTAACAAAATCCCACATGATCTTCAGATTAACCTCAAAGGTTAAGCTAACCTGAAAAGGTTGAACATACATGGCCTCATGTTAAAGCACGCTAAGTTAAAAGGATCAAAGTTTATTGTAAGATTTCCAGCACTTCCTGACTGAAGCTAGCTCTTGTATTTATTTATTTATTTTGTCTTATTTCAGAGCCACTACGTCTTCTTCCAAAGCAGGAAGTGAAGAGCAACGCAACTTTTATGTGTTTCATTTCTTGCTCAGTGACTTAAAAAAAAAACACAAAAGAGATTCTATTTTATTCAGTAGTTAATTCACACACGACTTCTGTTTCTCGCACTTTGACTCCGAGTACAGCATGAAACCTTCCTCAATCTTGTTGGTCAGTGTTTTTTCTGAAAATAATGGACAAGGGCTGTTGACAGTCTTAGTTTTCACATTTACTTACTCTTCTTTAGTATGTGTCAGCAATCTTTGGTGTCATTGACGGTGAGTTTGTCAACTTGCACACAATTCAGGGCGAGGGACCAGGCTGTTGAATAGGTTCATTCTTTCCTTTTGGAGTGAGGCCAAAGAACTAACTGGAGGACCCTACAGGAGTCTTCTATAGGGACTTCTTCTTCTTATCCCTTCTTATCCCCAGGTGGAAAAAATGTGAGATTTTTCCACCTGCACTGCTGTCAGCATGCAGTGAGTCTCAGCCTCATCTAATTATTTTAATCAGGCTTACATTTCTTTCTATTTCAAGGTTTCTAGTCAGTTTTGGAACTTTTGTAAATAGAGGCCACAAAAAAGTGAGTCCAGGGACGAAGTTAGAAGAGGACCTTGAAGGGCTCAGTGAGAGTAGCTTGCGGTTGTCTTTTAATAAGGAGTCTTGTCCACTTAACAAACATGTAGCAGTTGGTGGGGCAGTTGGGAGAGAATGATCCTGTAATTTCAGGTGTGAGTGGTTAGTCAAGAGTATATTTTTTAAAATTCTGACTAGTACAATTTTGGTGACAATTTATCGTAGAGTTGTCCTGGATTACAATACAGGAATTGTGAATTACCTACAGTAATCTTAATCCGGATGCAGCTGTATTCTGAAAATCATTAGGAGTTTCAGATGGACAGTCTTAACATAGTTTCTTAGTTGCATTAGTCATGGGTAATTCTCTAAATAATTCCATCTTTTGATTTACTTTGCTGAGAAATCACTTTAGAAGTCTCCACAGTATGTGACATGTAGTTTGTATTAATATATGTCAGAGGGCTAGTTGAAGAACTTGTTTATATGTGTCCTTTGGCGTCTGGAGAAGGAGCTACTTGCTTTTCAGGCTTTCATTTGAAGGAAAGGTGCCATCTGTAATTCCTTCCTTTTCTTCTTCTAGGTGAAAGTGATAAACTTTCACGAAACACAAGCAACTTGTTTCACGCAGTCAGTCTGCAGAGCAGAATTACTCTTTAATTCCTAAGCCTTCATGGTTGAAAAACAAGCATTTTCTGTGTTTTAGCTAAACACCTAATTCTTACCATCTTTAGTGGATTCAAAAGGTGTCTATGAGAAAATGGATACAGATCAGTAGGTCAGTTGTTTTTAGAGAGAGCTAGCATGTGAAACAAAGAATTCAAGATACTGCCACTATCCTTTTACATTAGAGAAGCTTTACCTTTCCAGTACTGCATGCCATAGCTGGGTTTTTGAAACAGAAACTCAAAACATGTCCTTCTTGGGAGCCCAAAATCACACAGCTCTCCTCAACTCACTTCAAACTCTCCAGCTTCTACCATGTAAAAATCTAGGACTCCAGTAGTGTGTTCAGACATCTTAACTGGACTGTACACGTGAGGCACAGATAACGTTTTGCTGTCTGTTTCTGTATCATCTACCACGATGGCTATCAAAGATTGTTTAAGGACTTCAGGTGCAAGTACAAGTGGTGTCTACTACCTTCAGTGTCAGCTTTTCCCCTTTTCATTGGTAACGTTTGACCTTGGTTCCGCCTCTGATTTTTTCTGACTTCCAGCTATTGAAAATTATGTTCTTTGTCTGCAAGGTAAGTTGTAATAATAATTTTTGCAGATGTTGTGATGTGACTTTATAGAGTTATTTTTGGGATAGATTCCTTGAAGAAAAAAAACAAACTACTGAGTATTTTGAGCGTTTCCCTGTGTAATTAGAAGTTATTTCAAAGTTAAGAAGCAAAATTCTCTGATGTCAGTAAAATGAAAACACTTTATGCTATGGTTTGCTTACAGAAATGTGTAATTTTTTTACTTCAGTCAGGTAAGACGTGATAGTCTCCAGCTGCACGTGCTGCATAATGATAGAGTGCTAACTTAATATTTCATAAAAAGATACCTCCTTTGACTGAATAAAGTATATACATTGCTTGTGATGAAATCTTGTAATGCTGCGAAGATGAAACAGTTTGTATACACAGCAGAATGCCCTATGGCAGAAAAGGCATCAGAGAAATAAAATACTGATTTAATCATCTTTTAACTTAAGCAGCAAGACAAAATGTGTGTTTAAGATAGCCTGAGGGGAGATTGCTGTTTTTTTTCTGAATGTGACTGGAACTTCTAAGATTTATGTTGTCAAACAAAGGGACTAATATTTTTTTATGGTTTGAGAGAGGAGCTGCTTTGGCTCAGGTGATGGGCTGTACAGTGCTACTTAAGCGTCATATGAGCCACCAAGGCTCAAAGACACAGAATGATGTAAATGCAAGTTGGGTACATCAGCTAAAAAGTGGGACCCTCAGAGTCCTTGCTTGGTCCCTAAGTGTCACCGCTTTGTGAGTACAATTTTCGCAGTGCCCAAAAATATCCCTCTGGGGATGCCAGATTTGCCACCCTAAAGTGCAGTGGCGTCCTTAAGTGAGGAGGTCCTCTGCTTATGTCCCGTGAGGTGTCCTGGTCTGGTTAACATGCTCCAAGTACAAGTGATGTGCACCTGCAGTTCAGCACGAAACCAACCTCTGCTGCCATTTTCACTGAAAGTGGTAGAGGAGGTTTGATGGTACTGACCTTTAATACTAGAGCTTAAGAACTCTGTCTCTGTGGCCCTAAACAATGCCTATTTCCTTGCTAAAGGAGGGACTCGGGGTTTTGGCCCTGCTCTTGGAATTTCTTCCTATATTAAATTGTCTCTTAAATACAGATCAGACTGTATGCAGAGAACTTCAGCTGTGTTGGAAAAATTTCTAATGAACCTTGCGGTTTTGAGGTGTTAGGAGATTGTTTTGAGGATCGTGCCCTTGGACTCAGGTATCAGCTTTCTCTGCCTAAGCCACCGTTTGGCAGTGAACCCAGTTTGCTGCCTAAACAACTGGAATTTGTCTGGGGGTTTGAGGATGAAGCTCTTATAGTTGCAAGAGTTGTGGATCCTCCACCCAGTATTTTCCACTCTGGCATGCTTCCAGTGTAAAAAAGAGAACAGGTATTCCCAAGCCCATCTTATCAGATGGGTTTTCAGCCATTTCACGTCACCTCAGTTTAGCCGCCTTCAGTGTTACAAAGTAACCCAGCATATTTTTCAGGAACAAGGAGTCATAAACAGAGTAATAACAACTGGTTTCCACATTAGATTGCTTCCTTCTTTCAGTTACGAAAGCCTATCATTATTATTGTTTGCATTTAAACAATGAGAATGCTCTGTCCCTTCTCTCCCTGTCCCAGCACACACCAACCTCGAACCCTCATGCTCTACAGGATTTCTACGGATGCTCTGCAACACAGTCGTGGTAGTGCACTGCTGCCCTGAAGTCTCCTCTCCAAACAATGGGCTTGTTCACTCTTGGATAGAGGAAATTGTTTTAAAAAATTTAAACTACGTGACTATGTTTATTTCAGAAAGGAAAAAACAGAGGTTGCTGTTGGTACCTGCAAACAGCATTAGTGGCTCAGAAGCAGAAGGCACATTTTAGAGCACAATATCAACAGTTAAAGCACGTGAGGAGTGGCAATATGGTGTAAACCAGTAATGTAAGAACAGCGAAAATGTGATAAAATAGGCTTTGGGTTACAGTTTGCCAAATTGTGAAGCACACCAGAAATACCCTGATTAGCTCCTAATCTCTGGTGTTGCATGGGAGGCAGTGATTTCAGTGGGACTGCTGCTGCAGGTGGGAGCGGGCTCACATTAGGCCTGAGTGCATTTCTCAGTGTTCAGGCTTCAGGAGAAACCTCAGTTGCTGGTTTTATAGCACCACACTTGATTTGAAGACCTGCTTGCAAAAGGAGTATTCACACAAGCTCTTTGTCAGCTGACTGCTGGTGGCTGCACCTGTGAATCTTTAAATGCCTGCGAATCTACCCCAGCTGATCTGGCTGAAGCTGAAGCTGAATACCCGTCAGCTGCTAGGAGGTGCTAGACAGATGCATGCTGCTTTTTTGGGCAAGCTGGTGATAGAGCTGTGAGTCTTTTCCTTCCATTCAGGTACAGTAAGAGGTTCTTCCTTCTTGCCTGAAGAAGAAAACATGAAATAAGCTTGATGAAGTCATGGGGTTTTGTTGTTGGTTTGTAGAGACTAATATACTTATAAGCTCTTACTTATTTGTAGCTGAGCTGCTGTTTCCTTCACTAGCTAATAAACTAGGGAGATTAAAAAGATGTGGATTGTTTTTTCTATTCTAAGGAATTATATGCAACTAACAGGAGGGACTTGAATATGTATTATGTATAAGCTGCTTCAAATTTGTTTGTAGTGTGAGAAAAGAAATTCCAATGAAGAAGAAACCCTGAAAGCTTCTGGAAAACATTTCCAGAATCTCAGGGTAGAAAAAAAAATGAAATATTTGAGGGCCCCTTATACCTCATTTCCCCAAGTGCTCTGAATAAGACTGTATAAGTTATTTCTTAAACAGAAATCTCACTTCTTGTCCTGAAGTTTCCCTCCAAAATGTTGTGCAGCAAATAAATCCTCGTTGGGGAGTGGGGATACTTTGCTGTTGTTCTCTTTGTCTAAGCAGTATCTTTGGTTCTTTGCTGATCCTTAGAATTGACTGGGTATCTGTATTTATTGTCCTTGGTATCATGCATTTAGTGTCCTGAAAAGGTGTGTATCTGTTCAGCATTGGCTAAACTGCTGTAGTGTGGGGATCAAAAGAGCAGCAGTCACAGGGTGTTCTGTGTTTGAGGAGGGGGAGAGGGAGGATTTTGACCAAGGGCATAAAATCTGTCCTGTTAAAAAGAAGCTGTTAAATACTTCAAAGATTGGCTGAAGGATGAGACTTTAATTGAAGAAGTCATATTTGCTGCCACCATAGTGCAGGGAACTACAAAGAGTGCCCTCACCTTTGATCCGCTTGCCCCATGCTTTTCTCTTAATGAAACTACAAGGGTAAAGGCTAAGTTAAAATTATGTTCAACTAATCAGGTGCCCACTTGGTAAGACAGGAGCTGGTGGAAACTACATGCATTTTTTTGGAAAAGCAACAAGAAGCAGAGCAGAAAGAATGGCTGGGGGTTGTGTCTGGGTTGTCTCATACTCCTGTGAGATTCATGGGCATTAGTTCAGCTGCTGCATGTGTCAGAATAAGTGGAATTTGCTCTTTGGCCTTCGTTTCATCCTTCTTTACATCTTTGTTCTTCTTATGGAAAGCAGAAGAAACACAAAACTGTTTCGAAAGCTTTTGGAGGTTGAGGCATTACCCCAGAACTGCAAAAGTGGGGGACTCAGCAAGTTTTGCTTTCTGTTAATTGCAAAGTCCTAATCAGTGGAGATTAGGAGGTGGATGTGATGCGTTGCCAAGTTTTTATAGATCTTTCCTCCTTGTTAGCTAAAGATTTGCATAATTACATCTCTTGCGTGGCTGGTGCATCTATTTTTGTTACTGCACATCTCAAAATACTGTGAAGGTTTTTGAGGCATGCTGAAAAATTCTGTCTTCTGAAGTCAGAGGGAAATGCTGATACTCAGCTCATGGCAGAGGAGTGGTTTTGTTGTTTGAATCCACAACCCTGCCTGAGCTGTCACACCTAGGCCAAAAGTAAATACAGTAATAGGGCAAGTAGCAATAGTTAATGTGGGAAATGAAGGTAATGCTGCTGTTAAAAAGCTTGTTCTCCATATTGCTATCCTGAACGGGCCAGGAAGCATCCCAGGAAACTGGAAAAGAAGGAAAATGTGTGTTGCTTTAGGTTGATTAAAATCTCAGGGACTGGCTGCTTTTTCAATCAGGTAAGGGTATAGGTTTCCTGTTTGCTTCCCGGAGACTGGAAACAGGACACAGTTACAGCTGCTGTGTATCTTTGCTGCAGTTGTTTATGGATGTTACAACAGCTCTTTGCAGGGTTAGATTTTTTTTTTGTTTAAGACGTGTTTTATTAAAGGGATCACTGCCTTTTTTTAATGATACAATAACGTTTTCTTAAAAATCACGCATCTACAAAGTAAAAAGGTCAGGTGTGATTGTGTATCATGTCTTTCCACAGAGAGCGTAGAGCGTGAGCTTTCTCTTTTCTCCATTGACTAAATTTAACCAAGAATATCACACTGCTAAGCACAAAGGATAAGGTATTTTGCTCTCTTGTTGCAGTAAGATTTTCTTTCTTGAAAGGAAGTGAATTTCTGTCCAGAACCTGAAGCAGTTCTCCAGGTTGGCTCTCCAGAAGAAGCTTGTCTAAGTGTATTTTCTGCTCTTTTTCTTTTTGATCTGTGGAAGATGAGCTTTGGTTACTCTTTGCTGATGTTGAGTCACCTCTTTTCTTGAGTGAACTGTGGAGCTTGTTGAAGCCCAGGAGGAGGAAAGGATTGGCAATGGGAGAAATTGAGATACTATTTTTGGGAACCTGTAAGCGGAGGGAATGATGAACTTTGAGGATTGCTCAAAGCATTTGCTTGCATTTTTTCACACTTTTGCCATGAGTGGGGACTTGGTGGGTTGCACGGCTACAGGCAGCCTGCTTCAGCATGCATGCCTTGGCCACAAATATTCCAAATCATGAGTCAAAATCAAAACTGGCTTGAAAAGAAAGAAGCTTTTAGGAAGACAGTGGCATTTTTATCCTATCTGTTATTTGAGTCTGACCATTTTCAAGTGTAACCTCACAATAATGTGGGTCGGATTGGTGCAGGGTAAGACAGACTTAAGGTTAATGGCCAACTCTGAAGGATTTTGCGTATGCTTACCAATCTAAAATGACAGATAACTGAGGTGATCTAATAGCCACATTTTTTTATTTCATTGAGAGCTATGAATGATCCTCCAGTACTGAAATACCACAACTAACTTGTCGAAAAACACCCAAACTGGTTATTTTAGAGATGTGATAGAATGAATGTTTTCTGTCCCTTAATTTTATCTCAGATCAAAAGCAGGTTTCTATTCTCTCTGTCCTGTTTGCTTTTTCAGGATTTTGGGGAATGATGATTTCTGCAAATGTTCTTTTCCTTTCCTTCCTTTGTAATAAATAGTTTTGCAGCCTTTATCTGCATTCATCGGTGTTATAGGAGCATCTGGTATTTTTCTTGGAACCAATTCTCCCACAACTTTTGACCTGAAAGTTTCTATGCTTCCTGAGTATCTTGTTAATCTGGGAAAAAATTATTCTGTGTCCTTTAAGAGTCACAAAAAGGGTTTCCTATTGCTGACAAAGTTTTATTTTATATTTTGACTATAAATATAGTTGCGATTGTGGCACAACACTTCATTTGTTGTCTGTGTTGGTTTTCCTTGCTTTCTGGAGTAATGTTTTTATTAATATATATTGTTTCAGAATACAAAATAAACCTATTTTTCCTTTCCTGAGTTCAGTTACTGTGCTGCTTTCATCACATGTTTCTGTTCTTGTTACTCACTGTTGTGTTATCCTTTCTGTTGCCTCTAAACTCCACATCCATTTCTTTTCTTATCTCCTCCACTTGCTCCTTTAATCCCACTGCTACTATAAAAATGCATCTCATCCTCTTGATTCTCCTGAATTTTAGTCCTACCTTCTGTCTAACATCAGTGGTGATTTGATTTCTACCTTTAATTACAGTTTTCAATTCTTACCAGACTGCAACCTCCTATCTACTCAGTTTTGCATACTGCTGCAGACAACTTCAGCACAGAGCCAGGAGTCCTCTTTTCTTCACCCCAGTGCAGTCTGAGTAGTCACATCCCATTGCAGGCACTGCTGTACGGAGCACTGCTGCTTGTGAAGTTAAAAAGGTCACGTCCATTTCTTTGTTGGCTTTTGCAGCTGTGGACAGACCGATCTGTCACCAAATGCTGCAGGATAAAGTGTTTTACTACTAACTCCTGCGTGGTTAAATTCGACCTGAAGAAATGTCCAGTTTTTCTGTCTCTTTGAAATGAGAAACCTTGGTAAATCCTGCAGCATGGTGAAGGAGAGGCCTATGATTAAATACTTGTGGGAGCTTGTTTAGAAAGGATATGTAACTAGAAAAATATAAACTGATTTAAATTCCATTCACAGAACAACAAAAATATATAATTTTGAAATTAGAAATGGAAACAGATGTGTGATAACTGCATTCAGTGACCAGGTTTCTGTCATGGTTTTGGGGAGGAACTTTAAGTGTAGTCATGAGGTTGGAGAAGTGCCATCCCTGATGGGGTGTTACACTTCCTTAAAAATTCCTGAAGACTTCTTTTCTTTTTTTTGTTGTACTTTCCAGATACCCAGTGTAAGGGATGTGTAATCTTCAAAGCTTTGAAGTCTGTTATTGTCTTACAGTGCGAAGTGTACTTTTAAGATGTAATTCCTCAGTAGCTTTCCTTATGTTTCTTCCTGGCAATATCTTTTTGAATGATTGCAGGGTTCATCCTATTAACTGAACAGCAGCCTTCACTTTGAAGTGCTCCAACAACTGTTGGTATTACCAGCACGCTCATTTTCATGGAAGCAGTGTCTTTATTTATTGATGGCAGCTTTTATTGTTCTTCTCTGACCACAAGCTTTGATTGCTTGTGCTTGCTTAAATTTCGGTTTGGCTATGATACAGGGACCTTTTTTGATGACTTAGCATCTGAGTTGAAAACTGCCAAAGCAGATTCAAAATAGGTTAGTTTTTTTGCTGCTTGATTTAACAAGCTGCTTTGTATAATGGATTTATGTAATCACATATGTGTGTGTGTGTGTGTATGAGTGTATAATGTGTATATAAACTCATTTTCAATGCTTTGGAATCTTTTGATGTAAACCAGACAGAATTGGCAATTTTGAATGCTTGATGACTTTAAAAAGAATGAAACCTTTTTTGCATTCATTCTTTGAAAAAAAAAACATCAAGAAGGATTAGAAGGAGAAAATGAATAGGGTTTTAAAATAGTCTACTATGCTAAACTACATGCCTCAAATTCCTCAATGTCTTCAAAACTCCACCCAGTTATAAGTTCTGCAGTTACAGGTGTGAGATAGGTGCATTTTGCTAGGGTTTTTTTGAAACAGTATACATTTATATTATGCTAAAGATGATCCTGTAAGGACAGCTTTTGTCATGCTGAATCCCACGAAGTACCACATTGTTTTATTGACGAGCGTTTTTGCCAAGTACTGCACCCCTGAAGGAAAAATACATTTAATAATTATACTTTAATGTTGAACTTACCAAGCTCTAATATCCTTTACCACAAACGTTGCCACCCTCACGCTGCATGCTTGCACGTGTTTTATTAAGAAGGTACAGTATCTTATATATTTAAGCCACAGTCCTAGCTTCCTTCTCTGCGTTTCATGACACTAAGATGACACAGCCTTTTACCCACAGTTGACTTTGCATGCATCCCTTAACAGCTTCTCCCACAGCCTTTTCCTCTGCTCTGTGGGCTGCAGTATGTCACTCACAGCCCATGCTAATGTGGCAGGGAGAGCTTAACCTGAACGCAGAGCATGAGCGGAGTTGAAATGAATGTCACACAGAATGACAGAATCAGAATGACAGAATCAGAATCACAGAATCAATCAGGTTGGAAGAGACCTCAGGGATCATTGAGTCCAACCATTGCCCTGACACCACCATGTCAACTAGACCATGGCACTAAGCGCCATGTCCAGTCTTTTCTTAAACACATCCAGAGATGGTGACTCCACCACCTCTCTGGGCAGCCCATTCCAATGTCTAATGACCCTTTCTGTAAAGAAATGTTTCCTAATGTCCAACCTGAACCTCCCCTGGCGAAGCTTGAGGCTATGTCCTCTTGTCCTGTCACTAGTTGCCTGGGAGAAGAGGCTGACTCCCACTCCACTACAACCTCCCTTTAGGTAGTTGTAGACTGCAATAAGGTCACCTCTGAGCCTCCTCTTCTCCAGGTTAAACAACCCCTGCTCCCTCAGCTGTTCCTCACAGGTCATACCCTCCAGACCCTTCACCAGCTTGGTCGCCCTCCTCTGGACTCGCTCCAGCACCTCAACATCTTTCTTGAAGTGCGGGGCCCGGAACTGGACACAGTATTCGAGGTGCGGCCTCACCAGTGCTGAGTACAGAGGGACGATCACTTCCCTACACCGGCTGGCATTTATAAATATATACACGTGTACCCACACAGATTTTGTCAGGAGGGTTTTTGCTCCTGTGTGTTTTAATAGAGCTTAAGTTTGCCCCTAAGCCTTGTTGCTAACATGCATACCCACATACCAGAGTTTTCCTCTCCAGTTGTATTTCAAGCTGGATCATGAAGGCAAGAGAAGGGTTTTTGTGCTTCGACTCATTTGTTCTTTCTTGCTGCTGTTCCCTGAAGCACACAGCAAGGACACCAGGTATTATAACCATGAAGCAAAGGTTTCCCCCATGCACCTCCAAAACAGACTGCTAAAATAAAAATGCATTTGATTACTGGCTGGAGCCCTCTTTCCCCGTGAGAGTGTTTCATATTTTGCTTCACAGGAACCTGTTGCATCTCTAGCCCAGTGAAATTTTAAGCTTTCTGTGCAGAATGGAACTGCTAGGAAAAAAAATCACCTTTGCCTGAAATGCCGTTTAGCCAGGCAGGTGAGGCCAGTTTCCACAGGGACACTCTGTGTGAGCTCCTGTCCCTCCAGCAGGAGCAGGCTCAGTCTCCTGTACAGCACAGGCTGAGCTCTCCATACCATTTCTTCACGTGTGTTGTTCAGTTAAAGGGCGGTCTGATTCCTGAAAATGAGAGGTGAAGGTGTGTCATTGAAGGATAGCAGGGTTGAAACAAACAGTGCTATATTTTGGTGCTCTTAGCGATGGTCATTACTAGATCTTGACTGGTCCAGGAAAAACATGTAACTGTGGATTTAGGAGATCTGAAGGCTAGAAGGAAGCTAGGTGGGCGCATGTAGGATGGTTGTTATATGTATCTGTTGTGCTAGTCCCAGAAATTAGGTTATTTTTAAACTCGTACTTGGTTTTCACCTGAGTGACTTGCTCCACTATTTCCTCTGCTCCAAATGTGGTTGTCCACGTTACGTACAACATGTAGAGGCTCTGGAACAGGCGGTGTTGATTGATACACGGCTTTATACTTCCTCTGTCTTGCCAATGAGAGCAAGCACAGCCAACACGCTGTAGGTGGTTCTTTTTCCTCTTTTACATTCATGTCTTTTATTCGGGTTTTTTTCTTAAGGAAGTAGACAGCTTGCTGAAATACTAGGTTCCTGTATCTTAATGAATGGGTGTGGGTGAGGGTGATACACCCTTTCTCAGAAAGGTGTCTCCTCTTTCAGTTGGTTTTCATCTCTGAAGAAAAGCCATAAAGCTTCCTCTCCCTCTCTTCGCATGTTTGGAAAGTGCTCCTGTATCATTGCATAGAACTTTGGATAACAAGAGTTAGGTTTTCAATATGCTGTGATGCAGGTGACAGCAAATCCCTGTTACTATTAGCAGGCATATCTAGTCAGCCAAGCCCATTGCTGAGCACTCTCACGAGCAAATATTTGAGACTGGCTTGGTGTGTTAAGTAAGAAATGAATATCAGTGTGTATACTTGCATATGGTATATCATATGTAGTAGGATTTCTCGCTGCTCTGAGCCTGTTCTTCCTGGAGCCACGTTGTAGTGCAAGAGCTAGAAATAAAATGCTGTGAATCGTGATCTTTGTCTGAGGACTACAAGTCGAGATACTGATCTAGGAGCACGCACCTCCACAGAGCCGGTTGGGTGACAGTCCTGGAAAGGAGGGAGGAGTATGGGCTTAGAGCCGAGACATAGATCCTGTTTCTGACATTGCAACAGATGCTGTTGCCTGATCCAAGATAGGTCACTTACTCTGTCTCAACTTTCACGTGTGTAAGTATGACTTGTGGGAGCGGTGTGGAGACTCATTCACTAATTTTGAAGTCTCTTCAAAATCAAGTATGCTAGTAATTACCTCATAAAATACAGAACAGCTAAGTAAAACATTTCTAAGGAGTGTTATTTCTTTTGACTCTACCTTTAATTAGAAACACCTGATATTGCTTAGGAAACTCTTGTGTTTTGGTATAGCACGAAATGTAACGGGCCCCAAAATGAAATAGCAGAATTTAAAATAAATTACCTCAATTATATTTTTCAGGTCACATTTTAATGCTCTGCACTGAATAGAGCTGCTTATATAGATGGTAGATTTATTACAATACAGCTGACTGGTTTGCCGTTATCAACAGTGGCAGATCCCTGTGGCAGATGAGTGGTGAGAACACATGTGGTCTGTGGGTGACCTGGGTTTGTCTGGGTTTGCGTTTATGGAATTGGTTGATGACTAGGAGTGCTGAAGCTAAAGCTGAACTTTTCGCCATCTGTAAATGGGATTTTGCAAACAGATGTAACCATCAGTCCAAGCTTTTTGTCGTCACTGGCCTCTTCCCTTGACCCCTCTTGTTGGGAAAGGGCTCTTATAACACTGTGAAGTGAGGAAAAACAATCGATTTGTTTCCATACGGTTGTTGCTGTCACTCCCACTCATTGGTTCACTCTTTGTATTAGTGAATATGGATGGCAGGTAACTAATCTCAAGTGTATTAATTAACAAGTAGTCCATCACTGGACAATTACTTTAAAGGATCAAATAAAGCAAGATGTTAGAGCATTCGTGTCTGAAAGATGATATGGAATATTTTGGTTATAGTTGATTTTATTATCTGTTGCCTTATTTCCCATTTTCTTACGAATAAGATTTGTACGTATTCTACTAATGGGACTTTGTAAGTTGAAATACGTGTTCTTTTGGCAGTTCCTGCTGCTTTGGGTAGGCTCCTTCGTAGGGAACAGGTGCTTGATGGGTGTTTTCCTACCACCAAGGAAAACATCCCAGTTTGGTTCCGCCAAAGACATGGGGGTAAAACTTCCCTCATGGACAGGAAACACTGGATGCATTTCTGAGGAACTTTCTAACCAAAGGTTCATTGGAAAAGGACATCTGCCCCTTGGGGAGTTAATTTCCCTGTGTGGAGAAGGGATGGGTGGTAGAAAAAGATTATGATGATGGATTTACTGAATCATCATTTGTTAAAATGAGGGCTCTTAAATGGAGGTTCTTGACCAGGCACCCTTAGGATTAATTTTTTAATGTGTTCTTACTCGGATAATGTTTGAACAGTACATGTGTTCACATTTAAAGCAAACAGCTTGCGTCTAATGCATGCCAGCGCTTTATGCAGGAAGAGGAGAAGTGGTAAGCAGCCACCGGTGAGCCCTTCAGAGGACGTCTGAGCCTGCTGACAGGCACAGTTGCTCTGCATGTAATTTGAAGAAAGGTATTGTATCTCCGGTGGCTTGGCTTTGACTGAAAGATGGAGTTTTGCGCTCTCATTTTGCACTGAAGACAGGCTCACAGATAAATAGGTCACTGTCTGTGGAACTATTTTGCACTAAATCGATTAGAAGCAACATGACCTTAAGCCTGATCTCCTTGCTCTACAAAGATACTGCAGAATTGTGGCTTCTTCTGAAGAAAAGCACAGGTGTGTCTTTCAAATTTTCTTAGTTTCTTGATTGCAGGTCAGGCAGGAACTCTGTCGGATAACATTATCCTCCTGAGGAAAATGGGATGTCTTTTAGTACAAAGGCAGAAGTTGTACTCTTTTTGTGTACATTCGTATACAAATATAATTTATTGTTATGGGTGTGTGTGTTCTGTCCTTGTGTAAACTTGCAGTGTATCCTTTTATTTGCGGATGTGTTTCTCGGTACATCAGACATATCCACTAAATCTATTCCTGTATTTTACATGGAAGGGACTTTGTTCAGGATTCAGTCACGCGGTGATTATGGCGATCAGAACCGCTGCTAAAGCTTACAAGGAGAATTTGCTGTTGCAGAGAGCTGTCCTGCTGCTCCTGAATTACAATGTGTTTTAATTTTCAATTCATTGCATTTTATGGAAATATCAGATACATAATTTCTCCTGATCCCTATTTGAGGTAGGGAAAAAGCATAGTTTCTTTCGCAGGGTACAATTTGGCATCCCCCAGTTGTTAGTATAGGAGGGTTAATCTAAACCTCATTATTTCTTAAATTCCTTCAGTCAAAGCTTTCTATAGGAATCTTGTTTCTGTTAAGATATAATGAAACAGTTGAGACATTATTTGCTGTTAATAGTGCAGCTACAGTCCATTGCAAAACTGAAAGCGTGTTTTGTGGAATAGGGACAAGCAAAAATTGCTTCCTTATTCTGGTGCCTGAATTCACATTTCCAGTTCTGTTTTCTACTTCTGGTATGCGTGACTGTAGCAGAGGAGGACCAGAGAAAGAGCACTGAGTCCATGGACTGGTGTCTAACCTTCCAACATTGTTGCTTTTGAAATGTCAAATTTAAATGAAACAGGTATGTAAAGGGTGGATCTTCTTACTAATCTTTAATTAATATTGCTAATTAAATTATCAACATGTGAGTCTGAGTGCTCTGCTTCTCAGTAGTGCTCCATGCTCCTAAGGGTAATACCAAAAGGCATGCTGCTTAGGAGGAATGAATGAAAGATTTAAGAAAGGTGAGGCTAGCCAGATGGGAAGGGTGGAAGGATTAATCAGTCTGAGTAACTTTTGGTCTTCATGTGCATCCATGTCTGTGCTGAGAGGGTAGGGGTGGATTTAGGAAACAGGTTATTATTGTATGAGAGCGCGGATGTCTCTTTTAAACTGCAGAACCAGGGAGTGTTTTGTGTCAAATGATGATGGTGCATATGTAGCCATGCTGGGACTATTTGTATAAATTGCCAAGTTTAAAATAGGGGGTTTTAATCTGAATTTGTTTACTGAGAAATAAGTGAGCAGGGCTGCTTTTGTTAGCAAGTACCAAGGCTTGATTTTCATCTGTTGACTGCCACCACTTCTTGTGGGCATGTTCAGTGTGCCAGAGATCGCTCCTTCCTGGAGATATGTTGAAAGATATTGTATTCAAAGTGGGCAGGGGGTTTGTCCCTTTCCCCAGCACTGTTCTTTCTTCTTGCTCCTGAGCACTATGCAGGGGTGGGGGGCTTTGTGCCTACAGTCAGCAGAGGGGAGGGAATGAAAGCAAAGGAGAGGTCTAAGATACCCGTCTTTCTGTTCTCAACCCTGTGAAAATTTCCAAGGAAAACAATGTCATCTTAGGGAATTCCTATGTCAGTCCACGTCAGGGACTGAGGGTGAGGAGGTGGGAAAAAGGATGGACAAACTGAAAAGAGAGGATGGGTTTGAGATGTGGGTGCAGGACTTGAGTCTCTGTTTTGCTTAAAGACACTGCAGGTGGTTGTGAGCAATGTTGGTTCTGGTTTTTGACATCCAAATGGGGGTGAAAGCACCTCCTGTCTTGTAGGTACATTGCAAGACTAAAAAGTTTCTGACACAATTTGGGTGTTGCAGTAGCAGGGTGTGGAGCCAGTGCTGCCTGTCTGTGGTCGTGGATCCCCAGGAGTTAGCAGGCTCTCTCCAAGGGACAGGATCCCATGAGAATCCCTCATGGAGGTTCTCCTGGTTTTCTTTGTAGGTAGGGGAAGTGTGGAAAGAGGATAGCTGGAGTCCTCACAGAGATCTTCTGTGTGTGCTTGTAATTGAGGGGACTGTCCTTAAAATCTGGCTGTCTCAGCCTTATTTGCAATGAAGGTGGATTCCCTTCAGCTGCTGGAGTCAGGTGCAGCACTTGAGGGTCACATGTTGGGGAACAAATGGTGCAGTGGATGAATTCGCTATTGTTTGCTACGTCTCGGTGTTAAGAATGTGCCAAAGCTTTGTCTGAAAGGAGGAGAGCAAGGCAAGTCAGTACCATGCTTGTTTGCGTATGAGACAGGTATGGTGTGATCTTCTCAGAGCTATAGTACTGCGGCGGGAAGGAATCTGCTACTAGGTGATAGTTTTGCATCCTGCAAAGCTGTTATTTGTTGACACGGGACCCTTCTGGAGGGTTGTGAACAGTTCTTATGAAACAAATTATTGGTTGGATTTTTTTGGAAACCAGAGCTACTTCATCATGACTCTGGGATATTTCTTCTTTCCTTTAGAAAAATGGTTGCCTTAGTTTCCTTTTTTTGTTTTAATTTTGTTTTCCAGAAAATTGATGTATGATGTAACATATGGTTGTAGACAGATTTTTATTAGATTCAGCAGGTGTGTCAACATAACTAAATTTTACCCTATTCTGCATTGATTTTTTAAAGTCAATATACTGGATTTAGTACACAACTTATTTTGTATGTTCATTTGTTGTAAGGCCGTGATATCTGTGTTGGAAATTTCTCTTTTCTTTCCAGGATTTTGAGTTGGGCTTGTGGACTTCTCACCAGGGACTTCCTTCAGAATTACAGGAAAACTTAAGTTGGAAGGGACCCCTGGAGGCTGCCTAGTCCTGCCTCTTGCTCCAAGCAAGATTAACTTTAGTGTTAAAGCAGGTTTCTTGGAAACTTGTCCATCTGAGTTTTGTGTATCTCCAAGGGTGGAGATCTCTCAGCCTTGCTGGGCAGCCTGTTCCAGCACTTCTCTGTTTTCATGGTGAGTTTTTTCCCATGCTGCAGTGCCTGACTGTTGCCTCTGATCCCTTTGCTGGGCAAAATTTCGGTGAAGACATTCACTCCTTTCTAATAAGTGTTAGTGTCCTTTAGAAACTAAAATAAATGCTCTAAACTTCTATAGAGCACCTCAGTGGTGTCATTGAAACCTGGTACTTACTGAGACTTAGGGCCAGGTTTTAAAAGTAAATCCCCAGCTTAACACCACTAATGTGACTTTTTTTTGTTCATTTGGCTTATTTTTTTGGTTTATTTTAACCTGCCTTCAGTCTCAAAGGAGCAGGCTATCCAGTGAGGTCAAATGACACTTCAGATGAGAATACCCAGGGAAGTTCAAGGTCAAAGTTTGGTCACTGGACGTGATGCATGAGAGATTCTGCCTCTCATCATTACCGTGTTACCCTGAAATGAAGGGAGCCTTATATGTTTGTTTCCTGAAATGCTTCTATAGATGCTGTGTCTCAGGCACTTCAAGTGTGAAATGTTCAGAACCTTTTTTCATTTACATGGCTTTTCTCTTCAAAATGCAGCCCTACTGCATTTCTGTTTTGCACAGGAGACCCAAAGCCTTCAAAAATGGAAGAGCAATATCTCACAGTGCTTTTTAAAGACCCTGGCTTTTAAAAACCCTCATTCCACAGAGCCTATGGAATTGTAACAAACACAGTTCAGCTCTGCTGTACTTAGTCTCATTTTCTGTTTTTATGCTCAGTTAGATGAGAGAAATTTTGGAGGTCATCTAATTTGGAATAAGTGATGTATCTATTCACTTCTCACTTTGAACTTGAGAGGGCTTGTTGGTTTTAAGTTCTAAGCAAGGATTTTGTGTTTCACTTGAGATGATTTATGGACCATGGCTTCTCTTAACAAACAGCAAGTTGTTACTTTTTTAATATGCATCTACTTTGTACTTGACACACACAAAATAGGGATTTTTTTGTTGTTGTTGTTGTTGTTCCAGGAAGCTTAAGTAATTTCCTTGTATGTCCAAAAGGGCGGATTTTTAAGAGAAAGCTGACAATCTTTGGACTTAAAAGCCTAGCAAAACAACCTCTCAAAGTACAGGTAACGTTCAGCTAGACTGTTGCGCTTATGGAAACAGAATCTAGTGGCTTATTGCAGATGAGACACTAAAATAAATCCAAGAAATTATATCTTCATTGATTTGTTTTGCACAGTTTCCATCAAAAATAACTCCTTGCTTACAGGACCAGAGCTTTATTTAGCAGAACTTGACTAATCATTGCAGCCATGTGCCAAATTCTCAGATTGGATAATGAATGGATGCTTAATTTGAGGCCTAAAATAAGTGAAAATTAGGGTCTATAAAGCAAAGGAAGGGAGGCTCCTGCCAAACCTCTAGCATGCTGCCTGCAGAACACTGGGTGTGAGCAGCAGACCTGACTGTATTGCATTAACGGACTCTTTAGCTGCCTGTGAGAGATACTGAACCATGTCCTGCCTCCGTGTTACCTCAAGCAGTTAATATTAGCAGTGCTTTAGAGAGACATGTGATGGGTTTCATCTTTTTAATGGTATTAGGCAGTAGGCGACAGTGCTTCAAGAGCTGCTTCATTAACAACACTGTCATCTGTGTGGTAAGGTGGGGCAGCAAGGTTGGTTATGAACTCAGCAACCTCTTTTTTTGTAAGTCATCTGTAGTCAGAGTCCCAAGAACTGGGAAGTTTAAAAACAGCTGCCAGTAAATGTGTCTTAGCTGAAAACTAGTACTCGGCCCCATAAAAGCCGCTGAGTGAACACTTAGCTCTTCCTTCTCTCTCACACCCGTGAAGTGCTTCACATCCCCTTTCAAAACATTAGTTTATAGATGTACAGTTCTATGGAAAAGCGTGATTGTGTCAGAGTGCCATAAAATATATTGTTCGTTAGAAGTGATTCTAACCATCTTCCATATTGCTGAAATGATAAAATTCAAGAAAGGCTTTTTACCAGCGCCTGCAGTGACAGGACAAGTAGCGCGGGTTTTAAAGTGAGAGAGGGTAGCTTTAGATTGGACATAAGGAAGACTTTTTTTTTTTTTTTAACTGTGAGAGTGGTGAGACACTAGAACGGGTTGCCCAGAGAAGTTGTGGATGCCCCATCCCCAGAAGTGTTCAAGGTTGGATGGGGTTTTGAGCAACCTGATCTAGTGAAAGATGTCCCTGCCCATGAGCAGGGAGGATGTACTAGATGATCTTTGAAGGTCCCGTCCAACCCAAACCATTCTGTGACAACCTCACAATTGTTAGCACTGCAGCCTAATGCTGTGATTAACGTCAAGTCCTATTTCCAGTGTTTCAAGCAGTGTGCTGTGCAGGCTTGTACTGTAGCCAGGCGTATTGGTAGCCCTCCTTGAGTAAAGGAAGTATAATTTCTCTCCAGAACAGAGTAAAACCACGTGTTGTTTAAAATCCTATCTTGCTTCCAAAATACCACACAAAAGTAGCATTCCATTTAGTAGAATTTAGCAAGTACTCAGGCAGCTGATCCTGTGCATGTTGACTTTTCAGTCAAAGCTTTGAGGCATGCCTTGAGAGGTATGTGTTTTTCTGCAGGAGGTTTCAGTAGAGAAGAATCTTTGGTTTAGTCCTGAAAAGGTGTCCACTTTAGTGTATGTGTTTAAGCTGTGTGATTGCATCATTAGTTTTTAAGTCATGCTGAAGATGAGTCCTGTAATTTGCATGTAGTTCTTCTATTTAGAGTTGATCTTTCTATTTTCTGTATTTGTAAGACTTCCCTTTCTTTGCAAGGCTTTAGTACTTAGAAAGCAAAATTCCCCTTGTCATTTTCTCAGAGCATTAAATCTTATTAAATGCAGTTGGCAAAATCTAACATTTTTGTTACTCCGTGGAGGCTTGCTTGCTAAAGTACTAAGTGGGTCAATCGCCTTCTTATCACTTGAGTGCTTGCTAAGGGAACATTTTCTGCTGCTCAGCCTGTATCTAATATTTCTCCGTTTAAAAAAAAAAAAAGCTTTGCTTTTTGCAAAATCTGCTTCTTGTTGGTGACTAAGTACATCTAATACTTTAGAAATATTTTTATACTATACACTCAGCATGATTTGCGGTATTAAGGAGTTAATGATGGTGCAGTTTTGGCAATATTTGTTAACCCTATTTTGGAGGCATGGTTCCAGTCAGTCTAAAACTATCCTGCAAGAACAGAAAAGGGTTTACCAGTAGGCAAATAAAATTTCTTTGGGTTTCTTCAGGACTTCCTGGAAAGAGGATGACAGGAATATTATTGTTGCAATAGCAAGAACATGCTATACCAGGTGAATTTTTGCTTTTAGATGGTAAATCTGTGTGATGGTGTTGCTGCCCTTTATCTCTAAATCCTCTTTGCGGCTGACAAAAAGTTATGCTATAATATGACTGTGTGGCATGATTCAAAGTTACCCTTCCTTCTCAGTTTGGGAAGGGAGTAATTATCATGACTTGAAATAGCGCAAAGAACATCTCTTTCTCACCAAAACAGATTAGATAGGGTTAAACACTGCATGGAGCAAAAGCATGGCAAAACAGATTAGATGCTACAGCTGGTAACACTTTCAGATTTCTTGCAACAATTGCAGCATATCCTCCCACCCCTTTTTTTTTTTTTTGCATAGCTCCTAATATGATTGGTCTTGTTTTAGATTTTCTTCAAGTATGAAGAAATATTAGGTCTTGTGTTGATCCCTAGATTGCTTTCCTAATTATTACATAGTTTTCTTCTAGTTACAGATCAGCTAGTATTTGATTACTCTTGTAAGCCATATCCAAACTTAATGCTGATCCCTGGGACGTTGTGGGACTACAGAGTATGTGTGTTAAGAAGGTGTGATTAATGAAGCAGGAGAGGAAGAAGACGTAGTCTTTAGTACTCATAGTATCCTGTGAGTACATCTACTATACAGGGAAGTGAGAGGATTATATTGCCTCTGACGTTTGTGATTTGAGGTGATGTTATTTAGGCAAACTAAGAATGAGAACTTTATTGCCTTTTACAAAAGTAGAGGTGGAAGAAGGAAGAGAACAAAGATAAATACATCCTTTGACATGCATAATAAGTGGATAAATCAAATTTAGAGTAGAGTTTGAAAGGAACAAAAATCTTGGTTGGCTGCAAAGTATGCTTTTGAGCAGCTGTTTCATAATTTGAGGCAAGAAAATGGGGACTGTTACACCTCTTGTCATCTTGTGCCAGCCCAGCAGCACTACATTTGCTATACACCTCAAAAGCTTTTTTTAAAAGAAGGATCAGTGGTTAATCTCCCTACATGAAACCAAACCATCATCCATTTTTTTGGATGTAGATAGTCCTGTGGCAAACTCCAAGCCTGTGATCTCAAAGAAAAAACAGATGGACTTTTTTTTTCTTTAGTTTAAAGGAAGCAGGAATTACTTGGGTAAAGCAGGTACCTCAGGAGGCATCTATATAATACAAAGTTTTTTTGTTTTTCTGTTATTTCACACATGACAAGTTCCCATACCTTGTACGTAAATACTAGAATTGCAGCATTTCGGGATTAATTTATGTCTCCTCTAAGTAGTTGTGGTGTTCTTCAGGTATGATTCAATGAGCAGAGTTAGCAAGTTTCATTTCATTGGAATCATTTAAATATTACTAAAACTTATGGATTATGAAAAGGGCTGCAGAAATATCATGGACTCTGCGAAAGATCTGAATGTTTAGGGCTTCTGATGCATGAGTCATTAAAAACACCACTCAGTAAGTGCCTCTGCCCATTGTGCATGGGCTTATAATAAAGGGAACATCACTCCTAAGTTTTTTAGATTTTCTTTGGCAATACCTCTTCCAAGTCTTGACTCAACTAGATCCTTACTTAACGTTGAAAATGTATGGGATTACAGCCTAGCCTGTTATAGCAATGGGCTACATAGACATGCTGTTCTATGCGTATTGGGGCAATAGGCTATG
This sequence comes from Nyctibius grandis, assembly GCF_013368605.1. NCBI lineage: Eukaryota > Metazoa > Chordata > Aves > Nyctibiiformes > Nyctibiidae > Nyctibius > Nyctibius grandis. The sequence continues at coordinate 57,394,814 of NC_090659.1, read as the reverse complement.
CAGTCCTAGAAAATGAACTAATGTTAGTGATGCCACAGAAGAGGAACTTATATAAAGCATGATTCTCTGAAAAGAAAAGGTATCTCAACTTGAGCATCTCTTTTATGCACCAGGGCTCTTGAAAGGAAACTGTCTTTTCTGACTCGGAGAGGAAATGGGAGCTGTAGCTTGACTGTAGGCTGTTAAGCTTTTACAAGTAAAATTCTTACACATCTGTGTCATTTAAAGTATTTTTTGGACACTCAGTGCCATACAAAGTGTTCAGAGCACTAGGTTGCTTTATTTCTATTTGTGCTAGCAATTGGGATGCTAGTGAAGGTGAAGAATTTTTATTTTCTGCTTGCTTGGCATATTTTAGCTCACCAGAAATGAATAAGTTGCGAGAGCACTGTTTTACCTGGGTGATAATTTCCTTCCTAGCTACACGTTAGCAGAGAGCTGCCTTTTGCATGAAAATTCTGGAGGTTTAATCACTTACTTTTCCTGGCCCCTTGTTTTGATTGCAGTGTAGTCAAATAAAACAGAAATTAACTCTTCCTGAAGATATTTCAAACTGGTGAGATTTCAATACTTAGTTTATGGTAAGGTTTAAAGCTGGGCTGGCTATTAAACCCGTGGCAGATGCTCTCTATTAACCCTCCTCCCCCGCCCCGGAAGGGGAAGGAAAAGAGAAAAGGGAGAGAGACTTATGGGTTGGAAAGTTAAAACAGTTTTAATAAACAATAACAATGAAAAAGAGCATAATAATAATAAAAGAAATAATTAAATACATACATATATGTACAAAACCAAGACTGAGCTTCCCTGATGATGATCACGTCACCACTGGCGCTGCAGGGCAGGCTCCGGGACGTCCCAGACTGGAATTCATGTCAGATGGGAACTGGATTCAGGAACACACAGGTTGGGTTCGAAGGCAGTAGAAATGGACAGAGTCCTCTTTGGACACTGGCCATAGAAGAAGAGAGAGAGACCCTTGTGATCCCTCAGCTTTAAACTGAGAATTATGTGTATGGGATGGAATACTTCGTTGATCAATTTAGGGTCACCTGTCCTGTCTGCTCCTCCCCACAAGTGCGACTCTTTCACAGCCTGTTGCTTGTGGACCGTAAGAAACTTAGCAGTGACCTTGGTTTCTATAGGAATAAGTCTAAGCAAGAGCCTTTCTGCATGCCATTCATGCTGTTCCCTTAGTAATAACTATAAACTTCCAGCATTATCAATCCTAGAAGTGGATGCTGTTTGAAAAACATGTAGTTAGCTTCAGAAAGTGCAGTTACTGAGAAGAAACTTAACTGAAAGGAAAAATCACTGAAAGAAAAATTGGTTCTGTCCTAGTCCAAACCAGGACATCTATGAACACTTGCATGAACTCCTGTCATTCAGCCCAGTGTGGCTGCAAATAGCACATGGACCTGAGGAGCTTGGTCTGCAGCTCTTGATCCTGAGCACACCCAGCAGCAGAGCTTGCAGGCATCATCACTATTGAGCAGCAGTTTTTACAATTCAATATTAAAGCTGGAGATCTCTCTTGGCATTGTGACTAGCTCATTAGTTTCATGTGGCTTAGCGTGGAAGAGGGCTATCTTCACCAGCTCTGCTGCTCTGGCCCTTCCTCCTTCGGGGGCTACACAAAGGACCTGACTGTTAGTGATGGTGGTCGGGGCGCAAACATGAAGAGGGAAGAATGAGGAAATGAAAGGTTTGCCTTGGGGCTGAGAGAGATGAAGTGACTGCTCTGAAAGTCATTATCTTGCAGTTATAATTACCGGATGGGAGGGTGCTTTAATGAAGAGATTTTTCAAATGAAGACCCCCTTCACAAAAGGCATTCAACTCTTTGAGTGGGTAGGCTGCTCCAGAGGAGAAGCAAAACAAAACTGATTGAAAAAAAAGACATTATTTCTTCAATTTAAGGCTTGAATTTCATAGAGAAACCATAGGCACGTTTTCAGGAATATCTTGCTGACTCGGCAAGAAAGAGGAGGAGGAAAAATGATTTCTAGTTTGCTGTATGGTGTGCTACTGGGATCTGTGCTGAAAGGCATAATTGTGTCCATATGTGTACAAACAGGTTAGTTTTCAAGTTGGTATAAAGTAATGGCCATAGAATTTCATGCAGAACTACTCAAAGGGTGGTGTAATTCCAGCTGGCTCAGTGGGAATTGGATTAAACTCATTAGGAGAGACTCATGAGTCATGTTCGCAGACTTCCTTCTGCGTAATGTAGGTACGGTCTGTTCACACTCCCCTCCAGCGTTGTCTTCTGTGAAAATGGTTTTGCTTTGGCATGTCAGGCGAACTCTGATGAGTTTCGGTTTGATTGGAAAAGAAAGAGGAGCCTTTTACCAATAAGTGGACATTGAGTGACATTGATTGTTTTCTCAGATCTGGGTTTCTTCAGGGCTTACTGGCACCAGGTAATTGAAGCACAAGTTGTCTTTTGTGCCCTGGTGCTTAAATCTGTCATCCTGCTTCATTTGAAATGCAGTCAGGTGCCTTTGATGGGATGGGGTCAGGCCTCTCTAAGCCATCTTCCTCCATCATAGAGACAGGACTATCAAAGCAAGATTTAAAATTGAATTAGAAGATTATGTATCTGCAAGACTGTGGTTCACATTTTTAAAGATAAAGGCTTTTTAAAATGAGAACCACATATTTAACGGGTTCCTTTATGTTAGCAAGATGACACTTCTGTCCTCTCTTACACTCATAATTTAAACACTAGATAACGTGGCTTTTAAAGAACATCCAGTTGCTGGCTTAGGAAAAAAAAAAATCCTTGTGCATTCCCAGCTATTATGCGTGTTCAGTTTAAAATGTAATGATAAAAAAAAGCAGTAATCACTTTACAGAGCCTTACTTTGCTGTTTGTTAGCACCCGCAATACCACATGCATTATAAATCCCAGGGGCTTTATTTTAGGCAGAGTACTCTGGAAAACTCTGTAAATGGGCTCTTCAGGAAAGACTGGATATTCTAGTGTGTTTTGATGTGAGCATCTCCTTTCAGCCATGAATTTTAGATACAGTAAAACAGACAAACTCTTAGGTCTCTGTTTTGAAAACAGTACGTAAAGCAGTCAAGGTAGAACAGGGAAAATCACGGGCTGTGTAAATCTTAATCCATGTAAGTGGAAGTAGAGCTTGAGCCTATAAAAACTCCTTAGAAAACAGTGAACAGATTTTCAGTAATTCTGTATTTTAACATCCACTTAATTAGCTTTACTAAAATGGAAATTGTCCCTAAAGACTGTAGCAGGTGGCAGGTTCTCTATTTAAAAAATATTTCCAAGAAATTATTTTCCCCAAAGTCTGTGAGTGTAAGGACTGTGTGCCCTCGCAGTCTGTTTAGCATGTGTGCCTTTCGTTGCCTTATCCTGTTAAGGAGCTAGCATATTCAAGTAATGATGGGCAAACTTAAAATGAAATCAGATTCAGTCCCAGACAAACTGTGATGAACTCTCTTTTCTAGAGGAATGCTAAATATAAAGGAAATTATGCAGAGCGATGAGTTTTTACAATTGCATCTTCTCTGAAGGGAGACAGGGTCTTGGAGAGGGGTTTCTGCCTAAACCTGTGAGTACTGATACTGGGCTCAGGTGTATCCTGTCAGGCTGCTGGATGCAAACTGTTCAGCAGTTCCAACAGTTGCATTTTCTCACATTGTTTTGTACTGCTACTTGTTACCTCAGTTGTTTCAAATTATTGAAAATCAGCTCTGATCTTAACACATATTCTGCTTCCTGAAGAGTGTCGTGAAACCAGGTCACAGAATCACAGAATGTTAGGGATTGGAAGGGACCTCGAAAGATCATCTAGTCCAATTCCCCTGCCGGAGCAGGATTACCTAGATCGCATCACACAGGAACGCGTCCAGGCGGGTTTTGAGTGTCTCCAGAGAAGGAGACTCCACAACCTCTCTGGGCAGCCTGTTCCAGTGTTCAGTCACCCTCACCGTAAAGAAGTTTTTCCTCATATTTATGTGGAACCTCTTGTGTTCCAGCTTGCACCTGTTGCCCCTTGTCCTGTCAGTGGATGTCACTGAGAAGAACCTGACTCCATCCTAGTGACACTTGCCCTTTACATATTTATAAACATTAATGAGGTCACCCCTCAGTCTCCTCTTCTCCCAGCTAAAGAGACCCAGCTCCCACAGCCTCTCCTCATAAGCGAGATGTTCCACTCCCTTAATCATCTTTGTGGCTCTGCGCTGGACTCTCTCTAGCAGTTCCCTGTCCTTCTTGAACTGCGGGGCCCAGAACTGGACAGATCAGCAAGGTGAGAAGGGGGCCGTGCCTTGGTGGAGGAGAGTGCAGCAGGAAGGGCTTCTGGAGGTTTGCTGTCTGTGAACAGGCACAGTGTGCTGCTCCTGCAGTTGCAAACACACTGGCTCTTAAATTTGAGTTAAAACTGAGTTTAAAACCAGGGGGAGGAAAATACTGTCTTTTCAGTGAAACATTATTTGACTGCAAGGTTGTGGGCTGCCCTGTGCTCATTGCAAAAGCTGCTGTTCCTATCGGAGAGAGCAATGGGACAATCAAATGTGGACTTGCATCTTTACCTGGCACAAGTCAGGACCACAAGGGGATTGATCACATGGATACATGAGGAAATAGTGATCGTTACGTATCTGGGAAACATAAAGTAAGGAGTTTCCCTGACTTGAGAACGTCTTGCTTGCTTGAATGGTGCTTCACCAGGGGAGGTTCAGGTTGGACATTAGGAAGAATTTCTTTTCAGAAAGGGTTATTAGACATTGGAATGGGCTGCCCAGGGTGGTGGTGGAGTCACCATCTCTGGATGTGTTTAAGAAAAGACTGGACATGGCACTTAGTGCCATGATCTAGTTGACAGAGTGGTGTCAGGGCAACGGTTGGACTCGATGATCCCTGAGGTCTCTTCCAACCTGGTTGATTCTGTGATTCTGTGTGATTCTGTGTGTGTCATGTATTTACTTACGTATGCAGAACACGCCTATTTTATTACACGCTTATGCTGCAATAATGAAAATTATTTCTTCCTGTGACCATAGGCTGGATGGTGTATTGCAAAGTGATTACGTTCTTTTCCCTTTTCCCATCTCCCGACAAAAAAATCAGGCATTGATCCTGTAATATGTTATATTCAGGTAAATGGATCTGCCTGCAGGCATTGGTTTGCAGAAGCAGGGGTCTTTAGTTTCTTAAACACTGCTGCAGGAGGGCTCCTTGTATTAAAAAGCACTGACAGCAAAAATAAAATCTAAAATCCCTTTTCCCTTGGGAAAAAAATCTCTTTTTCCTTTCCCTTTTCCCCTCTTCTGGAAATGGCTTGGCCATCTGAGATTAGACTTTTGAAAGATCTGTGTTCAGTTTTCTGTTAAAACCATTAAGACGATGACATAACTGAAGGTCTGGGTGAAATATGAGTTAACAGTTAAATGTAGCCACTTATGGATTGGACAGCATGGTATGCAGAGGTCTTCTGATCAAGCAGCAGTTCACCGGATGCAGACAAATAGCTCTGATCAGTGTGTGACCTTGAAAGTGGTTGTGGGTCTTCCTCTGCCAGACTGACTGAAAGAGAACAGAGAAGTTCTGTTTCCCGGTATAACTTGTTGCTTATCTGGAAGAAGTAACTGAAAGTGGGGTTTTTTGCTGTTCTCAAATAATTGCAGTTCTCGGAATTTTACACACAATGAGAATCGCTTGTAAAAGTGAGTGGCCATCCACTCAAGTTCTGGCATTTGGAAGATCTCAGTAATAGCAAGTCCTTTCCTTGAGGGCCGGAGCTCTACTTCTGTTTGATCAGCTTGTGATGATGCTTATCCTTACATAATTTTTAGCTTTTTACTTATTTTCATGTGCATGTTCACAGTTCCGAGTGTCAGATTTGAGTCTATCTTAATGTCATTTCAATGTACATAGAACTCAAAACTTCTTTATACAATGTGAGATTAAAAGAAATTTTCAAAACCAAATAATGAAAATGCTAAATTTATCTCTTCACTGCTTTTCAATGAGGCTAAAAATGTAGAATAATTAATTTTTAGAAATTGCAAAAGAGTAAAACTTTTTGTTTCCTTGTAAAAATTGAGATCATACTTTAATGAACGAGGCGACTCTGTCATGCAGTCTTTATCGTGGTCAGTGAAACTTAGGTTTCTGATCGACCTCTGGAAATATACTGTGGGAAACACCTCTGCCCAGAGACTGTGGCAGAAAACGAAGACTCAGGAAAGCAGTATGGTTGTCATTAAGCTAAAGCGGAAGGGCTGAGATAAAAGATTAAGCAATGCTTTTCACAGTTGAGGTACGAATGTGTGTTCAAGGTGACGATGTCCTTTCAAGCCTGTTCTACCTACCTTATTGAACGCTGTTGCTTTGGGGTATATGAACACTAGACAACAGGCTAGAGGGATTGTAAGTTACTCTTTTTTTTGCGTGAGTTGAGAAGGTTTTAATAAAAATTGAATTTGATATGTTAAAAACCCACTGTTCAACATAATTCCTGACGAATATTAGCTCTACAGTGTTTGGTTCAGTGACATTCCATACTGCTTCTGAGTGTCAGCAAATCCACGTTACTTTACTCTTATATCAATATGCTGTTCAAAAAAAAGTTTGCCCTTGACAGACACTTGAAGGACTCCAAACATTTTCATGTATTTTTTAAAACTTGGATAGTTTTCTGGGTGTTTGTGTTTTAAGGATGATTTTCTTTTATGTCTGCTGTGAAATTTTACATAAAATGACTTTGCAATGCAAATTTTTTTTCCTCCACAGATGAAATCATGCATCAGGATATCATTCCCCTCTATGCTGCAGATATTCAGGACCAGTTAAAGAAACAATTTGCTTACCTGTCAGGTAAGACTATGGTGTTCCCTTCTATAGACACTGCTCAGGCGTATTGTTGAGCATGTTGTGCTTTCATAGTTTTTGAGGTCTCGTATAGGAGAAATTCATATTTTATGAGCAACTCAAAATTCAGACTACCAAGACCTGTTATTCAAGGATTTATAAAAAGATTTTTTTTAAAGTATAACAGGAATTTTATATTATAGTTCATTTTTCAGTATCCAGGATAACGGGATGGAATTGAGGGTAAGATAAAAGAATAAATGGGGGACAATAAATGGATGGGGTTTTCGACTTGCTTTCACCACCTGTCTTTTGCAAAGAAGCCTGCTTTTAGGCATAAAGCCATCTCTAAAAGGAGCACAGCCATGTTCACACAGCGCAGAGTGTCTTTGATGCCCCTGGATAACCTGCGCCAGGTAGGGGATGGGGGCCTGTGTTTGTGCTGTGCAGGTGTTGGTTGCTGGGCTTGGTTCATCTCAATGCTGGGGCCACGGCTGGCTGCTAACGCGTAAAGGGAAATAGTGCCTTTGCTCACTGATCAGGCTGTGTCAGGTGTCTGATAAGCTTCTAGGTTTGTTTTCCTGCCCTCCTGCCTGTAAAGGTCTTGCAGGTGTGCAGCAGGGAACTTGCTGCCCTGCCCTGCCCTCCCTCTGGTACGTAGAGAGGGAGAGGACAGTGGCTTTGCAGAGCTGCCCTGCCTCCTTCAGTGTAAAGGAGATTTACCTCTAGGCTGAAGCTGGGCTTTATGACTGTTCCCTCTTCCTTTGAATTCCTCCTTGCATGAGATCAAGAGACACCAGAAAATGAAGCAATGTACTGCTTTGCTTGGCAAGAGCTCATTGAGTCTTGTTGTACTTATAGTCATTAATTATGATTTATTCCTGCCACACAAGCTCCACTAAGTGTGGGTCTGTGGTAGAGACTGTTTCCTGTGAGGTGGTGGTAGCACTTGGAAATAAGATTATCTTGTTTATGAAGTTGGATGTTCATGTTCCATGTGAGATGATGGTGTTTATGCTACAGTTCTTTTCTGGCAGTTTATTTTTTTGACTTCCCAAGGTCTTCCTTCTTATCCAGGAGCAAAAAAAGCTCAAAATAGCATTATACAAGGATCTGCCTGTCTAGGAAACTGCATGTAGCATTTACATTATTTTAGTCCCTCTGAAGTGAGGGGAAAACTGGTGACTACAATAGAGGAATAAAATCTCATTGAGTCAAACTGGAGATTGTTCACTTCTTAAGATTGTTGAGTTTGCACAGCCGCAAGGGTCTTCAGCACTCATTACATCCACTGTGCAGTGGAGCTTCGTAAGAGCAGCCATTCCTCGTTCTATTGTCATCTATTTATTCACCCTCGTGTGTATTAGAAGTCTGTTTTGTTTGCCTGAAATAGTAGGACGGCTGCATTACTGTGGACTGTGCCTATATTCTCTGTTGTATTTTATTATTCTTGGGCAATTGGACTGTTAGGCATTTCCATTTCACTTTGGACTTCAGTTATTTTATCCTAATATTCTCCTGCAGGACACTGACAGTTAATTTTCTGTGCTGTACCAAACAGTGGTGTTATGGGGTCTGTGAACAAAGGAGCAGAGCTAATATTTTGATACTCGATTTATGTACAATTTGTTTGCTCTTGCAGTTGTGCTTACGCGTGGCTTTGCTGGAATGCCACTTAAGACATTCATGGGGGGGGTGTGTGTGTGAAGGGAACTTTCTTGCTTATTACTAAGTTGCCTTGGAAATAGAATATTAGGATATGGCATAAAACTCATTAAAATTAAATCTATAGATTGCAGATACTTTTGGTAGACAGCATCTTTGCAGGTATGATGAATCCTTAACACCTTAGATGCATTTAATTTTTTAGTTTTTGGCTTTTTAATAGCAATGCAACATATACTTGAGAATTGCTTTATTTTCTCTAATAGGATGTATCTAGGTCTCGTGGGACGCTTGCTTGAATAGTGAATGAAGCCCAGTCTGCTTCTACGGCTAAAGGCTGTAGCCCTTCCCAAACTACTTTATGTGTTTTGGTGTAAATTGGGGTCACTTCTTTCTCTTGGTCTCTTTTTCTCTGCAGGTACAAAGTAATTCGTGTCCCTCATTCTGTTAGATTATAATGGAAGTGCTATAGGAACAGCCAAGGTAGGCTTGAAATGAAGCAAAATAAAGCAAAACCTTACATTAATGCTTCAGTTTGTTGGTAAATAGAACAAAGTGCAATTAGATCGAGGTGCTAGAGACTCCCACAGATGTGGAAGGCTCTAGCTCTTGCTCAGCAGTGAGTATGCAGTTGTCTGTTCAGCTTAAATCTAATGGAGGAGCAAGCTGTGGATGAGGTTTTTAATCAATCATTCACATAACAAGTTTATAAACTCCAAAGTTAATATTTTACCTCAGGCCCAGGTGTTCACTTTTTCCCTTGGAGTTTTTTCTTTCTGTGGAACAAGGTCCTTATCTTTGCAAGAATTGTCATTACTCTTCTGTTGTTGCTAGACTGTATTAAATGTCCCCTCTACACAGTTCACTGTGTCACCTGTCTTACTTTTTTCTTCCTTTATTTAGTATTCGTGCAACCACTTTTTCTTCTGCATTGCAAAGGGTCTTCTGCCTTTTTTTTTTTTTTTTTTTTTTTATCCTTATGAAGGGCATTGAAAGGTCCATTTAAAAGTCTCTGGAAAATGTATTCCTTAGTGTCTTTCATTCACGTTTTATATTTTACTTTATAAGTATTTTCTTTTATCTTTCCTTGATTGGAAAGTTGCTGTGTGACTTTCATACCCAAGTTTGCAACTATCTGCCATTGCCGCATGCAAATATGTTAAAATAAATCTAGATGAAGAAGAGCATACAGACAGGTGTGTATGTTTATATGCATCTTAAATCGTACAAGCTATGTGATGTGCAAATGAGACTTTCGGCCACTGTGAGTACTGAACCAATTATTTCAACTTACTTTCCTTTGAATGCCTCTTTATGCATTGAACAACTTCAAACAAAATATTTCCATTAAAGGAAATACAGGTTCATGCTACTTGCATTTTGCTTATCGATTCATAGTTGTTTTTCCTGCAGTTGAAAAAGTTAGCGTTGGTACTAGCTTTCAAAATGCTTATATCTTTGGCCCTTTAAATTATCATTCTAAATAATAATAATAAACTTCTCACTCCCTGTAACTTTATTCTCTTGGCTGTGCTCTTGCTCTCCTATGTGGAAATGACCTGAAAATACCTCACTGGTTAAACTGTTCCCTTTGAAGTATCCACGGGTGCTGAGTCTGTTTCTAAAATTGTGTTTGAGAACTTCTGAGTGGATCCTGTACCACGTACGTTGCATCAGTTAAGTTAAAAATATCAACTTGATTTTTGTTGCCAATACAATATGGTCAATGTATATGTTGTGTATTGACAGTGGAAGAGGTATTATTTAGCAGTTTCTCTCTTGCACAGGTATAGGCTTAACCGCTCTTTTATACTCACTGTGCTAGACCCACAGTCTATAGAAATTTAAAAAAAAAAAGGTAGTAAAGAAATAAAAAAAAATGAATCCTTGCCTAAGAGATCTCCAGTTCAAATACATTCAGGTACAAATTTAGTTATTGCAGTCTGATTTCTAAGTCATTATACTTGCTGCTGATCAGCCTGAGCAAAATGCAGCTTGTGAAGTTATATGACTAAATCTTCTCTCTCATTTCAAGGAAAGAATATTTTAATAAATTTATCTTGATTCTGTTTTTCTTTGCAAAGGATATGCAGTGAAGCTTTTATCCACTACCTTATTGAAGTCTACATGTAATTTCAAATACTCTGAGTGCTCCAGTTTAAGTATATTATGCAAGCAGAAAGGAGAAATTCTTTATCAGAAACATGTGAACATAATAGATGAACGACCACAACAGTAAAGCAAAATGTGTAGTAAGCTTTTCTCTCGAGTAAGCTTTTCTTCACACGAGGACCTCACTTTTGACATGACTGCAAACAAGATTACTTTTACTTAAGCTACGACTTTTGAGCCAAAGTTGTAGATCCAAGCCGTTTAACAATGATGATGCTTTTGAATCTTGTGTGTGCATATTGATCAACAGAGAGATCCTATTTTTTTCTTAAAGGCTGAATACTATTTCATTTGCATTATAGATTCGGGATAGAAGACCTACCTCTTTGCTCCATCATTATCTAATTATATGCATCTACCTTGCTTCCTTTTTGTGGAGTTGGGCAGAGTGCTTTTGAGGATACCTTTTCTTGTGCAAACAGGAGCAGAATAACTAGGGAAACATTACAAAAAAATCTCCTGCTCTTCTTTTCTGGAAGTCTGAGCAATCTCCTTTGCTGCTCCCAAATTTTGCTGGCCCTGCCAAAAAACCTAGCATGTCTTTCACAGGGTTGTGGAAAAATGTCCTTTTCTCTGTGTGTGGCACATGCACATGTGTGTGTGTTTTTTAGCAGCTGTACAAGTCATCATTTTCATAATTTTCCCCATTAGTGACATTTTAAATTGAAAAGAGTATTAATTATTTCTCATGTGAGATCATTTTTAGATATTAGAATTTGCATAAAATAGTGTTGCAGTTTCCTTGGCTTGGCACGTACCCTACCTGCTTAATAATAAAAAGAAAACAAACCCAAAAGAGAGTGCAACTGTGGTGGAAGAATTTAGATGTAGCAGAATATAAAGAGTAAATGCTAAATTAACTAGACTTAAGGTAAACTTTACCAGTCCCATGTCACAGTAGCACAGCTAGTTTTCCAAGGGTCATTTCCAAGGATCACTCCCTTCATACACAAGATCACGATGCTCTGAGTCCACATAATTGGAATGGTTGGCACTATTGTTTAAATAATTGTATAGAAAAGTTAGGAACACGAAGTGCTATGTCATAAGCACAGTTAAGTAATTTTACTACCTAACCTGTGGAGCTAATGCAATTCAACATGGTTTTTAAATGTGTATTTCCTGCAAAACACAGGGCTGTCACTGATGTAGAAACCGGCCAAAGACAAGGGCATGTAGAGCTATTTAGACGAGAGCTCCACCTAACTGGAAGTTTACTAGAATTGTAGAGATTTATCCACTGAAAAATTTCCCTTTTACAGAGGTAATTTGTGTTTTCTTTGATACTAAATCTGTTACATAAGTTTCAGTTGAATAGGTTGCCAAAGTCAATTATAAATGCATTAATAACCAAGTTTTGCTTTAATGAAGGCTCACAGAAATAGGGTGGAAGCAGATCTACTTAATTTAAAGTGGTATTGTGTTTTTATACTTTTAATTGCTGTCATACGCTTCAGTGCCGTTTACTTCTACAGTGTTTCCATTTTTAGCCTGAAAAATAATAATCCTCTCATTTGAAGAATGTTCCTTACAGCTGCATGTTATGAGACAAGTCTCAAGTAATTATCGGGAATCATTTTGGGTAAAAAGTGTGTGGACTGATTGCATGTGCTTAAGGACTGATGCATTCTCTTCTGCTCTTTACAATTTAAACAAAAACAAAAGCTGGCACTCAAGTAGCATGTGTTTAATATCTCAAAAAGAAATAATACTGAATGTTTTTCAACATTTTCATAGAATCATGGAATCGCAGAATCCTAAAATGGTTTGGGTTGGAAGGGACCTTTAAAGATCGTCTAGTCCAACATGCTGCTATGTGTAGGGGCATCTTTCATTGGATCAGGTTGCTCAAAGCCCCATCCAAATTCTAGTTGGATAAGTCAGTGCATCTTTGCTTAAGCCTAGAAATAGGACTAGGCTTGTGCGCACCATTGTGGACAGAACTTGTCCAGCAAATAAGTTTAGGCTGTTCCACAGCTGTAGCTGAAATTTCAGGACCGTAAACTAGAGGAGAAGGAGAGAGATGGTTTTCCAATGGATATGACTATGAGGTAACTAGACGTACTCACTCTACCAACAGACCTGAATTTATTAAAATATTACAGTTAAATCACTGGTTTTTTGGATGGTGATCAAAATTCCAGTTACTCATTTTAAAAATTACTCTGTACAAATTGAATTCTTTTCATGAGTTGTAGCACTCGTAGAGTTCATCTAAGTTTCGTGTCATTTTCTTAATTGGGTGTGTATACTTCTGAAATGCTGGAAGGTTATTGTGTGAATTGGTTTTAATAAGATGTTTTAAATTTTTGCCTTAAGCCCGTGTTTCAAGAAGGATGAGAGAAGTTAAATTGTTCATTTCGTCCCTGACCTGCTTTCCCTCTCACTAAAACCAAATCCTCAACAACAGAAGACCTCAACCTAGCTTCCCAAACTCCCATTTACCTTTTATCTACTCCCCCTAAATTCTGTGGCTTGATTTCCTTCTGGGAGAAGGAAAGAAAACCACATTTTACACAGCTAATTTTGGAATAAACTGTGTGATGCTGCTTTTGTAGAGGTAAAGCAAGAAAAAGTGATTCTGAATAAAGGGGAGAAAAAAAAAAACCCTCCTTGCTACATTAGCTTCATTATGAAATAAAGGATGCTTTAAAAAGTGAACCCGCCTACTGCTTTTACTATTATTTAATACAAACACAATTTAAGTGTAGGCTTTTTACTTTGTTATATTTCCCATGTGGGTTTTGTAGCTCGCTGTGACAAGCACTCATCTGTAAGTAGTGACTGCTTTGCCAAGTGGCCCATCTGCCATGGATGGCTGTGTATTTAAAGTTGCAATATAGAAAGCAACTTCTATAGGCCAGCAGTGTTAAAGCTGAAATTACACAGAATTTATTGTGTATAGCGCTTTAGGTCACTCAGCCATAAACTCTTTTCAGCAGCGAGGCCCTGATAAGGAAAAGCACTTGAGCAGCCTTTGAAGGTGTATGTGTGCCCAGCAGAAATACTGGAGAAAAAGATAATCAGTGAACAACAGTCTTCTAACAGCACATGGCAGGACAGAGTTGTCTCCACCCAAGATAACCACGAATGGCTGTGCTAGAAACTGAAAATTGATAGGCAATGTCAAGGCAGGATGGCTCTACTTGCCCTTGACAATCGGTGGTGGTCTGGGAACTTCCTGAAGGTCATTGTCTGGGCTTCTGCTTTTAGGACATGTCCTGCAAGCGTATTGTTGTTCTTTTGTTTCGTATGTCCTATTTATAGAAATTAAGTAGAACAAAGCGAGTAACCAATGGGGATACAGCAAATAATGTATAATTGTACCTAAAAATAGATATTCTAGAGAGAGCAGAACCTTGTGAGTAACAGAAATAATCATTATCATGCTTGAAAAATGTTTTTAACAAGAGAGGAAAATGCTTTGGTCCTGAGAGCCTGGGTAAAACAAAAAATAATAGAATCAAAATTGGTCTTAACTTACATTTATTTTGTGAACATTTATGTAGCTAAAATTAACTCCCTTGACTTAACGTTGCCACATTTGGATGTGTCGTAAAGGTTATGTTTGCAGACTTGTGATATTTGCATAATAGTTTCATTTTGTCCTTGTTGTTTAAATGCATCCAGAGCACATTATTTTCTGATGTAGTTTGATTTCAAGAGCTACACAGTGGTAGCACCATATTGCCTGTAAGCTGGTAGACTGAAGTCAGATTCACCACAAATTAACATAAGGATACTGTTTGAGCTCTTCTAATTACATGCGGTTTTGGAGGGAAGTGGTGGTTTCTATTATCAAACGAATGTGAGCTCAAAGATTTCTCTTCTTTTTTCTGGTGAGGTTAAATGTAGAGGCACTGGAAGTGGGTAATAGCACACTATAATTTTCACAAATCACTGCTGCTGTCATGACCGGTGTTGTTAATACAGTTTACAACTGATTTCTGCACAATTGTCAGATTTTGGGGCTGGAGAAAATATCCTTATTATTTTGCCACAGTCATTTTTAGCTGTTTTTCTTCTCTCTTTGAACTGTCAAGCAAAGATAACTTTCCAGCAATGTGTCCCTGCCACCTCTCAACTGTTAACTTCAAGAAGTTGCTAGGGCTCAACAAGTCCTTTATCCAGCCTATCTGTATGAAAATATACTTGCATAAGACATGAAATATTAACATTGCCTTTAAAAAAATACATTTTGTATATAAAAATTGTGTGTGAAGCACTTTTTAAAGTGTTGTGCGTTTGTGAATTCTACCCAGTGGTGCAAATGCCAAAAAAGATACAGAAGGTATCTAGCTCATCAGCAGCCATACTGCAGCATAGGTGTTTGGCTCTGCTTTATCTTTTGTCAGTAATTTGAGAAGTTGAACAGGAAATCTCATTTGAAACACCTTCCCCTATGTCTTTTAATGTTCTGCCACTTCTTTTAGACTGTCCTGGAAGCAGAGCAGCTAGCTGAAGTGGTGGTGGGGGGTGTTGTAGGAATGAGTTCAAGCTGGTAAGAAGGTTGAGTTCAGTTCAAGATGGAGATTCACCTACTTAACTCTAAATTAACTTTTTTTTCCCTAAATCAGTTCATTTCTGTCTCCAAATTGGTTATATTTACATACAGTTGACATTTATCAAAAGAAAGATGCACTGCCATCTGGTGTCAAAACTGTGTTCACACGAGCAAAGACATTTCTACAGGAAAAAATCTAATGTGGTGTAACAAGTTCCTTTCTATAAAACTTCCTAAGTTCTGAAGAAGAGCCTAGACTGTTCAGAGTAAACAGTGTCCACTGATGAGCCCTGCACCAAAAAAAAAAAAAAGAGAAGAAACACGGTAGTTTCATTGCTGGGAAGTTGCAGGCTAGGTAAAGGGACTTGCATGTAAATGTGCCTGGTGCTTGTTTCTTTTGTAGGTGGAAGAGGGGGAGATGGATGCCCTGTTATCACCTTTCCAGACTATCCAGCTTTCAGCGAGATCCCCGAGAAGGAGTTCCAGAACGTCCTGACCTATCTGACGAGCATCCCAAGGTAAGCACATGTCTAGGAGAAAATACCCTTTCCTCTGCTAGTGATTTTTCACGTTTAGTCACTTACGTGATGGTGTAAGGGTCAGGCTTGGTATTTAATTAGAGGAAAATGCAGCTTATAGTGCAGTGTCAATAAGTGCTGATTAGTGACAGCTGCCTGATGTAGTTAGATGAATTATATAGTGCTATTTCTGTTTCATCAGAAAACTACTTCCTTGTATGTATGGATGCAGATTCTGTGATGGACATTGTCCTCGTTTCTTATCTTTGCAGTATTTTAGAGTGCAGTGTTCTGCATTTTAATTGAAAACATGTATAATTTTGGCAGAACATGCTAATTCCTGGATGCTACTCAAGATGTTACTCACTGTAAGGGAATACTCCATAGTTACATATGGAGATTTGTCCTAACCATTTGTGCTCCGTTTCCCTAGCTCAGCTGAATGTACAGTCTTTGCAGCACTTCCAGAACTTTGACTGAGGGTGCTAAGCAGGCCCAGCAATTAATCCTGGTCCTCTTAAAGGGCATGGTAGTGTTATCAATGGGGTGCTCAATAAAAATTGTGGTTTTGTTGAAGATCTGTTAGGGAATGAAATAGTGGAGTTCAAGATCCCGATGAAGGTGAGGAAGGCAAGCAGCAGAGAAAAGTACAGACCCTAGATTTCAGAAGAGCAGACTTTGGCTTATTCAGGGAACTGGTAGGTGGCATTCAATGGAAGTCAACCCTGAAGAGTAAATCTGCTGAGGAAAGATGGCAAGTTTTTTAAGGATTGTATGAATCAAGAGATCTCCTTTATGACTTTCCCAAACTGGGGTGTGTGGCTCTCCCAGATTAAAAACTCTTAGAAACACATGTTGTGTAACAATGATTAAATGTTGATCTCCAGCTATATTCTGCATTCTTTTCACTGACAGTATTCAGTGCAACTCAGCATGGACCATGCTCAATTCACATTTGGGACTAATTGTGGCAGATGTCCTTCATGCGTATGTGTGCTTTTTTTACTGTACATGCATGAAGAGAAATAATGTTGTTCTTGTAAAGGGCTTCCCTCTTAATTATTTTGTAGGATCTATTCCCTGTGGGGGAATACTGGTTATATGCAGCACAGTACTGTGAGGTGCCTTTTTGGTTGTACTTGTTAACCCCTAGTTTATCAAGGAATGGAGCTGTGAAGCTGACAGCCAGCTTCATTTTCTTTGTTTATCACTGTGTTGATTAAACTGTGTGGTGCTAAGCCTCCCTTGATAGTATCTTTCTTGAATACTGTTATTACAAATAACTATGTACTAAATTCACATCTGCTTCTCCTTTTGAAAGTCCTTGGTGGTGTGCTTCATGGTGGCCCATTGAACTTCTGCACAGAGTGGGGTTTATGTGAGAAATTCTGATCCGAACAAACAGCATCTGGTGCAGGGGGAAGGACTGAGCATGTCCCAGAGCATCAGTTTGGCAGAAGCATGGTTATACTAATTAAAAGTCTGAGAGCAGATTTTTCTGGGGGTTTTTCTGTTCATTTCCCCTGCCCTCCAACAATTATTCTATGTGTATTGAGCAAGAAGTGGCCATTCCTTAGGCCTGGCTGTTCTTGTAGGATCTTCTGGTTTCTTAATTTCTAATTCTTTAGGAAGAGATCACTGTTCTGTGTAAATCAAGGAGATAGTCCAACTGGCTAGATATGAAGAGTAAGGTATTAACTCTTGTGGATGTAACAATATTTTAGGTATTAGAATGATAACATTTCAGTGTCAACCTTGTAAAAATAATGCCACTGTTAAGATACCTAGGACCTTTTTGTGCCTGAGAATTGCTGTAATCTCAAAGGGCTGAAGGCATCCCCGACATCTTCTCTAGCAGTGTTACGAGGTTACTGTGTAAAATTGTGTTTATGAGCCCTTGTGCAGGTTTATAGGAACAAAAAACTACAGAAATGCCGCTAGCCAGATGTCATCAGACATCCCCTTATAAAGTATGTTTTGCTAATGATAAGTTATTGACTGCTTATACCCCAAAGATGGGCAATATTGTAATTTTCCTTGAATTGTGATATTTCTAGTGCTGTTAAAAGTGTCATAAAGTAGGATTTTTGTTGTTATCTTAGTTTTCAACGGCTAACATTTCAAAGACTCTTTTGGATGCTTTGGAAACTGCTTTTGAGGGAAGTAGAGGCAGTTAGTTAATCATTTGTTTATTTTGTAAGCTTATTAAAGAGGCATAAGGAATACAGATTTACAGGAAGGATAAATATGTAGCCCACAGCTTTTATGTATGGACTGCTCTCCAGATCAGTGTCATTTAGCTCATGAAATACGTAACACTCCCTTTCTGACTGACTGAGGGGAAATGGACTTTTCTGTGAAAAGCCTTGTAGAGCATGGACATGTCTGGAGCCACAGCAGTTCCTGAGAAAACTACTTGTGCTACTTGGCCCCGTACGAGAGTCCTGATCACAGCAAGGGGTTGGCAGCAATAACTCAAAACTCATTGTCTGACTGCCTGCAGTCACGTGTTAAGGGAAATGGTATTTCATGGGAATGACAGTGAGGAGCTGCTAAGAGCCTCATAAGAAAGGACCTTTCTGTGCTCTGCAATAGAGTTTGCCCAATAAAATATTTACTAGTATAGTAAATCTTAGCAGCGGCATCAGGTTTTCAAGATTTGTTCCCACGTGAAAGAAGTACCAGTTAGAAGTCTTGGTAACAGGACTAGCGTACGACTTTCTGTTGAAAGAGAAAGACCGAAACCTCTTAACCTATCTTTATTATTCCCTCTAATTTTATAGGTGTAAACATGACCTTGTCCCCTCTTATTGTATTATTGTTCTATACTATCTAAATATCGGGTTTTGCAAGTTTTTCCTGTGTAAACTGTCTCTTGTCTTTTTCATCGTGAACTTTAATCACAAAGAGTTAAAAGTCTTATGGGGCACCTTGCATTTAGGAATGCAACTATTACAAGTTGCATGTTACCAGCTTAGAAGACCATGGAGTAGAACAGTGCAAATAGCAGAGCTATCAGCATGTACTCAGATGTGTAAATGTCTGATACATGAGGATGTTTAGAAAGGAGACGGTGAAAAGGGAATACCTCATTTCAGTTTAAGATAGTCTGTTAACCCTGGTGCAACTGTGTATCATTAAAGTTGAACCATCTCCTTCAGATGGAGGTTGTTAACATTGCGAGGTAAATTCATATTCTATAGACAGCTGGATAAAATATGATGTCTAATGTTGTGGTTTGTAATAATCTCTAAATATTCAGCATGGGGTTGTTGACATAGTGTGTGACAACAGTCTGTACCGTGTGTACTTAAAGATCACTGCTATATCAGGAAAAACTGATGGATTAACAGTGAGTACTATAGACAGCAGAAAATTATAGCTAATCCTTTTATAACTACTGTTTTGGTAATGAGATGTATGTTGTAAAGGTATACGTGTAATACTTCTGAAATAGGTTTTTCCTTTTAGCAGCTAGTAATTGTTTTATTATTATTGAAGTACAAAGTAAAGTTTTAGTAAAAAGGTGGGGATTCTCTTAGGGAGAGATTTTGCTTAGGTCAAGTGATTTTGGGGTTTTATACATGTAGTACCCAAGATGAAGGAAGGAGAATCCATGGCAGTATGTAGTGTACTTAAGGCAGTGCTTTCTAGGAAGAGTATTTTAACTAAAATGTTGAATTTGTACAAGTACTTCACATATAAATATGGACCCACAGGAATTAATAGTTCTTATCTATGGAGTTGCTGAAAGAAGTCATATCTGTAGACAAGTGTCTGTAAGAGGTGAGCTCAGTAAATTCAACTGGGTTGCAGCAGAGGACAATGAGCCAAGTCTTGCATTTATTTGAAATGCTTTGAGGACATTTTATAACGTCCATGTAGCTAGTCTGTTTCTCCTTCTGCAGAGAAGAATGTCTCTTCATACTTCACTGGGTGAGTCCTATGGGGGTTGCTGCTGAGCTGGGTGGGAAGAGGAGGTAATGCAGGATAAGGTTGTCTCACCTCTTAGCTGAGTAAAAAACTGACGATCTCCATACGTAGTGTCCACCATTCTTACTGCAATCCTCCTAGACAAACTAGCTGCCCGGGGCTTGGATGGGTGGACTCTTCGATGGGTTAAAAACTGGCTGGATGGCCGAGCCCAGAGAGTGGTGGTGAATGGGGCAAAGTCCAACTGGCGGCCGGTCACTAGCGGTGTTCCCCATGGCTCAGTTCTGGGGCTGGTGCTGTTCAATATCTTTATAGATGATCTAGATGTAGGGATTGAGTGCACCCTCAGCAAATTTGCAGATGACACCAAGCTGGGTGGGAGTGTCGATCTGCTGGAGGGTAGGAAGGCCCTACAGAGGGATCTGGACAGGTTAGATAGATGGGCCAAGACCAGTAACATGAGGTTCAACAAGAACAAGTGCCGGGTCTTACACTTCAGCCACAACAACCCCACGCAGCTCTACAGGCTGGGGGAAGAGTGGTTAGAAAGCGGCCCGGTGGAAAGAGACCTGGGGGTGCTGATCGACAGCTGGCTAAACATGAGCCAGCAGTGTGCCCAGGTGGCCAAGAAGGCCAATGGCATCCTGGCCTCTATTAGGAATAGTATAGCCAGCTGGTCTAGGGAAGTGATCGTCCCTCTGTACTCGGTACTGGTGAGGCCGCACCTTGAATCCTGTGTTCAGTTCTGGGCCCCGCACTTCAAGAAAGATGTTGAGGTGTTGGAGCGAGTCCAGAGGAGGGCAACCAAGCTGGTGAAGGGTCTGGAGGGTCTGACTTATGAGGAACGGCTGAGGGAGCTGGGGTTGTTTAGCCTGGAGAAGAGGAGGCTCCGAGGTGACCTTATTGCAGTCTACAACTACCTGAAGGGAGGTTGTAGTGAAGTGGGAGTCAGCCTCTTCTCCCAGGCAACTAGCGATAGGACAAGAGGACACAGCCTCAAGCTGTGCCAGGGGAGGTTGAGGTTGGACATTAGGAAGAATTTCTTTTCAGAAAGGGTTATTAGCCATTGGAGTGGGCTGCCCAGGGAGGTGGTGGAGTCACCATCTCTGGATGTGTTTAAGAAAAGACTGGACATGGCACTTAGTGCCATGATCTAGTTGACATGGTGGTGTCAGGGCAATGGTTGGGCTCGATGATCCCTGAGGTCTCTTCCAACCTGGTTGATTCTGTGATTCTGTGCAAAGTGGGAGAGGCACCTGTGGGATGTACCTTTTACATGCCACGTGTGAAAGTGTGGAGGAAGAACATTCCATTCAGGTTTGCAATAGGCTCCTGAAATAGCTGCCTAATGTACCCTTAAGAAGTCATCTCAGAGCATTCGGTATTCTCTTCTTTTTTCTCTGTTTTGAAAGTATTTTTTTCCTCTTTCTGTTTATCCTACTAAATAGATTTTTAAGACTTGCGATGTACCCTGAAGGCAAGTGCTATTCATACTTATTTCTATCCATCACAGCTGTCACTCTAAACGTATTTTATTAAGTGTGTACACATTCTTGGAATATGAATTTACCAGTTGTGGGGTGTAGCATGAAAACTTGCTCCAAAAGAAATTAATAGATAATTGCAGTGGTTTAAAAAAAAAAAAAAAAAAAAAAAGACGACAGGAGTTTTCAACATATGGTTTTGCTTCTGGTTAATTAGCAGTTTCTACTGCAATCAGAAGACAATATGCTGTACAAAAGAACAAAAGGATATAGTTTTAATGCTTTTATTAATTGCTTATATAGGTTCTTTGAACAAAGAAAGCAAGCTACAATTCTTGTGGTCACAAGAGACTGGAAAATTAATATTTCAAAAGTGTAAAGCTGAGTCTTAAGTATAAAGTCCCTTTCAAGAGAAATAAGAAATAGTGTAGATTAGAAAATTCAGAACAGGTTTTGATGGCCAGTTGGAGTTCCACACTGCTGATTAAATACAATACACAGGCCTTTTGTACTTGTATTTAGAGAGAGCCTTGTACAGCCTCTCTTTGTAATGCTCTTCTGTCCTACTGCATGATCTTGAGCATATCTCAGGTTAACTTGTCGTGTTCAGCAATTTCCTGTTTTGAAAGCCGTCCTTGTCGGTTTCCTGCCTGGGAGAACGTCCCCTTCTTTTTGATCCTGATGGTTTACAAATGCTTGAACACAATGTGGCCTTCTAAGAAATCCTGTTGTTTGTGGTACCGTCTGGTGTTGGAAACTAGGGAGCCATCCTGTCCAAGTAACGAAACAGAACGAGACGACCTCTGAAAGTGTCAATGTCCGACAGTTTGAAAGCTCAGTTGTTAAGGTTTGCTAAGCTTTGGGTAGACGCTTCCTTGTTAACTGCACCAGCTCCCCATCATTTTGGATAACACCAGGTTAACTGGAAAACTGAAAAAGAAATGTCTATGCTAAGCCTTCCAGTGGGTTCAGATCCAAGAAGACTTCACTAGTGTGGGCACAGCAAAGAGTAATGAGATGGATTTAGGTAGGGACCAGAAGAGTGCGCCACAGCATGGCATGGATGTTGCTGGAGCTAACAAACCTCAGCGTGACAGGCACTGGAGAGCACAGAGCTTGGGTCTGGCCAGTCTCCTTGGCAGAGATCCACCACTGCACTCTGGAAGCAGGGGCGGCCATGTTGGGGTAATGCTGTGTTTTGAGCTGGTAAGTCCCTCACGGTCCAGGATGACCTTGCGAAAAGCCAGTATGGGAGGGTAACCACACGTGTTGCCTCATTTATCTACAAACCAAACAAGCAGCCCACCACTAGCTAAGAGTTAACCACTTTTGTTTTATGGAGTGCCAGGGATGAACGTCACCACATAATGGGTAGGAAGTGCCAAAAAAACAGATGCTCTGACAGTTCACAGTGACATGCTGAGCAACAGCTTTGCAGCTTCAGAGTTTATTTCTGTCAGCTGTGTTTCATTTCCACGCTCTCCTCTTTGTCAGATTACAATCCAGGCTGAAGATGTGGAACCTCTACCCTGCTGTTACCTTGGCAGCCCCTCAGATTCGTCAGTGAGAACATCCCGGGACTTCCAGCAAAATCTGTCATGCTGTGTGTGCCCTTCCTTTCTCAGAGCACAGCTGCCAAACAGTTGTAAATGCCATATGTTCCTGTAAGCAGAAAGGAAATGTAAAGGTTTACGTTTGAAGTAAGAGCATTGCATCTTAAAGTTAAGTGGTAGTTTGAAGCTTTTGTGTCAGATACATAGGTTTACAAGATTAGGTCAAAGCTTAACACATTACTTACCAAGTATGAATTTTTACTGGGTTTGGGTTTGGAACAATTTACACTTGTTTGATGTCCACCTTGCTGACGTCTTAAACTTGCTTTACCGCTCAGCCCTGTACAGGCAAAGCCTTTCTAGTATTTAAATCTCACTTAGAGCTTCAGGGCTTAGAGGATTCGAGTAGTATATAGGCTCTGTATGCACGACACACACTGTCCAGTAGTAAATTTAATCTGCTGGACCTCACGCAGGAGCTTTCATTAGTCCAGTCTTAAGTTCAGAGTATTTAACACCCTATTTAAGTATAAACTCACCTTTCTAAAACACAACATGCAGCATTCCAGATAAGGCTGTACCAATACTTTGTGCAGTGGCATTAATGGTTGTTGAAGTGTACTGGAAATACGTATAATTCCAATATCATAGTTCTGAATAGGTGCAAAAATGCTTTTATGGAGTCTGACTTAATAGTTCTAAAGCAAGGATCACCTAGCTTTCTGTTGCTCAAATTTACTTAAGCTTAACCAATGTGGAGCCTTTTGCCTTTATTGACCTATTTATCCTTAATTGTCCCTCAAGGATGATGTGGCCTACTTCAGCCATCTGTAGTTAAGTCTAAACGAGTCCTCAGAGTTGTTGTCTTTCTTCAGACAGTCCTTCCTAAAGCAGCTCTGGGTGACCTGAAGAAATTACACTGGATTTTCCATTTAGAAAATTAAAACTTTTCTTTAAAAAAAACTTACTGTAGTTAATTTCACACACTAAAAGAGGATCTGTTAAGCAATAACTCTGTATTTTAATGATTATTTCTGTTACCTGCATAAATGCATCAAAGCTGTTCTGATTTTAGTCTGTGGGGTTCCTTGGTGGGGTAAAGCTTGCTAAGTTACCGTAAAAAAAGGCTGATGGATACCACAGGAAGGAAATCAGTGCATCTGGTACAAGCAGATGTCCAGGCCCAGGCAGATGATGATGCCTGGGCATTTTAGTTCTTATTTTTAACACTGCCTACTTTCCCTCAGCTTCCTCCCAACAGCATAAGCTTTTTGGAGCAGAAAGAATGTCAGCATATATGATGGAATATAGCCAGCATTACTGTACTCCCGTCAGTCGTGTTTATTTTAAGGAGGAATTGGCTTGAAAGTGGGAAGGAGGCTTATATGAGGACCTAGAGTAGCATAGGAGATAAAGAAGAGCTGTAGGGACCAATCAAGGGAGATACTGATGCCCATATCTCTGCAGCTGGGTGGGGAGGGCAAAGAGAAATGTGACTTTGCATGCTATGTAAATTGGCATGAATACTTTAAATTAAATAAGATGTGTACTAGTGCTGCTTATTTGGCTGAGGGACACAAGCAGTACTTGAGACAGAAATGTCTCAAGTAAACATGTTTGGACTCGTATCTCAAAATTTCAAGGGACCTACTGCTGTGCTGGATAAAGGCATTTGGTTGCCTTTGGGACCAAGGCTTGAGAGCAACTCTCCTGGTTGTCACTCGCCTTGTCGACAGCACGTCTCCAATAGCAGCCCATCTTCCTTGCAGGTTCTTGCTTTGCAGGCAGATGCGGTGAGCTGTTGCTGTCACAGTCCTGTGGTGGCTGAAAGAGGCTACAGTCATTGTGAAGTTTGGTTGAGATTTCCAAAGTTTTGCATTATTATCAGCTCCTTAGACAAAGCTCTCTGAAGTTGCTTTCATTATTTTTGTCTCCTGTTTATCTGGCCTTTAAGATCTCCTGTCATTTGACACAGCCTCATGTGTAATTATCTTGCCTGTGGTTATAAAGTTTCAAAAAGTGTTTTCATGGTGTTGCTCTTCCAGGCTGTATGATTCTGCTCATCTCTTCTGCTTCATGAGCAAATTATAACCTCTTGTCTATCATGGTTTTTATTTATGCCACCTCACAACCCAGCATTCATCTAAGTTCTTCTTTGCCCGCTTGCTGTGAGATCCTAAATTACAATTTTGTGTATCTGATGATTCCCCAATCCCAAGAAAACTGGAATACAGTATGAGTGTTTTCAGACATACGTAGGACATGAACCAGTAACAGCTGAGACTGTAAGTAAGCATAATAGGAAAAGGAAGAGAGAAGGTTTTCATCAGTGCTCCACTGGATAAGATTTAGGGAGCGTTAACTGGAATGTGAAAAGAAAGACAAAAAAGGTGCACAGTGGAGGGAGGGAGGGAAATGTATGAAATTTCTTAAATGAACCTTGTCTAATGATGAAACTTTAACAGGTTCAGCTCCAACACAAAGGCTCAGATTTTCCTCATTTCCTGTGCAGCTTCATCTGTTTCTCTGAAGGGAAGCCATTAACTATCAAAACTGAAGTAAAGAGAAGGTCAAATGCTGTGTTTTGAATGTCCATTTAAAAATCCATCCATTCACGGAATTCCAGTGTAGAATGAAAAAGATGGTAGAATAGTATGCACATGGTTGTATTTATAGTGATTTAGGTGAGGGGTATTTTTTGGGGGGTGAGAAGTTTTTATTTTCAAACTCAGATTTTAAACATAATCAATGAGAAATGGTGCCTCCTTGCTTACAGGTTATGCTCCTGCTGTGGAGTGTCACAACATCAGCTGTGATGGGTGAAATGCAGCTGTTACTGCCAGGAGCTTTATATATAATAATTTTTACTTGGCAGTCAGTGATTTTGGACAGACCACTAGAGGCTGCACTTGTATAGCAGCACTTCCAACTGTCTCATTTTAAATTGCTTTTGCTGGAATTCCTTCTCTTTCCTATATTTCTTCATGAACAATAGTCAGCCTTAGTTTGAGTTGGGTAGGTTTTTCCTTCTGCAGTTAAAGTTCATTGAGCTGACTGTGAGAGGGCCCAATAGTCAAATATAACAAATTCTTCTCGATCAATAGCCTTTTGTTGAAGCAGAGTGTAGGCACTATGTAGTTAAACACGATGAGTAGATGGCAGGTTTTGTCTCTGATTCCAGAGATTTGGATATGGAGTGATAAAGGTGCAGTGCAGTGACTTTCACACCACCAAGCGCCAGCTTTAAATTCAGCACCTTGGGAAGCTTGAGGTGATCCTGTTCCTTGGGTCTGTGCTCTATGGATGGTTTTCAAAGGAGACCAGAAGCAATGGATGTGTCCTCCCAACTGCTCTTCCTGCACTAGCTGACTTCTTCAGTGTTTTCAGCTGAAGAGATACAGGTTACACAAATTAAAGACAAAACTGTATTACTAATTCCACCTGAAATTATGTAGAATTCGTTAATCATTGTGTTCCCATTTTTGTCCCGTACACAGTGCCATGTGCCAGAAGTGGAGCGTGCTCATCGCTTCTGTTTTTTCTCATGAATGTTACTGGAATAAGAATTGATATCTGATAGACCAGTTACACACCTCAACTGAAAGTGATGCTTGTGGGAATCTGAACTGAGATGTCGGGCCTGCAGTTTGAATCGGAGCCAAAATGTCATGCCAGTTTCCTCTAGGGGCTCAGGAGGTCTGCTAGGTAGCAAAAGAGCTTCATCTAGGTGTTCATAAATGTTATGTTCTTAAATGTTACCCTTGTTAGGAACAATTCTGTTCTCAGATGTGTGCAATATTCTTTGACCTCTGTTAGTCACGTATATACATCTGTGGCAGAATTTGGCACCAAACAGCTATTTTCTGTCTAACCCATTACATGTCAGGACAGCATCATGCAATTGTATATACAGCCATCTTTTGGGAATATGTTTTCATTCTATTTGTTTCCTTGGCAGATTGTTTCTTTGCCACTGATACCTCAATACCAATGCAAACCTCAAATTTTCTGTCATAAAAATAGGACAATATAATTTTAAAGTTTGCTAATTTAGAGCAAGTGTAGTTAGTCGGAAGGTATTACTGTCCAGCTTTTAGAACGTTTCCCACTTGTCTTAGGTGTGTAATCACTTTATGATTTGTACATTTACATTGCAAATTTGGAATATCATTTGTAACACTGGTGTTATAAAGGATTATAACACTTTTTTATTTTCCAGGCTATTCTTCAGTTGAATGCTTTTAAGTACTAATTTAAGTGCAGGTTTCTAGAAAACACGTAAGTAACATCTGAAATAGCAGCAGCAGTACAAAGCAGTATTCAGCTTAGATACTGTGTTAAAACCTACAGGGTCACTTAGCAATTGAAACTAGAAAGTTCATTGTCCAACGTAGAGCTCATATATAATGTCTGGTTTATAGTTCTTTTTCTGTTCCTGCTGTCTCTAAATTGATTTAATCAGGCACCTTATACAGTGAGGCTGGGTATCATGGGCTATAAAAGCCTGTGATATCTGAAGCTTTCAAATTGGAGCTTTGTGAAGTGTGGTGTATCCTCCTATTTCCATTGTTTACTCATTTTGTGTCAAATAATGTGTCAAATACATTTTTTAAAATGAAGGGAATGTGTCAAATATATTGTCAAATACATATTATTTTGTTTCTGTTTTAAAATACCCAGCTGGTGGATTTGCTCTGGAATTAAGTGGATAAATTGGCCAGTTTTGAAATAAAGTAGGCTTTATGATAATGAACAATCAAGAATTGTAAGGAAATGAAACTGTTTTAGGTCTAATTACTGGTTAGTGCCTGGGTACTAGATTTTGTTTAATGTTACATTTGAACTTTAACTTTTTTTTCTTTGTCGAATTCATAAACCATTAAATTCTTCTGCTCTGGGAAAAACTGCATACTCTAGGACTTACATAATGATCAAATAGAAGTCTTGGTAATCCTACATAAGGGACACAAGGAGGGGAGATGTGGGGCAAGGATATGCCCTTCTCCTTGCTGGGAAACCAGCATAAAATTGGTAACATGAAATGTCACCATAGGGCTTGGCTGAATTATTTTCTTTCATAGTTGCTGTACTGGAGATTTCTATCTTGATTTGTTAATACCATTAATACCATGTCCTTTACCATATTATCTGGCTGTCTTCTAGAGCATATAAAGGCCACTAAGGAGATGGCTCTTCTCTGCTTTCATTCATTGCCAAGGCATTAGTGGTTTCATTTTTTTAAATGTGTGAAACACAATTAAGAAAGAGTTCTTGTCTCCCCCTCACCCCCCAAGAAGTTATTGCTAGCAGCGGCAAGAGAGATGGAGAAATGGTGTTTGAAGTGGCTCAGGTTCAATCAGTTGAAATGCCTCTGAAAATGTAGGATGCAAAGTTTCTTTTGGGAAACAGTAACCTCACTAGTTAGTGTCTGGTTTCCAATAGCCAGTTCCTAAGCACAGTAACAGAGAATGCTGTTCTTGATTACCATAGCTTGTTTGCTGATGACTGAATATAGGATGACTTCTGACTTCAAAGAGTGATAGCTGCTGGAAGCATTTTTATCACTGGGGGTACAATGGGAATGCTTGGTGTTCAAAGCGTTCCTTACCCCTGTGCTCAGGCTACTGGACTGTCTCCTTGTATATGCTGAACCTGTTTGAGCTTCAGCTTTTTCTGCGGTGGATAGAATTCTACCTTTCTACCTTTGAGGTTTTTTTTTTTTTTAAAGAGCTGGTCCACACAACCCTTACGGCATGCCCAAGCGTAAACCTAACTCCTGTATGGACAGGATGGGCAACATCATTCCTGAGATGATCTGTCACTGTGTCTTGTATGTTTGCCCTTTTGTGGTACAGTAGTATGGCCAAGATGGGTGGATAGGCCAATTCCATGGTCCTTCCTACATAGGCGTACGTATTGCATGCCAAAAAAGATCAGGATTTGTGAGCAGCCTGGGACCCTGCATCTCTTCAAGCAGTGTGTGCATATCACTGATGCACGTTGATGGTCAGTGATGAGCTACAGAGGGTAAGCTTTAAGAGTGGGTGGTACCAGGCATCTAAAGACGGCTTCAGCTGCTTATAATGCAGATTGCTGCAGGCATTGCCTTGGTGCAATGCTCAAAGCAGTAATTCTTCACTGAGTATTGCTGAAGTTCTAGTATCAAAATAGCGGTTCAGCCATTGAGAGCAAGAATTTCTAGTCAGTCTGTATGTATAGACAGAGGTAGTCAAGGTAGAGAACAATCCTGAGTGTAATGTAAGCCAACTGTTTAATTTCAGTCTTTAAGACTGAAATTCACTTCTATTAAACTGGAATTATTTAACCTAAAATGCTGCACAGAATTTCAAACATGCAAAAGCTTGATATTCTTGAGTCTCTGCAATGAACCTGAACTTTGCTTGTAGTAGAGAGGAGTGTATATGAACAGTTTTCATACAGCAGTGTAGAAGCAGTAGGAACTTATTTGTGTAACAGTTGTCACCACCCATACCTTGGAGAAATGCAAGTATCTTTCAGATGATGACTATGTAATTGCTTCCACACACCCCAGAGGGAAGTTTCTTTCTGCAGTCCTATGTACTATAAGCTTTCCCACTCTTACCCCCAGGTGCATGAGCTCATAAGTCTTGTAAACAAGACAAAGAGGGAGATGTCCCCATAATCTAAAGCTGAGGAGTCACTAAGTGGAAAATTCAGTTCCTGCTCTACAGTCTATGTGGAGAACTCTGTGCTTGTTGGGCAGGTACTTCAACCTCACTCCCTCACCTTCTCCGAATGGTGTTACACTGGCTCCCCAAGATGGAGGGAGAGGACTGAGCAGAAAGTCTATCCTCTGCTGCATTTTCTCCTGTCCTCTGTGGGCCCTGCCTCCCCTTCCCCTGCTTTCTACCTTTCTGATCTGGCCTTTGTGAGTGTGCTGGATGTATTTCCTGCAGAGCGAGGATGGTTTCTCTGCCTTTCTAAAAATGTCCTGCTCTTTGTGCTGGTGAATAAACAGAAGAACAGAGCTTACCTCATGATGGTGGTTTTTGTGTGTGTGTGTGTTAGGAGGGAAACAAAGGAAGGAAATACTAAATTTGAATTACAAGCTTATATAAATTATGTTTCAGAAAGTACACCGGATACAAGTTAATGCATTAAAGAAAGCCGAGGTTGTAAGGGAAATGTCAAGGATCCTTAATAGGCAGGTGCTGCTGCTAAGGTTGTCTGCTGTTTCTCACTGTAAGGGTTGGTTTCCAGTCGTTTACAACTCTGCCAAATTTTCTTTCCGTCTGTGAGGTCTCACCTGAGTTTTTGGTTTAAAGTTCAGCCAAAACAGCTGAGTTGTTCCCCAGAAGCCAGGGAACAAATCCACTGTGCTTTTCAAATGTTTAAACAGGCTTTTGTTTGAGAAGCTCAAGTGTCTCCATCCTTTGGTCAAGGACTCGAACTTGACACTTAGAAGAATGATGGCCTTGGTATCAAGAAAATTCCTTGAGAAAAATCTGCCTAAATCCCAGGTCACAGATGCTCAGTAGCTACTCAGGTCTGTTGTCAAAAATGTCCTGCTTCATCCTGGGGCTGCGCAGGGGCTTCTCTGTGGTTGCAGAATGAGCTGCTCTAGAGTCAGGTCCGCTACAAGGTCTGAGAGCAGGAAGACTGTCTTGTGGGATGTAAGTGCCACCTGTTGACAAGCGGACAGTGCAGGCAAGCTGCCTGACTCAACAGGCAGGATGCCAGCCAAGAGAAGTGTCCACCTGAGGGGAGATACTGAAAGATTGAGCGGGACGTAGGTAAGGGAGACTTGGGTTGGACAATGAGGGGACTGCGATATTCGGGTAGGGGTGGGGTGAGAACCGATTTGGTCATTTGTCCTGACAGTGCAAAATAAAAAAAATAAAGCTCCAAGAGGTTTTGAGCTGTTCTTGGGACAAGGCAGCAAGGAACAAGAATGGTTGAAGGATCAATGGGGGAGACAAATGTGGGTGGTGGTGACAAGTTTATTGGAGAGTGATACAGAGTCATGAGAAGACCTGGGTTAGGCTGATGAGCACAATGCAACTGGAGCAAGGCAGTGGGTAAAGCTTAATGAGCAGGACAGGCTGTGTCCGTCAGAGCATGCTTCTGCTGAGACACAGAGCAGAAGCCAAAATGCTTTACTCAAGCAAATGGCAGAGGTGGGAAGGGAGAGGAAATAAGTATTTCGGTAGAATGTGATAAATATGGTTGAGGGAAAGAGGGACAGCTGATACTCAAGAGTTAAATCAGGAGCCAAAGGAAAACTGAATACCTGCTTGTTACCAGAGCACCATTCATCCTATGCCCTAAAAGAGGGGGGGGGTCTTGCAAACTGTCTTGTAACTACATACGCAGGTGTGTGTGGCAGCAAAGAGAGGTCAGTAGAGCAAGGGTTCACTGGCAAACAGACCTGTTTCCAATATTTACTTTTCTTGAATACATGCCTCTGTTGTCTTCATAATGTTCTCAACTTTGTTGTACACAATGTCTTAGTTTGGTTTGTTGCTTCCTGCCTACAACTTGCTGGAGCTGGATCCCAGACTCCATAGCCAGCCCTTTGTAACGAGACACTGTTGTCAAGATAACAAATACTTTTTCCACCATGATCGGTTCAGAACAGAGCATTTACTTTTTTTAAGCAATCTATATTAATGGAGTGTTAACGGTTTGAAGGCAGGTGCGCAAGACTTTGTCACTGGGTCTCTTCTAGACAGCAGTTGTGGCTTTTATGCTGAGCCTGGAAGGGGGCCGCATTCTGAATCATGCGAACACCTGACATATTTGATTGCTTGATTTGATCCAGTGGAAAAAGAAGGCTGGCTACAGACATCTTTTGGGCTGTCTTAGAGATGTGCTTTCTTTTGTCAACACTTAAGTAAGCTTTGTCTTTTTTTCTAGGAGAATGATATTAAGCTCTGCTTATTGCCAGGTGTTGAAGCAGATCATTAACTGTGTGGAGCTGACATCTAGATCTTCTCCGGGATCCCAGCTGAGCCTGTCTTTCCCTGTGCTCCTGGAGAGAAATCTGATTGATGTTCTGTCAGAGGCTTTAATTTTATTCCTGTTATGCAGAAATGTCAATAGTTTCTTGAAATATGATGCAGATGTTGCATCTAGGTGCTCTATGGGATCTGAGATCGTGCTTCTACTGAGGAAGTACGCAGAAATTTCAGGACTCCCGAGGACTTCTACGGAGCAGGGGAAACAGCTCTTTAAGAGTCTTAATACTCTTCAAAATCCACATGAACTGCAGTGGGGAAAGCTGTAGCATCTTTTTGACTCCATCCACATTTAGGCTGTGTGATCCCAGGAGTTTGTTTTGCTACCTGCTTATTGTGGAACATGGTTGCTATTAGCATTTTATCTTGCTCAGTCACTAAAGGTTAAAATGGTGGGAACTTTAAATGGGGAACAGGAAGATGCTAAAATCAATCTGGACCTCTCTCCTCCTCTTGCCCTTCAAATAAAGAAAGACAAAGAAGAGGGGAAGCTTTAGTAAATCACAGAAATTTACTGTAGTGGGAAGCATATTGCTAATATAAAGCCCTGTTTGTCTGCAAGGGTTATTCAGGCTTACAAGGCAAGTACTCGGATGTTGTTTATCAGTGTTGTCCTAACCCAGAAGCAAGAGTTAAGTAACATGCACTGAACGTAGGGAATGAGGGGTTGTTTCTAATGTTCTCCTATGTTAAAATGACTGCTTAGCTTCTTTGGAAAGAAAACAAGTGTTCCTTTGCATTTTTTTATGATTATTCATGTCTTTAAATAATTAGTCTGTAAATTTGAGAGATATTACAGTTTGTAGAAGGGAGGGGATAGACTGTAAGTCATGTTTAAATCTGTAATTTTGAGGAATTCCTTAAGATAACACATCTGGGTATCTGCATTCTTCGTCCTCCTCGACATCCCCTTATTATTATGCTACCGACATAGTCTTACAAAGCAAAGCTGGTGTTTTCATGATTCAGCAATCTTGAATAAGGGATCCTGACATTCTGTTGTGTTGATTTTTATATTGTCTTTTAAGGTACGATGATAACAGATCGATGCACAATATTTCTAAATGTCACACAGTGCAGACAACAGGCCTTGCCATAAATTATTATCCGGACTGAAAATACAGCAAATGTATTAAAAATGACCAAATATATGAGGAAATAACAAATCCGAGCCTGTCTGCCTTGTATTTGCTTGTCGTTTCCATTTTGATTGCGATTGGCTGGCAAGGGCTGCTGCTGGCATTGCACAATTGGCTTAGATGGGGAATTACAAAACAGGAGCACATCCCTTGACTGGGACTCAGTAGCACATGCAGCTGAGCGCAGGCGAAAAAGAAAGGTCACCCGTACGCAAGGCTTTGAGCGGGATCTCTCTCACAGATGTTTCCGTTCCAGAGAAGCGCGTCTGATCTCATTTTTCTCATCTCTGACTTGGAGTGTTTAAATGCCGCAGTTTTGTTTCCGTGACTGTAAAAATGCACCTGGGAACAAGTTTGCAACCTGGAGGCATATGAGAATCTCAGATGCGCGGAGCAATATCGTGGAATGATCTGAAAGACCTGCATTTTTAAGAAGTTTTAAATATCTGTGAGGAGGAAGACGACAATTCAAACAGAAGGTTAAAAGCAGATGCAAAAGAAAACGACTTTGTTTTGATCCTGAAATTATACTGAAAACAGGCATGAAGGAGGGATTATATCAGTACCACAACAATGGAGAATCAAAGGGTTTTATTTTCCTCTGAAATAATCTCTGTACAAGAAATTTTAAAATTACCTTGAAACAGTGAAAAAGAAGAATTCATTATTTGAATATGATTTGAAGCTCTGTGGAATATATTTGGAACTGCTGCATCTTTCCAATGGTGGATAGTATAGTATATATTTATTTAAGATGTTTAGATGAAGAAGATTCCACACAAAAAGGTCAAGCTACTTTTTTTTAAAAACTACCTTTTAACTGCTTTTTTGAGTGAGAGTATCAGAGGAGTTTCATTTGTATTTTTAACTAATCTTTCTCTTATTTTTTTCTTCCTCCAAACTTAGTTTACGAGATGCTGGAATTGGATTTATTCTTGTCATAGATCGCAGACAGGACAAATGGACCTCTGTGAAAGCTTCCATACTGCGGATAGCAGTGAGTACTGTTTTAAATTAACTCCTCAGAAAGATTTTCCATGTTGAACCTTCCTCTTACGAGTAGAAAAGCAGCAATGACTTTATTTCTTCAACAAAATGTTAGCTGATATATGACAAAAAGTATCCAGTAGTGCTTTTGTATCCCAGCTGACTGGGACCGAGCATCGTGTGTCTATGATGTGCTTTTAATGCAGTTTGCAGCTCAGGACATCAGCCTGAGAAGGCACTTGGAGAGCACGTGTGTGTGTGTGCACGTGTGTGTGTGTGCACGTGAATATGTGCAGCACGCAGCTGTCCCAAGTGGGAATTAATATTTGCATGGGCAGCCCGTGCATGTCATAGAGCTTTGGGTCCACATTTTGAGGTGCAGCATTGAACAGATTCCAGTAGTGGAAACTGAAAGCAGCGCAATTTGGGGTGATTAAAGAAAAAGGACTGTATCTCTGGATTTTTTGAATCTTTTTCAAAATTCAATGCTGTAATTTCTGTTTAAAGACAGATTAGTATTCCACATATGACAGTCCTTTTATTTACATAATTGAGGTGGTAGTTGGTGGGGGGCAATTACAGACATGTTACTTATAGCCATAATATTAACATTTATGGTAACATTCCTCCAATGTACGTGTTTTGCCTAGAAGTAAAATATACAGAACCTGAGTATCTGTTCCCTGTGATATGGGATCCATCATTGTAGTGATGGTGGTGGTGCTTAAGGGCTTTGCCTGGAGAAGGGTGTTACGCACAGCGAGCTCTGTGGGTTGCAGTACTGTTGATGGTGGGTTGTTTTTCTTTTTTCTTCTTTTCTCATTGTTCCGTGAGCTTTATTTAAAAGAGAAATCATGCATCCTTCTGAAGTCTAATCTGCTAGAGGCATGATTTTTTTTTTAATATCTGTTTCTTTTCACTGAACTGGCTCAGTGTTGGCTTTGTATTGTGTCCGTGGATGCGTGTTGCGGTACTCCTCTTGGGCTTCTGCAATAGTCATGTCATCCCTGACCACTTAAATTTTGCCTTCCAATTCCAAAACAAGATATGGTGACAAATCCTTGTTTACCATCTCTGCCATTAATTTACTATAATGTTTGCCATAAGTGCACTCTAAATAGGTTTCTGCTGCCTGTTACTTAAAAAAAACCAAAGTCAAGTATACATGATACATATCTTGCACCAAAGTTGCGAGGATTTGTCTGGGCCCTGCTGATGGACAAAGATTTTTAAATGGCTGAAGGGTAGCAAGAGGCTTATTTTCCACTACTTTGGTTTTCCTAGCCGTCAAAGTTGTCTTTTGATGGTGATCAAGTATCTGAGTGTCATTTGGGCTGTCCAGATTGAACCTTATGTCTGAAAGAATTGGCTGGATGGTCACACTCAAAGAGTTACAGTCAACGGCTCAATGTCCAAGTGGACACCAGTGACGAGTGGCGTTCCTCAGGGGTCGGTATTGGGACCGGTCTTGTTTAACATATTTGTCTGCAACATGGACAGTGGGATTGAGTTCACCCTCAGCAAGTTTGCTGACGACACCAAGCTGTGCGGTGTGGTCGACACGCCGGAGGGAAGGGATGCTATCCAGAGGGACCTTGACAGGCTTGAGAACCGGGCCTGTGCAAACTGCATGAAGTTCAACAAGTCCAAGTGCAAGGTCCTGCATATGGGTCAGGGCAATCCCAAGCACAAGTACAGGCTGGGCAGAGAATGGATTGAGAGCCGCCCTGAGGAGAAGTACTTGGGGGTGATGGTCGACAAGAACCGCAACATGAGCTGGCAATGTGTGCTTGCAGCCCAGAAGGCCAACCGTATCCTGGGCTGCATCAAAAGCAGCGTGGCCAGCAGGGCAAGGGAGGTGATTCTGCCCATCTGCTCCGCTCTCGTGAGACCCCACCTGGAGTACTGCGTCCAGCTCTGGGGCCCCAACATAAGAAGGACATGAAGCTGCTGGAGTGGGTCCAGGGGAAGGCCACGAAGATGATCAGAGGGCTGGAGCACCTCTCCTATGAAGAGAGGCTGAGAGAGTTGGGGCTGTTCAGCCTGGAGAAGAGAAGGCTCTGGGGAGACCTCATAGCAGCCTTCTAGTATCTGAACGGGGACTACAGGAAAGCTGGAGAGGGACTTTTTACAAGGGCAAGTAGTGACAGGACAAGGGGGAATGGTTTGAAACTGACAGAGGGTAAATTTAGATTAGGTCTTAGGAAGAAATTCTTTCCTGTGAGGGTGGTGAGACCCTGGAACAGGTTGCCCAGAGAAGTTGTGGCTGCCCCCTCCCTGGCAGTGTTCAAGGCCAGGTTGGATGGGGCTTTGAGCAACCTGGTCTAGTGAAAGGTGTCCCTGCCTGTGGCAGGGGGGTTGGAACTAGATGATCTTTAAGGTCCCTTCCAACCCAAACCATTCTATGATTCTATGATAAAGTCTGGTATCTCTAGCAGTTTTGATTGCTTAAGCTTATTGCCGTGTGTGAGGATGAGAGTCTCGCATTACTTGAGAAGAGAGTTTTGGCTGTTGGCTCATTTGTACTATGTCCTGCAGCATCTTTCCAGCCATCTTTCCCAATTTTTCTCTAATCACCCCAAGAGGGTTGACTCTTTTGATTTGTGAAATCAGAGATACCAGCGCAGGGTGCTTTGCCAGGAGCACTGCCCAACAGGAATATGCTGGCTGGAGCGTCTGCCCATCACTAATATCCTGACAACTGTAGGAAATATATTTGTAAGCACTGAGCAGCTGCTAACCAGAAACTCATACTAACTTGTATTTTTTTAATAATTATTATTTTATGTTATTTCCAAGACTCTTCACACACAAATGTTTGGTTTGTACTAGTAGGTGTTAGAAGTATGTTTTGAAACAAAACTAATGAAGAAAGAATTTCTATATAGAAAGCTTAGCTTTTAGATGGCTGTAAGTTGGACAGAATTCATCCCTACTGTTGAGTCTCTGGGAGGAATCTGGCCTACTGGGATAGCCAGGCTGAGAGGTGGAGTTCTGGTAGAGGTGCCAAAAGCCAAACTTTATGTTGTGAAGTGTAAAGTCTTGGTAGTAAATTATCATGTTCCTTGAGAGGCCCTAGAAAACTGAAAGGTATTACAAGAAAAATATCAAAGTTAGCTGTTGCAAATTGTTCACTCTTATTACACTGTTGTTTGAATATACAAAAAATCATAATTTTTTTACCCCGTCAGCTGCTGAAATTCTTCTAAATTTGTATTATAATGTCCTGTTTTCAGTTAAACACAGTATACAGAGACACATAAGACCTTGCTGAACTTTTTAGCTCCTGTGGCTGAGCAAGTGGGTAGGCTCATGGAAATAAGTCATGGTTCCTGAATGAGGGTGCAAAGAGGACGAGTCACATAGCTTGGTAAAATGGCTCCATACTGTCCCAGCTGAAGTCGGGTGAATGACAAACACCAGACAGATTGATCCCCTTTTCCTTTCCATGCAGTCAAAAATTACTCTCTTTTTTCTTTTTTCTCCTAGTGTTATCATTCGCAAACAAGCAATATTCAATCCACCGTTGTAGGAGCAAAGCACATTACTAATCAGTGTGTTCTGGGGTTTCACACTGTTCTGTTCGTAGTTCCAGTGTGTTTTAAAAAAATGAAGCCTATGTCAATACAATATCTTTGTCTCTGTTGTGCTGTCATCATTGTCTTCCTCCATCTTGAGGGAAACGTTGAAGTGTGAACTCAGCCTTTTAGACAAACAAAAAACTGCATATCATTAAAAGTTCCACCATAGCCATCAATCACCCTTGTATTGAAAGTCCAGAGAAAATAAACTTCCTTAAACTTGGTGCTTAAGTTGCCCACGTACCAGTGGGCAACTGCTCTTGAGGAAGCAGTTGGTATGGAGGCCACCCAGGTGGTAGTGAGAAAGTTTTATCCACTTATGAAACTTTGCAGCCCTTTCTAAATGTGACAACAGTTGGGTTTTATCCAACCTTCTGGAGAAGTTTGCTTCGTGATTTGCCACCTTTGACTAAGGATGCATTGCATGCAGGTTTCATGCCTTCTGTTTTGGACTGCATTGTCTAGAGCACTGTTTTTTCTTAGCACTTCATAAATCAAAATGCAGTCTTCACTGTAACAGAAGCTTAGCCCATTAATTGCTTTGAAGATTAGGGCCAAGACCTTTAGCTGGCAGGAGGAGACCAAAAGCCAATGGAGAGACTGGAGTGCTAATACCAGCCTAAACCTTGCAGGAGCCAGGCAGTCCCGTTTTTGTGCCATCTGGAGACTTATCGTTGGTTTTATGTCCAAAGTGAGAAACAGTGAATTACAGTTATCCAACCTTGAGTTCTTTGGCCTTGTTTGTAGAGAGACATTCTTAGTGAGTTGTTGATGGAGAAAAGATGCCTTTAGTAAGTGATGTCCATGAAAGGCACTATTTTATGTTATGGATAGGTATTTCCCGCTAGCCCAGTTTCTAGCTAGTTCTTTGTGTCACATCCTGAAAACTGTAATGACACCTAAGAATTTGTATGGGTTAAGTTTGAAAAACTGCTCTTCTTTCAGCCCCTAGTCATGTTTCTCATTTTCGCTAGGTTCAAAACACCACCAAAAACTTGACAGTATGATGAGGCTAGAACAGTATTTGTATTAGTTTTGTAGCTATTGCTACAAATGATTCCAGTAAATGATAAACTAAAAAGGTTATTTTGACATGCTATACAGTTTTGTCTTATTGCTTTGGATGTTTTGAGAATATTACATGCGCAGGCACTTTCAGCTATCCTTGTATAGTCAGCCATTTTTCCTCTTTATTATATGTTTTTTTAATACATAAAAAGAGAAAAGTGAATCACTTAAACTCTGAAAACAGGATCATAACATCATAAGCATTAAACCGAGATCTAACGCAAAACAGCTCAATGTTTTTAAAACTAGGTTTCAAACTGCTCCTTTTATGAATCGATTTCGTTCAAGATTCTTTCTTGCCAGGAATAAACAGTCTTGCAAAAAAAAAAAAAAAAAAAAGACGACTTATTAGCTCCTTTATATAAAGAGGTATTTTGGAAAAAAGTGCCCCGTGGCTTATGGCATACTAGTAAGTGCAGAAGGGAAAACACCACCACAGAGTTTGGCAATGTGGGTATACTGAAGCTCCTCATAAAATGAAAAATAGTGTTGTTCCAAGTATTTTAAGGCAGAACTACTAAAACTGAGTCAAGCATTAGCTCTTTGATGGCTTGCATGGTTCATATATTTCTGAAAGCTGGCTGTTTACTTGGGGCTATAGGTTCACTGTTTATCAGAACAAAAAGGGCTGTAGATTCATTGTTTATCAGAACAACTTTCCTTTGCTGTGTAGGAGTATAAAAGACTCCTGAGCACTGGGGCAGCTGAGTGAATTGCTCTGTGCGATTGAACAGCAAACAGCAACTTTATTTTAAGTCTGAAAGGTATACATGTCTATCCACATAATTCCTTTATATACTAAGTAAGCCCTAGGAGGAAACCTGAGATATGAAAACTCAGAAGTGTTGGTTTTCTTTTCCAAAAGCTCACCTCTGGGTATTCACTGCTGAAAGCTGTAGTGACCAGCTTCTGGTTGTAGACCACAGCCATCTCTCTGCTCCTGTGGTGCCTCTTCAGGGAGCAGCAGCCTGGCAGCACTGCATCCTGTCTCAGTAAATATGGTGACTATTGTAAAGTGTGCGACAACAAGGTTACAGCGCTGGTGGATAGGGAAAGAGCAACTGATGTCATCTACCTGAACTCGTGCAAAGCATTTGACACTGTCCCTCATGACATCCTTGTCTCTAAATTGGAGAAACATGGACTTGATGGATTGACCACTTGGTGAATAAGGATTTGGCTGGATGGTCGAGCTCAGAGAGTTACGGTCAATGGCTCAATGTCCAAGTGGAGACCAGTGATGAGTGGCATTCCTCAGGGTTCGGTATTGGGACCGGTCCTATGTGCTGCGGTTGACACGCTGGAGGGAAGGGATGCCATCCAGAGGGACCTTGACAGGCTTGAGAACCGGGCCTGTGCAAACCGCATGAAGTTCAACAAGTCCAAGTGCAAGGTCCTGCATGTGGGTCAGGGCAATCCCAAGCACAAATACAGGCTGGGCAGAGAATGGATTGAGAGCCGCCCTGAGGAGAAGTACTTGGGGGTGATGGTCGACAAGAACCGCAACATGAGCTGGCAATGTGTGCTTGCAGCCCAGAAGGCCAACCGTATCCTGGGCTGCATCAAAAGCAGCGTGGCCAGCAGGGCAAGGGAGGTGATTCTGCCCATCTGCTCCGCTCTCGTGAGACCCCACTTGGAGTACTGCGTTCAGCTCTGGGGGCCCCAACATAAGAAGGACTTGAAGCTGCTGGAGTGGGTCCAGGGGAAGGCCATGGAGATGATCAGAGGGCTGGAGCACCTCTCCTAGGAAGAGAGGCTGAGAGAGTTGGGGCTGTTCAGCCTGGAGAAGAGAAGGCTCCGGGGAGACCTTCTAGTAGCCTTCCAGTACCTGAAGGGGGCCTATATGAAAGCGGGAGAGGGACTTTTTACAAGGGCATGTGGTGATAGGACGAGGGGGAATGGTTTTAAACTGCAAGAGGGTAGATTTAGATTAGATATTAGGAAGAAATTCTTTCCTGTGAGGGTGGTGAGACACTGGAACAGGTTGCCCAGAGAAGCTGTGGCTGCCCCCTCCCTGGCAGTGTTTAAGGCCAGGTTGGATGGGGCTTTGAGCAACCTGGTCTAGTGGAAAGGTGTCCCTGCCTGTGGCAGCGGGGGTTGGAACTAGATGATCTTTAAGGTCCCTTCCAACCCAAACCATTCTATGATTCTATGCGATTTAATGAGATGGCATTTTCAAAGGAGGAATAAGTCTGCCCAGTAGCCTATATCACGTATGTGCTGTTTACAGTGGCTGTCAGGCAGGAGTTGCATGGCGGTGCTGCTCTGCCTGACTGGTGCAGGTAAAATTGCACCAACAGAGCAAGACCACATTACGCAGTGGAAACCGAAGAGAGGAAGAATCTCAGTTACCTGTCTTTGGGGAAATGTTGTCCTTCCTTCCCTGCAAATAAACTGTCACAACTCCTTGCTGAGCATCAGGCTGGGGTTGTTCCTGCTCAGCTTTTGTGGTTCCTTACTAGCCATTCAGTATTGTGTCATCTTCATTCGTGAGATGGCCTGCCTCTCCTTACTTCCCCCTGTTAGCAGCTGCTTGACTTCAGGGTCAGCACTGGCACTACAGACAGCCTCTCTGTTGTTAGTATTCTGTGAAGGAAAATGGTAATTAAGATTATATGGAACTAAATTAATTTTACATTTTGCCCAAAACCCAGCTGGGTTCAGTCTCTATAAGTTCCCCCTTTCTGGAGGCCTGGAGCATGCAGTGGAAAGCTCCCCATCCCTCCAAAGCGGAGGCCTGAAAGCAGGCAGGTCAACCTGCTCCTAAGTATTTGTTAACTGTTTTCCTGGAGGATTTAAGGTAGCTCCTGTTTTGTCCACCAGTGAAGGTTCTTCCCACGTTCCAAGTTCAGGCAGCAAAGATGTCGATGTATTGGAAAGCTTTGATTTAAGGGCTGTGCCGTATATAAATTCCTGGTTTAGTCAAATTTATTGCAAAGCTGATAACTACATGCATGTCTACATCTTTTTTTATATCTTTTGAATTTGCATTGGCCTGACTGGATGGGGAAGTGAAGGAGATAAGCAGATAGAAAACTAATCCCATGAGCGTCATGAAGTATCAAACAAGTGCCAGTGCTGATGCAAGTAAGACAAAGGAATATATGGGTTGGGCTAGAATAGAATAGGGGCTACCCTAATTTTTGTAGAGGATACCAGAAACATGACCCCTGGTTTCTTTTGTATAGGCATTAAATGAGTTAAAGTGCAATATTTGAGACAAGATGTTGGAGGAGCGGTTAATAGTAATCAATCTAGTAAAGAAAGACACTTCTGGAAAAAAACAGTTTAAGCACACAAACCCTTCTTCAAGTCACAGTGATGTTCATTGACTTCACTAAAACAGTCCCTGAAGGCACTTTATTTTATGGCACAACTAAACATACAAGAATATTTATTTTTGTACTTCACATTTGGCACAGCATCATTGAGAATTCATTGTTTGCTCTGTCTGCTTAGCATACAATGGCTTCAAACAAATATGCTGCTGGACTGGAACAGTTTTTTTCTTTCGTTCTCTCATGTTCAGGGTGAAGTTGACTGGTTGATGAAGTTCACACGCATCTAAGGAGTGTCTCTTGCATCTTATCATTGTCTCTGCAATTCACCAGAGCTTTAGGAAAAAAAAAAGTTAGGAAAATAGTAATATTTGGGCAGTGCAGATATAAGCTCAGATAAACTGGAATAGCTGGCACTGGTCCAACATTGTTTACTGTAGCAATCCTCCCTTTTCTTGTTGTTTCACAAAGATAAATTTGCAGATTTGACTCCTAGCCACAACAAGGAGAGGAGGCATCATTTTTTAAGACTTGGGGCTTTTTTAAAAAACGAAACCAAACAGGAAGTGTAGGAGACAGGGTAGTGGAGACAAGAACAGTGTTGCAGACAAAGTTAGAGTAATCTAGAATTTGAGCTTTTGTTGAGAGAGAGGGGAAACTTCTGGCGAGCCTTGAATGGGAGTTAGTTTAACTGGTACAAGACTGTAGTGACTTCAACAGCATCGTTTTCAGAAAGGGTTATCAAACAGTGGAACAGGCTGCCCAGGGAAGTGGTGGAGTCACCATCCCTAGAGGTATTTAAAAGGCGAGTAGATGTGGTGTGTAGGGATATTGTTTAGTGGTGGACTTGGTAATTTTAGGTTAATGGTTGGACTCTGATCTTAAAGGTCCTTTCCAACCAAAACGATTCTCTGATTCTGTTTTGGGTAGACACAGTGAGATGGAGAATAATTGTAATGTGTATTTCTCTGTCTGTTTTCTTTGAATTGAACACTAATGAGACACCCTACTTAATTTGGTCATGCAATTAAACTCTCTATTTCATAAGAGCTAATACACAGTTTAGAAAAATTTACTATTGCATTGCATTTGGCTACTACTGTTTGCTTCAGTAATAGCCTAAATATCAAAGAATCACAGAATAACGACTCAGGTTGGCAGGGACCTTGAAAGATCATCAGGCCCAACCTTTTGTGGGGAAAGGGAGCCTCAATGACACTATCTAGCACCGTGTCCAATCTCGTCTTGAGAACCTCCAGTGATGGGGACTCTGCCACATCCCTGGGGAGGTTGTTCTAGTGAATGATAGTTCTCGCTATAAAAAAATTTATTTCTTGTATC
The DNA here is from genome assembly GCF_013368605.1 of Nyctibius grandis. Taxonomy (NCBI): domain Eukaryota; kingdom Metazoa; phylum Chordata; class Aves; order Nyctibiiformes; family Nyctibiidae; genus Nyctibius; species Nyctibius grandis. The sequence continues at coordinate 57,351,749 of NC_090659.1, read as the reverse complement.
AAGATGAAAACTCTCCCAGTGCAACTTGTACTCATTGCCCCTTGTCCTCTCCACATGGCAACTTGTGAAGAGAGAGCCTCTGTCCTCTTTGTAGCTGCCCTTTAGGTGGCAGCTGGAACACTGTGATGAGGTCCCCCCTGAGCTGTCACTTCTCCAGGGAGAAGAGATCTAACTCCTTCAATCTTTCCTCACAGGGCAGGTTCTCCAGCCCTTTGATCATCTTCATGGTCCTCCTTTGGACCCTCTCCAGCCTGTCCATGTCTTTCTTGAATTGTGGGGACCAGAACTGGAGACAGTACTGCAGGTGCGGTGGGACAAGTGCTGAGTAGAGCAGGATGATCACGTTGCTGTCTCTGCTAGTCATGCCCCTGAGGATACACCCAGGATTCGATTTGCCTTGATTGCTGCAGGAGTGCACTGCTGACTCATGTTCAGCTTGTTGTCCACCAGCACCCTCAGGTCCCTTTCAGCTTACTTTCTCTGAAATTCTGGTGTAAAAATCTAGACTACAGTCACAAAGTGTAAAAGTGAGAATTTAAAGTTAGAATGAAGAAATTTATTACTCATATATGTAACTTAAAATTTAATTTTACTGTTTGATGTCTTTTATGCTTCCTCATTTCATGCCGTTGTGTGTTTCTAATGTATCTGCTCAACTCGAAGCTAACAGGATAGGCATTTCCCAGTATTCTGGGTGAGGCTAAATGGGTTGCAAACATGTGCTGCCAAAGACTGTATGTCTGGATGTCATGTGGTGAGGTGGGTATCTCACATGAAGACCCCTTATTTTTTCCAAAATGTGTTATCTAAAAGATATTTCTTCTTGGAGCTTTTTCTTCTGAAATGTTGGCATTGCCATTGAATACACGTCATCTTTTGGAAGTTGAAGGTGAAAATTAACAGCTCAGTCAGACTCTGAACACTGCTGTTACAGGCACAAAATAAATTGATGCATGTTTAAATGAATAGACTGCATGGCCATCATTCTAAAAAGATTATTCAAGAGATTTAATTTAAAAAATTCTTCTGTCCATTCTTGCAATGTTTTTTAGTATGAGTTAAATAATTTTCTTAAATTTGTGGTTGTCCTTGGTAAAATAATTCAGAAAAAAATGGTGAAAAATCATCTTTTCTTAACTTTTTCTTCTGAATACAGATAGGAATTTTCTATAAAAAGTTTTTCCTCTGTTTGATAACTGTGGGTTAGTAAGTCCACAGGGTGTACTACTTTTAGTACACAGAGAAAGATTGTTTACAGCGCAAGGATGAGAAGCTGGTGAGGGCACTCAGAATTACCTGGATTCTGTTCCCAGCCCTCAGGCAGACGCCTTTGGGACTGAATCACCATGCTTTCTAGAAAATTTGGACATCAGTGAAGTGGAGGCAGATTGGAAGATCAAGCCTTTAAGGTTCCTTAATCAAATTGAGACCTCAGTTGTATACTGAATGTCTGGGGAACCACAATGAATCTGTGAAGTCTTCCAGAAACGTTTTTAACTACTTTTCTCTTTGAAAGTTTGTCATTTCCAATGCTAAATACTTGGAACCCTCAAAATGAGTATTAAACCACTCTCCAGCCTTCCAGATACTAACAGTTCCACTAGGCATGGAAACAGAGCATAGCATAACAGCTCCTTTAGTCAGTGTTCGTTTTTTGGTTGGCTTTTTTTTGGTAGTAATTCAATTTGCTAGAAATGTGACATAATTTCCAACAGTATAATGAAGAAAATCGCATACTTAATCATTATAACAATCATTTCTTTAATGAGCTTCACTGCCTCCCTACAGTGGAAATACTGAGTAGAGAAGAAGACTTGCATGATTTCAAGAACGGCTAAATGCCGAGTATGCAAACCTCTGCCACAGCAGAGGTTGACTTTTAGTAATTTAATGCTATTTCTTTGTTTTCCTTCTCCTCTCTTCTGTTTTCCCCCTATCACTTGTAGAACTGGGAAAGATCCATCAGACTACTAGTTGGAAGATAATCGGAAAAACCACAGCTGAGAATTATTATGCTTGATTTTTATTTTTGTCTGCAAAATTAAAGCTTATTCCTAAGCTACTGCCTGAGAAATTCAGTCTTGGTGGCAATAGTTTGTGTAGGCAACTGGCAAGGTAGTATGTGCGCAAATTAGAAATATGCTGTTAAGTGTTCAGACAATAATGGAGGTTTCTCTTGGAACCCTCTATTAAAGAGAAGATAAGGTAACCGTGAAAGTACTACTGTTGAAAAAGTATTAAGCCACTGCTGTTTGTTCATTACCCTCCTTGTCTGGGATGTAATCTTAGCTGAAGAGCGGTACAAGCCAGCCCTGAAAAATTCAGTTCCAGGAGAATAGATTCCTGTTCCCAAAGATGAGTAAATGTCTCTTTGAATGAAGCTCTCTGTGCAAGCCTTGCTAGGTTTATAATTGGTCACCCCATTATGGGAGGCCTTTGATATGGTTAGTTTGTGGTTTAACAGGGGCTTCTCCTTATTCAAAAATATTTTCTGGAGCTGAGATGCAAAAATAACAGACTAAACTTGTTTTGCAGGCATCTTTCCCAGGAAACCTGCAACTAGTCCTTGTTCTGCGCCCAACAGGATTTTTTCATCGAGCTCTCTCAGACATCGCTTTCAAGTTCAACAAAGATGAGTTTAAAATGAAAGTACCTGTAAGTAATCCTCTGTTTTCACTTTATTATCAGGCATCTGTTGAAGTACTTAATCTAGCAAGCCAGGTCCAAACAAAAGCAAAAATCCCCAACAAAAAAACATGCTTAAAGGTAGTTCTTGATTCTTGAGTTAAAGAGTCCTCTTAGAAAATAGCCACGTATGGTTTAGCAGGATAAAAAACCCCCTTGGAGTCATTTATGTTGTATAATTCATAAGCTTTATTTTAATATGCACTGTTAAGCATGGTGCTCATGCTCATTTGCAGTTATTTATAATTTACATCATCTTCAACTGAAACAACTGTTAAGTTTGTTTTTTCTATACCCAAAAGAAATAGTTCCATCACTTTCTTCTGTATTAAGCTGTAATTTCTCTATCAGAGGCTGAATGGATGGGGCTTAGCATCTTTAACAAGGGACGTGTCACCACTGATTGTGTTCACTTATTTTCATTGCCACTGCAGATCATAATGCTAGGCTCAGTATCAGAACTTCAGAGTTACATTGATAAAACACAATTAACAGAAGATCTTGGCGGCACCCTGGATTACTGCCATAACAGATGGCTGTCCCGTCGCACTGTAAGTCTTGGTTTTTGTTTTAACTTTTCAGTTTAATGAACCCTTCTGTTTTATACGCTGTCATTTATAAAACAGATTCCAAGTGATGCAAGTTGACTTGCTCTGAGTGAGAAGATGTTCCCAATGGTACTTAGTCATCTTAGAGAAATAATATGAGTAATAATTTGGGAGTGGTTTTCTGAACACTTGGAGCAAAATTATTGTGTTGAGGTTTATTAGTTTTGCTACAAGAAAGAAAAAGCTCAAGTTGTAAAATAACTCCAGATTATAAAAATATGAGGAAGATACACCTGATACAAGCCTAGGAAAAATATACAATTAAGGAATTAATGGTGACGGTATCTGTTGCTTGCAAAATTATACTTTGACCATTTTTCAGTCTTGTAATTCATCTGTTCGTGTTTGTTTTGAGAGTTATATTTTGTGTGTATGTGTCTGTTTGTACATATGCATGTGATGAGCATGAAACATCTTTAATGGTTTTTATTTCAAAAGGCTATAGAAGGTTTTGCCCAAAAGGTTAAGAAAACAGCTCAGATTCTTCAGTCCTTTGGGACTGAACTGGCCGAAACAGAACTACCAAATGATGTGCAATCAACCAGCTCCCTTCTTGCAACACACACAGAAAAGAAGGACAAAATGAAGGTACGTAATTTTTGTAAAGATGCTGTCTTCTAGTTAAACTGTGTTTTAATTTATAGCTGATAATGTTAAGAGAAAATCTAGAGGATATTAATAGACAATAATAATGTGAAATCTTATTGAATTTGTTTTGCTTGGTTTGATGTTAAAAATCCTTTTAACATTCAAAAATGACGTTTCTTGAGGCTAAGTTTAGATATGTACAAATGCATAATGATTTGCATGTGGAAACAGAAATTTCTTTGTAAGTAGTGGTATGTTTAAATTGTAGTTTTGTTTGCAACAAAAAATTTGATTGTATTTGCATGCATATGAAGATATGACCTTTTGAAGAATAGACAAATGTTCTTTCAAATCAGCTTAAATGAAAACTATTTGGGGCTTTCAAAACTATACATCTAAAACTTGAGATGTTTGTAGCCTAAAGAGACCCTAGAAGGCTACCTATCATGAAAATTCAGCTCAGTTCCATGGGGATCTTAAGATGGTAAACGTAGAAAAAGCTGGTATTTAGCATTTACTGTCTGTTGTCAAACACTGCTTTTAATCAAACTATGCTTGCTCTATTGATATTAAAACAAAATCCTTTTTCCAGTTTGGTGCCTTATGAAGTCTGCTTAAAAAAAAAACAAACCAGCAACACACAACTACAGTGTGTGGGTTTTTTGTTTTCTTTTGTAGGAGGATATCAGGTTAGCAGTAGAACAGGGAGACGATATCCTTGGAAGTATTACAAAACCAATTACTGAGAATCCTGAATACAAACTGAATCAAGATCAGCTAGACAATCAAACAACGGTAGAAAGGTGAGAGGAGCAAAATACTGAACATGCTGCTTTTCTGGGCTTTTTGACCACTCCCCAGCTCTTTTACTTAGTTCAATATGCATGCTTAGCAAATCAGCAAATGTTACATGTGAACACATAAAAGGTACTTCCAGAAACAACCTTTCTGTTGTCAGATGTGTCCTGAGCAAAGTAATCCCCTGATTTGCTTTTGATTTACCAGGTCACTTGGCTATAAGGAAATAGGGGATGTGGTTTGTGTTCCAGTACCAACAAAGTAATGCTGTTCTTTTTTTTTCCTTTTTCTCAGATTTGGACTATATAGTTGAGCAGCTTTTCCTTATTTTAATGACTATCACTGCTTTGTTTAGAGACTAAAATGCAATTCAAGGAAATTTCACTGCTGTAGGGAAAGCAGGAGGGGAAGACAGAAGTGATATATCCCTTCTTTTCAGTACATTGGTCCACTTTTGTTAAGTCCTTTTGAATTGAAGTGGAAGGTTTCTTTTTCTTTAAACCTGCCTGAAGGAGCTTCTAACATTGCTGATATCTTCTCAATGTCGTTAGCAGCCTTTAAAAGGCTACTAGAGAGTACACCACTCTTGAAGTACCTATGCATAAACTTCTTATATGCTTCCTTTAGGCATATAAGTAATAGATGTTTTCCTTTGCTCCTCACCTCCCCCCCCCCCCTTAAATGACTATCAGTTTTGAAGACATTATATCGCCATAGCACAGATGTAAATTTGCACAAAGCTATGAAAGCATAGCTCATTTCCCCCAGGCAGTATTCTGCATTCTTTTTTTGTCTGTCATTCCATGTTTCTGTTACACTCAGGCCAACTTTTTCCAAATAACTGTCCATTCCAATCCACAAAGCTTGGCAGAAGTCACTTTTTTTGGTCGCTGTTGCTATCAGCTATCCGAAGGACAGTTGGGGTGGAGGTTGCTAATTTATCCAAAATATTCCCACTCAATACAATATCTGATGGAAGTTGGAACCCTATGTGGGTGTCCCCCCGCCTTTTTTCTAATCAGTTTTAACTTGTAAATTCAGGATTCATTTCTGTGCTATCAAAGACATTTTAAATTCATTTAAATTCTGATGTATGTCCTTCCCTGGATGTAGCCTAAGTAAAGCAAAGCACACTGTAAAGATAAGCTGAGAGGATACCATACTGTAAAATGCAATATTGGAAGATAAGTTCAAAAGTAAAAGACTTAAGGCATTGTCCAAAATTATAATTGAAGATTCTTTTCATCTCAGTACTGCTGTACACTTGCCTGTGATATTTAAGTAGTAACTCTGCTCAGAAGAGGAGGAGCAATGACCTTCAGGTTTATTATTCCTTGCTCCAAGGAATGAGATGTAAGGGCAGCTGGCTGGTCACAGCAGTAAGAATTTTTGCCTTCGTTTTTACTTATAGCCCAAGGCTTGGGTTCCTCTGTGTCTTAGCCCACACATATTTGCATGTTTTATTTATGTTTGCTAGCCCAAGTTGCCATGTCCCCAGGCCAGAGCTGAGAAGTCGTATGTGCAGCAGCTAGCTTCAAATCAGCACTTGCCAATTTTTCAGAATTTAATGTTTGTGTTGGGTTTCAGTTTTACATCAATGTTATTCTAGGAAACATTTCTGTGCAATACTCAAAAAGAGTTTCCTGTATCCAGTTTATTTTTTCTGGAAAATATTGCTTTGGGGAGGCTTTTTGTTTACTGTGGAAGATTGTATTGTCCCTTGAAGGTTGCACCCATCATTCTGGACAGTATTTCTTTTTTTTTTTTTTAAAGGCTGCTGGCTCAATTACATGAAACGGAGACTGCCTTTGATGAGTTTTGGATTAAGCATCAGCAAAAACTTGAGCAGTGTCTGCGCCTTCGAAATTTTGAACAGAATTTTAGAGAGGTGAGAACTTCTTGGTGGCAGTCAATATTCGGTAATATAGAAATGATTCAGAAGAAAATACTTCCCCCTCTTGTTTTTTCAGCTCTTGTGTGTGCTTGAAAGCTTTCTCCAACCTTTTTCTTGTTTGTGTCTTTACTTGACATCCTGCTATCATTACTACCTTGAATACTTGCCTATAGAGACATAATAGCTTCTCTTCTGCAGTCTTATGATTTTTTTTTCCACGGACCCAGCAGTGTATAAGCGTTCAAAAACTCCTTTGAAACCTGTTCTCCACCGCAGAAGCATAATATGCTGGCTGCAAACCTTTCATCTTGCCAATAGGCCCTTTTATGGAAGCAAGACTTACCTAAACCTTCTGGCTGAAATTTTATAAAACAGTCTCCAACGCTGTGGGTGGGAAGTTGCAACCACACTGTTACAAGCTGGGTGGAGGCTGAACTAAAATTTTTACAGCCAGTTTCTGATCTCATGTTATTTAACTCATATGCTTGATGGCACCTACAGTTACTTTATGCTGGTGCAGCTGATCTCAGAGCACGGCCCCTGTGTCTCCATGGGAGCAATGCTCAGAAACCCTCTTACAAGTGCATGTGTCTGTCTGTCTGTCCGTCTCTCAAGCAATTGTTAGGGTGAGGACCTCTCCCTCATGTTTTGCTATTTATGTTAATATCACTTTGTATTATTGTCTTCTGGTAAAAGCAAGATCATAAAAGTTTCCTGAGCATTAGTTTCCCTGCATTTTTTTTTCAGTACCAGGAAACAGGATTACTTGACTGCCTTTTCTTTGTATTTGTTTTCATTTTGAATTAGGGGTAAAAGTAAGCTGAGAAAAAAGTGATTTGTCTCTGTGCCCCAGTAACCCCATAATGTGAGTCACCTGGCGGGAAATAGTGGCTATCAACTATTTAACTGATGGGTCTCTAGAGAGGTGGAATCATCTTCATTGATACATAGCTGTGTCTCATTTCAGGTCAAAGCAGCTTTGGATATTGTGTCTGAGAGACTGTCTGCTTTCACGGATGTGGGAAACAGCTGTTCACATGTGGAGCACATTTTGAAAGATCTTGCCAACTTTGAAGAAAAATCACGTGTAAGAACTCTGCAAGTCTCCTTAATTTCTAGTACGACAATGCATGTGTGGAGGGAACAGTATTTGGTTATTGAGTATATCTTACGAGCAGAGCTTAAGCTGACAACAGGGCAGAATCAGTGTCTCAAGTAATGTGCAGACGGAATTTTTGCAATAAAGTCTTTTAACCATTGGAGCAACCTGGTGCTTGGGCATCCCTCAATGAAGAGCAGAGTGACCAGTCACAAAGTCGATGTGATCAGTTCGTGGAAGAATTGCGTGAAGTGTCTACATAGCCAAGTTCTGCACTTAGTGATCAAGGGGCCACTTCCATTCCTATTAAAGCCACTTATTTCGTTAAATCTCAGAAATGAGAAGGCTGTGTATTCAATGTTCAATATGATAAAAGATGACCAACAGAAACATACACTCTGAACAAAGCAGAAAGGGAACCTTATGATCTGTGCATCACAATAAAATATATAGCTCTATAAGCGAGGTCGTTGCTCTTGAGGGTGAGGTGCCGGAGTTAGATATTTTTTAATTTGAGTTTACATTGCTGCTGTACTCCAAATTGCATACAACACACTGCTGAGTAACTAAGGCATAGAAGGACTAATAGTGGTTCCTTCACAGAGGCCATATGATTAAACTCATTAATGTTTCTGAAGTACTCTGATACAATAAAGAAGGAGGCATAAAAGTTCTTGGGCATCTGGGAAGACAGGAAATCACTTTGATTTATTAAACAAGGCAGCGGTTAACTAAAGATGTATTCTATATCAACGTGTGTATTTTACTCTGTAAAAACAAATGGTATAATTTTTAATTTTTTTCATTGATGCTGATCCAAGGAAAGATGTACCTAAATCAATGCTTGCTTTCTTAGGAAACTATAGCAAAAGCCAGAATGCTAGCCTCAGAAGGTGATGCTTTTATTCAAAGCAATCATTATGCTGTGGACTCCATTATTCCAAAATGCAGTGAACTTCATCATCTCTGTGATGCCTTCGCTACTGAGACAGAACGGAGGAGGAATCTTCTCAGCAAATCTCTAGAACTGCATGGCTTACTAGAAAAGGTAAATTTTGTATGAAACAGTTCTATTTCCTGTCTTGTTTGCTAAAACCTCAGTCAACCAGTTGTCATGATGGCAGGTAAAAATATCTGGGTGTGCTGGAAGTTTTCTCCTTAAATAGCTGAATACATCACAAGTAGAGGTATGAAACGTTTTAGTCCTCTTAGTGTTTGATGCTGACATTGGTGCACTCTGAGCCTGTTCTTTTCTCTGTTTCTAGTCTATGAAGTGGTGCGATGAAGGAATTTATCTGCTGGCTTCACAGCCAGTAGATAAGTGTCAGTCTCAGGATGGTGCAGAATCAGCATTACAGGAGATCGAGAAATTCCTGGACACTGGTGCAGGCAATAAAATCAAGGAGTTGAATAAAATTTACAGAGAGTATGCACACATCCTCACTGAGGACCTAAAGGTACCAGAAGACGTTTATGTGTATCTATGCATCCATTCGTTAATTTTAGAATTGCTCTCTTGCATGGCCATTGATAAAGCTAAATAATCAGTACTAGGAGTTATACCTGGGAACTGGAAAGCCAACACATGTCCCTACCTGAGGTGCTAGTCCTATCATATCTTTGGATAAGCATCAAGGGCTTCAGAGCTTTTTAATAACTACTTCAATTTTTCAGATAGTAGGAGTGCTTTTCAAAAAATTCTCCCAAGTGAGTATTTGAAATAACTTTTTTATGTAGCAAAAACATGCTGTCCTTGATATTTGTATGACTTCTGCTTTGTAACTGCTTTTTTTTAGAACTTGAGAATATGTCGCTTTTCTTCTTGGTTGATCTCTTCATATAACAGAACCATTAGGCACTGTCAAAAAAAACTTTTCCCTGTCTTTTTTCTTTTTAAATTGAAACCTGAACCCCATTGGTTTCTCTACAGCAAGCACACAAAATGTTTTGTGAAATGATGTTCCAATTTTTAGGTGTACTAAATGACTGTAAATTATGCCTTGTTAGGAGTGAAGAGTAGGGTAATATTTTTATACGTGGTATAAAAGCTATCGCAATTTCAAATCAATGTGCTCTAAATGGCAGTGTAGCTTGTAGATAGGTCTCTGACGGGGATTTTTTTTTTCATTATTATTTCTGTGGCAACGGTAGGAGCATGTGCAAAAGGTTTTCCAGAAGCAAGAAAGTATGGAAGAAATGTTTCAAAAGAGACAAGTAAGTCTTAAGAAACTGGCAGCTAAGCAGACACGTCCTGTTCAGCCAGTTGCACCAAGACCTGAAGCCTTTGTAAAATCTCCTTGTACCTCTCCAAGTAAGTAACTGTAGTAACCTTTAACTAATTTTTTGTGCTATGCTGAGAAACTTGGAGAAACTTTCAGCTGTAATTTGTGGTTGCACAAACATCTGTGTGAGATCTGCTCAAGTTCTAACTGATGTTTGATTCTGGTTTACGTGCTTAGGTCTTCAAAGAGAATGTGTATCCAGCTCAGAAAGCAGTGCACTTCGGAGGGTAAACTACAGAAGAGGAAAGGTAATTTTTTTTTCTTTGCGCTTTTCATGCACGTACTGCTTGAGAAAGTCATAATACAGTGGAATATTCAAGAACTTCAAGAAGAATGAGGCGATTCCACTGAAAAAGTGACGGTATTGTCCCTATCGAAGCAACTCCAGTGAAGCAGTCATGTGGTTTAAATAGAGGCTGCTTTGTCACTGGGCTGGGTATGAGGGAAGGTAAAGTAAATAGTTGCCTATATTAGGAAAAATGTTAGGGGCAGCAAAATATAAAATCTATGAACAGGAAACATTTATTATTTGCCAGTAGTAACTGGCTACTCTTAAAACTGGTGAAAGTGAAGAGGTAGTTGTTGTTGGCTCCAAGACAGCTTCACCTGACCTAATGGGTTGCCATTCCCAAGTGGGGATGGTCTTCCTGCCCCGCCTCCAGCAAGGAAAGTAACCTGACGGCAGCAACAGAAACAAATAGTTTCCCACTGGGTTGGAGAGTTGAATCAACTCAGCGAAGATTCAGCAAGAGACAATGCGAGGAGGAAGGCAAGACCACATGAGCAGTAGGAACAACAGTTGGAGAAGAGGGTTGGTTCAAGGGGGGATTGAAAGCAGAACGTCTCCTTTTTTTCAGCAAGCTGTTATTAGGTCAGCCATTACAGTAGAAGTTGTGAGAGTAAACTTCTGTGTCAAGTTAGGAAGCTACTAGAAAGTTAGCATAGTACCTCATTTTCAGCTTGGAAAACAGACTAAGGCCGGTGTTGCCTCCAAGATTATGCTGATGCTCTGATGTTGTCTTCCTGGAAAGGGGCCTCGAACCACTGTCTTTTCTAAGCTGGCCTTTCATGGACAACTCCCTGTGTCTACATGTTCTTGTGTGCTTCAAGATCTTCAGGTTGACTTGGATTTTTTTTGCAGCATTCTTGCAAATTGCCTTAATTTTTAATGGAGTACAGTCTTTCCTGTGAAAACGCATGCAAGTAGACCTGAGTGCAAGGCTCTGTATTTTAAAGGGTTTTTTCCCCCCATCTGTGATGCTGTGATGACTTTTTTTGTTGTTTGTTTGTTTCCTTCTTTAGAGTGAAATGACTGAACTCCATCAAAGCAGAGGAGGATCTACGATGGATGATGAAGAAAACCTAGCTGTGTTACGGCAGTAAGTATATTTTGATAAACAAAAAACGCTGCTTCTCTGATTTGGTTCCAGCAAAGGCTGAGTTTGGCTAAGGATTTGATAAGACAAGTATGCTTCTCTGAATTAAGCCTCAGTGCTTTTTGAAATGCATTGGCTATGCTCTGAGGAAGATACAGAGGAAGATATTTCAGCCTGTCTGCAGGACTCTTTATAGTTTATATAGTACCAGCCTCTAGCTTTACTGCAGCGAGGTGATGCTATGGCAGGATAGCTACATATTTTCATTTTGAAGATGACACAGTTTTGAGTAATAAGCCTACTGTAAATCTGTTGGAGGTTTTGATCTCCATGCTTCAGAAGACTTTATCTTTTTATTTGACTCTCTTTAGTTTTTATATAAGAAAGTGATTTTTTTTTTTTGTAACATTTATCAAAACAGTGACTAAACAGCATCATTTGTACTCAAAAATAACTTAGTACCACCTTCAATGTGTATAGCAGAGCTTGCATTTCTACCTGTAAACTGGATACTTCTATTGTGTTTTCACTGTTACAACCATGTGTTAAATCATACAAAATCACAAGGGGAAGTGGGTTGGGGGGAAGCATGCTTGCTTGACCATTAAGGAAATTGAACTTAAAGCAGCATTGGAGTATTTAAAGTGTACCCTAAATGCCTCTAATTTAAAATGACTGGTGTAACTTTAAGTCTGTATGTGATAATCCTGTGCAGCTCTAACTCCAGCTCCTGTAATACTTGTGAACACAGCACAACTAGATTTTGAATGTACAATGATAAAGTGCTTCACGGCTTCTGTTCTGTTACTACAGCACTTAAAATGCTAGATTTTACTTTTTTCTTGTTTAAACATATTTTAAAAATTTTAAATGTTTTAAGAATACATGCTTCTCAATAAGGATATATAAACTGTTGACAGAAATATCCATGAAACATCAAATTATCCATTACCTGGAAAGTGTTCTTTTATTGTCTGAAGTGAAGTAGAAACGCAAAGTTAATGTTGCCTCATTACTTTGCATAAGTGAATAGGCCTGCCTTAATTGTCATTCTTTGTCTACAGGCATGTGATGAATGAACTTATTGAGACTGAACGAGCATATGTGGAAGAACTTCTCTGTGTTCTTGAGGTAAAGATTAAATTTCACTGCAGCTATTAGTGAATCTATTTATCTCTTCCATTTCATGGATGCTCTTATGCTGTCCTTATCACTGTAATGGCTCTGCTTGTCCTGTCAAGCAATGTGATCGTTACACCTCTGCTCTCCCATTGTATTTTCACAGAGGCAGGAATGTGCAATTTTCTCCTAGAAATATTCATGCAACTGGGATTTTGTATCAGAAAACACAGACTGGGCAGAAAATAAGATATGCCTAACTATTTAGGTGGAATATAGTGAGATTTGTAATGATAATTAATTCCTACAAAAGGTCATTCCAAAGTCTTAGGTCAACTCCGCGAAGGTTGTCTGTCACACAGGAATGTGAATCTGCATTGAGAGAATCTTGCATCAGAGGAGAAAACTTCTTTCTTGCATCCCTCTTTGCATATCTTTAAGTCATCTTCCAAATGTCTTGGGTACAACTGTGGCAACAGAATGCTTTGTAATAATAATATCTCAATTAGAAATTGTAAAGGAAACAAAGGTGTTCCCTTTGCTCCACACTTGTGGAGACACAATTGCAGTACTGCTGAGTTGCTTGTAGAAATACGCTGCAGTATTCTCTGTTGTTCCTCAGGTTTGTTAAGTCTTCAGACAAGGATGTGTCATTTTGTTGTGGTCCAGTTTGACTGCAGGAGATGATGAAGTTGCAGATAACTGAGGTTGAATTATTTCAATTAGGATGAACTGGAATTGAGCCAAGTGCATACTCTTGGTGTCCGTGCCAATGTTAAGCTCCTAAAGAGGAACTGTCTTAAGTTATGGACTGAGAGTGATAATTTCTGAGTACATGCCTTCGAGTAAGAGTACTGTATGAGGGTTTTGAACTCTGGTCTTGCTTTTGCCTAGTTTGTGCTCAGCTTCCTATAGCATTTATGTTTTGGGTCCTGTCCAAGTGCTAGGAAGTGTTGATGACAGTAGGTGGTGCTTAGGGACATGGTTTAGTGGTGGATTTGGCAGTGCTAGGTTCATGGTTGGACTTGATGATCTTTAAAGGTCCTTTCCAACCAAAACAGTTCTATGATCTTATGATGTGTGGTAATAAAGCAAGGTAGGTCTGGAGTGGACCTTAAGGATCACTTTATTCCCTGCTTTTGTATGCAATGATATCTGTACAGTTTTGTTAATAAAATCAAGACTCAAATAGTTGAAGGATTTTTGGTCCTTACTGCTGCTACTGAAGGGTTGTTGCAGAATCTTTCTGTTCCTCTGGTATTACTCTTGTTTTGCGTAGAGCATAGTACAACTCTTGTCTTGCTAGGCCAAGCTGTGTTGGTTTTCTGCCGATGTGATAGACTCTCCAGTACTCTGATCGTGCCAGGTACACTTCTCCGTGCCTCTTTGCAGTTTGGGATTCATCTCTCTTGAACTTCAGTGATTGGGACTGCCAACAGTAATTCTGGATCAGATCCTTGCTGAGGTATGGTTCAATGGCAGTCTTCCAGCTTTTGAGTAATTCTAGTTATTCATCCATAGTTCTGGCTATTCTCCCAGTTTCTTTGTTTCTCCTATTCTATTAATCTTCCCATTTTTCCCGTAAAATAACCTGATACTCCTTCATGTGGACAGTGTCTCCTATTATTGTGTCATATTTAATTGCCATGCATTTTCTCTCTGCCACAGATTACAATAGAAAAAAAACAAGGTAGTTCCCAAGATTGATCACTGGGAAACTCCTATAGCTGCTCCTATATGAGCTTGAGAGTTTTCCTTTCATTAATAACCATGGTCATCCTGCTCTAGTCTGTGAAATCCAGTAATTTTTACTGGGGAAAAATATTGGTCTAGGCTATTTTTAGGCATTGTATTAAACTCCTTTTTCCATTTAATGCCATGCTTTTAGAACAGCTTTCAAATGGAAAACTAAGCAAAGCCTTATATATTCTTAAAGTAAGATTAAATGATCCCTGTGGCTGCATGGGATAGCTTTCCCTCTCCTTTCTTAAAACATAAGTACTGCATAGGTAGTAAAACATGAAGGATTTTTACAGTAAATTTCTAAAATAAGTACTACGTCAGCCTGAAGTGGAAAAAAAAAAAAAGTGTCAGCAGCTTTTTGTCAATGTATGGATTTCACGTGTTTGTTCTTTCAGAATTCCAAAGTACTGAGCTCTGTCAGGTTTGTCTTCACCTCAGCTGGGTTAAGTACCCCTTCTTTAGGACGTTCCTGGTTTTGTTGCTATGTTCAGCATCATCTGTGCCTCAAGTGGAAATGAATTATTCTCTTCATGCATCTCTTCAACGCATCTAAACTGCATGGTGGCTGCAGTTGTTCTTTCCCTGCTGATTTTTTTTAACTCCATTTTAAGTAAATGATTTTTATCTTTTTCTAAGGCTGTGCCACTTCTTTTTTCCTTCTCTTTAAGACTCTGCATTTTCCTGTTTGGAGGGAAGAGATATGGGAGAGGGACCAATGGTTAGCTATCCATGAGCTCCAGCATCTTTGCCTATATGGTTACTTTTTCTTTTTTTTTGGTGTTTGAGGAAAAAATACCCAGATTTTTAAAGGAATGTTTCTGATTTAAAAAAAAAAAATCTAATCACTGTCCTATCCAAATGCTTGAATTCTTCAGGCTACCTGACTTTACCAGCTAGTTCTCCTACTTTTTGTAGTTTGGACATCACTTTGAAATTGAAAATCTTGGTTGTAGGTGCACTTTTGCTTATCCTTTCATTTAATCTGTCAGTTTTTAATAATTCCGTGTAGTTTATTATAATCAATATCACTAATGCAGTGACCACCTTGTCCATGATAATTGTGGGTTTTTTTTAAAAAAAAGAGAAATCTAATCCAAACCTAAGGTAGGTTGCATTATCTTTCTTCAGTGCCTGTACACTAAGAAATCTGCTTATAACACAGGTACTAGAGCATTCTTGCAGTTTTGTCTGGTTGATTGGTTGGGGGGGGTTTGTTTCGTTTGAGGGTTTTTGGGGGTTTGTTTGGTTTTGGTTTTTTTTAGTGTTTTGGGAGATCACTTAATCACAGATTAGTGACCTTGGCACCAGAGGAGTACATTCCTGGGCTAACGCCACCTGTGCGCTCTCTTTTCCTTATCTGTGCCAGATACACAGACAAGAGTGTGTAGCCTTATATGACAAATGGAAGAGGTCAGAATCTAAAATAATGACTTTTGGTACCAAAGCTAATGAAAATGTCTTAAAGATAGAATTTGCAGCTTAGTGGTTTCTGTTACCTGCAGAAATAACTACAGTCAGCTTGTTCCCTCATACTAATAGCTAAGACTAGCGTGAAGGTTTGCATGTGTACTGGAATTGTGGCTTTAAACTCAGGTGTGTAAAGCCTAACAGAAAAAGTGTGAACTATAATTTGTAAGCAGTATGGCAATACATAGCCTTTGCTTAGTGGAAATGATTTCAGACTTTGTTTCATCCTTGTTTAACTAAAATTGCAGTAACTATTCAAGTGTCTTGCTAAAGCTTATAGGTGTGTCTTACTGAACTGATGGAAAAACAGAATTTGTATACTTTTTCTCATGATTAGTACTGAGCTCGTTCTTTATTATCTATCAGCCTGCAGGCAGAATGCCTTGTCAAATGAGGTAAGTACTGCAAATCAAGGGAGATAATTAGTGTGCACCTCTCCTGTGTTGCAGGGGTATGCTGCAGAGATGGACAACCCCTTAATGGCTCATCTTATGTCACCAGAACTGCAAAATAAGAAGGATATCTTGTTTGGGAATATGGAAGAAATTTATCACTTTCATAACAGGTGAGGATTTGCATTCAGATCTAAAAGTAGCATTTGAAGGGGATTCTTATACTTTTTCTTTTAATCTGATTTAAATTGCTAAAAGATCCTTAATGAGTCCCGCCTGGCTATCTGGCGTCTCAAAATTCATATTGCATGGAGGAGGAAAAGCAAAATATCTACAGAAGATAAGCAAAGCTGCGTGAAACTTTATTCAAAAGTTTGCAGTACACAGGTAAAATTTTGCATTGTGGTCCTCTTCCTGAAGAAAGGGATTGGGATCTGGTTACAAGCTAATTAAAGCAAGGTTTGTGTGGGTTTCTTTTATTTTTTATGAAATTTGCTATGGAAAGTAAATTATTATTCTAAACCACAAATTCTCAACTCTTACATCTGGTTGATGCTGGTTAATTTTATACTTGAGTGACCTCTCTGAAGTTTGAATCCTTGCTGCTAGAGGATTCTAGCAGCAAAGTGAAGAAGTGTTTCTTCACAGGATAATAGTTAAATTGGTAGAAAAGAGAAGTATTTTCAAGAGAAGTTAAGCATATTAAATAGCTGTCACTTATTCAGGCAAAACTAGACTGGAAGTTTTGCCACTGATTTTTTTGGGTGGGTTTTTTTGGTTTGGGGAGGTAGGGTTTGGTTCATTTGTTTGCTTTGTGGTGTTTGGTAGTATTTGGAAGGAAAAACCAAACTAAACTGTACAAATCCTGCTGCTGAATACATAAGGCAGGGAAACAAAATCCCCTTTCCTCTCCAATCTTATATTTGATTTCAGTTGTAGCAACAGTAAGCTAAAAGAAATTGGTCAGAATATTCATTTTTATTCGCTATCCTTTTTTAAGTACATGATCTAAAAGAGTTTGTTTAGTTTTGTAGTACAGAATTATAACTCTGTTTCCAAAAGTTTAGAAAATTAATTGCAAGAATGTGAACATTTAGTACAAATTTTTTAACATGGTCTAAGAAAATCTTCTTCCTCATAGAATATTCTTGAGAGAACTAGAAAACTACGTAGAATACCCAGAACTAGTAGGACGGTGCTTTCTGGATCAGGTATGTGTCATCTTTTGCTGGCATTTCATTCATAAGCCCCTCTAGGACTGTAACATGTGAGAGTGATTTTCATGTAGTAATTGCCACCACATCCCCTTCATTTGCCTTGAACACGTAACAGGTTGAGAATGTACATGTTAATTGAGAGTTGGGGATATTTTCTGCTGTGTGGGGTAATTAATTTTGTTAGGAAGAGCTACTACCTTGTTGAAAGAAAACTGCTTTATTAAAGTAGCAGTTAGGAAAACATGAAGAATAGTCATGCACTGCATCATTTCACGTCACTATAAATGATTGGTTTACTTGGTTAGATTTCTTTACTGGATTTTTTTGTTGTTCTTTTCTATTTTCTTTGAAGAGTATACCTCAACAGAGTAAGTACAAAATATTTTTATTCTGAAAATAGAAAGCTATGACAGAATGAAACTTTTTTAATCTGGCATTTATTAAACAATGAGTCTCACCCATAATATATACCAAAGGCTAAATAGGAATCTGTTTATGGAAATCAGTCTCCTGTTGTTGCTACCTATTGACGTTCTAAAACTCCCGGGAGCAGCCATCTCTCCCCATTCTGTTTCCTGGTTACATCCATGGAGATGCTGTTTCCTAAAACTGAGGGACAGAGGTACTTCAGTGCCTGCTGATTTCCTACCTAGTCTTTCCTTTCTATCTATAGTTACCATGACATTTTCAACAGTCTTATTTCCTTTTGCTTTCAACAAGTGCTGAATTCATGCTGTTTAGTTGCTGAAGTGATAAGGGCCACAAACTGCTTGGTCTACCTTAGTTCAATTCCCAGTGAAAAACACATTCATAAAATGAAAATGTACAACAGAAAAAAAAGCAAAGACTTTTAAATAAGTTGCACAGAGGGACTCATGGTTGGGCATTCATGGAAGTATTTTCATACTGTAATAGAAATGTATTTGTAAATATAATATATGCTTCTTCATAAGGTGCTTAACATTCAGCTGAAGCAAACACTAACAAGAACATTTTATTCTGATGTTCCAAGTACAAAATTAGTAGCCATTACAAAATCAGTGATTCTGAACAATTGCTTTTTGCTTGGGATGCCTCAAGGAATTGCATTTTTTTGTTTTTGTTTTTTCTTAGCATTATTGATTATGAAAAAATTCTTATGAACTTTGTCTATTAAATTCACAAGAATTTATTAATTTCTTGCTTGTATCCCCAATTTCAGATGGAAGATTTCCAGATTTATGAAAAATACTGTCAAAATAAACCTCGATCTGAAAGTTTGTGGAGGCAGTTTTCAGATTCTGTATTCTTTCAGGTATGCTTCTGTGAGTCTCTGAAATATTTGGGGGGGGTGGTGTTGTTTGTTTTGGTTGGTTTTTTTAAACTTCATCATTTACGTCAAGAATAAATAACAGAAATACTGATCAGTGTACTGATGAAATCCAACACTGATTACAGGAATGTCAAAGAAAACTCGATCACAAGCTCAGTTTGGACTCATACTTGCTGAAACCTGTTCAAAGAATAACCAAATACCAATTATTGCTAAAGGTATGTGTTACTAAACTATAACACTAAGTATATTTTGTGCTTTTGTTTTTTTTCAATGCTGTTTCTCTCATCCTGCTGGAGAGAAACCTGAAAGTTAGAAGACAGATGTATAAATTGAAACAGAGACAAATCCCAGTCTATCAACTTCCAGCTTGGTTCCTTTCAGCCAAAAAGCTACTAGTAGACAGGCAAATGTTACCACAGAGACACCTTATGTAACTTCTTTTCCCCTTATATTTCTGCTGAAGAGAAGAATCAAAAGTTGATTAGGGGAAACAGATGGACCAAGAAACCTTTGCAACAAAGAAAAGAGAGCGTCTGAAGTACTTGTTACTCGCCAGTTATGGTCACCTCATGCATATTACAGGAATTTGCCCTGCTGGGTTCTAGGAAATGTACTTAACTGACAGCACTGTATGGTATTTTTAGGAGGAATGCCATTGTGATTCACTTAAGTGTGCTATACTGAGAGAGCAAAATGAGAGCAATACACTATTACAAATTTTGAAATTGATGTCTAAGTTTTCGCAATGTTTGAAGCTGCCTTGTTTTAAGAAACATTTCCCACCTAGACACATATTTAAATAATTTAATTTAACAGTAGTTTAAAAAAATTACCTTAGACCAAATTTACTCTTGAGTTAAAACTGAGTTAAAGTTAACTGCTTCTAAAGAATTAATTACATTAAGCTTGTATGAAGAGAGGAGTATTTGAAAGGTTTTCGATTTAAAGTAACTTTAGTTCCTGCAGTCCATCAGAAAATGCTTATTCTCATACTGTGAAGTCTAGAGGATTCTATGTGAACTTGCAGCTATGTTTATCTGCCTCAAACCGGAAGATGCAGCTTCACCAATAAGCCCTTCAGAGAAGGAATGTGCCTTTTCAAATGTGGAAACAATGCTCAGTGCAGTAAGTTTAAGTTGGTTACTAGCATCCCAGGCCTCACTATAATTCAAATAATAAATGAAATTTGCCTGTGTTTTTACATTTGTTCACTTCTAAAAAGTAACGAATATAAAAAGTTACTAATTTTGGGGTAGGTGTTTTTTTATCAATTATGATGAAAAATGTTTGTAAAGTTAGTCTTCTAAAATTCTTAGATAGTGCTTATAAAACATTTAGGTGAATGAAATATATTTGGGTAATTAGCAGCAGAGATGAGAAGTAAAACTTTAGGGTCTTCTGAGTTCCAGACAGTATTTAACCCACTAGATTATATGGTATTAAACTTTACTGGATAACTTTAAAAACTTTAAACGCTTAATTTAAAAACCTAAATTCAGTGTTAAAATTTGAATGTTCCTAAGTATGTTGTCATTCCCTGCCCTCTCAGGAAATGCTGAAGTACAGTAAGAACTGTGAAGGTGCGGAAGATCTTCAGGAGGCATTAACTTCTATACTGGGTATTCTCAAAGCAGTTAATGATTCTATGCACCAGATAGCCATTACAGGCTACGATGTGAGTAACAGTATTTTTACTTATTTTTTAATTTATTTTCATTTATTTCTTAGAGATATGTACAGCATACCCCATACTGTGTACTAATGATGAGAAGAATGTTTTACAAAGGGTGCCTTTAGACTGAATTGTGTAATGAAAATAATGGAAAATGGATCACTCTATACTCTTCTGAAGTTTTCCTGCTATGAATAATATTTTGCTCCATCTACCCAAGTTTTCTTCCTTTGATCTACTTGACTCCAAGTTACAAACAGAAAATAATCCTGAAAAGTCTGGTTTAGGCTACTGCCAAATGGGAGTCACTACTAAGTTTTTATATCCACGTGTAAAACTACACCCAAAACTTCCAGTTAAAAAACCCAACAATGTAAGGAGCTTTGGAGCAGTGTTTTGAAGAAAACCAAATATGTGTATTGTGCCTCCCCCTCTCTGTGTAGATCTCTCTATCTTTGCTACTGGTACTCTTGACTGTAAAATCCTGCCTGAACAGCGGGGAGAGGGAAAACTATGGGTAAAAATCCAGCACTGACTTTATTTTTGTTACATTTCCCAACCCAACATAAACATTGATGTGAGAGAGTACTTGGAACAACAGAACTTGTAAAGACCTGTTCAGAGCGTGTGTTTTACTCTGATGTTATCTCTTTGTAGTTATAAATATTGCTTTTCTTTGTTCCAGGGAAACCTGAATGAGCTCGGCAAGCTTTTAATGCAGGGATCCTTCAATGTCTGGACTGATCATAAAAAGGGTCACTCGAAGGTGAAAGATTTGGCACGCTTCAAGCCAATGCAGCGACACCTCTTCCTCCATGAGAAAGCAGTGCTGTTCTGTAAAAAGCGAGAAGAAAACGGAGAGGGATATGAGAAAGCACCTTCTTACAGCTACAAACACTCCTTAAATGTAAGACACCGAGCAGTCCAGTAAGGTCGAGGTACTGAGGGCTTAGCCTGCAGTAATACAACCTTCTGGTTTTTTGTCTGTGAAGATGTGTTATAGTTTTGCACTGGGAACTTCACCCTTTCAGGCAAACTGAATTGGTGATGCAGGTCTGTGTCACTTTGTGTTGCTGTCTGTTAAGAGAGTCGGGGCAGGGGGAAATTATCCTTTGAGAAAATCCAAAACATACTAGTCAGCTGAATGGCAGTTGCATTAATCACACAGAAAATGTAAAAATTAGTAGAGCAGGGTAATATAAAATAGATGTAAGATTTGATGGTCTGGATTTTAAAAGGCATCCTGTGGGTCAGTCTCAATGTAATGTACCTAAACCTTTCTTCCTTCCGAGGTAGCCAAGCTGACACAAAGCACTAAATGTCTTACATCCAACATACAGATTGTGTGTTATTAGTTATTCTTTTCCTTGAGCAAGAAGTTAAATGTGGCTTTGCTTTTCAGAAATAGGGTACCGAAGAATACCAGTAGCCACCTGCTTCTGTTGTTATAATAATTGAAATTTGGTAGGTCAGCTTCTCTTCTCTTGCTTCCAGATGGCAGCAGTTGGAATAACAGAAAATGTCAAAGGTGATGCAAAAAAATTTGAGATCTGGTATAATGCAAGGGAAGAAGTTTACATCATACAGGTAAATAACATGCCACTGCCTAAAAAAAGAAAGAGGGGGTGAGGAAAAGAGAGAAAGGAAAGAAAAGTCTAACTCTAAGATCATCTGGGGTTTTTTTCCTTTATTATATCACTATATCATAGTCTATATCATAGACAGTGATGAGGAAATATAAAAGCAACAACAAAACTCACCCAAGCACCCCCACCCCTAAAAACCGAACAGTGAACAGATTAAGTCATAAGGCAGTTTCTTAAATGGTATATTTCAAAGGCAGAGTCTTCTGGGCGAGGAAAAAAAATGTTTTACCAAATCCGTGGAGGATATTGTATACACCATTGCTATTACTCTCACTGGAGCAGTAGTTTGCTGGGAGCTGGGGCTTGAGTGTAGCACATGCACAGCCTCTGCCTCGGTGTGTTCTATTTCTCAAAACTAGTTTCTTTTCACTGAAGGACTAGAGAGGGGGTTCTGTCTGTCCCTCTTGAAGAATTCCTCTGAGGCTGTGCTTTGGCATGCAGCTCTTTGTGTAGTAAGTATTCTATGCTTGATGGCTGATTATACTTATTTCCGGGTAGGCACCAACCCCTGAAGTTAAAGCTACTTGGGTAAATGAAATAAGAAAAGTGCTGACGAGTCAACTGCAGGCATGCAGAGGTAAAGATTTTGCATATATCTGTCTTTTAAATCTCTTTTCTCTTTGAACTTCAAAACCTGCCCTGTATGTCTTCACTGTGTAGGACTGTAAAAATGAAAAGTTCAAAATACAAATCAATTTAATCATTCTTTTTCTTTCCTCCATTACAGAAGCTAGTCAGCACAGGACACTAGAACACACACAGAGTTTACCTCTACCAGCATCATCTTGTACAAGGTAAGTATGTGTGTTATCAAATCAGCCTGGCTGTCTTGCAAATATACAAATACATCCACTTTGCAGTTCTTCATTACTGCTATCCCTTAATACTGGCCCTTACGTCTTAGGGTTTTTTAGGTCTCTTGCTACTATAAAGCTATAAAGCTTGGGGTTTATACAGCTCCCAAACTGTTAAACTGAGAAGCAGTGGCATGGGCTTTCCCAGTTGATAAAGAACAGCACAGGAAAGTAATTTTCTGCACCAGCCAAAATCCTGGTGGTGTTATGGTTCTGTTTGTTGAACAGCTAATTATATATTTTACACACAGATAACAGAGTTATGTGGAGCAGCCTTTTCCTTCCTTCTCTGTTCTTTTCTATCACCTGGATTATTTTTTTCTTTGTTCCTCTTCCAATTTCACATTACCTTTTTGTCCTTTTCAGGACATTATCTTTTCGCTGACGTTCCTTCTTTTCCTCCCATTTTTTTTTACCAAGTGATGTGTTGATTCCTCCTCTGTCCCAAGCTCTGAGTCAAGCTTTTCTTCTTTTCCTGGTTTTCATCCTTCACCCTACTAACCTGTATATTAGTCTGCTCCCACCTGCTGTTCTGCCCTTCTCTGACACCTCTTTTCAATCCTCTGCTACTCACTTTTTTTCATGATACGTGTATGTGTATGTACCCATAAGCCCATGTGCTCATATCTTCAGTCATTCCCACACGGTGTGTGCTCGAATATGTATCGGTAGCTCTCTGCCTTGCATGTTTTATGCATCTACTTATCACTCAGGGAGAATTTCCCAGATGTATAATATTTGTGGGATGTCTTTCTCCATTCCCAGTCGGAGGTGTGATGGGAATCCAACTGCAAGATTCAGCCCATGTTCTTTGTTCATCCCTCATCTGTTCCTGTGTTAAAAGCTTCTGAGGGGCGGAGTTTATTCCTTTATTTTTCTTTTTTTTCCTTAGTATGTTCAGGAGGAAACTGTCAGCACAGAATGTGTGCCTGTAGGTGAGAGTGAGTGGAAGTGTCCTGAGCTGTCTTTTCAGTAGTACATGTGTTTGCAGTCAGTTAGGGGAGCCTTTCTCTTTTGTATGTGCTCATGGTCTTTAAATGCACAATCACCAATGACTTTTTCAGTCCTGGAAGCTATGATCTGGGAAGTAGCTAATAAATGGTTTTCAGTCTATATATCTGTATGTAAAAAGCAGCCTGTGACCAAAGGTCATCGCCCCTGTTCAGACCCAAATTTGCTGGAGATGGATTAATTGTCTTAATTTTCTTCCAATAATCAGTCCTTCACGGAACCACATCAGAAACACCAGAAAAATGGACGAAAGAAAAGCTGATCTCACAAGTCTAGAAGGTTATGGCACCACAGTAGCACCAAAGTACCCTGAGAAAGGCAAAGGTGAGTTTACAAGTATGTATTGTTATCTTTAATTGCAAAAGCATGCCTGCGCTGCAGATGCACAGGCAGATCCACCAGTAGAGCAGCCACGGTAGTGCAGGCAAACACAGCGTTCCACCTGAACGAGGAGGGCTGTGCTGCTTTCAGCACTAAGGCAGCCCACCCACAAAGTGCTGCCCACATTGCACCAGCGTGCTGGTCCCATCTGCCCTTACCTCGGGGGCTTCTGTGTTCCACTGTGTGGTGTGGACAGGCCCAAAGCTGCTTTGGTGAAGGGTAGCCAGCAGGAGGTGGTAATGGGGGTTATGAGGCCCAAGTATGCAGTAGGTCTTCTCTTAGAGCTGCCCAGCTTCTCAGATTTCTCTTCCTCTGCATACATTTCTTGGCATTATCTGTTCAGAAGTGTATTATTTTTCTCTTGAATTTTGATTCCCATCACGGGGATTATTTACTAGACCAGTGGCAATACAAGCCCATGCACGGTGAGAACAACTGGCCACTTGGGTTCTTCTGTTGTACCTGGACTTTTAGTTGTCCTTTCTCATCCTAATGTGCCGGTTCCCTGGCAGGGCTGTGAACGAATTTTTGCCTTGACCTCTTCATGGCCTTCTCCCCTTTCTTTGTGTCTTTCTCTTCCTTTGTAGATGACACTAGCTCTACCTCAGAATGCTCTGTACTGTCAAAAAAGCGCTTTACGCTGCAGGGCTTTACTAACCTCAAAAGTCAGAAAGGTAATTTTTTAAAAAAGCTAGATTGTTTTCTGTTTAAGGCTGTAATTGAAGCATCACTCTGTGTGTGTGTGTAGTGTAACAGGTTTTCAGTGTATGCACTAGCCTGTTCCCCTAAGTTCAAGCTGGGTTTCTGAGTCACTGACCCTGACAGGGAAATTTCGAGAGAAATCAGCTCCAGAGTGGGAGAGGGAGATGCAGCTTGGAGAAGAGCTGTTGGAGATGCAAGGGAAGAAGTGCAGTTTCCAATGCCTCCAGTCTTACTATCAAGGTCAAGGAAGGAGTTTATAGTGCCCCATTCCTGTAGGAATCCTAGAGGAAGGAAGTTGTCTTCAGATCAGACACCTGGCCTGCTTCTAGCTTCAGTGGATCTGCCCCAAATGTGCCTGTACTTGGCAAAAAGGAATCAAGGTTTTCTAGAGTATTTCTATATTGGTATCCTTGCTAACAGAACTCCCAAAGCATGGCTCAGCAAAATGTGTATGACAATGTTGTTTTGCTGGATAGAAAAATAAATAAAAATTTCCTTATGCTTCCAGAAATGGTCTTTACTTTTTTTGCCAAAACAGGCAACAGGGGTCTGAGACCTTTCTTGCTTCCTCCTGCCAAGTAATCACACTGGTACATTCACTTCTTGCTTTGAGCAGCTATTTTTGAACAGTCTGAATTGCATTAAGATGATGGCACTTGTTCAAGAGCATGATTTTTTTTTTTTCCCAAGCATCTTTTCAGAATGCCTTTTTAAAACCTGATTACCTTTGAGTTCTTTCTGGAGAGGCTCTAGGGTTGCGTATCTAATGCTAATGGGGTGAGCACTAATATCCCATGCTTGCCTTGACAGAAACTCCATCTTCTTCTGCTAAAAGCCAGACATTGCCAATGATCCTTCTTACAGGACCAGGTATTGCTGTAGCACTAGATGTATATAAAAATGATTGTTTAAATTTGGTAATGTTTGTCTAAAATTTAAATTAATTGTATTCAGTTGATGTCTAGTTCATTTAGAAAAGTTTACACATACTTCCATCTATTACTGTAAAATACATTTGTCAATTTATCTTCAAATAACTATATGTAAATAATTAATTCCTTCTACTGTAAGTGACCAATGATGGCTAAAACTAGAGTTGTTACAGAAATCCATTTGTTTTCCAGTGTAAACTCAAAGGTATTTAGCATGCAATCCACCTATTCTCTTTTTTCCAGTTCTTCAATATCTCTCTTCTGTGTTTTTTGCCTATTCATCCTCCTGCAGCTTTTCCTACCAGTCCTGACAAAAAAGCTAAACGTCATGAAGTAGTGAGTGACCCAACTCCTTTTGGTTTAAGAGGTAGAGTGATACCACATCTTGTACTCCACAAATATCCACTCATCCCTCCTATAATTTGTTACATCAGAGCACTGGAGATACCTGTATGATACTGTTGCGTGCAGCGTTACTGATACCAGCTGAGTTTTTCCAAGCAGGTCTGTCAGCTTCTGTATATACTGTTCTTGATAGCACAACTGGTTGAAGTTTTACCTTGGCATTGAATAAAGTAGCATATGGCTAACTAGTTTTTTGGGAGAGAGCAGTGGAAAAGGGATGTTCTGCTGAAGAAATAACCAGAAGCTAGATGTTTAATGGAACTATAGTGGCATCCAGTTGCTATGAGACACTTGGTTTTCCAATTAGCATCCTCCCGTCACTGTGCCCCTTGTGGAGAGGATTTAACTTTTGAAAAAAAAAAAATCCAAAATGAGTGTACTCTAGTCAGAGTGGGGATCATCCTGTCATGCGGAATTTCCATTTTAGATCTGCATTTACTCCTGTAGTCGCAGGCCTGTTGCATCTTTCTTTGGGTGATAGTAGGCAATTTTCACCACCCTGTGAACCCCAGGTGATTTAACTGAACCCCTTGTAGCAGTTTGCCTCCTGTCATCCCAACCCACAGCTAAGCAAAGAATAAAAAAGCATTTCAGTTAAATGACACAAAACTGGGAGGAGTGGCTGATGTGCCGGAAGGCTGCGCAGCCATTCAGAGAGACCTGGACAGGCTGGAGAGTTGGGCGGGGAGAAATTTAATGAAATATAACAAGGGCAAGTGTAGAGTCCTGCATCTGGGCAAGAACAACCCCATGTACCAGTACAAGTTGGGGGCAGACCTGTTGGAGACCAGAGGAGGGGAAAGGGACCTGGGGGTCCTAGTGGACAACAGGATGACCATGAGCCAGCAGTGTGCCCTTGTGGCCAAGAAGGCCAATGGCATCCTGGGGTGTATTAGAAGGGGTGTGGTCAGCAGGTCGAGAGAGGTTCTCCTCCCCCTCTACTCTGCCCTGGTGAGGCCGCATCTGGAATATTGTGTCCAGTTCTGGGCCCCTCAGTTCAAGAAGGACAGGGAACTGCTAGAGAGAGTCCAGCGCAGAGCCAAGAAGATGATTAAGGGGGTGGAACTCTCCCTTATGAGGAGAGGCTGAGGGAGCTGGGTCTCTTTAGCTTGGAGAAGAGGAGACTGAGGGGTGACCTCATTAATGTTTACAAATATGTAAAGGGCAAGTGTCAAGAGCATGGAGCCAGGCTCTTCTCAGTGACATCCCTTGACAGGACAAGGGGCAATGGGTGCAAGCTGGAACACAGGAGGTTCCACTTAAATATGAGGAAAAACTTCTTTATGGTGAGGGTGACCGAACACTGGAACAGGCTGCCCAGAGAGGTTGTGGAGTCTCCTTCTCTGGAGACATTCAAAACCCGCCTGGACACGTTCCTGTGTGATATGGTCTAGGCAATCCTGCCCCGGCAGGGGGATTGGACTAGATGATCTTTCGAGGTCCCTTCCAATCCCTAACATTCTGTGATTCTGTGATTCTGTGACCTGTTTCTAACCAGCAAAACTGTTGGTGAAGGCTTGAGTACAAATCCCTGGGGCTAGTTAACCAGAGAGTACAAGGATAGCAGTCCTTCTCTTCCTGCCTCTCTTTCCACCACCATCTCTTTTAGAAAATCTTATTCTAAATATGAAGCTGTTTTGAGCCCTACCATCATCCTCCTTTCCAGGTTTCCACAGCCTTTGTCTTTGCCTCACCTGTGGAAACAATGCAGGTTCAGCTGCTGTGCTAGCGAAACTTTATGCAAGATCATTCAGCTTGTCTGAGCAGCAGGCAATGCAATCCCAGGCTGGACATATGCAGAAACTCCACAAGGTTAAATTTTCTGCAGGTAGCAGTCAATCCTCTGAGATCTCCAGGTATCATGGAAATCCTGAGGGCCTAAAAATGCTATCAGAAAGCAAAGGGTATTTTGTGGCCTTTTTCAGGGAGGATGGAATTTTCCAGAGTGGAGAGTCCTTGATCATTGCTAATTTACAGTAAAATTGTTGTGTCCTCAGAACAGACTTGTCTGATTTGCTGTCCTGTCCAGCAGCCTCTCACTTTATGAAACCACTAAACCAAGTAAATGAATTTAAAATATCTAGTAACTCCCGTTTCTGCCTCGCACCTTCCAATCTCTTTTCTGCCACTTTATCTCTTCTCCTTCCCCAACTCAAAGAGGGATAAGCAGGCAGTTGACGTTTCATTTCAGGATGAAACTGCACCAGGTGATGGTCACAGCTCCCTGGTGCAGAGCGCATTGCCCCCACTCATTTCCTTTCACTGCTACCTCGCTCCGACTTACATCGCAGTGAGGTCAAGGAAAATGATTTGGTGACGGAATCACATCTTGCAGATAGATCCTATCTCTGTGAAGAAACCTGTGGGCCCATTTCTGAAGAGAAGTGGTTAATGAGTTATTGGTTTTCCACACCATCAAATCTAAGCTCATTCCTGCATAACCTTGGCTTTTCTCAAGACTGTCTGCCATTTTCTGACATTTCCTGCCTTTTAAAGGGAGTTCTGATTTAGTCACATGGTGCAGAATGCACATATGGGCTTTTATACGGACTTGGTAATAGTAGAGTGCCAGCTTGTATGAGGAGTAGGAGTACTGTTGCTCTGGCAGGATCAGGCAGGTCTGCTCTTACCCACATCAGCACAATATATGAAAAGAAAGAGGCTGAGGAACGTGAGCTGTTATCCAAAACGTTCCAGATGAGCAGGCTAGTGAGTATGATGCTACAGCCAGAGCAATTACAGTGATTTCACTTTCTTTTTCTTTTGTGCAACTCATTGGTTCTGTTTCTAACGAGAGCTTGGAACAGTTAGGAGAAACCAAATTTTCTCTTGTTGCATTGTTCTTAACTTGAAAATAACAGAAAGGGTTTCGGCTGTGTCCCACGAGCCAACTGTAAGATGTGAGCTTCCAAGGAAATTTGCATGGAATACAGCACAAATTTATTGCTCAGTTTCTTCACAGATGGAAGTTCATTCTTAACCCTGGACAGGGCCAAATGGGTCAGTACTTCTAACCTTGTGCAGGTCATCCAGCAGCGCAGGCGAGGTAACAGTCCTGCTCCATTTGGTGTGCTCTGGGTGTGATTTCTTTCTATGATTCTTAGATTGCTTTGGCTTTACTCTGATGATGCTCAGTTTTTTTCCTAATGAACTGGATGACCAGCCATGCAACAAATGCCTCAGAAGCAGTGAAGAGCAAAAATGCTGGTGCTTTCTCAACTTAACTAATATTTACATAAAAATTGGGAGATTTGTTCTTCCTTTCATTCTTTTCATTGAGTTTCATTGTTGTTACCATTTGGCTTGAACCAAAATCTTTCTTACTTACAAATATTTGTCTCTTTTATTATGACTTTTTTTCATTACAAGCTTGACACATTTATTAGCAGCTGCTGACCTTGGTGAAAAGCATCCCACTAGTAAAACATACTGTAGTTTTATTTGGAAAAGGATTTCGTGCCCTCTGGACATGATTCAGCTTCGTAAATAAACGAAATGCTTCACCTAAGAGAGAAAAAGGAACACTTGGCAATAAATGACAGACAGGAGATTGTTCTTGTGGTGTTTGGTGCAGTGACTTAATACCAAGATAAGTCAGCGTGATTAAGTATCCTTGTGTCAACCTGAATACCCTTAAGTAATAAGCTGCCTCGTCAGGCGAAGTACGGAGTGCCTGTAGCTTGTGTTGAATTTCTTGAGAGCTCTAAGTGCTCAACAGTTTGAAGGAGGCAATGTGCATCTGTCCCTCATTCCAGCAGACTGGTGAGGTTGCTTTGAGTGGCAACCCTGTGTGTTCATCCTCTTCCCATAGCATGTCCATTTCTGTCTTCTACCTCCTCCCAAGAAAAAGAGTATTTATCTATTGTTCATCTTTGTATAAAAGAGAATTAGCTGCTTTTTAGTTGGGAGTTTGTGTTCTTTCCATCTGTTTCCCTCTATATAAATCCAAAGGGCCAAATTCACTCCTGTGCATTGCCACAACTCCACTTACTCTGATGGAAACAGGCCAAGTTTTGCCAGCTGTGAATTTCACCCAGTGGCTGTAATAACTTCCCCACGTATGGTTTTCCTCCTGTTTATGTTGATCACTTAAGAGCTTTTCGGTGGGAAGAACATTTCTCCCAGTCAGTGGCTCACTGCTGCAAAGTTAACCATTGGCTGTTTATTCCCCAAGGTTGGGCTAAAACGTCTCATTCTCTTGATGCATCTGAAGAAAATGATGGCTGGTCTAGTGCTGAAGATCCGCTGAATTCATCGGATGCGGAGGAAGAAGGAGGCGGAGGGGGAAGCGAGATGAAGCTGGTAACCAGAAATGCTTTGCTATTGAGCTAAGCAAATGTTACTGATACATTGTGTGTGGCAGTATATAGGAATGCTTTTGAAGCTTGCAAGAAGGAAAGTGTCTGCCTTGAAATCCTCAGCTGGGCAAAATTCGAAGGGGAATATCCCCTCCTCTTAAATCAGCCTTGTGTTTGTACCTTGGGAAGGTCCATCTGTGCCTTTGTGTATCCGCATACTAGTGAGACTGTGACTGCTTATGCCAGAGTACAGCAGTCAAGTGATGATATGCTCAGCTACCGTGTCAACAGACTTCCACACATAGATCATGTCACTAGTTTGCGAGTTTGGTTTTGTTTTGGTTTTATTTTGGGGTTTGGTGGGTTTTTTTTAGAGATTTCAATTAATTTTTGTAATGGAAACATTTCACTGAATGTTTTTCAGGGTGTGAGAATTCATGTACTGAATTTGCATGTAACTGAACAGCAAAGTTTTACTGCCTCTCAGTGTGTATATTTACACTGTCTTCAGCATGTACGTGCGTGAGAAAGAAGGGAAAAGTACTGTAATTTCGTAACAAAAGCTGCAACTTACTTTGAAGTACTCAATAGAAATAATTTGTTTATGTTTTTCCTCTGTGTGCATTCAGACTCCTGGTAAATATACAGTTGTGACTGATTATGAGAAAGGAGTTTCTGAAGAATTTACAGTGAAAAGTGGAGATCTAGTTCAACTGATTCGTGAAGGGGAGGATGGACTTTGGTATGCAGATCTGTGTTTGGAAATTTTTATACGCAGAACTGTGTTTGGAAGGCACAAAACTTTCAAAGGCATCAAATGAAGCAATTTGACTTTTTATTTTTTATATTTTTTTAGGTATGTAAAGAACCTGAGCACTGGTAGAGAAGGTTGGATCCCAGCAAACAATCTGCTGATGCTCATAGGCAATTCAAAATCAGCTCAATCTTTAAGCAGCTCTGGTAGGCTATTTATTATAAATGAGATTATTGTCTCTCTGAAGTCCTATTATGAAAGAAAGTTGTGGAAAAAACCCAACCATATCATGTTTTCTTGGGTTTTTTTTTCTTTCCTTTCCCAGAATCAGGCACTGCTTCCAGCACTTTGAGCACATCATCAAGTTGCAGTGATAGCTGCAATGCCAGCAGCATCAGCTTCTCGGACATTAAGGGCTAACGTTACATTTTCACCCCACCTCCAAGGAAGGTAAATTCGGAGTTTGTCATTTTGTGCAGAGTTCTGGACATTGGACTCCAAAGGAGAACCACCAGTTGTGTTGCCAGCTTTGAGTATTTTCACTGGTGATTTTTACAGGTTCTCCCAGAAGATCCCAATGAAAAGTGCATGGAATGTGAAGTTGTAAATAAAGTTAAACAATTTGAAATAGAGTCTTGTAGAAGCTTCTGCTCTGAAGTCTGAAGCTGTAGAAGCTTCTGCTCTGAAGTCTGAAGCTGTAGAAGCTTCTGCTCTGAAGGCGGAAGCTGCAGAGCTGTTAGCATAAAATGCATTTTCTCATTGATATACAATCAGGTTTCTGCAGAACTGTATCATTCCATAACAGCCAGAATCTGGATGTGAGCAAACAAGATGTGTTCAGTGCTAAATCCTCATTGTAAACTAGTAACACAGCAATCACTGTACAGGATAGGTATGAGGAAAATAAATCTGAGTTTACAGTTTCTCCTCCCAAAAAAAACCCTTTCTCCAAGGACGTACCTCAGTCAGTGCAGTGAATGGGACTCTTAGAGCAACCAGGAAGGAGGTTTGGTCCAGCCTTTTCTCTTCTCTTGGGTCTTCAGGATATTCTTGTGCTCCGTAGAGACTGGGATGCAGACATGACCAATTCACTGACCACAACAGCATCAAAAGAAAATATTATTTTATCCTTTCCAACATTTAATAATGTGTGCAATGAAATAGCTGTTTTCTGAGGTATTTTGGCCTCGCAACCAAATTCTTTACCAAGATCACTGTGTTTACATAGTCTTGGCGATTTAGTAGTATCTTTTTCCTTACGCAGGTGCACAATGAAACACAAATGTTCTTATTTGCTAAATGATTTCTTAATTAAATGGTAATTGCATGGTTACCTTCAGCTCTCACGATTAACATGCAGTTACAGGCAGAGGAAACTATTGTGGCTGCACTATGGGTCAAGAGCCTTCCTTCAAATAAACCTCTGAGGGCTAGAAACCAGACGTATTTTTAGTCAGTAGTGTTTGTTGTAGATTTATTAAAAGAGAAAAACACAATGACATAATTTTTCTATAAAAGGGGAGCATGGGAGGAAAAAAAAAAATCTTTATTAGAGAAGAGTCAGACTTAAGCTACAGACAAGTATTTTAAATGTTTTTAAAGGAAGGATAATGCTAAACTTGCCATTTTTCAAGGTGTGATGTAAGCCAATGTTGTAAATTTTTACCTTGTCAGACATTCTTTGCACGTCATCCTTACAAACAGTCCAAAACTGTGTGCATGTATGGAATACCGTATTCATTCCTGTCCATCTCTTTATTTTTACTTTTATGAAAATAGGTTTTTAACTTTTTCATGTACCATATTACTTAAAAATAATGTGGACATTAAGAGCATCATTTTTCAGAAGCACTAAGCACAGCAGATTATGTCAACAGGAACTGCTGTTCATCATCAGCCCCTCTGATGGCTGAGCCCTGAAGTCTATCTTTATGCCAGAATTTTATATTTTAGAGGCTGTAGCTTTGGAAACTTAAACGACAAATACCCTCAAGAAATATTTTACTCCTGGGTTGCAAAAGCAACCCTACCCCAGATGCAATCAAAGTGCAGCTGACCGTGGTCAGTACAAATTGAAACATATATATACACACACATATATTTATGCACATATATATGTGCATGTATGTGCTTGTGTGTATATATATGTGTGTGTAGATATGTATATGTGTGTAGATATAATGTATCAATGTACAAGATGTATTTATAGTCTTCATGCTGCTGAATGTGTCACTTTACAATTCATAAATACATAGGTTTCTTGCAATACTGCAGTATAAAGGCTTATCAGGGTTTTACTTCAGGCATCTTTTCCAACGCAGAAATCCTCTGATCTTTGTTTAATTATCCCATAAAATATTGTGCTGACCGGGAATATTTAGTCTGATATTTAACAATGGAATGGCAACATGAGATTTAGCTTATCTTCATCTATGTAAGTTATTTTGTAAATTATCTGTAACATAATTTACTTAAATATTGCTGTCATTGCTAGGATGAGACTGTCCCTTCATTTCTCACCGCAGCCTCATTTGTGTTATTTCAATGGTTTTCTCCACATCATTGCACTTTAATACAACCCATTTCACCATTTCCTTTTTTACTGCTGTTGTGAATTAGAAGTTCAAAGTCAGAGGTCTCTATTGTAATTATGAAAATTTGAATAAATTTCAGCACTTCTTGCTGAATACCTTTATATAGACATGCTCTGTGTTTTACCTTGTCTTACAGTCTTAAAAGCTCTTTACGGGTATCATGTGAAAACTGAGATAGGCTGAAGGATTTGGGACAGAAAACCAGGTCTGTCTAGCTGTTGCAGGCCTAGAAAGTGAGATGCTTGTCAGGGTCCGTGTGTTCAAATCCTTTGCCTACTCATTCTGGACCGTCTCAGAAAAACGCCATTTTACCCTTGTGATCCTTGTCTCAGTTACCTGGCACTGGGGAATTAAATCATGTCTGCAAGCTGAGGATAAAAAATGAAAGCCAGTGCCAGGTAATCAGATTGATTCCCTTTCTCCCACACACCCTTTTTTGAAAGACTGCACATCGCTGTTGGGCTTTCCCTAAGAAAGCTGTGTACCCAGTGGTTTCCCTCCTGTACACAAGCTCCTCTTGATCCTGTGGTCTCAGCAGAACAAGTTGGAGGTCCATGTCTGGCAACGGCCACAGCTGGGTGAGAAACAAGGAACCACATTCACTCTTGCAGCACCTGAAGAGGAACATGTTTGAGCCTTCACTGATTAATGGCTTTAAGGACCATCATGCCATGGTAGGAGGTGAATTTCACACTGACTGGAGTGATTTGGGCTGAGGTGGTGGCCATGTGCAATTACACGATCCAGCTAAGCTGTTACTGGGATTTGATTGCTTTTATTTATTCTTGTTCCTGTTAACATAACAGCTACCTCTATAGTAGGTAGTCCTACTTTTCTGAGCAAAAGGAGGTCCAACCTTTCTGAGCAGAGCCACACCATACTTAGAGCAAAAGAATAAAAGAATTCTAGCCCGCATTTACCTTAGTGGGAAGTAAAGAATTTTCTATATAAAAACCTAATAGTGATTGATTTCTTTTTAATTGTAACGATGTTTATTTCCTATTGCAAACACTATGGACTCATTTTGGGTTTCTTATATCCTAGATAACTGGCTCAAAGTTGGAGCAGTCTTTCCTAGAGACAGAAGCAGTTTGCTAGCTGAAATACAAAACCCTTTCTCCACTCTGCACAGACGTTGTCAGTGAGCAAAACTGAGGACTTTGGACCACTCATTTTAGAGCACGAGTCTTATGAGGAGCAGCTGAGGGAACTGGGGTTTTTTAGCCTGGACAAAAGGAGGCTGAGGGGAGACCTTATTGCTGTCTACAGCTACCTGAAAGGAGGTTGTAGTGAGGTGGGTGTCGGTCTCTTCTCCCAGGTAACAAGCAATAGGACAAGAGGAAATGGCCCCGAGTTGCGCCAGGGGAGGTTTAGATTGGATATCAGGAAAAATTTCTTCACCAAAAGGGTTATCAAGCAGTGGGACAGGCTGCCCAGGGAAGTGGTTGAGTCACCATCCCTGGAGGTGTTTAAAAGATGAGTAGATGTGGTGCTTAGGGACATGTTTTAGTGGTGGACTTGGCAGTGTTAGGTTAACGGTTGGACTTGATGATCTTAAAGGCCCTTTCCAACCAAAACGATTCTATGATTTACATCACTTATCCCAAAATGACAGGGACTCCCATTCCCCTTCTGTATCCTACGTCAGATTGTTATCATGAACTGCACTGTAATGTGCACAGTGTCCACACAAGCCCCCAGGATTAGCAGTCTCCCTAGATGCTTGGGAGTGAGTGCCATATCTGCCTGGTACAAGGGAGCTACCCAAATTCAATTCCCTTAACTTAGGATGTAGGAATAGAAGAGCCAGATTCTGTTGTCCCTTAGGATTTGGTGTAAACTGTGTCTAGATACCTTATGATCAAAACAAGACATTTAGATGTGGAAGTAGCTTCTCTGGGCTTTCATTTGAAAGGAGATGGATAGGTGACATGTAAGCTATGATGGCCACATTAGCAGTAACTTGTTTATTTTAACAGCTGTTAAGGAAGATAAAGATGAGATCCTCTCAGAGATTCATAAGCAGGTGGAAAGAAATGAATGGCTATGTAAAGACCCTCAGCGGGCGAAGTAGTTTTCTGACCTGTAATAGCAAAGCACTTGATAAACAGCTTCTCCTGCCCTTACAAACACCCTGACAGAGAGGGGAGAGTGAAGAGCAGGTGGGTTATTTTTTGAGGGGAGTGCATGGGGCTGGTGGGTGCAGTGGGGCAAGCAGCACAAAGATGATGTAACTCAAAAAAAACGCTGCAAGTTGTATGCTGAAATAGAAGCTGCACGGAGCTGCTCCCAGTCCAGCAGCAAACTCCCCTCCCTGCTCCCCTCCTGCCTCAGAAGTGCTGCACCTTGGTCCTGCTAGCTCCAGGGACACACTCAGTTATCCCCCCACCTTTTCCCTGACAGTTTTTGGCTAGATCAGCTCCCAGAACAGGCGCAGCGTTCCCCTCCCTGAGTGGTAGCAGCCATGCTCACACCTGTGGCCGCAGCCTCTGCGATGTCCCCACCAGGGACGGCTCCAAAGGCGGCAGGGCAGGGGCAAGGAGTGCCAGGGCAGCGAGGTGCTGCCAGGGCTCTGGTGGAGCGTGGGCAAGGCCGGCACAGCTCTTTCAGCATCTCTTCCCTCCCTTGGCTGCTCAAAATACCTTGTCATATGTAAATAAACACGTGCGTGCACACACACACACACCCCCCCACCATGTCAGTGGGCTCCAACCATTTTGCTTAGTCCAAAGGGTGTCACAGCCAAGCGTCCTCACCCAAAGCTCAAGCCTTTTCTTGAGAAATCTGGGGGCAGCATTATGTCTAGACAAATTCTCGAGAGAAAAAAAGCAGCGCAGCGTCCACAAGAAGCAGGCTGCAGGACAAAGCGGCAACGTTTCCTCATTCAACCTAGCAGCACAGCAAGAAGATGAGTCCCTCAGCCCTTTGCAAGGAGAGGTTGAGCTGCGGCTGGGGCAAAGGAAACCATGAGGAGCTCTGCCAGCTCCTCCACAGCTCTGAGCCCTGCGGGACAGGCCAAAATCCCCCGCGTCATTAAGTCCCTACAGCAGTAAGAGCCCTATTGGTACCAGAGAGATGATGTACAAAAATATGCTCACTGGGCATCTTTGGGCCTCTCCCAAGTACCGCTGCGGCCGCCGCCGCTGCCTGTACCAGCAGCAGCCTAAAGATGGTGGTAGAAAATCAAGGATCAAGTTTTGCATTTTGATTCTGAAAGATTTTTACTCAGCCGGTTTGGTGCTGAAATATTATCTTTGACAAATCAATTGAAGTGAATCGATTAATCGCCTTTCAGGTTTTTCTGTTTACTCATTTCACATCAGTTGACATGACAGTGAAGTCTCCAGCTGCATTTAAAAGGCTACAGATTTACCAGTGGTGCTGCTGCAGCTGTGATGGTCTGGGGACATAGTCAAGAGAAGGTCTGTAGTAGAGTCAGTATCTCTCGTTACCGAGATAGGTGGCATAAAAATACTTTGGGGCACACTGCCTTTATTTTAAATCTAATTTTTCTGTATCTTTTGTTTCCTTTATAGCCAGATATCTTCAGATATCCTTCTCCTCAGGCAGCAAAAGAAGAGGAAGAAATAACCCATGTCAAGATTAAAAAACAAAAGGTTAAGCACTTGTATTCAGAGCTGGTCACAAAGAAATTCTCAAAAATATCATCTCCCCATCTTCTACTTCCTCTTTATGAAAATATTTGCTCCTATAGAGGAGCATATATAGGATACAGAACTCAGTCAAGAGGCAATTAATTTTCTCCTGGAAAGAAATAGTTCTCTTTTGAGGTCTCAAAATGAAATCATTATCTTTAAAGCTTCGCAGCATGATAGTCATATATTTATAGATTAATACATCAGAAACAGGAAATTATTAACTTGAGCACAGGCTCAGCTTGCTTAAGTTAGTCGGATAAATGAATAATGGGAAGTTACTATTGTTATTGGAGATTTAAATTGAATTTTCCATAAATTCATGAGGCAGCTTGTTCCTAAACCTTTCTTACCTAGACACAGCCTTGCAGCTGACTCAAATGGTCTCTTATGGCCTCTTTGAAACAAAAATCATTGATTTAGTTTTTTAAATTGTTCCTGAGTGCTGACTAGAAAACTCATGTTTAAATGGCCAGTGACCTGTTGGATCAGATCAAGTTGCACAGTTCCCAACAGCTTCCATACCTGCCTTCTCTTCAACCCAAAGGATCAAACTAAAAATAGCAAAAGCATAAGAGTTTTTCTTTGAAAAATGTCAGTAGGAAACAAAACAAGAATAAAGAACAGTATGTTCTGAGACATCAGTTCATCATGTCTTCCAGGCTAATGTTTCTGCTTTAGATTTTTTTATTTCACATAGTTAACATTTTTCATGTTTAATTTTTTTAACATTTTTTTTTTGGAAATAAAGGAACTCTGGCACATGCAACGCATACACTAAAAAATACCCTAAATAATTTTTTCTGAACAGCTCTCCCCAAACTGATTCTAGTAGCATCCATGAGCAGCAGGGGTACATGTTTGCATTAGTATTTTTTTTGAAATTGCTCAGAAAACATAGGCCAAGCTCAGAAAACAAGCCGAATCTACAGCCTGCACTGGCAAGGAGATTCATGGAGCAGAATACCAGGGCAATTCGCAAGACCACACAAGAAGAAAAATGACGTAAGACTTAGGGATCTTCTGGGGAAGAAAAGCTAAGGAGCTGACATTTGCCCCTCTGGCTGGGGTCTAAGACAGTAAGGAAGGTGAGCTCTTCTTAAAAAACACAGCTCTTGAACCAAAGAAGTGGCCCAGCTACAGTTAGTAGGAAATAACTTTGAGACGAGACCTGTGAATATGAAGTTCATGAGCAAAGAGTTGTAATGAAGTCCTGGGACTGCTGAATCCCCAGTGACCCTCCTCATGGGCATGGTCATCCCTGTTATCTCTGATGGAACTTAATTGCATGAATTTTTCTTGGAAGAAGGACTGCCCCCATATGAACTGACCATTGTTCCCTGCACTTGGCCTTCTCCCTGGGGTCTAAAAATAGTGAGTGTTTGGCTGTATCCCCAGCCAATACAAGCAAAATCTTTCATGCTTAAGGGATGTCAGCAGAGGAAGGAAGACAGAAAAACATACTGCATCAATCATAGAATCATAGAATCATTTTGGTTGGAAAGGACCTTTAAGATCATCAAGTGCAACCATTAACCTAA
Organism: Nyctibius grandis; assembly: GCF_013368605.1. Classification (NCBI taxonomy): domain Eukaryota; kingdom Metazoa; phylum Chordata; class Aves; order Nyctibiiformes; family Nyctibiidae; genus Nyctibius; species Nyctibius grandis. The sequence goes on along the minus strand of NC_090659.1, from coordinate 57,312,720 downwards.
CACTACCAAGTCCACCACTAAACCATGTCCCTAAGCACCACATTTACTCATCTTTTAAACACCTCCAGGGATGGTGACTCCACCACTTCCCTGGGCAGCCTGTTCCAATGCTTGACAACCCTTTCAGTGAAGAAATTTTTCCTGATATCCAGTCTAAACCTCCCCTGATGCAACTTGAGGCCGTTTCCTCTCGTCCTATTGCTTGTTACCTGGGAGAAGAGACCGACACCCTCCTCGCTCCAACCTCCTTTCAGGTACTTGTATACAGCAATAACGTCTCCCCTGAGCCTCCTTTTCTTCAGACTAAACAACCCCAGTTCCCTCAGACGCTCCTCATAGGGATGTACAGGATCTGCACACTACGAAGGAAGAAGACAAAGGGGTGCCATGGTGCAGAGGTGCTGTGATGCTGCTGTGGACTGGTGGACACCCTGCCCTCCCTGGCAGGGAGATGCCCATCCAGCCTAAGGAAACGTGTCTGGGGGGGGCAATAGTGCAGACCCAGCCTGGCCTCAAGTGCAGGAGGCACAGCCTCATGCTCTGACCTGCGTGACTCGTTCAAATAGACGGGGATAGATCTTTCCCCAAGAAGATGAGACAAAGAGAAATTTTCAAGCAGCTCCAACAAGCTTAGCTTTGGTCTTACTAAGCTGAATGTGCCCTGGCTGTTTTCAACTCACTGCCGTAGCCAAGCGAACAAGGAATAAGGATCACGCTGGGAGGCTACGAGGTGTGGAGAGGGTTCCCAAAAAGCAGAAATGGGGACAGCGTGGGGCTGCTGTAGCTCCTTTTGTATTCCAGTAACTGGCCTCCTTCCTCTGCCCTGGACAGGACCTGCCACCCGTCCCTGACCGTCCCAGGAACTGGGCTGCTGGGAATTATCCAGGCTGTGATCCAGAGAAGTGCCCGGATGCCCTGTCTTGGGAAAGCCATTTCCAGGCAGGACGTCCAGCTGTGCGCACCGCCACTGAACACCAGGACCGCATGTGAAGAACGGCTGCGAGCCCGGCTTTCCTAAGCCATCACAACTTCTGCAGGGAGATACGCTGAGCCTTGGCAGCAAAGGAAAAAATCCCGCTGTTGCTTTTCTTTGCTGTAGCATTCAGATGCAGAGCTGACCCTCCTTCCTTTCCACACAGGATGGGGAGAACAGCCTGGAAAATACTCCAGCCCTCAGGCAACAAGTCACTTCTCATAGGCAAACATGATCTTTACCTCGCTGCTATCTTAGGTAAATATTTCTGCAAGAATGTTGTCAGCTCTCCAGTCTGATGCCCTTAATTGATTTCCATTAAATCAGAGGACTGCTGTGTTCCAGATAAAACATTGGCTGCAGATCAGCCCCTCAAACCCCTATCGCTGCTAATGAAATATAACGTGGATCAGCTCAGCGCCTCTTCCAGCTGGTCCAACTTGTGCAGACCACATGGGTCTTGCAATAAACACAAAGAAAAACAGTGTAGGGTGTTTCTTGCTGGTCAATTAGTGTCTCCAAGGTAATTCAGCCAGAAGTGCAGAGTTTCAGCTGGTGACAGAGAAATGGGAAAAGACATGTCAGCAGTTCGATCATACTCCAAAGCACTGACAGGCCGTATCTTGACTGCCGGTTCAAGATCAGTATCACATCGTTGCTCTCCGCACGCGGGGCTATGCGGCCAAGTTAGTGCCAGTCATATGGATGCAAGGTCCTGGCATTTATGTTTCTCATGAAAAAGGCGTGTTAGATGGAAAACGAAGGCCCGGGGCAGCAGCGTGTGTAACCAGCAGAGCATTTGCACAGGCTGAGAGCGTACTTCAAAACCAAGCTTCCCGCTTGTGTGAAAAGGGCACCTTGCGGGATTTGCATGTGCCCTTCTGCTCAGCTCGCTGGGCTGTCATGGATCTTTTTCTGTTTCCATGACTCGACGGCCCCTCCTCTGGCTCCGAGCATTTGAAGCTGAGCTCTTTGGCCAAACAGTCCTCACTGAAATGTCAATATCCTACCGGGACGCCGGCACGCAGGGCTCATCATGGTGTCCAGGCAGTGCGTGGCTTTGTTTTTCTGCCCTCTGCTACTGATTCCTCTTTCTCTGGATGCAGGTATGTCGTAGGATATGACTGTAATTATGTTTCCTGGCAATAGACCTCTCTCCTGTTACTCAAACGTAATTTTCATTGCAAGTTTTGAGCACTGTTGCATGCTTGTCCTGCCTCCAGTTGTGCCTGTGGGGTATTCTAAGGGTTCTGTTTGCTTTCAGTGGTGGCATCCACACACTTATTTTGCCAGCTAAGGAAAAGTACCTCTAGACTGCTAAATGAATCTATTATCTCACTGCACAGACAGCAGGCAAACCATCAGCTGTCTGCCCACTATGTGAAAAAAGGAACTTGGATTTATTGTCATTTCCTATTGAACTGTGGTATTTTTCAAAGCAAAGAATTGATAGTCTGTCATTCAGCTGATGAGAAATTAAGGAGGTGAGGATCCACCCTGTTTCGCCAGCAGTAGAAGGCAGTGAGGTGGTAGCTCTTCAGGGGCTCCGGTGCACGTCTGAAAATCGACTCCCAAATTAACAAAGCAGCCCCAGTGCTTTCAGATTCCCAGTTAGGCATTGACTGGGTCTCCTGCATTGCGGTGAACAAAGCTGGAAAAATATGTAGCAAAGTCAAAAGCTTTCCAATGTAAATCAGCGGAGGATACTGAAATAAAAGTGGGAGGATGTCCCCTGCCACACGACCAGGCATGCTCTTCTGTCGGAGTCTGTGCCTGTGCACTGATACGTGTCACGTATCTGCAGTGTGAGGTTAATGAAAAGCCTTTAAAGCAAGCCATATTAAATGCATACAGCGTGACTTTGAAATCATGGCAGAAAGACCCAGCTGACATCCCTACAATGGACAAATGTTTATGAAGCACCTTGGGATGAATTCAATGCATGCCACACAACATTTTATTCCTTCAAGTAACTTTGAAATATAGGGAGAATTACTACGATTTTGCATGTAATTCAGCAAATGTTCTGGTTAGACACAAATGTTTAGAGACACCTCACCAGACTGGAACAAACCATCTCAGGATTTATGTTTGTGTGCATGTCGGTGAGGACACACATGAGTCTTGCCCTTTGGTGGCCACCTCAGGGCCCTTCCAGCAGGTAGGAGGTAACTCCTGCTCTCTCAGAGGTCATGTAGTGGAGAACGTCAGCGCTAGATAAAGCCACACATGCTTTTCAGCTTCTAGAATGGAAAGAAACTGTGCTGTGTGTGTTGGACCTACTATCTGAAGTGTGATGGTACCTTAGGAGTCGCTGATGTACAACACTGCTGTAGCATGCCATCTTCATTAAGTGCTGGGCTTAAGCTCATGTGCTGCCACTTTACCTGTGAGGCAGGCCAGAGAAAGGAGGCTTTTTCCCATTTACCTGTTTCTTCTTCAAAGCATTTCAGAAAAATCTTGGGAAGCAGAAAAGCTTTCAGGGGCAATCGTACCCCTGTCCTCTCTGTCTGGAGAGCACAGCTGTAAGACAAACAGAACATGCCGCTGTTTTTCAGTCTTTCTCAAGCAGGAAGAGGCAAGCAGCGTTTTGAAAAGGCAAAGACGAGCCAACAGCTTCTTTGAAGAGATAAAACTGGGGTCATTAGAGCGAGAATGCATGGAAGAGAAGTGTTCCTTTGAGGAAGCAAGAGAGATTTACCGTGATGATGAAAGGACAGTAAGTAACAGGGGGCTGGGTGAGCGCTCACTGTCAGATGGACTCCCCCTACTCAACGGTGTGCTTTGTCACTTTAAACTGCGAGAGCAAAAAAGCACTTTGTGTCCTGCTCTTTGTACCTTTCTCTTATATTTATAGGGGGACATGCAGCAGCAGTGAGTTGCAGGAGGAGGGCATACTGCATGGGCTGCCCCAGGCAGTACCGATCTGGGGGATGGAGGGGAAGACTCTCTAAGTCACATATTTGTGTGCGTTACACAGTGCCCTTCCCTTTGGTATATGAAAATAACGTAGAAGCTAGATAATAATGTAGAATACTTTATGGATACCAACTGTCATAAATTATAAAGGCACAAGGGGCATCATTGTGGCTGCCTGTAACCCCTCCTGTGCTACAAGGGCTGTAGGACTTAAACCTAAGTTAATTTTCTTTAATTAAATCTCACATCTTTTTCTTCCAGAAAGAGTTCTGGCACATCTATTCCGGTACGATCATTTGGGATGTTCCAGCAGCTGCGAAAACACTCCCGCTGCTGCAGCTCTTCATGTGAGCCAGACTGACATTGAATGTTTTTACAGACCCTAACCAGTGTGACTCCAACCCCTGTCAGAACGGCGGGAGTTGTGATGACCAGTTTCAGGATTACGTGTGCCGCTGTCCCGTCGCATATGAGGGCAAAAGCTGTGAAAAAGGTCAGCTATGGCATAGCTTAACAAAATAAAAATGTCATTATTAACTGAAATGCGAGGCATTGAAATAAACAATAGCAATCCAATCATTATCCTTCTGCATCATTCTAGCAGCGACAGCTACTGTTCACACTGCCTGTGGTGGTGTGTGATGGATCTAACCAGCGGTCAGTCAGGCACTGCAAGGCAGCAAGATAATTATTACCCTATGATGATGACTTTGTAAAAAAACAATAATTGCCTTTTGTGCATCATCTGAGAGAAAAGGAGGGTTTATTTTTTTTCCCACCCAAGTGCTGAAGTTGCTTTGACCTAGAAGCACGGTGCAGTAGGTGAAGGAGATCTACGCTGCATACGCATCATACAAAGCCCGAGGGGACAGATCCAGCGGTTAATGAAGTCAATATAAGTCTTTCCATTTATTTCAGTGGGCACTGCATATTGACTGCTCCATTTATACCCTCACAACACGCTGAGCCCAAACAAGGACTAGGCACTCGTCAAGTCCAACCAGGCAGTTTCAACAGTCATCCCAGAGCATCCTTCTGCCAAATGACAAAATGCAAAATAGTTGTAATTTTTCAGCCATACATTACGATCATTACCACACAATTACACCGCCTCCATCCTTTAGACAGCTCAGGTACTGTATAAAAGCAGACTAATTTAATTTTAGGTGTATATTTCTTAAGCATAGCCTTCTGTAATCCCTGGAGATCCAGGCCTACCTACTTTTGCCAAATGGAAGGCACTTTTGATGCAGTCGCTGTACATAAATCACAGGAATCTGCTTTACTGCCTTGCTTCCCTCTCAGCATTTCTAGTTGCTATTGACTCACGGTAAGCACCAAAGTCTGCATTCAGAAACTTAAATACTCTTTCTCTGTCATTAGCCGTGGCTGACAAACTGAAGTGCATTTACGACAATGGTGGCTGTGAACAGTACTGTACTGATGAGCAGTCTGAAAAACGAGTGTGCTTCTGTGCGGACGATTACGCTTTAGCGAGTGATGGCGTGTCCTGCATTCCCCAAGGTAAGATACTACCTGCCCCATGCTAAGTGTAAGCCAGCCCTGGAAGAAAAGTTTTCAACACATACACATCAGGAAGTGCAAGGTATAACCCTTAGCCACCAGCTCTCCACCTCTTCTTCAAGGGCAGAGTCCAGAGCAGTAGGTTTGGGCTTCTGGTGGAAGCTAGATAGTCCAGAAAAGCAGGCAGGGAAGTGTGCACAGCAAGCAGGGAGCTTTTTGGACCCCTCCTTCCTGGCCCCAGAGAGGGGGAATATTTGGGGAAAGTATTTTTGGGGCAGCATTGTTTTACTGTTGGATCTCCAATCTGAATTTGTGACTATGGATTTTATTACCATATTTATTTCAGCACAGGAGTCAAGAGAGGAAGAGGCCCATTAACACCAGAGAAAATCAGTCATTTTTTTTTCTCTTTTTTTTTCCTATTTGGTAAGACCAATACACTTTTGGTATTCCTTTAGACACTACGGCTAGATATTTCTCTTACTCATCTAACAAGGTAAATTTCAACTGGGACTAGGATAGCATAAGTTAATTATTTTTCCAATACCTAAGCTGACACCTGACTCTATTGCAGATGCCTACCTCAATTACTTCATTAGAGGGGAAAAAGAGACACCTGGGGATATGAAAATAAAGGACAGAGCTGCAGGGAGCATGTGAAGTAATTCTGAGGCACAACACCCCCCTACACACACCTCAGTGGAGCACTCATGCAGAGAACTGATAATGACAACCTTGCTCTCAACAACAGCAATTTCATTAGAAAACACTGTGTAGTAATGGGCTTATCCCTTATTAGCAGATTCTGCAATATCACGTGATGGGGAAGCTGCTCTTGTTAAAAGCTGAGAACAATGAATTCAATATTCCCCACAGGCTTTTCAGCATGTCTTCCCCTGTGAGGAAGATTTGTTGCTGCTTGCTTCTTGGGCACCAAAATACCCATAGCACTGACTGTGTGTTGCAAGGAGACAAAACTTTGTAACTGCCAGACTGCCAGCCCCTTCACCATCCATCTGCTGTCTCTCACAGTGTCCCTTTCAAGTGCTCAAACTTGTGTTGCCCTGAATACAGTTTAGAGGGTATGGGTTTGTGTTACTTCCATGCTGATCTTTCACCAGCTGCCACCAAAGAGCTAGTCCTGTTTCTCCATACCATGCCTGTACCTGCAAAAGCTTGATGCTGTCTTTGCATCAGACGAAGTAATTGGCACGTTCAGGCTATTACAGTTCCATGGAGATGTCGGATTCAACTCAGCATAGACTGTAGTGCCCTGGCTCCCACAGTGATAGGGAGTGAGCACTCCTCCTCACAGTGTTATCGCAGAGTGACTGCTGGATGGAAGGAACGGTGTGTTCAGTTACAGCACAGCCGCATGGCACACAAAAAAACCCCAAAGGTAGACCTTCTTCTTCTTGAAATTAAAACTCTATTGGGTGAAGGATGTACTGAAAACACCAAGGCTTCCTCTGCACTGCAGTTCAGTCACAGGTTCAGTCCTTCAAGATTCGATTATCTTACTGCCAATCTTCACATGCTTGCCCAGGCTTCAAACGGACCTTAGACTGAGATGTGCAGTCCAGAAGAATCAAGGATGCTCTGGACCCAAGCAACCTAGGCACAGTCTGCCAGGACGCATACCAGAAGACATAGTGTCTGCTCGTAGGAGATCTTTGGGTCCACCCAAACAAGGGATAGCAAGCTGCACGTCCCATACTTAACCCTGTGTCTCACCGTGCTACAGCTGCTGTGCACTTAGTACAACTGAGTTAAAGTCAGCAGGGTCACTGAAAATATGTAGGGTACAAAGCTTGACAGAGTCACTTCTGCTCTCTAGCCCGCAGCCTACCTCATCGTGCTGACATATATCTTAAGCAGGTATATTGTTTGCAAACTCCTGTGGCAGGTGAATAGATGTCAATGACAATGTATGGGCCTGCACTCTATTTGTAAAAGCATTTCTGGCTGTTTCCAAACAAAAAGACTACTTACCTGCCGAGCTACTTTAAATTACTTTTGAGAACTCATGCTCCCAGACTAGAAAGCAGTTTTTCAGCTAAGATAACTTCACTGAAGACCTTGCATATTTTACTGTGAATTCAGTGCAACAAAAATCATACTTGCTGCCCTTTGTTTTTTTTTTTCTTTTTTTTTTTTTTTTTTTTCAGTGAAATACCCATGTGGAAAAATACCAGTGCTGGCCAGTAAAAATGCAACTGCACAAGGGAGAATAGTAGGTGGTTTAATCTGTCCTCCAGGTGAATGTCCATGGCAAGTGAGTCTTCAGAAATCTTTCATTGCCTTTTTTTTTTTCCTTATGAAACCACTATCTTAAATTCATTGTTCTAAATCTATTATGTTAAAAAAATCCATTAAAAGTGCCAAATCTGGATAACCAAATTCCCTCTTCATCCATAGCCAGCAGATCCGCCTGTTTCAATGATTCATCTTAGCCTTGTTCTGGAGTGCCTGCTTTCATAGGAGCAGAGTGGTAATAGAACTTCCTTTATATCCTGACCCCTTAGTCCTTTACCTTACTGCCAGCAAGAATTTTAGCTGCAGCTTGCAGGGATGCACTCTTGGCCAGAACAGGCAGGGTCCATACTACAAGATGGAGAAAATGTCAATGGAAAGATTTCCCCCTCCTAAATTCTCCAGACAATCAGCACTGTATTCTCAAACACAATTGCATAAAGTGACAGAAAGAAGCAATATAAAACCTGACTACTGAGATTCAGGTCAAGCTCATGTTTAATGTAATTTGTTTTGTATTGGCAGGCCCTTATAATAGAGAATCAGATAGAAAAGTGTGGCGGTACCCTTCTTTCCCCAGAGTGGGTGGTCACCGCAGCTCACTGTTTGGAGTATACTCATCCTATACAGCTTCGGGTGAGACTGGGTATGTATCTTCCCCTCCTGGTGGCATTGAGCTTTGGCTGCGGTGGCAACTTCTCATCCTGACAAACCAGAATAAAAGACAAAAAGTGCAGGCTTTGGTAGAATAAGGGAATTGTCCTTAAGAAGGGTCAGACTAGAAACCCCCTATCATCCTGGCTTGTATCAGAAATAGTGTGGCCAGCAGGACAAAGGAAGTGATCATTCCCCTGTACTCAGCACTGGTGAGGCCGCACCTGGAATACTGTGTTCAGTTCTGGGCCCCTCACTACAAGAAAGATGTTGAGGTGCTGGAGAGAGTCCAAAGAAGGGCAACGAAGCTAGTGAAGGGTCTAGAGCACAAGTCTTATGAGGAGCGGCTGAGGGAACTGGGGTTGTTTAGCCTGGAGAAAAGGAGGCTGAGGGGAGACCTTATTGCTCTCTACAACTACCTGAAAGGAAGTTGTAGCGGGGCGGGTGTTGGTCTCTTCTCCCAAGTAACAAATGATAGGATGAGAGAAAACGGCCCCAAGTTGTGCCAGGGGAGGTTTAGATTGTATATCAGGAAAAATTCTTCACCGAAAGGGTTATCAAACATTGGAACAGGCTGCCCAGGGAAGTGGTTGAGTCACCGTCTCTGGAGGTATTTAAAAGACATGCAGATGTGGTGCTTAGGGACATGGTTTAGTGGTGGACTTGGCAGTGCTAGGTTAACAGTTGGACTTGATGATCTTAAAGGTCCTTTCCAACCAAAACAATTCTATGATTCTATCTCTTCAAAATTCTGAGGAATCAAAGATCTGCCTGACACAATCTGCGATTAATAACTTTTCCAGGTGAACATGCAACAAATTATGATGAGAAAACCGAGCAAGAAAGTGGAGTTGCCAAGATAATCATTCATGAAGGATACACGAATGGACAAGTCAATAATGATATTGCCCTCCTGAGACTGGAAACACCTGTGAATCTCACCGATTACGTGGTGCCGATATGTTTGCCTGAAAAACGGTTTGCAGTGTATGAACTGTCCTCCATCAAGTTCTCCACAGTGAGTGGATGGGGACGCCTACTAGATGGAGGTGCCACCTCTTCTGTTCTGATGAGAGTTGATTTGCCACGTGTAAAGACACAAGAATGTGAAAAGGAGACCGACTTAACTATTACAGAGAATATGTTCTGTGCAGGAGACCTGACCGGCATTAAAGACTCCTGCAAGGGAGACAGTGGTGGACCTCATGCTACAAAGTACAGGAACACTTGGTTTCTGACTGGGATTGTCAGCTGGGGAAAGGGCTGTGCTGTTAAAGGCAGCTATGGAGTTTACACAAGGGTATCCAAATACATCGACTGGTTGAAGAAGCACATGGATTAATGATGCTGAACCAGAGCATTTCCAGATTGTCCCTCAATCTGTGCCATTTTCCTATTGAAGCATTCCTTCGTTATCTTAGACACATGTGATACCCACACCACTATTAATGATTTGAAATGATCCTAATGCCTACTTGAATATATAAAATAACTTCCCTTATCAGTATTGTTTGTAAACTTGCGTGTCTTGTCAAGCAGGCACGGAATGGCCTTAACGAGTCGGACTCGGAGTCTCCCTCATTCTGCATCCATTTCTGCTAAGGGACAGAGCTAGATGCTGACAGAAAGACTGTCAGCAACCCATCAAGCATACCATGATCCTTCCTCAGGCTACCCTCCCAGCTTCTGGTAATCAGTGATATACAGACTTCCTGAGCCAGAAGTTGCATTAGCATTGAATAGTCATGAACGAACCTGTTGTCCACAAATGTGTGCAATCTCTTTTGAACACAGTTATGCTTCTGGTTTTCACAACTTCCTATGCTGATAGGTCCTGCAATATAATGACGCAACAGAAGAAGAAATAGAAAAAGTGTTTCTTTTAGCTTATGTTAAAGTAGCCTTCTCCTGCAGTTGCAGTGGCAACAGGTAGATTTGAGGGGGAGGAACTGTAGATAGGCTCCAGGACTAGAAAGCTGGGAAAAGTTTAATTCCACATTTACAGGTCTGCAATTAAAACTTTATTTTAGTCTTCTTGCACCCAACATTATTGAAGTAAGGCTACTAATATTTAACCCTATATTTATGAGTGGTGAAGAATACCACTGATATATCTTTGCCTTGGATATAAGATATATCCATAATACCATAATATCTTCTATATCTTATTCTCATCAATACAGAAGAGGGCAAATGAAAGCGAGTGTTTGTTTAACTAACTTGTTGTCCAGTATAATCTAAATTGTGATCTCTGAGTTCTAAAACCAGAATGGGACAATTGTCTGACCATCTGCAAAACACTGGTCAAAGACCGTTCTCTAAAGCCTTAATGCATAAGTGGTAGAACCTGAAGGGGTCTGAAAATACCATCAACTATACCATGAAAAAATGTACCTTCTAATCTAAGCATGAAAACTGTGAAAAGGTGAGGGAGATAAAACTGACCAGGAGATTAGAAAACAGTTTAATTACCTTATGCAAAACTTACACTTTGGATTCTGCTCCGGCAGGGGGATTGGACTAGATGATCTTTTGAGGTCCCTTCCAATCCCTAACATTCTGTGATTCTGTGATTCTGTGATTCATTCAAATCATGCTGAATATCAGCTCAATCACAAAAGCTTATCAGCAAGTAGGACACTTACAATTGACCATACTCTTATTATCAGAGGAAAACGTTGACATTATATGGTACATATACCATGCAATACTGAACATCCTACAACCTGCCTTCTGACATAGAAGAATGGTATGCTATTCATTTAAGTAGCACACTGAATTGGGAAAAGCAGCAAATTCCAGAGACCTGAGGGCTGACAGTGTGAAAACATACCCCAGAAGTTCTCATTACTCTTAAGGGAAGGCATATATGCCAGCAGAATATATTCCCAGGGAGGAAGGTGACTAGGAGCAGCAACCAGCAAACAAACCCTCATTTTCACTGAGACGAGGCACTCGGCATGGCGAAACCCCTCAAGCTAGAATCGTTCTGGGTTTTCCATGCTCCATAGGGTGATTTCCTCTCTGTAACGTTCCAGTGTAAATATTGACATTTCTGAACAAATCATCATCGTGCAGAAAAAAAGGGTAAAATGATGAAAGAAAACAACCAGTACTAATGACTGCACAGAGTGACTTTTTCAAAACAAAACTGGAGTTTAGGTATATTTTTACTATAACAGCCTGTTTAAACAAGCCAAGAAGATGAAGGAGACCTGACAGCAGGCTCTGGAAGCACCAAAGACGTGACCTGCACAGCGCACAGACCTCTGCAGGTGCAGCCGAGGGAAACCTCCCCAAAAAGGGGAGATAGAGGCCAGCTCCCAGCGAGCGCCAGGCCAAGGTCCCCAGGCCCTGGGTGTCGAAGGCAGAGAGCCGGCAGGTTATGGTGTTGGGATGCGGGAAAGACGGGTGGGAGCTGCCAAGGGTGGCGGGTGTTTTGTGGAGGGAGCCCGGCTTCGCCCCTGCTTGGCCCCACACCTGCCAGCGCCGGGCCGGGGCGACACCAACCTCGGCCAGCGCTCGCTTATTGACGTGACGGTTCGTTTCCCTTCCCCCGCAAATAACAAGGACAATTAAAAGAAGCCGGCTTTAAAAAAAAAGAATAAATAAAAAAGAAAGAAGAGCCTCATCATCGGAGAGATGAGAAATCCCGCGGCGGCTTTTCCCCTCTTCCCCGGCGTTTCCGCTATTTCTGGGCAGGGTGAAGCAACGCCGCTTCAGTCTCTCCCCGCCCGGGGCGGGTGAAAGCTTCGGCTCCCGTCCCGTCCATTCCATCCAGTCCCGTCCCGTCCCGTCCCACCGGGCGGCGCGGTCCCGCAGCAGCGCGGGGGGGGTCCCCGCCACCATGGCCGGCTGCCTGCCGCTCCTCCTGCTCTGCGCGGCGCTGGCGGGCGAGCTCCGGGCTGAAGGAAGCGGTAATGCGGCACCTTCTTTATTTTGGAGGGTGGGGTGTGTGTGTCCCCCTCCTTACAGCATTTGGCGGGGGGGGGGCCTGCCGGGGGAACGCGGGAGGCGGTGGCGGGTCGCCGCTGCGGGCCGGGGGCTCGCACCCGTCGGTGCCTGAGTGGGACGGCCGAGGGAGGGGGTCCCGCCGGCCCCTGCCTGCGCGGGGAGCTGCGGCGGCGGAGGGCAGCGGGCACCCCCGGACTCGGGTCTTCCCCGAGGGGCTCGGTTTCCAAAACGGCTGAGGGCTCGTCTGCACCTGTGCCACCCCCCGCACCCCACCGAAAGACGGGCGAGCTCCATCTCGGGAGCAGGGAGCTGCCAGGGCGGGCACCTCGGGGTGCTTGAGCCCCGGGGGTGCCGTGTCCCGCTGCGGTCTCGTGTGGCCTTTCCCAGGCTGGTGTGCCTTCCTGTCATACCCCTATGAGATGGGATTGCTGGCCCTCCCCGTTGTTTGCACCGGGAGGACAACTGCCCTTGCAGCCTGAGGTGCTCATGCCCGTGAGGGGAAGCCTGGCCAAGGCTCGTTTGGGTACCTTTGGCCGTGGAGGGACGCAGAGGGGGAGCACGTCCCGCCGCCCTCTGTTTGTGCCGCTAGGGTCAACACCAAAGTCCAGGCAGCATCAGCAAGTGGCTTTTCGAAAGCCATTAACTCTTCCTTCAGTGAGTGAGCCTGCTTAGGCTTTAAAATTAGGTCCTCTACACGTTTCTGGCACGTCCTACTTCAGTTGACCAACACCTGTTGCTCCTTGATGTCTCTGAAGAAGGAAGCATGATGGAAAGCTTGGGAAAGAGAATGGCCAGCCTCAGAAAACTAATTGGCTAGTTCAAGTTTACAAAAACATCCTCTTACGCGGGTGATGTGGAGGCAAAGGAATACAGAGGCGATAACCCCACCGGCTGCGTCCTGTCACTTTCCTGTCACTGCAGGGAGGGATTTAACAGCAAATAAGATAGTGGGTGAATGAACTAACAGTTGCTGAGCTAGAAGTTACAAGCACTTTCTGTAAGCCTTCCTTGCGAGGAGCCTTTCAGAATATGCGGGGCTCCAAAGTACTCATGGGCTCTATGGGATTGATTAATATAAATAGCACTGTCAGAGTTTGGCTCCCTGTTGCTGATGCACCAGTTTCAGTAAAAGCAGAGTAAGTCGGCACTGTGTTTGCTGAGGGAATATTAGGGTATATGATTACTATCAGCTAGTTTATTTATTGCTGAATTGAGCTGCATGAAGAATGCTCCAGAAGGTACATGCAAGCTGCTCACTGAGCGTGAGCCACTGGCCTTGCAGTCCCATCTGCAGTGCTGTCTTCCACACGCCCATCTGTGACTGGGAAGTTTTTTTTCTCTTTGAATTCCAGGTGTTCAGAACATAATTCAAAGCCAGCTCCCAAACTCTGCAAACTTTCCTAGAGTGTATGCTTTTTACAGAGTAATTGGCAATTTATTGACTCCAGTGTTGTTTCTGTTTTTCCTATCTGGTAATGTGTGCACAAGTCACTGGAGAGTAACACTGTTGTTCACGCGGCCAAGTGGCTGAGCTGAGTTTAATGCCTCTTATCCTTCAGTTTAAATCAACAGCTATCTGCATCTTGAACTTGAAGGCAGCCGGTCTCATGCTTCTATGACACGAAGCTTTTAAAAAATAGAACAACCCAGCAAAGTGACCTCAGGCTGTACTTCCCTGCTAAAGCTGATGTTCATTTACTTCTGCTCTTTGTTAAATCTTAGAATGCAGCTGCCTTAGCTCTACCCGCACACATAGCAGTAAGGCAGGAACATTTCTACAGGCAATTGGGAAGTGTTGTTAAGAGGGAAGGAAGACCCCAGGGCGGTGCAGTGGGATTTGGAGTAGTGAAGGGCAGTAGAGCTCATAAATGGGCTGGACTGTGAAACAGCTTTCCCCACTTGTCAGCAGATATGTTACTGCATCTTGAGGTCATGTGGCATTTAGTTTCTGCGTCACAAGTCCCTGGAGCAGCTGGTGGTGTTGCCTAGTTGTCAGCTTTAAAACCAAACCAAGGAATGCACTCTCTGTGGCCTTCAGGGAAAGTCATTCTGTTCAAGACTGGAGTCTTGAGCAGGAGCAACAGAAATATAAGCCCTCAGTGGCAACCTGCATGTTTTTATTTTCAAGACTAAAAAACAGCAGGAGAGAATTTTGAGGGCCTACAGTTTGTCCTGGAGTTGGTGATTCTCAGAGAGAGACTGCTCTGAGAAATCCTGAGATGTATCAGTCTGTGTGAGAACTAACCTCACAGGTAATGTTGTGTACGAGTAGAGTGGTAAAAGGGTCTGTTTTGGCTTTGTTTCTACTTCACTTATTTCTAATGACTCTTTATCAGCCCCAAATGTTACTGGTCAGCTGTATTGTTTTCTCTACTGTCTAGTATTCATCAAGAAAGAAAATGCCGACAAGTTCTTGGAAAGAACAAAACGTGCTAACTCTTTTTTGGAGGAATTGAAGCAAGGGAATATTGAAAGAGAATGCAATGAGGAGCGCTGTTCAAAAGAAGAAGCAAGAGAAGCCTTTGAAGATCAGGAGAAAACTGTAAGAATGAACTAGTATGAAACATAGGTCTATATATTTAGTGTTTACAAAATAGTATTAAGGTCTTTTGAGCTGGGCATCAGAACTTACAAGTTGCTCTCGATCATTTAACGCAAAGAATAAATAGTGTGCTTGACAGTGGTTGGAATTGCTAAGGCATAAACATACAATAACAGTCTTACCTGAGCTCTTGCAAGGCCAGCCCATGTTAAAGCCTCCATTCTTTTACCTGTTCTGATCTATTTAATTGCCATTGCAAAGTATTTGACTTTTAAATGCTTTGATACTACCCGTGTTAGAAATATCTTCACCGTATCTGGGTGGCATAGCCGAGTGTCATGACTATGTTCAAGAGTTCTTAGGTGGAGAGTCCACGGGAAGGTTGAGAAGGCAAATGCTGACACGGAACTTCATGGGAGAATTTTGCCGACCTTATCTCAAGCAGCTTCGCAGTGCTTATCATTTTGTGGCTCTCTTTCCAGCATTTGAATTGACAGAATGTATACAGGGGACGCTTCTTATATGCCTTTATGTTAAATTTCCCACGTGGAATGAAGTTTGTATGTGTGACTCTTGTGTCACCTTCCCTACCCTGAAGGCTGCTTAACTTTAGACAGAAATGCGATCTGTTCCCAAGTTCAAGGGAGAGATAAAGAGATGGGGCAACTGTGGGGACTGGGGTGAGTAGAAAGGGTGATATTTGAAAGCCTGAAGTGGCTTGGTGGTGGAGGGGAATTAGGAACAGCAGCTGTAGCTATGATGTGACTGTTACGAACAGCTCTGAAACTGGAGTGAAGGCCGGATTCATTTCACTTTAACATTACTTGCTGGCCAGAATGGTCTTGGAGTAGCCCTGAGATGACCTGGGTGGGGAGTCATGGGTGCATTGCCAGAGTATTTCAGAGCATATAGGTTGGCTGATCTATAGCAGAACCAGCACAGCCTGTTCTGCCTGGTGACTGGATGTCACTGAAAAGGACTGTCTTGGACAGTGCACCTGGAGTCCTCCGTGCAGAGGGAAAGACAAACACAAATCTGACACAGTATTTTTAAATCTCAGGATTTCTGAGATCCTGATTCATGGGGCTACAGAGAGGAGGAGGGAGACTGAGAATTTGGCATTGCAGGAATGTGAGTAAATTCAGTCAAAACTGATGGGAAGATCCAGTTGTGCAAGAAATCAAGTGCCTTACGCTGAGTGAGTTGCATTAGGAAATCTCTAAGGAGTTTTAGATATTTTTGAAAAATGCATGAGACTTCTTTCTGTCGAGCTGGGCACTATAAATGGATCATATGGTTTTAATTTATTAAATGGTAATAGCAGGCTGCAAGGCACTGTATGTGCCTGTAACTTAAGTATTTGTTTTAACAGTTGTTAGCTGCAAGTATCCTTTGCATGAAAGCACCAATATTTTCCTGAAGAATTCAGTAATTCTCATAAAACTCTTTTTGTCTCCTTTTATTTCCCTTTTCCCCACACCTACCTGTAGGAGGAATTCTGGAACGTCTATGTAGGTAAGAAATGCTCTGCATTTGTTTAGAGAATTAAGCTTCCTTACTGCAAAGTTGAAAAAGATGCACCTCTTAAGTAACCACTTCCTGCTCCCTTGCTTCTTCTCTTTTCACCGTGGGACACCCTCACTTTGTGTTTCCTCTGAAGAAGGAATCTGATTTACTGCCTTGCTGTTGCTTGAACCTAGTCACTTCATTCGAAGGCAAGGTTCAGCTGACTCCAATTCCTGGGATGATCTTTGTCCTCTCAAAAAAAAAAGAACAATGACCCTTTGCACGCAAAGGACAATGAGAAGCAGAAGGGGAATTCAAGATGCAAAGAGTCATAGATGGGGGTGGCGCTTAAATGCCGTAGCCAACCCAAAGTTATTAAACTGTATTGCACAGTCACTTGCCAGTTTCATGTCACCTTCCATGCCAGAGTGTTGTTGACTCCTGTATTATAGAGCATTTTGTGGGATGTCTTTTCTACAGAACTGTTTGGCATTCAAGGAAGACATGCCAGTAGATCAGCAGATGCTACCCATCAGGCTTTTCTGTTTTTTTTCTGAAGGTCTGAGTTGTATTTATTAGGGTTCTAGTGTTTGTAACCACTATGCAGGAACGGATTTTTAATGTATTAGTGTTTGGTAATGTGTTCTCCTGAAAGTATGTGTCCAGCTTGCGTGTTAGGAGGAGTACCTCAAAAATGTTGCCCAAAGACAGCACAGCTTTGTCTTTTGGAGTCTGCAGAAAATTGAAGACAGTTGCCACGAAGAAGATGCAGACTTTCACAATCCTCTAAGCAGGGGATGAACTCTGCAACCTACAGGCTGAAATTTTGAGCAAAGCCTGCGTCAGTGTTGCAGTGAACAGGAGTGGAAAATTTCAAACCATTTTCTCATGAGAATATAAGCAGTGGAACGTCAGTGCCAGTGCTCTTAGCGGAAATGCCAATTTCATACATTTTAAACCACAGTTCACAAATGCTTTATTGGTGTTCAGAAGTATTGAAAACCACAGCTACCCTCAGCCAAGTTACTAGAACAATTCATTCTTGCTTCCTTTTTCAGTAGAGGATTCTGCAATGCTTTTGTGCAATATTGATATAAAACTCATTACCACAGCGGCAACTACAGTGTAGGGAAAAACTAAACAAGTACAGTCTCTAACAGTAGGATGCTGCTTAGCTATGACTGCTACAGAATGGAGTGCTCTGGCACTGCAGAGGAGGCAGAAACCAGGAGCTGTGCGGCAGGCCTCAGGTCTGCCTTTCTTTCGGTAAATGGTGGTCTCGCCTTCACTCTCTTGAGGATGGGCAGCAGTCTTCAATGCCTCTGTGGTGGACCACAGCATTTGGAGCACTCTTGGTTTTGGCCATGTGCAGGTATAGAAGGGATGTTGAGGTGTGAAAGCAGTACACAAAGCCCAGCAGGTGCACCCTTTGGCAGATAAAGCTGCAGCAGATGAGGTGACAGGCCAGAGCCACCATGCAGGTGGTAAGCTGGATCCTTAGGATGAGCAGCTTCTTGCATCTTGTCTCCTCTGTGGGCATTGCTGTTCTTCCAGCTGCTCCAAACAGGGGCAGAACAGGTGGTAAAACACAGAAATTTGAAGAACGTGTTATCTAAAGCAATGAAGTATTAAGCAAGTGTCAATTCTCCGGATATCCTCCTTTTCTTATCGAACAGTGCAGAAGAGCCCAGCAGGGTCATGTGATGGGGGACCACATTTGTTACAGCAGGTCACTAGATGGGAGAGACCATGACAGCGAGCATCAGTGCAGGAGTGAGATACCTTTGTGGGAGTGGGAGAAAGGGCTGCTACATGGAACATGCCTCCAAGCGCGGTGCAGCCTCACTGTCCTACGTGTAACTGAGTTTGTGAGATACATGTGGCTGGGGTCCTGGAGTCAGGTCAGCCAGTTGTGTCCAGGTCACGGAAAGGAAGAAAGGTGGCAGAACTACCTTTCAAATGTAGGAGATCCCAGCGTAGATGTGGGGAGCGTGAGGAAAGAGCTAATTTTTTGAAGCTCGAGCTCATACCTCATCAGATACAATGGGACAATTTTGGCACTCTAAGCAGCATAAAACAGGAGTTTGGCCTGCACACATGAATTTAGCAGGGCTTTATAAAGCATTTTGTTTTGTTTTGTTTATCTTCTGATTAATATGCTGGTGTCTGTTTCTTTAAATAAACAGCACTGAAAGTAAAAGACATGCACAAAGCATGAGATGACCTTTAAAGAAACAAAAGTTGAGTTGTCATTATTATGTGAAAATTGTAGGGAAGTGCAAGAGGCCAAAAGGTTAGTATCTTTAGACAGTAGTTGTAATGTAGAAATGTCCTGTCTGCTTTTACAGCCTTCACTATAAAGGATGTATACTCTGATCATGATATATTACTTACTTTATCTTCCTACAAAGGCATGTGTATGCACTGTCGTTCAGTAGCCATGAAAACCAGATTGCAAAACTGAGGATATGTATATGAATCATTGCTGGTTTAGAATGATTGCGTTTATACTCTTTGTTCCATCTGGAATGTGGCAACTCACAGGACATATGTCTTAAAAGGAAAGATGAAAGATTGCTTGTTAAAACTGATGCCCCTTCAGAGTTCACTGAAAATGCTTACAGTCTTACAATAATTTGGGTTTTGGTTTGTTTTTGTAGATGGCAACCAGTGCAGCTCAAATCCTTGTCAGTATGGTGGACATTGTAAAGATGGAATTGGTTCCTACACTTGCTCATGCTTGGATGGTTATCAAGGCAAGAACTGCGAATTTGGTAGGTTTCTGCTTTCGAGAACTGTGGCAGTGAATTTCCCAGGGAGCTGAAACATAGTTAACTCTTTCTTAATGAGCATTATTTGCCTCTTGGAAAAAGGCATAGAATAGGATGGCAGTCAACAGTTGAGTTGGAGGACAGTGCAAGAAACACAAAGGCCTGGTGGCTCTGCGGCTGGGTAGTGTTAGAATCATAGAATAATTTGGGTTAGATGGGACCTTTAAAGGTCATCTAGTCCAACCCCCCTGCAATGAGCAGGGACATCTTCAACAGGTTGCTTAGAGCCCCACCCAACCATGAATGTTCTGAAGTTACACTTACTCCAAAGGAAGCCCTCTTTATTATGATAGTGCCTCTTTACATGAGCTTGAATCCCCAAAACATGATGCTAAAACTAAGAAGCATAGGAGTCTTACAACTGATATCAAGGAGCCTTTACTCCAAGTACAGAAGTACAACCTCCCTGCTCAGCTCACAGCAGTGAAGAACGAAAATGAGTGCTTGTCAGTAGACAGCGCGGACTTTTTCAGCCTTACCAGGAATCATTTTTTGCATATAAACCTTTCTCGAGTCTCACTTCTGTGGCATTACAGCTACTACCCTAATGATGTCATTGGAGCGTGTATTGATAGCCCAGAAGTAAGAGTGGTGAGCTCAGAGTAAGAGCGTGTGGAACTGAAGTTCAGACATGAAACTGAGGGGAGTGGAGAGGAGTTGAGTTTTTTAAGGCAGGAGGGAGGAACTGTGTGAGGATTTACCAATAGCTGGATTTCTCTGTTAGTGTTTTATCCATTATTCCACTGTCACTTTGTCTCTGCTTTTTTAAGCTCACCATGACATGGCCACTGGGCCCGCTTGGACTTGGAAAGCATGTTTCATGCAGTGGATGTGACTGCTTTGTAACGCATAAGCTAATGCTAGCCACTCCTGTTGTTACCAAGATGTGCTTCAGATATTTTACAGGTGGAGGTACAGATCCTGTTTAAAGAGTGCGGTTGAATTTGGTGAACTTTGAGATCTTCCGTGAAGTTAGTGTTTATTTACAGTTTTTCTCCAAACTTACCTCTTTTATAGTCATACCAAAGTACTGCAAAATAAACAATGGTGACTGTGAGCAGTTCTGCAGCATTAAAAAAAGTGTGCAGAAGGATGTTTTGTGTTCCTGTGCAAAAGGGTATGTTCTAGCAGAAGATGGCAAACGCTGTGTTTCATCAGGTATGAAGCCACGTAATAAACTAATAGCAATAGTGGTGAGACTTGTTTCACAGTTAAAGAGTGTCTTTTGAACTATATCAGCATTCTTCATGACACAAATTTAACACTGAGGACAACTGATTTGTATTTCCAAGGCCTTCCATGTATGAGGGGATGTGATGGACTTATCAAAATCTAGCTGATTTGGAACCCTTTGCAAGGTGCTTCTCACGGAATTACCTGAGTAAACTCCACTGTTGACAGGAGAAAAGTGATTGGAGTTCTATCATCTCATTTACTTAAACACTTACACTCCATATAAAATAGCAGCTTGCCAAAACTTTTCTACTTTAGATTTCAGTTAGCCTAATCAAATAGTAACTGATTATATTAAATAATTACGATTAATGCTATTTACATTTGTACATTTTTGTTGTATTTCAGCAAACCTGGGAGGAGGAATAAGTCAGCCATATACTCATGATGTCAGTTTTTATATCCATTATAACTAGTAATAAATTGCTGTCATGAGCCATATTACTCCTAAAATAAAACACTTCACTCAGTTTCCTAATTGAGATGGTTTTGGTAAGAGCAAGTACATGAATATAGCAATATAAACAATTGAAGATTATGTTTTAAATTTTAAATACTTTGAAAACACTATCTGGAGACTGAACCTACAGACAAGTTTTAGGACTACAAAATGGCTTTCATTTTTCAAACTATCTGGTCTTCCTCCTTTGTTGCATCTGCCGAAGTTTTGCTAGTGTTTATAAAACAGGACAGCTGCATTAACTGATTTGTTGTGAGACAGTGTTGTCAAGGAGCTTCCTCTTGTGATGGTGTTTCTGTCTGTCTCTAATTTTAACATTCTTGTCTTTACAGTAAAGTATCCTTGTGGAAAAGTTTTTGTGAAAAGAAAAAAAAGGTCGATTATTTTACCCGCTGATAATAGCAATGTAACTAGTGATCAAGATGTCCCTCCCACAAACGGCACGAGTTTGGAGGAGGACATTGTTATTACCACAGAAAGCCCAACCCTCCGTCCTGGCAATGAAACAAGTAGCAAGACTCCATATGTCAATACCAGGATAGTAGGTGGTGATGAGTGTCTTCTTGGCGAATGTCCATGGCAGGTAAATCTGGTGTTGGTGCTCTGCATGTAAGCGGAACATGTTTCTGAGGGAAGGTGTGCCATTGTTCTTTTGACCTGGTTGCCTTCTGAATGTCACCCGTGTAGTGTGCCGTTTGTAGCTGGAGGTAGCTGAACTGCGTGAACCTAGGCACTTAGATGTGCTGTTCTGCAAACTGCAGACTTAAAATGTCAGAATGAAAGGCTTCATGCAATTCTAGGTGGTGTGGCTTAACCTGTCACCAGAGAGGGCTTTTGAGTCATGCTGGCCCAGCAATGTCATTTTTTGCAGGTTATATTCCTAGTTCTGTCTGATAGCAGTCCATGTAGGGTCTACCTAAGAGCATGTCAGATAAAGCATGCATTTGCTTCACAAATATGCTTTCATATCTAAGTTTTCCTCTTAAGTTTGGAGCAGCCAAAATGAGTTCCTGTATTAGGGACACTAAGGGGGGGTCAAACAGGAACAGAACTTGGCCAGGAATTCTTTGGGGTGGTAAGTCCAAGGGATGAGGTGATTTGGGGGCTGCACTCTCTCTGCTCAGGCAGTCAGTGTCTTGTTCCTAAAAGACATTACTAAGCACTGTGGGGTGACATGGAAGCCAAACATCTACGTCACGTAAAGACAATTGAGACTCTAGCAGTACATGCCAATTTGTAGCATATGCATGTGTGTATGCAATATTAGGAGACACCTTCAGAGTAGTACATGTTGTAGTAATAAGCATATATGTAGTGTGCAGAGAAATCAGTTACCTGTTTGTAGCTCATTGAAGTTAAGCTGCTCCTCTTAATTCTGCACTTACCTCTTCTCTTTCGCAGGCTGTTCTGTTAAACGAGGAAGGGGAAGAGTTTTGTGGTGGAACTATTTTAAATGAAAATTTTATACTTACTGCAGCTCATTGCATGAACCAATCTAAAGAAATCAAAGTTGTTGTTGGTAAGTGGTTATTTATTTTACTCCTGCTTTGTAATAACAGGGGCAGCTGATATGGAAGGTGATAATGGTCCATCCCTTCTTTGCCAGCTAGTTGGAAGTGATTAAGAACAAATGTTCTAGAAGTGTTGGCTATCATTGTGTTCATCAGCATAGTGCTTCTTCAGAAAGCTTATAATTCCTGGCACATCTGAAGCATACAGGCTTGTTTCTGTAGGAACACTCAGGAAAGCTATGACACACTGACTAGAGGAAGAAGAAATGAACTCAAATTGTGACTGCTTCATTTCTGAGGCATGATACTAGATCAACACAACTTTATATTTTCTCTTCCTTGATATAAGCCAGGCTTAAGCTCCTGTAAGAGCTTCCACCCCAAGTTCCATTAGTTTAGCTGAATCGGTTTATGCCTTTATGTAAACTGGTAGAAAAATCTCCATAGACAAAAGTTTGGGACTGAAACTGATCCAGGTGCTGCTAATAAATATTGCAACATATTTTTACAGTTTGCTTGTAGGGTATAAAGGCTTAGGTGAAGTGTTAGGAATGGGTATACGACTCTCCTTTATCGAGGTTGTTCTTAATTTCTTATACTATCTCCATATTAATGACCCTTTTAATAATCTTGTACAGGTGAAGTGGACAGAGAAAAGAAAGAACAGTCCGAAACGATGCATACCGTGGACAAAATACTTGTTCACAGTAAATACATTGCTGAGACTTATGATAATGACATAGCCTTAATAAAGCTGAAGGAACCTATAACATTTTCTGAGTACATTATCGCAGCGTGCCTCCCAGAAGCGGACTTTGCTAATGAAGTTCTGATGAACCAGAGATCTGGGATGGTTAGTGGCTTCGGGCGTGAATTTGAAGGTGGACGACTATCCAAAAAACTGAAAGTGCTTGAAGTCCCCTATGTTGACAGGAACACTTGCAAGCAATCCACTAACTTTGCAATAACAGAAAACATGTTCTGTGCTGGTTATGAAACAGAGCAGAAAGATGCTTGTCAAGGAGACAGTGGAGGCCCCCATGTAACCAGATATAAGGATACTTATTTTGTTACTGGAATTGTTAGCTGGGGAGAAGGATGTGCAAAGAAAGGCAAATATGGTGTCTATACCAAAATGTCCAGGTTCTTACGCTGGGTGAGAATGGCCATGAGACAAAATTTGTAGTGTTGTGGCTCGTGATCTTTCTGTTAGCTAACAAGGTGCGGTTTCTGTAATGGAAACTTTATTCTTTTTTTTTTTTTTTTAGCCACATCTGCTAAACTTGTTTTGAAAGCTGATTCCTTAAAGTTATGGTGCTGCTTCTTTTTGTTTTATTCCTGGCTTTACGCATGTATATGCAGACTGCTGGTATTGTTTTCAATTTGTACAATGAGGGACTTCCACAAACAAAATGGCTCCTCAGTGGGGTCTTTTGTTTGCTTGTTTGGTTATTTTTATATTGCCATTGTGGTTCCTGTCTGTTTGCCCAAGTGTTTCCACCAGAGGCTCCTGGACATAATATGAGCCTCCACTAATCATGATGAAAGAGGGAAGGACAGGACTTCAGTTAATCCTCATATTGCAGCCAGCTGGCTCAGTAGGAAGTTTGTTATTACTAGAGCTGTTTAGCTTCTACCTACAGATGTATTTAGAAGATTAAGGGAGCAGGGAAGCTTGCTTGGTAAAAGCTGAGACACAAGTAAGTATTCAACATGTGATGCTAAATAACTACATGTTCCACAAAATTGCCTGCTTAGGTCACAGCAGCTAATTAAAATGGGGTTTTGCTTTATATGGATTATACTTCACTTTAGTTTAATTTGAACATTTCTGTTCTGCTCGTCAGAAAAAAAAATAAATATGTGCATGTTCACTGTTTTCTGTATCATGTTCTGGATTGTGTATGGCTGAGGATTGGAAAGCTCCTTGCATGTGTACATGTTCTGGGTGTTTCTGTAAGGTGCAATATTGATGTACACCAGCATATGAAATAAAACATTCTTTCTTTTTTGTTCTTTTTTTTTATTTTTTCCCTCCAGTCAGCTTACAAATATATGAAGACAAAGTCTCATTTGAGAGTGAAAAAAGAGTGAAAGTCCCTAAACAAATAAGTGTGACAAATTTCACCTGCCCTATGTCAAGGCTGATGAGGAGGTAGAGAATGGAGGGGGGTAATTAAAAGACTAGAGGTTCATAAATGGCAAGTTAGATGCCAAGATACTGGTTTTCTTAGAAAGTGACAAACTCAAACAGTGCTTTCCCACACATAGTCTGTTCAGGTACTATGATCTGGTCTGTGCTGTAAGGTTTCCAGGTGGAAGCTCAGCACTCTGATGTTTTTTTGTATGTGGAGTGGTGTTCCTTCATGTATTCTTTTTTAAACCTTCTCAGCCTCAGTCCTAATTACAGAAATCATGGAAGAATTTACAATGGAAGGGACAGATGAAAGTGATCTGGTCCAACCCCATGCTCAAAGCAGGGCTAACATCAAAGTTAGAGCAGGTTGTGCAGGGTCTGGTCCAGTCAAATTTTGAAAAACTTCAGAGGCAGAGATTTTGTTGCCCTCTGGGCAACCTGTTCCTGTGCTTTAGCACTCTCGTGTCCAGTTGGAATTCTCCTTGTTGCAGTCTCTGACTGTTGCCTGTCTTCTTTCTGTGGGTACCTCTGGGAAATGGTTGGCCTTGTCTTCACTGTAATCCCCATTTAGCCAGTGGAAGACTGCAGTTAGTTAGATCCCCAGGCTTTCCCTGGCTGAACAAACCCAGATCCCTCAGCATTTTATTGTACATCATGTGCTCTAGGCCCCTAACAGTCCTGATGTTATCTGTTATGCTCCCGTGTTGTCTGAGGTGCACTGAACTTCACCAGACACCTGCTACTTATCTCTTAGGGGTTGAGCTGGTACTGGCTAGTTTCATATAGCAGGTGCTGTGAGCAAACTGGGTTGAAAAACTAGAAATACAACTCTGCACAGCAGCAAGGTATTGCTGCAGTCAGCAGTAAACACAGGCAAGAAGGACTGCAGGTCAGTTACCCCAACTTGATGGTCTCCACCTGTATAAACCCTCAGCTGGCTTACTTCAATGTTTGCTCAGCAATGTTTGTTCCCTGACTTCTTCTGTCCACTGGATTCCTGTTTGTACCTTCTAATCCCTTCCTTGTTCCACATTCACTGGTACTAGACTGCCCTGTGCTCCATCAGGGTGAAACAGCCCTCTTCAGAGGGACAACCTCAGGCCTAGGTGCTACCCAAATCCTATTTACCTACTTGTGCTAAGGGCATTCTTCTGCTTCAGTGAAGCTTGAGGGCTGAAGTGAAACTCAGATGGGACTATATAAGGTGTTGAGACGGCTGAGGAGAGGACCTTCCTCTTGACAATGGTGGCAGTTGCTGAATTTTACTTGATGGTGTGTATATACATCTTTGTCAAGCCAAGTAGCAAGTTGAGAGCAAGCACAGCTGGTGATGAAAGTCCATGTTTGTATGTGTAGAACATGACTGTTCTGTACAACATGACTGTTCTTAGAAGAGAAGTGTCATTATTCTGCAGACTATGAGGGACTTTGTTCTTGTACTTCGCAATCAGAGTTTATTTGTCTTTTACAAATGAAACTGGTACCTAGCGAGCCTTTCATCCTATGCTGTGGTGCCTATAGTGCCCGAGGCTCAAGGGCTTCATGTTCATTCCGCGTTCTGTAACAGTGTCTCTGCCATGATGAGAGGATGTGAGTGAAACATCTGCTTGCATCTTGGCCTCCTACCAAAGCCCATAACCAACTCTAGGGCCTGCAAGAAAAGAAAGGGTTAAAGCACACTTTTTTATGTAGACGAATGTTTTTGGGGTAATTTCACACAGCAAAATTTGAACAGATTGTAAAATCTAGGCAAGAGGTAAAGCACATAGCTCCTGTGTAAACTGGTGGGTTTTAAAATACCAGCACTCCTCACTGCAAGAAAACACTGCTGGTTTAGGCAAGAGCTGACATTTACCAAGGATGGTGGAAGGAGAAGCTTTAAGCTACCCTGTAGTGCTCAGCCTTCCTCAGCCTTCAAGGAAAAGCCAGTCCTGAGAAGAAAGAGAAGAAAGGAAGGATGGTAAGTAAAGAGTGCAATCACTTTGAGGCTTTGGAAAGGACTAACATGAAGAATAGAAAAGGTAGGACATCACTCAGGCCTAGTCCAAGATGATGTATCCGGGCAAGAGACTCTTGTGCATGAGGCATTGGGCTTTGAAAAACGGAGGCTTCTTTAGATTAAAATAGAGAAGGCCTGGGAAAAAGCATAGCAATAGCCTTTGTGTGCGCAAAAGGCTGCTGCAGAGGTGTAGGTACTAATCAGATCTTCATGTCGGTTGTGAAGATAAAAAGACAGCACATTGCAGTTCCAGTGAGAAGGGTTCAGGGAGGTCTCAGAGAAAACCTTCTAACACTGTGACTGGAAAAGCTCTCTAATAGGTTTTGTCTGGGGGCAGTGAAGTCTCCAATGTTGGTAATCTTTCACAGCAGGAGAGGTAAGTATCTGTCAGGCGTGCAGCGTGATGGGGGCCGCCCTAGGGAACAAAGGTGGACAAGCTGGCCTTCATTATGATATCCTACAGTACAGCAGGAAAACACGCTTTTTCAGGTGCAGTGTCCAACTGGAACCAATTTCCCAGAAGGATCCTTTGCTGGAGCCTTGGCCAACATGCCAAGAACAGCAGAGATAAACCTGATTCCTTGTTGGCTTGGTGAGCTGGGCTGGGTGATCCTGGAGGTCTCACCAGCCTGTGTTTTATATGCTTCCAGCTGAGCAACACAAGCAAAGGGTCACTGTTACAGTCACGCAGTTGCAACCTGCGCTAGCGCAGTAATAAGAGGCAAGGTTTTCTTTCCTCTTTACTGCTCCCTGACACAGGTGACTCACTGGACAGGATTGTCTTCTATAGACAGGGCCCCAGACCACAAGGCCCTGTCAACAGCTGTCCCCATGGAGCAGTGTGAGCCAAAAAAAAAAAAAAAATCCATCCAGAATAAGGTGGAAATTGATGAATTTGTGAAAGTGTGGTCTGGCCTGGTGCTTGTGACAGAGACTGGATTCTGTGTGTCCCAGAGGTCCCATCCAGCCTGCTGCATCTGTACAGGATAGCTGCTTACCAGCTCCACTGGATTCAAAGGCTTCACGTACCAGCATGACAATCAATTTCACTCCACCTACAGCACTTCAACCTACAGTGGTTTGGAATAAAAGAGACCAAAACCTTCTGCTATACCTTATAGACCTAACCCAGAAAAAAGCCTGAATTTTCACTCTTTTTTTCTCTTGTTCTGATTAGCTCCATGCTTTACTTGCTTCTTAAGGCACTGCCAGAGCTGGGAGGCAACATCTTTGCAATACGCTTACTGAACTCTGCAAATTTGGTGCTCTGAGCTGCTTCTCACTTCTGAGCCACTTTCCTGTGCCCGTCCAGTCTGCAGGAGGCACAAATCTCTGTCTCTGGTTGTTCTGCCTTCCTTGGGGCATGGGCAACAGCCACGTCACTTTAGCTCCTTGCTGCCTGGATAGTAAAGCTCTTTTAGGGAGGCTTTGTTCATATTTGCTGATGACGTAGAGCCACCCACAACATACAAGGAGAAATGGAATAGCTGTAGACCGTGGCTCTGCAGAGGAAATCACCAAATGGCAGGCTGGTATCTGGAGTTTTGGTAGCATAACCAAGTTTAGCCGTGTGACCCCATGTTATTCCGCGGAGGCAGAACCTGCCCTGGTTTATGGACTCCACTTTTTCTGAGGGGTCTGAGATACACAGGTGTCACAGCCTCAGTGGCAAACCCAGCTCCATGCTGCCCATGCAGGAGAGAGAGGCTTAGCTGACACGAGGTACCTGCAAGCTCTCAGGGTGTTACTGATGCAGCACAGTGGCTTTTTTCTTTTTTAAGGTTGTCCTGTGCTGATATTGAGCCTAGGCTTTGCTCTTAGAGGTTTTGTTTTCTCATGAATTAATGACCTTTGCACTGTAGCGTTTCTTATTTAGCCGCTGCCCCAGAGCCCTGCAGAGAAATCAGTGGGAGACACACAGTGAGCTCGGAGGATGGCAATGGCAGGTCATCGCGGGACAGTGTGGCTTCTTCCCGTTGTCCTCCTTTTCCTTCAGATGGTGCAGACAGGTACAGCCTTTGCTTTAACTTGGCTTCATGCTGCTTTATCTAAACCACACAGGTAATTTGCTATTATTTGTGCTTTGTAGACCAGGGTGACATGAGTGAAAACCTGGTAGCTTTGCTTTCTCACCCACCTTGCTCCTATTTGTCTGCTGCAGTGCAATAATATCCAGGCTTAGTCACTAGGGGAATACCATTTTGGACTGAAACAATTGTGTCAATGTAAAATACAGGGTAATATGTCAATATGCAGGGCTTTCAAACTGACAGCACAAACCATGTGCTATTCTTCATGTCCTCAAGAGATGCGATAATTAAATAATCCTTACTATCCATTCATAAACTATTGGGTGACAAAATGAACCCCACAAGGTTTAACAGTGCAGAGGGGAACCAGAACCCCACGCCATCACCCACTGTGCTTGTCTGTCTCAACAAAAACATCACACCTCCATATGAGGAAGCGCCCCACCTGCCTTTGAGGTTGGAGTCTGAGATGCTTCTCTACAGAGTAAGTGTGTGAATCATACTGCAGACGTGATGCATGCTTTGTTGTTTAATTTTGCTGTAAAAGTCATTTGGTGATTACAGAGGACTAGTTGGACACAACTGAACAATCACCTGAGTCATCCACATTACAAGAGGTGGGAGTAAGAGGGGGATTTTGACATCCCAGAGATGAGGTAGGAAAGGTACTTAGTGGGACATGGAGTGCCCCATATTTCAAGGAAAATGTTCTCAAATAAACATGTAGAAAGCAATTTTGAGTGCACTCATCTACATTTGATTTTAATCAACGGACTAGAAGTGACTGACAATACAAAGACAGAAGATGACTTTAATAAAAATAACTGTAAAATGACAGAGCTCTTGAAGGAAGTAAAGAAAAAGAAAAAGAGAATAAAATTAATGTATCATCTTTTAAAAGAAAGATCTAGTTACTTCTAAAAAAATGCCACAAAAACACAAAGTGTTTAAGGCACATGTCCAAACTATCCCATGGTCAAGAAAGGATGGGAGGATTAATTAAAATCAAGAGCTCCTTCATGACCTGACCTCCACAAGGAAGTATAGAAGAACCTAGATCAGTGTAAAAGAATTGCAAACATCCTGGCATAAAACCAGAAAAACTAAGGAGCAGATACAATAAAATAAATATGATGTTAAAATCCAGAGCTGATCTAAGTATATGGATATTGGAAGAGAGAAACCAAGAAGAATGTTAGTCTGTTCCCAATGGAGAAGAAAATCTTTATTCCTTAAGATACCAGATTATTTGTGTCCAACAAGGAGGAAAGAAACTGCTGAGTTGCACTAGTCAGGAACAAATCACATCAATCTCCTCCAAGGAGAGGATAACAGGCTGGGTGGCTGCAAAAGATGCAGTAATGTCAGGTGTCTCCACTAAGGGAGGCTTCTAACATCATTTTATATAATGCTTCTATTGAAACAGAAAGAGAAACACTGGTCTGGATGAAACTACTCTAAGTTTGGTGCACATCTGATTGAGAAACTGTGCTAATTGGTTGAAAGACTATATGGAGAGCAGGGCTCCACACAGGTGAGCTTGAGGACCTCTGATACTTGGTATTTTCCACAGTGACATGCAAGATGGAAGACAGCGTTTACTCACTGCATTTGTTGCTCATTCTAGACTGGAAGGACTACCATAAGTCAAGATGAGAGTTCAAGACAATCCTGTGAATCTGGAACAGTGGTACAACATAAATAGGAGGCAATTCAGTAAACACAAACCCAAAATTTCACCCTCCATCCCACCATACACAACCAAGGAAATGTGGAAAATACGTAATAAAAGCAGGAAGTCTTCTCCATTTTCATGAGGATGAACAGCTAGGACAAGAAGTAATGGGATCCCGGCACTCTGAGGGATACTCAGGTTAGATATTAGGAAACACTTTTTGGACATTATAAGGCTAGTTAAGGAGCAGATTAAGCTGCGTGGGTGAGCTGTGGAATCTCACTGTGAATCTGTAGGAACAGCATCTGTTAGGACTGGTTTACGTCTCCTTGCTCTCACAATGTTAGTGCCAGGAAAAGCTCTCCCATGCTGCCTGTGATCTTGCAATGCCAGGGACCGAGATAAGGTGAGTAGTATGAGCCATATACAGATGGAAAACGAATATGGCAAGGGTCTATCAAGAGTCCAATACTTCATTTATTACTGATACTTTAATTGTTGCTCATTTTAGCCTCTTACCCACACCCATGTTCATCTTTGCCTTAGTATGATGGCCATTCTGGTGAGTACAGGTTATCCCTTCCTTTGCCCTCAAAGACCTGCCAGTTATAGCTGGGAAACACAGCATAAGATGTAATACAATAGTGGTCTACCAAATGTTGGCAGCTTAGCATTTTTAAAATAATGATAGCTACAACTGCTGTTATTACTAAGGCCTTTGGCAGGAATTGCACAGGATTTCCCAAAATGGTGGGAGGGGTTGACTAACGCTTGCAAGCGAGGTTTTGTGAGCTGCTTCTGCTTTTATGAAATCACCATGAATTTTTATATTTTTAACCTGCCTATAAATTTGTTTCCTTTGCAGTCATACCAAATGCATGCAAGGTCAACAACGGGAGCTGTCAGCAGTTCTGCAAAGTTGAAGATGAAGGAGTTGTGTGTTCCTGTGCTGCTGGCTATGCCCTGGGCAATGACAACAAAACCTGCGTTCCTGTAGGTACGAAGCTACACTTAAAGTTCATTCTATAGGAATGAAATCATCACATCTTCACCACGTTTGGGAAGTGCTGGTGTGTTGCAGTGCCGTTGTAGCGTAAGGAATAATGTTAACTGTTCATGCCTTGCTTGAGGTGTTGCCAACAAAGATAATAAGATCTTAGCTAAAGGTCGTATTTTAAGTAACATCAAATTGTGCAATTGTCAGCAATGTGCAGTGGCAAAAATAGCTCACAGAAGTGTTCTGTGCAAGTGAGTATGTTCTCAGAGCAGACAGCAAAACCTATGTCCCAGCAGGTATGAAGCCAAATGAGAAACCAGTGGTTACAATGGGGCTCAGGTTCCTCTTCTCTCACAGACTGAAACAGGCCTCTCATGCTTCAGGAGATTTTATTAGAGAGGAACAGGTTAGATTTATCATTGGTGAAAATTGGTGTTTATTGTCAAGGCCTTCAGGGTGTGCTGAACACCTACAGAGCCAAATGAACAGGAACTCAAGAAACTTCTCCCTTTACAAGATACAGTTCATGAGAACTTATTATAATTTCAGCGGTAATGACATAATGTGATTGCAGTTATACCTCACTTGCTTACCCTCGAATATCACCTATTACATTTAAAAAGAATTCAACCTGCCTTTCTACTTTGTTCTAAAAGCTAGTTTTCTGCAGTTAACACATAGTAATCTAACACATGAATAACTACTGACATTGAGTTTAAACCCATCAGTTTTGCCTGCATTCAGAGAAAGTGAACATTAACAATTATTAATCTTAATCGATTCTTCTGTCTGTCTGATTATATTTTTATAATGTCCTTTGCATTTTAATCCCAAATTGCTGTCATGAGCTTATAATTCCTAATATAGAATACTTTGCTCAGTTTCCCAATTACAAAAGTTTTAATAACAGCAAGTAGACAAAAATAATGATGCCAAAAATGGAAAAAGTTTAACTTTTAAATATTTTGAAAATGCTGAACCAATTTGCCCACTTGCCCAGAACAGGCAAATTTTAGAACTAGAAAATTATATCCATTTTTCAACCATTCTGATCCCCCTCTCCCTTTTGCATTTGCGAAGTTTTTGTTAATATCTTGAAAAATCTTGAAGAACTAACACTGATAAGGACACCTGTGTATCTAATTGCAAAAGGCTGCTGCCAAGGAGTTTTCCTTGAACTGTTAAGAGAGTTTTCATTTTCGTGAAGAGTTGATTTCCTGAAAGTGACCTGTTTCCCTGCAAACTGTTTTCCTCCACTGTAGGTACCTATCTGTAACTCTAAAGGCTACTTTTGACTGCAAAACCCATGTTCCAGGAGGTTTGAATCATTTCTTGTGGTGAAGAACGGTGCACCTGAAACTAGATTTACTTTTCTGACCATGAAACTGTCCTTTATATCGAGGGCTCTGTCAGACAAGCTCTGTTGAATGACACTTCGGTGATAGAAATTGTTTTCACCAGCAACTGTCTGTCCTTCTGAGAAATTGTTTTCACCAGCAATTGTCTGTCCTTCTGCTCTTCTGGAGATCACAACCCCTTGCCTGTCACTTGGCTTGGTACTTCAGGGACAGAACAGGCACTGTGTGTGTCCCCCTGCCCCGAGATGGACCGTGGTCCTCCACATCCTATAAATTTACTTAAATCAGCAAGAAAGGTAGCTCTGAGCTAAAGTGAAGACTGGTGACGGCAGCTGAGCCTTCACAGATGTTTGCTCAGGGTTATGAAGGGGAATGTCTTGCTCTCGGCATGCAACATATGCCTCAAAGTCCTAGTACCACCCAGATACCAAGTATTAGCATTTCTGTTTTGCCTTCACAGTCAAGTTCCCATGTGGTAAGCTTCAGAGAAATCATGAAGCTGGTCGAGAGAAAGTTACAGGAACCACAGCAAGTCCAGATGCTCATCCTGAAAATGAGAAAACCACCGAGGCCCTGAGCAGCCATCCAGAGGTCACCGGGGAGGCTGGCAGTGTACCCAGCACGGCTCCATGGCAGGTAAGGCGCCCTTGTCCTGAGATGTGCAACACCTGACCCTGCTTACCAGGACTGGCAGCCATTTATTCTTCATCATACTCGTCCCCGCTTGCCAAGGGGACCTAGCTTGATTTGGTGTCAACATTTTGGGTAGTCGTTCCACTCTCCTGAGTACTGTTTCTGCACAGGTCTCCTACCATGAATGACGTGTCTCCATTTCAGCATCAAGCAAATGCTGAGAGGGGGAGGCCAGGAGAGAAGTAGGGTTGCAGATATGGGATGTAGAGCTGGGTGAGCCACAGGACCCCTTCCCTGCCAGCCACCCCGTTACTCAGGTTGCAGCATGGCGGATTCAGAATAGCTGGAGTTCGTGTTGTGGCCAAGACTGAAGTAAAACACAAGACCCAAACAGGAATAGTGCTATTAGAATATTAGCTAAATTTTGTTTAAAAAATAACAACCAAAAGCTGTTGGTAAAATAACTGAATGCACAAACTCTGCTTTGAGCCAGGAAAAAGGTCTGTCTTGACAAGTTTCCCACTGCGGTGGCTACACCTTAGTGTAACTCTCACCACCTCTGAATGAAGGATGTCTTTGGTAGAAAATACATACGAAAATGTCTACTTCAAGAAAACTGCTTGAATCTTAGCTAGCTGTTCAGGATTTCTCTGTACATATGTTTTTGTGCTTTATCTTTTTTCTCTCTCTTTGCAGGCTGTTCTAATAGCAGATGAGTTCGATGAATGGTTTTGTGGGGGGACAATTCTGAACGAGTATTTTATACTTTCTGGAGCTCATTGCGTTAGCCACTTTGAAGACTTACAGGTTCTTGTTGGTAAGTGCTTCTCATTTTGCCCTTTCCTACAAAAACAAGAAATTGTCCTGTGTTCTAGTCTCCATATGCGAGACACTGAACTCTGCCAGAGTTTTTCTTACCCTCTTGTTATTTCTCACTGCCTCATCTTGTCCCTTGACTAATGGCTAAATACACATTCGACTTTGTTGAACGGACAGTTTCTTTAAGCTTGACATTGCCTAGTGCAGCTTGTATGTGATCGAACCTGAGAATAAACTGGAAAGGTATGTGGGCAAGTAAGGTTGAGCTGATGTAGTTAAACTGGTCTAACATTACATCTTCATGCAATTTCCTGTGTTGGCCAGACCTTGAAGAATTCCAGATGCCTCATTCAGATGTTAGCAATAACTGTTTTGACAGCATGTAGATACTAGTCTGAGACTGTTCCATACTTGAAACCACAAATTTATTATTTATTACTGTCATTTATGAAAAAGTAGTTTATCACAAGTTCTCAGCACTGAAAAATGGTGTTCTGAGTCACATAAATTGTACTCAGCCAACGATAGTAAAGCAAAAATTGTGTTTGCCTAAACTCCAATTGTCTGTCCATTTAATTCCCAAAGAGACTACATACAAATTGAGAAAGACTATATATGTATTAATTCCTAAGATTTTGTATGCAGAATGTTAAAGTTTTAAAAGACAATGAATATCTATTTCCTGTTTACGTCTGTTTGACTATGTTGCTCTACAAAGAGAGGGGCAAGATCCTTTTCTTCTGTGTTGAGGCTTTTGGTTGGGTATCACAAGAGTGCCATTGGGAACATTGTAATGAAGCCCAAAACTTTCTATCAAAGCTTTCATTGAGAGCCTTATTCTGATAGCGAAGTTCTGATTTTCTACATGCTTGGCATTTTGGCAACCCTTTAAATTGCTGCGAAAGGGGTATAAAATGCTGTAGCATCATGATGCAGGACTAGTCTATTTTATTTGTACAGTACAACACCTAGACAAAGTGCAAGGAACTTTGGTCCCTTCTTTTACTGAGATGCAGTTTAGACTTGTTGGTATTGTCTTATTAACAACTGGCTTACTAATCTGACACAGGGATGGTGGACAAAGAAAAAGAAGAGCCAAGCAGAGCGATGCACAGAGTGGAAAAAATAATTGCACATGCTGACTTTGATACAGCAACTTATGACAACGACATAGCCCTTCTCAAATTAGAGAAACCTATCACATTTTCTGAGGATGTTGTCCCAGCATGCCTTCCAGATGAAGACTTTGCTAATGAGGTTCTGATGAACCAAACATTTGGAATTGTCAGTGGCTTTGGGAACATGTTTGAACGTGCACAGCTAGCCAAAAGAATGAAAGTGCTTCAAATCCCTTACGTGGACAGGGACACTTGCAAGCTCGCCCTTCGTAGAACAATCACAGAAAAGATGTTCTGTGCTGGTTATGATAAAGATGGAAAAGATGTCTGCCGAGGAGATGGAGGAGGCCCCCACGTTACCCAATACAATGGTACTTATTTTATTACTGGTATCATCAGCTGGGGAGAAGGGTGTGGAAGGCAAGGGAAATATGGAGTATACACCAACTTGGCAGAGTTCCTACCCTGGGTAAGAAGTGTTTTGACAGAAAACTCTTAATGGTTTGACATTTAACCAGCCTAATTGTCTAAGCCATCAGATCTGATCCCTAAGTAATATTTTCCTCTTTTAAACATGCTTGCTAAAATTCTGATAGGTTGTACTTCCCTTAAGAGATGCCGTCTATTTCTTCATAAGCCAATGCCTGGTTTTCAGAAGATGGGCTTGGACTTCAAACAGAGCTTGCTGGTTTTGGACAATAATGAAATTTCTTCAAATGTGATAGTTTAGGAACTCCTTTTGCTCTTGCTGTGATAACCTAAATTTGTCTATTGGAGGTTTTGCCTCTGCTGATAAGCCCCCTCCCATTGCAATGGAAGTTGGAAATAACATTTCTGTGGCAGTACCTGCTTTATAGAAACAAACCAGACTAGGATAATATCGAAGTAAGACAGTATCAGAGTAGGACATCATTTTAAAAGCCACTGGAAAACTAATTTTCCAGATTTATATATGTGTACACAGAAAAAGCTAGCAAATATGAATACCATCCAGGTATCCACACAAATCTAAATAACTGGGCATGTCACTGAATGAAATAAGTTGTTAGATGAAGCTCATATTGAATTGGAAAGGCATGCTTATCATCACCAAAATCACTGGTGTTCTTCTGATATTTCTTACTTTCTTTCTGAGATACTTTCTTCACCATCATTATTCATGTTGTGATTTTGGCTATAATAAAGGGAATGTATTGCATAGCCTACAAATTACAATATTGTTGTATGTCATCATTTATATAAAGCATTATTTAAATCATTCACAACTGAAGAGTTTTTAAATCTACAAGGATAATTAATCTTTCAAGACTAAGAAAAGCCTGACTCTCTAATCAGCTGAACCTGACATCCTCTATCTGCCTTATTTCAATCCAGAGGGAAAAAAAGACTTGTGTTTCAGCCAGTTCAGTGGCACATAAAAATGGTGACCTAGATATTAAGATGTTTGAGTCTCTACAGAAAAGTGAAGTAGTCTGTGATGTACTTTAAAAAGTGTATCAGTACATATTTTGGAAGAGAGGGAAAAGAGAGATGTTACAAATGATACTGTGGCATAAAGTGTGCAATATTTTTCTTATTCCCTGGCTTCACAATATTCAGTTTGCAAGTGTGACCGTTACCATTTTGGGGTCATTTTTAATATGGATTGTGTTGATCAGTTTGAAAGGAATAGGGTGGTTAAATTTGTCCTGCGATGACCACTGTCCTGTTCCTCTACAAAAAACTCAGAAAAATCATGCTGGGGTCAGTTCATTTGTATAATTTCCTCCTGGTTTTCTCCGACACATCTCCTGAACTTCAGAACTGCTAAATGAACTCAATCCTGGAGTGATGGCACATCGCAGGTCATGGCATTCAAGCCACAGAAAGAAGTTCAGCCCCTGATGGCTGCATATGAGATTCCCTGACATCACCTCTCCAAAGGATTTACCCCTGCTTGACTTCCCATAGGACCTCTGTTGAAACCTCTGGTTATACTTCAGTCCTAAACTATATAATTGAGAGAGCTGAACCTGATGTATGGAACTGGGGCACATCTAGGCTCAGATGAGTCCCAGGGACTATAAGGAGGCCATTGCACAGGGCTTGTGCTTGCTGACCCATTCCCTCATTGCCATCCATCTCTCCTCCTACCCAGCCCTGCATTACACCAGCTCCACAGCACTCCAAGTTTATTCATAACTGATTACAAAAGGCATGAAAACCTTAAATGGGCTTCAATTGCCATCTTTAGCTCCACATGCATTCAGAGGAATCAGTCATCTGAGCTTCTCCTTCCTCACCTCCCAGTTTGCATTTCCAGGCATGAAACACTATCATCAACCTACTCAGAGGTTCAGTACCAGATAAGAACAAATTCCGTCTGCAGGGACACTTATCCCAGCTGCTTAATTGCACAGAGAATTGCAATTCTCACTCCAGATACATACCAAGGCACACAACATCTCATCTGTGCTCTGCCTAAATGCTATTTGAGTCCTTAGAGAGAGGATAGAATTTTAACTCAAGTCATCCTGGAAGATTTACTTTGAAACTTGAATGAGCTTTTTTGCCATCATTTTTCAATGTGGATGGATTTTTTTCCTTGTCATAACTGCAGAAGTCAACTGCCAAAAACAATCCAGCAGTGTAGCAGTTGCACAAGCCCACAGAGTCTGCATGTCCCACAGCTTGGGAGTCAGGTTTACGGCAGGAGCCGCTTCCACCACCCAGTTACATCTGTCTGGGCTGTAGGTGGAAGAACTCAGGTACTGACTTTGCACTGGCCCTGCTGAGGTCAGGTCAGGGCTTCCCTCCTGCTGAATCTGTTGCAGAGGAAGTGACCAGCTGGTCACGGGAACACCTTAAATCACAACATCCGGACACAGCTGCAGGGCTGCTGCCCCACAGCCTCAGGGGAGAGAAGCAGGCAGAAAGAGAGAGGAACAGGAAACAGCATTTAAAAGTCTGAATTCCAGGTAAACTCCAAACACTTTCTTATCTCCTCATTGCTCACTTCAGACTGTGTCAGTGTTCCAGGAGTTTGCCTGAGAAATCCTCTGTTTAGGTTTCTCTGTGAGCCATCTTTAACCATTTTTATCCTGAAGTGCAGGCTAGGATAATGGGAGATGTTATCAGAGAAAATTGGAGAAAAAAATAATAAAATCCTCATCCAAATGGCACAGACTCCGAAGTGATTTTTCTGCATTTTTCACAGGGGATTAGGAGATTGTCCATCTTGGGGCAAAACTAACCACCTCACTAAACCCCTTATCCATCACTGAAACTGTATCTAGGAGCTTAAGTGATATGGCATTGTCTGAGCATGTGCTCTGCCATCCTCTGGCTGTTCCATACCCAGGTTTATTGGTTACAATTTTGGTAGGGAAAAAGATATTAAGATAAAAGTGGGAAAAAAAGGTAAAGAAACAAGAAGGTGGAAATAAAGAAAGAATGTATTTTAATAATTGAAATATTAGCAACTTTTACTATTTTTAGCACTGTGTACACAGAAATAGAAAATGTCAGAGCTTGCATCTACAGATATCACAGAATCATAGAACGGTTTGGGTTGGAAGGGACCTTCAAAGGTCCTCTAGTGCAACGCCCTGGCCATGGGCAGGGACATTTTCCACTAGATCAGAATCACAGAATCGTCTTGGTTGGAAAGGACATTTAAGATCATCGAGTTCAACCATCAACCCAACACTACCAAGTCAACCACTAAACAAAATCCCTAAACCATGTCCCTAAGCACCACATCTACTCGTCTTTTAAATACCTCCAGGGACGGTGACTCCACCACTTCCCTGGGCAGCCTGTTCCACTGCTTGATAACCCTTTCTGTGAAGAAAT
Organism: Nyctibius grandis; assembly: GCF_013368605.1. Classification (NCBI taxonomy): domain Eukaryota; kingdom Metazoa; phylum Chordata; class Aves; order Nyctibiiformes; family Nyctibiidae; genus Nyctibius; species Nyctibius grandis. The sequence continues at coordinate 57,273,760 of NC_090659.1, read as the reverse complement.
TTTTCCTGATATCCAATCTAAACCTCCCCTGATGCAACTTGAGGCCGTTTCCTCTCGTTCTATTGCTTGTTACCTGGGAGAGGAGACTAACACCCTCCTCGCTACAACCTCCTTTCAGGTACTTGTATACAGCAATAACGTCTCCCCTGAGCCTCCTTTTCTCCAGGCTAAACAACAATCAGGTTGCTCAAAGCTCCATTCAGCCTGGCCTTGAACACTTCCAATGACGGGACAGATGTCAGAGTAGTTCCAGGATGGTTTTTGTTTCCGCTGCCAGGCTGTCAGGAGACTTGCACAACCTTGTGGCTAGACTCAAGTGCTTGTCGTGGGTGCAGCATCCATGGGAGAGAATCAGAGATCCCTGGGGTTACATTCCTCCTCCCTGCCCACTCTCTCAGTAGTACTTGCACTCTGTAACCAAACCAAAAGAGCAGTTCTGATGCTCCTCCAAAATGGCTGCAAGTTCCTCCAGCTTTTGGAAATGGTGATGGCCTTTGGATTTGGCAAGAAAAACTTTTTTTTGTGCAGGTGGTGAACAGAACTGGGTGATGACAGTCCAGGTGTTTAACTGAATTATAACCCATTTTAACCACAGTAAGGATTAACCCTTTGCGGAGTATGTGCTTCCTCTCTGCTGGCCTGGCAAAGTTCAGCTGACATTTTTGTAGCTTCTGTACACAGAAAGACCTGTGCTGCTTATAAGCATGGATGCTGATAGCCACGCTTCATACGAGCAGAGTGTACATTGGCATGTAAATGGGGTTAGCTCGTGTCACTCATTGCTAGCCCTTGATCAAGACTACACATGACCACACTCAGCTGGTTTGGACCAACCGGTGTGTAGTCAGTGCTGAGAGATGCACTCCCATTTTGTTATTCCTAACCTGTTGTCTGCAAGGGAGCATTTCTTCTTTAATTTGGAAAAGCTCTCCCTTATTCCTGAATCTGCTGCTTCCATTTCCATATTCTCTGTGCAAAGAATAGACTAAAGCTCCACAATATATCCGCCCTCTGACAGAGGAATTACTGAATTAAACCACAGTAAAACCTGGCCTCTGCCCTCTCCATCTCTTTGGAGCTGGCAGCAATTGCTGTGATTTACCTGCAGCTTCTCCAGGGCTCTTCCCTAGGGGGTGGGAGGGACCAGCTGGGCAGGGGGTCACTGATCATGGTCCCCTCCTCTGCTTCAGGCAAAGGGACGGTGCTTTGGGGACCCATCAATACTCAGAGCATAGGGCAGTTTTTGTCTTCAGTTTGTTGGGCAGAAGGTGGGTGATGAGTGACCTGCATGGAAGATGATGACATGGAAAACAAGGAGGTGGCTGGCGGTAGCCATGGGGAGTCAGCAAAAGCAGTGACAGGCCGTAGGGTTCAGCAGCTCTTTGTCTGCTGCCCTGTGCCACCTGGGAGTGGACAGGCGTTGCCCAGGGTGGGCTGAGGCAGGACTGCAAGTACCTCAGTCGCTCACCTCCGCTCCTACCTCCTCACCCTGCCAGCTGCGGCTCTGGGTAACATGGAGCAAGGAGAGAGCACAGAGGAAGCCAGGCGGGGTTTTGAGGACTGTAGCAGAGGCAAAATGGGGCAGGAGGGGAGGCAGCAGCAAGAAACTCACCAGGTCCATCTGCAGCACAGATGGCTCAGAGCAGAGGGTCTTGGAGGGGCCCCTCCTATCCCCCACTTCTACTGAGTTGAGCATTGCCAGTTCACTAACCACAAACTTATGCATTTCTAAGCATGTCAGAAAAAAGCACACCCTCCCATTTTCTTCTGCCCCTGCGCTCCCAGAGCTGCGGTCTGGCAACAGGTACACAGGACTGGGGCGGGGGGCACAAGATGACACTGGAGGGGTCTGCTCCTCATGGGCCCAGTCCCTGTCCCTCCTCCTCCTCCCTGCCCTGCAGCGGCAAGCAGCTGTGGGCTTTCCCTCATCCCAGGGCCCCCAGATCCCCGTCGAGGGCTGACACAAAGACAAGAGGCTGCAGAGAGCTGAGACGGAGGAGAGGGGAGGCTGGAGCTTCTCCTGTGAGCCTGCACCTCCTGCCATGGTGCAGGCACACTACGGTCCCCTTCACTTTAAACCATCTTCAGTGTCCACAACACACAACAAACTGCAGTGCCCACATGCCGCTGGTCAGGAGGACACCCCCAGGGAGGACCGTGGCTGCAAGCCTAGCCATCAGCTTTTGTTATTTGCTTAGTGCGGGGGAGATATTTTCTGGAAAATAATTGCTGTTCCCTTTCGCTAGCTGAGGTGTGCATTTCCCAAAAGCACGTGACAGTAACAGAGTTATTCAGGACAGCTGCCCTGGCTGCCCCCACTGCAGCAGGGCTGATGGCCAGCCAGCGGCCACAGCACGCGGGGGGTGGCATTGCATGTCCCCATCACCGCCCCATCACTGCCTGGACAGCTGGTCTGCAAGCCCACTTCCCCTGGCTTGCCACACTGCTGTGGGGTGGGGGACTTCCATGGGAACCAGTTGCTAAAGCAGGACCAGCTAATTCAGTTTCTCCATCCTGAGGAACCACAGATTTCGCATCTGACCCTGCGTGCAGGCTTCATGCTGGAAAGAGTAACCCTTCAAAGCAGGAGGCGATCCTTAACGGGGGCTACAGGAAACAGTGTGCGGGACCCCCTTAATGGACCCCCTTAATGAACCACATCTCCATGTGCTCACTGCCATAATTAAAGGAATGGACAAAGAAATCCCAGTAATTCTTCATAAAGAAAGATGTGAGGAAAGGACTGCCCTTTTAAAACCCTCTCCTTCTGCAATTTTTCCATAGTAATATGAAAATTGATATCAATTGTTGTATTGATATCAATACAGAAAAAACAAAGTCAGTGCCACAACGTACTGAGACCACTGTGGCCCATTCCCAAGGACACAGCTGCTCAGTCAAAGAATACTCTAAAAAACAAAAAACACAGCAAGAAAAAATGAACGTATAAACAAAGGTCTGATGAGAATACAGCTTCTGTAGTTCTGTCCTGTTATTATTACCCTAATTTGAATAATTGCCTTATACCTACAGGAGTTCCTGCATTGACATAGGTTCATGACATGTAAACATCTGTTTTTTAAAAAAAAAATAAAGCTGCAGATCTGCATTTTTGTGCTGGGTTCTGCGAAGTCCTGTGCTGACATCAAGTGGTGACATATTTTTCATGCCGAAGGCAGCCAGACTTGCCCTACTGCGTGTGCACGGGACGATATTAGTTATTATGGGAAGGTAAAGGCAAGTAGTGAGGGGCTGCAGGGGGGCTACGGCAGCAGCCTCACTGGCAGGTGCTCCCATGGGGATGGTTGGCCAGAGGAGTATGGAAAAGCAATGCAGTCGCCGCCATGCAAGGCAGGGAGGGTGAGGTGAGCCTCCGCAGCCGCTCCTGGGCACACGAGATGCTGGCTGAGCCCCCCAGCACCCATCAGATGTGACCACTGGCAACAGCCCCCCGCTTCCCCAGCCAAGAAACTCCTGGCTGGGACGGGTACAATGGGGCTTGGTGGCCTCAGGGAACCGAGGAGAGCACGGAGAGCTCATTTACTAAAGAAAGCTTGACACGGAGTTAACCAAAGAGGATGGGAGGCTATAGTAATTAGTTCTGCAGAAACAGCAAGGAGGGAAAAATAAATATGTAAGGTTATGAATCAGCTGTGAATAAAATCAAGCTTGACATTAGAAGGGTTTTAACTCTCAGTGAACTTCTGGAACAACGTCCCAGCAGAGATTGTGCAGGAAAAACAACGCAGTTTTAATGTGGAGGTTAATTATTTGCTGAAGGCATCGGGGTCCGTGACGTGAGCTGCAACATCAGCCCTGGGTTGGCTGGGACTGGCCTTCGTGAGGCACATGGTCTGCTTCAGCCCTGCTCGTCTGCCTCGGTACTCACTGAAGCTGGTTTTAAAAACTGCAGTTGACGTAAAGTGAAGTTTTATTTGGGGATTTACCCATGAATGCTCAGATCAATTATACTTTGTTACAAGAATTGCATACTCAAATAATAGCTGGGGATTATGACATGAAAACACAGAATGGTCTCCATGTTTCTAACTCTGATGAAGAAAAACCACTTTTCCTCTCACCGGTTGTTGCTCTGACTGTAGAAATGGTTTCCTGCTCTTCCCAGGAGCCCATCTGTGCTGGGAGCCAAATAACTCCCTGCGGCACATTGCCATGGCAGAGCCCAGCCCGTGGATCCTTCCTCTCAAGGACTGAGAGGAGGACTGCCCTGGCTGCTGGGTGTGCGTCACAGCAGCCCAGGGAGGTGCTCTCGTCTGCTTCGTACTTAGTCCTCCTTTCACAGACTGCGTGTCTGTGTGAGACCGGGACCCTGAAGTCAGGAAGAGTTTCCCATGCTCTCCTTCACGCAGTACAAACCTAACAGTCAAAAAGAATAATGCCATATCCGTTCACATACATCCCTACGGGGGAAATCCCTTGCTTGGTTGCTCCAAAAGCCGATGGGATTTGACCAGTGTAGCTAAGCCTTGGCAAATATTCTGTTGGGACAGCGTATGAAAGAGCCACACCATAAAACTGATCCCTGTAGTCATCATCCAGCTTGTGCTTTGATATGGTACAAAGAAATGTTCATAGTGTTCATCTCTCCCCATTTTTTGTTACAGTAAGTGAAGGCTGGGGGGTGGGAGGAATACCCAAATCTTGGAGCAGCTCTCAGCAGAGCTGGCAAACCTGCTCCACCTTCAGCCAGAGCGTTAAGAGAACAGGCACGGCTGCACCACTAAGCAGGTTTTTTTTTGACCTTTCTTTTTTTTCCATGTGTTGACATTGAGGCCAGGCTTTGCCCTTAGAGGTTTTGTTTTCTCATGAGCAGCTGGACTTTAAACTTCACCACCTCTCATGAAGCCCTTTCCCCCAAGAGCTGCAGGAATGCAGGCTGGCGGCCATTAGGCTCAGAGGGTAACAATGGCAAGGTGCTCTTGGACAATATTGGTTCTTCTCTCTGCCCTTTTCCTTCAGACAGAGCAGACAGGTATGGCCTTCGTTTTGTTGCGGCTTTAATTCTGATCTGTGCTACCGCTCTTCTAAACACACCAGTAGTTTCAGATCTTGTATCTTGTTTACTTGTAGCACAGGGTGACACCACTGAAAATGGTCTGTTCCTTATTTTTCTTACATTTCTCCTGCTTTTTTCTTTTTTTTTTTTTTCATATAGCTAAGTAAAAACTGCAGTAGGTTACTAAGGCAATGTAATTTTGAAATATCATCATTTATACCAGGGTGATATTTTGTCTTTTCTTATCATCCTTAAAGAGCGCCCCAGACATTAAAGAGAATTTTGGCTTATATTTCTAGTTGCTGCTGAAATAAAAATAAGTCTTATGAAAGAGGCTGAGACGCATGCTTGTTATAGCTTGAAGCAATTTATGTTTCTGTATTAATCCTCCATGGTTTGTCAATATTAAGGAGGAGCTGGGCAAGGAAGGAAAGGATGGTGACAGCTTAAGAAGGTCAAAACACCCCTGGCAGCAGCAGCAGCAGCAGCAGCAGCGCACTGCCAGTTATGCTGGATGCATCGGAAACACTGCACAGCACAAATATGCACTGGGATGTCAGATAACTTTTTAAATTGCAAAACACAAGCCTGAAGCTTATTTTTTTTTCTTTTTTAATATTGCATGGAAGCCTGTTTTTTATCGGATATCCTTCAAAAGCATAACTAAGCATTTGTACGCAGTTTGAGAATAAATTTGTTATTGCTGTCACTTTTTCCAATTCTAATATTATTATTTCAGCCTTTGTGCCTAGCGGTGCTGGGCCCCCAAATACTGTATAAAATAAAAAAAAAAACAAAACAGTCCCTACCCCAACAGGCTTAATTTCCAAGCACAGGAGAACTGACAAACACGTGCTGACACACACAGCCACATCCTGCTCAATGTCAAAGGCAACAGGCTCCGGCACCAGCCGTCCCGCTGGCAGGCAGTTTTTGTTGCGGGCACCATTGCAAAGAGGAGTTTTAAGATCTGATAACTCTCATGTCTTTGATCTCTCCTCCTCTTTACTCAAATCAAAAAGATTATGGCGTCTTCCACACAAAGGATGGTATGGGATATAGCCTTCTTAACTCTGAGCATTGCTGAGGGGTAGCATTTATTTATTCTCCTTAAGAGAGATTTGATTGAGAACTCAGCCATGTCATGGTTTTGCTGCTCAGCAAAAAAAACCCTGTAAACTAAGGCTGAAGGGCATCAGTTTGGATCCACCATCATAAATTAATACAAATCATTTTCACTTCTACTGAGTCTGAAAGCCCCGTGCAGTCTTAGAAATTAGCCTCTGCCTTTATGATAATACCTTCCCCCTTTCCCTGGCCATGCCACAGCAATGCTGCTCTGTGTGCCTGGTGCAGGAAAAAAAAGTGTCACGAAGGGCTTCAAATTTTCTCTGCTTGGGGAAGAAGTCAGGCACTCCCCAAAAGTAAAAGGTCACGACTCCTCAGCTGAGTTTGGGCTTAGAAAGTAGGGCTCTTTCAGCACGTAAGTTTAATGTGGCTGAAACCCTGAATTGGCCAAAAGGATTTCTCTTTAAAAAAAAGGAGGTAAAAGTATATAAGGAAATGAATCTAAGTACTTACGTTAGCATTTTGTCATACAACGTTCCAGTGTTTATATCAGCTGATGACGCAAACAGCATTATCAAGAGACAGAGGCGAGCCAGTTCTCTCCTTTTGGAGGAAGTCCTCCAAGGCAGCTTGGAAAGGGAATGCCTTGAAGAGAGATGTACACATGAAGAAGCAAGAGAAGTATTTGAAAACGAAGAAATGCTTGTAAGTATTTTGTTTTCCTGCGTGCATAATAAAAATTACTGCCTTGGTCCATTACTATCAAATACAGCTCCACAGCCTGCTTCATTTGTTTGGGTTTCTCTCCGTGTGAAAACTTTGCACTTTCCACCTCAGCAGGTAGAAAGCAGGTGTCTTCAGTGGTCAAGGTGGAAACGCAGAGGTCAACTCTGGCACTGTTAAAGTCCCCTCCTGAAAATGACGTCGTGAAAGTATATGGCTGTTGTCCCATCCTGACCACACAAAGAAATACATCTTCAGCATCCATTAGGGACCAGGAGGGGCAAGGAAGTGTTGGGTTGGAGGGAAGCAATGCACCAGCAAGTAGTGGCACCTATAGAAAGAAGCTCACTTGGTCAGTGGCTGCAAGTCCCCTCGTACAAGAGGCCCTCCTGACACGTACAGCCGGATGCTGTGATCTTTAACCAGAATGTGTCCAGAGATTGTTTGCAGGGAAAGCAGAGGAAGCAGCCATTAGGCTGCCCACAGGTGGTCCGGGTGCTTTGGGGAAAGCTGATGGAGGGGAGGTACAGGGAGTGGGGAGAGAGATGTCCCCTTGGGGAAAGCAGCAGCAGAGCTGGCTGCGTGTACCCAGGGAAAAGCAGGGCACATGAAGGGGGTGACCAGTGTTAGTGACCTGCAGCTCCACTCTCTGCTGTCCCCTCTGCTTCCAGCAGCACCTGCTGGGGCCAAGTGGGACAGGACAGGATGGGACGGGGTCACTTCCCAGGCCACTGCACGCCGGAGAGACAATGGCCAGGCAGCTTTTCCAGGAAGCCATCCCTATTCAGCTGTTCCTCTCTTGCCTGTGAAGTGTTTCTTTACCCTTATAGCTTTTAAGAAACAATAAAATAAGCAGGATGCAAACCCCCTCCCATCCCATTCAATTTTTGCTGGCAGGACAGAATTTGTAATTGTGCAACCATGTAAACGTTAAACCATAGTATGTATTCTTTCATGTAATGTTTTTGTTTTACCAAAATATCTATGAAAGATTTTATTATTTGAGAATTAAAATCTAATTTCCCTTTTTTTTTTTCCAGAAAATATTTTGGGATGCCTACTATGGTAAGTCGGCCTCTTGATTTCTCTCCTTCATAGCAGTATCACACTTTGAACATTATGATTCAGTCCAATGCTGGTTTTTTCTGAGAGTTTTTAGCAGTTTATCCTACAAGAAACACCCAGTTACTATTTGTCATATTTCTAATAAAGCAGGAGGAAAAGTGTTGATGTGAAAGATTTAAAAAAGTAATAAATAGGAGAAAACATTTAAGACTGCAAAGTGAATAAAAGTTGAAGGTGAGTAGATGTTATCATAGTAAATGGGTTACTTCTTTTCCTGAACTTAAGGCTGTTCTGAAACAACCTGGGACCTGGGAAAGTCTGCTTTGCTGATATAATAGAGCAGCACCGCTTTACCAGCAAAACCTCCCAAACACAAACCTAGTACTTAACCCTGAGCGAGATAAATAGGTGTTAAAAGCTACCGGGCTGTCTGCAAACTCTGGATGCTGGCACTGCATCATCCCTTGGCAGCCTTCCAGGCAAGAAACAAACTTATAAAAGCTGAGGGCTGATGTAGCTGGGTGCCTCCTGAACAAGGAGCCTGGGGCACCAGCTTACAGTGACTATGCCCTATTCCCTCCCTCTTTTCTGCATGCCTCGTCCTAAGTTTTTCTCTTGTTTTTAACTTGGCTTTTATTACTTTCTAATCTTAGGTTTAGACAGTGGATAAGGAGGTGACAAAACCAGCAGTTAGTATTAATTTTCTGTAGAAGCTGCTAAAACACTGAGTCCAGGGAACAGTTACATAGAAGAATCCCATCAGTGATGTAAATGTTATGAAGAATTATGCTAAATATCTGGCCTTTCATTACTTCTGTGAGGGTGGGATTCACTTCTCCTAATTTCAGTCATTGGATGTTTGCACTAAGCACATCATGCAGGTTTCCTCTCTAGTCTATGAAGAGAGAGGGGCAACCAGTTGAGAACGGTCCATCCAAACAAGCTCAGCCACAATCAGGACACATTACTGGCTTTGGCCTCAGGGGTGGCTTCCTTGCAATAATTAAAAGCCATTGTGTCCTGTCTTATTCCTACAGAACAGCAGTGTGCATATCTTCGTTATACCTTTTCTAACATTTTGAAGAGTGTTGCTGTGCATCTCCATGGCTTTTTTCCTCCTCACTAAACAGACCCATTTTTTCACTCTGTCTTCCAAAGTCTCATTCTCTAGACCTCTGGCATGCGTGTTGCTTTCCCCCCATAGCCCAGCATACAGTGGGTAAATCTGCATACTGAATAAAAGAGGGCTGGGGAGAAAGGCTGAGCACCCACCTAACTGCTGGCTCACCCTTTGGCTCTGTTTTGTACTGCTCCACCTTGGTCTCTTGAAGTCAAAGCTGATTAGCAGCATCTTGCTCTAGCGTGGATGTACGCTCTCAGGGCACTTGGCCTGAGGTCACACTTGTCCCTGACCCTCTTTTATTAACAGTATAAACTTCACTATTGATAACCTCTTTTTAAACATTTTCCAGTTTTGTGCATGCCTTATAGTAGTCTGTGTTTTCTTAGCTCACTTAACAATGTCATCCGAGACATTTCTATTCCAAGATGTGAACTGATTCCCCGCTAGGTCCCTTATCCTCTAATACAATTAGATTTAACTGGTTTGGATTATTTGATCTTGAAAAATGCATGTTTGTTGTTACTTATCACCTTCTTATTTTGCTGGTTGCTTAAAAACAGTTTAATCATTCCAGCGGCTTTCCAGTAACAGAAATCGTGCTGATTTCTTTATAATTCCTTGAATCTTCTCTTTCCTTCTTTAGTAAAGCTAGCCACTAGGTTTACTTTTTTCCCAGTCTTACAGAACCTCACCTGACCCCAGACATTTTTTGAGACTTCCTTACCTATATTTGAGCATCCGTTTCGGAGGCTTGAAACCGCCCAACTTGCTTAAGGCTGTAGGTATAGCCCTTCCTTAGCTCCAGCCACCCACCACTGCTGCTGGAGGTCCTCACTCTTCAACTCTGCCTGCTCAGACCCCTCCTAACCAACCCAAAAACCCTCCCAGGAGACCTAAATTGTGCCAGGGTATGCTGGTGGCACCTGATGGCAGGTGGGCTGAAGGTGGTAACCACTTTAAGCCGGTATTTTAGTACAGCTACACTCAAAGATACACATGCCATAGCCTGATGAGATGGTGGTTGGTGGTTTTCCCCCAGTACCAGGCAGAGTTTTCACCTTTCTGTCCCTGCTACCAATTATGGCAGCCCGCTGACTGAACTTAACCTCTCTGATGAAGTTTTAAATTTAAGAAAGGTTGGAGAGCATGTCCCAGGTTACGCTTTTCTGGCTTGCTTCCTGATAGCTCATGTCTTCAATAAGCAGATGTTATTTGGAGAACATTTCCAAACTCTTTTGGAGTCTTTCCAGTGGGCAGCTTAAAGGGAAACTGGCAGCTCTGCCTGGTGCTTCACCCGTAGTGAGGCATCCTCTCATTTCAACGTTTGGTTCGTCAGGAAGACTAAGCTTGCTAGTGTCCAAGCTGCTGTATCATAATTGTACGGATATGTAAAAGCCAGATTTCCTCCTAGCTTGATGTCTCTCACTGTATAATCTTGATTCCACGTTTTTTTATCCACATATGCATGTAATAATTTTTTTATCCATATGCATATCAACTTAACATGGGAGACCTAAACCACCAGTCTCATTACGTTTGTAGCGAGTCCATGAACTGTAAGTCAGTGCTTTTCCCTGAAGCAGAGCATCCATCCTCCAGAAGCGGGCTCTGCCTCTGGGCACCTCCCAGCCTCCCTGCCAGGGGCTGCAGGCGCACCTCTGGAAGCAGAGGCTTGGGCTAAAATTACTCCTGAGGAGCTAAAATTACTCCCGAGGAGCAGTTTGATGAGACACAGCCCATTTCCTTCCAAACTGCTTTTCGCAATGCTTCTGCGAGCGGCTCGTGTGCTGGGAAGGGAGCTGCGTATTTCGGGTCAGCGGTGGCGGTGACTCGTCCGTCTCTTGCGGCATTTCTGCAGGCGGCAGGATGTGCTCGTCGAGCCCCTGCCAGCACAACGGCGTGTGCGAGGACAGCATCCGCAGCTACACCTGCACCTGTGCCGAGGGCTACGAGGGAGAGAACTGTGCTTTCGGTAAGGCATCGCCCCCTCTTCTGAGAAGCCCTATCTCCTCCTGCTGTAGGGGGTCCCCGGGAAACCATACACAGCTCTCCCATTACGGCCAGTTACCAGTTTTCAGGTTAAAACACACAGTTCTTGGCAGAGCAGGGGTGGTGTGTGCTGCCTGTCTACTGAAACGTTACGGCACCCCGAGGTTTCACAAGCTGCCTCTTCCCCCTGAGCATCCTTTCTCTGGGGATGCAGCAAAAGGGCTGAAGCAAGTCCCCCTCATGAGTGGGCTCCAAAGGCAGCCTTGCCCACTGTCACCCATGCTCCCTAGCCGCTTGTCCTGCCACGGTCCCAGGCGCCACGTGGCCTGAAGAACCAGGGCTGTGGTGCCGTGGTGGCTTCCCAGCCACCCCACTGCCTCCAAGGCCACATGCGCCCACAAGACAGTCCCTCAGGACAGAGGGACTCCAGAAAACAAACCATTTTCAGTGGAAGTGTAAGAGTAGTAAAGCAAAACGGACGCTTTCTGTCATGTAAAACACCCTGGGCCAGATCTTACATTTTTACATCTGCCAGGTCATACATTCCAGCCCTTACATCAGTATTTCTGCTGGCTTGGAGGTCCCCTGGGGTGGGAGATGCCCCAGGTGCCACAAGGCAGGGTCATTTTCTGTATAAGGGGTGTGACTGGACAAAGACAGACCAGCTGCTTGGGGAGCACAGAAGGTGACACAGCTTGGACCAGCACTGGGAGCCAGACTGGTTCAGCATGAGCCTTAGAGAGCCACTTTATGTGGGGTTTTTTGCTACTTCTCCATCTGTGAGCTAGATCCACCATCAAATGGCTGTTCCTCCTGTTGCTTTGTGCTGAAGCTTAAGTGTTTGCTCAGCTATGGAAAGTTGACTGAGCATGTTTCAAAGGTGATTAATACTCCAGTTCTTTTTTTCTTATATTTGGCAGCTGTTAATTTTAACTTTCTTAGCAGAAGCATGAGAAATAAGAGCTATGCGCTTGTTTTTGCTGAAAAGCAGAAAGCGTTAACCACCTTCTTCCTCAAGCAATACCTGCCTTCCTAGCATGTACAACAGTTCCCCCCACTGCAGATACTTAGTGTTTTGTTTAAGAGAGCAGAAAGAAAACCCATGGCATCCTTTCATGGATTCACACGGAAGGCCTAGGCTACTAACGCTCCCCAAAACTCAAGAGGTGTAGGCAGTCTGGTGCAGGGAGGAACTGGGTGAGCACAGTTTGCAATGAGTCCGTGGAAGGTGCAGAGACTCAGCTGTCTCCATTTTGTGCTTAACAAGGGGAAAACCAAGCCAGAGCCCCTACCCACCTCCACACAAAGCGAGTAAACTCAAAATGCTTAGTAAAGAGGACTCAAGTTATGCAAGAAAATGCCAATAGAATAGAATAGAATAGAATAGAATAGAATAGAATATTTCAGTTGGAAGGGACCTACAACAATCATCTCGTCCAACTGCCTGGCCAATTCAGGGCTGACCAAAAGTTAAAGCATGTTGTTAAGGGCATTGCCCAAATGTCTCTTAAACACTGACAGACTCGGGGCATCGACCACCTCTCTAGGAAGCCTGTTCCAGTCTTTGACCACCCTCTCAGTAAAGAAATGCTTCCTAATGTCCAGTCTGAACCTCCCCTGGCGCAGCTTTGAACCATTTCCACGTGTCCTATCACTGGATGGAAGGGAGAAAAGCTCAGCACCTCCCTCTCCCCTTCCCCTCCTCAGGAAGCTGTAGAGAGCCATGAGGCCACCCCTCAGCCTCCTCCTCTCCAGACTAGACAAACCCAGAGTCCTCAGCTGCTCCTCATAGGACATTCCTTCCAACCTTTTCACCAGCTTTGCTGCCCTCCTCTGGACACGTTCAAGGACCTTCACATCCTTCTTAAATCGTGGGGCCCAGAACTGCACACAGTACTCGAGGTGAGGCTGCATCAACGCCGAATACAGCAGGATAATCACCTCTCTTGACCAGCTGGTTGTGCTCTGTTTGATGCCCCCCAGGATGCGGTTTGCCCTTTTGGCTGCCAGGGCACACTGCTGACTCATACTGAGCCTGCTGCCAACCAGCACCTCCAAATCCCTTTCTGGAGGGCTGATCCCAATGTTTTTCCTCTGCTTGTTCTGTTTAGCTAAAAATGAATGTCGCCACAGAGCAAAAGAAGGATGTCACCACTTCTGCTACCCAGGAAGTAATTCCTACCATTGTTCCTGTGCTGATGGGTACGAGCTCGGGAAGGACAAAAAACAGTGCATCGCCTTAGGTAGGTGTGAGCATGGAAACACAGGGGGGACGTGCTCAGTGCTGGGGTGGTCAGGCCACCATCTGATATCCAGATGCGATCAGCCTGCTTGGAGATTCAAACGATGAGAATATTACAGACCTTCCAAACTGGGCAGAAAAAGGAGGAATCTAGGGACCACCATCCACAATGCCAGAGCAGTGGTAAAAGAAACAGTATTTGATCTGAACATTTAAACAGGAGTCTGCAGAGAGGACTTGCATCATCCTGCATACCACTCACTGAGACAGGTTTTCCACTCCTGTGCTCATTTAAGAGTAAGTCCACTGAAGATGTGTCTGTGAATGAGGTTCGATTCACATCAGGCACCTGATGGTCTGATAAATGAAGGGCAACACTTGCTGCCATATTAATTTGTTTGAAGCAGTAGCCCTCTTCATTTTTTCAGTCTCATACCAGGTATCTCATTCAATCTCATCCCCTTATGTACTCAGTCTACCAAAAACACAGTAGTATACTTAAGCCCTTGTCTATATTAGCCAGTAGGGCAGCTGAATAGGAGTTGAGCTGTAGAGCCACACTTTTGGTGATGAAGGCTTTATGTCCACCCTCAATGCACATTTCAGGTGGGCTTTACTTCAGACTACCTCTAGCTTGGTCCTGTGGACTAAGTACCCATTAGCTATGAGAGTACGTTATATGTGCTCCTGGAGGGTGTCTTCTGGTTTAGCTTCACCTGAACAGAATTCAGTTTGTGTGACCCAAGACCATGCCACAAGGTCAACAGAAAGTGTGATAAATGCAGATAACTGGGGTATTCAATTGAAAAGCGTTCTTGCTCTCTGACCCAGACAGAAAAGTATACGTGCCCCTAGAGTAACAGCTTTGACAAGGAAAACCCAGGATTTACCTTGTCCGGATTAGGCCACGGCTATTGGGTATTTGGCGCAATTCAGATATAGGATACAAAGGTGAGGAAGCAAGCTGTGCTGAAGCCTCATTTCATCAGTTACAGACACAGTGAAAGCTGGTCACCACAAGCCTAACGCAATGACCCAGAATGTTCAGCGCCCTCCTAAGCTATTAGACTACAGCTGCCAAGCGAATTATTCCAGTTTTCACCAGTTGAGAAATTGTCCTTCTCCTCTTCCTTGGTGCAAAAACAACACCCCAAAGTCAACATGGAAGCAATAAGATATTTGCAGGTCGTAGTAATCTTGAAATGATAAAGCATGAGGTTTTGATTTTTTTTTTTTAATTCATTTGCTAGATCAATGTGCATGTGGCAGACTTCAAGACACTGATAATCTGATAAGTGAAACCAGGAAGAGACATGATGAGCGATTTCCTTGGCAGGTATTTCTAGCAATTGATGAAACTCATCACTCAGCCTCACATGGACAGTGCTATCTATCATCTTTTTGCATTTTCTTAGGTCCTGCTGCTAAATTCAGAAGGGAAGGGCTTCTGTGGAGGAGTACTACTAAAAAGTAATTTTGTATTGACGACCGCAGAGTGCGCCCTTCTGCACGGCCATCTGGAAATCAGGGTTGGTGCTGGTAGGTGATCAAACATTTTCTCTTGTTGTAGCACATTTTAGTATTGAAAAATTAATTTTAAAAAAAACTTATTAAAATGTTTGCTGCATAAAAATATTGTTAAAGGAAACAATCTGCTGTCATCTCATTTAAGCATCTCAGTTAAGTATCTTGAACTAGAACTACAGCTGCCCCATACTCCCCCTACAAGCCAAGCGGAGACACAACTGCCTTTCAAATGCAATTCAGAACTCAGCACCTAGGAATAACCTAAACCAGGTGGATTTAGAGGTGGCTTTTGTTACATGCCAAAATTCATTTCTCTTGTTGGGTATTTGTCCTTCCCTCTGAAATTACACATGCTTCTACACAGCATTAAAAAGCTCCCAAGACATCATTCCTAGTTTACCTTTACCACAGCAGTTTCAAGAGTGCCTTTAGTTTCTCTGCTGCACGTATTTCTCAGCATGACTAGGCAGTTGCCATTTTGCATGCAGTTTTCAGGCCTCTGATAAATTATTCCTAAGAGCAGTGAAATGTTATTGCTTCACAGGGTCTAATGGAACAAGTGGAACTGAGAAAATCATGCAAGTTAGTGAGAAACACATACACATCCGGTATGATGAAGACACTGGTGAGAACAACGTCGCATTACTACAACTCCAAGAGCATGTTGAGTGCAACAACCACCAGCTTCCTGTATGCATCCCTGAAAGAGACTTTGCAGAACACATTTTAATTCCAAAATTGGCTGGTACAGTCAGTGGCTGGAGAATAGGAGGTGATGAACTTCAAGGTGATGAGTTGCAGGTTTCATACCTTCCTGCTGAGGACTGCAAACAAATACTCAACATAAGCCTCACAAACAGGCAGTTTTGTGGACACCTTCAGGAGGCCGTAGACAAACAACTGGCTGGGGGCAGCTTTTTAGCTACCGAGTACAAGGGCACTTGGTTTCTGACTGGTATCCTGGGATCTTGGCCGCTAGAAGACACTGACTGGGAAACACTTCTATTCACTAACACCGCGAGGTATATGGTATGGTTTAAACAAAAAATGAAATAAGACACAAACACAACCAACATTCCAGCACCAGACCCCTACCAGTCACTGCAAGGAAACATCTGGATGCAGCCAGTACACCCGTTTTACTCTCTATTTGCAGCAATGGAAGTTGCAATGACGATATGTATATAACTCCAACTCACGCAGAAACGCCCATTTGTCTTTCCTGCTTCTGTTGACACACAGTACTGCAAGCCATGATGTGGTAAACTGACTGAACTTTTAAATTTCCTAGAACTGTTCATCCTAAAACTCAAAAAGCGTTGATGTTTTTCTGGGATTTTAAGTGTTGCTAGAAGGAAATGAGTATTTTTAATTCTTGTGATCCTGAGGTTTGATTCAGCAAATTCATATTCTTATTTCAGCATCCACACAAGTACAACTTACAAAGACCAGGGGAACTCCAAGCCTTTAAATGCCTATGTTGATGTAGGACTTAACACTCTCATCACACCAAAACATGCTTCCCCTCATACATGGTACCTGTGTTTTCCCTTATGCATCATGTCCACGTCAGCCAGTGGGTGAAATAAAACCCAACTCTCAAAGAGGGGAAAAAAAAAAATGTTTTATTTCCTTTAAAAATATTTTTTAAACCCCAAAACTACCATCCCATCACTAGGGACAAAGTTATGTTGTACCACTCCCAAATAAACAAAACCCCCAAGATAGTAACACTTAAAATAATGGATCCAGTGGCAGTGTTTTCCCCAGAATCAGAATGAAACAGACCATGGACAAGTTACTTAGATAAGCTTTTGTTCATCGTAACAAAAGTGAAACAAGTTATTACCAGAATTAAAAAAAACCCAAACCCATCTATGGGCTCCTACGGACAAAAATCCCACACTTACTTGAACCCGTAAGTATCACTGACACAGTAAAGCTTTTCGTGTCAAGCACTTCTCTAGTTTTTAGAGAAGGCTTGACGAAAGTATTTAATACCAGCAAGATTACTGAAGAGACTTAAAAAAAAATTTAAACCATGAAAGAAAACATCAGTAACAAAGGATGATACTTCTCCTCTCTGAAAGATAAATGCAGAAATAGTAACACAAAGCACGTTATAAAAGCTTGGAAGGAAGTGCACCCATTTGGTTCTCTATTTGCAGCAATGGAAGTTGCAGTGACGATATGTATATAACTCCAACTCACACAGAAAAGCCCACTTGTCTTTCCTGCTTTTGTTGACACACAGTACTGAAAGTCATAATGCAGTAACCCTACTTATTTTACTAAAAACTGACTGAACTTTTAAGTTTCCTAGTAGTTTAGAAGGAATTTGGAATGCTTTGCTTTATTTCCTCATGAAATATTTTGAATGATGTAGAAAGCCTGCGGAAACTATCATTGAAAAGTTCACATTTCATTCCAACGCACTTTGTAACACTGGCAGCCTCAGTCATTCTGGGAAAGGAGCCACAAACAGTTCTTGGTATTCCAATCCTGGACACGAATCAGGTCATTTACAATGTTCTCAGGGCAATTAGGAGCAGCTCCACTGGGCAAGCTGAGTATCTGAAAAGTACTTGCATGGATAAGACGCAATACTCAACACACTGTTGACAGCAGAGGAAAAGGGTTCTGCTTACTGACCACAAGCTTTTGATGCTGATGAGATATATAGCCTTTAATGTGACCCTGGCAGAAGGAGAAAAAGACAGTGTTAGTACTGGAAGCTGGTAACACAATGCCTATAACCTCAGCTGTCTTCAGACTACTTCAAGCAAAGCTATGTATGTATACCCAATCACCACTGCACTACTGTACTTAACATCTATAAGGATCCAATTTATGTAAGTGGGCCAACTCACAGAGTAAGCGGAAAGTTGGAACCATAACCATGTTTGCATACTAACAGTGCTGTCAGACTGAGAGCCTGTTGCCAGAGCCCACTACTGCTCTGCTTATATTGCCTTGAAGAGACAGAGCTCTACAGAAGTGTTTCCAAATTTACTCTTGCTCACTTTAAAATTAGGATTTTAATTAATCACACCTAATCCCCCCCTGTTACTCCTAGACCACACCAAATAATCTGTTTCAGAAACAGAGAAGTGGTTCATTTTCTTACTGACACTGCAATGCTGTCCCAAAACCTCCGATTTATTAGAAATATCTTGATTTCAAGTCTTTATCTGTTCATGAGTAGTTGAGATCCACTTAGAGTAAAAGACAAAATGTGAAACAAAACCAAAGAAATCTGGTATTAATATTTTCTAATGTTAGAATGTCACGAGTCTCCTACTTCAAATGCAGAATAAATCCCTTTTGGTCCCAGTTACAATTTTTGTATTTTTAAAACAGTATTTATGCATATGTAGAAATGTCAGTACTGGATTTGTAATGTAAAATGCAACTTCAATTTTAACTGGTTCTCGCAAAAGAGGCAGGAACTAGAGGAAGCCCTCAGGGCAAATGAAAACGTTTCACTTTGGGCACAAGTGAATCAACTTTTTTACACAAGAAAACCTGGGATTACTGACATGGTTTTTGTAATAAACTTTTTTCTCTATCTAATATTTTTTACTGTCCGAAGTCTGCAGGACCAGACAAGAAGTGGTCAGCACATACCATATATATAAGGTTAGCTAAAATGCACTGGACTTCATCAATATCAACATCGTCTACTTGCATGAATTTCAGGGCAATCAGAAAGGCATCCAGAGATAGCTGATGGGTTTTGAGTAGTAAATATCTGAAAGAAACAACAGGAAAAAATCTTTTAAGTGGTTGTTTCTCAATAACAATTCTGGTTCTTAGAAAAATGGCCTTTCTACAATAAATTCACTTTAACATGAATTCAGCGCTCTCAGGGAGAACTAAGGATCTTATATGTTTCTGTCTCAGTCCTAGGTGAAACCGTATTAAATGTGCTTTTGCAAAAATGTAGACTTTGTTATGCTTACACTTTCTTAAAGAGATTTCTGTACGTGATGATTTTCAGCTTCTCAAGGATAAGAAAGATTCCACACCGAATAAAGAAGGTCTCGTGCTTTGTCAGAGCATCATTCAGTAGGAGAAGATTGCCTTCACTACAAGGGTGAAGAAATTAAAACATGAGAAGGTCTCACCCAAATGAGAAAAGAAATTGTCCAACTTTGTAGAAATATCCCTCCCCCGCCTTCCTCAATCATCCCAAATAAATACCTTTTACTTAATACTTTTTGAACTAACGCGCAACGCAATAAAACAATCATCGTACCTCACAGCCTTTGTTACTTCAGCAAACTGCATAAGGTCATACTTTTTTAAGAGCTGAACTGTTGGCATATGGCCCTGAAAAATAAATGGTTTCCAAGTTTTCCAGGGTTTTACATGTAATGTATTTTACATGTAATGTAGTAAGCTACAAAAACATTTGTTAGAGAAAAAGACAAATGTTTAACCACTTTTTGTTTTTCCCTTCCCTACAGAACAAGAGATGAATAAAAGTATTTGTAAGACAACTCCTTTGTTACCGCCAAACACCTTGTAGTTCAACTCATGGTAACTACTTATTTATAATGGTTTAGGGAGCCTTAGCACTTCTTAATGTTGGGGAACAGTTATCAAACTTGTAAAATCAAGATCCTGTGATGTGAGGCATAGGCAGGTCCAAATTTTATGTCATGGCTGTACGATCTAATCGGCAAACAGAAGAACCGTGGGAATCCCAAGCATTACTAATAATACAATCAGTGCTTCAGCACTGTCAAGTGCTACCTCAGTCTGTACCAGATTTTTTCTTCACTATACCTCCGTGTAGAAATAAAAATGTCCTCTCAAAAAAACAAAACAAAAAATAAAAAGTTTAAATTTAAAGAAACAGAATTAACTCTCATTGCTAGATCAGGTAAGACTGAACCACCTACGCTATCAAAAAGAAACTTTGCTTTTTCACCCCCCAGCACAGCAGGGATCAGATTGCACACTGACTTGGGTCAGACTTTAAATTTAGTTACCATTATGCTATGCTGTTGGTAACTCCTTTCCTGGTTGGAGGATTAGCTGAGAGCAGAACTCAGCTGCATGTTTACTGAGAGCTGCTAGGAATAAAAAAACCCATCCAAGCTATTTTAGTACAGTTTATTAAGGTTAGTGCTAATGTTTGGGCTCTGATTAAAAACAGCAACTGTAAAATCAATGACCTTTATCTAGTTTCTTTAGTGCCTCTTGTACACTAGAGCTGCTCCAGAAAAGCCACAGTAATTCTAGGCCCTAACGGACCCACCAGTTTAAGGCACCCAGTCAGGACTGGGACAAAGTTTTTAGGAAGACTGTTAGTTTTCCTTTATCAACCCTACCATTGATTGATCTGAAAGCAACCAGTATGAAAGTCAATAAATAAAAAATGAAAATCAGAAGCCAATTATCATACCCACGATGCTCCCCCTTTACCCACTTGATACTGCAAAGGACTGAAAAAGGAGCACTGAATGGAAAACGAAGGATGGTCATAAACAGGTTGAGGCAAAGGTGGAAGATGGCAACTCACAGAAGCAGGTGATAACAACATTCTCCGTGGATAACTTTGGTAATATGGCCAGGAACAGGAAACTCTAAAATCTAGTTCTTGCCAGTTACACTGAATTGATTGTTAGCATGAGCCCACTAACTCGGGGATACACAAACGTTAGCACAGCACATGGGAAAGGACAGGAACAACCAGCAGAGACCTGCTTAATTCTTTTAATAGAAAGATGAAATGATCAAATAGTAACCACTCTTCATTGATTTGTTCAAAACCAAAATGCTCTGCTTCATGACCCTTCTGACATGCCTCGAATGGGCAAATGCACAAGGTGCAAATAAAAAACCCAAAGATAGGAATCCTTTCGCTCCTGTGGCAAACCCCCTCAACAGTCTTCAGCCATCTGTTTGCACATCCTCCTTCTTTTCACCAGGTGAAAGAAGCAGACACATTTGTACTAGTGAATCCATGCTTTCCCTGGCCCATCTGTGCAGTTAATCACCAGACAGGCACTCTGCTACACGACACATTACACTGTTAAGTGCTTCTCCAAAGAGCTCAAAGTTATCTTTATTACAGAAGTAACCCCAGGTTGCACCTTTAGGAGGGGTGGGAGGAAGGTAAGGGGAAAGGAGGGTGGGGTTTTTGTTTGGTTGGTTGTTTTTTTCCCCTTTCTCCTTTCCTGTGTTGCTATAAATGACAATTCAACAGGTTTTGTCCCCACACAACAAAGTGAGCATACACTGGCTCTTACAGGGTTCAGGCACAGATAGCCTCTGAATTCCAATAAAGAAAAACAAGAACCATACTGAGCGTCCGTTTGGTTATCTGCCCCCAAAAAACTATTTAGATGAGTAACATCTGCTCACCAACAACATTTTTACTGGCAGCAGGTAGATCAAAATCATTCTTTTGTTCTTCTGGCTTGAGCGGTGACAGTGCTCAAAGGCAAATGACAGATACTCTTCAGCTGCAGACACAAATAAAAGTGCTAGTAACATAAGTCAACAACAAAAATGGATTAAAATTGTAACCCAAGTTGTGTGCTCAATGTCCATCTGTAGCTTGAACACATATCTGAAATTATACAAAAAAGATATAGATACACCAATCAAAATACATTAAGAAAAATGCTGTACGAATTATTGGAGATTCACAGAAAATACAAAGTATTACCAGAAAAATAAGTCCTCCTTCAGAAAGTCAAAGAAAACTTGTCAAGATCTAGACGTCAGAGGTAACAGTTACAAGCAATATTGGTATTTTCAGCTCATTTCAGTAACATTATTGTGTTACTACTGCAGGAGGGGAGAATCTCAAGAAGCACTGACGAAACAGAACTCTCTTTTCTAAATTCACAGATTAGTGGATGTAAGCTGCACGTGACGCACACATCTGCTGAGCTGCAGAAATGTGCTAGTGAGATCACACAATATGACAACATGAAAATCTCTCATCAGTTTTCACTGAGAAAGAAAAAATTACAAGCCTGGCAGGCAGAAGACACTGTTTAGAGTAACAAAACCAACTCCAGGACAGATTTTGGTCAGGGGCTTTGGTTAGCAATGAAAGTTGTACACCTCAGCTCTAGAAGCATTTCTATTAGTGAATAAGAAATCTCAGAAATACGGTTTCTACATCTTCCAAAATCAATGCACTGAGAAACTAATTCTACACTACAGTTTGCTGAAGATTTCCTACGTGGCATACAGCAACTTGAAGAGGACAAGAAAGTCACAAAGCCTCCTTTGTGAAATCTTTTACGAACCTATTCTTTTGGCTGCTTATACATTTTATCATGCTTGCACACAATGCATAAGACTACAGAGAATTTCACTGACACAAATATTTTAAAACTGGGCAATACTACAATTAGAAGTGTAGTAGAAGTGTAGCACACACACGACATCAGCCAGATTTCACACCAAACAGCAAGACTTTAAAACTTACTGGCACACAGTACCTTGCTTAAAGTCACTGTCAAACATGGCTTTGCGTCCAACATAATATCTGTATGTAACTCGCTGTGCCATGCTATATTCATCCTTCAGATTTGAGCTGTCAATTGCTCTAATTAAGGGCTTACATAGATGGAGCTTGTTGATCTGTTAAAAAAAAATTAATTGCATTTTATTCAGAGTGTAGATTCATGGCATCATATAAAAAAGCGTGGGTTTGACTTAAAAGATGAAATACAAAACGCAGCTTACCAGACTTGAACCCCACCTTAAAATAAATTTTAAACAGCTGATTCACAAGAAACAACATGCCCCACTTTTTGGAATCTTCAATGCCTGCTCGACTGTCATAAGAAAAAAAAAAAAAAAAAATTAAAAAACCTACTAGTACTGAACATTGTAAGAAAAAAATGACTTTGTCCTTATGGCAAATTCACTCCATAGATATTTTATGGATTTTTAGGGTAAAAATAGGTGTCTGAAAATAAAAGTCAAGGCCAAACTCCTTCTCTTAAACCATACCAGCACTGTTAAAACAGAACATGTGTTCCCATGTTAAATTTTAAACAGCTCTGCTACATTTCTTCTCAACATAATGAAAATATGTCATGCGAAATACTATTTATGTGCATCAGGGTCCTCACTCCAGTCTGCAGGTAACACACACACTAGCATAGCACTTGCTTATAATATTGAAGGTGAAAGAAAGATGGAAAAGGCATTTTCTCCACTTCAGAAGTGTTAAAATTGCTAAGACTGGAAAGCAGAGAGTCACCTCTTTTCCATTTAACCATAATGAAGCAAACTTCACAACTGAACAGGGCACAAAAGTGTTAATGATCTTTCTTGAGAAACAGGGACATAATCAGTCCCTCCCAACAACATCTGCCAGGAATGCTAAACCTGAAGGGAGGCCTCTCCAGCTGTAGTTAACAGTCAAGAGAGACCAGACTATAAAGGAGAGGAAATGAGCCTCAGAAGTGTTTGTTCTTACCCAGATATGGTCTTAGTAATTGGAAAAATCTTATGTAAAGTTCATTAAGTTCTTAACAATTTAATAGTGCAAGTTCTATAGAGGATCTTTCACTTACGTGTCACTGGCACAGACTCGAAAACAGCTCATCAGTAGTTCTGCTGCTTTTTCCAACATGTCACCGACTTTGCTTTTCCCCTTCTTCACCAACTGTTGATCTGCCTATCGTTACACAGCAAGAAACAATGTGTAACTCTACATCCTGGTTCCCTGGGTTGTAAACAATTTAGTTTCTTAATACAGCATTTTATGAAGTCTTATAACGGTGTATTTGTCATGCCTGCCTAGAAGGTAGTCAAGCTCCCAGAATAAAAGAAAACACTCAGAGAGGCTCCTGAACATGTACCAAACCTAACACACAGGACAGTTCTTTGAAAATAGCACTGACCTCTACTACCTTTTGCACCACTAAGCTTAAAGCAGCTCTCAGAAACCTAAATTCAGGATCATCTGATAGCTGAACTGGAGCGTTAACACTTCAACTTAAGTTTCTGAAGACCAAGAGTGTGGCAAAAAAAGTCTTTTGAACAAAAGCAAACTAAAATGATTCCCCAGTTATGGAGTCTGAGTTTTAGAAATTATAATTAAGCTTCTCTCCACAGCCACGAGGGCTAGATTTTATTTCTAAACCATATTCAACATTTTCTAGTAGAAACACACACTGCTAGGAGCTGGGATTTTCAAAAGAAATGGAAAACATATATTACAGCAGCAAGAGAAAAAAAAAGAGTTGCCAACACGTGGGAAAGATCCATGCACTGATTTATGCAGAATTTAAACAACAAAGAAGAGTGGGGGAAAAAATAGCGAGTATTTGCTATGTGCTTTCTAAAGGTTTTATTGTAATGCTTGCATTCTCACTAGCTGACATGTAAGGAAAAGAAACAGAAATGCATCCTTTGCTGCAGAAGTCTTTCCTGTATCCGCATCCTTTGAATATACTAACTTTAGAAGACAGAATTCAAACACTTCCAACATGACTGATCCCCCTTTCCCCTTTCTCATACATCTCCAATATACAAATCTGCCTCATTCAGACTGAGAATCGAGACCTGTTATGGAGCAAGCACACACACACACGAAGTATTCTCTGCAAGCATGCCAAATGTGTTGTTCTGTGGGTGGGCAGGCATAAGAAAGTGCTGAGGGGACAAACACTGAAAATACTTGATATTGTCAAACTCTAACATAACTTGAACTCTAGCTTCACCTCTTCAGGTAAAGTGACTAGGAGCAAGATCACGACCCTGCCACTTACCTTGGCCTAGCTAGTTCACTAGCCTGAGAAAAATAATGTGAATTTGTTTGGTTATTTTTTGCTTGTCAGCAGTTGTGTGGGCTCAGCAGGGGCTCCAATGAGCATCAAAAGCAGCACATACAGCAGCACATACAGCAGCACATACAGCAGCACATACAGAGGGGAAAGGAGGCAGAAACTTCCCTCTTCGGATGTGGTAAGCGGTTGGATCAGCTCAGTTGTCTGGGATATCACCCTTATAAAGATTCCACTAAATCCCAAGGATAACACATGGAAATAGTAAGCTGTGCCACCATACTGCTCTATAAAGACAGTACTTAATCACTTCATATGCTCTAAGCAACTGCTGTGAGTTGCGTCCAGATCCTCAGAACCTTCTAGTTCAAGCTGTAAATGGGAGGTGGGCACGCTAAGCAACCTAGTTTTTCAATAGGACTGAATGAATTTAGTGTGTCAACAAAATCTTAAATAAGGAATTAAACAGTACTGAGCAAAATTAGGCTATGTAATAAAGTCTAAAATATTTCCACCATGGAAATGCCTAACAGATAAAAGTAATGAGGCTGTTAATCAGATCTACTTACATTATTAGCAAAAATTCGAAGATCAAGGGCTACAGCATACATAATAGGTAAAGCCCTGGAAAAGTAAAACATAGTATACTTAGTATGTGCAAATCATGCAATAAGTAAGACATGAGAAATAAGCATTACTTTTTTTGCTAGCTGGTCATAAAACTAGAAAAGTATACATTAGTCTTTAAATAAAGTAGGATGCACTTCTTAAATGTAAAGGTCTTCAAGATCTCAGCATTTCAGCAATCCTACACTGGAGGAATAATTAATTAAGAAACATTTTTTACAGTGGCTTTAATAAAATACCATCTCACCTTGAACAAATTCTTCACATGTTTACTTATGGACCATTCTACATAATTAAGCCTAGAGATTTAGTTTTCAACTAAATCTTTCACACTTCTGAATCTAAAAACTCAAACAGGAAGCAAAAACAATTAGGCTGCATTTAAGTATTGCTGAGGACAAATAAAAACTATAGGCATAATTTTAGTTTGACTACTATGGTATTATGATAGTGAAATATGAGAGTCTAGTTTCTAGCAGCTCTCTACAGCATACTCACCAGTTTTCCTCTTTATGTGCCTGAAACGCTCGCAGGAAAGATGTATTGTATTTAGGAGAATTTAAAATGCTATTAAATGAATCAGAATCACAGAATCAATCAGGTTGGAAGAGACCTCAGGGATCATCGAGTCCAACCGCTATCAACCAGACCATGGCACTAAGTGCCATGTCCAGTCTTTTCTTAAACACATCCAGAGATGGTGACTCCACCACCTCCCTGGGCAGCCCATTCCAATGTCTAATAACCCTTTATGAAAAGAAATGCTTCCTGATGTCCAACCTGAACCTCCCCTGGCAAAGCTTGAGGCTGTGCCCTCTTGTTCTATCGCTAGCTGCCCGGGAGAAGAGGCCGACTCCCACTCCACTACAACCTCCCTTCAGGTAGTTGTAGATTGCAATAAGGTCACCTCGGAGCCTCCTCTTCTCCAGGCTAAACAACCCCAGCTCCCTCAGCCGTTCCTCGTAGGTCAGACCCTCCAGACCCTTCACCAGCTTGGTCGCCCTCCTCTGGACTCGCTCCAACACCTCAACATCTTTCTTGAAGTGCGGGGCCCAGAACTGAACACAGTACTCAAGGTGCGGCCTCACCAGTGCCGAGTACAGAGGGACGATCGCTTCCCTAGACCGGCTGGCTACACTATTCCTAATAGAGGCCAGGATGCCATTGGCCTTCTTGGCCACCTGGGCACACTGCTGGCTCACGTTTAGCCGGCTGTCGATCAGCACCCCCAGGTCTCTTTCTGCCGGGCCGCTTTCTAACCACTCTTCCCCCAGCCTGTAGCGCTGCATGGGGTTGTTGTGGCTGAAGTGTAAGACGTGGCACTTGTTCTTGTTGAACCTCATGCCGTTGGTCTCGGCCCATCTATCTAACCTGTCCAGATCCCTCTGTAGAGCCTTCCTACCCTCCAGCAGATCGACACTCCCACCCAGCTTGGTATCATCTGCAAATTTACTGAGGGTGCACTCAATCCCTACATCTAGATCATCTATAAAGATATTGAACAGCACCGGCCCCAGAACTGAGCCCTGGGGAACACCGCTAGTGACCGGCCGCCAGCTGGACTTTGCCCCATTCACCACCACTCTCTGGGCTCGGCCATCCAGCCAGTTTTTAACCCATTTAAGAGTCCACCCATCCAAGCCCCGGGCAGCCAGTTTGTCCAGAAGCACAGATATAAAAACCAGCAGTTGTACAGTACCACATATCACTACATAAAAGGGCAGAAGTCAACAAAGCAGCAAGTAGATGAGGAGTCAGGATACAAAGACGCAGTAGGGAAGAATGCGAGCACAGCCATGCACTCCTTGGTGCTGCAGTAGCCGTGAGAAACATTGGTCTCTTAGAGATAAGATAGCAGCTTGCTTTATCAGTACCTTCCTCTCCAGCCAAGTACAAACTGGGATGTATATTAAAGATCTGAGGGTCTCCTATACTCTGCAAAAATTCATTTTCTGTTTTAGAGCCAAATGACAGATTCCTTCTTGGTCCTACAGAAAGTTGAAAGAAGAGTGTATCTGTATTTCCTTGCTTAAGAACCTAAACAGCTGAAGTGTATTTGGAAGCAGACCACATTCTATTAAAGTTTAAAAGGGATAAAGATAACTTATTCTACAAGAAGACACACAGTTTATGTGAAAACAATATACAAGATTTATGGAAAAGGATATTGGACAATAACTGTTTGGCATTTGTATGCTTCTATAAAGTCATGGTTTCCAACAGCATAAGTACACCTGTCAAAGAAAAAGTGCATTAGTACCTCAGAAAATATCATATACGTAAGACAAATATTTCTTTTTGCCTTTTAACAGGCATAGAGCTTTAGAGTTTATTTAAAAGAGACACAGAAATATGATTAGAAATGTTCCTAACAAAATGGCACAAGTATTTTAACACAGCACTAAGCCTGATAATTGTAGAAAACTGATCTGAGAGAACAGGGATTTGTTTCTATAATAAGTACAGTATCAACTGTAATAAGTTAATGCTTATTGAAACTGTCACCAAGATTGGCATAGATAAAAAAAATTCCAAGACTGTTGAAACTGAACTAAAGACTGCATTAACGCAGAACTTTTTAAAATAAAAGCCTCACAGAATTACTTAGGTCCTAAAGCTGTCTTAAGAATAGTTTTATGCCTAAAATTCCTTTTCAAAAATATTTATTTTCCTTACTTATTTCACTCTAAATTCTTGTGTAGCTAGTAAATGAAGAGCAAAGGGAACAGCAAACACCAAAACCAAAGCTGTGTCAATGGCTATATGCAGATGACTGCCAGCTACACAAAGCAAACTTTACGTGGAGAGAAAAGAGGTGGTCTTATTTCCTGCAGTTCTAGCATTATTTGTAGGAGTAATAAATACCGAGTTTTCAGATGTAAGCCTTTCAAATAACTAAGTAAACTTAAGGATATCCTTCCCCATCCCTGCTTGGACGCCTCACAACTGATTTTACATTCCTGGTCCATCTTTACCTTAAGTGGGCTGCAAACATTTCATCATATGGTGGTTCCAAAACTTGCTGACACTTCTCCTCTGGAGACGGAAGCTAAGTATAGAATAAATCAATGAAACATTAAAGGAACATCCAATGCACCAGAAACAGAACATTATAGTCACTTCCACTGTGCCACGTTACCAACTAATGTAGATCTGGCCAGCAGAGACTTTCCAGAAAACAATTCAAAGTGGAACACAAAAAGCCATCCAGGAAAAAAAATTAAGTAAATAATATCCTTTTAAGAAGAAAAGGGAAACAAACCTACAAGGGGATCCTGCTCTGGCCTGTGAAAGAGATTTCTGAGGTTTATCTCCAATAGAAAGGAACTCATAGAGACAGCTAAGAAAACTGAAAGCAAAACAAAAGAAACGTCAAACACAGATTCTCACCTGTAGCCTTGGGTTTGCAACATGCGGATGTTTAAATGATACCAATTCTGCACAAAACTGTCCATCTCTGCTGTCAATGGCTTCTTGTACCTACCAAAGAAAACAGCCACATTAGAGAATAAAATCCAGCAACAGCCGTACAACATATTTACATGACTACAGAAGCCACCTGCTGGTTATCACTGTTCATCCACATTAATACCAACCCATATGTGAGCTTTTAAAGGTTTAAAACTGAATGAATCAATATTGTACTTTCAACATATCTGTTTTACAAAAACGTAACAGGGAGAAGGTGAGGTGAACACTATTGTGTTTTTTTCTTTATTTGTAGGATATGGGCAAACCATAGAATCTCCAAACAACTTCGATGGGTTTCGCATTGTAAAACAGCAGTTGTGAACCAGATTTGGTTAAGCTTTTTAAAATTCCCGTTGAACTCATGGACAACCTTTGATTATTACTGTTTGTAACGATGCAGATGGAATTTGCATGTCATGAATCAGGACTCGCAAATATATTTCATATGAATTTAACATTGAATAAGAGAAACTACTTTCAAAATGCAAAATTAGCTCTCCTTGACTTAGGGAAAAAAACCACCAATCTCTGAAAGAGTTTAAGCAGTTGATTTTCCCTCTTTTGCTGCTTCCCTTGCTATTTTAATCTATGACTTTTCCCATTTGGTATGGGCTTTACGTACAGCAAAGATTTTATCTTTTTCCTATCAGGACACAAAAATATGACAAACAAAGCACAAGCAGCGGGAAAGGAACTCCTAAGAAGTAATATCTAAAACTACTTCCACAACTGAAGAAATATCCAGCTTGATATCACAATAAGCTGCTCAGACAGATTATTTTAAACAAAGAGTTATCTTTAGCAGGAAGCAGAATTAAACCTTTCTCCCACAGAATATAACATTTACAGTCTTGACAGTCTAATATCAGACATTGCCTTTAGAACGATAGCTACGTGTTTAATTTGCCTGTCTTCATTTTTAAGCGTTACGCATCCTCCTGTCACTGCCAGGACTACCCGTTGCTTTAGATTTCCATCCTCACCTAGTGAGCGTCCATTCCATCAGTGAAGCGTCCGAGTTCGACACAGAGCAAAATTTTTCATAAGAGGTACGGTATTGGTGAGGGGTGTGCATAAACTTAAGAAAATGCAAACAGTTTAAATGCACAGACACTGTATATGATATGGAGGGTGGAGACAGAGGATCACAAGGATTGTCAGCTGGAGAAGATGCTGACTTTTCATAGCAGATCACTGTCCTGAGAGATCTCAGTCACTCCATTTTTTGAGACTAGAAACCAAACAATTACTCTCTTTTTGTGCCCTTCACTCAGCTGACTTGACTGATCTTGACTGAAGCGGGTTAAGATGGTAACAAGGATGAAAATGTGATGTTTCAGAGCGGTCACACTAAAAGCCTGACACTGAAAGTTCAGTCCAGCTGGTACCTTTGTGACCTGTTTTTGTCTCTCCATCCTCTATGTCTTACACACAGTGTCTCCACATTTCTCTTCTTCTTAAATCCCTGAGCTGCATTTGCTACCACACACGCACACACAATCCCAATGTGTTAGTCCTTATGGAAAAATTACTTCACTATCCATTATATCAGCAACCATCACACTTTTCAGAAATTCCAGGAATACATCCTTGGCAGACAGTGGTATACTTACTACAGCCTTAAAAGTGTATTTGTTTACCACATCACACATTCTAGGTTGATTTATTTCTTAAATAAGGTAACAAATTTCTAGCAAAGAAAAACACATCCACATAATCTAACAGTGCCCACAAATAAATTTTGCTTACTTGCTGCAAATACTGATTTATGGTGATGTGTGCCATTAAAATTAAAGCTGAAGAGGCAGGAGTCCCAAATAAAATGCAGTTGCATCACGTTCTGCAAAACGAACAGGAGTTTAGGAGAACAGCGAAGCGACAGTATCTCACGCACTTTCCCTCCTCGCCCTGGGGAAACACAGGGTGACTTTACCAAACCTCCGGCTGGCGGGCAGCTGCTGCCAGCCTATGGATACCGGGACGCGGCCGCAGGGAACGCAGAGCCGAGCACAGACACACGCTGCCTGCCGAGGGGAACCTCCGTGCGGAGGAGGAACCCTAGCACAATGGCCCCGAGGAGGGCGGAGCGCCCTGGAAACGGCGGCTGCCGAAAGCGGAGGGCAGACGTTAGAAGCGGCAGAAGCGCGGTGGGGGGACGCGGCCCCACTCGCACACGGCTGCACACATGGACACCCGCCCGGGCCTCGCCCGCACCCTCCAGCATACCCCGGCGGCCCCTCCGCCCCTCACCCCCGGCGGCCCCCCCGCCCCTCACCCCCGGCGGCCCCGGCCTGCCCGGCCCTGCCCTGCCCCATCTCACGCCCACCCTCAGGCCACCGTGCGGCACTTCCGACACTCGGTACTGGCGCTTCCGGCAACTTCCGCTGCACTTCCGGTACCCAGCAAGGCACGGGCGCGAACCAGCCGCCAACCGGCGCGCGCGCCCCGCCTCCGAGGGGCAGTGGGAAAAACCCGGCGAGTCACGTGACGCTTCCCAGCTCCCCCACCCGCAATAGCTGCTGCCGCGCGTCTTCCCCGCCCACAGCGGCGCCCGGGGGAGCGTGGCTTTGCCCCGGTAGCCAATGGAAAAGCGCGATGGGCGGGGCCGAGGGCGTGCGTCAGCGATAAGCCTCGTGCGGTAGGGCGTGCTGCACGTTCGCGGGCGGGCGGTCGTGCGTCGCCCGCCGTGGTTATCGGCAGTGCGGAGACGGCCGCTCCAGCTCGCCATTGTCCCCTCCCCGCGTAAGGGAGGCGGGCGGTAACGGCCGTGAGCCCCGGGCCCTGCGCTACCCATGAGAGAGGGCCACAGTGACAGTAGCTTCCCCGGCGAGCACCCGGGCTTGACCACCAGCCTCCCCGCCCTGCCGGCTGCTTCCGCGCTCTTGGGCACCTCGGTGCCCGCGGGGAGCCCCTGTGAACTTGGCGTCCAAAAAGTTGTATCGAGTATTTTAACTCTTGAAACCACCGCTCTGAAAGGCGCTGACGGGAGGCGTGTAAAGCGAGGGGCACGCTCAGCGCCCTGGCAGCCTGTGCTCGGCCAAGCGTGAGGCCCGGGCGTGCCCCGCCTGGAACGGGGGTCGCTGGTGACCAGGGTGCGGGCGGCCTCTCGGGGCTGGTGCCTCTTCTGTGCGGGTAACCGAGGTCAGGGGTGGGAAACGCGGCTGCAACGCTGCTGTGCCTCGGCTCCTGCTCCGGCCGCCCCTGGGTGCGGTGCCGCTTCGCGCCAGGTACCAACGAACAGAGTCAGGCGAATCGGGGAAGCGGGGGCGTGCGAGGCGATGGCGGGGAGCCGCTGCCCTCTCGGCCCCGCGGGAGGCTGCCCTGGTCGCCGGCCGGCGCGGGAGCCATCTTGTGAGCGGGGGTTGGCGCTGCCCGGGCGGCCCGGACCCAGGCTGGGCGGTGCGGACGGCGAGCCGGCCGCCGGGGCGCCCCGGAAAGGGTGGTGGCAGGCGGCTGTCGGTGACTCCCGGCCCGGCGGCACTTGGCAGCCACCCGCGGGCAGGGCCGGGAAGTCGGCGCGGTGGGGGAGGGCGGCTGGGTGGTGGAGAAGGAGGAGGAGGAGGGGAGCGGAGGCGGGGACCAGCCGGCCCTGGCCCAGCCCAGCCTAGAGCCTTGCCCCGGCCGGAGACGGCGCCCGGGGCGGAGATGGCGGACGAGCCCCAGAAGAAGCCGCACTTGTCGGCCTTGGTAGGGCACACCAACGGGCTCACCAAGCCCGCTTCGCTGGCCGCCGCCACCCGTGCCGGGGGAGGAGGAGGAGGAGGAGGGGGAGGCGCGACCGCCTCCTCCAAGAAACTCGTGATCAAGAACTTCAGAGGTGGGTGCGGGGCGGGCCGGGCCCCCTGCCCCCCAGGTGCGCCCTGCCCCGCCACCCGGCCCTCTCCCGACCTTTGTTTACTGCGGGCCCGGCTGTTCCCCGCCCCTTCCCCGCGGCAGGCAGGCGGCGACCGGGCCGGGCCGGGGGGGCCTCGGTGCTGTCAGCCGCCCCGCCGCCTTATCTGGGCGAGGGGAGGCTGCCGCCGGGCTGATAACCCTCCCCACTGCCGTCACCATCCTGGTTTAAGGGCTTACAGGGACACGCGTGGGACTCCGTGCGTGGGGGCAGCGGGAGGAGCAGCGCAGCGACGACTCGCGTCCTGTAGGCAGCGGGCAGAAAGCCACCTTAGTGTCACAACTAATTAAAGCAAGGCGAGGGTTACCTTGCTAAAAGTAACACGGGGGAGGGGGGGGGGTGGGGGGTGTAAAACACAATAGCCCCGCGGCTGGAGCGGCCCCGAGGCCGCCGGCGGGGCGGTGGTGCCGGCTCTGCCCCTGCCGGGCAGGGTCCGCGCTCCGGCCCCGGGCGCCCCGGCGGGTGCGGGGCCGGCCGGCTGCGGGGTCAAACGCGCCGCGCAAAGGTCTCGTCGCCTTGGGTGGGGTGAGTAACCCTCTGCTTGTGCCAAACTTAAAACGATCAGGCACAACACGGCTTGGCAGAACGCGGTGAAGCAGGGCGAGAAGGACGGCTACAGACTCCCGTTGGGCGGCTGGTTTTCAACTACCTGTATCTTCCTTCACAGAAAGACCCAAATTACCAGATAATTATACTCAGGACACTTGGCAAAAACTTCACGAAGCAGTGGGAGCAATACAGAGTAGCATTTCCATTAAATACAATCTTGAAGAGCTCTACCAGGTAAGGCGTGTAGGGTTTTTTTCAGTTTAACAGAAGGAGAATTAACTGCTTTGGGACTTTCACAGAGCTATAGACTTAATATATTTTGATTAGTTAAAAGCTGATTATATTTTCTGAACTGTTTGCTCCATACTCTGTTTCTAGTCAGTTTGCAGTTTTATATATAGTCAGTTCCTTGGAGAGCTACCAGGATCTGGGCCCATGAAAAAGCAGTTTATGTTGGGAGAAGTGGAAAGCTGCGCCTGGGCAGGGCTGAGATTTAAGTCTCAGTCTCCTCAGTGCCTACCCAAGATGCTGAAAACAGGATGTTACTCTTGCTGGGTTATGCAGATACATATTTTACGATGATTTATCTTCTGTAGTGCTTTGGTCTCTTGTGAACAGTAGTGTTGAAATATTTATTATTAGGTAATAACTGTTAGACTTCAGCATCAATACCCTTTGGGGAATTAGAAGAATCTTGGTTGAGCAGGCAACAAACTGTCAGTTTACGTGTGCTTCAGATTACTATTACATTTTCATAACAATCAGGATCTTAAATTTTTTATCAAAATGGTGAAAAAGTATTTCTGGAACATCTGGACTCCTAGAGCAGGGGCTAGGGAGGGTAAAAGAGACAAATACTTATGAACCATTTCTTCCTTTCTGTATGGTTTAGTTTTGTATTAGTTTAAATGTATGTGCTTTGAGATACTTAACTGAAGTAGTAAGTTTTTACAGTGATCATGTTATAAAAAATTACTGATGCACTAATTTGTACTACATAGCTTAAGTTAGTTACGAGTTTTCTGTGGGTGCAGGTGTTTGATCTGCAGATGTGGATCTTATTGCCAGATCAGGACGTAAGACACTACTGTGCTTACCTAAAATTTTCTAAATGTTCAGCTGAGATAGGTTTGATGTTGTCTGCAAAGTGCAGACTGTGAGAGAAGAGAAAGCCAGCAGTCCGTATTGGGTTCATGCTCAAGAAAATCAGGATGAATTTGAGAGCTGAGTATACTTGTCTCTGGGATTAGTTAGGGTATATAATATATGGGTCTAAAATGGCTGATTATGTAAATGCATATTGACTTAATATAATTTATTCCCTTTAAACAGATAACTTTACTGTGTGATATATTCATCTATTAATACTCGCAGGTTTGCAGAGTTTGAATTACATAATACATTGTATGGTTTTAAACTCAGCATTTGAAAAATCCTGCTTTTTCATGCCTAGTTAAAAAAAAACAAACCCACAGATGCTTTGAGCGTTACCTAACTTGTTTTCAGAGGCTCAGAAATGAGATTATAGTAATATGGCTACAAAATCGCCAGGGTACAGACTTGAGTTTTGGCAGAAGACGAGGAGAGAGATTTCAGATAAACTGCGAAGGGAGAACTGTACTTCTTGCTTTTTCTGTTTGCCTGCTTATTGGTAAAACTGCGCAAGGCCAGTCTGATGGTCTGTAAGGCAGCGGTGCAAATCAGCAAGATTTCTGCACAGTGGGTGGTGGCGGTCAGTGTGCCTACGCATACATAGGTACTTACCCTCCTGCCAAAGGAATAAAAGGTGAAGTTCAGCATCCGTCGGAAACCTGATCTGTACTTACAGATCCGTTTTAGCTGCCTGTTGATGAGCACCGAGTCATCCACAGGGGAAAATTTCTCTGTGTGCATCAGTTCTTACTGTCAGGCTTTTTTTTTTTTTTTTTTTTCTTTTTTGCCTTTTTATCTGACATTATGGGAGGAAGTGAGAGGCCTACTAGAGTTCAGTGCGGTGAGCAGGCTGGTGTACCAGCCTGCCTTTGAACTTTCTGATTTATTTATTTAATTTGGCACGGTGGCCGAGGAAAAACTGAAGAACAATGACGAGGCTTTGTGGGAGGCCCGAAGGATACTCCTTTCCAGGCATTAGAGGCAGCGTGGGATCAGGCATGAAGGTGCTTGGCAAAGACATAGTCAGTGAGCAATGGGAGGGTGGCAGCCAATTTTTAGTGACTAAAATAGAAATGATGTCTGGGATTGGTGGTAGATTGCACAGATTTTGATAGAAGTAGCATATGCTT
Organism: Nyctibius grandis; assembly: GCF_013368605.1. Classification (NCBI taxonomy): domain Eukaryota; kingdom Metazoa; phylum Chordata; class Aves; order Nyctibiiformes; family Nyctibiidae; genus Nyctibius; species Nyctibius grandis. Next base: position 57,238,415 of record NC_090659.1, on the reverse strand, counting down.
GATGGGATAGAGAAAGTGGGGCAGTGCAAAGAATTGCCGAGTGAGGAGTGAGTGATAAAAATAATGGAAAAAGAAAATTCCCTTTGCAGCAAGGTCCTAAATAACCCGAAATGGGGCAGCACTGTCCTTCTGGAGGACATAGAGTAGGACTGTGTAGTAGTGAAGGAAAAAAAATTATGAGAGTCCTGACCAGACTTTTATTTGGATGGATGGATAGGAAGGGCTATGTCATAGGAAACATAACAAATTATCTGCAAATTACGTGTGAATACTGCTTGTCGAAGATGTCATTTTACTTACCTGTTATCTAACATAACGTAGGCACTGCTTGATGGTTTTTTTGTTTGCTTGGTTTAATATTCTATCAAAATTGATAAAGCCATAGTTGATGTGCATTTAAATAAAATGACATCAGGTAGGTTAGAAGTGCCCCATGGGGAGATCTTTGGGAAGCAGATTCACTTTGTGTTTTGGAAGACAAACTATTCAGGATGTTAGAACTTATAGAGGAAATAATAGAAGAAGTGTAGAAATAATTTGTGTGCTAAATGTTAAAACAGAAGACTCTGCTCAAAACAAGCCATTAAAAGGTTGATTTGAAACAGAACTTTTACTAGATTTGTGTAGGTGAAGAGTCTAAAAGTGTTGTCTGTCTTGTATCCTTGTAGATGTGATAATTACTGTAGCTTTTTTCCAGACTAATTGTGTGTGAGATGAATAAAAGTCAAATCAAATTTCTTCAGAAACAGAGGCAGCAAAAACTCTGAACAAAACAGAAGGTGAAGAAGGAGAAATTACTGGATCTTATTCCCGCCTCCCCCATCAAAAAAAGCAGAAACAGCTAGTAGAGGTGGCACTGAGGTGATACGGCTGCAGTTTGAAATACACTTTAAGCCAGCACTGCTGCCCAAAGAAGCAGCCCTGCTTTCCCCCGCACCTGTCGGCCCATGCACTTGCTAGCTCATGTGTTTGGGTGGTCTTAAACTGAAACGGAGTGAAGAACATTTCCTAATGGTTTGACAAGGAGTTACATGCTGGCATTAAGCCCTATAACATTTCATATTACAAAGAAATAAGACACCAGAAAAAGCTGAAATTTGGGGAAAACTGAGTAAAGGCCAAGCACTGGGAAAATACTGAAACTTTGTCCAAGTTCATTGATGCTGTCAGAAAATTTGTCAACAAAATATAACACTATAAATCCTCTGGAGCAAAGGAAGGCATTGTTGGGTCAGTTTTAGTTGCCCAGGTGAAATAGTGGTTTAAGCCTTAGGCAATGTTCTCTGCAGTATCACCTCACAGCATAGAGGCTGTTGAGGTGAAGTTAAAGGAAGAGACAGCTGGAATTTTAGTTCTGAAAATCATGTCCAATTCCTTTGGATAATTTTGTATAAAGCACTGAATGGCCAAAAATACTTACTGTAAACTTTACAGTTCTCACAGATCCTTTGGCTGTCTTCATTGTGATTCATTTCAGATGATGTGGTCTATTAATAAAATAATTTATTGGACTACAGCACACAAGTTAAAATGAAGTGTGCTTAGAACAAAGTCTAAATATAGGCAGTGGTATCAAGCAAGGCTACGTTTTTTCTTTGGCATTCTCATTGAGTTTCTTGTGAGGAAAAAATCTTAGTGTAAGACAACATAATTACTGTATAGCTGAACAGCAGTATTCTAGAGATGGCCAGAGCTGTCTCAGCGTAGCCTAGGTCAGCAGCATAACAACTCGATTTACATTAATTTACTGACCACAAGAACGTTTGGTTTTGGGCAGAATCAGTCTTCTTGGTCAGCTATGGATAAATACTCAACTGAATCCCGTGAGGTCCTAATAAATCAATTCAGGTCTTTATTTAACGATTAACGTGGGGGGTTTTTTGTTTTTCTTTATTTTTTCCCTCAATTTATATACCTTAGCATGAGTGTGTGAATCAGTGGAAATATTTGGAAAGAAATAAGTTAATAAAATGACAGGAAAACAGCTATATGAATGAAAAGCTTCATTTACCCTTTAGAGACAGTGGTTGAAATGTCTACCTTAAAGTTATTAAGAAATGAAAATATTTGGTATGATTGTGTTTCCCCAAAAAAAGTGTGTGAGTGCATGTGCTGGAGGATGCACAAAATGGACCTACAGCAGGAGTGTTGCTGCTGAGCAGTATTCATGGGATGAAAATTCTTGTAAAGTTTAACAGCACATCTGAAATATGATACAGATGGTGACGGTGGACCTTGTTTGTACACAAAATTTGACAGTATAAGAAGAGACCAAAATCAGAAAGGAATCATGAAGTCTTAATTTTTCTACATATTTTGGATAATTTCTTTTTGATATTTTGGTTTTGGGCATTGCTTGGACAGATAATGCTGATTTTTTTTTCCTCTTTGTTTTTGGCCTTGGTTACACAGGCACAAAAATTTGAATTTTTTTTTTATATCATTCATAATCTTTTTTTTTGTTTTTTAGGCTGTTGAAAATCTCTGTTCTTACAAAGTCTCTGCTACGCTGTACAAACAGCTGCGACAAGTCTGTGAAGATCATGTGAAAGCACAAATCCTTCAATTTAGAGAATATCCTTTTCTCGTGCACAGAAATGGTTAGAATGGTTAGTTTAAATCATTATTTTTTAAAACACCACTTTGTAAAATTAACACCAGTAATTGCCAGTGTGTTAAAGAGGTTCTTTGTTGATCACTTGCGTATTTTCGAGTCAGGCATAAGCAACTTTAGTCATCTGGATGAATAGTTTTTGTGTGCAGATAAGTAGCATGCTATTAATAATTTATTTATCATTTTAATAGGAACGAAAATTTTACGCCTGATCTAGAAATTTTCAGTAGCGCTATGAGATTTAACAGCAGGATTGGATTTTTATGGCAGATGAGTAATGGAGATGCTTACAGCAGCAATGGTTTAAAAAAGGAAAAAAAAATCACCACAGTAGTTGTCAACAACCATGTCTTCTGTAAAAGAATTCTCAAACATAAAGCACACCCATTTGACCAGTAATAAGTACTGCTCAGGAGCGATGTGTCACGGAGGCATGCAACAAGCCCTTCAGATGTCTCATGTATACCTTGGGAGGTTCTTGGGAGAGAGCTCTAAGTTCAGGAGATCACTTGGCTGTCTTGGGACGCACAGTAACGTGAAGTTTTATGGTAAGTTTCCCCATAGTTTTCTCAAGTTACATTGCTGGGCTTTTCTTCTGGCTGAACTGGTCGCAGAAGTGCCTGTAGATCTTCTCTGAACACTTCAGCCCTGAACAGGTAGCCCTGAACAGCCAGCCCTGTTTTCTGAATCCCATTGTGCTTTTCATGTTGAGACCCTTCTTCATGTGATAGTTGTCTTTTGTGTAATAGCCTAGGCGTTGTGCTTGCTCAGGCAGTAGATAAATAGAGTCTATGCCCACCTGGCTGTCCCTGTGTTCTTGGCAAGTGCCTTTTCAAACAGATGCTGGAGAGTGCCACACTGAACAGATACTACAGTACTTCGGGTGCTAGCAGTGTTTCCTAGGTCTCTGTATTTTATTAGCAGAAAATAAAATGATAGGTTAAAATATAGAGAAGCAAGGGACTGGGGCCCAGAAAGAACCTTCTTTCCAGGTGAAGGCCTTAAATGTGCTTTGGATTGTGACTCTCAGTTTCTCAGTTCACTGCATTCCCCATGTAAGTGCCTACACTCAGAAGTGTATTTATTAATGTTTTTTTCCCCTGTTATGTAGCTAAGTCCCAACATGGTTTTGGTTTGGTTTTCTTGAGTCCTAGTTAAGGGGGGTGGCTTCTACATAGCATATACGAAACATTGGTATATAAATCAGCATTGTGAATTCACCTTTTATATGGCAGCTGATTTTTTCATTACATTTACTTTGATGCATTTAAAATCACATCTAACTAAAAAAGTACATTAGTCAGTACAGAAGTCTCTTAAACATAGCTGATCTCTAAGAACCAAATCTTATAGTCTACTTTAAAGCAGTACAGTCAACCAATTTTCGCATCCCTGGCTTTTCAGACTTCAGGTGGTCTTCTAAAGAGATGTTTTACAACTGGTATTTTAAACCTTTTTCTCCCCACCTCTGACAGAACTGGTGGTTTGGAGAGTTGAGAATTTTATATTTTACAGGTGTACCACTTTATATCCCAAGGGCATGAGATCAGATTAATCAGATTTGGCCAGAGGGAGTTGGACATGATACTGTGCAGGAAAGGAAGGTAAAGCCACACTTGGATTTACTCATATGGTACATTAGAATTCTGTTATTCATAAATAACAGTCGGATCTGTTGTGTGATGAAGAAAACTCTATACTTTAGTTAGGGAGACCTGAAGATATATGGAAAAGAGCGGCACTTGGATTTGTTGAGGATTATTTAGAACAGTAACTGCTTTTAAGAGATTAGGGTCACTCCTGTTGTGCACAGTGTGAACTCATTAAACAAACAAAACAAACCTTTCTATCGCTCTCACCTCAATTGGTGACAAGGTTGTTTTCGACACTGGTGGGGTTTCTTGTTTGTATCTATATCAGAGCTATACAGTACAGCCACTGGATGGTATTACTGAAGAGCATCGAGTTTTATTCCTTGAAAACATAGTGGGGCCTTTTGGAGAACTGACAGCCCCTCTGCTGGGCAGAAGCTCTGCTATTAACCATTTATCCCTGGGCGGTCCCAGTAACATCGGAATATCCATGGAGCAGCTTCGCTTAATGGCTGGCAAAGATCATCTCCAGAATCTGGCCTCAAAAGATACTGGCAAGCTAGTTTTCCTTAATAGGTGCTGTACAGATTCTCTGGATAGTCTTTTATTTCTCAAGAAGATAAATAAATGCTGGCAAGATCATTGCAGACAAATGGTAAGTTGAATGTTTGTTCAAACTGCACATCCTTGAGATTTGAAGTCTGGCGAAAAGGAGTTTGTCATGGTTTTAACTTGAGACTACTTTGCACCTCCTCCTCCAAGTTTCAGCATAGCTTTTCACTTTCCCCTTGCTAGCTGGGGGTGGTTTTGTTGTTTTATGTTCTGCTGTGCTTTTGACTCTTGACTTTCATAGGTTTCATATGAAGTTGGAATATCACTCAGAAATATATTGACACCTGTTTTCTATGGGTGGAAAGAAAAACTAAGTAGGCTATGTTGAAATTGTTTGCTGTTTGTAATTTTAAGTAATTGGAGAATCCACAGTCTTTGCTTTCAGACCGCTCCAAAAGCTGGGTTAATTTGTGACTTTTTTTTTTTTTTTGCAAGGCAGAGATGATTATCCTGAATATAGGGCTAAGAAACGGGAAGATTAAAGAACTAAAACTCTCTCTCTCTTTATGTCTGCCCTTCTTGTCCCTTATCTCCATGATGAATTATGTTACAGAAAAAGATCCTCTCTCAGAGACACTTCATGTGAATTGTCCCTTTAAGAATGCTTCATTATAGTTCTGAACCAACATTTTACAATGAGTTTTCATTTCATTGTCACTTAGCTTTGGCTACAGATGCCCAAAATAGTTGAATTTCTATTTTCATTCCTTGAATCCACCCTCCTCTCCTCCCCTTTGGGGGATGGGCAGAGGTATGTGTTTTTTTATCTGAAATAAAAATGGAAAGCTTTATGGAAACCATTCAAAACAAATTCAGTGGTCTGATGAAAATAGAGTTGAATTTTATTGCCTTGAAAATGTAATCAAACTGGACCTGTGTTTTTATAAAAAGGCTTTTACTGTGAACTCTACTCACTTTACTTTTCAGTGTTCTTTTTTTTTTTTTCCTCAAATCAACAACCTGTAGCAAGTGGCTTTCTTGCCCATGTGCTGAGTTAGCACTTGTGGTATTTAAGAAAAAAAATCAGCCTCACTGCTGTTTTACTTAAATATGCTTGGCCAGAAACTGTGTCAGCTTGAGAATTGCTTCAGAAGCAATGAAATCTTTTAGGGGAGGAGTAGGTGGACAGCTGGGGATAGAAATCTCTGTAGCTGGCCTGGGGGCGAGTTACGTTACTGACATCCTGAGTTATGCTAAACTGAAAGCTGGGCAGCCTTTTTATGAGCAAAGTTAAAAATGGATTTTGAATGTGAAAGAGTAATAAGCTAAAAAACCACCTCCTTCTCCCACTTTTTTAATAAAAAAAAATACATTTTTATACTTTCTTTTCCATGTTAGAATTAATGTATCTCTATTTTTCTCATGAATTTTGGCAGCTAACTTTTATTGTGAAATGATCTGTTGCACAGCTTATTACTGTCTGCTGAAAGCTTCTTTTTTTAAAAAGCAAAACCCATGGCAGCATGCTATTTCAGGGTGTTTACTGAATGTCTTGGTGGTACTGGTTGAATGGCTTATGTATCACAGTAGCACTAAAACTCATAATAGGCTAATAAAACTATTTAGTTAATGGTTATGAATTTGAAAACTGTCTTGGATGTACTTGGTAATACTGCTTCATAATAGTATTAACATCAGTAAATTACATAACTGGCTGTACAAGTCACTACAAAAGTGGAAAATACATGCATCGGCAATTAAGGTGCATGTCTGTGTGATGTAGTTTTTCAGAAGTTGCTTTATGATTTAAAACACCACATGATGATGAAGAGAAACATTTTCTTTATATATTTTCAGATCATGATCAGAAGCATTTTCTTATTTTTGGATCGTACATATGTACTTCAGAATTCAATGCTTCCTTCTATATGGTAGGTATCCATGTAAGTATTCCTCAAATCTTTAGAGCTTGAGCATGCTATTATATTTGTAAGGGTTGAAAATAAATTTTTCACATGATATTTGATCTGTGTAATAGGTCTCTAAAATTTTGTGTTAATTTATGGAAATACATGTGTTGGCATGTGCATGTGTCATTTCCTCATTCCCCAGGAATATTCATTGTAAAGTGAGAGTAAAAGAAGAAAAAGGTCTGTGAACATATGCTGAAAAGTCAAGGCATATATATATAGCTGTAGCTGTCACAGCCTGGGTGAGGCTGGCTGTGTGGGGACCCTCCTCGGGCTGATGACTCTCTACCTTAACCCTGGGCCCAGCATTACTTTACGTACTCCTGGTTTTGACAAAATTCAACGTTCAGCTTGCTCAGTTGTTTTTTAAGTCAGATACACTGACAAAGTGCAGATCATATTTCCAACCCTGGCCTCTTGAGAGTCGAGACCTGTGGCTCAGCATTGAGATGAAAGCCAGCTCCCCTAGATGCTGGTGTACTTTCAGGACACCCCAGTCACGTCTTTGGGCGTTCTGTTTTTCAGCATCCCTCCTGAGGGGCATTTTATATCATTGCCTCAGCAAACAAACCCAGGCTTTGCCAAAAACTTCTGGTATCATTACTCCATCTAAAGCAAAAAAAAACATGTAGATAAAGTACTGAAGTGAGAGCGTGCCTTTTCCCTGCCTGGCTGGCTTCTGTGCTCTTGGGAGTTCCTCAGCTGTCTGAGAAACCTGGCATTCTTCTTCTGCCCCTCACTTGTCCTGTGGATGTCTTTCTTCCAGATATCTGCAGTAATTTTCCTCCAACTCTTTGTGTTAGGCTTCCTTTTACTGAATGTCGTTGAAGGGGTCTGTTCATACTTTGTGTCTTTCTTCCTCATACTGGGAAAATTTCCTTTATTGAAATCCTGATGCATGTGAGGACATTGGAGATAACAAGTTTTACCTAAGATTCCTCTGTTTTGCTTTGGCAAGATAACGTTTAGTAATTGGCTTCTTCATGGCATAGAGGCCCTCTTCCTCATCTTTTTAGAATGAAATAAGAATCTGATACAGGTGATCATAAGGTCCTAAACATACAGAGAATTCATGCTTTAAAACAAAACATACATTACACATAGACTGGCTGATCCAGGGAATCTTAAGGTGTATGTTCAGATTTTTTATTACTTTTTTAATAAACAGAGAATGTTACACTCACCGTATTATGTGAAATACGGTCAGGCTAGTCGTAGTTCTTAGCTGAACCTTATGCGTCTGGTAGCATGTGGCCTGGTACTGTGATAACTCTTGTTATACTTTTCTTAGTGAGCAGCGCCAGGAGAATATACATATTCTCCTTCTGTATAACATATATACACTATATATATTTCATATGTATTTATTTTTCTCAAACTGAGATACAGATTTTTTGGAAAGAATCAACAGTGTGATTTATTAATTTTCAATATTCACACAGGGATATGGGGCTAGAGTTATTTAGAAATCACGTCATTAGTGACAAGCAAGTTCAAAACAAGACTATTGATGGAATCCTCCTGTTGATCGAACGAGAACGGAATGGTGAAGCTGTGGACAGAAGTTTGCTGCGGAGTTTGTTGAGCATGCTCTCTGATCTGCAGGTGAGTACAGCAAACTTTACTAATAACACCTACATTTAGAAACAGCATTTGGACTCTTCTAGTTTGTGTGTTGTACAGAAATAATTTTATGCTTCTAGTAAATGTGCTTCAAAAATCTAGCTATTAGACTTGATAAGGTTGCCTTTTCTTTATCCGATGCACAGTCTTTCATTCTTTGTTTGTCAATGAGACCTCTTTGCCTGTTTTTCGTAGCTGACATAGTGGCCTACAGACTCTTTAACAGGTTTGCAAGTCTTTTAGTATGTGTAATAGTTTGTCTGTCTTATTCACTGGTTTTCTAATCCTAGTGCTGGTTAAATGTAGCAACCAAAAAAGACCATCTCCCTCACTGTAAAAAGGCTTTTTGGAGTCCAGATCCTGGGTCTGCGTCACAAAAACATCACTGCATTGGCAACTTCTTAGCAGAGATGCCAAGGATAGAATGAGATGCAAAGTTAAGGCCAACATTTTCAGATAGATAAGGTCAATCTGTAACTTACTGGAACTTTGTATTAGCATGGATACTAAGCAACCAAATAGAATTAAAAATGTTGTGCTTCTGACTCTGGTGTATGTTGTTCTCTGGTCAACATTGCAGCTTTGTGTGATGTGCAGTAAAACTTAGGAGCTCTTTTTCATTCTTAGAAACTGTTGAGGTTGGTCTGTTCCCAAGTGGTGTGTCGTGTTAGAAAAGTGGCTGAAGGTTTAAAAAAGAGTTCGAAGAGGAAGACTGCATAGAACACTATTAAATAGTCCCTTTTGGTCAGGCAGCTTACCTGCTTTTCTGCCTTTCATGTTAAATGTCCTGACTTTCATCCATAACTGTCTCTAGTGTACCAGAAAAAATTAATTATCCTGTTCAAGAGAGAAGGCAAACTTCTGCCAATGATTTTTCAGCTCACATAACCTGAAAGTGCCGTTCTGATTCGTGTGCTTTTTTCCACTTTTTTTTCCCATTGTTATTTGCCTTCTCTAACTGCATCAGATTCTTGTAGGTGTTGACTTTTAACATTATTTTTTTAGCAATGTACTCTGCTAAAGATAAAGATACCCCTTTATTGGATCCTTCTTACAGAATTGGGTTTAGGTCTGCATTCTCCTTCATTAGTTCAAAAGTGTAGTTTTCTTTTTTCACTAGGGAAACTAACCTATTCTAATCTAGTTTTTTATAATATCTGTCACTTCATTGAGATAGAGATGTGCTTATAATCCTGTAATTTTACTCCAGGATCTCTACTTCTCCCTCTTTCGACAGAAATTAGCTCCTGGAGAAAGATTAATTAATAAAGCAAATCTTATCTTTAATTTGAAAACAATTAAGCTCCTACTTATTCCTGATTTTTAGGCAATTATGCAATTGAGGACCAGCTGCTGAAAGCTCATTCCTGGTTGCATAAGTCCTGTTCTATAGCTGTTTCCTATTGTAGAGGTTTTATGTCTGCGATTTGGTTTTATGTAGAGGTTCTATGCAAAAAATAGTTCCGTATACTGTTATGTTAATGTTTTTCCAGTTATCTTGAAGGAAAGGAAGGTAAGAAATGAAATCTAGTATTTGATTCTAGTGTAAAGAGCTAATGTAAAGAGAAGGCTGAAACAATGAGTTGATGTCTACTTGTGGTGCTGAATTAGTGAGCTATCATGCTCTGAATGCTTGTCAAGCCAGAGGTTTCATATTTAAGTTTGCATTGAAAACAAATTAAGCTTTTAAAAGTCCTTAGGAGAAAAAAATGGTCAGAACGTAACGAGTTTTACAGCTCTGCTGTATCTTTTGGAAGAAATATTTTCTTCTATTCTTCCACCACATGCAAAGAATTTCTCCTTTTTCTTTTCACTAACTGTCCCTCTGTTTACATGTTATTCCCCAGCTACCTTCTTCAGACTGTTTTAACTATTTTATATAGTTGTCCTTTCTAACTTACTTCCTTTCTATACTAAACTGTTAATCATTATGCTGAATTTTTTTGATGTCTGCGATTGTTGTTGGTGCCCTTTTTTACATACCTTACTCCTTCCCTGGAGAAAGAGTTCACCTTATTTGGTATAATTCCTTTTTCCTGGGCCACTGAGATAAACCTGGCAGATCTGAAGACACATTACTGAGAGTATTATTATTTTGCTGATGGGAATTACCTGTTTTGTGCCAATGTTTCACTAGTTGGAAGTATTTTATTACCTTTTTTTGCCGCAGAAGTATCAGTGGGAGTCTTGAGCTCAGGTGGGTTGGATGTCATTGCTGTGCTGTGATGTTGGGTACTGGTGTTGGGCTGTGTGCCTTAAACAGAAGCCTTTCGATTTAGGTTATTTGAGTACTGATGACTGAAACACGCTATTGCTGTGCTGGGCAGTCAGCTTGGATCTCAGTCTTTCTAAAACCGCTGGGCAAACAGAGAACTTCTGTGTTAATGCAATGTCACTAAGACACTTCTCATAACTGTGTGCGTTCTTGAGATTTTACTTGCCCTCTGTGCATAACAACCAAAATATGCTACCTTTTCTGGCAGCTTAATGTAAGTAACTAAATTAATTTCTTGAGCAGGTTTACAAGGAATCATTTGAACAGAGGTTTCTGGAAGAGACAAATTGCTTATATGCTGCAGAAGGCCAAAGGTTAATGCAAGAAAGAGAGGTAGGTGCATGCTGCAGATGACTGCTTTTATGTTAGTTTTATCTGCTACGTAAGAACTTCTGGTAGTGCCAGGGTGTATTAATGTTCAATGAAATTCACTGGTACCCAGGTACACATGTACACATTCACGTGTTTTGATGGGAGCCACGGTATTGTGTCAAAGGGAAGAGCAGACTCCAGATTGCCTTGGTGCTTGAAATATATAGTTAAGGGTGGAGAAACCCAGACACGTGGTGTAGGTAAAGTCACACTACCAAAAAGTAATTTCCACATAAAGCTTAAAGGTGTGCCATCAATGTTGTTTTTGCCCAAGAGCTGTCAAATATCCACTAGCATCATTTTCCTATATGGTTAATACCTAAGTAAATGGTTTACTTTTTACTATTTTGTTGCATTTATTTTGCTGGTTTATTTCTTTCCCTTACTAGTTAAATAGACTAAAGACATTTTTGTTTTCTGTCCTCTTGAAATAAAATTATGTTGTGCAGTGGGCAGCCTGCAAATGTGGTTATCTCTGAAAATGTATATCAAAAGACATGTTTCTTGGTGGTCTAAAATACAGAAGACTGCTTTTATTAATTCCATTTTAATACTGAGTCACTACAGACATTTTGAAAACACCTGTTTATGTTGCACTGAGGTGAATCCTTGTGTCTAATCCTGCTCCAGTCACCTCATTCCGTGGCATTCCACTGGGACCTGAGGTGAAATGCTTCAACAGAGATTTTGAAACCAGGAGTCGTACTGCTTTTATATGCCTAGGGGAAAGCTGTGGGAAAACACAAAAGGAGGCCCTAACTTATACAGTGTATACATGTACATGTTTATGCATATGCACATAATGCATACACATATATGCATATACCTGCATATGTACATGCATGTGAATGTCAGTGCATACATGTATGTGTATGCACAACTTTTTTGATTATTTGAAGCCTGAGTTTCATACCTGTGTCATAATATGTGATAAATGTGCCAACTCTCCATAGGGACAGATAATCTGCTGGAGAAACTGCCATTGAAATAATAGAATGACACAGTTCACACCAACTGAAAATCTGCTCCATGATATTTTAAGGGTTAGCTTAACTTAGTAGGTAGGGTTCTGAGAAAAAGTTAACTTCGTCTGAAAAACTCTCAGATTTCTCTTTTTCTGTTCCTTCATGTCAGGTGTGGTTATAATACTTCTAGTATGAACTAACATTGTTTAATGAAAATACACATTATGTAATATATAACAACATTCTGGTGGAATAGTCCTTTCCAATTTGTACTCTCGTTAAATTTGTAATTTAAAATAATTGTAATGGAACAAGATTATCTGCCTTTCATACTTTTCAGGTTTAACTTGTCATTCTCTTGTCTTGCTAGGTCCCAGAATATCTTCACCATGTTAATAAACGTTTGGAAGAAGAAGGAGACAGAGTAATAACATATTTAGACCATAGCACACAGTGAGTACAAATTTTGTCATTCTTAGCATAAGTCAAGCATCCATCATAAAATAGCATGATTATCCATGGTTGTAGAGACAGAGAGATTATTTCTATGTTATCTTACAGATATTATCTTGTTGACAGAACTTGTGATAGAGCTTGGGTTTTGTAAGACTATTTTTATCAAAACTGGTTTCTTTAAAATCAAAATATACTTTGAGTGCGAGGGGAGAAATTTGTCCAAAAAGATTTATCAGTATAAATTGAAGTTAACATTATGTAATAACTCAAATTTGCATTATCAAAGTAGTAGCTTATTTTAACCGTTCATGTGCTGATAATAAAATTAACTACAAATCACTTAAGGGAAAGAAAGATTCATTAGGAAAAAAAAAAAAAAGGAAAGAAAAAGTTAACTTACGGCAAGGATACAGGCCATGAACATCATTCATGAGCAGTCCAGGATGTGAATTTACAGTACATCAGCTTTGGTGCAGCTGCTGCCAATGTATTGTGCAAGGTAGCTTGTCCTTTTTTCACTCAGGTGTTGAGAAATAGTGTGTGTTTTGCTACGCTATGAATGTGCATTCAGGAAGTACTGCAGAGTCAATGACGTGCTATAAATCCACATATAATTCGTCCTGCAGTAAGCTGTTGCATTTTTTTAATAAAGAACATAACATTTTATTTTATTTTTTCATTTACTAGATGACATATTGGCACTTCATTGGGTGTTAAAAGGATAACTGAATGAAAATTATCTTTTTAACGTACTATTTTCTTCAGACATATGTTATATATACATATATATACACACTTGCACATGCCTTGCGTGTCGTGGTACAGATTTGAACTTGATTCTTTTTTCTGTAGGTGCTAATTGCAGGGTGACTAGCTTCTTCAGCCAAAATCAGACGCACTAAAATATATGGAACTATTTCTATGTATAAAGTTAAAGCATATAAATATATTTATTTACTACTTAAGTAAAAAAATAGGTTGATATCATTATATTTTCAATGCGTCTAGATGTACATCACATCCTTGCTTTGAATCTAATCCTTAGTTAAAGGCTTAGAAACCTACTTTTAGAAGGCTTTGCACTAATTTCCTTTCTTTGCATTAAGAAAACAGCAGCACCTAAAATTAGTGCCCTTGAGTTGTCCTCAGGTCATACTATCTCTCCAGGTGTGCTTGAAAAGAGCAGAAAGCATGTTAAATTTAGTTACTAGGTTTGATCTTGAGATGGAAATGATACTTTTAGGACAAAACCGTCATGGGAAACACTGTTAAAAATACTTCAAACCAGATTTATGCAGCACATGGAGTGTGTGCGGTGTTGCAGCTCATAGAGGGATTTATTGAGCCCATCAGTGCATGCCTCTTTGTGTATGGCTGACCAGAATATCTGCGTCTCCTGGTCAGTCAGTAGATGACCAAGGTAGATGATTTTGAGGCCATACAGAAGGTACCTTCAGGCTCATTCATCAGCTAGCAGTCAGGGTAAATACTCATTCTGTCTGCTTTCTAGGAAATAGTAGTGTCTCTCAGTCTCAAGCAGACAAATTGTTCTTTCTTCCTCTGTAGGCAGAATAAGTCTTCTGGGGCAAAGAATGGCATTTTATACAACCTTGACTCCTTCTACTGTTGGAGACAGCAGCTGTAGATAGCAGCGGTTGGAAATCTCAGGGAATATGAAAGTAACCATAAAAATGGCTGTATGTGTTAAGACTAGGGGTCTGTCTAACTTGTATTTCATGTTCACTTACAACCACTGAAGGGAAGGAACAGAGTAAGTATATGTGATGCCCTGATACTCTCCTAGTATCTGCCTGTTTTCAGCACAGCGTATTTTCTGAAGCTGATGTGGTTTATCTGTTTGGATCTCTTTCTAATACTTGCAGTGTCTCACGGGCATTCACATAGGCTTTTACACCTGTGCCAGCCTTTGGCAAGGCGTTCCACCAGTGCACTAGCCACCACATGATAAATCGCCTCCCTTTGTTTAAGTCTGGCTCCCAATACCATCACTGATGTCTCCAGCTCTTGTTTTGGAAGGGGAAGGGATCAGTCAGTTCCCTTTCACCTTTTCCCTGCCTATCAATGCACTATGTCCCTGCTAAGTCATCTCTTTTCCAGAAAGAAGAGTCCTAACACATGCAGTTGTTTCCCTTGTAGCTGCTGCTACTTTGATCATCCCTGTTCCCTTCCCTGAACCTTTCCAAATTCTAATTCAATCTTTTGAGATTAAGGGACTAAAGCTATACGGTATGGAAGGTCAGGTAAATCATTAGTGGGCTGTTTCAGGGAAGGTGGTGTTTTAGCAAAGGAAGGGATATAAAGTGGATGCTGCTACATAAAAGGCTTCCATCAATCCGAGCTGAGCACCTCTCTTTTAGAAAATCTAAATTAAGGGTCTGACAACCAGTTTTATAAAACTTAGTGCAAAAAGAAGTGGTTGGTCTTTTGTTGTCATATGGTAAACAATGGAAGAAGTTTAAATGTTTAAATCAGTTATCCCTTTGCGCTTCAGGCATTTCTTTCTTCTTTTACGATACAAAGGATGGAAAGGAAAACTTGCCATTATTTTTCAGTCCTGTCTAAAGTGAATATATCAAACAAATATTTTAGTAATAGTAAAAAGTAGGGAAAATTCAAGGACAAATTTAAAGTGTTTTGCAAATTTGAGTCTTGTGATTCTAGCTCAATTTATGCTTTTGTAGGTGCATAATACAATTGGATGAAAAGTTTGAGTTTTGAACACCACTAACATGTATTGTGTTGTTTTGGTGTTCAAACCCTTGGAGGATTCTGTTTTGTTTGTTGACTTGTTTGTTTCCAGGAAAATGTCAGTTTTACTATTCTTCAGAAACGTTTTTGTGCTGATTTTTGGTATCTAAGCTTCTCTTTTCTACTGTGTAAGAACTTGGTTTTTAGTATTCAAACTGAATTTCGTTTTCAATTACATACGTGGTTTAATGTTTTCTTTCTTGGCTTATATCACATGTGACATTTTTGTCTTAATTTGTAGCCTCTTTTAAGTAGAAAAATGATGATTTTTTGTATTATAATGTGAGTTATTCACAACTACGCTGTGACAGGAGGCAATTCCCTTATACTCTAGTACTTCTAATACACTTTTCTTGCCTTATTTAGGAAACCACTCATTGCTTGTGTGGAGAAACAGCTACTAGGAGAACACTTATCAGCTATTTTGCAAAAAGGTATTTTTTTAAATTTATGTGATCTCTGATAAGCAACAGATTCTCATACTCTGCAATAACTATAGAATACACAGCTTTTATTTAAGGAGGTTTATTGGTCACAGAAAAAACTTCCACAGATACAGAAAGCCAACCCTATGACACTGTTACACCCACTGTGACAAGTAAATTGTATATGTGTAAACAAATATGTAAAATATAATTCCATATTTTTAAAGGTTGCTAAACCCTGTAAATCTCCTCTGACTTGCAGCAGGGGGCTTAGGAATTAAACCTTTGGAACTGCTGATTTCCTAGAGTTATATAAACTTCTAAATGAGAACTGCAGTTACTGTCGTACCTTCTTTTATGTGATAATCGCACAGCTCGAGCAATAGCTTCACGTATTCTTGTGATTGTACAGTTTGAGAATCATGAGTTATTGGAACTGACAACATTCCAAGGCAATGCACTTTCATATGCTTTTGTCCGTATTTTACCTTTTGTCCGGCAATTTCAGATATGAGCTGCAGCCTTCCTAGGAAGTCCTTATTCAGACATCAGTGTCTTCAAGTCACCATTTCTTTGTTCCTCTTAATGTTTTTTTACTGAGGTTCTGGGTTTGGTCAGTATTCCCTGATCTTTTAAAACTTTAAATGATCCTTTTCTTTTCTTGCACTAGGCATCTTTTAAAGTTTTAGATCTTCTAGCAAATTACCCTTACATCTCTGTTTCCTTTACTGCTGCAAAACAGATGTCCCTAGCAGTCTGGTATCTTTGAGCTCCATCATGTCCATGTTTGTTAATACTTTTGGGTTGTACATACCACTTTCACTTCTTTCATTGCCCTCTTTTTAAAAATAGAGGTGTGCTCATATTTTTCTCTGAACTACTGTGGGAATAAGTTATTTCACTGCTTTCAATAAATTTATAAAAACAAGTGTGGTCACTCCAGTTTAGCTATTCTTAAGCTTATCATAGACAGAAGGAAAGGATAATTAATTTTTTGTTGATATCTGTCAATTTTGCTTGCTCTTTAATTCAAGTCTTATTTTAAGATAACTTTTCCACAGATGTGTTTGTTTATCAGTTGGCTTAACCAGAAAATAACTGTTCTTGTTTTAATCTAAACTTTTTCTTGGTTTATAAAGTATATGCACAGTCCATGTAAATACGGAGAGAGTTGCACATTTTTCTAGTTAGTACATTTTAGGACTGTAGTATTGTTTGACCAGCTTTTGCATTATGGCTGTACTTACTTTTTTTTTTTTTTTTTTTTTTAAGTCTAGCATCACTTGACTGATGCAACTTTCTGCATTTGTTTGATCCAGGGCACTTTGTAATCCCCTTGTAAAATGCTAGTATTCAGTGAAAGCAGAAGAAGATACTGCCTTTTGTAGGTTTTGTTCCTTAGGAGAAAGCATGTGATGTAGTCAGTTTGATATGGAGTGGGGGGGGCTTACAAATGCGGGATATTTATAAGAAACTTTTTTTCTTGTATTATTACAACTGCCATTGACTAGATATTGGTGGTGTGTTTTCATTGTGAGTATAATAAAATTTTCCAAGGCTGTGGCAGTACTTTCTGGAAGTTGTGTGAAGCCTTGTCTCAGAGGACTTTCCTATCGGTCTTTTTCATTTGTCAAGTATGTGACAAAATAATTAAGTCACACAGCTCATATGCCAGAGGAAGAAGGGAGGTTAAACTTTATAATCCAGGTTACGACAAAGCAGTTAGTGTATTGGTGTCTTTAAAGGAATAGGAGGTGATGCTTGGGCATTTCTTAATTCCCTGTTCAGTGCCAAAATAACACCAGTCACATGTATTGAAGACTTTATAATCTGTCATGTTACATACTTCTAAAGTATGTCCATTCTTCTGATATCTCAAAAGTTTAGGCATATCTCAGAGTTTAGCAAATCTCAAAATACCATGCAGGAGTTTACCTGCCATCATTCTTTGGTTGCCTTTCTGAACGTGTAAGTTGTAATATACAGTGAAAGTATTTTTAAGATGAAAAATATAGTAGAAATGGGATAATTCAGTAGTGATTGGAAATCCTTTGTTATCTAATACCATTTTAAAAATGGAATTAATGAAGTATATTTTGTGAAGTAGGACAGTGGTACAGTCAGCTACACTCGTGATGTGAATTGTCAACCTGTGTAAAATTAAGCTTTCTGGTTTTTAAAAAATACCATAAATCTTTGATGCTACCCTCCCATGTTACTAAAGCCTCTGTCACCAACACCAGACAATGTATCTCTGATTACACTGGGACTATATTCATCATATTCTCAAATGTAAAAATGTGTACGTAGTTGTTATGCTGCATGTTTTACCTTGAGTGTCGCTTCTCCATTCATTAGTCCAAGGTCTAGTCTCATGTAGGGTGAATTGATAAAGGCAAAAGTTGCATGGAAGGAATTTGTAGTCTTGTGTTATTCCATCGGTATGAGCATAGACAATTTGTAGCACATTCTTAATCTAAAAACATGGCTCACCATGCTCCACAGAAAAAAATCTTGCAAAGTATTTATCTTTACTTTAAACCTGGGGCACTTCACGTGGCTTACTGTTTTCTGACTTTCTCTAGGGGTTCTGTGAGATCTCTTTGATAAAACTACCCTTCAGGTCAAGCACTGTTCGTAAACCTTCTGCAGAAGGCTTACAGTCAACACTTTGGGAATGTACTTCAGTTGAAATAGTTTTAAAATATTATACCGTAAATCATTTCAGCCAGTTTAAGCAAGGGGACAGGTTAACCCTGAGCATATCACTTCCTGTCAGAAATTTAGTCTTAAAAAGTTCGTACTTTTTAAGCACACTTGGAGAGTCTTGTCTTTTGGTGTATTTCGTAGAGGTTTTTCTAATATATTTCTACTGTATTTATGCAACTGTATTCAAATTTTATCTTTCTTCTAATTTTATTTTTTTAGGACTTGATAACCTGCTTGATGAAAATAGAATATCAGATTTAACCCAGACATACCAGCTGTTCAGCCGGGTAAAAGGTGGGCAGCAGATCCTTTTGCAACACTGGAGTGAATACATCAAGGTATTTCAAAGATCTCTTACTAATGTAAAAATTCATTATGTTATATATTTCCTCTATCATAAACAAGAATAATATGTAGGTATATGCATCAATGTTCTATTTTAAGCAAGTATGGGGAGGGATGTTAATACTTCCCCCTCCCGCCAATAACAGTCACATGATGAGAAACAGCAACACCTAAGTTTTGGTTTTAAATTTTTACTTGGAAATTGCTTTCCTTATAGGTTTGAATGTTACACGAGAAGTTATTTTGGTTTGCTTTGCTTTTAAATAGAGCTACATGCACACGTTTAGAGTGTGCTGGATTGTACTACGTGTTGTGTTTTGCTACAAATATACTCAACTGTTTACATATCTGCAAAATCAGTGGAACATCAGAATATAGCTATTCCACTGCAGGTTAGCAGGGCTAGATGTAACTAGCCTACAGCAATGCTGATGAATGTTTAAGCTATTTTGAATGGAATACTTCTCTTGTAAATAATCCATCATCAAAGTCGTATTTAGATGCTTCAAGTTTGTTTTCCTAGGCATAATATGCATGTAGTACACTGCCCCAGAGAACTTGCACTCTAGTGCTCTTGCAAGATGAGAGCAGGAAAGCTTCACAGAAGATATTTCTCTCTCGAGTTGATAATTCCCAGTGCAGTAGTTCTCTCCTGAATTGCCCATGTGTTCATCAACCTTCAGGACTAAGTGCACAACAGCAGTTCATTTCAGAGGTGCCTTTCCTGCACACCCATGTCTGGAGTTCTTCATGGCGCACCAGTGTGCAGCCCACATGAGTGGGACATAGTCTCCCCTCTGTCCCCAGAACCGAGTTGGAGTTTGCTCCACAGGGAGTCATCCAGTGTCCCCATATGCAGTCCGTGGATCCATAGGGAGCTGGGCCAGTTGAACAGCTTGCAATGGGTGGGAAGGAATAAACTTTCTTCTTCCTTGCTCCCAGATCACGCTGCTGACTTAACCCTTGTGCTGCCTGCCACTCCATAGACTCTTTTGTGATCTGTTTTAACACAGTACCTGGGCAAGGTCAGTTTTATGCCAGGTTTAGTGAGCTAAAGAGGCTTGCAGAAAAGTCCTGGTGCTGGCCCAAGGAAAGAAGCAGGAGTTTCGGACAGGTAGGAAAATAAGGGAAGGAGGACCAGAACCTCTCCTTTCACAGCAGCAAGTTGTTAAATTGGCTTATCATACCTTGTATCTTACAGAATCAGACCTTTTATGGCCTTGTTTTTAAGAAATTTTTTTACAGACTCAAAAAGCTGGAAACGGTTTTCTGTAGTGTCAGTAAATCTCCTCCTTTCAAACATTTTGTATGACAGAATGCATTAAAGTGAGGCTTCAAGAACTTAACGTTTATCTTGTGAGCCAGTGTAAGAAAAAGCACAGAGCATGTGACAAATTACTGGGGTGAAGGTCTCTGCTCTACTATAGTCATCTTTTTTTGATTTCAGAGGTGCCACTTAGCTTTCTGTAGCTCGGTTTGCTGTTTGCAGAATGGGGGGGAATGCCCTTCAATTTATGAATGTAACTGATGAGGACTGTGGGATGTCCAAATGCTGTGTTAATGAAGGGGAAATTGTGCTAAGTGTAAGATGTGATGGACTGGGTGATCTTCAGCGGTCCCTTCCAACCTAAATTATTCTGTGATATACATATTGGGACCTGATGAGGTGCATCAATGGGTCCTCAGGGAACTGGCAGATGAAGTTGCTAAGCTGCTATCCATCATTTTTGAGAAGTCGTGGCAGTCTGGTGAAGTTCCCACTGACTGGAAAGGGGGAAACATAACCCCCATCTTCAAGAACGGGAAAAAAAGGAAGACCTGGGGAGCTACAGGCCAGTCAGTCTCACCTCTGTGCCTGACAAGATCATGGAGCAGATCCTCCTGGAAACTATACTGAGGCACATGGAAATCAAGGAGGTGACTGGTGACAGCCAACATGGCTTCACTAAGGGCAAATCATGCCCGACAAATTTGGTGGCCTTCTACGACACAGTGCTGGTGGATAGGGGAAGAGCAACTGATGTCATCTACCTGGACTTGTGCAAAGCATTTGACACTGTCCCACATGACGTTCTTGTCTTTAAATTGGAGAGACATGGACTTGATAGATGGACCACTCGGTGGATAAGGAATTGGCTGGATGGTCGCACTCAAAGAGTTGCGGTCAATGGCTCGATGTCCAAGTGAACACCAGTGATGAGTGGCGTTCCTCAGGGGTCGGTATTGGGACTGGTCCTGTTTAACATCTTTGTTGGCGACATAGACAGTGGATTGAGTGCGCCCTCAGCAAGTTTGCTGACGACATCGAGCTGTGTGGTGTAGGTGACACGCTGGAAGGAAGGGATGCCATCCAGAGGGACCTTGACAGGCTTGAGAGGTGGGCCCGTGCGAACTGCATGAAGTTCAACAAGGCCAAGTGCAAGGTCCTGCATGTGGGTCGGGGCAATCCCAAGCACAAATACTTGTGCTTGATGGTAAAGCTGTGGATGTGGTCTATCTTGATTTCAGTAAAGCATTTGACACGGTCTCCCACAGCATCCTTGCAGCTAAACTGAGGAAGTGTGGTCTGGATGATCAGATAGTGAGGTGGATTGTGAACTGGCTGAAGGAAAGAAGCCAGAAGGACATGGAGCTGTTGGAGCGGGGCCAGAGGAGGGCCACGAAGATGATCAGAGGGCTGGAGCACCTCTCCTATGAAGACAGGCTGAGAGAGTTGGGGTTCTTCAGCCTGGAGAGGAGAAGGCACTGGGGAGACCTTCTAGCAGCCTTCCAGTACCTGAAGGGGGCCTACAGGAAAGCGGGAGAGGGGCTTTTTACAAGGGCATGTGGTGATAGGACGAGGGGGAATGGTTTTAGACTGAAAGAGGGTAGATTTAGATCAGATATTAGTAAGAAATACTTTCCTGTGAGGGTGTGAGACACTGGAACTGGTTGCCCAGAGAAGTTGTGGCTGCCCCCTCCCTGGCAGTGTTTAAGGCCAGGTTGGATGGGGCTTTGAGCAACCTGGTCTAGTGGAAAGGTGTCCCTGCCTGTGGCAGGGCAGTTGGAACTAGATGATCTTTAAGGTCCCTTCCAACCCAAACCATTCTATGATTCTATGATTCTGTGATACTGAATCTAAGGACCTTGGGCAGCCTTGTGTTTGTCTTGCTTCACTCTGAAATGTTACTTGAGAAAGATCTCAGTGAAAGATCACAGTGGATCATTAGATACTGAAGTGGAAAACTGGTCATTCTGTCTAGGGCGCTGATCAGTGTTACTAGGCAATTGAAAATTGTCTGATATCCTCCCTTACAGGATATTTTGGCTCGCTAGACAAAGGGTAATGTATCTCTAACTTTGAGATAATAAATGTAGGAACAAGAAAAGAAAGTCAAGCCTGTGGCTGCTTCTTCCAAATAGGAAAGTTTTGTTTCATTGCATGTCAGCTAGGTTTTTTGCTTTTAAGCCCTTGCTGAAAAAGAAATCTTGGAGTGATGAGCAGCGGTTGAATTTTCGCCACCTCTTTCATCAGTAGGGCTCTCTAGTGGATTTAAGGAAAATAGT
Source organism: Nyctibius grandis (assembly GCF_013368605.1). Taxonomy (NCBI): domain Eukaryota; kingdom Metazoa; phylum Chordata; class Aves; order Nyctibiiformes; family Nyctibiidae; genus Nyctibius; species Nyctibius grandis. The sequence goes on along the minus strand of NC_090659.1, from coordinate 57,216,202 downwards.
GCAAAGTTTCCCATTACACTTAACATTTCTGAAGCAGTTTCCATATACTTTCTTTTACATGAATCATATAGTTCTATATCTAACTGTAAGCTTGCCCTTCATGCAGTCATGTCTACTGTGTTTTTTTTTTTTAGCTTTTGTCTTAAATGTATATAATCTCTAAATCAAACACTAATGTTTGAAATCCATTAATGTATGTCTGGGTTTTTATTTTAAATTTCTATGCATCTCATTTTTTGAAAACTTGAAGTCACATAAGTAGCTCTGTAAAAAAAAATTACTTTCTAATGATAAATTTTATAAGGGTGAATGTGTCTGTTGGGGGAGATAGGTAGCACTCTAAAGTATTTTATTATCAAAAGTGTTTGTTTTACAGAACTTTGGGACAACAATAGTGGTTAATCCTGAAAAGGACAAGGATATGGTGCAAGAGCTACTAGATTTTAAGGATAAAGTGGACCATATCATAGAAGTGTGCTTTCAGAAAAATGAAAAATTTATAAACTTGATGAAGGAGTCCTTTGAAACATTTATCAACAAGAGACCAAATAAGCCTGCAGAATTGATAGGTACACAAATATTTTTCTGTAAAATATTTCAAAAATCTATAGAAAGCATGATAAGATAATGCTGCTGAGTGTGCTAGTGCAATAGTGATGCAGTACGCATTCTGCTTTAGGAGCCTCGTTTTTGGGATATGAGGCAAAAGTTAACCTGGGAGCGTTGCGGGTTCGAAAAGCTCGGGTGTGCTGTTAGGCGTGCGCGCAGCGTCCTGACGGAGCATGCCAACTTCTGCTGTCCCTGCGCTCTGCTTCCTGCACGGTGCCTAGTGCTAACAACTGCTCAGAGAGCGCAATGCTGATGCTACGAGTGGAGTAAATGGTTAGGGGGAAGAGTACCTGTGGCAAAAAAAAAAAAGTAAACTTTTTTAATTGTGGTAGTAGAGGAGTTCTTTGAATCTTACAGATCTCTTGGAAAGGAGTAAATACAGCCCATCTGCCTTGAAGGCTGAAATTGGGCGAACAATTGGAAAGCCTTCAGATACAAGGAGTTTTAGAGTAAAAAAAAAAAGTCATTACCTTGCAGCGGGAACTAGCGCTCATTAAGAGGAGAAATAATAAAACCTCCTTAAAAATACTATTACTGGGTTTATCCCTGGTCTGGCAAAAGCTGTTCTGACTGTTTTGCCTGCAGCCACTGGAGCTGTGGCGTTTTACACCAGGAGAGGATCCCACTCCTAGTTTGTTTTCTTTTTTCTTCTGTACATTCTTTTGCCTTCATTCAACTTGTTTTGTGGCTTCCTTCTGAAACCAACTTTATGTAGCACAAATTGGACAACTTAGTGATACAGGTTAAAGCCATGATACGGGCTGCTTTCATTTGTGGATTGTAGTGTCTCAGCTACTGCAAAGGTTTCCTTCTTACGCAGAAAGTTGTATAAGGATACTAATGTGGCTTGATAAATACTTAGCTAAACTCATGGCTTAACCTTATTTCTGGCATTCTGAAGCTACTAACTTGAAAGCATTGTTTCTGTTTAAATTTTGTTATGCTCCTACCAAGGGAGCATGAGGGACATGGTAAAGGTCTACAAAAATATAGTCCTCTCTGTGTTGTTTGTTTCTGTTTCTCATAAGATACATTCATATACATTGTACGCTTCCAAAACATTATCTTTCAACAAGTAATGTGCTTGCTATGACTGTAACACAAAATGTGGGAATTTCTAATGCATTAATTTTAATGATTATACTGTATTTTTTTTCCTTTTTTGATTCCTTTTTGTGATATTTTTCCATTATGGCAGTAGTACAGTAGAGCTCTATCATTCCACTGAACATAGGGATGGGAAAAGGGAAAATAAAAAACTTAGTACTTATTCTATGTTTTAACATATAGTAATATTTCAAGTGGGAGATGCTTAAATTGGTTATTTTAGGTTATTTTTTAAAGCTGTTAAACTGTTTGTTTATTTGTAGCAAAGTATGTGGATTCCAAGTTGAGAGCTGGTAATAAAGAAGCAACAGATGAAGAGTTGGAAAGAATCCTTGACAAAATCATGATCATATTTAGATTCATTCACGGTAAGAAAAATTGGTTCACAGTTGATGCAGCTGAAACTGTTTTCCTTGCTACTAGCAGAACTGCATTCCTCTGAATGTAAGAGATCTTTTTTTTAGCATGAGTTTCTGCTTGACTTGGTCTTGAATTCAGGTTGCCTTACATCTGAAGGAGCACAATAAGTACAACAAGGAGGACAAACCTGTTCTATGGAGACTGGAAAGTTACAGACCTTTTACAGTCTGTGAGTGGAGACCTAAGAGTTAGAGCTGTTGGTGGAAGTTTTTTTTCACGTAAATTAACCATATCTGTAACCACAACCTCTCCTCTAATGACAGAGAACAGAACGGTTAGTACAGATTTTCTCTTCCCTGCCCATCTCAGAACGTCATAGGTGCAAAGTACATGAAAACCCAGCAACTAATGACTTGTCTCTTCTCATCATAGCTGAGAATGAACACAGAGGAGGGCTCAGAACGATGGGAAAAAACGTTATTGATGTGTTTTACTGGCTTTGAAATGCACTTCCCTAATGTATGTCCTTATCTGAGCAAAACCCTTGATTGTGTTAGGAGAATTTTTTTTTTGCTAGGTTGGATATCAGAAAAAGTATGTGGTTGAGTCCAATAGAGATCATGGTCATTGTTTTGAGGGAAGTGGAACATGTATGCTGGGCTGGGGTGGAATAAGCAGGTACTACCCAATTCTGTATTAGTTTGTTCTGAGATCTGTGGGGTTCTTTCCTCTTAAAATCCAAAACAAGTACAATATAATGGGAAAGCGGAGAAGAAACCAGTCATAAAGTAGTATCATTTGCATAATGATTTTTGTCAAATGCAAAGGGTATTGGATGGAGATAGTGAATGAAGACAGTATTTCTGGCAACATGTCAGCCTAAGAGATTAATTTCTGTTAATCTGAAACTTTGACCAAGTCTTTTTCTCTTAATATTTTTTGTAGTACTGAGCTAAAATTGCAAACTTATTTTGAGATACCTAGTGTGTAAGACTCCTTTTAAGAGCAGATAATAATTAGTAGTTAGTTTCTGGGCATTGGACTTTTCGATAGTATCTTGATGGTGTGTCATGGAACAGCACGTTACTAGAGGGAAGGATGGAGAGCACCAGAGATACTGCTACAGATGCATTGGAAGGCATTTACAAGCAATTAGGAGGGGCAGCTGTAGGCAGCACAAAAAGCGCCTTGAGTTATGGTGAATTGCTTCCTCTTAAAAGTGAAACAACTTGCTGATATCTTTGCACTATTGATAGAAAAGATTTGCAGAAGCTCTGGTTAAGGTGTGAAAGTTTGTGGGTGCCTGTATGACGACTTTATTTCAAAAGGCTATCGGCAAACCAAGTGAGAAGACTTCTGTCACTTTTTCTTCACCTTAGGCTTTTAAAGGTTATTTCTTTAATACATAGGAACCCTTTTTCTTTTTTTATTTTTAATAAATCAGACCACTGGAGGGAGAATGCTGTTCTGGACCCCAGAATAATTTCATGTGGTTTGCAGCTGATCCAATGGGAAATACAAGGCAGCCTATGTTCCGGAGTGGGGGGAAGAAGTAAAAATCTTGCAAAATATATTAAGAAAATAATTCACATATAGAAAGAACTAGTTGTCTACATGTTGTTCTTTGCTGTTGTGTAGTGAATATTGTTCTGCTGATCAACACATCATGAGAAAGGCTTGTGTCACAAACCTGAAGTACAATGATGCAAATAGAACGTATGATTTCATTTGTATTCTATTTTTGTTCCAATTTCTATACAGGTAAAGATGTGTTTGAGGCATTTTATAAGAAAGACTTGGCCAAAAGACTGCTGGTTGGAAAAAGTGCATCAGTAGATGCTGAGAAATCCATGTTGTCAAAGCTTAAACATGGTAGGCGTCTTCAGATGTGTTAAATTTGTATTACTTTTTGGCATGTAAATTGGAATCCTTATTTTCTCATCCTTTAAGAAGTGAAAAGCCAGATTTTAAGTAATAGCTGAGCATATCCCAGCTTTCATTGTGCTCAGCGAGAACTATTGGGCTGACCTCTTAGATATGTGACTGGTTCATTTAATGTACCTACAGAGGAGCAAAATCCTTAAAACATATACCTAGTTGTGGGTGCTCTGTGCCCTGGCAAATCTGGCTCAACTGTCTCAGGATAAACCCTTATTGCTTGTTCTGTGCTTCTTTGTAATTGTGAGATCTTTGCTTTAATTCGTGTGACAGAATGTGGCGCTGCTTTTACCAGCAAACTGGAGGGCATGTTCAAGGACATGGAACTGTCAAAAGATGTCATGGTTCAGTTTAAGCAGGTACATTTAGCTTCTGTTTGCATACTAAATTTTCAGTATTGATGGGGAAGTACTTAATGGTGTTACACCTTGGATTAAGCTAAAATTAAGCAAAACAGCTTTTGAGCAGGTCCTGTTCATAGTAGCAGAGTCTACTTACTGTTCTATTTATAGAACAGAATTTATTTATTGTATATCTATTCAGAGATAATCTTACTTTAAGTTTTATTTTATTCCTTTTTAAGTAAATTATAGTCTAAATACCACATAGTAATTTAGTTGTCTGACATCCTTTAAAGTCCATAACCATTAATTCTGTAAACTGTTGCTGCTCTGATGAATTCTTTGTGAATGACACACATCAGAGAAACTCTTTAAAGGTTGCTAAGTGCACAGAAGCCATGTATGTCTCAGCCCCAAAGCTTCCAACCTGTCAGTGAGTGAGGGAATGCTTGGAGGAAATAATGTATATGCTTGCCCTGTTGTTGCGCTTCTCCCTGGGTGCCTGTTTTGGGGCCTTATTGAAGAGCGGATAGTGGGCTAGAGATCTGACCGAGGACACCTGCTCCTGTAATCAAATACTCCAGTGACTTTTCTGTCCCAGGCTTTGCAGCCTGGCTTGACTGGTGCTATGCTCAAATTATAAGAAAAAGTGTTGTCTTAACAGACGTGTGGAAGTCCAAGGGGATCCTTTTGATCTTAGGCAAGATCCAGGGCAGTTCTTGCCCTGGCTTCTGATCAAAAGTTTTTCTTTTGCTTTATTTGCGGGTGATTGAAGTTCCTTTGACCTTAATATCCTGTAAAGACAGTGGTTTAGGATACTTCAAGGCATGTTGTACTTTTCTTTTTACTTCCAGCCACTTGCCGTGTTTTGAAACTGGGGATGGGAGCAATAGTCATGAAACGAAAAAATCTTGGTAGAGCGTGTCTAGCCAAGAATGTGGCCTGTAGAAATTTTTCATTATTCTACCAACTTTAAATTTCTAATTTAAGTATATATCTTTTCTAATTTAGCATGCAAACAGTATACTTGAATAATTTTTTGTGTCTTGTATTTTAGTATATGCAGAACCAAAGTGACCCAGGAAATATAGACCTGACAGTAAATATATTAACTATGGGGTATTGGCCAACTTATACACCTACGGAAGTCCACTTAAATTCAGAGGTTAGTATTCGAATTCTCCTTCAAAACGCACTTTATGGAGTGGAATCATAATCACTCTCATAGGGCGGACTAATGCCTTCATTTAATGTTTTTTCTGCTAGGTATTTAAGAGGTTTATCTCATTTTAAAGATTCCAAAATTGCAGAAAATAAAATGTAATGGATAAAATCCACTTTTTTGTGGTGATTGTTTAACTTAATTTTTTTCATCTTTTTAATAATAATAATCTAAAATTAATAAAAATAATGTTAAATAGGACACTGATTTTACAGTCAAGCACTTAAAAGTTTAAAACTGGCCAGTTCACCTTGATTTAGTCAATCTTTAACTACATTGGTTAGGCATTTTGATCTAGCCAATAGTTACGTTACTGCACTGTTCTTTTTTTCTGTAAGATCCTTCCTCTGTTCCCTGCAATGTATCTCAGAAAACTAGCCCCTGCCTTTAAATGGCATTTGCCTGAAAAAAGATTGCTTCCAAATTGATTTTTGCAAAGCTCCTATCAATAGCGATTTAAGTTGAAATATGTATTTGGAGTCGTATTTCCTGCAATACCTGGCTTGATCTGAAATGCAGCGTCAGGGGAAACACTTTAGAGGCCAAAGGTGGCAGCAAGGTTCTCATTCAGTTCAGAAGCTGTGGGAGCTTTTGTGCTCTTGCTCCTGTGGCATCTTTTCCTCAGTAACAGACTACTTTGGAAGGATCCAACCTGAGCAACACGTCATGAAAATGGAGGGGTAAAAACCCCTTACTTGGAAATAAAAGGGTATAAAGTACGGGAATCGGACTTGAATCTGTATAGGACAAACTAAAGGAAGAACTTGGGAGCAGATGGTAGGAGTCAGTGTATAGATGTGAGATGTATGCTTTTTGTCCTGTGGTTTCTTGGTCAGATTAAAAGTCCAGGACAAAAACAGAATTTATTTTTGAGGTTTAAAACCCTTTATATAGGGGGTTTGTTTTATTTAAAACAAACAGACAGACAAAAAAAAAAGAGGGTGGGGTGGAAATTAAAAGCTATATTTGATTTAAAAGCTATATACTTTTTGTGCAGAATAATACCAGTGTACTTGAGAGCAGAATTTTGCTCTTTGGATTTAGGTTTTCACACAAAAACACTTATTATGAGACATTGTTGAGGAGAACCAAAGAAATTACGTGTGAAATCATCTGGCATCACTGCACTGGTATAACACTAATAAACTTTTTTTCTCTTTACTTTACAGATGATAAAGCTTCAAGAGGTATTTAAAACCTTTTACCTGGGAAAACACAGCGGTCGAAAGCTTCAGTGGCAGACCACTTTAGGGCATGCTGTCTTAAAGGCGGAATTTAAGGAAGTAAGTTTGCTTGTTTAATGCTTAGCCTGTTGGGATAAAATTTAAGTCAATTACTTGGAATCTAGCCATGTATTGTATTTTTTTATAAAGGTAGTAACAGTTTTGTGGAGAAACAATCACAATTCAATACTGTTATTTTATATAGAAAGTAGGCTTTTTATAATTAAACTGAAATACTACATAGCTAATGGAAGACAACAATGCGATGCCTTTTGGTAACATTTGTATTTGATAGGAATTGTGCTCATTCAAATAAAGTTAGTTACAATAAAGCAGGAAATTAATGAAAGGGAAAAAAATGCAGCATCTTTTTAATATGGAATTGTTGCTATAATGGAAATACTGGTGACACTTTTAGAATGCTTTACTGATGCAAAAAGAGACTGAAGGGTGTTAGTGATGTAATGACTGTGGTTAAAATTTAAATGCTTGTTGAATTATTTAAGTCTTAACCACATTGTTTCTTAATGTGGTTTTGTTTTGTCTCATGGAATATCTTGCTAATAATGCAGCTTAATTGAGCCAGAGCAAAGACCAAAAAAAACCTGAATTCTTTTACTAACTCATTGTGAATATGAAACTTAGAGGTTTAGGCATTTTGTAACGGTAGGATGGATAGGACTGTAGTTGTCGATTGACAGAAGTGTTTACAGCTGTCTGAAGAGTTTGAGTTTTTATTTCCTTTTCATTGCCTGTTTGTGGAAACATTCTGCTACTGATAATACTGTCACTCTGTATCATAGTAAACCAAAATTATCTTTTGTTTCTTTCATATTTGATCCAATGCCAAGAATTCTTTTGTATTGGTTTGCTCATCTCTATAAAATGAAACTTGGGTGAAGTACGAAGAGATTTGCTATTGGTGGTGGCAAAGCCAGAATTTCATATATTGTAACTAAAATGAAGTAAATGATGTGAAGTAAATACAAGCCCATTCTAATGAGCTTCTGCTGTGTGCTGCATTGCTACTGTTAGAGAAGCAAAAAAAGAGGTTTTAAAAATATCGTGTTTCCTCGATACTGCATTCAGGCAGATTATTCTGTGTGCTCGGCATTCTAAAATGCTCATCTCTTCTTCTAGAAATAGAAAAAAGAATGTATAGCTTCTGTAACTTGTCAGATTTGGGGGACACAATAGAAAATGCTCTGAATATTCCTTATAATTATTTGATTTTTTTTTTTAGGGAAAGAAAGAATTTCAAGTATCGCTCTTTCAGACATTAGTGTTGCTTATGTTTAATGAAGGAGATGAATTCAGTTTTGAAGAAATTAAAATGGCCACGGGTGTAGGTAGGAAGAATACTTTTTGATTCTTAAGTTTATTCATCGAGTGATTGCCAATTATGATTTGGTATGTAAAGGCCTAATTTTAAGAAAGTTGCCATGAACATTAGACTTTATGAGCTAAAATAGTATATAGACACGAAAAGAGGTGAGGAAAACACACTGCAGGTACTTCCTAGTGTAGATAAAATAGATGCTTCAGGAAATTAAGAGTAAGAGGTGTGTAGCGTATGGTACTACTAACAACCTATTAGATTTACAAAATGTATCATTGCAATTCTTAAAATTCAAGTGGCGATAAAGGCTGTTGTATGTACAGGTTATTTTTGTTCTATTACAGTTTCAATATTATATTTTGAAAATTATCTGTTGTAGAATGCTGTCACTGAGAGTATTTTCAATTGAGCTGTACTGAGAGCTTGCCCACCCGTTTTCCATTACTGCTGCAGGAGTGCCCCATTTACAGCAGATCTGATTTGTTAAGAAGAGCCGTGTCCTTTAGGGTGTGTACTTTGTAGCTGTCTCCCTCTGCACTTGAAACTTGAAGGCAGAAAGGACATAGAAAACTGGGGAAAAGTAGAGTTTTCTTTTTAGCCATCTGTAGTATCTACCTTCTGTGTTTTTATGCTCTTGGGTGATGTCTTTTGAATTTTTACACTTGCTTGAAATAGTTAAAGCCATTGGCATTAAAAACGATAATGCTATCATCTCTTTACTCTCTGGAACTTCTGTATCAATCAGCAGGTCATACCCAGTAGCCCTTAACATGTTGAATCTTAAGGTCGACCCAGTACAGCAACTGCTGAAAAAGTATTTGTGTATAAACATACACAAGTATTAAAATATTGTGAATATATTTACTAAAGTACAGTAAAATGGGGATATCAAGAATCCCTGTGGCAGAATGATGCGTTGCAGAAGGCAGTGCAGCCCGGGTGCTCCAGCTTCTCAGCCTCGAAGCTTCAGGTTGCTTAGTCATCCACTCCATCAATGCTAAGGGAGTTGAAGAAAACTCATGCCAGTATGAATGATAAGCATCAGGATAGTCCGGAGAGGCTCATTAGGTCAGAGCACAATGATTACAGAACAAACATAAGTTCACGCAAGCCTGATCTAGATCATGGAATCATAGAATAGTTTGGGTTAGAAGTGACCTTTAAAGGTCATCTAGTCCAAACCCCGCTGCAGTGAGCAGGGACATCTTCAACTAGATCAGGTTGCTCAGAGCCCCGTCCAACCTGACCTTGAATGTTTCCAGGGATGGGGCATCTACAACCTCTCTGGGCAACCTGTTCCAGTGTTTCACCACCCTCATCATAAAAAATGTCTTCTATCTAGTCTAAATCTACCCTCTTTTAGTTTAAAACCATTACCTTGCCCTGTCGTAACAGGCCCTACTAAAAAGTCTGTCCCCATCTTTTTTATAAACCCCATTTAAGTATTGAAAGGCCACAATAAGGTCTCCAGGCTGAACAACCCCAACTCTCTCAGCCTGTTCTCACAGGAGAGGTGTTCCATCCCTCTGATGATTTTCGTGGCCCTCCTATGGACTCGCTCCAACAGCTCCATGTCCTTCTTATGTTGGGGGCCCCAGAGCTTGACGCACTACTCCAGGTGGGGTCTCACCAGCGCAGAGTAGAGGGGCAGAATCACCTCCCTTGACCTTGCTGGCCACGCTGCTTTTGATTCAGCCCAGGGTACGGTTGGCCTGCGAGCACACATTGCCGGCTTACGTCCAGCTTTTCATCAACCAGTATCCCCAAGTCCTTCTCCTCAGGGCTGTTCTCAATCCTCTTCATCCCCCAGCCTATACTGATACCAGGGGTTGCCCTGACCCAGGTGCAGGACCTTGCACTTGGCCTTGTTGAACCTCATGAGGTTTACATGGGCCCACTTCTCGAGCTTGTCCAGGTCCCTCTGGATGGCATCTCTTCCCTCAGGCATGTCAACGGCACCACTCAGCCTGGTGTTGTCTGCAAACCTGCTGAGGGTGTGCTCCATCCTCCTGGCTGTGTTGTTGATGAAGATACTAAACAGATCCTGCTTTCTCATCTTGTATTGCTGTACCTCGGAGCTTGCATTCTGGCTGCCTGACAGCAACAGATAAAATCTGCTGCATGGAAATCCATTCCATTATAGCACAATAGAAAGGATTTCAGTAGACTGTTTTTTAAGGCAGCTAGCCAGACTTGATTGATAGTTGGGAGCTACCTATGTTATGTTATGTCACTGCAACGAGTGCCACGTCTCTCTTTCTCTTCCTTATAGGGAAATAGTGTAGGAATGCAGGTAGTGAGGACAGTTCGTGGCCCACAGGGTTCCCTACGGCCAGGGGAACTGAAAAATCACTGAAAGGAAAATCGGCCTGGTTTAGGCCAAACCAGGACAGTGGATGACACAAAATCTCTTCCCAGGCTCTACCTATGCAAGGCATTCAGAGCTGCTTTAGAGAGGTCCCATTCCCACCTAGCAATCTCTCTGCTTCTAAAGGAGAGGAAACTGTTATGATCAGAAATTATCTCAGAAACAGGTCTGACACTGCGTCCTTCCTGCCTCCTGCTACTTGGATGATACTTTCCCTCATCGGTACCCTGCTGAAGGCTGGTATCTCTGATAGTTGGAAAAGAACAGACATACAGTAGTTAGAAAAAGTAGCTGAATTTGTGATACAGCTGCTTGGTGAATTGACCACTAAGGGCAGAGATGCTGACGGCCAGACTCAAAGACGACCTGGATGAACCAGAGATCCTAGCTCATGGATATAAATAAGATAGGACATGGTAGAAATCCTGGAGGGCAAAACCTGTGTGTTAGGGTTGCCATAGAAACAACTTCTAAATGTTCTGAACACCATGTGCAGGGCTAGACAGGCAGAATTGGAATGTATGCTTGAAAAAATTACATATGGAAGAGGGTCTAGATTTGTTAGGAAGTAGGAAAGCCTTTGAAATGGGGAACCTGTACAAGAAGGATGGGCTCTGTCTAACTCCAAAGGGAGTGAAGCTGCTGGCACACTAAAATGTTTTAGGAAGTCTGTAGGGTTTGTCAGACTTCTTCCTCCATCATCTAAAAATAACAGTAGATCCAAGAAGAGTTCAGAGAATGGGAATAAAGATGGAAGACGTGTGGCAGCTTTTTTAGAAGAAACAGCTAAATGTTAGGACTAAACCAAATAGACCAAAAGGTAAATAGAAACTGGTGAATAGGGATTTTTTTTTTTACTCAAAAAAAGAAAAGCTAAAGGGCATAAAACAAAAACCAAAGACCATGTTATAAAAGCTGTAAGTTTACAGAATTCAAGGAGACAGGTTCAGGGAAGAGCAAAGCACTGAAGGTTTCTCAGTGCATAGAAACCACCTCTGGCTAAGGAAGTCCCTGAGCCCTAAGTGATTGAGGACTTAGAGAGCAGTAGGATGAGGAGAGGAGGAAGAGCAGGGAAGTGTGAAGCTGTATTAGCTTTGCTCTTAAATGCTGCCCTATGCTCACCTACTTGTGACCACTGCTGGAGACAGGATGCTGGGCTAGATGGACCTTCTGACCCAGGGTGACTGTTCTTCAGTTCTAAACTGAACCTCTCAGCTCTGAAGGATTGCATCTAACTGCTTCCTTTACTTTGGTGTTCACATGTGCCAGCTTGTTCTGGGGGGCGGTGAAAGCCTTGTGCAGTTTTTATTTAATTAACATGCATTTGTGTTGAGACCCCATTACAAGGTGTTAACCAGTCTTTGCACATTGGTGTTTACTGCAGAAGAGTGCAGCCAGCCACGCCCCTGCCATGGGGCAGAATAAAATATTGCAAGTTGAAGTGTCAGTAAAGGGGTTAGAATAGGTCAGTAAATAACAGTAAATTAGACCACCAACAACTGGTAGTATTAATCCAGAAGCTTTACAGGAACTGTCCAATATAAATACTGAATTAGTTTGTCTAGTTTGTAATTTAAGTGAACCTTGGTGCGCTAAGAATGGCAAGTGACAAAAGCAATGCTAATTTTTTAGTTTGTTTTTTTTTTTTTTTTTTTTAAGTTCATGGAGTAATTCTGTAGATTACTGCAGGATAGCAGGTCTGTATTGGGAAGAACTAGAACTGGTAGGCTCATGGATAACTGTGTGTTAGGGAAGAGTTAGCATGATTTATGTGATGCATAATTTCCCTTTCAAGTTCTTTGAGGGAGTCGGAAAGCATATGCACAATCATAATTGTGCACTTGGGTTTTAAAAAGTTCTTGATAAGAGCTCCTCGCAAGCTCTAAAATAAACTAAGTTCTCATGGCTTGAGAGGGAAGTTCCTCTTAGGGATGAATAATTGATTAAAAGACAGAAAACAACAGGTAGAAATGAATGGGCAGGTTTCATAGTGAAAGGAAGCTCCTGTTTGGGATCCCCAGGTATTATTCAACACAGTCATCAAAGATCTGAAGAAGATGAATACTGATGTGACAATTTGATGCTGATTCTTTAGGAAGGTCAAATTTGAAACTTCTAAAAAAGTTTAAAAAGGCTCTCACATTGTTGAACAATTAGGAGATCAAATTGCATCCAGTGTTGATTAATGTAAGGATGTCTGTAGTGGGGAAATAACCTTAACCACACGTCAAGAGATTGGCTTGGTTAGATATGACTGCTCAAGAATGAAGTTGTACAGTCATTGTGTCCCCTGAAAACATCAACTGAAAGTTTCATCAGTGATCAGAAGGGCAAACAGCGTGCTGGTAACTTCTGGGGAAGTTACTGAGAACAGAGCAGAAAGCATCATCGTGCCTTGTGTGTGCTTATGTTTGGATACTTCATAAATTTCAGGTTATCCCATCTCTAAAAGTGTAGAGTAGAATTACATAAGGACAAAGATGATGAAGAAATACAGACATTATCAGACAGTTCCTATGCAGAGGATGGAGAGTTCATCTCTTAAACTTGGGGCATGATAGTTTGGAGGGGGGTGAAAAGGAGGAAAGACAAGAGTCTGTAGAATTATGAATGGCTTAGAGATGGTGAATAGTGAATTCACTAACCCCCACAGTACAGGAATTGAGGCATCTTTTAGCTTCTCCATTTGTTACTAGCCAAGTCAAAGAATCCGTGTTGGGTGACGCAGACATTTTGATCCGATCCATGTAACATGTAATGTAGTTGTTCTCAACTGAAACCGAGTTAGCTGCCTAAGATTAGTGGTAGGCCTTAAAGCTGCCCCTTTAGGATATCACTGTCTTCATCTGCATTAACTGGCATAGTCAGAACTTGTGGTTTGCAGTCACTGTTTCAATAAATTATCACCAGGTCTCTTTAAAGAGATGAGATTGTCCCTGGTACATTAGTACCATTAGCACATGCATAAACTGTCATTCAGAGAAAGAATGGTTACGTTCTCTTCGGTAACCGTGCTTCTTTGAGATGTGTTGTCCAAATACACTCCATGTTTTTACCTGCCTTTCTCATTATCAGGAAAGCCTCTAGGAGCTGTAGTTTTTACTTTTTCTTCAGTGATTGAGAGGTAATTGAAGATTCCTTCCCTTTTTGGCATACTGTAACCTGCGACTTTGCATGCAAGGCAGAAGCAAAGCTCCAAAGTATCCCGAGTGTTTTTAACAGCATCCTTTGTTTGAAAAAAAAACCCCACCACTCAACAATCTGCATTTACTGAAGGTGAAACACCCAAAAAAGTGTGAAACATCATAAATGCCTGTTCAGTCAATGTGGTTTAACTTTTTTTTAGTGATCACGGAACAGCTGGAGGTTTAAAAAAAAGGAAAAGGTCACTCTGTGTGAAAGTTTTTAGAAAGTATTTTAGAAATAGTAATAGTGTTAATCTTTTACTCAGCTACACTGCACTTCAGCACTAGAACGCAAAACCTTTCTTATAATTTTTAGACTAAAACTCTGTTCAGGAGATCCAACACATTTGGTGATAATTTTATATTGTGAATAAAAGTATTCTAGAGATTGCAGAGGCTGCTTTAATGCAAAATCTTGATGCAAGACTTTGCAACGTAATTATTAGAATGTTTTAGACTTTATTTTATCTACTTGTCCAAATGCTTTTAGCTTTAAATCTTACTTGATAAAATTTTCCTCACCCACTTGTTTCTACTTTCCTTTTGTGGGGGAAGTTTGTGGTTACAATAGCTGTCAGCTGTACCTTCTCACAAAACATCTTCCTATCAATTTAGGCTTCTCTTCTGTTTTTTTTTTTTTATTATATATTTTCTGGTATGTGTTAAAAATAGTGATGAAATCATAAAATGGGTGGCTTGAGTTTCTTATAATGAGCTGATTTTTTTTTTTTCCTTTAAAGTCCTGTTACTACCAAACAAAACTAAAGCAATAAAACCCTTACCATTCTGTGAAAACCAGACTCATGTTAATGTGAAATCTTTTCTGAAACTACTTTTGGATTGAGAGCTCACTGAGATGAGCCTGAGTCTGTCTTCCTAATATTCTGTGCGTGCTCTCAGTACTTACCTCTGAAAGATGTGAGACTAAGCTTGAAGGCTGTAAGTTGTTACCTAATTGGAACTTAGCTGGAAGGAGGTACTAACATAAAAACAGTAACTTCTCAATTGTATTTCTAGATTAATCACATAAAACTCTTCATGTTAATGTTTTCTTCTGCTTTCTCCCATACTTTGAACTTCTTCACAGAGGACAGTGAATTAAGGAGAACCTTGCAGTCTTTAGCTTGTGGAAAAGCACGAGTATTGATAAAAAATCCAAAGGGCAAGGATGTAGAAGATGGAGATAAATTCATCTTCAATGGTGATTTCAAGCATAAATTGTTTAGAATAAAGATCAACCAAATCCAAATGAAAGAAACAGTATGTATTTATTTTTTGCATTCATTCTGTTCATGTTAACTGTTTATCCACATGTCCCACATGGAGAGACAGAATCTCTGCATTTCCTCTCGTAGTTTTTGCGTATGGAGAAAGGAAACAGATATTTAATTTTTTTGGTGGTCAGGATAACTCGCAGAGGCAATAAAGATTTTAAAACTCACTGAAATGGAAACAACTTAGGTTCCTTCCTGTGCTTGCAAATTCAAATGCTTATATATTAAACTGATACGATCTTGTAGATGTTTCAGTCCATCTTAGAAGTTTTCGTGGTATGGCTGAAGTGTTGGTACTATATTGAACTCATCAATCAAATGTCACCATGTCACTTCTTTATTTAGTGGTAAAAGAGTTATTAAAGTCAGTGTTGTCCCTGTTTTTGCAGTGGATGTCTTTGTTGTACTTCAGTCCCAGTTCTTGACTCAAGGTGACATGTTTTAACCAACATTGAGTTGTTTCCTTTTTGCCTTTGCATATTAAAATCCCTAAAAGTCAAATTGGAGTTGAGCAGTTTGATAGACTACTGTATTTGAGCTGTCAAACTGTTATGTGTTCTCTCAAAATCTGAAGTGAGTTTTTAAGATTTAGTTTAATTTATCAAATATATTTAAAATAAAATATATGTTATTTTTTTCTTTACATTATCCTTAATTTTACCTTTGGCTTGCTTCAGAATCACTTCAGAATCACGTAGTTCTTTGCATGCAGTAGTGCATGCATCTGTCTCAAAGATGATCAAGAATATATGAGTTTCATCTCATTGGAAAGGTTAACTACAGAAATATAATTAAAAAAATAGCAATAAAAGGTGATATGATTTGTGGTGTCGTATTGTTCTTTAGGTCGAGGAACAGGTCAGCACAACTGAAAGAGTATTTCAAGACAGGCAGTATCAGATTGACGCTGCTATTGTACGAATAATGAAGATGAGAAAGACTCTTGGTCATAATCTCCTTGTTTCTGAATTGTATAATCAACTGAAATTTCCCGTAAAGGTAACTGATGTTGTTTTTCAAACTATCCTAGGATTATCTAAAAATACGTAATATATTTTTCAATTCAGCTTGTCCATAAGAGTAAGAAATGTGAAATATCTTTGAATCAAATCCAAAGATTAAGGTATTAAAATGAGTGTGTGAACAGAAATGAGACAGAGTATCAGTAGGAAATTATATTTAGATATTTACTATGGCACATTTTCTTATGTAGCTGTTAGCAGACCTATTTCTTAAAATAAAATATATTTGCATTTATATTGCTAACTGTTTTACTAATCTCATCTTTTCTTGTAGCCTGGAGACTTGAAAAAGAGGATTGAATCTCTCATTGACAGAGACTATATGGAGAGAGACAAAGACAACCCCAATCAGTACCACTATGTTGCATAATGGAGAGGAAGTACTTTTACTTTAAAAAAATAGAAAAACAAACCCAAAAAATAAAACCCCAGATCATTCACATATGTCTTCAGGACACCAAATACCTATGCTGTTCCAGACTTTCCTTTTAGCAGATATCAGGCTGATGTATATTATTCAACCAGCTGCATGCGCTGCTGTGGAGGAGAAGCAAAACAACATGTTATTTTATCGTCCTTGTCAAGACCCCTTACAAATTTTTAACGTCATGTTTTTATTTCTTTTAATTACTCTCTTGTTCTTTTGGGTTCTTCAGAATTTAGTTTCACAGTTTTGTTTAACACTGTCATTGAAGTTGGATGGAAAGGTAAAATTACGTGTGTGAGAAATACTTCTGTGATGGATGCAAGTCTGGTTTCTTCATTTATGTGTTCCTAACTGCATCCATGAAGACCCTATATGCTGCATTCTTTAGCTACAGTGACAACTTGGGTAACTTTTTAAAAACCCTTAATTGATGAACACTTATGTACAAGCAGTGTTGTTGAAATACACTGAATTTTTGAAATTATGTACCATGAAAACCCTTAAACTTGTGTTCAGTTAAGTTTCTTTCTAATGATTATAAACTTCAGTCTGGTTTGGATAAATCAGGTTTTGAAGTGAGATCCTTGAAGTGCCAAGAGGACAACCGTGTTCATGTGTGTAGTGAGTTGTTGGATTATTTAGCTAAGATATGGATTATTTTATTACTACTTCTGCTGGCTTGGGTGGCAAAGTTTAGATCTGAGTCCACGAGGCCCTACCTCATTTTAGGGCAACCGGTGTATATCAGTTTATGTAATTGCCGTAACATTTAGTTTTGCCTTGAAAAATAACATACACGGAACGTACTGTACAGCGTGCTCCACTTTAAAAAAACAAAACCTTTTTTTAAAAAGACTTTTATGGTCTCAATATTGTGAAAGCGTAGTTTTTTGTCTTGAAAGACTAAGGATTTTGTGAGTACTTTGTTACATATTGTACATATGTAAGTTGATTTGAATTAAAGAATGAAAGACACTGTAGAACTGTTAGATAATTGTAACTATAAGGAAGACACCTTTTGTGGTAATACTTACAAGACTGTTTATTTTCCAGATTTGCATACTGGTGTGTTTCATTCTGAAAAAGAGCTACCAAAGGAGTTTTGATCATGGCATAAATGAGAATTTAACTGAGCAATATTTTCTTGAGAGATACCGTGCTAAGTTTATGTAACGTGGGTTTTGTGCATCAATTAAAAGGCCACCACCTCTTCTTAAACGTTGCTAAGAGTTGACATCTCATGGATTTACATATTAAAGTCCTTATTCTGTCCTCTGGTCATTAATTGTATTGCATTCTTAATTATTTTTGTTCCCGTTGTGTTTAGAAACTAAACACGTTTAGTTTATTGTATTTAAAACATATTTAATATTGTAATTTAATGTAGACTTATTTTAATATTTGAATCTTCAGTTAATGCAAATAAAATCTTTGATGCATATTAAATATTAATTTCTTAGCCTTTGTGAGAATGTGGCACTTCAGTTTGTGTAGTTTGTTCTTTAGTGTTAATTATACATTCACCTTGTAATTCACTTTCTATGCATATGGAAGCTGATCAGAGCCATCTTACTACACCTTTAAAACAAAAAGGAGCACGTGCCTCACAGAAATGTAACAGCCAAAGGCTTTATCCACACAGAAAGCTGGCAGTGGTATGCAGTAACTGAAACCAAGCAGTGACTCTCTAATGCCTTCCCTTTCTGAACCCCAGCTTCATGGTTCAACGGTTTTAAACAATAGATTAAAAGCAGTGGTGTTATTCTGAAGATGATTGAAATGGTTCTGCCTTACGAAGCCATGTTAATTGATTAAAAGTGCTGAGATGTGCAGTTTTTCTTAATTGCCATAGACTAGAACTCTTTGGCCAAATTACTCTGGTGTAGCAATTAAAAATGAGCTGTTCCACAAGCAGTGGAAATAATGAAGCCTGTCCTTCTGTGATGTGTGACTTTGGTTCCCTACTGTATCATCACCCCCAAATAACCTCAAGCAGCTCTGCTGCAGAGGGTTTTTCTAGTCAGTTCTGCCTTTCTGCTCACGGGAGCGTTGGTTTTGTTCTGCTTTATCCAGCTGATCTCCACCCATCCCCTTACCCCGCAAACCTACAGAGAATGTAATGATCTCTGAAGATTTTTAGTCTTCCAAATGGGTCTGAAATGGATCTTCAGAGGATCAAAAGCTATGGGAGAGATCGACAGGCCTTGTGATCGTGACTCTCTTTTTCTCAGGTCCTCATTTTTAATTTGATTTCCTCAAATTTCTCTTCCTGGGATTTTGTATGTGCTGAACCAAACAGGTAAGTTTATTAGTCACCATGGTAATCACTTCTTCATAGCACAATAGCTGCATTTGATTGCTTTTTGATAGCTGGTGATGGAATTTGGCTGAGCCTCCAGTCTTAACCAGTTGTTGGTTTGATGTGAGCCATTTGCTTCACAATGTACGTATTTGAGTGTATTTGTGCCCACAGGGTGGAGGCTGCTAAACATTTCTTCCTGGAAGATGACCTGGTGTTGGAAGACATCAGGCTGTAGCAAAGAAAGAGATTTCCTCTGTAGTGCATCTATGTTCGGAAGATACTTTGAACACCCAGATCTTGGCAATTCAGCGTCCTCGGAACAAACTATAGCAGCTTCTATGGAATGACAAAAATAACAGCAGGAATCTGAGAGACAGGTAGGAGCTCTCCAATCTTCAACCTTCCCATTTAACTCAGTTTAACTTTAAACGTTCAGATACCTCATCCAGACATGTTACATGTATTTAAAAAGCAATTTTCCTAAATGTGACACCCTGTCATCTAGCCCAACCTTTCCTGAGGGAAAGCAAGTGTGAGAATGCAGGCTGATGGCTGACTTGCAGGTGCTTCCCCAGTCTGGCAATCACAGCTCTCCTTACCAGCCACAAACAGCCTCCTTCCTGCCCACTGCTTGTCTCCTGTTTTCTTAGTTCTAGATTTTAGTTTCCCCTGTATTCCTTTACCTGAACCTGGGTTTATCATTTAACTCCCTTGGTCTGCTGCAGCTTCTTTCTTCCTTTCTTCGTGCTGTACATCTTTGGAAAAAAAAAAATGACACACCTTTCAGGGAACTTTAGTGTGTTGATGTGTTATGCAGATAGACCTGTATGTAGGTTTATGATCTTTGGGAGGTGTGTTGGGGAGAGCAGACTCTGTACTATAACCTTGGTTATCTATTCCTAGCAAGTCTCTTCAAAGAAAATAACCCAGTGAGGTCAGATAATATGCAGCAAAAGGCTACAGGGAAAACTGAGTCATGTTTCATGGAAAGTCTTTCCTGGTAAAAATTCCCAGCCTGTACTCCCTGTCTTCCA
Source organism: Nyctibius grandis (assembly GCF_013368605.1). NCBI lineage: Eukaryota > Metazoa > Chordata > Aves > Nyctibiiformes > Nyctibiidae > Nyctibius > Nyctibius grandis. Next base: position 57,196,451 of record NC_090659.1, on the reverse strand, counting down.
TGCTAGTACTCTGCCTCGACTTTGCAGAACAGTTTGCATTGTAGTAACGGCTCCTAGATCCTGTGGGTATTTCCCACGTTCTTCCCCATAAGCAGCCATTCTGCATCCGTGGCTCTCCAGGGCCAGGAGGTGTGCCATGGTTAATCTGGAACTGTGTGCAGATTGGTTGGACAGCAGCTCTGTCAAACAAAATGCGTAGAGGCTGGGTATGGACTACATTTCCCTGAGTGACGACACTAATTTGAATGTCTGGGCTGTCTATATACCAGCTTTTACAGAAGCTGTAACTACATGTTTGTTTATGTCTTACCCTGCTATCAAGTTTGATTGATGTTGGCCAACAAGTTACTGAGCAGTGAGGCTGATGGCCAACATCATTGCATAAGACTTGTTCCATTAGGAAAACAGGCTACCAAACACCCTGGTAATACTTCTACTGACAATGACATGGAAAGTGGTTATTGTGCAGTCTCTACACCACTATAAAAGGCTTAGTAAGCTAATGATCCACAGCATGTATGATCAACATCGTTCTCTGCTGATAGCCTTACGTTCTTTACGTACCTATTTCTTGCCACAATATTGTTGCTTCATGCAACTTATATATTGATATTAACTGGTAGTTACCCAAGCATCTGTCATTTTTCAATTCCTGGACGCCTACCAATTTTCTGGTAGAGGGGCAGACTACTGCACAGCAAGTTTAAACCTAGCGTTGGGCCCCCTTCTCTGTTGTGTTTTCTGGCAGACTTCAAGTATTCCACAGACCTTCTTCCACTCCCGGTGCAGGTTCCAAAAACAGTGATCAAAAAACGAGAACCACCAATATCCCACCTCCATTAACCTCAACTCCTCTGCAGATGACTCATTCAAACACTTGACCAGAGCTGTTCCTTATGTCCTTTTTCAAGCTGACTAACTTCTGCTTTTGGCAATACATGGCAAGAATAAAGATTGCTACAAGCGCTGCACGAAAAAGCAAACAAACTAAAATGAAACGTTTGTCTCTAAAAATGCACAGATAAAAATGCAGTATTAAGAAAGTCTGTTTGTAGCAATAGCCTTGAAAAAGAAAGGTGGATCGCCAAGCCACCCTGAAGAGCAACTAAACTTCTCTAGGATGTTTTTGGGAAATAGGAAGTGTAAGTAAACTGAGAAGAACATCAGGGAAAGGTCATCAAGTTTAGAGTAGCTGGACTTGACTTTAGCAGCTGGTAGCAGCTAAATTACATTTCAAATTGGTTCTAAGTAAAAATGTATGAAGGCAGCTTAGGAGCATAAATGATTCTGCCTCAGAGCTGATTAATCTCGAGTACACTGTAATGAGGAGAGGGATGACACGGCAGTCATCTTGAGAAAGAAGTACCCTGCTATTGGCACACTTTCCAATAGTACTAGAAATAGGATTGCAGTAGCAAAATAAGTACTTCTGAGGTTTCAGATGAAGGAAACACATCCTTGACAGCTTAGATGAGAAAGAGCATTGAATTACAAAGTGCTCAAATGGCCTGGGCTCCCTATCTCTTACTATGCTAACATCTGAGAATGTTGATAGACTAACTTCACCTCTTTATTTCTAGTTTCCTCAAAAAAAAAAAAAAGGGATTTCTAAAAATTCTTGTTTATAAAAACATCAGAAACTATGTGAAAGTGCAATTAATTTTACCCATGCAACCACAAGTCATTAGCAGTCCCTGTTTTGGCTTGGAAAACATACATGGATTGTACATATACAGAGGTGAAGATGCATCACTGCAGAGATAATAGACCATTAACTTCCAGTGCTTTTATACAGCTGGGACTGAATTAGTTCTATGCAAGATGATTGTACTCAAGACTGCCTTTAAACTCAGTAGCAAGAAACATATGCTGGAGGCAATACAGAACTTCGATGAGTTAATTGCTCACCAAAGCCATTTCTCACCTTCCTCTATCACCTCCCCTTAACACAGGGGTGCTGGTGCTGCCGTCCCCACTGGGAACCACAGTTAAATGCCCAGAGCTGGTAAGGCTGACCTGGGGCCTGATGTTCCTCACCGCTCTCCCCTGACACGAGTTACAGGGCTGAGACATCACAGCACTTCGCAGAAAGACCCCAAACCTCCGCATACCCTTTGCCAAACATCCGTGCCGCAGGTGAGGGCTGGGCAGGTGGCCTGTGCCAGGGCTGCAGTGCCCCAGGGCCGAGCCGCGGCTGTCTTCATCCCACGGCGGAACAGGGCCCTGAGAAGCCCTGGGCCCACAGGTTAGGGCTGGTGGCAGGAGGGGCCTGGGGCCGAACCGCAGCAGCTGGCGACGATGGTGCAGTGTACACGCGTGTCCCCTGCACACGATCACACGCAGTAAGCGTGCCCCTGCCCGGCGGATGTCCGCAGCCGCCACCCCACAGCTGTGCGCAGGCCACGCCTGTGAGGGGCACAAGGTGCGAGCCACGCGCCCGCGCCGAGCCACGGGCCCGCTCCTCGCGCGTTTGCACGCGTGAAAACCACCCGCCCGCATTCACACCCGCACGTTTGCGCACACGGGCGTATCCCCACAGACGCCCGCCCGCCCGCGTGCCTATCCATCGGCACCCGCAAGGCAGCGGGGCCCCAGGGGCGGCCGTTGGAGCGCGAGGCAGCCCCGCCCCGCGCCGCCCCGCCCCCTGCTCTCGCGACACCCCTCCCACCTCCCTCGCCGAGGCGCCCGCTGCGCGGAGCGCGTGTGTCACGTGACGGCGCCCGGGCGGGCCTGGTGACGTCAGCGGTCATATGACCAGCCGGGGCCGTCGCCAGTCTCCCGAGCGCGGTGCCACCGCCGCCGCCCCCCGCCGCCCGCGCCCCCTCTCCGCGCTCCCGCCGGTGCCGCCTCGCCCCCTCCCCTGTCCCCACCATGGCTCGGGCCCCGGGCGCGCGGGGGCTGCTCGCGGCGGTCGCCCTGCTCGGTAAGGAGGAGGAGGGGCGGGGCGGCCGCGGCCTGCGGCTCCCGGCGGGGCAGCGGTGGAGCGGAGCGGGGTGGTGGCGCAGGGGGTCGCGGCGGCTCCGGGGCCGGCGGCGCTGGAGGCGGCACCTGCGCGCCGGCTGTAACTGGAAACCCGCTCGTGGGCTCCCACCTGCTGTTGCCATTCAGGGGCAGTCGCTCCGAGCCGGGGGGTCCCGGGGCGGTGGCGCGGCACCCGGCTGGGCTGCGGGCGGGGGGGTAGGGTAGGGCCGTCCGCGGGGGTCCCAGGCCGCAGCGCCCGGCTGCTGGGAGGCGGCGGGTCCTTTAGGGAGGTCATCCCTCCCTATCCGTGCACCAGGCCCCTGCGGCACCTGGGAACCCCTGACAGCTGCGGGAGGTACGAGGGAGAGGATGGAGGGAAGGCGGCGGCGGCGGCTGCTGGGGGCGGGGGGAATCTGTGGAGCTCCCGGGAGCGCTCACCCGAGCATCTGCACTGAACGTGGGGACAGCGCTCCGGGAAGAGCTCGAAAATACGCCTTTGCCTCGCACGAGGCATGGAAACGTGGGAATCACTGATGTCATTGCTAGGAAGTAGCTCTTTTCTGCAGGGCCTGTAATGCTCCCTTAGTTAGTGGCTTTCATCTTACCGTATTTTGAGTGAAATGTAAAATGTTGCAGGAATAGAGAGATATTAGTGCCTTGATGAGAAGGTTTGTTAGTGCAGCAAGAGTGTTTCATGAGGAAGTGTGTCTTGCTTGTTTACTGATAACTACCTTGCTTTAGGTTTCTTGCCCTGAAAGCCACATCACGCGACGCTATCAAGTTTCTGAAATGTGGCTTTGGCAGCAAAAGAAACTTCTTCAGCAGCTAGCAAAAATATTTCCTGAATAAAGCAGCAGTTGAGAACAGTCATCTGCCATCGTTTTAGAGATTACGACAGCCTTTGAAACTCTTCTGCCATTTCTCTAGTAGTAAATATCTTTATCATCGTTGACAGTACTTCAGTTTCTGTGTTACACCGAGCCTGAAAGGTGTCACTCACAAGGGGAACAGAGCAGTTCAAATATCCAGCTCTTTGTGAACCAGTCTAGCAAGCACAGTGGCTTACAGTGCTATCAGACTTGCTTTTGAGGATTGGCGTCTGCAACTTAAGTGGTGTTGAACTGATGTTATAGTAGGAATTCTTTGTATACCTTGTTTAATGTAGTTATGCCTTAAGTGAAGAATTGCTTTTGTTTGTCTTCTAATCAGCCTGTGTCGTTTTTAAGTGGTACCAGAGATAATATTTTCTGGGACTGTAGTAGTCTTCCTCTGCTTAATTATCAGTTACAAACATAACTTTAGTGCATTAGCTTTGTCACTTTCTGGCATGTAAAATGTGTAAGGCTTCTGCAGCTGAGGCAACAGGCTAGTTTATTTTACTACAGAGTAACTATTTACTGTCAAATGGGGCTTTGGACCAGTGTCTAGTAGCTGGGTGTTTCTACATAACTTTATTGTACAATCTCCGGGGAAAACTATGTGGTATAGAGACCCCTCCTCGGAGTACAGATAGCCTCCACAGTCTTCTGACAGAGTGTGGGACTTGGGTGATAGTGAGGGGAGAAAAATATGAGATAATGAGAAGATAATGAGATATGAATATGAGAAGATAATGAGAAGCTGAATTCTGTGGATGTTTGCAGCCTTTTAGTCATCTGAGTGAGCACTGGTGAGGATAAGGTAATGATCACAGGAGGCTGAAGGATTAGCGTGGGTGGGTCAGATGTGAAAGCTTGTTTGGCAACGCCTTGACTTTGGGACAGTAGAAGATTTTTTTTTTTTTTTTTTTTCCTCCAGAATACCTCACCACAGGTCACTTACTGTTTCAGTTTTCCATTCACATTGAGCAGCAAGCACTAAGCTAAATATTTCATATGCTAGCATTAAGTATTTTGTGATGAATTTCCTCATGAATATCAAATGTGCATATGGAATGAAAAAAAGATTTAGGCAATACAGTGATAAATACAGGGAGAGGGGGCTATGGGAAATGAAGTACTTCCCCTCAAACTTAGCTGTTGCTTTTTGAAATATGGGGGAAGATTATGCTTGTTTGCTGTTGAGCATGATGGGTCAGTTGGGTTGTGTGCCAAGCCTAACAGAGCTGCTTGTGCTCTTTGAGTCCTAGAGCACCTGCATTTTTTTCCTTAAACACATCAGAAAAGACATTTCTGAAAATCTAAGTTCAGAGTGAAACATGGATTCAGTATCAGTGTGTAAATAATACATGTCTGAGATCTGGGGAAGGAGAAATGAGTTTGAAAAGGCAACGTGATGCCATTTCAGGGTTATTGATGCATAATCCACGTGTTTCTATTGCACAACTCTAGTCCGAAGGGGAATTTCAAACCTTGCTACCAATGTAGGGATAGTTGGGAAGAGAGAAACTTGGGTAGTAAATTCCAGCCAGTGAGTAATTTAGTGTTGTATTGTTTTCCTCAGTTTTGGCATTGCTAGCTGTATGGAACTGAGACCAAGTATAAAGTAGTTTTCACAACATAGAACCGCTTTTACATTGCGTGACTTTCGAAACATTATTTTACCAAATGCTGCCCTTAACATAGCATTTGCTTGATAACTTCTTTAAGTGTGTTGACACAGTCTCTAAGGATCTGAATTTGTGTGCTAGTCGCGAGCCTGTCATCATGTGACAAGTTACTCAGCTTTGGCTTCAGCAGCTTTTCTGACCTGTAAAGTAACTTCTTACTTGCCGAGTAAGAACTCCGCCGGCTCCGTGAGACGCCGCTTTTGAGATATGTGCCCTGGGTTCCTGTTGAGGCTGACTTAGGAGTTTCATTTTTGGTGTAACCTGCTTCTAGATTGTTCTGCAGTGAATAGGATCATTTCTAATCAGTAGCAGACGATAAACTGAAGAATTACATCTAGGTACAGAGGAACCCTAATCAAAGAAAAGATGGATATTTTATTGGGAATTTAACTACTGTTATCTCTGTTAAGCGTTTTGTATGTCTTAGAGATAACTTATTTTTAGCACTAAGAAGGCACACCTCGCCTTTGCTTGTTTTGGCTTAACTGCAACAGTTTGTCTTTTCTCTCAAGTCAGATGTTATTTGGAAATTCCTTGAGAACTCTTGATGCCATAATGGATTTCTTTGGTATTTATTCTCTTAAGCTTGGCAGGAGTCCCTTTTGGGTATGTGAGTGGCAGTAGATACAACAGCTATTTGAACACTTCATTGCATTATCTTAATTCTAAATTATAGGCCTGCTATTTTAAAATGTATCCTATGTTTTAGTAAATTAGGCTTCCATGTTTTTTGTGCATCTGACTTCAAGATGGACTGGTACCCCTTTCACTCTAAGAGTAACAGTTTCTTAACCTTCTCTGTCACCTGACAGCACCACTGGCTGTCAGTACAACTTTTTCTACTGTAATTCAAAGTGTGAGAGTGTTAGTAGCCCCCTGGCAGTAGAGAATTTCAAACACGGTTCAGCTCTGTGCAGCAGGCACTTGTCTACCTGTTCCCTTTCCAGTGTTCATGCTCGAGCACAGTAGTCCACACACTTAGTTTTCTTGTATTAAAACGTCAGTGGCTTCTGATTTCTTAACAAGGCAGAATCTGGGAACACCAGTATCTCTTTATTTTCCTTGACAGGGATGAGATCTATTCTCTTCTCGACAGGACTAGGGGAGTGGTTTACTCCTACTCTGGGGAGGCTTTCTCTTTTTAAATAGTCAACACAGTGCTCCTTCCTCCAAAACGTTGTTTGGGGCTGCCAGCTACCTTGAAGAATGTGTGTTAGTTGCGTGGTGTGATATAGCAGCACTGACCAGAGCAAGTGCAAAATGAATTTGTGTGAATGCTGAAAAAGGTCCAGCTATGGGAGTTCAGACCTCCCAGTGGACTCATGTAATCAGCTGCTCTAGACCTATCCCAGGACTTCCTTCCTCTAGATAGGAAACCATAAAGAAGCTTCATATGACTAAACTTGATGCAATTGTGCAATTCTCTGGCCAAAAGGCAAGTGTACAGCTGCTAAATAGCCTTTCCTTTATAAGGCTTTCGTACTTTTATAAATTTGTTTATAAAGACAGAGGTTATTCATCTGCAAACTTGAACTGAGAAACAACATGTTTACTGCCTTAATGGAAATCAACAATATCAAAAACATAATCTGAGACTGCATGAATTTATCCCTGTTAGTTGGCAAGGATGAATCCTCTAGGGTTGGATCAGGAACTTCGTATAATCAGATGCTGCACCTGCACAAGTGCAGCTGATTCTCTTCTCCCTGAAAGTACTCTCACCCATCTCTGAATTAAGCTCTATTCCCCTTTTCCACCACCGTGTTTGTGTTCAATCGTGTCCAACAGCAGTTGAAGTGAGTCCTGCCTTGTTCCTGGTAGGCTTTCCAGATAGCCAGTGTTCAGTCTTTGAGTCCACTGGTGACAGGTAAGTATAACTCATCATTTTATGAAGACCGTCTTATCTCACACAAAGTGGTTCATACATCAAGTCTGTCAAAGGATTTTCCTGCTTTCAGCTGTTCCCCAGAAATGTTAGGATTGGTAAATAGTGTGATCTTCTAAAAAATACACTTTTTTTTAAAGTTGTTTTTTCTGTACTATCTCAAGGTAGTATAGATCCTGAATCCTAAGCAAGTAATCTTGCCTTGGTCTTCTGAGAAAGGACTTGTACCAGGTGTCCCTCTGGGAGTGGTGGTTACATTAGAAGGCAAGTGATTAGAGGAGAGCATAACTCCTCAGGGAGTTTTCCATTCTCTTCTCTGGCATAGACTTAGGAGTCTAAAGCGGTGACTAAGGTCACCACTTTGTTCACAAAATGGCACTGAGATGACAGGATCCTTCCAAACCATCAGAATGAGTAAATTACTGTGCACTTCTGTTCATATGTACAATGGGAAGTAAACCTTCTTTAGATAAGAACCAGCATTTCTTATCTCCTTGGATTAATGCCCCATAGATAGCAGTGTTCACTGTGTATACCCTAAGAACCCAAAGAACATCTGGGCAAAGGTACAGGGCAACACAGCAGTGCTGTAGCTTAGGTACAGAGTGTTTGTGTAGTGCTGGCGTTTGTCAGCAAGCATCCCTTACCTTCAGAGCACTGCCGTGCAGTAATTACGGGGCAGGCTGTAGCTGAGCAGAGTCTTTGGCGTGTGTGACCAGGCTGTGGGCGGGATACTCTGAACCACTGTTGCGGCGCTTGTCAGGAGCAGGTAGCTGGGCTACGCTGCAACCATGGTTTTCCTCCCTAATGCTGTAGTCACTCAACATAAGTGCAAACAGGTTCATCCACTAGATATCTGTATCGCTTAAACTACTGATGGTGTGGAATATGTGCCCAGGTGGATTTGGATGGCTTGCTGTCCTTTCTTCCAAGAGGGAGGAAGAAAAATACTCAAGGCTTTTACTTAGGCAGGAAACATGAATATAGTAACAAACCCCAAATTATATAAAAGTAGCTTCTGTGTTTGAGATCCTTATTGTCAGTGTTCCATGCTTCTAATAAAAATTGGAAAGTAAATCATTAACTATAGTAACTGAAGTCCTCTTTGCAAGCAGACAGTGTAAACAATTGCCATTAATACATGCTCGCTTTTTTAGAGCACAACAACCATTAATCTTTCTCCCTTGGTAGCTTTCCATTATATGGGAGAGTAATCTAAGGGTAGGTGTGCGTGGCTAACAGGATTTCAATTATAAGGAGGTTGTAACCTGAAAGCATCTTTGTGTGGTCAAGAGGGGGAATCCTGCCATTCTAAGAGCCGTATTCAAAAAATCTCCTAAATTGTTAGCTTTGTCGTTTTCAGTTTAAAGCAAGCTTAACTTTTTGAAGTAGATTTCTTTAAGATAAACTGTTATATATCCAAGGAAGTCTTAGTTTTGTTTGACTTTATTGTATCTCAGAGTGTTAATACACTCTGCTTGTTTTTTTTTTGGTGTAGGTGTGTTAGATAAGGAAGGATGCTGGATTTAATTCAAGTGACATATCTAGCTGTTGCTTCAACAGTTTTACCTTCAGTCTTTTCTTGCATGAGACTATAATTTCAGAAATGAGGTATAAAGAGAGAGGTTACCTTATGATTTTCAATTGAAAATATGCAGCTAGAATAAATATGTAGACAGCCCTTTTTCAGAACCTATTGGAATACAAAGGAAGCATGTGAACTAAGTGAAATTTCTTTGATGATTCCTCTGCTAGATATCCATAATGTAGTATTTCCAGCCAAGTGAATAATGAACTTCACAAAACTTACTTTTTGCTTTTGAGAAGTCTAGGAGCTCTTCAGCTGTGTATATCTGAAGTACTGCACTTGCTCTGGCAGAAATAGTTGTCAAATAGGGCACTGCAGTTTATTAAGAAGAGCGTTTAAAGTCTGAATTTAAGAAACTGGAGGTTGTATCAGTTTTTGTGTTAAATAGCAAAGAATGTTATTGTTACGAGAAGTACAAGCAATATTCTCAACTTGTAGATATGCTACGATAAAATTGAGTAATACTTTATGTAACTTAATTAGAAGTATTCCCAGGAAAGATTGAGTCTACATCAGTTTGCTTTTCTACATTCTTGACATTTTGACTGTAGGCTCTTACTATTTGTGGGCTGGTGATGATTCACGCATTAATCACCAGTTGACACTGGAACTGCCTTCACAAACTCAACAGCTGCTTTCCTGCCAAACCCAGCGAGCCGTTCCTCTGCCTTCAGCTGGCTGGAGCGAAGAGTAGGCAGGACCTTCTTTCCTTCAGTCTCCTGATTTGTTCTTCAGTGGGTTTTTTCTGATTTTTCTTTGCTCCTATATCCCTCATGTTTCACTCGGTCCATCTGCATTCCTCTATCCCTGCCCCAGCACCGTGGGAGCAGATGATGCTGCAGCACAGTGCTCTCTCTGATTGCCATCCTTGTGCACGTCAGCTTACTCGCTGTGAAAAGCCCTCTTGCCACTTTGAGGACAGCTCAGTGTCTCGTGCTTAATGCTGCTGTCTCATCACTGACCCTGCAAGTTGAGCAGCTGCTGAACAGTTCTTAAGAAGCAACTGAGTTTTATAGTGTTTGTTCCACGCTAACGAAATCAGGATTCATATCATGGTGTGAACTTAACCTTGCAAAAATCTAGTAGTTATGCAGGTGGTATTTTTGACTGTTTGTTCATACCCCTTGTTCTCTATTACTTAGACTTGCTGAGGGTGATTTGCCAGCTCTTTGTTCCCAGAATCCGTATTCCATTTGGTGCTTTCTGGTACCTCTGTGTTGTCTTTTGTTGTTCTCTGAATCATCTGTAATGGGCAGGTCTGTCACATTTTCCTTTAGGTCAGCAACATTTTCTTAATTGTTTTTCAGTCTTTTCTTTCCTCCTGTATTTCTTTTCAAAACTGGTGGTTTTTTTCTGCTTTTATTCTTTTACTGCCTATTACTTGTTTATTTTTAGCTCTAACTTCGCCAAGTTTTTTTAATAGCTGTCAAACAAGGGAGTCAGCATGCACACTGAAGATTTTCATTCTTGCATGTTTTCCATTTGAGTGTCAGTTCAAGTAGCCATGGACTCTTACTCCCTGCCTCTCTGCTGTGCCAGAAATCTTCAAGAAAGTGTAAGCAGTTTGCTCTTGAGAAAGTAGGTGCTTAGGTAAAATGTAAACAAGTTCCAGATGTAAATTTAATTGAAGGAAACTTTGCAAATTGAAACTTCCATGTGGAGGAGCATCGATTGTTTCTAGCACTGCACTGAAGTGCAATAAATAACATTTTCTTTGTGAATATATGTTTTCTAGTGAACATTATGAGCTGGACATAAAGTCCAGGTAGGACAATTTTGCTTTGAAATACCAGTTTTCTACACTGTCCATTCTTAAGTAATGTCTTTCTTCTGTCCAGCTCTGGTTTCAGGTCTAGACTCTTTAAACAACTGGGTAAAGTGTATGAATTCCAGCTTAAGTTTTGGCCCCCTTTGGTGCTGGGGGAGGATATATTGTTGCTAAGGGTAAGGCAACAAAGGAAAATGCTTGCTGAGTGCCAGAGAAATTGTTTCCAGCGTGTTCCTACAGCTGAAGTGCTTTCTACCCAAGTCGAGCTGACATAAGTCCAATTTTTCCTAATAATTGACTTAATACAATTGTATGCACCATAGTTTTGTAGTGAAAAGTTTTAAAATTGAGATTTGCTGTTTGAAAACTTCTTGGACAGGGAAGCTAGCTAATGGATAATCCCTCAGCTGGATCTTTTTGCTGTGTCAGCAGTTGACGGATTAGCATGTTTTGACTCTTTGAAGCTTATTTGCTTGACATAAATGGAGTGGTTTATGCCTTGCAGTTGCTTTTTTTTTTTTTTTTTTTTTTAGGTTTTCTGCAAATGCAAGCTGCTGAAGTGCTAGCATGAAAATGGTGCAGGCTTTTTGCAGTGAGGTTTGCTTTGGATGAGTGTGTGGTGACAAACTGAGAATCAGAAAAATAAAAAACTCTACAATAAAGAACTTGGAACACCGTTGTATGATTTCAGATACAGGAGCACTGTCCAGTTAGCCGTGACCACAAATGAAGGATGAGATAACCAGCTTTCTGCCTGTATCCAGCCTGGCTGCAGTGCTTCCCCTAGGTGAAGCTTCGTTGTCAGTGGATGCTGGCCTAAGTCCATGCTGCTGTCAGAAAGGATGGTCCCGTGCTCCTCTCACCACATCTTCTTACCCTATTAAGTCAGTACTAGTGTGGTCAGTTGTACCAGTGCTCTGAGCACTGGGGCTGGAGGGAAGCGAGTGGTGGGGGGAGAAAAACCGTGCTTTTGTCAGCAGCTCAGTCTGAGGTTAGTTTAAGCCAGTCAGGAAAACATAACCTTGGTCTGTGTCAAGGTCTTGGTCCTCATCCTCCTCTCAAGTGCAGGGAGCGCAATGACATTAAAGAGAAGTTTCTCCTGGCAAGGCTGGCATACTCCATCACGCTTTTTTTGTCAGTCCCTCCAAAACATCTGCAGTCAATCCAAGCTTTCTAAATGCTGCATTCAGCATGTGTACAGCTCAGTGTCCTGGTACAGCGGGAATGAAGGCTGTGTGGTGTGCTGCGGGGGGAAGGCTGAGCGCTATAGGCATGAAGGATCAAATATGCTAAGTCAATTCCGGCTGAAGCTTGCGAAATAGTTGCTATGTAGGGTGAACACTGAGTAGCTGCCTCAAACAGTATGACTGGTGTTTGTTGCAAGTTTTTCTTACCCTCTGGGGACCCAGCATGCCAACAGTTTTGGTTTGGGTGGCTTTGTCTTTTTATAAATGGGATGTTAAATTTTTCCTCTGGGTGTTAGTGATGTTGAAGTTAGTATAGAGACCGTTAATTCCCAAGTTTCCAAACGCAACTGCTGTTTAGGATGTAGTCCCAAAACGTACAGTTGTACATATTTGTCTCTTTGGGATCAAAAATAAGAACTTACATGACACCAAGTTAACCACTTGTCATTCTTCACAGGCTTTTTACAGGCTTGCTCTTCATTTGAGGTGAAAGATTCAAGTGGCAAGGTCTGCATAATCGCTGATCTGACAGTAGCCTTCTCAGTGGAATACAAAAGCAATGGGCAAAAAGAGGTAAGGGGGATGTCTCACTGATTGTCTCTAACTTGTGTTTATAAAATGTGTGGTTTTTCTGCATTCTCACAGTATTTAGACTTTGAACAAATATTTAAGCATGAAAAACTGCTTCAGCAAAGATTTTCCCGTCCCAGTCATATTGCATCAACTTTTCTTTATTACTGATGCTTCTTCTAATTAAACAACAGGGTTAAGGCTGCCCAAAACCACCACAAACAATACATGTGTGAAATTACTTTTGTGACTGAAATTCCACACCAGTCCTATTGGTAGCTAAAACGGCTTTCACTGGAACTGTAAAGGCAAAAATGCTGCCAGTTGTATTTTGGTGAACTTGGTCATTGCAGTTACTTACATGGACTAAATCTGAACTGAAATGTCTGTTGGCATGTAGCTTTTAAACTTCCCTGAAATCTTTGATCTTCTTACTTAGCAAATCTCTAGATTTCTGTATATCTGCAGACCAGTGCAGTGCTTACAAGTTGTTCCACAGCAAAAGCTGTTAATGGAAGGTTAAGAATTTTTATTTATAAATACCCTGCTTCTCAGTTTACTTTTTTGGTGTCTTTACTACTGAACAGGAATTGTGGATTTTTTTTTGTTTATAATCTCATTGCAGTTGCATGTTCTGAGGCACTCTTGTTTAAGCTGATTTATTTCTAGCCATCAGTGTAATGTGAGATTAAAAAAATCCTACTGCTTTGCCAGTGGTGCACTTGCTATGTGTGATTTGAGCTGAGAGTTACATTGCATAGTCCACTTTTTCAGTGGTGCTGATGGAGTGAAATCCTGCTGATACTGGTATACAAGTTTGCATTCAGAGGTGACTGCTTTCATAACATGCTTTTAGTGCTCAAAACTTTCTAGTAAACATTGTATTGGTCTTCAGGTACCGAGTTACTTCTCAGTGTGTAATAAACTCAAAGTATTACAGCCAAACTATGTAGGCTGTACCATTTGCTTTTGTTCTTACTCAGTTGTACTACAGGAAGGAAAGCGTAAATTCTCCCATCTTTCACATGTTTAGAGTTTGCCAGATTTGATTCATCTAGTACAGAAGTACCTGCAAATTCATAGTGCTAGTTTAGGAGGGAAAAAGGTCTAAGAGGTGCTGTATGTACTATTTTGTCCTCAAATTTCAGGGAGCAATACTCTTATAAATCTGAGTGCCAGTAACATGCTACTTGCTATATACAGGTACGTAAGTAGACATTTTATAGTATGTACGAATGTCAGCTGTATGTTTTGTAGCAGTTTCATAGAATATTTTAAAAGCAGTAAGGAAGAGCTGTTACATCATCCCATTTACATGTTTTGTTTTCTGCTCCACAGTTTGCGTACTTTTTTCTTCCACAAAATGCTACAGTAGAGCCACAGAGCTCATGTGGTAAAGGTAACACATCTCATCCAGTTCTGGTATTGGGTTTTGGAGCAGGACATTCATTAAGCCTGAATTTCTCAGAATATGCAGACAAGTACCAAGTCGAAGAGCTAGTTTTCCACTACAATCTGTCAGATGCAACTTTATTCCATAATTCAACTGCAGGTAAAATGAAAACTTCCTGTTCTCATTATGTAACCCTTCCAGATGTAATACCGATTTGTTTCTGTGAATACAGTTACATACTAATGCAATGTAATCTTTTTACAGGAGAAGTGAAGAGAGTATCACATAAAACTATTATTCAGGCATATATGGGCACAAAATACAGATGCATAAGCTCCAAGCACGTCAATATGAAGAATGTGAACATTACTTTCAGCAATGTTACTTTGGAAGCCTATCTCACAAATGGCACTTCCAGTATGAACAGTAGGTATCTTGGAGCAGAAAGTGTACTTGGTGAGCTAATATTTCCAATCATAGATTGTTTCTTTTCAAGTCCTGCCTAATCATATTTAGGCAAGTACAAACTGGATCTAAAGTTCTGATGGCAGCATCTTTTGAAATGAAGAGACCTGCTTCAAGTTTTCTCCTTAGGGGTGTCAACATCCATCACTAGAAGACAGTGCACTGTGTTCCCATGGGTTTTATACAGGTATTAGGGGACATTCCTTCTGTTCATGAGTACTTATGGGTGTAAACACGTGCTGCAGGAGGTCAACTGGGCACATGGCCAAAATCCTAGTTTAAGAAGTATCTGATAACTTCCAAGCATTATGCCTCTACCAGAGTAGTTTGAGCTAGTTACTGTGTGCTCTGGGGAAAATTAGCAATACAGTGGCAGACAATAGAGAAGTGGTCTGTAGGGAGCAGATACGTGCCACCTCCTACACGAGGCCTTATATAAGCTGTAACAGTGATGTTCTTTCTCTGTCCGGCTCAATCACAAAATACTTTTTGTCCCAGTTGCTTATATTGAAAAGCATTTTGGAATTTCACTGCTATAATGATTAGAAGACAAACTACTTCATGGTGTGTTCATGTCCTTTGCTTTTGTGGCAGCGCTCTTCAAATGTGAAGAGCCATGTAAACTGATCACCCATGCTGTCTTAAGGAGTGATAAGTCTGCCTTACTTTTGGGGAAAGTAAGAAGTCTTCATCTTCTCTGGGAAATGTAGAACTCTTCTTATGCTGTTAATCCCATTTATGTACCTGTTAAGTTGAAATGAATCTTACAGACTAGGGTAGTTGGTGCTGGCATGGGATAGATAACATTGAACGGCGTTCTACAGGAGTATCTCTACCTTGTCCCATATATCTGAAAAATACCTTGTCTGATGCATGATAATGCTGGCATTGACTTCTTTTATGGCTGCCTCACATGACTGGCTCAGATCTCAGTGTGTATCATTCTCTTGATCAGTCTTTTCCATTCAATGAACTAGTTTGCAGCAAAGATGTGGACCTACATTTGTCATTTTAAAAAAATCTGATTTCTATTACTGCCATCTTCAGAACTATCTCACTTTTTATATAAGATATCTTGATCCAGTTATCATACCAGATAAGTATGATAAGTGATCAGTTATCAGCAGGCTAGAACATAAGCCATGATATTGGGAAAAGCTGTTTTTTAACATCTACAAAACTTCAGTGAAATCTCCCTACCATGTAATACTTTTCCTTTTAAGACCAGTTATTATGTGTTCTTACATAGTCCTTTGGGTAAAAAAAATCAACATTGTATTATTTCTGGAGAGTGTTCCTTATACAACGCAAGTTTGTCAGCATTTGCTTTATTTTCTATTCCTTACTTCCTTCTCTTCTTTTTTTAGGTTAATATAAATGCTTTAGTTTGCCATGATCACTTCTCCGAAGTTGCTTTTCTCTATCCTGTGGTATCACTGTCTTAATGAAACTATTGATCCTCAGAAAAAAACACGTGCTTTCTTATGATCCTGGGATAGACACTGGTCTGAGTTCAAGCTTTTTATTTTGGTGGTTTTTTTTGTTTCCACATTCCTGCAGTTTTTGCTTTAAATTATCATAATTGCTAAGTTTTTATTACTGTCTTGGGACTGCATTCAGGTATTTTTTTTCATTCCTACTGCACAATGAGCATCTCTTTCTTGTTTTGTGGGTTTGTTTTTTTTTCATTCAGGTCGTTAAAGAATTCTCACTTTATCGTTTTTTAAAATCTTCTTCACCCTGAAATCACATTGTTCTTTCCAGATCAGTTCCTTCTTTCCATTCTTGTAGGCTTGAGACTTCACCTGTCCTTTGACAGCTAGTTATTGATAAACTTTTGATCTGGAATTCTCCCTTAACTTTTTTTCCCTGCAACTCTTTCGTGAGAGGATATTTCTGCTGGTGATCTGGGCAGTGCTCACTGGAGGGAGAAAGAGGCTGTATCCAGTGCATATGTGCATCACTAGTAATGGTAACTTCTTCCAGTGTACCTAGAGGTCAGTGACTGACGTTATGGTAGTGATTATCTGCATCTCTGAAGAAAAGGAGGCTTTCATTTTATCTGTTGGTAGTTTTGTCAGCTACTTTCATGTAACTGTCAGAAAAAGACGTAAAAATCTGTCTCATCTTCACATCTGTCTTGAAGGGTTACTAGGAGCTATGCTGTAAATCAGTTCAGTAAAAATACCTTATTAAGACTCCACCTACGACAAATGTCCACTTGAAGTGGTTTGGTTGTTTCCATCTATGCCAGCTTGAGTAAGAGGCTGTATGTGTTGGGGTCTTGCAGATGGAGGGAAATTCTCCATTGAAGTACCAAGTAAAGCTGCTGTTTGGTTTATTTGTTAGGAAATTAACGTGTTTTGGGACCTGACCAGTATCTATTAAGTGTACAAAAGACAGAGTCGCTCCTCCATTCATCCACCTTCCCTCTGCTCTTTGACTTTCCAGAAATGGGGTAGAAATAGGAAAGTGTGCTATGTTGGAGTCTTTGTGAGTTCAGAAGGTGCGATTAGAGTTCCTCTTTCTGAGCCATAATCGAAAGTTAAGTTGCTGTTTAAGTTCAGAGGCTGTTTATTAGATACCTAGTATCTGCAGGATATGCATGGATTAAATTTTAGAAGTAGGCCTTTTGAGTCAGAATTGACTGCTGCTGCAGTTGCTGTTGTCCTTATAAATTTGCAGGCTGTTATCCCTGACACGTGCAGATGACCTTGGCTCGGAACATGGAAGCCTCTACTGCAGTAACGTCTTTGCTATGACCTTTGATTTTGGCTTAGATGTTCAATGCAGAGACCTTCTTGGCTCCCAGATCAAGTTAAGATCTTGCTGCCAGGTGTTTCTGAGTACTCTGGCAAATAAATCAGTCACTGTTCTTTCTCTCTCCTTTTGCCTTGGAAGTTGCTGCTGAACTGGATGAAGAGAGAAGGCAGTCTTACACACCTTCACTCAAGCCTTGTACCCCTGGTGATGGGTGGCTACTGATGCAGGACTAAAGGGAAGGATGGACGTGAGACCCAAAGGGAGAGGATATAGCAAAATATTTGCCATCAGAAACAGTGTCTTAAAATCCCTTTGTTAAGGATAGAAGAGCCACAGCACTGCTATGAGGACTTGAGGGGTCCAGTAGTATTTTAATGTTATGCAGGTGTTGCCAAAATAATGACATAGGGTCCTCACAACCTGGTAGCGTAACTGAGGGAGGGAAAGGAGAGCAACACATCTCCTGGGAGACCACTTCTAACAGTGGGCAGAACTGTTCCTCTGCATCTAGCACATAAGCGCCCAGAGTGTCTGAGGGGTAGTCATCTCAGCCTTGCTGTGAACATACAGCAGGAAGGCTGGCTCTGTCAACATAGCAGTACCTTATTTAACCTGACTTGATGGCACAGTGAAATGACAGACATGAATAAAAGCAGATGCAGTCACCGTGAACTTCTGTAAATAACAGCAGAGGTGTCATTTTCATATGGCAGGCTTTAAAAGTGTCTCAAACTTTGCAACAAGAGTTCAGGTAACGCTTTACCATTGTGTTTCTTAGGTTTTATTATCTTCTATTAGGAAAAGCTACTTGAAATTGTGTCCTCCTTTCCCTTGAGGATTAAAAAGGTAAAGCGTCCCACAGCTTCACTTTGTTTGGTAATGACTGTTTTCCTTTCTCTCCAGAGACAGAATGTGCTGAAGATATGGTCTCTACTACTGCTGTAGTGCCTACAACTCCTAAACAGACTACTAGCCAGGTTCCCACAACCAGCCCAGCACCAACTGCATCGCCCCCAGATCCTGCAGTTGGTAGATACAATGTGACTGGTCCAAATGGAACCTGTGTACTTGCCTACATGGGGTTACAGCTTAATATCACCTATCTAAAAAAAGATGAAAAGGTACTTTTTTTTTTTTCCTTCAAAGCCTTCAGATTCCTTCTTTGGGGAAAACTTGGTAAATTATTACAGGCTAAATTTTTTCTTTAAAAATCACAGTTCGTTGTAGTGTTCATCCATGATTGTCCTCTATTTGAATTGCTTAACTTGGACTAGACTAGTGATGATTCAAACAGTTCTCTTCTGAAAGTGGTCATTAAATATTTTTCCATTCAGTAAGAGTATTAAAGTTGTCTGTCAAATCCAGTAAGTGTATATGGCCATTCCACAAAAGCAGTAAAAATTATCAAGATACGGGTAGGGGGAATCGTATTATCAAAGATGCCATCTAAACAAGATTTTTAAACTGTTAAATAAAATACAGGAATTTGGCCTGAGGCACCTGAATGGAAACAGTGAATGACTATTAGAAGGGAAAATTATAACTCCTGTATAACTGGACAGGCTTGTGACTTAGTTAACTTTCAGCCAGCGCCGAAGAGGCTTGCGTTTGACTTTAATGCTTAAGAGCTACTTAATGGCTGATTTTAACAGCAAAAATGCTACATGGTTTATGTAAGATCCAGCCCTGGCACAGGTTCTTTCCCTCCATTGTTGATGCAAAGCCCAGCTTGCCAGCCCCATGGACAAACCCGTTATGCGCTAACTGGTAAGGCAAAGCTGTGAGCGTAATCCCAAAGGGACTGCTGAAAGCCCTCGATAGGAAACAGCGACCAATGGTCAGCAAACCTTTATGTTCAGTGAAGCTTTGTTATGAGGACCTTTGATCACAAGCTGCTTTTTCCTATCCTGTGGCTTTATCTGAGGTAATGAGGACGAGTGCAGGCAAACAAATTATGGCTGCTTTTGCATAGTTTAAGTTGGATCTCAGTGATAAAGGACCTGGTGTAAGAGGGTGGTATCTGTATAGGATTTAGCTGCTTAATGCTGTACGTGGTGGTGCAAAGGAATCTATTGCATTTATTTATGGTGATGACTGAGAGGTAAAATGAAGAGCACTGAGAGCTGGTGTGTGGCTGTGCAGTAGCTGGTTATGGTGGACTGTGTTTTAGCCACCTTAATTGTGTGAAATTCCCTAAGCTGTGTCCTGTAGCATGGCATTCTAGCTCTGGTGGAACAGCTGATTTCTAGTGTAGGACCAAAGAAGTTTAGTGTGGAGAAAGCAGCAGATTATTGGCTGCAGCCAGTCAGGGCTGCAGAAAGCCTTGTTAGGCATGCAAAGATGCCCTTTGTGCAGCTCACACCAGCCTGTGACTTGTATCTGCCCAGTCCTCTGTAAAATGTGTGGGCAAACACAGCGTTGTATGCATGTGAGTACAAGCAAGCTAGAAGTTGACTGAACATATGGTGATGCATTAGTCTCTTCAAATGTCATAACCGATCCTCTTGTCTCATAGATGGGATTGGATTTGCTGAATTTCATACCACCTAATACAACTTCTTCCGGGACGTGCGACAATACATCTGCCATCTTGAATCTGACTTTTGAGAAAACAAGGATCATCTTCCGCTTTGCATTGGTAAGCATCTCTAGACAAAGTGTGTAGGGTCTGCAGGACTTCTCATGTGGGAAAACTAATTGGGGCAAGTACAAGAGAAAAGAGATGCAACTACAGGAAGGGGAGTAATTCCTTTGTTTTTGATACTAGGATTTAGATGGCTTAATACTTGGTAACTGTTGTGAGGAAAGAATATATACATGTATGTACGCCCACATATACATAGATAGACATCTGTTTTGTTTGGAATGGGAATTTCTTTTAAGATTATATTGCCTATTCTCTAAAGCTTCTCACCCAAATTGGGAACAGTTCTTCTGTAGCAGAGGAATAGCCTGTGACAAACAGGCATCTCATCTAACCATACAAGTCTGGAACAGGATTTAAGTCCTCATTAACATTCCGTGTACAGCCAAAGAGCCATGTGTGCTTGTCTTATGGAATCCTCTGATGGCTGGAAATCCCGTTTCCCACAGCCCTGCCCCAGTGCTGTATTAAGAGCTGTGTACCCTTGAGGACTGAATCCACTGTTTGTCAGCTTCATGCTGCTTTTAATACTCACAGGATTGATTGTGATCACCTAGACCTGTTGCTATTAAATGACTCTCCACATTTCTGTAGGGTACTGAGCTGCTTTAAAGCTGTATCTGTAGCGCAGGTGAGATCATTGCACTAACCTGGTTAAGGCATGAGTGGGACTATACCTTTAGCGTGGAGGTCAAGTCAGCAGTCTGAGGGGTGACAGTCCCCCTTTCTCTGCCTCTTTTTCCTCTCTCTAAGTTATTTTCCCCAAGGTGCATACCTTCTGTAGCTTTTCTCTCTGAAGTGCAACTAAGCTCTTCCTTTGGATGCTGATCCCAATTGAGGACTACCCTTTGAAAACCTTTCTCAAAATGCATGCAGAATTGATCCGGAATGTTAACAGCTTATGTTGTACATCATTAGCTTAAATGACAACTGCTGGTTTGTTTGTTTGTGTTTTTTTTTTTTTTTTTTTTAAAGAATGAAAGTACGGAAAAATTCTTCCTGCAAGGTGTGAATGTAAGCACGACTCTGCCTTCTGAAGCAAAAGGTAGGGACTTTTAAGAAGTCTGCTTTCAGTGACTACTAGTATAAATATTAAGGGCTGCCTGCATTAAATAACGTGTTAGAAATGTTGGGGATGAATGCATCGAATTTAAGCTCTATGAGCTTACAGCTCCTGCTCTTCAGGATTCTGCTGTAAGACTTTCTCTTACACAGTTCCACAGTTTGAAGCATCGAACAACAGCATGAGTGAGCTGAGAGCTACAGTAGGGAACTCCTACAAGTGCAGTGCAGAGGAGAACCTCCAGGTCACGGACAAAGCCCTTGTCAATGTATTTAATGTTCAGATCCAGGTATTCAGGATTGATGGAGACAAATTTGGAGCAGGTAAGAGGCATACAACCTAAGATTTGTGAAGTGCAATTTGATATAAACATGTAATATTCTGTAGTCAAATGTCAGCGTGTGGCTGCCTTATTACAGATGTTACGGGGGCTGATAACATGTCTGAGTTGAGGCTAGTGTGAGAAGTATGTAAAAAGCCTTGAAATACCTGGGACTTGTTCCTTGTGGTCCAGAGAAGAGTTAAGGGAGAGCGTTAACTTTTCCTCCTAACTGTGTGCGGACGGTTGTATGAAAGGGGCAAAGTTCTGAGAAGTTCTTGACTCTTCTGGTTAATGCTGTGCTTTGTGACTGTGGTCAAAGCAAAATGGCTAGGGGAGGAGTTGTACGGATGTATTTATGATGGCTAAGCTTGTGCATAACAGCAACAGCTCTTGAGAAGGAAACAATTACTACACATCTCTATTGTGCATACAACTAGTACTAGAAAAACTTCATCTTGAATGATCATAGTCAGTGGACTTGGCTTCCTCTTGGTTGTTGGCAAGCTAAGCTAGAATTTAACTTGAGCCAGTTTTATCTGTGTGCTGAGAGTAGAAGCTTGAGTTCTGGATATAGCCAGCTGTTGATGCCCTAGTGCCTAACATGGATCTTTTTCTCTCCCTTCAGTGGAAGAATGTCAACTGGATGAAAATAACATGCTGATCCCTATAATAGTTGGTGCAGCCCTTGCTGGTCTTGTTCTAATTGTCTTGATTGCTTACTTGATTGGCAGAAAGAGGAGCCATGCTGGATATCAAACAATTTAATGACTTGCACTAAAACCCAGTGTAGATGAAAAGCAATTGCAAGAAGCTGGGAAAAAAACCCCCACACATTTCCCCTGAGCTAAGATTGATATTGTAAGGGAACACCTTTTCTTGCAAATTGCTGCTTCTTAAAGTCTGCTTTATTAAATGTGAAATCATCTTGCAGCATTTAACTATGCACAAAAATAACTTCTGAAAATTCTGGTGTTTAATTTTGCTAACTAGTTTGAATATTTACCCACTTAGAAACAAGCTAAAAGTTTTTAAGGGTGCTTTTTTGGAACTGGCATAAGGTCATGTCAGCTAAAGATTCCAGAGAGGGATGTTGCTAATTCACACTGACTCAGTTTCAGAACTCTTAACAAAGGGAAAAGGTTCATTCTTTGTACTGCTGCCATCCAGCAATGATGTTAATGATACTGGTGATGCATTTAAAGAAATTTCATAACAACTGACAAAATTGCAATTTAAAATCTAAACTCCACCTTGTCTCTTAGGTGTGTATTTTTTACTAAGCTTTAAACTCAATGCCTGGCATATACAGGGTGTGAACGACGCAATACTCAAACCTTACAGGAACTCTTTATGATTGGACAGCTCCCCTGTTTGATATTTCTGATGCTCTGCCAGCTCGGTAGGAGCTGGTACTTTTTTAAAATGGGTGTTATTTTTATTTACCTTTTTTTGTAAAGTGATTTCAGTCTCTTCTGTTGGAAGGTCCAGAGAGATCCTGTGACTGCACATGTGTACAATATAGATCTCAATCTGCTGATTCTCTTGCTTAAACTTGGCTGGGGGGTTGTACACTTTAAGGATCAGTTCTTATGTATGCATTGCCTGTAACAATGCTAATAAAGACACTTTTTTTCTGTATGTCTTAGTGTTGTTGATCACTCTTAAAAACATTTGACCATTTGGTAAGTGATAATGTCTTGGTTTGGCTCGACTTTGGGAGCTTCAAACAATCCTTAGCGTGGAGTTATGTTCAACAAGCGTTTAAGTTTTTGCTCTGTGGCACAAAGGTGAGGCTTAACTGTGTATATGTCTTCAGAACAGTCCCTTGTTTTGGACTTTGTATTTCAAAAGAGGTAAAGCTTCTCTGTATCTATAAGCTGAGATCTGGAGAAATTAACTCTTCCATTCAATTGCTGCTTGCTGAGAAATGCCAGTACATTGATCTGCCCTGCTAAGCATCGCTTTCTGAAAGTGCTGCTAAGATGCTCGCTATAAAGACTGCATAAATGACATTTTAGGTTTTATTGTGAAGTTGGATTCTTACCACAGAGTAGGAAACCACTGTCTGCTGAGGTCTGTATGTGCTGGAATGTGCTTGGAAATGAAACTTTGTGTAAAGCTTCTCTGACTCCCTCCTGCAGTAATGTTTTGGTGTTTACAGCACTAGCTATGCAGGGCAGGAACCAAGGCACACTGAAACATTGCACAGAACGCTATTCTTCCGACAGGGAGAACTGAACACATGGCAGTAAGGCTGGTATACTTTAGACCATCTACCCTGCTACCTTGAAGGTACCTGGAAACTATGGATTTTGCCAGTGGTGAATGATCTAGTATGTCCTAGTATCTGCTGATGGGCTAGAAGTAAGGACATTAGCATACCATACAATTCACTACTCAAGGAAAAAGGTGTCTGTCTGGTACCAAAAAGGATGGGCTGGCTTGGAATCATACTGTTGAGTACCTGTCTTTGCATAAGAAGAGCACTCATCTGCTTCCTCTGAGAAGTTGGGTTTTTTTTTTTTCCCCTGCTGAGGAATGAAACAAACTCAATCTGCAGAGTAAAAAAAAAAAAATTTAAAAAAAAGCCTTCCTTGACAAGGAATGAAGACAGCTTCGAGTAGAGAGTCTGATAAAGGAGTGTGGTGTTAAAAGGTGAGGCTTTCCAGGGTAGCTCTTCAAGGGGGAGAATAAAAAGCACAAACGGCTTCAGCCTCCCCTCGCTTCCCCAGCAGGAAGGTGAGGGAAAGGATTTGGCCACGCGAGGGCTCTGTAAGGACAAGAAAGCAAGTCACAGGAGGCCGGCCCCAGCAGGGCTCGAAGGGGCCTGGTGCTGGGGCAGGGCTGCTGCTTTGCTTGTTTCTGCCCAGGGGTAGGATGTTTAGACTCGCATTAAGGGTCAGCTTTGGAACTGCTCGATGATGCCCCCTTGTCAAGGAAGAAGTCTGTCTGTGGCTGTTTTTACTAGTGTTTCTCCCAAAATTTTTAGGGACACAGGTATAGGAGGATGTAGCACCTGTAGTGCAACCTCAGTACACCAGCACAATGTAGAAGTACAGCATCTACTTTCAGCAACACTGACAACAAACTGAGAAATGCTACTTCCAGATTTGAGTCAAATTACTTGTTACCTACTGTGCTAGAGCTAGAAAACCCTGAATAAGCATATAAAATATTAAGAGTGGTTTATAGAGGAATTTTTGCTGCTTTCTGTAGCCAGGACTTGCACAGGTTCACTGCTGCCTTTACCTGAAGAGCTGTTGTACACTGCATAGAGTAGCTGCTAGTGACAATACAGATCACCTTCCTCCTTGCTGTCTTGCCCTGCACTTTGCTGTATTTATTGAGTTACTTAAGTGATAGCAGCGAGGAAAAAGGAAGATGCTTGTATTCTAGCCAACTCGGAAAGAGATCAGATAGATATTTTACTCTCTTCACACCAAGAAACAGGTTCTGACAAATTAAATTAATTTATTTTGTACAAATGATAGTGATGTCATAGTTAATACAGTAGGAAGGATATGTAATTTTATACACCTGTTTTTTTTTTAACATTACAAAATGCCCTGAAAAGACAAGGATGGTGAGTGACTGTTTTTTCAAACAGAGTGTCCTGACACTGATCACATTCTACTCTGAAAACATTATAACCTTTAAAAAACAAACAAACAAACACAGCAACAGAGCCACCAATTCCAGTTATCCTCTGACATACAGTACGAAGTGTTAACAACACTTACTTGAAAGGCAGGAAAAATTGGTCAAGTGTCAGTTAACTCATGGAAAGCTTAAAGTGTGCTTTAGTCAGTGCAAATAGAGGAATGTGTCAACTTCTGTAGTGTCTGATGACCTGGTTAAATCTGGCGACTTATCCCTGAGAAAGCACCTTCTCTCTGCAAGTCTCTCGGAGTTTGTTGATGGTTGCCATGGACAAGCTTCCAGGGTCTGTGAATATTTTCTGGGGGCAAAAGGAGAAAATTCTTAGTTAAAATTCTGGCTTTGGATGACATGCTGGAATTCTCACATAATTCTCTGAAGTGTGAAATCTCTGCTTTGATACCTGTACTGTGAAATGCTTACTGCTGTTTGGCTTCCTTTGTAACAGGGGAGCATCTTCATCTACTCTGTCGTAAAGACACGGTAAACCTGCAGCTCATAACAAGTGCCGTGAGTTATGGAAAAGCAACAATACAAAAGCTAGTTTGAATATAAGTGTCCAGTTAAAATTATTTCAAAGGCATTTGTGTTGGTGGATGGCAGGCATATTTAGAATGTATTAAGCCATCCTGGCTAATGCTACAAAGCACCAGTGCATTTCTCATGTGGTGCTAGCATAGGTTGTTCAGGTCCTGGAACACATACATACGTATATACACTGTGTGCCTACTGCAAAAAAAAAAAAAAAAAAAAAGAAATTTTAATCCCTTGCTACACTACCTTTGCTCTTCTTGTCTACCAGGCTTTCCAGGGTAGTAATGTATGTGGATGTATGAATTTGAGACATTTCAAATGCTGTCATACATATCTGTAATATTTTTTTGCTTTGACTTCTTGCTCAAGAACAATACGTTTGTTTCCGCTACTTCATCTAAAACTTCTGACTGAACAAAACTATGAAGCAAGCTGCAAGTTTATGCACTTTAATCTACAGTAAAGATGTGTGGGCTCCTAAGTTCTCTGTAGTTGTAACTGACAACTCTGGAGATGAGATTATAAATGAGCCAGTTCTGAACAGCATTCTGGTAAAGAAGCCTGCATTGCATTAAACTAAAAACTTAAGGGTTTTTTCTGTTCAGGGGAGGGAGGCATAAAATACTCAGCTGTCATCACCTCTACTGGTATCTGTACTGCTGGAAAAAAAACAACAAACCCAAAAGTATACATTTTAAAGTTACATAAGAACCTAACCTAAATTGTTTATTTAATTGCCTTGAAAGCCCCCTCGCTACAGTAACCAATGCAGTTAAACTGTTTTATTCAGGGCAACTGTAGCTGATTTTCTAAAATGCAATGTAATTGCTGCTGTAAAATGTAATGTAATTAAAGGGCATTGGGGGGGGGAGTCCTCCAAGGACAAGTATTTGTATCAGCCTCTGAACTAGTATTCTCATGGCAGTTAACATTTAACAAAACTCTTATTCTAAACCTTTTATTAAATGGGAAACCCCACCTGTGACTTATTTTTCTTTTGCTTTTTTAACTAAAAGGCTCCCAAACACTAGAAGTTGTGTATTTTTCTTCTATATGAACAAAAATGAAATGTAATGTGAATGACATCCTACTGTGACAGACCTATGCGCAGAGCTCTGACATGAGCATGAAACTTTTGGGGGTAAAAGTCACTTACTGGGACGTAGTTTTGTGCACGCTTAGCAAACAACGATAGCGGAGTTGGCCAAGTAATGTATGACAGATGTGCTCCTGTTATTGTTTTGCAACTAACATCTTTTGCATTTCCATCTTGAGTTAAAGTCTGAATCTAATGTTCTGTACAGATCTGGCATCCAATCTATTAATAATTTACAAGAATAAGTCTTAGTTTGCAGATTGTCATAAGACTTGAGCACTCAACTTCATGATTTTTTGTCTGGAAATAAGAACTTAGTGCTACCTTTTTGTTCTAAACAGAATGCTTTATATTCTGGCACGATGAAGATTTATCAGCGCAAGTTTAAAATTAGCTTCGTGTCTATTCTATGATAATCCATTACAATTCATCTGAAAAAAGCACAGGAACACAATCTATAGTTCACTGAAAGAATGCACTGAAGTTATTTTCTTGTCAGACTTCCTGCCTCATCTAGTAAAAAGGGCAAAAAGTATTTTTTCCTTTATGACAGATAATGTGATGGCTTACTACATCTGGGTTTAGATAATAATTCTTTAAAAAAATTCTTTAAAAAGTTTGCATTTCTTACATAAAAGCATTCTCTATCCTTTTGGAAATTCCTACAGATAGATTTCTCCTAGCTGTATCCATCTTTTGACTGAGCAAAACATTTCTAAGTCAGTCTTGGTTTTAATTTGTAACAACTAAAAGCTGCAGAGAATTTACCTGCATGAAGCTGTGACACTCCGTTACAAATGTTCCTTTGGTGATCTGCTTAAATTTATCACAAATATCAGGGAAGTTCGTGGCTTCCAAAATAAACGCTTGGTGTTGCTTAATTAACGTTAAGGCCACACGGAATATGATCTTTGACCCTTCATAAAATAAACAATCCCATATTCGGAACACAGTCTGCAGGAAAGGAGAGAATTCAGATTACAGCTGCTTGGTTTCCAGTAGGTAATTATTACTGAAGCACTACAAATGAAATAACAATTATGAGTGTACATTAAGAGAACTTTATGTTACCAATTACCTCTACTGGAAGAATGTCAATGAACAAGCATATAAACCAGCGTGACACCACCAGGGTCCACATGACTCCATGTCTTTCCATCAGCTCTGCCACAGCCGGAACTTTCATTTTCACCAGTTCTCCAAGGACTTCCTGATCAGTTTTCAGGCCCAACATTGCAGGACTGTAATAATCTTGGAGAAAAGAAACCAAAATTCAGGAATCTGTGGACGTGATTTTTCCACAAAATTGAAGAGAACATCCTGTACAGCTCAGTATATAAAGGCATGTTGAGCCTATGAATCCCAAGTTGGAATAAATTAAACCATGCAATGAAGACGCCTGCATTGTGGTCACACAGCACTTCTCTTTCAGCCAAGGCTGATCCCTCTACACAAACACTTCATTCATGCCTACCAAAGTATCTTCTTTCTCTCTGATGTTTTTTGGCAATTCATTCTTCCTTCCCAAGGAAGGATAATCGAGGTAGTTTTTAACTACTAGCTTAAACTACAAAAGTCTCACTAATATTTAAACAGTTCAATATAACCACCACCTCCTTCCCAGGTGTTTGAGGCTGCACACCTCCCTGTCCCCATAATACCTAGACAGGTAACCAAAACCACAAGCCATAGCCTTTAGACTGGGTCCAGTCACAAACTGGAAATGTGAATTTCTGAGAGTGTCAGCTGTGCAGGGGTGCTGGAGGCCAGATGCCACTTCTGCTAGGGTGTGACCTAGCCATTAAGTTAAAGAGTTTTTCCTCTCTTTTTCTCTGAGCCAAGGAAATCCAACTTTTCATAGAATAATTCCAAAAGGATGTAAATGACCGGTCCCCCAGGCAACATCTCTTCCTACTTAATTTATCTGCAAGACAGGTTGAAATTATACCTACATCTCTTGCACTGCTGGTCACTACACTGAACTGTTAAATCCAAAATTAAGAAAAATGGAGCACACTACGACTGTTACTCCAGAGCCTGTTTGACAATGTAACCATTTTCATTACCAAGGTGCAGGCTGAGTAACAAGCATCTCTGCTCTATAAACAGGTAGTTCTGGGTATACTTAAGGGAAGAAAAAGATTATTTTAGTTCATAAGCGTTCAGATGGCCCAGCAAGGGAGAAGAATTACACAGATGTTGAAGGAATTCATATTTTGGGTTTAGATGTTGACAGAAACATTTAAGCTGGACTTCGTGGCTCCAGCCCTGGGAGGCAGTCCTTGATGGTTCACTAGTGCTTTGCTAACAAGAAATGTTATGTTATTAACAATGTTTACTGAAAGAAAGAATTAGTGACACAAGCATCTTTGTACATGTTTCTTTCCTTCACTGATTCTGGAAAGCTGCAATTCAGGTTTCTCTAATTTAGCTGGTTTCTGCCAAGGTTCCCAGACATACACAGCATAGACTGACGGTTCACGTGGATGTGAAGGAATCAGAAAAAGCAAAGTCCATTTGTCTGAAATAATTTTAATAAAACCTCCCAGTGCCACAAATAATAAGTTTAAGAAGATATCCAAATTATGCAGTACATTTATAACCACTTTAATTTCTCTAATGAAAAGAGCAGTTTAATATTCCACTCTTTTCTGTCAAAGGTTTTCCTGAACAGACTTCCCACCCCAGGACCTATTTGCTCTATGTTTGTCCTGTCCAAACTGCAGAACATCTACAGGAGTTTTTATGGTACTAAGGAGCATTGCATTTAACCTTTAGGAATCTAGCTTTTTGCCTGTGATCCTTATTTTCTTTGTTCCCATTGAAGAATGATAGGTAAAACTCCTCTACAGACATAAGAGTCACTGCCACTATAGACATTCCTTTAACCCTTTGCCTTTCAATTGCTTGTAGGGAAACCTCCGAGAGCTAAAGCACAAGTAATCCCTTGAAAAAGTGTACTAAGACCAGAATCACAAATCCAAGAGAAAAACCTCTCTTTCTGCATATGTTGTGGTAGTGTTGTGCTCATCTGTGAACCGGAATGCAGATAAAGTAATGTTTACTGGCTGAGTAAACCTTTTTTAAAATGCTGCTTTAATGTAAGTGAAAAAACAATCAATCATATTTCAATAATTCCTTCCCTTTCCTACCCTTCCTCCTCCTCTCATACATCCACAAACCATTTTTTTTCTTTTTTGTGCTCCTGAGGCATGCAAGTACTTAAAAGTTCTTCCAAGTTACCACCAGGCAAGTGTCCTCAGGAAGAAGGACAGCAGCCCACACACTCTCTGCTCTGCTGCAATCATCCCCTATGCTGAAATCAATAGCAGCTGCTATTTTTAATTTGTACAGCAAAGTAAATGTCAGTATCTCAGTGAGAACACAACCAGACACCCACTGAACTTTTTGAGAGCTGGTGAGTAAAAAGTTAACACCCAGGCAACTTGGATACGTCACTCCTTGAATTACTGAAGCAGCACGCAGCTGGGAAGCCTCGGCGTAAATTAAAATTTCGTTCAAGTTTGTTAGAGCGTACTGCTGGACAGAAAGGAAAAAGGAACTATTCATCTATCTGGGACAGCCTCCTGCCGTTCTCACGGAGCAGGAGCAGCTCCCATGTGCCCTGGTACACAGCACTGCAACGTTCAGCCCAGCACCGCTGCAAAACAAGCCAGTGGAGTGATTAACAATTTTATGCAAATACCAGTAACTGAGTAGCAGGTTTTTTCCAGGATATTAGCTGCCAGTTCACAACAGAAGTTACATTAAATGAATCTGCATCCAAGACATTTTTATATGTAATTATTATACATTAATTATAGTTACTGTGAGTATTAATTACAATTATTACACATAATTAACATGTAATTGCAATTTAATATATATGATTTTATTTTATATATATACACGCACTTTTATACATAAATGTATGGTTATAAAATTAGCTCTGCAAATTAGGAAAGCTGCACTTCTAATCCTCCAGAAACATTCCTGCAGGACCCCGTGTTTGTGCAAAACCTACCCACAGATCATTTACAAGGAACATAACAGCATTGCAGTAGCCCAGATCTAACTGTACGGCTCTAACGTCGATCTTCTGAGGGCAGCGTTACCCCTGGAGGGGTGCCAGGCCTCCGGGTACAGCCGCCCCAGGGTACAGCCAGCAGCACCCACACCTGTACTCTGCACAAGGGTCCCGCACCAAGTCATCAGGGCTACGCAGGGATAGCTGGAACTACACGGGCGGGTCAGAAGAGGATCCAGCGTCATGCTTAAGCCACCTACCATGGTCCATGTCTGGCCTCACTAGTGAAAATGATTTTGTAACTTGGTTTGGTGCCTAAGTGCTTGGTAACATTTAACTCACGTGGCTCTTCTGTTTTGTTCTTATTTGCTAGGGATGCCCAGTCCCTAAGCCTTCTGGAAATGTCCCCTTAGCAGAAATCCTGCAGCTCTCCTTTGCTGCAAACGTTTCACTGTGTGCTCTATTTTCCTAATCTTTTATAATTGGCTGCTCTGCCCATAATCTCTCCCTAAAGTCACGATATCCTTGTTTATAAAAACAAGACTACGCAAGCCTAACCCTCCCCACACCCCACAAAGCTGTTTTTCACAAGATACTGTGCAGCAAATTATTTGTACTCACCTACCATCAAAATACATTAGCTTTATGTTCCTTTCGTATCTTATCTTACAAATGATTTGAAATTTCTGGATTTGCATGATCCACATTTAATTATTTTTCCCCGCTCAATAATCTGGCAAAATACTGAGCAGCTGATGACCCAGAATGGACCTGAGTCAGTAACTGCTCCCAATCTGCCACTTACTAATTTAAAAAAAAAAAAAAAAAAAAATCAAATGTAGGCTAATTACATTGCGTATCTATTGATCTAGGTTGGTTTATAGGAAAGTACTCTGACAATATATCATCCTCCTGAAAAAACACATAGCCAGATTGCTTCCTTGTATTCCTCTAATTGTCAAACGGAAGTGATAATGCTAACATTTAGGTGATCACACACTACATTACTGTTCACCACATCTTCTGGAAGGCAAGAAATTAAATATTGTATTATAAATTATTATTATAGTCTATTATTAAGTTATTATTAGATTCCAGAAAAATGTCTAGATGAAAATTAAGTTTCCCAATATGAAACTCCCCGTTTCCAAGCTCTTCTGTGAATTGGTCCTAGGGCTTCACTTAACTTTCCTCTCAGCTTTCCTTTCTTGCTTACCCATATGCACCTGCTTTGCCTACTCTGTCGTTCCTGGTGCCTGCCTATGGATTTTGGATGCCTCGCTAGGTTTAGGAGTGCCCAAGAGTGTAGCAGAGGGCAATGCAGGCAGCACCCCACATGGAATTCGCCCCACCAAGTGCCCCTTCCTCATCAAAGTCCTGACACTGAACAGCAGCGCAGGCCCATGGCTCTGCCGGGATTGTCAGCTTCTCTTCCTCTTGAAGTCAAGCAGCAAAAAGGAAAAGCCAGCTTCACCAGCTGCCAGGTATTTCATCACTACTGTACAACACAGGTGACTAGACGAAGGGACTTTTTCCCTTGTTCAAAGGGCTTTTTGTTACTTAACACTGCACTGACTGTGGCATGGGGTCACTGAGCTTGAAACCTGTTCTAGCTCAGCATCTGGCAAAGAGATGTTCCTTAAACTACCTTTCACTGTCTCCCTATCACAATAGTTAGCACCTCTCTGAATCCTACCAGGATGTCCAGGACTGTGACTATCTGCTTGTGCTCCAGAGCAGTAATTAGATTTGCAGGAAATAGGATAAAGCTTGTAGGGACTGTATGACCTTGTTACAAATAGATTAAGAGGTTCCAAAAATAAAAGTTTAAGAAGCAGTACGCTTATAGCCTTAAGTTACCTCTACAAGTCAGAGCTGCAGAAGTTAAAAAAAGAATCCTTCAAGTGTGTTGTGCATATGTCAGGTTAAATATAAATACTCCTACTAGAACTAACATGATATGAATTCTTAGTGTTATAGAAATACCCACGACAAGACCTCAGCTCTGCTACTTATCTTGCAGCATTTCTAACTGTTATTTCAAGAGCCTATATAACCTAGCCTGGGACAAACAGAGTTATTTGTCTTGGTGGTCCAATTCATTTAAACAAACTGAAAAATTAAAAATTAGCTGTTCTAAGGTTAACTAAAAATTAACTTTTCTCAGTAATGTAACGTATGTTCATAAGTAAAGTATTTTATGCACAAGAATATGTTTATAATGTTTATGAGAGCTCGGGGTGGGGGGGGAATTAAGTTCTCTCTCCTCCCGCAAACAAGCAAAAATCGTTCATTGTTACACCAACATGCAACATTCAAAAATGTCTCCTTGGTGTAGGTGCACATTGCCGTTCGCTACCGGAGGACTTCCCTGGAACCCAGAAGAGAAAAGCAGAGCAGGCCTCAATACTGGCAGGCAAAAGCAGAGGCCAGCTTAATGTAAAGCCTTCTAGTTCCACATTCCAAGTCAAAACAGAAACAGATTCCACCATGTGCCTTTGTGGGAAAAAAATCCTTTCCTATAATCCTATAAAACTTATCTATTTGCAAGTTACTGAACACAGGGGTTATTGTAAATAACCTTGGCAGCACAAAGCTTTCCTTTCCAAAAAGATATGCTATCATAGCTGAGTTTATGAACTTAGTGGAACACACATGAAATGAGTTTCATCAGTTATACGGAGGTCAAACTAGATTATGATAGCAATCCCTTCTCACCTTCAGAGCATCCAAATACCATTTATGCTATTCCTACACAATTTGACTCACTCATTCTCCCTGTTGGTGACTCTCAGCCTGCTTTGTCCAAGAAGGCAGGGCAATGTTCTGCTATTTTATTTCTACCATGGGATACTCCAAAAAGGTGCAGTAAGTCTTCTAAGAATCTACATCATAAATCTGGCATAAAAAGTTGGATAATCTGTGTTTGGGAGGAAATCAGAAAGTCACAACAGGAAAAGGAGGAAGACCAATTCTTTTTGCAATATCAGGCCAAAGTGACCCTCTGCAGATGTCCTGGCCAAAGTAATATACTGCAGATATGTGGTTAAACGGCAAGCTGAACTCTTAGCTATGTTATTTTTAAAACATAAATTCCTAATCCTCCAGGGAACTGAAAAAAAAAAAATCCAACAAACAAACCCAAAAAAGGTTGAAGCCATTTTTTTTCCTCCCTTTCATGAAACCAAACTGAACCAGAACTTCTGTCTGAGGTACTGAACTCACACCAGAACCAGCAATAGCCATATCATTCACAACTGAACATTAGCTTTAAAAAACCATAAGCAAGCCCAATTCATTTCAGATGGCAGAACTACCTTAAAAAAATAGAGAACGCAAGCATTTTATGAATGCTTATTGGTCATGATACTGAAGTCACACAAAATGTAGAATCCTACTACTTTGATTTACTATCAACACCTTTTCAGCAAGCACAAAAAGGCAGTTTGATTGTTTCTACATAATCCCATCTGCCTGTATTCATCTCTTGCTTCTGATCCCAAACTTGGAAAATGGATCCTGTGGAGCAGAAAGAGCCCTTTGGTTTCCTATTTGCATTTCACACAGCACAGTGGGATTCTGAGCAGATGTAGCAGCTACTGTTTGGAAATTGAAGAAAGATGCTTGTTAATTATAAAGACAATGGAAAGAGAGGCAAAGATGATATCCTTCCAGATATTACAGAAGGCAGAGATGAAATACAAAGAAACAAAGACTCCATGTGTAATCTCTCAGAGAAACAAACTTAAGTTGGGAGCATGTTAGAAAGCACAAATGCAACTTCCAGACACGCTAGCTATGGAGAATGAAACTGGCTATTTTTTAAAAATTTTTTTTTAAATACTCTGTTATGTGCTGCTCAGTAGAGATATTTGCATCCTTACGAACTAGTCTAGATTAAAGTTATAGCAAACCACCAAAACACTCTCGTACAGATTACGTTCTCCTTCCTTCCCTCTCGCCCCTCTTCGTATCCAGTACCATTGGAATTGCCCCTTTTGTGGATAGTGTTTTTTTCATAGTATCAGCGAGCTGATAGACACCAACGGAGACAGGTTATTCACCTCTTGGCTGTTTCCAAACAGCCTGGCCCGACTCTGGTCATTACACTCTATGAATTGCGCCACTCAGAAGAGTTACAAGCTTTGGAGAAGGCTGCAGCTTACTGGGTTGACGATGGTCCCAGGAGCCAAGGCTTTTAATTCAAAAAACACTTTGACAGACTTTTAACACCACTTTCCTCAAATGGAAGGGAAATGCATGAACAAGCGTTGAAGGTCACCACAACTGCTTATCATGCCTGTAGAGGAAGCAAACTTTTTTTTTTTTGTAAATGAGTTTACAATTGTACAGTGAGTCTTAATGACTGATGACTTCAGCTGAATAAGGATT
Organism: Nyctibius grandis; assembly: GCF_013368605.1. Lineage (NCBI taxonomy): Eukaryota > Metazoa > Chordata > Aves > Nyctibiiformes > Nyctibiidae > Nyctibius > Nyctibius grandis. The sequence goes on along the minus strand of NC_090659.1, from coordinate 57,161,588 downwards.
CCTGGATCTGTGGCTTTTTTAATTCCTCTGTGGGATTAGGAATAGTAACTATTTTATCAGTTCACTGCACTGACAAGATTATTCTTAGCACCTCAGCACAAAAAACAGCATTTATATACTCTCACACTTAAGCAGCCCAGTGTCACATTTTCTGCTACAAGAACGCTACAGCCATGCTAGAGGAACTACCAAGCATGTTACTTGAAAGACTGGGACAGAAGCAGGAGACTTAAAACAGAGAGCTGGACAGATACACACGGTTCTAGCCTGATATTTGGAGAGGGAAACCAATCCAACCCTTCAGTCTGAAGGGAAGGGGAATGAAAGCCACAGTCCTCTTACTTCAACCTTGAAGAAGCTAACGAGAATTAATTTTAATCTTGAAGCAACAGGTTTTCAAACTATAAGAGGAACAAACGAGACTTCTCCACTAGCCATAAAGTGAAAGCTTAGTAAAGCATTCAAGTCTTCTGAACATAAAACACATGAATCAACCAAGGTTGTATTTCTCCAGCATCTCTCTGAAACTAAACAGAGTCACTTCTTGTACATTTCAGTAGACAAAAGTTACCATTCTGCACTGCACATGATTTTCTTCATATAGTTTCCTTTACTCCCAAAGCACATCTCCTTCCACAAACACATTCTTTATGTAGCCACCTATGCTGCATAGGCATTATACTATATTTTCAAACAATATCAAAGCCTGCTGTTGGTGCTTCTTCATACTATGCCATATTAAAAAAAAATATGGCAATTAAATTGAGCAATTTAAAATAAACAATTTTGCAGTATCTTAAGTCGCAAACATGATAAATCCAGAGTAAGCACGACTTAGCTCAGGAAAAGCCAAAGTAATCCTTGGGTATATTCACTACTGAAGGAGAAAGTACATCATCTCTGTGTATGACATTAGCAAAACTGAGGTTAGAAAACTGCATCCAGCTCTGATATTCACATTTAAGGCAGGAAGTTGAAGAACTGGAAAGGACGTGAAAGAAAGGGTTATAAACACTACTTACAAAAGTTGAGCTCTGTAAGGAATTTCTCTGTTTGTAGAATTTATGCAAGGAAAATGAAAAGCAAACTTAACCACTTCATAGAGAAAACACCCTAGGCATTATGGGCTTTTCAATATAGTAAGAGAAAGTCTTAAAAAGAAGCAATAGCTACAAGTTAGTACAAGGCAAATTCCAATAAAAAGTCTAGCAAACATTTTTAATAAGAGTGATTTATAGTTTGAATACACTACTGGGAGTGGTGGTAGGGTCTTCCTTTCAGACCAAGTTTGGGACCTTTCACAAAGACGAACTCTAGCCAAACGAGTCTGCTGCAGAGGGAATGGGAGGAAATACTACCATTTCCTCAGTGGGCTTCTGGTACAGCAAATCCAGTTACATTTCCAGTTTTATGAGTCTGGGTATTTAACACATGGATTACTTCAAGCACGTGAATACATCTTATGAGGATTTACAAGTTAAAATACAAAACCGTATGTTAGGATCTACATTAAGCACCTATAACGGCATTATCCATTTGTCAGCATGCTTCTTGCTGTCAAAGGAAGGCTGCATTATTAAAATCGTAGTTGAACATGCAGGGCCCTGGCTGACCATTAGAAGGTAAAAAAATATATACATATATATGCTATGAGAAATGAAATAAGCTACTCCAGCTTTGTGTCTCTGCTGCTTTAATTATGCAGCTAAAACAACACAATCCCTTTAACATGGAGACAGCTCTGTCAAAACTATAGTTTCAATACCACATGTGCACATTAGTGCTTTCACAACTAGAGCCATTAACTAAAACTGAAAAAAAACCCAAAACCTTCCCTCCAACGTGGCTATTCCGATAAAATATAAAGCACAAACTAAGCAAGGCTTGTGCTGCTTGCTAAGGCTTGGCCACTAATTGGTTTTTAAATGTCCAAAAAAAAAAAAAAAAAAGGGGTGGGGAAGGGAGACACCTCTTCCCCCAAACCCACACTTCTCTGTTTCCACCACTCTGCCCACCCTCCTCCTTTGTATGCAGCAAGGGAATTTTACTTTTGATCAGTCCTAACTAAACTAAAATTTCATTTAAAAAGTTTATTTTGCTGGTGGCTTTGGAAAGGGATGAAACTTTGATATACTGGGGAGATAAGCAAGCAAATACCACTGCCTGCACAGATAGCCAAAGGCTGCAGTCCCATCCAGAGCAGTACCACAAATGGCCTACTGAAGATACCTCAAGTTCAACATAATGAAATTATATTAACACAAGGCTTGCCTGCCACAAGGAGAGAGGCATACTTTACTTTTTTGAGTGGAATAAGTCATTTAAGTCCTGCTTCCAGGATAAATACAGCCATATCGAGGAACACAATATTCTTCAGCATTTTTAAACACTATGGGTCCTTTTGCTGCATAGCTGAAACTTAGCAGGTTTCCTCACAAAAGTAAGGCCGACCACATGCATATTCTTGTCATATACAGGAAACTTCTGGTTTAGACAAAACTGTAAGATTTCTACCCAGCTACCTAAAGCATGCCTACTAAATATTGAGATTGTTCTTTTATTGATGAGGCTTGTGATTTGGGGGGGGGGGGGGGTGTCACATACGATACGTATAGGAAATAAATTATTCCAAAAGTCTAAATATATGTATCATTTCAGAGAAGAAATACATCAGTTACTTCCGGCTTGCTCAAGTCTCCCAAATGCCCTAGCAGTTCAGATTTGTAAGTAATAAGCATTTTAGTCTTATCATGGTTTCTAAATACAGACACATGATGACTCCTACATTCCACCTTCAGCTTAACAGGACACTGCATGCTTAATTCCCAGGTAAATACAACTGACCTCTAATGTTCAAAGTTTAATGCTTTCATCATGGCTGCTGGTTAACAGTAAAACATGTTGAAGTCCCATATTTCAAAACTCTTAATTATTCAGCCTACCAGCCAAGCATTCCTCTCTCCTAGCAGTAGACATGATGTACTTCAGAGGTGCGTATTGCTATGGCTTCACATGCGATCACAGAGGAACTCTCTTAAGGATTAGCGAGAACTCTGCCAGCTCATGGCCCTGTAGCTGGGTGCTCCCAGAGGAGGAAGGTAAGCAAACAGCCCAGAACTGATCAATCTGCTGAAATTTTCTGGGTTGATGGAGTTATAAAAAAGCTTGGTTATCAAAAACTACTTTGCAAGCTACTTTGTTATGCATAGCCTTGCAAGGAGCTTTCCACACCAAAGGCACATGCCTGTGGTGCTCAAATCTTCTCTGTGAAAGGACACAATTTTCATCAAAACAGTCTCCTTCACAGGCTGCAAATTCAGCTCAACATTACTACTATTCAGGTCTACCACTGTCTTTTACCTGCGCAGCTGAATAAAATCTTTCATGTGAAACAAAGTTCCACTCTCCTTTGGAGAATCAGGTCTTAAAAGATGCAGCTGCCTAGCCAGTTCTGCATTCAGAGGTTCCCTGGCAATACCCAATCAGGGTATTAAAATAAATTCAGCGACAAGAATGAAATAAATACATGCTTAACTTAACAGCCAACATGCCTTCACCAAGGGCAAACCATGTCTGACAAATTTGGTGGCCTTCTACGATAGGGTTACAGCACTGCTGGATAGGGAAAGAGCAACTGATGTCATCTACCTGGACTTGCGCAAAGCATTTGACACTGTCCCGCAGGACATCCTTGTCTCTAGATTGGAGAGAGATGGACTTGACGGATGGACCACTCGCTGGATAAAGAATTGGCTGGATGGTCGCACTCAAAGAGTTACGGTCAACGGCGCAATGTCCAAGTGGACACCAGTGACGAGTGGCGTTCCTCAGGAGTCGGTATTGGGACTGGTCCTGTTTAACATCTTTGTTGGCAACATGGACAGGGGGATTGAGTGCGCCCTCAGCAAGTTTGCCGACGACACCAAGTTGTGCGGTGTGGTCGACACGCTGGAGGGAAGGGATGCCTTGACAGGCTTGAGAGCTGGGCCTGTGCAAACCGCATGAAGTTCAACAAGGCCAAGTGCAAGGTCCTGCATGTGGGTCGGGGCAATCCCAAGCACAAATACAGGCTGGGCGGAGAATGGACTGAGAGCAGCCCTGAGGAGAAGGACTTGGGGGTGATGGTTGATGAGAAGCTCAACATGAGCCGGGAATGTGCACTTGCAGCCCAGAAAGCCAACTGTATCCTGGGCTGCATCAAAAGCAGCGTGGCCAGCAGGTCGAGGGAGGTGATTCTGCCCCTCTACTCCGCTCTTGTGAGACCCCACCTGGAGTACTGCGTTCAGCTCTGGGGCCCCCAAAAGAAGAAGGACATGGAGCTGTTGGAGCAAGTCCAGAGGAGGGCCACAAAGATGATCAGAGGGCTGGAGCACCTCTCCTATGAAGACAGGCTGAGAGAGTTGGAGCTGTTCAGCCCAGAGAAGAGAAGGCTCCGGGGAGACCTTCTAGCAGCCTTCCAGTACCTGAAGGGGGCCTACACGAAAGCGGGAGAGGGGCTTTTTAGAAGGGCAAGTAGTGATAGGACGAGGGGGAATGGTTTTAAACTGAAAGAAAGCAGATTTAGATTAGATATTACGAAGAAACTCTTTACTGTGAGGGTGGTGAGACACTGGAACAGGTTGCCCAGAGAAGCTGTGGATGCTCCCTCCCTGGCAGTGTTCAAGGCCAGGTTGGATGAGGCTTTGAGCAACCTGGTCTAGAGGAAAGGTGTCCCTGCCTATGGCAGGGGGGTTGTAACTAGATGATCTTTAAGGTCCCTTCCAACCCAAACCATTCTATGATTCTATGTTTAACTGCAATTAAAAGCAAGCAGTCTAAATAGAAATATTGTAAAGGTAGCACAGCATTCTGCGTTTCTCAAGTGGCCCTTCAAACCTAGAAGTCTCTGTGATGGGACATTAAATAATGTTATAACGTGAATCACTCGAAAGAGAAGGATATACAAGAGTTTGATATGTAACTGTTATTATTCACGTCTTTTACTATGCCTAATCTTTTACGCAACAGTACCTGCAAGTCTATGGTTGATACAACTGAGAACCATAGAGAGCTCAAAACAGAAATGTGTTAGCTATCTATTATCTCAACATGCAGATGTTTGCCTTAACCAGCAGCAGCTAAGCTACCCACCAAAGTGGTATCTTGTGTTGCACCTTGTGTCCTTGCAGACAGTGGCAGTTAGTTCAGTGCAGTCTACTACTATTGTGACTATTTCATCATTCAAAACTCTGTCCTTATTTTTAATTATTGATAAACAACCAGGCAGTACATGTGGGTAAAAAAAAAATTAAAAACCAAAAGGCTAAAAAGTACCAGGCTGAAGGAGGGTTGTTAGATTGATCCTTGAAGAATGCTTGTAGGCTACACCTAATGTAAGTTTTTATTAACAATGTTGGAGAAAAAGAAAAAGCTGGTATTTGTTAACAATCCTAAACTGAGAGATACTGTCCCATGTCAATACACAAGGCACAACAAAGTAACATAGTGAAAAGATTGGAGTAAGAGAGACATGATGATACTTAAAATAACAAGGACAAGAATGTGCAAATAAAGTTCAGCAAAAAGGTGTTATGAATTCCTATAAGCTGTGGAAAAAAAATCTGTTGACAATGAGAGACGAGCAATAGCACATGCATTATTACTGAGATCACAAATTAAAACCAGAGTGCCACAAGGGAAGAAAGGCAAGGGAGATCCTACAGTTTTTCCTCTCACAAAACACTTTCAGCTGCAAAGAGAGAGAAATAATGCCACTGCACAAGGCACTAGAAAATTTCCCACTGGAAAAAAAAAGGGTGCAATTGTGATCAAGTTAAAAAAAAAAAAGAAGAAAAAAATCAATTCAAACTGGAACAAGCACACAAAATAATTATTAGGCTAAAATGGGAACAGACAAGAGTTTCATGCAAAAGAAGAGTTTGACTGAAGCAGCTTAGTAATACAAAAGAACTGTAAAATGAATTGACTGTATCCTACAAATACATGAAAGGTAAGCACAAGAGAAAGGGATATTTTTTTCACTCCCAAAAGTCAGCAGTGGCACAAGAATAAAAGGATATAAAATTGGCCACGAACAGGCTAGTGCAGAAATCATAAGACCTCTCTTAACCATCGGAGGAGTAGTCTACAACTGGTTTTCATAAGAGTAAATATCTCCAGTATAATAGTCCAGTAGACTAATTAGAGTATAGCTTGATAAACACTGCTGCTTTCAGACTGAGAACTACTGACGTGACGGGGGGAGTGGGAATTGTTCTGCTATATATAAGGATAACGATCATGCTAAAGTGAGTCCAAATTGTCAAGTTTTTCCTTCTCTTAAACTAACCATTTAATCACAAATACAAAAAACATGACAAATATGCTCCTTAAATTACATACCAAAGTACCAGTTAAAAGTTCCTACCTACCTGATGCTTTCTAAAGCAACCTCCCCAATATTTCCTCAACAGAACAAAAAAAATTCTCAACAAGAACCAGGGCTATGAACAGAACAAACACTAGAGCTACACTGAATACAAACTGCAGACACATTCACTCTCAGCTCGAATTGAATCCATACTGCTTCTTGTGGGAAATACTGTCTGCTCCAGCCATCTCTTTTGAATGAACCTGGGAATAAAAGATCTTGGTAACACCCAAAACTTCAGTTAAACAAATAATTCTGTTCCCCCTTGCTGTGTTTAAATGAGATACACTCGTAATCCCTCCAAATCCCTGGTTGAGCAGCTGACAGACACAACAGGCAGTAGACTATGGACTTGCTTCTGGAAAGGTTCAGAAGCAGGATCTTTCTGGCCTCACCCAGCTGTACCCAGCAGTGCTACGTTCAGCCAGATGAATGGCACACACACAACTCCACATACCAACAAACCAAATTGTAACTTTTTCTTGCTCACTCTTCCAGCTGTGCTAACTCCATTTGAGTGTAACAGAACAATTCAGCCAGAAAAACCTCCACTGGGAGGGTCCCATTCCCAAATTGTCCCACTCCTGTCAGTCACACCTTCATCATATCCTATGGTACATACCTCCACCCACACCTAAAAACCAGTACAAGTGGGGAGGTGAGCCATAGCTTAGGGAGCCCTTCCCTGTCACTTCCCCAGAAAGCTGCTACTAATGCTCCCATCTGTCACATTCTACATTTTTCAATCAACGGCATTGATCTGTGTCTGGCTTCGTTCATCTGCTGAGCAAAAAAACACTGTCAGCATCAAGGTACTGGAGCAGCTGTTCAATGTAATTAAATGTCTGTGGGCCAGGGGAAGGAAGCGTTCATAGGGACACTGCAGAGGGCAGAGAAGGGATTTCTAAATTGTGCTAAATCATCACTGATTTGACTGGCAGTGACAGGACACACTCAAAAATGAGGACATGACCTGGAGGCATATCTGTTGCAATGAAAGGGGAAAACATATACATTAGAATGCAAACAGATCAGGAAAAGAGCATCACCACAAACTAAAGGAAAAATGTTGGCTAATCAAAGTGTTAACAACCACCAAAAATGATTGCTACTTTTCCCTCTGAAGAACATACAATGTTTCTCTGCTTCATCAACAAATACTTACAGGGCTTTAAACTGAAGGGTGCTATACCTTGCACTGTTAACAGAAGGGCAGTACTTACTTACCTGAGTAAGTTTCTTTATGGATACAGTCTACCTGTCTGTCTGATTCTCTCTCTCACATATACACACACAATATGCCACTGAAATTATGTCAATTATTTTATCTGTCTTGCTTTGAATTTTATTAATGTACAATTCAGGCACGATATAGGAGAGTAGTGGGAATAAAAGGGAAAAAAATTTTTTTAAAAATTGGAGGGAAAAAAAAAGAGCATCAGCAACAAGTTTTCTGACAATGAAGCCTTGTATTAGTCAATACAAACATTTTTACTACATAAAAGATTCATACTACCTAACTTGGGCTCTTGATGAGGCACCCAAGCTGGAAGGGACACCTCAAGCTCTCTTAAAACTGACGGTGGAGGGGAAAAGGGCACACTCAGATCAGCAATTCTGATCAGATATCCCCTTCGCCACTGACTACCAAAGAAACATAAGCACACATGTTTATAACTTCAGCACCTCAGATGGATGCCTGTACTGGATGTGCTGAACCCAGGCCAGTCTGGAACAAGACTCTTGTTACAGGGTAGTAAAAATATATCTATAAACAGGGTAGTAAGACTATATCTATAAATACAACTTAAGTAAATGTACATCTCCTTTATACACAGTAATTGCCTTTCACGTTATGATTTTCTTCTCATCACCAATGCTACTGGCATTAAGATAAATTCAACAACTAAGAGGGAAAAATAAGAGCAACTTTTGTCATATAGGTATCAGCAAAGCATAGAAGAAGGATATACAAGAAGAACTAAAGGTTTTATGACAAACTAAAGTAAACTCCCTACCAAAAAACAATTAATAAAAAATCTGAATCTACTCCCTTGTCCCAAATAAAAACATATAAGACTATCAAAAAGATTAACAGCAAAACTTGTCACACGTCACTTTGCAGTGAAACTTGCCTTTTACCAAGGGCCTTATCCCTCACACAGTCATGTCAATGGAAGGACATCCACCGATGTCAGCCAGTGGCAGGTCACGTGGCAGACAGCAGCCCTCAAGTCTCCTACCTGTTTGCACAGTTCACAGCTCTCAAGGCTGAACAAAAGCAACAGACACAGTTGATTTCTTTAGACTATTTTTATAGCTTGAAAGTAAACCTCAAGGCTGCAAACCCTCAAATATTTGCAGATTGACTCATCAAGTCATAGCACTCCCTGCCTGTCTCTACTCTTTCAATCTGCGAACGAAGTCCAACCACTCTGCTCATATGCAAGGAAAACCTGAGCTGCTATAGGGTGTATTCAGTGTAAAAGATAATTTCTTACAGACATTCAAAAGCAGTAAAAGACTCCCTCAGTTCTTCTTCCTTCTTCCTCAAAGTCTTTCCCTTCTGTTCAATAAGGAACCAAAAATTATATACTTTTTTTTTGTTTAATCTTACACAAGAACAGAAAGAAGCAGAAATTAAGATATCAACCTTGATGTCCTTGACCAGCACTTAGTTGACACTGTAATACTGAATTCAGCCTCTAACCATTTGGGATAAAGATCTGTTCAAAAGCAACACTGGGCCAACAGGGAATTTCAAAGCCTCCTTATAGAAAAACTGGTCTTCCATTTTGAGTATGGCTTTACATTAAGGGTGTAGCTGTAGTCAGTCCTGTGCAATGCTACTAGGAATTCACGATGAAACCATTCTTCCTCTGTAATTAAATCCCAAGAAAGAACATTCCCAAATGTATTTCATAGGAGTATAAAACATAGCTGTGCCTGATGTCTGCTTCTGGTTTTAAACTACTTCACACATGTGGCGAGATTAAGCTTATACATGGGGCAAAATTCAATGTGTAAACACCTCCTGAAACCCAGAGATCCAGGCAAGGGAACCTAGAGAGCTACCGAACGGACCAGATGTAGATATTGTCTATAGCTTAGGGTGCGCTGAATTTGCCTCTGGAATTTATTGACCAGCCTGGCTAGATCAGCACTGATTGTAACAGAGCTTTGACAAGAACTCCACATACAGACACATTTTGGCATTTGTTTGCTTTGTTGCAAAATCATGATGTGTAAAATGCCCAAGATATCCCCGCTCAGAAGTGGGGGACACAGCAGAAACTACCGTGCCTAGCAGAAACTACTACCACCTTGCCAAATACCTCTGAAGAAAGCTGACGCTGCCTGCAGACAAGCCACTGGGAATTCCTACTTCAGGCTCAGTGCTCAAACTGTGCACATCTCCCATCTTTGTTCTGCTCTGCAATCACTGCTTCATGTATATCTCATATTATATTCCTGCAACTGGAAGTGCCAAATCCCAGACACCTTCACCAAGTCCTGTTCCCCAGCATCATACTGATATAGGAAGACATCTACCTAACAGGTATAAGCAGGGAGTGAGAAGTAAGACTGCAAATTAACATACACATAAACCACTGCATAAAGACTAAAATCTGAGTATAAAACAGACAAGTTTTGCCTGTGTGCTGTGTCTTTGTCCTGTGTTTCCAGGACCCTAGAAAATCTTCAGTCCATGCAAGTCCATTTTAACATCTAAAACCTCTAAAACCAGAGAAGAATGCAAAGATAAAATAAAAGCCAAGCTCCAATCTACCAATACAACGATATATGTTTTTAGCATACCAGGCAATATTCTTCCAATAAGAGCATCTAGCAACCAAAAGGACTCCTCTTCTTTCTTTGTAATAAGAATCAGGTATCCAGCTATGAAGTTCATGCCCTGAAACAGAAAGAAAGGTTTTAAGATGCACTTAAGAGTTTCTAGGTTTTTTTCTTTTGATTAAGGGCTAAATTACTACAGTTCTACAAAGTCAGTGTTAAGTAAAATCTAGTAATAAAGGCCACCGGTTGAGTAAGCTGTTAAACCTGCATGACGACAGCTAACAAGAATTATTAACAAAGATCAAGGAGAGGAAAATTAAAAGAAAAATCTTAGTAGTCTATAATTTACCTTCAATTTTCCTTTTTTTTTTAAAATCCCAAAGCCCTGTCTCAATGTATTTGAAGACTGCTTTGACCAGAACCAAAACACAGCTGTACTGGACGTGCAATGCAAACACAACACATCTGCAGGTAGACAGTGCAGCTGCAGGAGAATGCCTGAACCAAACACTTTTCAGTGAAAAGTTGCAGCTCCAGCAGCTTTTACAAGCTGTTACTGCTTAACTCATCAAGTGACTGTATACAAATCATTTGCTTCCATAATACCTCCAGTACTCCACATGCTAGTCAACGACTGGCCACTACAGCTCCTCTCTTTCAAGGTGCAAACACAAGGTAAACACCAGGAGGTGGGGGGATTGGAAGAGCTACCAGAAAATTTGTGAAAAGTAGTCAAGTCATGACTGGCCAAATTCCAACTGTGCAATTTTTGTAACAGTTACTGACACTCTCTGACTGGAGAAGTGGCATACAGAACACACAGGTCACGAACTGGTATCGCCTGTAAACGCATTGCCTCTCTCTCAGGCACTTTTTTCCTTGTATCCACCATAACGCTGCTCAGTTATGGCAATATTACTGATTTACATGCACAGTAGTCCACTTGCTTAAGCATTTTTTAAGTATGTCTCTTCCGTCATAAACAAGCTGACAACCATAATAACAGAGTCATCACATCAGTATGACAATATACAAAAGCTGCCTCTGAGGTGCAAGCCCCCCCCAAGTCATCCTAAGATAACAGAAAATTATCTTTAAATATTTACAGGCTATGAAGGCTGGTGTTGGTTACATTGCCTTCTTTGGTTTCATCCCTTCCTTTGGCCTCCTCCCTGTTCTCTCTCCCTCTGAGCCTGACTTCTCCAGCACATCTACAGCCACAGGCAGCACCACTGTCTCTGGATATCCTGCAGTGCTGCCAATTATGGCTGTGAACCAGATGACAGCTACCAAAAAGAGTGTCCCTCGCAGCCTCGGGAAGCTACAACTTCCTCTCTGAACAAAGACCTCATTTCTTGCCTTCAACAGATTTGACTCACCTGTCCCACCTCAGAAGGCACTCCCAGAACATGGAAATATAAGGACACTGCATCTCCTCCAATGTTTCGTTTTCAAGCTTTAAGTCACTACGGCAGTTGTTACACAAATGGCTTGGATAGACCTTGCGTGGCCTTATACAGTGCATAGCCTTCCATCTAGGATGGCAACTATTTGTTTCCGTGCTGACAGTTAGCTTAGTAATTGCAGGTATGGTGACAAGAGACTGTCTGGCACTTAACGTGGCATGCACAAAAAACTACTGTGGAGCGTATGTTCACAGGACACTGAATTTTGCTGGTTATACTAGGGTAGGCAACATCATACCACTGTCATAGCATAACAGTGCAAAGCCTAATACACTCCCAGATGGGAGACGTAAATACCAGTAAGTACCACAAATGCACCAGCATTATGAAAACATCCCCTGAAGGGCCTTCAGTCAGTAAAAGCTCTGCAAAACATTTGAAAGAAAATTTCCATTTTTCACTCTGAATTTTCTAGTGTTTACACGGTCTCTCCTATCATGCAGTGGGTATCACCAAAGTCCAAAGAAGGGCAATGAAGCTGGCGAAGGGTCTGGAGAACAAGTCTTGTGAGGAGTGGTTGAGGGAACTGGGGTTGTTTAATCTGGAGAAAAGGAGGCTCAGGGGAGACCTTATCACTCTCTACAACTACCTGAAAGGAGGTTGTAGCGAGGAGGGTGTTAGTTTCTTCTCCCAGGTAACAAGTGACAGGATAAGAGGAAACAGCCTCATGTTGTGCCAGGGGAGGTTTAGATTGGATCTGAGGAAAAATTTCTTCACTGAAAGGGCTGTCAAACATTGGAACAGGCTGCCCAGGGAAGTGGTGGAATCACCATCCCTGGAGATATTTAAAAGACGTGCAGATGTAGTGCTTAGGGATACGGTTTAGTGGTGGACTTGGTAGTGTTAGGTTAACGGTTGGACTCGATGATCTTAAAGGTCCTTTCCAACCAAAATGGTTCTATGATATCTATCTGGATGAAGTCTGCTGCTTCTGTAGCAGAAAAGGTTGTATCCTGAAACTTTACTTGATTTACGACATGCCTTGGAAAGCAGATGTTGACCTTTTGTTTATGTTCTAATTACTTAGCCAGAAAGATAACATTCATCCTGTGAGGAGACCAGAGGTGAAAAGAAATCAAATAAGGCTTTTTAAGTTGTCTTCTTTCATCTCCAGTATTCATAATGCCAAGTTAAAACGCAAAGATTGGCCTACTGACTAAACAGTTAACGTACCAAAATTTTTTAGTAACAATTGGACATGTATTTTGGGTAATAGCTAGCATGATTTAGAAGTTGTGTATGTTTGTGGGTATAACTACCTCTATATAGGAGCCTGGCACTTGCAAAAGAGAGTATTCATAATTATACCCCTTCTGTTATTCTCAAAATATTAAAAATACATTTTAATAAATACATAATGGTGAAAAAAAAAATTAATCTTTTACTCTCATTCTTCAAATAATTTCTGTACTAAAACTGATTGGGATACACAAAAAGAATTTTTTTAGTGACTTCAGTCTAGGTTTAAGTCCCTCTAAGTCTTCTCCTCTCCAGATTTCAATAAATATAATTCATATTCTTTTAACTTTGGAACAGTTGTATTTACTGTACTAACCTTCTCAACTAACATAAGATACAGGTTAGCACACACATTCACGTAAGGAGGGGAGGAGAGAGGAGAGGACTTAATAAGTGAATTGAAAACACATTTTGCTCATGACAGTTCCTGCTTCTTTATGATCCTCAAAGGTGGCCGCATTTTTCTTGACTGCCATGAATCAACTTTTATCTTCTTTGTGTCCCACAGGAAACTTTACAGTACTTGACAATAACAACAGGAGTCTTTTTGAGCTGCCATATAAGCAGCAGCATCAGGTTGAATTTCAAACAACTTTTCTTCCTCCTTGCCTGTCTATACTGGGAGATGGCACCAAATAAATGATAGAACCCCCCAACTACATGATGTTGCATGAACGCTGGTCGTTTTGTGTTTTGAAAAATGTGACAGTGAAAACAAAGGAAATTGAGATCTCATGATGCCTTGTACACACCGAGGACTGTTTTGGGAAAGATGGCAGCAGGGAGGAAGAGGGAAAGGCAAGCTCGCTTTCTCTTCCTGTCTGAAACAATGAATCTTGATACAACCATGTGTGATAAAACATTTATTTTGCAGCTAACAGATGGAACCAAACATGATCAAGTAAGCTATGAAAAAGGCCATGGAGAAACTCACAAGGGCATCTGAACTTGCCTGAAGTGATTAATTTCCCCACACCCCCACAGGGCCATTTTAAAAACAGAAATAGTTTGTGGATCTGCTTCTAAAAACACACATTCAAATGGATAAGAACAATTACCATTGGTGAAATGCACCATTTAAAAAACAGTGATTACATACCTGACAATATCCTACTGCTTTATTATGATGCCCATATGCTACCAATACGTTGTAGAGCGTATGCTGCAAACAGGGATCAGCAGTTTTACGGAATTTTACATTATCTGGAAATGTTCTGTTCATGTCTAGACAAAACGGAAAGAGACCAAGATTAAGAGCTGTTCCCTCCTTCACATTCCAAACAAACTTTTACAGCTTTTCTGAAGTACAGGTGAAACTTCACTATGGTTCACTAAACTGTAGTTTTGGTGAACGAATTTTAAGAAACAGCTTTACCTCAATTTTGGCTAAAAAGCCATCTGCATTCAAGGATAATCTATTCCTAGAAAGACTGATCATATTAGTGTACAGAAATCAATTTCAAGCAGGACTAAAGAAATTCTGCAGATTGGACTCTCTCAACATCTGACTGCAAAGGCTTAAGCGAAAGCAAACCAGACATTCAGACTAACAGAAACATCACACACCAAATTTATCTAGCCAAGTGGCATGAAATGAGCTGTGCCTCTAGGAAAGCGTATTCTCATAACAAATCAGAGGAACATTCAATTGACCCATTCAATGAACTTCTACCAAACAGTCCCAAACAGCTAAAAAAAAAGACCTGCTCCTGCAGCTGGTGACTTCCACTTAAAAAGACTTTAAAAATACCATGATTTTAAGTTTCTTCATGATGTGACCATGAGAAAAGTTGTTTCTTCATTGGTGCAAGATCACTGAGAAGGAGAGTGATTTCTGATATCCAAGCAGCAGGGCATATTCCACATGCTTCAAGCTCAATCCTAAACCAACTAAGGACAATGCAATTACTGACATTTCAAAACATTCACTTCTTCCAGACCAAACATGGATAGTAGGACTCACCTCTCCTTACAAAGGTCTAAATATTAGACACACAAGTTTGAGCTAGTCACCCAAAACTGCCTTTAATTGTTGGAAAGAAACAGGCAGAGTTAATTTTTGGCCTGCTTCTCTCTATAAAGAAGGAACCCAAGGTCTCTAGTCCAGACTTGTGCATCTGATTTTTAGAAGTTTAAGTTGGGGAGAAAAATCCTATTCAAAAGTAACTTTGAAGATTTTTATAACCCAAGACTTATTAATAAAATAAGAATAGTTGTTTTGGTTACATTTAACAACAAAAAACTGGGTTGAAGTTAAAAAAAATTCAGTAACAGCGCTACTGTACAGATATTTATGTCCTAAGAGTTATCACTTCTTATCAGCCTTTTCCTGCATAGAGGAAGAAGTCCATTACAACTTTGACACAAAGTTGAGCTGTAAGCAACCAAAGGAAGAAAGCTCCCCAAAATCACGAGTAGCGTAATGGAAGTCACAAGCATTAAAAAGTTATTGCACTAATCACTAATTCTTTCTTTTAAAGTGAACAAATCATTTACAGAAATGGGAGGGCAGGGAAATATTTCACTTCACCTCTTATGACTGAAAAGAAAAACAAAAGAAAAAAGACAATTCTTAAAATGACTTGAGCAACAGCCAGTTATTGGATAAATAAATTTGTTTTGTTTCTTCTAGGTAGGAAAAGCAGCATAGTATTTACATAATCAAAATTTGTTGCTTATTAAAGTATATGCTGGATGTTACAGAAAATATTACTGCTGACATTCCAGTTATGGCTCCTGCCCTCAGCTATGCAGAACAAGGGTGAGGGGGGAGTACGAAAAGTCCATCACATACAGAGCAGAGACTACTCAAACTGAACTCACCTTTAATTTCACAACCTGAGGAAGGCCTGCAGCTGAGAGAATCAGTTCCAATTTGCTTTCTGATTGCAGAGCATGTTTTTCACACAAGGACTGGGGGAAGTCTTCCCTAATTTTATGAAGGATTTAAAACTTTTCTTTATATTTAGTAACAGTATTTTAGTTTGGGGGGAGGGGACAGGGACAAAAACAAGACACGAGGTAGAAGTCTTTGCCCTTAACAGAAGATATGGGGCATGGTCTCAGGTCCCGCTTCCTCTCCACCCTCCCCTTTCTGCTCCATTTGCATGCTCTCCCTCTTCCTACAGCTCTGAGGCTCCTCTGACTGCAAGGTGAGGGAAGTCAACCTGCTCCCCAAGCACACACAAACTGGTATGTTTTACTATACTACAAGACTACCAACCCCATTTTTCTACACCTGTCCCAGAGATGTCCGAACACCTCCTTCTCCCCCTCCACGCAGCCCACCCTCTGACCTGCTATCCATTAACCTACTTCATTCTTGATAGACTTATCATCCAAAGGAACACAGCCTCAAACTAGTCCAGTTTGAGGAAAAAACATCAGAATTGTTTTCAAATAGGGAAATGAACATTAGAACTTTGTACTGCTAGATAAACCCCAAAACAAGGACCGTCTTGTGGTTGTGTGCAGATCTGCTGGCTACAACCAAACCACGTATAGGAGCATGGGACCAGGAAGAAGGCCACAAAGAAAAGCCTAGCTACTCCTTTGCAGTAAATTCAGATTAAATCCCAGTAGTACTTTTTTTTGGATGATCTTTCAGTGCTGTGAAGTGGCAGCATTATGCTGCTGTGAAACAAAAACAACAGCTTTCCATTTCTGTTGATTTATCTCTGTGCAGCAACCATGAGAAGACCATTGGCTCGTTGCAGTATTTCTACCTCTCTTTCAGTAGTATAAACATAGGCAGAAAGCCACGTTAGCCTCAGTTTATAAAACAGACATCTATTCTGGTACCTGGAATCACAATTGTTGATGCTGTTTCTGGAGCAGAGAGATTTAAATGTGCAGCCCAGAAAACTAATTTTTTGTACCAGTCTTGTGCTTTTCATATTTAGGGTACTTCAAAAGTCAGGAACCTACAATCAACCTCCTTCATCTTGCTATCTCATCCTTTCTGTTCTTACCTTTGTATCCAGGGGCTTCCCACTCCCAGACACTGTGCCCAGTAAAGTACACAAGTATTTTTATAACTAACATCCTCTACTGCACTTACGGTCACTTCTTTGCTACTGCTACAGCTGTACCTTTCATCTTCTGTGAATAGCTTCCAGGCAGGTAATTTAATTATTTTTTTTTTTTTTTTTACTTAGTAAGGAGCAGAACAAAAATTCACCTCAACTGCCAGCTACAAGCATTCAAAAACTCCACTGCAAACCTCCAGAATAATGAGGATAGGTCACCAGTTACAACTTGTAAAAATATATACTTAAAGGGTATTTTAAATTTGTTACAACTGGATATTTAGGACTCATCTTCAAGTATTTCCCTGCAACACTTGGAACTAGAAATTGTTCTGGAGGTTTGGGGTTTTTTGTTTTTGTTTTTGTTTTTTTTTAAGGTAAGGTCAAGTTTGCTACCAACTAAGACTAGAGAAACTGAGCCTGACACCCCCCACCACCAGCACCAAGTAACAGTTCAATAGCTTGCAGCAATCAAGAAAGTGAACAGGGTTAGGATTTCCTACAAAAGAACAATAATTCCACTGTATAAATCTGAGAAGCACCTGCATAAATTCCAGTCCCCTTCATCTCCAAAAGGTCATATCAGAATTGGAGAAATTGCAGAAGAGAACGGCAACAAGGAAGATCACAGGTATGAAATGGCTACCATACATAGTATAAAACAAGGTGGATTAGAGCTCCTTAGTTTGGAGGGAGATGCTTATGAGCCAGACAGCACAAATCTGCAAAATCACAACTAAAGGGAGGGACATGAAAAAGGAGCAACCAGAGGGTTTTTGTGATTTTTTTCCTCATCCAGTGTTACTAACTACAAACATGCAGCGTATGACTCAGGAACTCCCCAAACCACAGATAACTGGAGACTAGGAAAAACATTCTGAGGAAGTATCACTACACACTTTACTCCTCCAGTTCTTCCTTTAGCTGTTCTGGTAGACAGAAGAATAGACGAGGAAGCCGTTTGGATATGACCTGATATGGCTCCTCTTACAGAGAGCCAGAAGAGCTGACACTGCTGTTCCCCTTGCTCTTGCACAGTTAAATGACCTAAACTCACGTGAAAATTCCCAACCTTCACTCGTAGTTTAACTCCATTCAGAGGAGCTTATTAGTGCTTTGATAGTAAAATCCTCACTGTCTCCAGTGAAGTGGCCATGGCTATTGTTTGAATTACTTTTCTGAACCCATCCTAAACTAAACTCTTACAACTGCTATCCAATCTATGCAGCCAGATCCTTATGCCAGCAGTCACGATATGCAGCGCAGGCTTGGAAGACTGACTGATAAATATCAGACCCTGGGTTTCACAGCACCTACAACTCCTCCTCATGAAACGCAAGAGTGGAAACGTGGATATAAGCTGCATGTGCATGCGAGAGGACTTGCAGACACAAACATACTTACTCTGAAATTCAATGGCCTGGCCTAAGGGGGGCTTACTGCACAGAAGCTACGTGAACTTACACCCCAGCCTTTTTGTAACCAGCCCGTAGCCTTTACATTAGGAGGACAGCCACATTTTATCCTGCCAACGTCATTTGTCCTACTAAACTTTACTATAATAGGGCATGAACAACAAAGCTCAGTGGGAATGCATGCCCTTCTAACTGTGTACGTACACCAAGCCATGAAAATTTCCATCAAAATTTAGAGACCTGCATTCTTTAAGCTCTTATTTTTATGTTTAGAGTAAGAAGCCTGCTCTCTCCTACATTCCTTTTGAAATAAAAAAAGGTACATTCAAACAGCAAATATCATATAAAACAAAATCAGCAATTAAAGCCCATCAGTTAAGAATCAGCAAGTTAAAGGCCAAAAATGGTGAAAGGACAGTTTAGATTTATTTAGCTCAAAGACTTTTATTGCTATTACTAATCAGATTTTTCTTTAAAGATTAGACCATTTCTCTACACAGTGCACCTGTACTTTTTAACCTGATTATATCTCATTAAAGACATTTTCATATTGAAAATAAGATCAAAAATGAAACAAAATGAAATGGAGCTTTCGGGTGTGTAAAAGAAACAGGACACATTGGTTCTTACACACGTTTTAAATTGAACTTGAAATAAGTCTTTGGTTGGCCTTGTCCTCCTGCCCCTCCCCATGAAAAAAAAGAAAGTGTTTGCATTCTCTTTGTTTTCAAACCACAGCATCATCCTGGCTATAACTTTACAGCTAGATCACAGGACTAAATACACCGCAACTGCCTGAAAATTTTGGAAACTGCAGACATGAAAAGCGAACAGCAGCAAGATTCCACATCTTACTTTAGTTTACTGTTAAAAACAACTACAGTGATGGGAAAACAACACAAGCAGAAAAACTGAATCATAGAATCATAGAATGGTTTGGGTTGGAAGGGACCTTAAAGATCATCTAGTTCCAACCCCCCTGCCATGGGCAGGGGCACCTTCTACTAGACCAGGTTGCCTAAAGCCCCATCCAACCTGGCCTTAAACGCTGCCAGGGAGGGGGCATCCACAACTTCTCTGGGCAACCTGTTCCAGGGTCTCACCACCCTCACAGTAAAGAATTTCTTCCTAATATCTAATCTAAATCTACCCTCTTTCAGTTTAAAACTGTTACCCCTCATCCTATCACTCCATGCTCTTGTAAAAAGTCCCTCCCCATCTTTCCTGTAGGCCCTCTTCAGGTACCGGAAGGCTGCTAGAAGGTCTCCCTGGAGCCTTCTCTTCTCCAGGCTGAACAACCCATGTCAGACATGACAATGTCAGACAACAATTCACACTGAAACAGTCCTCAGCTAAAGCCTACTATAAAATTTACACAGTCAACAAGAGCACTAAGTTTATTAAACACAAATTTCCATGCACCTTAACTACTTTGCTCCTTCTGTCCCTCATATGTTCATATTGTTTCTTCCTTTCTGAAGGGAAATCTACCACTCCTCCAAGGTCCTCTTTTTATTTTTTTTCCTCCAATAAAACCCTCCAACCCATTTCTCTTTATCCCTTCCCTCACTTCCTCCTTTTTCATTTTCTCTTATGCAGTCTTCTAATCAATGCAGTAGCTCTTCCAAAACTTTATTTCCTCCGTAACCCACAAGTAAGTCTTTATCTTCTTCCATCATTTTTCCTCCTCCACAGAAATATTTTTATTTCATGGTACCACCTGTGTGAAAAGCCACTTACTGTCATGATATGACCCTTATGACCCTTCATGTCATTGTCTAGTACTGGAAAAGAAATTGTTTGCAACTCCCACTTGCAGGAATTGTACCTCAACCAAATACAGTTTGCTCCTCCTCCAGGGCCCTTAGCAAGGCTGCCTTTGGAAAGTACCTTAGTAGCTCCCTCTGTATTCATAGTTAGAGCTCTACTGTTTCTAGTTCTGAGCAGGATATAAGCCTGAAAATTTCCTGCTAGTCTTCATATTTGTAGGAACATGAAAGTTTATGCTCCAAAATGCCTTACTAAGGCGTGTAGTCCCAAAAGCCCACAGTGCTGCTGCTGTTGTGGGGAGAGAGAGAGGAGAAACTCAGCATAAACGAAAAAGTGTTCAGGTGGTTACCCAACTCGAACAAAAACCCATAAAGCCATAATTTTAACTACCTGGCTTTTTCAAGATGAAAAAAAATGACAAGTGCACCTGCCATTCTAAACAAACAACCTCAGCATTGTGCTTGTCCAGAGCACAGCCCAACCTCTTGACTCATTAATTGGGCAATATCAGCTTCTCTACAAAAGCTCTGCTGCAGCAGGTTGAAAAGTTTCAGAACAAGTATCAGTTACATCAAACTTCTACTCACTTGTCCTTCCCTACTGCCTCTTTTAAACACCAGTGGGCCAGTCTAAGGTCAGGTTGACCTAACAACCTGTCACCAATATTGGACACTGATTAACGTTCACAGACAGCACATATGAAACTGGATTATTAGAGAAGGGGTATTTCTCCTCCTACACTTCCCTTCTTTCAGGATTTACATTTAGTGTTTAGGATTTCATCCATCAGGTGGATTTCCCCACTGCTCAGTTCATCAAATTCCTTTTTTAAACCAGTTCATATTTCTGGCCTCAGCAGCACTCTCCAGTAACAAGTGCCACAATTCAGTGACATAGGGTCTTCTAAACCTGCAGCATGGCAAATTTCATTCACTGTCTTTGGTTCTTATGTTACAAGAAACAAATAGCAATTGCTCCCCATTCACCCTCTCCACACCATTTATAATTCATGTATCTCTATCAGCACCTTTTTCTCAGCAGTCTTTTTCCTCAAGCTGAAAACCTAACATACTTCACCTGCCTCATGCAGGCACTGTACCACATCTTCAACCAACCCTGCTGCTCTTCCAGCATCCTATTGGGACAGAAGTAAGGAGAAACAGACCCAAAGTCAGGTCTCATGGTACGAAGTTATAACTCTTCAATCACTTAGGAGACGACATAATAATGTTTTCTAGTTTGTTCTCTGTTCCTTCCCAAATAATTTCTAGTCTTCCTTAATGCTTTTGACCACATGATAACCTGGAAAGATCTGTGCTGTTAAAGACCTTATCGCTAATCTAATTTACATGTTAATTCAGCACTTAAACCACTACTACATAACTTGATCTCTAATACTTAAGGACATCGGACGGATAAATAAGACAACATCAAGACAATAACCTGTTTTGATTGCTTCAACCAGCTTGTCATTCTTCTTTCCTTCAAGCAGTCTGTGGTAATATCCAGGGTTTTGTTCCATGTTGGTTTGGGCCCCACTCACAATCATCCAGATTAATGCACGGTGTTCATTGGGGATGCCTTTCCTGATATATCTCTTCACTGCAAAACAAGAATTTTAGTGTTTTTTAAAAAAATAATAAATAAATAAAATCCAGCTGTATTTATGAGCAACAGAAAGTTGAGAAGTCATAGGAAAACTCTTGATTAGAGATTATTATGCTTTCTCTCCTATGCTACCATTTAGGATAAGCGTTTCCTTCTCAGCTACATAGTATATTTTAGATTCACTCCTAAGTTCTTGCCACTCAGAGTCCCCACACAGATCTCCAGACCCACGCTTTCCTCCCTTCTCTGTTCTCCCATTAGGACTTTGAATCTTTTCCTCTTCACAGAATCACAGAATCACAGAATGTTAGGGATTGGAAGGGACCTCGAAAGATCATCTAGTCCAATCCCCCTGCCGGGGCAGGATTGCCTAGACCATATCACACAGGAACACGTCCAGGCGGGTTTTGAATGTCTCCAGAGAAGGAGACTCCACAACCTCTCTGGGCAGCCTGTTCCAGTGTTCGGTCACCCTCACCGTAAAGAAGTTTTTCCTCATATTTAAGTGGAACCTCCTGTGTTCCAGCTTGCACCCATTGCCCCTTGTCCTGTCAAGGGATGTCACTGAGAAGAGCCTGGCTCCATCCTCATGACACTTGCCCTTTACATATTTATAAACATTAATGAGGTCACCCCTCAGTCTCCTCTTCTCCAAGCTAAAGAGACCCAGCTCCCTCAGCCTCTCCTCATAAGGGAGATGTTCCACTCCCTTAATCATCTTCGTGGCTCTGCGCTGGACTCTCTCTAGCAGTTCCCTGTCCTTCTTGAACTGAGGGGCCCAGAACTGGACACAATACTCCAGATGCGGCCTCACCAGGGCAGAGTAGAGGGGGAGGAGAACCTCTCTTGACCTGCTAACCACACCCCTTCTAATACACCCCAGGATGCCATTGGCCTTCTTGGCCACAAGGGCACACTGCTGGCTCATGGTCATCCTGTTGTCCACTAGGACCCCCAGGTCCCTTTCCCCTACGCTGCTCTCCAACAGGTCTGTCCCCAACTGGTACTGGTACATGGGGTTGTTCTTGCCCAGATGCAGGACTCTACACTTGCCCTTGTTATATTTCATTAAATTTCTCCCCGCCCAACTCTCCAGCCTGTCCAGGTCCCTCTGAATGGCTGCGCAGCCTTCCGGCACATCAGCCACTCCTCCCAGTTTGGTGTCATCAGCGAACTTGCTGACAGTGCACTCTATTCCCTCATCCAAGTCATTAATGAATATATTGAATAGAACTGGTCCCAGTACCGACCCTTGAGGGACTCCGCTAGACACAGACATTGAATAGAACTGGTCCCAGTACCGACCCTTGAGGGACTCCGCTAGACACAGACATTGAATAGAACTGGTCCCAGTACCGACCCTTGAGGGACTCCGCTAGACACAGACATTGAATAGAACTGGTCCCAGTACCGACCCTTGAGGGACTCCGCTAGACACAGACCTCCAACTGGACTCTGTCCCATTGACCACCACTTTCTGGCTTCTTTCCTTCAGCCAGTTCACAATCCACCTCACTACCCGATCATCCAGACCACACTTCCTCAGTTTAGCTGCGAGGATGCTGTGGGAGACCGTGTCAAACGCTTTACTGAAATCGAGATAGACCACATCCACAGCTTTACCATCATCTATCCACCGGGTAACATCCTCATAAAAGGCTATCAAGTTGGTTGAGCAAGACTTCCCCTTGGTGAAGCCATGCTGAGTGCCCCTAATGATCCCCCTATCCTTGATGTGCCTAGAGACAGCACCAAGAACAAGTTGCTCCATCACCTTTCCAGGGATGGAGGTGAGGCTGACCGGTCTATAGTTACCCGGGTCCTCCTTCTTGCCCTTTTTGAAGACTGGAGTGACATTCGCTTTCCTCCAGTCCTCAGGCACCTCTCCCGTTGCCCACGACTTAGCAAAGATGATGGAGAGTGGCCTAGCAATGACTTCCGCCAGCTCCCTCAGCACCCGCGGGTGCATCCCATCAGGGCCCATGGATTTATGGACATCCAGGTTGCTTAATTGGTCCCTGACCCAGCCCTCATCAACCAAGACAGATTCCTCCTCTATCCTGACTTCTTCTGAGGCCTCAGGGGTCCGGGGCTCCTCAGGACAGCCTCCAACAGTATAGACAGAGGCAAAGAAGGCATTCAGTAACTCCGCCTTCTTTTTATCCTCTGTCTCCAGGACCCCCACCTCATTCATCACCTCTTCTTCCTGCCTTTCCCGACAGAGATAGGAACAGCAAAGTTTCCCCTTGATCTTTGTCCTTTTTCATTCAGACAAGCACTGACTTTTTGTTTCCCTACATTACCAACGGCCTCTGACATGATAGCCCTTTCCATTTGCTTGGTTACGCTCTAGCATATATGGCTATGTTAACACAACCCTAGGATTTCAGCTTAGCACCTAGTCACTGAAATCATAGCAGAAACTGAGAAATATGAAATATGTGGCTACTATCTAAATGAGCCTCTGGAAGAACTAGAGATGGGAGTGAGCAGCAGAGGATTTTTCATAGAATAATTGGGGAAGTCTTTTCAAATCTAAAGTAGCTCTTATCTCCTGCATCATATTCATCATCAGGGTGTGCTTTGGGGTTTTTTTAAGCAGATGATTCAGTGTAAATAACTAGGATGCAAGATTGCAGGAAGAAGCATCAGGCTAATGACAGCCAAAGCAGCTTCCTCCTGGGAATGGTATGAAAAATATTAATAAGGAGCCAGTGCTGCTCATTGGTACATAATCCTAAATCAGCATTACCCCTTCTGACCCAAAAAGACAGCCAAATGTTTGAGATCCTTCTGCTTTTTCCACGGAGAAGAAACTGACAAAGGAACCAGACGCTTCTTACTAAATGAATGAGACTGTATCAATTAGAGTATCAACTTCTCCTCCCCAAATTCTACAGGACTCAAATGAGAGTAGGGATTTTTATGCTGCCTACACACACACACACACACAAAATATCATTACCTAATGTGGTTTTATCCAGTCAGAAAGATCTGTAATTCAAGATAAACACTGCCTGAATTAAAGGCCTTAAAAACAGCAGGGGGAAACAAGGTTTTACAAGAACTCAGCCAGTCACCTTCTAAATGCATTCCACCTAATTGCAGCTGCCTGTCCTTTAGGAGCCAAACTGCTTTCCCAGTGTCAACAGGGAGATCCGTGCATCTCTCATGGGCATTTCACCCACCTAAAATCTGGCACTTTCTCTCAGAGAAACACTCCTACCCTTAACATTTGCAATAAACACCTGGTCTTCAGGGTACATTTTTGTTTAGCTTTTTGATGAGGATTTGTACTATGGGTTACAGTCTCTACTGTTATAGGTTGTAGTTAAAGTTACTTCACAGCTTCTTTTGACACACTGGAAATAATTTACTTGTTGCCATGGTTGTTTAATAATCCCCACTTAATCTTTTTTACAAGATTTTGAACTCTAATGCTCAAGAAATCCTATGGATGGACATAGCAAATGCAGGAATGAATATGAGGAAACACTCCCATTTAGGTCAACAAGAAGAGACGTTCGGATGAGCCTGCGAATGTCTCCAGAAGCAAACTTACTGGCTAAATTACTGGATTATCATATTCTAACATATAATTCCAAAGGTATTTTTTTCTGGAACAACTGTCAATTCTGCAAGCATAGCCGACATCCACATCCAACAATACACATTAAATTCAAGAGAAGCAGGGACAAGCCTTTGACATTGGCACAAGGGGAAAGCAGCCCTGCAGCACAGCGTACACTTGTTATTCCTCAGTGTCATCATTCTCATGGTAATAGACAGCCAGGGGCTTGTATCACCCCAAGTGACTACCTATCCCAGCTCCCCAACTCCCCAAGTAATGGAAAAAAGCCCTTTACATGGTGCTTTTCTTCCTCACAACATTATCATACTTGCCAGAATCTGCAAACTGGCATACAGAAGCAGCAAAGAAGTTTTGAAAATAAAGACAGTTTCAATTTGATATGTTTTATATATACAAATATTATTTATATATGTCATATTCTATACATAAAATTGTATTGGTTTATACAATTATGTATTTATTTTGTTTTCTATAGGCCCTCTTCTACATTATCGTCAGGAACTAAAAAGCCCACAACAGTCCACACCACAGAATATCCTCCCACTGTAACATTTAAGAAGCTTTCACAGATGAAGTCAGATTGTGCATTTGTCTCCAATTACACATCTGACTCCAACTATAAACCAAGAGCTTGATCTCAAACGTAGCTCTGCTGAATACCACACAGCCCTGAGTATCCGCACGCAGAATCACTCCCAGGACAACCATGGTGCACACAACGCAGTCTAAGCTTTAAAACATGTGTAGTAAAGAAATATCATTATGTGAAATTTTTTGCCTCTGTTCATTAACAAAATATGAAACATCAATTTTTAAGCAAACAAAAGCAGTCTTAATAATTCCCTTACCTCTGACACCCAGTGCCAGTTTCTGCAGGTTAAGAGTCACACTTTATTAATATGTTTTTTCTTGTTACAAGAAATGGATTGAGAGCAGCCCTGAGGAGGAGGACTTGGGGGTGATGGTTGATGAGAAGCTCAACATGAGCTGGCAATGTGCACTTGCAGCCCAGAAAGCCAACCGTATCCTGGGCTGCATCAAAAGCAGCGTGGCCAGCAGGTCAAGGGAGGTGATTCTCCTCCTCTACTCCGCTTTCATGAGACCCCACCTGCAGTACTGCATCCAGCTCTGGGGCCCCCAAAAGAAGAAGGACATGGAGCTGTTGGAGCAAGTCCAGAGGAGGGCCACGAAGATGATCAGAGGGCTGGAGCACCTCTCCTAGGAAGAGAGGCTCAGAGAGTTGGAGCTGTTCAGCCCAGAGAAGAGAAGGCTCCGGGGAGACCTTCTAGCAGCCTTCCAGTACCTGAAGGGAGCCTACAGGAAAGCTGGAGAGGGGCTTTTTACAAGGGCATGTGATGATACGATGAGGGGGAACGGTCTTAAACTGAAAGAGGGTAGATTTAGATTAGATATTAGGAAGAAATTCTTTACTGTGAGGATGGTGAGACACTGGCACAGGTTGCCCAGAGAAGTTGTGGCCCTTCCCTGGCAGCGTTTAAGGCCAGATTGGATGGGGCTTTGAGCGACCTGGTCTAGTGGAAAGGTGTCCCTGCCCATGGCAGGGGGGTTGGAACTAGATGATCTTTAAGGTCCCTTCCAACCCAAACCATTCTATGATTCTATGAAAAAAAAAAAACTATGTGATAGGGAAGTAGTCTAGAAGTGCTGATAAAGACCCAAAGTAACTTCAAGAGAAAAATATGCAGAAAATAACATTTTTCAATACTGTGCACTACTTATAATAACAAGATTTTAAAATAAGTAAATCATTTTAAAGCTGCCTGTCCTTGTTTAATGGTAGAATATGAGAATTTTTGAGGTTTTTCTTCTAGATGAAGTTGTAGATAAAGATTAATGTTTCACTCTACACTATAGACAAAGTTTATGTAGGAAAACCTCATTTAAAAAAATTATCTCATCTAAAATATTAGAAGAGTGTGATTTTGAGAAGCATCTGCACTTTTCAGTTAACTTTTTTCAGTTACTAACAATTACTCTTCAATGCTTAGGAAACTAACTTGGACCCTAGAGGAAGAATTCTACAAAAGAGTTGAAAACAACATACAACAAGGAATTGAAAGGTTTATTTTATGAATACATCACAGAAGAAACAAAGCAGATCTGTGTTGTAAATGTTCAAGTTACAGTCAAATAGAAGAACTGACTAAGATGCTCCTTCCTCCAACCCTTGGGCTGGAACAGAAGTGCTCCTGTTATAACCACTGTTTAGTACCATTTACTTTCACCTTTCACTGTATTTTATCAGCCTCAAAGACTAGAAAGCGCCTTCTACTGCTGGTCAGTTTTGACTAATCCACTTACAGCCAAATTCTTTTACGCAGCACGTTTTCGGTCAGAATTAAGCTACTTTGGGTAATTATGTCAGACAGCTTGTTGCCTGCCTGTAAACAAGCCAGAGCGGAAAGCTGTCTTTTGGTCCCATAAAGATAGCAGCTGAATGGAGAAAAGCAAAAATTAAGAGGATCTCAGTAGCATCAGAGAGAGAAGAGGCAAGTGACTGAACACTGACTGAAAATTCACATGTGCAGAGGAGACAGTAAAGATAACAAGGGTAGAGGGGGAAACAAAAATACCAGAAAATAACAAAAAGAGACTAGAGAAGGGGCAAAAGGAACTGTCAGCCAAAATTCCCCTGACCCGCCCTGCTGAAAGGCTGTAATCCAAAACAACCTGATACACTGCTTAATTACCATCGTTAAATGTAGTCTAATTATTTTTCTTTACAGTAGAACAGAATTGTATACATACATACCAGCCTGGATATGAGGCAAACACAGTAGCATGCAAACAGGCCACATTTCCAAACTGGAAAATTAACACAAGTCATCAGTTCTTCCTGTTCACCTGGACAGGAATTATGAGCTTCTCTATGTGTAAAGACAAATGGGCATGGAGCGTCTGAGACACCACGCGTACAATACCTCTCTCACATCTACTCACAGCAGGATGCATTTGGAAAGGCCCTAATAGAACTCAAAATAAGGATGTGGGTTGGCAGATGGCATTCGAGGGGGAAGCGGCAAATCAAATATTCTTTTTAGTTCTAGCTTATGGCCGACTTGCAGCAGAGGGGAAGTTAATCAGAAGCAGCAGCTCCTGAGCACAGTTTCAGAGCAACGGAGTCAGGTGCTGAAGGAGGGAAATGCAGTGCATCACCAGGCAGACCTTCTGCACTCTGACTGCCTGCAAGGAAATCACTGCAGGATCATCTTCACAGAATCACAGAATCAATCAGGTTGGAAGAGATCTCTGGGATCATCGAGTCCAACCTTTGACCTAACACCACTGTGTCAACTAGACCATGGCACTAGGTGCCACATCTAGTCTTATCTTAAACACCTCCAGGGATGGTGACTCCACCACCTTCCTGGGTAGCCCATTCCAATGTCTAATAACCCTTTCTGTGAAGAAATTTTTCCTAATGTCTAACCTGAACCTCCCCGGCACAGCTTGAGGCTCTGTCCTCTAGTCCTGTTGCTAGTTGCCTGGCAGAAGAGGCCGACCCCCACCCTGCTACAACCTCCTTTCAGTCAGTTGTAGAGAGCGATAAGGTCTCCCCTCAGCCTCCTTTTCTCCAGGCTAAACAATCCCAGTTCCCCCAGCCGCTCCTCATAGGACAGACCCTCCAGACCCTTCACCAGCTTTGTTGCCCTCCTCTGGACTTGCTCCAGCACCTCAATGTCTGTCTTGTAGCGAGGGGCCCAAAACTGAACACAGGATTTGAGGTGTGGCCTCACCAGTGCTGAGTACAGGGGGACAATTACTTCCCTTGTCCTGCTGGCCACACTATTCCTGATACACGCCAGGATGCTGTTGGCCACCTTGGCCACCTGGGCACACTGCTGGCTCGTGTTCAGCTGACCATCGACCAACACCCCCAGGTCCTTTTCCACCAGGCCGCTTTCCAGCCACTTTTCCCCAAGCCTGTAGCGTTGCATGGGGTTGTTGTGCCCCAAGCATAGGACCCGGCACTTGGTCTTATTGAACTTTATGCCATTGGTCTCAGCCCATCTATCTAACCTGTCCAGATCTCTCTTCAGAGCCTTCCTACCCTCAGGCAGATCAACACTCCCACCCAGCTTGGTGTCATCTGCAAACTTCCTAAGGGTGCACTCAATCCCCTCGTCCAGATCATCAATAAAGATATTAAACAGTACTGACCCCAAGACTGAGCCCTGGGGGACACCACTAGTGACTGGCTGCCAACTAGATGTGGTACCGTTCACCACCACTCTCTGGGCCCGGCCATCCAGCCAGTCCTTAACCCAGCGAAGAGTGCACCTGTCCAAGCCGTGGGCTGCCAGCTTATCCAGGAGAATGCCGTGGGAGACAGTATCAAAGGCTTTGCTGAAGTCCAAGTATACTACATCCACAGCCTTTCCCTCATCCACTGGGTGGGTCACCTGGTCATAAAAAGAGATCAAGTAGGTGAGGCAGGACCTGCCTCTCCTAAGCCCATGCTGACTGGGCCTGATCCCCTGGTTGTCCTGTATGTGCTGTGTAATCGCACTCAAGATGATCTGTTCCATGACCTTGCCGGGCACCGAGGTCAAGCTGACAGGCCTGTAGTTCCTGGGATCCTCCTTCCAGCCCTTCTTATGGATGGGCATCACATTGGCCAGCCTCCAGTCATCTGGGACCTCCCTGGTTAGCCAGGACTGATAATAAAAAATGGAGAGCGGCTTAGCAAGCTTTTCCGCCAGCTCCCTCAGTACCCTTGGGTGGTACCGTCTGATCCCATAGACTTGTGAGCGTCCAAGCAGCACAGCAAGTCACTACTTTGTCCTGAACTATACGGGGTCTATTCTGCTCCCCGTCCCTGTCTACTGGCTCAGGGGGGCAGTTGCCCTGAGGATAACCGGTCTTACTGTGAAAAACTGAGGCAAAAAAGGTATTAAGCACCTCAGCATTTTCCTCATCCCTAGTCACAATATTCCCCCCCACATTCAATAAAGAATGGAGGTATTCCCTTGATCTCCTTTTGTTGTGTATGTATTTATAAAAACACTTCTTATTATCTTTTACTGCAGTGGCCAGATTGATATCTTGCAGGATAAAGCACACACCTAACCAACTGCTTACGCAATTCTAAGTGCATACACCGCAGACTTCAATCTTAATACTGACAGAAGAAGGGAAGTATTTAAAAATCAGTAATTGTACAGGTTAACCTGTTGCTCTCCTCTTCTGAGGTATCAGTTGACGATAATGAGGGAGGCTTATTGTAACAACTTTGCATTTACACTCAGGCTACATTTCCTCAACATTATTTATTCCAGTCACTCTCCTTAGAATTACATATATACATGAGAACGCATAGTCTACAAATTCAAGTGTCTTTAGCAAAAGTTAGTAACATCAAAGATGATGCACCAGCCTGGAAGGGCTTGCTACAGTCAAGAGCCATTGCCTGTGTCTACTCAGTGCATTTATGGTATCTCATTTTTCACAAACAGTAGCCCGTTAGGGACAATCAACACCACATGAATGGTTAGTGCCGTTACATGGCTAGTGGAGCAGCATGACCATCAGTACTGAAGCCTGGTGGACAAGTTGAGAGATTTGGTCAAAGTTTTGGCTCTGAAATAAGACCAAATGCATTCACGCTGTATCACAGTAGCATTCTGTGTCTACAATGCTGGAACGGGCTACACAAAGGAAGAGAAATGTAACGAACTCACAGAAATTGCTACAAGCTGCCACCGTCACAGTTCACACATTTTAAGAGAAGAAGGAGATTAATTAAAACCTGAGATTATTTTTCCACAACAACTAGAAGACTAAATTCTGCAGAATCTCAAAATCCTCACTAATTCAATATACCACAGTTACTGCTATAGTCAAACTTGACACCCTAAACAAAAGCTTCTTTACACTTGGAAGAAAAAGAAGAAAGTAGAAGTAGCTACTTGCGAGTTAGCAGCATATGATCTAGCAGCTATAGCTTAAACCTACATTTTCTGGGATTCCTCAGCCTTAAAACAGACATCCATACACTAAATACACTGTTATACTTAAAATGTCTCACTAGTTATCATGCCATTCTTGGTGCCAAGAAAAAAAAAAACCACCCCAAACCAACAAAACCACCAGAACTAGCAGTCAAAGTCTGCACCTGCAGCACAGCTCTAAATATTCAGCTACGTTACAGTGAGTGTCTGATGAACTTTTGCTTTTTTTTTTTGCTAAAGTTTTACTCACTTTTTCTTTAACATACTAGAGAACTGTGCCCAGCTCCGAAAGACTCCCAAGAGAAAGCAAGCTGAATAGCATCATTAAGGGCAAAGAGGAAAATTTAGATGCGTATATGAAAAAATAACCCAGAGAAAGACTGGGAGGAAAAAACCCCACCCTTTAGTCTCACAGGATTTTCTGCCACCTTCTGACTCACTCCCTTTATTTCTCCCTGCCTCTCTTCCAAGATAAAACATTACTAGAGGTTTCTTGGTTTTTGAAGCAGCCATTAACAGTTCCATCAGCATTTTATCCAGTGTTGCATTAGCTCCTGCATTAATTTTACTTTCTTCACTTCATAAGGCATTTAGCATCAGTTCTTAGTACACACCTTTTTAGTGGTGAGGTGAATGTCATTTTACAAAAGGAGGACACAGAGAGCTAGAAAACCTCAGCCATCTAAAAAACTGTCAGAGTCAGCAACTGAGAGCCCTAATATCCTGACCCCTGGGGTTCAAGACAGTGTCTTCTACATAAACTCATGTCTTTTTAGAGAGCACAGAGCAGAGTACAATACAACAAACAGCTGAAAAACGGCATCTTGAAGTGCCCATGGCCATAACCTCTGGGTTACAGATGTAATAAGATATTATAGCATATGCCAAAGAAGGATTACTCCTTTGTAAGCTTTAAATCAAATCAATGATTCCCCCAACAACAGCATGCTTGATTATTTATTATTACTGTTTATACTACTGTTTTTCATTTGAAGACAAAAATAGTATCTAACATTCAAAAATGCAAACCAATTTAATACGATTTATATTGGTTCCAACATAACGCACTTTTACCTACAAAGAGACATACAGCTCACCTTTTAAACTCTTCCGTATACTGTTATTCCCCTTTAGGAGCTTGGACCATTTTATTGCTCTTCTAGTGAGTACCACTAGGTACCTGGAAAAGAATGCTTCATAGGATGCATAATCAAAGTCTTCTGGCCTTTCAAACCCATATGGATCAACTCTACAAAATAAAAAAGAATTCTTGTACAAATGTTTCTACATACCTACAGCTGAAAAAAAAATATATGCACGTATGCTTTAAATAACTTCCAGTTGCTATGTCTAAAGGCAGCCCAAAACTCCCTCCTCCCAACAAAAACCTACTTTACACAAACTGTTACACTCCATTTCTCATATCAAAGCTGTTTAAGTAAATGAATTCAAAGATGCACTGTTCAGTCAGTTTTACAGATTTCACTACTTTTAGAAGTAAGGAGTTTTTAGAGCAAAGAATCCATTGTGTGCAAAATTGACCCAAGTTGTGAGCACACAGAAGTCTGGGAGGTGTTTTTCTCCACAATACAAACAGTCGAAAAGTATGAAGGTATAGCACAACAGCTCAAATATGGCCTGAACTCACTTTCCACACAGTCCTGCACAGAAAAATGTCAACAAAAAGAACAAGTTACAAAGATTATTTTTAGGAGGGCCTATTTCTGAAATTATCTCATGAAAGTATATGGTTTGGAAAAAAAAACACAAATCCTTATGTCAACCTTCTTCATATGTAGCATCAAAAATGCTTATTTTATTATCTTTAACAATTTTTCAATGTTACGTCACACTATCTTGGGCAGCACAGCACTGATGGAGTTTCCAAACTGCAAGTCTGAGTCTGTTCTAGCTTGATATATCAAGTCACCTCGCTAAACTAGATTTACGGCAACTTCCCAGGGCGCTTTATACCTGCCAATTATCACCTGAGTACAGAGCACTCACAGGCTTTGTGGAAGTTAAACAGGCAGAGGGGTCTGTCCATGCAGAAAAGTTTGCAAGGCAGACATCGAGGCTCAACTTCCAAAACCACTGCCCATTTCATTGATGGAGAAGGAGTTTGCCCATGGAGCGGCACCGGCACAGCCTTGGGTAAACTCTGGCTCACAGGACTGTCACGGGTAGTAAAGCATGAATCAGAAGAGGAACATTTTAATACTCAGACCTGAAATTGGTATTACCTAATCGGCAGTTAGAAGCGTCTTCCTTGTATTCATGTACTCCTCAAATTTGACACCAAAAACACATGTGTAAACACTACCAAAACCCCTGATACAGGTTTCTCTGAGGACACTGAACGTGAGGACGCTCAAAAAACCCTAACGCCTGCAAGAACACACATCTCGTATTTATGACTACGACTGTCGAGGCAGTAAGTCCAGATTAATTTCATGCTCGACTCCATTCCTGAGGCAGAAAGGGAAAATACCGAGTGGGGAAGTACGGTTTTAAGGAAGTTACCCTCCCTAACCTGCCCCCAGGCAGTGAAGGTTATCATTACTCCTGGGTGCCCTTGCGCGACCAGCCCCATCGTGTGCCGGGGCTCTCCCCCCGGGGGGAGGCCTCTGCCCCCGCCGCCCCCTCACAACCCCCAGCGCGCTGGGGGGGACATTTCGCTCTCCCTGGGTTAACCGGCTCCAAATTCACCCTCCTCCACGGCCCCTCTCTGCCCCAGCCCTTCGCGTTTCTCGGCAAGATACTAGCAGGGGAAAAGGCTATTTTAAGGGACTACCAAAAAACCCAAACTCCCCGCGAGGCTGAGAGTCATCGCCCCCGGCCCGCTCCCCCCGCCTCAGCCAGAGCGCTGCAGGTTCACAATAAAGTTGTAAAAGCGATATTTTTAAACGTGACCCCACCCCCTGCCCCGGGAGAGCCCAGGTGGGAGCGGGCAGGCGGCCGCGGTCGGTCCCGGGTGGGGGGTGGGCACGCCGGATCCTCCGGGGGCCGCTGCCAGGCTCCCCCCCCCCCACCTTCCCAGGCCCGGGGCGGGGGAAGCGAAGCGCCGCCACCAGCAGCCCTACCTGTACGCCCAGTCCCGCCCGTCCTCTCGCCTCTCCATCGGCCGTCCGCGCTCGGCCTCCCCCCGGCGGGGAGCGCGGCACCTGGGCCGCGGGGTGGGCTCTCCTCAGGCCGCGCAGCGCCGCGGCCGCAGCCCCATACGGAGCGGCTCCCGACTCCAACTCTCCTGCCGCCCTCCGAGGGGCGGGGGCGGCCGCCGGGTCCCGCCTCCCATGCCAGGGGCCGGGAGCCGGGCAGGGCAGCTCCGCGCCCGCGGGGCCGGGCGGCGGCGGGGCGGCCTCACCGCCTGTCCCCCCCCCGCCCCTGCGGCTCCGCCTAACCTGCGCGGCCCCCGCTCCGCTCTGCGCCGCCGGGCGAGGGGGCCTGGGGGGGGCCGGGCTCCTCGGCGGCAAATAGATGTTGATCTGTTCTGATACTGCCTTAGATTTGTGTATTTCACATTTCTGTCGCGTGTCGGGAAAAATTCAACTATTTTAGCTGGAAGGGATTGTCTCACTAACATAGGGTGAGAGTGGCTTCAGGTGTGGCCCTTCAAACCAAAGGCATTTCCCCATAACCGGCGAGAAGAGGTGGTTGTATTAGTATTTAAACTCAGTTGGTTGGTTTGGGCTTTTTTCTCCCAAACCCTCGCACTGTTCCAGTTAATTTCCACAAATAATTCATTAAAGTCAATGTTTTGTTACGTTGAAATATTACCAACTTTAGCTTCTGATGACCTAGTTTCCACCATAAACTAACAATCATTTAAATACGATTTAAATAATAAATAGCAGGTTGTCAAAAACGTCGAGTAATAATACCCAAAATAATACCCAAAAAAGGCTTCCCCATTTGCAGAACCAGCATTTAACATTAGCATGTAGCTCTTCGTCTTCAGAGGTGTCGAACAAACCCTGAAACCCACACGGACTCTGCCCTACCTGACTGCCAGCAGCCTAATTCATAATACACTGTGTAACAGAACAGTGAGAGAGAAATTGTATCCCTGCTTGTCCTTTTTGAATCAAGTTCTGACTTTGCACCCAGCAAAGCGCTTGGAAAATTACAGCTACTGCCAGAGCAACATTATCTCGTTCAGCCAGAGAGTAAGAGTTGCTGAAGACAACAGATGGGATTTCACAAGGGAGATCAACAGTTGCTCCCTCCCAGCACACTCCTCGAGAAAGCTGCCTCCTCTCTGCAGGATCAAAGGCAATCACCCACACAGAAATGGGGAAGTAGTTCGGCTCCAATGGCAGGGAAAAAACACAGAGATTTGTACTTGGTTTAACTGCCATCACAGGGTTGTAAAAGTTCATGATTGTTCAGCAAAACATAGTAATCTTTTTTTGTTGTTGGAAAATTCTGTGCTTCAGCAGGCATTGGGCTTCTCTTGCAGGAGGGTGGTCCCGCTCAAATTACTGTGCGGCGTCACGAACACGCTCAGGTACTGGCAGGACTGGAACCTGATTACAAACCAGCCCAGGGAGAGCTGGCCGGTGCCTGTGCCAAGCCTGTGCTTTGACATCCCGCCAGCGTTGCCTTGGCAGAGTGTAGGCAGAGGCACGCTCTGCAAACAGCTCTGCCCCAGTGACTTGGTCAAAGTCGCGCAGAAAATCCTTGGCAGAGCTGTGAATAGGAGGCGGTGATGCTGTCCCACGGAAGAGAAGAAGGAAGCCTCAGTTAGGCAGAATACCCCCTTCTCCCCCAGATCCTGAAGCCACAGGCTCATTTGGCAGCAGGTTTATATTTCACCTGACAAGGTCAGGCTCTTTGGTGCATGTTCCTTTTAAAATGGATCTGTCAAAAGCTCCCTGCAAACAGTAGATTGTTTTTGTGATTAATTAAGGGTACATCTGCAGTGCATCAGGGGCAGCCTTGTGTATACCACAGTACATTTTTACTGTCAGCAAGCCTTGAATATTATATACAGTTTCTGTTGCTCTAAAACAAGCATAGCAACTTAGTGATTCAGTCAGATTTATGCCTGTTTCACACAAAGTCTCCTATTAAGAAACTTCATGTAACTCCTGTTAAGGAACCTACTTAGAATGTTAATCAATTAATAGAAATAATTCCTAAATTTCTGTGCAATAATTGGATCCCCATATCGTGGCTGATAGTATGAACCAGCCTACTGTCTGGCAACAGATAATATCTTGGTTGTCCTTCACAGGGTATCAGTGCTGCTCTCTTCTGGGCAGATTATATCATGCTGCTTTCAAAGGCATTCAAAGAAACTAAGGCATAAACCCTCGAGTCTGAAAACTGCATGTGCTTGGTGTTGTGATCAGCAGAAAAAGATACTATTTACTTTTGATCCTTTACTTCTGAAGGAGTTAGTGGCAGTGGCAGAGTGCGGGAGAGCAGGGTTAGGTGACGTTCAGACCAGTGAAGCTCACAGCCTTCACGCCTACCACCTGGCACAAGGGAAACACACCTCATGTAATTTTTTTCCCCTTTTGCATTTGAACCTTATCCCTGACGTTTTTACATTATGGTGAATGTGTTTGGTAGAAATTCCCATCCCGCTGCCGCCAGAGTAAGGCCTTAAAATAGTGACTTCCCTTTAAGGGCAGGCATTTAGACATGTTCCCTGCAAAGGCAGATGAAGGCAGAAGACAAGTGTTTCACAGGCTGAGGCATTCAAAGCTTCGCTTGTCTTATACCCTGTATTTTAGTGAGGAAGGCTCCCCTACTTGTGCTTGCAGAGCAGTTGTTAAATAACAATACCAGCAAAAGTTTCAGCCTTATCAGGAATTAGTCTGGGGTGGCTTTTTGCTTCCCAGAGCTGTGAAATGTGCACTATGCCACGTGTGCTTGGCATATCAGCAGCACTGAAACATGGTCCAGCTCCTCACATACCACTCCCGAGCCTGTTGTTACTTTTAGGCCAGAACTAGGGAAGGAGCATTAGGAGAAAGCCTTTGATAATATTTGTGCCTGGAAGTGTTTCCTTGGCTGCCTGTGAGGACCATAAGGGTTCTTCATCTGTCCGAGAACAGAAGAAATATCTTTATTATTTTGTGTATCACAAATGTGTCAGTTTTCTTGCCCAAGGTTCTTTTCACTGGCTGCAGCAAGGTCAATGAAAGAAACTGTTAGGGGAAAGCAAAGTGCAATAGGACCAAGAAAGGGATAAGGTATGTGTGGGTATAGAAGGTGTGTGTGGATATAGTGTGCCTACTATTTTTAAAACAGCACGGGTGAGTCTGTTAACTGAGAAATACCAGTGAGAAACACCATTCCCAGCAAAGCTAGCAGCTCTGCTTTTCCAGATCCAGACAGTTTTAAAAAACCCCTAACTACTCACAAAACGGTTAATAGCCCCTGTTTAGAAAACATGAATGCAGCAGCACTGGAGAAGAGATAAAAAAATAACTCTTGCTAGTGACTGGGTGTTGTAGTATCCCAAGTAAGTGATGAAATTTCCACGGCATATGTGGCTTCCCTAGCTTGGGTGGTTTGTCATACAGCCACTAATCTTTGTGTCTGTACTTAGTAAACCATGCCAAGCAAGCGTACCCTGCTTTGTTGGAGCTCTACTCTGCATCCATTTGGCTTGAGCTACTTTCCCATGACCTGAAAAAAATCTGCTACTCCATACTTGGAGAAAACAGTTTAGATTAAGCAGATTTGGCAGTATAGAATATCCAGTAATATATATCCAGTAATATAAAATATCCAGTAAGAAGTAAACACATATATATATATATAAAAAAATCACTGCAAGTGTATATTCTAACCTAGGTACAATGTGCTCCAGGACTAGACAACTCATCCAGCTAATGAGGTGAAGGAGTGCCACCATCACATCTAGACACCTTTGGTTCCTGTTACAACCAGCTACCTACCAAGTTTAGTCAACCTTCAGCCTACGTATGGGTTGAGGCTCCTGATGGATAATGAAATGCTGAACTTGCTCCATATTTTTGTCCCAGAAAATTGTGTCATGCTGACATAATTGTAGTCTGCGGGCCTGATTAAACCTGTTCACGTGAATGGTTCCAACAGCAGTCACTGAACTTTAAAATAGACTATGTAGCAAGGACAGAAACATATTTAAAAAAATTAATTTCCTGTTCCCTGAAGGCTTCACAGCTTCATGTCTGTGAAGGTTACTAGCTGGTAGGACAAGTTACAAACCCATCTGTAGTCTGGGAAGTGCCAGTATTTTGATTACTCTCAGCATGACTGTGGCCCCCGGAGTCAAAGCATACTGATATGAGCAACTACAAAAAGGAGCTCTAAAGCTTGCCACATACCACTGCAGCTGCGTGGAGAATCAACATTACCCATGGAAATCTCTGCAGAAAGGTTTTTGCACTCAGCTGCCATCCTCCAGCTGTGTCAGAGAAGAAGGCTCAAGGCTTTAAGTGACAATACTAGAAACAGCAGGGAAAGAGAAATGATATGGTAGTGTCCTTGGTGTGAAAAACACAGCAAATATATGTCAGAAGTGATATGGAACAAATACTTGAACATTATTAGCAGGAAGGGTTCCTAAGAAAGGGACAAGGATGTCCTTAGAAAAAGGTCAGTGTCTATCACAAACCAGTAACTCAAAAGTATGGAATGGAGTAAACCAAAAGAGAGGTTCATAATGGCTAATTACTTGATGAATCTAGCTTAGGTCAGGCTGCAACTTTGTAAAACATGTTTATTATTTCAACTGAAAAAATGAAGTATTTTCTAAATGGCTTTGTTTTGTTTGTTTTGTTTTTCCTTATCTACTTGAAAGATCACGAGGGGTATGCTGAAAGCACTTTAAATTGATGCTGATGATGTTTACTTTCCAGGCTTATAACTGAACTTTGAAATTTTGCAGGGAGAGATGACAGATGAGATTGGAGATTATTAAGTCCTTACTTCCCCCATCCCCTTTTTCTTTCTTGTCTTTATTTGTGAAGATATCATGCCTAGCAAATCTGGCAGCTGCAAGATCTACTGATTAGGGACAGGGTTTAACCTGGATGTTCTCTGGCTGTCTACTATGATTTTACATTTGGTCCTAGTTGGGAAATGTGAAGGCAAACCTTCTGCCCTTCAGTTGCCTCTGCGTTAGGACTTCTGCAAGGGCTCTCATTTCAATCGTCTCAAGTCAGTGTCCTATTCCATAAGGAGCAGGCAGAGGTGTCAATACAGGTATTTAAATACAATCATTTCATGTAAATACATAGTGTTAGCTGTGAATAACTAGCTATTTCACTTAATTGTCTCTGTGCTGTTAAGGGTTTCTCTAAAAATCACTCATTAAGAAAAAAACCCCTTAAAGTAATAACAGAGTTTGGTGTAAAAAGAAGAAGGTGTAGCTATCCATTCAGGAAGAGACATCCATTCCTTACATGCAATAAGGCAGGAGTTTTCCAGGAGCACAGATAATCTTAAGTTTCTGTAATTAAATACTATTTCATAATGCATAGGTACAAGGGCACTGAGTTTAGGTCAGATCAGCAAATTCCCTTTTTGTAAGTTCCCACCTTTGGAGCATTGAACTCTGCATAGCTAACGTGCTCCCAAGGAGGTTGTTCTTCACTGTAGCTTTCTGCATGTTTATTCTTTACACATTTTTCAAACTTAGAGGCTGAAAGAAAAATAACAAGTTTCGTGAAAACCCAAACTTGGGTTTGACAGCAAGAGTGGCTGAAACTTCTTTCAACCGCAGGGTTATAGCAACCCTACAGGCTGTAGAGATATTCATCAGTATTTACATGTAATCAAGGTATTGCCTGAAGTATCATGTTACTTTTAAATTCCTTTGAAAGGTTAGAAACTTGGATTGCAACATCTAGGACCAAATTATGACTTCTCTCTGGCTTACTTTGTCAGGTTACAGATGATATCATGTGACTAATACTGGACGAAAAATTCAATTCTCATTTTGTGTTAGTTTGCAGATAAATGACCCCCAAACACTGATACTATCACTAGCTGATACAATGTCAAAATTGAAATTATTTAATTTAAATTTCCTCTTTATATTTCAGGTATTTCTGATATTGTCCTTTCCTGTCTTAAAGTAATCAAATTGAGGAAGGATGCATAGCACTGAAAACTATCAGCAACATTTTGGTATTTCCATGGTTTACTGAGTAAGTGATTACAAAAATACTATGTTCTCAGCCAGCAGTTTGATTCTTTTTTCAGTTGAAA
The DNA here is from genome assembly GCF_013368605.1 of Nyctibius grandis. Classification (NCBI taxonomy): domain Eukaryota; kingdom Metazoa; phylum Chordata; class Aves; order Nyctibiiformes; family Nyctibiidae; genus Nyctibius; species Nyctibius grandis. The sequence continues at coordinate 57,121,078 of NC_090659.1, read as the reverse complement.
CTGTAGCTCACATGTCAACAATACACCAGACTCTTTTTTGGACCGAGAAATTTTATTTTAGCTGTGTGTGAACTTACGAAAGTTATACAACTTAATTTGCCATTATTATCCAGTGAGCCGTAGCAATCATTGTGTATGACCATGCTGCACATTTATATTTCTTCTGCAACAGATACCTTGTATTTCTGTATTTTCATACTTCTCAATAACATATTTTTCAAGAATTTTCTTCTCAGAAACTCCAATAGTATTATTTTTATAATAATTTCCTTTTACATGACATCTTGTCACCACCAGTCCTCCATGAGCAACTGATAAACTTCTGAACACAGTCAAGTAAGCTTTATGATAATCTTCTTTCCTGATCTGTGCAAAGTCATTTTTTCACATGATTGCAAAGGTGCAAGCATCTTGTTATTAGATGTTGATAGAAAATGGACCATAGACATAATCCATATGTAGATGCAAATCAACCCACCAAAAGACATAAGTAATACTTAGAATTGACCATTACAGTTTTGCCTGCTGTGGACATGCCCTATAGGGGCCCTGATGCTCTGCCCCACTCAGTTAAAATTCATCCCATGATACCTACATGTGATGAAACCATTTAGCATTCCAAAGAATGAGTCTATAAGTAATTCCAGCTGCAATTCTCTTAACTATGCTGTTCTGGAAATATCTCTCAGACGTCATAGTTTTTTGCATTTTGATGGCAGCATAAATACCCTGTGTAAAGTTTGCAGAGAATTACAGACTTTCAGGATTGAATGGTTCTTTATATGTGTGCAACAGGTTAGTTTGTGTAAATGAAACAACTTTTAGCAAAGAAAGAATCAGAAAATCACAGAATGGTTAGGGTTGGAAGGGACCTCTGGAGATCACCTAGTCCAACCCCCTGCCAAAGAAGGTTCACCTAGAGCACATTGCACAGGGTCACATCCAGGCGGGTTTTGAATATCTCCACATATTCAGATTCAATCCCGCAGAAGTCACTGGGGTAGGAGGGAAGGGGCTGAGTGTTCATCATGCCTCTCTTAATAATTTTCAGTCCTTTGTTTCAGCCTGTCCCAGTCCCTGGGGTTCAAACAGATCTGGCAGTACAGGACCAGAGAGCGAGTGAATCACTCAGGGAGAGGAGATGATTCTCCTACAGCACAAAAAACTCCCACTCAGGCCTTCACCTAAGCAAAAAAAAAGGTGATTTCTCTCTCCAGCTCCAGTGCCCAACTCTGAAGTCCACCCAAGGCCTGGGGCCTCCCAGGGCTCAATGGGGGGTTGCTGAGCCAGCAGGAACACTGCTGGGGAGCTCTAGCACTCCTTCTAGCCAGAATTGTCCAGTCCCTGCCTGAAAGGACAGCTGAGTCTCACAAAATATATTACACGTGTCTGTTCTTTCTCTCACATGACATGTCTTTTGATTGTGTCACCAAAAAACAGAGGCTGGGGGCTATATGTTAAAGCAGGCCAGGTCTTAAATGTGAAGGTAGAGCTGCAATTTTGCTTCACATTTGAGTAGCCAGGGAAACCAAACATGAAGGAGCTTCAAGTAGAGACAAAGCAAGTTCAGCCTTACATCCAGTAGAGAAAATGCTGCTGCATTGGATATTGACAGCACCATGGAGTATTTCCCCTGCACATCACAGGATCAAATGTAGCTCACAGAAAAGTTGCAAGTCTAGCACCTACACTCAGGGTGAGAATCCAATGGTTAGATACCAGAAAGATGGACAACTGCCCGAGAACTTCCTCAGACCCACCCAGTCCTTCAGAAAAGAAAAGAAAATAGGGCGTTTCCACAAATAGGACTCTTGGAATCACAGAATCACAGAATGTTAGGGATTGGAAGGGACCTCAAAAGATCATCTAGTCCAATCGCCCTGCCGGGGCAGGATTGCCTAGACCATATCACACAGGAACGCGTCCAGGCGGGTTTTGAATGTCTCCAGAGAAGGAGACTCCACAACCTCTCTGGGCAGCCTGTTCCAGTGTTCAGTCACCCTCACCGTAAAGAAGTTTTTCCTCAAATTTAAGTGGAACCTCCTGTGCTCCAGCTTGCACCCATTGCCCCTTGTCCTGTCAAGGGATGTCACTGAGAAGAGCCTGGCTCCATCCTCATGACACTTGCCCTTTACATATTTATAAACATTAATGAGGTCACCCCTCAGTCTCCTCTTCTCCAAGCTAAAGAGACGCAGCTCCCTCAGCCTCTCCTCATAAGGGAGATGTTCCACTCCCTTAATCATCTTCGTGGCTCTGCGCTGGACTCTCTCTAGCAGTTCCCTGTCCTTCTTGAACTGAGGGGCCCAGAACTGGACACAATACTCCAGATGCGGCCTCACCAGGGCAGAGTAGAGGGGGAGGAGAACCTCTCTCGACCTGCTGACCACACCCCTTCTAATACACCCCAGGATGCCATTGGCCTTCTTGGCCACAAGGGCACACTGCTGGCTCATGGTCATCCTGTTGTCCACTAGGACCCCCAGGTCCCTTTCCCCTACGCTGCTCTCCAACAGGTCTGTCCCCAACTGGTACTGGTACATGGGGTTGTTCTTGCCCAGATGCAGGACTCTACACTTGCCCTTGTTATATTTCATTAAATTTCTCCCCGCCCAACTCTCCAGCCTGTCCAGGTCCCTCTGAATGGCTGCGCAGCCTTCCGGCACATCAGCCACTCCTCCCAGTTTGGTGTCATCAGCGAACTTGCTGACAGTGCACTCTAATCCCTCATCCAAGTCATTAATGAATATATTGAATAGAACTGGTCCCAGAACCGACCCTTGCGGAACTCCGCTAGACACAGACCTCCAACTGGACTCTGTCCCGCTGACCACTACTCTCTGGCTTCTTTCCTTCAGCCAGTTCACAATCCTCCTCACTACCCGATCATCCAGACCACACTTCCCCAGTTTAGCTGCGAGGATGCTGTGGGAGACCGTGTCAAACGCTTTACTGAAATCGAGATAGACCACATCCACAGCTTTACCATCATCTATCCACCGGGTAACATCCTCATAAAAGGCTATGAAGTTGGTTGAGCAAGACTTCCCCTTGGTGAAGCCATGCTGAGTGCCCCTAATGATCCCCCTATCCTTGATGTGCCTAGAGACAGCACCAAGAACAAGTTGCTCCATCACCTTTCCAGGGATGGAGGTGAGGCTGACCGGTCTATAGTTACCCGGGTCCTCCTTCTTGCCCTTTTTGAAGACTGGAGTGACATTCGCTTTCCTCCAGTCCTCAGGCACCTCTCCCGTTGCCCACGACTTAGCAAAGATGATGGAGAGTGGCCTAGCAATGACTTCCGCCAGCTCCCTCAGCACCCGCGGGTGCATCCCATCAGGGCCCATGGATTTATGGACATCCAGGTTGCTTAATTGGTCCCTGACCCAGCCCTCATCAACCAAGACAGATTCCTCCTCTATCCTGACTTCTTCTGAGGCCTCAGGGGTCCGGGGCTCCTCAGGACAGCCTCCAACAGTATAGACAGAGGCAAAGAAGGCATTCAGTAACTCCGCCTTCTTTTTATCCTCTGTCTCCAGGACCCCCACCTCATTCATCAGTGGGCCTACATTGCCTCTAGTGTTGGCTTTACCTGCAATGTATTTGAAGAAGTCCTTTCTGTTGTCCTTGACCTCTCTTGCAAGGTTTAATTCCATGGAGGCCTTAGCTTTCCTAGTTGCCTCCTTACATCCTCTGACAACAGACTTATATTCCTCCCAAGTGGCCAGCCCCTCCTTCCACGATCTGTACACCCTCTTCTTCCACTTGAGTTTGCCCAGCAGTTCCCTGTTCAACCATGCAGGTCTCCTGGTACCCTTCCTTGACTTCCTACCTGTTGGGATGCTCTGATCTTGAGCTCGGAAGAAGCAGTCCTTGAATGCTAACCAACTATCTTGAGCCCCCTTACCTTCTAGTACCCTGTCCCATGGGATTTCCCCTAGCAATTGCTTGAAAAGGCCAAAGTTGGCCCTCCTGAAGTTCAGGGTTGTGATTCTGCTAGCTATTCTGTTCCTGCCACATGACATCCTGAACTCTACCATCTCATGGTCGCTACAACCAAGGCTGCTCTCAACCTTCACCTCTTCAACCAGACCCTCCTTGTTAGTGAGGATCAGATCCAGCAGCGCTCCTCTCCTAGTTGGCTCATCCACCATTTGCATCAGAAAGTTATCATCAACGCACTGGAGGAACCTCCTGGACTGGGGATGGCTGGCTGAGTAGGCCTCCCAGCAAATATCAGGGTAGTTGAAATCCCCCACAACAACCAGGCCCTGTAATTGCGAGACTGCTCTCAGCTGCCTGTAGAAGGCCTCATCACCCTCCTCATCCTGATCCGGTGGCCTGTAATAGACACCCACAACAGTATCACCCCTGCCAGCCTGCCCCTTAATTCGCACCCACAAACTCTCAACTCGCTCCTGATCCGCCTCTGGACAGAACTCAATACATTCTAGCTGCTCACTCACATAAAGAGCAACTCCACCACCTCTCCTTAGCGGCCTGTCTTTCCTGAACAGGACATAGCCATCCATGACCACATTCCAGTCATGCGAGGCGTCCCACCAAGTCTCTGTAATTGCCACTAGATCATAGCCCCCCGACCGAACACGGATTTCTAACTCCTCCTGCTTATTCCCCATGCTGCGTGCATTGGTGTACAGGCATTTCAGGGAGCGAGCTGGGCACACCGATTTCATCCCAGATTCACCCCCTGATTTCACCCCAGGGGGATGGGGGGCCTCCTGGTCTACCTCGACACTAGAGCGTTGCCCCAGTGGTGCAAGCCCAGCTACCACCCCATCCCCCTTCGAATCTAGTTTAAAGCTCTCCGAATGAGCCCTGCTAATTCCTGTCCCAGAACCCTTTTGCCCCTACGACATAAACCTTTCCCATGTATCACTGTCACGCCTGTTGTCTTATAAAACCAGCCATTATCAAAGAACCCAAAGCCCTGCCTGTAGCACCAGTCTCGTAGCCAGGCGTTAATAGAGAGAATCCTACTATTCCAAACAACGTCATCACCTGAAAATGGAAGGAGGGAGGAGAAAACAACTTGTGCTCCAGACTCTTTCACCAACCGCCCTAGGGCCTTGTAGTCTTTCTTCATCCCCCTCAGACTACGGGATGCAGCTTCTTCCCCACCTGTCTGGAAGATCAGCAGGGGGTAGTACTCTGTGGCCTTCACCAGGTTGGGGAGTTGCCTGGTGATATCCCTGATTCGGGCTCCAGGCAGGCTGCAGACCTCCCTGTGATGGGGGTCAGCTCTGCATATTGGGCCCTCAGATCCCTTTAGGAAGGAGTCTCCAACCACTAAAACTCTTCTCTTCTTCCTTGTGGAGGAGGTAGCTATACGCCCGTCAGGTTTTTCTGACTGTGGTGGGACCTCTGATATAGGTTGCCTCTCCACCACATCCCCGTTGGACCGGCTGTATTCCACTAGGGCTTCATATCTATTGCTCAGAGGCACCTGTGGAGGCAAGGTAGGCAAGGAGGGCACTTCTAGGGAGGACTCAGCCTTTCAAAGCGCACCATCAGTATTTGACAGCATGACTGAGGAGCGACTGAGGGAACTGGGGTTGTTTACTCTGGAGAAAAGGAGGCTCAGGGGAGACCTTATCACTCTCTACAACTACCTGAAAGGAGGTTGTAGCAAGGTGGGTGTTAGTCTCTTCTCCCAAGTAACAAGTGATAGGATGAGAGGAAACGGCCTCAAGCTGCACCAGAGGAGGTTTGGATTGGATATCAGGAATAATTTCTTCACTGAAAGGGTTGTCAAGCATTGGAACAGGCTGTCCAGGGAAGTGGTGGAGTCACCGTCCCTGGAGGTATTTAAAAGACATGCAGATGTGGTGCTTAGGGACATGGTTTAGTGGCAGACTTGTCAGTGCTAGGTTAACGGTTGGACTCAATGATCTTAAGGGTCTTTTCCAACCTAAATGATTCTATGAGTCTATGATTCTGTCCTACTCTGTGTGGAAAAACACTGGTGGCTCTTTTGATTGCAGTGACTGCATTTTAGAGTACTGATGTGTGGTTACTACGAGGGGTGTTCACAGTGTAGCTTCTAGTATGAAACAAATGCCAGATTAGCAAGGTGGTGTGTTTCCCAGCAATGATAGTGTGTCCCTGGCAATACTATTCATATTCACAGGGGAGAAGGCTAACACTGATCCTTGCAGTCAAGCTTATGTGGTGACAACAAACAGTACTTTAAAACCTCACAGTTGCTGTCAAGGGTCCTCACAAAGGGGACACTTGTAATGAAACAAGAGACTGCTAGACGGACTGTTTTCTGGGAAGAAATAATGATTAGGTAACACTTACACAAGAATCAATGGCTGGTTTTAGCTTTTTCAATGGTCTGTTTTCCCACTTGAGCACCCTTCAGTATCTTTTGTAAATACATCCTTCTGTGCATAACTAGCTTTTGCCACTTGCACTTCCCTTACCCACAGGGCTGTCTTCAGATGTTCGGGTCCAGACTGCATTTAACGTTTCTCGCTAAACGGTTTTGAAAACCAGTGGAATAACATCAAATAATATTTGAGAAATTTGCAGCAGATATTTGCAAAGAGCAAAGCTGCGAATGCTGAAATGTTAATAATAAGGACATGCAAGATGCATATCTTGCAACTTCTGTTTTAGCACCTAACCTTTAGTTAAACTAAAAACCTGTGCTGACCAAAAGCATCTGGAATCTCCTCTCTGCACATATGTACTTCAACAGAGTAATTGAGTTAATGACCTGTACTATTAAAGATGGGTGAAAATAGTTCAGAAGAAGTGAGGTGAAATCCCTCTTTGATGAGTGTGAGAAGAGATGAGGCAGGACACCACAGAGAATCACTGCATCAGGATTTTTGCAGCTCTAAGTTGAACATGGTTATTTTTAGAGGGCCTGCTGTACATATCAACAACACTAATGACTGCCAGCAGAGACAACCACGTTCTTAGAGCCAGCGACATCGTGTGCAGCTCTCAGGATTTAGCTGAAGTATGTTTTTGCCATGTAGGTGTTAAGTAATTCATTCTTTTTGTTTCCATCAGATTGAATTATGCTTCTCTTTTACCTCTCTTTCCCTTTGGGTTGCCATTTTTAAAAGTAAAACTGTGTGGACTTACAAAGTAGGGCCTGAGAGGTTTCCTTGGGCAAAATTAGCCTGAGATAAATGAGTGATCTGGAGCCAACCCAAGAGCAAGCGTGTGTGGAGTGCAAGGTGAAGGGTGGTTCAGTAGGCATTAGGCTGGGCCAGTTCAACTGGGTACAGGATCTGACTGCCCAGAGTGGGTGAAAAATTACAACTATTAGCATTTAAAGCTGATAAAGGAGGGTAAGAAGGTGTATCACAAAGACACCAGCCAGAGCACCGCTTCCCAATGAGTATTCCCTACAAGAATATTTAAAGGCAATCCTGGGTGGTGAGTTTGTGCTTTAAAGTGTGGAGTGAAAGCAGTTTGATTACCTGAATTCTGATCAGTTACCTTTTACTTCCATAATTTTACAGCATTTGGTTCTCATTATTTAATGGAGTGAATGGCTTTTTTACAAAACTCTGGGTCTTTTTGTGTTATAGATGGTTACTATGTTTTTGCTATTGCTTTCTTTTTATTGCTATTCTGTGGTGCTTCTAACATTTTGGGAAGCAAGACAATCCCTACCGAGAAACTTGTCTCCCTCATTACTTAATCCTGAGAAGAGCAGGGAGCAAGACTCCTGTAATCCCTAGGAGGGGACACACAAACACATTTTGCCTTATAAACCCACACTTGGGCGTCAGAGGGGCGTCCTGGGCTGGCCCAGAATATGGGAGCTGTCACAGGGCAGTATTCCTTCTGCCTTTGCCAAGGGCAGCTTTCTTATCGCCATTTACTATTAGCAAGCTCTTTGCTCACAGATCTACCCACAGTGCTGTATGATGATATTCATAAGTGATAAAACTGCCTCATTAAAAAAGCTTCCGTCTAGCTGGGGTGGCTGGGGGGTCCAAGTGGAATGGCAAGTGGTGTGGGGTCAGAGAGAGCACTCTGATCTATGCCTGCAGCAGAAAAACAGCCAAAGAAATCATTGTGCAAACACTATTGGGGAATGTCAAAAGGGCCTTGAAGCAAATCGTGGAGGATTTGATTGTTGATCTCAGTGAAACACCTTCCAGACCTTTTCAAGTCTGGAAAATGGGCATATAGAGCCAGATTCTGCAAAATTCAGGGGCTCTGGCTAGGCAGAGCCACTTTGCTGCTGGTTTGTGCTCAGCGCAGCTACTGTGCCCACTGCAGACACAACATCAAAACCCTTTGCCCCAAAGTGGCAGGATTTTGCAGAAATCCAAGTGGAGGCCCCCAAAAATTACTTGTGTAGGGCAGAGGGAGCCAGTGCTCCCGCTGGAGAGGGATTGCCAGGGGTACAGTCTTCCTCTCAGACCTGCAGCACCATGTAACTTAAGTGACAGAAAACCCTGGGATTATTTTTGTCAGCAGTGATCTGGGGCAGCAGTCGTATGATTTCCATCTGGTAAGATATAAAAGTATGCTCTGTGCCAAGTGGTAACAGGGCTTTGAGACCCCAGTGCTCCAGTACTCCTAAGACCCTGTAGCAACTTCACTCCCAGCTGAGCCTGGAAGCCCTGTGTGCGTTGGGAAAGGCAGACATAATGGCATAGAGAGTCTTGCAGCAAGGCAAGAGGGTTTAGTCAGCCAAAAATGCTGTTTTTTTCAACAAAAAAATGCTGTGCATGCAAAAGGAATGCCCCCAGGCTAGTGAAATAGGCTAGTGAAATATGCTATTGAGGTATTGCCTCTGCTCCTCTCCTCTGCCCACAGGGCCCACAAACCGCTGTGGGGTCAAAGACAAGCTATTAAGACCTAGAAACAAAGCAGAGTCTGTGGGCAGCAGGAGGGATGAGGTACTAAGTGCTGCTCTTTGCCAGCAACTGAGCATAAATCAATAAGTTTTCCTCTTTGTTACCATTCAGCCTTTGCTGTGCATTTCTCTTTTCCTGGTACAGCAGGAAACCTCCATCGTCTTCTGTGCTCCACAGCCGCTTGCTGGCTCAGAGACCATCCCTGCAGGAGCACTGAAACAGCTCCAGTCACAGCAGCAGCCCTGCAGCATTGGGTGTTGGGTGTGCAGAGGAAAAGCCATGGGCAAATACACTCACGTGTGTGTCCAGGCCCTTGCAAAACCCACCCGTTCCATGTGGGCGAGTGGGGGACAGTGGTGGCAGTGGCAGAGCAAGAGGAGGCTGGTGTTTACATGAGTTCCTGAATCAGTGCTGCACTACAGCATGCAGCTCACCTGGTCTTGTGGCTTGTAGAGACAAACACGGTGGCGGAGCTCAGCCCTGGTGCAAATATAACAGGCCTGGCTTGTTTGCAGTGCATTTATGGTCCAACAGCTGAGATAACCTTTTCCTGCAATGCTGGAAATGTCGGAGGGGATGCTGCTACCTGCTTTGTAGCAATACTGGAATACTGGCAACAGCAGCAGCTACCTGTGCCTTGTGCTACCCAGGGCTCCAAGATGCAGAGGATGCTGCCTTCCTCCCACTCAGGGCTCCTCCTTCAGCTGGGGTGGTGGCAGAGGGAAAGTCCCAGGTGATCCAGGGAGGAGCGGGTACCGCACTGGAGAACAAGAGGGGTGGAAAAATCCCTCCCCACCAAATGTTTTAGTTATTTGGGCACCAAATTTGAGATTTGCAGCCAGAATGTAGTATGCGTGTGCATTTGTGTAGCTGATCAAAACAGTGCATTGAAAATGTTTTGTTTTGAATGGCTGAGAATGCTTTCTTTAACAAAATAACTCTGAAGCTTCAGAATGGAAAGATTACTGTTTGTTTTAGGGATTTTCCCAGGAATTAATGAGCAAATGCATGTTGGAAAGACATTCCTACTCATGTGGCTCTCGGGAGGGCTCAGAAATCTTTATTGAAAAATAAATGGAAAATTTGACCCACAGAGCAAGTTCTGTATGTTTCTTGGAAATACATGATTCACATTCCAACCTCATTTTGTAGCTATTGGACAGGACAGAAATGTAAGGGGAAAGGTAGGAAAGTGGAAAGGAGGAGAGGGAAGCCTGCAATAGGAAATGAATGTGTCAAAGGATGAGCTTAGCAGAGTTTCCATGTGGGCAGTCAGGGAAAAACATGTATTCTTGTGTCTATTAAAAGTACTCTTTTCAACTTCATGGTTTTACTTCTGTGAAGTATTCATATTTTTACTTTTGTGAATTGGTGAAGGAGTCCAGATGAGTTTAAAACACAGACATAGATTTTGAAAAACAGATATGGAAAACATATGTTCCTAAAAGGATGTGATGATTCAGTGGGCCCCAGACTCAAAATTTTTGACCTCCTGGGGGAATTTGGCTCATGGTGGTGCAGAGATCAGTAATGCCACAAGTCCTTGCTTGAGTCTTAGTCTTGGACCTTACTGTGGGACCTTTGGAGTCAATCAGTCAATATGGGTATCTCTTAATTCATGTCCATGTATTACTAAAGACTATAGGGGAGATGAGAAAATGATAGCCTGTGCTCATCATATACCTTCGCCTCCTGGAAGAGCAATCTTAATGATTTTTTGCTGTGGACGGTGACTGTGGCTGCGGTTCTAGTGGATGGTGAAGTTCCCTATTTCCATTGCAAATAATGTTTCATGTTCAGCCAAAGTACCGATATTACCATCTTCGGGGCAATATCCTCATGCCTAGTAAACAGCTGGTCATGCACACAAAATTAAGTATTACGGAAGAGGTGTTAAGGAGGGTGGAGAGTTAACCCTTAGCTATCATCTTTACGGCGTATTTCTTTTTCAGGTTCCCTTACGGACGCAGGGCTTTTCCCCATCTCCAAATGCCAAACTCGCCATCTGCAGGCCAGCAAGACTACGCACAAGGACCAGGGGAAAAAACAGTCCCAACAACCTCAGGGACATCTTGCTAACGGTAATCTTAAGATTTCCTCTTCTTTTATGCACTAGTTAGCAAAAGGAAATTGCCCTTTGGGTGTTATCCCAAAGAAATTTAGAGTGTCTGTCTCTGGAGCTTAATCCTATCCCGGTGGATTTTTGAAAAAATGTAAAAAAAAATAGATTTTATGTTCTTCTGCAGCAGGCTGCTGCTGCCCTTGCTAGCCGTCTCCTCATGCCTGGTCTCAGCTGCAAGGAGAGAGCACACTGCAGGGCTCCTGTCCCCTTCGGCTTCCCAGCCCAGGCCTTAACACCCTCCCCCTGCTACCAGAAATCAGCACCGGTTCCCCATGAAACATGGTTTTGATTGGAACATACTGTTTCTTAAGCATATTTTTTTTCCATGAGAACAAGTTTTATTTTTGAAAGATACCAAAACACGGTGTTTCAGGAAGTTTGAGCTTTCTTTGGCAGGCTGGAGGAACATTACTGGAATGCATTTTTCTATTTGAAATAAATTTTAAAGGTGAAAGTTACCTTATTTCAGTGGCTGTCTTGTAGTGCTCAGGAATCACAGTTGCCTCCAGTCAACAGTAAAAAGTCAAAGACAAAAGAAAATGTTTCGTTTTTATAATATTGTTTCCATTCAGCCCTTTAAAAAAAAACAAGAGGAAACTGAGGCAACCTCAGGTTCACCCCATTTTAAATAAAAGCTATCTCAAAGCTGCCTAAAGGAAAACACACACAGTCCAGCTCCCCCAGCAACAGAAGGGTTTGTAAGCACCACAGAGGAACCAGAGAATCTGCAGCCCAGCCTTTGCCAGCCCTGTAAACTGTGTCTTAAATACCATCATGCGGCACACTAATGAGAAACAGCGGAGCCTGGTTGCTGCTATGCCTCCTGCCCATAATTCACCATACATCTGGCCCCACTGGTCCTAGCAACTGTGAGCGAGACTGAAGCTGGTCTGCCATGGCCTCTTATCAGATGTTTGGTAGTGGTCTTGTCCCACCTGGAGCTTCTGCTGCGGAGGGAGCTGCTCCACTGCCGTAGGGTTACAAAGAGGGTAGCCACCAGGCAAGGGGCTGCCCAGTGAACCTGTCAAAGCTTTGGGGTCCTGTTGCTGCTGGTTGACTTAATACGCTCTTACAATCCTTCATCATTCACAGGACACTCAAAGAAGAATTTTAACGACCTTCACGGAGGCTGTCGTGATCTTACAGACTTCAGAAGTGAAGCTGAACTGTTCTTCAGCCCCTGGGAAGTGGACGATTATCTCATCGTAGTTTAGCCCTTGAGATGTGCAAACAGATGATTTTTCATTTAAACCTGGGTTTCTAAAGGAGAAAGCATAAAGAAAGAGCTGATTTTGCATTCTGTTTGCCTAGAGTTGGGTGGTAGTGGTGTACATTGGAGAGCAGTGGCCACTTATTTTAAAAAGATATTTTAAAAAGTCAGTGCACCCATTTTTTAATACAAAAATAAGCCTGAGTATTAGCTTGCTCGAAAGGGAGCACCCAGAGGTTGCACCTGTGCCACATTTCTGTGGCTTGCTGGTGAATTCTGAAAATGAGGGACGGAAGTTGATAGAAAATAATAAATTTAATCTTCCATCTGATTTTTCACATTGCCTGGAAACATCAGGTGAGCTTTTGGTGCAGTCAGATAGGTAGTACATCGCAGAATCACAGAATCAGAGAATGGCTGGGGTTGGAAGGGACCTCTGGAGATCATTTAGTCCAACCCCCTGCCAAAGCAGGTTCACCTAGAGCATGTTGCACAGGATCGTGGCCAGGTGGGTTTTGAATATCTCCAGAGGAGGAGACTCCACAGCCTCCCTGGGCAGCCTGTTCCAGTGCTCTGTCACACTCAAAGTAAAGAAGTTTTTCCTCATATTCAGATGGAACTTCCCATGTTTCAGTTTGTGCCCGTTGCCCCTTGTCCTGTCACTGGGCACCACTGAGAAGAGTCTGGCCCCATCCTCTTGACATCTGCCCCTAAGGTATCTGTAAGTGTTGATAAGTTCCCCTGCAGCCTTCTCTTCTCCAGGCTAAACAGACCCAGCTCCCTCAGCCTCTCCTCATAAGAGAGACGCTCCAGTCCTCTGATCATCTTTGTAGCCCTCCGCTGGACTCTCTCCAGTGGTTCCTTATCTTTCTTGAACTGGGGGGCCTAGAACTGGACACAGTACTCCAGGTGTGGCCTCACTAGGGCAGTGTAGAGGGGGAGGATAACCTCCCTTGACCTGCTGGCCACACTCTTCCTAATTCACCCCAGGATACTATTGGCCTTGTTGGCCACAATGGGACATTGTTAGCTCATTGTTGTTCACCAGAACTCCAAGGTCCTTCTCCACAGAAGACATCCACATACATACACTTGTAGACTTCCATGGCCCAAAGAGCTCACATGTCACCTATACAAAGACAGGCACCAAGGCAAGAGGAAAAAACATTCATTCCCATTATGCAGATGGAGAAGCAAGGCACAGAAAGAAGCTAATTCTTTTGACATCAGAAAGACTTAATGTATTGGGGGGGGGGAGGGGCAAAACAAAACTTACCTGTATTTTCATTATATTTTCTTAGGAACAGCTTGTGCTTATGTGCTTGCTTCCATGTGGTACTTGTACAAGTCTGTTTCTTCTAATTCTTAGTGACATTCAGCTTCATACTCCTGCTGGGAATCGCGCTCCCACACACTTTACATGCACCCTTTGTGCCTTTTTCAAACATGGGTTTTACGAGCTGGTGAAGAGAAATGCCAGAGGAACATCAGAAGTCCCCAAGCAACTGCTAGCATCAATTTGAGTAGTAACAGGGGAGTTGCAACTCAACTAAGTATAAAGCTGAAAAAGCGTTGCCTGTGTACGGCATCACACTGATAACCTGAGTACTTGCGTGGGTTGTCTTCCACCACAGCTCTGCCCACTCTCCACCACACTTCTCATGCTCTGTGGCCATCTCACCTACACATGTCCCCTGGAGAATTAACACTGGAAGAGCCGAAGGCGACGTGAGGATCAGTGGCGATGATTTTGGAAGAAGAGTCAGACACACAGAACAACAGTGAGTGTGAGTGAGCAGCCTCTGTCCTGGTTTCCCTGTGCTGCTCGCATCCAGGCGGTGGGTCCAGGCTGGGTGCTTGCCAGACCCTGGCCACAGCTGGCACCTGAGCTCGCTGCTGCCTGCAAAGTATGTCCTCTGTTTTGCAGGTGGGTTGTGTGGATGGATTAAGTGCTGATGATTGCGCAGACAGTTTGTGACAAGGAGGAACAGAACTGAGCTCAGCTCCTCCAAAACATCTTCAGATGGGGCAGGGTGAACCCTCAGCAAGATCCCTCTCTTCTCTTCACTGGCATTTGAAGGACCAGAAGAAAGAAAGGCCCATCTCGGGCAAGGGCCAGGGGTCTCCCCAGGGTTTGCTCCTCACAGGCTAGTCCCAGGTTTGCCTGACTGCTCTGGCTGAACAGTAGGCAGGGCTGGAGCACTTGCAGGTCATCCTGGGCTGCTCTGTGTGTAACTGTATTTCCATATTCAGAGGTTCAGTTTTGCCCAAGTTTCATGTTCTGGAGGGACAGCATCCAGTAATCTCAACAGTAAATGCTGTTTTCTTTAAAGGTTATATATGAAGGAGTAGCTGCCCAAGGACTTTCTGCAGCTCTAACACACTAATGTGGTCACCAGGTTACTGGCTTCTCCTTCCAGCCTGGGATCATGGATAGTCAAATCTGATCCAGCCCTGCCGTGGTGCCAGGTTCGTTTCAGGTGTGCATTAAATTACTCCCATCACCAAACAAAAGAAAGATAGGAAGTCACATCAGGTCATGCAGCCCTGGCTGGCCACCCTCACTCTGTGGGTAATGTGGGAGGAGGAGGTTGGCCCTACCAATGTGCTCCTTAGCCCATCACTTCTCCTATTTCAGTGGCTGGAGTCACCTCCCTGGCACACAGCCTGCTCTTCGCCCAGGTTCAAGGAGCCAGAGAGGACAGGGCAGCAAGGAGCAAGCTGCAGAGAATGCAGCTTGTCTTGTTCTTTTCAAAGCCAAGACATTTGCGTAATTCATTCTCTGCATTTTCTACCTATTCCCAGCTGTCCCATGAAACTCAGCATGTGTCAGATCTCTTGGGCGTAAGGAAAACAGTTTGCATACTGATGAGATACTTACAGGCACTGTTTGTCTTTGTTTCTCATGCTCCTTCCTTGATAATGACAGAATGATTACAAGATCGTTATTTTGTATGCTTTTATTATTTTCATCTTCTCAACACACAAGTAAGACTCGGTAGTGCAAATAAGTAACCCATCTAAGAAGGAAAACAGTTTTATTAAGAAATCTGTATGGTATGACAATGGCACAGACTTTCTTGTTACGTGATGGGTGTAATTTAAATGAGTGAATAAAGAAGATGTCTTTTGGGGATTTCTGCTTTTCTGTGATAAGTTTCCTGGGGCCTGGAGACAGAGCTGAGACACATTTGGTGGGATGTTGTTTGGGCACTTGGATCACCGCTGCCCACACTGTTCCCATTCTTCAGAAGAATGAAAGATCTCAGTAACTGGGGCTAGCAATCCAGAGTTGCCTTTGGGTAGCCCATTGTATGGGTATGAATCCCAAGGGACGCAAGCATTTAACTCTGATGCTGTAACTCAATTAAACACAGTTGTTACTTGGTAAGGATGGACTGGTCCTGCAGTGTCCAAGTGTTTTCTTTCTTTGATTCCTTCCAGAAGCCTTGGGGAGCACAATGATGGGGAAGACTTGCCTTCTTTTTAGGCTGCATCTCAACCATATAAAAAATCTCACCTCCCTGCAAGGGCCAGAATGACTGGCTTAGCAACTGCTGTGGTGCAGGCCAAAGAGCTGTGTGGTCTGCAGAAAGAGGTTGCGAGTTCTTGTGGTGAAAGCAACCTGTGCTGGCTGCACTTACTCACACGGCTGCAGCAAGCTGACCGGTCCCTGCACGTCAATTCTTTTGTTCACAGCCTTTCTTTTTGTAGATGCATTGGCAAGTGTGTTCCTGTGAAACCCTCCTGTATTTCAGAAATCTGGGTCAATGTTTTTAGAAAGGACTTTGGTTGCTCAACATGAGGCACCTTATGAAAGAAGCTTGATTTTCAGAGAGCAAGTGATGAGCACTTCCCCCAAAAATCATATCCTTTGATAAGGTGTCCCGTGTTGGATATTTGGAGTCACTAACCATTTTCAAAAGTATAGGCCCTAACAGCTATTTTGTGGCTTTTTGAGGATAATGAGTTCAGTGCATTATAGATTTTTATGGCTTTATTATCACAGGAAATTTTCCCTCTGGCAGTACATTTCTGCTGTTGCATGACACGCATCATTGAAAGCCTGCTGTAGCTCTTGCTTGCCAAGAGAAAATCCCACCATCTTACGAAGTTGTTCTTGTACCTGCAGCTCAGTGAAATATAAGCAACTGAAGGCACATTAAGGACAAACCAAATACTGTAACGGGAGGTGTCTAGCAATTCCCAAAACAATTTCAGGTCCTTTGGGTCGTAAGAGGTGAAATACTGACCTGCTGATTCTTTGGCTTTTCAGTATACAAAAGGTCTTTTAGTTGGCAGGAAAGCAGATACCCAGCAAGACTTTTTTCCTGTGTTGAAAGTGCTCATCAAGGAGTGAAAAATGTTTCGTTCTATAAAAAGCGGTGCTCATGGAAATGAAAAAGAGAAATAAAGCTTGGAGGACACGATGCATTTTGGAAACAACATAGTGAGTGGAGTAGTTAAAATTGTTTCTGCTAATAGTTGATAATACCTCTGTACTTATTTCTCAGATAATAGGTAACAGAGATTTCTTCTAGCGTTTCAGAGCAACCTCCCACCCCAAAATCCATACAGATCCCCAGTTATTATTTGTCAGGTTCCTCTATTCACACAGACAAGCTCCTTTTGGATGGTGTGCAGTCCTTGCCGTCATAGGAATAAGAGAAGAAATGTGTCCCTAAATTTCCCTGCTGTTCCCACCACTATTCCCACTTTTACTCTGCCTTCATTGCTGCTTACTTGCAACCTGCTTTACAAATTCAGCCATTAGATGGAGTGTTTCTACTGTCAGCAACTCAGAGATTTCACCTGTGGCATCTCGGGGCTGGGAGGGATGCTTCACCCAAGTGCTGAATAATCCCTGTGTGCGGGGGTCTTCTGGCTGCAGGTGGAAACGAAAAAATCTAAAATCTAAAATCTAAAATGGGGGGGTCAGGGGGAAGTTGCATTTTAATATGGAGTGTTTTCTATTCTCTTTAGTGCTTTCTTCAATTACCAGCTCCACTGACATCCAAAAAAGTACGAGGAAAATCTGAGATAAATAGTACAACTAAGTTATTTCACAGTTCAAAGCCAGAAGCCTGCATTCATTAATTTTTTGTTGCATTTGTACAATTTGGAATCAGACAGCACTACCAGGACAACTGTTTCTTCCCGGTTTTGAGGTCTGGAGAAACATAGTAATACATTTCCTAATTTTGATGTGAACTTGTCCCTCATGGTACTGGACTGGCCTGAGTCCTTCTTCTGGCGAAACCTTTTCAGGGCTTGGGCTCTTTTTGCTGAGGGTAGCTATGCTTTATATGCCCTCTTTCAATTAAAAAAGATAAGAAATCAGCAAGTAGGAGCTCTTTATCACAGTTTTATGGAGACAACGCTCATCCAGGCATGGCTTAGCAGCCCTTACTGAGCCTGGGGGAGAAAAAGGGAGCTCTCAGCAGTTCCCCTGGTCCCTCTGAGCTCTCTCAGTGCCTGAAGCCCCAGAAATATGGGCATCACATTTGTTTCATGAAACTTTTGGAGAAAGTGGTGCTCTCTTTACAAAGCTGGGACGCTGAGACCCGGGTTTGTCCCACTCAGCTTCAGGCACCTCAGTCGAGGACTGCATTGCTGTAGGAGATGGAGGGACAGCGAGGCACATCCAGAGGGCTGTTGACCTAGTACCGAGTTTGGGATCAAATGCAGAGGTTTGTCCTTCAGTAAGAAATGCAGGAGGATGAATGGGGCTGCTGGAGACGATGGCCACATGTTCAAGTGTGGGAAGGGGACTGTACTACCATACCAGTGTGCAGGGGTTTTTGGGGTCCATGCTTGGCTACCCAAATCACTCCAAACCAATCCTTTTGTGAATCCCGTGTTACTAAGCCCACCTGAGAGGTGTCCTGCAGATGTGAAGTTCTAGGGGAGCTTTTTACTATGGCCTAATTAGAGAGGACATAAAAAATCTGAAAGACTTTACTGACAGCTGCTACTGGAAGCCTGCCTGGCTTCTCTGCTTTCCCCAAGCTCTACCCCACCACTTACCACCGAACCCCCCTCTGACCTACTTCTTCAGCTGGGACCTTTCAGGTGCCCCAGGTCCTGCTTGGAGTTGGGACTCCCCTTAAACACCTCCTTTATTCAGGCTCTCAAAAACTCCTGGAAAGCTACACTTTGGAGAACCCAAAGCAATGGACTACACTTGGGGAAATTACATTGTCATTCATTTTGCCCAGTTCCTTTAAAAAAATCTCTCTTTATGAGAGGTTAATTCCATAAGAATCTGAAATTTCAAACTATGTCTCTATAGAGGGGTAACCTTGAAAAACCTTTTCTACCTGGGCTTTGTTTTTTCTTTATTTTCCCTATGCCTGGCCTGATTTTGATTGTCTCTCTGTCTCTATAGCTAAGCCAGGGCTTTAAAAAAGCATTACTAAAACTGACAAAAAAAATTCCTGCTACATTTATTGAGGGCTAAGAACTTAATGCCTTCAGTGACCTTGAGAGGTGCTTGTCTTGAGAGATGCGTTTTAGTAAAGCAGAGGGCTGTAGTATGGTGGAGGAACAGAACTGTACAGAATTACACCCGTCATGCAAAACTACAAAAGCCAGAGATGTGCTGGCAGGAGCATCAAAGATATCTGTTACCTGGTCAGACAAAGCGAAATAGCAGCCCAGGAGGGCTCCCTTCACTGCCTCTCCTGTGATGAGGTGGGAGACGTGCTTAAAGGAGAGCAGAGGCACGGGGCCTCTCCTCCTGGGGCAAAGGAGGCCGGGAACGACTCCTGGGCACTGGGAATTAAACTTAATTTTCTGTTGTGTATCTCCCTCAGGCAAGGGTGTCACCAGGCTTTGAGCCTTGCCGTTTGCACACCTTCTGGCACAGCTGACGCAGGTCTGCGTACACCTCCTCAGACTCCTGTTCTTTCTAAAGTACCCATTTCTGACATTTCTTTGCTTATCACCAGTGCTATATTTCCTGCCAGCATGGTCTGGAGTGGCTTGTTTTGGGCTGTTGACTGCAAGACACACCAGTCTTCTACTGCTCCTCTAGCCATTGCCACTAGAATTAGTACGGCCTTTTTCTTTACTTTCCTGGAGGATTAATTATGTCAGCTCCTGAAACAAAACTCGGTGATTTGCTTAAGTGAGGCATTACCCCTAAGGATGCATTTAGTCCAAATCTCTCTCATGTTTTAAGTGTACTTCAGGAACAGTCAATTAACTTGGATGGATGTTTTATGTCTTACCGGCAGAGATTAAGGCATGCGGTAACCTAAAAGTTAACCCCCACAAGATGACTCTGCCTGACTTGTTGTGAACATAGGGTGCTTAGTCTCCTAGTGCTGTATCTCTGTTGAGAAAAACAGACATTGCAGGCGTGAATTGGAAGAGTTGAGGGCCTCCTGGTGTGCACTGACTACCTCTCCTGGATGGTACCTGCTTAATATCTGGCAGACAGGAGAAGTCCTTTAATTTGTGACAGGGTAGTGATCTTTCTAGGTGTGAAAAAGGGGCAAAAAAAGCCCCCTTTTAAATTTCTTTTAAAAGATTAGAAAAAGAATCACTAAAATGGCTTCTCCTGTGCTGGCAGGAGAAGCCAGCTAATAGAGAATTTACTATTCAAGTCTGGTGCAAATGCTTTATGTTGTAAGGACTTTTCTCAATTAGGAAATGAAATCATGGACAATAAAAAGTACATTACAGTTTAGGTTTAGTACAAAGTGGCCAGCTCATAAAAGCTCAGTGGGTGAAACACACCTCTGCGCAGAAGGGTAGTCTTGTACCACCAATAAATTCCATTTAGCCTTTGTTTTGAGGACCAGTGTGACATACATATGTGATTTTCATTTTGTGAGCCTCCGGATGCCAGAAAACCTAATTTTTGGCATGTTGTGAAGGAAAAGAAATCAAAATCTAAGCCTCATCAGCAGTTAGGGGACACGATGTTCACATCCCCTCTTCCTCCCAGCTGCATCCCCGGCCGGGCCAGCCCAGTTGTCACGTATGTGACTTGTGTGTATTGTGCTGGCAAAAGGGTTTGATCACAACTTGCTGCCAGCCTGCTCTTGTCCTCATTCCCTTGCTGGCAGTGGGTCGGGGCGCTTTGCCAACCTGGGCTGGAGCAACAGCCAGCCCTTCGCTGTACAGAGTGAGGTCGTGGAGAGCCTCTTAAAAATTGAAGTGAAGTCACTGCCATGGGGGAGCAGGACCTCCCTTGAGCAAACCCTCTTTCTTTCTGGAGAGCTCTGCAATTTTCTGAAGGCGGGTCCTTAGGATATGCCTTTAGGGTTCCTCTACAGTAAGTGTTAACCTGAATCTATGGTTACAACGCTAAGCTAAACTGGCATATGGGAGAGTGGTGCTGTAAGATTTCTCTGTCTGTCACAGTTTTGCTATGACACCCAAGGCAGCAACCCTGCCTTCACTTCTCCAAAACAGCACTCATCACGTGCAAACTTTGCACAGAAGCCGCTTTTACTGTAAACACAAAAAATCATATCCCGTTAGCAGGATTCAGTGACACTGGCTGCTTGTTACTGCTCCGTTTCACATTGCATTGTATAATAAACACTTCCTAAGACTTTTAATGTGAGCTGGCACCTGCCCCATGTCTGTGCACCCCAGGATTCGAACTGGGACAGATGTCCCCTGAAGAGCTGAATTGCCCCAGCAAAGTGTTGAGCCTCTCTGGCTTACATTGTTCTCAGGAGAGGTCTGCAGGGCCTTTCAGTGCTGGGCTTTTCTGAGCCCTTACACTTGTTGCATATTCATCTGCAGTAATTAAGAACCCCTTGAAATCATGCATCTTTACAACAATAATGCATACAGTGTATGGCCAAAGTGCAAATAGCTTCAGAGGAGGTTAAATCACTATTTTTCCAATATTAATATTAATGAGGCTGAACATTTGCATTCGCGATAAATCCTCTTGTAGCATCCACGTCCTTTGATTATTTTTCTGCAGATAAATGAAGCGTTCCTCTCCTTCCCTCACTACTTCTGCTAACAGTGTCACTCAGTGCAGCAACAGATCAACAGCTCCCATTAATCTGTGAAAAGGCAGAGCTTAGAACAAGCGCTTTTTGACATAATTAAATCTGACACTGCCTACCACCATTCCTGGAAGAAGTACTAGCAGAGTTTCGTTAGAATAAGTAAATACAAATAGAGTTCACCCTGAACAGTCATCTTTGTTACAAACAAGACCCATTAGTTAGGAAGGAGAGTCTGGAGCAGGGCTGAATTCACGCTGATCTCAAAGCC
Source organism: Nyctibius grandis (assembly GCF_013368605.1). Classification (NCBI taxonomy): domain Eukaryota; kingdom Metazoa; phylum Chordata; class Aves; order Nyctibiiformes; family Nyctibiidae; genus Nyctibius; species Nyctibius grandis. The sequence goes on along the minus strand of NC_090659.1, from coordinate 57,099,639 downwards.
CTTCTCATATTTAATTTATAAAGTGATGATTAATTCAGTGATTAGCTAATTCACTTGCAGTGATTAATTTAATTCATGCCTTCAGGCTAATGTTTAAGAAAGGAATAAAGCCCGGCTCAGATAGATGCACATCAATGTCCTTGTAATTAAAAAATGAAAATATAATGCCCTGGAGAGGAAAGGAAAAAAGAAAGATGGAGAGAATCGATGGCATGATTAGTTGTAAGTTCTTGCCTAAGCTGTAGCTGTATTTTTCAGCTGTGATGTTTAAATGTGTCAGTTACTCTAATGATCAATGGTTTGAAAGATGAATCTAAGAGTCTTTCACTGTAGCTTTCCACTGTGTATTTTGAGAATGACGCTGCTTTAGAGCAGTCCTCCAGTTCTGCTTTTCTGTCACTTGTTTTGCTAGCTGCCTGCCAGCTCCCCTCCCTTTCAGCAACATCTTTCTCATGCCTCACCAAATTCTTTGATGAGAGTGCTTGGTACTTCTTAAATCCAGGCTGTTTTTTCTTATTTTCAGCAGGATTTTTCTCATATTTTGATGCATCATGAAATGGGGATGATTTGGAGGACTTCTCTGTATTAGACAAACTGGTCTCTTTTGGAACAGTATTGCTTTTACATTTTATGCCATCACTTGGCAATGTTTTTTGATAGCTCTTTAAGCTGTCTGCAGGGCCTTCCTTTCCCGAGCCATCATTGCTGTGCTTCTCTGTTTGAGCTGCAGAGCGCAGCTGGTATTTCTCTCTTCTCTCAGGTCCACTCTTCTCTTCTGGATTACCAGTTTTATACATCGTTTTTTCATCAGCTGGTGGTGTTGATTGCTTCTTTTTGGCTGTGATGTTCTTTTCTTGAGGCTTCCCCAGTGAATTTGAAGGTGGGGACCGGCACATCCTGGAACCTAGATCTTTGCTTTTATCTTTTACAGCACTTGCATCAGGCTTTGTAAAACTTTCAGATACAGTTTGGTGTTTTTCTCCTCCTGGAATATTTTTCTCAGGCTTTGCTGATTTACTTGAAGGAGGTAACTGATGGTTCCCAGAACGCTGGTGTTTATCATCCTCTTTTACAGCTTTTGTTTCGGGTGACCTGATGTCCACTGCTGCTGGTGTCTTTTGCCTCCTGTCTCCTGAAATATTTTTTTCTTGGGACCTCACCACTGTCTTTGAAGAGGGTGACTTCTCAGAATTCAGATCTCCATCTTTTTCTTTTACATCATTAGTACCAGTCTTCTTAAAACCTGCAGAAGCTGATGTTTGTTGCTTTTGTTCTGGAGTATTTTTTTCTTGAGGCTTAACCAATATTTCTGAAGATAATGATCGGTACTTCCTGGAACTTGGCAATTTTTTCTTATCTTTTGCAACATTTGTATCAGGCATCGTAAAATCTTCACATTTTGTTTGTTGCTTTTCTCCTCCTGGAGTGTTTTCCTCACACTTTGCTGATTTTCTTGAAGGAGGCAGCTGGTAATTCCCAAAATGCCGGTGCTCATTATCCTCTTTTACAGCCTTTGCTTCAGGTGACCTAGTGTCCTCTGCTGCTGGTGTCTTTTGCTTCCTCTCTCCTGAAGAACCTCTTTCTTGAGGCTTCAGCACTTTGTTAGAAGAACATGACTGGGGCTTCTCAGAGGTATGTTTAGTCTTTTTTTTGACTGACTTAGTTTCAGGCTTTACAAAGTCACCTGGTGACATCTGCTTCTGTGTCTCTAGAGGGGGCGATTTCTTGTCTTGCTTCACTAATGGATTCGGTGATGATATTTGATTTTTAGAATCACACAAAGTATTCTTTTTATGCTGCACTGGTTCTTTTTTCAAATTAGGAGGTGTATTCTCCTCATCAGTAGTCTTGTTGTCCTGCCTTGATGTATTTCTTGTTGGCTTTGAATAATTCTTGAAGTTTGACTTGATGTTTCTTTCCTCTGCACTGCCATTTGCATGTTTCATTGGTTCATTTGATGAGGACAGGTGGTGTTTCCCATTATTGCAGCAGATGTTTTCATCTACTGTCAGATCATGTTCGTGTTTCACAAAATCTCTTGAAGGTGTTAGACACTTCAAACTCTGCCCAGTATTTTTCACTCCTTGAATGTTGGTATCATGCTCTGACGAAGGTAACTGGGATGTTTGAGGTCCATGAGCATTATTCTCATTTGAAGAGTTATTATCATGATGCATCGTATCACTTGGTGTGGATACTTGTTCCTCCTCAGATTTATGCAAGACATTTCTCTCTTCTCTCTCCTCTGTCTCCGTCTTATCATTCTCATGCTTCATGTCATCATCTGATGACAAGAACTTATCCTTTTTATGTTTGGAGATTTTATTACTACCTTTTGCATGCTTATTTTCATCTGAGACCAATTCAGTTGATGAAGGAAACAGGCTCTCTTCCAGCATATCACTTCCTTGCTTTGTGGTATCATCTGAAGTTGGTGCTCGGTTCTTCTCCAAGGGTAATAGGGGCTTTCTTGCTAGTGTGGTTTTATTTTCTTGTTTTTGAGGCTTCTTGGTTGAAAGGGAAATACAATTCTTGAAGCTCTGACATGTATTTGTCTCTTCAGCTGTAGAGTTTTCATTTTCTGTTGCTTGATTTGGGGACAGCACTTGGTTCTTGAAATCACATGCAGTTTTCTTCTCAACCGTAGTGTTGTTCCCACAATTTGTCAACTCATCTGAAGAAGGTGGTGGGTGCTTCTCACAGCCATGGCTGGCATGCTCATCTTCCACACCACCAGCTCCCTGTCTCACCAGATCAACAGGTGGAAGGGCTGGGGGATTTCCAAGGGTGTGATGGATTCTTTGTCCTGCAATCCCACTGATTGGTGTTGGTAAAGGGTTTGATGAGGGTGACAGCCATGCCTCAGAGTCAGGCCAGGGCATCTCATCTGCAGTGGCCTCTTCATGCTCAATGAAAAATTTGGATTGATTGTGACAGGTCTCCAGGTCAGTCAAGGTACTCCTGCCCAGGGCTCGATTGGTTGCATGATTCGTCATTTTATTTGGTGAAGATAATTTGTCCTTTCCAAAATCTTCTTCTGCAATGTAGAAGCTGTGCTTCACAAGGTCACCTGGCAAAGGGCTTTGTGTCTTTTCCAAATGAGAAGAGATGTGCTTTTCTTCTGCAGCACCAGGCTCCTGTTCCTGGCTCTCATTTGAGGAGATTCTGGGTTTGGTCTGATTTACATTTGGATTTGATATGTCAGCACTGGAATTACCAAACTTATTTTGTGGGCTGGGTATTTGAGGAGGCTGTGGCTGCTTGGTTTTGGAATCATTTTGCATTTGGCTCCTGGGTGTTTTATTCTTCTCTTCCTTTTTAGTTAGGACATCACTATCATTTTTGTGAGAAGTAGAGGATATTTTGTCTTCACTGTGATATTTTTCTCCTTCTTTGGCTTCCTCAGAACATCTGCCTCTTAAACCTGGTGCCTCTTTTTGGGCTATGGGTGGCCTTTTGCCAGAAGCTGGTGTTAGGAGAGTTATTTGTTGATCCTCTGTTGGAGGCTCAATTTCACAAGATGCTTGAACTCCTGGAGAGTGAAATGGCAAAATGTTTTCCAGTGCTTTCAGTTCTGGAAAACATTTTTGGCCTGCAAAGAAAGGATCCTTTTCTGGCTGTATGAGCTCTGTGTCAGCTTCCTCTGAACTGTATACATACATAGTTATTTCAGGAATTTCACCTGTTTTAGCATCCTGAGGACTTTGTTCATGGTATCCTTCACCTGTGCTAGAGTAAGGCGAGTTAGAAGGTGGACTGTCTTCCTTAACATGTTGCACAGCATTAGTAATTCCCAATAGTGCAGATGTATCAGGCCCAGCCAGCATGTTATTCCTGTTGCAGTCTAGACTACGTTCAGAGAAGGGAGGAATGCAGTCTGCAAGAGCTTTGCTTTTACAGGTAACAGAAGAGCTATCTAGATTAGGGTTAAAGACAGGTCCTTGCTTTGTGGAATCTATGTTAGCCTCAGCATGATCCTTTAGAACAGAAATGGCCTTGGGTGCCATCGGTAACTCTTCTTTGTCCTCCCTGTTCTGTGATGCATTTGCTGGTGTTTTGTTCTCACCAGGCTCTCTGTCAGTCCCCCCCTTTTCCTTCAGTGGCATGTCATAACTGAAAGGCTGCTTTGTGGCGTTATTTTTTGACCAGCTCCAAGGATGGTTAATTTTGGTAGCGATGCTGAGTCTGGGCACCGGGACCGTGGAGCACACCAAGTATTGGGACTCTGGACTGTTTATACCTGTGGCTGTCATTGCTGCCGTGCGCAGCACTCTGACCTCTGGCTTACGAATACTTTTTCTGCCTGGGAAGTTTTTAGTCTTTTTCTCACCTTTGCGCAAGAGCGATGTTTTCACCTCTGCAGCTGAGCAGAGAGTGCTTTGTTCAAACCGCTCCTTCAATTGGGACAGGACCGAACTCTTGTTGACTATTTTTGGCAAACCACTGTTTGGCCCCTTCTTTTTCCAGCTGGGAGACTTCTTCTTGACTTCTTTTTCTTCAGCAACTAAAAATTTCTTCAGGATGTTCTTCACTTTGTTTTTCCCACTTGCGCTGCTCCACCTGGCCCTCTCGCTGGGCACTGTGTCTGCATCTTCCTCCGCTGCTTTTCCATCTCCTTTCCTATCTCTGCTTCTGTCCAGCTTGTTACCAGTCCTGCTCACCCACAGTTTCTCTTTAATGACCAGTTTGCCGACTTCTCTTCTTTTCTTGGTGTACGGCTCGCGATTGCTGTTTAGAAATCTGGACCGCAAGAGCTGAAATCTGGTCGGATGCTGGCCCCTATTTGTATCTGGACATGGCTGGTTATAACTCACCTTGTTTTCTTTACCTTCTGCCCATTTTGTCCTCTTGCTGCTGAGCTGTGGATCGCCAGCTGCGAGCTCTGTGACGTACAGCAGCAGGCTGCTGAGAACAGCAAAGGCCCCTTGCTCCGTTGCCATCCTATTGAGCTGCTTCTTCAGCACCAAAGGGTCTACCAGCATCTTATCATCTCCGCAAAAGTGTGTGCTTTTGGTGCTGCGCAAGAGAAAACATGAATGTTCTTTTCAAGTCATCAACATTGCCGCTACCTCCTTATTTTGCTTTAATGGCATGCTGCCGTGCATAAAATGGAAAAAAATACTTTAATTTCGAACTTCTCAAGAGAGTTGTCATTAGTGGCCTGTTAAAAAGCATGCAAATAGTGCTTTACAAGCTTTGTGGGGCATGGTGTAGCAGGAGCGTGTAGGGTGGTCCCACACAGCACCATCGGCTCTTTCTTCTGTGTTTTGTGGCCAGTGGAAGCACTTAGGGGAGCAAGCAACGCTAATTGGGGTAATCGCATCTCCTCTGTGCCACTCCTCACTCATTGAGTATTACCGTGTCCTAATGCGAGGGCAATATCGAAGGTGATTTCCTCACCTGCTAGGTAAAGTGTAGGCAAAGATAAATATGATGAGAACACAGTTAGCAGGAAAACATGGTTCTGCCTCTGGGTTATAAAAACAGACTCAAACCATTAAAACAAAATATCAAGGCTGAGGAGCACAAATATATCACTGATTGTTTTTTCTGTTGGTACAGGTTAGAAGTCAGTAGGTAATTCTCCAGAATTTAAAAAACCCCACAGGATTTGCATGAGTTGCTTTTTGATAGCATTCAAATCCCACATCAGGACTATGCTCTTAAATCTCCTTTGTGAAGCATAGCACCACCACAACAACCCTGGCAATGTCTCTTGACTACGACCCCCTTTAATCTGGAGCAAGAAGGCTGGTATTTTGCACCCACGCTTGAGTTTGAAGAATCAGGCCCTTGGACAGCTGAGGATTTAGGTGATGCTTTAATTGGTGTGGATCAGTTACTAAATAAAATACTGAACTCAGCACAAAAGCTGGAGTGTGAAGTCAATAACAATAGATGGGGCTAGGAGGGAAAAAACCCAAGAGGTGTCGGCTTTCTGACACCACGAAAAGCTGGACGGTTACTTCACTGTGCAGTGAAATAGCTTCACGCACAGAATGCAGCTGGCATACCAGGAAGGGATTGTTTTTTTATGAGCAGAAGTGGAATAAAAAATTCTTTAAATTAACCCACACGTAGAAAATGAACAAAGGCCGCGAAGAGGCTCATCCTTTAGGGAGTGTCAGCCTTGAAAGGTTGGGGAAGGCCCAGCTGTGCCCAGGCAGCTGGTACCCCACGGACTCTGAAAGAAATTGGACCCAGCCCCCCACTGCGATATTATGGGGGCTGTTTGCAAAGTGGGGGGCTGGTCCTTGTCCAGTTGGGTAGTGACATTTGGATTCTACTTGGCTTCATTTCAAGTGCACATATTGAAAATTACATCCCTCAGCAGTGGGATGAAGTTGCCATCTTGAATGGAAGAAGGTCTATTTATAATGACTTTGTAGATATTTTTAAAGGCCAATAAAAGGAAAAAGTGTGACAACTGGCCCGTGTCTAATGTGACAAACAATACTTTGTAGGTTTTGATGGGGAATAACTGTATTTCAGCATAGCACAGGTGCACACTCCCACATGCACAATGTGGTAACATCTATCCTTTCTTTTACTGAATTGACCAGAGCCAAAGAAGCAAGGCTCCAGTGTTACACCATGATCCCTGTTTGTCACAACTATGGGAATTTTCAGAATAAAGAAAAAAGACAGAATTCAGGGTATAATTGAGGCTAAAAATATCCTGGTTCACTCTCCTATAGCCAGTCTGATGATATTTTGACTGAAACCTTGCCATGGCAGAAGATTGATCCTCTCCTCCCTAAGAAGGGCCTGGTATATTCAGAAACACATGTAGGGCCATCAACTGGCATGATTTAGGGTCGTCTCTGATCTCTCAGAACAGGAGTGGAACTAGATGCCCTGCTTACCTCTCCCTTCTGGACTACTTTGGATACAATAAATGGCCACAGTAAAATATGGACTAGTTCTGTTCTCAGTGAGGTCAGCATAGCAAACTATTATTGATTGTGAAGGGAAGAAGATCAGTATTCAAGGTAATTAATCACTTATGAGCTATAAAATTCAAACAGCTTCATTAAAACATATTACTAGTGAGCTCTGTTCAGAGTTTTCCTTTTATGCTTTTGGTAAAATACATGTTAGGGCATTCTTACAGGATGCCTTCTGAAATGTAGCATTTGTGGGCATACTGCATTGTTTCAAGTACCAAGACATGTTGCATGGGTTGAGTGCTGATCCGTATTCACCAGCAAGCAGCAGCAGCTGAGCAAACAGCTACGGCACCTTTTTAGGGCATCTGCAGGTCTTCTAAGATGACTACACCGGCAAACCAGCATCACGAATGTGTAAATCTGAAATGCGTTCTGTGGAAGGGTTGTGGTACAACGACACTAAATTCTGAGACCACCACAGAAAATGCGCATAGTGATGAGGCTGCATTGTGCCAACACTTGGAAAACACCATGCTTCTGCCTTGGGGAAAGAGGGCAAAGGTGGAGGGTTTCTCAGGTTTGGGAGCACGACCACCACTTACAACAGGCCAAGACATTATCCCTAATATTTCTTCACCACCTTTTCCCAAGTTGCAACTTGCTGTTCTTAAACTATGTGACCTATAAATGAAATTTCATCACCTCTATATCAACTATGGATAGTCAGCTCTAGTCCCACCTATGGCTGGGAGGAACTGGGCAGGTACCCCCCACGCACAAGAGGAACCCCATGCCAGAAGAAGTCACTTCCCAGCAGTGTGAGTTACACCAGATGACAAGGCAGATGCTTTGGGTTCCTCCCTGATGCTGTGAAAAGGCCTAGGGCAGACTTCAGCTGCCTCCCCAAGAGATGCTGGTTTTCACTGTTTTTCATGTGTGTGATGCTGCCTCAGTGCGCTGCTGGTTTCTGCCGCATGGTTTTCAGTGTCTGAAGAATAGACTGCTTGGACCTCCAGAGGAGGCAAGGCCACCTTCAGAAGTTTCCTGTCTTCTTGGCCCCCGAATAATTAAGATGCATAAGACAGGCAGATTAGTTATTTATTTATAGGTTCTTCAGTGACGCTTACCATGGCAGCATCAGAGCGGCAACAGCCTGATATGCTAACGGGCAGCAGTGCAACCCTATCCTGCTGGCTGGCCTGTCCCAGGGAAACCTCTGCAGCAGACACTGCCATGTTTTAGAGTGGAGGAGAGCTGACATGCCACAGCAGAGAGAGAGGAGACAGTGCTCTCCTCCAGCCCTGCCTGCACCCTCCTGCACCAACGCACTCCTGCCTTTCCACTCTGTTAGGGCTCTGGGGGCTGCTGAGTAGCAGGGGGTGGTGGCATCCCGTGGAGCTTGCTAAAAGCAGGCAGCTGAAGGAGTTTCTGGTTTACTGTCTCTGGTGTGGAGAAGAGAAGGCCCTGTCTCTTGACTCTGAATTACATGTTAAATATCTGACCACCATTTTGCACAGCCTGGCAACCCAAAGGACTAGCTGCTGCGGGGGCAGCTCTCAGGACAGGGCATGGGCAGGAGGAGGCAGCACTATGAAGACTTCATCAAAAGACATGAAAAAAATTTGAAAACACTGTCTGAGTTGCAGAAGCTGCCAGAGATCGATGGATTTCTCTGACTCGCTGTTAGTAGGCTTTGGGGAAACGGCCATGAGCTGGAGCATGTGAGGTGCTGCATCCCATAGATCCTCTCATCCTCGGACATCCCCATCACTACCCAGCTCTGCATGATGTTTGGTTCAAAGAGCTGCGTGTAGCTAAGGAAGGCAACTGGGAGCAGCTCAGCCTACTCGGAACAATGCACAGGCCTATTTAGTGTTGTCGGTGAAAGGATGGCCAACATGCTGTCGCCTCAACAAGTGCAGAAATGGTGCTTTACAAGTTCAGTCTTTGGGAACCGCCTGTTAAGTTAGATTATCTTATTTGTCTCTGAAACAAACTTGGTCCTCCCCAGCCTGGATAGAAGGTAAAATGGGAACAGTAACGAATGCTCTTCATTTTTGTTTGTGATTTGTTTTCTAAAGGAAGAGAAAAAGCCAAAGTACTAGAGAAAATCCTCCCTTGTGCAGGATATGTTCTTCTCTCTTCTCTGTTGCGGAATTTATTACAGGTATGCTAGAGGCATCCTAAACTAGAAGGAATGTTTTTAGAAAGTCTTGGTATTCTCTTAAATCTAAAGCTACTGACACAAATGCTCCTTTTGGTTTAACGTATCTCCAAAGCAAACAAGAAAGCACCCCGCAAAGCTGCCAAGAGAAAACATGCTAGAACTACAGTATGTGAAGTAGCTCATAGTATGGAAAGCCTTTTTGTATGGATATTGTCATGCAGGCTGCTATTTGTAATGACAGGGATCACCTGCTCCTCTTTCTGCCACATAACATCCCAGTGATGATTCCAGCAATTGCTTACATGGAAAAAGGAGTAGGAAAGTACTTATGTATTTTTAGCTATCTTTTTAAAATGCAGTTCAGCAGCTGGAGAGAGATAGGAGAAACCAACACCATGTAGGCAATCACCCACAGTGGAGATTAGAAAGTGCTACGTAGACCTCAGTTTCTGAACTTCTGAAATAAAACATAAGGTTAAAAGCCAGGGACAAATTCTGCACTCACTTCTTCTGTGTCATTTCATTGAGAATTCCAGATTTGTGCCTGTGCTGCTACAGGTGCATCAGAATGTCCTTCACTGACGTCTACTGTTTACTTTATCATCTGCTCTATGCAACTTTTAACTGAATCTTAGTTTGTTGGTTTTCTTGAAAAATAAAAATAAAACCCCCAAAATTTTAAAAAATATATAAAGGAAAAGAAAAAGAAGGGGAAAAGAGGAAAAAGGAAAAGAAAGAGAAAAAAGGAACAGAGGAAAAGGGAAAAGGGAAAGGGAAAGGAAAGAAGAAAGAGAAAAAAATTAATAGAAAAATGAAAAGAAAAAGGAAAAGAAAAAAGAGAAAAGAAAGAAAAAGAAAAAGAAAAAGAAAAAGAAAAAGAAAAAGAAAAAGAAAAAGAAAAAGAAAAAGAAAAAGAAAAAGAAAAAGAAAAAGAAAAAGAAAAAGAAAAAGAAAAAGAAAAAGAAAAAGAAAAAGAAAAAGAAAAAGAAAAAGAAAAAGAAAAAGAAAAAGAAAAAGAAAAAGAGAAAAAGGAGTTGAATTTGGAGAGGCGAGGTGAGTTGAAGTGAGGCGAGGTGAGTTGAGGTGAGGCGAGGCAAGGAAAGGAAAGGGGAAAAAGGGGGAAAAAGGGACAAGGAAAAAAAGGAAAAAAGCAAAAGGAAAAAGGAAAGAAGAAAAAGAAGAAAGGTAAAGTAGTCATAACTGTTTTCTTCCTGGGGCTTTTGTGGTGCTCAAACTTGTGAAATGTATCACAGCCTGACTGCTGACCTATTACAACTGCTTGAAGACCTCAGCCAAAAATTCTGCTACTGATACAGCAACATATAATCTGCTCAATCTAAAAATAACGATGCTTAGAAAATAGTGTCAGATTAATTTATTTACAAATATTTCAGCTAGTTATATTTAAAAAAAAACTTTGTTCTGAAGACTGAAGAATGATAAAAGTGTAATTCAGAAATTTTAGACACACTGATGCTTTACTGTTCCTTGGGGGTATTTTTAGTGTTGGCTTTTCCTTTTCTGGAAGCTTCTAATGTAACAATACTCTGCACCACAGTGCTGATGCGGGGATCAGCGGTTCATTAAAAACTAATCTGTGAGACATTAGGTTTACAAATGTCACAGACACATTAGATTTGAGAACAAGGAGGAACAGCAGTGGTGAAAGGATTGTCAAATATACAGAGAATATCCCCATAAGTGGGTACTACCATTAGTTTTGCAGGAAAGCATTAGTTCTGAAAATTAATTTCATATGTGTGATTACTGGTCACAGCTGTTTAGGAAGTGGTATTATAGCAAGTTAGACTGAAATCAATCAAAAGAGGTTTTATTTATTTTTTTCCATTTGAGATTATCTCATTGGTTTAAGCAGCACTCTTTATACTCAGAAATCCCCACATCAGTAAAAAAACCACAAAGACCGTACATATCTAATCAGTCTTGAATAATTCAGCTACCTTCACTTGCATGCGATCTACATACAACCTTTCAGACTAACTCTCGGCTAATTCCTTCGCTATGAACGTCAGTCAGTTATCTACAGGGTTTGATATAGTCTTTATAGAAAGAGAAAATGGCAGAAACCGCTTTACTTTTCCTCCATGGATAGTCGGTAAAGATTCTCGCCCAAGTACTCGAGCCTCTCCCTTTGTTCCAGGTCCTGGTACAAGCCTTTGGGGACCTTGCTTAGGCCGTACACCAAGCCATACAGGCAGCCAGCGATCGACCCTGTTGCCGCGCTTTCTCCTGCAGGTTTAAGCACAATTGCAATGGTCTCTCAGCATCACCTTCACATACACAACCAAAAACCGCGCTGCGCAGAGGAGGAAATATTATGCCACCGACGGAGCGTGGTGGGGGCATGTTGGGTCAGTCCCAAAGGCTGGCACCACTCCGTGTCCTGCCTCTGGCAGTGCCAGTTGAGGGTGCCTGGGGAAGAGAGAGATGCCAAGGCAAGGATGGGGCAACACCTCTGCAGTGTGCACTCCTGGGCTAGGATCTTGTTTGGTTGGGGAAAAACCGCTCCAACACAACAGCTCTTGCAAGCAGCTAGCCATCGCTAGGAAAAAAGGAGGGAAGAGTAGTTGCAGGGATCCCTGCTACATGGCAAACCTCCTGGATTGGAGAGTGTACCTTCCTTCCTAACAGCACAGCGTGGCATTGATCATGCTTTAGAACATCTAGCCACGGTGAATAGCACTGGTGCTCCGTGTGGTGCCTGAGGGTTCATGCCTGCCTGGCTCTGCAGTGAGGGGCCATGAGCTCTCTTGGTTTCACTATGTGCAGTTAAAAGGTTGCTTTGCCAAAGGCACTAGCATTTTGGGGGGCGGAGAAGCCAGCCCTTTACTAAGTCATATTGGATTTACTTCTCATGCATCTCTCAAAACTGAGGCTTGGAGCAACATTTGAAAAGCACCGTAAACAGCTTGTGTGGCCGCTGCTGCCACAAGAATCAGAGAATCACAGAATGGGAAGGGACCTCTGGAGATCATCTAGTCCAACCCCCTGCCAAAGCAGGTTCACCTAGAACACATTGCACAGGGTCGTGTCCAGGCGGGTCTTGAATATCTCCAGAGAAGGAGACTCCACAGCCTCCCTGGGCAGCCTGTTCCAGTGCTCTGTCACCCTCAAAGCAAAGATGTTTTTCCTCATATTCAGATGGAACTTCCCATGTTTCAGTTTGTGCCTGTTGCCCCTTGTCCTGTCACTGGGCACCACTGAGAAGAGTCTGGCCCCATCCTCTTGACACCTGCCCCTAAGGTATTTGTAAGTATTGATAACATCTCCCCGCAGTCTTCTCTTCTCCAGGCTAAACAGACCCAGCTCCCTCAGCCTCTCCTCATAAGAGAGATGCTCCAATCCTCTGATCATCTTTGTAGCCCTCTGCTGGACTCTCTTCAGTGGTTCCTTGTCTTTCTTGAACTGGGGGCCCCAGAACTGGACACAGTACTCCAGGTGTGGCCTTACTAGGGCAGTGTAGAGGGGGAGGATAACCTCCCTCGACCTGCTGGCCACACTCTTCCTAATTCACCCCAGGATACTATTGGCCTTGTTGGCCACAAGGGCACATTGCTGGCTCATGGTGAACTTGTCCACCAGAACTCCCAGGTCTTTCTCTACAGAGCTGCTTTCCAGCAGGTCAACCCCCAGCCTGTACTGGTGCATGGGGTTATTCCTGCCTAGGTGCAGGACCCTACACTTGCCTTTGCTGAATTTCATTAGGTTCCTCTCCACCCAACTCTCTAGCCTGTCCAGGTCTTGCTGGATGGCAGCACGGTCTTCTGGTGTAAAGAAGGCGGTTTATGGTGTAAAACCAGAGGCACAGATATAACAGGCAACATGGCAGGTTGGCCAACAGTGGCAGCTGACAGCCAGGAGGTCTCTCTCCCACCCCCGGTGAGGGAGCGGGGGGCAGGTTCTACAGGGGGCCCTCACCTCCATGGAACATGGAGCGGTTGCAGAGCTCCGTCCAGTCCCCGCCGCAGCCCAGCAAGGCGTCGTAGGCGATCATGGGGGCATCGTGGCCTCGTCTGCCCCCCCGACCTTCAGAGCTCCATCTCCTGTACGTCTGCAGGAGAGACAGCGGTGTCAGGGTAGGGTGCTGGAAACGGGGCCATGGGGCACGTGGCTGTGCCGGGATGGCTTCTCCCCTGATAGGAAGGAATATCTCATCTTGCAGGGAAAGGGCGGTGGGCAGCTGCGTTGCCTGTACTGCTGCCTGCAGCGTGGGGTGAGCCAGCACAGTGGCAGCTACCACAGGCGAGGTGATGCCTGAGGTGCAGGTATAAGCCTGCACTCCAGCTTAATGCATCAAGTCCTTGGCAGGCCAAGAACTTGGCTTGATTTAAGCAAGCCATGAATGACAAAAAAATAGACCATGATGGATTCCAAGCTCATACCCCAGATATTCCTTATTATTTAAAAAATTAGGGTTGTTAAGGACATACATACGTTGTCAGTCCTCTTCCTGCCTCTTGGATATATTCTCAGCTCCCCTTGTCACACATTTGCAAATGTTTCAATTAGCCAAGTTTTACGTGGGGGGCGAAAAAGTTCTGATTCAGAACTTTCTTTAGGGGCTCAATTTCAGACTATGTTAGTTCAACCCCCTTCTCTGACCTTTTCTTTCCAAGACTTTTCTCTCCTCTTCAGCAAGTGTTTGTTGAACAAGAGGGAAAATAATTTGCAAATGCAAGAAACATTTCTTCTGCAGGAGAAGAAAGAAGGAAAAAAAAACCCAAACCCACAGCAAGGTTTGCAAAGGAAAATCAGATTTTCTCTAGAAGAGGTACCTCCAGAACTCACTTTTTCCTGCCCAAAATCCCCGAATGAACTCAACGCTGATAAATTTATAGTAAAAAAAAATGCCTTCCTTTAAAGGAAATGGGCAGCTTTATTTCCTGAAGTTTACTTCACATTACAGTAAGTTGAATTCTTGCTGCTTGGCTGGCTCTTGGCTTCTGCAACACGTCTGAAGGGTTTGCATTTCGGTCTATTCACCTTCACCTCAGCCATTACATGCTTGGTTGTGGTTTATCTGCATATACATCAGACAAGGCAGAGCTGGACTTCAGCTTCACTCTGCTGCTTTCGGGGGCTTTTTGCCAACTAGAGAGAGTATTTATGTCTTTATGCTGTCCTTGGCTACATGCAAACTTTCCAGCCTTACTGCTGCAGTTTGGATGCTGGTGGAGCAGCGCTGGCACATGTGTAATACTACCAAAGGCAAGAGGACTAAGCGTGGAGGTGCTATTCTGGGTGCACAGGAGGGCGGCTCAAGTGTCGCTCCAGTTAGCCCTTGAGATCACTGTGTGCTCTGCATACATCTGATGTCACCTCACTTTGCTGAAACAATTTTACACTAGGGACAGCTCTCCTCGGGGCCGAGCCTGGGGGGACTTAACTGCACCAAGACACCATTTCTTAAACATTTCAGAAGTGCAACCTCCTTTCAACTCCTGCGCCTTCGTGCAGCCCTGCGATGTAGCACCAGCCCAGCTTCCCTAGGGCGGGCAGGTGAGGACCGGCAGCACTGATGCACAGACGGGGATGTCAGCATGCCCTCACTCCTGCTGAAGGCACTGAGCTGCTGCCAAGCCCTGGAGGTAATTCACACATCCCCTCCTTGCTGTAAACCCCTGCAGTCAGTAATTACAGCTGCCTCTGACTTCCTCACCCTCCAGGAGCTGACCTGCTGCTGGCTCGCACTCCCTTTCCATCCATTTTTTTCCCCTTTCTGGGTCTTTTTGCAGTGCTGGTTTAAGCAACTCCATCTTAAGGGGACGAGATCCTCACAGTCTAATTGGCGTGGATGACTTTGGTTTGGTTCCTCTCTCGTTTTGTCGCACACCGTGTCCAGCACGGGAGAGAGAGCAGGGAGAGTGATTTGTTTGCAGAAGCAAGGCTGATCCCGAGTGTAGTGTAGTTTCTGCCTATATGCTGTGTATCTAACACATTCCAAACACATACTACTGAAAAATTATTTATCCTACATTGGCCTATCTTGTATTTATACATTCAAGAAGGGGTAATTTGTCTTTTATCCCCACATTTGTAGTGATCTCCAAATTTAAGCTGTATATGTGCTTATACAGAATGTGGTCTTTGCTGCTTAGCATTTCGAGGTGTAATTTTTTTTGAGAGGGATATTGCCTTTGCAACGCACTCAGATCAATCCAAGCCACATTTAAGGGCTCCACTGTCACATCTCCTGCAGCTGGTATGTGCTTGCAGAAAAGTGTGCCTGGTCGAGCAGGAACATGCACACAATGACTTGTTGGCAAGAGTGGTGCCAGATATTCATAGAATCACAGAATGGTTTGGGTTGGAAGGGATCTTAAAGATCATCTAGTTATAACCCCCCTGCCATGAGCAGGGACACCTTTCCACAGACCAGGTTGCTCAAAGCCCCATCCAACCTGGCCTTGAACACTGCCAGGGAGGGAGCATCCACAGCTTCTCTGGGCAACCTGTTCCAGTGTCTCACCACCCTCATGGTAAAAAATTCCTTCCTGGTCCTTTGTTGGTCCTTTATTAATTGCCTGTAGAAAGGCAATCAGTATACCTCCAGACACAAGTGGCCAGTTAATTTGGAGGCAGTGCAAAGGAAAGCGCTCCTGGGGAAAAGGCAGGCAGGATGGTTACCTTCTCCTCGTTTATTCTTTCCATGGCTACAAGCACACTTGGCTTATAAGCAAATTAAGTCTCTCAACTTCTGTCAGGCTGTGATCTCTGGCTGGCAGTGAAGTTTTAGGGTCAAGCAACATTTTCCTTTCTTGTGCATGAAAATGAATAGCTTAATAGACCAAACTAGTTGGACTTGGGCAATGAAGGTAAATTTTGTTTCTGCATTATGGATTCATCCAGTTCTCTCCTGAAATGATCATGGGGAAATACTGTTGGGCTTAATCTCTCCTAAAGCTCTGCTAAGACTCTGGTAGAACTGGAAGGAATAAAAATCTAGTAGTAAATTCATGGCACTGAATTAATAAAATAAAACTGGAAGGGGATCTCTTCTTTATGTTTAGAGTGAGCAATTTATTATCCACAGTCAATCTATCTTCCATTGGCACCTTTCACTGCATAGATGAGCACCTAAAAATATACAAAGTGACTTCTCAGAATAGAACTGTGCTTTAATAGTCTGGAAAAAAGGATTGATTTATGGGAAAAGGTGACAAGAACCACATACTTATTGCTTAGCTGCTAAGTGGAGAGCTTTGAGGGGTGCCAGCACATATCAGAAAGCTGTAAACACCAGGGAAGAAGACACATTATTTCTCTTGAGTTAAGAAGATATACCAGAAGTCATGAGGCAAAGGAAAGATCATTTACGCTGTAAAATAGTAACGCATGGGACGTGGTGAAACACCATCTCTTGAGACACTTAAAACTAGCCTGGGCACAGCCTGCATTGGCAGAGAATTGCTTAGGACGGCCATCTTCTGTTCAAAGGACCATAACCAAGTCCAGCTCCTAGTACCCGAGAGGATTTCTGTGGGACTCGGGCCCCAGCTGCATTAGGCTTTAACGAGAGCCCCCGGCGAGACATTTGCCTTTTCCACCCTCAGATAGCTGTGGCGTATGTTTTGTGCCTGCTCTGGACAGCAACACACCTGACCATTAAGTCTGCCTCTCTGCACTGTTTCCTTCCATTGCAGCAACCCCAGGACCAGTGGCAAATGCTTTTTGACACTAACACATACCCAAGCCAAAGGAGGGAGTTGTTTTTTCTTTTTTGAAATTTTAGAAAAAAATAAAGACTTCCTGACTGCTCTGGCACTGGCAACAGTTGAAAAATACTGGTGTGTCTCTTTGAAAATACCTCTCTTGGTTCAGAGCCTTTCCGAGCGCTTTCTAAAGTTGCAGTTACCTTTTCTCTCTCCTCTGCGTCATAGTTGTCTGGAAAGACGGGCTTATTCTGATTTTCCTCATTGATTTCTCTCTCCTCCAAATAAAACTGCCACTTGGCTTCGAAGTAAAACCAGTGCTCCTGATATTCTGAATGCAAAAGAAATGAATGATGTAGTATTTCATCTCAGCAACATTTTCATTTCTACTTAAATAAATTTTAAAGAAAATGACAGCATCGACTGACCTGAAAAACTGGGTATTTTACAGTAACATACATTAAACAGGCATATGTACTAGAGTGTGCATTTTAATATGAAGTGCGACATCTAACTGGAAACAGAAGATGTGAAAGAAAGAAGAAAATATATTCAGAATCTTGTGCTATTTTAATGGTATATTGAAATTACATTAAGATACATCAAGATAAGATTTTTAGAGAACTTACTGAGGAGCACTCCAAGGAAAACAGAAGAGTCAACAAAAAGAAATAAAAAAATAAATTCAGTGGCAATTTTTATATTCCTTCTCTTTGATTAAAGAATATCTAAAAATGCTGGCATGTCCTAAACACAAATTGCCTCTTACTTCAGTTATCAGTTTCTATTCACATAATTTCTCCTGTATTTCTGTTCTGTTCTCATAGTATTTATGTGTGATCTTTCAGGAAAAGGCAAGTAGGAAAGATCAAAATTTCCATTTGCACCCACCTGCAGGATTGGGGCCTGAATGAAACCCTGCCTAGAAAGCCAATGGGGTAAGGAATTAGAAATCAGTGAGACGAGCAAGACCTTTAAGCTCAGGTGAACTAGCAATTCAGTATGGGACCATCGGCGTACAGTTTAAAATAAAATGAAGAATTGCCACTTTTTCCCTGTCTCTATCCTGCTTGGTCGCTCAGTTGTGTGCTGCAAGTGGCTGAGGAGCATGCACACAACCAAACCTCTTCTCTGAAGGATGTAATCTGATTTTGACCTGGTTACCCGGGATATGGAGAAGGCTGAGGTACTTAATGACTTTTTTGCCTCAGTCTTCACTGGCAAGTGCTCTACCCTCACCACCCAAGTCACAGAAGGCAAACACAGGGACTGGAAGGATGAAGAACCACCCACTGTAGGAGAAGATCAGGTTCAAGACCATCTAAGGAACCTAAAGGTGCACAAGTCCATGGGACCTGATGAGGTGCATCCATGGGTCCTGAGGGAACTGGCGGATGAAGTTGCTAAGCCGCTATCCATCATTTTTGAGAAGTCGTGGCAGTCTGGTAAAGTCCCCACTGACTGGAAAAGGGGAAACATAACCCCCATCTGCAAGAAGGGGAAAAAGGAAGACCCGAGGAACTACAGGCCAGTCAGTCTCACCTCTGTGCCTGGCAAGATCATGGAGCAGATCCTCCTGGAAACTATACTGACGCACATGGAAAATAAGGAGGTGACTGGTGACAGCCAACATGGCTTCACTAAGGGCAAATCATGCCTGACAAATTTGGTGGCCTTCTACGATGAGGTTACAGTGCTGGTGGGTAGGGGAAGAGCAACTGATGTCATCTACCTGGACTTGTGCAAAGCATTTGACACTGTCCTGCATGTCATCCTAGTCTCTAAATTGGAGAGACATGGACTTGATGGATGGACCACTGGGTGGATACGGAATTGGCTGGATGGTCACACTCAAAGAGTTGCGGTCAATGGCTCGATGTCCAAGTGAACACCAGTGACGAGTGATGTTCCTCAGGGGTCGGTATTGGGACTGGTCCTGTTTAACATCTTTGTCAGCAACATGGACAGTGGGATTGAGTGCGCCCTCAGCAAGTTTGCCGACAACACCAAGCTGTGTGGTGTAGGTGACACGCTGGAGGGAAGGGATGCCATCCAGAGGGACCTTGACAGGCTTGAGAGGTGGGCCTGTGCGAACTGCATGAAGTTCAACAAGGCCAAGTGCAAGGTCCTGTATGTGGGTCAGGGCAATCCCAAGCACAAATACAGGCTGGGCAGAGAATGGATTAAGAGCAGCCCTGAGGAGAAGGACTTGGGGGTGATGGTTGATGAGAAGCTCAACATGAGCCAGCAGTGCGCGCTTGCAGCCCAGAAAGCCAACCATATCCTGGGCTGCATCAAAAGCAGCGTGGCCAGCAGGTCGAGGGAGGTGATTCTGCCCCTCTACTCCGCTCTCGTGAGACCCCACCTGGAGTACTGTGTCCGTCTCTGGGGCCCCCAACAGAAGAAGGACATGGAGCGGTTGGAGAGAGTCCAGAGGATGATGAGAGGGCTGGAGTACCTCTCCTATGAAGAGAAGCTGAGAGAGTTGGGGCTGTTCAGCCTGGAGAAGAGAAGGCTCCAGGGAGACCTCCTAGCAGCCTTCCAGTACCTGAAGGGGGCCTATATGAAAGCGGGAGAGGGACTTTTTACAAGGGCATGTGGTGATAGGACGAGGGGGAATGGTTTTAAACTGCAAGAGGGTAGATTTAGATTAGATACTGGGAAGAAATTCTTTACTGTGAGGGTGGCGAGACACTGGAACAGATTGCCCAGAGAAGTCGTGGATGCGCCCTCCCTGTCCGTGTTTAAGGCCAGGTTGGATGAGGCTTTGAGCAACCTGGTCTAGTGAAAAGGTGTCCCTGCCTGTGGCAGGGGGGTTGGAACTAGATGATCTTTAAGGTCCCTTCCAACCCAAACCATTCTATGATTCTATGATTCTATGATTTTGCTTCTTTTCCTAAATTGCCATGCAGGTGTCTCTCTTTGGCAATTTAAATCTTTAAAGTTGTTCAACTCCAATCAAAAACATCCAAGGTGCCTTGTAGGACCTGATACTTTCACAAGGTTGCTGGTTCCCCAGCCCCAGACAGGGATGAACCTTCAACCATGTGGCCCGATACGCCTGGGAATGCCCTGCTGCCCTTTTCCTCAGTCCACGCCTCAGTTTTACCTGATTACAAGGGAGCCATTCACTAGAACCCTAAAAAATGGTGGGTGTTTAGAAAAACAGAGTGAAAGGGCACTCACAGCCATCAGGCGAAGGAGACCATCTCGAGGAAAAAAAAAGGTCACACAAAGAATATATTGAACTACCGACACCCACTCCAGCATCTGGTTACAAGGCTACTTTTAAAAATGCAGGTGACCTGACAGGTTTCTTTCTTTGTGTTTTTTTTTCCTATTTCCCCCATGACTATAAAACAAGAATGCCTCAAAAATTAATGTTGCCTATGTAGCATCTCAACAAGCAAGAAAGTGTGATTACTCCAATGCACAAGCTCAGAGACAAAGGGACCAAGCAGTGGCAGGAGATTTGGGTTGCATGGACAGTCTGTAGCATGGTCAGAAATCCCATCCTGCCAGCCCTAGTGAGGCTCTGCCCCATCCCTCAAGCCCAGCCTGAGGCACCAGTCACATTCAGGTCCATGGGACTAGCTGGCAAGTAATCACAACTGAATAGCAGAGACGGGGGCTGAGTTGAGCCTTGTGTGACTGAACACTGTGTTTGTCATCCACGGGGAATAATGCAGCTAAAAAAGAGTTTTCTAAAACTGGAGGACTCTGGCAGGATTTCTTTGCAGTGCATCTCACCAGCCAAGAAGCTTAACTTTGATGCAGGAGACTTTTCCCACTGCCAAAATAGGACGAAGTTCAACAATACGGGCACTAGCCGGAGAGCACGCCTCAGGAGTCCAATGCGCATACCTCCACGCCGAGGGGTCCTGATGGGGTGGAGTGACAGGGACCTGCTGCAAAGCCACTCAGAGAGGCGCTCGCTCACACTAATCCTGCACCTGCTCCTCATAGGTCTTGGCTAAAAAAATCCTGGTGCGCAACGAGGCACAGACGAAAATGCGGGGTCTTTCAGAAAGGCTCCCTGGTGTTCCTTTCAGATTTTAAAGCAGCAGCTCTCCTTCCCAGGTAAATCTTCATTTCTGAGTGCTCTTGAGTAGAGATTTCCATTGAATTCAATCTTTCTCAACAGCTCTCCCTTGAGATTAACAGAAAAACCTCTTTCCTTGATGTTTTAATGTAACGATACTCGTCTGTCCACAGCACCGTATCACAGAATCACAGAATCGTTGGGGTTAGAAGGGACCTCTGGAGATCATCTAGTCCAAGCCCCTGCCAAAGTAGGTTCCCCTACAGCACATTACACAGGGTCATGTCCAGGCAGGTCTTGAATATCTCCAGAGAAGGAGACTCCACAACCTCCCTGGGCAGCCTGTTCCAGTGCTCTGTCACCCTCAAAGTAAAGAAGTTTTTCCTCCTGTTATAGATGGAACTTCTCATGTTTCAGTTTGTACCCATTGCCCCTTGTCCTGTCGCTGGGCACCACTGAGAAGAGTCTGGCAGGTCTCACCATTACAAATGCATCACTCCCTGGAAAGAGGGGACTGAAATACCTTTGCCCTGAAAATCACATACACTAGTAAAGTAGCACTCTCAAGTTCAGTAGTTATATTACACTCATTTGTTTTAAAACAAGGATACAACAGGTTGTATCTTAAACATTTGTTCAGAAAAGCAACAAGTCAAATCTGAATTTATCATCAAAAGCTAACTCTTGGTCAGGAGGCATCTACAGGTGAACTTTTCCTGACAAAATGAGGAATGTCAGTGAGTTTTCTTATGGCAAATACTGGACTGTGCTAACTGATGAAAGGGAGCTGAATAATTCATATCTCAGCAGTCAGTTTGCCTGATAACCTGCTAAACATCATTTCCTCCCTCCCCCCTGCCCACCAATCTTTGAGGATTTCCTAAAAATAAAACTCTGCAGTAGAGCATTATCATTGCTATTTCTCTTTGTATTTTTGCCACTAATATACCAGGCAACTAACAGATGGTAGAAGAAGGGGGCTCCACCTGTGAAGAGCTTACAGGATGAGCAGAGAAAGCAGAAGGATAGCCAGTGGAGACGGGCAAGAGGGGAAGGCAGCAAAAATGGAGACACTGGGGAGTGACGTTTCCTCTGTGTCTTTCTAGCTGAACATAGTTTTAAGAAAATAACTCTTTTGATTCAGACATTTTACCTGCCATGTGGCGAATGGTCTTCTTGCAGTATTCTTCAGCCATTGGCACAACCTTCATCATGTCTCTTCCCCACTGCACAAGGGGTTTCCCTTGTATTGCATACGCCACAAAGAGAGCTGTGCAGAGGGACCCTAGAAAGCCTGGAATTCATAGATGACAATGATTACCAATGCGCGGTCTGTGCTCTTACCATCCTTGTCAAGACCTTCATAAAATCATTAGCGGAATGCCTCACGGCTGTCGTGCAGACTAACGAAGGCACATAACCCGTCTCCGCCTGTTTGCAGGCTGGCTCACGGCATGTTGAGATTCTTGGCTAATGTGTGGTGCCTGTTGGTTTACAACTTATTTTACATAGAAGGGACCTCTGTTCTCAGTGGTGTAACATGACAGAAATTGAGGTAGGGGTCAAAAATAAACATCATCCACTAATGTGACACTGAAAATCTTCTAATTGAAGTCACATGAAGTAACTGACTTGTGCGAAGTGATTCAGTTACAAGCTATATCACCTTGCTTACAGAGTCATCCAGCTGAAGGGTTGTACTTGTTAGATCTAACGCTATTTCTGGCTCATTTTACTCTAAGGAGTCAAGTCCATGTCTTACTTGGACAATTGCTTCTTTAAGGGTACAAGTCCATGTTCCCTGAGAGGAAAGAAGCAATTGTCTAAATAAGATATGCTGTCTGCCTGCCCAGCCAGGTCTTCCTCTTTGGATGTGAATATGCTTAAGATGAACTTTTGTTAATGGGCACTCAACACTTCCATAATGTCAGAAACAGAGGGGCTTGTTTCTCATATTTGTGCTCTTGGCATTCTGTCAAAGGCAACAAAACCAACCCAGTGCAACATGCAAAACAAGGTTAAGAAAACAAGTCAGTCATTTAAATAAGGCCCAGGTGAGCAAAGTATCAATGCGTGTGCTTCTGTTGGTGCATGGGTCCAAAAGCATTCACTCATGCATAGAGGTAAGCATGAACTTTGTGTGTCTTGCTGAAGGTAAAACCAAATTATTTTAGGAGGTTACAAGCCCAGATGAGACAATTACTCATTCTCTCTGCCTAAGACCTGCAATACTGGGTCAGGCCAAAGGCACATCCAGCCCAGGATCCAACAGATGCTTTCCAAAAGAATAGAAAAACAGGTAGAGCCAGCTCAAAGGGTCTCACTTGGATAGATGGCATCTAACCCAACTGCTGTGAAGATCCTTGAGCGTCACATTCAGCATGAGGGTGGCAGCAGAGGGTTTAGATGGTGAAGCAAAGCGCTATCAGAGGACAGTGGGACAAGCCAGTGTAGAGGGTAGTAGGAGCTGGGACATGCCCAGAAATTTTTAGGGGGGCTGGCAGTCTCTTCCTGCCTGCTCCTCAGGTAGCCCCCTCCCCCTGCTGCTATTGCCCTGCTCCCGGCAGCCCTCACGTAGCCTCCTGCCCCTCACCGGGGAAGAAAGCCAGCCCCAGCTGAGGTTTCTAGCTCTGCAAATAATGCCGGTACAGAGTGAACCTAATTGGTCTGGCTTCTCTGCTCCCCAGAGCTTCTGGACTAGCTTAGGGGCAATTTCAATTACACAGCTTGATCGCTTTTAACAGCGACAGCCCTTCTCGTCCGCTTGCCTGATCCCTTTTGAACCCCGGCGTATCTGTGGACTTTGCAGCTGTCTGTAGCAACAAGGTCTGTGGCTTAACTATGCACAACACAGGGAAGTCTATCCTTTGTCTGTTTGTTTCAGCCCTGACTGACATGTCAGTTGGGTTTTCCCCGTCTTTGAGTAATGAGAATCACAAGTGACGTTTCCCTGGCACCTTTCAGGATGGTAGTGAGGTCCACGGTGGCCCTTCCACCCCTCTCCTCCCCGCCTCCCTGCCATGCCACTTGTCTCTTTTCCCAGCTGAAAACTCCTTCTGGATGTAATTTCTCCTTGTATGGAAGGTGTTTGATGACTTGGATGCTCCTTGCTGCCATTTTCTGGCTCTAGTGAGTCCTTTCTGAGGTGAGAGACCCAGAACTGCAAGCAGTCTCACTGCTGCTAGTGCACCAGAGACTTTATATATTGGCTTAATGATATTTTCTGCTTTGATCTGAATTGTTTTCCTCTAGTTTTTTTTGCCATCCTGATGGCTTTTCTGACTGCTTCAGAACACTGAGCATGTTGAACATGTCACGATTCATCATGGTTTTATTTATTGCTGTTTAAAGCCGACAGAATGGATACGCACTTATGTAGCATAAAATTATCAGAATGACAGACCTGAATGTTCAAAACAACATTAAATCTGCTTATTTATGTTTTGTTTAGCGAATGTTTCAGATTGTGTCCTAAAATCTGTGAAGGCAGATTTTTTGGCTTTCTACCTTTACCTACAGTGATTGAATATGACAAAACCTGTCAAGAGAAAAATGGTTTTATCCTCTGAACCATAAACTTGCATGATAACAATGAGTCATCTGGATGTACATGAATCCTAAAATTTGATCAGGGCCAGTGACATGAATGTACTTTGGACAAGACAGGTTGTGTTTAGTTATTGGGGTTTTAGGAGGGAAAACTCCCAGCCTGAGGTTGCTGTCTGCAATAAAAACAAGAAAATATGTAAGCCTATATGAGTAATATCTGCATGTATATACTATCCAAGCAAAATTCAAACCAAGGCCTTGGAGTCTGCAAAGCAGAAGCAGTTTAACCAGGTGAATTCACAGGAGCTGTGTTAGTCCCCGCAGAAGTGAAGAGCAGCCTTAGGGACTTCGGTGTGCCGATATGTCAGTGGACATTACCTGTAGGATGGTTATGAGTCATCCGTCCACACTCAATGCTCACTTCAATAAGGGACTCCAGCCTTTCTGGCTTCCAGTATCGCATCCCTAAACACATGGCTTTTGTGGATGCTCCAAACCCAGAACCTAAAGTGAAAAGATAATGCCAAGCACTTAAAAGGAAGCTAATGATATACAAATATGTCGATAAAATGTGAAAAAAAGTACATTTTATTAATTCAACTCATGTGTGGGGACTCGTCAGGGAACGGGAAATTAGCATGCAAAGCGAGCTACAAGTTTTCAAAGTTTCTTGTGATGAATTTTGCTTCCGCACAGTCATTCTGCTTTTACAGGTATTTTCCAATATTCTCAAGTGCAATGAACAGAAAGCAGTCTGTTCTCTTGTTCACAGCCCTTGTCTGATTCAAACTCTCATGCCATCTTTACTCATTCTTGGCTGACACCACTGTTTTGCTTGCTCCAGATGCCAGCACTAGAAACAGAAGTCTGAGAAACAGGTACACTTTTACTATGCCCTTATTTTAGTAGTCTTCATGCTCAAGGCACGCGATTAAAACACTTTGTATGATTATATCACTGCTGATCTTACAGTTTTATTGCATGCTTCATCCTCAAGAGCCCCACAGGTAGTTCACAAAATAGTTTCTATTATTACATACAAAAATAATGTGTCCAAAAAGATATTAAAGGCTATGGAGCCAAATCCTCCAAAGTTAGGCAATGTCAGAACTGAGGTTTCCCGTGTGACCTGAAGTCAGTACTTGAGTTTATTTATTGTATACCTAATTCAGCATTTCTTTTAATCCTCAGCACCGAGTGCATGATCCCAGGTGTTCAACTTCTAAACACTTCATTGAATGGAGAGTTAAATTTACTAATGAGTTTCTCTGCAGTACTTATCACAGTAATATATGGATCCCACAGAAATTTTAATGAGCTTATCTTCGCAAGGCACCGGTGGGGTGATTATCTCCTCTTTGCAGCTGGTGAGCCAGTGCCCAAAAAAGCACTACCTCATTTCAGGCACCCATCCTCAGAAGGAGAGAGTTCGATTTTTCAAAGTACTTGGCATTTTTCAGCACTGTCTTTGCTCAGTCACACTTCCCAGTGACCTTGGGTATAGCTGAAAGCAATCAGCACTTCTCTACTTGGTCCCTGGAAGATAAGGGGCATATTTATGCCACCTAATTTTAGCATCTGTGGAACCTGCATTAGGAGCACAGCCTTCCTGTCTTTTCCAGACAGGCAGCATGGAAAAGGCGGTATCTCCATTAGCCAGTACGATGGCGTAGTAGGAGAAATTCATGGGCCAGAGTGAATTGAAGTAGCAGATGCCAAGAAGCCAGGGTCAGGGCTTTTAGTCACCTACCTTCAGAGGAGCCCTCGGCTGCTCCCCTGAGCTGTGCCCACTGTGCCTGCAGAGCACCAGGAGCTCTCCTGGAGCACTACTTGCTTTTTAGTGTCATCCCAAGCGGCTCCAGCTCAGGTGTCCTAAGATCAGGAGTGTGATCAAAGTGTGGTAGTGAGGGGGGCAAGAAGATTTGCATCAAAATTACTTGCCTGAGCCAAAATGTAACACTAACATAAGCCACCCATTGGCATCTCCAGGTGCAGTACAGTCCAATCTGAATTTCTCTCTTGAGAGAAGAGCTCTTCTCCCTGGAGAACAGCTATCCTGAGTGAGCACCCTGGTAAGGTGGTCTAATTAGGTTAGCTGAAGACATTTCTTCCCTTCTTCTTCAGAGTCTAATGTGCAAATTTTGCATGCAATAACTCTTCCACTGGGCTTAACCACCAAGGGCAGTCTAAAAAAGGCCAAACATCTGATAAATGTGACATGAAAAGTTTTGAAAAATATGATTTTATTCCCTGTAAGCTCAGAGCTTGCTTCCTCCTTGCTAGCCTTGATACCAGTGAAAGAGACCCTCTCCAGGACATCTTTGGCCACTGCTTCTGACGAAAAGGCTGGACACTTGTCCTGCAAGTGGTGTGTTTGCTCCTGTGCCTCACGTATGCTGCAGCTGTAGTGCTGGTTATTAAGGAGCCAGGAGCAGATAAAACTCTTTGCGTGTCCCACAAATTATATAGAAACCACAAGGAAGAGTCAGGAAAGAAATCCAGTCTTCCAGTGCACCAGTCAGCTTAACTGGGAGAACATATCTTCTCCTGCTTGCAAGACCAAACTCTTCATTAAACCATCTGCTGCCATAGAGCAGCAGATGAGAGTTGTCTTCTCTATGCAATCTGGTTCCTCCAAAGGACACAATCCATGCTGGTTATCCAAGAGGGAAGGATGTTGTGCTACACAGAGCTGCTAATTAAATAACATCTCTTAACATCTCCAAAATGGAGGATGCACTACAGTAATTTGACTACTGGTCTGAAGGTGCTTGTCTTTGCAAAGTCATTGTGTTCCTCCAGTCTAGGAATTTATATTAAAACCTTCTGCAGAATTAGACGAGCAAACTTGGTAAAAAAAATTCCATCACAAGGAGTAACATTAAGCCTAGACAGGGCTTCAGGTGATTAGCAGCTGTTAGCTCCGATGTCTCATTATCTACCATTTGAATCAATGAAGTAAGGGACAGCGAGACTAGTCTAAGCAAGGGGTGACACACATGTGTAGGAACATAAGGACTGTCCTCCACAATCAGACCTAAGGTCGACCTAACTTGTCATGTCTGACAGTGGCCAATGAAGAGGATACTTAAGAAAGAGTAAAAGAAAAGTATGATGATGCTACCCCTTTGTACTAATTCACCTGCTGACAGTTTGTCTCCCTGATCCAGGAGGTGGCTGGCTATTCATCTTTCTGCTTAATAACTCTTGAAGAATTTCCTTTGAGTGAATTTGCCCAGCTCTTTTTTGAACTCACATGAACAGTAGCATCTGCAAATTGGCATTGGAAAATAGTTGTGCAGCCTAATTAGGTGTTGTGTGAAGAAGTCCTTCCTTTTGCTTGCTTTGAACTTACGACCTGCCAGTTTCATTTGAAGTCTCTAGCTCCTGTGCTGGAGGAGACAGTGAGTTTTCTCTGTCTCTACTCATGTTCTCCAAGATATCTATGACTTTACAGCTCTCTATTGTACTGTCTCAGACATCATAGCCTATGGAAGCAGTTTTTTACTAATGCAACCATCCTTCCTCATATCCTTTCTGGTTCTCTTACATCCTTTTGGGGGGAGAGAGGGACCATGAAGAAACAGCAGCTATGGAGTTACGCACTAGTGCAAACATGTTTTGTGTTCTGTTCTCTGTTCCTTTCCCAGTCATTTCTAATATTCTGTTTGCTTTCTGGCTCTTACTGAGCACTGAAGTGGCGTTCTTGTAGAACTACTATATAGCTCCAGGATCCCTTCCCTGGTGACTGAATCAGCAACTGCAACTATATATATAAAACTAGGATTTCCCCCCGCCCCTGGCATATGACTTTTAATTTATCTGCATTGCATTCGGTTCTGCCACTGTGCCACACGGTTACTCATCATTGTGAGCATCTTCCACAACTCTGCACAGTATTGTCTCTGACTTTGCTGACCCACTATGCACTTGTGTTTCCAGATAGTTTGTGGACATGTTGAACAACAGAGGTCCAACACAGGTACCTCCTTCTTCATGGAGAAGACAGGCTGCAATCTCCTACTCTTCATTTACTGTCTTTTAAACAGTTTTCTATCCTCAGGAGAACCTTTCTGTCATCCTGTAACAACTTAGTGCTTCATCACTTAGTGCCTTTGGTGAGGGACCTTGCTGAGAGTCTTTTGGAAATCCTAACAGACCATCTTTGCAATGTCTCCTTTTTCTTCCTGTTTCTTGGTTACTTCACGAGCTTTCTAATAGAATTCTGAGGTGTGACTTCTTGTCACAAAAGCTGTGTTGACACTTTCTTATTACATCATTTTCATTCATGCATGACATTACTCTTTAAGTATGTAATACCTCAGTGTGCTTTTCTACACACTACATCTGTAGAATAATAAAGATGAGCTTAATGGCTTCTAAGCCCTGAAGAGGATGTGTCTTGTCTGACTACAGACTGTTCCGCGTGAGAACTTTGAGCCCGGCCCCTTTACCTCCTGTCCTTCTGTGGCTTATCCTTATCTTCATTTTTGCTTCCCAACTTTCTGCATTTAACTCATACTTTTTCCTCATGCTCCTCTAGCAATGCCACCAGCAAAAAGACACTGTCCTCAAGCACTACTAGGAAGCCCAGCAGCTGCTCCAGTAGCTACAAATAAAGACCTGCTTGCATGCTGCAGTCTCAGGCTGAAATACATGCGATGCAGGTAGAGCCAAGCTGCCATTTGACTGGCCTTTTGCAGTGGCTCCGAAGGCACATCTCTGGATCAAGGGGTACCACCTTACTCAGATTTTGGTTCCAGCCCTCAAACATTAGTGATTCTATTCTGAACAATTTGAGTTTTTAGCAATCGGACAAAACATTTTTATGACTTTCCAGAAACAGCAGACTCATCTGCATCAAAACATTAAACAAATGCTGACGAACAGAGGCAAACACTCAACAGTGAAAATTTCAGCCTCGAGCTAATCCACGTCATAAATTGGAAAAAAGCTCTTAAAATGGAAGGTGTTAAGACAGCCTTGGGCAGGTCTTCTGGTGGTCACAGGAATGTCACCAACCTTTAACATAATCTGGACACCTCTGCAATGATTGTGGCAATGAACATGACAGCAGGTGGCAAAGAGACACACAGGGCAGTTTGACTTAAGAACTCAGTGTGCTGACTATACTCACACGAATTTGTGCAGAGGAGCTTCATGTAAACAATGCAAAATTACCTAAGCTATGATTTCACTGGTCCATGAAGGCTGGCACGTGAATTCTTGCTGGAAATGAGGTAAGCTAGAATGACCATGGGAAAACAGTATTTTGGTTCCAGCCCACCCAAGATATCATCTGACTGCTAGGCATTCAAAGCCTATGGAACGTTTTTGCCTCAAGAAGAAACTTGTGAAAATTAAATTAAAAAGTTATTTATGTCCATAGCAGTGTCAGGCCCCATGGTATGCTGAACATCTCCACTTCAGGTCACTGGTTCTTTTGCTCTCAGGGTGAAAAGAAAAGGTCATCTTGGGATATCCAGAATGATATTTGTCAGACCAGATAGAGAAGATGGGCTTTAGTTGCCACAGGAATTAATTTTAGATCATTCTAGCCCAGAGTACACCAAGAGCAAATAGTTTGCCATGGAAAGCTGGGGAGGAAGAAGGCTAAAAGAAGAGATGTAGCTCCAACACATCCATGGGCCAGGGAACAGCCGTGCTCCGCTACTGGAGTTGTTGAGAGCTGCTCAGGGCCAGCAGCAGCTCCGACAATTATTTTGACCAAATTTTACTCACTGTCAATCAGAAAACATATGACAAGTGCCAAAGGGGCACTTTCTCAGATCTGCCTGGCTAATAGTGGGGTGGGCAGAATAAATGGGAGGGATGGACCCTTTTCCCTCCCAGAAGCTGTTGTGAGGAGCGGGGGTCGAGTGAGGGATGCTTTTTGTGTCAGAGACAACTGACTGCAGAGACCCAGAAATAGCCATGGCATTGTGCCACTGAGTCTTTGCCACGGTGTTGCATCAATGTGCCACGCTATCGAGCGGTGCCAATACCTACTGCAGCGGTAGAGCGTCACACCGACACTGCACAATGTCTGTGTGAGCTGCCATCATCTTGTGGCTGTCTAGGTCTACCTCATCTGATGATGTGGTGTCTCTACAGGCTTTGAAGATTAATTGCACTGTATGGGGTATGGGTATATGCATATATGTGTGCACGTAGCTGTATGCATGTTATTTAACTTGAAGTAGAAATTCAATGCATCATAAAATGAAATTATCATAAAGAGAAAGAAAGAGAGGGTATGGGTAGGGAAACAGAGCTAGGAATATTAGTCGTTATCAGCAAAAGAGTCTTAGCTGTTAGCAGGGCATCCACCTGGAGAAAAGTCTCTGCTTTCCCTCCAGTGAACACATTGGTGCTGAGAGCATTTTACAGGCTTAGCTTTTTGTTTCATATCTGCCATCAATTAAAAGATCCAAGACCACAAACATTTAAACGAAAAATGGCAGAAAACATTTCTGAAAATGACCATTAAACTCAAGGACAAAGATTAGGACCCAGAGGCACAGAGCCAAGAACAAAGTCTCTTTAAATAGATGTTAAAGAGGGAAGGATTCATTTACGAGAGGACATAGTGCCCTACAGAAGGAATTCCTGGCAGATCTCTTGCCTTCCTCAAGCAAACATGGAAATGTTTCAGGGGTGATAGCCTTTGATGTCAGGGGGAAAAAGGAAACAATTTCCATACAGCCACAATGCAGAAAGCGTGCATTATTCAAGCCAGGATGTATAAATGGAAAGCGGTACTGTACCCTTTTCATTGAACGGCGTGTGCCAAGCGAGAAGGTAGTTGTCTGGTTTTAATTCCCTGCAGCCTTCGACAGTAGCAGGGTCTGGCCGCCTCCCCGAGAGCTTGTCGACAGCATCCACGTAGCGTTTTACCAGCTCCCGGTACAGGTCTTCTAAACACCAGTAATCTGCTCAGAGGAAGGAAGAGAAGGTTGATAAGTGAAGGCAAAAGGGCAAGAGAGCACTGGAAACAAGCAAGCAACCTCGCTATGCATTTAAGAAATGTTCCTATTTCCACTTCCAATACACTGAGTCGTGTTTCTGGTGCCACTGTCAACATGTTTTTATGCCCCATGAGGGTGGGATGGAGGGAGAACAGCCTTGTCTCTCTATTCTAATTTTTTTAAGTTTTCCTTTCCACTTTTAATTCCTTTAATTGGAAAGATGAAAGCATTCTGTTTGTCAACAGTAGCTGCTCAGGGGCTTTTTTTAGGCTCCGTGGTGTGAAGTATTTGCAGAGGTGTCTGACTGTCAGGTGAGTCTGTTGCCGCCGTGGGAACTGTGTGTGTGCTGGAAGCCGGCTGTGCCTGTCTCAGCATGTTGTCTTCGCCATCATTTGCAGATGTGAATCCAATTTAAAAATGAAAGCCTATTTTTTTTAAATAACCACTGAATTATTTAAAGAGGTATGTATGGTTAAACACAAAGGCAAATTGGTGACCTTATTTTTTAATCTGTATTTTATATTTATTTTGTCTAAAATGTGTAGGTCTTTCATGCAGGAATCCCTATATCTTATATCAGTACAATAACCACAACAGAGAGCTTTTATAAAAGTAATTATAAGGATTGGTAAGAGTAGTAAATCCCTACAGACTATAGTATTTCCAGCAGATAAATTTCTTTCTGGAATAAGTTCACTAGCAATGTCTGTTCATCGATTATTTTTACCAAGGCCTACAGTCTTGCCTAAGGAGGAACCTTCCCCCTCTTAAACATACACTGTTTCTTCAGCATAGCTGCTTCTCTTGGCTGCTGATGCTGCGTGTTGGGCTTGAAGAGCCCTGCCCTGGGCTCTTGCCAAGGAAAAGCTTCCACTGGCATCTATTACAGTTGTGCAGTCAGTGGAAACTGAGGAGGCCGTTGGGATTTGTCCGTTTACATCTTTTCTATGTACTTAGAGAAACCCTGTTTAATACTTGGTTTGATGCACAGGTTGAATGACACGGCAGGGGAAGTTCTGAAAAGATCTTCATTTTGTCAAAGATGCTGATTTCTTGAAATCCACAGAAGAGGTTTAATTTAAGAGAAAGTCTGGAGCTCCGTAAGCCGGAGCCACTCAAAAGTACCAGTTATGCAGACAGATGAATAAAGCAGATGCAATGTGAAACTGAGATTCTCCTTTCACGCAAAAAAATACCCTATCCATTACACTGGCCGTCCCACATACAATCCTAAAGGAACAAGATACTTTCAAGCTGCCGACTCTTTCCAGATTTAGGAATCAGGTGTCAGTTTATCTGGATGGGAGCCAGGAGCAGGAGTTACTGCCCGGCAGCTTCTGCAGAAGCCTTGTCCCCAGAACCAGTGTCCCTGTGGTTCAGCAGCTCCAGGCTGCCCAAGCCCACCATGGTTCCCACTCCCGTAGCCAGGCTGCCGTCTCAGCCGTCAAGTCAATAGGACAAGTTCCTTCTTTAGAAATGAACCCTTATTTTTTTTAAACGTGTGTTTAAGTCAGAGAGGAAAAGGCTTTCCTCGTTGCAGGGGTAGTTCCCCTGCTTTTGATGATGCTGTTTTCATTTCTCCCTTATGGGACAGATTCTTACTGGACGTAGACTTTGAGTTTATCCTTCATCAACCTTTCTTTCTGTGCACATGGTGGATTTGGAGAGCACCAGCTCAGTATGCAGCAGCGCCCGCAGTCCCTGCTGCTTCTGGCTGTGGCCCTCCTGGGATGTTCTCTACGCAGCCGGCAAAGCGCTGGCCAAAATCGCCTCCCTGAGTGAGAACTGCCTTCATCCTCAGTACAAACCCCCACCTTCATCCTCAGTGCAAACCTCCACCTTGTGCTTGGCTGCTGCTGCAGCCTCAGGCTGGGAGCTCCCTTGAGGGCAGTGCCCTGGCGATGGGACTTCACAGCAAGCCTAAGCCCTGGGCATGTCTCCCCAAGCCTGCAAGCATCCCACATGTACCTGGAGGTGTGCACCCAGGGGATGCTCCTTGCGGCCAGCGGGCATCTGGACAGGTGAATGGGACGTGCGGGGAGTGTGGTAATGACAGACAGGAATATTTTTATTGCTTATCCATCCCCCCCTCCTTTTTCCTTTTTTTTTTGGTTGGTAATGTCCCAGACACCCAATAGAGTCTTTAAAATCTCAGCCCTGCGGCAGCGAGGACTCCCTGCTGCATGAGGAAGGCAGGTCCCCAGGGCCAGTGGCAACTGTCTTCAGCCTCATGGACTCGCATTCCCTTCCTTTAGCTTCACTCTGTTGACTTGAGTGATTCTGCATGTGGGCCGGGTCATGAGCAAGCCCAGTGGCTTTTTTGTGTTCCTCTTGCCAGGAGGAGACACTGCTGTGGGCAGGAGCGGTTCTGTTTCTCTTGCTGGAAGCAGAGAGAAGGACTATGAAGTTATTATGAAATGAAGATTTCTTACTAAAATTCCTCACTCCAGCTTGTTGCTTTCTCACTAGCCCATAAAAACACCTTTTTAAAAAGCTTGTCTGATCAGGCCAAAGAAATGAGAGTGTAGGATAAACACAGCTGATGGGAATTGTGGCTGAGACTTTTTTTCTTTAGAGCCCCAGTGCTCCTGCTATATTTAAGAAACAAGATTTATCATTTTACTGTTAGTCTAACTGGCTTGATTACCCAGAAGTTATGGTTTTAGAGGGTTCAGTAAGCACGAAACATATGATACGTATTTAATCATAGCCTATATTCAGAAATGTGTTAGTCATCTATTTTCTTGATAGGCTGACATCTTGCCCGTATCTTTAGTGTATTAGCTACCCCTCAAACCATTGGTTAGCTAATAGTCAAGTATGAAGTGTCCAACACACTCTTCAACTAATCTCTACGTACTAAATTTAGAGCACATTGGAAGCAGGCAGATAAAGTGGTGAAACAGAAGCACAAGGGAAATTTCATTGATGTGAAGGATCCTTAGCTACATCCTGAGCTTCAGCTACTGTTAGTTACCCACTGCTATGCGTTTTAAGAAAAATCAGGAATATTTTTACAGATATTAAAAAAAATCGATTCCTTCTGAAAAGGCAAAATATTGCTGAATGGTCACTGTCTTCTGGTGTACTTTTAATGATGATCTTGACAGTCTCAGAAAGCTCAAGTTCAATGGGCAAGGTGTTGATATGAATATCATCTCATCTCACAAAAGACTATTCCTACCTTAAGAAAAAACTAGCATCAAACTATTGTGATTTTAGAAGACATATATTAATAACTTCCATTATTCTGATAGACTTTATTATAAACATAATATGTTAGAATATTTTTTGGATTAAAGACACAGAGCTCTCCTTATAAAGCAAATTGTTCCTTTCCTGCCCTTGCAGGTGCAACCCTTTGCCCGAGGGGTAGCGAAGAGGAGAGAGCACTAGTGATTTTAGCCCCAAAGAGGTGTTAAGGTGACTCTACTCCAGCCTGCAGTTCTGGATGCGAACATGTTAAATATGCACTTAGAAGAGCTCTTATCTTTTACAGAAGAATTTCTAGTGGCTATATTATTCCGTAACGTATTCCAGCGTAGAGCTAATCTACTTAGCAATTATTTTTGTTATACTGGACATGAGGTATTTTAGTCTCTAATCTTTAACCAACTGTATAAACCTAGGGAAATTATAGGGAGAGCCCCTCCACACTCAAGAAATCAAAACTCCCCAGTTTGTGTGATGGTTGCAAGATTGTGCTCATGGAGGAGACACGCTGATGCACGTTATCATTCACGTAAGCAGCATTTCTGACACGCTTTCTTACGGCTTCCCCAGCACTCAAGCTTATTTTAAGAAATGCAGCACCATGAGAGGTTTGTGCCTTTCCAGACTGCATTCGCTAGTCCCGGCGTACCTACCTGTGATGACAGCCTCTGCCGTAGCCATGTGCATGAGTGTGTTGTCACTTACTGGCCACTTGTCCGGGGAGAGCACCAGGTTCTCAAGCCCTCCGATTTCCTTCAGCTCCTGCTGGATTTTTGCACCTAAGGCATTGTTTTCTCTGGAGAAATTGCGATAACCAAGAGCATCCCCTACCCCAGCCAGCACAAGCGCAGCCTTAAATTTATCCATCCCCAAGACACGTCCCGCTTTCTTTTTGTCCGAGACAGCCACCGAATCTTGATCTTCCTTTGTTCCTTTGCCTTCAGCTCAGCTCCCCCGACACTTTATATCAGCCATTGTGTCACACCGAGAGCACTCTCTATAAGGCAAGGACTTCCTTTTCTGGCTCTGCAGATGCCATCTCTTGTCCAGGTCCTGACAGAGAGGAAATATTTCATAACCCAGGGATTTTACAAAGGTTCAATGAAACCCCAAGAGCAGACCCACAAAGCAAAGTGCAAAAGCCTTGTTTCTGCAACCCAGTGTAAAGCAAGCCAGGGAATCCTTAGCCCTACCCAGTAGTAAGTAACTCTACACCCAGAAAAACAGATGCTTCCACAGGGGTGCTTATTTATGTAATAACTTGTGAATTAATATATTTTCCTGCCCTTCTCTGGCGTGCTGCAGTCAGCCTCCCTTTCAGGGACCAGTCAGAACGAAAGCCTGTGATAAAAGGAGTTTACAAACTCTAGACTGATGGGTTAGGCAGTAAGAAATCTAGTCAAATGCAGACAACCTCTCCCATTTCTAATTATGCCCTATGGCAATATTTTGTCAACAGCTTTATTCCTCTGTTCCACCTATTAAAAGAATGTTTTGCTAATTCGCTGCACCCCTGGATAAACACTGAGCAAAACACCAACTTCAATCCTACGTCTCTTACTCCCTGGCAAAGACTGACTTTTTCCTAAGGCTGAGATCAGGTGCAGCCCACATTTGAATTCTGAAAGGAAACTATTTTGAAAAATGCATTTAAATGGCACCCTGTGAGTCTAAGAAAGTTCACGTATGAAGAAATCTCACTTGATAAGAACCAAGCTTTATTAATACCATCCTTTCAAACTTGATACTTGTGCAATTATGTGCTTCATTTTGTTACTGCAGTTTTTTCTGTGCTTCTGCCATGCAGTGCAAGAAGGGGCTCCGTAGTCTTGCAGCTTTTTAAAACATATTTTGCCCACAAACACACCTCTGTGTAGGCTCAACATCTTCCTTCAAGGGGTCTGCTGAGACTGACTCAAATTGTGGTTCCAAGTCACCATCCATGCTGTCCTAAAGACTCACAAATTACTACTACTTTACAGATAGAAATACAAAGGTAAATATAAAGTTAGGCAGATAAACAGAAAGCTTTGATTGGCTTGACTGTAATTTTGATGAAGGATACCTGGGGAAAGGTCTTTGGTTTTCTTTAATTTTTTTCAGAAAGCAATACTGATTGCTATTCGGATGGAAAAGGCCAACAGTGTAAAGGATGCATCCTCCTATCACCCAGAGCGATACGCAATTAATCACGGACTGAGTTATTGACATGTGTAAAATACCACTGTACTTCACAATAAACCTTAATGCAGTTTCAGAACACAGATAAGCATCGCCATCGCTATTCAATGTTATAAGAAATAAGGTGCCAAAGTGGTGAAAATAGCCTCTGTTAGTACACTCTTGTTTTAAAGATTAGGACTTGGGTAACAGAAGTGTTGAGTATTAAGAAGAGGACACGGAGAGTGTGTCTTCGTTGCTAGGAAGGAACAAATCTGCACTGAAAAGGCAAAAAAAAAAGGGCAATTATGGCTTAGGATACCAGGGGCATTATGTAGGGACCAGAAGAGATACAGGGCCAAGTGGTATGCAGTGGAGCCACGGCCAGCCTGCCCTAGAGATGGCTTGCCACGAGCAGTGAGGATGCCAGCCCCTCTTGACCTGCATGGCCATGGGAACAGGCATCAGCTACCACAATTGGGGCATTTAAGCAACGTAGCGGTAATCTTAGAGTCACTCCTACACTGTCAGAATTACCTTGGGTTCTGCGTGTCTGAAAGTGAACACTCAAAATGGAAAACTAAGGCCAAGGCAGCTTACAAAAACCAGACCAGGCAGAAACACTGATGTTGATGTCTCCACTACAGGTCCATGCACCCTTCTGCAGCACCCACCCCTTCCCTATTTCCGCAGAGCATTATGATTTGGAAGCACATGAGAAGTTGAACTTGCAAACCAAGGACAGGAAAAAACACCTGCTGGGGCACTGCAGAGAGCTAGTAAGGGCCTCGTCAGATGGAAGGTTCCTTCCTGAAAACGGGCAAAGCTATTCTTAGTTTTCCATTTATCTCTTCCTTCTGAATGTGGCTGGCAGTTGCACTGCCCTTTTGCCTCCCGTGGACTTTACCCTGTTGCATGCACGCTTGGCTGCTCGTAACACAGCCCAAGTTAGGAATAAAATCTTTGGCTTTAGAAACAAGGCTATAATGAAAACCCAGAGAAAATTTCAGAGAAGTTCTATTTTTCAACTCTGCAAAACAGAACATGCAACGAAGAATTTAGCTCTTATTTAATTTGTTAATTGCACATGATCTCCTTTTCTTGTGGTATTTCCAGCCAGTGTGAGCTTTCTGTGCAGAGGTGGGTTGGGCACACTGATATCTACCCCTACTCCCCCCAAATGAGACAATTATTTGTAAAATATCATACTTGCATGTCTTAAACACAGCCAAAATACAGTAACTCCATTAAGATGGGTAAGTATTCACTTACCACACATATTCACAACAAGAAAAAAAAATGTAGAGCTGGCAAAAAATGTTTGGTAAATGTTAAATCAGATAAAAATGCAGCTTTGGTGTCTTCTCATTAGTGTACATATGACTACTTTCAGATGGGGAGAATCCAGAAAAAAAAAGGAATGGGAAAGCAGGACAGAGAAAAGACTTCTTCCTGCTGGTGGCAACACGCTGTTGTTTCAGCTCAGCTGCCTTTGAAACCCTACATGAGAACACAAAAGCATGCCTTCAGCAAAGGTGGCACCACCTGCCTCCTCCACCTGAGGGGATGCGAAGCAATGCTCTACAACCACCCAGGAGAGGCTCTCGGGCTATACAGGCACTGTTGTCTTTTATGGATAAATGAACCAGTGAAGGAAGCATGGGCTGAGACTGCTCTGCCAACACAAGCCCTTCAGCATTTTAAGTTAAAAGATGTCTACATCCCAAGTACTTCACCCATGAGTGAGTGATGCTTCTGCCATTCAGAGACACTCAGCAGAGAAATGCTCTTGATTCCAAGTTCAATCATCCAAAGGATGCAGAGCTATATCCTGGAAAAGTAAGGCTGATACCAGATGGGTCTCCTCAACAATTCCTCTCCAGCTCCTGGTTAGGCTTGAGCCTATTAACTAAACCTTGTCAGACTTCTGTCAGAGCTGCATCTTTGCCACTGCTGAAGTGAAGGGTTTCACTGTGGCAACAGGATCATTTCTTTAGGAGCTATACTAATTATAGAACGCATTCACTGAGATCCAAGGGAAAAAAAGACTGGTTTTACAAAATTCTTTAATAGTGTGTATGAATCATTTTCATACTGCTTTACACCACAGCCTTAAAGGAAAAATATTCCTTTAACACCACAGCATGGACTTCTTTCTTCTTCACCCTCTTGACAGAAAGCCTGTGTCATGACATGAAGCCTATAGGGTTTGCCTAACAACAAATAAGAGTATTTCACTGCTTGTAAAAGAGGCACAAGAATAAAACACATGGGAATTTGTCAAGTATACGCACCAACAAGGGGAAGTATCCCAATAATTACATTCAATCAAAATTTGGATGCCCTTAAGCTTCCCCAGGCCTTTCTCATTAAGAAGTGAACATTGTAGCCACTTGTCTGAAATACAAAATTTTCTGCATGTGGTTGAAGAGGTAGCTGCAGTTGCAGACCCCTCTGCCAACAGTTTGTAACAAAAAAGCCCATTTTAGAAGTGTGTCACCCTCACCTAATTCTACCCAGCATACTGTGTATAATGCAAAGGTCAGAAAACATGTTTTGGTGAATATTTTTTAAAAAAAGTTCTCACAGTTGTAAAACATTACGCTTCTTCCCTTTCAGAAGGGCTGTGCCTTTTGGTGTGCCAGATGCTGGTTGGCATCAGCTGAGGGAAGATACTGGTGCTGACACTTAAAAGCAAAAGAGCTTGCCGTGGGTCAAGTATCAGCATCAGCAGTTTCGCTGTTACAGGAGAAGGCAGACAGACTTGTGTGATACCAAAGCAGCCAGTGGTCGGTGACACAATCTGCCTACAGGACAGGGACAAGTAGTTCCACTGCTGTGCCTGCTCACCCACTGGGATGCTCAGGTGCTCTTGTGCTCACCAGGGATGGGAACCACTTGAACCACCAGTCTGGCTCAGCGTAGTATCACAGGGGCTGGACAGGGATGCCAGCTAGGAGAGTACAGAGGACAACTATTTCTTTTGATTTAATCTTTCAGAAGAGAATTAAGGACAGCTGAATACATACCTCTGAAGGTCTTTGCACAGACTTCTGAGCAGGCTGCCTCTCCTACAGAGCTCAGAGCCTAGGACCGAGCAAGACTTTCCCTGCAATTACACCTCGCATCGCCAGTACAAACTAATGACACAAATTGCAGAGAGTTTGGTCGCTATGAGGTATATGTAGTGGATGCAGCACTGCAGCTGAACACAGTGAGCTGCTTAAAAGCCTAAAGGTGGCACAGATGAGCAAAACAGACATTCTGACAAAGAGGAAAGCAGACAAAGAGGAAGGCAGGCAAAAACGCCAGGAGGCCTGCATGGATGAACATGGATGAGCTTCTGGATAAACTCAGGCACAAGAAGGAAGCCTACAGAGGGTGGAAGCAAGGGCAGGTAGCCTGGGAGGAATACAAGGAAATTGTCCGAGAAGCCAGGGACAAGGTTAGGAAAGCTAAAGCCCTGATAGAATTAAATCTGGCCAGGGATGTCAAGGGCAACAAGAAATGCTTCTATAGGTATGTCAGTGATAAAAAGAAGACTAGGGAAAATGTGGGCCCTCTCCGGAAGGATACGGGAGACCTGGTTACCCAAGATATGGAGAAAGCTGAGGTACTCAACGACTTTTTTGCCTCAGTCTTCACCGGCAAGAGCTCTAGCCTCACCACCCAAGTCGCAGAAGGCAAAGGCAGGGACTGGGAGGATGAAGAACCACCCACTGTAGGAGAAGATCAGGTTCAAGACCATCTAAGGAACCTGAAGGTGCACAAGTCCATGGGACCTGATGAGGTGCATCCATGGGTCCTGAGGGAACGAGCGGATGAAGTTGCTAAGCCGCTATCCATCATTTTTGAGAAGTCGTGGCAGTCTGGTAAAGTTCCCACTGACTGGAAAAGGGGAAACATAACCCCCATCTGCAAGAAGGGGAAAAAGGAAGACCTGGGGAGCTACAGGCCGGTCAGTCTCACCTCTGTGCCTGGCAAGATCACGGAGCAGATCCTCCTGGAAACTATACTGAGGCACACGGAAATCAAGGAGGTGACTGGTGACAGCCAACATGGCTTCACCAAGGGCAAATCATGCCTGACAAATTTGGTGGCCTTCTACGATGAGGTTACAGTGCTGGTGGGTAGGGGAAGAGCAACTGATGTCATCTACCTGGACTTGTGCAAAGCTTTTGACACTGTCCTGCACAACATCCTGGTCTCTAAATTGGAGAGACATGGACATGACGGATGGACCACTGGGTGGATAAGGAATTGGCTGGATGGTCGCACTCAAAGAGTTACGGTCAATGGCTCAATATCCAAGTGGACACCAGTGACGAGTGGCGTTCCTCAGGGGTTGGTATTGGGACTGGTCCTGTTTAACATCTTTGTCAGCAACATGGACAGTGGGATTGAGTGCGCCCTCAGCAAGTTTGCCGATGACACCAAGCTATGCAGTGTGGTCGATACGCTGGAGGGAAGGGATGCCATCCAGAGGGACCTTGACAGGCTTGAGAGCTGGGCTTGCGTGAACCGCATGAAGTTCAACAAGGCCAAGTGCAAGGTCCTGCATGTGGGTCGGGGAAATCCCAAGCACAAATACAGGCTGGGCGGAGAATGGACTGAGAGCAGCCCTGAGGAGAAGGACTTGGGGGTGATGGTTGATGAGAAGCTCAACATGAGCCAGCAGTGCGCGCTTGCAGCCCAGAAGGCCAACCGTATCCTGGGCTGCATCAAAAGCAGCGTGGCCAGCAGGTCGACGGAGGTGATTCTGCCCCTCTACTCCGCTCTCGTGAGACCCCACCTGCAGTACTGCATCCAGCTCTGGGGCCCCCAACAGAAGAAGGACATGGAGCTGTTGGAGTAAGTCCAGAGGAGGGCCATGAAGACGATCAGAGGGCTGGAGCACCTCTCCTATGAAGACAGGCTGAGAGAGTTGGAGCTGTTCAGCCTGGAGAAGAGAAGGCTCCAGGGAGACCTCATAGCAGCCTTCCAGTACCTGAAGGGGGCCTACAGGAAAGCGGGAGAGAGACTTTTTACAAGGACAAGTAGTGACAAGACAAGGGGGAAAGGTTTTAAACTGAAAGAGGGTAGATTTAGATTAGGTATTAGGAAGAAATTCTTTCCTGTGAGGGTGGTGAGACACTGGAACAGGTTGCCCAGAGAAGTTGTGGCTGCCCCCTCCCTGGCAGTGTTTAAGGCCAGGTTGGATGGGGCTTTGAGCAACCTGGTCTAGTGGAAAGGTGTCCCTGCCCATGGCAGAGGGGTTGGAATTAGGTGATCTTTAAGGCCCCTTCCAACCCAAACCATTCTAAGATTCTATGATTTATTATAACTGCTAAAAATTCATGAGCTACATCCTTGCCTTCTTCTGACTGATGAAATAATAATGCAAGAATCTAATAAATTAACCACAAAACAAAAAACCCACCAGCCTTTGCAAGGCTTCCAAAGCAGAAAGCTGACAAAAACCATACAGACATCCCACATGACTGACTTCAGTCCTTTATGTTGACAGTCCATTTATTTCTTTTTCCGTTGCCACAAAATTTACACACATACAGCTTACTCGGCAGCAAATCTCTCAGGTGCATTGAATGAGCAGATGCCTGCAGGTTTGCTCTCCTTGGCATGACATACATGATAAATTACATTTAAATTTAGAATTGGCAAGTACAAATCCTATGGCTCAGTTCCAAACACTCTAGGATGTAAAACCAAACAACTTGGCACCAAGTTTAAAAATACATACAGCATATCTAGGAACTAATACCGTATGCACTGAACAACTTGAAGACATCTATACCATTTATGATTATAAACTGATCAGCCTAGGTGTCACGACTGTACCAGCTTACCTAAAAAGGCGAGTCACAGTGCCCTGTAAAGTGGAACAGTGGACAGTAGCAAATTATTAAAATACATAAGGAGGTCAGCATTTGAAAGCAGTTTATTTGCATTTATTTTTATGATTGTTTTGTGAAGTGTGAAAGTGTTACCGCATGCTATTACTTAGGGGAATGTAAAAAGCATATGTGGCTTCAAATGGGTAGAAGGCGAGGAAGAACAAAAGAAAATGAAAAAGCGTACTACACCTAGGAAGCTGGCTGATAAGGAGCAACTCCTATCTTTAGAGTATTTTGACCAGACTTCCTCTGTTGGAAGGTATCTTCCGTGAAGGATCCTCACAGGAATGAGGCTGAAGAGTGAGTAAGTGTGTATATATAGAAACTGAATATTGTGCTAAGCACCTTCCTTCTTCCTCAGATTAACAAGGCAAAAAACCTCAAACCACATGCATTTTTTATGCTCTAATATTTATTGTAAAAGGTAAAAGGTTCACCAGGTTGATTTGAGGGAGTTCTCAGCATGAATGAATGTTTCACAAGCTCTAGCGCTATGAAACTATTCAGTTACATCACATACCAATAAATTAAGCTACTTCTGGTCATTTATATTACAGCTATATATTTTAAGTGGCAATTGTGTTAATAGCAAGCATTCCACCGCTTTTGGCTGGATAAATGTACTGGAGATGTTACACACTCTCCAAAGCCTACA
Organism: Nyctibius grandis; assembly: GCF_013368605.1. Taxonomy (NCBI): domain Eukaryota; kingdom Metazoa; phylum Chordata; class Aves; order Nyctibiiformes; family Nyctibiidae; genus Nyctibius; species Nyctibius grandis. The sequence goes on along the minus strand of NC_090659.1, from coordinate 57,056,428 downwards.
GGACAGGTATAGAAATGGCTTGTTTTGGGAAGGAAGAGTAGGTAAATCAAATGCATTAAAAAGAGCATAACAACTATTTTTAAATCTCCATTGACTTCTGTAGAATACCTGGACTTATGTACAGAAATGGCCTTCTAAAAAGATGTCAGAAAGTAGTAATTGGGTTTAATATTACTCCCTAACTCTAGGCAGAAGAGAGAAGCACCTGCAGCCTGGGACACCGACATCTAGTGGCTGCCATGCAAGAGCCAACATTTACAAACACGGCTTAGGGTGAGAAGACCACTAATATAAATCACTCACGGGGCATTTGTAACTTGCCTGCTATATTCTTATTAACAGAAAATATGCCAATTTGTTCAAATTTGTCCTAATCCTGCCTTTTAAACATCATGCACAACTGAAATCCCCTCAAGCGGAAGAATAACAGTAATCTTTCTGTATGCAGCACGTACATTTGTTCTTGTAGGCTGCACTGACATAAATGAAAGCTGACTGCTTATATGAAACTCTAAATATTAGAGTTTAAGAGAATACTGTAAGCTTTTATACCCTCACAACTATAAAATAAAATAGTATGCTGTCATGCAATACTTAAACGATCTGATGTGATCCAAACAGATATAAATTATAACTTAATGAACTATTTTTTCCAAAATTCTTGCATCTATTCAGCTCTGATTACAGAAAATATATTGATTATAGCTGTACATACTCTTTAGCAACTCTTTGTTTTAACAAACTTTTACAGTGGCTATGACAAACTCATTTCGATGAGGTAGCATTTAAAAAGAGCCCTGTGTGAAGACATGTTGAGTAGTTTCTGGTAAAACCTTTTGTGCTTAGGCATTGGAAGACATTGTTGAGAAAGAGGAGAGTAACCTCTGTACCCTTTATACTCGATGGCTGCTGAAAGGCGAGATACAAATGACTGAAATCCAGATTTGGTGAAAACTGGTCCAATTCCACTAGCCTTGAGATCAATGATACTGCATTAATTTACTCTTTTTTTTTTTCCTTAAATAAATAAAATTGAATGCACAATACATCCAGAGGCATGAATGCTTATCATCATTAATATAAAGTCTCCTTACTCCTAAATATTTCTCCAAAGTGGAAGCCAACTAGTTAAGTCTCTGGGTTTATTCACATTTAATTTCTGTGAGAAGTGACAGAAATTGCATTTTTATCTATGTTGCGTTTAGCTAGAATTTACGATATGTTTCAGGTTACAAATAAAACTAAAAGTTATATTCTACGAGTTCATTATTTAAAACAAATAAAACACATAATTGAAGACTAACTTAATTATGATAATTGAACATGAATTATAAAAGCATCTTTGGTTGTTTAATGTCTACTTTAAAATGGTTAATAAAAAAAGCTGGAGTTGCAACATAGCATAGAGCAGCAGCCCTTCCTCAGCAATGCTACTGTTACATGTCCAAGCACTTCAAGAAGAATAATGAGGAAGTTAATCTCAGTGGGAGAAAACAAAAGGCTGGATGTAATGAAGCTATTCATCTAGTACTTAAAACTACAAATTTAAAATTTTGGCAACAATAAAAAAAACCCACACACTTTTTTGTTTTGTTACAATTCTATATTAGGACAGATCCATGGAACTAGCTTTTATAAAAATACAACATACTGCATAAGTTTTATTTAGGGATTTAATTTATATACCACAAATACTGCTTTTAATATAAGTACAATATAATACAGCTTTATTTATGTAACTGCTGGTGTTCACTTTGGGTCATGAACTGAATGGCATGCTGTGCTGTCAAAACTTTAATAAAATGGCCTCTAGATAAACTTCTCCAAAGTATAAAATCATGCAAAATCTACACCCTATATGATACAACCAGTACAATAATTGAAGCCGATAGCCTACAAACAGCCTGGACTATCTTCTGAGTTTGTTGCTGAAGTGTCCACAAGCCAGCCATCATTTTCTTTAGGCAGAAAGGAAGAGTTTCAGTTTTGTCTGCAGAATCTCATCACAACCACTGAAACCAGCAACAGTGTGCACAGTTATCAGTCAACAAATCTTCATTACCTAATGCAGTTCAGAGCGCATGTTTAGTCCATGTTGACAAGTCTGGGGTTAGGAAGTTTTACGTTTTCCTTCTGTGACTACTGGTCGTGCATATTCCACAAAATCATCTATAAGAACAGGCCACGCTCCTAAAGAGAAGTCAAGCAATTCAGAAATTAATGTATCATTATCAGCAATAAATTGGTGTAGACTCTAAATACAAAGGATCAGAAGCTCACTTTGACATTTCTGGCCTAGACTAGCTTTAACATGCATGACATGATAAACACTTGAAAAAAGCACCAAACAAATAAGTTAAACATTTGAATCTCTTCTTGCAGCAATAGTTCTTAGCACAAACAAAATGTATTTAAAGCTTAAAAATCCATACTACAAAGTTTATGAACATAATTTGATAGCAAAACCCTGGCATTCCTATTAAAGCCATTCATAACTTAGGAAATATTTCTGTACACAGTCATTCCAAAACAGGATTTGCAGGATCAGTAACAGAGTGTAAATTCCTTTTAGGTTAGTAGAAAAAAAAAAAAAAAAAGCCCGTGCAGACATTCTTGCAGGTAGAAAACTGATGTATTTCCTTGCAGTTAGCAGCACTTTTATACAAAAAATTGTTTCATTGAGACTTCTGTAGCATAACAAGTTCAAACAGCATGTGCTATATCATGGTGTGACAGTATCTTTACTTCTATTTACATATTGCAGCAAACTAGTTAACCTTCTTATCATTACTGTTTTGGCAACAAGTGTGACTATATTTGCAGCTAAACCTCTAAGGGTAAACAAATTAAGACACAAGGTAGCAGCATGTTCTGTTGTTCGTTTATAGCGGTATTATAATTCTGCTGTACCAATTTTTGAAGATAGTCAAGTACTGCTTACCTTCTTCATCATAGTTGGACATATCATCTGCAATCATATTTCCAAAGTCTAACAAAAGATTCCAAGTATCTTTTGGAATTGATCTTTTATGATGTTCCTATAAAGGAGGAAAAATGGTACCATTCAATCCAAACTATTTTCAAATTCCACAGTAGTATTTTATATTGACATATACAGAAATACACATTTTACAAGTATTTCTTCTTATTTTCTCTATTTTTTTAAAAATAAATCTCAGAGCTTCCAAAGAAAGCTACAAAATAAATTGCAACTAAAGAAGGCAAAAGAGTGTGCGAAGTCTTTTGACAGTTGGTTTATTTCTTCCACTCTGCTTTTAGGGTATGTGTTCCTAACTTGTTATGGAAAAGAATAAACCAATTGCACTTTATAGTTCTACTTAAGGGCATCCATTCCAGGTTCTGAAACTGTGCAGCCATGGGTTAGCATTCTGCCATTTCAACTTGAGCCCTTTTTTCCTTACCCCTTTTTATTTATGCTTACCCAGTCTCTCTTTCACCCTGTTGGTTGTAGTTGTATCTACGTTCTTCTCACTCCCAGACTGCCTTCCGGATCCATCATCTCAGCTTCTCTTCAGCTATTCTCTCCTTCACCTGCATTTGCCCCACTTCTCATAGAATCATAGAATGTTAGGGGTTGGAAAGGACCTCTGGAGATCATTGAGTCCAACTCCCCTGCCAGAGCAGGACCAATCTAGGGCAGGTTACACAGGAACGCATCCAGACAGGTCTTGAAAGTCTCCAGAGAAGGAGACTCCACCACCTCTCTGGAGAGCTTGTTCCAGTGCTCTGTAACCCTTACAGTAAAGAAGTTCCTCCTCATGTTGAGGCTGAACTTCCTGTGCTCTACCTTGCATCCTTTGCCCCTTGTCCTATCCTAGGGCACAAGTGAAAAGAGGTTGCGCCTTTCCTCTTGACACCCATTCCTCACATATTTATACACATTAATCAGATCCCCTCTCAGTCTTCTCTTCTGCAGACTAAAAAGCCCCAGGTCTCTCAACCGTTCCTCATAAGGCAGGTAAGACTTCTCCCCAGTCTCCTTTTTCCCGGTCTGTCCTATTCTCCACTACCACCTCCTTGTCTGATTTCAAATATACTCTTTCTGCATCACTCCGTTCACAAGTACTAATTGCCACCCTGGCCAGATTGAGCAGCACTCCAAAACACTTCAGTCCTAGTCAGCATTCTCTCAGCTTTTAAAGTTAGCACTCCCAAGAAGAGAGAGTGTGTGGGGAAACACAACTACTACGCAGTTGTGAGCTGTACGATCAAGTCGGACCATTCACATCTCCCTTCATCTGTTAATACTGCTATGTTACCTGAAGATAGCAGGGGTGATTAATAGGGAATTAAATTTCAACACCTGGTTCTGGTTTGCAGTAAAAATTTGCAACTGTGTGAAAAGACTTGCTTGGTGAAGGGTTGGGTTTTTTTGTGTTTGTGGTTTTGGTTTTGTGTTGTGGGGTGTTTTTTGTTGTTTGTTTGTTCGGACTTTTTTTTAAGCAGTAATACTCTAAAGTATTGAGAACAAACTGCATTTCAAAAATCTGGAACTTGATCAAAATGAAGTTGATGTCCAACACAACAGCAAACATGTCCTCTCACTCAACCCAAAGGTCATATATTGACTGCAAAAAAAATAACAAGCAAACATACCTTCTGGAAAAGATTCCTTAAAACAAACAAAACACAAACAAAACCCCCTCATCCTAGAGTCCTAACTTGCTTCTTTCTTAGGCTGAATTTTTTAACTAGACATTTCTTCTAAAGTAAACATTCAGGTTAAATACTTGTAGCAAAGTAAGACACTTTATACCAGATCACCTAGATTATTGCTTAAAGTAGAGATCTGCAGAACTATCTGTTGGAACCATCTTGATCACATAGCCAAGTGTTAAGACTTCTCTTCCATTACATCTATAGATCTGCATTTGGATGTGTTAAGTGCACTAAGGCAGTTAAAATGTGAAATGTTTTCACAAGTTCTCTTGATGAAACTGGTACATTATTCAATGCATAAATATACTCTCCAAAAATTCAGAAAAAACTTCAGAGAATATTGCAAAAAGTATACACTCCCCCTATTAAGCACTGGTGATTATGGGACAAAATGCAAAAAGACTCCTTAATTCTCTTAAACTACAGATAAAAACATAAACTGAAAAAAAAATCAAGATAAATTATACATTATGTAAGGCATATTTTTTGCAAGTACATAGAAATGCAAATGTAGAAACATGGATGAATGAATCGGATCTTTAACAAGAATATTTTGCAATTTCTAAAGTCTAATTTATGCATCTTTACTCCACTGCCCACAGAATTGCACTGGTAGTAGAAAGCTGTCAAGATCAGTTCACAACTATTATCTAAAAAATGAGTCAAAATAATTATTCAGACAAGAACTTTTGCTTAAAAAGAAAAGTCTCTCGGGTTAAGTGAGTCATAACAGAACTGAGATTTAAAAAAGACTGGGTTTATGCATTAATGCCACAAAAGGCAGAACATGGTAAAATACATGGTTGACCATAATCACAGCTGTCTTGAGAATAAAGACAACATAGGTTCAATCTACAATCATGGCTTCCTTTCATGCAGAAACTTTCATAAGTAGGAGGATACAGGATCAAGCAAGCAGAATGCTCTATTGCTTTGCTACATCTTTTTGCATTCTTTTCAATTAGAAAATTATATATAGAAGATTTAATTTAGCTTGATTTAAGACCATTTTATATCAGTTTTCAAAAATGAAGAAGTTTGAAGAAAGTAATTTTCTTTATTGTAAGCACACAGCCTACAAGCCAGACTACTGTGGACTAAGATAGTCAGGAAGGAATATGGTACATACTTACCAACAAAAATTTATTCCAAAGATCTAGAAATTTAAACCTTCCTGACAAGACTAAATTCCAATATGCAATTGCCATTTCTAGATCTGCAAGAGACAAATAAACATGTAAATATTACAGTACATTATATGCAATAAAGCTCTTGTGGTTAAACAATTAATGCTACATCCAGTATATTATGATACAAATTAATAACATTATTTTAAAACCACTACAAAAATTATAAGGAACTGTTTTCTACTCTCGCTGAACCCGAAAGGTGGAAGACAAGCAGTAACGGTATAAATTGCATATTGAACACCACAGTCATAAAGACTAAAATATTTTTGTCACCATCCAGCAGCACCAGATTAAAGCTACTTGCAATCTACAGAAACAGAACAAAATAGTTATCAATAACTCTCTCTACAAATGAAAAAAAGAAAACAAAACAAAATGCACAAACACAGCAAATATTGATAGAAACCCAAACATTTAAGTCTGCAAGTGCCAATTTCTGTTAATTTATCGCATTTTAGACACACTTGACCTTAAAGGGAATTTAAGGACACGAGGGAACAAGAAAAAAAAAAGATTTGTCTGCGGCATGATAATCCTACAGCACCCCTTACCGCATTAATTCTCTTCTTCTGGAATCATTTAACAGACAAACACCTACACCCAATACTGAAAATATAAGCCCAAGAAAGCAGCCCTTATTGTGCACAATGACCATGGACCTGAGAGCAGAGCTCAGCTCATGGATGCCAACAGGAGGGTGCAGCACTGCCACACATTCAAGCAGAAAAGTAGGGGCAATATTAGATGCAGCATAAGGGTAGAAAGGATGTTTTCTTAAAGGCCTGATTTCATTCTCAGCAACTCACAATACCTAATGGCTTCTGTGCTTGGTCCCACAGGTAACAGCAACAAATGTATGGATACTGCTGCGCAACCACAAAATAAAGCACAGCCTTTCTTAAATGACAAAAAGATTTCAGTTTGTGCTTTCAGTGTAAAGTAAGTATAAACAAAATATGAAACTTAACAGAAAGTATTGTCATAGCAGATAAAAGGGAAGCTTGACCTCCACCTAGGAGGTCCAAGAAAAGAACACGGTATTTGAAATTGTACCTATCACATTACAAACCAAAGGACACTCTGTCACCTGAAATCACATTTCAAGTCTGAAAGACATGTTCCAGATTTTAACACAGACAGTTCCCTGAAGTCTGTATCACAGAGGGCTGGGGCCCAGACAAAGTGCAATAGTTAAGATATAGAGAAATGCAGTATGCCTATACCTAGCTATATAGAGACAGGGCTGACAGAGTTTGTTCTACTATGATGAGAGTGCTTTTCAGTACAGAACTTGTTTTATGCCCTAAGAAACTTCTTTCAGTCCTTCCTGTCTTTGCCACCATGCTCACTTTTCACAGAAAATAAGTGGAGAAAAATAGCTAATAGCATTTACTTGCTGTTTAGATATGCAGATTAATTATTCATATCTGTTATCCCAAATGAGAAGTAAAATAAACGGGAAGGGAGAAACTTGAATAATCTTAAGGATTTCTAAACTTCACAGTGAAGTGACTGGCTTTGATCCCATTCACTCAGGCTTCATTATGAAGACTCAACCTTTCCAAGCCAATCTTGCAAATCTGCCACGTGACAACATTAAGCAAAATGCTCACTGAAGAAAAAACACTTTAATAGCAGAAGAGTTTTTATACTTCTGATGAAATATTCCTTGGAAAAAGGAAGAAGGTACAGGCAAGGAAGGAAAGATGGTTGAAGGTGTCACAAAAAAGTTAAAAGAGAAAGAAGAGGCCATACTTCCTTGGTTTATTTGGGTATGTGTCAAATTTAGTATTATGTTAAGGTGAACTTGATTACTGGAAAATTGTATGTAACACAATGCCTGTGAAATACTATCTTAATTAAGTTGATACTTGAGTGATATACTACATGTGTGTGCAAACCGATTCTCCTGCACAAAGATACAGGAATTATTTGCTATAATGTACAACAAAAGCACATCCTGCTGAGGATGCCGCTCTGTAGTCGCTGAAACTGTTCCATGCTGGAGCTGCTCTCCCCATTAAGCACATGGAGGGAAGTCCTGATCTTGGTTAAAATTAGCTCAAAGGAAAAAAAATATAAATCTTCCTCATCTGGTTCACCGCAATCACACAAACTCATGAACTGCCACAAGAGATATTTGAACAAAAGGACTAGATGGGACTACGACTTTCGGTAGCGGTGCCAGCTTATGCAATCTTAAAGTTTTTGAAAAAACTAGGCCTTCAGGCGTGCTACATTCTGAGGGTATAAGGCTACACTTTTGGTTGAAGACAATTCCCTACCTAGGTTGAAAAACGTCTCACTGGAGGACAGAAAAGAGGATTTTTCTACTTTAAACGGAAGATCTAATTACACAGAATTCCAGTTCTACACTAGGATGCTGATAATTGTATCAATAAACAGTAATGCTGTGGAGTCTGTGTATCTGCTACAATCAGTGCAGCACTAAAAGATATTAAAAAACAAAGAAGGCCTCACGCCATGAGAGTTCTGCATCCCCACAGGACGATGCTTTTGCAAGGCATGGATTTCTTAGGCAGTCTTAGGAATACCTATTTCAATGCTGCATAGATATGAAGGCATCATTACAAATAAAATAAAATCAAACTACAATTATAAAAATATGCTGGTTTTGTACCAAAAGAAATATGCTTCCTACATTATAGACTAATGATGCAAGTTTTAGAAATGGAAAGGAAAAGACAGATGCATGAATCTCTGGAAACTAACACCTCAGCAAGGTCCAGTTTAGAAGATACTTCATTGCGAATATCCGTGTTCATATCCAACACTTAAAATTGGTTTATTTTATTTTAACCTAAAACGGTTAATGTTTACAGAACATAATAAAAATACTACATCATATACTGTAAATTATACAATAGTTTGAGCTTTCCCTTCACCCCAAAATATTTTCTGTGTCAATATCCAGCAGGTGTTGCATGTCATACAGCTCCCTCAGTATAATAGCTTTGTAGTCCAAAGTTTTTACATACACTGAAACAAAGCTTCAATATCTAGATATTCAGCTTTCTGGATATCTAGTCTAGTTGTGGCTACATACAGCATCTATAAAGCTTTCTGTAGTAAAACCCTAAGAACTGAGTCACCTGAAAGTGATACCAATTACCATTACAAAATTATTAAAACTAAAATTACTAAACAATATCTAAGTAAAGAAATATCTAAGTTCAAGAGGGAGGAAAAGGTTAGTAAAATAATGTTTTAACTATTTTAAACATTATTTTGCTAAATAACATTTATTATAGTAAACATGTTTTAGTATATTTTAAAAGCAGTTCTTTACATGTTCGAATTATTTGAACAATCAGCTTTTCACAATCAGAAGTAAAGCATTTTGCATGCAGTATGATCTATTCTGAAACACTAAAGCCTCATTCTAAAATTGTTTTTAAAAACCCCCCAGCCTCTTCTACCCTGATTGAACAGAAATCTTGAAGTGATAACAAATTAGCACAATTAATGCAGAAGGAGAAATACATTATCAGTTAGAGAGCCTGTGTCTACTTTCAAGATTTGATCAAATGCTTATCTTGTGAACAAAAAAAAAAAAAATCATTATTAGATTCCTGCACGAATTTAAAAAAAAAAAAAAATCAAATTAAGTTCCTCATCCCTTTGCTATGATTTTGGACAAGGTCAATGAAGTCATTGCACACAAGTAATCAAGGAAGTGAGAAAACAGAAAGATAAATCAACAGATAGCAAGGAACCGGCTGGAGAGCTGGATTTATGAGGAACATGAAATGAAGTTCATTTAGACCTGCTGTGCCAAAACAGCACTGTGGGACTGCAGCACTCTGCCAAATAGAGCTTTCCAGCTCTCAGACTGCCCTACCAACAGAGCTGTTTGTGCAGTCATGTTTGAAGCTGTCAGAATATTAAAAACTAATTCAGTTAAATTACTGATAGATAACTTAAAAGAAAAAAAGGCCAAAGGCATTACATTGGCTTTCTAATGATATTTAAAAATCTTTAAGTTATAAATAAGAATACTTTAATATTATCCACTGTTGCCCTCATAATCCCTAGTTAGCATATTAACTAGGTTCTGTATATTATAATGGTATAGTCTATCATGTTTTAGAGCTTGGAAACAAATAATTTATTTTAATTTCATCTTTTGAGATTAACTGATTGTCCCAGTATTGCCTTTTTCTTCTTTTATTGATGTTTAATCTTCTTACCAATATTGTAAAGCTTTGCTACTTTATATGTCATCTCTATGAGAGACTTTGGGCACCTTGTTATAAGCATCAGTGCTCACCAATGAATTTTATTCAGAGTGTACCCTCTCAAACTACATTGGCAGCAGGGGTTTTTTCCCCCAAAATAACAGGATGCAATCAGCCTTATCCAGTCCATCTACAGACACAAACCAACAAATTAGTAAAGAATGTAACAAAGCTTGTAGCAGGAAAAAGTTACTTTTATTACACTAGTTAATAAGGATTAAAAAAAAAGGTTTTGAAAATTAAAATTTCAGAGCCAAGAGCTCCTTTGTTTGAAGCTTTCTCTTCCCAGTGCTTTAACCAAAACTTACCCTATAGCTTTGAAAACAAAAGAAGACTAGCCAACAAACTCTCCTGTTCCGAACACTGCATAAAAAAATTAATCTGGACAGGTGCAAGACACAGAAATCTATTTTATCATTCAATCACCTTGTAAAAATGTATGTAGCCTCTGTAAGAGACTGAACTTCAGATGTTTTCTTTAGTCATATAATTTGCCCTAAAGTATCACAGAATGTTAGGGATTGGAAGGGACCTCGAAAGATCATCTAGTCCAATCCCCCTGCCGGGGCAGGATTGCCTAGACCATATCACACAGGAACGCGTCCAGGCGGGTTTTGAATGTGTCCAGAGAAGGAGACTCCACAACCTCTCTGGGCAGCCTGTTCCAGTGTTCGGTCACCCTCACCGTAAAGAAGTTTTTCCTCATATTTACGTGGAACCTCCTGTGTTCCAGCTTGCACCCATTGCCCCTTGTCCTGTCAAGGGATGTCACTGAGAAGAGCCTGGCTCCATCCTCATGACACTTGCCCTTTACATATTTATAAACATTAATGAGGTCACCCCTCAGTCTCCTCTTCTCTAAGCTAAAGAGACCCAGCTCCCTCAGCCTCTCCTCATAAGGGAGATGTTCCACTCCCTTAATCATCTTCGTGGCTCTGCGCTGGACTCTCTCTAGCAGTTCCCTGTCCTTCTTGAACTGAGGGGCCCAGAACTGGACACAATATTCCAGATGCGGCCTCACCAGGGCAGAGTAGAGGGGGAGGAGAACCTCTCTTGACCTGCTAACCACACCCCTTCTAATACACCCCAGGATGCCATTGGCCTTCTTGGCCACAAGGGCACACTGCTGGCTCATGGTCATCCTGCTGTCCACTAGGACCCCCAGGTCCCTTTCCCCTACGCTGCTCTCCAACAGCTCTGTCCCCAACTTGTACTGGTACATGGGGTTGTTCTTGCCCAGATGCAGGACTCTACACTTGCCCTTGTTATATTTCATTAAATTTCTCCCCGCCCAACTCTCCAGCCTGTCCAGGTCTCTCTGAATGGCTGCGCAGCCTTCCGGTGTGTCAGCCACTCCTCCCAGTTTGGTGTCATCAGCGAACTTGCTGACAGTGCAAGTGACAGTGCACTCTATTCCCTCATCCAAATCATTAATGAATAGAACTGGTCCCAGTACCAACCCTTGAGGGACTCCGCTAGACACAGGCCTCCAACTGGACTCTGTCCCATTGACCACCAATGGTTTGGCCAATATCAACCAATTTGGTTGATATTCTTTGATCTCTTTCCTCTTGTTTTCTCACTGTGATCACAGGCAAATATCATACTTCTGTAAAGCTAAAACAAAAACTACCTTGCACAAAATTATTTTGTTTCCATAAAATTCCTGGACACTGTGCCAAAACTGGTGCAGATGCAGGAACAGTGGAAACTGGTGTCAATCTATCTCAACAATTGGACTATCACACTACCTGATCAACAAACATCAAATGAATACTTGCAAGATTCAGTGAGTTACTTGATTTCTTGTTTCCTCATCTCTGAATGATTTTTAAGTCTTCTTTGGCCTCCAAGTTACTAAGAACATGGACACAATAATTAGTTTCTTTCCTAATCAGAACGTTTTCTTCTTCTACAAACAAATAAAACCCACATAGCAAAATAACAAGAAAATACTGTCAGGATTCAACCTAAAAACCCTTCACCAAATTGCCAAAAGTCTAGAGAAAAATAGCCCTTATCTGCAATCAGGAGCTCCCCCATAGAAGGAAGAGAGAATGGGAAAAACAGATATGGGGTATGACACAAATACTGGAAGTGGCTAAACTCAGGATCCAGCCGAGTTGGATTCATTCATCCCTGCAAAGCTGTAAGCAAAGAGCTTACCAGTGCTCTACGTTAGGGGGCGTATAATGCACAGTGTCAGAGTTAAGTCCCTGTGGTGGACAGGGAAGAGAGGTGAAGTGCAGCATGTGGATTTCAGAAGAGCTCTGCAGGAATCAGGCAGAATCTGACTGTGCTTATTAACTCTCTCAGCATCTGCCATGCTGAAGCAGGCTGATTCCATGCAGAACCCTTCATGTTTATTATCTTGAGCATCAACTGCACAAAAGCAGACAAACTGCTTCTGATTGGGAGCTAAGCTTAGAAGAAGACAGCTAACTAAACGTCAATTTGAGTGCAGCCTAATGAACCTGATTGTAGCCGGTTTCAAAATCCTTCCATCTTTGCGAAACTCTCCATGTACAATTCAGATAAACTACAACGGATGACTTAAAGTTGACTGGATATACATTTCCCAAAGAAGAGACAAACATGAGTAAAAGAACCAATGAGGCATTACTAGAACTGTCAGTTATGCCACACTTTTCCTGCTACCATTGGCCTTTTTTGATCAGAGCACCCTGTTCTATACTAAGCTTCTCTTAAATTGCTGGCATTTTCAGAAAAAAACGTGAACAAAAATAAAGCAAGAACCATACATAGACCAAGGCCATTGAAACCCCTAAAATACAGCATTCACAGACCTCTTCCAAAGTAAACATGAAATTCATTTATTGAACTCACTCAACTTCTTCCATCCACTCACTCCTATAAACACACTACAAATGGATCAATCTAATTCTTCATTGAAAGTGGAGGAAATCTTCATAACTAACTAAGGGAGAGGGGAAAAAAAAAAGAAAAAAAAAAGATATCCTTCCCTAGCGTCTAAGCGTCTCTTCAAAGAATCTTGAGATATTGCTATGATGAAAGCCAAAGTTGATGTTGCTTCAATTAAAAAGAGCACATTATACTCATCTGCTCATAGAAGATGCAACCTCCTTGAAGTCCACATACCGGATGCAAAGATAGTCATTCTTCTGGTCTTGAAGGAATATTTGATTCAAGTCTGAATGCCCTCCTCATGTATCATCTCTTGCTTGATCCCAGGAAACTGGCAGAGAGAAGGAAGCACAACCTTTTGAGCCAGCAAGCAAGTGAAGGGACCACAAAGGAGTGATGAAGGACCAAATCTGCTTTTTGTTTCCATGTTGAAAGTCGAAGACCACGAAAGAATGCATTAAGCCTCTCCACGGTGCTGAAACAAACTGTAGTAAACTCCTGAGCATGAGGAATCTCCTGAACATGTCTTGTTGGGGCTCAAAGGGAGACCCATTAAGAGACTCACAGTAATTATCAGGTTCAAAAAAAAAAAAAAAAAAGAAAAAAAAGAAAGATGGAGCTAGGGCCTTGTTTTGAGCTTGAACAGTGTCCTTAGAAATTTGAACTGCTCTGTATACAACATTACAAAAGTTCTATAACCCTATTCTTTAGTACACTTATCAGCCAAGAGCTGGGATGCAAAATTTCACTCAGACTGCAGTAGAAAAAGCTAAAACTTGGGAAAAGGTGAGATAAACCTCTCCAAATCTGCACCATGCAAAACTTAAAAGATTTATTGTACTAAATATAGCGGCAAGAACACGAGAGCAGATTAAACAGACAGAATCACAGTTATCCATAATAATTCTTTGTAAAAGTCTCCTGGCAAACCAGACCTTAATAAACTGCACCTTTTACATTATCTCAAAATACATACAGAACACTCAGATGAAGTTTATTCTATCTAAATATTATGCCTGCCAGGTCCAATACGCAGCCATTGAGATGGCACTGCTGCACTGAAACCTTGCTATCTTTTTTCCTGAATTCTGTCCACCACTTAGAGAACAATAGTCTGAACAGTTATAAGCAACCATCTTTTTCTTAGATAATAATCGAATACAGAAGTATTTGAAAGACATTTGACAGTTTGGTCCTGAGTAACATTAATCAGAATATCATTTTCTACTTAGAGAAAATAATGGTAGATCTTATGCAATATGCTTTTGCCTCCTGCATCTCACTACTTACACGAGCTATCACCTAGGGGGACTGGTACTACTTTTACTTCTTTAAACAGCATGTGTCCAGACTGAAGCATACTACTTGACAGTATTAAGCTAATAAAAGTAAATGGAAACATTCTAGTTGGATGAGACTACAGAGACAGAAGTCCTGCAGATATAAAGAGAAATAAAAATTCCCTAGTATCACCACACAAACTGTGGAAAAGAGACTCCCATGAAAGGCAGTCCTATTTCTAGGAATGAGTATTGGTGTACTGAACTCTGTGCCTATTTTGGGGAATGACAGAATAGATGTAACTTAATTTATTGGAGAGAATTCTTCCCGTTTAATTACATAAAGGCAGAATTTCTTGCATTGTTTTTGAGGGGAACTATAGAATAAGAAGAAATTAAAAAGCAATGGAAGACAAGCTGTTCTAAAAATAAGTAAAACACGAAACTGCACACACACACACACCTTCCCCCGGACTGCTTTCCTGGAGCAAAATCCACTGCATTGTGAAGATGATTGTGTCAGGTATCACCAAAATTCTTCTATCACTAAAAAGCTACTAAGAAGGGCTTCTGTGCCTTCCCACTCTCCCCCTTACAAATGGCAGCTCATGTAATAAAAATGCATCCTGCTGATATCTCCCGAAAGAGAAATGTTTGGGATACACAGAGATTTTTTCAAGATACACACCAGGCAAAAAGGTTCAATGAAAACTGACAGTAATCTCAGAAACAACTGTTAGAAATCCAGCCTGAAAGCGCTGGTGCCGAAAGTGAAGCTAGATACGGCGAAATTCATGTCAGTATGCTGAAACAACCTCAAACTGCTACTTACGATCTTTGAGACTTCATAGAGGTCAAAGGAGGTTCTAGAAGAACCTCAGTGGTTCTCTGCCAAACTGGAGAAAGTAACTCATACATGGGGGTCAGTCCTGTATCTAACACTGTCCAGTACTTAAATAACTCTGATGATACACCAAAGAAAACTTTTATTAAATCTGCAACTTATACAAAGCCTGAAAAAAGTGCAGCATGGTAGAGGACAGGATTAGAATTCAAAATTATTTGGACAAATTGGAAAACCACTTGGAAGTAAATAAGAAAGATTTCATTAGAGAAGTGCGAAGTCGTATAGCTAGTAGGAGTAATCAACCGCAGAAATACAAGATCAGAATTAACTGCATGCATTGCAGTTCTGCAGAAGCCCAATAATATAATAGATCACAAACTGCAGACAGTATCAGTGTTATAAATATAAACAAACTTAATAACGGGATGTAAAACAAGGAGCAAAACATTTAAGGCACATGGAAGATCTCTAGCTTGTTCGTGTACCACATGACAAAAGAAAGTTAGATCAATCGGATTGCAAAGGAAAAGAGAATTGGAAGATATAATTCCAATATCCAAGAGCTGAAAGATAAATTTTATCAGGGTAGTCAATTTTACTCAGTCTAGAGACTAAGGGAAGATGCAATACATAGTTGCAAAATATGTAAAAAGTTGTTACTAACTCTAAGGAAAAACGTATTCTGCGTATTTATTCTGGATAGGTAAGTATAGAACTGAAGAATTCTGGAACAGAGATTGAAGTTATATGCTAGAAAAAGAATAAAAAAAAAATCTAACAATAAGTTGGAGCAAGTATGGACATAGATGTATGAGATACCTGCCATCGAAAATTTAAGATTATATTATGTGAAGGCAGTGGCTCTGAAACTTTTTCAGCCAGAGGACCACTGCCAATGAGATCTCAAATCTTGCTGACAACTACTGAAACTGAAAAGGCAAGTTGGTATGTCATGCTAGCATACCACTGAACATTTCATTAGAAAAACCTCTGCGAGGAATGGTTTTGGTAGACATTGATCCTGTCTGGAACAAGGGAATACACTGTGTATAAGTACTTCTTTATGTTTTAAATTTAAAGACCATCTGGCATATTAAAAAGGAACCCATGAATCACTGTATTTCCCGACATTCCTCAGGGGAGATGGGGCAGAAAATAAAGTAATAACTGCTGCTTATCACTTCTGAAAACAGCAGAAATTACTTTTTTGTTTTTAAAATCTATCTGAAACGTATTAGAATACTGTCAGAGCAATGGACATGACTCATAACCAAACCATCGCTGTCTGGACATTTTAGAGGTATTTCAGTAATTTCTTATAGTTTCAATATGTTAAGATAATAAACATGAAAAATAGTGGCATAAATGAGTCTTCTTTGCCTATCACAGCCTTTTTTCTGGTGAGTTCTATTCTCAAGAGTTATTTCTGTTTAAAAAAAAAAAAGATGCTGTAGCACTTAGCCTGAAGGATCCAAGAGAAGGACCATTTTAATTAGGTCTTCTTTTATGAAAAGTTTTTATTAACAATCTGCTAAGAACAAGAATTTCCCAGTTGTCTCTGGCACTATGTCAAATTTGCTTAGTTTTCAAATAGGCGTATTCATAGGTCATGTATACAGCTGAGAGTCAAGCAATGTTCTTTTAGCCTATAGATCACTCCCCTAAACAATGAGTGCAACAGCTACTAGACTTGGCGATTTAAACTCCAAGTGTAATAAGAGGAAGCACTGGATAGTTCACGCCCTAGAAAAATCACATCAAGTTATTTTGTAATTGAAAGTTCGGAAAGAGTTCCTTTGATTACTTCCACTTCATTAATTAAAACCATTCACTTTTATCCCTACTTGACATAAACTTACTGACCTCTTAGTCTTCAAGTCATAATTCATATGCGAACGTATGGGAAGGCGTGCTATGTGCTATCATGGGAGAATGCCACCAGAAGTGTTTTAAGGCAAGCAGCTAGGGCAGTAGCTTAGCAGCATCCTACACTTAGGTAGCACTGCATGTCATCTAACGTGCATGTGGGGAAGAAGAGGAGATCAACAGCTTAAGATGACCTAGACAGAGCTAGGCAGAGTTTTATACCAGTTCATGTGGTAACAAATCTAGTTATACATTCTGTTTAACTATCTGGACTGAATTCATAAAAGCATCCTGAGCAAAGGCTCCAAACTCAGTAAGAGAGAAACAGACCTTGTACATGGATGAGATAAACTCCCACATCTCTTTGACAACAGGGCACACAGTCATTGGGACACAAATACCAAACACCTCTACATTAGTTGTGGAGAGAGTGAGGGAAGACGGACAGTTTCTCATCCTAGGACAAAATACATAGTGTATACAGAGAAGAGTATGCACCTAAGCCTGTATTAAATGTCGCTGAAACAACTGGAATCCTCAGCTCATACAGACACTCCTGTAAGATAACTGAATTTTTTTTCCTTGCTAAACACCTCCTTGCTGAAAGATAACAAACATTACTCTTAGAATAATCGCAACAGGAAGCAGTACGTTGTAAACATCAACCTGTAAACTTATTTTTTTCCTCCATCTCTCTGCTCTACTGAACATAACGGCACTCTGAAAAGATTCCAACTCCAAACCTATACAGCATTAATTTTTATTTGGATAAGCTATCACTGACCTCAATCACTCAAAAATGTCATATTAGTCAATATGCTTGCTCAGCACTCTCTTTCTACTTGACCTATAGTGATCCAAGTTCCCACCAGACAGAAATATGGTGTATCTCCACTGAAATAAGAGCAGTGGCACCCGCATATATATATTTAACATCTAGAATAATCTTAGCAAAACCAGAAAAAGTCTGACGAAAAAATGTCACCAAAATACTGCCATGTAAGAACTAAGCACTACTTGAAATTAAGAAACAGTAAGTATTACCAGAATTATTAAAATTCCTGAAAACTGAAATCAGCAACAGTTCCAATCAACTCTTTCTACAGTTTATTTTAAGCTTAACTTTAATTTTTGCACTTCTTACTTTTGCCCACTAATACTTCAACACTTAGTGCAAAAAGCCACTTCACAGAATCACAGAATCAACCAGGTTGGAAGAGACCTCTGAGATCATCGAGTCCAACCGTTGCCCTGACACTACCCTGTCAACTAGACCATGGCACTAAGTGCCATGTCCAGGCTTTTCTTAAAGACATCTGGAGATGGTGACTCCACCACCTCCCTGGGCAGCCCGTTCCAATGTCTAATGACCCCTTCTGAGAAGAAATTCTTTCTAATGTCCAACCTGAACCTCCCCTGGCGAAGCTTGAGGCTGTGTCCTCTTGTCCTATCGCTAGTTGCCCGGGAGAAGAGGCCAACTACCACTCTGCTACAATCTCCCTTCAGGTAGTTGTAGACTGCAATAAGGTCACCTCTGAGCCTCCTCTTCTCCAGGCTAAACAACCCCAGCTCCCTCAGCCGTTCCTCGTAGGTCAGACCCTCCAGACCCTTCACCAGCTTGGTCACCCTCCTCTGGACTCACTCCAACACCTCAACATCTTTCTTGAAGTGTGGGGCCCAGAACTGGACACTTAGGTGTTCTATTGCCAAAAAGTACCTTTCTTACACAACAGAGAAGACAGACTTACAAATGAAAGGGCCTCCATACCAAATAAACAGAAGTAATGGAAAGCAAGTAAGTTTCCTCTTTCCTCCTCATGTCAAATAAGCAGTACATTCAGTTCCACAATCTGGGTTGGGCTGCCTTCCCTCCTCCTCTCTTTGTACAGGCTTAGGTGAAAAGCTTTTGAGACATATTTCCCAAGTACATGAGTTTCACGTTGGAACTGATCCAATTAAAACAGGAGTAATTTGTAATATTTCTTTAGGTATCCCATAAATTCTAACCTCAGCTGTAACTGACTTACCTTTTCCGCAATCTGAAAGTACTAGGCTTTTTAATGAAGAGAGGCAAGAAAATTGCTGCAAAAAATAAATAGAAATGGAAACTGGCTAAAAGTTGCCCATAGTTTAAAAAAGAAAAAAAAGACACTGGGAAAGACAAAGTCATTCCCAAGAAAGAAAGTGGAACAGTTGCCTCTGGTTGAGAAGGTCTAAATCAATATTCTGCTCCTCCATTTCGCTACTCTTCCAACAATTTTTGAGAAAAAGTATTTATTAACTTGCTTGCCAAGTAACAGACACATAGTTAAAGTGGCTATGCTAAAAAAAAAAACCCACTTCCTCTCACCCACAGCACAAAGAGAACAGTGATGATGGTGTGGGCTATTCTACACACAAATCAGTTTAATTCCTTCCTACACAGTGTCTTTTGAAAGTGGACATAAATTTAAAAGGCTATCAGATTTCACCTTACACTTTTTTTCACCTATTCACAAACCATAGATATTTTTGATTTGAAGAGAAGAAAACACTAGAATTTAAAATATGTATCCATTTTAGTCCAGCAACACAAGGCACGGATTGGGACAAATCTCAAACTTTATAAAGAATAATAATTTAATACTTTATAAAATGTATGCCTATTTCTATTCAGTAGCTTTGAACCAAGTCCATAATATTCTTTTTCTAAACTTTACATAAAAAGTGTGAGCTAAAACTAAAAATTCTTAGAAGAACAATAACTTTTGCCCAGAGTTTTCTCCCTCTTTTTAAGCGGATACAGACATCTTGTTTCAGTTGTTCTGAACAAAATGGAAAAGACAAGGAGCTCGCTATCTCAGTCTTTTTTAAAAAAAAATTCTGACAGGTCTCTAAGAACTGCAGGAACCTCTTTTGACAAGAGGAAAGAGAATGTCAATACTAGCAGAAAACCCCATTAAATTATCTGTATCAAGGGGACATTAAAGAAGAAGTTAACTGAAAGAAGATGGGAAAGAGGAGAAGCCAGAGAAAGAAATCAATAATGAATTTACTATACAATAATCAATGAGAAAACCATATTATTGGAAGTATTTGTAATTGACTTCACTGTCTGTTGATATTTTTCATTTTTTTCTACTTACCTAGACCTTTTTGTCCAGGGTTTTTAGCAAAGTTAAAAGTAAACTGATAAAAATCT
Organism: Nyctibius grandis; assembly: GCF_013368605.1. Classification (NCBI taxonomy): domain Eukaryota; kingdom Metazoa; phylum Chordata; class Aves; order Nyctibiiformes; family Nyctibiidae; genus Nyctibius; species Nyctibius grandis. The sequence continues at coordinate 57,036,239 of NC_090659.1, read as the reverse complement.
TTGAACTTTGTTGGATCCTTTAGCTCTTGTTCCAGTCTTGGCAATAGAGCTTTTAGTTTTTCTGTGGTGTCACACCTGTTCAAAATAAGTTACATTATTTGTAAATTTTTTAAGATTTCTTTTTACTTTTTTCTTTTTTTTTTTTATTTTTAAAGGTTTAGTTTCAGAGCAAAATAAAACAGTAAATATAAAAAGAGAGTATCTTTCTGAATAGCATTCTTAAAAATATTAACACTCATATCTCTTTACTAAACAATTTTAAGTGGAACATTATATATATAGACATCCATTAAGTACACAACGCCAACATAGGAGCAATGTGACAATAAAGCTACAAAACAAAATCCAAGCCAGAAGCCACAGCTGGTTTAGCAAAACCTTTTTAATCAGTTATATCAAATAATGTTGGCAGCCTTTAATAGAACAGCATGAGCACTTGATTGCTGTCCATGTCTAGAAAATCGTAATTATTCTTACAGTATCTACCCAAAGGGACAAAATAGAGCAGTGCACTTCAGAGGATATAAAAAGTTATTTCATCACAATTCCTGAATACCCTTACCTAAACAGGAAAGCTTAGAAAGAAGTCAATAACTGATGAGGTCAGTAACAACGGACTGCTAGGACCCCTGCTCAAGAAACAACCACCCCATTTATGAGAAGTTGGTCTGTTGTAGAAAGGTATTGATAAGGTGCCATTCTAAGATCAAATTAAATTATTTAGCTAGAAAAAAATACGCACAAGTAACAAACTGTAATTCTCCACCTACCTAATGCAACCTGTTTAAAAAAAAAAAAAAATAGTTTCGACACCTCTATATATTAGTAATACTGCATCTCTTCCAAGGAAGAGTTATATACAAAATATTATTTTATGGTGATAAATGCTTGACTTTATAGCTAAGCAGAGGCAATGTGGTTTAACCTCAAAGTGTATTATCCAGAACAGCTCCATAATGCAGGAAGGAAAAAAATTTGTATCAGTTACATCACAGTCAGACTAAACAACCTTTTCTAGTACCAATACTTTCATTTTTATTTCAATTTCTTATAGATATTCTGTACAAATAAAGTATCTAGTACACAGGGCATAAAAACTATGGTTTGTAAAACTGGTAAAAAGAAAAAAATTGCATTTGGTGGTGACAAAGTCAAGGGAAAGAACTGGAGGTTCTTCTCTGCTTTCCTGTTTCTTTTCTGCTTCAACACTGACTGAACTTTTTTTTTTTCTTCATACATCTCCAGTGACTTCCAGCTTCTAACAGCACATGGTCCAACTCAAAACCGTAACACAACCGTCCATATGTTTGTACACATTACATGAAGAGATCAGCATATCTGTCTCTTTTCCTTGTTGCACAGGTAGGCATCATTCTGCTTCACCCTTACTATGGTCATTGTTAAGGCTTTGCAGTAAAGTACCAATTTAAGGAAGACAGGACACTACAGGCATTTAGCACCTGTTAAGCTTGGCACCAGCCTTACCAGCTTCTTGAAGCTTCACACTTAATTCAATTAAAAATGTTTTAAACATAAACCAGGCTCAGGCCTTATGTTTTGAACTACACAGAGATGGATACTTACCCCAACTCTGTCATGCCATCAACAAATTCCTTTTTACTGAATTCACATTGAGTAGCTGCTCTGAACTTCCATGCTACAACCAGAACACTGATACTGGCTGGGTCCAGGCTTAAATCATCACAGAACTGTTGAACCCCATCAATGCCAATTTTATTTTCATCTTGTGGGTCTGCAGTTCAAAATACAGAGAGGAGAATTGTAATTATTTACAAAAAATATTTACAAATAATCATCTGCACAGCTTTGATATGATGCATAACACAGGTCTTTGTTATTTCATAAGCTTCACAAATGTCTTCACTTGAAATCTAGTTAATTTTAGAAGTACCTTGGAGATTACCTGTAAACAGATTAGTATTCTGCAAACTTCCCTAGAAATCAGTTTGCAACTTTTTCCTAAATTCATCAGCTAACGTCAATGAAATAGTTTTGTCTTCTCTCCACAACGCTCTATGAAAGATCTGAATTAACTGAGGAGATGCCTGACTACATCTAAAAACAATAAGGCTGATAAACACATCAAAACGTACAATATATTTATTGGTTAGCATGTATTAAACTTTAAAAGAAAAACACAAACAACCCAACAAAACCACACCTACCAAGTGAGACCACAGATTTTTTCCTGATAGGGATATATGATAATCCACTATAACTGTTTAAAGACCACAATTGGCTCAAACATTTTTGGTTTTTAATTACAAGTCAAGGATATCACCAAAATATTGCTCAAACAATGGCTTAGCATAAGAGTATGTAAAATTAAATAATTGGAGGGGGGAAAAAAAACCCAAACAACAACAACAAAACACCTTTAGTTTTCAAAGTTTGACAGTTTACAAACTACAAAACTGTCTTTCCCAGCTTTTGATAGGAAGACATTTCAGTATTGTAAGTTGGGCTATGTAGAGAAGTACCCCTCAAGTAAATTTAAGATTAACTCCTTAAACCAGTAAGATTTTCAATCATGCTAATTTTAAAGTCCTTATCCAATGAGTTAATTAAAAAATTCTAAAAAATCAAGTCTAAAGAAAACTTTTTTTGGGGGGGCAAATTAAGCTAAGATCTCTTCTGCTTTTCCAGCCAACACAGTGGAAGAAATGCTAAAAATGCAAAGAGGAAGTTAATTTAGCAAACAAATACTTATATCTATTCAATAAAATTACACCTATGGTATAATTCAGGGATCTTTGAGCAGGAGTAACAAGTAAACATATCTATTCTACTTATATGCTGGATCTAGTTCTAAGACATGTAAAATGCATTTCTTGTGTATTTGGGGAATAATTGAAGAACCAAAGGCAAAAAGTGCACTAGTGTTGAAATCAGTGGAAAAATTCTGATGGATTTCAACAAGGACTGTTTCATCCTTATCATGTTTCACGACATCCAGGTAATGAGGAACAAAAATGAAACTGTTGTTTTGATTGAGTTGCTGGATAAACAGGTAAGAAAACTAACACAAAGACAGCACAGAAAATGAAAGACCTCTCATCTCAGATTTCAAACATAGCACAACGTATGTAGCATTCTATAGGCCCTGTAGGACAAAGGAATTCTGTGTTGTTGCGAGGCCAATGACTCAGGTTTAAGCTACACATGAAAAAAGAAAAGGTGCTTAACCAAACCTTTTATTGTTTTCTCTCAAATCTTGTGAAGGTTTTTTTCAAGTTTATAACTTCAAGTGCTAGAAGTGCAAAAGTGTGCTGCTAACCAAAACACGAACATAAAACTGACTAGACTTTCTTTCACAAAAGCCAAGTGGTGAAGTTTGCCATTGCTAGAAAATTATGAATAATAAATAACATTTGTGGGTTTTTTTCATTTTAGATATTCTTAATAGCATTTACGAATTTGCATATATTTTTGACCCAGCAATCTCTAAGACTGACATGCAAGGAGCAAGCAGAAGATTTAGATATGTATATATATGTTATACATACATTTTTATATATATATAACAAATCAAAAAAGTGACTCTCTAGTTAAGATTTTTTTTCCCCCCAAAGGAAATGCTATAGTGTTGCTGATCTTTGTCTCTACACAATTCATTACCACATAATAATGAAATATTGAAGAATGTCTATACTTAAAATAAAACACATTATGTAAAGGGTAACAAAAAAAGGTGGAAACAATATCATAAGAACAGGATAAAATGTATACAAAGCATGCCATACACTGCAATTAGAAAAGTACATAAAATCATAATTGAGTAATTGTTAAGAGTTCATTTTTTAAAACACGAGATGTACAGATCTCAGCAGGGGTTGGTAATGGTTCCAGCCCGCTCTGCTCTAACAAACAATGCACACATTCACGTCAGATGGCCACATTTCAGAAAGCCCTGTTACCTGGGATCACGTACATTCTTATATTTACATGACTATCTTTTTCCTTTTATTTCTTCTGCTCTTTTTAACAATGCTGTAAAATAAAAATAAATGGAAAAGAAACAACTCTGCCTTTAATCCACTTCCCTGTGGTTTTCCTCTCTAAGCCTCTCTGGACAGACACATCATTTTTGCTGTAATACGTCAGCACAAAGAATAAATTAAGGATGGAGTTTCCATGACTAGTTTTTGAGTTTTCTTATTTGACTGTTTTTCATACTCCTGGCTGTAATGTCATCTGAAACACTTTTAATTTTTATATATAGAAATACAATCTTTGAACAAAATTAACTCCCCCAAATATTAGTATAATAATCATACGTATTATTTTGCCACACAAAGTGCACTGTACATATATTTAATAGCAGCCACTGGCAATACATAAAACGAGTTGCATAATAAGCGTTCGTCTCCTTTCCATCACATGTAACTGACACTATTTCCTCATGATAGGTTTAATTTCCTATTGTGAATTTACTTTGAACTCTACAGGAATATCTACAGAAGTTGTGTACTGAACACAAAGAGCATTTAAAACCGTTTTCAGTCTTATCTTGCTACTGCAAACACAGGGTAAGAAGCAAAAGCTAGCAATCTTTCCTTAAAAGTCCTCAAGAATGGCAGAGGGAAAAGCAGAAATACCACCCAAACAAAATAATTAGGAAAAAACCAAAACCCACAACAAAAAAACAAGCCTTACCTTTGTATCGGTTATACAATTGTTCTAATTTCTTCCTGTCTACTGAATTTTTCATGGATTCTTTGTAGTACAAGTCTGGGTTCTGGAAGTAGTTGTCTGTTGCCACTTCTAGTTTCCATTCATTCTGCGTTAAGCAGTATATAGCAGTCCTTTCACCAGCCTGGGTAAATGCCATAAACTGGCGGACCTTGTCCTTCTGAGACGATTTAAGCTTATGCTTTGGGATGCAAAAGAAGCAGGAAAGCCAATGAAGCTAATCCAGAAGTTTGTTTCAGCATTCTACTACTAACGCCTATCTTTAAACGGTTCTAGTTTTCTTGCTGATGACAACTTTCACTTCAGAATTACAGGAAGACAAAGCCTTGTTCTTCTGCAGTCAAAAAGACAGCATTTTCTTCTGAAAATTGAAATGACAGCATCTATATATACATTTTTAGCAGCATATATTCTGGCAGTAACAAATTTGTATTTCTGCTTTATTGCTCACATAGGCACAAGTTTTTCAGTTCTGTAACAGCAGTAAACACAAGTTTCATCATATAACAATATGGTTATCTTCTGAAAATATGCCTAGTGGTTATACAAACAAGAAATTACAAAGACACCACTTATAAATTCTCAGATTCTGTATAAGTCCTTCATACATGGAGAAAAACTGCTCAACAGTTTTCCTAATACTTTCCTATCAACAATGAACAGTGCAAAGTTTAATCATTTTAAGTGATCAGCTGAAAAAGGCAGAAGCTTTTCTCACATTTTTATGTTAGAAACCATCGCCAAGAGAAGACATAAGACAAAAAGAAAAGAGATAAAGCAGACATGTCAGGGATTTGCTGAATGTTACAATGAGGCTATGAAGTTGCTGTAAATGTGATCTAAAACTTTAACTCTGAAAAAGATGCTTATACTATTAATATGTTAAACAACAAACCTGCCTATTATAGCGGTACACAGGAACCAGTAAGATGTTTCTCTTAATGGCAGCTAATTGCAGCAACCTTATCTATTCAACATCCCTAAACTTCTGGAAAACCCAAGAGGTGGGAACAGGGATTTTATAGGGAGTAAATTTCTATTAACATAGCTCAACTTTATTCTTTACATGAAGTTGGAAGAAGAAGGAGACAGCTTAAATCAAACTCTGTTTTTTATTATATTCTGGTACTTTCTAATTTTGTTAAACCACACTTAACACATATTCTGGGCCAACAATTAAGCTGAGAAATTTGTCTAAGTTCCTCTCTACTGCTTAAATCATCAGGTATAATAGAAAATCTACTGGTCTCTTAAGTATCAGGGGGAAAAGCTGAATGCTGATGCAGAAAGCAGTAAACATAGGACCATCTTTCAGTTTACTTGTTATCTCTTGTACACATATGGATGGTGACATCTTGACTGCAGATGGTCCGGAGACAAGTAACACATCATGTAAACAAGATAAGGACTTTGGTCTTTCCTGCAAGATTTTTCGATTTTATATAAAAAGAAACATGTAAAGTTTCATTTTATACAAGAAGAAACATGTAAAGTGGGAAAAGAGCTACAAAAATAACTACAATGTATTCTGTTAAGAAAACACTAAATAACCCTTTGCAAGCTCTGCATACTCCCCCTCCCAGATTTCATTACGGCCTAACTATGAGAGTTTCTCTGCACTAAGATCTTCCTCAGTTACATGAATTTCTTTTCAGCAACCAAGTGATGATCACTTCAAAACAGAGGTCTCCGACAACAATTCCAAAGTAAAACCCATGTCCTCTTATAAGTCTACTTACGCCAGGCATTTAGGGATATTTTCTAGCTTCAAAATGAAACACTGAGTTATTTCAAGAAATCAGATAAGAAACAGATTCGACTATCCAGTCTACTACTCTGCCACATATACTGTTCATTTGTGTTTAACGCCCTGCGTAGCAGGCAGGGGTGCCTACACACTCTCTACAGGACAGGCGGGAAGGTCTGGAAGTCCTGTTTCTAGCATGACTTCATGCTAACTGAAACACGGGAAGTTCCATCTCAATATGGGAAAAAACTTCTTTACTTTGAGGGTGGCAGAGCACTGGAACAGGCTGCCCAGGGGGGTTGTGAAGTCTCCTTCTCTGGAGATATTCAAGACCCGCCTGGACACGACCCTGCGCAACATGCTCTAGGGGAACCTGCTTTGGCAGGGGGTTGGACTAGATGATCTCCAGAGTTCCCCTCCCACCCCAGCCATCCTGTGATCCTGTAACGGAACCCAAACAAGGAGGCGTACTTCACTCCAAGACACGACTAAGTCCCGTTTCAGGAGCCCTCTCAAAACGGTAATGACATCCGACCGCCAGCCCCGAGGACAAGCGGAGAAAGAAGCCGCAGGCCGCGGCGGAGGCGCCGTGCGAACCCTTCCCGCACCGCTCCGGCTGCCCCCCGCCGCCTCCTCGCTCCCCTGCGCACCCTCCCCTCGGCCCCCGCCCCGGGGAGCCAATTCGCACCGCACCTTTCCCACCGCCTCCGGCTGCCGCCGCTGCACCTGCCGCGTCCCGGGGCGGGGAGGAGAGGGGGAAAGCCGGCGGGAGGGAGCCGCCCGGTGCCGGAAGGCGGGGCAGCGGGAGCCAGGGACACGGGGCTCCGGCAACCTGCCCCGCCAGCCCCAAGCCCAAAAAAGGGAAAGGTACGCGCCGCGCCGGCTGCCGGGACAGTGCTCGAAATACCCGCGGCGCCGCCCGCCCCTCCCTTCCCGTCCCCCCCCGCCCCCGGTGACCTTCCCCGCTCCCGGCGGAGGCGGGAGGGCGACTCCGCATAGTGTGTGTGTCCCCCCCCTTGCGCCGCTCGTCCCTCCTCGCCCCTGGCCCGTACAGGCCCTCCCGCCTGGCGCTGTCCTCCCCGGGGCAGGGGAGCGGGAGCCGGCGCTGAGGGAGGGGAGCAGCGGGAAAGCGCGGAGTGTGTTGGGGGACGCTCAGCTCGCCGGCCCGGGTGGTTGGGGGTTGTTTGGGGCTCCCCCCTCTCCAGTTTCTCCGCCTGCCTCCCTCCCCCACGCTCCCACAACCTACCATTTTATCACCGGCGCCTGGACCAACTTCACCGCCCGGCGCCGCCTCCCGCGCAGGCGCGCACCGGCCCGCACCCACGGCCTATCGCCGGCCGCCCGGTGAGGGACCAGGCGCAAAGGCGGAGCGCGGGGCCGAGGCGCGGGCCGGCGGAGCCCGCGGGCTTCCCTGCACCGCCGCTGGCGGGGAGTGGGGCGCGCCAGGGAGCGGCCGGGATGGCGGGGGGGGGGGTGAGTCTGTGGGGCGGGGGTGGAATCCACTGTTACGCTTCCCATGACGCGCCGCGCGGAGGCGCTCGGACTACAGGTCCCGCCTGACTCTGCGCTTAAAGGCGCCGCACCGGAGCTTAGTGACCGGTGCACGGTGAGGGGGAGGCAGAGGCCGTCGGCAAGGACGGAGCTCCCCGGAGCCTTCCGTCGGCGGCCGCCGCCCCCTGACCTCCGCGCTCGCCGCGTTGCGATCCCTTCCTTCCCGCGCTCCCCTGGCCGCTGCTGGCCTCCCTCCCTCCCTCCCAGCCGCGGGTGAGCGGGGCGGAGGGAGGATGCAGCGCCCGGGTCCGGCCGCTGTCGCAGTCTCCCCTCTGAGGTGGGCGCTGGGCGGTTGCTGGTGGGGTGGGTCGGGGCTGCGAGGAGGGAGCGGCGGGTTTGGTCCGAGTGCCGTGGGGCCGGCCGGGCGGCCGTCTCCCTCCCTCCCTTCCTCCGCCGCCATGAGGGGGCGGGAAAGGGGCAGGTCGCACCCGTGCTCTCCTGATCTTTCTGTGCTCCCTCCCTTCTTCCCTCCCGGCCTTGCCCAGGGAGAGGTACCGGCAGGCGCCGCCCAGCAGCGGGCCCGCGGAGAGGGGAGGCGGCGCAGGGAGCTGCCCTCCGGCGCGGCCATCGCTCTCAGGTGGGTGCGTGTCGGGGCGGAGGCGCCCGGGGAGTGCGGCAGCGGCCGGCGGCGCCGCCTCGGCTGCCGTGCGGGTCCTGAGAAGGAGCTTGGGTTGAGCAAAGCGGTGGGTGGCAGCAAACGGGCAGGTGCGGAAGGACCCGCAAGCGTTTTGGAAGAGAGGATCAGGGCCTGCGTGGGAGGCAGGGTCTGATACCGGCTTGATGAAATCCGGTGCTACGGTACCGTGTTCGGGAAGTAAAAATCGGGAAGATGAGCAGCAATCCATCAGAAAACAAACAGTGCTGAAAAAGGACTCCAAACGACAGGAGTTCCCTCTAATTTGATAATTTCTGCTGCACGGAGAGGAGTGTCTTTTTTTTTTTTTCTTCTTTTCTCTTTATGTGCACTCTGAACACATCGTATATTCTTATATGTGAGGTGATTATTGCCTTAAGAGCACTGCCCCAGGTGATACTTTTCTAAATAGCTTTTGTTAGCCAGGTAAAAAACACTGTTACTGAAACAAAACTGCACCGTGTCTGAACCACGGTGGTAAGTTTACTAAGTGCAACAATGGGCAAACTTACTAGTATAAATTTCTGCTCAGAATTTGGTTACGTGGTTTGACATACCACGTAGGATGTGCAGCAGAGTGTTTTACTCACCTCCCTGGTGAACAGAAGCGTGAATATACACTTGGTGTTTTCTTCTCCCTCTTTCTTGCAGGAATAGGTTGTAATATATTCAGTGAAATCTCCCCGCAAACGTGTTAAACAGGAAGAGTATTACTTTGTATACATGAAGAAATATTTCCTTAAATATCACTCTAGAATTTTGCCAGGTGGTGAGGATTGTTATTTTTTCCCGATCTCTTAAAAATAGTAAACCCTATAACTTTATCAAAATTCTGAAATATTTCTACTTTATTATTTTATTGAAATTAGAGTGGTGTAGACATGCTTTTGCCACTTTAATTACACTTTCAGTTCTTATCTGTAAATGTTTTAGCTGTTCATGTTGTTAACCCCTAGCCCGTAGTCAGCTATGGATAGCTGAATACTTTGGCTTGTATTTCATGCATTGAAAAGAAATAAACCAACCCACCTCAGTTCAGTTCTGTCTGAAACAGAGATGGGAGGGCATCTTATAAACCAAGGTAGTGCATGGCTGTGCCTGCCATCTTCCCTTCCCGTTCTATATATTGATGATGTCTGGCTTGGATACTTGTGACTGTGACTGCTACTGCATGACGGGAAAAGAAGATTCTCTCTTAGGCAGACTGCTTCCACATGACTATGTCCATATATTGGTTCCTGTTTAAGGCTGTTGGCTCAGAGATCAAGATTCCGGCTAAAGTTTTAGGCAAATACCTGCTCTATTGATGATCTACTCAAATGTAGTTGTGTGTTGTGCATTTTAGAATGCCGTGCTTCAGTGATGAATGTATGTTTTGTGCATCCATTTATACATTGTTATGTATAGCTTTGTGGTCTGAGGGGTTTTTTATGGGTTTCTCTGTGTGTTATTTTTTTCTTTTTTAAAGAAAATGTAACTTTGTTATTTTACAATAATGTCAGTATTTTCCTGTAGGACCTAGGGGAAGGAAATCGGTTCTTTTGAAATTTTATCCTGCTTGGTGTTAAAAGCAAATATAGCAGCTTAAATATAGATCTTCAAGTAGCTTCTGGGAAATGAACTTATGAATGAATTGATTTTCCTTTTAGTACTCTTATAACTTTATTTTAAAATCATGAGGATCAATATTTAGCTTTGAAGTAAAATGCCTCGAGACCATGCAGCCTTTCAGATGAAGGTCTTTGATCCAAATTAGTAGCGCTCAGAAGTCCAGGAAGTTTTGCTGCTATTTCTTTACTGTAGAAATGTTTCATTCACAACTATGATTTATAATGTAATCTGTTTCAGTTAAGCTTTTTTCATTATGTTTTGTATCATTCAGTGTGTTAATGCTTCTGAGGCTGTATAAATAACATAATTATGATACAATTTTTTAAGAGAGGTTTGAAAAAATACAAGAAGTTTACTGATAGATAAGAACGAGTTCTGGTGCTAGGTTGAAGTACAGCCTATGGCATCGTGGCTTAATATTTTTAATGGCTTTTCTCTCATCTAAGCAGCAGCACAGATGACAACCACGTGATATGACTAAGCTTTCCCTTCAGCGTTTTAAAAACAATATGATCTCTAGAAAATAGTCAAGGTGAAAACAAAAATCTATCAATAACCTTGGGCTGTTTCTTGGTTTTGATAACTGTTGACTGAAGGAGGCCGTATACATTCTGTTAAAGATCATAGTGTAGGATGCAGTCTTAGGTTTGTTTTCTACATTTGTTTGACCTAATGGTCCGGCATTATAACATTTGATAACTGATTGGTTATCTTGCAGCATGGTATGCGTACTGGAGATGCAGAAAGCATGTAGCAGAAAGCTTTGAGCAGTTGTGGATTATCAGCTTCTCCCAACAGCAATAAAAAGTGAAGAATGAAGGCGACTGGATTTATTTCCCTATGGACGTTGGTTTCACTGCCTTGTGGCCAGTTAGCAAATCCTGCAGAACATGAAGATGTAGTAAAGCATGCAATAAAGCTGCACCGTGGGAAAGGAGCTGTTATCACTCAGAGAAAGCAGTGGGTGTTGGAGAGCTGCAGAAAACTATCTGGTCTTCTTCGCCAAAAGAATGTTGTTCTCAACAAACTAAAAAATGCTATAAGAGCAGTTGAGAAGGATGCAGGACTGTCAGATGAAGAGAAGCTTTTTCAGGTGCATACGTTTGAAATTTTCCAAAAGGAGCTAAATGAAAGTGAAAACTCAGTCTTTCAAGCAATCCATGGCCTCCAGAGAGCTCTACAGGGTGATTACAAAGATGTTGTAAATATGAAAGAAAGCAGTAGACAGAGACTGGAAGCCTTGAGAGAAGCTGCAATTAAGGTTAGTTCCCCCATGTTTATTACTAGAGTATTAATATTTTAGTTGTGATTTTAATTTTATTATGGCACGGTTTCAATCTTTTAATAAAAAAGTGGATCTACATGAAACTTGCAATGTTTTACTGTTTAAAATGGATTTTGAATGAAGTATTTGTTCTCATTAGTAAAATTAGAAGTAATTCTGGTGTAGAGCTTAAAACTTACCAGCAGTCAGTAGTTCTTATTTCAAAACAAAGCTAAGCATAATCATAAGACCTGTGGCAAATATTATGTTAAAGGGAGAGGAATACAAGCAGTGAGTCAGTGCACGTAGCACAGTTGTACTAGATAAACCAGTGGGATTATCAGAGTGGAAATAATGCCATAAATTGGCAAAATACTGTTTTTTCCACTTCAAATGAGAATTGCGCAACCAAAATCTACAATTTAAACAGAATGACTTCTTGCCTCTTATTTCCTTATTCATATAGATGTGGGTAAAATGGACATGCAAAACATGAGATGACTAGATTTTTAATCTCAGCGTAGCACTCCTAGCCTAAGAAGTGTAGGTTTGAAAAACAGTACTTCCAAGAAAGGGTGGGCTGAGATAACTTTACCAAGAGAAGCACAGATGAGTAACAGCTGAGCACAAGTACTTCATGGAAAGTTTGAGTTCCCACGTCAGTGCAGACCTCTTAGGGCGTGCACAATCTGCCACTGTCTGCTGGACTTGGTAGTGCTCAGACTGTGTACTGAAAGTCTCCCATTGAGAGAAAATGTCGTTTAATTGATTTGGTATTTAAATTGCTCTTTTCTTCTACCGCTCAACCACTGGAGGAATAAATTAAGAATTTTCTTTGTTTTCTGACTTCTAAAATAAGAGGCTGCCCTTGTGCAAGGGAGCAAGAGAAGGAAAAAAAATGTAACTGGGATATCGCATCTGAGCTGGGAGAATCTCTAAATGGCATTTGTGTGAGAGATGTGCAGATCTTAACAGGTGAAAATGGCAAGAGATTGTGTGCAAGAAAGGTGTGCAGTGAACTGTGGCAGGAAAGGCTGGTGGAAGTAGAGTTAGGATGCAGATTTGCGAGACTGGAGTGGTCTGTGGAGTGAAAACAAAGACTGAATTATGACAAATTCGGATAGGGAGTAGCTTGGATCTAGGTGTGTTCCAATGAAGTGCTCAGTATGACTTTGATATTGGTGCTTAATGGTAGTGCCAGCCTCTGCTGCATAGAAATGGTAGCAATTGTCATGAAAATTGCTTGATTTTCCGACTGTTTTTTTTCCACGAGGCTCTTAAAATAGCAGCAGTGAAGCTGTCCAGAATCTTCTTTCCCATTTACCTAATTCTTGGCAACGTTACTGTAAAATACTGAGGTAATCTACCCTTGAACCTGAGAATGGCGCTTCTTCATTTTTCTCATAAAAGGAGGCCTGTGTGTATAACGATGTGTTTTAGATTTGTGTCTTGTCAAAACTTTACTTCTGCGGAGGTGGATTGTGTAGGCTTTTTTTGTATTATCATATCAAAGTATTTACTTGAACGAGCAGTCTTTTACACCCTTCCTTCTTATGTCATGCACATGATTATTTGAACAGAATATTTGTTGTTCTAACCTTCCAATTGTTATATAAAGTGAAACAAAGGATAGTGGGGAAATGCATGGCAAAAAGATGAAAATTACATGGGATACATTTTTTTTGACTTTTTCTTACTTCAGAAGACATGCATTAGGTCAAATTTTGTTCCAGTTTCATTTTACTGTGATGATTACTTTGTTGGTGTACTCATAAGACCTCCTTTCCATTTTTTTAAACAGTGATTGAATGGAAAATACAAATGACTGTAGAGGGTGCAGGACTCTTCATTTTATTTCTGTTGAGTTGAAGTATTTGAAAGTCTTCGGTGTTGGGATATCCATGTCTGATGCATTTCTTGCTGTTTCTGCTGCTGGGAAAAGGTATAGCGGAATCATTGATGATGGGGGGGAGAAGGAAAAAGTGCTGAAGATTGGTTCCTGCCTGGAGCAAGGAAGGCAGCAGCTGTGTAGATGTTCAGGAAAAAGCAAAAAATCTTGCCTGCTTTTTATCAGCTTCTAATTTCTCCTGTGCCTACTACTCAGACATTGATGGAAAAAATAACTCACAAGTAGTGCAAAGATGTGTCTCTTCTAAATGTCCTTTTTTCATCCCTAATTAAACAGAAGAGAGCAACAGCAACACTGCGTTCTTAACCAGTATCGCCCCAAAGTCTTGCTTAATCTCACTTCATTTTGCTCATTTGTTTCTCGGTGTTCCAGTCTCCTGTTTAGTGCACAATCCGTATCTGCATCACCTTGCTTAAAAGATTGTTTGGTATGTACCTTGTGATCAGATGTCTCCAATCCCAGCATGAGTTGCAGAACAGTGTGTGTACTGTGATGCACTTCTGCTTGACATGTAGCAGGCTGCTTATGCTTTTCGTGGACACCATTCTCTGTGATTGTCCCACTCTGCCGCTGTGACACTGGTCTGTAGGTGAAAATGGAGATGCCACTTCAATAGGCTACAAAAACCTTTGTCTTCATTAATTAAAGGAATTTACAGTTGAACTCAGATTTTTCAAAGCTCTTCTACCTTGATATTCAGAGAAAGTTAACTTCTTGCAAATTAGAGCCTTATTTATTTGCTGAAGTTTACAGCTAACTGTTCAGCCAGTTTGTCTCAGCCAACAGAAAGGACTGATCAGCTCCCTCCACCCAAAACCTGTTCCATTTTGGAGGGGAAAGAATGTAACCCTTATCAATTCCATCTCCTGTTCTAAGTTGTTGCTGACTGAGGAAAGAATCTGCAGCTGGTACAGGGGCTGTTTCGTACATCTTTCAAGCAATGTCTGCTAGCAGAGAACAACAGATAGGAAATGTTTTTCCTTGAGGCTGTATGAAAGTGACTCTGTCTGTTGCTTATGTGTTGCATAAGAACTAAAGCAGTTGACATTGGGCCAAACATATTAATAGTTACATTTTTCCAAACTCCTGTTATTTTGGGAACTGGGTGATTTTCATCATGGCAGTGTAACTATGATAATTCTAAACACCAGCAGGCAAGAGCCAGCAATTGTGTCATTTCATCACAACCAGGAGTATTCTGACTGTCAGGATTTTTAGAAGGGTTAAGCTGCAGTTACAGGCTGTACTGAACATACTCTTGTCTTGGCATCAGGGAATTGATGAAATTATATACATGTTCTTGCAGGTTTCAAGGGGAAAAAAGTCCATCTGCAAACGTGTGTGGAGGAGGGGACACTCCAGTTATTTAAACATGGGAGTTTAGGGCCATTTTAGATGCCCAGGTTGTCTAAGGTTATCTCTGTGTGGTGGGCAGATAAAACGTACAAGCTAAGGGAGACCTATGTTCTTCTATCCGATTTTGACCTGGGTATGGCAGGGCATCTAAAATGGAGCTGGAAACTTGTGTTTTCTGAGAATTCAGTCTGACTGAGAGATTACTTGTATTTTTTGCCTAGTCTGTTTTTTCCCTTTGTGATAATATTGTCTCTGTTAAAGAACAGATGTAGGGTCTCTCTCATCTTAATATTCTGAGCATCCTGAATCTAACTGAAAGGAAGAAGCCTGCCATTGCTTATGTTTCCTCATTCATAGTTGTTCTCTCTCTCAACCAGTGTATCTTTAAAGAATGTAGGCATGTAAAGTGCAGCATCTTTTTTCCTCAAAAAACTCAAATTATACTCTGTCAATACACAAAGTATTATGTTTGGTTATTGTCTTGGTAACCATGTAGAAGGCACAGTGTTAAGTCCAGTCTTGATTGGTAAATAAAACTTCTTTGGTTCTCTTTGAACCTGAAACATCATAACTTTATCAGGGAAGCTACTGAAATATTTTTATACCATATCAAACCACATCTTTCTCTTGTCTTACTTCTGAAGTCTAGAAATGGATTTCAGAAGTCATTAGTGCAAATTCATAAGAGGCCCAAACTGAAAGGATGGACAAAGTCAAGTATTCTGATAGGAAAAATGCTTCTCAGGAAACATAAACAGGAACGTCAGCTAGAGTGCTTCACTGCTCATCTGTACTCTCTCCCAACTGCTTTTATTTTTTTGTAGCTGTTTCCACAGTTATTGTAACTTTTGAAAACCATAAACAGATCTCTTCCCATGTTTATAAAATGACTTATAAAATTGAGATTAATTGTGTTTTTCTTCCAGTTTGTTTGCTGTAGCTAGTAAAGCTATGCTTTCAAGTTTATTATGCTTCCCTGCTTAAAGCACTGAGCTCTAAACTTTACTTGGCTCTGAAATGTTTTCTAGAGTTCCTCAAAGTAATTCCTTTCTTGGCTTTTCTTGATCCTGACTTGGGGCAGCTCTACTGTTTAATGGATTAGAAAAGGCAATTGGTGGATATTTTGTTTGTTTGCTTGTTTTGTTGTTTTTCTTGCCTGCTTACCCCAGCGAAAATTGGCACAAGGGAAAGCAATCTTCAAATACCATTATAAAGTCTGTAACGGTTTTGCAATTTCACTCATAAGAGGTTTTGTGTCAAAAGAAGCGTGCATTTATGTCAAATATTTTCCTGCTCAAAGGCCTGGCCAGCACTTTATCTGTGTGTTGTAAAATTCAACAGGAAGAAATGGAATATGTCGAATTACTAGCAGCAGAAAAACATCAGGTTGAAGCCCTTAAGAACATGCAGCATCAAAACAAAAGCCTGTCAATGCTTGATGAAATTCTGGAAGATGTCAGGAAGGCAGCTGATAGATTGGAAGAGGAAATAGAAGAGCATGCCTTTGATGACAACAAATCTGTAAGTGATGTTTTAGACTCAGTCTTTTCATTGGTGTGCATTTATTTTTTTAGTTGATATTTGCACTGTAGGGGTGTTTCTTTTGTGTTAAATAATTGTTAGGATTTTAGTGACTATTTAAAAAAAAACAAGGCAAAACTTTTGGCTCTACATTTGTTTTCGCTACCCTTTCAACAGCAGAAATTATTTATTGGTAGAATGATTGCTTCCTAGGAGGGCGCAAACAAGAATAATTACTTTTTTTTGCTGGTGATTTCTGTGGTTTTGATTTGAAAGTCCTCCCTGCAGCTGCTACTTTGACAGTGGCAAGTGTAGTCCATCTTGCTGATACAGCCCACAAGAGTCATGACATCTCGGTGGTGGTGGTGGGGACTGTGATATTTAGACTTTGCAGGATATGCATTTACCATGTTCAGCGTAGTCTCCACTTTTTTCTCTTTCATTTTGTTGAGAAAGTTACGGGAAAACAAGAATCCTTGCAGTTAGTTTTCACAGTCTGGGAAAAGATATATTGTTCAAGGTAAGGACTTGAAATGTGTTTGTGGTGTTGCTTTCTTCCACTTCTGACTTCCTTTGCTTTTCCTACCTTGGCCTATTTGCATTGTTCGTTGTTTCTATGTTGCATGATAGACAGCATCCCTCAGGCAGGGCTGTGTGTATTTGGAGCTGGGAGTACGTCAGTTTATTCTAGTGTCCCGTTGTGCCGCCCTTGGAGGCTGACTCTCTAAATTGGTCCTGTTTTGCATAAACATGGCTTGCAATTTTATTTGGCTTTTGCTCTTCAAAGGTTTTCGTTGATTTGCAGGTTGACTTCCAAGGCGAGAGTAGCTCATGAATTCTGCTGTGGAGGAAAAACAGTTGCTCTGTAGTAGAGAGCCAGGCCATTTTTTTTGTAGTTGTACTCTACTGAGAGAAAGTGAAAGCAGCTTTTTTTTGTTGTGTACACACCAGATCTCAGCAATTGTACCTAGTGGGAATCCTACCCAGCAGGACCAACAGCGGGGAAGGGACGAGCTAGCTGGAGTGCCCTCTTCTGCTCCACTGGGGTATAACGGCACGTTTTAAAGAGACCAGGAATGAGGTTTCTTCTACACCTATTAATTGGGAAAATGCCAACGCATCCTTTTTCTCCAGAGTCTCCCTCTGGTTTTCTGCTTGTGTCTCTATTGATGAAAGAAAAGGAATAATGAAATGCAACCTGGAGGACTATTTACATGTCCATCTTTGCAAGAAACACCCAGCATGTTTTCTCTTGAGCCAGAACACTGGAACATTATAACAAAGAAGTTCTAATAGAATCATCAGTATTCTGATAAAGATACAAAAGCTTCTATTAAAATATAATCAAATAGAGAAGTGTAGTAGGTAAAAATGAAAAAAAAAAAAAAAAAAGAATCTGAGCTAACCCATTTAATGCAAGACAAGAATATTGACACACTGTATTCTGTTATGTAGTACAACCCACTTTCAGGATTTGCTGTTTTAGGAAATAAAATCCTGAAAATAAATAACACTTTTCTCTCATTATATCCTCAAATTTATTAGTATTCAAAAGCTCATCTGAACCTGTGCCATCTACTCTTGCTCTTCTAGCAAGTTCCTTTTGTCAGTTCCCTTTTCTTTTGTGAAAGTAAGAATGCACCATAATACATTTATATATGTATTACACAGAAAAAAAACAGATTGTTTTTCATAATTCTCTTAATCTTATAAACATTTTCCCTTTTTTCCTAATATTATTTCTGACCTAGACTGTGAACTCCGCTAGATGAGGAATATATTTATCCAATTGCATTGCTTTTATATGATCTTTGATACATTTTTAATTTTGAGTCAGAGAAGTTTGGTTAGGTTCCAGACACGCAAGCTGCAAGTACAAAAGAACATATAACAAACGCTATATGAATTTGGAGTTCCAGAGCTTCAAAGTAAATGCTTCACTGCTGATGTATTTTATAAAATAATTTTGCTTAGTGAACACGATTGTCATAACATTAAATTTCCAAGAAGATACTAGAACAGATGTTGGCTTATTAGTGTTTTTTAGGCTAAGTAATAGTAATCTGCAAGATGGGGACACTGCACTGAACAGTGAAATAATTCCAATGTGAAAGGCAGCGTAAATTTTAAATTGTAGAGCTAACATTTAACAGTAAGCTCTAAGCTCTGTTTTGGTATCCCTGGAGTAGCAACGAGGGTGTGGGAGAGGGAGTCAGGAGCAAAGATGACAGAAGAACAGTAGAATTGGGCACTTACTGTGTATTCTGATTAGAAACAGTTCTTCGTGTTTGCTGACTGTAGGGAAGCCTTTCTTCTTGCTCCAGTACTGTGAGAACAGTTTGCATGTACGTGGCATGCAGCTGCTCCTGCTTTCTCCCATCAGCTGAAAACATGGTTTGGTCTCTCAGACTTGGCAATGGACACCTCATTCTGGAATGCAAAATAGACTGGTAAGTGGGGAGCTTAGGGAAGTAAAGGCAAAATATATATAAAAAGGCAAGGTTTTGGCAAAAAAGGGTGAAAAGACAACTTTCATAATGCATGAAAAGAAAACGGTCATCAGCCTCTCACTCCAACAGCTAAAACTTTGAAGCAGCTATTTTATGCTTCCAAATAATTCTGCAAACTTCATAATTAGTTTCAAGTTCCTTTTTTTCCCCTCTGTCTGATTCTTAGTGACTTCCAATTCTTTTAGAGGCCCATGGTATTACATGATGTACAAAAACAGGGGAAGAGGTCATTCCTACGATGGAAGTTTTTATTTAATTATATACACACACAAATATAAGGTGTGGAAGAAAAGGATAAAAATTGCAGGTTAAATATTAAATATTGAAAATGAAATATTTATCTGAGCAGTTTGGGGAAATGTGCTGGGTAATCAGCAAAGAAAAATAGGAGCCTGTTTTATAGATGGCTTATGTGAATGCATTTCTTCATTAAACTGGGGAGTTGTTTGAGAAAAATGCGCCAGTCCAGAAAAGTTGAATGTTATGTAGTCAGTCATTGGAATGACAACAGCCTGCTCTCTTTACTGGAATCTAAAAGAAGTATCAACTTTAACTGTTTCTGAATATTGGTAAAATCTACATTATTTAAAATACAGTGAATAGTGAAATCATCCTTGTCTCTTCTACTTTGTAATTACAGGTACTGAAGACAGAGCTAGGTAGAAACAGTTCTTATCCTCTCTCCTTCAAATTTACAGGACAGTGACTTTTTCTTGACTTGGAACACAGTCATTATTTCAGATTTTTGTGAACTAAATATCACTTTGTAATCTCTAATTGATTTTGTTCATTTCATTTTACAACATTTGGATGTTACAAATCTGACCTTTTGTGTTCGAAATGCGATAAAGCTTTTTAAAAAAAATATTTCAGAGTAGGTGCAGTTGAAAATACTGAATTGGAATCTTACAGCTTTGAAACCCTGTCTCTATTTTTTTAGTTGGACAACTTGGCTTAGAGGTCTGGAAAACCCTTTGTTTTTAAAATGTAAAGCAAATTATAGCCTTTTCAGTTATGGACATCAAGTTTTGATAAAGAGACCAGAAGACTTCTCTAAGAAGAAACTGCAGTATATTTAGTCAGTTTCAACAAATTCTGGAGCAACTTCAAGCACAGCTAATAGTCTTTCCCTTTTTACTCTATGCTTCATTGACACCCCGAACCTTTTTTTTTTTTCTTGTTGTTATTTGCTTTCTTTATTTTACAGGTAAGAGGTGTAAACTTCGAAGCAGTTTTAAGGTTGGAAGAAGATGAAGCCGACTCCAAAAGAAATACTTCAAAAAGAGAAGTAGAGGACGACTTAGGTCTTAGTATGCTTATTGATTCCCAGAACAATCAGTATATCCTTACCAAGCCCAGAGATTCAACCATTCCTCGTGCTGATCATCATTTCATAAAGGTAATGATTTTAGAGACATTCTTGTAATTTGTTTTGGTAAGATTTACTCCCACTAGTTTGCATGCCAGTACTGCTTGATTGTATTGAATATAGTTTCAGCATTTGTCCCTCTAAAGTTACCCTAGCATCCATGATTCCCCCGTCTACTGGTGATCTGGACAGTGTGTTCCCTACTTCTAGTACAGTCTTCACAAGACCGATTGTGATGCTGCATGAATCCTCTCTGGTTTTATCTGATTTAACTTGTTGCACCTTTGGGGCAGCATGCCTTCTCTCAGACTGCACAGCGTTAAAGCAAGTTACTGCCGTGCCTGGTAAGCCACTTGCATTTGTCACTAGAGAGAATTTATCTGTTCATGTCTTGTGATGAAAAAAGGGATGCTGGAAAATACATAGACATATTTTTTATTGTGTTTTTGCTTCATGAAGAATAACTGGATCAGGATTATTAAAAAAAAAAAAAAAAAAAAAAGATCTTTTTTCACCATTTTGTTTTAATGCAAAGTGTCATTCCCCCACAATTCCCCAGGACACTGTCTACTTCCTATAATGTATTTAAAATATTTAATAAATTGATCGAAAGTCCCTAAAGCTGCCAATTACTTAAGGTCAGTTTGTTTACTGAAGTTGTGTTTTCTTTTCACAGGCAGTATTCTGCATTTAATTTTACAGTGCTATTTGTCTTTTGAAAGATAATAGCTTCATCACAAATTTGTGTGTCCTTTATATTAACGCGTTTGTAAATCTTATATATTTAGGATATTGTGACAATAGGAATGTTGTCTTTGCCGTGTGGCTGGCTGTGCACAACAATAGGATTGCCAACCATGTTTGGGTATATCATCTGTGGAGTACTCTTAGGACCATCAGGACTAAATAGTATCAAGGTAAGTGTGCAAGTTGCTTCTTGACTAATTTCATTTGTTGAAATCTTTAAAAGTAGTTTTAAAAGAATATAGTAGTACCAATCTCAAACGTGTTAAAAAAAAAAAAAAAAATCCCCAAACATGGACCTTTACAAAATGAGGCCTTAAAATTTTATGTCTTTGAATCACTTTGTTTTCAATTTTTTTCTCCTATACAATCATGACATAAGCAATTGTTGAGAGCTGAAGGTTGTGTGTTGTGGGGTGTTTTTTGTTTGTGATTTTTTTTTCTTTTCTTTTTACCTTTAATTGTAAACATCCCATTTGAGAGCCAAATTATTTAAATGATATCAAATATTCAGAAACTTGCAAAAAGTCAGTGTTGGCCGTGGAGGAAGTGTAGCATAGCTTGGCGTCCTAGAGAATTATTTTGCATCTCTGTAGCTCTTTCATCCATTCTAGTCACTCTAGTTCTTTTCCAGTCCCCTGCCCACATTCCTGAAGTCTCTTGAACCTTTTTAGCTCCATCACGTGTACCCTGATTACTAGCTCAATGAGAAGCCGTGGGCTGTGGTTGGCTAGACATTGCACATGTTTTGATTATTAGTGGTCTGGTGTGCATTAAGAGACTGTTTAGCCAGCAGGCAAAACAGAACACATGTTAAGGTTGCATGGTAATGTCCAGTTAAGTTACATGTGTCTATTACGTTGATACCCACATAACTGCTTGGAACTTACTGTCTTTGCAACCTCTGCTCTTATGTGGAATTTTGTTGAAAATGACTCTTGGGTTCAAAAGTAAGTAGGGGTGAGTAGAAGTTGCAGGATTTTCTCAATCTTGTATTGGAAGAGAAGGCTACAAATACTACACTTTCAAAATTTCATATTCTAAAATTGAGATTAAATAATAACCTTTGTGTTATATATAACTTCTGGGTTGAGAAAGTCTGTAAAGCTTGACCACTTAGACTGAGAAGCAAGTTTGTAAGCTTGGCATTAGAAGGAGATTCAACAATGAACTTTTAGAGACTTAGACTGAGGAAGATGATGTGGTCAGAACAGAGGTGAGGGAGGTTTCTTTAGGACAGTTTTTTAGTAAGCTGCCTGTTTCTTGTGCAGCTATGATTAAACGTTATTCATCTGGATAATGTTCGTGTTGATTGGGTCTCTTGTGTGTGCTCTCTCCTTTTGTCTCTTTTGTATTTCATAAAAAAAAGTTTGAATGTTGGAGGAACTGAGGAGGCAGGTGGATTATAATCTGGCAGGGAAGATAGTTTCCATCTCCACTTCTCTATGATTGCTGATAGACCCTGTCCTCTTCTGCTCTGGACTGTAAATACACAGAAAAGAAATGTTAGGTTTTTCTGTTGTCACAAGGAAGACAACCACTTTTCTTGCTGTTGCACCCTTCTCTGAAGTGGAGAGGCTGGTAGCTGTACTGGTCTGAGAGATGGATGCATGGAGTCTCTAGGATGTAGATCAGGACAGCAACTACAGTCTAGCAGAATGATTATACTAATAGGCCAATAAAATAACTACCCAGAAGTAAGTTCTGGAATGCAAGCCTTGGGGGCTTAATAGCATATGCATAAAACGTAACCTATTTATTTTCAACAAGCAAGCATGCTTACCTAGATCAATGCACACGTGCATTTTGGGTGACCAGCGCTATCTAACCAAATTATCTCGTAGCAGCCAGGTGATGGGAAAAATGTTTGAACCCTAAAGATGCTGATGTCATATGACTAGCAAGTGAACTACCTATGGAAATGTAATGAGAAACAATTTGTTTTTTAAGTAGACTTACAATTTGTTATAAGTAGACTGCTGTGCACTGATTTTTACCTATTTTTTTGTAAAGTCTATTGTACAGGTGGAGACGTTAGGAGAGTTCGGTGTATTCTTCACTCTCTTTCTAGTTGGTCTGGAATTTTCTCCTGAAAGATTAAGAAAGGTATTTTTGTATAATACCTCTGCATTACAGGATTTAATTGCTAATGTTCCAAGTTATCAGTTCTGTTTCAGATTTTTACATTCTCCCTATAATATGCTGGTGTGACTTTGTACATTTTTGAAAACACAGATAAGACATTTGCTTCTTCTCTTTAACTCTTTGGAAAGAACAGAATGCATTATTTATTCAGTGCCTCAAAAAAACCCCCTTTGCTATTCCTTTTCGTTTTAGTAAAACAGTTTGATTACTAGAAAAATCCCACACAATTTATTGCAATCTATCTCTGCTTTATTTTAACATGCAGTAATGTGCAGTAACATACAGTTGCTGTTATGGAGTGTCCAGTAATGTTTGCCAGTCCTATTGTAAAAAAAAAAAAATGTTTCTTAAGTACTGCGTACTGAATTGATGATATATGCCATACTGGCTAATAAACTGATTCTGCAAGTATGTTAGTACAATCTGGAATATTTCATGGTGTGGCCATCAGGATTCAGCAAAAAGGTACAAGTTTCTTTTGGTCTTAATTTAAAAAAAAAAAGTTATCTCATAAAGCAGCTAGAATTTTAATAGTGGAAAATAGTGCTGCAAATTATGTAAAGACTTTATGTACGTAAAGAACTGCGTTGTGTGATTTGTTCCTAAACTGGTGATTGTAAGTTCATGAGACTGTAAAACCTTTAATTGAAATGCATTTAAAATGCATGAACATTCAGCTTAATCTGCTATTTCTAGTCCATCTAAGGTCAAAGATATAAATCAGTAATTCAAGGGTTCCTAAACTGTAGTATGTAAATTGCTACTTCAGAATTGTGTGCGCACTAGTGTGGAGCGGGCTGCTGGTATTGATGATGGTCTTTGCCACTCACATTTTTTTTCCCACCCTGAAATCACATCAAATAACTGGTCTTCCATTTGATGATTTTAATATATTTCAACCCATACTGGATCTTTGGCCCTTAATTTGTCTGTGAGCTCTGGGAAATTTACCTAATTTCTGGTAATGAGCCTTCTGTCATAGATTATTATCTATTAGGCATAATAACTTCACAGTTTTAGGATGTATAGGATGACAGCCTGTTATTTCTGTGGCCCAGTACTGCAGCCCCAAATTATGCATCTTTAACTGCTTATTTGCACTGAAAATCATTGTAACTTATTGGTGAGAAAAGTGTCATCAGACTTTATCATAAGAACTTGTTTTCTTCCCAAGGTATGGAAAATATCTTTGCAAGGACCTTGCTACATGACGGTTCTGATGATTGCCTTTGGTTTACTATGGGGACACTTGCTCCAAATTAGACCAACACAAAGTGTCTTCATTTCCACTTGTTTATCTTTATCAAGCACGCCACTGGTGTCAAGATTTCTTGCAGGTAGTGTTCGAGGAGATAAAGAAGGTAAATATGATTTTAAGAATGGACTACTGTAGTACCTACAATAAAATTTGAAAGAAGTTGACTTTGTAATAGTACAAGAGAAACTAGTTAAAAAAACAAACCAAACAAAAAAACACTGTTAAGTCTGGTTTACAAGCAATCACCCTCCTTTAGCACTGGCCGGTGTTGTGTATATTGTTGTTATGTTTTGGTTTTTTTTTTCTTTAAACATATGTAGCACCAGGGTTCAAGAATAACTTTCTGTGAGGGAGCTCAAACTTGCAGATTTCTTTTTATAAGCGTGTTAGGAACTTGCTAACTGAATGCAGTAGTCCCATCTTCCTGCAATATCTTTTTATACTTGAGGAAAGTGAAACCACCCCTTAAAAACTGAATGCGATTTCCTGTTTCAAAGCCATTATTAGTGTGAGCTAGAGAATGTTTGAGATAAGCAGATGCAAACCAATGACTGTTTCTACGCAAAAGAAATCTTACACGTATCCCCATGCCGCTGCATCCGCTGGCCTGCTGCACACCCTTGTTCGTGTTCCCAGGCAACTAGCAATAGGACAAGAGGACACAGCCTCAAGCTTTGCCAGGGGAGGTTCAGGTTGGACATTAGGAAGCATTTCTTCTCAGAAAGGATCATTAGACATTGGAAGGGGCTGCCCAGGGAGGTGGTGGAGTCACCATCCCTGGATGTGTTTAAGAAAAGACTGGACATGGCACTTAGTGCCATGGTCTAGTTGACAGGGTGGTGTCAGGGCAACGGTTGGACTCGATGATCCCAGAGGTCTCTTCCAACCTGGTTGATTCTGTGTGATTCTGTTATGAGGTGTGCCTGCTATTTACATAGCCAGTCCTCTTTGGAGAAAGACAGAGTAGCCCAATGTTAAGAACTCTCCGTGTTAAGAATTTACTTCACTGAGGGTCTGGATTCTTTGTGCTTTTTATGAGGTTACCAGGTTAGACCATTACTACCAGTCTGTCATCAGGGCAGAAAAGCTAACTTAAATAATTCACATCCTTCTTCAGCAAACTAAGACCAGCTCAGGTAGTCTTTCATAGCTAACAGCTCTTCAAATAAGTACCTTCAAGTGCCATATTGCTAGCTTCTCAAAGACTTCTAAATGTTTCCTTTCAAATGTTTTGCCACCCTGCTTTCTTCCACTTAAACCTCCCTCATACATACTACATTAAAGTTCTACCCACCCCCTAGAATATTCATATTCTAATGCCTAAATTCAAGTGTATACTTCACACATGCTGTCTCTTACATGTCTCAGTTATTCTAAAGACTGTATGTTTTCAGTAAAAGAGATCCAGTAACTGCGTAACGGGTGCTTAACTGCTAAGCAAAGTCTATATTTTTATTGGGTAACAAGCTTCATATGAATATTTTATTTATATTTTTAATATATCTTTATTTATATGTATTTTAATTTACTTACTGGTGGAAAAAAACCCCACAAAACCACAATGCTTTGAATGACCTCACCCCATTGAGAACTATACTTAGCCTCCATTTGATTAAGATACTTCTAGATTTCTGAGCACTGCAAGCACTCACAGATTCTGATGAATGTTTCCATACTGCTTTGTTGGTATACAGGGGATATTGACTACAGTAGTGTACTGCTTGGCATGCTGGTGATGCAGGATGTGCAGCTTGGTTTATTTATAGCTGTCATGCCTACACTTATTCAAGCAGGAGCGAGCACATATTCCAGGTAAAAAAAATTATTGTATGTATCTCCCCCTGACCCCCTTCCAGTTAGTATGTAGATCACCATATGAATGTGAGAGCACTACAGTTAATGTCAGTTCCATGAAAAATATGCACTCTGTTCTGTGAACTCCCTTTAGTATTTGTACTTGTCATGTTGTATGAGGATATTCTTTCTGCTCTAGCTGCCTTAGTACTTAAAATTTGTAGTGAAAAGTTTGTTATTGTAAAAAAATAAGTGAATTTCGTCAGTTACTTTATTCCTTCAAGACATCTTTTTTTTTCAAAGACTATGCGATAGCATTATAGAGCCTGATGGCTTACCTTGAAGATCAATCAACAAAAATCTTTTTGAATCATCATGGAAGTAAATTCTAGGCTGTAAAAGAGATTGCTGGGCACTCAGCTGATTTAGTATTCAGCTTGTTTACTAATGTATCTAAGTATCTTACTGGAGCTACTCAGTTTTGAACACCTGTGGAATTAGATCTTTTCACTTAGGGGAACTGGTTGGGAGGCATGAGAGCACTTGAAAGAATTTGTTTGTTCTTCTCTTCCAGCATTTTCAAGGAAATACTGCGAATACTGATACTGATTGGCCAAATTCTCTTTTCTCTGGCTGCTGTTTTTCTTATATGTCTTGTTATAAAGACTTACCTCATAGGACCGTATTATCGCAAGTTGCATGCAGAAAGCAAAGGGAATAAAGAAATCCTCATTCTAGGAATAACTGCATTCATCTTCCTTATGTTAACGGTAATCTTTTAAATTAATAAAATGTTTTGATACATGTGGTAGTTCACTGCATGAGTATCACAAAAGCCATCGCGCTTACTGTTATTGCATATCCGTGTATCTCTGTAATTAATTATTTGGTTTTAAAAAGTTTTAAAACAAACCCCAA
The DNA here is from genome assembly GCF_013368605.1 of Nyctibius grandis. Lineage (NCBI taxonomy): Eukaryota > Metazoa > Chordata > Aves > Nyctibiiformes > Nyctibiidae > Nyctibius > Nyctibius grandis. The sequence goes on along the minus strand of NC_090659.1, from coordinate 57,009,195 downwards.
ATGCACAGGTGATTCATGCATTGCAGCATAGATGAGTAAGAAGAGATAAAATTTGAATGTCAATCAGCTGAACTTCTGCTGGTAACTTTTAATACAGCCAGTTAAAGAATCATGATTCCAGTTCTAATTTTGGGCTACTTCATGTGTTTGAAAATAATTTAAGATGGGTTTTGAGATACTGATAATGGCTGATTGTGACACTTGCTCACAAGTTTCTTTTCAATAGCCAATTCTCAACATGGTTTTTATTATAAAATAATTTTCTTTTTCTGTGGGAGATAAACAGTTTGGGATGAAGTTGAGAAAGTAGAGAAATGCCTAAAGGTTCATAGATTTTGATATTCTTTTTGGGTTGGGTTCATTTTCCTCTGAATCTTCCTTCTATTTGTTTCTATCTCATGTTTCAGCCCTCTGAAAAACTATTCTGCTGGAGAACAGGATGTGACAGTTGCTAAGGTTGTGGGTTTCAAACTCCATTATCCTGGACGTGCAGATTATGTCCTCTGAGAATTTCTGAGAAAAATTATCCCTAAAAGTTCCTGTGCATGCACCTTTTTTTCTAGGAGTATTTGCTTAATTATTACAGGTCCAACAGAGAAAGCTGACCTCCTTCAGGAAGAAGTCTAGAAAGTAGTGAGAGCAGAGCTTTACAATTTGTTGATTTCTACTGTATAGGTTAAAAACACCATACCTCTAAACAGCTATTCCATATTCCAAATGTGTCATCTAATAAGAGAAGGAACAAAACTAGTTTCTCTTCTTTACTTTCTAACAAGCAGACCTAAAATTTGTTGAACAACTTCAATAAAAAACAACCACCACCAAATGACAAAAGTTGCATAAAATATTATGGTATCTAGAAGCAGTCTTGCTTTCATTAAATTAAAAATATGGCCTACATAGACTGTTCTGATTGAATTGGGTGTATTGTGCCCAAATTGCGTATCAAATGTACAAGGAGTTTGTCTGCATGACTTTACATGATATATGTGTGTATACAAACCTGAGGGAGAATATGTTTGTGTGTGTTGGATTCATACTGCAAAACAGAATGCTGCTTCAGCATGGGAAGCGTTTGTGAAAGAGCAAATATTTTGTGTGCTTTAAGTGAAAGCAATTTTCCTTTTAAAGTTGATAAATAATGTATCAAAGGGAACAGTACAAAGGATACTGCATGTAACCTCAGTAAAACAGTTGAGATGCTTGTTACTCAATGACACCAATACATTCATTATAGTGATACTACAAGTTGTGGTTTGAGCACAAAGACTTTAAAAAAAACAGTAATGAAAAAACAAAACAAAAAATATTTGGTTCTCCAATTGAACAGTCCAACAAACAAATCTTTTGGAAAACAAACCTTAATTGGTATAGATACCCTACTATGTCAGGAATAAAAACATAGGATGGGGGATGGCAATCTAATTTGAAAAAATGTTGCACGTATTCGGAAAAGATAAATTAAGGTTTTTGGGTGCCAGGTAGGAAAACAAACTGCCATGGTTCCTGCAACGGTCTTTCTCCTTTGAAAACCAAGCCTAAATATTGATGGAGTTCGTATATCTGCAAACACAGAATTTTCCATATTGGTGTAATTCTAAAAAAGCTTTTGAATTTGTAGAGGGAGGAACAAGAGAGTGCATATTTTAGTGGCCTTAACCAAAGATGACTCTGCAGCTCCATTTAGAAAACTTGAGAGATGTTTTTAAACAAAATATTTGAACTGTCTACCATGTGAGTTATTCTGCAGGCTACATCCTTTCCAATACATGACAAAGGGGATAGGAATGATACTGTATTCCTGCTTCATGCATACAGTTACATGCATACAGTTACCTGTTACGTGCTTCTGTGTTGACTGGGTTTCTGGGGTCCCCCTAAGTTTATCCTGTATTGGGGTTCATCTGTAACAATAGCACATGTAATGCACATTATATATAAACTTAATTTATTTTACTTGTTTCCTGTGTTTGAAAATCTCAGATGACTAATTAAACAAGAATTGCAGTTTCTCTACCAATAAGGGCAAATTCTATATGGGAAAACAAGAGGGAGGATAGCACAGAAATGAGTAAGCAGTTTTGATGTAAGGGATTATCCTGTCAGTTGAGGAACCTTCTGTATGGAAGTGACTTTGAGCATTTCTGAACTGCTTGGCTCACCTGGATAACGTTGCAACTCATTAAATCTGAAACAAGATCTTAAATACATCTCTTCTTGATAAACTAACTTAGAGTAAAAGATATGCAACAAAACTTGTATGGGAGGTATTTTACCAAGATTTGGAGCTTAAGATACCTCTTAAGATACTCTCAGAAGTAACTGAAATTCCCTCTCCCTTTTTCCCCTCAACTAGCTAGGCAGATTGGGGTGGGGGGGATTGTATCAAGTGCCAATCCTATAAAAGTCTAGCTGACTTTGAGACACAGTTGTGCATCTTTCAATCATGTACCTCGTCATCAGTAACAAAGGTTCAGCAGATCTTTATTACACTTCCAGCAACTCCTTTTCAAGCTGTGAGTTATGCAGATGCTGCTTTGTTTTTTTAAATTGGAAAACTGTTCTCCTGAATCTCAACATAAAGAGCAAATCTAGCTTATGGTTTTAAATATGACCATTTAGTATTGATGGCCAAATTGTTACTTTTAGGTCGAGATATATACCACAATGAGCTGAAGAACACGTTATAGGTCAGCCAGAGTGTTCACTGGTGTAGTGTTGCTTTTTCATGTTCTGTATGTACAGAAACATTACAAGGAAAATTGTTTTAAACACTATCCTGATAATGAATTGCTGTATTAGATATCTGTAGGACAACAGTTGTCAGTTTTGTTATGTTTTAAAACTAAGTTGCTAAAGGTTATTAAGGAATTGGAAAAAAATAAACCCTGACCTGACAAGGATAGAAGTTACATTTACATTTTTATAGGACTGTGCATACAGATGGGAGCCAGGGGAGGGGAGTGGCTTCCAGTTTGACTGCATTATGGTTGACCTGGGATGATGGCAGCAGAGGGAAATTGCCAGCTTGCTTTATATACCAAAAAGATTAAAAGAAAATATAGCTATGTTATTGCAGTACTTTATATGTGAAAATGTACATACTTTTTCCTGCAGTGTATTAGGAATGTCATTCCTTGTTTGCCTGGAGTACTTCTCAGTGGCTCATAACCTGCTTATGAACTCTTTTCTATCAATTAAAAGGAGAAGATTAAGGAAGAACTGCAATCCCAGATATTCTAGTTAATTATTTAATAAAATACAGTTGGGAGAGAGTTTTTACAAGGCTCACTAAAAATTGTTTCCATTTCTATTAAGGTTTTACTTCCTTAAAATGCAAGCTTAGGATTCACCTCTTTACTCTTGGGCAGATTTAAGTTATTAAAGCCTGAAATTCTATTACATTTATTCCCATCAGGGGTTTCTTTAATTTTACTGGCTTACCATATTCATTAAGCTTCTGTGATGATTAAAGAGTAGCAATAAGATACACATTATTAGAGAATATAGGCAAAACAACTGCTGAACAAATGGCTGAAATTCAGCTGGAACATGTTATAGCAGTAATATTTATTTCTTTCTTTATTGCTATAGTAGAACATTTGAACATAAAAATCCAATGTTCTAGTGAAAGCAAAGCAATCCTTTCTGAATTAGAGTAAAATGAGACCTTTGAAAGCAACTGAAAACTAAATTGTACTGGGGAAAACATGTAAATTGACAAAACTTTTAATTTCATTTTGACTGAAAAAGCTTTCTGTACTGTAGGAGTTGAGAAAAGGACAGTGCAGAGCCCAGGGATTAGTAATTGTTACAGCCCTGTTTGGTAAAGGCAAAACATTAAAAATGATGCAAGCAGAGAGGGAATACAAAATGCAAAATACTTTCTAAGTTTTGCTTATATAAGAAATTTTGCTGAGAATGCTTTTCTGCCAGTAAAACAAACCCTCTCCAGCGTGTGTGGGTGTGTGTGCACCCACACGTTATATATAATAAACCCTGATGCTACAGATTTAGTTGAGGAAATGTGTCCACTTATTGGTAATATTACTGGACAACCAGAGACCAGGATGGGAATAGTAAAACAAGTCTCTGTATAAATCTAGATATAAATTTAAAAAACAGACTGGAGGAGGGGGGATGGAGTTAAGAAAATAATGTAATTTTTGATTCTTTTCTTGCCATCTCATCCACTTCACACTTTTCTGTGTATAGGGTGACCTGTAGATTTTTTTTTTTAGACCTGAAGTTGTGTAGTACCTGAAAGTAGACAAGAAATAGCAAAATTTGCCTTTTTATCTACCAGGCCCTTGAACTTAAACTTAGCTTGCCATAGAGTGAAGGAATGGAATTCAGTTTTTATGCTGTAGGAGCAAACCCAGACGGACATACAGTTTGCTCCAGTTATGTCTGATGCTTTCAGAATAAGCCATGTTTCTTTCACACTTAAATTGCTCCTTGCTTTAATAGTGATTCTCGTAACAGCACAGTATCATGCAATTCTGATACAAGAGATGCTAAATCCCCTCTTACATGGTAACCTAACCACGTACATGGGAACACTTAAAATATTAGCTATAAAAGTTTTGATCTGGGGCTCTGTTATAGCTGATTACAGTTAAGGAGGGGAGGATTATAGCTGAATAGTAAAAATAATTCCAACTTTATTTGAAGAGGCTATATTGGATCTTAATCATACTCGAGGTAGTGACTTTTAAAACAACTAATGTGTGATTGAGAAGAACTTAAATGTTTCCTATTCATAACTGTTTCCTTTATCTTATTCATCTTCTGGTGATTTGAAAGCCTTTTATATATATTTCCTTCTTCCCTCTTACAATTTCAAATTGTGGTGAAAATCACTGAAATTCCTTGTTTTAAAATGAGAGTAACATTATATTGTTATTTTGTTGGGTTTGCCTGATCAGCAACTATTTGCATTAGTTGACAGAACCAATTCGTTTTCTTAAATGTCTTGCAATAAATTATGGACTGTTAGCACAAATGGAGTTATGTGATGAGCATTCAGACATTAACACTTCAATATACAAAAGCCTGGGGTTTATTTTTAGGTGGCATTTTATGCATAGCTTGGAGACTTGTTTATCGTGTCTTTTGCTCTCCCACGTTAATTTCAAGTCACTTGAGTTTTAGCTTCCCACCTTACAGTGTAACACTGTTCAAGATATGATGAATGTTGTCCATAAATGTACTATGGTGTATTGTTGCTTAATCTAAATTAGTATGGAAATAAGTCTTCAGTTTTAAATGTTCTATTAATATTAATGGCATTGCCCTTTCTCAGTAAGATGACTGTCTGCAGCAGCATGGTTTTAAAGTAATTATTTTAAAACATACCTTATACTGACTAAAAGTGCTGCTTGCTTTTTTTAATGTTCCAAGCATTGCCTTAAGCAGTTGCTTTGTTTTTAGTTCAGTCTCTTTACTTGTGTTTCTTCTCTTCCCTCTAGTACTTTAATCAAATAATAAAAAAGAATGAAGAAGTCTGAATTGTTTCAAATGGATATTGTGCTTCATTTCAGCAGTTTACTTCCCATGCTTAAATGCATCCCTATTCAGTAAAGCACAGAGGCACATTTAAATCCAATTTACAACAATAAAATGTAATTTATGCCTGGGACTTCTGCTAAATTGAGAGTATTCTCCCAAATTATAAGCTTTGATTTTTTTTATTTTTCCCCTTGTTTGACAGCTGGAAAATATGCTGTTCTTACTGCTTTATTTCACAGCCTCAAAGTGTTATGTAATCCTGACTCTGAAGCTGTTGTAGTCTCTCTCGTTTTTATTAAATCAGATGGCTATCCTTAAGAGTGACACAAAGCATTACAATGTAGATTAAGAAATTTGGTTTTGGTTTTGTGGGGAAGGACGTAACATGGAGGGGAAACTGGTTTTGTGAGTCTTTTGTGTAAATACAATACTGCAGAACACTGAAATAAATACACTGAATTCTATTTGTTGTTGAACTTGCATAAAGACATAGTAATTCCCTCATTCAGTATAATGTACAGTTTTATAATTTCACTGTGAAATGGTATATAGAGTCACTCAGGGCTACAAAACAGCAATAGATTTTCTGTTATTCCTTTGACAGATCACAGAGCTGTTGGATGTTTCAATGGAGCTGGGATGCTTCTTAGCCGGAGCTCTGATCTCTTCTCAGGGTCACATGGTTACTGAGGAGATTATGTCCTGTATTGAACCAATACGTGACTTCCTTGCCATCATTTTCTTTGCATCCATAGGTAACTTCCAAGAAAACTTACTTTAAAAATAGTGTTAACCTACAAATGCGGAGGAGGAGAAAACAATGGTGTCTACAAATTGGGGGGGAGGAGATAGATTTTATTTTGTTAAAATACTAAACTGTTAACTGACCACAATATTGGTTTGCCTTTGCTAATATTTTTAAATGTAGCATTCGTTTTCATAAGCAATTTCCATGTTGTACTCTCAATTCTTGTTTTAATGTCAGCTATTCATTGTTATTTCTGAATTCATGCTATTTAAAACATAACTAAATTTTTTAAGGGAAAAAGGTATTTGTAATTTATACTAAAATTGTATTACTCTCTTGAGTCAATTGGTAGAGTAGGTTTCAGGTTCTTGTAGCTTGTTTGTCTCTAGAGGCAGGATATGATAATGGAAACAGATCTTTTTTTGTAGTATCTTGTTTCTTTAGTTAGGAAAATGTGATCTGTCTGTTCTGAACATGGGGAAAAAATAATTGAACACGATGTGTCTCAGAGACTACCTGAATGCCAACTGAAATGCAGCATTGATGCCTAAGACCAGGAGAATAACTCATCATGCCAATCAGTAGCTTCATTTTGAACTGCTACATTCTCTATCTGTCCATGCATGCCCCAATACGCTTTCTCTAAAGGAAACTGAAACACATTACTGAAGTGCTTAGGAACAGTGAATGAGGGGACAGGCCTGTGAAAGCACTTGCCTCTCCCTGTGGATTGTATAGGAGATGCATGTCCTATTTTGGGGCGCTGCAAGGTCTAAAATAGAGGGTTTGAATGTGACTCTTTGCCCAAATACAACCTCCTTCCACGCATGCTTACTCAGAAATTCTTGGGGTTTGTTTGTTTTTTTTTCCCAAGACCACCTTTGCTTTTTCTTCTCATTTTATTTTTAAGTTTTCTATTGTTCTTTCCATCTCCATATATTTATTCAGATAATAGTGGAGTCTCATCTGCATAATTTTAATGCCTTTCCTCATATACCTGTTTGATACCCATTGTTTCTTAACAGAAACTAAAGCTGTTTCTGGTGGTTGCCAAAATAAAAAAGAGTTATGCTTGCCAATCCCAATTTTTGTTTCACCCAGCCCATGATAATAACTTGTGCTGATCAGTCAGATTGCTTAGTAATAGATACGTTTATTTGAATAACTTATTTTTTAATAAAGGGAGGAAAGTGGTGAGCTACGGTAAAACTCTTGGGCCCATATAAGTGACAAGGTTGGATGAGTAATTGCTAAATGCTGACAAGTTGTTTATGTGTTTGAGTAAAGATGGTGATGGAGCAGATAGTGTTATCAGGGATACAAAGCATGACAAGTAATTATAAGCCCAAAGTTAATTTTACAAGGGACTGAACAAAAATACTGTCCTACGCTCTTGTGACTGCATAAATTAAGACTAGAGATAAGACTTTGGTAGAGTATAAAAAATAGCAAGACCTCAGTTGGCATGCTGTCAGCACTCCATATAGCCTACATTATACTGCAAGGAAATTATTTTAGTAGTTCTGTTACATAATTAAAAAAAAAAAATCTTTTTAACTGTTGTTACCATTATAATTGCAAGAAGGGAAAGAAAATTCCTTAACCAGTTTGTATGATTTTACAGAAAATGGGTGTTATTCCTGCCACAGAAGAAAGTTAGCTAAAAATCAGAAAAATGAGCTGTGTTATAGGCCTCTGACAAAATGTGACAATGCTTGCGTGTAAAAAAACACCCAAACCAACAAAACACCACAAAAACCAAACACCCCCCCAATAAACATTATCCCACCTTTATCCCTTGATTTTCAATTACTTTCAAATTTTGTGTTTAACAGGAAGTTCTGTGGGGTGGCAAGAAGGCAGCTTTTAAAAAAGGAGTGATGTGATGTTGCGAAGAAAACCTGAGTAGGATGAAAAGTATTCCTTAAATTTTTTAAAAAGAAATCTAGTAAGAAAAGACTTCTTGCTTGCTCTCTACTTACATATCATTTGCATGTGTACATATATATCTATAAATATATAGAGATTTACTATATGAAATTATGTAAAGGCCACAGGGAAACATTCTCCCCCCTGCCCTAAAGAGACGGCTTGTTGCTATATGCAGCAAGCACCCTATTCTAGAGAGCAGAAACACTTGAGATCCTGAGGTGGGATGGTACACCACTGCAGTAATATAATTTCTGTTCCTTTTAGAATAAAGGAATAAGTATAAAAATTTGACTTGATTAAAAGGGACTGTAAATACATAATTTGGAAAAGTTAGTTCCTATTTTGCTTGTCTGAAATGCCTGCTTTCCTGTTCTCACTACAGAAATACTGCTGGTGCCTAAAAGCTGAGCTGAATAGTTCTTGTTCATGTAATATCTGTAACAGTGGTCCTGCCCTTAGTTTGACCTGTGTAATGCTACTGCTTTCAAATTTGCGCATGGATGCATTTGTGAGAATAATACACCTTTGCAGTTAGGCATTAACAGCTGTTACCCTCCATCTGTACATTCATTTAGGCCTCTGTGTGTTCAAGTTTTCTGGCTCTCAGTGCTATCTGCTGAGGTTAGAAAGTTCCTTTTAGTCTCTGTCCTCAATAGGAATTTTGGGAGAACATCTGGACTAATCCCTTAGAGCCACATTTTGAGATTTTTTTTCTCATTTGTGTTTTGGTACCTAGTACTCAGATCCTTCCCTTTCCAACTCTCCATCCTTTGATTTTGTTTTGATTGCTTTTTAGAAAGATGGAAGGCATCTTTGCATAGACTGTTTGACCTTTTTTTTAAAAGGCTCCAATTTCCCATTTTTTGTCAGTCTACAAGGTGTATGGAGTTTGACATTGGGCATCCATTGCCTCCACGAGTGAGGAGGCGGATTACTTCCACTGACTGACAAAGTTGTGTGTCCTCAATGTGCTGTACAGATGTACTCACTTGCCAGGCTCCATGTTTCCCTTCTGGGTAAATCTTGTGGTCAGCATTGGACTTTGAATGCAAGATGCTGAAAATTTCACCCTGTAACAGTGTGGTCTTTTTCTTCAGAAGATGGGTGATGGGCAGCACTACCACTGTCCAGAACAAACACACACACACAATGTTTCTCTGATGAGCCTTTTAACATTTCTGTTGAATTTGAGAGAAATCAAAGCAAGATCCCAACTGGAATTCATTAGGTGACATACATCACCTTCTCCTTATCCGTCCAGCTCTACTGCTTTGTTGTCCTGCATGGAACACAATGAAACTTGAAGGTTTCACACTCTCAGAACTGACATTAGAATCAAGATACAGTACCCCAATGCATCACTAACGTGATTTTTCCGAGTGATGTCCTGTCTTGAGGATGTGTCAGAATGTGGCAGCCTTGGTTGTAGTGACCATGAGATGGTAGAGTTCAGGATCTCATGTGGCAGGAACAGAATAGCTAGCAGAATCACAACCCTGGACTTCAGGAGGGCCAACTTTGGCCTTTTCAAGCAATTTCTAGGGGAAATCCCATGGGACAGGGTACTAGAAGGTAAGGGGGCTCAAGATAGTTGGTTAGCATTCAAGGACTGCTTCTTCCAAGCTCAAGATCAGAGCATCCCAGCAGGTAGGAAGTCAAGGAAGGGTACCAGGAGACCTGCATGGTTAAACAGGGAACTGCTGGGCAAACTCAAGGGGAAGAAGAGGGTGTACAGATCATGGAAGGAGGGGCTGGCCACTTGGGAGGAATATAAGTCTGTTGTCAGAGGATGTAAGGAGGCAACTAGGAAAGCTAAGGCCTCCTTGGAATTAAACCTTGCAAGAGAGGTCAAGGACAACAGAAAGGGCTTCTTCAAATACATTGCAGGTAAAGCCAACACTAGAGGCAATGTAGGCCCACTGATGAATGAGGTGGGGGCCCTGGAGACAGAGGATAAAAAGAAGGCGGAGTTACTGAACGCCTTCTTTGCCTCTGTCTATACTGTTGGAGGCTGTCCTGAGGAGCCCCGGACCCCTGAGGCCCCAGAAGAAGTCAGGATAGAGGAGGAATCTGTCTTGGTTGATGAGGGCTGGGTCAGGGACCAATTAAGCAATCTGGACATCCATAAATCCCTGGGCCCTGATGGGATGCACCCGCGGGTGCTGAGGGAGCTGGCAGAAGTCATTGCTAGGCCACTCTCCATCATCGTTGCTAAGTCGTGGGCAACGGGAGAGGTGCCTGAGGACTGGAGGAAAGCGAATGTCACTCGAGTCTTCAAAAAGGGCAAGAAGGAGGACCCGGGTAACTATAGACCGGTCAGCCTCACCTCCATCCCCGGAAAGGTGATGGAGCAACTTGTCCTTGGTGCTGTCTCTAGGCACATCAAGGATAGGGGGATCATTAGGGGCACTCAGCATGGCTTCACCGACGGGAAGTCATGCTTAACCAACTTGATAGCCTTTTATGAGGACATAACCTGGTGGATAGATGATGGTAAAGCTGTGGATGTGGTCTATCTCGATTTCAGTAAAGCGTTTGACACGGTCTCCCACAGCATCCTCGCAGCTAAACTGGGGAGGTGTGGTCTGGATGATTGGGTAGTGAGGTGGATTGTGAACTGGCTGAAGGAAAGAAGCCAGAGAGTGGTGGTCAATGGGACAGAGTCCAGTTGGAGGTCTGTGTCTAGCGGAGTCCCTCAAGGGTCGGTACTGGGACCAGTTCTATTCAATATATTCATTAATGACTTGGATGAGGGAATAGAGTGCACTATCAGCAAGTTCGCTGATGACACCAAACTGGGAGGAGTGGCTGACACAAAGGAAGGCTGCGCAGCCATTCAGAGAGATCTGGACAGGCTGGAGAGTTGGGCGGGAGAAATTTAATGAAATATAACAAGGGCAAGTGTAGAGTCCTGCATCTGGGCAAGAACAACCCCATGTACCAGTACAAGTTGGGGACAGAGCTGTTGGAGAGCAGCGTAGGGGAAAGGGACCTGGGGGTCCTAGTGGACAGCAGGATGACCATGAGCCAGCAGTGTGCCCTTGTGGCCAAGAAGGCCAATGGCATCCTGGGGTGTATTAGAAGGGGTGTGGTTAGCAGGTCTAGAGAGGTTCTCCTCCCCCTCTACTCTGCCCTGGTGAGGCCGCATCTGGAATATTGTGTCCAGTTCTGGGCCCCTCAGTTCAAGAAGGACAGGGAACTGCTAGAGAGAGTCACGAAGATGATTAAGGGAGTGGAACATCTCCCTTATGAGGAGAGGCTGAGGGAGCTGGGTCTCTTTAGCTTAGAGAAGAGGAGACTGAGGGGTGACCTCATTAATGTTTATAAATATGTAAAGGGCAAGTGTCATGAGGACGGAGCCAGGCTCTTCTCAGTGACATCCCTTGACAGGACAAGGGGCAATGGGTGCAAGCTGGAACACAGGAGGTTCCACATAAATTTGAGGAAAAACTTCTTTACGGTGAGGGTGACCGAACACTGGAACAGGCTGCCCAGAGAGGTTGTGGAGTCTCCTTCTCTGGAGACATTCAAAACCCGCCTGGACGCGTTCCTGTGTGATATGATCTAGGTATTCCTGCTCCGGCAGGGGGATTGGACTAGATGATCTTTCGAGGTCCCTTCCAATCCCTAACATTCTGTGATTCTGTAATTCTACTGGCTCCAGTTGACCAACAGAGTTCTGGTTTCTGTAATCTTGTTTGCCACCAAGGATCTCCGAGATTCCTTTTCTTGATGCTGGATCTTCCAGGGTGTGGTCATGACGTTTGGATCTTCATGTGCTGTTTAGTGGCCATCTGGATTGGTGGAATCTGTCTAATCAGGGGGGAGAGGGAATTTACTTGTTAAGAAAAAAGTACTTATAAAAAGAATGTGCAAAATCTTGCCTGTAATTGTCCACAGAAGAACACATACCAGCTTATATGAGTGAACTGTGCTTTTTGGCTTGACATTGATGCAAGGTCACCTTCACCCCAAGGCCTCCATTCCAGCTATTCCAGAATACTGCTTAGAATTGGAAGTCCAGTGGCTTATGCTCAGCTCTGTGAAAATGTACCTAAGTGATATCCTAGCTATTGGTGACAGGCCAACGTGCCACATGCTACGTGATGGTAGTGCTGAAGTTCTTGAATTATTTGATTGAAACGTTTCTTCCATTTTAGAGAACAAGTCCATAGTGACTCCTGAGCTTAGTCACAAAGTCTGATTAAAACCATTTAAATAAATGCCCATATTCATGCACCTTCTGCCCATTAAGTTAATCTTTCTGATGGTGTTCGTGCTGTCAGGAAGGCTTCACGTGCTGTATACCAGTCTGATATGACTTCTGGCCTTACCCTAAGTTTTCATCTAGGGCTGGGGCAAAGGTGTGTAGTGACCATGAAATCCACTTTGGTGGGATTTATTTCCTCCCAAAGATGTATATGTGCTGGGATGTTTATTTGTTTGCTCAGCATAGCGTATGTAACAGGTTTAGGCTTGTTTCACCTTGCAGATGCTTACCTCCACGGGATTGGTATAGAAATTTGCAATAGTTTGTGCCTCAGCTCTTTGGAATATGGTAATAATCTCCACGTTGGGCAGCAGTTCAAATGGACTTCAGACTGCCTGTCTGCTCCAGAACTGAAAAGGTAGCTCCACCAGTAGTGAGGACAGCACTAGACTATATTTATAGCCTCCCTCTGAAATCTTCAATACCAGATGTGGCAGAGTTAGCCCTCTTATCAAACATGACATTGTTACAGGCTGTATTTCTCTAGTTGCTTTTCATGTATGTTTCTGAGACCGGCCTAAAGGTGAATGAGCAATGTGCACATGATACACAGTAAAATGTGTGTGCACACATTTGGATTTCTCTTTTTGGTGTGATGTTAATCTCGTTCTGCCATCTCTCCCTTTATTCTGATAGCTTTTTGCATTTGCGCTTCAGTAGTTGGAAGGAAATTAAGAAATAAAACAGGTTGTGTACATGTTGACTGGGTAGTACTTGCATAAAAATCTCTGATGTACTTGAAGTACATTTCCATCCACAATGGAGTGTGCGTATGGACAAAACATTGTGAAGTTACTGTAAATAACTTCTCTTGCGCACTCAGGAAGAGAAGATGACTCTTAGTTCTCTACAGTTCTGGCTCTGCAGCGCTATGGGGCAGGGAGAACCAGTGAGAACTTGTCTTGCATTAAAATAAGAAGTTACAGCATCAATTTACATGCCTCATGCTTTAGAAAGCTAAATTCTTGTCCTTCACCAGGACAATTGGGTTGAGAACTACCAACTATTATGGATTTATCAGGAACACCACCACTATTTCGGTTCCTTTTTTTAAGAGCTTTTATGAAAAAGGAATGAGCTTCCAAAGATACACAGTTATGTTTGCCTGTGCAAGTTCCTCATACCCCGGGAGGAAAAAATTGACGAAGTCAGATGTAAGATTCTTCCTCAGTGACTCCAGGACTTCTGCAACAAATATTTCTTTTTCTTATGTTTAATATTAGCAGGATTTAGTTTTAGATTTCTGTGCTCTTTATGGTTCTTGTTATCGTGCTTCATATAATTACCAAATTAAAATTACCCAAAAATTTAAAAAACAAAACCAAAACAAAACAGACACCCCACCCACCCCCCAAAAAACTCCAACAACATCATAGCAATGGAATATAATTCCTTAATTGTTAGACTATGCTCAGGGCTTCATGACTTTACCTGATTCCAGTCTAAGTGACTTGCCCAGTTCAGGTGACTTTCGGTGTTTGCAAGTGTGAGGGTCATGGGATGCAAACAGTTACATTTTCTGTTGTAGCTATAGTCTATGCACATACTGAATATCATGTTCCTCCCACAGTGATAGTCCACTACCATGTCATACCATGTCATACAAAAGTGTTAAACAGCTAGCAAAGTGTATCTGTAGCAATCACTGCGCAGAACAATGGAATGGTTTTCCTGCAGTATTTCTATAGCTTTCACTAGAGGTGTGTTTCAGTTCAGATTCTGGATTGTTGACTGGTGTGGAAGAAAGAAAACTTTATAAATGAAAGTGCTCATGCATCAGTCATATACAATTTAACTTAATTGAGAATATTGTTTGTGCTAAACCCCTCAAAAGGAAAAATGGTTGGGTAATGCAGAAAGTGCTTTAGTGATCAAGTAGGTAGTGTTGGTAGGTATGTTAGGGCTTTTTGTTTGTTTGTTTTCGAGAATACAGTCTTGCAATTAAATCTATTATTAACTCAGAAAATTATCATAGTAGGATATTGGCCTTAAACTCTGAAATATTGTTCTCTTTCCTCCTAGGACTTCATGTTTTCCCCACATTTGTAATATATGAACTCACAGTCTTACTATTCCTTACGTTGTCTGTGGTCATAATGAAGGTATTTGCTTTTTCTATTTTTTATCTTTAAATAGTCTAAATATTTGTGCTGCATGCCCTAATAAAAATTCTGTGCAAGAACTGAACATCTGATATAACAGAGAATGTTACATCTTTATTATAAATCTGTATTTGGAGGAATCTTACTGATTAGAATACAGTTTGATACAACGTTCTTAGGATATTAAAAAAAAGGATTGTATTTAATGTTAAAAGTAAGTTACATGTGGAGAAACATCTATTTTTCTAGTTTGGGATTTGTGACAAAGTTATGAAGTGTTTTTATATAGTAAACAAGATACTACTTTTTACTGTGCAATGTACGTTTGACTCTTTTGACATTAATACAGAAGACACATTTAGAAGTCTACTAGTTTATTTTATGTCCAGAATTATTGTATTTGATGCTATCTTACAAAGATTGTACTATTTTATTTATTGCACTTCTTTTATTTAAAAACAAAACAAAACAAACCCACAACAACCCCCCCAAAAAAACGTTTTTAAAGTTTGTCTTGGCAGTGCTTGTCCTTTCTCTGATTCTTCCAAAGACCAGCCAGTATATCAAGTGGATTGTCTCAGCAGGACTGGCACAAGTCAGTGAATTCTCTTTTGTTCTGGGAAGTAGAGCACGCAGAGCAGGGATCATATCTCGGGAGGTAAGCTGTTCTATAGTTATTAACTTTGTTTTTTGCACCTGAATAACTTACTGGGATTTTGTATTACAGTGTATTTGAAATACCAGTACACTCCAATTTAGTGGCATCTCTCAACTGTTAACAAGTAGAATCAACCCATAAAAATGGAGACACGTATGTCCCTGACAGGGTTCTTTGTTCTGTTTTTTACTTGTTTCGTACTGTACTTTTAATATTTTAAATAGCAGGTTTTACTTTTAAATAGCTTAATTACAAATGCTTTACCTTAACTGCTCTCACTTACAACTTCTTTATTAACTGAGCAGTGAGTTGTAGATAGCACCCAAGTCACTAAGCCGGAGAAGCCTTTGCTTTTAAAATCTTGATATAGCTATAGAAAGAGATAACTCAGAGTACAGGATTTGAACAAGGAAACATCATTAAATAAGAACTAGAGAGCAGATATGGTGAAGTGGCAATTGTCTTAACATTTAAACAAGCAAACAAACTTGTAATCTTTACCAGCAAAGCTTGTTCATTTTAAATCCTCTGCAGAAGAAACCAGCTTTTTCAGTAGTCTTGAAAAAAATCCCCTAGGAAAGAAACCTTAAACTTAGTTTCATATTGAAGCTATGAGAATGCTATTTTTTTCAAGATGAAGTCTGCTTTGTGAAATTAAGTAAATTATGGCTAGAGATACAGCAACTGAGCTCACCTTCTAGAGCTAGCTGCTTTCTCCTCTGTATCTCTGCTCACAAAAATACTCTGCTGGTGCTCTGACTTTTTCATTGTGTGAGCAAGTGGGCTGTATAATGCTGGAACCCATTCCAAAGAGAGCACGTGTGAAAAACTTGCACAATGCAGTTCACTTGCATAGGTAAAGGTGATTCATTTTCATGTTCACTCCTGCGTATAATCAGGAGTTATAAATATTATATGTTTGTATAGAGTTCCAAGATACCCATACGTGATCACAGAACCAGTTTAGGGGCCCACCCACTGTGCTTGGAGGCCTTTAGGCGTTCATTTTTTTCTGTGGCAGCTCTCATGTGATTATCTACTGTTTAGGTTTACATAGTACTGAAATTTCCAAAAGTCGTTGTTCTGTTTGAGACCTCAAAACTACTTCCTGCTACTGTTTTGTGAGACTCATTCAGACTACGTAGTTAAGATCTTTTTTCAGAAGATGTGCCGTATAACTTAAAGGGATATTTGTTTGCTTTTTTTAGTGTATAAAATAGTAGTGAACTTTGCCATTATATCATTAAAGCAGCATAGTTTTGGGTGGTTTGTTTGCTTTTTTTTTTTTAAATAAAGTGGTATTTGGCCTTTGAGCTTTCAAAATTGACCTCTTAAATATACATGTAAATAACTGTTTTTCTATAAGCTTATAATGTTGTTTTTCTAATTGTATCTTCAAACCAGGTAAACAAATAATTACATTATTTGAGTGTGCACTTGTTTGCTTTTGTAGCAATATGCACAGTTGCTTAGGAAGACAGGTGAAGTCTCCTGAAAATACTGTCCAGAAGACTCTGATCTTCTCAAACTTCTAGTCACTTCTTAGTTTACCATGTAACTAAGAGAAGTAATGGCTTTTATTTCCAATTTTCAGGTCTATCTTCTTATTCTGAGTGTGACTACTCTAAGCCTTTTACTTGCCCCTGCCCTGTGGAGAGCTGCGATTATGAAATGTGTTCCAAGACCTGAAAGACGCTCGAGTACTTGACTAAGATTTGCACATATACAAGAACACATCTTCTTGCAAGGAGTATCTGCGTTGCTCGTTGTATTTCTATGCACTCAGAAAACAAGAGGTTTTGAGTAGTCAGTCCTCTTAACATGCACTTGGTTATAAGCCTTATACTGACCTTAAGACAAAACAAAATTCAACATTAAAAAATAATTATATAGTTTGAATTGCACACCTTTTACAAAATTTACTTTCTCTCTGACAGATTAGAATCTGACGGAATATTTGTTCCGTGTCCAATCAGTTATTCAGAGCATAAATTATTTTTTTTAAATATAGCATCATGCAAACCGTGTTGATTATTTTTTGCCTGAATGTGCCTTTTAATTTTCATCCTATTTTGTTACTGCTGGTTCATCACCAGATTTTGTTTAAAAAGAAAAAAAAAATATATATTATGGTGCCTATGGTATCTTCTTTCACTAAATGACTTGGGTCATTTTCACATTTAGGAGTTTAGTATACTGGTATAAAATTAATCACAAAACACATTTCTAACAGTGAGTAACAGTGTAGTCCTCTACACAAAGAAAAGGTTTAACTGTTTAGCATCAAACTGTTTTAAACAGTCGAATACGTATTCCAAATGATGCAGCCAATATTGTATGATATTTTATTCTGAATTGCAGCATATTATGTATTTCTTATAGTGGTAACTTTTATTTGTGTTAGTCCTTGTATTTATTTACATATTTGACTAAAAGTTGACAGTAAGAAAGGGCATAACTTAATTATATTTGAAGACTGACAGTTGTCACCCATTCTTTTTCCTAACTGCTGTTACAGTAATTGTTTACAGTTTTTTCTTTGTTTTAAATCAAAAAATAAATTTAGTAAAACTGGGAAATCTAATTTCAAGCAGATGTGAAAAACATCTGTTCTGTAACTTTGGAGGTTGGAAGTTATTTGACACTATGCTAGATTTGAAATTATTTTAAGTAAATTAATTTGCACAAAACTAGGAATGGCAGACTGGATGTGTATTTGGAATTCCACTAGTTTATACGTTGCATTTACATTAAATACATTGTTAGTCTCTTTAAAATATCATGATATTTTAAAAAAGTGTTTTGAATGTGATCTTAAATGTGTTTTGTTGTTTAAAACATTATATGTAGCAGGATAAGCCTTGTAAAAGCCTATTCTTTAAGTGTCATACAGAAAGCTTACTCATAGACTGTAGTCTACTCTGACAAACAATTAAAAAAATCATCTTGAGGTTTATCTGCTAAAAACAATACTATTAAAGATATATTAACACTTTAGGTCAGTATTATACTGTCATCTGAAATAACTTTGATACCCACAAAATGGTTAGAAAAATGCATGTTATGTAGGTTTAAATAGCCAATTAAAATGAAAGCTGTCCTCCAAGTAGCAAAACAAAGCTTTGGATGGATTTGTGTGCTTTATACCTCCTTCCTCTACCATAGCAGCCTCAGTTTCCTCCTGTGTTTTCTCTGACATCTGCTGGGCTTGTCAAAGTGCAGCTTGGACTAGTCTGGAGTGTGTACATACTGTTAGGACACGGTAGGGTTCATCATATTTGAGTTCTTGCTCACTGGATTCAGGGCTTTCTCTCCAGGGCCCGATGCCTCATAAAGGTTGCAGGAATGTATGTCAATTCCACCTCTTCTTGAATGGTTTCAAAAGTTATTAAGGAACAGTGACAAATGCAGAGGAAAAAGCTGCCCTATAAATAAAATAGCTTTTTTACAAAATGAATCTGTAACAGAAAAGAAACTGATTTGTTGGTGTATTTCAGTATTTTGTATTCAGAATACAGAAGTAATTCAAAAGTTTTATGGTACCATTTAACAATCTGTTACCTCAGACCTTTTACTCTTTTTCAGGTGCCTCACTAAAATAATTTAACTTTGTTTCTTAACTGTACCAGGGAGAGAAATCTTACTCTGCCTACTGACCTAGCTCACAGTTTCTGCTTGAAATACAAGCTTCTTTCCTGAATGCCTCATTTTGGTTTTGAAAGATGCTTATTTCACAGTAGTTTACCACCTATGTTTCAGGGGAAAAAAAAAGTAGCTATGACAGACGATGGTAGAGACCTCTGTGTGGTTTCCATTATGTCTCTTAGTTAGCCCTTGAAACTGTTATACAAAGTATTACAGCTGTGATGAGTAAACCTTTTGTCTAAATAAATTGCTGTGGCTAGTTGTACTTCTCTGGAAAAATCCGGTTAGGAGAGTAGGAAATACTGATGGTTTGTGTCTCTTAAAAGAAAGAGAATATTTTCCCAATTACCTTTTAAAGGAGTTGGGTGAAGAGTCCTTTTGGTACCACGTCCAAAAAGGAAAGCAAGTCTCTAGATACCTCACTGGTTGCCTCATCTCTGTCACTTCTTTCCCCGAATGATTTTTTGATTCAGTCATGACTTGGCTAGGCTTTAGGAGAACTGGGGAAAGAAAAATAGGAACCTCATCTGAGAGTCAGTGTTCTGTGCCTCTTTGCTGACATAGAGTTGGATTGCCTGATTGAATATTAGATATAAATTCAAATTACTAATCTTATTGGACATAAGATGTTTGTTTACAATCAAAAAAGATGTTTGTGATTGTCTCATAGAAATCTGGAGGTATACTGAGATACTGTAAATGTTTCCTGAAATGCAAATAATGGCTTCCTGCATAATTTCATGTCAAAATGGAGTAGTCTCATGATACAATCTTAGGATAGAAACAACAGACCTTATTCCTGAACAATCAGTCATGCCTGTATGGAAAATGAGGAGAATATTTCACAACTGGCCCACATAGATATAATTGCAGCTTTTCAGGAACCTCATGCTTGTACCCTGAAATACTCTCTTTCTGTGTCAAGTAGGTTAAATTAAAGCAGAGATCTGGAAACCCTGAAAGGAAAATCTACTGATTTGTTGAAGGTTTGTTGAAGAACAGGTGGTCTTTTGTGGAAATTTTTGTTTCAGCTTGTTGGACAGTGGTTCTCTTTCATTTGTTTATCTAATGATGAGCATCATTTGAATACAGAAAAGCTGATACAGAGCAGAAACTTCGTAAGTGGTGAGAGGATATTTGTGTTGTGAGGCTGAGCTTAAGGGAGTGGAAAGGAAGAGTCTACTCTGCTTCAGTAGAAACTCATTCAGCATACCTGTTTTGGGGTTGTTTTTTTGTTGGTTTGTTTCAGAGGTGGGTGTAACTGGTTGCTTGTTTTGTGTGGCTTTCCCTCTGAAAATTTTTCTTGCATGTTACCCCTTAATTGCTACCTTTGGTCATTGTTCCCTATAGGGGTGAAGGAACCAAACCAGGTTTTTTGGCTGGTAGTCTGGGCTATGCTTATACTTCGTGAGTCATTTCCTTGTCTCCAGGATCAGATTGGTATATATGGACCCACAACCACCCTACTTATGGCTCATCCCATATAGAGCAGGCTGCTTCAGTTCCTCAGTAGGAAGATATCTAGTGGGAGCTGTGAGATGGGTTCTTGCAGTTGTGACTGACACAGGTCTAGGACGGCTCAAGGAATGCTGTCATGGTGGCCTAGTCCATGGGACTACATTTAAAAGCTGTAAGAATTAGTATTTCCTATAATCCTCAAAGATGAGGATAAAGCAGCCTCTCGATACCTTGTATTTTATTTGTTTTACAGTTGGACATCCTCTGCTTTGTGGGCAGAGAGGCGTGTGGAGGTGCCTTGTATGACAGAATAGTGCTGCATGATGATGCTTGATGGAGGGTGTGAGAAACCTAGTGTAGTCTTGCCGCCTGTTGGAATGAACCCAGGAACAATCTAACCGCAAAAGCACTCTTGGGGTTTGTCTAGGGAAGGAATCTGTAGTTGCTCTCCATAAGCAATCCTGGCAGTGCTCCAGCATATGGGCAGCGCCAAAGGTGGAGGAAACTGGACCCCTGAGTGACAGGAGGCAAGCCACTGCTAACAGCGTTAACATCTTCATGGGAAACAGCAATAGCTTATAAGGAGCAGCAAGCAGCAGACATCCACTATTAAGACGACCTGATTACGAGGGAGCCAACAAAACTAGTGAAGCGAGAAAGAAGAGCAGCAAGAGCTCCTAAGGGCTGGGAGATGTGTGGCCCACCCCACCCTAAAGGAAACAAAAGGCACAAGGGAAAGGCATGCCTCTTACCAGCTTCACGTGGTAGCCCAGGAGGTGTGCTGCTTTGGTTCTCCCACTGCCTTTGTGGAGAAATTACCGCTGCTGGGTGGGAAAAACTTCTTGACAGTAAGGACAGTGGGGACTAAGAAATTCTGATTGCTGGAGACAAAGAACAAACTGGAAAATGGTGCGACCAGAGTGGCTTAGGGACAACTGATCCTGCCTTGGGGGACAAAATCCAGGTCAGGGAATGGCAACACTTTAAAGTTTACGGTACCCAGCTGTATTTTTTATTTCCTAAAATAGAGCAGAAATTTCAGAATTGGGAGATGCTACCTCCCAACGAGGCCAGATGCTGACAAACTTGTCAACTGGTATTAGGTCTTTATTTAAGCCAGGAGCTTGCACAGGTCCCTCTCTGAAGATGGCATGGCTTCCAGTTCTGAAGCATGTCGGTC
Source organism: Nyctibius grandis (assembly GCF_013368605.1). Classification (NCBI taxonomy): domain Eukaryota; kingdom Metazoa; phylum Chordata; class Aves; order Nyctibiiformes; family Nyctibiidae; genus Nyctibius; species Nyctibius grandis. The sequence continues at coordinate 56,987,691 of NC_090659.1, read as the reverse complement.
AAAATATGTCCACATGCACGTCCTCTGGATCTGTTGTAGGTTTATGTCTATAGACTAGATGACCTTTTGAAACAGTTTCCTTGTCTGTCACACAGTTCTGCCACACTGATGCTGTTTAAAGTTGTGATCCATTCTCCTTTTCAGGCACACTTAAAAGGGGGAGGCAGGCCACAGAAAAGTTGTGAACTGGAATAGCCTTTCACCACAAACACAAATGAAGTCCTAAAGCTCCAAAATGCCAGAGAAAGGTGAGCTCAGGGATTAGAGAAATGCTGAAGGTTTTTCCACTGGTGCGAATACTTCAAATTAGTTGTGAAACCTCTGCTAAAGGAAAAAAAAAACACCTGGGAGAGGGTATGCTTGGGCAGCTAGTAATGTATCAAAATAAACGCTAGCAAACCAGGACACCCCCCCTTATTCGTGCTTGTTCAGTTGTCTTGCAAGAAGCTCAGAGTAAAGAGAGGCTTACATGAGCAGCACAGCAAGATTACGTGACAAGTGTAAATAGAAGAATTAGAGTATTTAAAAAAGGTGGTCTTCAGTCACTGTTTCTTTACTGAGTAGGGTCAAGAAAGCATCAATTCTGGTGTTCGCAGAGAAGCTGTGTAGTTTGCAATAGTAAGTAGTGGTGTGAGGTTCATATTCTGTCCTTTGATTGCCATTGCTCCTCCATTCTGAAAGCTAGTATAGTTATCGTAGTCCCTATGTATTGCAGTTGCTAATGAATTATTTTCTTATTTTTTTATTCATAAATTTCTGACAATTTTGCTCTGTACTAGAGAAGGTAGAAGGTCTCTCTTCAACCTGAGACTTTTTCAAAATGGCACTAGGACCATTTTGAAAAAACAGCTGAGCAAATGCTTTGTGTCTTGGCGCAATGATGTAATTCTACCTGCTTAAGAGCATGTTTGCTTTTTTGTAGTCCCTTCTTCACCTGTTGAGGGTGCATTCCTGGAGAATGCAGGAGCTCATAGTAGTTGGGATAGTGGAACAGTTTTTTCTACAAGAATTAATGTAAAAAAGGGTGTGGGGGGTGCGGGCAGGGACTTGAGATATATAGAGGGTTTAAATCCACAGGCACAGTATATATGACATGGAGGGTGGAGAGCAGCACCATCAACTGGAGGAGCTCCTGCCTTTTAGGAAGCATTTTTTCTGCAGCTGGCCTGAGGTGCTTCATGGTTTTTGGGTGTCAAGTTCTTGCCTCTTTCTGAAAAGTTATAAGCATTTTCATTATCATTTTCTTTCTCTGATGTATACTGCCATCAAGTTTAGTCAAGAAAGGAGAATGGGGAAATGAGGTAATGGTTGCTGTCAGAGCAGGGTACTGAATGAGCAGCCATGGAACCGCAGGGCAGCAAGCGAGGGGTTACTGTGAATGAAAAACTTCAAAGATTGCTGTTTATCCAGAAAATGAAGGTAGCTAGTGTTTCTTCATTATTATAAAACACAGCTTCCCCAAGATCTTAAAAAAAAAAAAAAAAAAGTCAGATAAGTAATGTATAAAAGTAACTAAATGTGAATCTAGTCAACTGATGAAATGCATCTTCTCCAGCATGTGCTAGACTGTTCTGCTGTTTCTGTGTAGTGGCTCTGCTGGTCATGCCTTCTATTCCTGACTACTCTTTCCCAGGCGTCATCAGGAAGCAGCACGGTTTTCGAGAAAGAACAAACCTTTTACTTCCTGCTCCCCTCTTCATTGTGTTATGAACAGCCTTGTGGCACGCAGGCTTGGTACGGCACGCAGAAGCGTGTGCAGCTCCCCCCCATCACGTAGTCTTATATCCACCCCTGTAACCAACGCAGCTTTTGACGTTTTTGACTTTGCGTGCAGTTTCTACCATTATAGCTCTGCCTTTACAGCCCCCACTACGCATGCTGGAAGGTTTTTGCCAAGAATTACATCATTCTTGTGTAATTACATCACACAACCCTAGCTAACACACACGGCTTCTGTGGCAGCACACAGCTAGCATATGGGGCGTGCGGAAGTTTCACAGCCTGGAGGTGTCAGAAAGCCCGAGTGCTGAATTTTTGGGTGTAGATCTGGCCTAATTCGAGCTTGAGAGCAGCACCGTGGAAAACCTCCACTCGGATACTATCAAATCCTAATTTTAGCCGTGATCACCGTAAGCGAGCTTGCTCAAGTAACGGCCGGAGAAAACGCGATGAGGAAGCACCAGCAGGATGTTGTGGCAATTAACCGCACTGCCCGGCCCGGCCCAGCCGGCTCCCGCTTCCCACTGCCGCCACCCGCGCCCCCAGAAACCCGCCGCTCAGCAGCGAGGGCGGCGGCCGCCCGCTCTCTCTCCTCGGCCCTGAGGCGGGCAGCCCTGGGGAGGCTGAGCGGGGCGGCCCTCCCCGCGGCGGCGGGGCCAAGCGCGGGCCGTGTCCCGCAGTGATAAGGACACGGCGGAGCCCGGCGCCTTCCCGCCCCCTGACGGCACGGCGCGGCGGGAAGCTCGCTCCAGCCTACCCGCCAGCTCGCGCGCGCGCCGGCGACCACGTGCTCGGTGGCGGCGGCGGCAGGGGCCGAAGAGCAGTCTCGCGCCGATGCTTCCCGCGCGCTCGCTGCGGGCGGTGCAGGGCGGGGATCTGGAAGGCGCGAAAATCCCGCGCATGCTCCCTCCGCCCATGAAGCGGCGGGCGGTTGGCTTAGCCGCCCCGCGTGTGCCCGTGCAAGGCACGCTACACCCCCGTGACGTCAGCGCGCAGCGTCACGCCGGTGGGACGCACAAAAGTGTAAGTTTCAATTTTTTTTTTTTTCCTGCCAAGCGTTGCGGGGGGAGAAGGAGGCGCGCGGGGTCGCGCGCGCGGGGCCCGGGGAGAGGCTGCAGCGCTTGCGCCCCCCCCTCCCCGTCCCCCGTCCCCCGCTGCCCCCCGTCCCCCCGCGGGCAGCCCCTCGGCGGCTGGGGCGCGGGTCGGGGCAGCGCCGGCGGGCAGGTGTGCAGGGCCGCGGGCGGGGCTGGCGGGGGCGGGTGGCCGGGAGCCCCGCCAGGCTGGCGACCGGCGGGGGCAGAGGCGGGCTGGGAAGTGACAGCCCGCCGGGAGAGACCCCCCCCGCCCCCCGTCCCCCCGCCTCTTCCCCCCCGCCTCGGAGCGCGGCGAGCGGGGCGGTCCCTGCCGGCCCCCTCCCCTCCCCTCCCCTCCCCTCCCCCCACCCTGCGCGAGCTGCCGTTGGGGCCGTTGGTCTCCCGCCGCCTCCCCCCGCGCCGGCTCTCTCCGCCCCTGCCCCCTCCCGCCGGGCTCGCCAGGCCCGCGCGCGCGCGCGCCGCTGCACATGTGCAGTCGGGCGCCTCCGCAGCAGCGCGGCGGCGGGCGGGGGGTGCTCCCGCTCCGCGCTCCGGGTCCCTGTCTGGGGGCGGCGGCGGGGGATGGAGCCGGCTCTCTCCGCCTTCGGCCGCTCAGGTGCGGGCAGCCCGGGCCGGCCTGCAGCGGGAGGAGGATGGGGAGCATCGGGGCGGCGGGGGGGGGGGTTTGGAGAGGGGTGCGCCGCGGGGTGCAGCTGCCGGCGGGGCGAGGAGGCTGGGGACGGCGTGGACCGCCTGCCCCCCCCCACCCCCGGCGGTGCCGCCTGGCGCGCGGGCGCGTCCCCCCTTCCTCGTGCCCCCGCCGTCTGTGAGGCGATTAGCGCGGCCCCTCGCTGCCGAGGGGAGGCGGCGCGGGGCTTAGGGCTTTGCCCGGGCGGTGAGGCCCTGGTCGGGGGGCGAGGGTGGGGGAGGCGGGCGGGCGCTGGGTGCCCGAGGCGCGGTGGCGACTGCCAGTCTCTGCCTGTCGGTGCAGCCGCGGCCCGTCCGCCTGCAAGGAGTGGGGGGGGGGGGAGGGAGGAGGAGGAGAGGGGGGCTGCAAGGCCCCGGGGGGAGCTGGCCCCTGGGGCCTACTTGTGCCTGCTGCCTGAAATGGGGGTGGGGAGGAGGAGGCCGAGGGAGTGATCGCTTCCCCCGCCGGTTCTGCCCGCGCCCTGCTCTGCGGTGTTGCAAGGGGCGCAGCTGGACAGGGACCGGCCCAGCGTGGGCTGCCTGCTGCCCCGCTGGCACCGGGTACGTGCTGGGGGAAGGGCGCTCCTGCCAGGGGAGAGCTCACCCCCGCTCTCGGAAAGGAGTATTTCCCACACGTGAGCGTGGGGTGGGGGGGCCTGAGGGGATGAATTGGCGATGGCAGGAAACTTTTCCCTCTTAAAACCGGTTTTTTAGAAACTAAATTGTATTTGGTGGTATTCAGTAATTCAAATTGTAAGAACTTTCCCTCCTTTCATTTTTTGTAGCTGGTGTTCTCTTTACTTGCTTTCTAGAAAATAGCATCATTGTCTCGGTGTCCTGCAGCCATCAAGATTTTAAGAGGACTGATTTCTAGTCTTTGGTAACATGGCAAAAGATGTAAGTATGTTTGTAGCATGTCCTATGTGGAAGCATAGCTCATAGAATATTTTTGTTTTTATTAACAAAAGTAAACCAGGTCATGCTTTATAATAGCTGGCATTAATGAATATATGAAACTTACTTTGTTTATGTTGTACATCAAGCCTAGGCTATGTTTTCCTGTAGATGTAACAGCATCAAACAGCTTCAGATCTGCAGCCATGTTTTCAGAATAATTAATCTTAAGAATTCACTATGCTCATAAAAGCTCTTGGGCCACTGGCATTATGTGTATTCATATTGAACACTAAACCAACTTGGTTTTGAATTGGATTTTGAAAAAACACAGCAAATACTGTTCAGATTACTGGGTTGTCATTGACTGCTGTTGTCAACTAGCATTGCCTTTCTTGTGTTCAGGGAGGCATCTATGTTTGAGGGAGTGAAGATGGTTCAGTCTCCATATGTATTCATTGTTTTGTCTCTGTCTACCAAAAGATGCTAGTTAGTGTCCATAAAAACAGGCTCCATTACCATTGATGTTAAGGTTAGGGCTTTGATTCTGTGGCCTACCTCTTGAACCATGTTTGCTCTTTATCCATTCCAGTACCGAAAAAAAAAATTAAATAGGCTCTGCTTTTAAGATATAATTCATTGTTAATACCTAATATAATTGGGCTTTCACATTTCCTTATTGAAAATAAGACAAGATACTATACCATATTAAATTAGAATATATCTCCCCCTCAACACACACACCCCCACCCTCCCCCAAAGCAACAGCATGCGAGCTAAGGAAAAGTGATACAAGTAAAATTCTTAAACAGCAGGTTACAATCTAATGTGGACTGTTTTAGCTTTCAAATAGCGAGAATTTCCACAAAATAGTGATTGGGTTAACAAATTAATCTTGTAGAGAATTTTAGTAGTTCAGAAGCAACTGAAAAACATCTTAATGTGCAGAGAAGCAACCAGAAATACATAGTCACTCAAAGCTTGCATGGAAGAGATAAGGGTGGCCAAGTACGTTACAGATAGCAGAGTTCAGGGAATGAAAGGCCATATAAGCGGGAAGAAAATGAAAGAGCAATGTTAGAGTAGGAGATGAAATTGAAACAGTTCAAAGTAATTGAGACACTAAAGTACATTTGTTCAATATTAGCTTTTGGGAGAGACATCACCTAAGTGAAGAAGTGTTAGCACCTGGAAATACAGAATATCTAGAAGGTCTAGGGGAACAGAATAAGACGTTTAAGAAAGAACCTAATTTTTGAAAGATTTAGCTTATTCTAGAAAAGAGAGTAGTTAAAGGAGGAACAACATACATGATAATAAACTTCAGAAATGGAAGATGATGCTACAGATAGGAAAAGAAATTGCTTTCAGTATCTTCAGTACAATAATTAATAAGAAGAATTTGGAAAAATGAAAATCTGGGTCAGGTTTTAGGTAAAATTTTAAGTGTGCTTGAGCACCGGAACAGCGTAGCTAGAAAGGGTATGAAATCTTAATTGAAGGATTGTCTAACCTGTTCTTAAAAACCTCTACATATACTTAATCCTGCCTCAGGGAAGAAAGAAGAACTGCTTAGCTTTTTGCAGGCTATTATATACCCACCATTACATGATGTCTAAAACATGTAGTGAATGTTGGGAAATTTTAAATTTCCGGGTCTGATTATGGGTCCTATTCGGTTTGATTTAATGCTAGAAAATAGAGATGCTAATTGCTGTAACCCTTTTTTGATTTTCAGAAGGGAAGAGAATTATTCCCATTTCTTTAATCCAAAATCCAAGTTCTTTTCCTATCGAAATAATGGAATTAATCATGATAGAGACAGTATCGCTACATTTCTGGGCACTGGGTCTATGAAGACCCGGGCCGCTGTAAATTGAACATTCCGACATGCAAATATTGCTGTGATTAATGATCTGTGGTTCTGCCGTGTCATCTATCAAGTGCACTAACTGACTGTGAGAGGCAGTGGTGAAGAAGATGGCATAGTTGATGAATGCCTCCACCCCTTCCTTCCCTTTTTCTCAGCAGAGCGGAGATGGCTAAACTGTGGTAAGGGCTGTGCTCCTCCGATGCTTAAGTCTGGGCTTCAGGTGGCATTTACACAGCCAAGCACACGTCAATGTGCTCCAGCCTGGGAACTCAGGCTCGGCGTGCATCCTGCTCTTACTTGATGCTGCTAGGGCCAATGCTTGCTCTGGTGATGGTGAAGCAGGCAGCCCTGCAGAAGAGGAAGGTGTGGAGCCAGGGCTCCACAAGGTAACATGCTCCTACTTAACTCCTCCTCCCACTTGCCGCAGGAGGCCACTTTTCTTGTCCTTTTGTTGCTTGCTTCCAGCTCTTCTTGTGATACCTCTTTATAAAAACTGTAATTTGAAAAGACCTGTTTGAAAAGTCAAATGCTTGTAAAAGTTTGTGGACTGAGACTTTACTGGATAATTGAACAAATGGTGAGCATGATGGAGAATACCAGCAAACCCAATGAGAAGTTTTTATAAAGGATTAAATAATTACAAAAAGTACTGATCAGGTAAGCTGGCAAGATAATGCTTATGAGCTATTTGACCCAAGTCTAAATTCTCTTAAATATTACTTTAAAGTGTATTCCTCTAATGCTTTTCAGAGTGTACAATAAAGAGAAAATAAACAAAGCATTGACTTTTTTTGCAAAATACTTTAATTTCTGTGGCAGTGGTCAGGAAGCTATGAGGGGGAACAAAAAGGATACATTCATATGTAACACCTTAATTAGGAGCCTGCAGGTGGAGTTTAAGAGCATAATCACAAGTAATGTTGTAGCTGGCTAAGTTGAAAAATAATAATGGAAAGAGAGAAATACCAGCTTGTGAAGGTTAAAGTATTTGTGAGTATATAGATTTATTTTTTTGAAAACTTGTCTAAAGGGTAAGGGATCTGGAATGCAATAAATGTAAAGGGGGGAAAAAAAGGAGCAAACTCATTTTTCAGTGTGGTCTGGTAATAGTAATGAGCATAGCCATTTTTGCTTTTATGTAAATAAGCATTGTCTGGAGGTGAGAAGCGGTTCTAACAGAATCAGGCAGATTGGCCATGGAATGTCACATTCAGTTCAGAAGATCTTAGTTACTAGAAAGACTTTACTTTTTGTGTAATTTAAAGAAACAGTGAAAAAAGACGTGTGTGAATGAGAGAACACCAATTGCAGTATCTCAAGGACTTGTGTGCCTTGGGATTGGGATCATTCTGTTGCTTGTCAGAGGCTGAATGACAAATTGAGTAGAGTTGGGTACAGTTTGACATGTACATTTGCACTGTATGGGAAGTGTTTTGGTCCGAGACATGTAGTCATCACATGCAGACAATCTCCAGAAACTCCAGCTTAGCCAGTATTCCTCTTTCTGGTTTAGTCAGTGTCATTCTCTAAGACTTTACTGAGTCTACTGTAAACCCTTCCGCTGCTTACAAATGTGGCACCTTCCAGGCAGGAGCTGGAGGAACCAAATATATGCACTGAGGTCCTCAGCTGACTTGTGCTGCTCACTGGATTCATGAGATTCATAGTTTGGTACAGTTCCCTAGGTGAAATGGTGACCTGTCCATCCTTGGCATGCTTAAAACTAGGCAGTATGTAGCATCAAAAGAAGGAGCAGGATTTACTGTAGCAAGACAATAAATGTGGTAACTTAATTTTTTGTCTTCCATCTCCCAGTATAAGACTGAGACTACTTGCTAACCATTTCTATATTCAGTTATATATTGAGAATTATCTGTAAATTAAGATGATAAATACTTTTTAGTATCAATGGTTAACATACCTTCCACCACTAAATTAACAGCTTCTGTAGAGTAGCTGACAATCCAACTTGTGGTGTGATCCTGTTTCTCCTCTCAGTTACTTCTGTTGCAAATGAACTGTTGAAGCCTCTGAAGCAGCCATAAAGAAAGAGAAGCTTGTGGCTCTTTAAGACCCACTGTTAAATAGAAGAGAAGAAGCAGGAGTCACTTGCAGGAGCTGGGTCTGTTAGAGGGGGTAGTCCAATGTGTGGTGTTACAGCAAATTATGAGGAGAAGGGGACTAGACAAAAGGAATGAGTAAGATTCCTTCTGATCTTGAAAATTACATCTATCGAAATAGATGAGTTACGTAAATGAAATACTCTGGATAGTAGCAGTTGCTTATGATTGTTTTCAGTTGTTCACCATTATTGCATGGACTGTTTCAAGTCATTAAAAAAGACCTAATTGTTCATGAAGAACATGCAGTTGAAAACTAATTTGGTATTTCACAAACTTTTTAAGCTGACACACCACTGTTAGCCTTCAGAATTTCTCACAGACTAAAATATCTTTCTTGAGAGTTGTTTATTTGAAAATCTCATGCATTTTACTGTTTCATAGGTTGCTGACAGTGGCATTGGCTTTGGAACCACTTGTTCGGAAATTAGATTTTTTTTTTTTTTTTTTTAAATTGTGCTTCATTCTGCTGTCATCTTTTGCTTGGATTACTTTGAGGCATTCTTCTCTTGATCTCTAGTTTGCATAAAACTTACTGTATCTCTTTAGTATTTCATGGTGCTTTTATTAATCTCATTGAGTAGTAGCTGTAGCCCATGTATCTAACTTTGCAAAGGATGCCCTGTGCACACGTGTAAATCTGAGGACACCAGGTAAGAAGTTCTGCCTGCGCAAAGTTCAGCACCTGATCTAACATTACTGTTTAAGAGATCCAGAGACGCAGAGATTAACGTTGATGGCTTATTTTAATTGAGTATTCAGAATATATTCAGGTATGTAGTTAATCCAATTAATTTATTTCACAGTATTAATAAATATTTTGCTCAAAGAATATTTAAAAAAACACACAGCAAACTAATTTTTTTCTGGCAACTTCACTGAATAGGTCAATAGGCCTGCTAAATTTGGGGAAAGAAGTAGATCTGTGCTTCTGTATATTAATTTTGCCAGAACACAACAAAAGTTGTACTTCTTAATAGCTTTCATGTGGTTCTTCTACCTCAATCTTGAACAAGTGTTTGTGGTCTGAAAAAGTTACATTTGAGATGGATTAAAAAAAAAGACACTAATGGAAGCAGGAAAAAGGTGTATTTTGGATCTCTTTTACATGATGCACTTTCAATGCCTAGAAAGTATTGAAAAGTCTTCAAAACATTTTTCAGACTTTTCTTAACATACCAGCATGTGTTTCTCCTTTTATGCTTTTTTTTGGTTATCTACTGGGAATTTCAGTGAGGCAGACTACAGAAGTCTTTAGTGGATCTCAAGTGGTTCATGCACCTTTTTGATACCGTTTTAGTTCAGTGACTTCTCGGTAGCTTGATCTGTTTCTATTGGCCTTTAGTCAGCTGTAACATGTTCAGAAGTTTGTGAACTGAAGATCAAATAACATGAAATTAGGTCTTCTAAAAAGGTATCTCAGCCTGGGATTTCAAATGTTAATTTTTTTTTTAAATAAGCTTTTTAGAAGAAGGCAGAGGAAAATGATCTTTAAGCTCTCCTTTTTACATTGCAAATACACAATAAGGGATTCCCCCTTTCTTTCTCTATGTTGGTTTGTATTTATAAGTCAGAAAATAGCAACTCAGAAGTTGCCTGTCACCTCACCAGTTTGTTTGTGTAAATAAAGCATTTTCTTGTAGCCTCAGAGAGTATTATATGTGTCAGTTAATGGTAGTGGCTCTATATAGATACATACTTGTAGTATTACTGAGTAAATACACTGTGCTGACAACTTAACATGCTAAACAAAAATGCAGCTTTTAAAAGTTACGTTACACTGGGGATCACTTATTTTAGTGTTTCTATTTGCTTGCCTGGATATCATTTAATGGAGATTTATTGTGGCTAATTAGAAGTGGGAGGAAAAATGGGCCAATCTTTGCTAAACATTCTCTGTGTTGAAGTGGTTCTCAGAGTGGACAACTTCATTTTAAAGGTTGATAGTGGTCCATATCCCCAAAAACACTGCTGGCTATTTGTCTTGTATTGTGTTACATTGCATTTTCTAAGTATCCCTGTATTGCGTTAATGGTTACACCAGCTTGCTTGAAAATTAGGTTGTGAGCTGCTGTAGCCTTATAATACACTGATAAGGAGGCTGGTGAGGCAAATGGTTTCAGAATGAGTCCTGTTTGACATTACTTGTTGATTTCGGCTGTGGTTCAGATGCTGTTGAACAAACTGCTCTAAAGATTTGATTTGGCTGGAAAAACAAAAGTCTATTAAGGTCAAATCTAGAACAGCACCAGGAGCTAGCTGTGGAAGTAGCTGCTGCCGATATGAGTATCATATGCATATGAGCATTTAGTCCAGGAGGACACAAACAATGATTTTATTTTCGGATTAGTTTCTGTGGTAGAAGTGGCAAACTACTGCTTTGGTCATATTCACCCTAGGAATCTCGTATTCAATTTTGCTTCATTCTTATGGCTTTGCAGTTAGTTTTGGAGGTGTCAGCTTTGTATTTTGCAAGGATTGTATCACTTGAGCAGTTGAATTACCGTAAGAAACAACCCAGTGTAATGATTTTAACTCCTGTGGTATTTTTGATCTGTGTGGCTGCTTAGACTGGACCACTATTTGACTCATCTTCAAAATGAATTCTTCGTTTAATTTTTGCCGAATTCTAGATGTGTAGCTCTGTTAGCCAAGAAAGCTAATGGTCTCGACATGTTCTGCAATAAGGAAACCTCAGGTGTCATTTTGTGTATACTCAGTGTCCAACTTACGTGCAGTATCAGTGGAGCCTATATTCAGACCAAAGATCGACAATGCTTGACTGAGCTACTAACCTGTATTTAATTTTTACCTTCACAATTCTGTGTGATCCAGATCTTTAATATCTAGTGCTTTGACTATGCCTTGCTAGTTAAGGTGCTAATAATTCAAATTTACTTTTTGGAAAGCTCATTTCTATGGTATAGCTCATTGCTGAGTGGTTGACAAACACCTTAATCTTGAAGATGCTGCCATGAACTAAGGATGTGGTACAATCTCTGTTTCAGAAGAATGCTACTGAGACGCAGTAAAATATACACATCTGAAAGTTTTGCAGGATCAGACTCCTATAGCCTGACTTTAAAAGTTCTTTTATATTACTTAATACAGTAAAGAATAGTTCTCACAGACTTCATTTGCAAAATCAGATTCAAATGCTTTAAATTTAAGAACTTCCTTTCCTTTCCTGCAATCCTCTACTTCATATCTTAATCACCTTTTAATTTTTGCGGAAAATGAATTGGATGTCCCATAAAAATGGTCTCCGGCAGTTACATGAGAATTCATTCCCAGAGCGTATTTGCTTGGTCCCTGAATGAGATGAGAATCCAATGGGAAAAATAGTGTGTTATCATCTTGTTAGAAATGACATTTGCATACAGATGGGGTGAAAGAATTAAGGTTGTTTCAGCAGTGTTCTTTCTGATTGTAAGCTTTTCTCCACTTTGTAGCTGTCCTCATTTTCCGTTGTGTTTGTTTTGTTGCTTCCTGATATTAAAATAAAGCAAACAAAAAAAGCCCTACATTGTCAGTGAAGTGGCAGATAGTAAAATTGCATGGCATAGGGCCTTTACATTTATTGCCTACTCTTAAGCAGTAAGATGACCAGGGATTGTCATTCTGTATGGATCAAGTTGGGTGCAGTTTGCACTAGATGTGTGGTTGTTTGCTAGTAGGCTTTGCAAATGCCTGTATAGAGCAGAGGCATCCTCCTGATGCCTTTGACAAGCTCTGGGAGGAAATGTACTCTAATGGGGATACTTTTCCTTCCCAGTTCCTACTTTTTCTGGTTCTGTCTTTACTGTTTCTTTCCTGATTCATTTTGAACTTCTCAGTCAGAGTCCCAGCTTATTTACCCTTTCAGTCGTAGTTTAGAATAGATTGTGTTCATCTTCCCAGTTCCCACGTTCTTCCCTTCTCCTCACAGGATCTGATCTCCTTGTCCTGTTAAAGCTCTTTTAGGTTCTCATCAGTTCTGTTGCCTGTACTTTTTCAGTGACTCCCAGTTTCTCTGCCTCAACTCTTAATCTGCTATCTTCCATCTGATTTTCTAGCTCACTTTCTGTTTCTTTCCCAGCCAGTCCCAAAATCGTCTGGTTTTCTGTCTGTCCCATTCTGACTCCCATTCTTGAACCAATGTTGTATATTTGGCACCCGCTTCTCTTGTTTCGTTGTCAGACACAGTCCTGTGCCTCTATCTAGTGGGCTTAATCTGCTGTTAGCAACTGAAAATTTCTGTTCTGAGAAATACATTTTGGCAAATACCTCTGTTTCAATTTATCTCTACCCTTTTTGCTCTTCTTTCAGCTCTTTTTCAGGGAGTATACTTAAAATGGGCTTGTTACCTAGAAGCAAGATAGAAGAGGTATTTCTGTGGCACAAAAGCACCCTTCTGTTCCCCATATTTGCTTATCTCAGAGTAGTGAGGGGGACCTTCCTCTCCAGTTAAACCTGATAGACATAGCACATGTACTTGTTCAGTCTCGTTTTAGTCAAACTTCTTGGTCGTGCTTTTATAGGTTCCTTGTCCTTTGGTCCAAATTCAGCTTGAATCTTTTCTGTTTAGTTTAAAGACTTAGTGAATAATTTTATGCCAATTTTTATTTAGAAATTGAGTTGCTATTCTGGAAAGCTGTGGAAGAAATGATACTTTAGTTGTAAGGGTGTTGAGTTTCTAGTGCATAACTCGGAGACCACAAATACTAACTTGTTAGTAACATACTAAATTATTTTATCATAGTATGCATTAAGGGATTTTTTTAATAGTGAAATTCTCTGCATTTTTAGCAAATTTTGTTTCAGATTAACTTTAGTCCCAACAAAAGGATATTTCCCAATTTACTGACTTTCTGGCTGAGGGCACTTGCACTTTTTAACTTGTAAACAAAACAAAAATAGACTTCCCAATCCTTATGACTGCTGATGATCTCATAGCAGGCCAAAGCTAACTTCGTTTGAATTTTTGATATGTTTAGCCTGTCAGTTGATTTCTTTTCCTTAGGAGTTCTGAATCATGTGATGAGACAAAGCCTAGGTGACGGTTAGGTTCTCCACTCCAGTGTAGCTTCCACAGTTAAAATTACCAGATTTACTAATTTGTCCAGTGGTCTTTAACCTTCTTCCTCTGATCTGTGGAAAGGAGATCTTAAGTTATTACAGTTTAGATGCTATGTTGAGTGTCAAAAGCTATTTTTTAAAATCATTGTTTATTTTGTGTAATGTGACGAGGATAAAGGGTATATCTGTATCTGTTGCCTGTTTGGGATGCTAGGAGTTTCTTTATGTAGCCATAGAGAAGTATATGCAGCCAACATGTCTCTGAAGAGGAAAGCAGTGCTAAATTGTGCAGTTGCACACACTTAATAAGCTTTCATAATCGAATATTAAGAGCATGATATTATTTCAGGCAGCCCTGGCGTTATCGTCAAAGGAAGTAATGCATCTTGAAATTGAGAATCATTAGAAGATGAGAAGAAAATGTGCAATACAAAAAAAATTATATTATCAGGTGAAAAAAAAGTCAAAATATGTTATTACCAGTAGCCTGGTAAGGCCTGAAAACTACATGTATTTTCCCATCAGAAAATAGAATTTCCTTGATGTCTAAACCCTCCTTGGCAGAAGGTTGCTTTTCCATTGGGAAAAATCAGATACTACTTGCTGGTGTGGGTTTTTTTGTTGGCTGGTTTGTCTGTTCTGCGCCCTCCCACCTCCCCCGCCTTGTAAATCTGTGACAATGATACACCTAATGGGAGCTGTGGTCACATTTTCCTCTATTTTCTTCCTTTCTTTTGGGCACTGCACTATGCTAGATAGGTTGTGGAGGAATAATCCTCATCTCTCCTCCAAAATAACATGACTTGAAAAATAGCGGTAATTTCTTTGAAATACACACTGAGAGATTTTTTGCCTAGTATTTCCTTTTTAGAGCAAAGACACCAGAATTTCGTATGGAATGGAAGTTTTGCTTTTCCATTTTCTCTCCCCAAAAGCTTGTATCCATGACTGAGGAGACTCCAAACTAATAATAAATTTTGATAACCTTAGAATTAAATAGTGTATCATAAGTGTGAAGAGCACACTGAGGCTGGAGTAACAGAATTTTCACTAGAAATCAGTTTTCATTATGAAGAATAACAGCTGTGGATGCTATTTGCTGTGGGATTTGGTGGTATTCTTTCCAAATAGTTTTCTTGGAGTCTTTCCTAGGTATACTTTTACAAATAGTTGAATATTTACCAGCCATTTTAACTGCTAGAGCTGAACCTTTAGTAAGACACTGGTGTGGAAAGGTGGTGGAACTGTAACTGCTGTACTCTTCATCAGTGTCGTGGTTCCTGAGGGGATTCTTCTTTGTGTTCTGTGATTACTGTTCTCTGATTTTTACCAAATTGTATTCTCTCATTGATTAGATGCAGTGTTTTTCCCGAATGTTCTTCAGTTTGTCAGTGGCTTGCATAATTTCAGTCACGCAAAAGCAGGGTCCAGGGCACATAGCACTAACCTGACCCTTTGTAATGCTAGCTTAGACTGTGTTTTTTGGAGTTGCGTATTGTTTTGGGTCATGTTTTCCGCTGTATATTTTAATTATGTAGAAGGAAACTTGAAACTTATGAGATTGTTTGATACTATGGTGTGGTGGTTGGTTGGATACTTAAGGATAAAATTAATTATTAGAAATGGTTATATTTGAGATGATTCTAGTTTAAAAAAAATAGGAAGGGACCAATAAGTAATAGATTATTGAATTGCCTAATTTTCTAATTACTGAAATAATGATTTGCATTTAATACTTGAATTTGCTGAATATCACAGCTTAAATATTTGGTTTTGGATTATCACTGTAACTAACATGCGAACTTGATGCAAGTTTGCTTTTGCATATTAAACTGATGAATGGATTTAATAATTCAAAATTATTAAATCCATGTGCCTCTAAAATGAAAGGCATTACAGATTAAAACAGCTGTTTTCTTGGTGGTCCACAGATCATGAAGTCAACATATTAAATGTCTTTCCACTCTCCTTGATATCTTTTTGATTCTCGTTGAAAAAGAGAATTTGCTGAAATCGTTGAGTACAAGTGTCTTCTGTCTGTTATTGAATAGAAACTGAAGTACTGCATTTAAAGAAATTATGACAATGAGACTGCACTTCCTGTGTGGTTCAACACTTTCGTTGTGAAATTGAGGTAGAGTGGGAGTGTGATGTAGCACGCACTTACCCAAAAATTCATCTTCATGTAGCACATCGGGTTCCAGTGTTCTGGAATGTCATATTGCCATGGAGTGTAGCTCTAGTAACATCTTTGTACGTGATACTGATTTCATGTTGATGACTATATGTTCTTTCTTTGAAAGTGTCTGATATAGTCTTGCCCTTTTAAGTGTGATGAAGAGTTAGGCTTATAAAAAGCTGGGGTACCTGGGAATAGGGCAGTAGAACTGTCACTTGTTCAAGTGGACCTTTGAATCCCTACTGTGGGCAAGATGGAGAACAGGCAGTGTTTGTGTACTGGTAAATTGTTGCAGTCTCCTTAAAACAATGCTATTTTGTTACTTTTTTGGGGAAAATTAGAATAGAGGACAGAACTGCCACAGGCTCTTCATTCGTTCATTCCACCAGTTCTGCTGTCTCCTCACTTACGTTTTCTTTGTGCCACCAGGTCCGCATCGCTGCCACGCCATTAGAGGCCACTGCTCTTTTCACTCCCCTTAGCAAAATTTCTTTCCTGCTTACTTCCCAGCCTGTCCCCAATGCTCGATCATCATCTTTTCTCCCCTCCCCTTTCACTGAGAAGGTTTCCCGTTTTGTCAAGTTCCCTGTCTGTTTTAAGAAATCCTTGCTGTCATACACCTGGATAATGACAGCACCACAGCATCCTCTAGTGGCTCGCTTCGTTTGCTGAACTTCTGGCAAATCATAAGTAGGGCTCTTCAGGTAGACTTTTAAGGGAAAAGCTTTGCTGTTGACTGACAGCAAACCACTGAATTATCTCTTGAAGGTTGACAGTAGCCTTCAAATATCAGTCGTGCACAAAATGCAGCTAGGGACTTTTCAGCCTCTGTAACACCACATGCTAAACTATGGTTAAGTGCAAGTGTTGGCTTTCTTGCTGTTCTCTCTAAATAGAAACAGTCTTTGTGTCCTGTGTTCATTATTTTTTCAGAACTGTTTTGTCTGGAGATACCAAGGAGTTATTTCATCAAGTGTTTTCTATCCAAAAATTAATAGTATTTTTTTTTAAATAACTTCTACTGAAGGCTTTCTCAAAGGATGGTGATTGCTTTATAAACTGGTATGTAGTCCTATAGCTCTTTCACTTAAGAGCTTTATATTCTGATCTTTAAAAAAAATAATTGAAAAGCTCAAGATATTTCTTCTTAATGCCTTTTTTTCTGATTAAATTGTCTTAAGGTGCTCTCTATGACCGCTACTGTTTTTGCTAGAATGTTGCTAACTTCTATGGTAGGTTATAGTATCTACACGAAGAAAGATGTAGTCCCAGGTGTCAGTGGTTCTAATTAGAAGGGTGTTCAGCTATCTGTTAAAGCAGTGCGCGTGCGCTATAGGAACTTAGGACACAAAATTTTCTGCTTGCATTTTAAGAACATGTTACTTACAAAATCAAGATTTTAAAGTTTGGCAAATACTATGCCACAAACAGTGCCGTTACATAGTGTCAGATTTGTGACGAAATGTGCGTGGTAGCAGCAGACACTTCTGGTATGATTTCTTTAACAATAAAAGACTCTGTGTTTGTAAATTTAGTAAAAGTTACTTTCTTTAACAGGCTGGACTAATTGAAGCCAATGGAGAGCTTAAGGTGTTTATAGACCAAAACCTAAGTCCTGGAAAAGGTAAGAACACAATTTTTAGTAAGACTCTCCATTTCTTGATTTTTTTAGCTGTTACGCTTATTACTGGCTTTAAACTGCTTTCTTGGCATAGTTTTTGTAAAGTGTTTTTTAAGTTATATCTTGTTTAATCAGCAAGCAGACTGTAGATTTTCTGTGGTTTATAGTTGTCTCTAAACTGCATGTGAAGTTCAGTGGTGGTTTGTCATCCCATATGTGATCTTCTCGTTAGTGTTGCTTGTGTTTAAGTATGAAGGCCAGGGTGGTCTAAAACGTCTTTTGGGGCACTATGTTTTAGCAAATGGGAAAAATGCAGGAGTGTAGCAGTTTAAAATGGGTTATGACAGTTTTTATGATAGTGTATCCACACTGGTGCAAGCCTATCTGAAAAAATATTTTGAACAGAACTGGTTTGGACTTGCAGATAATGGCTGTGCTGGTATGATAGTGTAATGTAATCAAGCAATTTAATAAAACACAGGCTATAAACTTGAATTTGATATGTAAGCTCAAAAACTAAGAGTATCTAAAGATTTGGGGAGTTACGTGCTGCACTTTACAATTAGCATAGTTGGAGGAAAAAACAGAAGCACCACTGAGTTCCAGTCACCTGCAGTTCTGGCCAGCTCTGTCATATAACCTCTTCTGCAAACTGATTATGCTATATGTGAGAATTAGATTTTTGTCCCCTGTATTCTTAGGGGAAAACTGTTTCCATAGTGAGACTGTAGAACTATTCTCTTCCAGTTAAGTATATTCTTACCAGTTTATTCATTTTGCTGGTGATGGTGTTATTTTTCAGCTTAATAGTTTTCTCCATTGTGTTTACTTACTCTTTATAAATAACGATTTTGTATCTTAACAGTCTTTAGTTTGACAGGCCAACTAGCCATTGTTTCCTAGATTCCTCATCAGATGAGCTGTTTGTCCTCTGGGTTTTTCTTATCGTTATTCTTTGAGCCCGTTTCATTGCTTTCATCAACTTTCTTGGAAGTAAATGACCAAAATAGTATATATGACTCCAAGTGAAGCATCAGTCATACTTGTACGGAGGTATCAGTAATTTTTCTGTGCAACGTCATGTTTGTGGTTCACTGCCATCTCACAATAGATTTTGGTGAAATGGCCATTTTCCTTTGTTGTTGCTTCCAAATGATGATAGTCTGGTTTAATCTTGTGTGTGACAGATGGTGTGCTGTGATAGGCTATACTAAGTAGGGTGAAATTTATTAGGACAGAGTTACCTACTTCTCGTCTGATGCTCTCATAAACCTTGCTGTTGACAAGTCTATTGACTTTATGCATTCTTGGATTATGCCAGTACTCCCAGATTAACCAGTAGTCCAGTTCAGGTGAACTCCGTTAATATTATTGCACTAGTCTTTTATATACCATTTCAGGAAACCCCTTTAAGCATTTATTTTCACAACTTGCAGAACTTCTAATTTCTGTCACCACCAATTTAACTAACAGTTTGTCTAGGTACATCCAAGTACTTTATCGGAATCTCAATAGACTCTCTCTTTGACATTCCCTTGTCTAAAATATACATTGCTTTACAGAAGGGGGCTGTCTGACTAATCTGCCATGATCTAATTTTGATTGAGAAGGCACTAAGGGTTGAATAACTGACATTTATTAACTGATCCACATGTATATTTGTAAAACACAGGTACACACAAAAAGTGTGCAGGTACATTACCTGATCCTTAACAGCTATACCATTTTTCCTACCCACTATGGGCAGTAAAACTAGTGTGTACAACTGACATTTTTTTACACCCATGTAGGCACCTGTGTCTAGACCCTGTTAAAGTCAGTGGAGAGCTAGTCACAGAATCACAGAATCAACCAGGTTGGAAGAGACCTCAGGGATCATCGAGTCCAACCATTGCCCTGACACCACCCTGTCAACTAGACCATGGCACTAAGTGCCATGTCCAGTCTTTTCTTAAACACCTCCAGAGATGGTGACTCCACCACCTCCCTGGGCAGCAGCCCGTTCCAATGCCTAATGACCCTTTTTGAGAAGAAATTCTTCCTAATGTCCAACCTGAACCTCCCCTGGCGAAGCTTGAGGCTATGTCCTCTTGTCCTATCGCTAGTTGCCCGGGAGAAGAGGCCAACTACCACTTCACTACAACCTCCCTTCAGGTAGTTGTAGACTGCAATAAGGTCACCTCTGAGTCTCCTCCAGGCTAAACAACCCCAGCTCCCTCAGCTGTTCCTCGTAGGTCATACCCTCCAGACCCTTCACCAGCTTGGTCGCCCTCCTCTGGACTCGCTCCAACACCTCAACATCTTTCTTGAAGTGCAGGGCCCAGAACTGGACACAGTATTCAAGGTGCGGCCTCACCAGTGCCGAGTACAGAGGGATGATCACTTCCCTAGACCGGCTGGCTACACTATTCCTAATAGAGGCCAGGATGCTATTGGCCTTCTTGACCACCTGGGCACACTGCTGGCTCATGTTTAGCCAAAACATTTAGCCATTTGTTTAGTCAAAACAGACAGCGCAGTCTAGACGGCAAGAATTGGAAATATGAATCTTGCATTATTACTTAGCTCTTACAGTAGAACTGGGCAAAATAGAGGCCACTTAATTGCTTGTAGAATTTCTAAAATAAATTCAAGTGATTAAATAGTTGATTATAGGCCTGCAGCAGAATCGAGCTCTATTCTCAATGTATACCACCACAAATGATACAAGCAAACTAAGCTATCCTCAGTTAATTTCTGCACCTCATTGCTTTTAGGAGAGTTTTGTAAAGTTAATGGACAGCAACTCATTCTTGATATTGAGAAGAAACAACTGTTTCTCTTGGCTTGATCGTTTTGTATTTCTTGCCTCTGTCTTGTCTGTGTTTCATATGCAGGCTCTGTAGTCTTAATCAGAGCTTAAAACAACAAATATTTTGTCACTAAAGTGTTCAGATATGTATCAGAATTTATTCACTATAGTATGTATTTTCTGTTGCCACTTTTTAATAATTTTTAGGGTTTTTGTATAGTCTTTAAATGTTGGCATTTTAAATGTAACTACTATACACAAAAGTACTATGTGCTTTCTAAAAGTAGCTGTCTGCGTTATGTGGCATTATATGAAAAAGTCCAGTCCTCTACTGTCTTGTTAACTTTGTGCAAAATTTCTCTTAATTCCCTGATGAAGAGGATTCAGTCCACAGCAACAGATAAAAAACACAGAGTAAGCTTTCCACAGTGTAGCTGGTGTGCTTCTTAGGATGAATTGAAGAGGTCAGGAAAGAATCTTTCTGTTCTTCTCTGGTGGTCATCATTAAAAGTGGGTTTTTTCTTTTTTTTTTTCCCTTCCCCTTCGTATTTGTATTTCTTAAAAGGAAGGAATCTTTTCTGGAAGTTGCAAGTTAATGACAAGGAGAGTTTGAGAATATGTTGTATTATTGATACGGAATCAAATCTCCCAACTGTGTCAGATGAGTGGTTTGCGTAGCCCAATCTGCTGCCCTCCACAACAGAGAGGGCAGCAGGCTCTTCAGGGAGAATACAGAAGCCTGCCTACTTTTTGAAGTTCATTCTCCTTATGCTGCCACAGCACTCAAGGTCATTGGATTAGTAATATCAAAGGATGCATTCCAGAATCTTTTTGGAAAAGTCCAACTTTGAGAGACTCAGCAAATTAAGAATGTAACCTCAACAAGAAACTTACGACTTGCTTCAGTTTCCACATGTTGCCAGCCAGATGTGAAAGGAGGAAGAGCTCAGCTGTCAGAGATGTAAAGGTATTACGGGAGTGGTAGAGAACAAAAAATTACTTGTCCTATGGGTCATAAGGACATGCCTGCAAAAACATCTTTGGAAGAAAAAGAGCATAATTTTTTTTTTTTTTTTTTTAAATGGTTCTGTGACCATCAAAGATCTGTAAGACAAATACAAGACTATGTGGTAGGTATATGAATCAACTGTGAAAAATAGGCAAAGGTTGACTTTTCTGGCCAAAACAGATTATTATGCAACAGTTCTTACAGCCTGAACAGCTTCTGCTGCACAGAATAGCCTGTGAATGGACTTCTGTAAATTTTTAATCTGCACTGGCAGAAATCTGGGAACTGTGAACAGGTTATTTTTAAGACTGAGTTTTGTTAGGGTATGTGGCTGTTTTTTCTTAGGTGAATGATGAAGAGGCGATATCACTCACCTTGCTATGCTGAACAGTTATGCTGCACAACCTCTTGCTCAAAAAGTCCTAAAGCTGTAGAATCTGTGAGAGAAGAAAGTGTGTTAGGGAATATCTCTGTATGCAAGTTCCATCCTTACATTCATTCCCTGATTATCCAGTAATATCCACTGTCAGAAACGGGTTACCAACCTAGACAGACTTCTTACTTCAACTAGTGGGGACGTACTTCAGTCTAATTAATTTTGGAGAGACTGATCTCAACCATGAACTCCAGATTAGGAATTTTTGGTTTTAAAGCAGAGACTGATTTTATTTATTTTAAGAGGAAAAAACAGTAAAAAAAAAAATTTTTGTTCATAATGCCTGTAATATTGAGTAGAATGGTACATAAAATACTGTTCTAGAAAATGCTCTAAAAAAGTCTTTCTTCAAAAACATCTTTAGTGTGGAATAGGAGGGTATCAGTCTTTGTATGTGGTAGAAATGAGCTGGAAGCTTGTGCTTCCTCCAGTGCTTGTGCAACCATGAGAAGAGGCTGAGTGTAAATTCACCTGTGTTTCCTGATACCCCTGTGTATTTCCATTAGTGGAGTGTAACACCCCATTTAGCCCTGAAAAAAAGCGTTACATGGAGCTGCTCAAGCAAGGTGCAAGTTTTCCCTTGTATTAAGATAACACCATTAGCTCTGCTCACTGGAGGAAGATTTTCTTTCTGCCTACTTCTGTTCCTTTGCCACTAAGAATTTACCCTAGAAGGCTAATTCTTAAAGTTAAATCTTGGGAAAATATCAGTGGAGCAATACACAAGTTATATCAATCCCTGTTTGATATAAGGCTGTATTGATTCCCAGATCTTATAAATATTTCAGAAATGTAGTATCTAATTAGTTTTTCTTCTTGTTGGAAATGCATATGTTTGGGATAAATTTGTTAAAGTCCTTGGATGAGGAAACTTAGGTAATGCAGGTTTTCAGTATGTTTGGCTCCAGGGTGATGCTGTTGAAAAGCTCCAACTTCTCCTGGGAGGAAATGAGGTATGACATTTACATCTTAGTGCAGCTTTCCTGTGAAGTGCAAGGTCTGTGGAGTTTGTAGTTTGATAGCGTTTAAGTGGCACAAATCCCCAGATTTGGTCTAGAGTGGTTTGGTTTGGTACAGGTATGACTGTGAAAGGTTTAATCTAGTTGGTAACCAGGAAGATGGTTTTCTGGTATAGATGGTTCAAGATGAATATAGATGGTTCAAGACAGAAGCAGCAATGCACTGTGCAGAGAGTGAGAAGGGAGGATTTTTGTTTCAGGAAATCCTGAGCAATGCCAGGTGCTTTTAAAATGTAGCTTTGCGAGTGAGTTAACATACGCAACAGAAGGTAGCTGTATATCCTGATGTCCTCTCACTGATGAACTCTCAAAGCTACTTGGTTTTCTATCTGCCACTTGCCCTGTGCTGTTTTACTTACTGTCAGCTTCAATTGTGACATTGTGAAGGAATCCTAAATCCCATTGGAAGCAGTTGCAAGTTTCCTTGGCTCATTCCAAAATATTCAGTTGCCTTTTTTTCCCTAAAGCCTCAGTTACTGAGAACATCATTACACAGGGCCCTTTCCATTGCTTGTTACCCTGTATTCAGGAACGAGTTTTGTGGAACTGTGCCTAAATTAATCGTAGTAAACCCTCAAATTATAATCAGAAGCAATGATTATAAAAATCTCAAAGGTCAAGTGAAGAAAAGCTCTAAGGGCATACAAGTTGTGATTTATAGCTCTATTCCTTTTCTGGCAATAATAAAAAGGATTAATTGCTTTATTGAAGACAGAATAAGAGAGCAGTTTAATTGTGAAGTAAAATTCCAAATTGACTTGATTGTAATTGTTTGCTTCTTGCTTACCTTGGTTACGAGGTGAGGATAATTGCATTTGCATATTTTAATAGTTATTTTAGCGTATTTCCATTCTGGGATTTTAAAAAAATTATTTCTTTTAATTACTGGCTTTGTTTTGGAATATCTACCTGGCTAATTGCTTAAACCTGAAATTGCTAAAACTCACCCTGTACATGGACTTCCAGTGATAATTATAATCCAAATTCATTTTGAGGGTTAGAAAATACATACAGTTTGGAGGGATGGAAAGAATTTTTGATAGGTGCTGAACCAGTAAAACTTCATCACGAATTTGTGTCTTTTAGAAGTTATTTGGCAATGAATTTTAGAGACTTAGAAATTTTGCTGTTCAGGAAGGTTGGAAGGTTGCAGTTTGAAGAAAACTCTTACATTCTGGTCCTTGTTATAGTCAGATTAGTGTTGATATTTAAGTATGTTCAATTCTAATGCTGCCCCTTGCTTGTGAAGATATTTAAGTGTAAGAAATTACCTGCTTCAGATGAGTGCAATGGAAAAGATAACCAGTGATATTTAATGTTGTATTGAAATTAAAGCTCTTAAATTAATTTTAAAATTACTCAGAAAGAAAATCTGGATCTTCTGTCATGCCAGTAGGTGGCATTATTGGTACGTAACTAGAAAATAGTGGTAAAAGATGTCTTTAGCTCCTTTCACCTCTTACACTTTAAAATATGATTTCACATTTTATGGGCATAAAGAACTTTAGTTTTGTTTTCACTTCAGATTTGGTAATTGAAAAAAATTGAAGTCAAACATGTAAATTTTTAAGGTGTTGTAGACTTACATTTTAACACTGCGTAACTTTAAGATTGTCTTGTTCTTTTTATTTATATGACAAGAAACATCTGCAATGTAATTTTATTGTTAATTTTATTTACAGGATCAAACTCCCTGATATTTGACAGTGACTGGAATTGTTCCTCTGGAACAGAAGTAGAGATTGAATATTTCAGAGTCTGTGATTCATGCTTTAGCAAACAGATATATATCTGAACATTGGTTATAAAAATGCTAGTTGTATTATTGCAGATGAGGTAATTCCAAACAATTACTATTATCTAAAGTCAAGCTGAGGAGTTAAAACTGTTGCAAATAGGAATGTTATTTGGAAAAGTCTAAAAAAACTTGTAGAATGTCTAAAGGTAGACCACACAGTTTATTTCAACACAGACTTGGAAAGACTGGTTTGTAATAGCTAGAGTAAATTACTAGTCATATGTAAGGATGATAAGAATCACCTAAAAGTCTGAGTTGATACAAGAAGTTACTTAAGCACTTAGTAGTACTACACACTGGGGAAGATCAATGTCTGTGTAAAAGTGCTCAGAATTGCTGTATAAGCATGTTTATTGTCTTAATAGGATGGTGTGACTTGTTCAGTAAGCTGAGGTATTTTTACTTGACTTGGCACACAACTGTGTGTTGCCAAAGCTTATGGTAGGTTGATACCCCAGAAAGAGTTCACTGTTTTCTGAAAATTAGCATATAACTGATCATAAAATGTCCGTGGTGTTTGCGAGAGACGTGTTACTAACTGCAGCTTCACCGGAGTGACATCTGAGGAGACAGCTCCTAGGACATAATTGTCACCTCTGTCTTCTTTCTCAGCTCTTCTAAGTACACCCTTTATACATATTCTGTATGTTTGTGTAATCTAATAATCTAAAACTAGTCAAGTTGATGCTTTTGTGGTAAGGAGTGATTTTTATTGTAGGTGATGGGGGCTGAGAGAAATCTAATCTGATAACCCAGAGCTTTTCCCTTGAAAGAAGAACTTTTGCCAAAAATGAAGCGGACTTAAGCTACTTTACATTACTGTAAGAGACCCTGCTCACTTTTTGGTTCCAAACTTGATATTTTTTCAGACAATTTTCTACAGAGACCAGCTTGGGTTTGGGGGGTGACACACTGGAAAGAGAGAGGCATATTGTGCACTTAAGACTAGTTTGCTTTTTGTTATTTAAGATTTTGTTTATTCTAACCAGTTGGTTTAATGGACAGGTTTGGAGCTGGAATTATTTTTTGTATTCTCTATCTTTACAAAATGGTTACAGTATGGAATTTTGTTAGTGATATTAATGTAGAATTCCCTTTCCTTCTCCTCTTATCTCTTTTCTTACCAAAAGAAAAAAAAAACCCATGTACGGAAGACTGCCAAAACTGAATCTACAACATTTTCCAGATAATTCTCATAGTTTTCATGTAATGTTATATCAATCATTTGTATCTTAAGCAGTACAGGTACTCTGGCTTTATATAAATTCTATTCCTATTAACTATTTTTTTTAAATTCCTGAAATAAGGAATGTAATGTTCCAAATGGCACTTGGGCATCTCAGAGGTGACAGTCACAGTGGAATCTAGTGTCTCTGTCACTTCCTTAAATCTTGTTCATGGAAAGTCTCACTGGTCTTTTTTGGTCTCCCAAAAGAGACCCGTTAGGCTCTTCTCCTGATACTCTGTTAGTTATGAGTTTTTTCAAGTAATTGATAGTAGTAGTATCTCTTTGAGAGCATAAGTCATATTTAACTTGTATTGAGACTGGCTTAATAACATTGCTGTCTTCAGGTTGTGTAGCTGCTGTTAAGCTAGATTCCAACTGCTCTGTTAAAACGATCCATTTCAAAGCTTATGTAATTAAGAAAAAAGTTTGTAGAGTTCATAGGAGTGGTTGTACTGCAAAATGTCGTCTGCAGGGTTAACTTTCTCTAGACTTTTCTTAAAAAAACCCTTTAACCTTCAATCACATATTTACATACAAAGTGGTTTGCTTGACAGAGTTTGGTTGAGACTTGCAGGAGATGGTAGGAATTGCTTTGCATTCTGACAAAACACTCTCTTCTCATTCTGCACATTCTTTTTTTGGGGATGTAATAATTCTGAAAGTGCTTACAGAATTACCTTCTTACTAAGTCCAGTTCCACCATATACAATATTGCTTCTATGCTAGAAGACAGATTGACAAGACTTAGTTTGTTAGAGACTGCATTATCAGGAAACTGACTTGTTTTTCTGTTGTTGCATCACTTGTGTTGCTCTCTCTTTCACAAGTAAAGAAAACATAAGGACAGATTACATCAGAAGATGGTACAGCACCTGGAATGAGTGGGATTTCTGCTTCTGAGGCAAGGAGTACTTCAGCCCAGCCTCTTTGAGATGAAACACCAAATTCAAAGGTGCTACTGTTACATGAACTGGAGCAGTAAGCTTTTAGACAGATCTACTGCTTTGTCTGCAGAGGGCACTCTTTTCTCCAATTTTAGATGTACTGTGTCTTTCTGTGGCATGTCAGGTTACTTAAAATGTTCATAATTGCCTGTGTCACCAGTCTGTTTTACTGCTAAAATTCTGCAAGGGATTCTTTGTTTTTGGTAAAATTCTTGGGTTTGTTTTCATATGCAAGCAAAGGTCTGGTTCAAGGGTTCTCCCCTAAATGTGGTTAGTAGCTGAAGGAGGCTATTTACTACATACTCTCTATGAATAGAGTGCTTATTTGGAACAGTTTGTAGACTAGATAAATAATAGATTTCATTAAAGGGTGCTACTGCTTCTTTTGCTGTGCAAGTTTTATATGGCATTAGTCCTTGATCCCATCAGCATCATTATCTTCTGTTTGGAGGCATTCTGGAACTTCGTATTGATGAAGTTCTACTTTCATTTAGGTTCAGTGATTGCTTCTAAGTTACTAAGCGTAGTCTTCCAAACTGGTAATGTTTGGGAGACTGAGAATCTAAGTAGTAGTTAGGTCCTTAAGTGTAATTTTTTTGTGTGTGGCTTTACCTGGCCTTTTCCATGTTTTTTTGAAGTCTTTAGAAGGAGGGGGGAAAAAAAAGAAGAAAAGTGTGTCGGGAACTTGCAGTATTAATATGTGTTTATTTTGAAAAGGAAGAAGAGTTGGTGCCAGGGAAGCTGTTTGCAAACTCGTCGTTTAATTTTTACATGCTGTTATGCACACCGTATGTTGGCCACAAAATACGGGATTATTTGAATTGCAGCGATTGCTGTAAGAGTAACAGTAATTAACAAATGATTAGTAGAGGTCCTCTGAGACACTGAGTTGTCAGTCACTTGCAAAGCTAAGTTCTGCTTGTATACTTAAACAAACCAACCAACTACGCACACAAAACCACTGTGAAACCAGAGCATTATGAGCCTTTGATGAAAGTGCAGGTGGATATGAGAAAAATGTTTGCACATCAGGTGCAAAGAGGAGAAAAAAGTAGGGTGCACTTGGACAGAGACAAATTGAAAATACCCTTTAAAGAAAACCTCTTTTTTTTCCCCCCTGTTGTTGAACATTTATGCTCTTTCCTATTTAGTATGAGATCTTTTATAGGTTGACTTTCACTTTGCTTCAAACTGAAGTGCATGTTACTGTTCTTCCAGTTATATTTGCATTTCCTTGCAAGTCAGTTTGTGCCATAGAGACAGATGTACCTTGCAGTTTCTGTATAGAGCCAAGTTGGTTCAGTTGCATGAATTAACTCTGGCACAGCATCACAGGAAATGTTAATGTAATTAAAAACTTTAAAGAAGCATAGTGCATACTCCTCCCTTCATGCAGGTGTTTTAGTTGCAAGATAGCTATTTGTATTCATAGAATTAAATGAATAATATAAGGATGCTGGAGGCCATCTAATCTTAACCTTACAGTCAAATCAGGGCCAACTTCAAAGCACAGAGCCTTCAATAGTTGAATTTTTCTGTATATCTCCAGGGAACCTCCTAAGCAACCTGATGCTGTGCTTTACCTTTCTCATTGTGATTTTTTTTCCCAATATCTGGTTGGAATTTGCTGTGCAGCAACTTGTGACTGGTGCCTCTTTTTGTTGTGTCCTTTGTCATCTCTGTAACTCTCCGTTTGATAACTGTGTTAGCAGTTGGGAAGAAAACTCATCCACACAAAGCAGATAAGCAGGCAATTCTTTATTTTGGCGCTGGGGACACGGGGGGATAGCTCCACCATACGTGTCCAACCAAACATTAAAATCCATCAGTTTTTATACACTTTTTCTATCGAGTCATTATTACATAAGTTCTTTTACATAAAAGTGCGTAGTATGCTCGCTCTTTAAATTTACCTTTATAACGATTGGTTCTGTTTATTATAACCTTATCCATATTCTTATTCTAAACCAATCATTGGTTAGTTCTACTGTATTGATTGGAAACTAACCCTGATATTCAAATCAGGATGGGAAGGATAAGGGGGTTTCTAAGCAGCATAACTGGTGTCCGTGACGGTTTCCTTAGTTTCTTAAACAAAACATAGAAAACTCCAGTAACTTCCTGGTGAGGTTTCTCTCGTTACCTATTTCAAACCTAACAGTGCCTGTGGTTACCTATTTCAAACCTGACTTTCTATATGATCAAATCTTGATTATTTTATCAGAGTATGATTAGATTCCCACAAATACACCTCGTGTCCCACCTTAATCTTCCCTTCTACAGGCTGAACGCACCAAGCTCCCTCAGCTTCTCCTTGTATATCATATGCTCCAGTACCGTAGCCGTATTAGTGTCTTTCTGCTGGACTCTCTCCTCTTTGGTAATGCCTCTCTTGCACCTTGGGCCCCAAAACTGAACAGAGTAATGCAGGTACAGCTTAAAGAGTGCTGGAGGAAAAGGAGATAATAACTTCCTTTGTACTTATTTCTGTACTCTTCCAAATGCAGCCCAGGATGCGGTTAAGTTTTCATTAGCATAGGGGTGTACTTCTGGGTCACATTCACCTTGTTGTCCACCTGGATCCCCAGGTACTTTTCTGCACAGCTGCTTCCTGACCACTCAACCCCTGACCTCTGCTGTTGCATGGAGTTACACTGTCACAAGTGCAATATTTTTGCATTTGTCTTTGACTGCATAAAAGTTTTTTAAGAAGCAACACGATAGCCTAAAGAATTACTTTGGTTTTAAACATACCAGAAGAATGAAGTCTCTTGGTCTCTTGATCTGAAGAGTTGATAGATGATCAAGATGATTAGGAAGAGTCTCATGGCAGTATTGTTCTTTATGAAGTTGTCCTACTGAAGTATTGCTAGAAGTTGTTGTCTTAGGAAAAAATTGATAACATGAATGGTTGGAAATCATCATGGCCAGAGAATATCTACCTGTGAATTTTTTAAGGACCTAGCAATGGTACTTCTGTCCTGCTAACTCAGTGTGTATATATATATATATATATGTGTGTGTATATATATATATAATATAATTCATATATTACCAGAAGGATAGAAAGCAACATATCCTGCACCAATTTTTGAAGGGCTCAGATAACTGCAGATGAGTTAAGTCAGACTTCTGTTAGGCAAATCAGTTGAGTGCCTAACAGAGAAGTACTAGACATATGGATAAATGTGATAATGGGCAGGAGTTAACAGGGCTTTTCTGGAGGGAGCGGAAAAGGGAAGTTGAAGTTTTGTCTTTTCAAAGTCATGCTTTGAAAGAGTCAACAACCATGTGTGGATAAGGGTTATCTAATCAGTGCGATGTCCTTGGATTTCTTAAAAATAACAGCAACAAAAAACTTGATTATCAAGGCCATTAATCAGTCTGTGAAAGAAACTAAGGTGTCATAGAATGGGACGGTCCTCCCATGGGTTAATAATTGGTGAAAAACAAACTAGATACAATGAGGACCCCAAGTGAGTTACTAGCACTCAAGCAAGGTCTTGAAGTCATTCTAGGTTATATTATGAAAATGTGCTATCAGTGTTTGATGGGGAACAAGAAAATTTATTTTTGAGAATTATTTGGAAAGGAACAAGGAATAAAATAGAAAACGTGCTATGGAGTTATACAATAACGTATGGCATTCCTTTGTGGTAAATAATGTGTCCATCCCTGTCCCCTGCAAAAATAAAGGATAGGAGAACTAGAAAGTGTATGGGCAACAAGAGCCGTCAAAAATAAGGAAGGGCGATCAAATAGATGAGGCGTCTTAACTCTGGAAAGCAGTTACAACTCTTATTTTATACTGGAAGTATAATCTACAGATTGCTGTGTTGTTTTTAAAGCAACGAGGAGGAGGAGGTTAAAAAAAGACATGTCGACCTCCAGGAAGCTGAGAAGACGATACTCAAGCACTAGTAGCCACGGTAGTTTGTATCGCTTTACTGCATGCTGCAGAGAGGAAGAACACACGCAGAACAGGCCATGATAGTGATGGGTGTACTGGAAGGGACAGGAAGGCATAACAGACTTATGTTACGAACCAGATAGCTGCTGACTTTCTGGAAGAGCACTGGAAAGTTGGTTAATAACGGAAGAATGACCGGCTACTGCAGCCTATTAAAATTTGGGGGACTGAGAATAGGTTCTTCTGTGAAGCTACCAGTTTAACATGGTGTAGTAATAGCAGCTAGGAAATACAAGCCTTTTGGAAAGCAAGGGTTTAAACAAGACTTGAGTTGTCCTGAACTTTCTGTAGACTACTTGAATGCGTAAGAGGGATGGTTAGGCATCAAGGACTGGTTAGGGCCCTTCCTGATACAACCGTTGTGAAAATACTTACCTATTCCTTCTGTATTGGATAATGGGAAAAAGAAAGGAAGTGTAATGGGAGTTCTACCAAGTCTTTCTGGCCCCATTGGCCCCTTTAAAAGTGGTCTGAGGGAAAGAAGTGCTAAACATCTCACCTGACAACCAAATGACAGATGTTTCAGCAAAATAATTGTCTCCAATATTTTGAGACTTGTTTGTCCCATTATTCTTTTTCTGTAGTCAGTCCTTGTTGCCTTTTTTTTCATTTTGTTTGTTTTGTTGTTTTTTTAAACTATGACATGGAGCATCAAATTGCTAGAGGATACCTGGCTTGGTATTTTTGTAGTTGAATTTTTGTTTTACGTGGCTTAAGACTTGCTTAGCTATTGATGGTGATTGTGGATGGCTTGTGAACAGGAAGAGAGCAGCTTTCTCTGCAGAGTTGTTCTGCTGTGTTGCATGTATTTTGCTCAAATATTGGATTCTTGAAGACTTCTGTTCTTTAATTCCCTGCCTTCAGCTGGGAAGGGGCACTTAGAGGAAAGTTGAGAATATTCTCTTGGAAAGGCCTGTGCTAACCAAGTTTTATGTCCTGTAGACCAGCATGCCTGAGAAGGGTATGACATATGCCAGGGCATTGGGCGTGTTTTTCAAGTGGTGCGGGAAATTATTTCGATAGCCACAAAGGATGGGAGTAGAAGAGGAGGGGGTTATTCTTTCTGTTGGGTGCCTATTGCCTCTATTACTCTGCTTTGAGAGAGAAATGGGAATACAAGGAATTAAAACCTGTTAATACTAGATCACTGATAACTGTAAGGTTACACAGGAAAAAGTTTGAGAGACATCCTGAATCTTAATTTGTTTTTTTGCTTCAAATGTGTAAATGCTATGTTTATATTGACACTCTACGCAGTTCAGAGCTAGTTTCTATTAATGCACATTGGTGTAGTATACGTGAAACTGGAATTGCTCAAATAATACAATGTGGCTGACCTGAAGCTGTCTACTTGTATTTGTTTTAGGGGTTGTTTCTCTATTGGCTGTTCATCCTTCTACAGTAAATACGCTTGGAAAACAGCTCCTGCCAAAAACATTCGGACAGTCTAATGTCAACATTGCACAACAAGTGGTAAGGAGACTTTGCGGGTTTTTTTTTTTATTGCTTGTACTATTACTTACACATACAGTAAGTATGACTTGTAAATTGATAGTTGGTATCACTTGTCATGGGCAGATAGTCTAAGCTTGTTTCTAATTTTAATAGGCTTACGTTAAAACAAATGTTCTTTTATGCAAAGAAATACAAAGATGACTGTCAAAAGTGGACACTTGAATATTCAGGTGGCTTTATCTTTTGCTAGTCTTGCCACTTTAAAATCAGTGGCTCTTTCAGATTCTGTTTTAAAATCTGACACAGGGAAATTTGAATGAAGTCTATTAGCACATTTGTATTGAGAGTGAAGTTAGATGGAACAAAATTGAAAACAGAGCTACATTTCTTAGTGCTTAATTTAGATATCCTTTTGCTTAAACACTTAGTGTGAGCTTTGTGTGAGGTACATGAAATTAAAGGTTTCAAAGAATCTAATAATGTGATAGATAATACATAGGTTATGAGAGGTCACTTCTATACTGATCAAAGTTAAAATTTGATGATCTGAGAAGAGTGGGTCTGAGTTCATCTTCTGGAAAGCAACTGTAATGCATAAACATCTGAAATGAAATGTGTCTTATATTTGGGTTTCCTCTTGATAGGAAAGCAATTTCCCATCTGCCTTTCCCAACTGTAAGCTCTAAGGAGTGTTTTATAACTGAGGCTGCCTGAATCTATAAACTGTACCACTTCAACTGTACACATGTTGTGACAGTCTAGTCCCTCTGCAATAGGCAGTATCGCTATATAACTGCTTATTAACTACACTTTGAAGCTGTTGCCATACTCAGATAGCTGCTATGGTGTAACTGTCAGTTTCAAAAGGGAAACAAAGAAAACAAAAATCCTCAAACCTCTGCATCCTCTCATGTTCTTACTAGAATTGCAGATCCAGTATCACTATGTTTTAAGTCTTGAGCTTCACATAGTTTGAGTAGACCGAGACAGACTGAAGACTGAGTAATGAAGTGTCTGTATAATTGCAGATCATTCACTGTGCTGTATTTCTGGCAGTGGTGGTGAATTAACTACTTCCAACAGCCACTGGGAAGTTAAGAGTGTAGTGAAATGAGTTCAGCTGAATGAAGTTGCTCCTTCAGTAGGAGGCGTTTTATCAATAAATTTCCAAACAGGGAAATTCAGAGTAGTTAGGCATTCTTTTAGTTTAAAATCAGTAACAGGCAGTAGGAAGAGAATGTTTTAACTATAGCTCACAGGCATAATGGCACAGAGGGAGTCCCTTCTGGGCATTATTGTGAGACTGTGTACATACTTGAGTTTAATGTTGAAAATGAAATATTCTTTCAGGTAACTTACAAAATATTTTCTTAAAGTACCAAAACCAGGGGATAATAATGAAATTACAAATATCTGATGCTTTTTTAAACTTTCAACAATGAGTAAATTAATGTCTACAGCAATCTTTATATACCTATAAAATAAATTCTTGTGTCTTCCATGACAAGTTTAAATTGACAAATCCTCATCTATATTATCTATGATTAATTTTACATGGTAACATTATTAAAAAAATACGATTCCAAAATAATAACTACTCTTAACAGTGGTTTTGTTAGTATGATTACTGTGGGAAATTTACATTTGCAATCATAATTTTTTTCAGCACTTTTAAGTCTTACCCAGAACATATTAGCATTATTTTTTTTGTGAAAGAAAAGGCCCATATCAGCATATTTGTATTGGCTGTTATCAGTACAAAATTAGATGCTTAGCTGTATGTCGTTAAAGAAGAGATGGAGGTTTTGTTTTGTGTATATAGAGAGAGAAATTTTGGGTAAATTTCTGTTGACTTTACAGTTCTGAAGGGGATAGCAAGAGCTATTAAAAAAATTTTCTGCCAGTGTGGAAAATGTTGTTGGGAAGCAGAGTTGAGGAGTTAGCTTGTGACCCTGCTCAACTTTCTAACCTTTGAGTGGTAAAAATAGGTTTTTAACAATTAAGTACTTAATTTTCTGAGTTTGTGTTCTTTGTCCAGGTAGTCTTGATTTCTTTTTCTTAATGCTGTCCCCATATAAGTTTTTCTGTTGAGTACAATGAGGTGGACTGTGTGGGCTGTCTTGCTGTTGTCTGTTGTCCTGATCTTACTCAAGCTTAAGGAGCTGAGCTATAATCTTGTTCACTTTTGAAATCAGGCAACTTATGAGAAACAGCAGACACTTCTTTTTCTGCTTTTGCTTCCTGCCCCCCCCCAGCACCCTCGCAGTCCCTCTGTTTTCTCTAAAGCCATCCTCTCTAGTTCTATTTATAGGCTTTCATTTTAGGATGTTCCCAGTGACTCAGTACTGCTTAACTCTTTTCATTCATGCTCTTTTCATTCAAAGTCATGGTTGGTTGTGAACTTGTGAGTAAAAGTTAGGGGCATTAACATTTCTATTAAGGACCCAATAATACTAAGTAACTCCTTAGAAGATTCTGAAGCTCTGGACTCTAGACCGTAGGATCTTCCTTAATAGTGATACATTAAAGCATATAATTCTGGCTAGTTTGCAGACTTTTGTGACTTACAATCGGAACGCAGAGCAGGTTTTGAATGTACTAAATGGACTTCACTTTTCCACTCTAGAAATGACCCTGTGAATTTGTACACCCTTCTATTTATTCCTTTGTACTGTTGAGTATTTCAAGACACAACTGAGCGCAGTAGATGTCCAGGGTTTGCTGCTGCCAAACGATTTGTTTTTCTTCCAGCTGTAATTCCACCCCCTCCCCTGTGCTGGCTTGGCTTTCATGTTACTGCAGAGTCATACAAATTCTAGATGTGGCACCAGGGTGATAGTGGGCCTGTTTGTGGAGTTGGGAACCTAGGGAATAGAGTGGGACCCTCTAATTTTAGCCTCTGGGAGCAAGATATTGAATTACCTCTTCCAGTCATCTGTAACTGCATCCTAGCGGATAAAAACTGGCTAACAGCTTTCCTCTGTTCTCCATATTGTCTTCATTACTTGAATAGCACACCGGTGGTTTCACAGTCTTTTGAGACATTTGGTGAACCAGACCGGTGAATAGGAGAACTGATGGTATTTTTTTCACAGGAAGAAAGTGAGCTGGTTCACATATGTCCTGTGCCTGTTGGGCATCCTCCACCCTCATTCTGTTTCCCACAATCAGAATTTTTGGTTATGAAAAGTAGTAGGGGAGATTAGTTGACTTTCAATAAGAATTAGAAACATTTTAAGTATGGAAATAAGCTACTGGAAAGGGGAGGAGGACCTAAGATTTTCCAGCTGCCAGAAGTGAATGTAACAAACTTGTATGTTAACTAGTCAGAGAGGTGGCATAATATGAAGAGACAGTATTTGGGAAGAAATGCAGCTCTTTGTCCTTCCAGGCAAACGAAATCACGAACAACTAATATTCACTAGGCTGCTTCTTGCATTCTACATTTAAAGGTTATTCAAATTTTGGTTTATTTTAACTTTCACGCATAAAATGTTTCATTTTGGGTTTTCAGTTTTTCTGATTTATTCTTGTTGAGTCTAAATTACTGAAGCATGCCTGAGGAAGAAACTTAAAATTTTGTTGGGAGGCAGAATGTGGCCACAGGAGAATACAGCAGGCTTGTGGGTGGTTATGAGTTCAGGTTCATTTGATGTTTGTTTCATTTACCTGATGTCAGGGATGAAACTTACTGTTTCCACTGGGAGGTAAATGTACCCTCAAAAAATGGGCGTGTCTTTTCTACAAAACAGAAATCTGTACAGTATCGTTTTGTTTTCCTATATACATATTCTCTTGAAAGATACATGTATAATATTTCAGACATAAAAAACCATCATCTGCAAAAGTGGGAGTTCTGCTTCAGCTAGTTTCACAGATAAGGAGAGCATGGCGCTGTGTATGAATGAATGACGAGAAGCTCAACGTGAGCCGGCAAGTGCGTGCTTGCGGCCCAGAAGGCCAACCATATCCTGGGCTGCATCAAAAGCAGCGTGGCCCGCAGGTTGAGAGAGGTGATTCTGCCCCTCTACTCCGCTCTCATGAGACCCCACCTGGAGTACTGCGTCCAGCTCTGGGGCCCCCAACATAAGAAGGACATGGAGATGTTGGAGTGAGTCCAGAGGAGGGCCATGAAGACGATCAGAGGGCTGGAGCACCTCTCCTAGGAAGACAGGCTGAGAGAGTTGGGGCTGTTCAGCCTGGAGAGGAGAAGGCTCCAGGGAGACCTCATAGCAGCCTTCCAGTACCTGAAGGGGGCCTACAGAGGAAAGCGGGAGAGGGCAGTGTTTAAGGCCAGGTTGGGTGAGGCTTGAGCAACCTGGTCTAGAGGAAAGGTGTCCCTGCCTGTGGCAGGGGGGTTTGGAACTAGATGATCTTTAAGGTCCCTTCCAACCCAAACCATTCTATGATTCTATGATGATTCTATGGTTACTTATGATTAAATTACCACATCTTCTGGACTACTTACCTGTAAGCTGGAACACTGTGTTCCGCTGAGTGTGTGCTCCTAACATGTTCAAAATGAAATGGTATTGCTGAAATTGGTCTCACTCACTGCAGTGATCAAGAAAGTTGAACCTTACTCTTCCTTACCTCTAACATTGGTTATTTTGGTTTTGACTCTAGTGGTAGAGACTGACTGCAGGAGAGAATTTGGCCTTTCTTGCAACAGCTCTGCATTTTCGCTCTGCTTTTACTGATTTTCAGATTTTCTTGTTTCATCTGTTCATATTTTAACAGTAATTTGCCACAACTTCTTTATACGTATCCTGGTAGGGCTCTCTTTCCTATTTTTTTCCATTTTTCCCTTTTTCTTTCCTTTTATTTTTTTGGGGTTGGGGGTGTGTGTACTTTGATCTTGTCTACGTTAGTGTAGAACAGTATTAAGAAATCCAGCAAGCACGAAAAGCTCATGTAAGAAGGATAAAACATACATGCTCATTATTTAGGGAGTGCTCTAACTATATAATATGTAGTCTGAGGGGTTTTGTGCTAGTGTGTATAAATTTAATGCATCTAACAAAGTAGGTAGAAAAGCATTATTCATGTTTGGATAACGCATCATATGAATAATGCAGCATCTGAATATCTTTGAATGCTTATGATTATTTTCCAGATAATTTTCTCTTTATTGTAGGTTATTGGTACACCTCAGAGACCTTCAGCACCAAATACTATCCTGGTAGGAAGTCCACATACACCTAACACACATTTTGTATCACAGAATCAGACTGCCGATTCTTCGCCGTGGTCTGCTGGGTGAGCAAAATAAAAGTTACAAAGGATTAATTGTTCTAAGTGTTCATTGTGATAGTGTATGTACTCTTCAGGCTAGCAGTGTGAGAGAGAGCCTGCTTACCTTTCCATCAAGAACCCTTCAACATTAAAGTATACTGTACTAAAACCAGTCATAGTCACACAAGAATGAATACCCCCTTATAAAAACAACTAGAATATTTTCTGTAAACACTGATGGATATTCTCATGTTACTTACCTTTAAAGAATTTAGCTCCTAAAAGGACACAGGAATTCATCTGACTTGATTCAGTTTTTGATTTTGCATTTCTATTTTTCTGATGTATTTCCAAAAAATAAAAAACATTTCAGATTGAACAAACATACCGTGATGTGTCATTTGAAATAAGAATGTAGTTCTTACTGGAAAAAAAATATTAGGTGCAATGAATTCATTTTTTTGGTGCCTTTTCTCATGCAGGCTTGTTTTTAAGGGTCTGTTGTTAAATGTGGTTGCTTTAAAACTAAATTTATCATCAGTGTCTTGTTACACATAAATAGATTTCTACTTTTGAATTATACAGTGAAATGAGATGTAGAGAATTGAGAAGTTCCATTGCTGGTACTAATGTTGTTGGTACTTATATTTTTTCCTCAAGTTACAAGGAACTTTTTATTTAAAAGATATGCAGAAAACTTTGTTATACTCCTTGCATCTGTTGTAACTTCGAAGCTTTTGTAACAACTTCACATACTGTATAACTTCAAATCTGTGTTTTAGTAATAGTATAATGTTTAGTGAGTTCAACCAGTATCGGACTTTGTCTGTTCAGTGATTATTGGATTTTTGTAGAACAATGCTCAATCAATCTAATTTTTTGTCGTCAAACGAGATGGACTAGTTAAATTAAAAACAAACAAACAAAACCCCAAAAACGTAATTCACTTTTCCTGTAATTCACTTTTCGTATTTTAGCATTTATCCCCCTTATCCCTTCTTGTCTTGAAGATTGGAAGGTTTTATTTACTGACTTCTTGAAGGAATATCTGTATTGTTAACTTACTATCTGCTACTGGAGCTAGCAGTTGCCGAAAGGATGAATTTGTGCTGTATTTCAGCATCAAGATATTAGAATTGTTAATTATTGTAAATTGTAGAGGAAAAAATTACAGGAAAAAATGTTGTGAAGGGGTGAGAAGCAGAACAAAAGGGAAGGCTTGGTTTTTGCAGCAGTGTGCCTGTATTTAAAAAAGAGACATTAAATATTGCAAAGTTCAAATCTTCTTAAAATATATATATTATACATATATGTAGGAAGCGGAACAAAAAAGGAGAGAAGAATGGCAAGGGTTTACGTCATTTCTCTATGAAGGTTTGTGAGAAGGTACAAAGAAAAGGAATCACCTCATACAATGAGGTAGCAGACGAGCTGGTTGCAGAATTCAGTACCACTGATAATCACATTTCACCAAATGAATCGGTAAGTATATGGGAGGTCAATTACATGTGAACTGAATGGGGGAAGAGAAGTTTCTTTTGAGACTTTCGTATTTCTTTTCCTACTGCTAAATGAAACAGTTCAGACATTACCCGAGTTTACCCTTTTACTGTAATATATTTGTTTTCAAATATCTTCGTTACAGATATGTTTTTAATTAATGCACTATGTCTACAGCAGGCTTATGACCAGAAGAATATTAGACGACGTGTCTATGATGCCTTAAATGTCCTTATGGCCATGAACATTATCTCTAAGGAGAAGAAGGAAATCAAATGGATTGGTTTGCCTACTAACTCGGCTCAGGAATGTCAGAATTTAGAGGTATATGTGTTAGGAAATACACAATGGCTTTGTGTTTTGAGAAAATGTTTACAGCTTTAATATGTTCTGATCCAACATGTGCATGTGATCTTCTGAGATAGCGAGGTAGAATCGTATGGTCCCGTTGACTCTTTTTAAAATTTTATTTGTATTTACAGAACACACATTTAAACTTCCAGATTGCTGAATTTTTTTTTAATTCTTCTGTGTCAAAAATACAGCTCTGTATAAGCTTTTACAGTGTATGTGAAGTGGTTCTGAGTGGAAGTTAATCGAACTGAAAGATTAATGTGTGTTTCCAGCATTGCGGTAGTGGTGCTCAAGAGTCAGGAAGATTGTTTTCTCCAGATGCCAGACAAATAATACATCTGTGATGATAGATGTTGCATGTAGAGCAGCATATATATATATACACATCACTCCTTCTTTGTCGCTGCAGGTCATATGTGTTTCTGACATTTGTCTTGCATGAACATGTCAGACTTTTTTACTGTGTATCTTGGGTAAGAAGTAAAATGTTTTATACTGAGGCATTCGTAAGTTCTGGCAGGATTTTTTTTTTAGTGTCCTGAGATTTGCAGGGTAATAAAGTTACTGAGGTTTACTGAAGTCAGTTCACTTTATCAGAATAGAATGAGACTTTGTGTTTATTCTTAATAAGTCTAAATTCCCTTCAGCAAGACTGAAAAATCAGTGTAGAAGCTGACAAACTGGAAAAAAAAGCCATTTTGGAATCTATCTACAAAGGGCTAATTCTGTGGAGATTTTTGTTTGATGCTGATAATAGCAATTACAGTACTAACTGAAAAATCAATCTAGATGAAGAAAATCTAGGGTATCTCATCAATCTGAGTTTTATTTAAATATTTATCATCCCAAGTGAAAATTATTAGTTAAGGTAAGAGAGTGGTAATTGGGGTATAAATAGTACAGTGAGTATGGAAGGTGAAGTGGTTTGAAGATGACAGTGCTGTGTGCTGAATAGGGAACCAGCTAGCTGGAGGGATTTTAAAAGTAGATCTCTTTGGATCTGTCTCACAAAGTGTGATGTTGCCAGTAATGTTGGAGCAAAAGAAAAAGAAGAGTGGCTCATTCAGCTGGGTTTGATGTCATGACTGATAATGTACTAAAGAAGAGTAGGATAATATTCATACTGAAGTAAAAAAAGCAACTTAGAATGTAATAATGCACAGTGAAGGTTCATGCTTTTAAGATGGCAACAATGATAACTTCTGATATCGAAGTGAGAACTTGTTAATTAGATGTCACAAGAGGAGGAAAGATTTCTGTTAACCATTGAATAATTGAGCTACAAGTGTAATACAGTCTTGAAAATAGCAAAAACCCTAAGATGTATTGAGCTTACTTGAGGAAATTGCGGGATACCTCCCTTCCCCATTAGTGCTTCATGAGTATTCTAACTGCTGTTACTGCAAGCTCTATTGACATTTAAATAATTAGTGACATTGCCTGACAAATTTTGCAATAAGATTCTTTTTAATGAGTTTGTGGAGGCTAATGTTTAATTTGTGAAATTGTCAATAATAATAAACTTTTCTTACTATTCCATCTGATATTGCTTAGCTTCACCCTTAAACTGTTGAAAAATCAAGCCAAATAGTTTATAAGGCAAAATAGGAGTTTGAGGGGTTCCCCATCAAGTATTTAGTATTTTAAGTCTTTTTAAACTTGTACTTGGTTTGTAAATTAGAGTATTAGATTTGTTAAAATATGTTCTGATAATGCAAAAAGAGAGGGTGTGGGGCAATTAATAAGGTCTGTATCTTGAAGTAATATGGAAAGCAATGTCATTTACATGTAGGTGATAGGAAAATGTCTCAGGTGATTTGTGGTATGTTTTTTGGGGGAGATGGTTATTTGACTGACTT
The DNA here is from genome assembly GCF_013368605.1 of Nyctibius grandis. Classification (NCBI taxonomy): domain Eukaryota; kingdom Metazoa; phylum Chordata; class Aves; order Nyctibiiformes; family Nyctibiidae; genus Nyctibius; species Nyctibius grandis. The sequence goes on along the minus strand of NC_090659.1, from coordinate 56,946,869 downwards.
TCTAATGCTAAATTATAAGACTTGGTCTGTCCTTTTTTTTTCTTTTTTTAAAAATATGGTATAACATCATCCCTTTTTGCAGTTTTTTCAACTGTGTACACTTCTGGGTTTTTTTCACCAAAAATTAACAGAAAACTGCATTCATGTGAATTTTTATCTCCAGTCATTTTCTTGTTAGTTGCATATTTTAAGGACCTAAGAACAAAAGTTGATGTTCAGGCCAGCGGTCTGTCTGTCCAGATTAGAGAAAGTGTTTAGTGATGTTTTCTCCTGTAACTTGTGGCTCAGGCATAAACAGCCATCCGTCTGTTTAATAGCTCTCAATTAATTTTTCTTCCACAAATTTTTACTTTGTGCAAAGTTTACTTTTAACATTGAGCCTTTTGTGGCAGTGAGTTTCAGGTGCATTAGGAGCTGCTTATGAAATACCTTTTGTTTGTTTTTGAACATACTATATTTAGTTGATAGCCTCTGATTTTTTTGATTGGAAGTGATGATGACCCAGTCATTCCTTATTCACTTTCTCTATCCTATTGATGGTTTCATAGATATCACCCATGTTCTCCCTCATTATTTCATTCTCCTTTCTGTAGAGTCCTATTTTATTCATTATTCCCTTGTATGGGATCTGTTCTGTACCACTGATTATCCTGATTGCTCTTTTGTATAGTCTTTTTGAAAGAGGAACACTAGACCTACGGAATTCAAGATGTAAACATTCTGGCTTCATATACTGATGCAGTGATAATTTCTGTTTTGTTCTCTGTTCCTTGCATAATAATCCAAATTTTTGGCTGCTGTGGTGTACTGAGCTGATGTTTTTGTAGATACTGTAATTTAATATCTCTACTGAATGTCATTTTATTTCTAAAATTTGCATGAATGGGATTATGTTTTCTCACACATACCACATTACATTTACCAAAATTAATTTTGATGATGTAATTACTCAATGCTACAAGACACGAGTGTGCTTTGTGATGAGCTCTCTTTTTACTGTGCCAGATAGCCCAGCGTTGTCGGCAGATTCTGTCAGCTTGCTGTTCATCCCCTTATTCTGATCCTCTGTAATTTGAATAACAGTCTGTAAATAAAGTCCTTGTGGGAATCTGCTGGTGAGCTTCCTCCACTGGGAAAACAGTTTATTTCCTGCCATTTTGTCTTCTGTCTTTTATGTTATTACATAGTATGCATTTAATACTGTAGGGACTTAACCTTTGGTTCCACAGCAGCCTCATTTCTTTGAGCATCTTCAGTGGATCTTCTGCAGTATCTCCACTATCAGCAGACTACATCAAGTGGATCCTTCTGGTCTATGTGTTCTTCGCCTCCTTAGGAGAATTTGGATAATTCTTTGAGGCATAACTTCTGTTTGCAAAGATGTTTTTACCTTCTCCCCATTATATTGTACTTTATTTCCCAGTGTTCTAATTCTGCTCTTTGTTACAGTTTCCATCAGTACTACTGATGTGAGTCTTGATATTAGATCTCTAAATTATCTGCAAAACCTTAATGATTGACATTATATGTCCTAGCTCCAGTTCTCTGATACTGAAATGATTTTAAGGGGAGAAAATGTTGATATAAAATGTTATTTAAAACCAAAACTAACCAATCCTTCTTCTGTCTTAAGGTGGAGAAACAGAGAAGACTTGAAAGAATAAAGCAAAAACAGTCTCAGCTACAAGAACTCATTCTACAGGTACAGTCAAGGTACTCTTGTCTATAGGGCAAGGTAACTTATATCTATATTCCTGTTGTTTTATCCCAGTGAGGGATGGGAAACTTCTAAGAAGACTAGAGGTGAATTTCAGGATAAGGCGTATGCAGTTTTAATTTAGCACTGTAATTTAGCTGAGACTATGCTGTTGGCCATTGCTATTGGGGAAGCCAGGAACCTTCCATGAGTTACGATGAATTCTTTTGCAGTATCAAGTATGTTTAAACAGGATTTATGCTGACAGTAGCTGTAATTCATACTGTACCCTCTGAATTTTCCAGTTCAGTTCTTGTATCTAGATTGTTTTTCTGTATTAGAGTCCATAGATAAAATTATGTGACTGTAAAGGTCATCTCTCATAATGCTCTGTCTTTCCTTTCTTAGACATTGCTGCCCCTGCTGTGTAAGTGGCTTAACTGCTGTGAAATAGTTGCTGAACTCCTTCCCAGATTTTCCCTAATATACTGTGGGAAGCAGTAGTCTATCCCCTAAGTCACTGTGCTGCTGGTTTTCAGGGATGTATCCCTTAGTAGTTGCATTACCTACGCAGTAGGAATGCAAATGTCAGGGAGGGCATGCAGAAAGAAAGTACAGACAGCTATGGGACAGTAATCTCAACAGCTCTCTGATTTTTATCAGCTTCTATGTTGGCTTTGGATTTTGTTTTTAATTCTTGTTTAAGTCATTTGATTCCTTGACCAGAAAAATACTTTTTCTTTGTTTGGTGCCTTAGTATAAGATTTATAACTTGAATTTTAGTAGTTAACTTGAGTTTTCAGTTCTTAGAATTGCTAATCTTTAAAATATGAACATTTCGTTCTGAAAAGCAGTTTTGGTAAGATAGAGTACAGTCACTCATATTAGTAGAGTAATTCAGAAACCTAACATCAGACATTCAAATCCCAAATGTTAACTGGTTTTTAGCATGTAAATTCATAAAAAATACAGTATTAATCATTCAGCTGTTCTTGTGGAGTGCAGTAGCTAGCAGGGAATAGTAAACAGAGTGGAAGTAGTATGGTCTATGAAAATTCCTTTTTCCAGTCATTGTTATCTCTTCATTCTGTCAAGGATCTGTCCTGATGTAGTTATTAGAACGTGCATTTGTTAAGTTTTACTATGTTGTATTTTCACGACTATCATTTGTGTCTCGCATCTTAACATCTAGAAATATTGGTGAATGCTCTCTGTCGTTTTCTGCATTTACTTGCTACAACAATTGCTAGTGTTTTTTATCTGAGGGATTTTTTCATTAACAGGATGTTGCAGGTTTTATTCATACTTTCATATCACTATTGCTTTTTCTAGCAAATTGCCTTCAAGAACCTCGTTCAGCGAAACCGTCAAGCAGAACAACAGGCAAATCGACCACCACCTTCCAATTCTGTCATCCATTTGCCATTTATAATTGTGAACACCAGCAAGAAGACAGTGATTGACTGCAGTATTTCAAATGACAAGTAAGTTAACAAAGTTTTCTGTCTGGCATTTGGTACAACTATGAGTTTTATGTCCATGCTAGAGTGTTCATCTAGATTTGTTAAAAAGGAAATACCAATAAATTTACTTGTGCCTTTTGTAGATGGAGATTGTGCATTTCAGACGGGTAAAACTTAATCATGTTGAATAGAAACAGAGTTTTATAGAGCTTTTTAATAAACAGAATAATTGTGTTTACATTTAATAACTTCTTTAAGACTTACTATCTAGAGGTGTTAGAAGCAAAGTAAGGCAGCTCTGCTGAAGTTTTATATCATACTTTACCAAGTTGTATTTTCCTCTGGCTTTAACATGATGAAATACAGCCAGCCGAAGTGAAAATGAATTTTGCTTTCAGAACTGCTGTTCCCTACTTTTGGTTCAAAAAGCTACCTTTTTCATCAGCTAAATATAAGCTGAATGTAGCAGTTGTTTCTGCTTGCACTGTTAGCTTACTAGAAGAGCTTAAAAACATTGAAAAAAAAATTACGCAGTAGGCAGAGGAATGGGATTAAAGAAAAAATTATCAAGCATGCCAAATGTTTGATTAAAACTTTGTATCAATTAAACGTGTTAATGATTTACATAGTGTGTATAGTTACAGTTTTAGTCGCTTGCTATCAAATACATAAATTTTGAAAAATGTGATTGCTTAATGTGATGTGTCACTAACGCTGTGTGTTAAGCTTTTGAAATGCTGCAATTCCTGAAACTGGAAAGGTAGTTGAAGTAATTGAAGCTAATTGAGACATTTTTCCTCTCCAGGTTTGAGTATCTATTTAATTTTGACAATACTTTTGAAATTCATGATGATATAGAAGTACTAAAACGAATGGGAATGGCTTGTGGGCTAGAATCTGGAAGCTGTTCAGCAGAGGACCTAAAAATTGCAAGGAGTTTGGTTCCTAAAGCTCTGGAACCATATGTGACAGGTTAGTTACTCCAAGAAGAGTTGTTTTGTTTTCCTCCTTAATACAGGACTCAAGGAAGAAACATGAAAATATCTAAGATCAGTAAATTTCCGCTGGTTTGTGGTGAGGATTTCTAAGAAGTTCTTAAATATATGTGCTTTTTAGTGTAACTTAGGGAACAAATAACATAGAGATTCACAGAGAATGGACTGTTGCTCTTCCCAGAACCACGTTTTGTGTTACACCACGCAAGTAGATCTTTGCTGTAATTTTTTTTAAGAGAACAGTATTTATAGTTGATTCCTCTGCAGAAGTAAAAGATAGTAAGTGTGAACATGGTCATGGCTTCATTTTACATCGTTTTATCATTTTCATTATGTAAGAATACTGAAGACATCTGACTTGTTCACTTCAAAATAAAATGGTTTTTAATGTATTTTGAAATTTTGCTGTTGTACTAGCTTCTTTTTTTTTAATTATGCCATTTTGGATATAGTACATCAGTATGTTTTGTTGTTTTGGTTGCAAGACTCCTTTTCTGGACTTTAAAAGGATTAAGCATTTCCACTGAATGAGATGAGTGTGTTTTGAAGTATTCTTGAAATACATATTGTTCACTTTACAGAAATGGCTCAGGGATCAATCAGCAGTGTATATGTCACATCTTCATCAGGTTCTGCATCAAATGGCACAAGATTTTCAGCCAGGTGAGATGAAACTATCAATTAGTTTTTAAAGTCTGTGATCATCAAAGAAACTTAATCAGAGATTAAATACTTCATGAAAGAAGTACTGTTCTGATCAAATGTGGAGTGGATATGTGTTTTAAGTTTATTCTCAGACATCGCTTTTATTTCAGTAGTGGTGGTTCGTACCAGTGTCATTAAAGAAATCTTTTCCTGTATAGTAGAAAAGAAATTGATTAGACTGGTGTTAATCTTGAATGTACTATTTTTGTTTCGAGTTTGTGACAAGAAAACAGGTACTTCCCTAAAGATAAAATTTGGGCAAGATTCTGCCTTGGTCATTAGTGTCCGACTTAAAACACAGTTTTGGTCTTTGGGCTTTAAACAGCATCAGCAGCTGGTAGAGTGATAAACTGTAACTTTTATTTAACTTTGTTTGGACATATGTCATTTCTGAACTTAACTATTATTTTTGTCTTGCTATATAAGACATTTTTCCTTATGTAGTCACTACTTATCCATCAAATAGTCCATCCGACAAACCCATATCTCTCCAATTTAGAGGTAAGAATGTTGGCGAGGACTGTATCAAAGGCCTTCCAGAAGCCCAGGTAGATGACGGCTGTAGCTCTTCCCTTGTTCGTTGTTGCATTCACTCCACCATGGAAGGCCACTAGATTAGTCAGTCACAGTTGGCCCTTGGTGAAGCCATGCTGGCTGTCCCTAATCGCCTCCCTGTCTTCCATACACTTCAGCATAACTTCCAGGAGGATCTGTGCCATGATTTTAGCGGTCACTGAGGTGAGGTTGGAGAGGAGAGCGAAAATTCTAGATTACTTTGGCTCTTTCCACGACAATGACTGTATTATGTCAGAGTCACTGTCAGGCTCTGCCTTGTAAACTACTTGGGAAATTGCTATACCATTGAAATTCTCAAGGAAGTCCTAATTTTTAGGACATTTCTTAGCCATTTGTGTTTAAAGGCAAAAATCCTGTATTGATGCGCTTTCTTTACACAAGGAAATACAGCTTTATTTGTGTTCTCTGAAGATAGTCTTCTTTTTCTCACCCATCTGCTTTCCATCAGAGTTGGAAGGAGGTCCTCCTAAAGACAAGTATCTAGCTTACTTTAAAAGGCTAATGCAATTACATTTTTAAAGCATTTATTTTTTAAAAAAAAAAAACCCTTTTTGTGAATGATAGGCTTACTTGAATGCAAAACAAAAAAAAATAAGGAAATAACTTGCAAGTGAAACAGTTTAGCAGTGATTTTTAGAAAAACATTTTGTCAAGAATGTGTGACAAATTTTCATAGCATATCAAACTTGAGAAAGTAAATAATAAAAAAGACTAGCAAAATAGAGAGTAATGATGGAGGCAGAAATGTTCTAGCTCTATTAAAATAAAATACTTCTGGATACAGTTAATTTGTCTAGGAACAAGATATTTCAGACCATTTCTACAACGCATGTGTGTATTTTGGTGGAAAAAGAACACATTTAAGTAAGAAAGTGGATACTCTCTAAATTGACTTGCTGATCCAGCAGGTGGATTTTTAGTGTAGGGATACTCAGACGGAAAAATACGAGATGCCAAAGAGATTTTTTTGTTGTTGTTTTTTGGGTTTTGGTTGTGTTTTTTTTTTAACTAGAAAATAAAAGCACAATGAGAAGAAAACAATTTCAAGTTAAAAATACAGCAAATGTAGCAAGGATAGTTTGCCATGTAATAACAAGGAATTAAGCTATTAATTCCTCGGTTTTCCAAGTCTTTGAATCAAGATTAGTGCTTCTGAAAGACATGATTCACTTGTGATGCAAGTGTCCAGTGCTACATAAAAATATTAAAGGGCTTAGACAGCTGTGTAGCCTTAATCCTAAATGTTCTTTAGAAGAAACCTGGAAAGCATACTTCTAAGGCACCTGTGAAAGGATTTTATCTTTGTATTAAACCTAACAGAAGAAACACAATAACCATTTCAAAAGCACTTCAACTGTTTCTGCTTTTGAGAAACTACTTAAGACTATATTAAAGACAGTTTATGAAGTAGCGGTGGCAGATTCATTAAAGGAATGGAATAGATAGATTATTATATTTAAGAGCACAGTGAACTGGGAAAAATCAGCAATGGCAACTGGCCTCTTTTCTTTTTTTTTTCAGTGACTTTTCCAATGGTGGAGATGGGATGTTGGCTACAAGTTCCAATGGATCTCAGTACAGTGGCTCCAGAGTTGAAACACCAGTTTCTTATGTTGGGGATGACGATGATGATGACGACGATTTTAATGAAAACGATGATGACGACTGATGCCCTTTGCTTGTAGACTATGTTTTGTTAAAATTCAGCAAGCTTCAGGAATAAATTGTTCTAGGGAGAAGTGTCTCAAATTACTTTGCCCCATCCCTCAAGGAGAATATTGGTAAGCAGTTCTGAGTTTAGAAATTGCACCTCTGATAAGCAAACAAGGATTGTTTTATGTAGGGTATTTTTAAATGTGGTGTGGATGTGTGTTTTTGATACCAGTGTGTTAATGCAGAGCCTTTATTTACTCTTGTTTTAGGGGGTTTTGGTTTGTTGGTTGTTTTTTTGGTGGGTGTTTTTTTGTTTTTTTTTTTTACTTGAAGGAAAATGGATTTTGCCCCAAATGTTCTTACGAAGTTTGCTAAAGTAAATGTAGACACATCGTTGAGAAATAAAATGCTATCCTTCTGTGGAAAATGAATATACTGAATGGCAATTTATTTGGAGTGTATTTTGATTATGCCACTTCTTGAGGGATAGTGAGCTAATGTAGTAGTGTATTTGTTAATCATGCAGTGTCCAAAGAACCAAACAAGAAAGATACGTCCTACTTTTTTACGTGTTAAATTCCAGAAATGTTGTTGTGAACTTACTTTCCCTTAAATTATATCTTAACATTATGATTCCATCAAGTTTATATACTTTTCACTGTATGTTGGGACATATGAATTACAAAGTTTTTGGCAAATGTTTACTGCCAGTTGGTGCAGCTATATAAAATGTCTTGAAGGTTTGGAATGATTTATTGCTTATGGTAAAATTTGCCTGATTTCTTACAGGCAGACTTTGGAAACTTTTTATTATATAGTTGTTTACATACTTATAAGTCTATCATATAAAGACATGTACTGAAACAAATGTTTGTATTTGTTTCATAAGCATCTTCCTGTAATCTATTATAAAGTTGAAATTAAATATAGAGAATGTTTTAAGTTTTTTAACTCAAAATTTGTCAATCATTTTTAATAGTTCATTTTTATAAAAGGAATTTCAGGGCAGGTGGTAGTCTTTTTAAATTTATTCACAAACAATTAACTGCACAAATACTGTCAGCTGCCTATTCTAAGACAGTAGTCTTTTTATTGAAACACAAATAAACTTTTCTGTAATATTTTATGGAATATAAAGAGACTATAATTGTTTGACTTGTTTAACCTTGGCACTGTTAGTTTTTATTAATAAAACGCGCATGGGCATTTTTAACAAGCTCTGTGGTTTTTCTAATTTTAGGGTTATTTTAAAACATTTTGCTTCCCCTCATCACAAGACCTAGAATTAACTGTCTCAGGATACTGCATCTGCGCTATAGAGGGCCCAAATTTTTTTGCTTTGATTTAGTAATTTGTCCTTATAGCTCTTGGTAACTTACGATGCAAAAAGCAATATCTTGCCCTATATACTCTCTTCTTTCGTGTCTCTTGTTGCTCCTGCAGAGTGTCAGGCCAATCTTAGTACTCCAATCCAGCTTCTCTGTTTAAAATCCCATGCTTACTGTCGTAACTTTTCATCCCACATTCCTCAGTCCTGGCTTTTCATCATACATTCCCATGTTGTCAAACAGGTCTTCATCTACTTTCCGTATACTTCCACCTTAAACCTATTTGTTAGATCCCCTGCTCTCACCTGAAAGCATAGGTTACTGAACTGTCTCAGTCACTCTGCAGGCTTCTATCAGAGTCAGGATTTGTTGCTTCCGCAAACTCTAGGGAGTCACTGCAAAAACAACTTACAGTCTAATAATGGTTCTGTCTGCGGTAAGGGTTCCTGGATGCACTTAAACCCTGTGGTAAGTATGAAGTGTGTTACTTTTTTTTTCTCCGAGGGATTATGCCTTGACAAATCTTCTGTGTAAGGGGATGTGGGTGCTTACTACAGAGCAGTTGATATGCGGTGAACGTTTTCTAATTGTATCAAACTTTGTTGTAATATGTGTGAACCAAGCAAATTACTTAATTTTATGGGCCTGGGAAAACCATTTGGGGGGAGCTAATTGAATGCTTTGCTTCTCACTGAAGATGTCATTCTTTGCAGTACTAATGCAGAGGGATCTGGACAGGTTAAACAGATGGGCTGAGACCAGTGGCATGAAGTTCAACAAGGCCAAGTTCCAGGTCCTGCGCTTGGGGCACAACAATCCCATACAGCGCTACAGGCTGGGGGAAGAGTGGTTGGAAAGCGACCCAGTGGAAAAGGACCTGGGGGTGTTGATCGATGGCCGACTGAACATGAGCCAGCAGTGTGTCCAGGTGGCCAAGAAGGCCAACAGCATCCTGGCTCGTATCAGGAATAGTGTGGCCAGCAGGACTAGGGAAGTGATTGTTCCCATGTGCTCAGCACTGCTGAGGCCACACCTCGAGTACTGTGTCCAGCTCTGGGCCCCTCACTTCAAGAAAGACATAGAGGTGCTGGAGTTCAAAGGATGGCAACAAAGCTGGTGAAGGGTCTGGAGGGTCTGTCCTATGAGGAGCGGCTGGGGGAACTGGGATTGTTTAGCCTGGAGAAAAGGAGGTTTAGGGGAGACCTTATCGCTCTCTACAACTACCTGAAAGGAGGTTGTAGCGGGGTGGGGGTTGGCCTCTTCTCCCAGGCAACTAGCAACAGGACTAGAGGGCATAGCCTCAAGCTGTGCCAGGAGAGGTTCAGGTTAGACATTAGGAAAAATTTCTTCACAGAAAGGGCTATCAGGCATTGGAATGGGCTACCCAAGGAGGTGGTGGAGTCACCATCCCTGGATGTGTTTAAGAGAAGACTGGATGTGGCACTTAGTGCCATGGTCTGGTTGACACGGTGGTGTTAGGTCAAAGGTTGGACTCGATGATCCCAGAGGTTTCTTCCAACCTAGTTGTGATTCTGTAATTCTGTGATTCTGTAGTGCTTAGAAGCAAGGTTCTTGTCGCAGTTGAGTCAGCTGATTCAAATTATGTTTGCTATTGAACAGCAGTTTTATCTGCAGAGCCCAAAAATAGTTATCAAGGAACTTTTGACAGTCCAAGGGGATTATTCCAGTTTTCCCTTATGTTCTAAATCTCCAGTGTATGATCCAAGATTTACCTGCAAAGAGCGAGTACAGAGTTGTTAGGTAAGGAAGGCTGAAAGCATCTGATAGTCCTTTTGGTTCTTATCAGTGGAGTAGACCTCAGATGAGACAAGGTCAAGGTGGGAGTGAAAGTGTGGCAAAACATACATTTCAAAAGATGTTACTTTGCTTGGTTTTTGTTGCTGATGAATCTCTGAAATGGAATTTTAGGGTTCAAACAAAAGCAGCATTGGAGTGATTTGGGAGAATGGATCTCTTATTACCTTTGTTTCAGGTTGGCTTTCTAGTAAAGGCAACAGTTGATAACAAGAGACAGTCTATTGACTCATTAATTACCTGCTAGATTTCAGGCAATTACCTGGTCATGGTGTTTAGGTGAAGGAGGAGGAAAAAAAAAAGAGAAGAATGACCAATGGTGAGGGAGGAGATGGAAATGAGGAAGGGAGACGGAGGAGGAGGAGGAGGGAACCACAAAAGAAAGAACAGATTGAAACTTAGGGTCTTGACAGAGGGACATAAAAAGAGAAGGTGTAAGTTGGGAAGAAGTAATGAGAAGACTTGTCAAAGACTACAAAAAGACTAATAGTAGAAACTTTATTAAAAAAGAAAAAGGAAAGGCAGAGAAATGTGTAGAGCAGATGTAATAATGTCAGGCCTAGCATGAAAGGAACTGACTGGAAAGTGGGAGATAACTTTGTATGGTTCTGATCTCTGAAAAGGGTGGTACCACATGTACAGATGGAAAAGGAAGATCAAACACAGGAACAGACTGTAAGAGGAAATCATGAGACAGGAAATTGAGGAAATCTGTGGAAGCTGAAAATACTGTAAGGAGATAGAAAGTAGAATTCAGTTTAAGAAAGATTAAAAGATGGTAAAGGTAATGAGAATGGTAATAAGGGCTCAGTTTGGGGAAAAACATGACAGGGAAGGGATGTACTGTTACTCCTTTCATTTGTCAGCACTTTTTTGTGATCTGAAGAAGAAAAGTTGCAAAGTGTGTGTGTGTGTATCTTTGAAATGGTCCTGCAGATAAATCCTGGGAACAGTGTGCATCTTTTACTGTTTTTCTAAAGTGATACTGAGCTTTGAAAGACTATCTTATCTATTTGGACATATATAACAAGTTAAGAAGGATTTCTTGAATTTTTTGTTTCAAAAGTAAACTTTTTCTTGTCCAGCAGGAATTTACTTGAACTGAAGAAAAGCAATTATGACTTTGGAAACTTTTTTTTTTAATCTTTCTTCAACAAAGGACAACTGTTGCAGAGAAGAACAAATAAATGGGGCTGATAAGGGTACCAACCCTTGAAAATGACCACTTAGTAAATTGTTCATGGAAGGAAGTAACTGTCACAAGATAAATCTCTTCATTTCTTCATCAGTGAATACACGGGTTGTGAAATCTTCCCATTAATGGAAAATCTGAAAATTGGATGCTGCTTTAGTATAAAAAGGGTGAAAGGGATTAAAAAAAAAGCATTGATGTAATATTGCTGGAATGATCATCAAGAGAAAGGGGAGTATATACACAGCTTTTCCCAGATAGTCCATTGTTTCCTGTAGAGACTTCCTTTCTCTTGTCTGCTTATGAGAAGAGTAGTAGGCTATTTGTCTTGACTACTACGTTGAGTTAACTTTCAGCCCGTCTCAGGTCTGTCTGCTTCCAGAAAGAATATTCTCAGACACACTTTATTGTTAAAGCCTTGCTTTACCTTAATTGTCATTCATTTATCAGGAAAAGCAAAGACAAGACAGCACAATGAGAGCAGCAACTTTTAAATGTCATTATTTTCTAAATTTGGGATTTAAGATTTTTCCAAGGTTTTTCTTGGTCTCTGATTGTTCCTTGAGCTTTCATGGATTCTGGATGTTACCAGGGTGCTCAGGGGGCTGGAGCAGTTGCTGTATGAGAGAGAGGGGCTTGTTCAGCCTGAAGAAGAGGTGGCCTCAAGAGATCTAATAGCAGCTTTTCCACTACTGCAAGAAGGTTATTGCAAAGGTGTGGAGTTGGTCCACAGTGGTGCATGGTGGGAGGATGAGAGACAACACACACAAGCTGAAACTAGAGTGTTTCCAGCTGGGTTTGAGGAAGAACCTAGGATGGTCAAGCTGTGGAACATGTTGTCCAGAGAGGTTGTGCTGACTCAATCCTTTGGATTTTCAAGACCAGACAGGATAAAAGCCTTGCACAATGTAGTCTGACCTCACGACTGACCATACTTTGAGCAGGAATTGGACTAGAGATGACCTGAGGTGCCTTCCAGCCTGAAATACCATAAGAGAGAGGAAAAGAAAACAAGAAACACGTTAGAAAATACCATATATCAGTATCACAAACAGACTAACAAGTGAGTCATCTGGATTGCATGCATAACAAAGACTCAGCAGAAAAAGAATGGAAGCTCAGTTCATCTTCAGAAGCTATCAAAAATTACCAAACTCCTATGATGGAAAAGATAGTTAGATAAGCAGGTAGAAGTGAAGATTATTCCTTTAGGATGAGGTTTCTAAGAAGCAGAAATACAGGTGATGCTGAGAGCAGAATGAAGAAGGGCAACAACCGACATGCACAGGCATTTCCTGCTTCTGACATTTGGTTACACTGGTAATACTCACCTGGCACGATGATGGCTATCACCTAGCTGCGTCTGCCTCTCACTCACAATTGGAGAGCTGCAGTCCCTAGAGAGAACATTGAAAGTACGTCAAGCACTAACAAATTAACCAGGGAAAATCATGCTTATTGATTCACAGCTTTGCTGTGATAAAGGCAGAGTGTCCTGATGGGGCAGAGAATAAAGAAGAGAGACTGGTGTTAATTGAAAGTCACCAATGTAATATCTTTACAAGTGCTTTTCTTTGTTCTACTAACACCTCTCTTGTTTGTTAAATTTTTGGATGTTTTGCACAGGTTGAAATCCAAACTTAGGCTCAAAGATTTTATCTTCTTTTAACACATCACTGTGTACACATCATGGTACATCAATGTAAATATTGCAATGATACCAGCCCTAACCTATCAGGAGGACTGGTCAGAGCAGAATGGAAAGTTTCTGCATTGTAGCATGTTAAAAGAGAGCAAAGTTGCAGACTTCAGGCGAGATTCATGTTCTTCTATCATGTAAAGCAGAACATTAAGCACATACTTGAAGCTTAACTCCTTAAAATAGGCAACCCAGATACTTTATGCTGAGTAGAGAGTGGGTCTTTACATTTCTGATGCTGATTTTTACTGAACCTTGAAATAGTGAGTAAATTCTTACAAACTGAAATAATGCTAGAGTGCCAGTTTTCAAAGTGATGTGAGGAAGTCCTGTCCAAATGTGGTCTAGACAGCCTGAGATCATCCCTGAACCTTGTGTTAGAAAAACACCTAGAAGAAAATAAAAAGCCTGGAAGGTTAATTGTTAATGACAAAGTACAGGATAGGTCCTATCAAATGCATATGGGAGGAGACTGCGACTTTTTAGCTGATGAAGGGAACAATGGATATATTTCAGCATCTTTAAGCCTTTTCTGTTTCATTGCATTCTGATTTTTCATACATATTTTACAATATCAACGGATTTATGTTAAAGGGTTATGAACTGTTTACTGCTGAATCAAAAGTAGTTTTTGTGGATTATCTCTTACCGAACAGCTGCATCAAGTAAGATTGTACTTCTGTTTAATGTTTTCTTCAATAACCCAGAAGAAAATAAAATGTAAAAAAATTGTAAGTGATGCTTATTAGGAAAGAAGTAAACAATGAAAAGGACAGATGAATGTGGGTTGCTTGGCAAGCAGGGTGTGTCCAAAAAATGTTATGGTTAAGCTACACATTTTGAACAAAGTCTTCAAGCTACACTTATAGGAGGCAAGACTATGTGCTGAAAATGTGGGATCCTAAAAATGATCTGGGTGTCGGGGTAGACAAGAACTGCGTGTAAGTCTTCCTACACAGTGTTTTAAGGAACTAGCTAATCTGATTTTGGGTGTGTAGGTAAAACTAATCATGGATTGGAAAGTGGTTTTACATCTGAACGCATACAGCGAGATCGAGAGTTTACAGCTATGTATTTGTTAGCGTTGCCATTTAAAAAAGCCCTGGGAAAAAAAGCCCTTCCTCCAGTTATTCAATACCTAATGTCAAGATCTTAGTAAGAGATTTAAGGAACTCTCTTTTGTTTTATAAGAAAGAAGTTTTATAAGAAAGAAATACGAGGAAGTACTGGAATTATGTGAGGTCACACAAAAAGATACCATTTTAAAAGGCTTATCAGTATAGGAGAGAAAAGTGACATGAGATTTAAGGACTGGAACTTGAAATTAGAATAATTAAAACTACTTATGTAGTTGATAAAGATTGTGGTAAACCCCTGGGACATATTTGGATTGCATTGATAGAATTCCCACATTGGTAACAGTAGGACTACACATAAATATACACATTAATGACAAAGCACGTTATCCCAGTTCTTTCTCATTTTAGAGCAAGTGAGAGACGTAGTGGGAGCCTAAAAAGGGAATTCTTAGCCCAATTTCTACTTCTAACTTAATGAGAAGTGCCGTGCATCCGTTGTTATCACTCTGGTATCAAGAAAAAGCAATCGAAAGAGAAGAACAGTGAACAGTCTGTCCCCAGTGAGAGAGAGTTTTTTCAAATTAAATTGAGGAAAAGAAAAGGACACCTGTTCTTTCATGTGCATTTTTATTTTATGTTAAACAAAGTAATCTTGTTTGAGCTTGAACTTTTGTATCTGAAAGAAATTAAGCTTGTGAAGGGAGTATATGTGCAAAGCATAGAATACTTGCTGCGAGCATTATTGATGCAGCTGCAGTTCTCCATCCAATTACGGAAAGTAGCACATGGTTAGACAGCTTTATTTGCTGCAGAATCAATCGCTGCCTGACTTTTATTACAGGTAAGAGATTAAAACCAGTTATATGAAATGATGAGAGGAATTCCCAAGTGCAATAGCAATGACATCATGTGAGACCATTAAGCAAAAACTTAATTATTAATATATAGTACTTAGCAATTTTGAAAGGTAGAGGGCAAATGTTTTGTACTTGCTGTAGTCTCATAGTCATAGCACAAAAAATCCTTTAAGCATCAAGGAGCTTGTATTCAGTGTTTTTTGTGCACTCTCTTAATTTTTCTTCATAATTTTTAATTATAGGCATTAGGACTGTACGCTTCAGTTATTGGCTTTGCCAGTTGTATGAATATTCGTAAGAATAGACGGAGATGTCGAGAGGAAGTTACATCTCAAAGCAACTGCCATGTTTCTGTCTGATCTTCAAGAGTTTTATTTAACACCTTTAAGGGATAAGTCTGGAAACTAAAATTTATTGGGTATAAAAAAAATCATGGAGTCAATTATACCAGTGGCATGTTGTTATCTTCCCTGTGCCTCTTCTCTCAGCTAACCTCTCCGTTGCACAGGCGCTAGGAAGAAGGGCAGACAGTCTGGCACTGCCACCCAGTCATCCTCTCCAGTAACGCCTGCCTGCCCCCTCCGCCGCTCCAGGGACATGGGCTGACTGCCTTGGCTGTCTGATGTCCAAGTTGATCAACATCTCATTAAACTGAGGAATTTGTTTTTACTTGTGTTTAGTTCTTAAATATGCTGCTTCAGTTTCCTAACCAAAACCCCATGTAGCCTGGCAGTTTTTTCCCATTTGTATTGTTTGGTCTAATCAAATATCAAGAACATTGCAACTGAATGTATGTATATTGTACATATGTTCTTGCGCGCGCGTGTGTGTGTGTATCTCCCAAGGAACTGGAGACTTGCAATGAGAGTGTTTAAAAGACTGATACATGAGGCCAGTTTTAAATTTGAAAAGAAACCTAGCAAATTCATTAACAACACACTTTGTGCTAATGGTTAGTTCTTGCTTGTTATTAATCATTATCACTTCGTATATAAAACTGTTGCCTATAACACGTGTACACTAAATTAGCTGTGACTATACAATAGCGTGGAGCTGCTGGCACTGATGGCTGAGGTCCTCATTAGTCTCCGAGGGAAAGGCGATGAGGAGAGCTCTTCCACCAGAGGAAGTGTCTGTCTTCATTTCTCCCCTGTGGTTGGTGTTTTATGTGTCTTGCCCCCGTTGCCTAAAGGGGGATTTCAGCTGCTCCTTAACCTGGTTTTGCTTTTGCCCGTCACCCCTCCCATGCCTTAGGCAGGATGCACTGCTCGTTTTCCTTCCTTTGTGCTTGTTTTGGTCTTTATCTTGTAACTTCTCTCCCTTCGATGTCTCCAAAGTGCAACTGTGCAAGCCTGTCTGTGCTGCTTTGATGGTTACATTGCTCACTACATGAAGTGCTTGCATGTAGTGTTGGGCTGTGCCATCGCAGTATTACAAAGTACCTGTCGTTCTGCTATTTAAGTGTGCTTATATTTGGGTTCCAGGCAAGCTAATGTTAATTATACCCAGATTAATACACTTAGAGCTTTCACAGGGCTTTTCTACTTTGGCTACACTAGCCACAAACCTTGCTCTGTATTATTATTATTTGTAATTGCAGTAAAGAAAGAAAATAATCTCAGATGGCTAAAAGTTAAAGAAAAATCTAAATTCAAGGTGACAGTCTTTGTACTTGGAGATCCAGATGTGGTGGACCTGTGTACCCTTTTTTTGGCCTCCGAACGCATCATCCTTTGGTTGACACGGGGACGCGTCAGTCTCCTTTCAATGTATTTATCTCATCAAAGGTCTTTCTGTCAAGTCAGTCATTCTGAAGCTGTGGCTGTGCAGATGCCCAGTCCATGGGAAATTTCAGCATCTTCCTGCCTTGTGCTGTAGTGCTAACTAAAATGTGAGCTTGTAATAGTGCATTGCCCGATTCAAACGTGCAAATTGTAGACGCTAAATCAAATACAGTCAAGCAGAGAATCTGCCTATGTTAGGGACACCAAGGGAAGAGTTCTGTTTTCTTGGCAATGTTTAAATGTTCTGTTTATAGGCAACCTTGAATTACTTTTGAGCATAAATTACGATCTCGTTATCAAAAATATTTTATTATTTCATTGTTTCCCCTATTATTTTGGAAAGATGCTTGGGGGAGACCAGTGTTCCAACAAGGATATAAAATTGATTTTCATTCAGTCTCTTAGAAGAGAGGCAAAGCCCCACTGTAAAAATTGCAACAGGAAAGGCTAGGGGGAAAAAAATTACGTGAGGATGCATTTTCTTATTGTTTCTGAAATGCAGAATGCCCAGATTCTTTACGAAAAGCTCAAACACCATTTGTGGTTTTGAAGGGGAAATATTCCCCTCCAACTGTATTCTTTCTGCAAGCTGGCTATCTGAGCATCACGGTAGTAAAGGAGGTTGGCTTGTTACATCTTCGCACTCCCTAAAATGTCCAGGCAGTGAAGGTGTAAAATGATTTCTTCTCTTGAATATCTTTTTTTCTGTGCAGTGTTTATTCTCTGGCTGAAGCATCCTGGACTTCACCTGACATACCATACAGACAGAACGATCCTGTGTATTTGTATCACATCTGATAGAGTTAAACTCTTCAAATTTCAGATTCACTTAATGATTTAGTGTTACTTCATCACCTTCCAGATTATTCCAAGTAACCCAAAACTCATCTTTGCAATATAGGGCTATTCTACCAGAAAAGAAACACGAAAAACTCTAATAGTTAAATGAACACAGTTCTCCTGGGTGTAACTGGATGTTACAATCTTACCAGTCATTTTTATTAAGTTATACACATACAGAAGTTGTAAGTGGTACAATAAAATCTGTAAGCTAGAGGACAATTTCAAGCTCACTTCTTTTGCAGTCCTTAATCTGTCAACTAAAAAAAATCTGACTTGGCTGACTAGTACAAAAAAAACCAACGTACTGGGGTACAGATAATTTTAATATACAATTCATACATCCTATACAAGAGAGATTGAAAATTATATTATTTGCTAGTAATTAAAAGTATTGGTTTCTTTTTCTAGCTAATTATTTCTCAATATCCAAGATTTAGTATCATACATGAATTATTTGTAATGGTTTGGAAATTGACTGAAAATGGTGGTTTGATCCTATGCTTATTTTCTTCGAAGGCACAGCTGCGCTGTTCAGAGGAAATTTGTACAAATACTTGCGTGAAGGCAGCAGCATACTGTAGCCTTGGAATAGTAAGCTATGTACATCGAGATAATTCCTATCTCCTTCACACACTGAGAGTGGTATCTTGACTTTTAGCTATATGGGTCATCTTTCAGTAGAAAATGTCTCTTTGCACTGTAATTTGCATAAATTTATACAGCAATCATAGTGAGAAAATAAATACGGATGAATGTGATAACAGGTCACTTCACGTGTATTTCAGAAGTGTCTCTGTTGCTGCTCAGTCTTCTATTTTCAATTTAAATTCCACTTTTCCTTCATACGGATCATGAACATTATCAAAGGTAATTCCAGCTCCAATGATTTTGCACGCTATTTTAAGTTCTACATTCCTCGTAATGTTGAGAAATTTCACAGCTACCAAAGGATTGCTGTAGCTGGGCTAGGAGGAGAGAAAAAAAGTAATTTTACGCTACCAATTTAAAAATAAAGTCTTAAAATTAGCCTCCTCTCCAGTTCTCGTAAGATGGCAGAGATGCTCTGTACGTTTCATCTTATACAAAGATAAAGAAGAAAAGTGATAGTGAAATACATGAGCACCTACCTGTGCCTTTTTTCCATAGTAGGGGAAGTAGTGCAGGTTGAAGGTACCATTCATGGGGTAGTAGTCCACCTCCAGTGGGCGAGACTCGTCACCCTGTTTGTAAAGCAAGAAAGCAGCTCTGTTGGCTGGGCAATCGTAAGCCAGCCCTGGGCAAGTGTTTTACTGCTGTCAAAAGCTCTGCAGCATGCATTAGAGCTCAAGGTCAGCAGTCTGGTCTAATTTTTATTTTTCAAATAAAAATGGAAATGTCTTTCTGTTACTATTGCTGAGAAAAACAGGCAAGTGTTCTTTGGTAGCAGTTGTGAATTCAGTGAATGGGGACCTGCTGAAATGTGCCGAGAGCCTGAAGGAGCTGCTCTGAGGTGTGAACTTCACTAGTGGGAGCTGAAAGCAAACTTCACTAGTGGGAGCTGAAAGCAAACAGCAAATGTTCTCTGTAGCACATAAAAAAAATTTTTTCAGGTGATTTAAAATAAAGCAAACATTTTTTTGTTGTTCTTGGGATGTCTGCTGGTGCAAGAAATTGCACAGAACTGGGAATATTCCTAGTATGTGATAGGACAAGAGGAAACTGCCTCAAGTTGTGCCAGGGGAGGTTTAGATTGGATATCAGGAAAAACTCCTTCACTGAAAGGGTTGTCAAGCATTGGAGCAGGCTGCCCAGGGAAGTGGTGGAGTCACCGTCCCTGGAGGTATTTAAAAGATGAGTAAATGTGGTGCTTAGGGACATGGTTTAGTGGTGGACTTGGCAGTGCTAGGTTAATGGTTGGACTCGATGATCTTAAAGGTCCTTTCCAACCAAAATGATTCTATGATTTCCAGAGCTGCAGGGTAAATCTGGTCACAACTGTACTTCACTTGCTATCAGAGCTGTGGTGCTCGAAATTTTTGAGACTCAGACCTCATACACTTACCACATATGTGCAGTCCACTCTTGGTGCAGTGCCGTTGCCAGGGAAAAATTTGATAATCTGAAATAGAAAACACACGTTTGGTCATCTTGGAAATTATTTTGAGATAAAACCAAGCAAACAATTAACTGAGCTTCAGATGCTGCTTAATGTGTTTCATAGGATTATAGAACAGTTTGGGTTGGAAGGGACCTTAAAGATCATCTAGTTCCAACCCCCCTGACATGGGCAAGGACACCTCAAGGTTGCTCAAAGCCCCATCCAGTCTGGCCTTAGACACTGCCAGGGAGGGGGCATCCAACAGCTTCTCTGGGCAACCTGTTCCAGTGTCTCACCACCCTCACAGGAAAGAATTTCTTCCTAATATCTAATCTAAATCTACCCTCTTTCAGTTTAAAACCATTCCCCCTCGTCCTGTCACCACATGCCCTTGTAAAAAGTCCCTCTCCAGCTTTCCTGTAGCCCCCTTCAGGTTTCTGCGTAAGGCAAACGGATCACCTCATCTTATGTATCTGGGTGGAAAAAACATGTTGTGGCTGGATATTTAAGCAGCAGGACCCCGTGCTGCCCGGGATGGGCACTGCAGGCCGGCTGTTTCCTGGCTGCTCCTCCTGGCAAGTCCAGCTCACCTGCCTGCGCTGTACTGCTTACTCTCAGCCGGGGGGTCTCTTAAAGCAGCTTGTTGTGTGAAAATAAAGGAAAAGCTGAATCCCTGTGCTTTTCATCATATGCCTTATTAGCAAACCTTGGCTTTGGGAGAAACTTTTGGTCCCATTTGATCCTACAAAAGTAGCGAGGTCACACCATGTAGCAGCAAAGGCAAAAGGAGGCAGAGCCCCCCAGGCACCAGCCACCTGCCTTTCACCTGCTGGGGCTGATGTGCAGCCCTGCTGAAGGAGGCAAAGGATTTTTTGAAGGAAAGCCTGTGTTTCATCTGCCAAAATCAGGGGTACAGCTCTCCTCTCACAGCTGGACCTTGCACAGATTCTTGAAAATATTCATTGCCCAAGTCTAGGGTGCAAACCCAACCAAAAATGAAGTGATTTTGTTTATCAGGAGCTGGTGGAGAATACAAATTCTTCCCTTTGTACTGAAATGGAACTAGAAGGCTCAGAATCTTACGTGAAAACAAAAGTAAAATGTTTATGCCTGAAAAAATTAGAACAGGCATGGAAGATTCCCTTTTTCCTTTCCAAAAAAAAAAAAGTCTGGTGGGTTTTACTGAAAAAAATATCCACCAGGTTTGAATTCTGTTTTTACAAGTTCTGCTGAAGATTTTCTTTGCAGCCTGGAGAAATAAGGTGTGCAAGTATCCCCTCTCTGAAATCACTTCAGTTACTGTCACATCTTAGCGCTTTACCTGAAGGCACAGGATCGCGATATCGCAGAATGAAACTCTTTTACATACTAGCTTGTAGGATGAGAGCGCTATGGTGATGCTAACAAAACCCAAAGCTTTAGAGAGTTGGTTTGCAGGTCACTTTTCCCTATGTTACTTTCCTATGGGTGGTGACCAAGTCTCACTATTTTTCTGGTAACTCCAGAGGTCTCTTGGGGAAAAGCACATGAATTTGTCTTCCTGATACACAGCAGAGATTAGAGCCCGTGGCAGCAGATGATGTAGCACCTCCCCAGCAGAGACTTGAGCTATCAGGGGTTTTTTTTGGTGAATTCTTTCCTGCTCAGCACCTTGAGCTTGTACTTACCCTGTTCATTTTTATAATAAAACAGGGTTTTCCTTCTGGAAATCCAAAAGTAGGATCTGTGATGCCGGAGCAGTTTTGAAGCATATCTGAGGTAAATTTGCAGGATAGTTTTGTTTTATTCGGTCCATCAAAGGTGTCCTGAATGAAGTATGTGTCACCGGTGCAGTTGACATTCAGATGCTGAGCAGCTGGCGTATATGCTAGATGTATGAAGGAAGAAAGTAAAATTCCCCTCTGAAGTTTTTCATATATAAATTATACATTTCGATATCAGGCTGGAGGTTATATCATGGGAAGCTACTTCAAGTGAAGCTGGGATTAAATGGAATGAGGAGAGTTTAAATTGTTTGGGTTTTGGTGGTTTTTTTAGAACATCCAGGCAAGCAAAAAAAGATAAAATTGAGTTAAGGCTGCCAATTTGTGTTGATAGCTCCATATAAAGTCCATTTCAAATATAATTTTTCTCAATATGTGTATGAAAAACACAGAAATATGATATTAAGGCTCACAAGGAATATAAACATATTAAGAGATGAGCAGGCAAATGGAGCACCTAACCTGCTTTGATTGTACTCTCTGATGACACTACACAACGGCTTCACAAGACTTATTAGGGCACTTTGATATTTGTAGTCACGGACAATATTAGATTAATTTAGATTAGACTAGTTTTGAAGACCTTTCTTTTACCCTCTTCCTTCAAGCTATTAGCCTATTTTATTAAGGCTATTCAGGATTTTAAAAAGTAAAAGCTCTGAAACAGCAACTAAAAGCTTGGCTTTAATAGACATATTTACATATGTTTGATTTATAGATTCATGAGGTGATTTGCTCGTCCCTTTCAGAAGATGCATTTTCCACTCAAAATCTCTGGTTTCAGAAGAACAAATAGAAAATGGAAACACTGACTTAAGGTCCTCAGACCCAGTAAGGGAGATGCGACAGCACGTTTCTTCAGTATTATACAGGAAACCTCATTTTTTACCTGTCAGAAAAGTCTGAAGAGTTGTCACTAAACCTTCCCAGGTTTTGTTGTCAGATACGTTGTAATAAATTTGTAGTCCTCTGTCCCCATAAACGTCGGGTCGTAACGTTACACCTTCATGGGGGAAGAAAAGGGAAGGCAAAGCGGAGGAGAGGTGCCAGGCACAGATTTGTTTATTTAAATTGGTAATAGCAATTATGCAGCATCAAGACTTATTATTGTAAGTACAGGAGATCTGCAGGCTTTGCTGGAGAGGATTTAAGCACGTATGGAAACCATCTCAGCTCTGAGCTGTTCAACCGAAAACCTAAAAGCCTCTGCTAGTGCTAAACTCTTTTCTTTTCATGTGTATCCCTGCTGTCATCAGAACAGCTTGCAAAATTATTCCAGCAATTGCACTGGATTTCCCCAGGACTTGTTAAAAATAACAGTTATAATAGTCACATCAGGTTAAAGAAACAGATCGTACTGCAGTGTGAGAAATAGCTTTTGAAAAAGCCACACTTAATATTTTACAGGAATTGTTTTGCCAGCAAACATCAGGCTTAGTGAATACTGGGAAAGGAAGCTTAAAATTCAGCAACAGGCAGACAGAATAATTTTTAGGGCTACAGCTTTGAAAAAGTAATTTTTTCCTTCCCATTGCTTGTAAAAACAAGCCATTATGGGAGTGAAGTTATAGCAGCATGCACTGAGGGTCTCTCACTGGTACCGTCTTGTCCCTCCCCAGTCTCACTTTGTGTCCCACAAATCTTTATTTCTAATCCGATGCATCTTTTTCTTATTTTTACTTGCTTGGCTGCTGGCACAACATACCCCACCAGGGAGGGATTCCTGCTCTCCTGGGGACTTTCCATGCTGCTGACAAGTGTGGAAATACCCACCCCAGGCTGCTCGCCCCAGCACCCCTCCGTCTTTCAGGGCACCCCAAAACCCTCTGGGGTGCTTTGAGGGCTGGAGCAAAAACCAGGGTTTCCCCAGGGGCTCACCCCTGCCTGTGGGGAGAGGAGATATATATTTATTTATATATAAAAATGTATAAGTGTATAAAAATGAATAAATGAAATAATTATGCCAATTTTTTTTTTTAAGCCTAAAAGTGTTTTCAGGCAGAGGTGAAACTTTGCAGGGATCATTTGGGGACAATCGACCTGATTTATTCCACAATTGTCTCTCCTCACGCCCAGGCTCTGCCGATGCCTCTCAGCCCAGGCCAGCCCCACGCAGCCGCTGCGGGAGCCCGTGGGGGGTTTAGCTCCCCGCAGGGCAGCAGCCGGCCGGACTGTGGCAGTACCTGGGGATTTCAGCTGATCTTGGTAATCCGGCTCGTATGGATTCACCGTCCTCATTAAAGAATAAATGGAGAGTGCGAACAGCCCCGACATCACCACGTAGAAAGCCAGGTAGTACAGACTGATCCACACTGTGGAAAAAAATGAGGGCAAAATCTCATTTTTCGAGCAAGGCGATGCAGTGGTCCCTCCGCAGGCAGGACCGTCCTGGCAGCAGCAGCCACCTCCTTTCCACCCTTGGCTCCAGGGAGGTTTTCCCTACAAAGGGACAGGTGTTTTGGATCTTTTTCTCTACACTCAAAAGAATATTCTTCTAGAAAAAAATTGGATGTAAATTTGTTCAGTTTTACAAGGATTTTTGAAGTAGTTGGTGCTTAGCCCAGATGATTTAAAGCTTAAAAGACCGTGTGGCTTCTTGAAGACTCTTCATATATTAAGACCATTTATCTGCTTATTGACATGGACTAAGTGACACAGCTGAGGTATTTCTTCGACAAAAACGAGTTGCTCCTTGTGTTATTTGGATGGCAGATGTCGGTATTTCAGGTGTGTTGATTTTAGACCTGTATCACTTCACTGCCTTTTCCAGCTGAAATAACCTTCATCAAAATGTGTCATCTTGCTATTTTATTCTGGTGTGTGAGATGCAGAATAACGCTGTGTTTCTGTCTGTATGTGCATAACGTGTCTTACAGATGGCTGGTGCCCTCCAAGCAGCCAGTGGTTATTTTGGGGGAGCCATCAGAAGCCGCTCCCTGTAATCATCAGCACCTCATAGCCCCTTCTCTCCAAACTGGAAAAGCTCACATTTCGGTTTCATTTTCTGTAAAATTCTGGTTTTAAGAATGGCCAATAAGCTACACTCATGGGCTTCACAGCAGAAAAAAATAATCTGAAAACGTGCACCTACTCTCATGGTCTGTGGGAAGAGCAGGGACCTTTGTTACAATGCTTAGGGCTGCCCTTCCCAGAGCGTAGATCAGAAAACACATTGTTGTTGTAGACACACAAGTTTGGCTATGGGCAGGGAGACTCAGCTGAAATATGCACTAGCACGCAGTGATGAAAGAGAAGATCTACTGAACAGGCAATAATTTAGAAAGGCATTTTGGAAAAGCAGAACATGTTTCCAGAGAATTGGACAAAACCCACCAATTAAGCAAAATTCTCCATATACCAGAACCCCTTTCAGTCAGCAACAATGTCAGAACCGCACTGTAACCATCACCCTTAGCTATTAATAAGTTAACTGTTAATGCGTTAAGTTTTGTCCTTTTCAAATATTTGTTCCAAAACCAGTTTAAAGTCTTTTTACATTTGCAGGAACTACTTGGATCGATGTTTTGATCTAATTGACTCAGTTTATAGGGCCACCCTAGAAGTGGCTCAGAAGCATGGATGAGAACTGATGTTTTTAACAATTACAACACATCTACCACCACACTATGTCCCATTCATTAGGATGCTCCCCCCTCCCCCCAAGATTTTTAACTGTATCAGAAGGAAGAGAAGACTCTTGCATGTGAAAACCTACCCCAGTTAATTAAGGTCCTTCCCATAAAGAGCCTTGTTTCTGGATTCCAGACAAAACGACGGAAGTTTTCCATCCGTTCGCTGCAGGTCTTTTTCTCATTTAAAGTTGCCATTTTCTCACAAAATTTCCCCAAAATGCGTCCTCCTCAGAAACTAAAAAGTTCAACTGGTGCCCAAACAGTCGCCCAGGAAAAACACTTTGGTTTTTATACCTTCTTCTCCACTGAAGGTCACCGAGATTACTTCCTATACCAACGAAAGCCCCTGCTCACCATTATCAACCCTCACCAGATACAATTCTTTATAAAGGGTGTTGATAACGCTGGTGTTGAGGCTGGCAAGGAAAAGTTAGCTCCTATCAAACGCCCTTCTCCTTTCTCTTGACCACCTTAGCAGATCAGGCAGAGTTACGCATTTTGCTGAGTGCCCATGGGGGTTGTGACAGAATCAGTGTGATAGCTGTTATCAGAGCAGATAAAGCGAAGGAGAACTTGTTTCTCTCTAGGTTTTCTTTTCTTTTTTTTTTGTTCCATTTAGCCTGCAAATAGTGGATATAATTGTCCCACTACAACCTGTAGCCATCTGTTGGGATATATGGGATCGCAGCGGGAGTGATGGTGCTGGGGGAAAGCAACCCTTTCCCAGAATGTTTGCCCTGTTGCACAGCCGGGGAAATTAAGATCACAGAATCACAGAATGGTTAAGGGTTGGAAGGGACCTCTGGAGATCATCTAGTCCAACCCCCTGCCAAAGCAGGTTCACCTAGAGCATGTTGCACAGGTTCACGTCCAGGCGAGTTTTGAATATCTCCAGAGAAGGAGTTATTCACCCTCAAAGTAAAGAAGTTCCTCCTCATTTTCAGATGGAACTTTCCATGTTTCAGTTTGTGCCCATTGCCCCTTGTCCTGTCACTGGGCACCACTGAGAAGAGTCTGGCCCCATCCTCTTGACACCCGCCCCTAAGGTATTTGTAAGTGTTGATAAGATCCCCCCTCAGTCTTCTCTTCTCCAGGCTAAACAGACCCAGCTCCCTCAGCCTTTCCTCGTAAGAGAGACACTCCAGTCCTCTGATCATCTTCGTAGCACTCCACTGGACTCTCTCCAGTAGTTCCTTATCTTTCTTGAACTGGGAGGCCCAGAACTGGACACAGTACTCCAGGTGTGGCCTCACTAGGGCAGTGTGGAGGGGGAGGATAACGTCCCTCAACCGGCTTGCCACACTCTTCCTAATTCACCCCAGGATACCATTGGCCTTCTTGGCCACAAGATCAACGTTTTCCTGCTTTCTGTAGGGCATGTTTTTTAGGCAACCTCTGATGATGCTAACTCAATTTCAGAGGGTATCCCCAACTTGTTTGCTCCTTGTCTGTGCCTCCCTCGTAGCACGCCAGTGGAAAAGCCAGAAGAAAGATGGGGGGAACCAAAAGAGAAAATATTTTATAATAAAAGTTTTGCCACGCAGGTATATGACGACGGAGAGCAGAGAACATACAGGTGACATTTAACTACCTTTTCTATTTGCTTTACAGCCAAATGCAGTGGCGTGTTCAGAGCAGACACCCAGCCTTGAGCTCTGTGCACAGAGAAGGGCTGAAAAGTGTCCCCAGCAGCTCCCCCCGATGGACAAGCAAAGGGCGCACAGCAAATGGCCAGTGGGCTCTCTAAACGCCCCTGGTGCCAGAGGAGCTTGGGTTTTAGGAAGCCCTTCCAGGCACGTTGGTGTCCCTGCTGCTTGTCAAAGTTGTTCGCTAATGCTCTTACTCTCTTTTTGAACCCCAATAATGCTGAACCCCAAAACTGCCCAGTGAATTCCGCAGGGCCAGGGTTTCATCCCTTTTAACTAGGTATATCGGCGTGCCCTGCCTTCCACTCACTTCACAGGACACATTGTGGGAGCAAAGTCTTTAAAATGGGCACATGTATAAGGTTAGCTGAGAGATTTTGGATTATTTGGACATTAAGACAGCTGTAATTGAGCCTGTCAGCTGCAGTAATATGGCAGGGTTATTCTGTCAGCTAAATAATGCTGAGTTTCTGAACATAGAGATTTACAGTGCTTTGCTGCCTCAGATCAGGCAGTGTGATAGTTTAGTGTAATAGCCACCAATTTGGGGTGATTTAACTTGTTTCCAGATGATGAAATAGGAGTCAGGCCAAGTAGAAGAAAAACAAAATTTACAGACATTTGTATGCCCCGTAGAAAGGAGAGGAGTGTGAACAAAAAGGTACCTTCAGCATTGCACCATGAGCTGACTGATATTCAGGACAAATATGGGGCATTTTTAAAAGTTAAAATAAGTCAAGGAGATTGGGCAGTGGCCTAAAAATGATGAAAATGAAACAGCTGCCCAGAGGTTAAAAGGCTTGTGGAGGCTCCCATGTAGCAGTTTCAGAAATGAGAGCGGAGGTGTGGAGAGGTTACAGGGAAAAACAGGGAGGGAAGTAGCAGGATTTAACCTTTTCTGTATTGAGCAGAAGCCCTTGAGGTGAATCTAATGGAGGGGGGCAACTGGACTTGGTGAGAGTTAGAGGCTTTATGAAGAAAGAGAACTTTCTGCACTGCTTGCAGAAAGGTGTTAATTTAACAGTACATGGACTTCAGTAGGCAACTAAATCTAGACAACGAATAAAGTATTAATAATGAAATAAAAACCCAAATTATGTTAAAAGGAAAATGCTGTTACTTCTGTTTTCACAGAAGACATAGAAATCAGCAGGGTGCAAGTGCCTGCACAGGAGGTGAAATGGAGCCCCTCAAAATTGAGAAGTTTGTACTTTAACAAAACTGAGGCCAAGGATTTCATGTACTCTTCTCTCTTATATTATATCCCATCTGTTCCCATCTCGCCAGCTGGGGAACCTAAAAGTCTGCTGCGCTCAGCACCACTCGCCCAGGTGCGGCCACACAGCGTGAAGGAGACCATAAAACCAGGAGGGCAGAGCCATGTACCAGAGGGTGAGAAAGGCATGGGACAGCTCAATGGGACTGTGTGGGCAGTGGGGGAGGATCACTGTTGGCTGCTTTCATCCCAACGGGGTCGAAGAAATTTGTCAGGATTTGCATGTTACAGAACAGGCAGAAAAATGATGGTTGAAGGAAAGGAAAGCCAGATTTCAAATGGAGGGAGAGGGCCTGGCTGTAAGCTGTAATGCTTTAACACTGCCTGTAACCTGTACATAGTCTACTAACCTAGATTCAAAAGTGCCAGCTATATTAGGTGAGAGTAAGAAAGGTAAATGCTCTAATGGATGATTTAAAATAACTTTCATAGAATCATAGAATTGTTTGGGTTGGGAGGGACCTTAAAGATCATCTAGTTCCAACCCCCCTGCCACAGGCACGGACACCTTTCCTCTAGACCAGGTTGCTCAAAGCCTCATCCAACCTGGCCTTGAACACTGCCACGGAGGGAGCATCCACAGCTTCTCTGGGCAACCTGTTCCAGTGTCTCACCATCCTCACAGGAAAGAATTTCTTCCTAATATCTAATCTAAATCTACCCTCTTTCAGTTTAAAACCATTCCCCCTCATCTTATCACTACTTGCCCTTGTAAAAAGTCCCTCTCCTGCTTTCCTGTAGGCCCCCTTCAGGTACTGGAAGGCTGCTAGAAGGTCTCCCCGGAGCCTTCTCTTCTCTGGGCTGAACAGCCCCAACTCTCTCAACCTGTCTTCATAGGAAAGGTCCTCCAGCCCTCTGATCATCTTCGTGGCCCTTATTTCTAAACTGGGATTAGTAAAGTTCAGTGAAAACTGAAAATGAAAATGCACCAAGTTAACAGCAGTATCTACAACAGAAGGTAAGAATAAAGCAGAACAGCATTTCGGATGGAAATCTGCTCTGACTAGAAGCTCCAAAACTACAAATTAGATAAATGCATTAACCACATTAATATAAAAGTATAAATAGAATTAGTATAATTTTCTTCTAACCTTATTGTATAATAAGCTATATACATAATTTCAACTGATGCAAAAATTAAATACATAAATATATTAGAACCAATAAATTACAAAAATGCATTTGCATAAAAAAAAGAAGTAAGAAAAACAAAGTCATATAACAGTGGGCAGTTATGTTAAGATGGTTTCTCTCTTAGATTTCTCCTCCACTATTGGAAACTGTTAATGAAAATGTCAGATATTTGTCAGTGAAAGTGAAAGATGTCAGTATTTGGAGAGTGATGCATTAGTAGAACTGAGCTGAGAAACTTGCATTTTATTGAAGAAATCACCAGGAGTTTTGAGCCAGCATCAAACTTGAAGACTTGCTTGTAGAAGTGGTGCTGTCTGTGCCACCAGCCGACTGCTTGTGGCAGTTGCCTGGTGCTTGTGGACAGGCGCTTTCTCTTTAAGACTAGATGGGTAACTGCAGAAACAATTTTCATTAAAAATTGCATTTCACTTGCATGATTTCTAAATATAATTAAAGAAATGGGATTGGATAGAAAATAAGTAACTAGTCATTAAGCACACAACTCCTCTTAGAAGCTATTTGCAAGCACAGGAAAGATAAGATAATCCAAAGGTGGTTGGGATTTACTGAGGGTGCACTATGCCCACTAGCCTGGTTGTTTTCTCCTGTGAGATGGTGTCACGGTTTAAAGCTGGGCTGGCGATTAAACCTGCGGCAGATGCCCTCTGTTATCCCCCCCCCTCCCCCCAGAGGGAAAGGGAAAGGGAAAAGGGAGAGAGACTTCTGGGTTGGAAAATTAAAACAGTTTTAATAAACTATAATAATGAAAAAAAAAGTATAATAATAATAATAAAAATAATCAAATATATACAAATATATATACAAAACCAAGATTGAGCTCCCCTGAAGTCAGCCACGTCACCACCGGCACTGCAGGGCAGGCTCCGGGAAGGCCCAGCCTGGGCCTAGCGATGGTCGAGAGCTGGATTCAGGAACGCACGGATCGGGATCGGGGGCAGCAGGAAAACAGACGGAGTCCTCCCTGGACACCGGCCATAGCAGAAAAGGGGCGAGACCCTCGTGATCCCCCCACTTTATACCGAGAATGACGTGTATGGGATGGAATACCCTCGTTGGTCAATTTTGGGTCACCTGCCCTGTCTGCTCCCCACTGCAGCTGCGACCCCCCCCTTCGGCTCTTCACTCGTAAGCAATGAGGAATTCAGCAGTGACCTTGGTTTCTCTCAAGAATAAGTACAGCAAGAGCCTTTCTGCACAACATCCCTACCAGTGCCTCAGTGATAACTACAAACTTCGAGCGTTATCAGTCCTGGAAGCAGACACTGTCTGCAAAAACATGCAGTTAGTTAGAGGAGACTTAGCTGAAAGTAAAAATCACTGAAAGGAAAATCGGTCTGGTTTAGGCCAAACCAGGACATTCCACCCCTTATTCCATACCATTCACGTCATACTCAGATCACCACTAACTTTTCATTTTAAAATATATACAGATAACATTAGTTTATGATTCATCTCTATACAAAAAAAAAGTTCATCAAGTTCATTTAGTTCAGGATTGTGGGTTTCCATCTGGCTAGGAGTCTCCCAGGGTAGGAGAGATGATATGAGCTTTGTCACAGTTCGTGCCCACGGGTTGCAGGTTAAAGATGTCAGTCTCGAGGAGGTTACTGGACGCCACTTGCAGCTAGCTCCGGTCTCATCACCACTGCTTCAACCTGAAAGACACTTATGAACACTGTTAGTATTATGCAGCAATTAACATCATGCAGTTCAGAATTAAGTATTCTCACCCAAGATCAGATCACCTTCAGGGACACATCGGACTCCACCATCCTGCAGCATCACCCACCAAGTACATCCAGGTCCTTGAGCAAAAGCAATCCCATGAATGGGTTTACCTTTGCCCGTAGCAGGAAGAACCCAGACAGTTTTTCCCAACAGATTCCTTTCATGCACCACAGGGACTTTATCCCCTTCTATTGTATGTAAAAGGTCTGACTGAGCAGGGCCAGCTCGGTTGATAGATCCTCTGGTGTTAACTAGCCAGGTAGCTTGTGCCAAATGCTTATCCCAGTTTTTAAAGGTTCCACCCCCCATTGCTTTTAGGGTAGTTTTTAACAGCCCATTATACCGTTCAACTTTCCCAGAGGCTGGTGCATGATAGGGGATGTGATATACCCATTCGATGCCATGCTCTTTGGCCCAGTTATCTATGAGACTGTTTTTGAAATGAGTACCGTTATCCGACTCAATTCTCTCTGGTGTGCCGTGTCGCCACAAGATTTGCTTTTCGAGGCCCAGGATAGTGTTCCGGGCAGTGGCATGGGGCACAGAGTATGTTTCCAACCACCCGGTGGTCGCCTCCACCATGGTAAGTACATAACGTTTACCCTGGCGGGTCTGAGGGAGTGTGATGTAGTCAATTTGCCAGGCCTCCCCATATTTATATTTCAACCACCGCCCCCCATACCACAAAGGTTTTAACCGTTTGGCTTGCTTAATTGCGGCGCATGTTTCACAATCATGGATAACCTGTGCAATAGAGTCCATAGTTAAGTCCACCCCTCGGTCACGAGCCCATCTGTATGTTGCATCTCTCCCTTGATGACCTGAAGTGTCATGAGCCCACCGAGCTAAAAATAGTTCACCTTTATGTTCCCAGTCCAAATCTATTTGGAACACTTTAGCAGCCTGATCTGCTTGTTGGTTGTTTCGATGTTCCTCAGTTGCCCGACTTTTAGGTACGTGAGCATCTACATGACGTACCTTCACGACTAGTTTCTCTAGCCGAGCAGCAATATCTTGCCACAGTTCAACAGCCCAAATAGGTTTACCTTTACGCTGCCAGTTGCTTCGCTTCCACTGCTTTAACCACCCCCACAAGGCATTTGCCACCATCCATGAGTCAGTATAAAGATACAGCCTTGGCCACTTTTCTCGTTCAGCAATGTCTAAAGCCAGCTGGATGGCTTTTACCTCTGCAAATTGACTTGATTCACCTTGTCCTTCTGTGGCTTCTGTGACTCGTCGTATGGGACTCCATACAGCAGCTTTCCACTTCCGATGCTTTCCTACAAGACGGCAGGATCCATCGGTGAACAGGGCATACTGCTTCTCATCCTCTGGTAGTTCATTATATGGTGGGGCTTCTTCAGCACGTGTCACCTCCTTTTCTGGTGGCATTCCGAAGTCTTTGCCTTCTGGCCAGTCCATGATCACTTCTAAGATTCCTGGGCGATTAGGGTTTCCTATTCGAGCCCTCTGTGTAATTAATGCAATCCATTTACTCCATGTAGCATCAGTTGCATGATGAGTAGTAGGAACCTTACCCTTGAACATCCAGCCTAGTACTGGTAATCGGGGTGCCAGGAGAAGTTGTGCTTCAGTACCAATTACCTCTGAGGCAGCTCTAACTCCTTCATATGCTGCCAGTATCTCTTTTTCAGTTGGGGTGTAATTGGCCTCAGAGCCCTTGTATCCTCGACTCCAAAATCCTAGGGGTCGACCTCGAGTCTCCCCTGGCACTTTCTGCCAGAGGCTCCAGGTAGGACCATTGTCCCCAGCTGAGGTGTAGAGCACATTTTTAACATCTTGTCCCATACGGACTGGTCCAAGGGCTACTGCATGCACAATTTCTTGTTTAATCTGTTCAAAAGCCTGTTGTTGTTCAGGGCCCCACTGAAAATCATTTTTCTTTCTGGTCACCTGATAAAGAGGGCGTACAATCTGGCTGTAATCTGGAATATGCATTCTCCAGAAACCCACAACGCCTAAGAAGGCTTGTGTTTCCTTTTTGTTAGTTGGTGGGGACATGGCTGTTATTTTGTTGATCACCTCTATCGGGATCTGGCGACGCCCATCTTGCCATTTAATCCCTAAAAACTGGATCTCCTGGGCAGGCCCCTTGACCTTGCCTCTTTTTATGGCAAAACCAGCTTGCAGAAGAATTTGAATTATTTTCTCCCCTTTGTCAAAAACTTCTGCTGCTGTATCACCCCATACAATGATGTCATCAATATATTGCAAATGTTCTGGAGCTCCACCCTCTTCTAGTGCAGTCTGGATCAGTCCGTGGCAAATAGTAGGACTGTGTTTCCACCCCTGGGGCAGTCGATTCCAGGTGTACTGGATACCTCTCCAGGTAAAAGCAAACTGTGGCCTGCACTTTGGTGCCAAGGGAATAGAGAAAAATGCATTAGCAATGTCTATAGTGGCGTACCACTTGGCTGCCTTTGACTCCAGTTCGTATTGAAGTTCTAGCATGTCTGGCACAGCAGCACTCAGAGGTGGTGTAACTTCATTTAGGCCACGATAGTCCACAGTTAATCTCCATTCTCCATTAGACTTTTGCACTGGCCATATAGGACTATTAAAGGGTGAGCGAGTCTTGCTAATCACTCCTTGATTTTCTAATTGTCTAATCAGTTTATGAATGGGGATCAGGGAGTCTCGATTGGTGCGATATTGTCGTCGGTGCACCGTGGCAGTAGCAATTGGCACCTGTTGTTCTTCAACTTTCAGCAACCCCACAACAGAAGGATCCTCTGAGAGGCCAGGCAAGGTAGACAGCTGTTTAATGTCCTCAGTCTCTACAGCTGCTACACCAAAGGCCCATCTATATCCTTTTGGGTCCTTAAAATACCCTTTCTTAAGGTAGTCTATGCCAAGGATGCACGGAGCATCTGGACCAGTCACAATGGGGTGCTTTTTCCATTCATTTTCAGTTAGGCTCACTTCGGCCTCCAATACAGATAACTCTTGAGATCCCCCTGTTATTCCCGAGATACTGACAGATTCTGTCCCTTTATGATTCGATGGCATGAGGGTGCACTGTGCACCAGTGTCTACCAGGGCTCGATACTTTTGTGGTTCTAATGTGCCAGGCCATCGAATCCACACAGTCCAATAAATCCGGTTATCCCTCTCCTCCTCCTGGCTAGAGGCAGGGCCCCTCTAATTAAAGATTGGATTCGTGCTGCTCACGGGGATTGGACCTTCATTTCCTCTATTCACTCTTGGAAAAAAAGGATTTGAGGCCCATCTACCCTGACTGGAGTCCTGCTCATTGGTAACTGGAGCAGCCATCCTCCTAGAAAAAATCTCTCTGGTATTTCTGTTAGCTTGCAACTCACGTACTCGTGCCTGTAGGGTACTGGTAGGTTGTCCATGCCATCTGTTCATGTCCTCCCCATAATCACGCAGGGTAAACCACAGGATACCTCGTGACGTGTTCCGTTTCCTTTGAGCCGGTCCAGTAGGAGGGCGTTGCCTCCTAAAGGCTGCAACGCGGGCCTGTGTAGGTAGAGAGTCAAGTTTATTCTCGATCCTGGACAGTTTGTCTGACAGTTGTTTCAATGTGTCTTTGTTTTCCTTAGTCAGTTTTTCCACAGCCGAGACACGGGCCTGCAGTGGGGAAGAAATACTATCTTCATACTGTCGCATATAGTTAGCCATTTCGCCCACACTAGGTCGTGCCATAGCATCTTCTCCCCAGACTAATACTGACAATGTAGGGGCATGTGTTGGTGGAGCACTCTTCACAACCTTCCGGAACATGGATCGGTTGCATTCCACTTCATCAGGATTTACAGGATCTACAATGTCCTGAGGGTGTTTATAAATGATCTCTTGCACAGCTAGTTCTCTAAGGTAGTTAATACCTTTTTCTATAGTGGTCCATTTACTTAGGTGGCTCATAACATCATCTTTATAGGGATACCTGCTCTTTACAGCTGACAAGAGTCGCCTCCAGAGACTGATACTGTTCGACCTTCTTGGAAGCATCTTATCAATACCACCATCTCTGGACAGGGATCCCAACTGTCTGGCTTCTCTGCCATCCAATTCTATGCTATCTGCCCCATTATCCCAGCATCGGAGCAACCAGGTAATTATTGGCTCACCGTCATAACGACTAAAATCTTTTCTTATATTTCGCAGTTCTTTCAGGGATAAGGAGTGGTAGGTTATCTCTACTTCCGAGTCCGAGTCCTCCTGTGATTGTTCTGCTTTAGAAGGACCTTTCTTGTCCTTCTTGTGTAATGGGCCTTCTTTAAAAAGACGATCAAGGAAACCCCCCTCTGTGTCAGGCCCTGACTCTGACTGAGAAGGGCCCTCACCTGGGTCCCGTGCTGGCTCTGCCTTAGAAGCCTCTGAATCATCATCCTTCACTTTACTAGTTGATTTCTTTCGGTGTTTTCTCCTGGTTACAGGGGCAGCATGATACCTCCCGCTGTTGCTGCACCGACATCTAATCACATAGCACACCAGTAACACATTCAGGACACCCAAAAATAACAACATGCCCTGTTCGAATTTTGCAGGAATCAGCTTGGCAAAAAAGGAGCAGATACTATCAAAATCAGTTAAAAGACGCCCGGTGTGCGCAGCTACGGATTCGCGATCAAAGCTGCCCATCATTGTATCATAGAGATAAGAGATCGGAATAATAACTGCCCGGTTTATCATGACATAAATCAGTATCAAAACCCATACCAAAAAGACACATTTCGACCAGCACGCCCTGTTAAACCACATGAAAGCACTAACACACAGCGCATACGGCAAGTAAGGTATCATTACACATAACTCTAAAACAAGCTTTATAAAGAAAAGAGGTAACACAAGGCTCACAAATAACATTATCATCTTAGCTATCTGTTTTAATTTCCAACCCCTCGTAAATCTCAAAGGAAGAAATCTGATACTCTCTTGGCTGAGCTCTCCGGGTCTCCTCCCACGGGAGCTGGGATTCGACTTATCAGAGCAACCTGTCGGAGCTTCTCTCGAGCCCCACGTTGGGCGCCAATAAATCTGTCACGGTTTAAAGCTGGGCTGGCGATTAAACCTGCGGCAGATGCCCTCTGTTATCCCCCCCCCCTCCCCCCAGAGGGAAAGGGAAAGGGAAAAGGGAGAGAGACTTCTGGGTTGGAAAATTAAAACAGTTTTAATAAACTATAATAATGAAAAAAAAAAGTATAATAATAATAATAAAAATAATCAAATATATACAAATATATATACAAAACCAAGATTGAGCTCCCCTGAAGTCAGCCACGTCACCACCGGCACTGCAGGGCAGGCTCCGGGAAGGCCCA
Source organism: Nyctibius grandis (assembly GCF_013368605.1). Taxonomy (NCBI): domain Eukaryota; kingdom Metazoa; phylum Chordata; class Aves; order Nyctibiiformes; family Nyctibiidae; genus Nyctibius; species Nyctibius grandis. The sequence goes on along the minus strand of NC_090659.1, from coordinate 56,910,598 downwards.
GCCTGGGCCTAGCGATGGTCGAGAGCTGGATTCAGGAACGCACGGATCGGGATCGGGGGCAGCAGGAAAACAGACGGAGTCCTCCCTGGACACCGGCCATAGCAGAAAAGGGGCGAGACCCTCGTGATCCCCCCACTTTATACCGAGAATGACGTGTATGGGATGGAATACCCTCGTTGGTCAATTTTGGGTCACCTGCCCTGTCTGCTCCCCACTGCAGCTGCGACCCCCCCCTTCGGCTCTTCACTCGTAAGCAATGAGGAATTCAGCAGTGACCTTGGTTTCTCTCAAGAATAAGTACAGCAAGAGCCTTTCTGCACAACATCCCTACCAGTGCCTCAGTGATAACTACAAACTTCGAGCGTTATCAGTCCTGGAAGCAGACACTGTCTGCAAAAACATGCAGTTAGTTAGAGGAGACTTAGCTGAAAGTAAAAATCACTGAAAGGAAAATCGGTCTGGTTTAGGCCAAACCAGGACAGATGGGTGGGGTGATGGGCAAAAGCAGAGGCTTTACAATTTGACGTCACCCAATCTGATGTCAGCAGACCTTGCGACAGGGAGCTGCGCATCGGCTTGGCGAGGACTGTGGGGATGGACGGCAGCCCGGCAGCCAGGACCACAGCGCAGTGGTCAGTGGGTGGACATCCAGCTACAACCACTATGGAGCAGTGTCGCTTGGGGGCCAGCACTGGTACCGGGGCTGTTTAAGATCTTCAATAACCACAGACACCGTGGAGTGGTGGCTGACATGCTGGATGGCAGAGCTGCCACTCAGAGAGACATCAACCGGCTGTCTTCAGTGGCCTAAAGGGAGGTTATAGGGTCAAGCTCTTCTATGAGGAGCACAGCAAAAGGACAAGAGTCAACAAACACAGGTGGCAGCGAAGGAAACTCCAACAAGCTAGAAGGAGAAAGCTTTTCTCCATGAGGGTGGTCACTGCAGAAACAGGAGCCCCAAGAGACGGTGTAGTCTTCATCCTTGAAGGCACTAAAAACCCAGCTGGGTGCAGCCGTGCCCAACCTGCTGTACCCTTGGGGCTGGCCCTGCCTTTGGACGGAACTGGACTAGGTGACCACTAAAGGTCCCTTCTCACACAGATCATCCTGTGCATCTATGATCCTAATCTATTTTTAATTAGCAGGATGTGAACCAGAAAAGGGCACCTAACACTGAAAACCTGTAATAGTGTTGTTACATGGCAACACTTTGCACTCCTATATTTGCTGCTTCCAGGTCTGTTGCTGGAATTCCTGAAAATGAGTGTACACTCTGCTGTCTTCAGTGTCATGGGAACGACCTGATGCTGGAGGTCCTACAGCCCTGGCAGGAAAGGACGGAGAAGTCCTGTGACAGCCCTGAACAGCTCTGCTCCTCTCTCCCTGAGAGCTCTTGTACCGCAGTAACTCAGCACAGCAGCAGCTGTCAAACCCTTGGTGGCTGCTCTGCACCATGCCCATCGAACCTCATCGATCACATATGCACCACCAGCAAAACCCGCACAAGCGTCATTCTCCTTTCCTCCCCATGCAGAGCTGCCGGCAGACCATGGAGAAGGATCAGTTTTCCATCCGTGGTTGTGGGCTCCGCATGAACGCCTTCCAACCACCTCAGGAGAGGTAATGCAGAAAAGCATGTGCCCACAGGCATATGTTCTCTGCACAGGGATCTGCACCTTTGCTGAAAAATGCTTAGAAAAAGCTACAGGGGAGTTTCCTCGGCAGACACCACAGTGCCCAGCCAGGGAGCCCGTCCCATGACCCTGGCCAAGGCAGAAGAGGTGCTTAAGCTTAAACCGCCATGTGATGTGACAGCTGAGGCTAACCCAGCCTGACATTGAACTGAACTGAACCAAAATGGAACATTTTAAAATTTCAGGAGTTTTTTATTCTTTGGATATTTTGACATTTGAACCTCTGTTCCTGTCAGGTCTGGTTAAAGGCTGCAAACTACCTCCTGGTCTCCCCATTGTTGCTGCCGCGGGAGCCGCTCTCCCCCTTCTGCCCTCCCTCTCCATCTTCTCCATCTTCTTGCCCCACTCTCAGCTCCTCCTGCCTCAGCAGGTGGGTTCGTTCCTTCTGGGAGGTGAGCCCATCAGGGTGACCATACACATGTCCCCTTACTTGTGTTCATGCAGGCACGTGACAGTCATTTGCAATCACAGCTCTTCTTCCGTACCCACAGTGATTCACTGAATCAAGAGACCCTGGTGCAGACTTTGCATGAATTTAAATGTGTTTTGAAGCATTCTTCTGAGAAGTAGCACTGCCTTTGTAAAGCTTCTTGTACTGCTTGTGTTGTGGGTGAGGGCAAGACTCAAAAACATTTTCAGGCAAGGGGTGCCTCAGCAGAAAATAATTTTTCCAGGTTTATGTTTATTAAATAGTTTACTGTAAAAAAACCCCAACAAACAACAGTGTATGTAATTCACATAGTAAAGGTAGAATCAGACAACAGGACTCCAGGAGTGCAACCACTGCTAAAGAAAAGTGGCAACAAGCCCGATCAGCCACGTGGCTCAGTCTCATCCCTAAGCACGCAACAGGTCCCCTCTGTTTCGTGTCACAAAAAGCCTCCTGATGGGCTGTCTGCTGCACAGCCCTCCCCTCTTCCAAGGCCTACACTTGGAAACGTATGCAAAAATATTGATTATGTCTTTGGTGGGGCCAAAGAGGTACCACACGGGGCCCGGAGGGAACCCAGGGCCTTGTGCTGCATGCCATGGACACGGGCAGCCTGCTCCAGGGCCAGGCACAGCCATGTTGTCTTCACAGGCTCATCCCTTGTCCCTCTTCTGCTTAACAGCAGCAGAGAACATGACAAGAGAAGGGCCATCAAGAGCTCCTTCATATGTGCATGACTACTGAGTGTAGAAATTTCCCATCAGGAACCTGAGGATTTTCCACCTGCCTGCAAACAAACTGACTCAGAAATTCATGTTTCCCCTGAAAGGCTGGAGGAAAAGTTTTGGATGAAAAGAGCAAAGATTTGTAATGACAGATTTGTCCTTTGAGAGTTTTTCTGAACAATGTGTGAAATCTGACTGCACAGAGCTGACGAAAGGCCTTGATACTTTTATTTACCCACTGAATTGCACAGGAGGCCAGAACCTCCCTCTTCTCGTCTCCTGCCACGTGAGGTAGACAAAATACTGGAGACGGAAAGCTGTGAGCAGAGGACACTGGCGCCTGCGTGTGGGGACGAAGCAAATGCGGGGGGCAAGTCGGGGTGAGAAACCTGCTGGAAGAGCAGGAGGGGGACGCGTTGGTGCACAGAGCTGAGATCGGAGCTCCCGTGACACGCTGGCTGCATGCCGCGGCTGAGCCATGGGCATGACCCGTGCACAGCAGTGACAAATATGGGATTCTCGTGGGAAGTTTGTGTGTGTGCTTGAAAGCAAGCATTGCCTGTCTGAAGAGATTTATCAAGATAGGACAGAGCGATGGCTACTCTATGGGCTCTGCTGGAGGGCTGCTGGCCACTGCAGTAATTTCTCAGGACCCTTGTTACTGACCAGTGGACATCTCATGTCCCCACAGGAAGGTTGCTGGTCTAAGCTCCCTCCTGCTCTATAGTCCATCAGGATTCAACCAGTGCTTGCTTTCCTCATCCGACCGTGCAGGGCTGCCCGTCAGCATCCAGCGCACTGCCCCGATGCCCTGGCCTTGCAGCCATTGCAGCCAGCCCTGGTCCCTTTGCTGTGCCAACCCCTTGGCCCGGAGCCTTTTGTCATGTTTAATGTACCCAGAGCTGCTCGAAACAGGACTGATGTTTGCTTTCCCCGGCTGGTATTTAATGTCTGTGTCGCTGACCTTGGGCTGACCACTGAAGGGAAGGACAGCCGAAGGGGACAGTCATGCAGGATCGTGGGGGTGGTACAAGGCTGGAGGGGAGAACACAGCCCAGCTTCCCCTCCCAGGGTGGGCAGCCATGCTAGCACCAGTGTGAGGGGAGCTTGGGGCACGCTCTCCCGCCCAGCCCAGGCATGGTGGTGGGCAGGGCTAGGCAGGCTCCGTGCATTTTCCCTCTCTTGCTGACCTTAACTTAGGCATGAAGAAAGCAAAGCCTGGCCTCAGGGAGGCCCAGACTCTGCAGCAAAGCAATGGAGAATAAGTTTGGGAGAGCTGCGCTGCTGTAATGACAGGCAGCTGAATTTGTACCTACAAAGAAGGAGGTAAAGCCTGTTCCTCTCCCATTACTCAAGCAAGCTTGTGTAGTAAGCTTGAAGGCCTCTTCTGGAGCACCGTGCCTTAAAAGTTAGATCCAGCCTAAGATGTTGTCCCTCGAAGATGTTGCCCTGAGCAGACCTGGGTGCTGGCACGCCTCAGCCAGCGCAGGCTAAGCCTGTTTTACACTGAGCTCTCCACAAGCCATACCCGCTTGAGCTGCTTTAGGTTTGCCTGGCACCAAATAGGAGCTTGGTGTCAATGTTAATAAAACATTAACTTCATTCACTCGTGATAACGGCACCGATTCCTCCTTCCTGTGGAGGCTATGCAGGAGGTGGTGGTGGTGGGAGGAAATAGCAGGAGGGACAGGTCACTGCCTGCTGCCCTCCTGGAACACCACCAGCTCCATGCCACAGGGCCAGCCTGCAGGTGTCGGGCAGTTCCATGCCGCTGCCTCTAAGAACCATGATTTCAGCCTGGCTTCCCAAAAGAGGCATGCATGGCATGCCGCCTTGGTGCCTCCCTGGTGCATGGCACAGACAGCACCAGACAGGAGGGAAACCCACCCTGGTATAGCAGGGGGTGTGGGGATGCTCCGGCGGAGTCCCTCCCCACTGCGCCTGGGGGCCACCCAGGGGTCGTAGGTTAAGGCTGACATTAGAAGTGCATCTCCTGTGGGAGAAATGAGGTTTATGCCTTTCTCTTTGGCCTGTGGCTGTCTTCTATATTAAAGGGTCAGCAGGTGATCAGAAGTGACGGGCTTGCTCTGCCTTTCTCATGGGGATGGTAAAGAATATTTTCTGAAAATTTCTGAAATCTAAAATTTAGAATGTAAGAGGACACAGCAGAAGTCATTGCCAGTGCCTCAGATGGTGGAGCATGGTGAAGGGATGATTTTCATATTCAGGGTTGTATTTTGTTTAGGAATTTGGGGGTTTTTGTTGTTGTTTGTTTGCTTTGTTTTTTAGCTGGATTGTGTGTTTCATTAGCAATCCCTCTCATTTACTTCTCTCCTGTGTTTCGCAGGCTGACAAGAGAAATCGTGTTGGCATTTTACAGACTTGGGAAACACAGTTATTCTGCTTTTGAGAATAAAGACATCAGATCTGCAGCCTGAGCAATTCAAGGGAAGAAAACAGTGAAAACATCTTGGAGCTGAACTGATGTTTCCACTGTTTCCAGCCTTGGGGCAAGTGATAAGAAGAAGCAGGGGGTTTGACAAAAGCGCAATGCTGGGCTTATAATAGCACAGAACGATCAGGGTTGTGGAAAAGGCAAAGCAGCCTCTCTTCAGGGCTGACCTACCACTCACCCTGGTTCTCCAGAAGGAGCTTGTCTGGACTCCGCTTTTCTATCGTGTTCCTGTTTGTCCAAGGGCTGCTGATCCCACCACACGCCCAGCCAGCTCCTTCTCACCCTGACCGCCTCCCGAGAAACTAAAGGAAAATATTGCTATGAAAACTTGCTAAACTGAATGCAAAAATAAACCTAGCAAAACCCAGTGATGTTCCTTTCAGACACGGTTGAGTGCCAAAGTCTGCTGTTGTGGGGGAAACGTACTACTGATCGCAGTCTCTTTTGGATGATGGCGAGTAATGGGGTCCTTGGGAACATTAAACATCCCATGAAATATCTTCAGCAGTTCTGGCTTCATCCACTTTCACCAAAGGGATTTCTCCATAAGCACACACTATCACAGGCCGTAGAGTTTCATGCGGCGTTGCAAGGCAATAAGCCACGTGCCCAGCCAAATGCCCATCTGCAACGCTACACCCTGGCTCTCATTACACTCAAAATCATGTTCATGGACAAAAAGTGTCTTCATCAAGGAAAGCCAAGAATTTCTTGTTAGTGTAATTGAAATCTTCAGAGTCTAATCATTATTAGTCTAAATCTTGCTGTTGCAGGAAAGAATAATGATGCAGTTAAAGCTGTACACAGCTTTTTAGCCTCTACCCCTTTTCCTGATGTTATGTTCCCCATTTCCCCACTCCTTGGGGTCCTGAGGTTGATGGTGTCTTGCTGGTGGGTCTGGTGGGGGCTGTGGAGGATCATGAGCATCTAAAGTCCTGTACCAGGAGCAAGGTGATGTCTGTGTTGATGGCTTCTTTGGCCTCTCTCAAGGAACCACGTAGGGTCATTTTTATGTTTGCAAACACACTTTTGCACCTTGTTCTTTCTTTACTGGTCTGCAGCTTCACATTGCATCTGAATTTGGTATGCATGGTATGTACTCTCTATGTTGTTACCGGTTATTCCACCTGTTAGGTCTGGTTTCTCTGCTCTCATCCTGAGCTTTGAAGCCCCTTCTGCCCAGCTCCAGGCCGCACGTCCTCGCCTGCCCCTTCATGAGTTGTTGACAGCTGGAGGGGTCTCTATGTATGAAACTATGGCTATATAATAAGAAGATAAAAAACAAGTAAAGCAAACGTGTGAAGGACGCCTGATCCACTTGAAAAGCCTCTGCGACAACTAAACCAAGTAACCCAGAGCTGCTGGCAGGTTGAGAGAAGCCCAGACTCACTCCTGAGACTCATTGCCAAGCCCGTAGGGACCACGGCAAGTGGCTGGGGGGGTGTTGTGGGTGGCGGGGACCTCTTAGCTGGAGGAAAATCCCATCATAATTAAGTTATGGTGGGCTCAGCTTTCAAATCTGTCCAGTTGTGCTGGGCTGGGCTTCTCCCTAGCTCTGGCTTCACCATGGCTGTAGTGGTACCACCACCTTGTGAGGTATTGCTTTCCCTCACCTTTCTCTCCTTTCTTTAGGCCTCCCTGCTTCAAAGACTGTTGAGATACTGCTTAGCCATGCTATTAATGATTTAATAACTCTTCAATCTTGTTCCCTAAGCTAGTTCTCCTACACTCTGTTACCACCATTTTCCTTTGAATTTTTCCCAGCTTGTCAATATCTTGGGGGTAATAAAGTGCCCAAAATTGAACGGTGTTCAAGATGTGGCCTCACCAACCACAAACCCACTAAAATCAATGGCAACATGCCCATTGGCTTAAATTTACTTTGGGATCCGGCCCAAAGAGAAGAATACTGTTTTTCAGCTTAGTAACATGATGTCTCATCGTGAACCACTCAAAATGACTTAGGGCTTCTTTTTTTTTTTTGCACAACCCTATCAAATTGCAAATTGGCGTGTACTTACTATTCAGCAAATTCTCCAGACCTCTCTGGAGCACCCTCTGAGTGCTGCTTCTTACAGGTCTTCCTCCCATCAAATTTTAGCCATTCATATACTTGTCCTCTGGCTTAGTATCTTGTACTTTACCAAACTAAAATCCTATTATTTTCTACACAAGTTTCTGATCCTGCCAGACCTCCCTGTGCCTTTGCTCCATTTTTGTTGCCGAAGTCCCCTGTGGACAGGCTGACCATCTCTCTCTCTCTTGCATCGGTATCAGATGCACGCTGATTCTTATTTTTCAACTGAGATGAAAAAGTAACAATGCAGAGCCTGGGTCTTAATTTTAGGGTACCTTGTTTAGTCCTTGTCCACACATGTCCAAAGAGCTTCATTTTTGAAGGACACCCAGCTCAGTTCCTGTGCCTGGTTTTCAGAAATGAACTCTGCACCCAGCAGGGCAAAGGCAAAGCCACTTCAACATTTGCCTACATGCTAAGGACAAGAGATTGAGAGAACTGTACGTAACAGGACTAGAGGACATAGCCTCAAGCTGCGTCAGAGGAGGTTCAGGTTAGACATTAGGAAAAATTTCTTCACAGAAAGGGTTATTAGGCATTGTAATGGGCTACCCAGGGAGGTGGTGGAGTCACCATCCCTGGAGGTATTTAAGAAAAGGCTAGATGTGGCAGCACTTCGTGTCATGGTCCAGTTGACACAGTGGTGTTAGGTCAAAGGTTGGACTCAATGATCCCAGAGGTCTCTTCCAGCCTAGTTGATTCTGTGATTCTGTGATTCTATAACAGCACTCAGGCAACACCTGCCATCGTGCTGATGGATCACTCCCTTGTACTGGTGCAGCAGGTCTCTGTATTACAAATTATATCCTTCCGATTCATGACTGCACTCTTCACCCAGCCTCTGCTAGGTGATTAATGACACTATTCAGGTTCAACAAGGCCAAGTGTTGAGTCCTGCACTTGGGGCATAACAACCCCATGCAACCATACAGGCTTGGGGAAGAGTGGCTGGAAAGCTGCCTGGCAAAAAAGGACCTGGGGGTGTTGATTGGTAGCCGGCTGAACATGAGCCAGCAGTGTGCCCAGGTGGCCAAGAAGGCCAACAGCATACCGGCTTGTATCAGAAATAGCGTGGCCAGCATGACTAGGGAAGTGGTTGCCCCCCTGTACTCGGCACTGCTGAGGCCACACCTCGAGTACTGTGTTCAGTTCTGGGCCCCTCTCTAGACAGACACTGAGGTGCTGGAGGGAGTCCAGAGAAGGGCAACGAAGCTGGTGAAGGGTCTAGAGCACAAGTCTTACGAGGAGTGGCTGAGGGAACTGGGGTTGTTTAGACTGGAGAAAAGGAGGTTGAGGGGAGACCTTATCACTCTCTACAACTACCTGAAAGGAGGTTGTAGCAAGGAGGGTGTTAGTCTCTTCTTCCAGGTAACAAGTGATAGGACGAGAGGACATGGGCTCAAGTTGTACCAGGGGAGGTTTAGATTGGATATCAGGAAAATTTCTTCACCGAAAGGGTTGCCAAGCATTGGAACAGGCTGCCCAGGGAAGTGGTTGAGTCACCGTCCCTGGAGGTATTTAAAAGACGAGTAGATGTGGTGCCTAGGAACATGGTTTAGTGGTGGACTTGGCAGTGCTAAGTTAATGGTTGGACTCAATGATCTTAAAGGTCCTTCCAACCAAAATGATTCTATGATTCTATGATTGAATAAATCCATCAGTAACTCAGGTAGTGCATTACCAGTGATGTAATGGTAAGGAGGTAATGAAGTACCGGTTCCTCACTAAACCTATGCTGTATTTTTAGGGAGAAAGATTCCTTTGTTTAAGAATACCCTCCCAGTTTACAGGAAAGCATGGATAAGTACAGACAACCATTGAAACTCCTCTTTGGGAACAGGTTTTCAAATGCTTGTGGACTCACCTAATGTTTTTTTCACCTAGATCACATCATCAAAGTTTTCTTGGAGAAATGCTAAGTGAAACAATTTAAAATATTACCTAAACCAAGATATGCCAAGTTTACCACCTGCCCTCCTAGGCAAAGCAAGAAATGAGATTGGTCTGGCATTTTCAGCATTATTTAAATCACCCTGTAAACTTGTAGGTAGTTATAAACTAATTGCGTAATCCTTTTTCTAGCCTCTTCATCTTCATTGAAGCGGGACTGACTTGATTCCACAGGTCCTTCCTTTCTCTCTGTTTTTAAACAAAGATGGTGTATTTACCTGTCTTCGGGTCCCTGGGAAGGAGGCTGGTCCTCAGCAAGATTTTCAGAGATTGCTTTGGCTCATTGCTGAATTGCTCTGCTCTCGGCCAGCTGGAAAACACTTGTTTATCTACATGTTCTTTAACCCGCTCTCTCTTTTTTTCTGGCCTGCACCCAGTCTTGACTGTATCTGATACCAGGCTGCTGCTGCCTGCCGAATGCTACATGAACTTCCCCCAGGTAATGGGTGAATCAAGGTATGGTCTCCCCTTCCCTTCCAGCCAAAACAGATGAAAGATGTAACCTGGCGTCAGCCAAAGTACCTGGAGTACTGTGTGCAGTTCTGGGGCCCCCAACATAAGAAGGACATGGACCAGTTGGAGTGAGTCCAGAGGAGGGCCATGAAGATGATCAGAGGGCTGGAGGACCTTTCCTATGAAGACAGGCTGAGAGAGTTGGGCTGTTCAGCCTGGAGAAGAGAAGGCTCTAGGGAGACCTCCTAGCAGCCTTCCAGTACCTGAAGGGGGCCTAGAGGAAAGCTGGAGAGGGACTTTTTACAAGGGCAGGGAGTGATAGGACGAGGGGGAATGGTTTTAAACTGAAAGAGGGTAGATTTAGATTAGATATTAGGAAGAAATTCTTTCCTGTGAGGATGGTGAGACACTGGAACAGGTTGTCCAGAGAAGTTGTGGCTGCCCCCTCCCTGACCGTGTTCAAGGCCATGTTGGATGAGGCTTTGAGCAACCTGGTCTAGTGAAAAGGTGTCCCTGCCTATGGCAGGGGGGTTGGAACTAGATGATCTTTAAGGTCCCTTCCAACCCAAACCATTCTATGATTCTATGAAAGTGGACCCCCGCAACCCTCAACCATAACAGGGCCCTGCCAGGCCCAGGTGACAAGATGATTGTTTTCTTTATCACATCTTCAGAGCTGGGTCCTCAGCAGGCACTGAAGGCTTTGCCCTGCCCAATACCACAGACAGCCCAACCAAGGTAAGGAACGGCCCACTGCAATTGCCTGCAGGCATCAGGGTTTGTCTGTACACTGTGGGTTTACGAAGGCTTTGGTTGTGCTGTTTTGGACGTTAACTCTGTGTCATACTGGGCAGGGAAAGGTCAGCTTCAACCAGGTAAGAAATCAATACTGAGTGGAAAGTGGTGTCTCAAGCTGTAGGTGTTAAAATACCATTGGGAAAATCTGCTTTTACAGATGCTCCTCAGACTTATTGACAATTTCCTCAAGTTGCATGGCTGATTCCTCCTTTGCTGTTAGTCTGAGTAATGCCATATTCGTTAAGAGCTAAATCTCCATAGGAGTTATTTCCCCTACTGGTGCCTATATATATATATATATATATGAATATGTATATAAAAATACTTTTATATATATGTCTGTGTGTGTATATATATAAAAATATATAATTAATATATATATATTAATATATATATTAATATATATATAAAGGCATTATTTTCCAGGCTGATACAAGGAAATGAGGCCAGATAGAAAGTGTGGAATTATCTTGCAGTATAACCACAGTGGCTGTTCAGCGGTTAATGAGCCCAGTTTAGCATGCCAATGTCCTTTTACACTCCCTGTCCCTCTGGAGCTGCTCAGCCGTTGTCCTGGCCTTGTTACAACAACAGACCAATGCTCTTTTAATTGACATGGCTCCTGTCGCTGCATAAAGAGATACTTCTTTGTGTCGAAGAACTCTGGGCTATCAAAAAGCATGATGTACTGGTGCTATGCGATAAGGGACCCCAAACTCAGGCCAGTTTTTTTCTCAAAGAGTCAACTCTCACCTCCTCTTGTGGCAGTAGAGGTGACAGTGGGGCTCTGTTGCTGCTGTCCTGCACCCATACACGCAGCAGCGGCAGGGTGCTGGCATGGGCAGCCACCGCAGCATCCCTCCCAGGCTGTCCAAGAGGATGCAGTGCAGGGGGAACAGCCCTCAGGGTGCTCCGTGGTGAGCTGTGCATGATGGCATGCCTCTGGGAACTACTACAGATCTCCCTTTGCACATCTCCTGAACCATGCATGCTGAGAGGCATTGTAAAATGGTGCCTAAATGGTTGAGGAAATGGCAAAAATGATGCATTTGGCCCTTATCCAGAGGCAGAAATATTTCTCTTGTTCCAGTAAATGTTGGTAACTGGGAAAAGGTGAAGAGATTTTTCCTGATAGTGGGACTGTAAGTGCTAAAGAGGGATCCTCAAGAAAAGTGGAGGAGAGAGAAATCTGAGGACAGGGGCTGAGCACAAGCAGGTTTTAGTATTAAATCATCTCTGTGTGCCTACTTGTGGAGCTATTAAACCACTGGGCTAAGCTACACCACCTTCTGTAACAATCTTATATTTAGTGACCTGGCATTAAAAATGTACATGGTTACGGATGAAACAGTTCCACTTGTCGCTATTTCACTACAAGACTTAGAAAACTCTCTTTTCAGAGAGACAAGGTGACGAATTCTAATGGAGGTACCATTAATACAAATTCTGTCTGTATCAACATTTCAAGGGAAGGCTAGATTGAGAAAAATCCTTTTAAAACTGCGTGTTTCGCTAAAATGGGTTAGGAGCATTTATGGCACTTTTATGTTTAGCTGTCATCTTGCTGAGATGGGAACATTTCAGAATATGGCTATGCATCAGAACTTAACTATCAGTGCGTCTTTATATTGATCTGAGTGCCTGGGATCAGCATCCATAATGGATAATGAAGCCTGTGATCCCAAGGCACTGCTATGAAGTCCTGGTATTTGGAACTAACTACTGCTATAAGCAGAAGCTGTGGAGATACTTGTGAATACCAGGCCTGGCTCTTAAAATATATCCCATTTGCTATAAAGAACTTGTTCTGTTCCTAAACTATAAGACTAGCACAGAGATGTATTTGTTGCATTTATCAGTTGCTTCGTACCTGTAGCTAGATTTATTCCTTCCTAGAAATAAGTATGGAGATTGGCAGACTTGGCAGGATCCACGGCAACGATTGATGGCCACCCCACAAGACAGTGAGCCTGATTCTCATCTGACTTTTACGCATCGCCAGAAAGCCAAACTTGTAAACCTGAACCATCAACTGAAGACAGAGAAAACAACAGATCTGAGTTAGCCTTCAATTTGCTCAATGACTTGAAAGACACCATTTGAGGTTTGTGATACAGATTTCGGTAAAAATTCCACACCCCCCCGCCCCAGCTGTGTAGGACTCTGCTTGCAGAGGGTATTCAGTGAAGTGAGGTATGGCAAGCCTTGGCAAGTCCAGCTTCTCAGCTGCTAGAGTCACATTTCAGCAGGTTTCTTTTACTGAAGGAACAACAAATCAAAACACCATTTGAATAAGTAAAGAGCTTTTGATGCCCAACGGTGAGAAGCCTGCACCTGTGTCCTGCCAGGGTCCCCTGCAAATGAGGCATTTTGGTGGCCTGAGGAGGGCAGCCTGGGGGTTCTCTTTGCTTCCTACACAGGAGCCCTCACACAGCACCCATGGCTTGCTTTACCAACAGGGAGGATATGTATGTGCTCAGGGGAGGGAGGCAGAGCTTGCATTTCACAAGCATTACATAAACTATGCGCTTACAAGCACACCACGCCAGCCAGTTGCTTTTGGTCCGACAGTGAAGCCCCGCATTGCCTTCCTAAACCTGTGGAGCATGATTTGGTCTCTTTGACTGATGAAGCTTCCTTAGTCCTAGTGCTCTGCATACTCTTAATGAGTAACAGCGCTGCTTCATACACAGCAACAGAGATCCGCTTACCCAAGACCCTAAAGCATTCTAAAAAGGAGGGCCAGCACCCCTATGGTGTGCCTACAGAGGGGGACACGGTGACGGGGGGCATTCATGAGACTTGCCAAAAACTTATTTTGGACACAATCGTGTTTGATAATTCTAGACAGGCTTTGTCCAGCCCTGAAACACATGTGTCCAGAAATAGATTTTGTCTAGTATTTTTATTTTCCTCCCTGGCCAGATTTTCATCTGGGCATGAAAATGAATCATAAATTTATCTTTCAAGGTTAGAATTATAATTTCAGGGCTTTCAATGAAATTGTAAGAGCTAATTTATTTCTCAGTGAGTGAGTCTGAGCAGGTAGTCGTAACATTTTTTCAGACTATTCCATTTACATGGATATTTGTACTTTATATTCCAGGACACACCCATGACGAAAAAAATATCTTGCAGATACAAAACTGTGATGAAGACCTCAGTCTGCAATGTGGCAGTGAATCAGATGTTAAAGATGGGGTGACAACATCTCACAGTCTGTACTGAATACTGTTTCCATGTGAAGAATCACAGAATCACAGAATCAACCAGGTTGGAAGAGACCTCAGGGATCATTGAGTCCAACCGTTGCCCTGACACCACCCTGTCAACTAGATCATGGCACTAAGTGCCATGTCCAGTCTTTTCTTAAACACATCCAGAGATGGTGACTCCACCACCTCCCTGGGCAGCCCATTCCAATGTCTAATGACCCTTTCTGAAAAGAAATTCTTCCTAATGTCCAACCTGAACCTCCCCTGGCAAAGCCTGAGGCTGTGTCCTCTTGTCCTATCGCTAGTTGCCTGGGAGAAGAGGCCGACTCCCACTTCACTACAACCTCCCTTCAGGTAGTTGTAGACTGCAATAAGGTCACCTCGGAGCCTCCTCTTCTCCAGGCTAAACAACCCCAGCTCCCTCAGCTGTTCCTCATAGGTCAGACCCTCCAGACCCTTCACCAGCTTGGTCGCCCTCCTCTGGACTCGCTCCAACACCTCAACATCTTTCTTGAAGTGCGGGGCCCAGAACTGGACACAGGATTCAAGATGCGGCCTCACCAGTGCTGAGTACAGAGGGACAATCACTTCCCTAGACCGGCTGGCTACACTATTCCTAATAGAGGCCAGGATGCCATTGGCCTTCCTGGCCACCTGGGCACACTGCTGGCTCATGTTTAGCTGGCTGTCGATCAGCACCCCCAGGTCTCTTTCTGCCGGGCCGCTTTCTAACCACTCTTCCCCCAGCCTGTAGCGCTGCATGGGGTTGTTGTGGCCGAAGTATAAGACCCGGCACTTGTTCTTGTTGAACCTCATGCCGTTGGTCTCGGCCCATCTATCTAACCTGTCCAGATCCCTCTGTAGGGCCTTCCTACCCTCCAGCAGATCGACACTCCCACCCAGCTTGGTGTCGTCTGCAAATTTACTGAGGGTGCACTCAATCCCTACGTCTAGATCATCTATAAAGATATTGAACAGCACCGGCCCCAGAACTGAGCCCTGGGGAACACCGCTAGTGACCGGTGGCCAGCTGGACTTTGCCCCATTCACCACCACTCTCTGGGCTCGGCCATGCAGCCAGTTTTTAACCCATCGAAGAGTCCACCCATCCAAGCCCCGGGCAGCTAGTTTGTCTAGGAGGATGCTGTGGGAGAGAGTGTCGAATGCCTTACTGAAGTCTAGATACACTACATCCACAGCCCTGCCCTCATCTACTAAGCGGGTCACTTTGTCATAGAAGGAGATCAGGTTGGTCGAGCAGGACCTGCCTTTCATGAATCCATGTTGGCTGGCCCCAATGCCCCGATTGTCCTGCATGTGCTGTGTAATGGCACTCAGGATGATCTGTTCCATCACCTTGCCTGGCACCGAGGTCAGGCTGACAGGCCTATAGTTCCCTGGATCATCCTTCTGACCCTTCTTGTAGATGGGCATTACATTTGCTAATTTCCAGTCAGATGGAACTTCTCCAGTTAACCAGGACTGCCGGTAGATAATAGAGAGTGGTTTGGCAAGTTCATTTGCCAGTTCCTTCATTACTCTGGGGTGAATCCCATCCGGGCCCATAGCCTTGTGGGTGTCCAACTGGCACAGCAGGTCACTAACAGTCTCCTCCTGGATCCTGGGAGGTTCACACAGCCCCCCGTCCCTAACTTCAGCCTCTGGGGGCCGAGTCTCCTGAGGACAACTGGTCTTGACATTAAAGACCGAGGCAAAGAAGGCATTGAGCACCTCTGCCTTTTCCTCATCCCCTGACACTACACTACCCTCCTCATTCAGCAAGTGGTGGAGGCTCTCCTTGACCCTCCTTTTGCTGTTGATGTATTTGTAAAAGGTTTTTTTGTTATCTTTGACCGTAGCAGCCAAATCAAGCTCTAATTGAGCTTTGGCCCTTCTAATCTTCTCCCTACACGACCTGGCCACGTCCCTATAGACCTCCCAAGTTACCCGACCCTTCTTCCAGAGCAAGTAGGCTCTCTTTTTTTCCTTAAGTTCTAGCCTAAGTTCTCTGTTTAACCAGGCCGGTCTTTTTCCCCGATGGCTTGTCTTCCTACACACCAGGACAGCCTGCTCCTGAATATTTAGCAATTCCCTTTTGAAGCATGTCCAGCCTTCCTGGACTCCTTTTCCCTTCAGGACTGACTCCCAAGGGACTCGGTCCACCAGCCTCTTAAACAGGCTAAAGTCTGCCCGCCGGAAATCTACGGCAGAAGTTTTGCTCTTGCCCCTCCTTACTTCCCCCACTATCGAAAACTCTAACATTTCATGGTCGCTATTCCCAAGACGGCCACCGACCCTCACATCTCCCACTAGTCCTTCTCTGTTCAGAAACAACAGGTCAAGCAGGGCCCCTCCTCTAGTGGGCTCATTTACCACTTGCATGAGGAAGTTGTCCTCCACACATTCGAGGAATCTCCTAGATTGTTTCCTCTCTGCCATGTTGTATTTCCAGCAGACATCCGGCAAGTTGAAGTCGCCCATGAGTACAAGGGCCGGCGACCGGGCGGCTTCTGACAGCTGCTTGTAAAACACCTCGTCCGCCTGCTCATCCTGGTTGGGTGGTCTATAACAGACTCCCACCATAATGTCCGCCTTGCCGACCTTCCCCCTGATCTTCACCCATAGACATTCAACCTTGTCATCCTCACCATCTTCCTCAATTTCAACACAGTCCAAGCACTCCCTAACATGCAGCGCTACCCCACTACCTCTCCTGCTTCGCCTGTCCCTCTTAAAGAGCTTATAGCCATCCATAGCAGCACTCCAGTCATGAGAGTCATCCCACCACGTTTCTGTGATGGCAACCACATCATAACCTTCCTGCTGTACAGTGGCTTCTAGCTCTTCCTGTTTGTTGCCCATACTGTGTGCATTGGTGTAAACGCACTTCAGCTGGGCTAGCGGCCTTGCCCCCGACGCAGGCCTGTCGCCCCTAGGTTCATTTGTGGTTGCCCTGGTCTTATCCCCCTCCCCCATCGAACCTAGTTTAAAGACCTCTTAACCAGCCCTGCCAACTTCTGGGCCATAACTCTTTTCCCCTTCTGATTCAGCTGTTCCCCATCCGGCATAAGCAGGCCCGGTGCCATGAAAGCCGCCCTGTGGTCAACGAACCCAAAATCCCACCTACGGCACCAGTCTCTTAGCCACATAGTAATCTGTTGTACTTTCAACAGAGAAAGTACAACAAGAGAAGTGAGTGGGAAATATCTTCTGAATAACTGATTTCAGCAGTGCCGTAGGTTGTTGTCCAGAGGTGCAACAGCACAGGGTCTTTGGTCTGATTGCCCCAAATCACTGACGTATCTACACATGGTGCCCTTTTTTGTTGTTTTTCCCATTTGTGTTTAACAATTCATGTTTTTCCTCCTGCCCTTTAAACTCCAGTTTGCAGTCCAACACTGTGAAACTGTTACAAGCAAAGTCTGACTTTGCACTTGAAATGCAGCTCAGTAATAATCGATCATTTGGAAGACATCTCATGTAACAGCACTCAGCTAAAACCAGAAGGAGCGGAATGATGCACAACAGAACAAGGGGGAAACAGGCGCAATAAGAGAGGACATAATGGGTAATTTCTACGACAGGCAACAAGATACTTTCCAATTAGAAAGCCAGGAAATTAGTCAGAGTTTCTTTCAGTTTAGAAAGATGATAAGGCTTGTCCTAAGGATAACCATATATACACAGAAATACAGTAAAACTTGTCTTTACTTCAATTGCTTAAGTGCAGAAACATCTTAATAAGGACATGGGGGGGATGGTTTTTATAAACCTGCTGTAGGACATCAGAGAGGATTACAAAAATTCTCCAAGTGCGCCATTGCAGAGTGGGGGAGAGACATCTCAGGGATGGCTCATGGGGAAGTCAAGATGCTGAGTAGTAGTTAGAAGTCCTTTCTCTTCTCAGTTGCCTGTGTTATATCCTTGGTTCTTCTTGCTCATGCAGTGGATAAACAGACCTCCAAATGGACTAGCACAGACTCTGCCAGACCTGCTTTTTGTATCCTGCTCTTGCTCTCAGCTGTGAATATACTCCGCAGTGCTTCAGTGAAACTTATGTGCTCAGATATATTGGGGGATCTGGACCTTAGGCATGTAGGTGCCCGTGCCTTGCTGAAACTGGATAAAACGTGGATAGCTAGGGGATGCGTTCATGCTGCCTGCCTGCTGGCATGGGGATGAAGCACCTACATGACCAGTCAGGGCTCCCTGCAGAGTCAGTGAAGAAACAACACCCAATTTAGCTTATCTGAGGCTAAGTACGAATTACTTGTTTGGGAGTATTTCTGAATTCCTGAGGCTGGATGGAGGCCATCTCAGGTGAATCCTGGCCCTACTGCTCTGCTCACACAGGGTTTGCCAGGGCAGGAGAGGAGCTGTGTGCATGCACACAGAGTAGCCCCACAGTGAGTATTGGTGTTATTGTGGTGCCTGGGTGGGCATGTAAGGGGAGATCAGCAGCTTTATTCATAGGTTTCCTTAGTCACATTTGGAAGTTTTCAAGTTCCCACACTGGGAAGCAAGCTCAGCCTCAACCCAACTCAGATCAAGGTGGGATTGAGGTACACCTTCCTTTTGTCTCCCTGTTTTGACACAGCATGAAAAGAGCCCTGCAGAGACTAGAGGAGGGAAGCAGTAGGCTGCAGCTGGACCCTGGAGAGGCCAGATCCCTCGGGCACACAGCAGTGCATGTTTTTAACCAAGCAAAAGTAACCTGCAAAATTCAGATCTGGGATGCTGACATGTCCCTTCAAGCTAAATTCAGACTTAGGTGAAAATCCCTTAAAACTCATGCTCATTCTTAGTGAAGCCCCCTCATAAGTTTGGTCTGAAGTGCTGCCCTACTGTTGCACTCCCAAGATTTGTAGCTCCACAAGAAATCCCATTTCCCATTGCCAGGACTCTGTACTGCAGTTATGCATGTGGGTCCCACCACTGTGGCATCTTACCACCTAGCAATTCTCCTGTGAGGATGGAGGGGAGGGTTGTCATCACCGTTTTCAGGTTGGGAATGGAGGCAAAGAGAAGCTCAGTGATGTGCCCAAGGTCACACGGGTAATCAGTGGCAAAGGAGGAACCAACAAGTCCCTGAATAACCCCTGCATTAATGGCTGCTGCAGTTGGTCATACAGGCAGTCAGGACCTCAGTTACATGTGGAGCACCAAAATGTCCTAAAACCCAAGCCCAGCCTCCTCTCTTCAGCGGCGACAGCTTTAGCATCATTCAGTGCACAACAGGAACAGAGCTCAGCGGACTGTTCCTGCCCACAGCCGCAGGACAGCTACAGCCTCTGAGGTGGGGATGTATGGGGCAGAAGGGCTCTCTGATGATCTTTGCTTTCTGCCTGCTTTGTGATCGTGCCCCTGTAAGCAGCTTCTTTTTCTTGGCTCTGTAAAGTCACTTCAAATGCCAATATTGCAAATGCCATTATCGATAAATTAATTATTAGTAGGCAGCTCTGAGGATGGGTAACAGGATACGGAGACTTTCAGCGAGACATCACAAGACCTGAGCTGAGGCCATGGCACTCTCGGGGACACTTAACACTTTGTGGCCTGTGTGGATGCCTGCTGGGCTCTGAAGCTGGGTGTGGGGTACAACTGGATGGGTTGGAAGGCTAATAACTACTCCTGCAAAGGAGGGCTGGGGCCAGACACAGGCTGTGCTGAGCTGGGGTTCGAAGGTCCCCAATGTTTTGCTGCCCCCCTCCAGTCAGCCAGCACAACTGCACGTGAGACGGGTTTCCAAGCCCTCTTATATCCCAATGACCTAGTTTACCTCAATGCCCTCAATTACTAGGTTTTTCTAACTTTGGATCATTTCCACAGGTGCGTTTCTGCTGGTGGATGGGGGGGAGGCAGTATCCAGCCATTGCTGAGTAGGTGGGGACAGTGGTCCCCCGACCTTTGGGACAGCAACCTGCAGCCCTGGCCACAGCTTTGGGGGCAGTGAGGGGGGCTGCAGCTGACCTGGGGACTCTGCCAGTATTTCTTCACATCCCCTCATCTCTCCCACCCTGTCCTTCAGGCACTGCAGAGCCACAGGGGCACTTCCCCAGGGCCCCTCACAGCAAGAGCCGCCCTGGTTGCAATGAACACCTACACCCGCACAGCCAAAAAACTGGGGAAATGTGGGTAATTTCCAATTCCACTGCGTCCCATCACCAGAACACACACATCCTCAGGGACCCAGAGCTCTGGCACTGAGACCTGGATGAAGCTGATGAACTTTGGGAGAGAAAGGGAAGCTTCTGATGCACCTTGAGGATAGCAAAGAACACAGTTTTACTCCCTGTTGAAGTTGCTCACACTTTCTCCCCCCTTCTCTGCTGCTCTGTTTCTCTCCTGCGTTTCACCTTCTACTTCCTTGCCTCTCCCCTCTGCTTTTCCAGCCGCTCTGAGATCCTGCTGCTCACCCAGTTTCCTCTGCCACCACATATCCCACTGCTGTTTGCCTTCCTCCAGCTTTGTCTGTCTTGTGCTGCTGCCTATGGGATGCTTCTGGGGGTGGCATCTGACTTTGTTCCTGGACATGACAGCTGTCTTCACATCACAGGCTGTACTGAAATTGCAGGACTTGGGGATTTCCATCTCAGTCATATTAACTGCTTGAGGGACTGTCAGGGCCCAGACCACAAGGCAAAGTACATTACCTGTGCTCAGTAGGCAGTATTCCCCATAAGTTGCCAGACAAAAGCCCTGCAAAGAAGATGCGCTTGTATTTTGTAAATTTCCGGAGTGTTCCTAGTTGAATTCCTATTTACATCTCCACCAGTTCATTGCAGGACTCACTAACAGATACCAAGACTCACACAGAGCTCCCACACCCCCCAGGCATACTGGACAGAAACGGGATAGCTGTGTGTATAAATATACCTCCATCGCTGACTCGTATGTAGTCTCATTCCATCGAAACAAGTAAAGTCTAGTTATTTGAATCCTGTGTTGCTTGGAGTATGGGAGGGGGAGTGTGGATATAGGCTGACAGCACTTTTCCTCTCTTTATTTATGTCCATGAGAATGCATGCGCATGTGTCTGCTCCTTCCTAAGCATTTCTGCAAATATACTTATAAATCGATATAATTTTAGCCAGATGGTCAAGAGGATCAATAATCACTAGCACTCAGTACACTCAGCATTGATCCCCCTCTCTTACCTGCACATATGGAGTAAAAGCCGAGTGTGCGTGGGAGCTGTTAGAAGTTGCCTTTCAAGCTACACATTTTAAGGATGTGTGTGTGCCACTGCATTGATCTGAAGGATTAAGGGCTAATCTGGTCAATACATGCCTTCCCCCTAGACAGTGAGAATAGATGAGATGGCAGATTATAATCTGGTACTGTATTTCCAAAACAGCATCACGGGTGCAAAGATTCAGCGTGAAGAGCAGCAGATGGAGAAAACTGTCAGGTCATTTTCTTTTAATATTGGTGTAATAGCTGCTGTGGGAGGGCTCTCCAGCAAAATCAGACCTGCTTCTGAGGGCGAGGACCCACCTGTACAGGTGTCCTCAGCACAGAGCAGGAAGCAGAAAGGCAGAGCTTTTTGGTACTCATGTGTTTGACCATTGATTATGAGTCACCTTGCAGAAAGGGCATGATTAATACAAAAAAATTCCATATTCTATAACAGAAAAAAATCCATATTCTAAATGTAAAGTTCTTTTTCCATTGAAGCTGCTTTTACTCCTACTTAGGGGACTTTACTGGCTGAAAGCTAGGGAAATTAAATTTCTCCAGAGCTCGGTGTGAAGTACTGAGTATCAACATTTTATGTGCTTATGCCCTCCTTCGGAGTTTCATCCACAGGTTTTTCAGATCAATTGTAAATAGCTTCTGAAACTATAAGCTAGGAGATCACTGTAGCAAAGACTGGGTAGAATTTCATAGTGTGTGTTGTATAGCAAGGAGTAGGAGCAACCAGGAAGGCTTTCTCCAGCCTGCAGCAGCAGTATGAAGCAGTGTGGAGAGAGTAAGGAAGAGTCTTCCAAGGGCAGTAGTGGGAGCACAGCTTCTCAGCAAACAGGGCAAGCACTGCCAAACGTTATCACCAGCAAGGATATGGACTGGACATCTTCTTAGGTCTCTGTTGCGTGTTATTTCTTAGGTTCTAAGAAATGCAAGTCATGCAGGGAATATGCGAAAGTAAAATGTTTTTACATTTTAGTTATTTTAAATGTATTTTTACATATTAGAAATCGACAATTTCCCTTGTTCCCTTTCCGTCTTCTTCTTTCATTGGTTTAATGGGTTTGCTGAATTCAGATGGCTAAAGAACCCAGTTTTGTTAACCCCCTCAGGACCTCCCTACATGGAGCACCTATGTTGACTTTGAGAAGAGTTTTACACAAGGAATAAAAGTGACCTTAGCTAATACATTATATTCAGGAAATTATGATTTGCTTTCCTACAAAATGTTATTCTTATTTTCCTCCAGTAACAGTAACACAGCTGTTGGCTCCTACAACAGACATCCAGAAAAGCCGGGTCACGGATGCTGTTGACTTCAGCAGGACACCTTTCAGCTCTGCTTTTGCAGCGTCCTTGCCTTTTGGCCCTCAGGGTTGATCTTGTAACAGGCTTTTTGGCTGCCAAACCAAACTGATGGAATCATTAAATAATGTAAGTCTGATTATTTGAGGAGCAACCTGAGGAGGGCATATAAGGTGTCATCGCGGGTTACCGAATGAGCTGAACATGATCATGTGTTCTTGAGGCCCCAAGAGGCTGGGATGAGGGGATGGTCTCCCAGTACACACGATTTGCATTCAGATTACTTTGGGGTTTTTTTTGTACAAATGGTTTGCAGGACATTGCAGAAGAGCTACAATGTGGGTTTTTCCACAGCTCATGTGGCTGAGCCCTGTGGGGACCCTTGCTCCGGCACCCGCCAGACGGGGAACTGCTCCGCATCCTGAGGCCACTCTTCCAGCGAGACACAAGAGGAGCGCCCTCTGGCCTCATCCAGCCCCACCATGTGCTGTGGGGCAGGAAGCCTCCATGCATCCCCACACTCAAACAGCCACCACAGGCTGGGCTGAGGGTGGGAGGCAGCTATGGGGCTCCTGACAGCCTTCATCCAGCTGCCTGCCATCATGTCTGGGCGTAAGACGCAGACCCAAATTCCCCTGAGGGATAAGGGGACAGAGGGACACTTCTACCATTTGATTCAGTGGTGATGACTCTCTTTTCAACAGGTCTGGGTGCTTTCTGAGTCCAGGTGACCTTTTAGCCTACAAAAGGTCTCTGGCAAGGCAGCCCACAGATTAGCTGCATATTATGTGCACAGGTATTTTTCTGTCCTTTAAAACTGCTGCCCAACAGGCTCACTTTGCTGCCCTGTGCTGCTTGGATTAGAAGAGACAGCTGGCAACTGTCCCCTCCTGGATTTCTTCCTGCCATTCGTGGTCTTACTGATCTCCCTCATGTCACCCCTGCTCATCTTCTCTTCAAACTGAAGAGCCCTCCTTGATTTAGTGATTTCTGGTGCAGAGGCCACTTGGTACCTTTGATTATCCTCACTGCCAATGCACAGATGCCTCCTGATGCATCTCCGCATCTTTTCCAGCTCTGCCGTAGCTTTCTGAATGTGGGGAGAAGCACACAGTATTCAACTTAAGAAATATCTCCTCCCCCTAAAATCAATGTATCTGTCCACTGCAATATTAACAGTGCCTATCAGTCATTTACATAGCAGAAAGCAGGATGCATCCAGGAGGGGCAGACAGTTATTCAATCCCATTAAAGCCCAATAAATAAATGATAGATTGCCTGGTAGAGCAATCTGGGCTATCAGATGTCCTTGCATAATAAGGACATGTAAAGCCTTGTTTCCTGCTGGGAGGTCCCCCTGCAAGCAGCACTAACCTGCCTGGGGAGGTGTTCCTGGCTGCTGCATGTCACTTTGCTGGGTTCTGATGGAAAACTTGGCCTCTCCCTTCCTATACCTGCAGCCCATCATAATTTCTTTCAGTGGGCTTCACAATTTTTCCAGGACTTTGTTGAGATATTGTGACACAAATCAGCATATTTGCTTTCTATTCAGGAAACCACCCAGTACGCCACCACTTGTGCTCAACATGACTACGCTGTATGGACTGCGTGGAGAAGAAATGCTGTCCTCTTCTGTATAATGTCATAGACTGTTTGAGAAGCACAATCCATGACAAGAGAGGAAGAAAGCTGACTTACTTTTTACTAGATATCCCTTTTCTGTAAGTGCTTGGCTATAAGCACTCAGCAATCGATTCTTGAAGGGCAGAGTGCCAAGGGTGCCTCCTGAACACTGTCTATTAAAGTTCTTCCCAAAAGAAGAACAAATCTGATTCTGTAGATAAAATAAAACTGAGCTGGACTGAACTAGTCCAGCATACCTCATCTGTTTGCGAATTTATTGGGCGGCTGAAAGACAGAGAGGCGATTCGTCTACATGCAGACACGTACTAGATGTTGTCAGCATGAACAGTCCATCTGGGTTTTTGAAGTTAACGCTCCTCACACAAGCTGCTCCGTGATGAGCAGAGTCTGCAGAGGCTTTTTAGCATGTTTCTTTTCCCTGTGTAACTTTTCTGGTGCCTCCTGATGTGGTTGAACTCTCCTTGAAACCCTTCTGTAGTGAATGCACTAACTAACTACTACTCCCTCTCCCTCCACTATCTGGTTGCCTCTTTGCCCAGCTGTGTTACCCTTGAGAGGTCCAGCCCTCTGCCAAGTGTGGTTACGTTTGGCCGGTGGGTTCATATGTTATTACAGAGGTTTGATAGGCAGCACAATTGCACACGTCTCAGCTCCAGGGGAAGCAAGGATAAAAATCCCCCAGGGAAAACAAAAAGGAGAGAAATAACCTGATTTAAGAAACCTCCAAGCATTCATGGGCTAAAAGGTGGGCTGAGCAGGGCATTCCCAGGTAACCTCCTCTAAACAAGTGGAAGAATACGCCTGCATTGCAGACACACTTACCACACAAGTCTGGACCTAAAGATGTGGTACGGACAGATATGTTGTTTGCATATCTGCTAACAATAACCCGCAAAAGAAAAGGGCCTTACAATTATTCATAACATAGAGACTGTAAAAAACATGAGTTTGATGCCTCTGATGTCCATTTTGGAGTGCAAAAGAATGGCAGACATCTCACTTAAAGGGGCCTTAATTTCAAAGGGGCCAACCCCATCCCAGGTTTCAACAGGCAAATCAGACACCTGGAGGATTTTCGCTTGCAGCTGCACATGCAAACCCCTGTACTTTATTTACCTTGTCTAACCTAAGCTCACCAATCCTTGAACACTGTGCATATGGGTGGGTGTGCATGTGTAGATGTAGTGTATATTCCTGCATCAGAGATGTACCTCTGCCAAGTACTAGATTTTGTATCACAGGCCTCGTCAGGATGCGTGGATTTGCTTTCTCAGTTCAGTGAATGTGAGTTTGGAACCGGGGTCCAAAACACCACACCTTTTCCGTAGGTGGGCTTAACTTCTTGGTGACTGACTATTTGGGAGGTAGCTATCTCTGTTTTCACCCAGGAAAAAGGACAGAAGATCTCAGATTCCTCCTGATACAGCATGAAAACTCATTTTTCCCCATGCAACTGATTCTTGCTTTGTGACTTTATTGCCTGTTTCTGCAGTGATGCCCTTTAGAGAGTACGATGTATTAAACCCAGTCTTTCTAAAGGAATGAGAGATCACCCCGTGTAGTCTTAGAGCTCCTAGCTGGCAACCTAAGCAACCCAGCATTATTTACAAATGAAAGCAAGGTAATCGATAGCAGCAATACAGACTCTGTATTCAGTTTCCCTGTCCAAAATTTCCGGCATTGCTGTACTCAGCACCGCAGCTCAGAGCTGGCTGCTGCTGGGTATTTAGCAAACTAATAACTCAGCCAATATGAATTTTATTTCCATTCGGTATTTGCTATCTAACTAGGTAGGATACTTGCAGTATTTATGGATTTGGGGTCTTTTTGCTCCTCCAGAGGGGTCTGGCTCCAGTCAAGTTCTTTCTTGCTTGTTTCCCATCTTCCAGACCATCTTCTTACATGCCAGGTGCTTGCCAGTTTTTCCCCTTTTGTGATCTGTAATATGAGTAGATGGATTTATTATCTCTTTCATTTATTCCTTTCCTCTGCTCCAGCCTCCAAGTGATGGCCTAATCATCTTCCTGGCAAGGAGGGCTGGTTGTCCCCTAGGATTTAAAAAATAAATGTGTTCCTTCAATGACTTTGAGGCAACTCCTGTCTGGCTGTGTGGAGAGTTGGCATGAGGATTTTTAGAAGGCAATGACTGCATATATGAAACACTTCTTATGAGTGCATTTTACAACCTGTGCTGTGCACTGCTTACACTATACCAGTGCCTCTGGACCACAATGCAAAAATCATCTCTTCACCTCACATCTGCGGGCTGGCAACCACCACTACATTTCATATTTGCTCTGTTGAAGACAGGCAGGGCAGTGTGGTACCAAAACAGATTTCCATTTTGTAGCTCACAGTACCTTCACTGTTGGGCCTGCTGAGCTATTTGAAGACTGCGACCACATGCAGGTCGTGCTGATTCAGGGTCTTCATCCTCTGAGGTAGAGTTTGGATCACCAGCACCTGTAGGAACCGCTCCTGTTCTTGGCCAATGTCAGAACCCAATAGGCCAGAGCTTCAGGCGAGAGATGAACAGCACTAAGACAAGTGGAGCCATCAAAATCTCCAAAACAATCTGTTGCACCTGAAGATGATAGGAAATAATTTGGGGCCTTGAGGCAGGTCTGTTGCAATTACAGAGAGGCAATGCAAAAGATGAAAAGCAGATGAGGAAAGAGATGGAGCACGATCAGAAGCAATGGTTAATAATCAGATAGAAGGCACAATTAGGAGTGACTGTTCTGCAATGCCAGGTGGAGGAGGGGAGATAATCCAATTCCAGAAGCGCTACCAGAGCACCACAACACTCTGCCTGCCATTTATTTAGGCAGCAGGAGAGCACTACCAAACGCACGTAATCATTACAGAAAAGAGGCGTTCATTTCTCTCTTGTTCACCGTGCAATTAATTAAAAAGTTATCTTCTATTTTTAAAGTCACCACAAGGTTGAGGTCAATTTATGTCTTGCTGAAAGCACAGTTGCTGTTTGAGGAATTAAAATCCTGCAGCTTTTATTACCTGCTTCCTTCCCAGCTCTCCCTAAATCCTTCCTCTGGCATTCTCCTTTCTCTGCTGAGGTCTTGCCTTGGCCTCTTGGTCCTGTATGACTCTCTGTCCCTCATGATGTGTCCCTCTGTGCCTGCCCCCGCACTTATACACCCTAAACGTCTCAGAGGGTGTCCAGCCACTTGTGTTATGTGCATTGAGCTGAAGTCCAGGGGTGTCCCTTCGGCCAGGGTTCAAAAGTTCTTGGTGAGACACCCCTAAAAAAACACTTGCAGGCAGCATGACTGCTTCAGCCACATTTCCAGAGGAGAAAATCAAAACAAAAACCTTTAGAGCAAGCAAGGCATTGCCAACCTCTGACCCAGTTAAGATTTTCATGTCCCATTTCCTTTCCTTCCATTTGAGCTTCTCCTTAGGTTTAGGCTTTCTAAAGTAGGCATTGGTCCTTCTTTTATTCTCGTATGAGAAGCCAGGACATGTTGTGTGCTGCATGAACAGCACACACATAGCAGGCTAACTGTATGCATTCTCCTAAAGGTGTCCTTCATCAAAATGAAAACGATAGATGTTTCCGCAAACAACTGTCATATATAAATAGATGAGGAGCTAATATTAAGACTAAAAATTTGGCACCCTTGCTTGGTAGGGGAAATGTATGATGCTGTATAGCAGGAAATTTTTAACACAATAATAAAATTGCAGCTTATAAATCAACAAGTAGCTTCTAGTTAAAAAAACAAAAGTCTAAGTAAAAAGTAAAAAATGGAACAAAGTGCTCTGGGAAGGAAATGCCCCATGTTTATTTATGGTGCACTATAGTTAAAAGGGCAAAATAAATGGTAGGCATTTATGTCCAAAGCAGAGCTGAACACCCACATGCATGCACACGAATTGTTTGCTGATAATTAAAAATCTCTGAAGGCTGGGTTAGATTAAGCTTTGTTGTCAACAGGTGGCCATAATCTTCCAGACTGATGAAGACAGTTTTATTCAACTGTATGGAAGTCCTCTAGATTTATGAGGATTCTGTAGTAATTAAAATTATTAAATGTTTGTTTTCAGAAAGAACAACCTAAATGCTTCAGAAATTAGAATGATGTGTATTTTTATTTGACCTCTTTCAAAAGTTGCTTGCATTACAGCATGAATCTTGGTTTCAGCTCTTGTTTTTTTTTCCCATTGTTTATGCTGCTTTATTATCATTTTTCAAATTAAACATTTTTTTTTCCAGTGAGGTGGAAAGTGGCCTTGTGTTTATCATGGATAAAAACCATGCACATGGGTAAGGCAGGAATATGATATATATGCAATTTAAACTCTAGCTCAAACGATAGTAAAATGTGTGTTTGCCCATAAGCTGAAGATCCTACAAGTTCTGCCCAAGTTGAATTCAGACCTCTGAAACAGAGGCAGCCCAGGGACTGTTTTGCAGAGTATATGGAGTTAGGCCTTCTCACATGGCATCCCAAATGTTGAGCACGCTGAGGAAGGACCATGAAGAGTGGTTTATAGCAATCCTGCACTTCAAGATTTATATATATCCCAAAAGGCTGCAGGTAGGTGCCTCTGTCCACTTAGTCTCTTTTATAGGGCAAAAATTCCCCACCTTTGCTTCCAAAGCATCAGTGGAGCTAACACTTTTCTATAAAGGCTTGACTGAACACATGGAGACTGTGGAAGAGATGGAGTATGTTGTAGCAGGACACTATTTTAGTGGTTAGAATACTTGCCTGACATAGGGCATTTGTGGCCCATATGCCAAGAGCTATTTGTGCATTTTGCATTAAATACTTGCAGTATAAGAAACAAAATCAGTGCCTCCTTGCTGGCCGAGTCAGTAATGATGGTCCACCTTCATTAGCAAATCATAGAATCATAGAATTGTCTTGGTTGGAAAGGACCTTTAAGATCTTCAAGTCCAACCATTAACCTAGCACTGCCAAGTCCACCACTAAACCATGTCCCTAAACACCACATCTACATGTCTTTTAAATACCTCCAGGGACGGTGACTCCACCACTTCCCCGGGCAGCCTGGTCCAATGCCTGACAACCCTTTCGGTGACAAAATTTTTCCTGATATCCAATTTAAACCTCCCCTGGCACAACTTGAGGCTGTTTTCCTCTTGTCTTATCATTTGTTACTTGTGAGAAGACACCAACGCCCACCTCGCTACAACCTCCTTTCAGTAGTTGTAGAGAGCGATAAGGTCTCCCCTGAGCCTCCTTATCTTCAGACTAAACAACCCCAGTTCCCTCAGCCGCTCCTCATAAGACTTGTGGTCCAGACCCTTCACCAGCTTTGTTGCTCTTCTTTTGTAAGTAGTAGCAAATGTACTCCTCCCAAAGTACTGTTGGCCTAGTGAACACAGGCTGTCCTCAGACAGAGGCTTCCCACTCCCTGAGTGAGCACTGTTGCCATGAAACTATTAAATAAAATGTGGTCACCACCATATTTTAAAAAGGCACTTGGGCTGAGGAGAGGTGCTGAGCTGCTCAGGCTGAGCATGGCCCCAGAGGCGTGCAGAGGTGTCACACTGCTGCTGGAGTCAAGCAGGGAGGTGCCTACAGTATCACTTGGCAGCTGCCTGGGGGCGTTTTGGGTCACAGCTTTGGCCATCAGCTAGTTTCAATACAGTTTCAATTCCAACCCTTAAGCTGTTTCTTCTCACTAAGGCATTTCATATGGAGTTTTAACACTCAAGACCAACCTCAAATGGCCAAAGGAACAGAAAGAATTTGGCTTTGTAGGTTGGATTTTGCAGTCACCATCTCAGATGTAACATGTAACAACCCCAGTGGTATTTCTCTCTCGTACTACAAATGAACCAAAATAGGGCTGAGTTTCTGTGCAGGGATGTTTGTGCCGGTGACACGTTCCAAAGGCATCCAGAAGAGAGAAGCTCTTGTATTTCTGCATCCCACTGTAGTCAAGGGCTACCAAGGACCTGGATTAACAGTATGCCCACCATTAATGGTAAGTGCAAACTGTAGCCCTGTGACACGTGGCTATCTGCTGCTAACAAGATAAGTATAAGATTTGAGGGAATAATTGCCAGTAACTTGCAGAGAGAGTTAATGTAGAGGTATGAAATGATGCCCGGCAAAACGAGCTTTTCCAAAACCAGGTCTTTAAAAACACTCTGTCCTATATGTTGATATTAAATAACTCTCACATTCATATGGCAGCTTTAGAGTGAGTTCTGTTGGTGTTCCAGCTTAGTTCTCTCTGAGTGTGTTCAGGAAACCCCTGTTCAGTTTGAACCCTGAATACCATCAATACTTCCCTCGTTTTTTTCTGAACTGTGTGAAGTTCTCATTTTCAAAGATTGTGACTTCAGGCTTAGCTCATTTGACTTTGCTAACCTGAACTGTGCCAAATTCTGACATCATGTATAAAAGCTTCAGTACAGATGTAAGAGGGGCCAGACTCAAAATCTTAAATTATCCTAAGTGTACTGTCAGGGCAGAGAGCCCTTGGGTCTGGTGCCACTTCCCTCATGCATGCCAGGCTGGTATCATGCTTAGCAGGAATTTGGATGCAAAGGAAATGCAAAATCAAGGTCCACAAAAGCGCACTTGGTTTAGGACATAAATGCTCCCCAGTGACTAAAAAACTACATTGGAAATGTACATATGTAATCTCTGCTCAGGAAGCCCTCCAGGAACAACAGGAAAGTGGATCAGTAAACTTAGTTACTGCTAAAGGAGTTATGTTGAGAGAAGAATGCCTTTACTTGAAAGAACCTAAATCAAAACCTAACAAACAGCCAAATGACAGCCCTTCTGAAAGTTTTATTAAAGGAGAAAGCAGTAAGCACCTGTAGCACTTGAAACAAGCTGCTATATATTAGCAGCCATGATCACATCTACTGACTCATTTGGACCTTGGGGTAAGCATTACTTAAAATGAAAGATATACATAGCCTGTGGAGAGATGTTTATTCAAATGCAGAAAGCAGCTTTTTTTAACTAGTTCCTCTGTGCCCTTTCTGTCTTGTGCAGCCCAACAGATACAGGGATCCACAAAACTGCACCCCTCCCCAAAGCCAGAGCTTGCTTTTGTGAATGTTGATACAATTCAAGTTTACTGCAGAGTCCCAGTTTCAAGGTCTGTTGATTTGTTTTTACTAGAATAAGCCCAGTACTAATCTAGATTCACAAACTTTTCTTCTTTATAACTGCTAAATGTGTAACTTCCGTTACATGTTGTTCACAACCTTAGTGTGGGTGAGATTTTTTAATTTGCATAGATGCTCAAGAAATGGCTATTGTCTGTATAAATACATATACTGATGATCAAACAATAGTATAGGGGGTATGTCAAATTGTTATTCAAATTCATCTTAAGAGGTTTATTTTCCTAGGCAAGGTGCAGAGGCACTGGCACAGAAGCAGGTACGTTTGTGTAATGAGGGCTGGAACCTTGGGTTTGGGAGCCATCAGTTCTCCCTCCAGCATGGCGAGGGAGTTTCATGTCTCCTTGCACCTCAGCAGCCATAACGCAAGGCTGAGGGTGTACAACAATGCTGGGGGAGTATTCTGAGGGGAAATCCTTCATTCCTTCCTTCTGGGGCAATCCCATGCCGTGACCATAGGAAAGCCTTGGAGGTAGATGACTGACCACACACAACAAAAAGAGAGAAACAATTAATAGATCAAGTGAATGGTTTATTTCTCATATTAAATTGTGTCCTTAGGATTAACTATGGTAGCAAATATATGTATAGAGCTTAGGATCAATTAATGAAGAAAGAGTCAAAGTAAATTAAGATTTACAACTAGCTGCAAAAAAAAATCCTGCTAGCTCTGAACCCCTCTAGGGACTTATAGTACGGCTCATGTTTTCATGAATCCAACATGTTTTAATGGGACACATGAGCAAGTCTGTATACATATTTGAATAGAAATAGATATGCCTATATAAGGGAGTTATGGCAGTGTGACATCTTTAACTATGTGCAATTATATTTCATTCACTAGGCATTTTTCAAAGCCTCACCTGCACCCTGTCGCATTAATTTATATCCTTTGGGCCCAGTTTGCACGGTATAAATCCCTGATACTCTCAAACTGCTGCTGCCACGGAGGATGAACAAGTGATTCCCTCCCACTAGCATGAACTATCAGCAAACTTTCCCTTTCCGAAGATGGATCTTTCACCAACTCCATCTCCACAGTACTTTTCTGCCTGTCCTCACGCCCTTCCCTGTCCCTAACAGTGACCCAGGCAGCAAGGCAATGTAGCATCTTTTCCTGAAACAGTCAGGCTTAAGACTTGAAATCTCAACATGCAACAAAGCCAGGACTGAAGGCTTTGTGCAAATGGAAATGGAGATTCCCACCTTTATAGCTGATCTCTTGACAAATGGCCCAGCTCCTAGAACTGAGGCATTATTGCATATGGAAAGGCAGTTTTAAATAACTGTCAGAGAATTCAGAAACTTACCAGTTAGCTTCTCACTCTCTTCAGTCTGGTGCCTCTGTAGTAAGGCAGATGGCTACAGAGTCACATGGAAACTGTCAGCAGCATGGTTTCTTAAGTATCTTTGCAAAGAAGTACCTACAGCAGTTTTTCTGCCACTGTCAGATATATATATACTGTACCCTTTAGGTACTGCTTGGAGGTGGTATGTGTTCTGGATGGCCTGTCTAAATCCTTCAGGCCTTTACCATATACCAGTTGCTCAGACACTTGCCTAGTCATGAGCTTATAAGCTTAGAGGACCGAGTCCTGCACTGACCTGTGTGCAAAGGGCATTTATATGTTTTAGAGACCCTCCGAAGCCCACAGGCCAGGCTGAAGTCAGAAGAATTTGCCAGTGGGTTTGCAGGATCCACCTTTTTCACAGTAGGACCACAGTAGAGGTGCTGGGAGGTGTCCGTGGAAGCCAAAGGGACGAATTGTAGGGTGGGATATTAAGCAGATGCCTACTAGGTTTCTGGATCAAGGTTTTCAGTATCTATTTCAATGGCTTCATTGGTATCAACAATCACTTAAAAAATAACACTTTCAGATGTGACCTGAAAAAATATAAAAAGATGTTACAGAACTGTGCTAAGAGATATTCTCTGTTTTATCAACTCAAAATTTCACAGAAGATGGGAAGATACAGCAAAATATAATAATAAAGAGATGCTGTTGACATGCTTTTTAATGGCACTTGTGACTTATTTATAATAGATGGATAATATCACTGTTTTTCTTGAAAAGGGAGAGAGACGTGTGTATTAGCATAAATAAATATTCAATATTGTATTCATGTTGGAATTGGCCAGCATCTTTTTCTAAAAGTTCCTTTCATTATTTGCACAACAGATTCACTGAAAAACCCACAGATGTTTGAAGATGATTTATGAAAAGTCAGGTTTATCACAGCTTCATTTATCTTATCAATATACACAAAATCTCAATTTGCAGATAACTGATCACACTCTTGTAGATCCTCAGGAAAAAGGACCAGAAATCCGTTAATCATCT
The DNA here is from genome assembly GCF_013368605.1 of Nyctibius grandis. Taxonomy (NCBI): domain Eukaryota; kingdom Metazoa; phylum Chordata; class Aves; order Nyctibiiformes; family Nyctibiidae; genus Nyctibius; species Nyctibius grandis. The sequence goes on along the minus strand of NC_090659.1, from coordinate 56,877,178 downwards.
GTTGCTGTTGCATTTATGCTGGAACCAAGCAGATGCTGTGGCTAAGGGGAGCAATCTGAAAAATGATGTCTTGATCAAAATCTGGGAAGGAACTGTAAGGGACCTTGGAGGCAAATCTGTAATGGCTACTTACCACCTGAAGTTTACGTTTGTTCAAATGAACAGTCATGTGAGTGGACAAAGTTAATGTAATATCCGATGTAAACCATCATTCATAGCCTGTGAGGCAAAAGGATGGCCTCATTTATCAAGGTATCTGCTTACTATGAACAGTCAGCTCATCTCCAAATATAACCTCTTTTTTCCTTTAAAAGTCTATGAAATCAAGAATGATGCTGGGCTCCATTTGCACACTTACCTCCACAGTAGTTTCAGTGCATCCAGCCCACACAAGCTCATTGATTTCACCTCTCACTCTATTTTTTCCCCGCCCGTATTTCAGTGACCATTTTTTTACTGGCACTGAAAAAGTGCATGATTAGGGAGACCTGTTTCCTCCTCTCACTCCAGTTCTCTTATCTGTCTGCTTTCATGTGTGCATAGGCAAAGAATAGGTCTCTTGTTTTGCTATCCAATGCTGTAGCTTGTTTGCTGAGGAGGAATACAGCAGCTTACTAAAAAGTGGCTGTCTTCAGTGGCTGCACTCCGAGAGTTTGAAACTCCTCCTGGGCAACTGCATTTTGTCACCTTTTGAACTGCCTCTACTTGGATGCCTAAACCTCCATGGCAGAAAGCCATAGTCCATCTCTTGGACGGTTAAAGCTCCCCGGCAGCAAGTCATGGTCCACCAGCTACTTTTAACTCTTTTTCCCTTATTGACAATTTAGTATTTTACAAAACAAAGTGCCTGGAAGACTCTCAACTGCTGCTGAAAGTGACTTAGCCCTGAGGGTAGAGAATACATTTTAAAACCTGACACCTTTTTTTATTTCAACCCTACATCTCCTCTTTGTCTCCACAAGCAGCCCATGTCACCACATGCACCATTAATTCTGGTACCTTCAAATCAAGCAGAACAAATAAACCAGGCTGTAGCCTTTCCTTTGTGCCGCCATAATGAACCAAGCTAGGAATTTGGAATAAAAAGTGCTGACATTTTAACTTTCAGTTGAAGAATTTCTTCCCCACAGAGGTATCAGCAGGGAACAGAGCATCATCCTTCCTTTTAAAATTAAAGGCCAAGTTCCTCTGCTTTTTTTTGAGCCAACAAGGGTACAGCCACAAGTGGGATGGTGTAAAGGCACCCCCTTCCAGGGCTGAAAGGCACATCTGAACTAAAGCAGTGGCCGCTCCAAGTCCCTGTGCTAGCCAGCGAGACTGGTGGAGAGCCACCTCAACTCTGACACTCAGAGCCCGCTTGCTGTTTGCGTATCCTGCACTGTCTCCAGCTAAATGTGATTCGTTCCGTTCACTGCCTTGTTCTGCCAAGTAGCCAGGAATCCTCATCTCTCCAGCTAGATCACACAACGTCCTGCAGCAGGACCCAGCCTCTAAGTCAGGATTTTGGCCTTCTTTCTGTTACACCTGCACATCTATCTTTAATCCTAAACACAAACTTTTAAGAATTGGCAAGCTGCTTCGCTCCTGTGCAAAATAAATGCTGCAGTTTTGATCTGTTCAATGGTTGTGTGCACTGTAAAAACACTGAGACACTGGACTACTATAAGTGCCCATCATCCTATCCTCTTCTAAATAATTACCTGGGTGGTTCCTAAGGACCCTTTGGGATGGAGAAGGAGATCCACTCTACATTACTGGGATACCTCTCCATGGTTGGTGCATTTCCTTCTAGAGTGAGCTTCAAAGGCTGACCCACTCGTCTCTGCTCACCCTCTCCCTCTGCTCCCTTCTTCCCAGTTGAGCCACACTATCACCTTCTCCAAATTTCATTGTTCTCCTTACCAAGACATTTTTGGTACAGTGGAAACTGCAGTGAATGTAAAAATATTACTCTGATTTCATATTTCATTGTCCAGAGTTTCTGAAGAGTACTGTGAGTTATTTAAGGAGTACATCAGTAAAACAACTAGGAGATCAGTTTGACAAATGTTGCAGTAGATAACAACTCTTGAGGGGGTTCTCAGTGTGGAACTTGGCTTTGGCTCTCCTCAGTTTCCATTAAACTGCAAAACAGCCTGTCAAGGGAAAGGAGGAGAACCTTATGACTGAGACTTTAAAACTGAACTGAGCAAAGCTGTTGAGAATATACTGAGGAAATAACCTTGCATGGGAAGAGAGAGGTGCAAGGAGCTCTTTCCCCACACTGAGGTTGTATTATACATTGTCCTTGACTTTAACAGTGTCTACTACAGCAGACATGAAGGGCGCCTAACTAAATTAGGCATCAGCCGGTATGAGGAAAGGTACAGGATGCCTCACTTACTTCTGGGCTTTAAAAAAAAGTATAATTTGAATGGATAGTGTAATTCATTGTGCTATTAAAGGAATTTTTGAAGATGCCTTGAGACAGGCAAAATAATTAATCAAACTTTATGTTTACTACTTAGAAGTGTAACTGAAACTATGGCTGATACAAAAATATTACCACATCTGTATTTCAGACACAAAAATATTACCACATCTGTATTTCAGACTGATTTATTCTTTTGGTGATGGCATATTTTTGACATTTAAGTCACATTTTTCCAGCGGAGTTTCTGTAACATGCATTCCAAAAATTGATGATCTGTTCTTGTTTGGACTGGTATAAATACCTCTGTATATACATTTTTACCTATGAACAAATTAATGTAACAGTTCACAACACAAACTAAGGGTTTTTTTGTTTGTTCACACTTCTGATGTGTTATTGTCTGTGCATTTCAAACATACCTTTATTAATCATCTTGCAGAGGTACACATCCAGCTTATATAAACTTAGGCTCTATCAATATAAGAATATTTCAAAACAAGGTACTTCTCTGAAAACCTTTTTTTACTTTCATTTTCAGGGATTTTTTCCAATAAAAAAGGCTTTCTGTTGTGCAGTCTTCACTGTAACACTGTCTTATTCCTACCAATAGGAATTTCCTGACAAAGGTCTGGTATGTTATTTCTGTACTTCTCAGTCGCTCACCTACAACTATCCAAGGAAAGCCACTTTCATCTACCAAAAGAAGAGTTCAATTTTTAGAGATTTTATTTCTGTATTGAGGTAATCCTTTGGAAGGCACCTGTAAGAGAAGATATTCTCATGTTTTACTAAAATCATGTTGACTGTTCCATGAAATAAGATTAGGGTACAGTGACTTCATTCAGTTGTTACAGATTTACACAAATCCTTAGCATGTTTCATTTTTGTAGCAGCACATTCATATCATGGGTTGTACGTCTTCTGATATTGCTTGTCATCGTAGTCTATTTTAATTGGAATATATAATTATGAGGAGTCTGAATACATTATATTTGACATCTTTGCATTTTGCTATGCCTGTCTCCAAACTACTGCAAAAGACCTTCATCTCTGCCTTTTGGTTACCCCTTGCATTTTGTTTTGTCTTCCTTTCTTAAATCCTTTGAATGAGATGAATTCCCTTCTTTCACTGAGTGATAAGGTTTTCCTGAAGGAAGTAGCATTATCATCAGCCCAGCTAAAAGACAGTTGTCAGTCTTCAGCAAAGTCAAGTCCATTTCTCACAGTACTGTTGCTTTGATATGGTTATGTTTATCATCCATATAACTTCTCATTATCTAGCTTTATTTTAGGAGAAAAGTAAAATAATGACTTTCGGAATCATGTAGCAATTGCTTTTTTGTAAGGGCAACGTACCTTTCCTCAGGTACATTCTCCTATGACTCTAAATACATCTGACCTTTAACTTGACTTTTATCTTGCTCTTTTCAGTTTGCTTCTTGCTCCCACTGGGATATCCCACTTCTTTGCACAGCACACAGATGTCCATGGAGCTCCTTGTCACAGCATGTTTTGAATGCTAAAAGTTTATAAAGTTCAAAAACTGACTGCACAAATTAATGGGTGAAAAGTCTACTGAAAGCAGTTAAAGACTTGAAATCTGCTTTTGACAAACACATACCTGTGTGTCATTCATTTATCTCAGATGCCTCTGAACAACGTTATGAATAGCTATACCTTCTCAAGTCCCTTTTTAAGCTGGCAGACGAAGTCTTTTAAATCTTCTGCTAATAAAACCAAACCAAACCACACCACACCTTGGAAACTGTCTGGCACCAGGAAGCAGAACTTTTGAAGTGAATTGTCCAGCAATTGTCTTTTGATAGCCGTCAACTATTCTAGTCAAATAGTCAGTGACCATTAACCTTAACCTCATGGCTACTTCTCTTGTTCCTTTCACTTCCCGCATGATTTCCTATACCGCCCAGCTGAACTAAGGCAATGTATTCTAGCGGGACTGTACCAGTAACCATGCCAATAAATACTATTTATAAATTTTGAACAAAGGAAATCTTCTTACCTCATTATCATGACCCTGTGTGACTGGGGAAGCTGGCCTATTAAGAATCCTGTGGCTGGACTTAGCCCCTGGCTTACTTGGCTTCATAGACTGGTGGGTGGTATCTGAGAAAGTTGTCTTCTTTCACCTAACCATTTTCTGGGGAAATCAGTCGAAGACTGAAGAAGTTAAATATGTATACATGCATACATTTAGAGGTTTGAGCAAAAGAAAACCAAGAATGTTAAATTGAGTTGTTCTTCTTGTGAGTAGGACAACACATCTTAGTGTAAGCAAAGCACTTGGCAGCCTATCAAAAACATTGTCCACAAAAAAATGTTCTTACATTCTTTGCTATGGGGAAGTTCTCCAAAAGGAACAGCAGGCGCCAAAACAAGACAGCGGCTGTTGGCTGTTTCTTCTCAGTTGTTCCCAGACTCTTTCAGACAGAAATCACGCGTCTCTGCAGTCGGTAGCACTAGGAGCAGCAGCTAGCAGCTCCCGGGTAGCAGCAGGACAAGTGGCAGGATCTGCTGTGGGAATGAAAACCGAGATGGAAGGAAAGGACCAGTGAGGTTGAGAAAGTGATAGATACCATGTGAGAAAAAGAATAGCTCTACAATATATGTTGACTATTCATGTTGCCAGCTTAGCCTATGCCTACCTTAACCTTTGTCTCCGAGATGCCTGGTTTTGTTATTAATTTTATTAATATTTCTGGTGCTGTGGTATTTTATTTCTTATTGATATTGATTTTTTTAAAAAATGAAAAAGGAAAGTTTGGTAATTCTGATCTCCACAAGGTGACAAACTGGTCCCCTGCCATAGGCCAAGAACACATCAAGAAGCGAAGCCTGAGACACAGGTAGAACATATAATTAATTAAGTTATTGACCGCAGCACAAATAAAGTTGTAGTCCTTGTCCCTCCATCACGCCACACACTCAAAGGTCAGCCTGGAAATGAACTGCTCATGGTGCGTATGGAGAGCTGAGCTGAAATAGAAGGAGAGCTGTGTCTCATAAAGGAGAAACCCGAAGGCAGTGAGGAGAGGGATCTGCACCCGGAGCCGACCTGAGGGACTTTGTGCCACGTCTTTGTTTTGGGGCAGGGTGGGTGGACCTGGGTATAGGCAGGGCCTGGGGAAGGTGAGGCGTGGGGCAGCTGAGGGACACTGGGCCGAGACACCCAGGGTGCCCGTCCTGCCCACAGGGCCCACAGGGGAGCTCCCCCCTTTTAAGGCCCCGGGTCAAGAAGCACCGGCTTGGGCCGCTCTCTTACACGGGCCATCGAGGGGCCGATCAACGTGAGCCTCCAGCACCGACTGAGGCGGTGCCCTGGCCGCGGCGGCAGCCCCCGGGGGACTGTGGGCAGGCGAGGGCGGCAGGGCGAAGGCACGGTGCCCGCCGGGCTCTCGCTGTGCGCGGCGGCGCGGGGCAGCAGCCGGGGCCGCCCCGTTCCCCCCGCAGGGCTGCGGCTCCCGCCGCCGTCAGCCGCGGGGCAGAGCGGAGGTCAACGGCCGGTTGGGCGTCAGGAAGCGATCGCCGCCACCGCTGGTGGCAGCGCCGCTCTCCCCGCCCCCGCCCCTCGCCGCGCTCCCCCGCGGGGCGGGCCCGCCGGGCCGCAGGGCCGCCCGCACCCCGCGGCCACCACCGGCCGCAGAGCGGCGAGGCGCGGAGAGGAGGCGCCCGCCGAAGATGATGGCACCGCCGCCCGCCCCCGCGGCGTCGGGGCCGCTGGCCGTGCTGGACCCCACAGGTGAGCCACGGCACCTGCCCCGCCGCAACTTTCCTGCCCCGCCGAGTGCTGCTTGAGCCCCCGGGGACACAGCGGCGGGGGCGCGGAGCGGCTCCCACCCGGGCGGCTGAGCGGGAGAGCGGCAGCCGGCTGTGGGGGGCTGGCCGGCCGGGCGAGGCTGGAGGGGAGCGGGGGGCTTCCCCCGGGGAGAGGCGGCTGCCTCCGCCTCAGTGCTTTGGTTAACGGGCTGGAAAGGCGCAAGCGGGGGCTGTGCCCGGGCTGTGCCCCGCAGAGTGGGGGCACCGGGGGGTTTCAGCCCGAGACTGCCGGTGTGGGTCACACCGTCTCTCTCACTCTCGCTTCTCTGAGGTGTTTAAAAATAACAATGTTGAGCTTTCCGCCGCGCTTAATGAATCGCTGTGCTGATGGTTTAACATTAGAACGAGCAGCTTTAGACGGGAAAATTATATATATAAATAGAAAATAAATTATGAGAAAATAATAAATAGGAAATTAATGTAAGAGAGATCCTTATCTGCTTGATGGAAACGGCCAGTTGCAGTGCTGGCGCGGGTGGGAATGTCGGCAGGGTGCGGAGCGGGCGGGCGGGTGGCCGCGGCGGGGCGCGGAGCGGAGCGGCGGGCGGTGACAGGCTCTCGGTCAGCCCGCGTCCGAGCCGGGGGGCGGCGGGTTTCCTTCCTCCTGTGCCTGCTAATGTAGGGGTTCCTTGCTAAAGTAGTGTGCTGCTTGTATTTACAGCGTACATCCTGACAAATAAAGACATATGCAAAAGAAAGGACAAATATTTTGTTATTCCAGTGAAATTCATTAAAGTTGAGAAAATACAGAACTGATTGCTAGGAATTACTCTGTGTAGTGTTGGAAAGGATAAACAGAGACTTTGCTGGGTACCCAAGGGTCTTAACAGCCAGATAAAAAATGTGTTAGATCTTCATTTTTGTCTTAAACTTGGAAGAAAAGTGGTATCGGTGTTGAAAAGGTAGCAATGGAAGATGCGCTGTAACTTAAAAATGTTTTCAGTTAATCAGCGGAAAAAGAAGAATCTATATGCTAGCTTTAAACTAGTGATTAGCTGCTCATTAAATTATTTATTAGTGAAACAATTGCTGCCAAAGCAATGAGGTCATAGTGATACTGCATGATATCACTTACTATAGCTATAATATATAGTGTCAAAGGAGGGTTTGAGGGGGGGGTCGTTTGTTTTTTGGTTGTTTGCTTTTTTTTTTTTAAATAGAATTGTAAAAGAGCTCAGCAACGTTTCCGATGGTCTTGAATATATAACACACTCACGGATTCTTCCTCAACAAATTCATAATAAAGATAAGAGACGGGCCTAATAAAAGCTGCTATCTTGTGGCTTGAAACGAATGCTGTGGCATCTGGTTTAATTAGTTCAGCACTCTGGACAAGTCAAGCATTTAATCAGAAAAGGGAAAGTAATCACTGACAGCAGGTGTGAGTATCTCTTTTGAGCTTCTCAGTCCATCACATTTAATTTTGGGAAGCAATGTAGGATCAGTTCAATTTCACTGGCATAAACCATTTTTGAAAATACACTATGAAAACCATAGCTGAGAGAGATGTGGCACTGAAGAGAGCACTGCAGTAATTAAAAATTACTAATTTAGCTCCAAAGATCTTCCCTTAAATATTTTCTTGATAGCAGCAAAGCAGCAGATACCTTTGGTACTATACGCCTCTGTCTGTGATGGATTTCTGCTTAAATTATCTTACTATATGTGGTTAATGCCACTCTCTGAAACATGTCACAATTTTTAGTGGTATTCATTAGGTAATAAAAATGCACTTTTTTCTGCTATGAAACTTTCCTCCCTTATCCTTTCTCATATTGGGTTGCTAGTATACACTGGGCTCGGGCATTACTTGAAATAAATGTTTCCATTTAGATCACCTTAACTAGATCAAAGAGGAAGGTATGGAATTCTATGGTGCTAATATTCAGCAAATGTGATTGCGATCCCAGCAAATTGCTACATCCTGCAGCGATTCTTTCCCTGCCAGAAATCATTACACACTTTTTAATAGACTTTGTGACATCTAGAGCTGGGTTTTACAACGAGCGGTGAAGTTAGCAAAGTACAGTTGCCTTGGTCTAAATGCAGACTTTTTTTGAGTTACATTTCAGATCATATGCAAATTTTCCAGAGTTCAGAGGTGCTGTTTCTCTCTATTCTTTCTTTCCTTTGGCCACTGGACACATTCCATACCATGGACACATTTCATCGTAAATTTGTTTTCTCCTTTTAAACTCACCCTTGGCTTCATTCAAATCCAGACCCTACCATTCACCAATAGATCTACCACTTTGCATTCTGCTAGCAATCTGATCTGTACCCTCCCCACAAAACCATTCATTTTCCATACTCTCCCTACAAACTGAGTTTATCCCCTGGCCATCATGAACAGAGCATTGTAAATATAATTTTGTTTTCTGAAACTGATGAACAGACAAAAAGTTTTGCTGAGTCCAGCAGAGCTTGGTCTTCAGGAGCCACTTTTTCTTTTTACTCTCTGGAGGATGATCTTAATTTCTCCCCTCACGGGCCTTTCTCTCTCCCAAGGAGACAGCAGACTGGTGTCTTTCCCCCTTGTCCTGTGGCGTTCTCTTTCCTTCCATTGGGGTAGCAGGGCTGAGTGGCTCAAGCAGGTACTTTGCCTGACAGATGTTTAGGAAGCAAAGCAGAGAGTGTTTCTGGGACTGTTCCTTTTCGCGCACAATTAAAGTCTATGCCAGGCAGAGCACAAGTGATGTGGAAGCAGCATTACCTCTCTAATTTATCTCCTGGCTGTTACTGTAGTGCCCATTGCTGCAGTATCAAAACTCAGTTAATACATCGCTGGCCAAAATTGCTGAAGAATATTGCCAATGGAAGGTAATAACATGTTCACGCTCTATATTGACCCTGGTCTCAAGGTAACGCTGATAAGGATATGACGAGAAGATTTCTTTCTACACGCTTGATTTTTGGTATGCTAGAGATAAGAATTTGAAGCTATAACTAAACTGGAGTAAGGTCTAGACTAAGAGTTTACATGTTCATACTGAATCATTGTTAAAGAAGTTAAAGGGGATAAATGTCAAAATTATTCTGAGTGTCAGTTCAGTGTTAAAAAATTGGAAAGTCAATACCCTACGTTAACTGTCTCCTGCACTGCAGTAATGTTGGTGTTGGAAGAAAATTCAGCTGAGAAATACTGACAGCAACATTTCCTCTGCTCTTAATTTATCAGCTATTCTTGTATATGGTCGGCGTTCGGTCCAAGCCCTGCCACAGAGCGTGTCGGGGAAGAAGGCTGGGCCAGCCTCTCTGTCTGTGCTGTGGACAGGGCTCCTGAGGGAACAGTCTGGCATTGGGTTTTGGCTGGTAGGTACAGTAAAAGCAGATCCAAAAAACTGTGTGGCAACTGCTACAAACACCAGTAAACAAGGACTCAAAAAATCTTGGGAACCAACATGACCAAAATAGCAGAAGGGAGCTAATAGTAGGAACCCTTTGCAGCTGTAGCCTTTTTGCATCTGCAGACATTACACTGCTTTACAAATATTACTTAGGCCTCACAATATGCTGGTGACTTACATACATGTGCTTACACACATTTTGATACAGATGCCAAAGATTTTTATTGATGTGACTAAGGAAACACAGACAGCCAGAGCAGAAACCAGTTTAGACCTGATTTCTACCCTTCTTTTCTGAGCATGTGGCAGTCTCTGAGAACAAGGGCTTGTGTGTGCCAGTCTCTGTTCCAGAAGGGGCCTTTCTGTGCTCCTGCCTGTAAGTCATCTAAGGGCGGAGTTCATAGCTAGCTACGTGGAGTTATGAGAGTTTCCAAACTGGAGTATGAAAAAGAAGATATGTGATTGGGTATTTGCCTCTGATTTGAGATGCAGCTGGTAAAAGATCAAAATGTGAGGACTGAAGGGTATCACATACGTAAATGCTTTCTGACATATGTAAATTTCAAAGTCAAAATGTAGTTCAGACCGAAAAATGACCCTATAAATAAAGACATCCTTTTCTGGTTTATCTCACTAAATCCACATCAGATTTACTCCAATTACAAATAAGAGCATGCTTTTCCTAGGAAATTTTCCAGCAAACTCAGTCTGGGCAGTCAGACTCATGTCTGTCTTTTTTGCGCATCATTATTGATAATCAAACCTCTGGAGGGCAGGTTGGATCCTTAGTTTATCTCCATGCAATCTGATTAACCTTTGCCGGTACAGGTGTTACTTTCAGAAAAATGTGGAGACTTGGTTCCTCAGGCACTTTTCATAAAAGCAGGTATTACGTGGTTTCAAAAGCAGTTGGCTTAGGACTGTCTGTCCCATTGACTTTCAGAAGGTTTGTGTTCCTACGTCCTTTTAGAGTATGTCCACATTGCAGCTGCAGTTTCGTAACAGTGGATATGAGCACACATACCCAAGCTACCTTTAGTCTAGCTGTCTTGGCTGTCATAAAACCATAGAATCATAGAATAATTCAGGTGAGAAGGTACCTCAGGAAGTTGCTAGTCCAACCTCCTGCTCAAAGCAGGGTCAGCTATGAGGACAGACCAGGTTGCTCAGGGCTTTTCCTGGTTGAATCTTGGAAACCTTCAAGGATGGAGACAGCACAACCTCTTTGGACAACCTGTTCAAATGCTTGACTGTCCTAATGTTGATTTTTTTTCTTCTTATGCCCAGTCTGAAACACTTCTTGTGTTTCAGTTTATGTCCACTGTCTTTTGTCCTGCTTTGCACCACTATGAAAAGCCTGAGTCTGTCCTCTTGACAACCACCTCACAGGCACTGAAAGACTGCTACTAGCCCTGCCAAAAGCCATCTATCTCTAGGCTGGGCAAGCCTTTTTTACTCAGCCTCTTCTCATACAGCGAGTGCGCCAGTCCCCTGACCTTCTTTGGGGTCCCGTGTTGAATTCACAGCAGTTAATTCATATATTTCCTGTACTTGGGGCCCAAAACTGGATGTAGTATTGTATGTGTTCTAAAAAGTGCTGAATAGAGGGGCATAGTTACTCCTCTGATCTACTGATGATGCTCCTGTTAGTACGGCCCAGGATGCTGTTGGCCTTCCTTGCTGCCAGGGCACACTGCTGGTTCATGTTCAGCTCATTGTCTACCAACACCCCAGGTCCTTTTCAGCAGAGCTGCTCCCCAGCCTCGCAGTCCTCAACCTGTATCATTGCAAGGTGTTCCTTCCTTTGCTCAGGACTTTGCATCTGTCTGTTGGATTCTATAAGACTTCTGCTGGCCCATTTTTCCAACCTACCTAGATCCCTTTGAATGGCAGCCCTGCCCTCCAGAGTATCAACTGGCCCCCCAATATTGTGTCATCTGCCAGTTTGATGAGCAGGCATGCTACCACTTTCTCTAGGTCACTGATGAATACATTAAATGGGACAGGTCCCAAGACAGACCCCCATGGTACTCCACTTGTTACTGGCCTCCAGGTAGAGTACATTATCCATTAACCACTTCCTCTGAACCCAACAATCCAGCCAACTTTTTAACCATCTGCTTGTCCACCCATCCAGCTCATGATTAATTACCAACTTGATTATGAGAATGTTGTGGGATACCATGTTAAGAACATTGCTAGATTTGGGGTAAAATACATCCACTCCTCTGCAAGTCCAGTCATTTTGTCATAGCAGGCAGTCAGGTTGGTCAGGCATGATTTGCCTGAGCAGGTAAATCCATGCTGACTGTTGCCAGTCACCTTTACCTTATGTGCCCAGAAATGTGTTACAAGAAGATTTGCTCCATATTTTTGGTCTCAGCCTCCCAGGAACCAAAGTGAGGTTGATTGGCCTGTAATTCCCCTGAATCATCATTTTGGCCTTTTTAAAAGATAGGTGGGGCATTTGCCTTTCTTCAGTTGCTAGGGATTCCTTGACCTCCATGGCTTTTCAAAGATGACAGCGTGCAGCAAGGACATCAGGTATTTTTAAAAATCTGGTAGATATATTGAATGAATCATTTTAGTTTATGGGAAGGGCAACTGATTTGTGGAGTTACAAGTCTGAAGTCTGCTTTCCCCTTTTGGACACGTGAACTAGCTTCATTGAAAGAACTGCCTTTAACCCCATACACTTGGTGAAGAACTGATTGATAATGAAGGACTCCTCCATTTCTGTGTCCCCAATGACTCTCCATGGATTAACAGGGAATTGCCAGAGGCAGACAGCTGGGGCACAGGCTGGAGGGGAGATGTCTGGAGAGTCCTATGAATTATTTTTTGACCTATAGCAGGAAGACTTGTACATGCAGGTGAAAGAGACTCACGTAAGCTCAATAGATGATATTTGTCTTCAGTAAAGTTGCTTGCATTTCGTACTAAAAGACTGGACTCATTTAGTGTGGTTGTTCTACTGGAAAAACGTCAGCAAACATACAGATTTTTATTATGGATGCATTTATTTATGCATTGAAATTATTTGACTTGGTTTGCAAACATCACTCATCTAGCCTGACTTTTGAACTGTAAACATTTAATTGAGTTACCCGACTTTAAATTTGCCACATAACTCAAGTGACTCATTGCGAATGGCTTCTGCTTGCTTTTTGTCTTCCCTGCATTTCCCCTGCTTTTGCTTACAGCAGAACCATCATGCCTCACCCTCGGAGCCTGATCCACACAAGGCTGCCTTCCCCTCTCACCTACACATTCCTGGTGAGGGCTGTTGCCCCCAGTATTCAGTGCAACACCACAGCTTCTGCCTCATCCCGAGACTGGGCGCGCAGGCAGCTTCGTGAGTCCACGGAGGGGAGAGACGTTGACCCTGTGCTGTGGACAGGTTGTGCTCTCACTGGAGCTCCATGCTGCTCAGTTGCAGCCTAGGGTAGCACGGCACCGCATGGCCCAGTGCTCCAGGGTGGTCCTGCACACTCTTGCCTTGCAAAAGCACGCTTGCCCTTTCAAAGCAAAAACACCAGAAAGGAGCACCACAGTTTGATTCATTTGCGTGCCTGTTGTTAGCTAGGGTCATGTATTGATTGCTGTTTTTAAGTCTTACTTAAGCCTGGGCTATGGGCTGGGGCTCTGATGGTAGTAACCTGTCGCAGCTCAGGTATGCCACCACCATAACAAGGTTAAAAGTGACTTGAAGCAGGCTGAAAGCAGTAGATGAGCCTGCTGTGTTTCACTTTCGGGTGTCTGAACCCAAATCCCAGTGAGACTGAATGTATTTCACTGAGCAGCTACTGTTTAAAAAGGTAGGCCCATATATCATTACCTGATCAACTCTATTACAGCTTTGCTTCAGAGATACAGATGGGTTTGCTTGCCCTAGTAAATACGAAGAGCACATTTGTTTTCGTGAGAGCATGGAGAGCTTCTGCTAATCTTGTTTAAAATAAAGATTTTTATGTTCTGTCCAGGTAGAGTCAAATTGGAACTTCACTTAGGTAAGCGTTTAAGGCCTGCAGGATCTGACTTATGGATGTGAGCAACACTTAATTATAAACACTGCCGAAGACAAGGCATAATTATCATTGTCACTGACTTTCAGTTCAGCTTAATAAAAACTCATCTCATGCATGTACCCAATGTGTGTGCATTAAGCTATGCTGAGCTTTATCTAACTCTGTGGTTTTTAATTCCCTCTGTTGCCTGCCAGCCCTTTTCCTTAGTGGGAGAACAACAGTGGGTTAAGAACAGAAAAGACCGACAAAAGAAAATATGTTATTTTGTATTTGTTCTACCATGATTTCAATGAAAAGCTCTGTTTTTTTTTTCTCCCCACTCCCTACAGGACAATTTGCAAAAAGGAAGAAGACTTCGCTTTGGTTCACAGTCTCTCTGCTGGTAGTGTCTGTTTTCATACTGACCATAGGTCTGGCAGCTACCACAAGAACAGAAAATGTTACTGTGGGAGGCTACTACCCAGGCATCGTTGTGAGTAAAGAAACCTGTTTTAGATTATTGATAACCAGATAATTTATTATCAGCTGGTTACGAGAAGCTCGTAATTTAAACAAAAAAAAAAGAAAATTCAGTCCTGTTGCATTTCACAGGAGAAAGATAACTCCTTTGTTTTGATCTAATTCTATTGTGTGATAAGGTAGGGGGGTAAACTGTTTTTCTGAAGTGCCCCAAAGGGGAGGCTGTTAAGGGGTACACGGGGGTCAAGGTTGCACTGCACAGCAGTATGCTGGGCTCAGGGGCCACGTGAGAACCTGTGCTTGACTTCCCACCAATCTCTCTTAAATGTGGGCATATAAGTGACTGGACAGTAAGCATGGGATAGATTTAAATGACCTTTTAGAGGTTTACTACGCTGATGGCAGAAAGAGGCACTCTGCTCTCGTGTCTGTATGCCAGGAATTCTACTGGGTCCATCACAGGGAAAGCCCTGCCAATGGGCATGTGGAAGCTTCTCCCTGGAGCCTGCCTAACGTTTTCTTGTGCAGTCCTGCCATCAGTCCTCTTGTACGAGATCCCCTTCTGAAATCCATAGTCTTGGTTTTGCCTTGAGAACAAACTGCTTAAACACGTTCCTGCACTGGGCACAAGGTTTGAGTTGCATCTACTTCACCCTGAGGTGCCTCTATGACTTCTCGGGAGGGGCAGCCTTGCCAGGCCCTTGCTGGTTCAACCCGCATGGCCCTTTCTGATCTCAGAAGAAGAGATCAGTCATATCCAAAAGGGTGGAAACCCCTGGAGTCAAAAAGTTTTTTGAGATACCTGGGCTGAGTTTTAAAAAAGAGGAGTACAGGCAGCAAATAGAGAAAGGCCCATCTGCCTCATTTGGTCTCCCCAAGGCAACCAAGAGGAGGCAGAGGGTTCAGGGTGAAGAAAGAAACTCATGTACTAAATGCTGAAGTAAATTGATTCGTGCATGAGAGTTAGGCACCTGCTTCAGTATGTGGCTGCACCACTACCAAAATGTGTTGTAAGGTACCGTTATTTCTTGTTCTGCGTGGAATGAAATGCCCAGAGATATGTATATTTTAATACTGTGCATACATTTTGCATTGCCATTAATAATTTGTGAGTTAGAACTGTTCCTCCTAAGCAAGTTCTCTTACATCTTAGTGTCATGCTGAGAACAGGTCTTTCAGAAAGATAATTTGGGGATGATGATCTAAAAGGAGTGGTGTTTTAAAAATAGAACAAAAAGTAGTTCCAAGAATAAAACCTTAAAAGAATGAATTTTCCTTTCATTCAGCTAAAATAGATTAATACTGATAAAGGTCTCTTCTTCTTCTGTAATTTGAAATAAAATATTTCAGAAGACCGTATTAGCTGCATTCATTCCATTGAAAGAAGTTTCATTTTTGAACTGTTGTCTTTAATAAAGTGTAATAAACCCATGTGCATGAACCAATTTATTTCAGCATTTAGTTTCTTTTAGAAGAAATTTCTGCATTTTAGAAATAACACAATGTCTAGTCACTCAGCTGAAAAATATAATCTGCTAAATTTTTTTTTCAAATCTTGGAGTCATTAATAACCAGATAGAATAGGTAGAATTTATCAGAACACTTTGAAAACAAAAATGTTTATTAACAATTTTCCCCCTGAAAAGATTGTTGAAGCTCAATAATTTTCATAAAGTTCAGAATTGTTTTTGTGCACAGGTGGTGGTTTGTTAAAGTAACTGAGAAAGAGTGATGGGTAATTGTTAGCGTAAACTTCAGTAATACTCTAAATATCCCAAACGTTTAGCAAGAGTTAAAGGCGCTACACGAACCTTGCATGATATCTTGCCAAAAGCCTAGTTAGAGGTGTATGACAGCACTGCTGTCTTCCTGCTCATTGCCAGAGGCTGTTGACTCAGATGGTCTATGGGATGGCCTCTCCTCCACCTCCGCGCAAAGTCAGCCACCTCTTTCAGAATGAGCTGAATAACCCTCAAAACTGCTTTTCTTTTCCGCTGACAGTAGAGGGCGCTTAGAAAACCAACATAGCACTGATCCCAAACTTTTAGATGCCTAAAGCTAGTGGAGTGAATTCGACACTACATATTTAACTGTTGGGCTCAAAGACAAGAAAGATTATGAGGACAGACAGTGTTAATTACAATTAAAAATAAGGTCTAGTTCTCATAGAATTCAGTAGTAAAATATTAACTTCAGAGCTCGTAGGTGAGATCTAAATCTCCACTCCACTGGTAAGGGATTTTGGTCTTAAAACCCATGCAGAATTAGTCCCTATCTTGCAAACACCTACAAATGTGAATAAGACTATCCACTTGCATAGATTTACTTACATCTAGAAACATTTGAATAAGACTATCCACTTGCATAGATTTACTTACATCTAGAAACATTTGCAGAGCAGGGCTTTAGGGCTAGATCCATAATATAATTTGGGCTTCTGCTTGGTTCCCATTGGCTTCAAGAAGAGATAGGGGCCTTAATTTCTCTGCATATGTGGTCACTTGTCATTTTTTTGGAAAAAGCATTTTCTAAAGAAATCTTTGTAGTGGTAGGTATTAGCTGCATTTATGCAGCCAAAGTAATTTAACATAAAATATTTCTGTGTGTAGATGGGTTAGTATAACGTTCTACTTTGGAAGGTGTCTGCATTCAGTAGATTACTGCTTGGTCATCAGTTTGGGTTTAGGGATGTCTTTGTGGAACGGGCTGCAAAGCCAGAGTTGGAGCTTCTTCAGCCTCACTTCCTTATAAATACTGTTTATACTTCAATGTCACTTCTCTATGACTACTGCTTGTATTATTTTCATTTGCTATTTTTATGATCTTTCAACCAGGAGTGTACAGGGTCCAATTGTCCCAGTCACCGTACTGACCTGCACTCGCAGAGATCCCGACCCAAAAAGCCTATTGTCTAAACAGACAAAACCAGGAGCGTGTATGGCCCTAAACCAATCTCAGCAATGCTGTGGCTTACATTGTGATCTCCGTCTATGGTTCTGCTCCTTCTGATTTAATTGCTATTGTTCCGTATTTGCTCATTTTTTCTTCACGTGGATAATATTACTCCGCTCTGTGTCCCCTGCATCAGCCATAAACGGGGCTTTATGGATGGTTCCTGTTGGGATGAAAAATGGGGCTTGGAACCAGGTGTCATTTTGATGTAGTTAATTTACAAAGTTGCTGTCCCCTGAACTGAGTGTCCTTGCTCACAGTCCAACTCTCTCTCCTATTCAGCTGTCAGCATGGATGCACTTGAGCACTCTTTCAAAGTCTCTGCTTTTAGTCCTTGTGCCTCCCTTTCACACAAATCTTCCCAAAGCACTCTATAGCAAATCTCCATTCCTTACATTGGCTTTCTTGAGAGGGAGTGACGGATTCCTGGTGTGATACTGAGCAAGTAAAGTGCTTGCAGGAGATTTGCTTTCTGCTGTGAGCGGTTGTGCATAACAGCAAGGAGTTCACGGGCATCACTCAAGCCCTTGTCTGGGACGCGTAGTCCTTAAAAACTTAACTTGTGCTTGGAGGAGAGTCTCTGAACCAGATTCAGAGACCTCGTTCCAGAAAGGGTCTTAAAGTCCTTAGCAGAAATGTCATGCCTCGTCCATGGGGTGGGTTTGCTGGGAGCTGAGGGGTGACTGAGGGGGTGACGAAGGGTGTGTCTGGGCAGGGAGGAGCATCAGCCCTAGTGAAGAGGGGAGCAAGGAGCGTGGAAGTGATGGGAGGTTGAGACTGGGGTGACCGCAGGGCAGCAGGTGGCCAGGCAAGGCAAGGAAGGAGCTCTATGGAAAGAGATTGTTGACAGCTGCACTCCAGATCTGGCTGCTTCTGAATTTGTGGCCAGCTATGTCTCAGGTGTGTAGCACCAAGCAGACCCCTTTTATCCAAGCCCACATGAGCCCAGTGGGAGTCCTGACTCCAGGAAGGTCTGAGGAAGGGCTGGTCTCACCTGTTGCCGCTTTACCTCACATTAACCATGAATCCAAGGCGTTTCTACCTCTCCAGACCTTCATGGGCCCATCATAAGAAGGGGACTTTTCCTGCCAGCCTGGTGTTGAAGCAGCACTGGTAGGAACTGTAAGGCCAGCTTACTCCAGCGTCCCTTCCTCCTCTCTCCTGTGGCTGTTGGTGCTGCAGCTGTCCCATGTTGAAACTAACTAACTGTACTGGTCCTTTTGGTGTTTTAGCAAGGACTTTTTCTGGGATGTGTGATAGTGTTTAGTGATTACAATCGAACAAACCCAACCCTAAGGATCTGAACTTGGGTCACTTGGGTGCAGCAACACAACCATTTTTTGAGTAAAACTGTTTGTCTTCAGTTGCCTAAAGCTTTGCAGTTTTCCAAAATAATGATGTATGGGCTAAATGTAACTGTTCTTTTCTCCTACTTTGCTTAATTTTTTGCTTTACAGTGTGTAAAACTGTACGTGACTATGGTAGCAATCGCCAGGTTATAGAAGCGTATGTCTATACAGGCTTCCATTTACTACATGACAAGTTTTACTCTGAAATATCAAAAAGCTGCAGTTCTGGTCATTCCCCATTACGTTATATGATATATGTCCAGCAATAACTTCTACCCTTTCCCTGACCCACACCAGTTAGCCCATCTGTATGATATGTCAGCTCAGATATCACTGTAATGCTTTGGTATGTTGACCCAATAAGCTGATCTCATGTGTTTCTGTTGGTTTTGTTCTTTGCCTTAGCTTGGCTTTGGATCTTTCCTAGGGATTGTTGGCATCCACCTGGTAGAGAACAGAAGACAAATGGTAAGCAACAGCTTTTTTCATTTTAATATTTTTGTATTAGAATGTCTTATAACTACAAAAGCAGGGATTTCCAATTGACTTAAAACTGCTGCATCTGCCTCAAAATGTTAGTAATTTGTTTCACCTTTTCTAAGAAGTTTCAAAGAAGCATGAGTTGGCCAGTGACTCCCATCTGTACAGGGCAAGGGATAGTTTCACTGCTGAGAAAAGCAGCCTTCTTTTCTTTGCTGAATTACTTTCCTGCTGGTTTAGTGAGTTGAATCAACCCAGGGTAGGGTCAGATGCGTGCCAGAGCTTGGCCAGGACCATGTAGCTGGGAAAAGGATGGGGAGAGAGACAAAAGGCATGGATCATGCCAGTTAGGGCAGCAACAAGACACGTGATCAGCTCAACCATGACAGGTGATCTCATCCTGCACAAGAAGTTTAAGTCAGGAACACTTTCCTGAAATTATATGTTTTTAAAAGAAGCAAAAACCCCAGCGCTCTTGCTATCAAGATTCCTTGGCTAGGTCAGACAGGATCTGACGACACTGTGTGGTTTGTTTTTAGATTTAGCTTGGCTTTGCAAACCCCTTGCTTTTATTTATATGAGGAAGTCCTTGGGACATCTGGGTAAAGGAAGGTGTGTAGGACTGGATTTGTGGAAAGTCTTACACTTTTCTTGCTCTCGACAAAAAATAGCAGTGTCTTGGTTGAATAACAGCATGTCCAATGTGCACTTTACAGTAGACTGATTATAGCCAAGCATCATGAAATATGATTAATTTCATAATGCAGGGCCTTCACTGGTATAAATCAAGAGTGATGTTAAGCTCAGAGGAGGAAATGATGGGTTTACCTTGCTTTTTACTAACAAGTAACTATTTTACTTACAAGTAGTCTGTTGTGATTTCCTGTTTTCTTCTTCATAAACGCAGTCTTGTTCTTACTATAGTCAAACTTCTTTCATAATATGATTTTTTTTCATAGCCTTTAAGTTTCAGTGATGTATTTGCAACTATTCTCCTGCTTTTAACTTCTGTTTCTAGCTGGGTTTCCCAAAGGAATGAGATTTATAAAGCCATGATGTTTATCTGTGTCTTTATCTGTTCCCCATTCCATGTTTTGAACGTGTTGACCAATTTCAGGCAAATTCAGCAGGTAGGTAGAGACTTCAAAGATGTGCAATTCCTTCAAGTTTCATGAAAAGTCACAGGTGGGTAGAGGAGAGAATTATGAATTAGTTCCCCCATGGTGGTAAAGGCTTCAATGTCAGCTCACCTCTTATTAAACACTAGAGAATCGAAATGGGACATGACATGTGAGACACAAATCTGCAGCAGGCCAGGCCTCATTAATTTTCCTACTGACAAAACAGCTTATTCGTTTTTTAAGAACTATTGCCCCTGGTTTCTACACCAGAGACCGGGATGAACAGCAGGTTCCAAGTTGCAGACTCAATGTTGGGCAGATGAAAATAGCTTTGTCTTCCACAGCATTCATGCTACTTTACTAACAAGCATAACATTTTAGGGTTGTTTTATTTTCAGTTTTCCTCCAATCTGCCTCTTAGTTTTCTATTGCTTCTGTCCTTAGCAGAAAGTAAAATGACTGAAAAAGACTTAAGGTGGGTAAGCAGCATTAAACCGTGTAATACTCAACATGTTGTGTCATTTACACAAGGACTGTGGAGAAATAAGTGTCCAGTATGTTTGGTATTAGTGCCTGTTTGCATTTCCCAGCATGGAACAAGGAAAACTGCTTTCTGCTAATAGCACTTAGTGATGATATGGCTGTTGAAAGATTGGGTTTCTGGGGAACAGACCAAGAAAATAACTAGAAAGTTTAATAGCGCTTCTTGCTTTGAGTACTATCCACATTGGGCTAAGCCTTTTAACACTGTCTTTCCTAAGGCTGAGCTGCTTGTTTTCAAAAGTTACAGAAATGAGACTGAAAGGGTTTATGTCATACTACAACTGAGGGGAGTAATTATGGGGTGTAACTGAGTATATTCAATTGAAGGGGTTTAGAGCAGCTTTAACAAATTTGCAGCCATCAATAAGATTGTAAAGACTTATACAAGCACAGATATGTAACAGAATTGTTGTATTTCTGTAACTAAAAATTCTATGCATTGCAGCAGGACAAAAGGGGGTGGGAAGGAAAATAAATTTTTTACTCAGTTCCTTCTATTTTAACTGGACTTCCTTTGAGCACTTACCGCAGTATAATTTGAGTTCAACCCAGTGTAGCTTTGACAATTGTCTGGCCCTTGTAATGACTCAATACTTCATGTTTGTTTTTTTACATTGAAAATGAATGTAGATTCAATTACATTAGTAAAAAAAAATACCTATTTTAAATTGACCTTTTCTCTGTAAATCTATTTCTCTTTTTGCCTTCAAGTTCTATTTCCTTGTGACCTATCCTCTGTAAGTCCAGATTTATTCATGGTTGATGAAATGCTAAGTGCAATATGAAATATGTAATGGTTAGCAGAACTAGTCCAGCAAATCCGCAGCTCAATAATGTGAGCACAAGATTTGAGAAAGAATGAAAGCACAGTTAGGCAGAACGGACAATGGTTTGTTCTTAAAACACAACATTAATAACGTTGCACCTCTTTGACCTCCTTCTTGGCATCCCGGGGCCCGCAGTGGGAGTTCAGTGTGCTGACCAAGGTATAACCCTTAATTCAAAGGAAGTGCTGCTTGCAGAAACAGGCTCTGCCTCATTGACTAGCATGATTTCACTTTGCTGTTAGCCTTTGTGCTTGGCTCTGCTGTGCAAAACTTGGCACCAGCAGAACAAAATTTCCCTTTGACTAAAGATCTGGACTGATTTGTGATGTTTCTAACTGGCAAACAGAAGAAATTGAAGAATAATGTGTTGCTGTCCCTTTTTGCCTCTCTTGCCCCCTGCAAAGCAGGTCATGGATCGAAGAAAAGAGTGTAGTTGTATGTTGTTTCTTTCCAAAGGCACAGTCCAGCCAGATGGGTGGAAAATATGATACTGCTCAAATCAAATGGATTTGATTGTAAGACATGAAATATCCTTGCTTGTTTGCTTGCTTGACATCTCCTCACATTGCAGTACAAAGTATTTCCAATTAGAAAACGAGATGCTGAAATTGCATACAGAAGTGGGGAAGGCTGTATGCGCAGGGGGTTCATGGCAGCAGAGCTGAGCTGAGAGCAGTAAGCAGTGCTGAGGGAGTGCTGTGAAAGGTTTCTCTTCAGATAAATGTGGAGGTGGCATGAGCTAGCACCCAGAAACGAAGCACTCCCTAAATGTGCGATGTTGATAAGACACCATACATGTAGTTTTAGCTAACCTGATGGATAAACCAAACACTGGCTCACAGTTCCCTCTCACACGTCTTTCCAATGCCAGTCTCATCAAGCCCTGCTGTTCACAAGGCTGAAAATGAGCGTGCTGAGACTGCGGTGCCCGCAAGAGTGATTGGGACATGCGATTGGGATTTTTGATCTGTCAGGGTTTTGAACGTTTGCGATTCCACCATGCTGCCTGCAAGAGCTCTCGATAGGGTTGTGGGAGTCACCTTGACAGCAGCGCAGCTACGGCAGAGAGCGGCGAAGGCAGGAGGGCAGTGGGAGGAGGTACAGGAGCAGAAAGGACACAGAGAGGGTGGCAAGGCGTGGTCAGAGAAGCAGGAGTGACCCCTCAGGAGGCGTGAGTTAGTGCAAACCTCAGTACTACTTAGGATAAAGACAGTTGTCTGCAGCAGGTCTGAGACCTGAACTCATCCATTGCCAAGTCTTGCTTGTTTTTTCTTCATTCTAACACACAGTTAATTTTCTTGTTGACATGTCTAGGACGTACTCAAATATAAATCTAATGCTCAGCTGGCTCAGCCTGGTCCTTGACTTGTTCAGAGAGGTGGTTGTAGTGATTTTAGCTGAGGAGACAGTGCTTCTGACAAAAGCCGAATTTGAAAACGTGAGGGAGGTTAAAACATGGAGCTCTGCACACAAACAGAAAAGGCAAAGCTATTTCTTCAGACTGCTCAAGGGATGCCAAGTTTAGGTGCCTTAATATGCTTACTTCCCAATCTCTGTCAACAATAATCAGATTTCAAATTAAGTGCTGAAAAGCAACTATACCAGAAGTTGGAGGAAAAAAGCAATACTTTTCTCTTCTGTTTTTAGTTGATAGACTTCCCTGACAGCGCATGCGTTCCTACTCTGTGTTGAGATGTATGTGAGGCAGTACTTCAATATTATCTCTGATTAGTTTCTTGCCACTAGAGTTTGCATCTGTTTCAGAAGAAAAGCTTTTTTAAAGGAGTTACATGTGTGAGCCAGTTTTCAGGATTAGAAGAGACAAACCTCTTTTGCTTTTCAAACCCGATATATCTTGTAAATTGATTATGTCCACCAGAAAATGCCCACTGGACACTGTGTGTAAAGGTGGTGGTTATTAATATGTACACCAAAAAAAGATACTGATATGGATACCTACTCTGCTCTGTTCAAACATATTGTGCTTCATCTACTTTTTCATGGAAATTGAACATACTGGAAGAAACTGGCTTTAGTGCAGATTTTGATCAAAGACACTAAATGCTGGTAGATTCCATATCACATATTGAGCTAATTAAAGCAGCTTGTTTATGGAAAGAGAAAAACCATTACAATTCTGTAGATCTCCTGAGATTATCTTTGATGTTCCTGCACAAATAAATGGAAGAAGTCTTTATTGTAGTGCAGGGGAAATGCAGATAATGTAAAGGCAATCATTGTCATTACCAAGGTATTATTTCTCCCTTGAACTCAAGCTTCAGAGAAAGTCAACAGCACTTCTTTTTTCAGTGATTATTTTTTGTGTGCTCATATTTCACATAGTTCAGGGAAAAACAATTAGTACTGATGTAAAAATTATAATAATGAAACAAATTAGCAATCATCCTTGTCTTGTTTAACACCTTTAAAATGATTAAAACTGAAAAGACCTACTACTATCTTTTCAGTCATAAACGTGTGCTAAATTTTGTGGTGTGATCTAACTGCGCGTTTCAGAAACAGACAAGGAGATTTTATATAAAGAAACCAGTACGTGTTGACACTGACACTTGTGTGAGCTCGAGCACGGCTCTTCTTTAGGCACCTGCATTCCTTTCAAAATGTAGCAGCATATTATTACCTGGTAGGATCAAGCAGCTTATTCTTTGAGAGCATCTTCCTTCTCTCTTATGCCTAGCTCTTAGACCTCTATAATGTGGTTGCCCTTTGGAGGCATCTCGTTCTCTCCTTAGGTTCTGGAAGAAGCCTTGAAGGGTGATGTAGACTAGAGTCTGGAGTTTTAGATAGCTAAAGTGTGGTAAGAAGAATCCCATGTTAAGTGACAATTATATTTCTCTTCTGTAATATTGATGAGATTACAAAAGATATCATACTATAACTTTGCCCAGTTTTGAGCTTAGAGCAGAACAGCCTGTGTATAGACTGTCCAGTCTCTTTTTATGCTATAAACATGGGACAGTCTTGGGTGTTAGCTGCCTTATTTGGCAGGAATCAGCTTTGTGACCCCTTTTTAATCCTTTTTTGGGAAGGATTTTGAATGTGGTCTATCCATGGTAGGTCTGGGAAATCTGTGTTATTCCTTGTAATGCAGGAGAATATTTATCAAAGTCATGGGTAGAAGTGAGACGAATAATGGGAGACGTTTTGAAGTCTCCGTTATTTCAGCTGAAGAGGAGGAGGACAGATATATATCTGTGGGTATGAAAGCACCATCCAAAGTGAAGGCAAGTGAAATTAAAAGAAGAAAATTTTATGGGCAATAAAAATGTAAATAGTTGAAAAGTTGTTTATAATTTATTTTAGTTAGTGTAATATTATGAGAGACATTTTGCTGTTATTGGTATTATGTATTCCATGAATGAAGGACTGAGTAAAATATTTTGGATTTTTTTTTATGCAGTTCTTTGACCTTATGCATTTAAAGTGAGGATTTCCAATTTATAATAAATATAAATATCCACTGACACAGAGAGGTCTTCCTTTCTCCTCTTCCCTCCTTTCCTCCTTCCTCTATCTTGCAACTCCTTCTTCTCCTCTTCCTTGCCCCAGCCAAAAATAGTTTCCACTGGATTAGTGAGGTAAAAGGTTCATAGCCAAGTGAGCATCAGGCATAGCAAAAGTAACTGGTGGCTGCATGGCTGAGAATAGAGAGGAGTCTGTGGGAGGAGGGAAGAAGACTTGTCCCTTTTGCTAGGAACAAAGTGTTATATCGACTCACTATGCCGTGAAACCATCATCTAAGTGCTGTCAGTGAGTTGAATGCCTGAAGTTAGATAGTATAAATTTCCCTACAGTGTCTTGAGAACTTTGAAGTTCAGGGACTCAAAGACAAAAATAGATGCTCTCACTGTGTGAATTACCAAAGGAAGTGTGGGGGATGTTTCAGCTCTTCTCTGCCTAGTTCCGTATGGATCAGTGTTTCACATCACGTATCTCCAGGTCTATCTTTCAGATTTTACCAGTGCAGATTCATCAGCTACTCATGCAAATATTTATTTATATGTAAATATTATAATACATAAATGTACTATGATATATTAACCATATAATATATAACATGTAATAAATGTTCACACACATATATATGTATTTACAGCTGGCACGTGCTGGCAAATACCTGGCATAATGACAAAAAAGTCTATGCCACTGTGCCACTGACACTATGTCTTTATTGTGCAGAGTGCTTTTTGCACTCTTTATAGATGTGTCTGCCAGGATGGTTTAGCTAGTAAAGCGGTAATGGGAAGTACAGTCAGGTCTGTAGCAATCTTTCTGTTCCATCGTCAGGGCTGTGTCTGTCTGACATACCTAAAGAGATGCCACCAAGTATGTCCAGCTGCAGCCTAGCACAGTAGTTCTTTTTGTCTGATACAATCCTGTGCTGGTCTGTTGGTTGACCTGTCCCAGGTCTTACCCACCCCAGATTCCCCAGCTTGTGACCCAACACAGCATTACCTCAGTCTCTGATAAGAAACTACCATGTTTTCACTGTTATCATTGGTAGAAAGAAATGGAAAATTTATTACAAAGGAAAAAATATAGGGAAGAGAGACTTTGGCTTCTATTTGGAGAGCTTTCTTGGGAAGCAGAATGGCTTCAGTTTGCTTCTGGAAGCTTAAATTCTGTGAAAACAGAAGGGACATATATATATATATATATATATGTATGAATATATGCATGCACCAGCACAACTTCTTTTTGTCACTCCAGTGTTTAAGGGCTGTCACTGTTCTTTTGAGTCAGAGATTCAAGCCAGCAGTTCAGTTTAATTCCTCCCATCTTATTAAGTAAAAGTCTTTTGGGATGTGGTTCCTTTAAGATCTGTGCTTGGAAACAGCACACATAACTAACTGCGTAATAGGACACTTTTTAACTGCCAGTTTGTTTTCTTGTGCTGTTTATGTGAATGAAAGCATTACTGTCACACAGCTGAAAACAAAAGTAAAGTTTATGACCCGTGAAATGTGTTTGTGGAACAATAAAGAAATCAATTACTTTCCCTAGCAAGCAGGAGCAGGGGATAAAACGTCTTGGTAAGGAATCTGGGATAAGTGCTCACGTGTGCAAGGTGAAGAAGGTGAGGTGGGGTGTGCCCTATGAAAAGGACAGGTGGTTTCCGATCCTCTTTTTGAAGAATGAGATCAGATTAAATGGATGAGTGTCCCTGTTGGCCAGATACAGTCTTCCACACTCTGCAGGTAGAACTTCACTACATGAAAGCTTGTAATTTAATTGTAATGCATTTCTGATAAAGAGTGTGTGTTTCTTGAGAAACCAGTGCAGTCACTGTAATGTGAAAGAGAATTTGTGAAGACACTAACAGACTTCGGTGCAAAAAAAGTTCCCGCTGCTAAAACAGTGTCAGCTGTAGTAGTCTTGATCTATGTCAATTCCACCATTTTTTACCAGGAAGCATAAACTTTTATGACACATGGTATGCTGTTTATTTCTGGTTTATTGTTCTCATACTGCTCTGAACAGCTGCCTCTGTTTAAGTGATGAAACGAGCTTATTCCATTTTAATCAATAAAAGAGCTTCCATGAAAGGAAGTATGTGATGGATTCCTCTAATGTCAGCACTGCTGATCAGTGAATCTAAATTTATGTTTCCCTTTTGTCCCCTTTCCTTTTAATGCTGTGTTTAGTTTTTGCTTCCTGACTGTATTTGTTATCCTTTAGCCTGTAATAATTTTTAACCATTCTTAGATAAGTGCTTTTGTTGATGTTTGCAAGGGAGAATTCTTACCAGTCTGAAGTGCTTACTGGACTAAGGCTTGCTTAGGCTTGTTCCAAAACCATTAGCATTTCTCCAGCTGTGAAATTCAGCTTTCTTTCTTCCTTCTCTGTGGAACATCACTCCATCTTCATCAAATCCCAGGCATCCTTCTCTCGTTTCACATTACTCCCCTCCCTCCCTTGCAAGTCCCCCGCAAGTGACTGAAGGAAAGTACTGAAGTGAAGAGAAAGCAAATATCAGAGCAGCCCACATCAAGGGAATGAATGAAAGAAGTATCGACAAGATGTTGGTTTTGGCAGCACAGATACTTCCTCATCTAGGCTCCCTCTATAGCCAGTGGAAAAAAAGACAGGTACCATCAGAAGATAATTCATCCCATTCTACAGCAGGTGTAGGAGGTATCTGGAAGTGTCTGGCTCTCTGTTGACTACAGAGGAGCACAGATAACCACCTGAGACAAATACTTACATGTATTTGGAGTTATGTATGATGAAATCTACCCCTTAGGAGAATTTTCTTAGCAGCCTCACCACATACAAAACACCACAATTGGTACCACCCAGAAGCATCGATAAGAACTACCGCTTCACGTTGGGTGGAGCACCACGACATTCCCCTTTTAGAAATATCGTATTCCCCAGAATCCCAGAATGGTTTGGGTTAGAAGGGACCTCTGGAGATCATCTAGTCCAAGCCCCTGCCAAAGCAGGGTCACCCAGAGCACATTGCACAGGGTTGCGTCCAAGCAGGTTTTGAATATCTCCAGAGAAGGAGACTCACCACCCTCCCTGGGCAGCTTGTTCCAGTGCTCTGTCACCCTCAAAGGAAAGAAGTTTTTCCTCATACTCACATGGAACTTCCCATGCTTCACACCCTGTACTGAGCAGAGCCTAGCTCATTCCCAAATACAGGCCCATCTGCTTTGTGAAGGGGTGCTGTTCCTGTTTTTGGTTTCCTCCAATCTATACTTATATCCACACAAACGAATCAAGTCATGAGGGTATAATACCAAATACGCAAATAATTTTGGTCTCAAAAGTCATTTGGAATCAGTTCATGTGATTTGCCATAGAATACGGCAATGTACCCCCAGGAAATAAAAAGCTAAAAACCATACAGATGTAAAAAGATGAAAATGAATGAAAAATTACATTACCAAAAGACAGCTCTTGAAACAAAGTAATGATTTGAGGGTGCAAACTCTGATTCTGAAAGTGACTTTGGAATAGGGAGACAAGGACTCGCAAAACCAGAAGATGGCTGGAGAGCAGCGTTGCCTGTAAAAGCACGCTACATCTGAACTGCCCTGGAAAGCCTCAGTGCCCCTCTACCTACCAGTAAGAAGCTGAAACAGGGGGAAAGGGTTTGATCATATAGTCAGCACCCTATTTAATGGGCTGAAAGAAAAGTAGAACAGCTATTTAAACAGATCTCTTTAAAAGCAGCTAAAACATAGGTGGAGCAGAGCATACGTATTGCACTTGCTCGAACTAGAGTCAGTTGTATCAGCTCAGACTAGGGAGAAAATACTGTAGTACAGGTTGAACAAGCTGAGTGAAGCTGAGACGTGCTGCTGCTAGAAGGAAATCAGTAACTGTGGTAATGGTTACTGGGATATGAACAGGGGTCCTCAGATGCTGTGGGGGCTTAAAAGAGCACTGATAATAAAACTAACCCTGCCCCAGGAAATTTAAAAAAATTACTTTATTAGATTTCCTTCTCTTTCTTGTCTTGGAAAATGCACACCAAATACAGTTCAGTCTTTCTTCCAGCATTGTTTTAGTAACATCTGCTGGACTGCAGTGGCTGGAACTCCAAGACTCTCTCAAACTCCTAGGAGACCTGATAGTGCATCATCAGTGGTGACATTTTTAACTGAGTCAAGACAAGCATTTACTCATCAGTGAATGAATTATCTTGAATTTAATATTTGTTCATTTACACATATATCAAATTCATTCTCTGATTGCAATGTAACAGTGACTCCAGTTTTGAAGGCTAAGTGCACAGAAACTGCTTGATATAGGTTATTTCATTCAGTAGATTGGTCATTCTAGTAAAGATTTGCTTGTATAGCAATTTGAAATAATTTCCTGGCTGTTTTAAGTCTGGTTTTGTAGCTGATAATAGATTTTGAGAGAAGAAAAGACTGTATTAATCAGATAACCCTCCTCAATGACTTTGTTTCATGTTTCATAATGGCTCTTGATTTAATTCCCACCATTCTTTCATTGCTTGAAGATAAAAATACAGGAAAATTAATCTTTATTTCATATAGCATCTTTCACAGAAACTGTATCTTCAAATGCTTTAGCAGGTTAGAAGAAAAGACAAGATAAATTACAGAAAGAGTAGTGCAAAGTGGATTGGTATAAATTAAGGATTAACGCTCAAGAGAGCATTTCTAGAGGGTGAAATCAATTGAGAGACCTAGACTAGGTAACTATCAGAATTAACATACAAGGTTTTTATTAGGACAGTACAATGTTAAGGCAAAATGTTTCCATGACACTGCTGTAGGTAACTGAAGTTGCAAAAGGGTTAAGCTGCTGTACTCAACACCTGTGAGAACAACACAGCCACTGCTCACTTGCAGGGAGCGGGGAAGGAGGACGGGAGAGATGCTCTGTGCATGGATGTCTGGGGAAGTCTTGTGAGGAGCTTAACAACGAAGGTACTAAGGAGCAGTTTTGAACCATGGGCTTTCATGTCCTAAAGAGAAATGGCAAAGGTGGCTGCTTGGGAGTGCCTGATACGTATAGTGTGATATCATTATGTCCCTATTGGACAAGGCAGTAGGTGAAGAGGCCATAAAGCAGAAATTCACAATTTTGAAATAAAAATGAGAATTTAAGACAAATAGAGGCAGGGAGATGGTAATGAACATGATGATGGGTGCAGAAGTACTAATAGGATGGAACAGAATGCTGGATTGTGAAAAGTATTAACAAAGCCAAAAGTGATGGAGGAAGAAGTTGGGATGGGTTTTCCTGTGCTTCGCCTCAAGAAAATACTTGTTTTGAAAAGATGTAGTGAAATGAGACTGAACCAAAGCCAGTTAATCATTTGATTAGTCAAAGCTTGCAGAGAAATTTTCTGAATGAAAATGGCACCTTTATTTTGAAAGTGGGTTTTGATCTTGTTTTTTCTTCTTGGCATAATAATTGATATCTCTCATGTGGTTTCTGTGTTCTTTCTCAACATTTGTTTATCTAATTAATTCTGCCTTTTTATGCATGTGAGGTTGCTTAAATTTCTCATGGGGCCTCTCCTCTGCCTGTGTTACACCAACTGGTCTTTTCATGTTGCTATTTTTCCTAATTATCCCCGACATGATACTGGAAAACAGCAGACTTCTTCACAGGCAGTAAAACAAAACTCTCCTGACCACAAACAGCAAAATAACCCCAGTCCTTATCATTTATTCATTGCATCTAAAACCTAGCTTTTACTTTGATAATCCCTAGGAGTACAAATGACATTAAATGAGTGAGACAACCTCATAGTTGCTGCCAGCACTTCTACCTCCTTCCCTTCTGTCTTGGCCACATGGTCTCACCCTCTCCTTTGCATTGGGTCTAGTGCTCGTCTCTCCTGATTTAACTCATATGAGGAAACAAATAGTTTTCTGCCTAGTGAGTGAATTGTGCTGGCTTGGTGTGTATTTGGGCAAGCACAGGAGCTGGTATGCAGGGATGCACCCCTTTGGGAGAGAGAGCAGGGGAGACGGCTGGACAGCAGGGAAACCAAACTAAGGACAGGAGAGCAAGACGCCGTTTCAGATGGCAGTGAGCAGTCACATAGGCTCAGCTCTATGCCCTGAGGTGCTATTGACAACAGCAAGAGGGAAGAAAATCTGAACCAAAGGTCTGTGTTGTTGCTGATAATACTTAACAACATATGACTGGACTTGCTGAATTCAACAGTGATGATACTGCAGAAAGGTTGTAGGTTTCTAACTTGGTCACTCGATCTAAACACAAGGCTTGATCTAAACACGTGACAACATTATGTGTCCAGCACCTCTGTCTGAAGGCCTTCCCGGTAATACAGGTATCTGCTGTGAGCATTGACTACGTTATTACAGAATCACAGAATCACAGTATCAATCATGTTGGAAGAGACCTCTGGGATCATGGAGTCCAACCATTGCCCCGACACCACCATGTCAACTAGACCATGGCACTAAGTGCCATGTCCAGTCTTTTCTTAAACACATCCAGAGATGGTGACTCCACCACCTCCCTGGGCAGCCTGTTCCAATGTCTAATGACCCTTTCTGAGAAGAAATGCTTCCTAATGTCTAACCTGAACCTCCCCTGGCGAAGCTTGAGGCTATGTCCTCTTGTCCTATCGCTAGTTGCCCGGGAGAAGAGGTCGACTTCCACTCCGCTACAACCTCCCTTCAGGTAGTTGTAGACTGCAATAAGGTCACCTCGGAGCCTCCTCTTCTCCAGGCTAAACAACCCCAGCTCCCTCAGCCGTTCTTCGTAGGACAGACCCTCCAGACCCTTCACCAGCTTGGTCGCCCTCCTCTGGACTCGCTCCAACACCTCAACATCTTATTAGGTGTATTACATTCAGAAGCAAGTTATGTGTTTATGCTTGGGATCCCAGCCCCAGTCCTTGCCTTCCTGAGTTGTACCAAAACTGGTACTCTTGAAACCAAAAGGCATTTAGTGTTTACTTTTTCTTCCCTCCTTCATCTGGAGGCCAGTTTAGGAAATAGTTCTTCAGACATAGGTTGGGCAGTCACAAAGTCTTTCATCATTACGAATTGGTGTCATTGTAACTAGTGCTATGATTGGAATTGGCATTAATGGATAACGAACATGACATAATCCTATCTCCTGTGGTGTGACAACCCTCCAACAGAGCCTCAAGTGCAGCAGTGCTATTGCTGAAGAACCAGCCTTTGGAAAGAATGGTTGGCAGGCCATAAATTGTGAAGCATATTACCTGGTGTGGCGAGAAACCTCCTAATTAGCCCAGTTGTGAAAAATGACATAGTAGGAGCCTTGCCTGAGCTTCATTTTCATCACAGCAGCAAAACTTCTGTCCCAGGGGTAGGGGAAAAAAGTGGCCATTGTGGGAGGGGAAGGGGCCACACAGGAGAGGACTTTCCAAATTAGAGAAAATGAACTTGCAATTAAAAGTACTTTTACACCATCCCACCTCACAAGACAGGCAATGTTTAGTTGGTAACAGCATCTGAAATGTAATGCAATGAGTTTAATTGTCTTAGTTTTGCAGGCTGTTAATCTATAGCCCTGCTGAGGTGCCATGGTAACAGATGCAGCTCCTGGTTGAGATTGCACCAGGTGTGGGAAGTCATTCTCTGGTTTGGATTTGTGACATAGTTTTTGTAAACTTCTGGTCTTACATCTTCATCTTCAGCGTACTGAAAAAGTGCAGCGGATTTATTTAAGCCTATATTACATTCGGAGCTTGGAGACATAGGGAAATCAAACCAGTAAAAAGGCCCACAGAATTAAACTGTATTTTGGGGAATGTAATGTTAGGGGCAGCCTACAATAAACTGCCCCATGCACGTCTTTTCCAAATACATTTACTTGAACCCGTGTGGGGATAAAACAGGGTTTACAAACCTGTGGCATAACATTTACACAGCCTTTTGCAAAGCCTTCACTTTCCAGAGCAAAAGGTATTGGATGACAGTGTTTCTCAATTTACGTTGATGAGGGTAATTGCGATTCTTCCTGTGCCTGGAAAAAAAATCCCAGAGAGACTTGATGAAGAGCACAATGCTTGGAGACATTGCAAATGCAATGCAAAAATAGCCATTTAGCATGAACAAAGTGAGTCTGTTAGATATAATGGAACATATCTGATACTGAGGTGATTTTGAAAACAAAAATCCATGCATTTTCCAAAGTCACAGATCTACTTAGTCTAAATCAAGAGAATGAGGCATCTCACACAGCATCTGGTTGGACTCGATGATCCCAGAGGTCTCTTCCAACCTAGCTGATTCTGTGCTTCTGTGGTGCTAGAAGTGACTGTCACTATCTGAGCAGTTGTGCTTTTTGACTGAAGGCAGGTAAGGACTAAATTAGAGCCATGAGGAAACCAGGTATGTGTGAGAATGGAGACCTGGAGCCTAGCGAGCCTCGCAGAGGTGTTTCCCAGGGATGTTGGAAACAGCCAGTGAGGTACCAGCCTGTAGCAAGTGGGTGCTTTTGCTGGGGAGCGATGTGATTTTCTGTGTGTCTGCTGGCAAATGTTGGCTGCACATCTCCACGTGTCACACAGCGGGGACACGGTGCCAGCAGCGTGTGATTCAGCACACAAAATGCCTGAGGACCTGAGGTGTGGTGGTTATGTGAGAGTGTGGCTGCAGCCAGGGTGGCCGCATCAAACTCCCTGTTGGGTCTGGTCTGTGGCCAGCTCTTAACTCCAAAACCATGCCTGGGAATCACTGTGGGAGACTGTTGGTTGCCAAGTACCCGTTCCAGGTGCATTTCTGACAGCTGAACAGCATCCGTGACCAGCTTCCATGGCCACAGGGTGTCTCCTAGCTCTGTTGCCCTCACTAGGCTCGCTTGCAGAGGAGGGTGGCACAGTGCAGCCAGTGGTGCTGGGTGCCTGCTGAAGCACAAGGGGTTAAGACAGGTGAATTCTGCAATAAATCGTATGCCTCTTCTGAAAGAAGGCAGCATGCAAGAATTTAGCAGTCCAGCCTTCCACTAGTTTTGCATTTTTGAGTGTTTTCATATTTCTGTGGCATGATTGAAGATAGATAACAGCTCTTCACGTAGTACTGTATGCAAAAGTCCCTCATTCCAAGTGCTGTTTTGCTCTCCCCTTTGCTAAAACATCTCTGTTAAACAACTGGCTTTTGAGTTTGATTGTTAGGCCCACACAGTACAGTTTTCAGTGTTTAATAACTGGCTTCATGGTTCCCTTGTAAATAACCAAATTATTGTATTCTGTACCAGAACCAGGAGTAAACATGTTCTGGTAATAACAGCTGTAGAGAAGCCTGGCTGCACAGCAGTGGAACAGCAAGAGCAAAACTATTTCTTGAATAACTCTTAAAAGATATTGTTATAAATAATGAATAGTTTTCCTGACAAAACATACTGCTATTAAAAATGGAGATGAGATGCTGTGATGGATCAGTATTTATTTTTTTGAAAAGTGCTGTTTCTTTTACCTGTCAACAAGAATTCTTTGTATTTAAATGAACTGCACTGCTTTTCTTTCTTGACAGTGCTTGGCTCATGAGCTCACAACTCCAGCAATCACCTACCACTCAGGAAAACTAACTTTTGAATTTACAACATCTCTTCATTTGGCTGTCTTGGCTGCAATTTTTAGAAGTAATTAATTATGTACTTTGTTTAAGTGTTTCTCATATTCTCAATAAGCAATGACAGGTTTGAGAGAGAATATAAATCTGTAATTTTATTTTAAGGATTTTTTTGTGTTGTTCTTGTATTATTACTTCTTTTATTATTCAAATACATATATAAGGGAATTGAAAGTCATAAGAACCTCTGAGTGTCACATTCCACCACTTGGGCATTTTAATAAATATTACTTCAGTCAAGAAACGGTCCTCTTAATTTCAAAGGGACCACTCACTGAAGTAGTTGCTAGTAGACATGGAAAAGAACAGCAGACTCTGGATGACAACCTTTGACTTGCACACAACTCCTTGAATGGGTAGATGCTCACCAACATGACTGAGGAGTGCAAAGCCAACTCCATAGCTCCTGTCTATACTGCAATTTGCTGTGCACCTTTATATGCGGTCTCTTATAGCTATATGGTGAAACTGAAAGGCCAGCATACTCATTAGGTGATTTAAGCTATCTCCATGAGTGGAAAATGTTGGTTTGGTGATTGCAGATCATAAATAAGTTGCTCGTGTGTGAAATGAAAAGCCACCTTGAGGTCAGCTTCCAGCAAATTCATCCTGAGATCAGGCACTTTGGAAACACCTGGCTAAGCCCACTAATTATTTGGCTGACTGCTATGACTTGAAAAACAAGATAGAGGTATCAGACAATAATGACTTAATCTGAACTTTTAAACAGTGCTGCTTTTTCAAATAAAGAGGTCTAGGTCTGTAGCAAATGCAGCTGCCACAGGGCAGCACAGCACACTGGTCTCCAGTGACATTGGAGGAAAGCCAATGTCACTCTAGTCTTCAAAAAGGGCAAGAAGGAGGACCCAGGAAACTACAGGCCAGTCAGCCTCACCTCCATCCCTGGAAAGGTGATGGAACAGCTCATTCTGGATGTCATCTCTAAGCATGTGGAGGAAAAGAAGGCTATCAGGAATAGTCAACATGGATTCACCAAGAGGAAATCATGCTTGACCAATCTGATAGCCTTCTATGATGGCATGACTGGCTGGGTAGGTGAGAGGAGAGCAGTGGATGTTGTCTACCTTGACTTCAGCAAGGCTTTTGACACTGTCTTCCACAACACCCTCACAGGGAAGCTCAGGAAGTGTGGGTTAGATGAGTGCACAGTGAGGTGGATTGAGAACTGGCTGAATGGCAGAGCTCAGAGGGTTGTGGTCAGCAATGAAGAGTCTAGTTGGAGGCCTGTAGCTAGTGGTGTTCCCCAGGGGTCAATACTGGATCCAGTCTTGTTCAACTTACTCATCAATGATCTGGGCGAAGGGACTGAGTGTACACTCAGCAAGTTTGCTGATGACACAAAACTGGGAGGAGTGGCCGATACACCAGAAGGCTGTGCTGCCATTCAGCGAGACCTGGACAGGCTGGAGAGCTGGGCAGAGAGGAACCTAATGAAATTCAACAACGGCAAGTGTAGGGTCCTGCACCTAGGCAGGAATAACCCTATGCACCAGTACAGATTGGGGGTTGACCTACTAGAAGGCAGCTCTGCACAGAAGGACCTGGGAGTTCTGATGGACAGTGAGTTCACCATGAGCCGGCAATGTGCCCTTGTGGCCAAGAAGGCCAATGGTATCCTGGGGTGCATTAGGAAGAGTGTGGCCAGCAGGTCGAGGGAGGTTATCCTCCCCCTCTACACTGCCCTAGTGAGGCCACGTCTGGAGTATTGTGTCCAGTTCTGGGCCACCCAGTTCAAGAAAGATAAGGAACTACTGGAGAGACTCCAGCGGAAGGTTACAGAGATGATCAGAGGACTGGAGCATCCCTCTTATGAAGAGAGGCTGAGAGAGCTGGGTCTGTTTAGCCTGGAGAAGAGAAGACTGAGGGGGGATTTATTAATACTTACAAATATCTTAGGGGCGGGTGTCAAGAGGAGGGGGCCAGACTCTTCTCAGTGGTACCCAGTGACAGGACAAGGGGCAACGGGCACAAACCGAAACATGGGAAGTTCCATCTGAATATGAGGAAAAACTTCTTTACTTTGAGGGTGACAGAGCACTGGAACAGGCTGCCCAGGGAGGTTGTGGAGTCTTCTTCTCTGGAGATATTCAAAACCTGCCTGGACGCGACCCTGTGCGATGTGCTCTAGGGGAACCTGCTTTGGCAGCGGCTTGGACTAGACTATCTCCAGAGGTCCCTTCCAACCTCAGCCATCCTGTGATTCTGTAATAATAGCTCTCTACAAGGAGCCCACAGCCTTCTTGATCTGATAAGTTGCATGCCAAGATCTTTAGACAA
Organism: Nyctibius grandis; assembly: GCF_013368605.1. Lineage (NCBI taxonomy): Eukaryota > Metazoa > Chordata > Aves > Nyctibiiformes > Nyctibiidae > Nyctibius > Nyctibius grandis. Next base: position 56,840,436 of record NC_090659.1, on the reverse strand, counting down.
CCACATTCATGAGACATGACCTGCCATACCAAGGGAGCAGAGGTTGAAGGGCGATGCAGCCAACAGTGGTTTCTTAGGGTTTCTGCCTCCTTATGGCAGGATGCTGGGGGGATGAAGGGGGAATGCAGCAGGTTCCCAAGATCAACCATTGCCATCAGCCTCAGCCACTTCTGTGTGCCCCTTCCCTCCCCACGCTGAGGTTTCTGATGACACGACAATCCCTTTGGCAGTGCTGGCTCGCCTCTGATTACACGATCTAAGAGCCATGACCTAAAGAGAGATTAAAAGAGTGTATCAGAAAGCATTTGAAAGCTGCGATTCTTCTGCTTTTAAGTTGTGCTTTTTGCTGATTCCCTGAGAGGTCTTATTTCCAAATGTTTGATATTGCTTTGATCTGTGTGTCCAATGCTATGGGCTTATATGGCTGTAATTTCTTACCTGCCCAATATGCGTTTTTTGAGGAAGTCACCAATGCTGTGTCCCCTGCTGACACTATTGGCCTGGTACTGTTCTAGCCTAACATAAGCTAAAGAGTCCATTTTTCAAGTGAGTTTGTGATGCCTTGTAAATTTTACACATGTGAAAACCGTATTTAGGTAATACAGATACAGATTTTGGATAGGCAAAAGGGATGTATGAACATCCATGAACAAAAGGGATATATTACATCCATAGATGTAATTTTGGTAATCTATACCTGGGCATTTCTGAAATACATGTTGCGAAGGAGCAATTAATCACTAGTAAATAACAAAGAGGTTCCAAATTCTTAACTGAAACCCTGGTCTGTGTGCTTTATCAATTAAGGATGCTGTTCTGTCAGTTTTCAAGGGAATTTTTTAATCTGTTGCAGTTATTAGTTATAACTTAATACCGTATAGGATGTTTCTAAGGGTTCCTCTTGTGACTTTGCTTGAGAAATGCCAGAGATGTGAGAGATATACATTAAATTATATTAAAAACCATAGACAGAGAGTGCATGTTAGGTTCACCTTATATCCTGCAGGTACCCACTCATCCAAACTGAATGTGCGGAGTCCTCAAAGTCACAAAACCCTCTAACGTGAGAGAGGAAGGAGTGACAGCATCTCTCCCTCATCTGATGGTGTTGGGGCTTACGAGCCCAAGGGGAGCGCCTTGCCAGGTGTACACAGGGTTTCTTTCAGGACTCACTTCATCTCACCTTGCTCACAGCACTGCATCCTTCAGACGTGCCCTCAAAACAAGCCAGTGTTGTCTCAAGAGTGTGTGCTAACAGCACACTGACTGGTCTCTGATGGAGACGCATACCAGTGCTCAGCCTTTCTGAGTCCTATTGCTGCCTTCAGAGTGAATTGGGCAGTATCTGGGGTTGTGCTAGCCCTGCAGTTGCTGCTAGAGCTGCAGCTGTAGTCATCCTCAGAGATAAAGTGAGCACAGCTAGCAGGGAGCTCGGCATGCTCAGCCTGTGCAGCCTTTTCCCCCGAGCCCTCCGTACCACCACCACTTGTGCTAGAGCAGTGCTCTAGCATTGCACCATCCACAGTCTCATTGTTAAAGAATTAATAATGCTTAATGAATGAAGCAGCTTGAGAGGTAGAATGAGGTCTGAAGCTATAACTGGTAGGCTATCAAAGACAGTGTGCTATCTGCACTGCAGCTGGGACATGTACTGAGCTCTGCTGTGCTCTGCTGTGCCCACTCTGAGACTGAGGGGCAGGCTGGGAGCCCCGACAAGGGCAGGGGACAAGGCAGCACACCCCAGCCCTTCCAGAGGTACCAGTCCTACAAGTCTCTGGTTTTGTTGTAGCATAAGATATTATAAGCTATTTGGGATGATAAAAGCTTTCTGAGAGTTCACGGGCTAGTTATTAACTTGTTACAATGTCTTTATCTGCATGTGTGAACTACTACCACTGTAGTAAAGCTCTAGAGATTAATGTGAGCCAACAGCAACATGGCTTTTTGCCATGCTCCCTACAGACACCACTGCTGTTTTATTAAATAAGTTGATTTAGAAGAAATCACCACTGAATTTAATAACTCTTACAGCTGACCTAATTTTCTCCAGAAAGATTTAAGCTTTTCTAGTAGACTTAATGGTATGTCAACTCAGCATCAACAATCTCTGACTTTTTTCTACTACATGACTGGCATCTTGCCACACTGATCTAAAGTGAATTACAGCAGGGGGAAACGTTGTTTAAGAATTCTAGAAAAATTAGTGCAATTGTTTTACTTAAAGAATTAGATGGAAAACATTACTCAATCTGTTTTTCTCTTCTCAGTTAGTAGCCTCCATCGTGTTTATCAGCTTTGGCGTGGTAGCAGCGTTCTGTTGTGCAATAGTTGATGGAGTGTTTGCAGCACGACACATAGTAAGTACAGTGATTTTCTGCCATCTTTCATTTTTGATTACTTATGTTATTTCTATCAGGAAAGCGTTTTCTTTTGGTTTATGTCTCACAGCGTATTAGTTTTTTTGATAGTCCTCCTTGTTGGAGAAATGTCTTGTGGCAAAAAAATCGACAGGGAAGCCCTTTATGCCAATACCCAGAGATGGTGCCAACTGCTTATTCATCTCTCAGGGAGTTCCAAATACAGAGGTGATGTAAAATGATGGAATGACAGGTGTGCTAAAATGCCTACCTGCTGAGGAAAAGGAAGACACTTCAGCCACCACCAGCATTTATTTCCTTTTGCACAAAGGTTTTGTGGGCATGGTCAGGATTTGGAATGCACCAGACAGTGATGAGCACCAGAAGTCTCCATGGGATCTTTAGAGAGAAGTGGATTGCAACAGCACAAAGGGAATATTTTGTTGGAGCAAAGACAGGAGAGGAAGTGGTACACTTTGGTTAGAGGTTGTGTGAAGGGGGAACCTCCTGAGTGACAAACAACCCAAAATTCCCCATCTGCCTGCCATCAAAGGGGGGTCATTTATCCAGAGTGACTAGTATTTACAGTGTCTTCAAAACCCAGTCCTCCTTCTTCCCCCAAACCTATTGCCATCTATGCTTCAAAAGTGCATTTATAGGCACTCACAGCCCTGCAGTAGCAGCAGTGTTACTAGTAGTTCATTACTGTCTATGAGTGCCTAGGAGTCTTTCTCATGACCTTCTTGTGTAAGCACTAGACAAACTTAGAACAAAGCTTTTTTTATTTTGGCTCACAGAGTTAAAATTAAAATATTAGACAAAAAGGATCAATAGAAGAACAAGACAGAGTTGTGGGGTCATTTGAATATCCTAGTTTACGTGATAGACATGTTGTTTGCTGTCCTATCTTTTGTGATAGAATACGTAAAAATCAATCTAAACCTAACCTTTTAATTGAGCTTTGATTTCCAAAAGCTTCAGGAAATAATTAGTTATATGTTGTAATAGACACTAGAACTCAGATGTAGTGCGCTGCATAATACAGCAAGTATGAGGGTATATGACCCCCTCACTGCTATGAAGTGTCATGGGCCTGTTCATCTTTCTGCTTGTGTTCATTGAGGGGCAGCATAACACCACTGGCATCAGTAGAACTATATTTAATTTTCTGTTAGCAAATGCATCAGAATAATTAGGCTTTGGATCACTTGGAGCATAAAGCTGCAAACCAATTTCTTTTCTACTGTTATTGAAGAGGACTTTAAACCAAATGTGGGCTTCAGAACCTCACATGAATTGCACAAGGAAGGAGACGTCTATTGGTACAAACAACCGAGTTGTGCAATGTGAGCAGGAATAAACACTATGGATTGTAATCATGTTTTGTGCTATACAGACCCTGCATGATGCTGAAGTGGTCTGCTTTTACTCGGTTCGCCCTGCTGTTGCTCTGGATGACACCAGATATAACTTTGTCTTTGACAAGCGTAAGCCCAGGAAGCCTTTCCACGGGAGCTATTTAAAGGAGGAGGGGAGCAGATTCATATTTAGGTTTCCTGCTCCTGAAAGCTCAGTGATTTTGCCCCAGAAGACCACTGCCATTTATTCAAATATTGGCTCTGTCTCCTGATTTCCCAGGAACCAGACTTATTTTGTGATCGTTAGGAAGTGTTCAGATGGCACTTGTACAGCTTTACCCTTTATAACTGCAATGCAACTGTGCAGCCACAGCCTTCCAGTGCTGAGATTAGACACGGTGTTGCCTTCTCTGAGGGGGCTGATCTACTGGAGAGCAGCTCTGCAGAGAAGGACCTGGGTGTTCTGGTGGACAACAAGTTCACCATGAGCCAGCAATGTGCCCTTGTGGCCAGGAAGGCCAATGGTATCCTGGGGTGCATTAGGAAGAGTGTGGCCAACAGGTCAAGGGAGGTTATCCTGCCCCTCTACACGGCCCTGGTGAGGCCACATCTGGAGTACTGTATCCAGTTCTGGGCCACCCAGTTCAAGAAAGATAAGGAACCACTGGAGAGACTCCAGCGGAGGGCTACAAAGATGATCAGAGGACTGGAGCATCTCTCTTATGAGGAGAGGCTGAGAGAGCTGGGTCTGTTCAGCTTGGAGAAGAGAAGACTGAGGGGGGATCTTATCAACACTTACAGATACCTTAGGGGCGGGTGTCAAGAGGATGGGGTCAGACTCTTCTCAGTGGTACCCAGTGACAGGACAAGGGGCAATGGGTGCAAGCAGAAACGTGGGAAGTTCCATCTGAATATGAGGAGGAACTTCTTTACTTTGAGGGTGACAGAGCACTGGAACAGGCTGCCCAGGGAGGCTGTGGAGTCTCCTTCTCTGGAGATATTCAAGACCCGCCTGGATGCAACCCTGTGCAACATGCTCTAGGGGCATCTGCTTTGGCAGGGGGTTGGACTAGATGATCTCCAGAGGTCCCTTCCAACCCTTAACCATTCTGTGATTCCGTGATTCTGAGTTACTGTGTCAGAGGACAGTGTACATGCTAAATCTCAAACACAGAGACAGGCATCACACCTTTCATCTTTCTAGGTGTTCCCTTTATCAGTTTGCACTCTTTTGGCTTTCAGTCCCTTTCACATACGTTACTTAGCTATTCTGGAAATGACACTGCTTCCTATCTAAATCAAACAACAGTATCATGTTCAAGTATTGTTGTACCCTTATATCTGAAGAAACAGCATCTCATACGTCATACCTGGAGTTTATATTAACCTCTTCCTTATAGCATAAATAGCTGCGTGGCATTGCTTGGTGTCATGGCATGCCCTTGTGTCGTTACGGACTAAGAGCGATTCAGTTCCTTGCAGTGCTCTCTGGGGAGAAAGTGGGCCAGTGAGTTGTTGTAGGAGAACACCAAGGCACAAAGTCATTGCACTCAACCAAGAAGAAAGCATCTTACAATCTTGGGTGCAGTTCTGTGTCTGGTTAAGTCAGTGACTGGGTATGACTGCATCATCTGTGCAGAGCTGGAGACTGGAAGGGGCTGGTCACCATCCAGCCATCCCTCAGAGTGCTGGAGGTGTACAACCCAATGGCATTAACCTGCTTCAGTCACGGCATGACATGCTTCATGGAAATCCGTTTCCAGCTGTTTCCATTTGGGCCAAGTTTTGTTTATCACATCTGTCTCTTCTGGTCTCTTTCACATATTACAGAACAAAGAAATACTTACTAGTACCTTTTGTTGGAAAACTAATTTGCGTGTCAACATGGTCACGCTCACTTCATCTCATTCTCTGCTTCTGTCTAATAAGGAGCTTAATAGGATGAGGTGAAATAAAGGTGTACATCACCTAATTTCTCTAACACACCTGGGGAAATCTGTAGGGGTGGTAGTGTAAATACACTCCCAGTTTGATTTACAGGAGCAATGGGGCCATATGAAAAGAAGGTGTATCCTGCAGACTATGGTGTCATTGCCACTGTGTTACTTCCTCTTTGCGTCACAGCTAATTTCCTTCAGGGAGAGCAGTAACACCACATTCAGTCCATTCCCCACAGGCCAGTACCAGCCATTTTCAGACCTGTGTTGTGCTGTTCCTACTTTGGCTGCTCCCTTTGGGGGTTAACTACTGGAGAACCAGACTAAACTGTCCTCTGTTCAGGAAAAGGACAAACTCCTGGCATGTCAGAGCAGGTGCCCAGGTCTACACTAAAGCCACAAAGTTTTCATGAGGAGGAGTTGGGCAGCATTCACTTTTCTGTCTCCAGTATCAGGGTGCTGATACAAAAGCTCCAGGTCCCTTTTCTTCTAGAGGAAGAAGTACTAGCTGAAGCCAAGCAGGCTTCAGACCAACAACAAATTGAACATTCTTCACATCAATTTGGAATAAGAAATGTCTTCTGTTTTTAATTTCATTTTTAACTTCATTTGAGTTGGGAGGAATGTGAAGAGGACAAATCACGTTATTACAGATTTTACTTGGTGTGTGTCTACTGTGGAATGGAAAATATTAATGTTGCACGTTTTCTCCTGCTCTTGTAAAACTGGATAGAATAATAAAATACTTTCTCTGTGTTATTTTCTTCCCAAGAAAGCATAAAATTGACAAAAATTCTTCCAGGAAAGGGATGTATTTCAGAAAAGAGATATTTAAATTATTTAAGACTCATTTTAAAACACTTTGCTTACTCGAAAGCTCTGGAGCCCAGCACTTATAAAATTAAGAACACTAAAGGAAAAGTAGCTTGATTTAAAATAGCAGTAGCTTATTTAAAAAATAATGCAGATGTAATTTACTGTGTAAAGTTAATTTTGCCATTGGACCTTTCAGCTGCACTTTTCACCTTAAAAAAAAAAGAAGCCAGAATCAGATGAAAAAAATCAAAGTTGGAATTAATGTGCAGTGATGTTATTTCAGAATAATATGGTGATCACAGGAATCCATTAGCTGCATTCGTGTTTGCTGGAGACATTTTGTTATTTAGCAGATGAGAAAAGCCCAGTTGTGCAACAGCTAATGGACATCATTCAACTGCCTCCTCTCACCACACAGGGAGACCCCCTGTCCCACCTCACATACACATTCTTTGCAGTACTTACTATGCTCCTATCCATGACTGCAAGCTTTGACCATTGCTACGTGATCCTTAGCTTTGCAGTCATCCCCCAGGCAGAACCCAAAATAGCCAGCAGCAAGAAATCCAGTTATGAAGTGAGGAAATTGCCTGCAAGAGCTTCCTGAGAAGGTTAGGAAGACAACAAGTAGCAAAAGCATAGGCAGATTTTTTAAGCTGTGGAGACAAATGCTTTGTATCATCTTTTCACATGCTCAGCTGAGAATCCTGGAACATCAGTACTGACATGTGGCCAGTCACATTTTTCAGAAATCTGGGATAAAAAGAGACTCGGACATGCCTGAAAGCTCTAGGAAAACCAATGGCTCAGGCAGGGGACGTTCTCTCTGCTTGACTGTAAGAACTGCTTTTTGATCTTGTTGAGTGGAATTCACAGACCACATCTGTACAGATTTATTAGAGGGGATCCAGTAAAAAGAAAAAGCAGAGCTGAAGAGCTTGCGATAATACCAGTGAGAACGCCAGAAGATACAGCAGTGAAATTGCAACTTGGGACTGTTGCCATTATCCTTTCTTTGTGCACCTCTTTGGCTTTGTCTTCTCTATAACAATTCTTCAGGTAGTTCAATACAGCAATAAATACACCCCTAAGCCTTCCTTTTTCCTCATTGAACAAGCCCAGTTCCTTCAACCCATCCAGGTACATCCTGTCCTTCAGTCTTTTGATCATTTAGTGGCCCTGAACTGGTCATACTGTCATTTGTCAAGGTCTTTCTTATATTGGAGAGGGATTAAAATTGGACACCATACTGAGATGTGGCCTTATAAGCATTCAGCAGAAAGGAATAATCACTTCCTCCAGCCTACTGGTGATGGTTTGCTAAAGCAGCCCAGTACGCAGTTGGCCATCACTTTTGCAAAAGCACCCTGCTAACATATGTTCAACTTGTCCACAAACACATCCATTTTTTTCTTTGCCAAGCTGCTACCTAGTCAGCTTGAACTGTTGCCTGGGGTTATTCCAGCTCAGATGCAGGATTTTACATTGATGCTGCACAAAAACTAACAGAATACAGTCAAAGAATTTAGATTCAGGTTCAAATGTTTTTAAAGATGCACTGTATTTCTCTTCTAAATTTCTATCACCAACAGAAAAGAATTAAAAGGCTTGGGTGCTCTATTAATTGCCATTTCATTACCATTTTTGGCTTTCTTTGAAGCATGAACTGGGATGAATTTTCTGTGTCTATAAAGCCTAAGACTTTGATAATGACCCTCACGTACCTTGTCATTGATTACTGCTACATCCTCTTAGCTGAAGTTCTGTTTTAATGTAGTTTATGGTCAGGCATGAACTTGCTGTAAGAGGAAGTGATTTTTAAGAGAGCCTGATTTTATGTGATGCAATGAAGGGACAGCATAAATCTACGGATCAGAACTGCTGCACATACGGCACTGTCCTGTCCCCTTGTGCTTGGATCTGGATTCCTCTGCCACAGAGAGCTGTAAGGTCCAGTGAAAAGCTCAGCCAAGGGCTGTGTAACTAAAGTCTTAGAAGTGCTTCCAAGATGTTCCTCTGAAATAGTCATTATTTCAGGGGCCTCCTAAAAGCAACATCCATGTTTTTTATTTGGGTGGGTTGAATGGACACATCTTTGAACGAATGCTTGGATAGCGTAGTTGTTGGTGACCCTTCGAAAGATTATAAGCTGCTTACAACTTCTGATTGTGAATGGTGAAGTGACAAATTGGCAGAATACTCAGGTGCACTTCAGGTTAGCTTTTACAGGTAGCCAACAACATGACTTACTTCATTACTTTATTCCCAGCAATTTGAGAAAACACTATGATAAGGTACTGTAGTAGGAACTGAAACCTGAAATGGACTATGCTAAGGGAAGTCATATTATAAGAGCCTGAGGAGAGAAGTGTCTTGCTCTGTCCTTTTGCTGAATTTTCAGTGTTTTGCAATTTCAGACCTGTATTTTTATACAGATAGACCCCAATCCATTCAAGAATTTTCTTAAGTCTCCACAAATAAGAAACTGAGAAAGTGGTGGAATGTGAAATATTGGGAAAACTGGTCCACAGAAAAGATAAAATCCATTTATCCATAAGGTTATCCTGCCCAAGATCAGTGGGGGTTTGCTCATCTTCACCAGAAAGCACAAATAGAAACGGTTGCTTTGTTTATGGAGATCTGGGGACTTTTTTTTATTCTTGCTACAGACTGCCTTGGATCATAGTAGTAGAATGGCAGAGGAATAAGAGACCATCTGTAGGTTTTTCATGATGCAGGATAATTCTGTTAACAGTAGTTATTCTGAAGGAGACTAGATCCCAACTGTAGCACCTCTGGGGTAAAAATGTGCTGCAGTGGCTTTGAAATTGTATATTGTATATACACATGATAAGTGATCTTGTCTAGCTGAAGCATTTTAATGTGACTGCAGCTATATGGAGGAAAGGCTTCTTGGTGCCTTAGGCATGACATCACTCACTTCAAGCAAAGGTTCAAATTCCCATCATGCCTAAAAGCAGAGACAACATGTTAGATTCTGATTTACAGTAGCAGATTCTCACACACTGTTCCCAACACTTCAGATATGCAAGAACTGGAACAGAAAAAGAGTCAGGCTCCAATCCTGGGCCCCTCTTTTGCACTCTTTCTGACTTTATGTCTATGTGCCAGCTTTACATTGATGACTGAAGTTTCAAAACTCATGTAGATGTTAGAGGGATATGTGTATTAAGGAAAGGAGGGTGCTGTGGAAAGGCAGAGTTGCTTGTCCATCATGAGATCTAAAATGCACATCAAACCAGGCAGTGTTAAGTGGTCCCTTGGATTCCTCTCCGCTCCTGCAAAGCCACTTCTGTGTCACATTGATTTAATTTCCTTTTCAGCTGATCTATTTTCTTCCTTTTTATAGCGGTGGCTTAAGGAATTAATTAAAATAGAACACATCATCAGGCACTAAGCCCTGAAATGAACCTGTAGCTGAACTGGAGGACACTAAAACACATATCCCCAGCATGGGATCTTCACCCACATGGTTTAAGTGCAGCTTGTGGACTGCTGAAGTGTATCAGTCAGGTAGTTACCTATAGGATTGGGAGTTTAGAAACTAAACTTGAGATATTTGTCTTCTCTTTATGTATGTTAACTCAAAATGCTGTTTAATAAGAGTGACATAATGTAAACTCACCTTCTGGGAAGCATAGAGACATGGCAATGGGAAAATGGAGTCTTTCATCTGGGTGATGCTGATGCAAATTGAGCTCTGGTTGGTAGAGGTCAAAAGCTGCTGTACTAAGTAATATCAAGATGGCAGCCCCCATCCGGTGAACAAATAACTACATTATAAAACTGCAGTCTAAGCCAACCCCAGCAAAAAATAATGTGAGTGGGTGTGGGTTTTGGTTCCTTCAGCTTGCCCAAAGGATTTAGATCAGGGCTGTTTTGCATTACAGAAACCAGATCAGGGAGTTGAGTGTTGCTTTTTTCTCATGGAAAGCGTGCGTAAAATACTATTAGTTAAGTAGTATTTTATGCCTTTAGACTGAGAAGCTGTAAAATCACCATGGCCACTTGGTGCTCTGGCTTCCCTCCCAAGGAAAAAAGCTCCTGAGAAGAACAGGGAAGCTGCATTAGCGCTCTGAGGTTTATCAGCCTCAGCAAACATCAGCGCTTTCAGTGTTTTGTGGGTTACATAGTACAGGTCAGCTGTCCACAGTAAAAAAAATTTGTGGGATTTTAAATAAGGGTGGCTGTCAAAAAGTGGCACCCTCCTTCCCCTGGTTTCACCTTTCTGCCTCATGTCTTGTACTAAGGCGCAGGAGCCTGCCTAGGGCAGACTGAAGGGAAAACTCACCCCTTGTGCTTTGGTCACAGACAGACAACTGTCAGTGCCAGCCCAAGGTGAGTGGTAGGGAGGCATAGCTGGGAGCTGGAGGGAAGGCAGGACCAGGTCTTGGGGCTGCAGTGTTCACTTGGCTCAGTGTCGAGGCAGGTTAGAAGTGGTGAATCCAATGATGACTGAAACAATCAAACTTTGTAAGACCTCAGCTCAGGACGTTAGTTAGTCAGAGAAGTACAGCCTGAAATGCCATGGAGATCTGATGATTTCTGCTGTAAGCACAGGACCCCAGGCAGGGACGCCCACCCAGCAGAGAGCTGCATGTTCCCTGTGCTGGTTCCCCAGGCCTTGGGCAGAGGAGGCAGGTGCTGCATGTGTGCGCGCAAGAATTCATGGCACCATCTGGTGGTTGCACATGCAGTGGCTGAGAATGTCCATCCTCTTCCCATCTTTGAAGCTTCTTGTACAGATTATGGACACTCGGTCAAGAATTGCAGCAGGGGTGCCCAGCAGCTTCGCTGATGACCACTGCATTTTACTACATAAGCCCATGGCATGTAACACTGCTTACTGTCATGCCCCAAAGCCTTGCTTGCACACCTCAGGCCAGATCTCCTAAGAAGCCATTTGAAAATGTTCTGAGCCAGCCTGTTGGCCTTTCCTTTGAAGAAAAAAACAAATAGTCGCATTCCATGTTTAACAAAGTTGTTACCTTGACGACTGGTGGTAGAAAACGCAACTCAAAGAATAAGTAATTTCTCATGGCAATTAAGTTAGCTAGCTTCTCTGGAGAAGAGCACTAAATGCATTTTACTTTCTCTATGCTGCTACATGAGACAAAATTACAGCTAATTACTTTTAATTCCATTTCCATCCTGTATGACTCATTAATATAATAGCATGGCATAGCGTATACCATAAAGGGTTTTGTTGAGTATTTTTAGCAGAATGAGCACTAAACATTTATGACTGAAAACTAGCACTAGTTCAGTAGTGATTTTTATATTAATGGTCCACCAAAGTGAAAAATGTTTTATTGATGAACTTCTTAAATACAAAGTGCTTGAGTTTGCAAGCGGTGCATTTTGAAGCCAATGGTCAACTATCCCACAGTATTAATACTAGTATTAGACCTTGCGTCCGACGCTGAGATGGGAAGTGCAGACTGCATTCCTACACTACCAATTAATTACAAGGAGGGATTAATTCTTTTTTATGGACTTAATTTAAGGGTTGGAGCAAAGGAGGAATCTTGGAACCAGCTTACGCCAGTCTGCCAAGATTTCTCTTTTGTACTGCAAGATGACCACATTCGCATAACGGTTATGTTCATGCATCCAAATGCAGTTGAGTAGACTTTAAATCAAAAGACAAATACTCTTGTTTGAGCATCACAATCCAGATGGTAGAAGAGCTCCTCATGCTGGATGGGTCTCCAGCCTAATTGAGAGCCCTGGAAGGAGTTACAGATATCTACAGATACTTGGTGCTTCCAGCCACATCAGAGCCTGGAAGCTCTGCGTTGCTGTCTGCTCCGGCACACACTCAGTCAAAATCACCTCCTTGCAGGTGAAGGTCTCCCCTGCAGTAACCGCAGTTATATTGGTGCTGTTGTAAGTTACTGTGTTTTTGCCAAAATAAACTTCCTGGGCCAAAGGAGAGTTTTTTGAATGCCTTTTTGCCATGCTAGTATTTTCAGCTGATGCATAAGGAGTAGAGTAGAGAAAAAGGACATCCTAGCTTTAGGATAGAGCCACTAAGTTTTGGAAAGCAGCAAGTCTAAGGAGGGATGAAACATCAATGTGGTAAAAAATCTGAATGTAAAGTAATCTTCCAGGGAGATACTGTAGCTAATTGAGCTAACATAACCATGAATTACTGGACAGGAGTGTCTACTAGCAAGACGAAGCTGAGTTACTTCTAATGACAGGTATTTAGTAAGGTATTAGTGGCCCTGTCTACTCTGCTGCTATGGAATAAACTCAAGCGTCAGACCTCTGTCTAATGGTTATCTGCCACTTCAGCTCAGTTTCAGACCACCCCCACAAGCTCTCTTGAAAACAAATCTGAACTAGAGGGATAACGCTAAGCTGTGTGGGTGTGAGCAGTGTGGATGAGACTATGTGGCCTCAGGACTAGAGATTGGTCTCTGGCTTTTATTTGGCAATATAGGTATAGCCTGTGGGACCATTGCTAGATTACTGACTCCAGCTCTGGTTTTTCTTTGTGCTTTGCAAAGGACATTATCAACTTGGAAGGAGTTCAGAGAAGAAAAATCTGAAATTCTGAGTGGCACCTTTTAGCAACAGTACTCAGAAGTTTGATTTATTTTATCAAAGAAAAGGTTGAGAGGTGAATTGATCTTGGCTTCTCTAAGGTATCTACATAATCAAAGGTTATCTGATAACAGGGCTTTTAGTCTCACACAAAAGCACAAGTAAGTGCAGTTGCTTGAACTCAAGGCTAAACAGATTCAAACCATGAAGCAGACACAGTTTTGACAATAATGAATTATGGGAACAGCTTTGTCAAGGATATTGATGGTTCTCCATCACTGAAATATTTAAATCCCAAGCTTCTTTTTACATGATCTTATGAAGCTTATCCAGAAGTTATGAACTTGATGTTGACGTCTCTGGGTGAAATTATTTACCCTATGTTATTCAGAAGGTCATTCTAGAGCAGAGTCTTCCAAGAAGGGTCTTGTGAACTATTGTTATGGTCAGGTGGAAACTCTATTGCCTCTCATCAGCAGGTCACTCAGTGTGGTGCCAGGACCTGTTCCCTGCTGGAAAACCTTTAGGGGTTCACAGATTAAAACCAGGTGAAAACCATTTATCAAGATTTCTGATACAGGTTTGCTGGTTTTCAAATTTGCAAAGGAAATGCAATCTTTAACTGAACATAACTGAAATAATATCTCTACTAAAAGCACTATTCCTCAGATATTGGATAACACACAGGACAACCCAACGATGAATATATTGGATGCATCCAAGGGCTTGTCAGCAAAACTGTCATCTCGCTAGTGTTTTCTGGACTAGAACACAGAGACAGGGGAGGGCTTCAGGGTATTTGTCCCCATGAATCTGCAGTCTGATATTCCTCTGTTTCCAGACAGGTAAGTACTATGCATACAGCCTGAATATATTGACGTTACAGAGGAGCTGGTAGGATGCTTTAGTTTGGTTGCCAGATATTTTCCAGTAAGAAAAATAATGGGAACCCTTTTTTTTGGAGAACCTCTTAAGATCCCCCCTCCAGTTTGCAGAGCCTCTCACATTGGCAGGGACAAAGGCCCCTGGTTATACAGCTCCTTTTTCTTTTTTTACCATTGGAATTCCTTTCAGGTTTAGCCGAATTGCATATTCTTTAAAATCCCTTTTTTTTCTTCCCTGCTGTGACTTGTTTTCCTGAGGGAAAAGGGCTGGTATTGCGCCAGCCAAACAGAAATGTCTAAACCATTAGGCAGCACACACATTGTGTTTGTATGCCAAAGAGCAATTTGCTTGTCAATGGGAAGGAAAAAGAGAGATTCCTCGTTCCTTTCCCAGCAGCATCTCTCTACATCTACCACATGGTCTCCTCTTGCTGCTCTGCAGCCCCAGGACAGGGGCAGAGATAAGACTGTCTCAGGCCCTCCGGGCTCTTCATCTGCACCACTGTGTAGGACAAAAGCCTTCACTGCTGGCAAAAAAAAGGATTGGTCCAGCTTCAGTAGCCCCATGACACAAACATTGGTCCATTGGCTTCTCTCATTGAGATGTACCAGCCCACACTGAGTCCCTCATTAATGGCATTAGTTTGGTCATTCAAGCTGCAGTAATGCAGATTTGAGGTAAACATTCCTTGAAGATGCAGTAAGGGACATCTTACTACAATTGCATGCAACAGAGGGAGGAAGACTACTCTTATTTTAAATTAGGAGTTTGCACTCTGAGAAAACATTAAGGGAATGACCCACACTTGAATATATGAAAGCTAATGGTTAAATGCCACTGCCATTTCGTTACATGATCTTGTTTCACAGAGAGCACAATGTCAAGGCACAACAGGGCAGAATTTTTAGTGCATTGGGGTAATAGCAAATCTGGCACTTCCAATTTCTTCAGCTCTGAAAATTAAATCATTTTCTTTTAGCTTTGCTTCTAGTGTAACTAGATAGGTGAAAACTCCACTGAGTATATTGTAAATCAACTCTAGAGATATGGAGGGAAATTCTACACATTTTACTGACATTAATAATCATAATATTAGTGTGAGAAATTATATGAGAGGTGAGAAAGTGAGCAGGATTTGATCCATGTTTAAAATGACACTGGTATTCTAGTTTTCATAGATTATAGTCTTCCACATTTGTACATAGATTATAGTCTTCTATAATCTGCATCTGCTTCCATAGATTATAGTCTTCTGCATCTGTGTGGTTCCTACACATCCAAAAATCAGTTCTGGGGGTGGAATTTATTTAGCAATGTAGAAGAGCATCTTGGATCAGCGGAGATTTACTGTCTACTTCCATCTTTAACATTACTTTACAAAGCACTAGCCATGATGGAATTTATGCAAAGCATACAAAACAAGTTAATTACAGTTTAATCCTAAAAAAGGTGGATGACAGGGGCAAAGGGCTTGCAGTCTGCTCTGAAAGTGTAATCTACTTCCCTCTGATGTGCTGCCAGCAGAAGGTAATTACCTTCATTGTTTCCTGTTCTCAGAAATGTTTCTAGACAATCAACAGATGTTTCTGTTCTATGAAAAAAATTCAAAGCTGCTACACAGATACATAGAGGGGAGAGTGAGTAACCACCTGCAGGCTTCAGACTACAGCAAAAATACTTGGCATTTTTTTCCATCATTTGTCAAAGGAAAAACAGTGCTTTGAATTGCCCTGTGCAAAAACTAGTGGAGTAAAAAAAAAAACCAAAAAGGTGCTGTTTATTCCCGTGGATCTAAATCAGCAAAGCACATGAAAGTCTTTAAATTCTACTAGAGTAAAAATTTTGGGTATTTAAATATGCTGCATTTTGTCCTAGCAAAATGTTTCAAAAAGCTAGAGGTTTTATTTGTTTCATATATAAGAAGAAACCATGATTAGTATGAATAATAATATGAAGTAGCAGGAATTTCTCTCTCTGTGGGTGGATGATTATTCAGTTGCAAATAGTGTCCATGAAGAGTAGGTTCCAAGGTATTCAATAAAGTTATGATTGATGAGTATTTATGGCTCTATTACAAGATAATTAAAATATGTGTTGCACCAACGTTGATTGATAGGTTATGAAAGTTCACACTTGCAATATATTTATTTAGTCTTTGATGAGAAATTCCAAGTTTGAAAAAGTATTTTTTTAAGATATCATAGTTAAAAAAATTTTTACGGAACCTGCCTAGAATTTCCTTGTGTGTATGCCTCAGTGCAGTACTCTCCACACTCACAGCCAGCAGTATATACAGTGGCTTTTTTGCCTCTGGAGCACTGAACACCGTGTATTTGAACATCTCTGATCTTCTGAAACTCATGGGAGCTTCAAAATGACAAGCCAGAGGAGATGGGGGAAAGCTCATTGTACCTGAGCAATCCGGGTATGCATTAATCATTTCACTAATTGTTTAGGCCATCTTACTTTTATAACTCATGTCTTTCCATTCCTCCTGACGCTTCCCTCATGGGCTTTTTACTCTCATATTTTGGGGCTGAGTCCTGCAGTCCCTTCCATTTGGATGAGCCCTGTCAGCCTGGCCTCTAGTGTGCTGTGATGTGTGTCAGTGGGGGTCTTCCCTTTACAGGCATGACAGGGAGCTTTGATGGCAAATTGCTGGGCATAAGCACCTACTTTCCGCATGTTTTCTGCTCAATACCTAACATAAAAATTTTGTACATAAGGTTGTTATTACATTACTTAGATTATAATGGGGGTATTTAAAGGTCCCTATCAGTGGTGTCTCATGCCCTGAAAATTAAAATCAACATTGCAACATTAACTAATCCTCCAGCATTGTATTTGTATATGTAGATATTCAATGTATATATTGCTCAACTAGATGCATTTAATGCAGCCTCTTTTCCTTCTTTTTATGTAAAATAAATCCAAAAGAGCATTATAAATCTAACCCCCCTACATTTCAGTCAGCAGGATATTCAGTATTTCAGATGTGTAAAGGTTAGTGTCTTGCAAAATGACATTTCTTGCAGTAGTATACTTAGAGACTTATGTATTTCTTACATATTCTGAGAGCATTAAGGCAAAAGGGAGGAGATGGGTTACATTTCATGTATTCGAGTTACATTACCAGAAACAGAATAAACAGTTCTTGCATTCTTGTGGAAAAGATAATTACTCACATGGCACAATATCATTATAATCAAGACAGAGCAATCAGTTCATATAACAAACCCTATAATCAAGGTAATGTAATCAATGTAAGTAATCAACTATAATAAGCAATTAAATATCTAACTGCATCAAGCAATAACTAAAATTACAGCCTTGAATAATATCAGCTAATTGCATCATTAGAAACTTGTGTAAAAGCCAATGGTAAATCTAAGTTTTTTAACTACACAAAATAGCTGTTGCAGGTATCATGGGAAGGTCTACAGCCTCATCCTGAGAGACATTAGCTAGCACAACTTGACTACAGAAAAGCAGTCATATTCCAGTGCCAGGCTTGGATTTGCCAAAGGTTTGGTGTATTAAGGCAGGAGTAGGCTTCCTCGCTGGAGCCTTGCATGGCCCCAACTCCCCAGTACAGCCAGAGCAACTGACTCTGATGACATACTGGTCTGCAGCACAGCAGCCCCCAGGCAGACAGGCATGGTGTCACTCAGCAGCTCTGCACACACCTCTTTTCTTCCTGCCACCACCTGCGCCTGCGTCAACTGAAGGCACTGGGGCTGCTGAACCTCCATGGGGATGTGCAGGGGAGTCAGCTCCCCTTTCTTCTACTTGTCCTGCTGCATTGAATATGTTGGTGAAGGCTGATGGGCCTCTCCTCCCACCCTCATGCCAGGCAGAGTGTGGTCAAAAGTCACTGAAAGAAAAAAAAACTATTTGAAGAGGATTTAACCTCTTCTAATAGAACTATATCTGTCTGAGAACAGGCCTATCTGTCCACATCAAGAACAGACCTGTCTGTGCACATTGTCTAGCAATGGGGCAGCTCCAGCATCTGGAGGCTTTCCATTTGACTGTAGCAGTACTATCAACCCAGAAATCTCCCCCAAATAAAGGAGAGTGAGACTGAGGCTACCACTAGAAAATATTTTAAATAGAAGAAAAATCAATGAGGAAATATGAAGTGAGACAGATCCATGTATGTGTGTTTTTCAGCCATGACAGTATACAGGTATTCTGAACCCTTGCTGGTTTGAAGAAGCTGAAATTAATATCTACTGCTCCCAAGCACTAAGAGAAGAGGATTCTGCAGGATCTAGTTTTTCAAATTAAATAGAAATCCTAAAAAGAGCCCCTGGAAAGCACAGAGTGAAGTAAATCTGGTTTGTGAGAGTAAAGAAGTGTTTGAGCCACACCAGCTGCTTTTTCTATTTTCAGCACTGGAGTTGGGTTATTTCAGCATAGCAGACAAGACAGGCAGGGTCCCTAGGCTGGAGCCCAGCATTTCTGGAAGATTAGCTCCTAAGTTAAGTTCATGCAGGGCAGATGGAGAAGCACGAGAAAGGGTAAGTGCTGACTGCAGCCTAGAGTGAAACTCTCAGCATTGCTGTTGTGGCATGACCTCACCCAAAGTGTGTAAACAAATACTGTCATGACCGCCTCCTAGGTATTTAAACAAAATTGGGAATATATTATTTGCACCAGGGGATCGCTAATGTCTTGTAGTTACAGTAAGAGTATGACATGGACAGAAGCATCCCATCTCTCTGTCTCATTCTTCATCGCTTTGATGGGTTTGTTCAACTGTACATTTGAGAACCCTTGACTTTTAAGGTAAGGCAGTATATGTAGAAACTGAACACACACTAGCCAAGTCTACAGCTTAGGTCAAAAGAACATGTGAAAACCTAATTCTAGGGCTTATAGTTTCTTAATATAGTTTGCTAATTATCATCTGAATTTTGAAAAAATGGCAAAAAATTTGAGAATGTTCTGTTCCTGGTGGTCTGATCCATTGCAGCCCTTGGCAGTAGCATGACCTCAGGGCTAGGCTGCTGCACAGATGTAGGAGTGTGGGAGGCCAGAAATGGCTTGCTCTTTTTTTTTTAGCACTTACCTTTCCAAATCCCAGCCAGCACGCACTGTGTACTCCCTGACAGCCCAGGACTTTCTATGTTGTTAGTCTAGGTGATGCTCTCAAGAGGACAAAACACAGAAGAAAAAGTAGGAAACAAACCCTGGTATCACAGGGGAGGAAAATTGCTGAAATGCAGAAATGGAAAGACTTGGAGGCCCACTTGATGAAGTAAAACTAAACTGACATTTGGATTCAAAAGCTGATGATGAACTTGGTGGCAATGAGATAAAAGCTGTTAGTAACTCTAGAAAAGACTGTCTCGGTGCATGGTCAAAATGTGAAGCAAGTAGAAATTATAATAGAATCATAGAATCATTTAGGTAGGAAAAGACCTTTAAGATCATCGAGTCCAACTGCAAACTTAACACTGCCAAGTCCACCAGTGCAGTTCATTTTCTTCCCACAACTGTGCTTTCCCAACTTCCTTAATTTCTAATAAAATTCAGATTTTCTTACAATCCCTGTCTTTCAGGCATCTCTCCATAGTGTTCAGGCCTTTATTTTCTAACATCCGAACTTCCTTTCAGGGTCACAGCTTTTTAAAACCTGGGGTTTTGTAGCAACCACAGCATTGCAGATTGCTATCAGCCAAATCCTTATAGCCAATTAATTATGTGTTTTGAGTTTCTTAGTGAATGAGAGAGATGGAGATGCAGTGACTGGTTCAAGTACCAGCCCCTTTAGCATCCTTGGCACTGACTGAAAGAGCATATCTGCTCAACCCTGGAGCAGACTGGAGCACCTCTCTTACGAGGAGAGGCTGAAAGAGCTGGGTGTGTTTAGCCTGGAGAAGAGGAGACTGAGAGGGGATCTCATCAATACGCACAAATATCTTAGGGGTGGGTGTCAAGAGGATGGGGCCAGACTCTTCTCAGTGGTGCTCAGTGACAGGACAAGGGGCAATGGGCACAAACTGAAACATGGGAAGTTCCATCTGAAAATGAGGAAAAACTTCTTTACTTTGAGGGTGACAGAGCACTGCAACAGGCTGCCCAGGGAGGTTGTGGAGTCTCCTTCTCTGGAGATATTCAAAACCTGCCCGGACACGACCCTGTGCAACGTGCTTTGGGTGAACCTGCTTTGGCAGGGGCTTGGACTAGATGAACTCCAGAGGTCCCTTCCAACCCGAACCATTCTGTGATTCTGTGAACCCAATGCAGCAAAGGCCAGGAGCTGATGCCTGGCACGCCCGTAAGAGTAGTCCCTGATGTTGAAGGGAGAGAAGAGAAGCCCACTTAGCCTCATGGTGGTGGGGGGCAGCCCCAGGGCACTAGCCTGTCCAAGGAGGCACCTTTTCCTGTGGGATCACATGCTCCATCCTGCACAGGGGGTCCTGCAGTTGGGCAGTGACCCCTCTTCCCAGCTACTCTCTGAAATGCAAAGGTTACAAAAAGAATGCCATTACTTACAGGAATAAATTTCAATGAGGCATATGAGGAGTATATTTTAGTAACTATCTGTAAACTATGTGTACAAAAATTTGACATGTCATTAATTACGAGTAAGGCACTCTGTTGGTCTACCAGGAGGTTAAAGATTCTTTATCAAGCACTAGAGAAGATATAGATCTGTAAGAAAATAGCCAGTTTAAAATGGTAGTTGTAGTTAGTTTATTTTCTTTTCCATCATTTGATGTGGGCTCAATTTGGAAATCTGGAATTGGAGATTTTGGGGTGGGGGGTATTATTTCTGCTCTTTTATTAAAATAGTGAAATTATACAAGATAAATTATTTTCTGAAAGCCTCTTCTGCTCCAGGAATTGCAAACTGAAAACTGAATTGCGTGTTTAGCTGCTGAGTAAAAGCTGAAAACAATTGTCAAAAAACCCACCCTTGTTTCTGATTCCAGAAGGTACAATCATGTGCTTTATGTGGGAGCTGCAAGGCTGGGGAGCAAACAGAAGTATAAGATGTTTTGTTTCTTAAAGCTGATACCCCCTCTCCGTAGTATTGAGGATACTGACCTGTACCTTAGCCTCAGATGTTCCTTAATACCCATCTTGTCACAGCCAACATGGAAGCTGTTCATAACATTTTAAAAATGCACACATTTTTTTTTGTTTATGAGTGAAAGCACAAAGACGTTTGTGTTAATCACTCCTATGAATCCCTGGGATCTCCTAGCAGTGGTCTTCGTCAGGAGACACACATCTCATTGAGAATGTTGTTGAAAAAGACTGAGAAACAGTTCTTCATCAGAGAGAGACAGGAATGACCAAAGATCTGTAGCATTTCCTCTCATTATTTGTACAGGGTGGGATCCAATCAGCTTTAGCTCGGGTCCCTAGACAGTGATCCAGTCTGCCTGCTTTCCCAGACTCCTAATATGTTGGCACCTTCTTTCATGAGGTTCTTTTGTCTTTGATCTGAAAGCTGTACACTCCCATGTGCCATGTGCTCTCAGATAATCGGTGTGAGGCAGACGCAGATACCTGTGCTACATCTAGCCCTGCAGAAAAGCATAAAAGCTAGTTGCTAATAACATCTATCTGTTCATATTTGCATGCCTGCTTTCAGAAAGTTAGCAGAGAGCCTGATCTTGAAGGGAGTGATAATCTCCAGAACACCCAGCTGTTGGCACAAGGCTGAGCTGGCACTGAAGGTTTATGTTTTGGTTTGCTTTTAGGATTAAACTTGAAAAATCTTGGCAGCTCCCTCTCCTATTCATTGCTAGCTGTGCTGTAGATGAAAAGGATCTACAAAAATGTTGTAGGAAGAAAACAGAAAATGAGAAACTTCACGTTAATGAGCCACTAAAAACATTAGTCTGGTTTTGGACTCCTCAATTTTATCTATATTCGTCTTTTACATGGGCCCAGGACTGTTCTGTGGTCCCCAGGCCAACTGGCATGGTAAAGCCCACATCCTTACTCTTAAAGTATCTTAGAGTCACAGGCAGCATGGCAATGTTCACATTACTTACTGGGAATGGTTCTTGGCCCATGCTAATTTCCAAACCGTGCCCAGAAATTATTTTGGAAGAGTGATAATTTGTCCAGGCCAAAGCCATCACAGGCACAGTTCTAACAATCTAAAGGGCTAGATGATCGAGTTTCGGGCCTGGGAACATTTCCTGGCACTGATTAATCTACACTTCTATCGATGCAGCCATGGAAGCTAAGACTAAATAAATACTGTAATTGGAAAAAAATATCCCTCACTATATAATTATTTCAATAAATTATTAACCATGTTTTGTGACTGTAAATTATGGCATAAATTTCAGTCAACACAGCTTATGCTATATCTCAGTTTTCAGAGAGTGGAGTTACACATAAGGGAGATGGAATTTTCCCTGTGTTACCCAAAATATGTGCGTTCTCCAAGGAAACAAGAACTGGAATAGAAAAATCTACTTTCCATACCTCAATTAAGAGCCATACAACCTCCTCTCCACAGACACTGTATCAAATCCACCAAAGATACTGTTCAAAGAATACTTTCCTTACACAAATAATGTATTGCAATGCTCCCACCATCAAAGAGAATGTGGGTTTTAAATTATATCCTCTTAAAAGAAAGCAACCAACCAAACCCAAACCCTCTATGTATGGACCAAATCTTCTCTTCCTTGGCATAAAGCCTTCCCTCTTAGCTGTCTGTTCATCACTCCTAGGTTCTAATACACATGCAAGAAAAAAAATGAAATAAAAACTGTGCAAGAACAGGGAGAGATACAGTTTGCTCTGTAGGGTTCAAGGCTGAGCAGTTCTAATTTGCCTGAAATGAAAGAGAATTGCTGGCTGTCCAGATTTTTTTTGACACCACTGAAAATTTTCTAAACTTAGATTGATGGCAATCTGACTGTATCTGCCCGTTATGCACAAACACACTCATACATATTTAGCTAAGAAATCGTCTTTTCCTGTGCTCAGAAGGATTGAATAAAACCCATCCATTTTTCCTTTACATCAACAAATAAACCCAAGCATGCAACTACATTTTTATACAGAATTCTTCCTCTTTTTGCCAGCCTACTGGTGTTTGTCCTCTGGATATATCAGCAGAGCTCTAACCAACAGATCTTTCCCACCTGCCCATTTCCAGTTAAAGAGAGTTACTCAAAGAAGCAGAGAAGAGGAATGCATTCATAGAATCATAGAATCATAGAATCATAGAATGGTTTCGTTGGAAGGGACCTTAAAGATCATCTAGTTCCAACCCGCCTGCCATGGGCAGGGACACCTTTCCACTAGACCAGGTTGCTCAAAGCCCCATCCAGCCTGGCCTTAAACACTTCCAGGGAGGGGGCAGTCACAGCTCCTCTGGGCAACCTCTGCCAGTGTCTCACCACCCTCACAATAAAGAATTTCTTATGAATATATTAATATTACACATTAGTGGGAGGTATTGCATAGCTCTGTTCCAATAACAGTGGTTGAGGAAGTTCCTGGTATCAAAGGATATCAAATAAGTTAAACAGAATGTTGTTGCTGTATACTTTAAAGCAACTGTTAATAGATGAAATATATCTATACTTACATATATAGCATGTAAAAGTAGCTCTGTCTCTACCAGTATTGCTATAAGCAGTAGAATCAAGTAGAATCAAGGACTGGTAGGTGTCCTATATTCATACACAGTCTGCAGTGAGCAATATGAAACTATAAAGTATTTTATGAGCAGTCTGTCATGAATACTTTTATAGCTTTGAAGCATGTCTCATTTGCCTTTGTTATTAGAGAGGCCTATAAAATCCAGTGGGTGCTAGTGTGGTATGACATACTGTTGAATAATTTTTAAACACTTCTTAATGTCTGTGTGGTACTTTATTCGTATAAATGTCTTAGTAGACAGACCACAGCACCTCTGTGGCATGAAAATCTAATTCAAATGGAAGCTTTTACCAATGCAACCTTTTGGCATCCCCAGTGTATCTCTACTTAAAAGCTGCATGCTTTAGGTGTTGAGTTCTGGGGGTGTTTGGATAAAGTCAATGTTGCCTAATCCTTTATACACTCGATCATCACTCATTTATTTTGTGGCTGTGGCAACAGGGTTGGAACTAGATGATCTTTAAGGTCCCTTCCAACTGAAACCATTCTATGATTTTGATTTGGGGTGGCCACACTGATTGCACATACAAATGCATTTAGAAGAACAGGCTGAAGGCAGAAAGCTGGCTTTGCTAGTGCAGCAGGCTTGCTTTTCAAAGTTAGGTGCATGAAGGAAAGTCCTCGTTTGCCATGATTGTGCATGCAAATGTATTAACTGTATACACAGTGATTGCTTCCATGTCACAGCTCTGACCTTTTTGCTGCACAGCAGTATGAAGCGATAATAGCTGGTATGGATTAATCAATCACCTCTTTCGCCAGGGAACAGTGCTGCTTCCAGTCACAAGCACACTTTGATGAAAAGCGTGTTTGTCTTCTCTCTCAAAGACCAAGCCAATAAAAGGACCAATTTCTTTTTTAAGAGGAAAGAGGTACAAAGGATAGGAAAGCTGTTGTGAGCCAAGAGTTGGAGGCTAAGGTGAGGGTCTTCCTGTACTTGATGGAAGCAGATTAGACAGCTCTCTCACTGCCTTTAAGAAGATATAGAGGTGTCTGAGGGGAGGATCTTAGCATTCAGGGCCAGACACAGCCTTGTGGTGTGATGTGGTGGCATCATTCATCAGCAACCTGTAGTAAAGATATGCATGCCCAGAAGGTAAGGTCAGGGAGCATCTGTCTCCAGATGCTAAGGTATGTTTGCTAAATTCACACCAATGATACTTTGAGAGAACTTGCTAGTGTGCTCATATCCTGAGGTAGTCTCTGACCCTCTTCACAAAATCAGAGTTGCTGAGGCTGGGTGGCACCTCTGGAGATTGTCTAATCCAACTTCCTCTGCTCAGAGCACTGTCAGCTAGAGCAGGTTGCTCAGAACTGTGTCCAGTTGGGCTTTGGGTGTCTCCAAGGATGGAGACTCCACAACCACTCTGGGAAACCTGTTCCAGTGTTTAATCACCCATAGAGTAAAAAAGTTTCTTCTTATGTTTGAACGTAATTTCCTTTATTTCAGTTTGTGCCTATTGCCTCTTGTCCTTTTCCTGGGCACCACTGAGAAGAGTCTGGCTCCATCTTCTTTACTTTCCCCATCAGGTATTGATACACATTGATTAGGTACACCTGAGCCTTCTCTTGTCTAGGCTGAACAGACCCATCTCTCTCAGCTACTTCTCTTATGACAGATACTCCAGTCTGTTAATTATCTTCATGATCCTTTTCTGCACCCACTCTAGTATGTCCATGTCTCTCTCATACTGGGGAGCCCAGCACTGGACCCAGCACTCCAGATATGTCTCACCAGTGCTGAGTAGAGAGGAAGGATCGCCTCCCTGGACCTGCTGGTGATGCTTTTCCTAATGCAGACAAGGATACTGCTGGCCTTTTTTGTCACAAGGGTACATTGCTGGCTCATGTTTAACCTGCTACACACCAGGACCCCCAGGTCCTTCTATGTAAAGCTGCTTTCCAGCCAGTCAGCCCCCAGCCTTTCCTAGTGCATGGGATTCTTCCTCCCCAGGTGCAGGATTTGGCATTTCCCTGTGCTGAACTTCTTGAGGTTCCTGTGGGCCATTTCTCCAGCTCAGGTCCCTCTGAACAATAGCACAGTCCTCTGGTGTTTCAACCACTCGTCACAGTTTTGTATCATCTACAAGCTTGTGGAGGGTGCACTCTACCCATCATCCAGTTCAGTAGTTAAGATGTTACACAATATTGTCCCTCATATTGACTCCTGGGGTAGACCACTATTGAGTGGCCTCCAGCTGGACTTCCTGTCACTGATCACAACACCCCAGCAGTTCTGCCAGCTTTCAGTCCACCTCACTGTCCATTTATTTAGCCTGTACTTCATCAGCTTGTCTGTGATAATATTATGAGAGACTGCCAAAGGCCTTACTGAAGTGAAGATAAACAACATCCAGAAGCAGATGAGTGGAAAGCTCCATTCATCCATGAAGTTAGTCACGTCCTTGTAGAAGGCTAACAGGTTTTTCAGACATGATTCCCCCTTTGTAAATCCGTATTGACTACTCCCAATCACCTTCCCATCCTTGAGATATTTGGAAGTGGTTTCCAAGATCATTTGTTCCATCACCTTCCCACCAGTGTGTAGTTCCCTGTATTCTCTTTCTTGCCATTCTTGAAGATGGGAGTGACATTTGCTTTCTTCAAGTCCTCAGAAATCTTCCCTAAACAGCATGACCTTTCGAAGATAACTGAGAGTGGCTTTGCATTGACATCATTGAGCCTCCTCAGTACTCAAGGGTGCATCCCATCAGGCCCCATGGACTTGTGTATCTCTAGTCTGTTTAAATGTTCCCTAACCTGAACCTCCTCCAGCAAGGGTAAGTATTTCTTGCCCCAGATTTTCCCACTGGTCTCCACTGAAGACCAAGGCAAAGACGACATTGAGTACCTTGGCCTTTACCATGTCTTTTGTCACCAGGTTGCCTGCTTCATTCAGTAGTGTGCCCATATTTTTCCTAATCTCTCTTTTGCTGCTAAAACACCCACAGAAGCCCTTCTTGTTGCCCTTTGCAGCCCTCGCTGGATTGAATTCCAGGTGGGCTTTGGCTTTCCTAACCCCATCCCTGCATGCTTATATAACCTCTACTTTCCTCCCTGGTGACTTACCCCTGATTGCACTTCTCATACACTTCCTTTTTATGTCTGAGCTATATCAGGAACTCCTTGTTCATCCATGCAGGTCTCCTGCTGCCTTTGCTTGATTTCCTGCTAGTCGGGATAAACTGTTCTTAAGATTGGAGGAAGTGATCTTTGAATATCAACCAGCTCTCCTGGACCTCACTGCTTTCCAGGACTGTATCCCATGGGATTCTTCCAAGCAGATCACTGAATAGGCCAAAGTCTCCTTTCCTGAAGTCCAGGGTTGGGATCCTGCCTTTTTCCCTGCTCCCTCCTCTCCAGTTTCTGAACTCCACCGTCTCATTATTAGGGGCAAAGCTGCCCCTGATCTTCACATCTCTGACCTATCCTTCCTTGTTTGTAAGTATGAGGTCCAGCAGAGCTCCTCTCCTTGTCAGCTCTTTGATCACCCATGTTAGGAAGTGGTTGTTAATGCACTCCAGAACCCTCCTGGATTATTTGTGCCCTGCTGTGTTGTCCCTCCAGCAGATACATTGTGCCTCCCCCAGATATTGGGGTACAGTCCTTTACTACTTTGAAGTAGTAAAGTAGTTAAAGTACTCTGTGAGCACCAGGGCCTTTCAGTGTGAGGCTTCTTCCAGTTGTCTAAAGAAGCCTCATCTACTTTCTCCTGATCAGGCAGTCTATAGCAGGCACCCACCACAACATTGCCCATCTCACTCTGGCCTCTAATACTGACATATAAGCTCTCAGCACGCTCCTCACCTGTCCCTAGGCAGAGCTCCATGCATTCTTGCTGCTTTCTCTCATAAAGAGCAACTCCCCTTTCCGCCATCCTACATGTCCTTCCTAAAAAGCCTGTATCCATCCATAGCAGCACTCCAGGACTGTGAGCTATCTTACATTGTCTCTGTGGTCCCAGTGAGATCATTGCCTTGTGACTGCACACAAACCTCGAACTGTCTGTTCTCCATGCTGCGTGTGTTAGTGTACAGACACTTCAAAGAGTGCTAAGCATCCCAGAAAAGGGATGAGAGCTTTCCTTGTGCAGTCCAATGGGTGCTTCCTTATTCATGTGCATACACTTGAAGTGGGTCCCATTTAGCCCTGTTATGTTGATTGTGAGATTTCTCTTGTCCACATCACCCTGTTCACTTCTCTTGTCTCATTGGTCCACTACTTCCTTACTTGGTTGTTGTTCTTCATCTCCCTCCCCTGTTGCTCCTAATTTAAAGCTCTAGTCACCAGTTGACTAGACTGTAGGCAAAAATACTTTTGCCCTGATTAGTCAGGTGGATCCCGTCTCTTCCAAGAAGTCCTTGATCGTGAAAGATGCTCTCATGGTCATAAAAGCCAAATACCTGTTGCCAACACCAGATGCACAGCCAGTTCTTGATCTGCTGGATCTGTCCAGCCCTCCTCAAGCCATTTCTCCTCACCAGCAGGATTGAGAACACCACTTGGGCTCCATGCACTTGACCATTGCCCCCTTCCAGGATCTTCCAGGATTGAAGTGAAACTTGTTATTGTTGTGAGTATGATGGACAGCAGTTTTTCGTGGATTTGCTCCTCACGGCAGAAAAAGCCATTTTTACTGCCATTTCAATGCAACAGACAAAATCAAGGTTGGAGTATGATAGCGTATGAAAGAAGGGCAGCACAGCCCTTGGCTGATACTATGCTTGCTGTGCTAGCAGAGAAACTACAACCCTGTTAGTCCTCCCAACCAGATCTGTCCCTGGAAGTCATGGCTAAAGGCTATTGCTTTCCCAGACCTGTGGAAGAATGTTGTCCTAGTTCAAGACATGGCATGCTGTTTGTGTGGTATTTGCTCTTCCTCTAGAGAAAAAGAGTTACTGAAGCATTTTTTCTTACACTTGTGTAATGTAAATAAATATTTTTGGATGCAGGAAGCTAACCTTTCCCTAACCCCTGTGAGTCCAAACTTCCTTGGGTTTGCCAGAGTAATCAGAAAGGCAAACAAGCTGATGGATGAGCTTTATTCATTGACCTGTCTGCATTCCTGCCTAGCTCTGCATTTTAACTGATTATGTA
Source organism: Nyctibius grandis (assembly GCF_013368605.1). Classification (NCBI taxonomy): domain Eukaryota; kingdom Metazoa; phylum Chordata; class Aves; order Nyctibiiformes; family Nyctibiidae; genus Nyctibius; species Nyctibius grandis. Next base: position 56,811,762 of record NC_090659.1, on the reverse strand, counting down.
TTTTGGGTCAGCAGATTTATACAGTTCACACTTCATTATCCAACAAGCATAGAATACTCAGAAGTGATCTTAAGTAGTGCAGATCTTTCTGCAGTTTCTTGATTGGGTCATAAAGCTTTAATATGCAGTGAAAGTTAATCAGCACAGATTTCTGCTAACAACTTAAATAGTCTTTTTCTTGTAAGTTAGCATGGAAAGAGAGGATGGCAGATAGTGGGTTTCCATCTTCTCTCTTGGAAGTGGTCTGGCTGATGTATTGGGGAGCACTTGAGTGCTTTTGAAGGCACAGATCAGGACTAGATAAGTGATAGAAAGTTGAAAAAGACCTTTTTTGCCAACATAAGTCATTCCCACACTTTGCTTTGGGATAGACATCTGATCATAGAGGACTCTTCAGACGTCAAATCCTCCTGAGGCAAATATGGTCTAGTCTTGAAACTGACTGAGGTATGCACCCTCTAGCCTTCAAAGTGGCCATTTGCCAAGTTTGGAAACACACATCTTCCATCTGGCTGAGGATATTTCATTGTCTTCTTCCTTTATATCAGCTTGTGGGAACTGTTACAAACAAAATGTGAAATATGAGCAGTGAATGCATCTTTTGCAATAAGCATAAATGGAAAAAAAGGCAAAAATATTGTGCAAATTACTTCCTCCTTATGCCTTCATTTCTTCATTATTCTTTGTTTTGCTTTTGGGGTTTAAAGTGTGTGTAGTAAGTGGAATGCTTAAAGTATTAGCTATTTTACTTTGTTTTCCCTATGGACATTGCTGAAATCCTTTAAAAAAGAAAGTCCCATATCTTGAAGACAAATAGCAAAGTAATTCTTTGTGCTAGGTAAGAAACTGTACCAGGAAAAAGAATGACCAGACCATTCTCATAGAGCAGTACTATTTGACATCAAGCAAGGAAGTGGTTAAATGCCAGAGGTGATGTCTTCTTAAAAGAGGTGACTGGTACAGAGAAAAACAAATGATAATGACCTAGCTTAGTGGCAGATGAGGAAGGAAAGTGTAACGCTGAGGAGAGCCATTCTGGAAAGAAAACCATCATGGGGGTGTGTGAGCTGCTTACCCAAGTGTCTGCAATTGGCTTCAGCTCCACAGATCTGTAAGCATCTGGCATGGGGACATGGGACATGGTGCCTTCACACTTCCTCCCGACTGAGTACTTTTTTGTCTCTTTTTCTCTTTACAGGAACCCAGACCTTTGTATAACAAAAGGTGCCAGTTTTATTCAAGTGGAGTAGGATTCCTGTATGATGCCTACCAGACAGAGGTAAACACACTCACCTCATCACATGTTCATTTCTGTTGTGCTTTGAGGGGCTGGGAGGAGGGATGCAGGTGTTTGAGTCCATGTCTGTGCATGTAGGTCATAGGTTGATAGAAACCCTGCTGGTTTTTCTCCCACAAGTGACTCTGTGCTTGTCCAAGCCTCTGATGATTGCAAATCATTACAACCAGTGAGGTTTTGAGTCATTGTCAGTGTTTCTATCCAGTACATTACTCTGGGACTGGAATGATTCCTAGTCCATCTATACTGCATAATAGCTGTCTGGAATGTATTTGTCACATTGGCATCTTTCTCTAAGGAGGTTTTTGTAGACTTCAAGTGGAATAGGAAATATCTAAATGAATCCTTTTGCATTGTCCAGAAGACTTCAAATCTTCTCTGTATTTATCCAGCACAGGCCAAGAAAGTCAGTGGTTTGAGTGCAGCTTTTTTATTATCTCAATGACATTAACATGGTCGGAAAAGTGCCCATACCCAAATGGCTAGCCTCCTGAGAAGTCCAGATTTGGTTTCTTTTCCTATTTTTCATTTTATTATTGTGGTAAATTGGTGGGAGTGAAAAGAAAATCAGGCAGAGCAGGATTGAGAACAGCTAAACAGTGGTATAACTTACAAGAAGCCAGATGTCCTTCATTGCCATTCCTCCCATGGCTAAGAAAAAGTGTATGGGTAATGTTACTGTTAATAATTCTAGACAGCTTAGCAAAGTATATTACCAGGTTAAGCAGCTAATACTCCTTAAATCTTGCTGTTAGGGCACCCCATTGTTGATTCCAGAAAATGTATGACAAAGATATTTCATTGACCTCCTTGCCTAAAGACCTACCCAGACAAACTTATGATCTGTGACAACACCCTTTCCTATAAGTTTTACTCCATCCTCTTCTAAAGTGTGCATGCACACTCAGACACAGACATGGCCTGACAAGTGCTTCTGATTCCTGTAACAAGCGTGTCACTGGTGTCACACCAACCACAACTCCCCACAGGTGACCCCAGCCTTGGGCTTCTGGCCAGATAGGTTTCCCCAGCTCTGCAGATTCTGGCAATGTCTAAAGTTGGGCCACCCTGAGCTCCTTGCTCTATCCTGGAAAAAAAAAAACCCATATCTTTTAAAAGAGTAGTTAGTTCGTAATAACGTTCTTGTCTGGTTGTCCACTGATCTCGAGTCAGCATGTGCTAATTCAGAATTAATGATCCATGGCATTTGGACTTGGCTTTTGCTTTTCCAGAGTTAGCCAACTAGTGAGCAGGGGACATGCTCTGCATGCCAGGTGAACACCTAACTAGGAAGGCAGATTGTTTACTGAGTGCAAGTTTCCTTGGATTGCCATCTCTAGCCTGTGAGTGGTCTCCAGCTCATGTAGTTTGCCTGTTTCGGTTCTTCTCTCTGCTCAAAGCAGAAAGAATTTGATTTTCGTGCAATTACCATGAGGTGAGAACGTGTCTTCAATTGGTGCTGAGGGGAGAGACAGGCAGAGACAACCAGAACATGAAAAGATTACATCTCTGGTCACTGAAATGAAATAATAGGTCTTGACATGCAGAATACCCACAAACGGCCTGTTGCCACCACCCTTGCTCACACCACACAGTAATTTGTTTATTTTGGTTTATTCACTATTCTCCTAAAAAGGAGTGTCTTGCTCTTTGCATGTTTTAAAAAGGCAGTGATAAAAATAGACAACTACAGTAACTCCCTTGGCCAATAATATAATATGTCTTGTAGCCTAGAAGCAGCTGAAAACATGTTTAAGATCTTGCCAATCTCCCTTTTTTGTACTTCTAGCCTTCTACAGTAAAAAGGGGCAAACTGGCCTTATTGATGCTTGGAGAGGGGAAAACTACTTTTATTTCCTATCAGAAGTGGTCCCCAAAGCCCTGCATCAGAACAAACCACCTTTTTAGCAGCCCACTCCATCTTACGCAGTCCTCCAATCCCAGTCATGCATGTGTAATGGGAAAAGGGTATTTTAACTATGCAGGTCCTAGGCCATTTTGACTGCGTACAGGGGGTCAAAATCAAAGTCTTAAGTTCCACTCAGTGCAAAAGCACTAGGGCGTCCCAGCAAAATGGCTGTGGTAGTGGATGCATTGGCACACTCTGCTCCAGGATTGTTTTTCAAACTGCTTTGAGAAGTAGTCAGGTGTGATGCTTCAGTCATTTCTGAGCTGGATCGTGATTAAGCTGGCGCAGTCGTTGATGGTAGCGCGCTCCTCTTCTGCAGTAAATTGCAGCTCAGGCTGAGGACAGCTGCAGCTGGAGGTGACTTCAGGCCAGCAAAGCCCTTATGTGAAATTCCAGTAAGTTCAGATGCAACAGAACAAGGTTGATGAAATGAGGTCCTATCTCAAGGTGAAATATTCTTGTGAAAAGTGGGATGTGTCTGTATCAAACTGTGAGCTCCATTTCCAGATTGTAACCTAGACTGAGACCGTCCTTTTATGACCTAACTTCCATTTTGGGTTAGAAAAGCTGATTTATATGAGACACTAACCGCAGGTACAGCCTTGTCCTGGGCAGCAAAGCAATCCCAAGGCAACATTTTAACTTCCTTTTAACTTTAGCTTTGCCACCCAGCTGCCGCTGCTCAAGCAAATCCTGCTAAGGACAAGTGTGGCAAGTCTGAGACCAGCTGCAAGATGAATTTTGGTGCTGAGTGTGTGTGTTTAAGGCTTTCCTTTTTTACTGGGAACACACACGTGAGGTGTGCAGACTCATCAACAGTGGCAGTTTTTACACTAAAAATGATGCACAGATCCAGAACTCAGGAGATGAGAAACATCTGGTTTAACATCTCCTGTGGAGACTATTCCACAGACCGACACATTCATGGCTAAGCAGAACTGTCTGACAGAAGCTTTTAAAAAGCAGGCGTGTATTCCTAAGCATGCTCCTTCTACTTTTTCATTACGAAGAATTTTCCATTCAATAATACATTTTATTTGCCTTTTGCGAACAAAATACTACTCAGTGGTTACAGTACATTTTTTTTCTATCAAAATAAAAACTATAGAAAGAATGTACTTTCTGACCTGCTAGCTTTTAAAACCTGACAGTTGTCCAGGATTTCAAAGTCAATAAGCTAAAAATCTCAGGAAAAAAAGTGCCTTACGTATAAAATATTTCAATTGGTCTGTAGTGCCAAATAGAAGTGATTAATGCTTACCACACCTAAGGAGTCATTAAAATGATTTCTTTCTGGATGGAGAGTGGCTTACGTGTGCCTACCTTTATTGTTCTAACATCTGTCCATCCCTGCAATTCCTGCTTACACAAATAAACCTTTTCAGTTTTCTATTCAAGAGCCTGCAGTAAATGGTACTTATTTGCTGGAGTGCTTGGATCTTTTCTGAGCAGTTTTGTTTGTGGGTGTGGAAATTGTTCTTCTTGCTGTTGTTCCTAATTATTTCCTCCTTCAGGAGTGTGTTACTGAAAGGAGAGAGCTCCCATTTATTGGAAGCTGTTCAGATAAATTGGCTGCTTTGCCCATTTCCCCACTACAATGGAGTGTTATTCTTAGCCACTTCAGTGGCCTGATGTGATGTATCTCAAGACCCACAGTCCCTGCGTCACGGCTGTAGGGATCCCCATCTCACAGCTGCAGACTCCGGGTCTCAGCAAAACAGCACCAGGCAGTGCAGCGAAGTGCTTGAAAACTCTGGCAGCCCTGGCTGCAGGTCGGTGCTGGAGGCTCTGGGCTCCATAGTGAAAATGCCCCGAGACTCAGGGGCTGATGTCTCAAATGAAACTCCTGGGAGCTCAGGGATGTCCTTCTGCCCTGAGTTGTGGATTTTGGAATCTCAGGATCCTTCTGCACAACAGGTAATAAAATGTGACACTGCAGTAGCTGCTGCTTTGTGGTCAGTAGGATGATTCACACAACACTGAAACACTGAGAATAAAAGTCAGTCTCTTCTTTTTTGGCAGGTGACATGTTATACCTTAAACAGCCAGTGCCAGCTGAAAGTAAAGAGCAACACGTGCTATTGCTGTGACCTGTACAACTGTGAGAAGTAAGTACCTGTGTGCAGTCAACGGCCTCCGAGAAATCCTTGGTTATTTGTCCCTCGTCTTAAATCATGAGAGGGGGTGTGCCCTTAGGCCTGGAGAAGCAGCACAAGGGGCTTGTATGCTGAGCAATCCAGTTCCTCTGCGATTGAAGTCCTGATGCCAGCAGAGAAGAAGTCAGGGGTTGTGTATTAGTGTTGGCATTATTTCAGTTTCTTCTTCTTTAAATATGTCCATAAGCTCTTTGCTGTGTGATCAAAATCAACCACCCAGTCATAGCCCTGTCAAGATTCACTGCTGATCTTGCAAACCAATTTTCCCATTAGATTTAATGAATCCTTTTTTTTTTCTACCAAACTGGGGGAAACAAAATGAATAGGAACATAGGTTTCCATGAGCAGAGATCATGTTGTAGGCATATGCAGAGCTCTTTTGTTAGCAATAGCATCCATAGGCATGGGGTTTTGCTAAATTGTCATAGGATCAATACAGAGGGTCTTGTGTTTTCTGAAGCTGTACATTCAACTTCATCATTACCAAAGCATGAGATGTCAGAAGACAAGAGACGAAATGTCTGGATATGCTTACGAAGATCAGCTGAAGGTTAGCACAGGGTTGCCATACAGAAATTTCATAGGAGTAAAAAGGTGGTTAGGAAAACTACATCACAGCAAAGTCCAAGGGTTTATAATGTGGAAGACAGATGAAATGAACTCACACAGCTGACTGGCCACCTGGCACACAGAGATTTCAACTGCAAGCAGCATCATCTCTTGCCACATACAAGAAACTGGGGAGAATTTCCCAGAGAAGATCTTCTGCTTGACTCACCCTCTGCACACCTCAGTATCATCTTACCATGCACTCTCATACAACCTCTGCAACCCTCTACAGTGCATCCACAGTTACTCTTCTTTCTTTCCCTCTATGTATTTCTCATCTTTCTTCCTTCCTATGTCCCCTGTTTCATTTTGGTTTTACCTCCTTTTCGCATGCTAGCAGCCCTGAATAACCCCAGTCCTTTGTAAGCCTTGGCTAACATGCTGCCATACATGAACATTGTAGGTGTAGGGGAATGAGGCTGGCACAATGAGGCTTCTACACAAGGCTTCTGCATAAAAGAGTAGCTCTTGCCCAGATCCTGACTCAACTAGAGAAGCAAAATGAAATTTGGAACTAGAGGGAAGCCATCTATGCATGCATATTTCTCATGTACACAAGAGACACAAAGTGAGTGCAGGTCTATGAATGGATTAAAATCCCCTATGAATGTTAGAGTCTTTTGCTTGTGTACAAAGTGTTAAATCTGGACATGATGAAGATATACAAAACAAATGGCATGGGAAAGGCAGAGTATGCACAACTCTGGTACCTTTTCTATGATAGACAAATGTTGGAACATCATAGCTTCAATGCAGTATGTTTACTCTGAGAATGCTTTCTTTCAACTTTTCGGTATGCAACTAACTGCTGCACATTAACACTGAATCGAACAGCCCAGCCCAATACAGAAAAGAACAAGTGTCTTAAAGGAGTGAAAGCAGAGTTATCAAATAAAGTGACTGAAACTCTGTTGCTTAAAGCATAAGGTAACAATGAGGAAAGATCAGGAATACTCCCCCTCCAGATGGAGATCCTCAGTGACATTTTTCTAGACATTGGGTTTGTCAGAAACACCTGGGACTGATCACTGCTGTGACAGCATTCAATGATATAATTAAACATGTGTGTTCTGCCATTGTCAGCCATCCACAGTGGACAGCAAGATCTTATGGCACTGGCATACACAAATCCAGAGTAAAGAAGCAGTCTTGCTGCTCTACAGACTGGGCAATTCCAGTTCATAGGACGGCTAGAGAGAAGTAGGAGACAAAGCCACATGAAGTGACTTGGTGTCAGCTGCGCAGTAGACCGGTATGCAGGCAGGATTGCAAGTCAGGTCTCCTCAGCCTCATGGCAGCTGAAGCTATAGGTTTATTTAGTTAAGCAACATCTAGGCTCATGATAGGGCCCAAGTGAACTCAACAGTAGCAGATCCACAGTGCGAGAACCATGGCCCACAACAAATGACTGGAAATTTCCAAGAATTACTGTGCTTGGCTTGGTTCTTCCCAGAAATGTTGTGGGTTTCTCCATGCTGCTATCTTCCTCTGCAGAGCTTTTCCTAACCACCATCTCCACTGCTGCCCCATGCGTTGGGGATGGAGGAACAGAAAAGTGAGCACAAACTGCTCTCTTCTGGTTTCCACCATAATCTGATGGCAATTCCCTAACACTGCAAAAAAGGCTTGGCATTTAAAAAGTCCTTCCAACTCAAGTAGCTGCTCTAGGAGCTCATTAGTGGGCTAGCATTAAGGCAGGTACTGGAAAGAACTGCAGGAAACTGTGGTTTCAAATGTTGAAGTAGGATATTTCTGGCTTTTGGCAAGACAATGAGGATTAACTTCACAACATGTCCAATTTACAATAACCAGTGCAGTGTAGAAATATGAACAAAGATTTCTGGATAGGACAATCCATAATGTAAAGGCATATCTGTACTGTGTTGCATTTGTTAATTTGGAACCACAGACACCATAAACAAATGTAGCCAGCTGGCAAAATCTCCCTTCCTGTTGTTGAATTAATGCTTAAGCAACTTGCCTTCCCCGGTTTCAGAGACGCCAGCAGATCTCCAGGTGAGCTGGGAAAAAAAGCAATGCTAAGCATGCTTTAGCTGATAACTAAATGATGAGGGCAGCATCCATATGCCAGGACTATGTCTGTGTTCAGAGACACTGAGAAAAAAAAAAAGAGTGCCTGCTGGTGTAAACCACAGATCAGCCAAACTAGGGTTGGTATTGGTTGGACTACATGGTTAATGCTGGCATTGGCAGAGCCAATTTTTGTCTACAGCAGAGCTTTCTCCAGTTCATCTGGGCAGTGTTTGGTGGGAGCATGGATGAAGTACTTTGCCAAAGAGGAAAGTAAGCAGGAGGGATTGAGATCCTCTGGTGCTCTGTATTACATGCAAAACCATTCCCACCGCAGTGACGTTGTCTACATTCCCTTTCAGTTCAGAGCAGTCCTCCAGCTACTATGAATTTCACGGCGTGAGCAGCTGTCAGGACGTGGTTCACCTGTATAGGCTGCTGTGGTCCTCCACAGTCCTCAACATCATCGGGTTGTTTCTGGGGATTATTACAGCAGCCATTCTTGGGGCATTTAAAGACATGGTAAGGCTCACAGTCTTTTGCCTTATGTGAGGACTTCTCTGCTTGTTGACATTATCAAATGGGTTAAAACCAAGGTAGCGTAAGTGTACGAAAGAGGCACTTTAAACATTATTTCCTGTGTGATCTGGGAGTCTGGAGTCTTATCTTCAGGCTAAGCTGTTGCCAGCTGCTCACAGATAAGTAGGTCAAGCCTGGTCAAATACATGAATGGAGGGATGAAAAACAGGCATCTGTGTGAACAGATGCTGGGGATTCACTTAGTGGCATCTTTTTTTTTTTCTTCTAATTCAGCACTGAACATGCGGGCCAGCAGAGAGTTCGAGGATGCCAGCTTGTAGCTAACATGTAAAACTCAAGTCTCTTAGGTATGGACTTGAGTTGTGTTAAATAGGTGTGACTATTTAACCTTAGTAGTTCTTTTCCCAAGAATGGGGATTAACTCTGAAGTACCAGTCAAGTTTTTATTTAAACAGTTGTATTCAGGTCACATTAACCTCCTCTTTTGTTTCACTGTGGAAGGCCACCCTCTAACCGCTCCCTGTGCCACACCACCATGTTCTGCTGATGTGCTAGGAGGGATTTTGTAATACAGTGCCTCATCTGCCTAGATTTTCTGACATGTTAAAAGGGTGAAGTAGCTGTTTCTGGGATTATGACTGTCAGTGGTCATGTTTACTAAAGCAGTGCCTAAAGACCAACCAAGTGGCTCACTATTTACTAGGCACTCCAAAGAGTAGATGGTCCCAGCCCGAAGAGCTTCCAAACTAAGTGGGCAGAGATGTGGGGATGGCGGTGAAATGCAGGAGCTGAAGGGAGGTGTGATAGCAGCCCAGGTCATCTTAGCTCCATGATGTTTCTGGTGACTATTCTAGAGGAAAAAACTAAATAGAAAGACAGGTGAAAGGAAAGAAGAGAGTAATGGAGCAAAGAAGAGAAAGCAAGAGAGACAGGTGAGATGTACACTGGGGGGGGGCAGACTAGAGGGAAGGGGCTGCTCAGAGCTAGCAGCCAGTGAGCCAAGAACCCAGTCAGACTGGAGGCCATCGAGACCCTGCTCTGATCACCCATCCTCCCTTAGCAAGCATGTCCAGGCTATCTACAACATGTATTGGGTGCTTAAAACCATGTGACAGAGCAGGGCCATATGAATTATTTGAAATTCACCTTTACTAAAGAGTTGCAAAATGTTTGCTGGAAATATTCCTCCCTCTAGCTTAAGGCAAACAAGCACACTGAGCCTTTGCACGTAAGAAATGTGCAGCTGAGCTGTCCTTTATGTGAGGGAACTCTTACAAGGAATTGGTAACAAATTGCAGCCACCCAGTAAAGAGTAGTGGCTGCCCAAAGGGAGGGAGTGGAAGCAGCTTTCCCAGCTTAATTCATCCCTTCCCTGTGAGAGAAGCAATGGCAGAAGTGGCACAGAAACAACCACAGTGGGAAATGAGGGGAAGAGCAGCTACATGAGGAGGGGAAGGCAGGCATCATCTACAACAAGTCCTTGGTAGAGCACTGCAGCCTTCCAGTGCTGCTAAGTATTTTCCCCTGCCTAGCAGATGGATGGGAGTGCTCCATCAAGGGCAGCCGTGGGAATTGCTAGTGCTCCTCTGAGGGTGCAGAGAGCCAGCCTGAGTCCACCTAATCTGTCTCACACAAACAGAGGCTTGCATGGGATTTGGGCTGATGCTTTGCAGCAGGGTGAACTCCAGCCCAGGCACACCTCTGTGCTGCACAGGGGCCGCCACTGCAATGCTCGTGAGGGATGCCAAGCCAAGGAGATGTTCTTGGGAGAACTGGGGTCTCCGTGACCTGGCATGCCCCCTTGCTGGGAGGCAGAGCCTGGGTCAAGGTCTGGGTCCTCTGACTGGGCGGCGCAAAGCCGTGCAAGGAAATCGCAGCAGTGGTGGACATGCAGCTTCCCCCAGGCTTGGCTGGAGCGAGTCTGTTGGGGCTCCAGCTAAAAACCTGATCTGAATAAGCTGTTTAATGTCTCCTCTGCAGCAGGAGTGGAAAAAAAAAACTCCCTCACTAGTTTAGTTTAAGGGAAAGATGAGTTTGTGTCAGTTACCTCAGCACAGGAGCCACACTATGCTTGTGGAAGTGTTCCTAAAGCAGCAATCCAAAATGCAATGACCGCTCCTTGCTCCTGCCTGTGCTTTTTCAGGGTCCTTTTGAGTGACGACCAGAGCTGGTTTGCTAATGCACTGCTCACTTTTGTTATGAAAGGAGTAACTCTTGGGAGAAGACAGGGGCCAAGAAAACATCAAGCAGAAGAGGGAGAGAAAGGGGCATGGGACTGAAATAAGGAAAAAACCTTCAAAATGTGTGGGAGAACAATTTTCTTTCTTTCAGAATGTCACCTTCCCACAGAAATGCTCACTGGCATTTTGCAGGGAGAGCTGCAAAGCCCACTGAAACGCCTCAGGGCATTGCTCCGAGGTTAGACTTCCAGAAAACACAAGGCCAGGCTGACTAGTCAAACCAAAACCATCGTATTTATCTCTGGGGAACGCTGGCAGCCAAAACGTGTTACAAAGGGGAGAGTTTGCAAAACAGTGCTGTTGCCTCTAAACCCGTCACATTTCCTGGACAGAAAAAAAAATAGAAGTGTTGTTTTGGTTGTTGCGGGTTTTCTTTCTTGTGACAAATTCCCTGCAGATCCTGGCACTCTCCCATGGTCTTGCTGCCTGCCAGAAGGCCATGCTGGCTCAGTGGGAAACATTTCATCCTCTCCTGACCCCCAAGGTGTCAACTCTCAGTGGCCCCTGTGTCACCCATGGGTCTGTTCCTCTGTGATCTGCTGGGTGCTGGGGGAGCTGCAGCAGTCACTACGGTACCCTCCTTTTCAAATCTGCTGTGTGCTTGGATATAGGATGCTGGCAAGGCAGTTACCTTAAAGTCACCTTTAGCAAAAAGAAGGTTAAGATAGAATGTAAATAGAAGTATGTACTTGGAGTATCCAAAATGGTAAAAAACCCTGATTATTTCTTACAGAAGACAGAGGCAAAGAAATTCAGTAAAAACTTCACTTGCTGGTACTAAGAGTTCATCTAGAAACTCCCTTCCCTGCTCTGGTATTCATCTGATGACCTGTAGATGTTTTCCTGACACACCTTGCCAAGGAATCTGCCTGCCCTGGGTTCAGGGTTGCGTTAATTAGAACTGTGTCTGGTCCTGGAGGGGGTGTTGCTGGCTTTTTTTTTTCCAGTTCATCCCCTTCTTGGAGTCCTCAAGGGAATCTGAACAGATTAAATATCATTCCCTTATCTCCTCTTCCCTCACCCTGCTCTGAAAAGGAAAACAAAATGAACCCCTAATTTCTGAACTACTTGCCAATGTGTTTGTACCCTGCAACTAAAGGTGCAGTCTGATGTTAGCAGTAGTCGTAGCTCAGAGATAAACGCTTGGTCAGGTCTGTGTCGGATCGGCGAGCTGACCTGCCTTGCTCTGCAGCCACACAGCCTAGCACACAGAGAGCAGCAGCCTGGGTTTCCCCACACTCCCTGGCCCCAGGTGCCCGCATGGCAGGGGCAGTTCTCCCTGGCCAGTTAACAGCTCCTTATCTCTTTGACTTGGGTGGTGTTTCAGTTTAAAATGTCTCCACCTACCTTTGGATTTTATGTGACTAATGTAACATAGTGTCCTTACTGGAATACTTGCTAAAAGCATCTAACCAGCTTCAATTGCTGCAAATCATTGCTGGCTCCAGGCTGAGACCAGATAGCTTCATAATAAGGTGCTTTGATCAGTGGATTTGGGGTGGGTGACTCCCCAAACCTGTCTTCTAGGACTGCTGTGATGCTTGTCCTTAGCAACTGGAGAGCATTGCTGCTAGGGGTAGAGAGAACATAAGAGGACTGAGACAGGTTCCTGGGAGGAGGACAGCAGCACTCAAAGGGACCCGCACCAGAAAGCTGGTGACAGATGCAGAACAGGCATCCATGTTTCATGTTGGGCGAAACAAGTGTTCCTTGCCGCGTTTACGTCCATAGCCAGAAGGATCTGATTGCGCCAGGGACTCCCTCCTCCGAGGAAGGGCATGCTCTGGGCTGGCCAGGGTGGGCTGTGTTGCTGGCCCCTAGGCTTTGGGTCTGAGGCAAGCTTGTTGGGTGCTTCTCCCTACTCCTGTCTGAAAGCCAGTGTCTCTCCCTTTGTCCCCACCATATCCACCCAGCACGGCAGGTAAAAAGGAGGTGTTTTGAGGAGGGTACCTTCAAGATGAGAAACTTGCCTTCTCACATGAAATAGGCTTTCTGCTTTCAAGTCCAGCCTTTCTATGTGCTGGCTCCTGGGGTGATACATTTCTCCAGAGAGCTAAGGCCTAGCTTGTCAGGTAACCTCATGTGGTACATTGGTGACCTAGACAATCTTTTCTGTGTACAAACACAATTAATGATGTACCTCTTTCTCAATCACAGTGAGATCTCGCACTGTCTCTGTAGGATGCAGTGGTTTATGTCTCTCACTGATACATCTGAAAGGAAATGCCAAAAAAAATAAATCCTGGCTGCTGCTTTCAGCATTTGTCTGGCAACCACCATATTTTATTATTTCAGTAAAAAGAAAATTCCATGTTCTCATGCAGAGGAATCTGCTAATAAAAACAAAGGAGAGAAAAGAAACTACTGGATTTGTCTCACTTTGCAAAGCAGCGGGACATGAAAATCTTTCACAGAGCTCTGCTGTCCTTCACAAATGGTTTAACACAAGCCCCCTTTCACATTTAGCTTTTGCTCTTTTTTTTTCTCCCCAGGTTGTATCAGCTGGTTTAATATGAGCTATTACTTCTTCCTGCAAACCTCATCTCACATATTGCAGTTGACATGCCAATAAAGCCACAGGATATGATGAAGGATTTTATGCTGTAGGAATGAGATGTGCACATGGGGGGTGCTATTGGACAGCCAGCAGCAAACTCTATAAGTGAGAGGGAGCTGTGAAAGAAGAGCGAGAGGTCTGGAAAGGGAGATCTTTGTAGATCTATGTGGGAAAGCAGAGAGAAAAGACATGAGGGTATCAGGTAGTTGCTATTGGAAAGAGTCTGCATCAAATTGTGAAGGACTGGGTGTTTGGTGCTGGAGTGAATAAGAAGAGGTGGTTAAAGCTGTATGCTGTGCTCTTCAGGGTGTCTTGGGTCTGGAGTCCTGCCAGTGCTTCTGTAACTGGTGCTAGGGAAGCACCATCAGTCTTTTTTTCAAGGGAACAAGATTAAAATAGCTGTGTATTTCTGGTCAGAAAATTCACTACACATACACCCTCCTCTCATTCTGTCTGCTCCTTGTTTTTTTTTGTAGTACCGGTATTCTGTTGGAAAATAGAAAGTTGTTAAATTGCGTAGTCACTTGTATTAGGACCAGTTCCTGCTCCAGGCACCTCTGCGCTGTGCTGAATTGTTGTCTTCTGTGCTTACAGGTACCTCTGTCCCAGATTGCTTTCAGTGCTGCACCTCCTCCTCAGATCCTGTACAATCCTGCCCAGCAGATCCTGACATATGCTGGGTTCTGTCCTTCTGCAGCAACTATTTCTACGTATCCATCCTACCCGTTACCTCTTCAGGTACAGTACAAAATGGCACACTTCTTAGTCCATCAGAAAAGCATAAGATGCTACTCAGTACATACTCTGCAGTGGTAGATCTTGGCTCCTGGGGGTTTGAAACAAGGCAAGGAAGTTGGATGCCAACTCAAAGACTCATCTCAAGTATGACTTAGTCTGGGCCTGGTTCTCAGGTCTGTTCTCAGATCTCAGGCTTTCTCTGGTTGTCCTTTGGACTCTGTCTGCTGACCAGGAATCCCAGAGTGGGATTAGAGCTGCGCTACAGTAGTTATGAAGGTGAACACAGCCCCCATGTTGGACAAGATAAAGCAGCACCAGATGCATTGGGAAAGCCAAAGGAAGCATCTTATACACAAAGGATTTGGCAGAAAAGTTTACACACCTCAGCCCACTTTACTCTTAATATGGAGATAAGTAGATCAGGACTCATTAGATGGAAAGGAGACAAGAAAGGGGAGGAAATAAGAGGTCTGTGAAACTGAGTGATATGGAAAGGTTTGTGGATGGATATTAGTGGTAACTTCTAATCACACAAAGTTTTGGTTGCCCCAGTAAAGCTATTAGGTGGCAAGATAAGCCAGAAATAGTAAGTGTTTTTACACATCAGAGAAGATTCAAATGCCACAGGATGTTGTGGAAGAGTATAAATGAGGGGTTAGGAACATCAGCTGCTGTTAAATACAGGGATTTAGGTGTCACTTGCAGCCCAGCAAGTCCCCAGATGGCTGCCTGCCACAGGAACCAAGAGGGTCTCATCAGAAGGTGGAGGCCTTTTTCTTTTAGCTTCTATAAGCACCTGCTACAGGCCACCACTGTGAGACAAGTTCAGAGCTGCTATGGCAGTTGGCGGAGGTTGATGAGCCTTACTGACCAGAGGCAGCTTGCCTGAAGGCAGGGGAAAAAGCTGCTGGAGGTGCAGCTTTCCCCCCTTGCGGGAGGGAATACAACATGAGCCAATTCTACACTGCTTCGCCTCCTTCAGAAGGATGAGGTGCAAGTCATGCTCCAAGCCTGTGCTGCATCCAGCCCAGAGCTGGCCCGGAAAATGCAGGGAGTGGTGCTGAGGATGGTGTTTGCTTTTTTTTTTGCCCCAGAGTGAGTTGAAGAACGTAGAGTGAGCTGGTAAATAACTGAAGGTACTGAGACCCTGGAGCAATCATAGCAGTTTTTAGATTTTTTTTAAAGCACAGTAAGACTGTTTTGTTCTGTCCAATGGCTTGTTACACCTTGGCTGTGTAGTGCTAGACTAGTGGGTACCACAAGTTTTGCAATACTTCTTATTTGAAAACACTGCATGTTTACCATGAACTAGCTGTGGACCAGCTCCCCACAGTCTCATGGGATACATCTGTTCAGGGCCAATAAGCTGCCAAGCACGAGTAGGGCAACAAAGCTGGTGAAGGGTCTATAGGGTATGTCCTATGAGGAGCAGCTGGGGCAACTGGGATTGTTTAGCCTGGAGAAAAGGAGGCTGAGGGGAGACCTTATTGCTCTCTACAACTACCTGAAAGGAGGTTGTAGTGGGGTGGGGGTCAGCTCTTCTCCCAGGCAACTAGCAACAGGACTAGAGGGCATAGCCTCAAGCTGGTTCAGGGGAGGTTCAGGTTAGACATTAGGAAAATTTCTTCACAGAAAGGGTTATCAGGCATTGGAATGGGCTACCCAGGGGGGTGGTGGAGTCACCATCCCTGGATGTGTTTAAGAGAAGACTGGATGTGGCACTTAGTGCCATGGTCTAGTTGACATGGTGGTGTTAGATCAAAGGTTGGACTCGATGATCCCCGAGGACTCTTCCAACCTGATTGATTCTGTGATTCTGTGAGTACAGTGACATGATCGGGCCCAGCCAGCATGGGTTCATGAAGGGCAGGTCCTGCCTGAGCAACCTGATCTCCTTCTATGACCAGGTGACCTACCTAGTGGATGAGGGAAAGGCTGTGGAAGTGGTCTACTTAGGCTTCAGTAAAGCCTTTGACACAGTCTCCCACAGCATTCTGCTGGAGAAGCTGGCAGCTTATGGCTTGGACAAGAGTACTGTTCACTGGGTAAAAAACTGGCTGGACAGCCAAGCCCAGAGAGTGGTAGTGAATGGAGTTAAATCCAGTTGGTGGCCGGTCACCAGTGGTGTCCGCCAAGGCTCAGTCTTGGGGTCAGTACTGTTTAATATCTTTATTGATGATCTGGACGAGGGGATTGAGTGCACCCTTAGTAAGTGTGCAGACGACACCAAGCTGGGTGGGAGTGTTGATCTGCCTGAGGGTAGGAAGGCTCTGCAGAGAGATCTGGACAGGCTGGATTGATGGGGCGAAGCTAACTATATGAAGTTCAACAAGGCCAAGTGCCGGGTCCTGCACTTCGGTCACAACAACCCCATGCAACGCTACAAGCTTGAGGCAGAGTGACTGGAAAGCTGCCTGGCAGAAAAAGACCTGTGAGTGCTGGTAGACAGCCTGCTGAATATGAGCCAGCAGTGTGCCCAGATGGCCAAGAAGGCCTGGCTTATATCAGAAATAGTGTGGCCAGCAGGACGAGGGAAGTGATTGTTCCCCTGTACTCAGCACTGGTGAGGCCACACCTCTAATACTGTGTTCAGTTCTGGGCCCCTCACTACAAGAAGGACATTGAGCTGCTGGAGTGTGTCCGAAGAAGGGCAACAAAGCTGATGAAGGGTCTGGAACACAAGTCTTACGAGGAGTGGCTGAGGGAACTGGGGTTGTTTAGTTTGCAGAAGAGGAGGCTGAGGGGAGACCTTATCGTCCTCTACAACTAGGGCGTGGTGGTGGTGAGGTGGGGGTCAGTCTCTTCTCCCGGGTCAGTCTCTTCTCCCGGGTAACCAGCGATAGGACAAGAGGAAATGGCCTCAAGTTATGCCAGGGGAGGTTCAGGCTGGATCTTAGGAAGAATTTCTTCACTGAAAGAGTCATTAGGCATTGGAACAGGCTGCCCAGGGAGGTGGTGGAGTCACCATCCCTGGAGGTGTTCAAAAAAATGTCTAGATGTGGCGCTTCAGGACATGGTTTAGCAGGCATGGTGGCATTGGGTCGATGGTTGGACTTGATGATCTTTAGGTCTTTTCCAACCTTAACAATTCTATGATTCTATGATTCTGTGATCATCATCCATGTCACTGAATTGTCAGCACGCTCTTGGTATGGGTTTGGCCCAGACCACCTAACAATCTCCCAACAACACCGAGGAAGGGGTCAGGAGATGGCGAGGGTGATGGACCATTCCCGGTAGTTAGTGTGCATAGAGACAGTCACACTGGTTTGCTGGTAAGAGTTCAGCTTACAGTTCATCCCTACAGCTGTAGGGATGTGATGTGTCCTGTGCCAGTCAGCTTCACAGCCAGGTAACAGTCCTTGGCATGTCTTATTTATTAACATAAACGGGGTCAGACACTTTTGGAGACCATGGGTTGAGAGGAAAAAAAGAGCACACTCAGAGATCTCTTTTTGTTTGCTTTTAGCTGAAAAGCTGTGCTGTTCTGCAGAGTTCAGTTAGCACGTAGCCAGGAGTAGAGAGAGAGGGGGATAAAAAACAGACGAAAGAATTAAGCTGAAAAGATGCATGTAAGTAGTCATGAGGATCAACTGTAACTATTCAGTCCTGTGTCCATGAGAAACAGAAATACATCATGTTTACCCCAAATTCTTAAATGCATTCCAAAATAAACACAGTTCTTTTCCTAGATTTCTACTTTTTCTAAGAAGTGTGTTCATTTGTCTTCTATCCCCTCCATAACATTCAGAGGCAGACACCACCAGCTGTCCCCAAGCCAGGAGAGGTTAGCGAGAAGCACTGGGCTCCAAAAGGGAAAGTGCTTAATCCTTTTCCTGGGGGGGAGGAAGGGGGGGGAAAGCAGCCACCTCCCTGTATGTATGAGCTCATTATGTTGTAGTTTGGAGAGGATTAATTTCTGCATCAGTATATGAGTTAAAAAATAATAATAAACTTACTCAAAGCTACAAATGGTGAATGTTAGAAGCAGGCCTGATTAGGAACAGCCAGAAGCTTAACCATCATCCACTTCTGTTACTTGAGAACTGTGGGCTAAATCCATGGGGCTGGAGATAGGTCTTCGTGACCAATCTAAGTGCTCCAAGCAGTGCCCAGCTGCTGGATTCAGGCCTTCACAAGCCCTGCTCAGCTGATCCTGGTCCTTAAGGCAACTACAGACCTTGAGGCTGGGGTTCATTTGGTTAAACACAGGGGATGTTGGCATGTAGGGATCTAGTGCTGCCTGATAATGGGATCAGGCAGCCGTTTAGCCCCTGCTGCCACTCTGGGAGGGTCCAGGTCCTATAGTCCCTACGTCACATCTGTGCGGATCTCTGGGATATCCCATGGCATCCCAAAAGGGCTGGACACTTACATGTGGGCAGCTGAACTGAGCTCTAGCTGTCCACAGTGTAGGAGGCTCCACCTGAGCTGGTCTACCCTTCAGAGTCCACAGAGAGAGCGAGGCAATTCTCACACGTTGATTATCTCTGGCTAAAGATGTATGATGTGAGTGATATGAATGTACCCTAAAGGCCCTTCCAGTGACTAGGGGTGGGATTTAGTTGCTGTGCGCTTAGATATCTATGTTCTTGACCCTTCAACTAAGACATCAAAATCTGAGGCTGAACCCTGTACCCTAGGGGTGCAGTTCAGTTGCCTAAAGACATGGCATCTGAGATGGCCTAATGTTGGCAAGACATCCATACAGGGCTGGCTGACGTGCGCCAAGGTCTACGTAAGACTCACACATATTTCTGGAGCAGCTGGCAGAGGATGCTCTTGGGTATCTCAAAAGGCATGATGATTTTGCTTCCACGGAGACCAAGATCCACATAAGGGCCCCAAGACGCACCTCTCTTCTCAGCGTTCCCTTTGGCTCGTGGAAGCTTTGGCTAAACCCTGTTCCTAAGCCCCTGGATTTCCCCTTGCCCTTCACTTGCCCCCAGCGGGGCAGGATCACACACGTGGTGGTTCAGTACAACAAAAGGAGCAAAACCTTCTTCAGCTAAGAGTTAGAGGGGGGAAAAAAAAAGTGCATTGACGCCAATTAATGAAGTAAAGCAGTTTGCAATCAATTACCAACTAATAACTGTAGTTTGAACCCTCACCTCAAAACAGAAGAAATACACACCTTAGTTCCTCCTCCTAGGAAAATACCCCACCATGGATTAGTCCGGCATGCAACACGCCTCGCCTAAGCACTGCCCCTACTTTCATGGACTGAAGCTCCGTTAGCTCAAAGGCTATGAACGTGAGTTCACCCGTGGGTCCCACCAATGAGCAGATTCAGTCCTAGTCCTCTGCTGAATCTGGTATCTCACTGAATAAATGCTTCCTGGAGAGGCAAACAAAGTCTTTAAAAAAATCACAACCTGAGCTGGTGGTAAACGCTCCTCAGTTCACCTCACACTTCCTTGTCCACAAGCAGAAAACAGCCAAATGCAAAAAAAAGGAAGGGTGATAACAGGAATGCATTTTGACAAAGATGTAACCAGCATTTCTTCTGTTTACTGTGGCATGTGCAAACAAAATCATTCACCCCTTACTGGTACAGTACAGTCACAATTAGTCTTGGTAACAGGCCTGCCAACTGGTCAGGTAAATGATTAGCTGTGCGGGGACTGGTGGTAATGACAGCAGTAAGGGTTGTGCCAGTCATTCCTGCCAGAGGAGAACTCGTTATAGAAGCAATTCCAGGCAGACAGATGGAAACAGTGGCTACAGTTTGAGGGGAGAGGAAAGCAACAACTCCAAAATAAATTAAAAAAAACAAACCACCCAAAACCCCAACAACTACGTTTGGAGCTGATCTAGCTAGCAGGTCTGTCAGTATACCTGCACTGCCTCCTGGAGAGGTAAAGGGCGCAATCAACCTTCCTGTCAGATTATCCCGGTTCTCACTAAGTGACCCTGTGGTACAAATGCAGGACGACGTTCTCCTCACCAAGGGGGTTTGTCCCAGGGCAGCAGCTCCTGCTGACACGGAGCCCCATGGAGAAGCCAGGCACCATAGAACGGAGTCTGCCAGCCCTGGGCAGCTCTGAGATGCCATTGTCCAAGTGCCAGCCCTGGTAATGGCCTCCTAGATGGTAACTATTCATTTTTTTTTAGCAGCAAGGAGCAGCGTGTACTTGCCCGGATTTTTCATTTCCCTTGAAAAAGATCCATGATTACTACTTTTTGTTTTGTTTTGTTTTTTAAATTCGAGGCACTTTAGGCCTGAACCTGAGGGGAGCTGAGCATAACTCTTCTGATGAGGTCCATGGACTGGCATGTGTTGGCATATGAGGGGAGGAGTGAAATCCTGACCCTCTTGAAATCAATGGCAAAACTTGGTTTAAAGTAGTGGTAGGATTTTATCCAGAACATTAGTCCCTGTGTGCATTCTTTTGTTTTAACAAACTCTGCTTGTTGCTCAACATGGGCTGCTTCCTAAGCGCTATTTTTCGTGCCTCTTTCAGCCAAAGCCCCACTATAGCCGAGACAGACAAAGTGAAAGACCTACAAGGAGACATATGCCAACCTGTAAAGTTTTCTGTTAAGAGGAGTCTGCATTTGGCACAGGAATAAGACCTTGCATTTATGCAAGTATTATAAACGAGATTAATTACATCTGAGATAATTTAAATTTCACAGTGATGCCTAGAAATGAGCAGCTACATAACCTAATCAGGCAGTCAGGTGCGGTGCCTCACCCAGGAAGCCAGAGCATCTTTTCCTGCAGAAATTCCCGTTCTGCTCTATTGCATCGCTGTATGCGCAATGTCTCTTAAAAATTACTTGGGTTACAGGTGGAATCTGTCTTGTTTCACTAGACACCATCGTTGCTATACTTAAGCAGGTGCTTTACAACTGAAGTGAGTGTTGTGCTGCAATGCATGAGAAATTTAATCATGGGGCTTGTATAACCCTTACATGGCAAACACTTCACGCAGAGCTGCAAATGGGGTTGTAATCCTTTACTGAAGAAGGTATTTTTCTTTGTCTATATACAGCCTGCCAGCAATTTTCCAGGAACATCATCTACTGACATTTCTTTATCAGAAGAAACTCAGCCTCCGTCCCAGTCCAGCTCCAGCTATGGTCTTCCCCCCAATGCACCAACCCTCTATACACCGACTTACTTCTTGCCTGGAGAAAAGCCTCCACCATATGCACCATAGAACAAAGAATTTTATTTCAGTAGCTGGTAGGCTTTTATTTTGTTTTTAAGAAACCTCTGGAAACTGTGCTGTGCAGGCACTAGACTTCCCCAAGAACCCACTACAGAGTGTGTTACGGCTGCTCTGCTCTTACCCGCATCTCACTGTGAGCAGAGCAGGACCCTGGAAACATAAGGGCAGGCACATCACCAGCGGGGTGACCAGTCACCGCCGAGTTTGCCTGCAGACAAATGCAGTGTTACTTTCTGGCTACCATAAGCATGAGATGTTTCCTTCTTGGTACACTGCAGAATGAATTTTCTTCAAGAGGAGAAATGAAGAGAACACTCTGGATACACGTTCTGCTTCCATAAACCAATATAGAGGGGTTCTGGTCTGTGTTGTCTGAGTGGGTAGTCAGGAGCTCTCTGAGTCAATAATTTTGGGTAGGAAGCGATCAGGTGTTTGTTTGCTTGTAGTATTTATTTAATGACCCTTTTTGGTGAAAGTGTTGTACCAATAAAAGAAGTGTGGCAATTATTTTACAATAAAATTGACTGTGTATATTTATACTGTACCTAAGGCTGCGTATATTTGTAAGAACAAGAAAACAACAGAGGAAAAAGTACCCTACCGAATAGTTCTCTCTTTCAAGTTTCAAACAAACAGAAAGTTTAATTTTATTGGGAGTATTTTATCCGAACTTTGTGCCAGTCTAGTCTGTGTAGTAAAACATCGTATCAGTGTGCTAAAGATACAATTTCCAGACAGGTATTTAAGCTGAACTTTAGTGTTGGAATTAATTCCTTTCTAGTCAGAAGAGGACCGTAACAAAACCACTCTATGTTAAGCCCCACTTATCTATTTTTAAACTGATCAAGACCTGATCCAGGCATTTTACAATGACTGAAACAGAACGGATGAAGGGTCAGAATGCCTTCATGGTTTTTTTTTTTATTTTCTCCTATTATATAGAGACAAAAATACATTGACAAGGCTAAGCAGTAATACCTATAGCAGTGCCATTGACAGGAAAAAAGTCTCATCCCTGTTGTGTGCACCCTGCCCCTCACTGTGCATCACATTAGCTGGGATCCCTCTTAGCACATGGCTGACATATTTCAGGGTAGGAGTGGCTACACCAGCATGAAAACTCATCAGACTGCAGCACCCCTTCACTGCATTTCGCTCCTGCAGGAAGGGTGGTGGTGCTGCTTGCTCTACAGATCTTACAGTCTAGACAGCAAGGAAGCTATAGAAATTTCCTGAAAAGCCAAAGAGCAAAGCAGGGAAAGGAAGGTATTTCTCATTAACATTTGAAGCAGCTGCTTCATATTATGAAAATATTAAAAAACCCCATATAAACAAAACCAGCCTACTTGACTACAGTTTCCTTTGAAAGGAAGTGACACCATCAGACCAGCTGAAAATAGAACAAAGAATGATCAGCCTTTTACATAGTATTTTCCACCTTTCAAGAAATTTCTTAATTTATGTGTTGTACCTCTATGTATAAAAAGCAGATTTAGTACTAATACACATAAGATCAGAGGTTAGTTTATATGAACAGTAAAACCGTGTTTTGTTCAATTAAGGATTTTCTGAGATGCAGAGTTTTAGGCCAGCGACATTAACATCAGTGACAAGGTGCCTTACGTGTATTGTTGACAAGGTGAGTTATATCAACCTGGTTAAGAGAAACAGAAGTCAGAGAGGAGACCATTATTTTTCCTGTATATATGAATTTAACATATCCAAAATGCCAAGTTCTTGTGCAAATGCATACTGTGAAGAGCACAATGACCCTGATCATGAAATGAGTGGAACTACACATTTACTTATTTTTACTTACTATGAATACTACCAGGGGGGCCACCAGGATTCATTCTGGGGACTCAAAGCACAGATCCCCTTCAGTTGAGCACCTAGACTACTAATGGAACAAAAATTAAATCAGTGTTTCTCTTGGGTTGAAGCAGAGTGACTGAAGAGGAATGAAGGGATGTTTCTCACATTTTTCCTCTTTTCAATGGTATATAGAAGCAGCTGCCTCTTCCTCCAGCATGGTACTGCTGTAGGGTATTAAAAACAATCCAGCTTGACACAAAAGACCTCCGCTTTCTGTAATTCTCCAGACTTACAAACTCTGGCTTTCTCTTCTAAACCACATTTCGGGTCTGAGGGCATTGTGGTCTATGCAAAATATCTTTGCATACATGTACACATAATCACAGTCCAGGAGAAATCTTTGCTCTGAATTAGGTTGGTTTAGAAAATGGAATTGGGGTCTTTTTTCACATAATATTAAGGCTGAAACTGCAGAGTACCACACTATACCACAGGATTCATGTTTCCAGGATCCAAAATAATTCTGGCCTCATAAAAAGTACCACTTACATTAACACAAAGGCCAGATGTGTTTGTGATTCATTTATGCCACATGGTAGTTTTTTGGGAACTACCACAGAAATTATACAAAAATGCCAGACATACATAAGACTATTTTGCTAACATGCTCCCTTTGAAAAGAACAAAGTAGAACAGGGTTTGTTTCATCTACTTGGTTTAAAAAATAGTAGGTGTCTTCCAAGTTTGTACTGTTTTCATTAGAGCTACTTCAAGTTAAAAAGATGGGAGATGTATTTTGGTAAAGGACTAAAATAACCATGAAAAACACACAGAAAACAAAACACTGCAGTGTGGAAGTGCTGTGAACCACAGTATCTTCAGGATTCCCAGCTCTCACTGGAGATACTAAAGTAATGTTTCTTGGGTTCTCCGTCATATCACAAGTTGATCCAGAGTCATCAGCTCTAACAGAAAGCACTCTCAGGAATAACATGGTTTCCCTTACTCAATAAAAAAAGGAAAAACATAGAACTACTTCTGGGTTTTCCTATCCATGCACACTCTGCCAATAAGTTATTGCTGTCTAGTGAGCAACTATGCTTTCAAACTTCCATCTGGTCACACCTGACTGTAAAGCATCTTTTGACAGGTCCTTCTGTAAGTGTGAAGAGTAGGTTGGTTGAAAGTGATAAAGCTCTGGTCTTCTCTGTCCCACCGCATTACCACTGACTGATTTGGTCATGATACAGAGCTATGAGGTCATGCTGTCTAATGGCTAAGAAAGTAGCTTCCTCTTCTTCTGCTAAATAAAGCAGGGATACTTACCAGGAAATGTTTGGATAGTCTTCCCCCTCTTCCATCCTTTCCTCTGTTATATCTCCACAGCTTGGTCACAGATGTTGTCAGACGTGTGGATTATTAGGCTAATCTGTTATCTCTGTATTTGACTAGGCAAAACATGACATAGAATGACCAGAAACAAATTACACCAGACCTTGTAGAATTAGACCTTTTCCATGTTGACCCTCTGAAGCATAGGGTAACCTTAGCCACCCAGTATTCGGATTTCCACTACAGCATATATCTATCTTTCTCAGTTTATTAATCTGACGTAAGACAAGGATCAAATAAAGCAAGATTTAAGTGCCTCAAAGCAGGCTAGGCAAAGCCTACCCCGACTTCACAAGGATAGCTTAAAAGTTGAATGTACTTTATTGCTCTACAACCTATCCCGAGTAAACCCCCACACATATTCTCACCATACTGCAATTTGGCCTGGATAACTCTCACAATCTCAAGCCGCTCTGCTCCCACTAGGCTCACAGTGAATGAGCCAAGCTAAAAAATTAAGCAGCAAAAATATGTCATCGCCAGATAATATTGCCCACCTCATCATTTGCTTCAGCGGTTATTGACACAAAAGCCATATGGCTTTCATCTTATTGAGTCTTTTCTTCTAATAGTTTCCTGCTGACCCAACTTTGTTGTCCATTTTCTGTGACCAAGAGTTTTTCTAAAGGTCACAACTGAGTGTTCTATCTGTGGTACCAGAAAGAGAAACTCTAGCAATAAGAATAGCAGCAACCATTTGCTCTCTAGCCCAGAAGATATATAATACCGACATAAGCACATAAAACCCCCCACCTCCAAACAAAAAAACAAACCAACCAACCAACGAAACCCCTCATTGGTGTAATCTCCACATCAGACATAGCCTGAGTCATTATCTCCAAATAACAGAATAATCTCAGAACAGGTAAATTAAAAACTTGTATGTAAATATTTTATTCTCTCATATTTTGCAAATCAGAAAGCAGTGTTTGGTAATAAAAAATAATACAGAATTATTATTTTTCTTCCAGTCCACACTCATATATTACCAGGCTTTCCACATTACAAATAAAACTGTCTCTTACAGTCTAAAGATAACATTCACTTTTGGTGTATTCGGTACTTTTGGCTTATTTAATATTAGTCTTCTGAACTATTTACAAATATATTACAACCTTTAAACCTCAAAGCAAAGGAGTATTTCAATAATCAATCTGACATAAGGATCAGTAGCTCCTACATAACTTCAGTGTTTAAGAGAAACTATACACGCAGTGCGGTAGGTCTGAATAATTTATATCTTTAAAAAAAAAGAAAAGCATTGAAAGTTTCTGAATATAAAACTTTTGCATTGCAGTGGTACCTACTGACCCGCCTCGACTGGAGGACAGGAATGTGAGGTGATGTCACTGTGCTTGTAGAGAGCCTCGTCTAAGTCCAGTGCCTTGTTGCTCAGCTTGACGGTCATGCAGCCGTGGTAGGACGCGGTGACCGGAGTGGAAGTCACAGGAACATCTGTGTGAAAGGGGAGAAAACATCTATAATGGCTGGTTTTGAATAAATACCTGCCCTACCTATGCTCAGATGAGCATCACTTCAATGAATTCAAACTCTCCTTCACTCTGGGATTTCTACCTCCTCTCGCCCCCACCAGAAGGCAAAAGCACAATCCCAGATGTGGGGAAAATGCCGTCTGCTCTCATGCACAGAAGCCCTTCTCCCAGGCTGAACCCTTCCTCAGCTGCAAGGCCTCCAGTACTGATGAAACTATGCGCTGCACAGCAGCAAGGCTTCACTCCAATGGTACACTGTGTTCACGCTGCTTTCCATCTCGGCGTTTCCCCTCCTCCATCTCTGGACCCTCTACTTTGTCTTTAGTGGAGTCATTACACCTTCCTCTAATGCTTTCCCTCTCACTCTTCAAAATATCTGCCAAAAGATTATTGGAAGAACTTCATGACAGGAAGGCTCCTCCTATGCGCAGCCTCTACCACTTGCCAGGCTCATCTTTACCATGATTAGCACAAGGAGGATGCTGGTATCCATCAGAAAGTGCAGGAATACATGAGCTGAGTTGGTAAGACTAGTGAGACTAATTTTTCCTATGGACATCCACTGCTGACATACTTTTAATCAGTTTACCAGAGGCAGAAAACAAATAGCAAGGAAGAAGACACTAAGTACAATCCAACAGACTAGAGGAAATTAGTCAATCTTATTACTGACTTCTGTAACATACAGATACCGACCTTAAATAAAAAAAAAAACCACACAGTAACACAGTACCATGAAAATTTACATTAACTGTGTCCTCTATCCTTCCCCAAGGGTTATTACTTTATTTACAACACAAAGCCAACCCAATCAAGCTGGTTGTGCAATGGAAAGCAATGAACGTCTCAAAGATTATTTAACTTCACAGTGATGCAGGTAGCTAAGTAAATCCCTTATCTTTACACTGAAGCAAGGACAACTTGAACAATAGATTGTCCTGTTGACTTGAGATTACATACAATTTAAAGGGTTCTGCCTGGAGACACATGGGGCCAAATTTGAAGCTGATGTGATAAAACACAGCTCAGACAGACTCTAAAACTGAGTGAGAGAGAGAACATTTGTGTGGGCTCTGTAAGCCACAAAGAGACACTATAAATTTTTCAGCTTCCTGGCTGAAAAGTACCATTGCTTGGTAGTTGCTTACACTAATCATTTTAGCTATTTCCTATTCCTCCCCATTTATCAGATTTTATCTGTGAAGTCTGCTTAAGAGAAGGGGCCATCTGTGTTGTAGTACCTCACATGAATGTAAACTAAATTTTGACTCAGAAGTTGAAGTGTTGGCTTAACACCTTGAACACGCGTCTAAGGAATCATGCAGATTGCTGTTATATGTGCCACAGGGCTGACTGAAAGACAGTGTGGATTTTCAGATGGATTTGTAAGATACTACCAAAAATAAAAAAAAAAAAAATAAAATTTTCTTTGTGTTATAATTACAAATCAGGTCAAATATTTAATTTTCTGTTATGACTAGAAATGGATCTGTCTGAAATGTGGTCCTGTAAAGACTCAGAAGCCTTGTTTAAAGGCTCCTTAGCCTGGTGGTATACATATTGCCTGGAAACACACCTATGGATTACATAGATTACATAATTTAGGATTTACCAGAATTGAAAATACCATAGAAAAGGTAGTAAATGTTTATATGTTCCCTCTTATCTCTTGAAACTCTGAACAACATTTCTTCCACATCTGCAATATTAGCTCTACTTCGGATGGGACATACTACATATTTTGACCCAGAATTCTTTCTTTCTGGCAAATGGAATAAAGACACCAAGTGTGACTGCTATACTTTGTTTTTTCCCACAGCGTATGGGAGCAGGGAAAAAACAAAAACGATGAAATGTTTTCAAAATTCGAGTGAGACAAACTCACTTAGATCTGACCATTTGGTATAGTTATTTAACCCAGAGTGATGAATCCAACCAAAGTGCTGAAATGTTTATTTGTTTGGCAAATGACAAGGCTTCTCGATGCAAGTGCTGGGCTCCTCTCAATGGCAAAAGCAGACCACAGGCAGAAATTCCCGTTGCTGAGCAGAACAGATCAAAGGGAGAAAGTATCTAAACCTATAGAAGCCAGCTGGGTCTAAACAGCCATGGCTATGGTATCTCACACTTAGTTCTGGCTAATTAAAAACTGTGCTTCACCCAGCACAGTTAGTCTAAGCAAACCACAGAGAACTTGGGACAGTGACAGAATGGGATTGTTTTCTGAGCTTTGAAAGTCTCTGCTGTGCATTTGAGAGTGACCTGAAAAAAAAACAGGTGACCTCTCTTGCTTCTGCAATGGTCAGCTTGGACAATTTAATCTGACACTGGAAAATGCCACATTTGGGGATTCAGTTTCATTCCTGCCTATATGTGAACATCCCAGAGTGTGTGGCCTCCCCCTTTCAGGTGGGACTAGGAGCTGTTTACATAATCGGTATAAATATTCTGTACACTCTTGTTCATGGTGGGAACAGTCATGTCATGTGTCTTGGCACATATGGCACCTCAGTCACCCTCTTCCAGCATGGCTGCTTAGGCACCTACCAAGAGGCCAACATTGCTGCCCCTCCCTCGCTTGGACAAGTAAGGGCAAGATTTTGCTTAGCTGCTGGCAATAAAATAGGATGTACTGCTGTGCATCAGAGACGTAAGTGCTTCCTTAATTGCATCCCTCAGCAGTAGGGACTGATAAACCAGTTCAGCCAGGACAAAAAACAAACCCCTAAACTTGGCCAAAATTCATGACTCGGATGAAAGTTTGATCTTCCAGGTTCGGAACAGCAGAGCAAACTGACCTCCCACAAGAAGCGCTATTGTTGCTGAAAAGCCAGCAAAAATATAAACAGTGGTAGCCCCTTGGTTGTGCCCTAAGTACCCTCTTCTGGGAGGAAATATGTCAATTGTGTAGTGCTGTGATCAGTTCAAAGAGAACATCAGCCAGGGGTAACCACGACACTGGGCTTCAGTCAAAATAATGTGAGGCCCTGGTATTCCCCTTAAGGAGTGCTCATGCATGTTCACTCCATTAATCATAGAATCACAGAATCACAGACTGGTTTGGGTTGGAAAGGACCTTAAAGATCATCTAGTTCCAACCCCCCTGCCATGGGCAGGGACACCTTTCCACTAGACCAGGTTGCTCAAAGCCCCATCCAACCTGGCCTTGAACACTGCTGGGGAGGGGGCATCCACAGCTTCTCTGGGCAACCTGTTCCAGTGTCTCACCACGCTCACAGTAAAGAATTTCTGAAGCACTGCAGGAACCTGTGGTCCAGCTCCTATGGATTTTATCAGTTTTAAGATAATGACCCTGCTTACAGCTATCCTTCAGATAACTCATTCCTATTGCTGACCAAGCAAAATCTCTTTCTATTTTTGTCTCCAGCTGTCCTCAGAAGGACACAATCATTCCAGGAAAAAAGTAATTGTCAAGCACACCCTCACATCTGTTAAGATCACATGCCAGCATTGCAGACAAAGCCTGCTCAAGCAGAAACAGAGACAGAGGCTCCCAGCTTGAATGAATGGAGACAGTTTTCCTGACTGCCAGCTCAGTCAGCCGGATGAGCTGGGAGTCTGTAGTCGGTGCTACAAAACTGGATGCTCACCTGGCAATCCCCCCACGTATGTCTTCACCGTTGACTGCAAAGAGCTCTCCAAGATGGACAGACTGTCCTCTAACTCAGAGATACTTAGTTCACTCTCTCCTGCTATCCCATCTGCCTTCAGGGATAAGTGATCTTTCTTGAGGAGGATGTCCACAGAGTGTTCCTTCTTATCACAGAGATTTATTGCCAGTCTGGACACAACTGTGTTTTCCAAGGCCACGATGATAAACTGGACAGCAGAGGAAAGAAGAAAAAAGAGGCCGTGAGCAGAAATATACCTACCCACGCTTATCCAAGACCAGGATGACCCCCCTGTGGCCTTGTTTACAAAGATTTTGCAGAGCCACCAAAGAATTAGCCTTATTACTATTGCTGATCATGTTCTGAGCTCATTTGCATAGATGAAAAACCAATGAACCAGTGGGACTAATTGTTAGTCATAACCACTGTCTTCTGAGAGAGAACACTTAGTGGGTCTTACAGAGATAGTTACATTGCACTGGAACCAAATAGACTAGAGCTGCTGTACTATAAATGAAAAGCTGGCTTGTGGGTTTTAGTGAAATCATTCCTGATTTATGCTCATGTAATGCCAGAATCCAGCCCTTTATTATGAATACCATTAAATCAGTCGCTTCAGCACTGCATCATAACTGGCCTCTCACAGCACCTGGAGTGACACCTAAGCCTGTCTCTTGACTACTTGGGACTATTACTGAGGAGCTCCAGAGAATGGAAATTATTCGCTTATGGCATTAAACAGCTTCTGTGCCAGAAAAACATAACAAAATATGCCTGCATTCAAGAGACCACTTCCATCTTTTACCTAGTCCATATTTGCAAATTGCTCCCTAGCAGTGTTGTCTGACACATACCTGTACGAGGTAGAACTTTGGTGACAGTCAAGCACCTCAGGCCCAGACCATGTTCTGAACTTGTGGGTGCAAATAAACAGGCAGGCAGCAAACCTGACAACTGTTTTTTGAGAATGACTTTCAGTTCCCAGGAAACAGCAAGGACCCTTCTCTAGAAAAATGCTGAAGTCTGTACCTGTTGTTTCAGTTTTTTGGTGGAGTGATAGTCAATCAGAGATAGTGACAATGGGACAGATGCTTCTTCTGTAACCAGGGCAAACAGCACACCAGTATCTGTTGCCGGTTGAATTGCAGCATTTACTTCTATTTCCCAACTCATCTTGGTTTCGTTTCCAGAAGAGGGTTGCACTACAGAAAAAGAAATGTGTAGCATGACAAACATAGGACTAACAGGTCAAATGGGCAGGCTGTGCAATTTCTGCCTGGAGAAGAGGACAGATGGACGAGCATATAGAGGGACCACCACATTTCACAGAATCACAGAATGTTTAAGGGTTGGAAGGGACCTCTGGAGATCATCTAGTCCAACCCCCAAATGGTTCCTAATTTTATAAGCCCATTCACTGGGCCAGAGTATGCAAGTCAGACACCAACTGCCATGGCCTTGGAAGGTCACAGAGCAGAAGGGAGCCGGAAAAGGTCAGGGGTCTGCCTAAGGGATATGAATGAGTCAGTCATACTCAGCAAGTTTAGACAGAACTGGTTATTTTGAGTCAGACACTTGCCAGCAACAACTGAGAGAGTTAACCTCCACAGCACAGATTTTAAAACAGTGCTTTGCCTTAAACAAATCACAGCCTACTGCTGCATGTTACATTAAACCCAACACTTTCTTTCACTCAAAAAAAATTTCCAAAGCACCTGAACATAAAATCATAGAAGAAAATGGCATCAGTTTCCTCTTGTTACCTTCTGCATTCTGCTGCCTTTCAGAATGTCAAAGGAAAAGGTTAAGCTTTTTTATCACAAAGAGAGATTCAGATTCCCGTGGCTGTCTATCCAACACATTCAAAGAACTGCTCCAAGACAGGGCACCCAATTTTTGCATCGTTCTTGACTGTCCAAAGATCATTGAGGAATCTAAGTCCAAATCTGACATGTAGGAAACATTTCTATGAAAACCTGTGTTAAACTGAAAAAGGATATAAGCATACTACACTGATCACCTACCTAATAACTTCCTGGTCACCAACCTCTCAGAAGCATGGGATGTTTTATCTCACCTGCTGAACTCTGAATTAAACTTTCTGGCATCTTTCTTCCTGACCCAGTGCCTTTGTGATTTAAAAGGTGACGCTGGCTACAAAGAAAGATTTCAATACTGTTTCTGCAACGTCCCTACGTAGTAGTATTAGCTACGCTGGTTCACCACATCTGCAAATACAATAAGTAAGTTCTTTATAAAGCTGGCCGTTACAAAGCCAAAAAAAAAAAAAAGAGAATTATTGTTTGTAGAAGAAAGAATATAAAAATGCAGGTGCTGAGGCCTCATCTCTGCTGAGTGCTGTCACCTGCACTTCAGATGCTGCATTGTCTCTACTTTGCAGGTTTTGAACCTATGTGGTAAAGGAGATGTCAGACACCTGATACTCCCTAATTTACAATGGCACAGCAGAAAAATCCACACAATGATACACAGCAGGCTTCTGCAGAGGAGGACTTGCACACAAAACTGAAATAGCTGGTTGGCATTTGTATGGGTTTAAAAATACTGACAGTTGATCGCACACATAAACAAACAGAACAATCCAGAACAACAAAAAGGTGTCTTTCTGAGTGCTAAATTAGTATGGCCAAGTTTGGTTTGAAAGTTGTTATTACTGTATCTAGGCCAATTTCACTCAGCTTGTGCCAGGGATACACTTAGTGTGTTTGTCCTAAGTGTAACCAATACCACCCAATGATTAAAAGTGAATCTGATCTTGGACATTTTGCTAAAGACAATATTGATTTTCTGTCCATCACAAACTCAAGATACAGCACAGTGGCTTGCAGCTCTCCCACTTTACCAGAAAACAGCAGATAGTGCTGGAACCACCTACACTGCTGACAGAGAAATGTGAAGCCCCTAATGCTGAGGATGAGCTGGAGCCAGCCTGGAAGTGAAATGCATTACTCGAGCTACACAGAGAGAACCTAATCCATCCTGGTCGTATTCGTACTGGCTCTAACCATCGTACATAGGCCTTCTTTCGCTATGAACCACAAGCTTAGCTGTTACCTCTCCATCCACAGCTGCCAGTCTTTTCTGCATCGATCAACACTGAGTCTGGCATACATGTAAGTTTTAAACAGTTCATTAACCAAGTATGGTTAATGGCAAGACAACAAGTCAGAAATTTAAAAAAATAAAGTACTTACCGTAAGTAAGATTAAACACAGCAAAACCTCGGCCAGGATAGAAAGACCCTCGTCCTGCTATAGAAAAGCACTGCATCTTTTCATTCATCTTTATGGTCTCTTGGATAGTGGTGTCCTCCCCATTCAGCCAGTTCCATGCCCGCATGCAACCATCCAGCCGAGGGTTTATCTGGGAAGGTAAAGCAGTATCTCACACCTCAAAGTACTGTTCAGTGAAGAGTAACTGATTTTGGGTGCAGAGGAATACTGACTTATGATAGTTAATAGAAGAAATCATTTTGACATGTTATGCATGTGCAAACCAAGTGGTGGCAACCCCAATCCCGCAACCCTAAGCAAGTGGTCAGTATTCCCCAAGAAACTCCCCTGAGCTCAGCTTGTCTCCACGGGACAGACGGGCACTAGCTAATGCAGGTGTTGATTTGGTTGTATTGATTCTGTTAGCTCCTTCTACATGCTGCACATCATTAGTGCGATTTACTTCTAAAGCTCCGTAGCCAAAGCTTTGTAACTCCCGTAAATCTGCATTGGGAATGCTGGGGGTAACTTGAAGTTAAAAAAAACCAATCCTTCGTGTCATTGCAAACAACTTCATGACACACAAGATGTTGGACCTGATTCTGGTGTAAGTTGTGTTCTGGCTTAAGGGAGGGTTGCCTGAGCCACAAGACGGGCACACCACTGTACACACCTTGTTCCTTCCAGCTTCTAGTTATGTTATCCCGTACCAAATGTCAGCATTAAAATGTGAGACAGTATGTAAAGAGAAGGCTCCTTGCAAAGCGTCTAAATCAGCACCATTACCACCAATTAACTGAAGCAGAGAGAGAATTAAGTGTCTGAGACAGGAGAAAAACCTCAAGAGCTTTTGGCTCTCAATCCTGTACTCAGACCACACCTCGAGCTTAACATTTCAGACAAGCAGTGGCCCTGAATGACTTCTTGTGAGGAACAGGAGCCTTCCTCAGCTGCTGCACTCCCAGTCACAGAGCCACAAGCTCATCACCTCATTTAGAAATAAAGAGATGCCAATTTGGATTTCAAGATGCCAGCTCTGTGTGTGGTGGACATTCAAAACAGCTGGAGCAGCAGCTTTTCAGAAACACAGTAATCATCCAATCTCACCCAAAGAGTGCCTTAACTTTTATTTGTATGCCCTATCTACTTGAACTAGGAGAAAATAAAGAAAAATAAGCTTCTATTTTTCCTTGGGTCTTACTAAACTGAAACGTCAAAAGCAAGCAGCAAAACTGTGATACAATATACATGAAGCACAAACATCAGTCACAACACAAAAAGTGCCCCCAACGCTGTTTCCAGACCTAGTAGGCACAGTCGTACCCTCACACAGACGTGTGTCCACTGACCTCCTGGGGCCACTCATGGTCTCCAAGACAGCACAACCACCATTAATTCTGTCATGTGCTCCAGTTTTGCTGTGTCCTGATTCTGCAGGCCAAGGGTGGGATACATCTCACCCAAACTTACAAATCAAAAAATCAGGAGTCTCACCTTTGCTACTGCCTTAGGCTGCCTCTATAGTCAATGGAGAGAAAGCTGTATCCAGAAGGTGTTAATTCCACCTGTTTCAGGGCAGGCTGAACTGCTCTCAGGAAGGACCTACATTACCCCAGCAGAAGATGAAATCAAGCCCTTCAGGCATGCAAAACAACATAAGCAATCACGCTATACTTACCGGTAAAATAAGGTCCTTTGTTTTGAAAGGAATGCCTCCTACTGTCAAATTCAGCTGATACAGTCCTTTGTCTAGAGTAAACAGATCCCCTGAGACAGCGATTTTCATAACTGCATCTCTGTTGACCTTTATAATCAAACTTCTTTCAAGTTCTTCAACAGAGATCTGAAAAAGTAAAATTGTCAATAGAATAATTCAGGATAAAAATAACATAATATCTGCAGCCTCAACTAAAGGACAGACACCACTAGTGAAATCCCCAAGATGGAGACACATTTTCTGTCCCCAAGCATCTTTGTCTGCCTTTTAAGTTACATTCCACCTTGGTATGTAAATCTTTACTCTAGAAAGCAACCTGGGATTGCCCTAATGGCAAAGACAGCCCAGCTACTTCAAAACAGCTACACAAAAATATGAGTGGATTAACTACATGACATTTGTAGTTTGCTCTATGCAAAACATAAATGCAATAATGAGTTATTAATAAGAAACTTCCTATTGCAACTGCATGTGAAAGGAAAAGCTGTAACGACAGATCAGATGTCTTTTGTTGGACCAGTGAAAGATAATGCAGAAGCCTTCCAGCCATGCTAAGTCTAGTCTTTGAATACTGACCTCTGAAAAAAGAACAATAGAAGATGTCATATTTGAGAGGGTAATAAAAATATGTAATAGGCAATAATTTTTCCCTCAAAAGGTCTCTGCAAGTTTTACCTCCATGTCTCTGAAGAGCTTCTTCTAGGAAGGTTCTATCACCACTGAAATTTCAAATTCATAATTTTAATTATGACCAGGCTACACAGAGAAGCACTATAAAGCAGCCAGCCCTGCGGAGGGAGAGGAGGAGGTGAGGCACGAAGCTGACATGCAGCAAGCTGCTGAACAGCAGCACGGATTCTGCGCCTTGACCTGGGTCCTGCTACTAACTGGGCGTTCTGTGGCCATAGCAGAAGACAACCCCTTTCTTCCTGCAGAGAAGAAAGGAGTGCACCTCCTCTATTTCATTATCTTCAACATAGCACTCCTTCTTCCCACTCCACGACAGATACCCCACCTACCCACTCTTCATTCATATAGCTCTGTTCCCTGGGACACCCAGATGCTGCCTCTCCATCAGTGAGCCGCTGTATAGAACCAAATACCTATTTCAGTGGCTGTTTAGACTTGTCCTTCCCTCTCCCTGCCAGTAGGCCAGGTCATGAACATCTTTCTCTTTGCATTTTTAGAGTAGCTGCCCCAAAATTGTTTCCATCAGCCACGCTGAGCTCTCTCTCTGTGACTGTAATGTAAAGGATGACAGAGTTGAGCAGGTTTATTCCTGGACACAGCCTTTGGATTACAGTCTTCAGTAATAAAGATTAAGGGGATTTGATAGTTGAAAAGATTATTCACAGAATATCAAACTTTCTTCTTCTCCTCTGGATTCCAGTACAGTCTGGTTTATATTGCTAAAACACTGTTTACACCTGGTGTGTTGCTCCGTGCCATATCCTACAGGACATGAATTTACTTGTCTGAAGCTTACTTGTTTAAAGAGGCATCTACACCTCCCCACTGTGCTCCACGGAGACACACCAGCTAGTTTCAAACAGGCTTTTTTGGGCATTGGCAGGCTGTAAAGTCCACTCAGTGGGCGGGAACATTAGCCCACAGGTCCTGGCAGCCACAGCCCAGCTGGCTTAGCTACACTGTCTATCCAGCTAAAAACTCATTCGGGCGCCTCTACTCGGTGTCACGGCCACCGCCGCCCTAATGCACCGGGGTATGGAGTGCCACAAGGAGCTGGCACAGACCATCTCCCTGCTCCTAGCACGGATCACAGGCAGCCATGGAGCAAACGAGAAAGAATGGGGAAAAGCCTGCTGCAGCAATGCCCATGCTGTGCTTCCTCTGTGAAGAAATCCCACAACTTGCAGGGTGGCCAAAATTCAGGGCCTTCTGAAATTTTATTAGATTGTATAGAAAGTAATAACATAGAAATTTTAAAAAACTAGTCTGCTTCTGATCATTAATATAAACAAACCCAAATCAGTGGAAACTTCCATAGGAGAAGCGGTTAATCCCCATGGAAGCTCTTTACAAATTCCAGTTTAGGAAATTACATTCTGCCTACTTCACGCTGCCCTCCGGCAGTTTCAGCTGCGGTTCCTTATATTCAAAGCTTAATTGCTGGTTCACCACCACCACCTACAAACCAAATGGGGAAGCATTTCAGCAATTAGCAGGCTGCTCTAATTCCCTCCTTGCAACTAGCTGCCGCCTGCCATAGCGCTCGGGGACGATCGGGCAGGCAGTTCTCATAGCTAAGGCTTCTCATACGGTTAACCTTAAGGACAGTCAGCCTTGTGTTTCAGATTCACGCCCTGATAACTCGTAGCACAGAGCCGGGTGTCTGCTCTTTGCTGAAAAGCAAGTGGACAGCACTGAAAAAGGACGAGACTACTGGCAGCTGCAGGGTTAAAGCCAAATACAAATCTGCTTGCAATTGCTTAACCTTCAGTTCTGACATTTAACAGTGCAGGTAGGTTATTATTTTTGTTAACCATACTGTCCTCATGCCAGTACTAAACTAAACATTGAAAATAAGACAAAATGATGACTTTTTTTGGAAATACAAAACAAACAGAAGACAAGTGCATTCTCTACTATCATCAGTTCATACATGCCACTTCATCCAGCTGGATGACACACAAATAACTACATTAGAAGTTTTTCCTGAGGCTTGCTTGTTTGTGTTTTCAATGCTGGGAATGATAATTTAAAAATAGATTAGGAGGGATCAACATCAGAGAAAATACCTATGTAGAACTATTGGCCCGAAGTTTTGAAAATGCCTTCATATTTCCATAAAAGTATGCAACTTTTGCTCAAGAAACCAAAAAACATACACTGCTGGTGCTTTTTCTCATGTTTTGCTTTTAAATAGCTATTTTTTTTTATCTGCTGAAAGTTAAATAGTAAAATTACTTTTTTCTCACAACCCTGATAAAGTTCTCCCAAGTATCCAACTCCACTATTCTAGGTCTAACCAAAACTAAGGGCTTGATCCTGTGCACACTGAAGTCCAAGGTAAAGCTCCCAAACTGCATTTGAGTCTGGACTGTGACCTCTGAAGGTTGTTGGCGTTGTGCTTCATGGAAGGTCAGGTTGAAAAGTACACACAAGTCCACACTTAAAATGAAATGTGTGGCTACATGTTTTATAAAAGGAGACAGACAAAAAGGAATAACCCCTCCTCAACAGGATTTCCCAAATTAAAAACCATGCTGGACAGAGGAAATAGAAGAAATGAGGGAGGGGATAAAATGGAGGAACAGATTTATAGTTGTATCACTCAGCCATATAGATTAAATGGCATTTAGAAACGGGTGACACTGGATGATAAGCAGAAGAGAACACAGTACCTGCAGGGTGGAGGCAAGGGATAAGAAAGTAGAACAGAGAAAAGAGAAATCACCAGCACGCCAGCAACGCAAGCAGCATCCCAAGTCTTAGAAGTAAAAGTCAAGCATGAAGACTAAAGGCTCGTTCCTCCTGCTGCCATTCATCTGTGGGTAAATCCTTCTGCCTTTGGCCAGTATCAGGCACATTAACTTTGGGAGACAGTCACCAGAGCTATGGCGATCATCCTGCTCCAAGCAAGCACCTGTGTGCCAGCACTGCATGATGCTCTCTCCTCCGCTCGTGCCGTACTATATCTCTGGCCAGGCACGGGGTAGCACTGCTGGCTGCAGGGGCACCTCTGCCCCCACTTCGGCGTGGCTCCTGTCCACCTCTGCTGCACAGGGCAGCGACTGCTGTCACAGCACCCACAGCTCGGTCTGCACTGTCCCAAAAAGCCTTGGGGAAGAGTTTCCAGTGGATTTATACAACATCTAAAATACCGCACAAAGAGTGCGTTGGTGCAGCAACACAACCAGACAGTTTGTTGGCTATGCTGGTACCTGGGGATAAGACCCCTGACACTGCTGGCTGGCAGGAGACCAATAATTCTTGCCTAAAAATGACACTTACTTTTATCATACTGCCTTCTCTCCCTGCAGAAAGCAAACACAACCTTTGTTTACCCCCTAACTCCGATGTGTTTGAGCATTTTTGCATTACTTGAAGAAAGAAAATGCATTTCAGCTATCTCCCCCCAAACTAAGATGGGAAAGTTTGTAATTACTTCATAATGAGGTCTGGCACTTAATATGTATGTTACGCTCCTGTGTTAAATGGTTTAACTGGGTAATGACTGCTTTTTGTGACTCCCAAGTCACCCCAGTGGCACCAGCTCTGCTTTTCGTGTCTTCCATCACCATCCTCCCTGTGCAGGCAATTACAACTGCCATATTTCAAATTAACAGAACAAATCTTACAATAAATTTAGTAAGAACTGGCTTGAGGCTATTCCTACCTGTAAAGATACAGCATGTCATACATTTTATCTACAGCTTTGCTGAACCTCTACAGCTCTCCATTTGTAATCTAAAATTGTTTCAGTGACAGTAAAGGAACTGAATTAAACATCACCTCATCTGCTGGAAACATTACCAAATCTCAGTAGTTGACACTGAATGCACTCAAGGACTTCTTTATTTATGCATTAGAAACAAAATTTTTCCCACCTTGTTTTTTTCTTTAATGAATAATTATGAATTTTTTAATACTAAAAAATTTAAAGCAGAAAATTATTCAGTTACCATTATCTGTATTTTTCTCATATGCAAGTTAGCTGAGAACTTCCCACCCACTCCTCAAGAGACACATAAACTTAAAAGTCAAAAGATCTAATTAAGTAAGAAAAGTGAAAGAGGGGAAAAAAGCACAAGCAAGAAGATGCATATATACATTGCTAATCTAGTTTAGATCACACTACAGGATGCTTTTCTTGATCCTGCCACAAATAGTAACAGCAGGAGATGTTCTGAGAGCGCATCAAGAACATGAATCCTTGCAAGCTCCAAGATGCTGTGCTTCATCTCATGACATTGCTGGGATTATTTTATTAGTAGACAGAGATTCACTTAGTTTCTAATAGACCCCAATATCTTTACAAGGGAAATGGACTATTTTGTATATAAACAAGCCTGAGGAGTTTAAAAAAGGACTGTAGCATAAGATATTTGTCAAGGGCTCAGACAATCTGAGCCCTGTGATTAAAGAAACAAACAGACAAATAAACAAAACCAACCATGCACACCACAGCAAAACTTCCTTAAGAGAAGAGCTACTGAGTTCCTTCCTTCTTACTCCCTTCCAACCCTCACCCAGAAGGCATCTTCTCAAACTGACATGAAGTCATCTTCTCAAACTGACATGAAGCCATCTTAGCACTGCTGCATCCCAGAGGCACTGTGTCTTCTCTGGTCAGGCTAGCGTTGTACAAATTAGTGACCCAGCCTAGTTTACAATGGATATAAAGGACAATTAAATTTCTTAGGAAAAATACCCTATTCTCACCTTAGGATGTATAATGTACTGGTGTGCATTGAATGGATAGGTTGGAAAAGCATCTTCTCAAAAACACAAAGAATACACAAAGTGCAGCTGCACTTGGCAGAGCCCATCAGGAACAAGCCAAGAAAGGGTGAGATCTCAGCAGCGGTCTGGACTCACCGTTTGCCACATGCCATGGTTGATGAGTGGTCCGCTGCTGGTCACGCGGCCTATGCCGTTGTATTTCAGCTGCAGCTCAAGCCGTCCTTTGCGCAAAGCCAAGACTACCCATGTGCTGTCTTGACGGCCTCCAGCAAAGAAAAGGATACCTTCAGGATCAAAGGTTCTAAAGTCGAACTCAGCCACAAGTCTGACCGGCACAGGTGCCAAGAAATAAATTAGTTATGCAGAGTTCAAAAACCACAGAGTACTTTCCATACAGATAGCATCAATTCTAACAGTTATAAAGCTCCATGAAAACATACTAGCTTTTCATGCACTCCTGAAAGACTTTAGCTGTGAAGACAGATTTTAAAATAGCGTCAAGAATAAAGAATATGTTACTGGACTTCAGTAATTATCTTAGGAGCTCTGTGGTTAAGGCTGCCTTTCTCAATTACTAGTTTGGATAATGTTTCACCTTACAGGACTCCATAATCCAAACAAATAAGGATGATCATAGGAATAATTGTTATTGTAACGACTTAACTCCATTGCATGCGTTAAAGCCGGACAGTGCATTCGACTGTCATTCTAAATTGTCCTCACCTCGTCAGTTGTTTCCTTTTGAAACGCAGCCTGATAACAGGAGTGCCGCTGAACATCCTCCCCAGGTACAAGGATTTAATACTTTTTCCAACAGCAAAAGGCACACATGGTATTATATTCTATAATCAAAACACATTTTTGAGTGTTTATTCTCCTCACATAGCAGAAAGAGAATCAGAAAGTTTGCCTCCTCTACTTTTCTCATGTAGTTGCTATAGCAGGTTAGGGCACTTTAATGTTTACACTCTCAAAATACAGTTGTTTTGGTACTGAGAACATTTTCTCTTTCCTTCCCTCCTCCCTCCTATCTGCCTCAGAGGAGTGTTTTCTTGTTGCAAGATAAAATTATACTCATAAGGGTACAGCATAAGGTTTTATACTGCAGCATCGTGCCTGCAACAAAAGGTGTGCTAAGAATTTCCTGTTGGTTGGTTTCCGCAGAGGCAGCCTATGCCACTGAAGCCCATCCACCTCAAATGCCTGGAGGACAAAAGTGTCAAGTGCAAGTGCTGGTCTGTAACTTACACCATATGCCCTGAGACCTTTGCACCATCCTCAGAAAAGCTTGTGCTACCAGAGGTAACTCATAGCCAAACAGAGGGCTGGCAGGGCTACCGCTGGCATGCTCTTTTTGGAATGGGGACAGGAGGAGTCCGAGAAGAGAGACTTTCAGGTGAAAATTTCTTTTCAGGAGGGCTACTCTCCCTAGCTCACAAGACCTTGCCAACATGATTCCCTCCTGCTGCTAACTCACAGAATCACAGAATCAATCAGGTTGGAAGAGACCTCTGGGATCATCGAGTCCAACCATTGCCCTGACACCACCCTGTCAACTAGACCATGGCACTAAGTGCCATGTCCAGTCTTTTCTTAAACACCTCCAGAGATGGTGACTCCACCACCTCCCTGGGCAGCCCATTACAATGTCTAATGGCCCCTTCTGAGAAGAAATGCTTCCTAAAAGCAACCCACTCAGCTCAAATGGCTTTGGTCCAGAGCTTCATCAGTTTACATGCAATTCTTAATTGCAATGTAAAATAAAGGTCTGTTCTGCAGTTACGGCAATGAAGACTAACATACCTCACATGTGTTCATGTCCCGGGAAAGTTTTACTCCCCCTCTGCCATCGCAATGACAGGTATAACTCCCCGGCGAGTTGACACAGGTCTGTTCACAGAGCTTTTCTTCACATTCATTTATATCTACACAAAACCAGCAAAGAAGAGAGGAGAAAACAGCAATTGCATTTGTTTAAACATGAATCATCTGGGGGAAAAAACCATTGTCAGTGCTGTTTTGTAGCACCTTTCATTTGACTGTGCCCAAGTGCTCCGCAGCCAGTACTTACCTTATGCCACATCTTTACAGGAGGGAAGAGTTAGAATTAGCATCTGCACAAATCTGTTTTCACAGACAGATTCCAGCTGCCCAGCAAGTCAGTGGGAAGCCTGGAAGAAGAGCTCAATTCCTTGTCTGCTGGTTCAGAGCCCTGGGCTTTAACTTCTAGACAAGACTTCCTCCATTTAGGCCCCTTCTGCTATGCCTGTGCTGACTGGCTCCTGCTCCTTCAACTCAGGTTCAACTCAGGGACTGCTTGCTTCATTGCTACTCAGCAGCTGGATCCTCAACAGACAAGTAAAAGCTGAGTTTCTTATTCATTATTTTATTTTTTTGATTCAGCTTGTTTTTATCTGCTTTGCAAACAAATGGAGGAAAACAAATTGTGATGGCCCACAGGGATCTCTTCAGGCAGAGGTAAACACTTAGAGCCCAGTAGGGCAGGCTGGCGTGTGATTCAAGTCATTACATTAACTTAGAGAAAAGGCAGGGAACAATGCTAGTTTTGGAATACGTTCAAAACTTACTCCATTGAGA
This sequence comes from Nyctibius grandis, assembly GCF_013368605.1. NCBI lineage: Eukaryota > Metazoa > Chordata > Aves > Nyctibiiformes > Nyctibiidae > Nyctibius > Nyctibius grandis. The sequence continues at coordinate 56,769,200 of NC_090659.1, read as the reverse complement.
AAGCTTGCAGGCAGTGTAGCCAGCGGAACTGTGCATGGTTCCAATGCATATTAAGCTCCTAGTTCAGAGTAATACCACAAGACAGGTTTTGAAAGAACAACAGCTACTGCTCTGTAACTTTTCTTGTCCTACAAAGAGACAGCAACATGCACAGATGCTTCTGAGCTTCCACCAGATCTTGTACTTGTCATAAATTCAAGAAATCTCAGTACTCTGGCTTGTACAGCTTGATTCAAGTCATCAAAGATGACTGCAAACTCAGTGAACTCAAAGATGACTGCAAACTTGATGAACTCAAAAGTGACGACAAACTGCAAACTCACAACTAGAGAAAGGGAACAGAAGTCCAGTGTGTAAGCAAGACTTAAAAAAAAAAAATAGCTTTTACTGAAGCCTAAAATTAAACTTCTGTTTTTTTAGAGCTTTAAATCCTGTAATAAATGCTAACATGATGTTATTTCATTAGCTTACCCTGACAAGTCTTTCTCAAGTCATCATAATTGTAGCCTGCATCACAAACACATTCGTATGAGCTTATTAAATTTTTACAGTGAGCTTCTCCACAGACGTCTGTTGATGCCGTGCATTCATCTGTGTCTGCAAAACAAGCAGTTAAACAACACTACTTCAGATGAGTATAATCACTTCACTGTTCGCACACTGGAGTGGGCTCAGGGTCAAATGATCCCTCTATTATTTTGGTAACTGAAAAAACAGTGTCTTTAACAATCTACCTTTAGGGTTAGCTGTAAGAAGTGACCTCAGGCTTTCAAAACCAGCTGTTGTTTCTTTCTTTAAGCCATTAACCACTACTGGAAAAAACAATGCAAAGTGAGCCGGGAGAAGAACTGTAAAACAAAATAGCTCCCACAAAACCAAAAAACCCCACTCCATGCTGGGGGCTGAAACTGGGTTAAAAAGCAGCAATGAGGAAAAGCAGTATGATTTCTACCAAAACCAGAAGGAACACACAGCCTGTGAAGCATCACAGGTTTCTGTTCTCCTTCCTCAGACAAGCAAACTACCCTTTTTCACGCATTCACAAAAATGAGATCTAAATCTGCTGATCTGTAGTGGTAAAGGGGAACTGAGGCAGCCCAATTTGTCACAGAGAACAAGTCATGTCTGAGAGATGTTGTGGGCTTTCACCACGAAGGCAGGCAAAGGACTGGAACTGGAGGTTGATAAACAAACGTGTTTTTCTAACATGTTAACTAATACCCAGCAAAATCCTGGTGTTGCCAAAACATTTGCAGTATACTGAGAGTTTAATATTTACTTTTGCTTTCTAGCACATGTTAAAAGTACAACTACACGTTACACTTTGTGATTTTCCCATGTGTGGGTGAACTCACGCTACATTCACAGTGCTCTAGTAGACAGTACTAGGGTATTATACAAATATACATACATACAAAACCAAATGTAACTGTGAGCCCACTCGCTGTCCACCTGTCCATGCCAACTGCCACCAGAAGACAATTCCAAAGGGAAGTTGGCTCTTCTAAGTGGCTGCACCCATTAGGAAGGGATACTGTGTAATTTATACAGTCAGCGCTTTAAACGGTGGAAGTGACACAGAAATAAAATCCTGCTCTTTGTCTTTTTGCTGAGAGCATTAATATGTTGTTCAGATCAGGCATGCAAACTGTTTAGAAATACGCTGTCACAGCCATCTGTAAGAGGTATATACACAGACTTGCCTGTTTTTTCATGAGATACACATAACTTTAACAGCCACCCGTGATCATTAATGAGTCTGTCTCAGCATGCAGGTTCATAACACTTCTAAAATCTCAGTTGCTTAAGTTTTGGTTATGTAAATTCATTCCACAGTTTCAATTAGATACTTCAGATGCTTCACTTTCTGTTCTCAGCTACTATGTGAAACAGTTGCCAACCTTCACTGGGGCCTTTCGACAGCTATTAATATTCAGTTGCAATGAATTTATCCATCCATATCTATCCAAATTCATTAGCTGCTTCACATATCCAAATATCAACAAATAAATTAAAATAAGAAACGCACGAAAGAAAAACAAACAGCTCATACACTACAACACCGTGAGCCTGGAAAGAATCACAACAACGCATCTGGCCAGCCCTTCCTCCTCTCAATGTCAGGCTATGACAACTGATCAGCTAAGCCAATTTAGCACAATCCAAACCACAAATCCTCTGTGAATCACGCCTGTGTTAGGATACTGGAGAGCAGCACGGTGCGACCGCTGACAAGCCCAGGCATGTAGTGCTGGCTGGAGCACCCAGTACAACCTCAGCAAAGCCCAGCTAACAGGAGCTACCAGCAAGTCCCTGCTGAGTAGACATGGGCTGCTCAGTGTAACCCAGCTCTCTGAAATAGAGTCACAAGTCACTAGGCATCTGCTGAAGCAAACTGAGAGGCCCAGCAAAGCTTACCTTCACATGTTTTGCTGTCTTTAAGAGCGTAACCACTGTAGCATGAGCAATGGTAGCTGCCTAGATTGTTGAGACAGAGCTGGTTACAGCCACCATTCTGCACTCTGCATTCATCAATATCTACATCAAAAGAAAGTGTTACAGTCAGCTTTTCACCTCTGTAAATAATCTGGAGGGTGAGAGTAGGACAGGAAGGAGAAAGACCAAACAAGAAACACTATGACAGCTGCAACACAATGATTACAAAAAGCACAAAGATTTCATTCAAACACTTCAAGTACGTTAGCTCAAGTTCATTAAATAAAAAAAACACAGAGAAGAAACTGTAACTGAGTATCTCCTTCACAGTTCTGAGAATGCAGAAGAGTATCTTTAGTCACTGTGGAGGTGAAAAAGTTTGTTTGCAGAAGCAAACTGATTATAACTATATTTTATATCATAACTAACTTTTAAAATTATACTATGACCAGTAGGTTCAGGATGAAAGACGTAAATAAAACAAGAATATATCCTTACTACTACAGAATTCATAAGAACATCATAAAAAGTTTTAAGTTCACAGCTATTGAGCACTGTGAGCTGAAGGGTGCTCCACTGAAGTGAGCAGCCAAAGCCTATTACATTCAGTCAAGCCTGGATTTCACTCTTGATGTGTCCCACCTGCTCATTATGTCCTGCTTGTATAGGGGACTCCAGAGTTAGCTGATGGGCAGAACAGCACATTTCATGGCATTTTACAAGAAAAAGAGGGGATATGCTTCAGCTGATCAGTTGCTGAGCTCTCAAAGCTGATTGTATACTCATCAGATAACTGTCTCAAATGCTTAAATAAGCTGCTTGTGAGTGATCGTACAATCTCCATACAATATTTACATCAGAAGGAGAGGCTTTGGATCTCCTGCTGTCTTGGTTGCCACGGTTCTGGACTGGCTGAATGAGATTTTTGGCAATTACTTAATACTGGCAGGCAGAAAAGCAGTGGCTCTGAGAGCAAGCCTTGCAGGCAGAAATAAAAATAAGAAACCAGAAAACACGAGGAGGGAAGATAACATCACTATTTCATAAAGGAACAGAGAAAGCCCTCCTGGGGCCTGGAATTTCTTGCACAAATAATTTCTGCCTGAATATTGTCTTTGGAGTTGGTGGAAATACACAGTGGGATGTTAAGTGGATGTGGAACAAGATCCTACTAGTAAGGAGGCTTTAACAGACTAATTTCATCAGCTGGTGCCTCATCAGAGTCAGACCCCAGCTTGCCTGCTCAAAGTCACTGTTCCCATTGCAGGGGTGCTAGAAAGGGAGATGGGCCAGCTTCTCTGGCTCTGCAGACTATGATCTGCTACTTCAGGGTTCGCAGCAGCAGTTGGGGCAGTTCTGCTTGAAAAGCCACTACAAGTCTATTTCTGCTGCCCCTTTCAGAGGGTTGGGATGGAAAGTTGGAGCATAATTTCTTGGATTACCTTGCCAAGACCAAGCTGAGATCCATTAAAGTAATAGAAAAATGTTGGCGTGAAAGAGTTACCTGATTCACAGAAGGGTAAAAACACAAGCAGTGTGTAACCCAGGTTCAATTCTGTGACTTTTGAATTGTGCAGCACAGTATCAGTGACCATTTGAGAATATAGCAAAACCCAATACATCTTTGTCACAGGCATGAAAGATAACAAAACCCAATTACCTTTTTCACATGTTTTTCCCTGCCATCCGTGCTTGCATTCACAATAGAAGTCCCCCTTGAGGTCTTCACATTTGACGGTCCCTTCTTTGTGACAAGGATTGGGAGAACACTGGTTTGGCAAATCTGATTTATGTAAGGAATAAACAAAACAAAACAATACATTGAAGTCACTGACAAACAGGTGTTTCACTGTCATTAATAGTCAAGAAGCTTGAACAGTAATGGTTCAAGTATCAGAACACTATCAGAAATACTCACACCTACCAACACTGGAAGCTAATTCTTGGTGCTCACATGCCAAACAAGCTGTGCCAAGAATTTTGCAGAGCACATGCAATGGAATTCATTTCATTGCAAAAGGGAGTGAGCTACCCCCATATCTGAAGGGCACATCCTGAAAGAAACAAATCAAAGTAGCTCATTTTTAAGAAAGTTAATTCTACTCTCCCTAGTTTTGGAGAAAATAGAAAGCAGGTAGCAACTAAAGTACTCTTTTCAGTTACTTTTGGTAGTTCAGCTGAAGATCTTACCAGGGCTGATAGATTTGTTGCTAGCAAAGGTTTATATCTGAAATTTTTGTCAGAGCTGTCCAACTTAGGCTTTTCTATTACACAGAATGAGAAAAAAGAAATACCAATGTGTTAACAGCATAAGGATAGCAAACCACTAATCCAGTTTACAGACAGCACAATGTTCCTATGGGGCCAACACAGAGTAAAGTCTGTCGCTGACTTCTAAGCCAAGCCCCAATAGCTGGCAATGGATTTTCTCCATAGGAAAGTAGCAAGAGGGTAGTCACCATACTTTGGGGAGGACTAGAGGAACAAATATCGAACTATCATGTAACTGCTCAACGAATGGAAGTCACCTGTCCAAATTCACCTACCCATTTATCTGCAAAACACCCAGAGAAAGTGCTTTGCAGAGATAGCTAAAGGAAGGATGAGAGAATACCCTTGTCCCCACAAAAAATGAGTTGGTAGCTATCATGTAGTAGTAACCTGTTACACAAGTTTTCTAGATTAGTGATCTTCAAAAAACACAAATGTGTTAACTGTTTCCACAACCTAAACCAGAAGGAGCAGTGCAAAAGCTCATTCTGTAGACATCAAAGCTCACCTAGCCAGAGGGCCTTTCTGTTTACATATCCTGTCCCAGCAGTGGGAGACAGGGCACTTCTGCAGACCTTCTACTATTGGGTGAACTTGAGTCACGGTCCAGTCTGACATGGATCCCACCTTCTAAAGAGAACATTTGAAGCTGACCAGAGCCATAGCAAACCTGAACAAATGTGTATTCACGATGGGACTGACCTTCTACACTGGAGCAGTTAAACGGTCAGTCCCACCATTCTCTGTGCTCATCAGCATGTGGAATGCTTTGGAAAAGGAAGTCCTATGACATGAAGGCGTGATGTCCAGGCTTCTCTTCTGATGAACATATGTGGCAGTTTCTTGTGCCTGACCAGTGGTTCCCCAGCGAGAGGGTGGCACAGCTACAAAGCAATGATTCTGCCCAGTCCTTTTGGTGCATGATACAGGAACTGCTGCAGCTAGCAGTCTTTAAAGAACTACTACCATTAACTACTACCATTGCACACTGTACAATGTAAAAGTTTTCACCACTCCTTTCTCTGTCGGGTATTTAATTGAGCTTTGGCCATAAGGACTGTCTAGAGTAAGTTCAACAACTATGACAAACATACTTGTCCACTATGCATATATTTATAATGAAGACTCCACTGTTCTGAAGAGGACTAACAGATGCCAGAAATCACCAGCTGATTGGCAATGGCTGTCATTAAATATAGTGGGCTGAATCAATCGGGACAAAATAGATAAAGTGAAGAAAGGAGCTCTATGAAAGGTCATAAAGGATCAGTGATCTCCGCAACTGAAAGAATTTGTATTTCTAGTTGTGATTTCATCCACCTCTATCAAAATACAGCCCAAACATATTGGTTCCAGGCAGTGTCTCACCTTCCTCCTCTGTAACCAACACAGATTCAGCCTCTAGCTAGGGCAATGCCGTTGAGAAGATAAGCATTTACCCTGAGCCTCAGCAAGATGTCCCGTCATGGACATGGGAGGAGACAGCCAGAGGGCTGATCAGGAATGGAGTGTGACTTGGCCAAAGAAACACTGATTTTCAGTATTTCACCTTGATACTCAGAAGCTAGTGCCTGGGAAAACTCTGCAGGAAAATCCTAAGAGCCTCACAGAAATAACCATCCACTCACCACAAACAAAGCCGAATTATCTTTCTCCCTCACCCCTCCAGCTGTGCAGAGCTGGGGCAAAGCCACAGCCAAGGTAGAGGCCAGGTCACACAAAAGAAAACACAGCCACACAGGCTGTCTGAACATCCACCTGCCAGAATACTGTCCGATAAACCACTGCCCAGTTGACACACAGCTGGAGGTGGAGGTGTCGGGGAAGGAGAGGCCAGGTTAAGGCAGAGACGAGCCACGACAGAGCAGCTCTGATCAGCATGTTTCTTTTCCTAGGCAGACCAGAATTTGTATACAGTAAACAGAATGGTTTAGGTATAGTAAGCCAAGTCTGTTTTTTTGAAGCAGCACAAACTAAGCCTCCCAGACATGGCAATGTTTTCAAAGTCACTTGATAAGCAAAACAAGTCAACAGAGTAACACATGACTTATCTGGTGTATCCTCAAGCTTCTGATTCTCTCCCTCAAAATGGATTCTGATGTGCCTTGCAGAGCCGGATGGCAATAACGCTGCCCAGCAGAATACTACCTTATCGCAACACACGATAAATGGCAGGAACAACCACGGACCTCTTATTGTGAGAGTCTGAGAACATGAGACACAGCTTTACACTTTCCTAGTTGTTTCACAGCTGTGTAATTCTGCCAGCTTCGTGGAAGGTGCTCCTGATTTAAACCATTTCAAGACAAAAAGGAGCTTTTGTTTCCATTCATTTACATGACAGATTTTAGTAAAGGTATTAAAGGTATTAAAAGTAAGGAAGAGCATGACCTTTTTGTGTCTTTGAGCTATGTCTGATAGCACATATGTGGCTGATAAATGCAGCCAAGAGTAGAACTACCAGTTCCATTTTTGAAGTCAGTATGGAAACAAGACTTTACCTAAGTACACTGACTGCTCCTTCCAGTTCATTACTTTGTACTGTGAATTTATTTTTTGATATTCACAAAACGGTGCAAATAAAAAATACATTGGGAAAATGTTAGGTTGTGAAAATTATGACACTCACTATTAAAAAGCAGACGCACATGACCTAACAAAAATCCCATTGTTTTTTTTAAGGCCACATGCAACTTCTTCCAAAAAAAAACACTGTACAGTTTTCCAAACTCTTTCAGAACCAAATCCCTAATTCCTAGCTGACCTACAGTATCTCTTTTAGAAAAAGACCCAGATCTGCAGGTTGAAGTACATGTATCTATGTATAAGGCAAGCACCCATCCGCAAAGCAATTGTCTTAAATTCTCATTGCAGTCAGTGGAGATCTAGTCAGTACAAAAAACAGAGTCCGTAGAGTGATTTAGCTCTCCCCAGCACAGACACAGTTTGGTCAGGGGAATCCCTCTAGAACCACTGACTGCAGATTAACTCTCTGCTGACTGTCATGGGAATACTGCTCATGTAGGCACCTATGCTGGAAACACCTGCATCTACCTCTCTGAATCCGGAGCTGAATCCTACCTGCAACCCTGATCTAAAGATCTTCTGAAACTGACAGTCCTCAAATACTCTGCTAAGCTGTCTCATCACTGTCACAGTTAAAATCTGTACTTTATTTCTAGTATAAACTAGTCTAGTTAATCACCCTCCAGCCCATAGGTTGTGCAACACCTTTGTATGCCAGATTAAAAGAGCCTTCCACTACCTTGTTCTGAGAGGAGAAAGACTATTAAGAAACAAAATTTAAATGTGTCTTGCAGGCACAACCCCACAGAGCTACATAGCCTTTTGGCAGCATCTGTGAAAATTAAAGAGGCACACTGGAATTGGCCAAGCACAAAGCCTGTCATTCTTCCAAGCGCGTTTCAGGCTCCTTCTCCGTTACCTCTCATGTGAATTGGCAACAGCTGGCTAAAACTCAGCCATTTAAAAATATTTTAATATTTGAATGGGGGAAAATATTATCTTTTTTTTCCAAACCACTGCATTCGCAATGGGCAAAAATCCCTAAAAACAATTATTCAATAGCTTTTATTTTTTCAGATTTTTTTCATCACTACCCTTTAGACTTGCATTTCTAAAACACTATTAGTTGTTTGGGACAATTGTTTCCAGTTGATACCACCATTTTCAGCAGGAACTCCCACCTCTTTGCCCTGCCACACACGTGAGCAAAAGGAAGCACTCAGCCTCATGTCCCACTATGAACTAGCTGGCATACCACAGCCAACACGGGTACCACAAGTCTGAGAATTCCCAGTTCAGAGGACTCTAACATCCGCAAATTATGCTGCTCCATTTTATGAGGGCAGGTCTTGACATACCACTTATTAACCTTGGAATTCACTCTTCAAAAACAGTTGCTGTAATGCAGTTTATAAACACGAAAGCTCAACTAAATCCTGATCCTGCTTTTGTAGCACTGGTATGAACACAGGACTAATCAAACTTGATCACAGTAAGAGACTGAACCACAGGGGTAAAAATGAAAATAAATATACACACATGTGATTTTCTCCCCATTTGAACTGATTTGCTCCCAGAACATATTCAGAATATTTATGCAGCTTTATATCTTTAGCACTGCTAAGCTTCAAGAGGGAACTGGGAAGGTATTAGAAGAGTTAATCACAGAATCACAGAATCACAGAATGGTTAGGGTTGGAAGGGACCTGTGGAGATCATCTAGTCCAACGCCCTGCCAAAGCAGGTTTCCCTAGAGCATGTTCTAAATTCTGATCTCTGGTTTTAGTGATGAACAAATACCCCTTCCCCTTCTACACTGATATTGGGTTGACTTCCAAATTGATTTACATTTTTAAAGGTCACAATATTTAAACTACAGTCACGCGATGTGTGAAACTGGTCTCCTTAATGTAAAGAAGTCCGACACAAGCCTGGGTTTGACTATGAGCTTTTTTTAAGGTTCCTTAATAGGAGCAAGCCAAAGTTAGCATTCAAGAAAAAAAGAAAATTAAAGGCCAAAGATAGTGTACAACATTCTGGTAAATCCTAATTTTTGTCCCTCTTGCTTCTCACATTATTCAGACCGTGGGAAACTGGTGGCAAAGAAACGTCTTGCATCATAAAATACCAAAGCACTGAAAGATGACAGCGAGATGGCAATAGGTTATAAAAGGGAAAAGGCCTTGTTTTGTTGCTCAGGTAGGACAAGTGATACAGAGTCTCAAGCCTAAAGAATAGGATGGCCAGTACTAAAATACTATAAAAAATTGGGATGGCTGAGCAGGTTCTACTCCTTCAGGTAACATGAGAGAACATTTAACTACAATATACAAAACAAAAATGCTTACTATGAACGCATGTAAGGAAATCTGGACTTCTTGTATACGGTGACCCATATTTCTGAATACAAGCTGAAGAACAGAAAATTAAATTGTTATTATTGTAATGATGACATGGCAGCAGTTCAAAGCATGTAAAATCATACCTGGCCTGCTGATTCATTAAGCAAGGATTTGGAAGGTGCATGCAAAATCTATGCAATATTATAATCTCCCAGATGCCTTAAAATTCTTAAGTGCATCAAAATTTTTTAGCTCTGATGTACAGTAGAGTTATAAGCCATCTGAAGAGGATGATCACTTTACCAGATGCTACTATGATTCTAAAAGCATGTTAGTAGCTACTCAAATTTGACCTACTAAATATCTTTTAAAAAATCTAAAACGCACATGGAGTTTTCTAGAACCGTTGGCATTTGTGATCTTAAGTACTACATATTAAAAACAAATAGAAAACAATGATGCCATGACTTTGATACAGTCAATAGACTAAGCCAGTGGATCAATCAATAAAGACACTTTTATTTTTTTAATAAGGAAATTAGTTAATAGCTAAGTTAATTAAGAAGGGAAAAAGATAGAAGACTTGAAATTATTTACGAATGCTGCAAGCTCCAGATATAAATGCAACACCAACATTTTAACATGCAGAAAACACATAAAGGATCTCTGTATGTAAATCTATAGATAAGTAAAAAACAAAATCACATAAGCAATGTACAGTCTATCTTAAAAGTTAGAAATGCATGTTTACTGCAAGCAGATTTCCACCACTTCCCTTAGCAGAGACTTCAGCTGTGACAAGCTCCAGTGTTAGGCCCCACATACCAGCACTGCGACAAAGTGAAAGTAAAAGCTGCAACTCACCCAAGTATTTCGGGTAAAAATATTCCTGTAGGAGGAAGGAAAAAAAAAAAGAAAAGCAAAGATTTATTGAATAATATTTGCTTCTATTGTCACACTATTTAAAGGCTGCTCTTAGTTTGGTGGTCTTGCACAGCAGTGGTTTAACAAGGTCCAAACACAAACATCCTCATTTATTTTTATTTGGAGCCAGAAGCAGCACAGTATCACACATGCATTTTTGTCTTTTGAAGAATTAAGAAACATTAGCTCCAGTCTCATGGTAATTTTTGACAACAGTTGACCTAGTAAGTGGCAGTGACTGAGCATGAAACCACCTACCCGCTATCCAAGAGGTAAAGGTGCTGATGGTGACATGATGTAGGGGAAGAAAGAGGAATCTAGGGACAAAACCTCAGAGGGAATGTACAGAAACATTTAGTCACCCAGTGTCTCCTTGGAGGCCCTCTGCTGATGCAGGACACAGGCAGCACCCTAACAACATAACCACTAAAATAAAAGGATACCTTTGGTCTTACAACAACGAGCACCCTACAGCTTACCAGCACCCATTGCCATACCACCCACTCCATCACATCATGGATACTGCCCACTCAAAGAAGGGAATGCTGAAAGTTTGCAAGTGTGGGGAAAATTGACTTTCATTGACCTAAAACTGGACTGCAAAAGGCATTCCCACTGCTCTCATGGTACACGCGTTACTGTTCCCTACCTTGTGTCAACAAAGTGTAGCCATACAGCAAGAGCAGCAGTTTGCTGATGTCATGTGGATCTAACCTTGGATGTTAGAAAAATATCCAGCCTGGTGAGGCCTTGCCAGTTGCGTGATTGCTTGCACCAACACAGAGAAACAGCAGGAAAATGCAGCTGTGATGCATGGAAAGGTGGGAGATTGGCCTAAGCTGATCATTAAACCACATTCTTAAAAAAATACAAATATTCATGGCCAGGAAAAAGCATTTCTTTCCAACTTCACTTCTTACTGGATTTCATAATGTATAAGTCACTCGTTCAAGTGCTGTTAAAATTGCAGTTGGGGTGTGCAATGAGGGAAAACTTGTGGATTGTATTAGTGCTTCATTTTTTTAAAAAAATAAGCCGTTTCTAAGCTAATTATGAAAGCATATGCATAGTATAATTCTCTTTCATACAACGTGAGCAATTTTCATGTAACACTATGTGCAGTGAGATTCAAACAGTAAATATCCTGTATTCTACAAAATTAATTTGGTCTATCTTGATGCAATATTAAAAACTGTTTTATTTTCTCCTCTTATTACAGGTGTTTGGATAAGCTCATGCATACATACTGACATGTACATATAACAGAGACAGGCACACACCATAATTCAATTTAACCTGGACTGTCTGACGCAATCAATTGGTTGACAAGGTCATATAAACTAAGTTTTGCATTACTGTTATCCTCCAGAAGAATCAATCGCTTCTGGCAAATATGCTCCAGTTACTGAAATGCACTGTGTAAATATTCAGCCTAAATCATGAGAGCATCCATAAAGAAGTAAAAGCAGCTTACACTCATTCTAATTTTCAATTCTGACCTGAGGGTAATAGGCTTGGCATCTTTTGGGGTTGAGCTTTGTAATATCTCTTTGGGTTAACAAACTTAGTGAGGAGCTCAGAACTCACTATGGTCCCCTCTCCCTCTTTTTTTTTTAAGGTTTAGTTTCGGAATCACAGAATCACAGAATCACAGAATGTTAGGGATTAGAAGGGACCTCGAAAGATCATCTAGTCCAATCCCCCTGCCGGAGCAGGATTACCTAGACCATATCACACAGGAACGCGTCCAGGCGGGTTTTGAATGTCTCCAGAGAAGGAGACTCCACAACCTCTCTGGGCAGCCTGTTCCAGTGTTCAGTCACCCTCACCGTAAAGAAGTTTTTCCTCATATTTAAGTGGAACCTCCTGTGTTCCAGCTTGCACCCATTGCCCCTTGTCCTGTCAAGGGATGTCACTGAGAAGAGCCTGGCTCCATCCTCATGACACTTGCCCTTTACATATTTATAAACATTAATGAGGTCACCCCTCAGTCTCCTCTTCTCTAAGCTAAAGAGACCCAGCTCCCTCAGCCTCTCCTCATAAGGGAGATGTTCCACCCCCTTAATCATCTTCGTGGCTCTGCGCTGGACTCTCTCTAGCAGTTCCCTGTCCTTCTTGAACTGAGGGGCCCAGAACTGGACACAATATTCCAGATGCGGCCTCACCAGGGCAGAGTAGAGGGGGAGGAGAACCTCTCTTGACCTGCTAACCACACCCCTTCTAATACACCCCAGGATGCCATTGGCCTTCTTGGCCACAAGGGCACATTGCTGGCTCATGGTCATCCTGCTGTCCACTAGGACCCCCAGGTCCCTTTCCCCTACGCTGCTCTCCAACAGCTCTGTCCCCAACTTGTACTCATACGTGGGGTTGTTCTTGCCCAGATGCAGGACTCTACACTTGCCCTTGTTATATTTCATTAAGTTTCTCCCCGCCCAACTCTCCAGCCTGTCTAGGTCCCTCTGGATGGCTGCGCAGCCTTCCAGTGTGTCAGCCACTCCTCCCAGTTTTGTGTCATCAGCGAACTTGCTGACAGTGCAAAAGTCAAGTCAAAAGTCAAGTCAAAAGACAAGTCAAAAAAATTCAGTCAAAATAAAAGTAAATCTAAACAGCCTAAGTATTCGCATGAGTGCCCAGCTGTGCTATAACCACAAACTGAACTTTAGCCAGCACTCGAGGAGAAAAAGATAGCGGCATGTGATGAAATATTCCAAACATTTCTTTCATTATTTCCCCTTTATTCAATATACGTCACAAGAATGTGCAGATGTGTTTAACCACCAACAGGATAATCCAGACACTGGCAAGAACAACTTTTTCTGCACTCACAGGATGAGAAGTAGGAGCTTTTATATTCACAGCCACCAGCCTAAAAGCTCCAAGTCAGTGATGGCAAAGGCATAAAACTTCATTTTCTCCTTGACCTCTGATGAATGAGTTGAGTGCTAGAAAAGTTGTATAGAGTTTACTTTTGAATGAAAGCTTAAGGTAACTAGTTATTTTCATTGCACAAATAACCTTCCAAATGCAAACTGACTGTATATTGATTCAATGCCATCTGAACGGCAGAAGAGTGAAACTCCAAGACACTGTACCACCACAAGCTTCATTTCACGAGGTACGTAACAGAGGTAAGTGATTTAAACAGGAAGCTATTAATAGAAATTTAACCCTTCTTTCCCTATCTTCCTCATTTGCTTATGTTATACAAAACTACTTGCTGATCAGTATCACTTCTCCAGGTCTACAGCACCTGCTGATAATACCATTCCAAAATAAATCAACGTGATCACAGGTTCTAACATTACTCTTTCTTGTATGAGTTACTTTTCATATTTCTCCGTAATAAATTTTCCTTGCATCGGGTTTCTGGAAATACAATGACAACTTATTTCCATTCAGCCAAAAGATCAATCAAGACTGAAGGATGAATGATCTTTCCACCTTGAGAAAAGGAACTTGCTTAAACTGCAAGTAGCAGTCCCTTTTCAAAAAACTCTGATGAGACGTTTTCCCAGTTAAAAATTCAAGTTGTGCCTAAGCTGCACAGAAAGACAGCCAGACATGCACTATTTCTTGTGAGAGCACTCAACTCTACAACACCTTTTCAGTCTTCTGCGCTGTACTAAGTAAGATGTCAGGGAAGACAAAAACCCTATATAGGGTCAGGTCTCTGTTAAAAGTCTGAGACTCATCTTCCCTCCACCAGAAGGCTTCAATCGTATTTTCAGGATCCAACAAAAATGCCAAGAGAAATGCTTTGAGGCTTGCTAACAAGGAGGTAGCAAAGATTCTCTATTACTACTTTGCTGATTTCTCAACTAGTCAACTTCAATTTCAGGCTCATCAAACATTTCACCATCCAGGAAGCCACCCAGTATTCGCAGGATCGAAATGCAGGAGGTTATTTAACTGTGACCACTGTGGTAGCAAAAGTCACCACAGAATTATAGTAAGTGTTAAATTTTCAGCCTGGGCTCTGGTAAAAGAAGTCAACATTTAAATGTTGTCAGCCCTTCCGCTTTGGATTTCCTTTCCTAATTAGTGCTGAAAATAAAAGCAGGAGCAATGGGCTTTTTAAAATAAAAAGCTATAAACAAGCACATACTGGACATAAACATCCTTTGGATAATCTGCTGTACAGACACTGACCTCACCAAGCTTTCTAACCAATCTCTCCAGTAGTAATGTCCCAGTGCATGCAAGAGGAAGACAATACCTTGCAGAAGCACCAACCTCCACAAGAGACCAATCTTCACAAACGTAGTTTCAACAATTCCAACCTCTGTGCCTGTTCCTAGCAAGAAAACCTTAACGTATTTCCACCCCTGCTTCTTTCTGTCTTGTTCCCACATATCAACCAGTACGACTGGGATGCCAGAAGGTGCACCAGGACACCTGCAGCCTGCAGACCTGCATGGAGTATGAGTTACACACCACGCCTCATGTGCCAACAGAAGCACAGCTCAGCAGAGAACTCAGGTAAAGAGGGAGGAGTAGGAGGAACTGGGAAGTGCCTCACATCTACAAGTCTCCACCTTTTCAGTGAAGTGGAAAGTTTGGCATGAAGCCAGTCCCTCCAGGCAGGTCCTGGCTTGCTTATTTCAGCTCGGTTCAAGAGACCTTTTCCTTGCTGTCCAGGACACAGAGCTGTGCTTTAACAGAAAAGATTTAAGCTCTACAGCCCCTACCCCTTCCACACAAACACATGTACATGCTAGAAGCAAGTCTTTTGATACATTAAACACAATTATTGGTTTCCACAACAGTACTGCAAGACCTAAGAGTGCATGCTTTTATTTCAGGGTAGAGTGACACTTTTTCATGGGGCTAAGAAGTTCCTCGCCCACCTACATCCAGACCTTATTCCTACCCTTCTAACACAGCCACTACAACACTTAGTGTGCATATCTAAATTGAAAAGAGAGTGCAAGTTTAAAAGTGTCCTCAAAAAAACCAACCCAAACTCCAAGATATTAATTTTTATATTTGTTTTTTCTTACAAATGTTAACGGTTGTAGTGAAATAGTTAAGAATAGTTTCTGTGGAGTCACCCTCACAGTAGCTGCATTGAAACAACTGAGGAGAACAGCAACATGAAGGTAAAAATGCATAGCAGGGCTGTGGCGTCAAAGGGGCAGAAGTACCTACGTCAGCTTCTCTGCCAAAGGAAACCTACAATGTGACTGGGGTCACCATCTGTTTTCAACTCTATGGCCAAACTCTCCCTTAGTGGTAAAATCCAGAAGTTAGTGAAATTATATTGGCTATGCATTTTTAGAGAAGATGGAAGAACACCAAATCAGAACAGGCATTAACATGAGTCACTGGATGAAAATAGCCCTTCTGAAAACATAACAATGACCCTGTCTACACCAGGAAAATGTTCTCACTGTTGCTGAAAGTAATTGGCAACACTGGAAACCTCGGCCAAAAGGGCCTGCCAACTGCTGCTGTTTGTTCTGCTTGAGTACTAGGTCAGGTAAGCCTGATCAGCACTGAATCTAATCAAAATCATGTTTGAGCTGTAGTGGCAGCAGATAAAAGATGTAGCCTACAGAAGGACTGCTCTTGTTTCTGGGCAACTGGCTGAATGTGGCCCTGCCTGAGCAGGAGGGTTGGACCAGACGACCTCCAAAGGCGCTTGCCAACCTCAACCACCCTGTGATTCTGCAATTCTGTGACTGCAGCACTGCTAACACTGGAGGATTTCACAGACTTGTGTTAGCAATGGCAATTTCTAAAAAGCACTTTCTTTGTTACCTGGTTACCTCTTAGAGAGCAGCGACAACTCCCACATTATGCCCTTTTCTCATTTCCATATAATGACTCTCCCTTTTCCTCTTTCCTTCAGGACTGAATGTTTGTCTTGGGCATGGCCCGACCTCCTTGTTTATAAATGTACTTCATGTTTCCACACCACAGGCATGCACTATCCTTGCAAAGAAATGGCCACTACCTCTGAGTCCCACTGCTGATGCTCAAAGGAAGAGGAAGAAAACCCAAAACAATAAACAAGGTAACCCCCTCAGACATGTGCATGTGTGGAGAGCCTCTAGAACAGCAGGTCATAACAAAAGAGTTATGAAGGTACAGATGTGGAAGGGAGACCTGCTGAAAAATTTCCTTCAGATTCTCCAAGGCTTAGTTAGTCATTCATTTTTTTGACAGCATGAGCTGTGATGACCCCTTCTGCTTCTTCCCCGGCACTGGGCCTTCCCATCCTAAACCTACGCTGTCATTTGCAATGTGTTGGTGCAACCCTTTGTGAAGGTGCTTGGTGATCTGAACCAGGGAACTGATCCAGCTGCGAAATTATAATTTTTCTCTCCAGACTACTTTTCCTTAGATCAGTTCCTTAAATCAGTCCCTGCAGTTGTACAAATTGCTGTGCAGGCAGTGTGAACAGAATGGGCAGGGGGGTTGCTTACTACGGCTAGATCAGCTGAGCTCCCAAATGTGAAACTGAAGCCTGAAAAGATTATAATGTGAGTGGAGGAGAAGTAAACTGGAAGAATCCCTTCCCCCCACTTTCCACAGTTTCTGTTTTCAAATCGCCATCGTTTCAGTCATTTAGCACTTGCTGAATTACTTCACTGGGGACTGAAGTATGAGATAATGAACACTTTTGCCCTTCTTTAGTAACTGTCCTGCTCCAAAGTTTTCTCCTCTTCATACCCCAGCTGTGCGTCCCAGTCTCCAGAGCAGTCACTCTGTCTGCAAACCCCTTGCTATGTCCAGTCTCAGTTTCTTCTAAATCTCTGATGCTGATTCCATTCTTGTTCTTCATACTTACTAGAAGTAATTGCTTGTAATTCATTAAGTTCACTTAGCGTTTGGAGCACACATGAACCACAACTGCCAATTTATACAGATTCAATGTTTCTCTTACCTGATTCTCCTGCAGCTGTAGTAACAAACTCTGTGTTAGTTCCCAGTAGGCTGCTCCTCTTTTTTTAATTTAAAAAGAAAATTAAACAACCCTTTAGCCACAAAACAGTTTTCTTCATTTTTAATTGGCTTTTCCCCCACTCACATCTATGAAAACGTATTTTATTCCTCTAAAAAACTGACTTAAAAACTTTATCTGCTTTTTCCATTATCTTCCTTCTTGACCCAAACCTGCATAATCCCCCTGCTTCAATTTACCATTCTTAGCGTCTTTTTCCATCGTATCTTCAAACAGCCCCTCAGTGTAATATTCACCACTTTTGTTTTCTCTTGTTCCTTCCCTCCTGCTGCACAGGAGGTTTAGTGTGTAGTACTTTCGTGATGCAGTGTTTCAGTATTTCCAGGTCTGTTCTGAACATCTGTGCTAAACTCACAGATCAGGTAGGCACGAGTACAGTGTTGATGGAGCTGTGTCTGCTTCCACCAACAGCAAACTTTGCTCACCCTTCTCAATAACTTTTGATAAAGCAGCATTTAGCTAATAAATGTATGACCTGCCTTCCAAGACAGGCAGGAGTATTTTTGTCACCCTCCTGCTACTGAACTCCACCACCACAAACAAATGCTGTGTCTGTACCACCAAGCAGATAGATGCATCCTGCTCCACAGTCCCAATCTGCTTGCCTTCCAGATCAATTAGACCCACTGGAGTTTGGTACAACTCTCTCCCATTCTGTGTTTCCTTTATGAGAAACTACAGGAAGAAGGAAGAAAGGGAAGGGAGAACAACTGATCTCATCCTAGCAGAAAGCTGGGATGCCTCTGTGGCATACATGCAGACACTCAAACTTTTCTAGTTCCTTCTTCTCTCCTTCAATTCATTCCGTAACAAAAGTCTAAATCTCCTCTTATTTCCTTTCTCGAAGTCTATTAAGCAGGTACCACTGTGCCTGGGAATCCATCTTTCCGTATACTGAGTCCAAGCAGGTTAAATCTTCAGCACAGAGTTCTCTGGTAACTCTTTCCCTCTCCTAGATGAATTCTACACCAAGAAGAGATACAAAAATTTATACCAGCTATAAATCTAGCCCTTCCTCCACACTCTGCCAAAATGCCATAACAAATCGGTATATTGAGAAGAATTTTCACAGCAAGTAAATCCATATTTTTGCCTGGAACTAGAAAGGAATATTCTATACAGGGATGATGACATCTGTATTTAAAGATGGTATCGGTATTTTTCATGTCTAGACTACACAACATTCTCTAAATTACTCAAAGAAATTTTATACTGCTTAAGTCTCCCACTAACTCCTCCCCATACATTCCTTCATACTTTTCTGATTAGTATTTACAAATGTGTATCTACCTGGCTATTCTTAGAAATAAGACCTAAATATTGTCTGCCAAGTGCTCCTCGGAAGGTTTGAATGACTCTAGTCCATGTATGCAGCTCATCTGTATTACTGTGACCATGTCACATAACGGAACAAATAAAGAAAGAAAACCAATGAGCCAGTAACACTATGAAACACAACCAAACTGACCATTGTCACACCCTATACATTGCTTAGTCTGCATTTCAGCTTCTCGAAAAACCCAGCCTAGTAGAAAGAATGCTGTCATTGCTGGATGTTTTCTTAGGATCAGTAATTCTCAAGACATGACTGCAAAAAGCCCCAAAAAGCCTGGTCTGGTCTCGCTGCTGCCCTTGCCGTCAGTGGGAGACTGGACTAGATGAGCAGACCAGAGACCTCCTGAGTCCTTTTCAGCCCAAGCTACTCTGTGTTTCTCTGCCAGTGTTTTGTGTATCTGACAAGCCATAGATTTTAATAGGAGTTTGGATGAAAATCCCTCAAAAAGCAAGAGAACTTTTCATGTGGATGCCTACAAAAAAGAGCTGGCTTCCCGTGGTACTCTACGGAGGGACAAATCCATAAACAGTAAACACAGGTGGCCAGGCTGGCCTACGTCAGTGCTTCTGGTGGCCCTATCAGCTTTCACAGTATTCAGCATGGCAATTGCAATGGTGATCTGCAGGAAGACCCGCAATTCTTCAACAGTAACAATAGCAAGTGAAGATGTGCAGTGATAGATGGTGTACTGATAAACTATGGTACCAAATGATAAGAAGCTGCATTCAAACACCTTCCCTATGCTGAGCCTTTCAAAACAGAGAAACTCATTGCACAAGGACATGTTTTTGCTGTATTTATTCTTGAGTGAAATCCAACCTTTCCAAGAACACCAGCAACTACACTCCCTTCTGCCCTTTGTTTTACATGTTTGGATGACCACATTTTTAGAACAGGTCAACCAAATTCCTGAGCAGTTTATCAGTCAGTTAACAAGCTGGAATACCTTGACTGCATACCAAGGTCAAATATTTCTGCAGTACTGCTTTTTATAAGGCCTCATCAACATTTTAAATAAGATAACATTCTTATCTCTGTATCCAGGATATTTTGCAACTTCATCCCATCTATCACACCTAGCATATCTTTTTAATAGATCACATTTAGAAACAGTCCTCATACCTCCCATGAGCATGTTTTCCATCCTTATTTTTTTTCCCCACCATATTATCTTTTCATTTTTCTGCTTGATACCCCTAGCATAAATGAAATTATAAAAAAGGAACAAACCCAGAATTCTGCAGTAATATCTAAGGATGTTATAATCAGCTTCGTGAAAAAGATAGGCTGCAAGACTCATTAACCTAGGCTCACACTTCTTTTTACCATGTATAGTCATACAAATAGCACAGAGTGAGTTTTGTTCTGCCTCCTAAAAAAAAAAAACAATCTAAAAATGTTTCAATGGATCTTCCTTCCTCCAGTCTGGGTGAGTTGATATTTATATTTTCCGTAACATAAAAGACAAAAGCTGCACTGGCCTGCAAATGAATGGCTATTTAGCCCCGCCTAATACACTATTCTTAGCAGCTGATGTAAGTAATCACACAATGTGCCAACACCCACATTCAGGTTTCAGAGAACATGTATCTTCTGCTGACGGCTTGCAGATGTTAGTTTGTAAAGCTGATCACTGAAGCAATGGAAGAAGGGTGCTCTGGTGTAGGTAAACAACATTTCATTCCTATTTACTGGACAGACCTACCCCAGAGCACCCTTCTTCCATGCCTTCCATTGCTTCAGTAGGTATCTTTCCATAAAATATTATTCTTGGCTAGATGTTATAATTGGCAGGATCAAGCTGTGGTTTTACCTGGGAAGCATTACGCAAGCTATGCTGCAGCCTTGCTTCATCTCACCTGATTTCAGTAATCCTGCTCTGGCAGGGGGATTGGACTAGATGATCTTTCGAGGTCCCTTCCAATCCCTAACATTCTGTGATTCTGTGAACTTCTGGTGCTGTCTGACTGAACCGGTTAATGCAATTTCATATCACATCTTTAAGTAACAGGTCTGAAATTTAGGCCTTGAAATTCTCTTCACACAACTATAGGAGAGTTAGGAATGGCAAGGTTTGTAAGGAAGACTCATACATTTCATAAGGTCATCTGATGGGAGGGGACAGGGAAGCAAGAAAACACGTTGTGCTCACGTCGCAAGCCTTTCTTGAGGTCGAATAGAAGCAGTAAGCTATTAACTAATCTCAAAATAACCTTCAGTTGTCAAGGCTGCAAGATCATTGCTCCCATGGGACAAGTAAACAGCCAAATGCCTACATTTGTGCTCATCTGGTGCTTTAAAGCATAAAACCTGGGAGATGCAACAGCACAGATGAGCAGTGCATTGATGTGTTCCCCACAACTTTCCTACTACGAGGTTAGCCATAGGGCTTAGCGCAGGGCAAAAAGTGCTGTAGCTGTTTCTTTCTGTTAGGACCCAAGTAGTTCATCTCTGTGATCAGATTCAGCAGGCAGAGACAAAAATGTCAGCCTTCCTAAACTACAAGCAATCATCAGCTGTCAACAGTAATCTGTACATTTCCCCCATCAATAAAAAGTCCTCACTTTACCAGCATGGACCAGCTGCAGCCTGACAATATGCTGAAGCGTGACTGCAGTTACTGTAATTCCTCAAACTGCTAGGCGCTGTTTATCAACAGTTTTCATCTTTCCTGAGTCAAGTCTATCTCAGCTAGCTCCCTTCTTCTGTCAGCCACCAGGACAGGATGTACAAGGCAGCATCAGTGAAATGACAGCATGTGAACTTCCTAGCATTGAGGAAACACTTCCATTACCTCAGGTGCGTCTTACGGAAATTTGAAAAGATCAAAATGCGGATGAGGAAAATACTCTGCCCATCAAAACCACAGATACTGCTGGAGGAGTTGTCACCTATGCTTTACAAAGCACTGAAGGCTTCCAGTGTTTATAGTAATAACAGCCCGCACGCATGACCTCTGCCACCATGCATTAGAAAACTGCTACTGAACAGCAGCTGCTGCCTTCATTGTCAGATACAGATTGCAAAACGGATAGGAAGGGCCATAAATCCCCCTGATAGGCAGTGGCACACTTGCTTCCCAGTCAAACTGAAGCAAAGTAACAGCAAGGAGCAGGACATACTGCTCGTAGCAAACAAGTTCACAGCTCTTGGGAGGTTTGTGTCTCAGCAAAGGTAGGATCTTATGTCACTGCAGACCTAAAAGCATTATAAAATACAGTACTTTGGTGTGGAAGCGCATGTAAAATAAGCAAGGGGGCACAGACACTGGAAGCTCCTCTAGCCTTAGTGATATTTCTTCAGACATTTTCAGAACTAGAGACCTAGCAGCAGTAACAAAGGAAACGCACCAAAAAAAAATCACAATTATTTGCAATGACAGCAAGTTTGCGTTGTCCTGCAAAACACGCTTAAATGGCATGACTGGATCTTAGAGAATTTATATGACACATGAAAAGATTTAAAACCAAAATGATTTCACTTTTTCATTACAGTAGGAGAACTGCAAATTTTTTCCAATATATAAAATAAGTACCGAATATTGTTAAAAACTTCTGACACATTTACACAGTTTACCACCCTCTAAACTAATCTACCAATGTAGCCTTTGGCTGCTTTCTTGGCCAGAAGCCAGTTAGCAAAACTGGTGACCTCAGATCACCTTTTTACCAGAATGCTACAAAATCACAGCTGGGATATTTTTTCCTGCATTCACTGCTATATGGTGAATATTTATACTGAGCTTAAAGTTATGTTATTCAACATGAACATGGAAATAGTTGTGCCAGCCACTTTCACCACATTACAGTTATCCATATTCTGCATCAGCTCAGTTTTACAGGACAGAGCAGACACTGCTGCATGAAGATGTGACTACGTGTACAGGTAAGAGGTGCACCATTAAACGCTGCCTGGGCAAGTGCTCCATATTAAGCTCTAAATTAAAGACTGTCAAAAAGAAAAGCCAGCATCATGATGTTTTTGCTGTACTTACTACTGCCTCGTGACAACAAGCTACTGCACTGTATATCCAGCGCTGAGCCTGCTAATGAAGCACACATGTCAAGACTTGTCTGACGGAAGCATAAAACATCTCCTCAGATCTGAGTCCCTCCCTTGCCTGTGGTGTGTCTCTGTGTACACACACACACTCTCTCTCTCTCTGTCCTATCTTCTCCCTAGAGCTGATGCAGCATTAACAGGAACACGCTGTGCATTATCAAGCTTCAGTTTGAACACCAAGAAAATCCACTTCCCACTGCTAAATCAATGCCAGATAATCTCTGCAATGAGAACAGTCTATCCAAAACAGAGTAGAGAGGAGGTGTAAAGCAATTGGAAGAGTAAGCCAAGCTTAGTAAAGCAACACAACTGCATCCACATGCTGTCCAAAGTGAGAAGATAGATTGAAATGAAAGTCAGCCTTGAGAAGACTGGAAAAGTCAGCTCCACATGCAGTGTGCAGGCTGTACTGTGTGAATCCACGCTTAGTGTTAGAAGTGCAGCAGTACCACATTCCCATACACGTGCTCTCCTGCTGTTGTAGTGACAGGTCCCGAACCTACTGATTCCAAAATGCTGACCAAGCTGAATATGGTCCAAAAGTATTAAAGTGCGTTTATGACATACTTCTTCTGAGAAACCCCTATTCTGACATATGCCACAATGTTAAGGGGATTTTAAATACAGCTGGGATGGGAGGGTGAAGGAAAGAGGGATGGTCAGGTGTCCAGACAGAGAAGCCATACCATTATGTCACACTGGTCTTGCTTCATGGATTTACACCATGGGTGAACAGGGCCCTTCCACTCCCCAGAGACAGCGGTCATGCCCGCAGGCGCCAGGCTGGGCCGCTCACCCAGACCATCCTCACAGAGCCATTTCTAACTGGACAGCACTGACACAGCCCTTGCGCAGGCTGAGGGCTAGTTATGCCGTGTAGCTTTGCGTCCTTCACCTAATGGTTCTGGTTCCTCCTCCTCCCAACAGCTGCCCCAGATGGGCAGGCAGCTGGCACCCCGCTGCAGATGGATGGAGGGAGCGAGGGAGGGCTGGAGGGCAAAGCCGGACAACCCACCCAAATCTCCGCGGCGGCTCTGCGCCCTTACCGTCTCGGGGTCGTTCTCAAACACCTCCCGAGCCTCCTCCTTGCTGCAGTGCTCCTCCACGCACTCCCTCTCCAGGTGCCCTTGCTTGGTCTCCTCGAAGATCTGGTAGGCTCGCCGCTGCCTCTGCCGCAGGAACTGGGCAGCCTCCGGGGCGCGCAGCAGCACGGCTGGGGCGCCGATCGCCGGAGGGGGACGAGGAGGAGGAGAGGGGCAGGAGGCAGCTGTGAACAGCTGAGCCCCCCCCCACACACACACACCCCCCGCGCACCAAACCGCCCGGCCGCAGGGCACCCACCACCCCCCCGGAGGGCACAAAGCGCCCTCCCTGCTCGGCGCCCCGCGGCCTCGGCGCGGCCCCTCACAGCGGTGACCCCGCCGCCGCCCCACCGGCATCCCTCTCTGCAACCGCCGCCGCCGCCTTCCCCACCGCAGCCCGGCCGCGGCGCTGCGCATCCCCCCCCCCCGCCCCCGCCCAGCCCAGCGCAGAGCCGCGGGGTCCCCAGCCCCAGCAGCTCCCGCACCCCGCGCTCACACACACGGACGCGGTGGGGGGATGCTCGGCGGCGTGTGCGGGAGGGACGGGGACCCCCCCACGCCCCCGCGGTACTCACTCTGCGAGGAGTCCGCCGCCAGCAAGACGAGCAGCAGGGCGGCCCCGAGGGGAGCCGCGGGATGCGGCATGATGCAGCGGCAGCGGCGGCGGCTGGTGCCGGGCCGGGCCGGGCGCTGGCGGAGCGGAGCGGGGCGGGCGGGCGGTGGCGCGGGCGGGGAGCGCGCTGCTACTGCGGGAGCGCAGTAGCGGGGAGCCCAGCAGGGGAGCCGGGGAGCCGCTCGCCTGTCCTACCCAATCGCTCGCCAAGTCGCCGCCGAGCCGCGGCACAGGGACACACCTCGCGGCGGGCCAGCGGCCCGGCCCCGCGTACCTGCCCGGCCGCTGGGGAAAGGCCGTGCCGAGGTGCGTGGGAGGGTTCCCGGGGAGCGGGGCTGACGGGCGGACAGCGGGGCCCGGGGAGCTGACGGGAAGGCTGCTGCCCTCCCTCCGGGCGGGCTGTGCCGGCGGGCACATCTCTGTAATAGCTCGGGGGCTGGTCCTTAGAGAGGGAGAAGCTGGCACCAAACCCAGCCCAGTCCTGCCTTACATTAGGAACTTGGGTTCTCCTCACACCCCAATACATGTTTTCTTCACAGCTACATTTTCAGTTTATTGCAGTATTTTAGGGTAAACTCCTCAGGAAAGCGGTGGATGTGGTTTATACCAATATGTTCCAAAACGTCCTTTACTGTCCCTGTGCATCCGTAGTCACACAGGACATGTCGGATGTGGGAAACCCTGTTCGCAGTAACTCAGCTGTAGGGTCAGAGCTCGGAGCCGCACCTAGACTGCCTGTTGCCACCCCTTTGAGGCTGCCCCTGTTATCTGCCCTGCAGACACGTAAATCTGACAGATCAAGTAACCAAATCTATACATTCTTCAGGATACCTTTAATGGCATAACTTGTGTGACAAAATAAATTGTCTAATGTAATTTTAGTATTTAGGTATATCTAATACAGACTCTGTGTCTCCACAATAAATTACTGCAAATATAATGTAACTAATGTAAACAATATATTTATATTACATATAATTGAAGTAAAGTACATGAAAACATGACAGCCAGCCTACTGGTTCAAAGCAAGTATTCCTATGCTGGTATCTTCTGCCTGACAATAACCAATAGCAGAATGTAGGTAAGAGATATAAAAACATATAAACCACCATGGAGTGGTCTTTCTGTTTTCAGCTTCTGAAGTGCAGTGGAAGAATTCTCTAAGGTAAAAACTGTGTCTACTGTCATGCTACCAGCCACAAATATATCTCTTCTCCATGAATTTGTTGAATACCTTTTTGATTCATTGGTATTTCTGGCTTTCAGGAGTAGCAGCAAGGTTGCAGATGTGCACAAAGGCTAGACAGGAACTTTTTCCCACCAGTTTTAAATCCAATGCTTAATAATTTTATAGGGTGTCTTGAATTTCTGTCTTCTAAGAAATAGTGTATTATCATGCCCCATTTGTTTTCACTACGCCATTTTAAAGACCTCTGTCATATGCTTTCAGAACCATCCCTTTTCCTAAGCTAGGGAGCTTTGGTCTGTTGTTTGTTTCCAAAACTCTTTGAGCCGGCATTGCTCAAAGAAGCAATCCCACCAGTCCCCATTGCTTGTTCCCGTCCTTTGGTCATGTCCACATCTTGTGCTGGCATGCAGTGAACCCGACCAGAGTAACCCAACAAAAATGATTAATTGTAATTCAGATCAGTCCCCCCACTGAGTTGCTGCACAGCTGTGCAAACACCAAAAGGGAGAGGCTTTCAGGGGTGGCAGCAGGTAGCCACAAGCGAAGGGACCGTGGGCCTAATCATTTCAGCAGCAGACCTGGCTGGAGTGGCTTGGGAAGCTACAGCTGCAGGCAGATGTTTTGTAGGACTGGCTGCCACATTCCTCCCTCCATCCTGTGAACCCCTGCCCATGTCCAGAGATGTGGCTGTGCCATTTCAGCTCACTTACCTGGCAGGAAACTCTTCCCTTTTTTTAGTACGTGTATCTTTTCTACCAGGTTACTGTGCTCAACCAGCTCGGTGACAGGGCGAAGCAGCATGGAGTGGGATTGCAGCAGTAAATCCATAGGCTGCTGTGGGATTGCAGCCTGTGCCCCTCATGCAGAAGCCATTCCCCATCTTTATTTTCATCCTTCTCTGTGTCTTTTCTATTTATACTTTCCGGATTAAGTGGACAGAACTATGCAACATTCAAGATGTGGGCTTAGAGTGCCACTGTCCTGCTTTTGTCTTACGTTTGTTTTTTCTTACTATTTCCAAACTTTGCATGGGTTCTTTTTCACTTCCTGACCTGTTATTTTCAAAGATGAATTTTATGTTATCTGCAAACTGTCCTCATGGCATTAAACTCTTCCACAAAATTTCTGAAGATATTGAACAGCAGAAATTTTTGTGGGTTCTGGAAACTGCTTTATATTGTGTAATCTAATGATAAGTTTCCTTTCTTGTAGACAGTTTTTTATCCTTCTCCTTTTATTCCATACAAATACACTGAGAGCCTATGGTGAAAGACGAGGTCAAAAGCTTTTTGAAAATCCTGGTATGTAATATTATCAGAACCATCCTTATCTACATTAAAAATTGCTCCTTGAACCTCTAATGGGTTTGCAA
The DNA here is from genome assembly GCF_013368605.1 of Nyctibius grandis. Taxonomy (NCBI): domain Eukaryota; kingdom Metazoa; phylum Chordata; class Aves; order Nyctibiiformes; family Nyctibiidae; genus Nyctibius; species Nyctibius grandis. The sequence goes on along the minus strand of NC_090659.1, from coordinate 56,742,077 downwards.
AACATGGCATCCTACCTGATATGCAATGCTGATTCTTCTCCAACTTGTCATTCAGTCTACTAATTCTATTCTTTATTATAGTTTCCAGTAAGTTTCCTGGCACAGACATCAAACACTGATTTGGGTGAACCCTGAGGTCCTTTTAACGGTCACATTTTCCACCTTCCATTCTTCTGGCACTGTAGCATTTAAGGCAGATTTAAGCAATGAGTTAACTTATGTTAATTTAAGCATAAACTTTTGGTTTTTTCAAAATTCATGGCTTTATATCATCTGAGCTCAGCTATCCCAGTGAGGTCTTAGGGAACATAAAAAACAGGATAGAAAAATAATGCAGAAAATATTGAAACAACATTATACAAACTGCTTGTACTCTCAGCATGTCTCATTTTAGACCCTCTTTTGACTTTACAGTAGTCTAGGCACAGAGATTTCCAGATGTAAATCTGAATTTGTAGGATTAAATTCCATTGGTTACTAGGCACTAACCAGAAACATGCAACAGATTTAAGGAATTTTGAGAAAAGTGATTAAAAATACCACTAGAAAGTGTTCATTAAAGACCAGAAATCGAAAAATTATTTGCCAGGTAACAGAACTTGAGTCAGTTATTCCAAATTCTGATGGGTATCAGGCGGTCCGTCTTCCTTACCTACTCCCAAAACAAAAAACAAGGTAGCATTCACCTTTCAGTGCAAAACAGTTCCTTAGATTCCTGCGACTAATTAAATCTGTAGGTACCACATTGTAGAATGAAACTAAAATGTCCTAAAAAGAATAAATAGGCCTCACAACTTTAGAGTGGAAGATACTGAGTTATGCAGAAGAGGAAAGGATTCCCAAGTGTACTCTTTCTTCCTTCCTCCCATCCATCATCCCCTCAGCCAAGGGCACTACGAGGAGTGGTTCTTGTTGACTTCTGAAGGACAACATTTTCCTTGTAATGTACTTGTTTGACTTTGAGGAAAAATTGGTTAGACTTATGTCCTATGGGTTGTCTCACACTGCCAAAGTATCTCAGATTTTACGGACAAGTCACTCTTTCACATACTCATTCCACCTTCATTTCTTGTTCATTTTCCTTCAAAAGTGCTCCAAAGGTGACATTCTAATTTTTTTCCTATTCTGCAAGGAGGGAGGAGCAAAAGGATGTGAGATTACATCAGAATATTTAAAAAATTAAATGACTGTGGAAGGCAGCATACTTAACTAGAAAATCCCTGTGAGAGTAAGCATGCTGATTCCACGATCCTTGACCTGAATGCACTACAGGCTGGGCACATGCCAAATATGCTCGGCACATTAAGATCTGGAACTTGCTGCTTAGTTGTGTGGACTACAGTTCACAGCCTGACGCCAGGAAATAAACTGGAGGTTTCAAAGACAGGAAGCTCTGAACTGTCATCATCCCCTCTGTGCCTGTCTTGGTTCCAGGTCAATGGGGTTTCCTTTCATTAGAGGTCAAAATGGTGACTGAAAATGGCTTTAGGCACCAGCAAAACCAAATTGCTCATCTGGGCAGTGGCACTCCCTCTGCGGCAAGCAAGGCAATGTGCAAACTCCAGGGCAGAACATGCCATCATCCTCCATGGGTGATCTCTCAGACTAAATGGCACTGAGCGAAAGCACCAGATCTCTTGACCCAACCTACAGTACATCGCAGCTCCCTGTTCCTTAAATACCGCTGCAGGTCATAGAAAGGGTGAGACAGGGATGGGGGACCAGAGTGTCTGTTTTCTGTGCAGTCTGGGGCACCACGATGCAGGTAGCACTGAGCACCTGGGAGGTGGGAAGTCCAACAGGGCTGTTGTATTTGTCATGGCAAGAAGAGGTTGCAGACCAGAAGGAGAAACTGGAAGAGAACCTTATATAACCGACTCTGCTTTTTACTTCTTACTCCCTTTGAAAAGAATAGCTTTGGAAAGAACAGCTTTGCTTTCCTCCATTTGGGAAAAGACCTCTGGATCCCTGGGATCCAAGCATTAGACTGGGGAGGTAACTGCTTTGTCGAGGAAGCCCAGTTCCTTTACCACGCACCTACCTTTGCATGTCTTGTCCAGTAAGGATATTAAGTTAAAGTGTAACAGGTTTCTTGCTTGAGAACAAAGTGCCCATTCTACAATCACTGTATGCTTCTATCATAACTCCTTATGTAGCTATTTGGCATTAACATTCCGTAGAGGTTGACAAATGGAGCTGGATGCATGGGGAGAGATGTAGAAGAAAGGTTATTCATCTTTCACACATCATTTACTCAAAAAGAAATTTCATAAAAGACTCCCTAAGTAGTATCTCTCTTCAATAAGGGATCCAAAACCCATTTCTGACAGTGATGCATTTACTGGAGGGAGAAAAAGAGAAAGGCTCCTTTTCCTGCAGATGCTAGTCATGCTCATGTCCATGTGCTGGACTGAATGACCAGAGGAATAACCTTTGCAAGGGACCAATTTCTCTTCAGGGCTGTTGGTTTGCCTGCTGAATGCTCCTCTGCAGCCGAGGCAACTGAATCTTGCATTGAAGCATCCCATCAACATGGAAGGATCTGTTTCTTCTTCTCACTTCTCTGCTGTCTTCATCCTGCCAGAGTGTGCTGGGGTAAAACACGGCGCATCCTGGTGATGAAGAAACTATGGCAACCTGTCCGATTGCCAGGAAGGAGTCAAGAGAAAAGGCAGTGTCAATATTTGGAGCCCATTTCTGACTTACTTCGAGGACAAGAGTTCAACAAGCCTGAATCCCAGACCAGACTCTCTGAATATAAATGAACTTTTAAATGATGTAAGATATTATAAATGTTGCTAGTGGACGTGATTTGTGTTTTATTAGGCCAGCTGTATATTAATATACTATGTATGAGATCATCATGGTTTCTATTCCTATTCATTCCACACATGCTTGTTTTCTGGGGGATTTTAGTTGCTTGAATAAAGCCTAAAATAAATAAATTCAAGGGTGACATGAGGAGTAAAAGAACATTGCAGCAAAACAGGAAGAACAAATATAACCCATACAGTGTGTTAGGCCCTACAAAACTGCACCAGGGATAACATAAACACTGAGTTGGAGAGATTACATGAGTGTGAGCTGCCTCTTGGGAGGCAGGAGGGAGCATGCTGATACCCATTGCTGCCTTTGAAATGGGCTTCTTAGTGGAAAAGCATGATAGATTCTTTATTGTGCTTGTTAACTCAAAGCCATAAGCACATAACTTAAAAATTGCATGTATATAGAAAAAAAGTTGGCTTATTGGAAGTCAGTGGTTAAACTCCCAGCTATGTAATGCAATACAATGGGATGGTGAGAGGCAAAGCCATAGTTTTCATGAGAGGTAGATCTTGCAAATGCTCTGAGCTCTTAGAAGGAACCCCACACTGAAGCAGCCTCTGTGGATCTATCTGGATTTGGAAGAAGGGAGAAGAGCTGTCCCTGCACAGCAGCTCCTAAACCCTGGTCCCTGGGGCAGCTGCTGGTGGTTGGGAGAGTTGCCTGGTAACATGGAGCTGCTGCCTTCTCATTTCCAGCTGTTAAATTGCATTGAAAGGAGCTGAATAATACTAGAATAGAAACCTAGCTTACTATTTAATATAACAAAATAGGAGCCATTCAATGGCATCTCTAAATTGTTTACCAGGGTAACATAGTTCCTTACTGGCAAAGTAAGCAAAACCATTTCAACCTTTAGCCACAAGGACCGTTTCTCCTGTGGATGCGTTTTATTTTAAGCAGGTGGAAAAGCTGGTAAGTCATCAGTAAGCACTTCTGCTGATCAGCGCAGCAAAGCTTTGGTTTTGTCACCTACCTTTTTCCTATTAGCAGCAGGAAACACTGACCTCCTTGCCGAAGCCAAGTGCATCCATTCTTTTATTGTCCCTAATTAAACAGCAAACAAAAGGGGTAACATGAGTAAAAATTTTACAAATGTGAAGAGCCTTAAACAGAAGCCAGTCACTGTTTCCACATTATGTGCACACACACCCCTGGCCTCCTGTTTGTGTGTATATATAGACATATAGATTCGGTGGCTGAAAATATGTTTACAGAATATGGCGAAGACGACGTTGTGCCCTCTGGCCCACATCGTTATTATTTTGTATTCAAAGGAGTCGAGTCTTTGCATCAGGGTTCTAGCAGGTCCGTGTTGTAAAATGAAAACAGGGCTTTCTGTAGTCTTTTATTGATTACCTCCTTGTTCCAACAAGGTTTGTCAGTGGAATGCTGTAACCTCTGGTGTGTGTGAAGGATGAGGAAAAGGTAACGGCAGAGGGAATTGTACTGGAGCAGGACAAGAAATAGACATAACCGAGAAACTGAAAAGTCATTTTTGGAAAGTGCATGCAAAGATATGTATTAAAATACCAAAATTTCGATTTCCTTTTTGAATGGAAAATAGAATATCTGATGTGCTAGTTTCTCCATCCAAATGGAAATTTGCATATTTATATTTTGTTAATAATAATAATAGTAAAAGTGAAAAAAAAAAAAAGTTCTGAGTTTAATTCTAAACCAGAAGGTGTTCTGTTTTGGTTTTGTTTTTTTCTGGAAGGGAAATTCTAGCTGTCCGGTTTGGGAGGGAATGAGAAGTGAATGAGGCCTGTTAACATCTTTGTGGGAGAGAACGAAAAATGGAAGTGGAGGTCAGGCCAGAGCAGATGGCTTTCCCACTGTAAGCCTGCCATCACCGAGGGAAGAAGTTTCCAGATTGTTGTGTTGTTGAGCAGCCTGTGATGGATTGCCATGAAATTTCTGTCTCCCAAAGCTGGAGGAAAGGAGGACGCCTGCAAAAACCCAAAGCAGCAAACCAAGAGGGAGGTGTGAGGTACAGAGGACGGCTCACAAGTCCTGGGAACAAAAGGTGGCATCGATGTGGGCTTGGGTGTGGGCAGCAGCCCAACAAGAAGCTGTTCATGGAGCCTGCATCTGCTCTTTTGGAGGGCACTGGCAACAGAAAGAAAAGAAGATCTGTTTTGGTTTCAATTCACAAAATCATAGTTCAGCAACACGTTATTTTAACCAGGAAAATTAGGGAGGGGGAGGGATATCTAGGTGAAGTATCACTTCCCTTTTCAATTACAGATTTCTCTGAAAGCTATGGTAATGTGACAATACATTGCTAGTGAGAACTGGTTTTGAGCCTGTGTTGTGCTACGTTTATCAAATACCAAAGCTTTCTAACATTGGTACTTAAAATGACCAAGAAGTATATGTCAAGAAAACATGTTTCGTTCATGTGCAAGCTGGTCTTCAGGCAAACGTATCAATGCTCTCTTGTGCGTAAGAAAGCTTTGTGTTGTAGGAAGATAGTGATATTGTGAAAAGAAAAAAGCAGGAGGCATCCACAAAAATCAAAACAGTCCGTACCTCCATGCATAGATGCATACAAATGTGCACATATACGTATCTCCGCATCCACATACACGAACCAGTTAAACTTCTCACAACACTTCTCTGGGACAGGAAGGTGTTATTCCTGTTTACAGACTAGAAAGCTGAAGCCTCGAGGTGAGGAAGTTCAAATATATAACCCAGGAAGAGCTGGAATTGACTTAAAAAAATAAAGTTCAAGGGTTATTTTTATGTCCAAGGTTTACAATACCATCTATTCTTTCCAGTGTTTGATTTGATTTCAAAAGTTCTACACCAAAGAGAGAAAAATAGATAGAATAGCCTTCAAATAAAAGGAGAGAATTATTGTTTCCTTTTAAGTTGAGAGAGAGAAAATCTTTTCCTCATCTTTGCTTGTATCAGAACAGTAATTTAAAAATGAAGTTCTGATTCTTCAAAAAGCCATGTATTTTTGCTATCATTGATGCCAGTTGGGTCTGCAAGCTCTACCACAGGAAGAAGTGAATAAGCAGTTGAGAAAACCTCTGGATGAATTACACTCAGACCACGATAATTAAAGCCCTTCTTGGATCTTAAGGACTGGAACCAGAAAAACAAGGGTCCAAAAGACCATTGTATTTTGGCATGGGCAGACCAAAGCGCCATATAAAACACAGCAGCAACACCCCTTTAAAAGGCATAAACACGGCAAAGCAGGTCTGGAGGGGCAGCAACCCCTTTTACAGACTGGTGCAAGGGGCAGATTCATCCATCCCCACTGCAGGACACGGGCTGGGGCTTTCTTCAGCATGTAGTGCGGATCCCTTGTCCCTGAGGAGCACACCCTCACTTCCTATAAGCAGCGCTGTGAAATGGTGGAGGTGATGGAGAAGGGAACTGTGATACTGTGGCGTACAGAGAGGACACTCAGCAGGGAATAGGGTGTCTCCTGTGTTAGCCTTTTTCAGAATTTTATCCAGTGACTGTTTATTGGATACAGGACCCAGCCTAACACTGGATACTGGGCTCTGCTGCAGATTCCTCACTAGATTTACTCATAAATGACTTGTGTTGACTGTCTCCAAAGGAAACCAGGTCACCCAGTGGTTGCCCTTTGTCTATAATCACTTTGCTTTCATCTATGGTTTGGAACCAGCTGCACAAGGAAAAGGCACATAATTATAGTTTGCTTCTAAGTTATTTAACCAGAAATTAAAATTTTGTGTCCCAGAAATTACACATTGGTTATCACTAAGAAAAAAATTCAAGTATCCCTTTAAGGAGCCAGCATTAAGCAGAATAGTCCTGAGTAAGTCAAATCTATCACAAGAAAAACACCTTAATATCTGAAAAAAAACCTTCAGTCGTTATCTGACTAGAAAATTAAGTTCAGCTGTTTTCTTACTAAAGTTTTCCAGTTCTCATTTTTATTAAATGTGCATTGTTTATACATTGTGCTCTAGAAATACTTTATTACATAAATGTTTGTATTGAGGGAGGGAGGAAAGGGTGGGAAAAAACCCAACAAATAAATCCAGCCTATTTAAGGCTTTCAGTTTGCACATACGCTGCAAGGAAGATGCTCACAGCATGGCTCACTATATGCCAGGTGGATTTGCTGCCTGGAAATGTAGCTCAGCTTTCCATACCACTGGCAGCTCTGTCAAAACTAGAAATCTTCGATATGTCAATCGCTTGCACAGACACTGGCTCTTAGGGCAGGTGCAGCAAATGCAGAGCCAATGCACATTTTGGGGGTGAAGCTCACTAAGTCCCACATGCAGTATCCTGAAAGCAGGGGACTGGCTGCATGTGGGCTGTAGGAGCTACACACTGTCAGCAGAGGAGCTGCCCTCGCTGTGCAGTGTGGTGGGGTTGTAGCAAGGTCAGCCAGAGCTTTTCAAGGCATTTGGTGGGAGATGAAGGGGAAAGATGCTGTACCTGCTGCACTGCTGCTGCCCCGCATCTCCCATGGGCAGTGCCACGCTCTAGCCTCCAGGCAGAAAAGGGCTCATGAGGTCAAAGCTTTGTGTTAGGTGCAAAACGTAAAGTTATGAGTCTGTGGCAGTGCCACTGGTGTGACTGCTGCATGACGGTTAACCCATAATATGTGTGAGTACGTGTGCGGTCCCATGTGCTTACATCCTGCATAGCTATATACCTTCATTGCACGTGGTGAAGATAACTGCCCTCTGTGGTGCTTCAGGTTTCTCAAGGTGCTCATCTGTGGCCGCATCCAGGGCACTGTGCAGGGAGTGATAAAACCTGACCCTGAAACCACCCCAAGCACCAGCACACGCTTACCTGGGGGGCAGAGGCATCCAACCTCCAGCAGGTCTCTCCTTCCCTCTCTCCCCATGTGCTGATGTATCTTCTAAGTGACCCCCACAACCTGATACCCACCGACAGAAGCCACAGAGAAGCTGCAGCACAAGCTGTTCCCATGTGATGATCCCAGTACCCCAATCCTCTCTCCCCATCCCTCACTGCGCCAGGGAAGCAGTGCCCCTGTCCCACTCCCTGGGGGGGATATGGGGGGGCTCCTCTGACGCCCACCAGTTGCAAGGGGGCCTCAGCTCCTCCTGCTGCACCTGGGAACCCTGCCTCCACCCCAAAAGGGCTCCCTCCAGGCGCTCTCCCTTTTTCCTCCCCTCTACTCGACTTTAAATGTATATCGCTATAGCATTGTCCAGTTTCTGACAAGCGTCGACAAGCAGATTGCAAAGGCTCCTTTTTTTCTGGAAAGGCAGAAAACTAAAGCAAATGACATTCACTGTGGTTTTTGATATGTGCAGCTTGATGTTTATCAGCCCAATTGTACAGCAGGGAAGGAAATGACAGGATTGTTCTCCTTGTCCTACATGGAGTTTAACAAGAAAAACTGTGAAACTCTTTGCGTTACAGTCAAGCGCAACTGGGACCTTCACATTTCCAGAAGTAAAGCAGGTTCTCTGGCCAAATTAAAGAAAGTGGAGAATTGCCAAAGAAAACATTTTTGTCCAGCTTAGCTTATCTGATGTTACCAGCATGTAGTGATACTTTATCGTAGCGAGTTATTTCCTCTGTTAAACATAGAGGTAAGAGCAAGTATGGATAAACAATGCATGCAACCAAACCCCAAATGTTTAACTATTTTAGCTTACTGTGGCAGGAAGCAGGGGCAGAGGGGGAAAAGATAAAATTAAGCATTCCTCAAAGAGCCCAGCTACTGGTTTCTGTGCTGGAATTGTCTCAGAGAAGAAAGTCTGAAGCACAGAGCGAGTGGCTGTCCGGCAGCCAAAACCTCTCACAGAGCCCAGGTCTGTTGCAAAAGACGGGCACTCTGTGCAGGGTTGGAATGGGTTACTTGAGGAGGGACGTCTCGGATCTCATGGCCTGGGAGATGCACAGGAGGAAGCAAACATCTCACCTGCCTTTAGACATGTCTGGAGCAGATATTTGTGTCTGATCCACTCACCCCAGGCTTTCCTTGTGGCAAGGAGAGGGATGTAGACACCTTCAGGGGCACAGTTCGTCTGAGGTATTTCAAGTGTTTGCTCTGGGATTAAATGATTCACACCCTGAATACATACTCATCAGTCAAAAAGAGATTACTCCATAGTGGATGCCTGTGCTATAAACATCAGTATTTCATCAAAAGAGCCCATAGGTCAGCAGAAGGCTTCCTCATGGCAGTTGCCATCAGCCATCATCTTTGGCCACTGGGAACTGTATGGCCTTGTCCACCTGAGTGGCAAAGGGAGGAATGGGAAACCAGAAACCTTCCTTCCAACAAATAAGATCTTAACCCTCCAAAGCAAATGTGTAAAGCTGCACTGCAACAACGAGGAGTGGCAAGGATTATCTCCCCAGATAATGCAGTTTCACAGTTAGTTATCCCTCCATCCTTGAATCATACAGTTGAAGTATTTAGAAAATTCCAGTGCATCCCAGGCCAGGAGTCTCTGAGCAAAACAGCGCCTGCAGAAAAATTTTACAAGAGAAAGTATATGGTACAGTAGGTTTAGCACAACAGTTTTGCTGCAGAGCTGTTTGTTAGGAGCATAAAATTTTATGCTGCCAAGATAATATACAAAGGGCTGAAGGGATTTTCCAGGATGAAGGGCTGAAATAGGTTTGTGTGGCTGAGACAGAGCTTTTGTGTGGTAGCACTCCAGTATCTCTGTGGCTGGAAGATGAGGAGGAGATCCAAGTGCCCTTAACACGTGAGGACACCAGGAGGTGATGAACACTCTGGTGCGAGGAGGGCAGAGTCTGATCCTCCCCACCAGGGAGGCTGTGGCCAGTCTCATTTGATTTATGATTGCTTGAAAATCCTGTTGGTTAATTATGATTTAGTGCGAAGTGTGCACAATGAATTATGTGGGGTTATGAAAGGAAAGCTTTGGCTGAATGTCCGGAATAAGATCTGGGTTGTGAAACCTGTGTGATGGAGCAATGATGGCTCAGCTGGCCTTCAGGGTTGGCTCAGGTAAGGCTGTGTCAGCACCCTGCCACCCATCCTATTGCCTGGAGAGTGAGCCATGATCTGGGACGTCATTTCCTCGCTGATAATCCCTATGTCAATGGACCTTGTTTGCACATAAAAATGTACTTTGACATGTAAAGTTCCAGCTCCTGCCTATACCTTTTCAGTTAAGTTGGGCAGGGTGAGGCACAGCCTCTTCCAATAGAATATACTGATTCATAAGCTAGGATGTTCATTGTCACAGCAGCAAAAAGTGTGTTTGCTACCCCTTATGCACATCAAACAGGTGTTGATGGCAAAAACATGTTCTGCAGAAGGTCCCAAGGAACCTCGAGGCTGAACAGAGTGCTGCAGAGTTGTCTCATTCCCTGCCAGAAATCCTTGGACATCATCCAAAATTACCTGTGACTACTTGAGTTTAGTTCAGTTGGAACTGAGAATTAGCAACAGAAACATGTGTAAACGTCTACGTATAGAGAGGTAGAAAGAGCAACATATAGAAGATTGTATCTTGGTAGCCTACATATAAGTCTAAGGGAACACTACAAAGAATATATGTATTTAAGCAATTATATCTTTTCCAGTAGGCACTTAAAAGCCACAATTTAAGTTCATGATGCTGAAAATCAAGAGGCCTTGACTCAGAATGAGATCAGTCACCAATGAGTCTCTGGCAGGAGCTGGTGCTTGGCATTTCATTACATTGTCACACAGTGGTGTTGAGTTATACTTTTTCAGACTTTCTCAGCTAAGCCCAGTCTAGAAAAGCTCTCAAGTGTGTTACTTTAGGCATATAAAAAGTCCTTTGTATGTCTGTGATTTGAGCTGGGCTACTTATGTTCTTTCGTGGTGTGGAGCTGTAAGTCTAGATTCATGAGTGGGATCCAGATCCTAAATAAGAACTGAGAACGTCAAAGCTTTTGTGAAATTAAACCTCTCGGTCAAGTCCTGGATATTTTCCTCTAGGCAATCCTCAAAACTTAATGTTAAAAAGAAAGAAACCAAACAAACCGTGAATCTAGATGCAGTCTAATGAGATTTGAGTCTGCAACAAATAACTCCTCTTTCATCAAGAAATGGAAAGTAGAGTGAAATCTGCAGAAAGTGCCTATGTTCCAAAGTTTGTTAAAACTCATTCAAAAGTAAACTCAGCAACATAAAAGCCTAGTCTAAGCAATCTCGGGTTCTCTTTTGGGGGATTTCTTTAACTAACATATAGAATTTAGGTTAGAATAAGCTTCTGCAGTATAAAAGGCTCCAAATCTCACAGGAATTGTTAGTGGTGTGCAGTTGGCTGTGATGAGACTCATCTGAATAGGACAAGGTAGGATAAACAGTACATGGATACCCAGCTGAATAATCATTTTCCCAGTGTGCTTGCAGGCACGTCCATGTAACATCTAAAACTGAGTCTTGTGAACAGAAGAGAAATAAAACTAAACCAAACAAGCCAACAGACATTGCATTGTACAGGAGAAGCTATTCACCTTTTCTGTTGGGACACAGCAGTTGCACCCACACTGAAACAGCTCATCCCCACATACCACGCTCCACCTGCCAGGTACAGTGTCCTGAGTGGCACATCAGTTCAGAACATCAGCTCAGAGCTCATGTGGAGCTAGGAGAGGGGCATGGAGAATCCTCTGCTTTAAATGTATTTTGACATTGTCACAGTCAACTTTAATAGGTTGTTTTATGGATCCAGTTATAATATCTGCAGGAAATCTCAGGACCAGGGCACATGGGCTTGGTCAGCCAGCACTGCCATGCCCAGCAGCCTGACTGCTCTCATCCATTGGGCTAACACTAACACAGGCAGCGATAGTAGAAAACCCAAATTGGGGCAGTCTTTGCTTTTCTTTCTTCATCTGTGGGAAGTGTACAGAGGACTGCGGTGGGAATCAAAGGGTTTGCAGTGAGGAAAATAAAAAAGCCCAAGGGACACCCACTGCTTTGAAAGACTTCAAATTTGTTTACATCCACTTCTTTTTCCTTTTTCCTCATTATCCGTGACTTTGTGAGTACTGTAGCATGTTAAAATCTTGAAGTGGAAAGGCTAGGACACTCATGGAAAGACACATGCTGAATGAGGTTCCAGCATCAAATGAAGATCTTCTTACAGCCAGCAATAGTAGCGTGCTCAGGGTTACTTTCCTGTGTGGGCTTCAGACTTATGCAGCCAGCTTGACTCAAAGGACCTTATGGCTCCCTGCAATTACAAATGGGACTGACTGAACTTTTCGGCAGCCCTCTTTATATTTACACATTCTTGTCTGGTTAAAAATTGTTTTTTTTGTTTTTGTGGGTCCTTTGTGTTTTGTCTCTGTGACTACAGCGTATTTGAAAAATACCCTGAAATGTCAACTATATCAAGAGGAGACAAGTGACTGTCTGGCATTACTCTAAGCACTTTCTTTCCTACAAAAGAATAATGATAAATTTATATCTGCTTTTACACAGAGAGGAATTTCTTAAGTCTTCCAGGAATTCTCTACTCTTTAGACTATTTTTGTTGTCACTGGGGGACACAGTAAAGTTTGGTTCATTGCTAAGAGGTGCTTGTGTCTTCAGGGTCTCCTGAAGATTCACATGCAGTAACTGATCTCCCAGCTCCTCCTTCCATCCCAGCCACCTGCACCTTCACTACAAGGCTTTACTTTGGTATGGAAGTCGCATGTCAGTGCAGTGGTCATGCAGTGAAGTTTTGAGGGTATTCTGTTTTTCAGACAGGATATCACAACTCTCCCTCTTCTCCTGCCTCTGTGGCAGAGACCAGGGATGTCTGGCACATCTTAGAGTGGTCACGAAGTTTAGATCTGCCTCTTCATTTTGAATAATTGTGTTTCTTCTTATTTTTTTGACTTCTTGCTTTAAAGTTGATTTGCTTTCCAAAAGAGCAATGTGACAGAAACGTGTACTTCTCCCATTATAAAAACTTGTTCTCCCATAATAAAAAACACATATAAAGAGATGAATGTGTTTCTACTAAATCTATGTTAATTAGTGACACCAGTAAAACTGAGATAATTTCTTCAAGTGTTGGGGTTTCCTCTCTCACAGCCTTTCCACTGTTACTCCATCAAAGTCAGTAGAAATAATCTGGCTCAGAGCACATTAATTAAGACTTTTCTGACATCTCCACAATGCAAGTGAAGATCTAAAAATTAAAAATTTTTCAACCCTTTGTTGAAAAGCCTATACATTACCACAAATCTTTCTGCTTATGTCTTTTTTTACAAGGAACACTATTTCCATCCTTGCTTACTTCTCTCCCGAAACTTGTTTTACTGTGTTCTTTTCCCTCTTCCCCTTATCCATACTGCAATACGGCAAAAAGCACTTTCTTTTCCCCTTCTGCCTCTATTTTACTTTCTCTTCTCTTACAATGGATCTCCAGTGACTCAGAAGAAAAGGAGTCTGTCGTCTGTCGTACAGAAGAGACATGCATAGCCCAGCATACTCTTTACTATTTTTCATAACAGCTTGACAATATTGAGTCATTGCATTCTATAAGCCACTGAAAGTTGCAAACCTAACTGTGAAACTTCACATTCCTCTTACTGAACTATTTTTTCAAACTATAATGCTCATTTATCAAGATCTTTTTGAATTCCAATCCTGTTCACTAAAGTGCTTGCTACCCTTCCCAATATAGTGGTCTACAAAATGAGTACTACTGAGTAGTAAGCATGCTCTTTAATGCATTATTGAAGTTATTAATGAAAATATTGAATAGCAAAAGACTTAGGCCCTTGTAAATGTCCATGTCACACATCCTTCTGTTCTAATCACAGATCACTGATAACAACTTTCTGAATACAGTTTTCCAACCACTTTTTTGTTTCTCTTGATTTACTGTATACATGTAATGTGCATGAGGGTATCATGTGAGCTGGTTGCAAGTTCTTAACAAATTGAAAAGATATTGCACCTCCCCTATCTATAAATAATATAGTGGAATAAATAAATAAATCTATTATTTCCTTCTCTTGGAAGGACATTGCCTTATTTCAGCATAACCTGTCCTTGAAAAATTTGTGCTAAGTTATACTTTTGTCCTTGTTTTTTTTCTGACACTTATAAATTGCTGGATTGCATCTGGCTGCAAAGCCCTTAATGAGTAAACAATATTGCCAATTCAAAGCCAGTCAGAAGTAAATGGAAAGTTTTTTCAATATTTGAATTGAGCAAATTGTGCAAAATAAGCAAGACAGTCTCAATTCACTTTCCAGTAGGCAGGTGTACAATTATGCGCAATGGGGATGAAGAAGCAGAGCAAGTGCTGATGCCAGTAGGCATCTCTTCATTTGTACCTCCTCAGATCTAACCTTTTTGTCAAAGCACACTGTGTATAATCATTTAGTATTTACCAAAACACCTAAATTTCTAATGGCTAGATGTTATTTGATTGTATTTGGCTTTCAAATTGCAGCCTGTGGTATGGAGAGTTAGAGGGTACACCATATGGGAGGGATTTCAAAGTCCTGTAGTATTTGCATCCCTCTGCTCTTGTAAAATCAGTGGCAAAAGTCTTCCTGACTTTGGTGAAATCAAAGTTGGGTGATCTCTCAGTGTGTTTGAAAACTGTTTTTTATTTGATCCACCCAGTTTATTGGCTGAACAATACATACATAAAATAAGAACCTACCAGTCAGCTCTTCCCTCTCACATACCAAAGCTGGTCTGCTGGAAGGTGAAAAGTCCTGTACCCTCCTCTGCAAATTACGGCAGCAGATGTGGGAAGCACTGCAGTCCCTGACGGCAGCCCCTGCATAGACCCCATCCCTCCTGCCCGTCGTGTCATTCCCACCGGGGCTCTGGGGGCTGCAGGGCTGGTCCCGGAGGGAACGACGGAAAATACAGAGGTCTCTCATCCCAAGTCAAGGTAACTTTTCGACTAGAAAGGTTTGAAAATACAGAGTGTGGCTGCTTGTCCTTAAACCATCCCTGCCAACCACAACTTCATGGTTTACTGTCCCCCCCAAACAGGCCCGTCACAGCTAACATCTCAGCAGGCAACGCTCAGGGGCACGGTGGCAAGTCACAGCCAGCGTAATATGTGTTTTGAACCCCTGAAAAGGGACATAGCCTGCTCATGTGCATCAGAGTTGGCAGAATTACGACATTTTATCGTACACCAAAGTGCTCCATTCTGCAGGTCACTTCAAGCCCATTTCTGATTTTAATGGGAATGATGGTAGTACTAAATACTCCTCTTGGTAGCAAGTGAGTATAGCCCATTCATTCCACTTAACAAAGTAAAATAAACATAATATTTTCCTTCTGAAAATAAATGGAAATAATATCTTTAAAAATGAACCTAAAATAGGTATTTAAGCCATGAAAAAGACCTTTCTTTTTGTTATTTCAAACCCTAATAATTTGTATTCATTTTGGCTCCTTCAACAGCAGCTAGTGGTGATTAAGGAAGTGAAAAAGAGCATAAATCACTAAATCAGAGCTTAGTAAGTCATGTAATATCGTGACCTATATATTCCTATTAGGTGACTTGCTACACTTGTGTGGTTCCAAGTTGAAAAGAGTGAACACTGGGTGGCTGGAAAAAAAGCGTACAGAGGATAATGATAAAAAAGCATGCAGCTGGACATGGAAAGACAAGGGTGTGAGTTAATGCTGTTGTACTTTTTCTCAAAATCCATCTGTTTATCATAAATTTTCATGTCTATGCAAGCATATTAAGAGATACTCAGTGATGTGGTAGTTATTGGAATAATTACAAAAACGACAAACCTGAGGAGAAAGCCAGTTTTTCAGCAATTTATTTACTATACAGGACAAGCAGTAAAATGCACATGTGAAATTTTGAAACTCCACAGTTACACTGAGCAAGCACTTGGTAAGAAAAGCCCGGTTTAGCAGCAGGTTTCAATTACATCTGTAGTGAATTTCAGGGCAGTTACATCAGCTCCTATATGCTGGGCAAATCAAGAGGCTGATTAGAGTGGATGAATTGTGCAAATAGGCAGCTTGTGGTTCTTCTCTTGGTTATTTCACCTCCATTTTCTTCTGCTAAGACACAGCTTTCTCAAGAAGCAGTCAGTGTTTTTAAAATAGCCCTGTAATGAACTGTAGGCAGGATTTTGCCTGTTCAGAGATCAGGCTGCTGATGAAATTGCCTTTCCTGAGAACCCAGGAGTCTATGAATATATTGGCTCTATATTTGGGTTGTCTGTTCAGATTTATTTTAAATTCTTACCTTACGCAGGCACAATTTCTATTCCACTATTCAACAGAAAAAAAATATTAGCAACATGAACATTTTCCCAGTTTCATCATTAAGCAGCAGACTGTGGTGTTTGGAGAATAGGTTTTAAATGGGAGGAGGGGGAGACTTCACAAAAGATTAAATTATTTGCTATTTGATGATGTTTTAAAAGCAAACTGAGTGTTGGAAAAAAACAGCAGTAGGCTAAATATGGCCTCTGTGAGCTTTTAAAAAACCCCAGTACAGAGTCCTGCCAGGCCTTTAGGAAGACAATTGCAAAATCAGCAAGCCAAACACCATAATCAATTGCTTGTCTAGACATAGTCCTCCCACCTCCTTTCCAGCCCTTGTCTCTCTCCATGGCCATTCCTGAAATACCTCGGCAGTGACTGCTTGCTCATCCTTGCAGACAAGCAAGGAATCCCCCTGCGATGGTCCATAAGTCCCGACAATTTATTTCTTCCTGCCATTTGACTCAGGGAACAAGTTTCTTCAGAGGCAAGAGGGAAGTGAGGAGGAAGCATAGGTCTGAAATGATGTGCTGCTGGTAGGAAAAGGTGAATGCAGCGTGGGATATGTTTTACGCAGATCCGAGAGAGCTGGTGTGTGTGTGGCTGTGGTGGGGGGTGCCCATGAAGATAGTGAGCTTGCCAAGCTGTCCAAGAAGGAAATCATTGTTGCCTCCACCAGTTCTCTCACATGCAGCAATGGGGCCTCATGTGGGTGCAGGAGCCATGAAATGCCTGCTAGGAGAAGGTGCAAGCAGCCATAGGAGGAGTCTTTGGCTGTATCCTCTTTTCCTGGCCTTCCCGCCCTGCTCTCAGCAAACTTGGAGGTGAGGAGAAGACTGCAGGAGCTGCAACCCAGTGATGCAGCTGAGATGGAGGCAGGTGGAGAGTGTCTGTCCATGGCCATGGGCCACAGGGTCTCTGGGGTTCACAGTGGCAGCAGCAGATCCCAGCTGCAGGGAAGGGGTGGGTGGAAGGAGGCCTGGTTCCTCAAAGGGTCCCTGGGCTGATGGACAGCATGAGCCTTGCGTGGGCACTGGGTGGGGGGGGGGCAAGGGGCTGGTGGAGGTACAGGGCTCTCAGTGGTCAAGGAGGATGTGAAAAGAAGTTTTCTGAGAGCTGGGGTGGAGGGATGGCTTTGCTGGAGCGGAGGGATAGGGATGCTGTAACCCACAGAGCCATCAAAGGGGAGCGCGCTGCAAGGGCTTCAGTCGGTTGAGGACTGCAGAGATCTGGTGAAAAGCAGGACAGATTCCCGTCCTGTCATTGCATGGTTGGCCAATGACTTACGAAGCGATTCAGTGCAATTTCCTTTCCAAAAGAAGATGTTGTTTTGAAGTAAGCCTGTACATTTCACAGATGTGCCAATATACTGGCTGACATAGCTCCTATTCCAGAAGAAGAATATATTATTTCTTCTTGATAGGAGGTCAAATAAAGAAGGGAATGGACTGAAACCACATTCCAGTATATTTGTTATTTCCAAGCTCTTAATTGAGAAAAAAAGAGTTGCACAACGTTTTTTACTGTTTCATCCATGATTGTTCTCTGAGGGATCAAACATTACAAAAGACACTCATATGGACAGCCTGGGCAAATATATCCTTAAAAATTCCAGCAGAATGAAGAACAAGACTTTCTGGAAATCACTCGGTGCAAAACACTGTCCAAATTCCATTTGAACGAAAAGACACGTCCGCAAATGAAACCCACAGACAGCTTTCAGGCTTCAATGGCAAGCCCTGTTTAGCTCAACCTCTGCTGTCAAGTGGGAAGACTCTCATACTCTTAAAAACACTATAAGCACCAACACCTCTTTTTTTTTTTTTTCCCCTGACAGGATCTTGTGGTTTTAGCTTCTCACTTTTGGAGTCTTCAGTGTGAGATGTTATGGGAATAACATCTGTTCTCCTCAAGAGAAAAGGGCTGGGGAGTCAGCTAGAGCCCTGGACATCTGATTGCCTACACACTTCATGTTTAGCTGTGTTTTGGACTGCTCTGCACAGCTCTCTGCAGCATGAGCCTGACCTAGAAGATCCCTAAGCAGCACAAACATGACATGAGCCCTTCAATGCTCCTTGGCCTTGGTACATGGCCCTCGTCAGTTTAGCTGTGAAGAACTATCCTCCAAGTCCTGCTTCTCTGGAAGAGCTGAGCATCCACAGTCTCCACAGCAATTGTTTTCATGGCATATTCATGGCATTTAGGGATGCAAAGCCCTTAATTTCCTTTGAATGCTTTCCTCTGGCTTTTTAAAGAAAACAATGAGCTCTGTCATGTGCATGGAGGACGTTGGGTTAATGGCCATGTTTTCTTTTCATCCTGCAGTTCAGAGCCCTGCTGAAACATAAAGTGTTTAACTTTTGGGAATCCAAGATAGTTCACAACTCTGTATTGCAATATTTGGCAAGACAGTGCTTTGCCTGTGATGCCTGCGTACCATGCATGTGTTTGAAGGGCTGGATGGTTAATTGCATGCTTATTTTCTGTACAAGACACAGAAAGAGGAGCACGCACATATCTAGGCAGAGGGAAAGAAGTTAAATCACTGATCCCAGACAAACATGATTCAGGATGACTTAACTGGGTATGTCAGCAGAAATCACCTTCAGTCCTGGTGACAATGCTGCAATGGCAGAGGAATTTATAAACAGAAGTTGTTTCATGCCTCCAAAGGAGTGGGACCTGCAACACATATTTTGGCTGAAACTAACTCCGTAAAATTCATATTGTGGGACTACCCTTCCACATAATGTTAGGACAATAATTACAGATTAGAAAGACCAGTCATGTGCTCCTTCTGCCCATCTTCGAGGCTAACACAGGACGTTGTTCTGCTTTCAGTTTCTTCAGTTGTGGGGTTGTTGGGACAGTAACCCACCACCGGAAGGACTGCGCTGGACCCCTCTGGCTCTAGGTGTCAGACTGCATTTCAGAGGCACAGTTGTGTCTCATTATCGGACAGAAAACATAAAAAGTCATTGCTTTCCTTCATGAGCATTATACAGCGTCTGAACAGCAGCTGCTCCTCCCACTGCTGCCATTTAACCACGCTGCATATTATGATGACTATCTTGCCCCAAAAGTCATGCTGGCAAGCCCTGTCACCACAGGGAGTGACTCTTCTTAGCCACTTTCTCAGTCAGCCCAGTCTAATCATGAAATGCCTCAACTGGACCTGTTGCTGCAGAGTCATTTCACAGAGGAGGGGAGATACATCCCAATTCTTGGACAAGCATGTTCAAGGGACACCAATGCCTGGCTCGTATTTGTGCTGCTACAGCACTTTAAAATCTTGTATCCCAAGTCACTTGTTCCTGTCTAAATGCCTCTGGGCTTTGCTGCTTTCCAAGACCTCATTGGTCTCTTAGAGCTTCCTGAGGAGGGGAAGTGGAGAGGGAGGTGCTGAGCTCTTCTCCATGGTACCCAGTGATAGGATGTGGCAATGGTTCAAAGCTGCAGTAGAGGAGATTTAGACTGGACATTAGGAAGCATTTCTTTACTGAGAGGGTGGTCAAACACTGGAACAAGCTTCCTAGAGAGGTGGTTGATGCCCTGAGTCTGTCAGTGTTTAAGAGGCTTTTGGACAATGCCCTTAACAACATGCTTTAACTTTTGGTCAGCCCTGAATTGGTCAGGCGGTTGGACTAGATGATCGTTGTAGGTCCCTTCCAACTGAAACATTCTATTCTATTCTATTCTATTCTATTCTATTCTATTCTATTCTATTCTATTCTATTCTATTCTATTCTATTTCTTTCAGGGCTCATGCCTCTGGGATTTCGCCTTGTGTTAACTTTTAGTTTATAAGGCTGAATGCAGTTTCCTGTTCCACAGATTTCATGGCAGTTCAAGGGGAGATCTTTTCTCTCAGTCTGCATCTGCCTTAGTGGTGAATCTGCAGCACAGGGTGAGATATTTACACTCTTTACTACTCTGTGAAGAAAATAAATAGGTCGTGGCCTCTCACCAGTCACCATTCTCCAGCTCAGACTGGACCGCATTCACTCTGCAGGGATCACACCATTTAGATGGAAGTAGACATGATTTGAATTGGCTTGTTGCATTTTCTGCTTGTGGTGTCAGGTGTACAGCCCCATACCAAAGAGCTCTAGATAAATCTGCCTTCTCTGAGTCAACCTGTGGCAGTCCAACTCTGCCTGTATCCTACAGTTCAGCCCTTAATGATGAAACAAGTTTACAAATGCAGGATCGTTGCTCATTCAATAGACAGTCATTTTACAGCTAACACACTCCTGCATGCTTGAGGAAATCCAGCAAAGTATAGTAAGTGAAGGAATCAAACACGGGGAAGAAAAATCTGCAATGCTATAATTAAAGCAGCCAAAGAAAGCAGAGTTCTGGAACAGCAGTTTTTTAAAAACAAAAGCTCTTATACACACAAAAATTAAAGTACGTATTAGCCTGATTTCCAAACACAAAGTGACCTGTGCAGCCATATTGCCTGTCTCTGTCTTTAACCTCCTTTCAAAAAAATTTTGACACACATGCCCCCCTGCCAATTTTGGGTAGGCAAGACTGCAGGTAGCAATTTCGAAGCTGCCACATGCTTACAAAATCAGCAGCCATGTAGGGGAGGAAAATTCAAATAAAAGCTATTACGAAAGGGAAACCAGAGAGAGCTCCATCCTTACCAGCCCCATGCTGTGGCACACAGGGTGTGCATGGTGTCAGGCAGCACAGCTGGTGGGGTGACACGAGCAGGTACAGGTGACATGGGAAGGAAGAGGTTGGGAGTCTTGGGAAAGACACAGGGATATTCCTTTGACTTTAATTTCAGAGTTATGGTTCTCTTCCTTCTTCTTGGGCTTTGTGTTTTTCTTTTTTGGAAATAATGCCATATGAGTTCAATTGTATATGGGATAGGCAATAAGCATAGTCATAAAAATAAAACAAAATCAAAGAAAGCGAGTGCAGAGGCTGGGACAGTGGCTGGGGTTATTGCAGTAGGATGCAGAAGGTCACCAAACAGAAAAAAAACCACAAGAAACCAGACTTTGTTGGTTCTCCTGCTCCCAGAACCGGCTTGGGTTCTTTCTGGGACTTTTTTCCGTCTTATTAGTTTCCAGGCTGGCTAAATTTCTCAATAACTCCTCAAATTCAAAAGCAGACTGTGGCTACAGGAGCATGTCTGTCTCAGCAATCACAGAATCTCACATTCTTGTTCTCCCTTCCACCACCACCAAGCAGTCCTAAGTCACAAAGCTCATGTCACTGCTTGAATTTTTGCACAATTCAGCCTATGTGAACCTGGGGCTTTGTGACATGAGGATGTCAGCTGCAATAAAATACCAAAACCAAAATGGCTTGAGGCATCATTTTCTTGCATTGCGGGTTGTCATGTGCATCCCACAGAGCGAGGGTAAAAAATGTTACCAAACCAGAACATCACCCCTACGCCCCAGGTGATGGGGAAATTGGCAGCCTCACAAGGCGTGAGGCAGCAGAGGAGCAACCTCCAGAGAGGCTGGGCAGGACCTACACCTCTTCTGAGTAGCGGTCTTCTACTGTTGCCACAAGCTGTCCTGAGCTCAACTACTTTTAAACCTACTGTAAAAATTATTCTTAAATGACAGCGTTTCTGGGGCTGTGTTTACAGGGAGCACTCAAAAAAGTTTTAGAGAATCAATACACAAAGGAAGTTTTAGGCTTGCTCTTCCTGCTGGATGGCAGCTGCCAGCTATGCACAGCTGAACATGCATGAGTTCAGCTCCACTCTGCTTTCTCCTGAGGTTCCCAACCCGTATCTTTTAGCGACCTAGTAAAAAGCATGTTCAGCTTTACCTCAGGCTACCTCATTGCGTAATCTCCAACATCTTTATTCCCTCAGGCACAGACCATGGCAGCAGACCCAGTTTACAGGAACTATTATCTCATGCGCTGGAGACTGCATCATGCTGGGCGTTTGGTCTCATGTTTGTGCCCCTGCTAACGCCACTGGTATTTCTGTTTATGCTGGTGGGGGGAAGCCTACCCCAGGTGTGCGCCCATTGATCTGTGGCTCCCACTGCTCATTTTTCTATGTCACACCAGGATCAGGTTTGTCTCATCCCAGCAAGCAGGAGGAACAGTTATTTCTCTCCAAGACACACACTGAAAGACTCTTCCTAATTGACAGTTTGCCTCAATGAAGGGAAAAGACTGAAAAAATTACAATATTATGTATTTACTTCAGCTCAGGGCAATTTCATCTTTGCCAGCTTCTCCTGGGAGAGGGCAGACCTGTGTCAGAGGGACCTTGCTTGCCTGAAGAGCAGCAGAGGAGATGACAGCCCACCCAGATCGACTGCTGCCTCAGTAGCTGGCTCTCATTGTAGATGTAGATGTGGCCTCATTTACCAGAACAAGAATCAACACTGTAAATGTTTACTGTGCAATAAAGCCTAATGAGCCCTTCTTTTCTCACCGTTTTCACGTTTTCAAGGTGATCAGTAGGCAAAAGGCACTGCTGCCCAGCCACTCCTATCTGTCAGACTGCTCTCAGATATGCAAAAGTCAGTGATTTCTGCTTCTTTGCAGCAAAAAGAATGATTATTGTTTCTGACTCAGCTCAGAAGATTTTGTCATGTCTGATTTTGCTGGAGGCTCCAGCCCTTCATGCCAAGTTATGGTATCACACAGCAAGTACAGCTAAGCAGCCCCAGATGGCCCGGTTGGTTCGCGTTAGCCTCCTAGTTTTTTAGAAGCACTGTCATATACCCTGTTACTCTTGGACAGCGTAGAGGTTGCTTTTCGGAGCCAGGTTTGTCAACAGTCTAGGTGGATTCTCCAGGGCTCCGTTCTGGGACTCAGCGCGCTTTGGCTTGGCGCGTGTTTAAAGTACACTCTGGTTTTGAATAAATCATATCCCCATGTACTACCATAAAGGAATGTGGATGATACTCTTGTGGTTATCCACAACATCTTTGTGGAGATTTTGGGAAGAAAAACAAACAGCACCCTTCCAGATATTTTGAAATGCTACCTCCGACTGTGAGGGAGAAAAAGTTTAAAGAGAAATTAAGCTGTCATGAGTTGTTTGGACTAATAACCACTGGTAGAAGAATAAGCTAGCTTCTAAAAATATTGTTCAGGCAAAACCTCTGTGGCTGATATTTTTTACTGATCCACAGCAGTAATGCACACACTATAAAGAAAGATTATATTCACTGACTTGATAGGTGACTAGTGAGCTCGAAAATACAGTTTCATCACACAGATGTTGGCCTGCATAAACTGAGACATGGCAAAGTTGGTACCGAGTGCTGTGGAGAAGCATCACCATCCACCATCTTTTAAGGTGGCTCATTTTATTGGTAACAACTGCAACTGTGGTCTAAGTCAAGATACTCTACCTGCAAAGGCTGAACTAAAAGGATCTTCAGAGACTTCTCAGCATTAGGTTTGGGATTTGCTATTCAAGCATTCCTTCATCAGGCTGCAACAGATACTTTGACAGCTTGTTCAAAAGAAAAATCTGGTCTCCATTATGTGCAAGTGCTGTGTCATATTAAGCTGAAATAGGAAGACACCATTCTTTTAGCTCAGTTTGGGTCATTATGACTGTATCCTGCCATTGATCTATATCTGGGTCTCCAAACTATGTCCATTAAGAGGCCTGAAAAAAGTATCAGTGGCAGGATATAGCCCTTTGTTCTTTCATGTTACAATCACAAGGAATTAGAGTGGGATCTGGCTCTCAGGACTCTGAGCTGGCCTGAAGCTATTAGCTGTATGAGAATGGCTTGCATCCATTGATGAGAAAAGCCTTTGGAAAAACAGGCCATCATCCGAGAGCTTCCAAGCTCTGATACTGCCAAGTAGCACCTACTTTCTTATTGTACAAGCATACCAGCCATTGCAGAGATTTGGTGGTGGTTTGTATTTAGTAACTGTGTTCTCAGGTCCTTCTGGCAACGCTTCTTGACCTACCTCCATTTACTGTATTTTGATCCCTCATCAAACAGACGATTTCCCCAAATGCTCTTGCACACTGCATTAGCTCCATATGCACACACTTGGCTGGAGAGCTGCAGAGAGAAAGGAGGGGAGAGCTCAGAGCATGTCCCTCTTTGAGTGTTCGAAGCTGCCTGGCTGCTAAGGGCTCCTTGGGGTCCCTAAACCCCCAATATCCTTGCCACAGACCCCATAACCTTGCATCTTCTGTGGTTATGCACTGTGCAAAGGACAGAGGTGGACATGCTCCTGATGGTCCCAAGGAAAGCTCTTTCTCTCCAGTGTCAGGTCCAGCCTCTTCCAGTGCCAGGACAGGGTAGGGCTAGAAACACTTCAAACGCAAAACATGTGAAATATGTTTGTTATAACTAGATGGCATAGTGTCAGCTCAGTAAAGCAAGATTTGATCTGCTGTCATAAATGTCTCTGTAGAAGTAAATCTTGCCAATAATGAGCCAAAGAAAGGTAGCAGCCTTGCAGGCAATGATCAAAACCTGTTCCACCCACTTCCATTCACAACTCACTTGATGTTTTGCATTTAGTGCCAACAGGAACCCATCAAAGCTCTTAAAGTACTTGAGTAGGAATACTATTTCGGAATTTGAGCCAAGTAACTCAGACTAATTAATTTGTCTAAATATTTTCCTTGCAGAAATTTATTTTCATCCAGGGCACTTGTAAAAATTATTTAGACATTGTATCTGTTCTGAAAAAAAAGTCTCCTCTATAATTTTGCAGTCTTTGGGGGTAATTTAATATTGAATACTATTTATAGACCAGGTAAAAAAAAAAAGCACCCTTTTTAAAACTAGTTCTTGCCACTAATGGAAGGAATTTAAATGAAGTCTTTTATTCATACAGGACACATGCAGGAACTCAAGACTGTATGTTTATGCATATTATTTTATTAAAAGATTCACAATATCCTTCTGAGCCATTCCAGAAATCAGTTTTACAATGAGATACTTGTTAGTGAAAGGAAGATAATTTTGATGATGATTTTTTGGACAAATATTTTCTAATCACAGAAAATTTGCAACTTACTTTGGAATCATAAATTGAAACCTTTTTTTCCATATATGTATGACATTAACAGATGTGAAGAACAATGCAGTAAAGAAGTATCCAGAGAAAAAGGTCTTTAAGCATAACATTATGTGATGCTCCAATTGATTTCTAGGGCAAGACTATTATTGTACTGCTCTGGTGATTTCTCACGTGGACTTTGATTCCAGAGGATGTATGACTGACCAGCCTACCAACTCCCAGTTAACCAATACCAATGTACCAATCATGTCCAACTGTTAATGTATCTATTGTTAAATATTTTGTAGTTTAAATGACATTAAAGGGAAAAGATCTTGGTGTAACCCTTAAAAAATAAAGTCTGTTTCACTATAAGTTGTGACACTTGCATATTACAGTCACCTTCACTGTCAGGGTGACAGCAATAATGTTCTGTCTATTACATGTAGGAAGCCATTTCAAACCTATCTACCATCTGCTTTATCAGGTGCAAGGCTCAAAATCACTGGAAAGGGCAACGAGAAGGGCACAGCTGGAGCTCAGGCAGGTTCACTGCTTGCCCTGTCTCTTGACTGTTGCACATTCATTTCTGCCAGCCCCAGATCTCTCGTTACTGTATGGTTCATGGGGTTTCCTTTTGCTCTTTCTTTCTTTCTATCAGTTTGGAAGGAAAAAACGTGCTGTCCCCAAGAGCTGAAGGCAGTGAGTCGTGAGCAGCACAGGTGCGGGGCTGTAGGTTGGCTGGGAGCTTTGCAAGCTGCAAGGCTCAGTAGAGCCCATGGCACGTCCTTCACCTCACACCCCTTTCAGGCCTTTCCCTTCTGGCTTGTTGAAGGAACCTCTGAGGAGAGTAGGAACACTGGAATTTGAACATGAAGAGGCAGTTGAGGAGTTCAGGAGAGGACACAAGCTTGATCAGTAAAACACCATCACACTGAGCTTCTTCCCCTTGCAAATCTGCCCAAGTAAGAGAAGATGCAAAACGATGTCTCCTGCTGGCTCCAGCTGTTCTTGTGTAGGAGCACAGCTCTGAATTCAGTTTCCACAAGGGAGATTTTTTTCTTTTACTTGGATAGTGGTTAAAAACAATATTTGGGTTTTATGTTTTTGTCCTGCCTGAAGCATTGCCTCCCCTTCATGTCCCAGACTGCTGTTGCTGTATGATGGAGAGACAAAACACAGGCTTTTGTTTTGTACTACTCATGGGTTTGGAGGCATTTCATGCCTTGTCATAGCCGATGCTGGGACTCAAAGCTCTCCTATGTTGTGCACGCTCTTAACCAGACAGTAATTTCAAAAATATTTTTATTGCTGCTAATTACCCTTCAGGGAGACTGTAAAACGGAGTCTTTATGGGAATCTCTGGGCCGTCTATGCCTGGAGGAAAAATATGAGAGTGATTAGCCATGTTTGCTAACCAGAGCCTCACAGTGATTGCCTCTATGTCCCTGTGCCCAGCTTGTGCCAAGCTGCTTGGGGGATGCTTACAGCTCGCCTTCTCACAGCTATTCTGAACATTGATACTCGCTTGGGAGGGAAAAGAGTCATAATTCATTAAATATCTTCCTGTTTCTGAAATTAGCACTTCATCCAACTTTCCACCAGTGGACTGCAAGGGTCCTGGTTTAGAGTAGCTACACTGCAATGGCTCGGTCTGAGGCAGCTGAGGGTAGTGGCATGGTGCTGTGGGGAGAGGCTGCCCATGCAGCGCTGAGGCTGCAGCCAGATTTACCCCTGGTGTCTCTCTCCACCATGTTACCCATGACACCTGTGGGAGCAGGGTGCTAGGGAAGGAGCTCCTGCGGCTATCTGGGGCTGTAGCTCTGCCCTGACCTGTGCTGCCCTGCCAGGGCTGCCTCAGGCCAGCCTAAGTCCACATGCAGCCAAAAGACAGTCCCCTACCTGCTCCTTTACCTCTAGCCATATGGGATTTTTCCCCTTTCTTTAGTGCCAACACCAGTGCTTCTAACACCACAGCTGGCATGTGGCAGGAGATGACTGAAAGAAGGATGTTCAAATGGCTGGGGACTAGAGCGGGCATTAAGGTGCCTCCTTTCGTCACCGTAGAGGTTCTATACATATATATATAAAGAGAGAGGTGTTATAGCTTAAGTGCATCATGAAGTCGCACCAGGGTGTCCTTGAGCCACACACCTGGCCCTACACCTGCAGAATAGGTGCAGTCACCTGCCCCGGGGGCTTTGTGTGACACCACACTGAAGTGTAGCAAAGACCCAGCACTGAACGCTGCTGCAGCAAAGAGAGGGTCTGTTTGTGTTCGAGAGGAGAGGAAAAGAGGATAAAAGAAAGAATTTATACTCAAAAAAAAAAAAAGAGAAAGAGAGTTGGATAAAGACATTAGCACAATTCCTTCTAAGGTACTGAGAAAAGGAGAGGTGAAAAGTAAAGCTAATGGGTGAAAGTAATCTTGTCCCAACAGCCGTGCAAATCCATGGAGAGCCTTGCAGGGACAGGGCTGCCCAATGTTCCTGAAGGGAAGTTGGTGGGCAGCACAGGGCTGGGGAATATGCTTTATCTACTCCACGCTGCCATCCCTGCCCCTCTGGGCAGGCTCCCTGCCTCCTCGCTGCCCTCAGTGGCTCTCAAATGGAGATGCAGACGCAGATTGCTCCCTTCACGCTTCCCCTTGGCCTCCGCGCAAACGCTGAAGACATGAAATGCTGGTCCCTGCCTCCACCCATGGAAACCTGGATCTGCTTCTGGCCCCAGCCCAGAAGAGTCACACCAGGCTGGTGGTGAGAATAGCACCTCATCTTGTGGATTTGAATGTTGCAGGGCAAATTAAGGATAAAGCATTTTCTTTAAGCTTAAAATGACATGATTTTTGCTGGATTTCAGTCACACTTGAGCTATTTTAAAACTCTCTCAGAATGCTTTATTTTGTTTTTCAAGAGTAATAAGTAAAGATAGGCTAGATTAAAAGCTGTGGCCCAAACAGTGCTGAGCTTGGGTGGGGGTCAACAGAAAACTCCATTGCAATTTTCCAGTTTGGCTCATCCTGTTGTAGGAGACTTTTGGAAACTATCTTGTACTCGAATGCTCTTTGTGCTCGAGGTTTTCCTTCCACAGCTTCACTTCTTTTGCAACTCATCAAAGTGCAGTTTGAATGAGTGTTTGCTTGACTGTGGTGAGCTCAGTTTTTAAAGGAACAAGGCTCAAAAGGCTGAAGGTCTGGTAGATCCCTGCCAGACTGAACTGCGGAGTGGAGTGCAGCAATTTTGATTTGAAGTCCCATATACAAAAACCTTTCTATCCTGGGGGAGCTTGAACCCCACCAGATTTCTCTTTGAAGGAGCCAAAAATTTCAGCGTGAAACCCTTCCTGGAAAGACTTGCATGCTTGAGCTGATATGATCGTGTGAAGAAACTTTGTCTGTAATAGCAGAAACTGAAAATCAGAATACATTTGCTGAGCCTGAGTTTTATTTCTGTCGGGAAATATCCTCTTTTGCTAGGTCTGGATGCCTGCTCCTTCTCCACCTGTGCCATGCTTGATGCTGTGAGCACTGATACACCAGGAAAGAGGTATCTGGCAAGCGCCTGGTGTTGTCCATGTCAATTAGGGACTGATGCCCATCTGGTTCTTAAGACACCCATTCGCCTTGATGCTTGGTGCTTCTTGGGATCGGGGGTAACAACCTCTGAGGTCCCAGGCAGTGAGCAGTAGTGTTTCCAAATTACAAAGACAAACTACTGGCATCCCTAAAGTGCACCTGGACATGCAGGTGAACGGCGATGTCTCCCACGAGTCCTGCCGCTGCTGCCAGCTAGAAGTGGGAGGGAGGTGTTGGGTTGGTGGCATGACTCCAGGGTGTGCACACTCCTGGGCTGGCCACCGAAATGAGTGGCCAGGAGCCAGGGCAGCAAGGTGTGCAAGCACGGCTGGCACAGCTGCAGTGCAAAGATGCAATGACTGCAATCAGAAGGTCTTGCTGAGGTTGGAAGGACATACGCACACATACACATACACATCTACTGCCTACACCACACAGAAAGCCACTTGACCTTCAGAGCAGGGGTTCTGGGAGACTTCATGGGCCTGAGACAGAAGAGCTGGGGATCAGTTGAGGAAAACACAGCCTCATGCCCTTGGCGTAGTCACTTCAACCCATGTTCCTGTGTGCCCTTCTCCCAGAGCAGGAGTCTCACAAATAACCCACTCAGAGGGTTATCTTTCTCTTGACAGCCTTCCAGGCCTTGGCTTTGAAGCCACACAATGCTTCCAAGCTGTCAAACACAAGGGAAGCAGGTATCTGCTGCTGGTGCTTGCCTTTTCGTGACAAGCTTTCCTAACACAGGGTGCAGCACCTGCTTCTGTTCCCATGCATTTTTCTGGACTCTGTAAAGTAAAATGACAGAAGTGTTAAAAGAAGTTAATTTAAATGGTTGCCAGGAGGCAATTGCAGACAAGCCCTGCTCATGACGAGTCTCAACTTAGATTATTGATTTATTATTTGTGCAGTACACACCTTTGTGTTTCAAAGGCCAGGAAAGTTTTTGCAGCAATGCCAAAATATGAGCAAATAACACAAAAATTAAATATCCACAAGCTGAGGTACTGTATGGGAGATTCACAGTCTCAGGAGTTGCTCTGCTTTTGGGTCCTACCCAGCATGGGCCACTAGCGTGCCCTGTGGGATAACCTCATTCAGATAAAATGATGCATTGCTACACAGTCTTTCCAAGGAGGTTACACACTTGCTAGGAGCCTCTTTCAAAGTGAAATCCCCCTGAATTTTTTGGATCAGGCCCACTGAAGTTTTTGGATCAGGCCCTTCAATGTCAGAGGTTAAAGGAGCATGGATGAGATAATTTTCAGCAAGAGCACGTAAGAGGAGTAAATGCCTGCATCTCATTTTCCATTACATTTTTATATATAGGGATTGGAGGTCCTGGGCATGAGCCCTCCCAAGTCATTATACTTCATTTTTAGAAAATGGTGAAGATGAGAAAAATGCCAAACTCCAAAGCTGGGTCACAAACTGGTCAGGTACATTTCCCTTGAGTAGCATCTTTCCCATGTGGTTCCCACTTTGATATCAGCCAGTGGGGTGAGCTGGTTACATACAACTCTGCTTTCCATGTTATTTGAGTAGACAAGGTCCAGGTTGGTAGAGTCTTAAATGATAAGACTTGAACTGTGATTTGTGATCGTCCTTCCTATCCTCAGTGCTAAAAATAAGGCTGAAATCCTGACTGTACAGTAATGAATGGCCAGAAATCCCTATACGCAAGAGATGTCAAGTTGTAATTTTAAAAGCCTACCAGTGCAATAATAAACAGAATAGAAAATATGATTGCTGTCATTTCAGCACAGGGTAATAAACTCTTTATGGACATGGCAAATCCAATCCCAGAATGATGCAATAATTTAGACAAGAATTCACAACAGCCAGCAAAATCAAAGTTCCCATTGACTTCAGCAAGGGCAGGATTGGTCCCGGAGGACACTCTGGTTTGCTTTGGCCAAGAGCTTACAGTATTTAACCTCATGTTTTCCAGTGCAGAGAGCCATGCAAGCTGCCTCTTACCTCACTGTGTCTCAGTGCTCTGAGGCTGCTGTAAGAAAACGTCTGCTGGAGAAAGCACATGAGGAAAGGATGGGACCCAGTGGGCCTGATTTAGGTACCAAGCTCACACAAGTGTTTCAGGTGCAAACTAAAGCCGTTCTCCAGCACTAAGTCCCAAAATGCCCTGTAAGGTTAAAGGTGGCTTTGCAGGTGGGCTCACAGAGAGGACCTGCTAGCCAAGAAGCATGGATGTATGAAGTGAAGCCATGGGTGTTGGCCCTAACCTGCAACTGCGGTGACGGCTGGGCATCACCCGGTCCTGGGCATAGACAGTCTCCTGTTCCTAAATAATCTCTTTTGTGCTAAAATCCCAGACTGTTTACTACAGAAGGTGAAGTTTCCTGATTGCTTTAAACTGATGTAAATGTGCGCTGCTGCTGACAGGAGCCGTCTCATTCTCCTCTTTGCCTCCGGGCCGGTTCCTGCCCTCCCCTGTGCTGCTGGGACTACTCATCTTTTTGTGGTTTTGGTAGACTTAGCTTTCAGCCAGAGTAAGTTTTCTGCCTGACTTCGACAGTCAGCCTCAGAAGCCCCAGGCCCAGTAGAGGAAAACCTGTTTTGGGGGGACTGACCCTTCAGTGGCATTGTGAAAACACAGACTGTTTGTGAGCAGTCCTTCTGCTCATCAGTGCCACAAGTAAGGGTGAAATTCTGACTTTTGTAGTAGAGGGCAAAAAATTCTGCAACAGATGAGATGTCTGGAGCCGCACAACGCAAGGATAAACAGAAGAGAAAATGTAACTGCTGTCATTTGAAGCCGGGGTAATAAACTTTATGGATGTGGTGGATGCAATCCCCATGTACCACAGTAATTCAGTGATTTACACCTTCAGCAGCCATGCAAACTTGCTTGAGCTGATCATGAAACTGTATCCTATAAGATGGTGAACAGTTATAGTCTTACCAAAGCTACTAAAATAGCTGACTAGAGAGGGTATCAGCTCTCCCAAACTGTCCTTTGATTTATGTTCACACAAACTGTCCCGGGTGAAGGAGCAGGATGCTGAAGACTTGGGTATCATGTACCACACTGGGAGGAGTATCCAGCAGCTCAGGCCAAAACCTGACCTGCTGCAGACCTGGGCTGAACTGGATCACTCGCATGTAGCCCAGCTCCTGGGGACACGCAGGGGGCCAGAGCTGCTGGCGGAGTCTTGCCACCATCCCCAGGTTTAACAGGCTTAGTTAAACCAGGCTCCCAGACATGAGAAGGACTAAAGGGTTTGGCAGGCAGGAGCATCTTGGGACAACGCGGAGCTGCAAAGAGCAACTTAGGGAGCAAATCTCTGTAGATGCACCCTCTCGACTGCACATTCAGGGAGGCAGACCGAAAACGTGAGCAGGCTGTTTTGCAGGCCTGGCTCCATGCCCGTGCCCAGCAGCTCTGTGCCAGCATGGGCAGCGTGGGTCCCGGGCATGCCTCAGCCCCTCTGCACCAACCAAAGCAGGTACAGGTGCCCTCCTCCCAGTCAAAGGGGGGCAAGCCGAGCTTCATTAGCATCACTGTTAGTATAACAAATTAGGGGACAAAGAGAAACAAAAGCAATAGCTGAGGGTTTAAACAGGGCAGCAGTCTGGCCCGGCGCGGCCACCAGACCTCTTTTTCCTTTCTTTTGGGGCCATGCGGAGGTAGCAGCTGACCCGCATTTCTGCGGGCTCCTGGTTCAGCAGCAAGGCAGGCAGTTAGAGGAGATGGTGAAGATATTTAGTTCCCCAGGCGCTCCCGGGGTGAAATTCTGGCCATAGTGAAGCCGTCGGGAACGCTGCCACTGCCTTCCACCCAGCCATGATTTCACCCCATAGGTATTAGTTTTTACTCTCCTCCCAAGACCAGTGCAGATATTAGAAAACCACAGCTATCAGGGTGCTGCAAACAAATACTCCGGGCCACAAACCTGGTTTCTTTGTCAAGAGAGACAAAATGAACCTAAGAGGATAGGCCAGAGAGCAGCGAGGGTGCAACACAACAAAGCGCGATTAACACAAGGTAGAAGGAGAGACAAAAAAGCAGCTTCTGTCCTCGGTAGGAAATAATGTTGTGTTCTGCAAAAATAATCAGCTGACACATGCAGCTTAAAGCACGTTACAAACTTTGTTTTCCTGTGGTTACAAACAGTGTCTTTCAGCAGTACAGCCTTCAGCTGCCTTTCTGCCCAAGAAGCACGCAAACCAGCCGAGATGATTTATGACCAGCATGACAGACAGCAAGGCCTTTCCTGACAAAAGATCTTTTTCTTGCTGAACTAAGTCTAAACTCAAATGAACCACTCCTTTTATCACTACAGGGTGATGAAAGGAGTGAGATAGCAGTGTGTGGCACAGGTCTGGGGAGATGTAGATGCTCCTCTTACCTTTGGGCTTTCTCCAGCCTGGGCCAGAAGATGCACCTGGTCCACTTTTCATGTAGGGAGAGGGAGAACAGTTACATTGCCTAAAACTTCTCCTTATTTTCACATCCATGTGGCACCGCTTCACCTGGTTACCGAGAGGGTTGGCTCCAGCATTCATTCACATGGCTCTGCAAGGCACCCGTGATGGTGCCACAGGCATGACCCATATCATCATGAAGGTGCTTTCCATGAGTGACCCTCACAGGCTGCTCTCTTGCGCTTTATCTGAGAATTAACTAAGTGTTCTAGGCGGGCTAGTTATGAATGTCTGGTGCTGAGGAAGTGCCACATAGTTAACGTGGCTGCTTTCTACAAGCATCTCATTGTAACCCAGACCACTGCCTGTTGCTGTTGAACATGGTAAGGAGAAGAGCTGCTGTAGTGAGTATAAATGAAACTAAACAGGAAAACAAAACTGATGATAACATCAAAAATATGGATTTGGAAGGATGGCTTTTTTTAGATACTTCTCTTCTTGTAGCCCAGAGGAAATCAGCTGTGTTGCATTTTTTTTTTAAAAAAGGGTTCAGACTTGAAACCTGCCAAATGACCCAAAAACCATGCAGATGGAGGGGAACACAGTCTACCACGGCTGCCAACCCACAGGTATGGAGGGAATTTTGCTAAGTATTGCATCTGGTAATGGGACTGGGGAAAGAAAAACAATTTTTTTTTCACAGAAGACAGTTTGCTGCTGATAAAATCTGCTGAAGATTAGTGACCTTTCTCAAGACAATTGCTGCAGATATAAAAGCATTTACATGCTGCGGTCAAACATGGCCTTTTTATTTTCAGTGTTTCTTTCATACTTGATGTGCCTATGAAGACATGCAGCTATGCTGAGGGCCCCTGCCCAACGACCTTCAGGAACTCACACAGACAAAAGCCCAGCACTGAGCCCCTGGCAGGGCTGCAGCCTCCTGCACTGACCCCGAAGAAAACCAGCTGAGGCAGTCAACGGAGCAACATGAAGTCCTTGCTCCTGTGATCACTGACTTTCTAATCCAGAGGGGAGTTCCTCTACTTGGAAACTATTAGGATCCCTGAACTGGTTTGAATCTGTGTTTCCCACCTATGCTGGGTACAAGGCAATCTCACAGGAAGCCTTGCTTCTCTCCCTCAGTAGAACAGAGAGTTTGAAAAGGAGGAAAAATGGCCTCAGCTCTGATCGAGTGGCTTAAATTTTAGTGGCCGCCAGCACTGATCCCAGGGCAGCTGCCTGCCTCCAATGTAGGGAAACCATTTTCCCAGCTGCTCTCACAGAAGGGGCTGAAGTTAAGAAATCAGCTCTGCTAAGGGGGTGTCCGAATCTGTCCTGGAGGTCCTCTAGCAGAGGAGACTGGACCAGAAACATTTCCATAGCCAGATCTCTGCAAACCTGGGAGGAAATCTCATGTGCAGCAGGAACCAGCAGACTGAGTAGAAAGAGCAGAGCCAAATATGTCCAGATGGACATTAGACAACCCCTGAGATGTCTTACAGCAGTGAGGATCCTGGCACAAGAAGGAACAGGAGAGATTTGCTTGGAGTGTTTTTCCTCCTCAGACCTGCAGATTTTGAGCTTTGTCTATGACTGAAGTGCCCCTGATTCAGAAACTCCTTTGCATTGTCCACATTCCCTTAACCATCACAGTATTTCAAATAAAGAGCGGAGCAATAGCGTTCAAACTGAGCAGTAGCTTGAAAATACTCTAATGAGAAATACCCAAAGAAGTAGTTTGAAACTTCAGAGAGATCAGTAGGCTAAAGAACAGGCAATCTACAAGAGTCTCCTTCATGTGAAAGCTGACAAAAGTCCTTGTTAATGGCATCTCCTCTCCCAAGGAGAGGAAGGCTGAAGGAATTACTGAACCAGGGGAGACTTTGTACTGGGGGCTCTGGGAAAGACATACTGGAGTTAGCGTGAAGACAAGTGGGAGCTGGATATCCAAGTTGTTCTTGGGCACAGGAAGGTCAGAACAGTCAAAACACATCAAAGCAAAGTCCAACCAGCCCAACACCATTTCTGAGCCAGTCACTAGCAGAAGAACCACCCCTTCTGCCTCAAACCTCCCACACTCTTTACGTGCTCCCAATTCACACAAACACACGGGCGAGAGCCAAGGGCCTCCCACATCCTGAGACATCTGCTGAGGGCCAAGACGAGGTGCTGTGCCAGTGGGGCCAGAGGAAAGACCCCGAACCTCTGGAAGTTTGAAACCAGATGGGATGCACAGGTGGGATGGATATTCACCACGGGAGCAAAATGGGGCAGCTCACAATACCGTGAGCATCTGTGAGCAAGGTATGCAGTGAACATCTGGTAAAAGGATAAAAATATAGAGCAGTGGTGGATGATAAATAGAAGTACAGTGAAAAAGAGAGGCTTGGCACTGCGTCTGACACAGCTGCCACTGGTAGAAGCTGTTGCATCAATAGGTTTTGTACTTTATACTCCTAAAAATACAGTGCTCTTCAACTATAATCTGTTTTGGATGCTGTAATGTGCTTGGACAAAAGCTAGCTGATGGGGTTTCTTTATATTCTGTACATTATTTAATGTGTCAGTCCCTCTCTCTTCTTGTGTTTTTGTGGCTGAAACAACTCTGAGTGTTCAATTTTTCATCAATATGTAGATCCCTCAATCTTTGCTGTATTTTCTAGACTCTTTCTGTTACTCCTGCTCTATTCTCTTCTGTTTTGGCTTGAGTTCATACACCCCACCACATTTTCTTTTGGCATGGTCTCTCTGAGCTTTCCAAAGAGATATCCACAAAGATTGAAAGGGATAATTAAGGGGTTAATGTCAGACTACTACCTGATGGGAGGGCAGCATTTCGGAGAGTTAGGCTGTGAAATCTGCTCTGATTTTGAATATATCTACAACGAACTGGGAAGATATGCCATGAGCTGGGGAAACATCTCAAACTGTCATGCACGTGAAGTGGAAAGAAGTGCAGGGGAAGAAGGTCACACCATGCAGCGTGTCACATCTGATGCTAACGGGAACATGCCTTGACCCTAGCTGATGTGCAAGGGGTGTTCCTGTAGAGGAAGTTGGAAGCTCTCAGAAGGGTTTTTCTCATTCAGGATTGCAGGGGCAGCTGCCCAAACAGCTATCCTAGCATCAGCAGCTTGGAGAAGGAGTTTCTCTGATGTAAAAGCCAAAAGGAGAAAAGTAGGACTGTCATCCACTGATCCTCATCCAAAACACCAAAGACCCCCACTGGTCCAGCATGATGCAGCGTAACATCGCAAGAAAATGACCCCACTGCACCATGGGCTTGAAGGAGTGGGGTCCGGCCAGGGCTGTCCTATGGCAGTGTCATACACAAACTCATCGGTGCAGGGAGAGGGACAATAACGAGAGAAGTCTCTGTAATTGCCAGGGACTCACTCACGCAGCCTGGCTACCCTGGTCATGCCCCTACCTCAGGAAAGCAGCTGCTTCTGATTTACAAAAGAAATCAGGAAAAGTATTTAGAAGCTATTTTCTTTCTTCTCTGGAGGTTGCTGGTGCATATAACAGCTGGAACATTCTTGAAAAATGGGATTTCCAGCTCCTATGGGTAAGACCTCTTTATTCTGCAGCATTGCAGCCTGGGTCACGCTGTGCTGTGGCTCTCGTCACAACAGCTCCCTTGCAGAGGGTGATGGTTTCCAGAAGATGACTGCCTTTAAAGGGTCCCTGAAAGACAGCTAAGAAAAGGCAGGCTATTGCTCGCGGAAGTAAACAAATGCAGGGAACCCACACTGCCTCGGGGAAATGTTTAGGAGTCGGAGACACATGAAACATTGGCAAGCAGTGCCAGAGAACACGCGGTTTGTATTTCTGGCTGCTTATCCTGTGTGCTTTATCCTGCGGGTTTGTTTTTGGTTTTTTTTTGCGTTCAATACCACACCTAGTTTGTTTGGACTGTCACTTGGTGTAGGTGTGCACTGGCAGGCAGTGGGATACGGAAGGATATTTGCACAGCCAAACAATTTGCTTTCCCTCACAGAGTCATGGTAAATGCTCTCTGCATGTGTTCTTCAGTCACGGGGTCCTTGGAGACCCAGATTTATTACAAAGCACAATGATGTTGGAGAAATGTCATCACCGCCAGTTGATCTGCACTCACTTCTACAGTTAGTTTTATTATTCCCTGCTCGCTCCATTGTTTCAGTAGCTATGAGGACATCAAAGCAGATAAATAGGAGAAAACAGAAGAACCCTGTTCTCAGCTTTAATATCTTGAGTATTTCATTTATTTTTTTTATACCAAGAGCAACTGGATCATATTTTGCAATCTAAGCTTTAATGTTTTATTTTCTTAAGCTGAGGCTGCTGGAATTTTGCACTTGTGCAAAAGCAGTACAGTTACCGTGTCTCTCTGTATTGACACCACAAAAAAGAAGTCAAGCTAACATTAAACCCATCCTCTCAGAAGACTGAAACTTTCTACACCACATGTCAGCCAAGAGCTCCCACATGAGCAATATCAAGCCTCTTCCATGGGGCTTTCTAGTGACTTAAACTTGTCAGTTTAAATTTATATTTCTGAATGTTTTTTGAAAGAAAAACATGCCAAAAAAGTAATTTGGCTGGGCTCCCCCATCTCACTAGCTGTGTAGATGAGCAGAGCCAGCACCTCTCGTGCCAGGCGGCTGCTCGGTGCCTCTTACACGAGCTCATGGGATTCTTGGAAACCCTGTGTCCCCACGGCCAGGAAGCAAGCAGCGCTGGGACATTGTGTAAATCTTCCTGTAAGTCACTGAATGCTTCTTCAAAGTCCCAAAACAGGGAGGGGAGGAGCCTTCTTCAACCGAGTAATCCTCCATTCATGTTTAGCTGAGAGGTGACCCTTCCTTAGTCTTCACAGATCCTGCCTTCCAGTGATGCTGCTCCAACAGCCTCCAGCTTGAGGAAAACATCTCCAGGGATGTCTGCTGCTTTTGGGCTACACCACGAAGCTCTTGTCAAACAGAAGCGCTCGCTGACCACTTGCCAAAAGCTATGAATTTCAAAGAGGTTGGCACCTTGTTCCCAGGCCTGTTTCCATTCATAACATCTCCTGCCCCGTGCCTCTGCTGGGAGGGATGCTCAGGAAGGCAGGGTGCTGTTAGCACTGGTGACAGGCCCGAACTACTGCGTATTTTTGACGTAGGTCGGAAGACTGATGGCTAGAAAAATCAGAGTCCTTCAGAGGAGGAACAGTTCTCCAACTCAGCTCTGAGGATGACGGTAGTACTAAGGTACAGTTGTGGCTCCCCCATCTAGCTCCTGTATGCTGGTAAACAAAACCTTATGCAAATAAAGAGTCACAAATTATTTGTCATAGATACTCGGCTCTAGCCCTCGGTAGGACTGCACTCTAGGTCAGTTCAGCTAACAAGGTACGTGCGCCACATCTTCACAGGAAAGCAGCAGGAAAGCACCAGTTACAGAAGACTGGTCTCAACCTGCCGCCAAAGGATGACTATTTTTCTCACATAAATACGTGACATGTCTCTGTCACTGTGGCCCCAAAATCTTGCATCTTATCAGGTCCAATATGGTACCTATGGGGCTCGTTTTGCAATATGCTGCTCTACTCTTTTACAGAACCACTGGAGGAACTTCTGGCAAACAGAGCTGATTTCTTGTGCATGAGCTGGACAACTATTACCCTGTCTGCTGCTCTCCAGAGAAGCTTTCTTGACAGGGGTCTCACAATGGCTAATTTGATGAAGGTGAGATGACTTCCGCTCCCAGAGGAGCTGCAGCCAGCCTCAGTCGGTGGGGAACCACATCAGGCTTCGCTCTGCAGTCTTCGACTCTCCAGCTGCAACAGGCTTAGCATGTCTTTGCAGCAACTGCAGTTAGCTCACAAAAGCATTGAACGAGGGGGCACAAGCCCACCTTTGGTGTCCGGCTATAAAGCACCCAGACGAGGGGGCTGCACCGTGGGACCTCACGTCATTTCTGACCCTTTGCACCGAAAAGAGACAGCAAAACAAAAATGTCTTTGGGTCAAAAAGGAACGACCTCTGGTTCAGAGGAGACCCAGGCCAAGCATGATACAGTGTGAAAGCAACCCGCGTGGCTTAAATCTGCCTAACATGGGGCAGGTAAGAGGCAGTGGCCTTACAATGGGTCCCCAGTCCTCTTTTACTTAGCAGCATAGAAATACTCTGCAGTGGGGCTGGAAACAAGCTGGTGAATGGGAATGAAAGGTTTCCAGGTCACATCGATTTTCCAAATCTCGAGTGTCTTCCAGTGTGTTTTGGTGCTTGAAGTTTTCCAGGTAGTATGGAAGGGAAGAGAAGACAGGTGGCATCCAGTGGTGGAAAGAACAAAATAATCAGGCTTCTGCTGGCAATTTATTGAGAGGCCCTGAGCAGTTTCGTTAGGGCTTATTCTTTTACTTTGTCTTCCCCAAGAAAAGGCATGGCGTTTGTAGGGGCCAGCTGCAATGCCAGCCAGCTGTGGTGGCTGCACCACCATGGCCTCTCCTGTGGGGAGCTGGGCAACAGAGTTCAGAAGTTGCCCCTGTGCCAACAAGTTCCCTGTCTGAGATGGGTACGACGTTGTGCCAGGTAACAGGAGAAGGACAAACAGAAACTTTATCTTCAGCAAAAGTACTTTGTGAACCTTGCACCTTTTAAGTCTCCCCCCTGCCAAAAAAAATCCCTGTGTATGCAGCTGGGTATATTGGATATACTTGGAATATTTGTCTAGTGGTAAGAGACTCGCGTAGCAAGAGTTTCTCACACCCGTGATAAGAAAAAACCTGTCTGTCACTTGCAGGAGAAATAAAAAAAATAAAAATAAATAGGAGGGCAAAGTATTTTTCTGTCTGGCCATGAGGTAGCACCATTGAGCTACTCACAGCAAAACCCAAAGCTAATCATCTGCAGTACTTCTGGAGGCACAAGCTGCCTGTCATTTTACACGAGATTAGGTTAACCACTGTGCTAATTCCATTCCGGTGATGAGTCAGGCTATGCCTACCTCTCTTGGACATTTTTTTCCCTTCTATGATCTTTCCAATTTCTTACATGAAAATCAGCATTTTATTGATCATGCTCACATCATGCCCTTTCCCAGGGTTTTCCTGGGCACCTGGCAAATGCAGGCGAATGCTGACTCTACCAGACTGAGCAGATGGGTGCTGTCTACAGCCAGCCTCATCACATGGCTCTCCAAGGGACAGAGGATGAACACAGAAAGCTGGACAGGCCAGGAGGGCGAAGAGGTAGAAAGCAGAGGCTCTAAAAAAAAATTTACAGATTTGAGTGGGGAACTGAATTTGAGCTCCCAGCTTCAAGGCTGTAGCCAAAAGGGTTAATGTGTTTTTTGGTTAAGTCCGTGAAGAAATAAAAAGAAACAGGGAAGAACTGGCAAATCTGTTCCTGGACAACCGGGTCCAATTATATTATCTGTGTTTTGAAGATGTTGAAGAATTGGAGAAGAGTGCAGTTTGCTGCCAGACAGAGACATTGTCTGGAAAACATCAGATCATGGCCTACAGGATGTCCACTTGCTTCCAAGGCAGCCTCTCGGCCTTGTTTTTGTATGCTGTTGCCAAGCAAATCAGTTGGTCAGAAGAGGGTGACGAAATCCAGCTTGCAGAGATGCCTTGCCGGCCCCCTGCAAACCCATTGCTGTTAAGGACATATTTCTCCCAGTAAAAATGATCTCAGGGAAAAGAATAGAAAAAGAAAGACTGTCTGATGAGATGTCCATCTGCAGCTGCAAGGTTGATGAGACCTATTCAAAGGCAGTTAAAGTGACACTACTCTTAGCATTTCAAGGAGGCTGCATGAACATCAGAAGTTCTTCGGCCCTGGAAGACATTTACATCAGGAGAAGGAAACGATGCTCTCCGGAGCTTCTAGGGACACAGGCTGTGCTGATGTCTGACAAGATTTACTTGCCTGTGCAGCACTGCCAGGGGCACTATAAGCATTGCCCAATATTTGTTGCTGACATATCATCTGATGCACAATTGGTTTGACAACAGCAGTGACTGATTTGGTTGCAGCAGGAGAGAGTGTTGTGCTTTTGAGGAATATAGCAATACTTCCCATGAGCATGGGAAGCTGGTGGCAGATGTCCACGGGTAACTTGGAAGAAAACATGTCAGTCCCATTGATGGAGGCAGGGCAGGGAGGGGAAAATGTTACTAGAGAATGATGGGGGAAACGGGGGATTTTCCCCAGCCCATCAACTATTCAGCAGCAAGTCTCATGCTTTATAAGATGGAAAATAACCTCTAGCTCAAACAAACACCATAGGGCTGCTGACATGGAGGCAAGCCCTATGAGAAGGAAAGCCATGGTGACCTTGCAATATTTTTTGGATGCCTCAGTCTGAGCTGGAGCAGCTGTGCTGCGGATAGCCTTACACCACTGAAGACTAGGTGGCAGCCCTCAGGGGTCGGTACTGCTCAGGCTCTTCAGCCCTCTGGCAGCCTGTGTGAAGGGCTGCTGGGAGGCTTTGGAGGAAGGCAGCTTTCTCATATCTTTCACAATACTTACAGTCAACAGAAATGATGTCTTCAGAACCCCCTCACAGAACGGCCAGCTGACAGACAAAAGTTTCACACTCTACTTCTTTCTAATCCTCTGAATATCTCAGTGAAACGCAGTCCTCTAGTTAAAATACTGCAACAGCTCCGTTCAGTGCTGTTGATACGTACTAAGTGCAGACAGCGGTGGCATTGAGCAAGGATTATTGAATGCACACCTGTGATAAGGGTACCTAAATGTCCCACATCAAGCAATTCTCCTGCATCTGGCTCTACTGACTTTAGGCTAACAGTGACAGCGATGGAGTCTGTGGCTATTTTTTGCACCTTCCAAAACAGAGGTTTCCAAACACAAGCTCACATTGCCCAGAGGTAGGGCCAGTGGATCCCAACAAGAAATGGAGTGGGCAATAGAGAGGTTTGTGAACCGCTGTCTCATGCTGAGCAGGGTTTTGGGCTGTTATTTTTCAGGTTAAGATATCAACTCTTAGTTTCAGTAGTATTTGAAAGGGTTTAAGACCACATAGGCCTTCCTGTCATCAAGGAAACTGAGCAGGATGCTGCTCCTTCTCTGGTCCAAGGGAGCTGAACGATGGGCAGCTCCAGTGACTTACCTCGCCTGACTCCACAGGTCATCAGGGGCACTGAAGTCGTGTCCCCTAGATGCTGGAGGGATTACTCAGTGCAAAGCATCATGCACCGAGTCCTCAAAACTGACTCTAAGTCTCATTTTGTTTACTGATAGTTCAAAACCCTGAGGGTCAAACTTTTAAAACCAATTTTACAAGAGAAAGTGTGTGTGACTCTTGGGCTGATCTATGTGTTTCATACACCCACTGTATCAAAAACATCTCTCAGAGCCACCTTCCAGATCCCTACTCCTGAGTGAGGTGAAAAAGTTCTCCGTTAGCAAGTCCTAGACTCCTGGACAGCCTAGCTATCATAGAGCAGTCTAAATTGTATCTGGATGGTGAGCGTTTGGGTGTGGGGCTCTCACTGCCCGAGGAAGAGGTGGTGTATCTCATGCGTTATGGTAAGTATTTAAAGCAAAAATTGGTCCGCTCCTAGAGCACGCAACTCTGCTCTCACGCAACTCACCCACGAAGGCAGCATGCTCCAGAGAGCATGAAAGGCAAAGATCTAACCTCCAGCAGGTTTCTCAGAGCTGAATTTGGCCCCATCCTGCTCATCTTTTTCATTTGCCAGACTGAGAACTTCTCATTCATGGAACATTTTTCTGCAAAGTTTTAGCCCAGCAGTGCCTTCCCCACCCTTTGAAAACAGGCACGGTACCGCACAGCTCTCATTAGTGGGAAATGGCCTCTTTACTTTCTGTTGAGTGGAAATTTTTCAGCGTCATCTCACCTGCGTCTATTATAAAAGAAACGAAAGAGATGGCAGGAGAAAGGATATTGTACTTAACACTGCTTTCTTCTCCCTCTCATAGGCTTTTGCATTAGCAACCGATGCATTTTGAGAAGAGCAGTCTGAGCCCGCACCCACCTCTCTGGTGCAAGATGAACTCACTTTCTGCATTTCCCCCAGCCCTTCCCACCAAAACTGTTGCTCTATATTATGAAAGCAAGATCCTGACGAAAGAGTGAGGTAAAATTCAGGCCACAGAAAACGGGTGTGAGACAGACCAGTATCAGGAACCTAAGCAGTAGATACTCACCTAAACACAAAGCTACACAGCGAAGGGAAAGGAGCATGGCTTCAACATAGCCCTTTAGAAATAACCATTACAGATCACAGCCCCTCCTTCTGCACCAACCACAGAAGGTGGGTGTTAGTCCTCTGTGTAAGGCAACTTCTATGTAAGGCAACTTCAATGTATGAACAACCTAGGCTGAAGCTCTGCTTTTCTGTTTTAATTAGCCTCTGCTTCTCAGCTGGTCCTTGTCAGCCCTCACAGCCAAGGATGAGATGCTCCAGCATCTGGAGACAGACATCTCAGCCAGCCAGTGCAGAAACCATCCAGTCCCCAGCAGCATAGCTGAAAGCAGCCTGTGCCACAAATGTAGCTCCTGCCAGCCCAACTCCAACCAGCCCTGTCCCCGTGTCTGCCCAGGTGAAAGGTACAAATCTGTGATCTAGTGGTGTTGCAGAGGAGG
The DNA here is from genome assembly GCF_013368605.1 of Nyctibius grandis. NCBI lineage: Eukaryota > Metazoa > Chordata > Aves > Nyctibiiformes > Nyctibiidae > Nyctibius > Nyctibius grandis. The sequence continues at coordinate 56,698,506 of NC_090659.1, read as the reverse complement.
GGCTTGCTAAGAAGTGCTCTACTGCCAGGTCCCAGCATTGGCTTGAAACTCAGGCAAATATTTCTTAAGAAGGGATATCTGCAGATGAAGCATCACATGTCTTCCAGGGAAAAATACACACAGTGCAAACAAAAATAAATCAGCTGATCTGTGCAGAGCAGGGGCCGGCGGAGCAGAGCCACACAGCCGGCGTGATTTCTGCTGCGTCTTCTGGGATGTGCCCCAGAGAGGTGCTCCATGGCCACACGTTACAGCCTTGCCAGCGCCAGCCGGGCACCTCTCTCTTTGGCAAACTCCCTTGGCTTGCACTGTCCTGTTGGTGGTGGCTGGTAGTGTCTGGGGAGCAGAATCTGCTCCTTCATGAGATCTCCCAGCAGCCACGCCCAATGCCACAGGAGGATGGTGAAAGCAGAAGGGGCTGGGGGAAGCCAACTTTGGGTTAAGGCATGCCAGGAAAGATGTCTGAATGCATGGTGCCGGGGAGGGGACATGAAAGAAGGCTGGCAGAGAAAGCTTCTCCCCTGTCCTTAAGTCTCTGGCATGCCTCACGCCTGTCCAGCTGAGGTCTAGATCCTTCCCCAGACCAACGTCTGAGCAGCTCCTGAGACACAGTTGCCTGTTTAGCACTGCTCCTTCTCTCTCCTGCCTCATCCAGCCTGGGAGGCAGCCCAGCTCCTCTGGGGCCTGGATGCCAGGAAAGAGGCAGAGATGGTTTGCCAGCAGCTCTCTGCTAAGGACTCTGCGCCGCTGATAACCCCACCTGACCCCTGCAAATGAAATGGTAATGCACAAAGGATGCTTACTCCATCTTAAGTGGAGTTGTTCTTGGTCGTTTATGGTTTGTTCTTGGTCAGACAGCCGAGGGGCCCTAAAGAAGTCTTCACCTGATTATATTTCACAAGACTGATCAAGCATAGTATTACTCTCGCTTTGCTAGTGCTTGCAAAAAACAATAGGAAGATATCCCCGCTCCCAAATTTAAGAATGTGAAATATCCTTCACATATTTTAGAAACCTTTTTTCAGAGCTATTTTCAGAACATAAGTCCTTTGGGCCAGCTCTAACATGGATGTGATGGTCACCATACTAGTTCTGTAAGGCCCTGTGGCCTTGGGTTTTCTTCCCAGCCATCCCAGAAATGACCATGGGGCCACCTCTAGGTGATCCCAGTGATCCACACCACAGGAATTGCTCATGGCACTAGAGAGTTGAATACACAGTTGTTTTCCAGTGTGAGTTTAACAAGAAGGATGTGCAGCTCACCCAGTCAAGCAGGTTTCCCTTCCCACATTGGAAAAGAGGACAGAACAGGCAAATTGGGGGAGCAGAGATTCTTAAAATAAGATCAATATCACACCCATGCCATACAACAGCAAGTACAAAGGAAACCGAAAGCAATAACCAGGAAATTCATTGCTGCTTGGGAGCCCTAGATCTAAGTGACACCACATGAGAATAGCCACCCTCCTTGTTTTGATCCGTTTGACAGTGCTGAGGCAGTGAGGGATTTGCCTTTCTCATCTATGGCTGCCCTCTGCCAAGCAGCAATATCCTTTTTTTCCAGTACCAAGTACCCAATTAAAAACACTGTGGACACACAGCACAAGGCTTGAACCTATCTGCTCAGATTCACTCTGCCAGTTCAAGCTTGTTTGGGAGGAGGCACTTTGTCCTGGCAGCCCTCATGGTGCATCAGGTGCTGTCAGAGCAGCTCCAGCTTTGTACCTGACCAGGTGTCGTCTTGTCCTGCTGCAGCAGAAGAACAAAAAGCCAGTACAATCCCACAGATCATGTTCTGGCGAGCTCAATGGGAACCCTATGGTGCACCCGCACCCCACCTGGGTCAATCGTGTGGCACCAGCTGAGTCAGCAACGCACAGAGCCAGGGCTGGTGCTCACCGAAAAGAGCTCATGAGCTTCTCCTGGTTGGGTTCGTTGCAAAACTGTGCAGGCTGAGCAGTGCTGTTGGGCTGCGGGAGGGATCCTGCATGAAAGCACCCCCACCTAGTGGCCTCCACCCTGTCTGTGGCACCCCAGGCAGGGGGGAACCCTGTGAGGAGAACCAGGGCTGGCAAGAAAACCACTGCTGCAGAACAAGGGTGAGTAAAGAAGAGCGACAATGTACATTGCAGCAGCTGGGCTCCTCTCCTATTGCCCTGGGTGGGGTTCATCTCACCAGCTTTAGATGTCTTTACTGTAAGCTCACACACTGGAAGCGACCATGTCAGGTTCCTTGCGGTCAACAGAAGGGAACTGAAAATTTTTAGGGTTTGATTAATTTCATTCTGGGGTAGACATCTAAAATTGTGGGTCACATTCTAAAGGGTCCTCTCCCTTTCCCCTGACTCTTAAAGGAGGCTGAGTAACTAACTGAAACACAAGCATCTACATGGTGGACATCCACATTTGGAGAGACAGATCCTTTCTTCTTTGTCTTACAGCTGTTACTGAATTAGTTTGGAATACAGATCTTATTTCCTGTGGATGTCAACAAGACATCAGAAATTGCCTGGTCAAGTAACACTCAAACAGTGCTGCAAGATTTTTATATGAACATATTCAGCAGAACATCACTCCCCATCCCCTGCAAAAGAAAACCCACTTCTGATTAATGCAGTTTCAAAGCCTTTAATCTCCATTTTTGAACACTCAGCCCCTGCTACTTACAAGTACTCAGATGGGTGAGATTTTACAGAGGATGCTTGCATCATTGCCTATGGCATGGAAATACTTCTTTTGTACCCCATCAACTCTGAGGACTACTGAGGTTATTGTATTTGTAAGGGAAAAAAAAATAAAAATACCCACAGAGAGCTCACCAGCTTCCTTCCTCCTGCACCGCAACATCGTATCACCGCCCAAGTGGCCTCCTTGACAGAGTGAAGACAGCCGTGCTGCCTCACAGACAAGGGTACTATCAGGAAGAGTCGAAAGATCTGTCTGATCTGTTTGAGAGGGAGGTGGGATGAGGTGGACCCCAGAGGTCCCTTCCACACCGAGTCTTTCGGTGATTGTCTAATTAGTGATGGCAACCAGGACTAGGGCAGTGGTGAACAAGAGGTCTGAGATATGGGAAGGGGCAGCAGGCTGGACCTGGCACATGGGACAAGAGGAAGGTGCTTGGAAGCAGGGGCTGTCCCTATCTCTTCTCCTCAGGCACCAGGTGGGGAGAAAAGATGGGAACAGTTTTGGAATGTCAGGGCCAACCCGGTACATTTAGAGGAGAGCAGGAACAAAGGATCATCAGAAGTTGTGCCAGGCAGAACAACCTTGCCTGGAGGGACTCCCCACAGCCCCATCCTGCAGCACCCACCTGCAGGGAGCCAGGGGAAAAGTGCCCTACTCTCCTCCTTGCTGGCCCCAGGCAGGCAGGCAGCCACTGCAGCTGCAGGCAGTCCACCCACAGGTGGCTGTGTGGTGGCTTATAGGGTTTTCACCCAGGTGTTGCACTGAGGAACTCAACAGAAACCAACAGCTCTCCCTCGTGGCAGAAAATGCTTAGGCAGGAGAAACAGGCAAAAAACTAATTACTGAACAGCCTGATTAAGGGAGCATCGTTCAACTTTGGGAGGCTGGTGGGCAAAACCAGCTCTGATTCTTCTGCTTGAGCCTGCCCAAGGCCTCTTGGCTCTTGCTTTACCTTCACTGTGTCAGGTCCCACCCTAAGAGCTGAGCAGGCTCTCAAACACCAGGGCACTTGGCCCCTTCCAGCCCAGGAAGAAGGGTGCTGCCTTCCTCCAGACCCCATGAGGATTTCCAGGCCTTCCTCCTCTTAATGTGACTGGCTGACACCTACTACCTGCTCAGGTCTGCCAGTTTCTTCATCCCCTCTCTTCCACATTCACAACTTCTAAACAAAGTGAAAGCATTGGCCATCTCCTCCTGACACCAAAACAACTTGGGCATCAGCTACCCTCTGCTGAGAATCAGTGCCAAGTCCCCTCAGAGGGCTCTCTAAACTGCTCCCTACGAGGGCTTTTTGCTTGGTGTTCCCCCTTCCTGGCACCTTTGATAGAAATTATGCCAAGGAGATTTCTCTGGAGTGAAAAAAGATGACACTTTTCAAACAAACGAGGTTCAGGCACGGCTCTCCGGTAGGAAACCTGCCTTTGAGCCTGTGGTCATCTTCACCAGGGGATTTCAAGGCAGCAAAGAGCTGGTGGGGAGAGTGCCAGAGCAACTATCACAGGTCCAGCTCCTTGGTAAACACAGTACTGTGCCAGCAGGGAGAGACAGATCTTGGAGCTGAATTTCTCTCTGGTTTTGCCTGGTTCTCATGCTGGAAGAACAGTAGGAGCCTTGGACAGCCTCCAGGCTGCACACATAGACAAGGCAAAAGATGAAGACGGGGATGGGGATCACCTAAAACACCGTGCATTTTGGGGGGAGGGGACATACACACAGGCAATACTGGCTTCAAAAGAAGGCTGTGTCACAGACAGCGCTGCGCATCGGTGATGTTAATGGGGAGCATGAGGTGGGATGGTGCTGAAAGCAAGTGGATTTGGAGCATAGCTGGGAGATGCATTCGCTCTGGTGGCAAAGCTATCTGGGGTGGTTTGTCCCCACCTCATCAGGTGTGCTGATGCAAGTGTTTGTGAGGCTGCTGCAGACCTGGTCAGGGAGATGGTCCAGGTTTTTCCGGAATCTCCCCTCTCTTTTAACAAATCCCAATTATTTCACTGATTCAATTGCATCAGTACTATTAATAGGATACTGAACCACAGCCAGGGTGGGGGAGCAGGAATCTCTTTAAGGGGACTTTACCACAAGAGAAAACATACCATGGGGTTGTCCTCATAACACCGTGGCTCAGCAGGAGACAAAGCATTTGCATCTCCAGACATCACAGATGAGCCTGTCTATTTTTAAATTTGCTTTTCTCAGCTGTGAGCCTCTCCAGTCATTTCTGTCACGGGCATAGGATGTCATGGCTGCCAGAGGATGGCTTCTGGAGAGGACAGCTTCTGGAGAGGATGAGAAGTAGGAATTATAGCTGAGCCGTCACACAGAAAAGCTTGCTAAAGAAAGCAAAACACAAGGTGTTTCAGGGTGGCCTTTTTTTGTGCACAGTTTTTGTTTTCATCAAGTATTTCCCTTTTTCTTCACCTATAATTAATAAAATTCACTTCCTTCATTCATCAGCAGATTTCTCTACACAAACATGGTGACTACAGTTTTAGTTTCCACCCCCAGAGAAACACACGGCTACACTTATCCAAAGTGCCTTTCTTAAATCAATTAATTTATTCACATCTCTGGTACCTGATGGCAACCCTGTGCACCATTGTCACCTCTATCAAGGCTTACTTGTTTTCATGTACGAAGAGTCCGTATCCAGGCAGTACATTTGTTGTGCCCTCAAGTGAATAATAAAAACCGTATTTCCTTTCGCCAGCAATAGTGACAACTGTGACAGAGATTAAAGAATTTGAGTTAATTTAGTAAAATTAGTCAGACACCATAGAGGCCCCACACTTGTGGGGAGAATTTGCCCTGACGTTAACCAGAACTGTGTACATCTGGGGTATGTTTTTGGTAAGATTCAGCATAGCAACATTTTCAAACTAGTAAAAAGACAATTTCCCTTTTTATTATTTAAACATTCTTTACATTTAGCCCAGGCTGCCGGTGAGCCTTTTGTTTAATCAACACATCCACATTAACTTTGCAGGCAAACCTGCTAACACCAGGCAACTTTGTGGTTAAAAGTAATAGCTCTGCACAAACATGATAAATCCAATTACCTGAACATTTCAGCTAAATCAGAGTGACTCAAATGGAGCAGCAGATGAAAAAAAAGGGAACTGAAAGGGAAAGGCATGTGTGATTCGTTTAGGAGAGAGATGTGTTGGCTTCTAGACTCAGGATGAACCTCCTAGGATCCTATTTTATCTTAGGTTATTTTAGGAACCTAGAACTATTTGCTCTGTGATGGCTTCTTCCAGTCTTTTCTTACACAGCCCAGATCCAGAATCTTACACATGTAGGAATACAACGCTTCTGTCTTAAAAACTTGTCTTTTCTTCAGCACCCATGTGAGCTTTGGAATAATTAATTTACTGTTTAATGACATTAGCTGAGAACAAGAAAGAAAGGTCTTCTCCAGTCAGCCTGATAGCCTTTGTTTCCTGCTGTAATGAATACAGCTCGTGGGAAGATGCTGCTAAACTTTTTATCTCCAAGGACCACTCAGCATCAGTCCCAGCCTCCAGCTGCACACTGCCCTATGCCACAGCCTTCCTGCAGCATCCATTTCCTGGAGTTAATAATGGGAACTTTGCTACTACTCTCTACGCATTCTCCTGCTATCCAGGCCAGCTTCTCACACAGCCCTTTATAAGCATGCTTACAGGATTACAAGTTGAAGTGACCTCCTTGAAACTACACGGAATATCGCAGTGAAGGGATGGAGACAAGAATCTCATCAACGTTCAGGTGCCTCAGACGGCTGTGTTGCACAGCCCGGTGCCTTAGTCCCAAATCAGCTTCTCATGTAGACAGAAGTTCTCACTGGTTTCTCACAGCTTCTCAGATGGCAGTTGCTGATGCTTACTCCCATGGGTCTTGGAAGGGTGTAGTGGGCCCTGGGTTCTCTTTGCCTTAACTGCATGCCACACCCATGGTACATCGAGCTTTTCTTTTTTTCCATTTGGTGATTTTTACATGGAAACGTTTCCAAACAAGAACCTTGTTCTTCAACCCTCTTATCCATACACAGACCTCATTAAAATCTTACCGGGTGAAGAACCAAGTGCCACTGGTTCCAACAGAGCTTTCAGACGTCATTGGCATGTGCAAGGCTTGTCACTCCTGCTGCCCAACCAACTGCTTCTCAGCACAGCTTCGGACACAACAGTCACAGAATGAGAAGGCCCTAATAGTGATTTGCCATCACTGCAGCAGCTCCTCTCCATCTCTGTTCCATCCACCTAGAAAACACGCACACAAAAGTAACAACATTTTATCTGTCAACTAAACTCCCCTCCATTGCCTTAGGAAACTAACAGGAAACTTGACTTGGGGTGTGCAGTTTCACAGCTGCATCTCCCACTCTGAACTCTTTACTTCTGAAATGCACAAAGACATTTGCCTGGCCAGAGACACCACCTCCTTCAAACTGGAATGGACACAGACCAGGGCCATTTGGGTCCTGTTGCTGGCTCAACTGTGCCCTAATGCGCTGGTTCAGCAAGGGAGAAAACAGGCAGGAGGATCTTCTTTGGCATCAGGAGTCTCAGGAGAGAAGAACCCGACTTCCAAATTTTCTTTCTGTCACAAATAATTTTTTTGCCTTTCACGCTGAGTTAGAGGAGAGAAGGAAAGAAAACTGACCTGACATACTTACTCATGACTATGCTTTATTTTTTTTAATGTTATTTTCTTCATTCTAGATATAAAGGATGCTGTCCCAAGTGTCCCTATCAAGTCATCTGTCTTGTGGGCAGGATTTGCTGAGTATTTCTGAAGGTAACATCAGAAACATGCTACAGACAGACAGGAGAGAGGCTAAGCAAGTATTGGAAGCCCAGTTTTAACACAACCTCCTCACCAACCCTGTTAATTAAGTTATGCCTAAGAAAAGCAGATTTCAAAGATTTCCTATTGACTTAAGCTAAGATATGTTAGCAGGAAAACAAAATTATTGTATACACTGAATGAGATTGAGTGGAAAAGAGACAGACCTGGGGATGGTGTTACAGTAATGCTGCATTTAACTCTGCTCATTTCTTAAAAATCCTGAGTCAGTTTACTACCTCATCTTACTTAAAACCTTGTTTGTTTTTAAAACAAGGTTTACAATTCCTCAGCAAAAACACACACTTGCATAAATGTGGTCAAGTTCACCTTCACCAAGATACAGGTGATATGTCTTCCACCATCAGTTCGGTTTTATTTCCTGGCTGTGGTTTATCTGTTAAACCACTACTGTCACTGACCTAGTGTGTACTTGCAGAAGCTCTTCCCCAGAACCTTCCCACATTCTGGTGACAGAGACGCCTGATACAGCAGTGGGAGTTACCTTGAACACGAGTTAGACTAACACATTCCTCAGTGAGCCAGTAAACAGCTTTCTGTCCCAGAGGGGCTGTTGCCTAGCCTTCCTGCAAACACTCCCCAACAGAACCAGTGAGTGCAGCTTGTCACACAACACCTCAGAGTCAAAGCTTAACTCACATGAGCATCCAGAGAGGACTGGTAAGCTCCAGAAGACTGAACTGCACAAACCTCCACATGCCCAAGGTTTTGCCACAGAACAGGTCCTATTCAGGAGGGTGGTGGTTCCACAGGGTCATGAGCCAATCGACACGCAGGGTGCTGTGCTCTCAACTCTTTCCTCCTGTCCTTTCAACATGGACTCACCCCTCCCTCACAGCAACAGCTGTGTAATAACACAAGGAACCGGCTCAAAAGGCTGATCTAGCTGAGTGATAACTGCCGCCTTTGCAAGAGCAGTTTGTGGCTGGCTCAGGTGCCCAATCTGGTTCACTGCAGAGTACCACCGGTGCAATGCTGACCCAAGAAAAAGGGTGAGGATGGGAGGAGGACCGAGGATGGGACTCAGCAGCCCCAACATAGATTGGTTTACACTCACAAGGATCTCCATCCATGGTTCAACTCTGAACAGTGGATGCTGTGCCAACAGGCACCCCTGGTGACCCCTGTGAATCTAAACAGACTCCAAATGTGCACACAGTTTTCAGAAATAAAACATTTTTTTAATTGGCAAGTAAAACACACATTACAGGTCATTAGTATTTTATAAACAATATTAAGTTACAAATACATGTTAAAAATTGCAGTTCATGGCAGCTAAAAGCTTGGAGTCCAAAACGCATCTCTGCAATGCTTCATCACTTCCCTTTCCCCAGTCTGCTGGGCAAAGATGAACAAAAGATCATTTATCATCTACTAGGAGTTGGTCTACTATATAGTCAAACATAAAGAAAACCTCATTCCTAAGAGCATCACTAACAAACAGAGGCAGTCAACGTACTTCAGCCATCTTAAATAATGTCAGATGCAATGAGGACACAATTAAGAGTTACTCTGTAACACTTTAAGCAAAGATACAGCTACCTTCACATTAAACCAATAGTTCAATGCTTTCTGTTCCAATTCAGCTTAAAACCAACGCTAGCTTCTACCCCACAGAAGCTTAAAGTCCATCATGCAGGCTTCCGTGCCATCAAAGCTAGGTGTTTGTAAATCAGACCCCTATACAAAGGAAAGTTACGGTGTACAACTAAACAGCATACATAAATACATATCTTATATTTAGCAGATCTTTATTCCTCTCCTTAATGACTTTTGTTGGTATTAGTGAGACACACAGCTCATTCCATTCTCACTACATTCAGAATATTAACAAGTTACCATTATGCATGTTAATATACTAAATATCCTTTAACAAGTCTCTTTAAAAAAGTATTTAAAAAACATTTTTTGAAAACTAGAAATCTATTTTCCAGAAAAGCAAGTGGTACTAGGATAGCATGGACTCCAGTGCTTAAACATCCTTTCAGAGAAAACCCATCTTGATGGCTTCTGTGCCTGGGAGTCAGTGTGTCTCAGCTGCCAAACTCATATTCTATTCATCCTTCTCACTGTGGTGGTAAAAGGTCATCAAAACCAGCTTACCTTGCCTTTCAGTTGGCAGACTTTCAAAGATCACCATTCACTGGACTGCATAAAAGAGAGATGTAGCTTTGACATAAGTTCATTTCTTTCTTACTCATATTTATGAGAGTCAGTTTTATTATATTGCTGAGACTGCTTCTTCAAAACCAAAGCCTGCTGAATGTGTCTGAAGAAATGACTTTGTATCTCAAAAATATCAAGAGTACCATTCAGAACTGAATTTCTACTAAAAACTGTGCACATTTAGCAAAAATTATGCTGCTGTAAAAACAAAAGGCCTGCTCAGAATACAAGTTACAACATAAGAGATTATACCAGAGGGTTTTTTCTCTGCTTCTTTCTAAATGCAGGCATTAAAAGTGTTACTAAGCTTTTCAAAAGAGAGCACACAGGGGTGTGACATAATATACATTAATCAGGAACAAAAAACAGTAACAACCAACCATTCTAGAAAACGCTGCATATTAGCAGCATGCTTGGTTTCTGAAACATAAGGAATTGCATTGGAGTTGTCCAGATGAAGTCCACACACCTCGATCATTGAACTGATCACTAGATTCCAAGAAACCAAAGCAAATTTAAAAATACACATGACAACAACTGCCTAGAAGGCAGAGTTTTATCATCTGTCAATAACCAGATGAATAAAGTGCATAGCAACTATTATAACAGTTTCTTGAAAAGAGAATACATCTAGCAAGTCTCAGAGTTTGTAAGCTTGACACTTATCCATACATTTTGCTACATGTGTGGCTTCCCTTTTGTTTCGCTGTTTAGCTTCACTGATCGACCCTTCAGCACTGTCCTGTGATTTCCTTTGCACTTCATATGGAATGTGCTGAGATCTCTGACTGCTGCCTGATGTACGTCTGGAAGCTCTTGTCACCAATGGGATGTTCTCTAAAAGAAAAGAAAAAAAAGGAAAAGTACTATACATGGAACTTTCCGTCAGGACATCAAAAATGTCAGAACAGAAAGTGAGCAGACAAAACCTTTTCCCTAGTTTGATTTTCGAAGTTGTAATTGTAATGATAATACCGCATCTTACTGGAACTGGAAGAACGGATTGAATTGCTCCTCTTCTTTGTCAGCCACGTGCAGAATGCTCCTTTATTCACATGTACACAAAATACAGTCATGTGGCTGTATCAGCCACTCTTCCCATTTTTAAACCAACATTCCAGAAGCAAGTGGTAAATACATGCATCTTCTGGGATTTACTGCTCATTCCACGAGCACAGGTTCAAAATTAAAAAAAAAGAAAAACCCCCCAAACCCCCACACTTATTTTTATGAATGAAACTGAATTAAAAAGTAAGCATTTAAAAATTCCTTACAGTCCGTTAAAATATTGAGATATCAATCCTAGGTCACCATCTTACTTTGTATGTATTTGCAGGATCTCTTCTGAACACAAGTATGGTGAAGGCTAGAACATAAGCAAGGGAAATACCATTTCCCAGGATTGTTCCCCTGTTTGGACGACCCATTATACTTACTGGCTTCCATATTTTGTCTTCTTAAATTTATCCCTCTTATATTGAGCGTGCTCCTGCTCTAAAGTTCCAACACCTTCAATAATCAGCTTTAGTGTTTTATATGTCTCCTTAGGGTCATCAATGATGAATGTAGAATATTCTTCCTCTTCAGGTCCATCATACACAGATTTGCTGCCACAGGCCTCTGGGGAAAAAAATAAATATGGGAATAGGTATCAGATAGGTTGGGGAAAAAAAGTTAGACAAGCAGACTAAAAATACGCAGTCCGGGGTTCATACAGTTCCTTGGTTTGCTTCCATATGATCACCACAGAATTGTGGCTGACATCAACAGCAACAGCAGCAGGAACAGTTCCCTGTCCTTTTGCTTGGCTGTTGGTAGGCACAGAGGGTGTCCCATGCCTGTTCCCTCCTCCTCATCTCCTAAGGGAAGGGCAGCAAGCCTGGCAGCTGCTCCTGGCTTGGTGTGAAGCTGTCCTTCGCTGCACAGGCAATGCTTTCATCACTATTACCCCTAGCAGTGCCCCACACACACACTTTGGGAACTCAGACACGGGCCTAACTCTGCCACTGTGCTGCAGGGTTGGCCTGCATGAAGTCAAGTATTCACCTGTCAGAAGGACAGGTTTCATCCCTAAGCAGCAAGTACAGCACTGCACAACAGACTGAATTCAAAACAATTACAGCCTGAAGTAGTCATGGAAGATGTTTTACCACATTACCCCTAAAAGATTCATACAGCAAGCATAAGCAGAATATGTCACGACTACTGCCTGGCAGCCTGCTTAAGGACATAGCCTAAGAAGGGGCAAGTAATACTACCTTCTTATCCTACCAGGGAGCCTTCCTGGCTAAGAGGTCTGCACTCTGATTACACATGAACATTTGCAACACATTCATCACATGATTTACTTCTGCATTGTAGCTGAACGTATTAGAAGGGGAGAGAATATTTTACTTTGTCTCTATTTTTCCCTTGCTTTGTAGCTTTACTGCTGTTTCAGTCTCAGCTTCCGAGCTACCTTCCCCTTGCTGCACTGTCTGCACTGGACCTGCGTCCTTTTCCCCAACACTGAAACTCGATGCTGGCTCTGGCAGTGAGGATTTGGAACACGGGAAAGCTGGGCATTGGTTCAGACAGCTCGGAAGTGGTGGGGATCTTAAGTTTGCAACTGCATGGCAGCCAGGAATGGATTAAAGTGCTTTCCAACCTGTGTGTTTGACACCACTGGCTTATCTCATATTATAAAATAAAGTCCTATTTAAAGATCAGTGCCACAGTGAAGGCTTCCCTGCCATTCCCTGTGCTAAACTGGGATTTCAAGTCTGGCACCATGTATACCGGATACTTTTCTTGGCATGCCTACCAGTACTAACTTCCTCTGCTGTCTCTTCTTTGTTTTATCCTTCATGTCATATCTCTTCTCCCCTCAGCTCCTAAGGGCTTCCCAGCCCAAACCTCACTTTTCAATGTTCCACGGACACCCACAGGTCATCTTTCGCTGGTAATTCCAAAAGAGCCTTCCTGAGGAAACCATTTGTATCCAGCCTGTTCTTGGGATCTGAATCAGGGAATGTGCACATGACTTCTGGTAACACAAAACCATGCTCCATTGAAACCTCAACTTTCCTGGTGCTTCTTTTCAGGATCAGTAAACTTCTGGTTTAGTGCGCACAGATTTATCAAGTCAGAGCATCCAAGCAATGCTCTGTGCCTACGCTATTTTAGGATGCTGTGGTTAAGACCGTATTTTAATCAACTGTTTATTATGCAAAGAACCGAAGTTCATACAGACTATGAGACTGCACACTGCACCAAAAATAGTTCAAACAACTGCCTCAAGAGAGCAGAAGGGGAAACTAAATAATGGCCACTGTGTTCTAGAACGTGATCCCATTTTTCACAGGTATTTTTGCCTTGCTAAGTGTATTAGAGATGCAATGATCTTTCATCCTCACCTTGCATTTTCTCCAATTTTGGCATATACAAGTTGAAAAGAGAGTAGATGCGCTCAGTTTCTCTATCTCCATCTATATCCAGTTGTATATTTGCTGGCAGGCCTCTGTAAGGCATCAAGAAGAGAGGCAGAAGTTATATTCTAAACAGTATATTATTGCACAAAATGCACTTAACAAGGGTGAAAGTAAAAGTGAGTACTCATGAAAGCCAATAGATGGTATGTAATGGAGCTCAAAATTTCCTATTTTTCCCCAAGAGAAAAGGTAGACAAGTTCAAATTTCTTTATGCCTAGATTTATCCAGCACACTTTCACTCTGGCTTGAGAGAGGACTGTATCAGTATCCAGACATTTTGGCGAATTAGTCTACTATAACCAGATGGAGGAGCCAAAGCACTGAACTCCTAGCTGTCCAGGTCTTATATTCTGAGACTAACTACCACTATAGACTTGCTGCTTCTCTCCGTTTAGATGAAAATAGTTTCCTACAAACCAGACAGTGCCTCTTCATGTAAGAGAGAGCATGAGTGGGCCCCTTAGAAAAAGATCAGTTTAGAATTAGATCTAGAAGCAGACAACTGTCTGTTTCAATTTACAAACAGGACGTTGAAGGGATTTCTGCCATTACTACTAATGACAATCAGAACTAAAGTATCTTACATCCCACAGTCAACTCCTATCAACATCTTGAACTCTAAAAATGCCAACATTTTGACTGAGATATGCAGATACTGACAGTATCCAAAATAACAATAAAGATGGCCTTTGAAAACACCACGACGCCTGCGCACCTGGCAGATCTTGGTAATTGCACACCTGCAAGTCACACTGCAGAGACGCACACACCCCTGGCAACACCTAGACCAAGGGCAGGTTACCAATCCTTACCCTGTGCAGGGTGTGCAGCCAGGAGTATTATCTGCAGTAGCTTTACAGCAAAGCCAGTGGCCATTAAGATAGGCAGAGGGGTGGTAGACCGTGAGGCGCTTCTTGTTGCATTGGCTAACTTTAGTGAGGATATCAATCCAGTCCTTGGCCTCCACGCAATTATTTGCTTGGATATACAGGACTCTTCTTTCAGGCTGGATCACCTGGAACATCTGCAAATAAGGAAATATGCCACAGAATAAACCACCAGAGTGAGTTGGTGAACCTAAGACTGGGCTCAGACTGATGATTTATTAAAGGAAAACCACAGCATACTAGAAGAATGCACCAATAAACACATTTCAACACAAAACCAAGCAGCAAATGTGCCCTTAAAACAAGATGACCTTTCACGTGGTACAAGGAGTAAGATACTGTTCCTGTAGGAGACGATTTACAAACAGCTAATATCAACTTGCTGGTTGGGCCTCAACAAGATTTGTTGTCAGCCTCAGGGATGCAATTTTAGTAGTGCTGCAGCTCCAAGTTTTGGATGGCTGACAGAGTGACCCAAGGCAGGGCTGAAAGGAAACGCTAGTCAGCAGGGGGCAGAAAAGAGACTAGTAGAGTTTGGATTCAGCCTCAGCAACAGCTTTGCTTTAACGCTGCCATCTCTAGTCTTTTAAACACCTATTTCAGCATGATTCTTCCCTTTTAATAACTTCTACACTTCTGCACCCAAGTATAGCTGCTATTAGCAAATCACAGCAACATAGTTTCTCTTTCATCACCACAGGGTGGTTCAAATTATTACACATTAATTCTGCATTATAGCTTGGGCACTGAAAATCTAAACTAGAGCTCTCCTGCCTGTTCAAAACAGCTTTCAACCTAAAGTGGCACAATCACATTTATTTTCCTCCTCTTGAAGAAGCAAGTTTCTGATGCACAGCCTTGCTGCTTGATTATACTGATTATGCACTGAAGATAACTAAGCTGAAGTTAGTGATCTTAACTATAAAGTTTGGAAAGGCAAATGTCAACCATCTTCATTTCTTCTAGCTTTTGCAAATACTTAATTTTAATGGGCTTTCCTCTCTCTCTCTCTCTCTCTCTGGTATTCCTAAAATTATCCTCCCCCCTCTACTTCTTCATTTGATTATTCAAATCATTAGACATTGCACTGCCCATATGTGGAATATTATTTTCCAAACAGCTGGTTTTTCTGTGCTACTTGAAAAACAGTCACAAAAAAAACCCAAACCACCCCACCAGAATTGAAATTCACTTTTGTCTATTACAAAGACCTCAAACATTGGCCTGAATTCTGCACCTAGCTGGTCAGGAGAATATTGCAGATGGGCACTAGGCACAATCTCTTCTTCCCTTGTGACAATTCTGGGTACACATCCTTCAAAGTAGCTTGCAAATATACTTGCTAATTTGTGAACGAACAGGTTTTTTAATTACAATGTCTCTGCTAAGAGGAAAGGGAAGCTCCAACAGTAATTTCCCTGGATTTAGTATCCTTATAGATGTCAGACAATAATTAGAAAGGCGCAACACACAACAGCAGCGTAGAAGCTGCTGGCGTAATGAGTCCAGCACTGCCAAAATACACACCAAAGAGAGAGTCCTTTTAATAAAGCTTTTCAGGACATAACTGGCAATTTGAGTCTAGGGAAGAGGGAAGGAAGGAACAAGGAAGACAGGAGTGTGCAGCTCAATCTTCCATTAACAGGGAACTACAGGGAAAAGAATTTTAATGTCCTGCTGGGTAAACGGAGCCTTCTGCATTGCAACAAAGGAACAGATTTAAGGAGTATGGCTTTGTGTAAGGGGATACCAGCCTAAGTGAACTAACATATGGCAACTGTTACTGAGAAGCCCACAACTAAGCCAAGAATTTCAAGTGGTTGCAAGACCTTTAGACTACCAAAACCACCAGTTGCTTCTCAAACAACAGAGAAGACCTGAACAGTACTTAAAGCCACCCCCACACCCCTCAAACTGTGCTTAAGGAAGATGAAGACTACTGGCCTTACTGCCAGACAGGCAGTTGTATCAGGAGTGATGAAGACACTTGGTGCAATTCAGAGCAGATACATAGGGAGTATTTATAGAAAATATGGATCTTTAATCACACTTAGCACCCATGATGGAATATCCATTGCAAATACATCTGCTGTGGTGTTTCGAGAATTCTGTTCTTGCTGCAGTATTCTGTTTATGTAAGGTGAGATAAATGGGAATATATTAGCATGGGAAGGTGATAATGGTATTTTCTACTGCTTATGGAAAGACTCGGAACCTTACTTTCCAGAATGGATGTAGTCACCTTCATTTCCTAGGTAATACTGAATTTAAGCAACCAAAATAGTGCATAGTTGCTGATGTTAACAATAAAGGAATTTTTTCCTATAATAAATCTTTACAATAAAGGCATATTTTGGATGCATTCTAGCCCAGTAGACACAGCAAAAGTTAAAGACTGCTGTCACTGAAGATCAGAATTATAGCTCAGCTCCTCTCCACACACAGTAAGTTTTATCTCAACTGTGTGGCTACTTTTAGTTCAATCAAGTGATTTTGCAGAGTACAGTTGGCAACAGTTCATTGCATGTTACAGATGCTTTCTGATAGCTTGAGAATTATTTTGCAGCTTGGTTGCTTTCGCCTACGTAATTAACATGAGTTATAAACACCAGAGCCAGCTACAGTATAATGAAGATATGCTCTAGAAGCAAGTGAACTGAAGTTTATTCCATCTTTTAACAGAGATACCAAAATAATACCTGAAACAGGGAAAATACTGAGGAGTCAAGTATTGTATTTCACTTTAACAAAGTGCTGTTTGAGGAACGTAATATCTAGGGCAGCTTTGACCACCACCCTGCATGGTGCTCACAAGCAGTGTAGATGGCAGGAAAGACTTACAGGCAGAAAAGCTAAAAGACAACCATTTATGTGTATAAAGAAGTCTGTAGCAGATGCATGTTTAGAACTGGGAAACACTGAGCTGTTTTTTTTATTTTAAAAAAAAACTTTTTAAAGGACTGTACTTAGCTTTACAAGCAGAAGAGTATGAAAAAGGCTCCCAACATCACCTAAACTGATTATGTCTAAGAACTGTTCTTACACAATGGATGGTAAGCCTTGCACACAGAAGTTGGCAGTAGTGTTCCACGCATGAGAAATACAGCTGTATTTTATTCCCTAATGTGGCAATCAAAATGCTAAGCCATACTGGCACAGCACAGATGTTGTTTTGGCACATGACCTAACCCAAATATATATATGGACTTTCATTAACCAATAAAGAAAACCTTATAGCTAAGAAAGAAGATGTGATCCTTCACAATTATAAGCAGCCAGTTCCTTCCCAACAGAGAGGTCTGACAGAAAGGGAAGGGACTCTATTATCTCACCTGTGTCTGACATTATGGAGCCCAGACAGCTGATCAGCAGTGGTCAGTACTGAGTGTGCTGCAGATCATGAAACCCAAGGACTGCTGACTGGGCTGTTAAGAATCTGAATGGGCTGTACTTTTGGAAACTCCTGCTACTATATTCAGAACAAGCAGCTGTGGTTGTACATCTTTCAACAGAAACCCAATCCAGGTTACAAAAGGGAAAAAGATGATTAGGCTGGTGGATCTAGACCAGCCTAAAAAGCAAATTAATGAAGATGACCTACTTACATTTTTCATTTTAAAGGATTCCTCCTCCAGTCTTTCCACTGCCAGAATGTTTTCAATTGGAATGCTACACAGAGGGTGATCACCTGCAGAACACACACACACACAGATACTGAGCAACTTACAACTCAACTTCACCCTCTGCCCTTATTCTAAGGGCTGATTCTGTTCCTTTGAAGATCATTTTGACTGCACATGAAAAAAATCTTTCACTCAGCAGGGATTTACTAGCATGGTCCTGAAGCATTATCTTAAATTAATTTCTCTTTGCAGCTGCAATAAGTTATGCTAGCAAACCTCTTAGAAACTGACTACTGCAGCAGGACACAGCATATTTCCTGAGAAGGTGACAATGAAAGAAATCATTCCTGTCAGCTCAACAGAACTAAATTGATGGTGGTGACATAAGATCTCAAAGTTGAGTATGAAATGATGACTGGCATGATCTGAACGTGTTTCCTTATCTTTCTCACTCCCTATGTATTTACATGATGGAAGGAAGTGATATTTGTTGTGTACTACTGAACAGACAGGAACAATTTGCAAAAAGCAAGATCCTTGATATTAGGCAACGTTAAGTGAACACATTTTTGCAAGTTCAAAGCTTGCAGGCAAATCCCTGCCTACTTCAGCCAGTTGTGCCAATGTACAGAATTTATGAGAACAAGCTGAGATGCGTCTACGAATGTTCAATACAAACCAAATCCCAGTGTAAGGTATTTGTATCCTGAGTTTTGTTTCCTTGGACAATCTACTAGGTAACTGTGAACCCTACATACGATAATGACGACTGATATTAAAAAAATATTATCAAACGTCCTGCTTATTTATAGGGTACTGTGCTATCCAAGAAGCTTTTCTAACAGTCAGTACAGACACACTAAAAAAAGGGTAAGAACATACAGGCTGACAAGCTTGCCTGCACTGTGCCTTCTACAGTTACAGATCTAGATCTCAGTGTTCTGTTCTTACACAATCCTTATGTTTAATCTTCACTTTAATGTATCAAAAGAATACTGGCAAATCTTTGTTACCTTTGCTTTTCTGATAGGTAAACTCATGGTTTGTCAGGCGAAACCATCTCTTCTTGAAGTTTTTCATGCCAAATCGTTTTCTTCCTTGTGCTCTCTTGATCATGAACCTAGTAAACAGGACAATAGTTGTTAAAATACACCAGATTTATATATACATGCACATAAATATATGCATACATATAAAATATGTATATATGCATATAGATTTATACATATATATACATACATGACAGCACTTGCGAAGCTTTAGGAGGGGACAATGTTTTCTAATTATTGAGGCCTTATCTTGACAAGGAAAGGAAAGCCACATTTGGATAGGTTTAGTGCATCTGTTAGTTAAGCCTGTCCTTTTTCCAGATCTAAATAAGGGGGGCAAGACATGTAGCTTGACTTGTAGTCTACATAGAGGCTCTAGTTAGTCAGCTGAACTGCAGCTTGTGTGCTTTCCTCAGTTACAAATCCAGTTAAATGGTTTCCTACCACAGCAGAAAAAGGGCAGAGCATGGTTAGTGTGGCTCTGCTAAGCTTGACCTGTTAACTGTACAAGCTTTTTTTAATCTTTTTTTTAATGCTGTGAGAAAGTTGAAAAGGTTTAGAGTATGATTATAATAATTAAAAGGCAGGTGTAAGGCCTCTGGAGCTCAGGGACTGTACCCTTACATGCTTTAGTCACTCTCAAGATCTAGAAATAAAATCAGGATGTTCCACAGCTCCATCTGCAATTGATGCTGCAGTTGGAAACGTGTTTTCAATAACATACAAAGCAATCTAATGGCTGAAAGCTACAACCTCCCTGTCCTCCCTTTTTTGGCAGAGGAGGGGCATTCATTTAGTGAGTTGTCAGTTTTAACTAAGCTCAAACTGGAATTAGCTTACAATAAACTGTGATGGATCCAGCACCTTCCTAATCACTAAATCAATCCAAAAGCTTCAAGGTGACTTTGGAAAGCCTGGTGACTTCATAGTGCTCAGCATCACTTTTGGTGGGAAAAAATGTGTATGCATATGCAGTAGAGAGTTAATAACAGCTACTCTAGACGTTACATTAACTACTGTGCAAAATACAGCACTGTATAATGGACTCAGTAAAAACTACTTACTACAGAGTAGTTTTTATCAAGTAGGAAGGCACTATACAGCACAAAGAGCACACAGAGAGAACAGTGAATGATTTGTTTGAAGATCTTCAATAGCAGAGCTAAAACACTTAGAGAACAGCTAATACTTTTCTCACTTCTGGTATCTTCAGTTAGAAACAACTACATTGCATCCAACTGAACCGCAGGTCTGTTTAAAGCTCAGACAGAAACCCAAGTTCCTTCAGACTAACTGTTCTGTAACCAGCTGGGCTGGTGCCTGCTGCCCATTCCAAGTTGTGTTGGCAAAAGCTGACAAGCACTGTATACAGCAACAGATTTTTTTTTAAACCAGTTAGTTACACACCTCTCATTCTTAAAATGGTCAGACAGTTACTGTCTCGGTCCTTATTCTTGGATTACTTGAGAATTATTTAATAAAACCATATGATTCAGGTCATCACCAGGCCCACTGGTGGTAGTCTTCATATTTCAAGAGTACGGCAAATTTCAAGGAAAGAGCAGATATCCTTGGGCTGGACAATACACTCTAAGTTCGTTTCTCTTCTTTCTCATGCCAACACTTAAAAGGTGACTTAAAACTGCAAACTCCTACAGAGCCCTCTTTGAAAAATGCGAACTCTACTGCAGAGCGAAGAGCACATTTCTAACTAAATTCTTCATAGCTGACATAGCCAAGAGAAGAATGTGCTTTTATTTCCCACAGATAGGTGACAAGCATTCAAAGCCACAATTTATAATGTCAATTTAAAGGATTTCTTTGTTTCTAACATTTGCAGAATGTGTGAGAAGTCTGAGCACAAAGGGAAAAAGAGTTTAAGATGAAACCCATTTCAATGGTGGGTGGTTGGAGATACTGTTTCTTCTCACGTTTATGGTAGACCTGAGTTTGGATCTGCCTTAGCCTTGCCTGGAAGCATCAGCATGCCCCTTTCACCTACAAGAACAGCAGGACTGGTTCTCCTCTTAATTCTCTTCCTTTCGGAAAGAACCAGGCAGACAGCTGTTAAGCGGCGATGGCATGGTCAATGCCAGCAAACCCAAGTGCCGGTGACTAATCTTTGGTACTGTACGTTCATTCAAAAGTACATACGCTAGAGCTTTTCATCTACATACTCTTAACAGAAGCAAAGATAGATTAAAAAAACAAAGGCAAACAAAAACATTGCAAAGGCAAACAGAAACCCCACTAACCAGCCAATCAATATGGAGAAGAATCAAATCAAAGGCTGTGAAAATTCCCACCCACTCCCCGTGACAGAACATGGCAATAATGCAAAATGTCAGGAAAAATAGGCAGCTGAAAGCCAATCCTTAACCTTGAGAACAATTTACGTAAATGCTACTTAAGAAGTGTCTAGAAAATGTATGGCCACTTCTTAATCACTTCCAGTGAGTTCATCGGGATATATACACTGAATATTAAGCAAATCTCAGTGCTTCTTGGAGCCTCTGCCTACAGATAAAAGTCCTTTATTCTCCATTTATAGCAAGTTTTTGTTTTAAGGAAGGAAAAAAGGAAAAAAGAAAAAAAAAGTTGGTCAACATCAAGAAATAGAAAACAAAATGTTCTCTGCTGAGTTTACACAGGCATTTCAGGATTGTTAAACAGAGTACTTCCTCCCTGAAGTCAAGTCAGACAAGCCCATTGCTGCGAAGGAAGGACATGCTGTCAGCCAGTAGCTACAGCAAAGCACCAACTGCCCCTACCATCTTACCTGCATGAACTATTACCATCAACTTTCTTTACTGTTAGTTTAAGAGTCCTTACAACAGCAGCCACAGGCCGAGCAAGAGAGACAGAAAAAAAATCAGACAGGAGCAAAAGAAAGACAGAGGCAGAAAAAATAATGTTTTAGAGTTAGAGGGAAAATGTTACAAACTATACATTTATTTTCAAAAACAAAAGAAAGATACATGTACAGAATTAAAATAGACAAACTTGTTTCTAGGGACAGACGCTCATCAGAGAAGCAAAGTGAACTGCAGAGGTTAACTGGAAGGGATAGTCATGTTTTCACTGAAAACCTAACTTTTGCATGACTTAGAGCTACCATGAAAGCTTACTTTCAAGCAGCAGTTCAGCTTACTGAGCTCTGACTGGAAGAATTTGGATTTTTTACTTTCTTCCTCCCAGCTCAAAGAAGCTGTTTCCACAGTGCACCTAGATGATCTTAACAACTCAGTGTAACACAAAAAATGTCAACAATTCGTCTCTAAAACTAATACAGCATAAGAAACATGCTTCCAAAATAAGGGAAGGTACTAAAACCAGAAACTGTTCCAAGTACATCACAAATTTTCCTCAAAATGGCCAAGATAATGATTAGCATATGGATCTCACAGGGCAGCAAAAGCAAATTCCATTTGCAGGCTTTGTCCTCACTAAGATATTCAGTACCTGCCTTCAAAGTGGAATTTTACAGTTTTTGTTCACTGGAGTTCAGAAAAAAACAAATCAACTTGATTTTAACACAATGCTGATTTAAGTTTATTTTGCCTTACCAGTGCTAATTAAGTTCTACAGGCTTCTTTTTCCTCCACTTATTTCAAAACATACTTAAATTAAGATGTTTAAATCAAATGAAAAGATGTTAAAATCAGCAATAGAAGCCACAGAGAGTAGAAATAGCAACACAAGAATATTCCTACATTCTTCTCTGAACACATGGATGGAATAGGGGTGGCGGAAAAAAAGCTGTCTTAGAATGGTAGCAAGCACACAAGTAGAGGGTTTTGTTGCACATGCATGCTTACCCTTCTTTAAGCAATATAGGTTGCTCTATGCTCTTGTGATCCCTCCTTCCTGAAGACGAAATTAAATCTAGAAACTAAAAGGCGAACAAAAAGCACAGATAAAAATGACAGTACCGCACTACCCAAAGTAAAAACTTCAACATTTGTACAGCACAGCGCTACAAGAAAATACTGTAAAAGTAGTTAAACAGAATGTAACAGCAGAAGCTTGAGGAATTCGGTAGGTTTCCTGGGTTGTAAACTAAAAATAGCACAAATGCTCTTAAGAAGAAAAACTGCAGATGACCAACACTTCTTCTTGTGCTTCTCCTTTGTTATATGTATCTTTCATTTCCTTTTGGACTAAGCAATTTTCATCACAGATCTGCAGCAACCTACGAAGCATGCACACATCTCAAGCTCTAAAGCAGCAGCTTGTTAATCCAACCTAATTATTAAGCAGATGTAGATCCAAAGAGATTCAACTACTGACATGCACATAATTTGATGCAAGTTCCCTGAATATGACAGTTATCAGGAGTCTGCTTTGTCCAGCACACGCTTCCCAATTTACAAACAGTATGCATTACATTCCAGGATCCCAAGCATCAGCTTCAACAACACAGTAGGATTTTCAGAACATTCACATGCATTACTTACATTTTTTACGGCATCTGCATATTTCTGCTCATTAAAATAGTCATAAAAAGTAGCCATGTAGGATTCCTTGAAATTGGCCTGAAATGCAAAGCCAAAACTATGCATATCATAACACAGTTTATACAGAAAATATTATTGTTAACAGCAGCAGACCATGAGGCAAGCCACCCCAGGTAAGAGGGGGTTTTTTTTCTGGCCAGAAGTAAAATAAGCAAAGCGCTACTTTCATGTTGTACAGCACACATTCAGTAGTACCAAATTTTTTTTTCAAAAAGGTAGCAGAATGCATGTCAGATGTTCAGTTACTACAGTTAATAATGCATTCCTCAAAAGCTTCAAGCTTCTGCTTTGGCTTTTAAACTTGATCCTAAAAGAAGCTGACAGAAAGTGTGAGAGAAGGAATTTTATTGTCTCGAAGGATTCATAACTGAGGTACAGATTCACCTACAGTTGCCTGTGTCAATCCTAACTAGACCACCAACGACCCCAAATTATCACCAGATATAGCAGTGTGGTGCCTTAGGTATACAGGCTTTATCTCACCCGAACACATCCAGAGCATGGGCATCTAGATCTAACCTCACCACTGACTAGCAGAAAACTGAACGGATACGAACAGAAAAGCGTAGCCCTTCCCCTTACTGGGCGATTCATCTCAGTGGAGCTTTAAAGTGCTGAAACAATCTGTAAAGCCCCATAGAGCTGCTCTCACGTACCAGATACAAGTAGAGAACTTCATGGGCTTTCCTGATCACTATCTTTCTTCCAGAAGGAAGGAATGAAAAGCCCTGGAACAGACTTCTAGGTTGGTCACACAATTTTGCTTTATTGAAATCTAGTTCAGATTAAGACAGATTTAGTTTTCCTGTGAGCATAAGAGGCTTATAATCAAAGCAAACATAACCAGCTTTGCATAAGCCTAGTGGAACTCAAGCATTTTAAAGGCTTAATTACAACGAGCGATAAAAGATTAAAAAAAAAGAAAGAAAATCACTTTCCTAAATTAAGCCTTTAAATGAAAATGGCATACTTACAGATTTAGATTTTGATAGGCTGCCTAGCGTTTGAATGGTTTTAGAGATAAGTGTCAAAGTTCGAGAAGTCTGAGGATCCTAGGAAAGAGAACAATATTATACGGACTAGCTATTTAAAATATGGAATAGAGGAAGTTAAACTACATTTCTTTGTTATTTCACTTGCAAAAAAGTAACATAAAATTAGAAAAGACCCAAAAAAAAACACTACAGGAAAAAAGTTGCTTCTTTTAAAGGCTTTTGACTCTTAAGCCATCATGCTTCATAGCTATCCCATTGCTCTTCAGAGAACCAAAGGCAATCACTTGCAAAACAAAAAATACAGATTTCTGTCTAGAAGACTGTTCATGTCCTCCCACTCCCAATAAGAACAGCTACTAAAAGTCTTGGAGAAGTTGCTTAACATCCACAATATTTCCAACATTGCTGACAATCAATCCAGCATTAATGTAATGCATCAAAAATGAAGCAGTGACCAAGTTTTCTGCAGCAGTTTAGACCATCTACCTTGTTTGTCCTTAAATTTCACTGTTCCTCCCATACCTCCCAAGTTCTTCGCATACACTGCCATTCAACATATGCTTCATATCCAAGACAGACATAGTAGATCTTTGAACCAACAAAGGTACTTCTCCTAAAGGCTATTAAAAGACCTGAAGAAAGAATCTTGATAGACTATGATGACAGAACCATATACATAGCTAGAAAAAAATTGATACAGTACTTACTGGATGGTGTGGTGTAAGCTGAAAGAGGTTTGGAGAAAGAATGGCAGGAGCAAAGAATCTCAGGAAAATAAAGCTGCTAACAGCTGTATACCTCACATCTAGGTCACCTATTAAAAGAAAAGACCTCTACTCAGCATTTCAGTAATACCTCCTTAAAAACCTTCTGAAATTATCAGAATGCTTCAGAAAGCTAACTCAAGTATGTGCTAGCAACATATATTTGCGAGTTACAGGATTAACTGATGACGATTCAGAGCCAAGGAAATGTCAATGACAGCCTTTTTAAAAGAAGTGAGCTCATGTCACAGGCTACAAGGAGAACACTATTCACTTTTCCACCACACAGGGAATTTCATACAAACATCTGCTATTCCATCTATGTAACTGAAGTATGATGAATAACTTACATAGTTTATGAAACGTTCAGCACAGAGGCCAACTGCCAGTTATCTAGTTATAGCCCCAAGCACAAGTGCTGTACAGACTCCTAATGCATCTATTCCAGTTGGTAATTACACAAAAGACAATTTATTTTTTTATTTTTACATAAAATAAAGAGCACAACAGCTTTCTGCTTGGGCTTCTCTACTATGAAGTGACAGTTTAAAAGCTGAACTTGTATTACTCTCTTTAAAACTTCTGTATTGTAATCTCCTTCCCTTCATGAAAATACATATGTTGGTTGTTTTGCTCAATTCTGGTTTTATATTGCCTGCTCGTTCTCACAGAGCCAAAACAACTAGAGGGAGCGGAAAGCATTCTCTCTTGACAGCGAGAAAACCTCTGCAGCACATGGGCCTCCTAGGGCACTGAGCTTGCAATGACTCGATTTATAGATTGGCCTTTATTACAGATTGATGTATGAGCAGAAAATAATTCAGCTGCATGGAGTCTGCAGAATGAGCCATTACAAAAATGCAAACATGTGAAAAACTGAGCATACTTTGCAAATATTGAAACCGTAAACACATACCATGATAATGCTCTTTTTAAATGCTGTTTTCCTTTGAAAGGTGTTTAAGGAAAACTCATACAATCATTAAAAGTCACGTTCTTTGTGGAATGAACAATCAAGGAAAAACCAGCACTAATACACACTCCAAATGGTATTTTGGATAAGATACTGTTCAATTACTAAATCCATCATTGATCACGGAGACTGACAGACTACACCTCCATTTAAAAGCTATCAGTGATGTAAAATAAAAGAATATATATAGAAACTCACCTTGAAAACGTTTGGCAGCTGATTCTCTCAGTGAAAAGAAAATATCGCACATCACTGTAGGGCAGCTTACACCAGATTTTGTAATTACAGTAAAAATGCGATCAACATATTGCCTCAGATTTTCCTGAAAAATGCAATGATCATGACAAAATTAGTATCATTTTCTGCTGTGGAAAGAAGTATTATTCCTGGTTTTATTCATAATGGCATCATTAAAGATTCTCACTTTCAACGTTGTATACTTGCAAAACAATCTCACACTCTACTCTCTTCACTAAATGCATATGTTCAAGTACAACAGTAAAATATTATTCCTATCAAAAACAAACATGAAGTGATACGGCTGTATGGCATATCGTTCCTTTTTGTAGCACCATTTTCTACGTCATCAGTACAGCCACAGGCTAAGTTATCCTTGTCCTCAAGGGCGGGGGGAGAAGTGATTAACATTCTACAGATACTGTATTTATAGCATAATGTAAAGCTGTTGTAAAATAATTGTAACAGTTTGTGGTGTTAAGAAAGCTTCCACTGTATTCTAATGAATGACAAAATTATTTGCAACATCGAACACCTGAGGAGCTCAGTCAAACTTGGTAGTGTAAACAGAGATTATATCTTCAAAATCTAATGCATACCCTGTTATTTTCCAGGTTTTCACCATCTTTTAATTTCACAGGATCAATTTCACAAGGTTTATGGACCTGGCAGATCTAGAAAAAAAACATAGCGAACAATTAATACATCAGTTTACCTTCAAGTACAAAAAGTTTTGTAAAAAGCGTAATCTGTTAGTAAAAGGCAAAAGCCAACTTTATAAATAGTATTTCTTTGTTTTGACAAAGCATCGAAGGTAAATTACACATGATCTTCATTTTTTTCCAAAAAGTAGCATTAATTTATTCTACCCTTTCCTTCAACTGAAAAGAATTGTTCGTTAGACTCTCTCAAGCAAGGCTGTTCAAGAAAAGTCCTATTTTGCCAAAACAGTCAGCTCTGAAAGTGTATCTATTTAAAAACGTGACATTTTTTGATGAAACATTAAAACAACAGCTGAAGAAATTGCCAAATCATTTAAAGGAAGTCTGTGGTCTGAAAGTATTGCCCAATTACTGCACTAAAATACCCACACCCACCATTCTGGACTGGTTAGATAATAAACCATTGTTACAATACATGCATCACATACACAGTTATCTACGAATAATTGTATTCCTTTACATCCATTCGATGAAATGTATTACTTATAGCTTCCCAGCAGCTTTCTGCTGTATATATTCTTTATTCACCTAAACTATTGCTTCATTAATTTCTCAGAAACAATAAATGGTAGATTTTTATAAAACAGAAATTTAATAAATAAATGGAAACTTTCCTTTTCCTTTAATAAAATCCAACTGTTTCTGAACTGAGTGACTCAGCTGTGGCTAAACTAACACATAGGATTTTAATGTAGAAACAGGCTCTTAAGCATTATTCCTACAAAGTCATCTTGAAATGGGAAGGAATAAACAATATCCACTCCCTGAAGGCCCTTTACAGTGACATTTTATCAAATAAACAGTCTAAACTGCTCTTACCTCATCTATAATTGGCTTTAGTGTAACTTGCAGATAATGCATCCCTGCCAGTTTCATTGTCTCGTCAATGCACTTGGAAGTTAATGAGTTTCCTCTGAAAATGGTGTTTGGATCTCTGGAAGTGAACAATTTTCTGTAATTTAGTCTCTTTGAAATAAACTGCTAATACATGGAAAGAAAAGCAGCAGTGAAAGGTGACGGAAATCTGAGTTTGAACGCACAAACAAAAACTCCCTTTGACACCAGCCTGCCATTAAATACAGTCACGTAGCATTTAGTGCACTTCCAGGTTATAACAGAAAAGCAGTAGTCATGGTAAGTCCAGAGGCACTACAGATTTTCTTCTTTGTATTAGCACAGTGTGCTCAGTGCACCATCCAAACGCATGGCAACACGCAGGCTCAAATCAAAGGGATTTACAATATAAACGAGGGAAAATGCACCCGCTTTCACGTGCTACTGAACAGTGGTAATTTGAGTAAGGGAAGGAGGCAGTGATTTTAGTCTCACAACAACACTGGATGTTACACGTGACCTACTACCTTCTCCTACAAAATGAGTACTTGTAAGCTGGGAGGGAGATGAAAACACCAGCTCCAATGACACAGCCGTCTTTTCTAAGTGACTTACAGCACTGTCCTGTGATAACACTATTAAACACAGCGCAGATCCCAATACTGCCCTGAGAACTGTGTGGATAGCTGATGCCATGCAGACTCTCACATTTTTCTGAAAGGCCATTTGCACCAAATTCTTCTTGTACTAGGCATATGTAATTAATTAAGCTTTAGCTAGCTGCACTATCATGTGTACTTTTTTTTAGTGTTACTTGCGTTTTGAGAATGCAAGTAATTTCATACTAATTTTGTACCTGCTATTCCTTGTATAGCAATTTATGTTATGCAGATAGGTATATAATCAATCATCTCATCTACACCCATACAGTCAGAACCTGTGCCTACTGACAGCAGACCAAACTTGGATATGAAGTTATTTGCTTGTTCTTGTACACACACCCATGTCTTTTCTGTTGTTTATAGCTTACTACGGTTGTACCCATTTACAAGGGCTGAATAACAGGATTAATTACTTTGCCCGATTCATCTTTTTTTTTTTTTTTTTTTTCATAAAAAAGTAAGCTCACTGCCTGTTACAAATGCCAGAAAGCCCTGAAAACAAACACCATCTTTGCTGTTTTATCACAGGAACATGACTGACTCGGGAGCAGCAGATTTCCTCATACTGCAACAATCAAGCTGTTTCAACCAACCTTCAGCACAGAAAAAAAATACACCTACCTACAGGAAGGAAAACACTATATTCCTCAGACACTCTGAAAAAAGCCAACCTGCACAAAGACTTTTGTTTGTACTGAGGAAGCTGTTACTTTAGAGTCAGTATCTGTCATTTGCCGTGACTCCCAATTGTCTTTTCTGCTGTCAGTCAAGAGCATGACTACATAGGCATGCGGCTTGTGGCAACAAATGTTCTTTAGGACCTGCCTGGTGTGAACAGTAGATCCTACACTACTAAACTGTCAGCACACCAGAAGGTCAAACAAGGGACTTACAAAAAGTAACCAGAAAAGAAGATTTTGTTTTCTGCTATCCACCGCCATATCCAATCCTATCTTTGTTCCTCAGCCCTCTAACTGGAAAGATCAGACACACAGCTTGCCTTAAATATTCATGACTAGGAAGAAACTTGCTTCTTTGTTTTGAACAAATTCACAGCACTAGATGATTTATTAGCACACTATAAAGCTGAAATGATTTCATATGAACAGCTGAAGGCAATGTAGGATTTCACAGTTACCATCAAATATAATTAAGACTGAGAAGAGTGAAAATCCCTGCTCTCAGACCTCACAATAGTCTTGCAAGTAGACTTTGCAAAACATGATGGGAATTTCTCCTAAAATCAAACTCACCAGATCTTCAGAGCACTAAATGTATTTATAAAGAACTCTGCCACTCAGCTTGGAGGAACAGGAACAACTCCAACAGTTTCTTTTGAAATTACAAATTTTTAGTTCTAGAAACTGAGTGGAGGATCCTAACGCTAGCCAACACAGAATAGGTATGTTTGATAGCAGTTTGGTTTTTGGTACTTACTGAGTTCTCTTCACTTCAGCATTCGCAATGGCACTTATGAAAGGCACAATTCTGCCATAGTGTAAGAAAAGCCTGACAAGAGGTATGGCTGCTTCCTGTTTTTCTCTGCAAACTTCACCCAAAATGTGTGCAGCTGATGCTGAAACAGGCTGAACAGTTGAAAGAAATAAAAACTTTGAGAGATCTTTCCAGAACAAGCATCCTTCCTTTCTTTTCCCATTAGCTCCTTCATGCAGAACCCCACACAGCAGTTGCAATGGCCAGTTACCCAAACATGCCTGTACTTAACATCGGTGGGCATCACATTCCAGTTTTTGTTGCCTGTAAGTTCTGATCGCAAGAGGGCGGCAATTTAAAAACTATTACAGTTCAGTCTCTTCTGCCCGCCCCTCCCCCCCCCCCCCCCCATTTTTAATAGCTGTCTTTTCACTGAATGTCACTGTTGCCTGGGAAGCAAGTGAAGAGGAAGAACTGTAAGCCTTCTCAATTTCAAGCCATAGTAAGTGCAAAACCCAGTTCTTGTACTGAAAAACTAAAAGCACTGTTACAACTGGTAAAAGTACACATAATGGCACACATGGTCCAACCCTCTCACATTTCAGGATTAGGTCTTGGTTTGAGGATTTTTTTTTAATTATGCAAGTAAACCTGTTCGTCTTTAGTAAAGCAAAACCAACTGATCAAATTGAACTTTACATTTTCACATGTAAAATTACAAAGCCACGGAGAATATGCTGCTGCTAAAACCACCGGTGTTCCTGGGTGTGCCTTCACCCACCATACTGCATACAGATAAAGATCTTTTCTGCAAGGACTAAAAACAAGCACCAGGGATATGCAGAGCTTAACAAGGCCCTCAGGTCTGAAAAGGAAGAAGCTGAAGTCTTTGGTAATCACACAACTATGGTGCCAGCAGGATAGTGACAAACATTCATAGAGACCCCTGTGATGATGGATCTGCAGGTAAACAACAAGCAGTGCAAGCAAATTACCTCGACATCTGCAGATTTTAGCAGGAGGTCTCTAAGTGGGCTGTAATAGTCTGAGGAAAAAACATGGTCCTCAGTGTAAACCACATTTAACCTTAAGGAACCAAGGTCATCAGGTTTCAATGACTTGTTACCGTTATCTCTGGGCTGCAGGAAATACCTGATATGCAAAAAATAAGACAGAAAGTTTGTGCTGAAACACAAGATTATCTCGGGCTATTCATGAACTTATATAAAATGTATAGGTACACACAATATTTATGTATGTATCAATTCCTGAGAGTGATGAATCAGACTTTTTAATTACGTTTGCCAGTCTATTTTGCAACAACATGGGAAATTCTGCCCATAAAGATTTATGTAGATATGATTAAAAACCCACACACTAAAACTATTGCACTGCTGATGAACTGCAGTAAATAATATCATAAAGCCAATGGATTAGAACTCCCACATGCAATACAGAGGCAGACCGAAATCTTTAATCACGTTATCAAAACTTCTTGTTCTTACATTTGCTAAGATTACTTTGGCTTGCTTACAAAAAAAAGATACAAATTAAATCCATTTAAACTTTATCACATAGCAGTAATTACTCTTAAGTCTTCACAGCAGACATATGTTTCTACTTATTCTCCAAAAGTAAAATGTCAAATACCATGCTTCGTAAGAACTAGACTGTCGGAGAAATTTCAAAGGGAGTCTCAGTTCTCCTAGAAACTCGTCTCCAAACTTCAAGTTACTGGCATTCCAAAGATCAACTCTGTAATGAAAACAAATAATTTAAAAAGATTCATAATAAATACAAAAATTAAAAACAAATAATCCCAACCTTCTTTTCAGTGCTGTTTTTTTTCCCCCCTCAAGCCTATGAGGGGAATTAGAAGAGTTAGAAAGTCTCAAAACTGTACAACTATGACTTCCAAACAGTAAAGAGACAAGCTTACCTTAGACTTCTGGAGCCTTGCAATTCACCTCCATGAAACATCAGTGAAAAAAAAAAAATCTAGACTATCTTTCCCTCATTTATACTATTACCATGATCCCTATTGATAAAGATTCAGGGGACCACTTGGCTATCCCAGATAACAGAAAAATACAGGTAAAATGGACACCAGGAGAAAAAAGTGTTGAGATATTTAAGGACTCCATACTGTCAGTCCCAGCCTAATCTGGGATTACTAGCAGCTAAGCGGCAGCTTTACAGAGTTAGGCTGAATGTCTACACAGTCCTTTCCAGTGCTCTAGCTCCTGGGAAGACTATGTCAAGCTTACAAATTTGTTGCACCTAAACTAGTTCTGTACAGATACTCAAAACCTTAAGATAGTTCTACCACTCCATATAAACCGTGTCTTGACAGAAGCCTACACAATTTTTGGCACTCAGTCCCTCACGTTTGGGAAGTTCTGGATGATACTTTCTTCCATTTCACGTGCTCTTTAACATCAGGATGCAAAACAACTGCACTGAGATTCACAGTAGAAGTACTGGTATCTAACCTGGCATTTGCAGATAAATGCTACAATACCCACCTGAGAGCAGGGGTTTCAAACTCCAGGGTAGTTGTTTCTGTACGTATTTTAAGGTTTCCTGAGAA
Source organism: Nyctibius grandis (assembly GCF_013368605.1). NCBI lineage: Eukaryota > Metazoa > Chordata > Aves > Nyctibiiformes > Nyctibiidae > Nyctibius > Nyctibius grandis. The sequence continues at coordinate 56,666,043 of NC_090659.1, read as the reverse complement.
GTATTTTCATTTTAAAACAAGCTCAGATGAGAATTTTGCAGCTGACAGTCTGAATGTGCCTTAAACTTTGGGGAAAAAAAGATATATGGGGGAAAACAGAGGTTTCCTAATAACGAAGATTTTTAGAAGAGCAACTTTAATTTGGATAAGGTGCAAAGTCATTCAGTTATGAACATATTTACACAACCTTTCTAGTTTCAGGCAAGTCACAGTAGGCTTGTCAAGGAATGGATGTTGATAGTCCTGCCAAAGGGTTATCCTACCTTATGAAAGTACAGAGAATGTCACTTTTAAATCCTCTGAGCCTTCTATCTCTCAACAGTGTCTCATGTATCAAGTTTCATACACTAGACATACCATCACCTCATGCTGCATGACTGCTGGGTTAAGTTCTTCTAACTCTGATATTTTGACAGTATTTCTGCAGGGCAAGAATTCCCCAAAAGGAAAAAAGTCTTTGAAAATTAAACCTCCTCTCCCCTTTCTCCATATCTTGTTGGTTACTATCTTGCTAACTAATTCAGATGGCAAAAAGCAGCTTCAAGAGGAGAGGAATCTTTTGAGAAGTTTATTTATGCATAGTCAAACAAACTAACAATTTACCTAGTATTTACAGACTACTGGTTTCTAGTTTATTCAAATTCTTGCAAGATGCCCACTAGCAATAACACTTTCAAACATACACAGCCAAAGGGTGTTCCCCCACAGCAATTTGGTAAAGAAAAAAAATCAGTACAATGGATCTGTAGGAGAGGAACTAACAACTTAAAGCAGATCTCACACCACACAGTAAGCAAAGCAGGCATGCAAATTCTGAAATTATTGTTTTGTGCGCTTGGAGTACAAAGCATAAGCAGCATTTTAAAAAATCATAATACACAGACCTCACAGTCTAAAAGATCACTGTTTCCCAAGGTTTTCAGAAGGCAAAATTATGGCAAGTGTTATTCTAAAACTGGTCAGACTGTAGTCACAGAAAGAAAGAAACAACAGAGAGGGGGAGGAGAAACAATGAATTTCACCAGAACATCTGGTCCCTAAGTGTTGATATGCCCTGCCTCCAACTTCCTACACCCACTCAAAACTTTCATAGCTTTAGGGAAAAAACATGAGAGAATAAGTCTCTTCTGTACCCTATGGAATGGTATTTTCTCAGGAGAGAAAAAGAATACAAACCCCCAAACCCATAAATTCTATCGTCCATCCAGAGAGCATGGGGGCAAGCTAACTCTGACTAAACAGACTGGAGGAAGTGAGCGGGGGTGGAAGGGGAACCTGAGATGGAAACAAAAACACTCTGTCCTATAGGGGACAAAACCTCTGAGCAAAGAGTTTGCCCAACCAAGACTAACACTTTATCTGCTTCTGCCTATTATTTAAGTGCTTAATCTTCTCCCAACTATTTTGTAAGCCTCCTCACAAACTATTACTCTTTACCACACTGTGATGTGTTGGTTTTAAGGAATGAAAGACTTTTTTGAAGCTCAACTCCATGTACACTATCACTGCAGACAGTGATTTGTCCAGAAAATACACCTAGTAAGTAAAACAACTGTATAATTCCATTTAGTCCAGTAGTACAAAATAAGAATCAATTGAAATATTAAGCGATGTGTAACCACTGGCCACCAATGTCTAGAATCTCCTTCCAGAGTCACAAAACTATCACAAAATCCTAGCTTTCGTTTACCATCAGTGCATGGCTGCACATCACGGTTACAAAGATTAGACTGGGACTCTCAAGGCACTGTTCAGTTGCCCATTCCATCACATACGTCCCAGGGGATATGGGACATGTTACTTCATAACTGCCTACACCATGCAAAGCTTCGCAGAAATATAGTCTGCTGCTAGGACTAGGTCATCTGCTGTGCTGCAACACTGACACCACCAAAGCAGCACGGCACTGAACCTGGGCCTTTGCTCCCTTTCCTACGAATTGGGTTGCCCTTAAACCACCTACCTTTGCACTGCCTGATGCAAATATTCTCAAAGAAACAGAGTACAGCTCTTGTCTCTCTCACATATGAATAGTTTCCCTTTCCTGTCACATAGAGCCATGGCAAACACAAATCCATTAATGGTCTTGTAGTGCTGTGATACTACACTAACAGGCTACATGAACCAGCAGCTGACTGTCAAATTAGAACAGTCTGCATCCATTCATTCCTGAATATAGATGCATCTTGCTTGCTGGGAGTAAGTACTGTTCCCCCTTTCCTGGTCTCTCCTCCTTTCCTTACAGACAACTGTGCTTCTGAAGGGACTAGGGAATGTTTTGGGAGATAAGCCCTCACCACCTCGCCGGTGGGAATACCTGGGGAGGCAGGGGGTGCCACCATTCTCCCTCAACCTTTCTTCCTCCAAATCCTAGCATACAGGAGAGAATTTCACACCACCTGATGCAGATACAGCACTTTTCAGCTACACTGCAACCAGATCATCAGATCTAAGTTTCAATGTATGCGATGGTATGACGCATGTGATACCCTTTAAATTTTGCACCTCCTATTGTTTCCTCCCCACTCTTTCTATTCACCTGTCCCCACAGACACTGTGGATAGGCCTCAGCAGGTTCTAAAACAGTACTAAGTGGGTGGCAGGGCGTAGGGTGGGGTTGTTTTGGTTTTGAAAAGAGTTGCTTCTTTCCTGTGCAAAGGATTTCACATATATCATACCCAGCCTTGCAAGAAAGGGTTAAAGTCTGGCAGGCAAAAGAGAAGAGAAACTGCCTCTGCCCCAGAGAAACTCTGAGCTCAAGAGTTTCCTTTCAGGGAAGAAGGACCTTATATGAGTTGCTAAAATTAAGTGATTAAAAAAACCAGACCCTTTAACCGAGAGCATCACAGAGCTTCTGGGCTCTTTCGGGAAACTGAGGGAGGGAAGAAAGGGGAGCCCAGACATAAAAGGCAACTAACGACAACTGCACATTATTATACACACAGTGTATATAGGATACCAAGGAAAATAATGAGTGTTTCTCTTGCAGAGGAACTGTCACACATTTGCATACATCTACAGGACAGTGGAGGTAAAGGAGCATACAGATAGTGACAAAGACTCATCTTGATTTATGAACAGTAAAACCATGCCTGCCACTTTGAAAACCAATTCTACTACAAAGTTACACAACTTTGGAAGACAAGTTTATTAGTACAAAGTGTTTTATATTACCTAATCTCCATTTTGTCAACTTCATCAACATCTTCAATATCAAAATGGGATTTCTTGTTGTAGCTACTGGGTCTTGTAACCTGATAAAAAGGAGGAAACTTTAACGAATTGATCTGATACAAAAGCATTCCTATGCTACTTGTACAAAGCTCTGGAAGATTGCAGTCTTTTACTATGAGCAGTGAATTCAGTCCTGATTCTGAAAACATTCAGCATGTGAATAAATGTGTTGACTACACAGATTCCTCACTATACAAAAGTTGTGGTTACACAATCATATCCAAGAGTAACTAGATACTCCACACTTTCTTTACAGAGAAAGGACATCTTTAATATTACTACAGTACTTTGAGTTTACATTGACAAAAGAAAAAATCACAGAAAGGAACACCACTTTTATAACCCATCTAGGGAAATAAAAGGGCAATTAATTGGGTTTTATATACAGCTGTATAACAGATGCCCTGAGGCACTCTGAAGAGGGGGTGTGGAGGGGAACAAAACCACCCTTAAAAACATTTTACAGTGGATCTAATTAAAACTGGGAAGTTCTGCCTGTCCTGATATCCTGGAAGTCAATTTATCATGCTCACACAAAAAACACCAAGTAGATCAATTGTCCAAGAGATGCTAGTCTGTGTCATGAGTATCAGAATATAGAACCAGGTGCACAGTTCACCAACCATATTTGCAAGACTGATAAACAGCAAAGCACAGGCAGAAAATAATGGGAAGATAGCTGTAAGTGTAGAGCATTAGCAAAAAAAGTTTTTGTACAAACAGTTCTTAAAATTTGTTTTCTAGCGTGATTATAAAAAGACTTTGATGGTTGTATTTTTGCATAGTGCGTCAGAAACTTGAGAAAAAGGCTACCCCACCCAGCTGAAACCACAGCAGGAACTGATCAAATGCAAGTGTGTATGATGTGTGGGTTCAGCTCTTGGTTGCACACAGAAGCTGAACTTTATTGTAGGTTTAAATACGCTTGTGGCTTAATACTTCCCACTCACAAAAACTGGCTTTTATTGTAAACTTGACTTTGTGGTTTTATATTGTACATCAGATGCAGATGGTACAAACAAGGGAGGCAAAGATATAGCTGCACAAGTGGAGAGGAATCAGAAAAGAATCTTCTACATGGGACACTCAACAGAGCCTTTTTTGTGTATGTGTGAGGCAGGCACCATTTTCAAGGCGATACATGAAAACTAAAAGGTACTAGTGGCACTGGAGACCAAAAGCTCTAGACTATAACTGAATCAAACTCACCTGTAAACCCAAGAGCACAGAGGATTTAAATACAGCCTACAACTTCAGCAGCTCAGCACGAATTTTCTTACTCCACCCTTGCAACTGTTTTCACTGTGGCTTCAAGAAATTATCCTACATGACTGCAAATGATATTTTCTACTACCGTTGTGAAGCTAATGGTGTAATTTTTAATAAGGAAGCAAAATTTTAAGTGTTTTATTATCTAGAAGACATGAGTTGTTAAAAAGAGTTATAGCATAGGTGTAACTTATGGCACATCCCTTTTAAGCAAACATTCTTCTGAGAGGTTTTGCTGGACTCTGCATGTATGAGGTCTCTCTGTTCACCTGTATGACTGCTTAGTGTGCAGATTAACACGGCTCAAGAGTGGTATTCCTAAAGAGATAGCTGTATGAGATCCATCCATCCCGAGGACGGAACTGTAGATAAAGAAACTCCCAAGTCCATAGAACTAGCTGCCATGTACCATTTTACAAAAAAAGGGGGCACAACTCTGCTATGCTGGTGCCTTTCTTCAGGCAAAGCTGAGCAGCTGATAAACAGCTTGCCATCTTTTTCAGCACATGCAGGTTTTGCAAACAGGTCCCCAGCACTTTGGTTTCTGCAAGAGGGGCATTTTTCTGTAGCTGCATATAGAACTGTGAGCCCCCTCACCATGCTGCAGCTGGAGCAGTGGTGAAAATGGTTCCTAACCATCAGGTGCAAGTTTCACTCATAGCACCCCTTAAATAAGCCCTTAGGATTTCCCAAACCAATGATAAGCTCTTTTCCATTTAGAAAATTAAATCTGTGTGACTTTTTGGTTGTAGAAAGGAAAGCACCCATTCACTGCCTTTTACAGATCATCTTCCTTGGAGGCATGGCCAACCGCTGGGCTAACACACTGCAGGAAAGCTGATGAAGCTGTTTGGAAGCAGTAAGTGACACCACTGTCAACAGCATGAATCTGTGCAGCTCCACAGGAATCAGAGCACTATGTTAGCATGCACCAGCCACAGCTCTGCCCGTGTCTCATTAGCGAATGTATTTCCTAGTCGTAGCAGTTCTACTGAACCTTGTTCCTTGGAGACATTTAGCCTGATATGTACTAACTACTCTCAAAATGACATAAATCTACGATGGCTCTGTCTGCACTAAGGGTATGTTTATGTTTCAGAGTTCTGGCTGATTCAGACATTTCCCAAGCTCATCTCTTACCCACACAGAAAACATTTTGCTCTGTGTTAGCAGAACAACTGGGGCATGGGCTTGAGTTTAGGTTTTGCTTCTGCTGATACTTGCACACAACCCAGCTCTCAGCATAAAGGCAAGCTAAGCAGCCCCCTCCACAACACCAGCTGAAAGATGCTTTGTTTTCTCTCCTTCCTCTCCCAATATGGCATCACCTGCCAAGTTCAGTGTTTAAATACCAAATGTTCACTGTTTCTGCAGCGCACAGAACACTGAGGAATCAGACAGGTGAAGTTTTTGTGGTTTACAGTCTGAATTCCTGGATTACATTCTCATTAAACAGCTTACACTGACAGACACTGCCAGAACTGCCCATGTTAAGAATAAGGAAGCCCATTTTAATTCACCTGTAGCATCACTCTTGTGTCACTGCCAAAGGCTGCAGCTCTGGGCCAGGTGACTGACTGAAATCCTGGGCAGCCCTGAGTGAACACACAGACACCTTAGTGCAGTTTCAGCGCTCAGTACCATGGGATTGCCTCCCCACCAACCATGCCCATGCAGCACCTCCACACAGTCACACAGAGTCAGGCAAGCAGGCACAAAGGCTCCCTGCTAGCTGAAGTTAAGTCTGCAGCGAAGTTGTACCCTAGGAAGAGATGTGTTGGGTTACCAGAGGAAACATTACCTTAGATAGCTCTCCTGGCCAGCTCTCAGGGCTTCCACCCCTTTGGGCAGTGAGAAAACGCTCCTGCCAATAAAGAACTTGCTATATCTGTTCCTCAAATCCAAATACATTACATCAACAGGAGCACGTTTCTGCTGGTATGACCAACTGTAGATTAGTCAGTACAACTGTCAGCTTCTAGGCAAAGATGGTTTCTAGAAGGAGGGGGAAGACAGAAATAAGCCCCTCACTGGCCCTGACAAGAATGGTATGTGCACTTCAGATCTGCACAGTGCAACAACACTTGTATGGCTCCTTTCTTCCAAACGCTCCTTTCTGATGTGGCTGCCTGTGCCCCTGAACTGATTCAAGAAACCACATCCCTTGGTGCCATCCCTATGCCAGCAGCGATTTTTAATGTAAACGTGACCTGAATGATGCAAGCCGTAGGGGTAGAAAGGGCTTTTCAATGGTATGCCAACTGCATTGTACTACTCTGGCTTTTCATCAACTTTGTTATGCCACATATGTTTTGAAGTATCTACCAAAATAGAACAGTGAAGTGTAGACCAGGACTAAGATGTCCAAAAGAAAAAGAAAAAAGATAGATACACATACTTCAGAAGACAGAATGAAAAGTTTCAAGAGGTATCCAAATTATAAACACATGCATGTGTATGTATAGACACACCACAATCACAGCTGCTCTTGCCAGAAAGAACCAAAATGAGCACTTTCATGAAAGTTATACTTTGTCTTAACTGGACTTGTTGGAAATGCTCTGTACTAAAAAAAGCTGTAGAGGTTTCGCCCACTTGGAGGAAAGGCACTGGTATTGCAGCAGACTGGTAGACAGACAAAACATCCAGCTTAAGTGTATTTTTCCTCTACAGCTTTCAGTATTCCTAGGAGATAACCTTCCTCCCATTGACTGGGAAAGACAGGGTGGAGCAGCTATAAAACCACAGGCTAAAAAAAAAAAAAATTTTTTTTTTTTTAAATCCTATTTTTAACTGCCCTTTTTCAAAACTCTTCTGGTGTGAGTTGCGATGGAGTGTAAAGCCTGCTGCTCAGAACTTCCCACCTGGAAGCTTTTCCTACAGAGTACCTGAGTTGAAGCAATATACTGCTCCCTCAGCAGATGCCTAGTCTGATCCTGGGTACTTCTTTCCCCTGCACCATGCTTTGAAACAGTTTTCAAAGAAGACAGCTGGCACAACACGAAGCAGGATGCTGTGCCAACTACCTACAGTATAGTATTTCAGCTTATCACCCGTTCCTTTGAAATACCAACCTCAAAATAAAACACTTCATCAAAATGTGGATTGTTGGTCTTCTTTTTAACTTTAGTCTTTTTGGCTTCCGATCTGAATTCAGGAAAGGAAAAAAAAAAAGGTAAGAAACAACATTAGCAGAAGTGTGATCCTAGAACAGAGACACAGAGGAACAAATAGTCATCCACCTGATTCAGCTGAAAAAACTGGAATACCATGTGTCTCCAGCACAGCAAGGCACACACATCCACACAAATGTAAGAGAGGGATTCACTGCATGTCTATTTCTCTAAAGTGGCAGTAATCACAGTTTATTATTCTCTGTTAAGCACAAGTCCTCGAACCCTGATTCTGTCACTCGCTTCATCCACCAGCACCTTATATCTGTACAAAGCAGCTGGCAAGAATGAGGCTCTGAGTTGCAACATTTGAGGGACAGTCTCAGTCTTGATGAGACTCAAAAATTCCTCATACCCTAAAAGCATGGGAGACAGGAAGACTGACATAGCTATTTCTGTGTTTTATATTTTATAATCCTGGCCTGAGGCATGAATGCTTTTCAGTGGTGTTAAATAATAAAAAAACCCTAGAATTATTCCCTCAGAAAGAATATTTTTATTGCTGTATTATTGCTATTACCACTGCTACATAATGCAGCCCCAACAGCACCTAGTTAATGTTATGTTGTTGAATTATTATGAGCGGTTCTGAGCAGAAGTCTCTTAATTCCTAGGTCTCTGGAGGAACAAGACATGGCAGACCTCCCTCAAACCACTCACCAGGCAACAGGTCTGACAAAGTTCAGCACTGCCCATTCATCTTCTACAGGCAGTGCCATCCGCCTGCACCTGCCTTTTCCATACAGACACTGAACTGCTTGGCATTGGGCTAAAGGCAGCCAATGCATTTCACAAAGGCCAGCCAACAGCTGTTTGATGATTTCCAAATGTTATGAACCTATGCTTGATTTGTTCGTTACCTACAAGTGAAAAGCTGTGTTGTCCTGTGTCACCAGTCTTCCCCTACAGCTCTGCAGTAATAAGAAGGCATAGATAAAACAGACACAGATGGAGAGGTGCATCAGCCATGTAGAAACTGACCTACTGATCGCTTCATCCCAGAATCTATCCCTCATTTCTCATGCAGCAAAGCTGCTGAGATAGCTTCTAACTGCTCATATTAACTGGACAACTCCATGTATTTTTTTACAGAGGTCAAGTAAAGCCGGGTCTAATTCCCAGTGCTGCCACAGGCTTCCTGTGCGACTTGAATGGGCCAGTCCACCAGTATACAATGTTTTCCCATGTATAATACACATATATAAACAGTTTTTGTCAGGAAGTCTGATGGCTCTTTAAGTACAAATCACATAATAAACAGCAGCACATTTGTTGAAATATTTACGCTTGGCACTGCATAAATGCAGCAGACTAAAGCAGCTTTCCTACTCTAAAATGAGAGGCATTGAAAAATCCAGCAAGGAGAATGATGTACAGATTAAGAATATCCCACCATGCCTAGGAGGAGCTGAGAGATAAGAGAGACTAATCCCCCCCAGGACTTAGGGCAGACTGCCTATCCCATCTCATCAGTCACACTTGCCAATCAACCCCTTTACCAATAAGCCCATCTGGGCGGGGACTGGGAAGCAGGATGTAGAACAGGAGGTGATTAAGGCAAGCACAATTATTGGGCAATTACAAAGCAGTGGATGGGAATAAGCTGCATGCCTCTTGCTGGAGATAGGAGGCAAGCCTTCTCCCCCCAGCAAAAAACAGATAGGAATAGGATGAGGCTATGCTCCTTATTCTGAAGGGAAATACATTATCAGTTGTTATATGTTATCCAGACTGGGGCGTGTATGGAAGCAGACAAAGAAAGGTTAAGTTTGGACATTCAAGGATGCAAGAGTTAGTAAAAAAAAAATCTCCTTACAGTTTCAGTAATAGCCACCTAGTACTATCTGAAACAAGTTATAGGCTTAAAACATCAAAGCATGCAACTCAAATACACATCTCATTAATGGAGATAAGGCAAACCACACCTAGACAAGGATGAAGAACACAGACCAGTCTCAAAGACTCCTCTGTATGCAACGTAAGTATTTGTCAAGAATGCATCTCATTTGTAGTATTTTCAATAAATTATTGTAAAACATTATGAATAACTCGTGGTATCAAGTGTGATTCTCCGAGGTCACAGCAGAGCTGTTTTGTTTCTAACATGGCACAGACATAAAAGATGACTCCAGGTAAGCAAAAACAAAACAGTGACACCGAACAGCGTGGGAAATTTTTATAACAGAAAAGGAAAATTTAATCCAAAATTTAAACTGAAGAGTATTATGCAGAACCTCATTACTAAAACCTCATTCCAAATTTTATCTATGCTATTATGTCCACATATATCAAATTATAGGACTGAGCCACCTATGGCTTTCAATATACACACTAATTTGCCACACCGTGAAAGTGAAAAGACTCTAAATAGTCACATACAAACATGCATACTCTGCAAGCCGTTGATGTACTCAGCTTTCTCTTCTGCCTCTGCCCAAAATTAGGCAATAAATTTGCTCAAAAACTGGCCTTCAACTGTGAGGTGAGAAGATGCACAAATTAAGCCTAACCACAAATTACATACTCCAGGATATTAAAATTATTCAGGGATTATTCAGACCTTTACATAAATCAAAACTGCACACATAAACACTAAACATATTCTAGTGGTGTCTAAATACTCCCATCTGTCCATCTGAGAATGCAGATTTCTAACAGACAAAGGAAACAGAAACCATCCATATATAAAATGGAAGCTCTTATATGTGCAATACTTGCCTGGAGGGTCCTGCTAAGGTAACGGTGGCGTAGGGATCACATTGCCCATTCACAATGGGAAGCCCTTGGCATTCTAAAACTCTAGAAAAGAAGAAAATGCAGACAACAAATCAATGAAATGGGAAGAGACTGGAATGAAAATAAAAGCAATGCATTTTCATCCTGTTCCCTTTTTGCAATACTTTACACTAGGGAATTGAAATGTCACTACACACAAGCCTTTAATTTATACCTAAACTTGAAAACACATTTGGGTCTTACATACTAACTTTAACAAGGTCCAAAACACTATTAAATTACAGAGAAACCATAACTTGAAGGATTCTTACTATGCAAGTAGAACAACTTAAGGTTCATGAAATAAGAGTCGCTGTCAAGATGGGAGCTGTCAGCACTTTGAAATTCTGTGACAACTTATTCACCAAAAAAAAAAAATAACCAGAATTTATTTCTGTAACAAAAGATTAAAAAAACCACACGGACAGATCTCAGCAGTAGTCAAGTAATTTTTCAGAATCACATTCACGAAGGCCTCAGTGCATTTGACAAAATTTGGCACAGGCTTATTTGTAAAGGTAAGTTAACTACACACCAGGAGACTATGACACAGACATCTTTCTCCATAAAACTCTTAAATAGCAAAACTGAAGAAACACGTTCAGCAGCTCCTCAGTGAAGAAGTCAAAGAGACACTGGAGGGACAAAATGGAACAAATTGAGTTTTGCTGCAAGCCATAGTGAGCAATCTGCACTTTTGCACTCTTCCTTTCAACATCTCTTTTGAAAAAAACCCAACAAAACCTGCAAAAACAGTGAAAAATTGTTTCATGTTTCACAAGTTAAAACCTATTGAGGAATGCAGCAACAATTAGAAACAAAGGCAGAGCAGCCAGTTGCCAGGACTCTCCCTCCTGAAATAAGTTCTGCTTCCAACAGGTAAGCCTCTTGGGCTGATGTATTTAGACAACTATAATGGGAAAATTTTGGTGAACACAAACTCTGAAGCTCTTTGGGCAGGTGAGTAGTACTATACTTGCAGTGTGAAATATCTTGCACATTTCTGGGTGCTATAAAATCAACAAGAAAAGTAATATCCATTTTACTGCTTTTAGTGACAGCACCTTTGATAAAAAATTTTTTTTTAAATCAACAGAGAAAAATTCAGTGACAGACTCCACAATTTTGTCCACAAAGCAAGTTACTTGGTAACATACGATGTGGACTCCAAATACAGTTTAACTACAGACCCATTACTTACTCTGCATAAAGGGAGGAAAAAAAATAGTATTCTGCACCAATATGGGACTCGTTTTTGTACCAGAGGAGGTACAACCTAGTTAACGTTCACAGAGCCCCAGGAAGTACACAAAGATTGAAGATCACACTAAGGGAGCACACACAGGCAGCTGAATTGATACGTTCTATTCATAGCTGGATTCTCACCCCTACGGTCCTGCAGAATAAAGGCTAAATACTTGGCTTAATACAGACAGCCCCCAATAACGCACTCACTCACCAGCTTCTCATTTCCATAGCCCCTATATGCGTGGAAAAGCATTCAGTTATTAGTCTAGATGACACCTCTTCTCATTGCTGATTTACTAATATTAGTGCAGAAGAGAGTTATGTTCCATATTCTGCACATTCAAGTGAAATCACAGATCAAAACCATAGAGAAAGTTAGGTAAAACTTGGATTGCATAGGCACTGTGCTGCTTTTATTTTAGGACTTCTATTATTTCACTACAAGTTTACCTTCCATACAGAGAATTTAGAAGCCTCCTAGATGCCTAGTTTAGCAGATACCTGATATTGCAGAGTGCTAACCATGCAAACAACAAAATTCAAGCCACAAATTCTAACCCAGCACCAGTGGGAAATGAAAGGTGCAAGCTCCAGTAACCCTCAACATCAAGCAACATGCAACGTACATGATTTGGTTGTCTAAACGCAGGCACCTAGTGCCATTTGAGATGGCTGAACAGTTTCTTCCTCAGCTCCTTGCTGCTGCTCCAGAAAGGCAGGAGGTACCCACAGAACATGTCTATTTGAGAGCTCCATGCTTCTCAGAGGCCTAATAAGATAGACCAGAGGGCTGTTTTCAAGCAACCAAGTCCTACTCCAAATTCACCCAGCCTAGCTTGCAGAGAAGGTGTAGAACAGGGGTTTTTTTGCATGTGTATTAATACAAATATTCAAAATTGCAAGGAAAATGCTACTTTTTACATTTTAAAAGGGCAGATGTGAACAGAAAGAACACTTATGGGAAACTATACACTGTAGCCTTCTGGCAAAGTAGCTAGAAGTGCAGGAGAAAAAAGCCATAAGTACCAGCAGAGAGCCTTTATGAAGAGGCAGGTCCAGCTTGATTTTCTTGTGCGTAAAGGACAGACCACTTTCCTTCTAGTGGTCTTTACACTAATATGACTATCTTCACAGCAGAAACACTTTGCCAGTGAGCTACAGCATGACTGCTGGTAATTCTTCTAGGATAGCAGATGAGGCTTGAACACATTCCTGTTTGAACAGAAGAATTGTACACTGAGTGTCTGTGTCAAACCCCCCACCCCTTCCACTGCTTCCTTAAGGTAGCCTGCAAGTTCCTTAAAATGAAATAGCAACTCAATGGCTTTATAGCAGTCAGCCAACTTTCTGCTGTTGATGAACGGCTTTCCAAGCCAGCTCTCGTCCATACAGGAAGAACTTAGTGCCATGGTCTAGTTGACAGGGTGGTGTAAGGGCAATGGTTGGACTCGATGATCCCTGAGGTCTCTTCCAACCTGGTTGATTCTGTGATTCTGTGAACTATGTGAAATTTAAACACAGGGAAAGCATGTTCAGAGAGAGTATGATTCCTGTTTTAGTAAGAGCAGTCCTTTCAAGAATATGCAGACAATAGAAAGTGATCCCAGACAGCATGATCTACACTTGAGGACATGCAGAGGTTATAAATCACTACACAATAAAATCATAGATGAATCTGAATGATGGCAAGTGTGAAGTTATCCACACAAAAAAAAAATACGCATACCCTAACTATACACATGTACAATGACAGGATCTATTCTAATATTGCCACAGAAGAATTTTTAATGTTTTTGTGGATAGTCCTCTGTAGTTATCACATCAACCATCAGCAACGGTTAAAAAGACAAACAGTATCATTAGCTGGTCAGAGAGAACACAGCAACATGCATCACTGGGCACTTGCATCTTGAATGGTGCGTCCTCTACAAAACATACGGAGAAGAACAACAGGATGACTTCTAATCGCTCGTGGCTCTCCCACATTTGTACTCTCCAGCTCAGAAAACAGAAGTTACCCATTCATGAACAGCTGACTAAATCATGAATGGTGTGAAGAATATTTCCTCACAAAATAAGAATTAAGGGGCACATAATGAAATTACCAGACAGCAGGTTTAAAATAAACAAAGGCAGTACTTTTTCCACAGAATGCATAATGAAATTGCAAAACTTATTGCCTTGGGATGCTGTGGAGGCCAAAAGAATACATGGATTCAAACCAGGACTACACAAACTCATGGAGTGTACGTTTATAGGCAGCTATTAAAGCTTAATGGTCCAGAAGCCTCCTCCAGCTCAGGAAAGCCCAAATTGCTGATCAAGAAGGGTGTAACACTGGAACAATCATACCATATTTGAAGTATCACTCACCAGCAAATATCAGAAACAAAACTAGGTTACACTAGAGGGGCATTTAATACAGTAGGGTAGTTTTTAATGTTTGCTGGGGAAAAAACAGAAACAAAAAAAACAAAAAGGAAAAAACAATGCACATACGTTCTCATACAGTCACAAGGACTTAAGAGTAAGAGGTTTCTTTGTGTGCAGTTTGAACAAGAAAAGCAAAAACAACCTTGAAAGAAACAAAATGTGGGAAAACAGGAAACAGACGCAGACAAACTGTATTCCAATCCTTTCAGGTAATCTAAAAGTGGTTATTGTTTAAGGATGTTGGAGAAAACAAGAAAAAGACTGAAGACTTAGGATTTTGAGGAAGGCAGGCTATGTCTGGAGAGAGGCTCATTCTGGCTCTTATATCTTACTAAGTATTGTGGGGAGATACAATAAAATTCAACAAGGCACAGGTCTGATTGACTCATGTTAGCATACCCTCATTAGCTGCAGGAAACTAATCCTAGAGCCGCTTTCGTTACAGCCATTTTCTTCAGTCATGGGAAAGTTGCTAGGTAAATTAACACTCCTCCCCTCCGACCTGGTATCAAAATACTGGCTTTAACTGGCAAGCAGGGAAAGAGCTAGAACAAAATGACAGCAACTCAGAGACACAATAAAATGGAGCCTCAAGTCTGCCATGTGGGTATCACACTGTTAAGACTGACAGTTCATATCTGGATTAGATGAAAAAAAAATACAAAAAGAAACGTATAATAAAGGTATAATCTCAGGGCGGGGGGAAGGGGGCACTGCACTGGGAAGCCACGAATAAGCCACTAAAAAGGAAATGCCTTTGCTCTAATCATCTGCAGAATTAATTTAACATACGTGTACTAGGATAATGAAAAAAAGCCTAGGCAATCAAGATTATTCAAGAATTACAAGTCGACTCATCAGGCCCCAGAGGAAAAATGTCTGGTGGCTGCTAGAATCTTTTCTGCCCAACTGGTAATCTCTGATCATTAGCTGTCTCGAGCCCAGCTGGGGCACGGCAAGCCATCCCTCGCAGCCAGCCTGGCTGGGCTGGGCCAAGGTTAGTGCTGGGTCATCTGGGAAAACTCTCAATGCAGCTGCCTCACTATATTTTGTTTGTGGTTTATAAAATTAACAGGTTTCAAGGCACAAGACATTTCAGTTTTCAGTGTGGTTCATAACCAAACCTTCAGAAGAGTAAATAAGCTCTGGAAATTTCCCAGAGGGTAAAAGAAAACCTCAAACCCAAACATACCATAAGCATGCCCTCTTGCCTTTAAATTACATGATTATAGAAGTTGAGAGGGAGGCAGGGGGAGAAGGTTTGGAAAAAAAAAAAAAGGTTTTTCAGCAAAGACTAAGCAGTTCACATCTGACAGCCCAGGCATTCCCTCTGCCTCTCGGCTGCCAACCAAGAGCTGTAGGCTGCAGTCTCTGAGACAGCCCCTACGCAATCATACTCAAAACCAGGCTTCACAGGCGAGCAACATCAGGATGATCCAAGCCTGTGGGTGTTCCACACCCTTTCCTTGGAATCACAAAAATTATTTGAAAATTATAGGCTTTCTGATTAGTTCAGGATGCACATGTGTCATCAGCATCCTTTTGCACCAGAACGGACAACCAATGCAAAAACCAACACAGAGAAAATAAACCAAAAGGGACATAGCTGTTCTTAAAACCTCTATCTGTATTTATTGTTCTTTCCAGACTAAATCACTTCCAATGTACCTAGCCAGGCTCACTTCTTCCCCCAGTTTCAACCTAGGGTAGAGAACAGCACACTGTTCCCATTCTCTTTTCTCAAATCAGACTCTTTTCTCACTGTGATTCCTCAACAGAAAATACTTTTTTTTTTCCTACACAATCTTGTTTTCTGTCACTGTACATATGGGAGGTTGTAGTGGAGTGGGAGTCAGCCTCTTCTCCCGGGCAACTAGCGATAGGACAAGAGGACACAGCCTCAAGCTTCACCAGGGGAGGTTCAGGTTGGACATTAGGAAGAATTTCTTTTCAGAAAGGGTTATTAGACACTGGAATGGGCTGCCGAGGGAGGTGGTGGAGTCACCATCTCTGGATGTGTTTAAGAAAAGACTGGACATGGCACTTAGTGCCATGGTCTAGTTGACAGGGTGGTGTCGGGGCAACGGTTGGACTCGATGATCCCTGAGGTCTCTTCCAACCTGGTTGATTCTGTGATTCTGTATTTTAATTGCTTTCACATACATACTGGGTTCCTGGGATCAATCTTAACACTTGGCAAGTTTACTGATGTATCTTATTAATCTTCTATTTCCAGCCTCCACTTGTTCCACCTCTCTTTCATTTCCTAATCTTGAAGCTTTGCCCCATCTCATATGTGTATTTTTTGGCTTTACTCAGGCTCTTCTCTGCATCATTTCAAAGGCAAGAGACTTCCTCCTCCTCGCTTGCTCTAGTGATCTAATTATTACTTGGACACTCAGTACTTTGTGTGGTAAGCCTGACCAGACAGAGAAGTAGCAACTTAAAGGCCAATTTTGTGGCAGATTTGTCAGAACTGTCATCAAAACAATGCATCTTTGGCTTATGCTAAGTACTTGTTTGGTAAGGTACATTCCCCAGCGATGGGGATGTGACTGACTTTCTGAAGTTTCACTGGATCTTTTCCGCTCCCACTCCCAACTATAGGATCATCTTGTAACATACATACTGTCCTGAGTGCCTTGTATTCCAGGAGTAATGGAGCACCTCTGAACAGTCTTCCTTTGTGAATGGGCTTCTCAGGGCACATAAAATACGCTATTAATCTTTAACTTCATAATAGAGTAGTCCAGTGCTTTTGTCTAGTCTGATACTAAAGAAGCTGCACTTCTCCATTCCTTGACACATTCAGTTCATTCTAAAATGTCCTTTTCTTTCAGTGCAGCCTTGCATCACGATCCAAGCTCCTTACTCGTTCCCTGTGGTTTAAGAGAAACTTTGAGGTAATCCTGCATGAGAGACTTCCACGTGTTCCTCGGCCAACCTCACATCTGTGCTGGCACATAGTAGCTGCTCTGAGACCAGTGAACTGACTTCTGCCTTCCATTGCAAGCAGGAACTGTTTCCAGGCCTCCTCCTTATTCCCTTGATCTGTGCATGACCAAGACCTTGCTAAACCCGTCATATTCATGTGTTTTAGAGGGGCTTTGCCTGGGTATATCTACATCCACCACTACTAAGCACAAAGGCACTACATCTAGCTCAGAAATTCCCTGAATCACAAGTTTCTGAAGGCCAGGAGAGAGTATCACCATCTGACTACTCTCATAATTCTTCATCTCCTACTGGACATGCTCAGAGACAGCATCCTGGATTTCTGTCTGACCAAATGCTACATCTGAACTGCTGTTAGTGCATCTTCAGACAAACCTTGCACTTCCTCTTCACTTCCACAATGTCATCTATCGGATCTTCATTTAGGATTTAACATAAACACACAGCCCTTGCCAAGAGGCTGACCAAGCAGCCTGTTTCTTCTGGAATAAGGCAAAAATTTTCTAAATTTACTCAATCCTCATTTTAAATTACACTCTGCCTCCACCATCAAAAATACTAAAATAATTACGTCCCAACCTCTGCAAAATGTCTTTACCAATCCATACTCCGACTCTGCCTTGCCCCTGTCCCCAGAGAATAAGGAGGCCAGCAATATTGCATCCATTTATTGAGTCAAGCCTTCGTCCTCCAGATGAACATTTGAAGCCAAAGGATCATGCCCACTCGCAGTAAGTGAACTCTCGTAAAAGAAGATTTCAAAAGTACCCATTCCCTGACTTTTGCAAGTGATCTACTTGTACCAAAACAGAATTTCCTACTATTCTTCTCACCTGCACGCTTTTTGTACTGGGAACAGACCAGTTTCCTCTGAAAGCGGTTCTAACATGCTGGGAATTGCCCACATTGGTGTGCCCTGGTTCGCCTTCATCTTATGTCCCACTCACACACAAAATGTTACAGCACTGTGTAGTGTCTGGTGACCACTGACCATGCCTGGTAAAACAAACCAGGGAAAGGAAAGGATGGAACAATGTCCAAGTAGGTATAGCCATGCTGAACAAAATACATCCATGTTTGCTTTATCATCATGATTTTTCAAACCATTTCCCCACTACATTTTTTCATCCCTCCAGGAAACCTGAAACCAGAGGATTCAATCCTCAGCCACACTGCTGCTCTCCAGTCTGTCTTTCTACCTCTTTTACTGCTCCTCACAGGAAAAGCACTCTCCTTTAGGAACTCCAGCAGTACCCTGTCCTCTTTAGATGACACCCTCCTTTTGTGGTTTTTCTTTTTGGTGAACAAACATGTTCTGGCTTACAAACAAGAAAACTCTTGCCATCTCCTTAACCTCTGAAAGGATTAATGCTTAACCGGAGCTACTTTTTCCCGCTTCATGTGACAATTCACTTTGCCATAAAGATCTGTGGCACCAAATGAAATCCTGTCCCATTCAAACAAATGTCACAACTTCATCTCGGACCAGCATCTCAATGTGTATTGCCTTAAAATAAAGTCTGTACAGCATTTGATGCACTGGCTCTGAAACATTTATATACAAGGTACACTACACACAAACTCACCCCCATTTCAGCTTCTGAAATCTGGATAGAGCTTACACAGATCAGAGGAACAGGCTGTGCAGGCAACTATTTTGATTTTTCCTCTTTAAAATACTCTCCAAAGCCTCCACACCAAATGCACAACGGAAACCTTGAAACTCTGAGATTACAGCTGCAACCCCACATAAGTATTGCCTTTTCTTCCCCATTCCTAGTTGAGTTCAGAATAGTTGCAGTCCAGCAAAACATTTAAATGTGTTCTTAAACTTGTGTTATCCTCAACATAGGTTCCTTCCCGAGCTGACCTACAACAGTTTTTGCAGTCTCATGCAGCACCCAGATCAGCTCTTGGTCTTAACTGGAAAGCTCTGTACGTGCAACATTTCTGTCACGCACGCACGATTCTTGTTAACTCAAGGCTGTTCATGGTGATTTCCTTCGGACAGAACAGAGGAAGAGGAATTGACTGTTAATGTTTGGGTTCAAGCAACAACTTCTTTCCCAAGTATTTACTGGAGATATGTTACAGCAAACAGGAACAAATATTCATACAAAGCTAACCAATAATATACAGAAAGCAAAGGAAAGCTAATGAGCACAACCCTTGCTTCCCCAATCTGAACCAAACAATATTAGAGATATTACAGTAAAACTACAGACAATGCAGAAAATGGTTTCATTAAATACGAAGAAGAAATACTGTTAATAAATACACATCCCTAAAGCCACTATTACTTCAAATAAACTGCAAAATTTTTTCATGTCAGTAGACATCTAAACATTTCTTAATAGTTTAAAAATCACATGGACTTTTTCCTGCTATTAATATGGGAGCTGTCCTCCATGCTACAGTTCAAAACATCCAACTTGCTTCCCAATATCAGCTCTCGAAAGACTTTTACAGAGTACCATCTGTACTCTGTACTAAATAAAGAGAGCAGACTTAAAAATTGGTGTCAGCCATTCTGCTCTCACAGGACAAGGAGTTAACCCATTAGCAGTTAAGCCAGTTTACGAGTCAGTTACAGGAGAGCTGCAAGCTTCCTAAAAGCCACTTCAGAGAAGTTTTTAGGTAGGTTAATACAAAAAATGGTTAAATTATCTGCTGTGACAGTGCCCTGAGGGCTTGAACAAAGACACAAGCTTGCTGAAATTCTGAACTGCACTGATTAAGGGACTATTACCAGCACTGAAATCATCACTTCCTCCTGCCTTGGTCTCAGACTTGCAACCCCAGTTAGTAACAGGGAGCAATAGCTGAATGACAGGAGAGTAAAGAGGAAGGGTAAGTAAGAAGGAGGAGTTATTTCTAGCACATGCTGATTTTCAGAGAAGACAGAAGACCCAAATACAAGTTGCTGCAAAGCAAGAAGTATGTAAAAATTATAAGGGAATAGCAACACAGAAGGGGAAAGTGAAAGAATTTGAATTTGATGTAGTATGGGAGGAAGCCAAGGAACAGGTCAACATATCACGGCAGCTGCAGAAGCATTTGTGTTAAAGCAGCACGGTGAGGAATGCAAGAGGAGTGAAGCACAAAAAGACAACAATTACAATATGCATCAAACAATTAGAGCCTAGACAACAGCTTTAGCTGAGCTGACTGTGGCCGAAGGCAGTATTAAATGGAAGCAATGAGATACTGTCTGTACAGGCAGACAAGGAAAGAAGGAAGACCAAAGACCAAAAGCCAGCATGGGAGTCAACACAGAGGCTGTTCTGGCTATAACGAAACCAGCCAGTGACACAAAGATCTCCCATGTCGGTTTTCTTTGCTTGGAAACATTGGTCGGTCTCAAGAAGATACAGTGTGCTATATGGGATATACAGGATTCATGGAAAGCAAACTGCAACTCTCTCTGACTTGAGGCCTGTCCCAGGAAGGAGCTGCCTGCACACAGCGCAATCCCTCCAAACTTTCAGGCCATGACTGCATGTCACTGTATACATTCATGAGCATATAACCAAACAAAATAAGCTGCATGAGCACGTCCTGATTTTTCCCCTCTGCCAGCCAGTGGGGCCAGATTGATAACTATATGACAAGAAGGAAGACAAAATGAAGATGGTTTTGGAATGACTGAAATTCATCCCAAAGATGGAGTGTGATACTTGGCAGGGCAAAAGTTACCAAGAAAATCACCCAAAGGAAAAGCTTTTGAGCCTACTGGCAGCAATCTGATTACAAAGTAAGTAAAAAGATAAGAGAGAAAGAGACGAAAACCAGAAGCTTTAAAGGACTTAGAGAAAAGGAAATAAGGCACCCCGGGACAGGCTGAGGATGGGTATATTCAACTATACGAAACAAAACAGCAAAACAGAAGCAGCGTGTCCTTAACTTACCTAGGGGTTTGTTACCTGACTGGTGAGTAAGGGTTTCCTCCAAAGTGCTGAGTATAGCCAAGTCAAACAACTATTCCAGGCTGGCCATAGATGGTAATATTTTAAATAAAAACCTGGACCTGCTGGTAAGCAACCTGAACAGATGGACATCTGTAATAACCGGGAGAGCATGAAGTACAGCAGATTGGAGGAAAGCATCTAAATCTCATGCCACAACACTTGAACCACAGGGCACTTGAACCTTGGGCCAAGGGAACGCATCAGCTGAGACTCTGGATCAAATCTCAACGACTTTTAGGTCATGGGGGGTGCACACAGGAAGGGAATGAGATGGTTTAACGAGAGCCATGGCACCAACAGAATGAAAACCCAGCCAGATTCTTCTCATCCCTACCCAGTCCAAGTATGAATTTCTGTACTAAATAAATCCTTGAAGACTCTTTCATATAGATTCTCACATCTTATATTTAATTAGATGTATTATAGGAGCAAATACACCTTTCTAAATGGAAAAAAAAAAACCTCAACCAAAATAAAGCTCACAGTTTAAAAAGAAAAGTAAAACCTAGAAAACAATCAAAGGTGCCTTCAAACTCTACATGGAGGCTACAGCCTTCTCTGTTGGGCACACCTTAGCACACCTCAGGAAGGTGGAACTTTTAATGCTTTAAAAACAAAACTTGAAACTATTTAGAACAACTTTTGATTACTTTTATCTGAATAATCAGATGATCTGGGATCTTGATTAACAATACTTATTATTAAAGGGCAGTGATCTTTCCTACACATGCAATACTTTAATTAAGGAATTCAAATTACACTGATTCATCACCACTACCAAAACCTGATGGCGGTTAAGTTGTCAACTGAGTCCCAAAGTAATGCTGATGCATTGAATTAATTTTGATAAGAGAACTGGGCTAAGGTTATACAAATTGTGTCACAGTTAACATGAAAATGCTCTCCAACTAGAATTCAAGAAATAATAATAACTTGATGCTGTCTAGATTTACATAACTAGAAAGATGTTAACATATCTCATGGTGATTACAGACAATGCAGGGGGAGGTAAAAAAACAATAAAAATCACACAGTATCAGGTATTTAACAGTAAAATCAAGGCATTATATCCTCAAAACCTACATTTTATTAAAAACACAGTACACAAATGTTCAATCCAAATCAGCATGCAGATACATCCAGTTTGTGAAAGGCAGGAAGCAGAACTGGGGAGTCGTCTTTCGTTATCCAAACAGCAACATACAGATCAGGCTTGTTGAGTTTCATTTACCTAAATTTTTTACACTGAGGTAGACAGAGCTATTCATTCCAAGAAGCACAAACACCATAGGCATCAAAAAGCACATTTGTAATAATGAAATTAACCAAAAAATCCTCCTCAATGTCTCTGACTTGACAAGAAGAGAGATCAAATAGGATTCATAAACCATTCATTTAAAAAACAGCTGTCACAGGATGGTGACTTGCCTACTTTGAATCATTCCTCTGGTCCTACAAGGCCACTTACTTCATTGTGACACTTGATGATGGAAAAATCACTGAAGTGGGTACTGAATCATCCCACACCTAACGCAATACACATGCAGCTTTTCAGAGCTAGTGTAACACTTTCATTGATCAATTGCTGTCCTTTCTTCTTATCAGTACTGGGTATACAGTTATGACTGTTGGTGCCCTTAACTCCTGCTATAGTCTCCTCCTTACAAGCTTCAGCAGAGAAAGGGACCATCTGTCCTGGAGATGTACTATAGTGCTCCATGCCTAGAGGATCACACCATGAACATAATGCAGAAATTGCAGGAAGGATATTCTGGGGCCATTCTGTGGAAACACCAAAGAAAGTGGGTCCTGCAGACAAAACCTTCCGTTAGCAGTGAAACCTTCTTAATAAAGCATCATCCTCTGCAACACCACAGAAGTAAAGCACTGGACTCTTAGACTCTCCACAATTTTTAAGACATCAGGTGGGTATTTTCCTAAAATGATCCTGCCTGGTGCTTTCTCCTCTAAAAATGCATAGACATATTGTCTTATAGGTAGTGTTTCAGAAAAAATACATTAAATGATTTAGACTTTTCTGAGTGATGGCATACTACTGAGTCATCACAAAGCAATACCCAGAAGGTACCTGGAGAGGAAGGCACATTCTTTGAATGGAAGACAAAATACCTCGACCAGTTGGATGGGATAAAGCACCAGGTGAGATTTTCTGCACAATGAGAGCACATCAGAATGGTAAACCAGCTATCGTACCAGGATCAAAGCATTACATACATTGTGGACAGTTTCTGCTGGCACACTGTCCCCTTTTACTTTCTACCCTGAAAGGTCAGTCATGTCCTAGGTTCAGCTAAAACCTATGATATCCCATCCCAAAGGCGGCTCCGCTTCACCAAATGGTGGTTATACTGTTGTTTGTACAGCACTAAGATCCTTGGTGATGAAAAAAAATGCAAAGCAAGCTCTCTCTAAAAAAGTTTTTAGTATCTTGTCACTTTAGATCTTCTTAGGGAAAATCAAGATTCAAATTAGGGCATGGTCAGGTAGGCATTCTGGTATAACCAGCTGTAATTAGTAGCCCACATCAGCTGTATAATTCCAGTTATTACACACAGTTCACACTTGCATTAAGTTTCTACTCGTATTTTGGGACCGAAAGGGATCACTGGGTTCACATAGTCTGGTCTCTTAAGTCAGTGATGAAAGCTCTCACCTAGTCAAGTTGTGCAACAAGTTCATGATGTCTACCACATCTCCAGAGCAGCTTCTTGAAAGAAACCAAGGCTTAACTCAAAGGACTCACAATGATCAAAATATTCTCGCAAGATTCTAAAGGAAACTGTTCACTGATTAATGATCATGACTCAAAAAAAAAAAAAAAGTGTTTTACTACTTGTTTCCTACTAGATTAGCCTTTAGCTTCCAACCATCGGGTATCACTGCGGTAAGAATAAGCAACCATACAGTCGAAGGACTCTCCTCTGAATATTGTGCATACTGTGGTTTCACTGCAAGTTTTTCTTGTATAAATCAAACACTTGCTCACTGTGAGACACATTTACCAGGTCTTCAATTTTTCCTGTGGCTCTTCTACGAACCTATCTGAGTTTAACAGCATGATTTTTAGCCTGGTCTCCTAAAGATACAGGCTGATGAGAAAATGCTTTCTGTCTGCATTTGCCTATCAGTCTCCCACTGATGATTTTTTTGAATCAGTTAGTGATTTCTAGAAAATTTGAAAAAGTGGTAGAGATCTCAAAAGATACTCCAGTGCTATGAATTTTGTTAAATCCAATGGCTATGTAGAGAAGAGAGCAGCACTGGATGTCCCCAGGGAGGAAAGGGCTGCATATGGTGGTTCAGCAATTCTCTGTATCCATTGATTCAACACTACATAAATAGCAAGAGTCGGCCACCACACTGTGCCACCTCTTACCAACATGATGTTTAGGCTAGCAGGGCAGGAAACTGGACAATAACGGCAAACAACTGAAAGTGTAACACCATGTGCAGCCAGTACATCTGCAGCTGTATAGAGCCTAGCTGAATTCTTGCTTCTGTTTGAAGCTTGTACGAAATTATTACAAAACCATCAGCTTGGAAGCAAGTCAACTGTAAAATGAGTTAAAATTAATTGCAGACACTACTGCCTCCAGAAGTACAGCCTCCTTGCCAATTTCTGTGCTTGTTAGAATGGTATCTTGCATTTTCTTTCAAAATATTTCCCTTTTCTCTTTACATTTGAGAGAACAAAACGATTAAAGGAGGAAGTAGGAAACTACCTCGTACAGTGGGAAGGAAAGAAGTGGGACAGTGAAAATGATCTTAAAGTGTTATTAAATTAAATATGCATACTAAAAGACTTCTAATCTTTCCCACTTGCAAGTGCTTTCTATGTCACAAATACATAATTTAGCAACACAGATGAAATATTTCATAATCAACTTTTACTGAAAATACCAGAAAATGACATCCAAGTCAAAGGTTTGCACCAAGAAGGACAGTAGACATCTGGTGATTTTAGCACTACAGACTCTGGAAAGAACTTGGTCATAGTACATAACCAGTTGTGCTCCCAGTACAATAATGTACCCAGAAACACGAACATGATTTCTAGCTCATCCAGATGGAGTAGGGAAACAGATACTTTCTCATTACTGCCACATACACTGTCAGACTTCTTGCAATAACTTCCTCTCAACAAATAGCTCTGTGAACAATAGAGTTAATGAAGGGCGTTTCCTATGTATTGTGTATCATGTCTTTACTCTCCTTATACTTGCAAAAAAAAAAAAACCCACCAACTTCAACACCTGGGGCCCTGTGACTTCCCCTTTACCCTCCAGCTTCCCCTATTCCTATCATACCTTGATGTCCCCAGTTCCCTGTTCTGCTACCTAAATATCACCTTGGCAAGTGTTGCTCTTGGAGCAACAGATAAAAAACTTGCAGAGAAAAGTGTGATTTGAAAATTGTGTCCCATTACACTGCTCCTTTAGAAGCTTCACCAGCACTGGTTTTGGATGGTGCCTGCCACAGAAGCTGTAGGAATTCCAACAGTCATTCAGAATGAAACAACATATAAATTCACCTTTGTATTATGCTAAACACTGTGTACTTCAAAGAGCCTTTTGATATAGGTCATGTTGCAAGACAGCTAACTAATTTTTCCTAGGGCCCTACCTCAAGTGTAATTGAACTGCTTCAGCTGATCACCATTAAAGGCAATCAGTGAAGCAAAAACTGCAGATGCTTGGGGTATTTTCAGCATATCCAAGGTGTTAACAACTAGCAGTTCTCAAAATCCACAAATACAGGTACTACAGGAATGCTCTCCAATGCCACCAAACCACCCTAACACTGTGACCTCAAGCACATTTAGACGTTAAAAATCATTTATCAAAAGGATTTATGCTTGAATAATTCGCCTCCATTTATAATCCCAGACCATGTTACTCTGTGTAAAACAGGAAGTACCCTCACGTTTTTTAAACAATGGCACTTACTGTTGAAACAGACTGCCTTACAAGAGTTACATTCCAACCTTGAATTACAAACTCAGTTTTATACATATTCCAGTCTCATGTGATGACGATTCAATCTCAAAATGGCAAAAACTTTAAAACTTGTTCTGCTGAAGGTGGACTACTGCCAAAGGATCTAATCGAAGAAGTTGTTCTTGATTAGGATTACAGATATGAAGATATTTGTGATTTGAGTAATCAAAGAATTTCATGAACAGAGAAGCACTGAAGAAACACTGAATACAAAACCAAAGAAGGGTGAAACTGAAGCTTTATTTAGCAGGAAACCTGGCAGGAGGAGAAGATGGTATTTATAGATATGGGGAGGTTTGATGGAGAGTAAGCGATTTAAACTTGACTTAGGCTACAAAACAGTCAAGAGAAGAGTTTTGGTGGGAATTGAGAAGCAAAGGGTACAGAACTACTTAGATGGCAGGCAGTGTAACCTCAATACTACCAGACCTGGGAGGGAGAAAGGAAAAAAAAATTAATGTACTATGCTAAAGCCTTGGACAGAGATACATACCCATTCCTTTTCTCTTCCTCTCCCTACTCCCCAAAACCTGCAGTTTTGCAGCACTGCATGATAAAAATACCAGATACTATGTGATTTAATCTCTGAGCAATCTTCCCCCACCAGTTTGTTTTGAAACACATACGAGATTAAAAGTACAACCAAGATGCAATCCTGCAGGAAAAGACACAGCTTGATGCAGGGTATGCTCTCTAGAGAAAGGAGATTGTGACATATTTTAATGGATGCATTAGTTTATTGAAAACAAAGCCTCAAAACCACTTTATGCCCTCATTAGCATTCCCTCCCAGCAGCAAACAGAACTCAAAATTTCTTCAAATACTATGAGGTGACCTGATTGATACATACATTAAACTGGCCTGCTTGTAGTCAGCAATATTATTTTTTTCCCCCTGATTCAGCTCATATTTCAGGCAGGTAAATAAGCTTCATTTGACCCTGAAGCAATTTCAAAGCTGGCTGTATGCTGCATGTCTCTGCAACAGAGTAGAAACTTCTCTAAAGCAACACATAAACATATGTTCTCCAAACCTGGAAGCAGCAAACCCAAGAGGCAGAGTGGCTCAGGGATCCGTTTTGAATGTAGGCAGAGCGCTGACAGCTGTTAACATCACAGGAAGAGCATTCGCTGCCAGCTCCGGCCTCAGACTACTTCCAGACTACGTAGGAGCTGCGGCCTTGCACCCAGCCAACATACCATAGAGAGCCTGAGATGAAGCACTGCTGCCTCACATAGTAACAACACGGTGTCATCAGCCCAGTGCCTCCATGAGAGCGCATCTCCTGGTTTCTGTTGACTTTTTTTTGCAGAACACCACCTCTAAGTTGGAAAAGGAAAATACAGTATGGCATACCACCCTCAAGAGAAGTAAACTGTGCTCTACACCACTGACAAGTAATCAGAGTCCACACGCCACCACCACCTATTAAAGAAAACTGGAATACTATGAGAGATTGATGCATTTTCTTCAATCTAATGGGTCCCTGTGTCTTCTGCATTAAAATGGCATTCAGAAAAAAAATACACACCACGAAACAGCACAGAAAAATCTGAAACTTTGCTGGCCACCCTTTCTGCGCTCCTGCTTTCCACTCTTATCAGCATCAGAGAGAGCACCACAACAGAAAGCAGACAAAATTTCGTGTTCAGTGTCACAGATACAACATAGCCACACATTTCCAAGTTCTCTCTTTAATCCAACCCTTTAGACAGTTTCTTTACCTATTCCTGGGATCTGATGAAGATAGTTATTTACAGGAAAGTAAACTAGTTCCAATATAAACGAGAAAAGCAGGAAACAAGTTAGTAAAGGAAAATTCTCAGATGACTCAAAGATAATGCCTGTATGTTTTAATTTTACAGAAAAGCATGTAAATATATTCCATCATTGAAAGACTAGCTGCAGTCCTGCAGTTTTTCAAGGTGTCTCTAAATGCAATCCCAGGTGACAACAGCAAACCTTCACCAGACAAGACAGGATCATGTTTTCCTCCTACTCTTAAATTAGGATGCAGACTGCTGATCCACAGCAGGAATGGCCATTATCTCAGCCCTTCTAACTAGACTTGATATATGTGGCATTGCCCTTCAGGAGCTGTGACTAGCAAAACAGAGGCTGACCCTCTAAAATTTTCAAAATGGAGCATCATGTACCTTAACCTTAGAAACATCACATTGCATATAAGAATTTTAAACAGTTACATACTGTCAGACTGATTTAGGGCAACGGTTGCCAACCTGCGAGCTATGTGCTGCCCACGACATTTTCCAGCAAAGCTCATACACAAGGAAATTCAAATCTATAATGTGAGCAATCGGAGAGAAAGGTCAGATGCTGCCCACTGCATGCTCTGTGCTCTATTCACATGGCAGAGAATGCTGGGGAACCACTGCTGAGTCCCAGCACTCCCAGCCCTACGCAGAGACCTTCTGCTTTAACCACACTTGACAAATGACACCTTCATCCTTACCTCCCTCCTCGTCTTCAGAAGGGCTTTTAAAGCTCTTAAACACGCACAGCTCAGTCACTGTTCTCTTAATGGCCACTGAAGTGTTTATCTTAGGGATGTCATACCTACTTATTGTTTCCTTTCCTGCTTGCTCTTGCAAACAGCCCATTTAACTTTGTTCCACATGGTCAGAATACATCTTGTAGAGCTCTCAAGAGAGTTTCACAGCATTTAAGTTTAATTCATAAATTAATGCAGAGTAGCCATGACTTCCACACCAGGGCTACAAATGCTTCATTCATTCATCAAACGAAATTTCAGCATTCCTAATGTATTTGTAGACTCATGAATTGCTTACTGGAAAACTGTGTTACTACATATGAAAGACAGCAGTGGCTACTAAACCACATACGTTATTATTTAGCTATATAGATTTACTGGAGGGGAGAACAAAAGAAGGGGGAGGGAGGGGGGACCTCTCCAAAGCAGATGTTTCCAAGCTTTTTTAAACCTAAGAGACAAGACACTTGAAGGAGCAGCTGGTGACACTGAATAAATACAGACATTTAAATGTGACTAATTACATACACATGCTGGAATTCTCAAAGGAAGACCAGGGAGCCAGGCTCCCAGCTCACGCTGACTTTCAACAGGAGTTCAGTGGCCTGTTCCTTCAGGCATGCTGGAAGTCAGATGTCATCTTGCTAAATACAGAACACTGCTTCTAAATGTTGCCTCTGGTAGCTTAACCACAGCGAAGCCTACGGAGTTCTACAAAGCTATCTGCAGGAGCCCTCCTCTTTATTAAATACACATGTATGTATCTGCTGATCCTAGCCTATGTTGGTCTGTGAGACGAAAGTAAGTTGTCTGGACCAGTCCAGAGGCCTTAAAGTGTCTGGGGATCACCTTTCTGTGCTAAACACAAATGCGCTGCGCAGAATCTTCTCTAACGATGGTGGGGAAAGGTTTACAAACGGTCTACAGCTCCTTTCTGAGTCCATGTTGTGAAGCAGGAAGGATAGCTGTATATGGGAAGTGGTGGCTCAGAAAAAAAATCAGGGAGAAGCACGTGCCATTGTTTTTCAGAGGTATTCATGGAATATGGGTACATACACTCCATTCATGACTTACTTCAAACACTTCAACCTGGCACAGCTGTAGAAAGAGCACCCTTCCCTGATCTCTGCTGCTCATTTTCCTTCCACTGCACTAGAGAAAAAGAATAGTGCAGTTTCTGTGATGCATGGGATTAAGGCCTGATTCAGCTTAAACAACATGAGGGAAAAAAAATAAAAATACACCATCGCTCAAGCAGCTGCCAGGAGCCATGTGTCAGCACAAAGGGGTGGATATGGACACAAGCAGCAGGAAGCATGGGAAAGTCTTGACCACTTCTTTCCATGGCCTTAGTACCTTAAAATGTTCATAAAATTACAGCCAGATTTCTGGCAGGTGACAAACCACCTGAGAAACAAGAGATGGTCTTCACTTCACAGCCAATGGAAGGTGAGGCCAGATGTTGGTAGCCACAACAAGCAGCAGCTGACTGTGCAGAGGGCCAGGAAGGCTGTGGCTGTAAAGAGCATGGAGGAAGACAACATGGATCTTTTCTGAGTGAAGGACAGAGAGGGGAGAAGCCAGAACCTACTCAACAAGACTTACTTTTCCCTAGCACTCAAGATGACTCACTAGATGGCACAACAGTAGATAGCACAAATGCTATCTGAATATGCTATCGGAATATACACAAATGATATCTGAACATAACATGAATGTACTGGCCCGCAAAGTCCATACATGTTGTCTTTTATCTGACCAGCACCTG
The DNA here is from genome assembly GCF_013368605.1 of Nyctibius grandis. Classification (NCBI taxonomy): domain Eukaryota; kingdom Metazoa; phylum Chordata; class Aves; order Nyctibiiformes; family Nyctibiidae; genus Nyctibius; species Nyctibius grandis. The sequence continues at coordinate 56,635,690 of NC_090659.1, read as the reverse complement.
GGCAAAGGCCTGTGCTCAGCAGGCTGCAGGCCTGCTCTCTCTGTATGATGTGAACATATGATGAATCAAAAGCCTGCATCTCACATCCTTAACAGGGACATGAGAGACTTATGGAGACCCAGCTGACAACTGCGTCCAAGCCAATCACCAGAACCATCAGGTTTCGCTGCGGTTGCACAGAGGGAGCCCACAAGTACCAAAGTGTTCCCAGGAGTATGCAAAAGTAAGAGTTATGTTTCTTAGAGAGGATGATAGCAGGAGCTGCCAGTGGACACAAGAACTCTGAGTGTGGTGCCTGCATCTGTACTGTCAATGTAACTTTTACATCATAGAATGGTTCCACTAATGCTGCTTCTTATAATCTCTTTTGCACAAAGATTCAGCCTGGGAGATTGTGCTGTAGCAGCTGGCAGAGACCAGGGCCTCTGAAGGGCTCTGATGAAGCACAACAGCTTAGTGGTTTAGGGCTAAATGAAAGTATTGAACACCTCCTAAGCAGAAGCTATTAGGTAACAGTTTTTAAACTGATTTTTTTGCTTCTTCTGCAGAGGCTAGGGAAGCTCACATGCCTTTTGCATTTTAAAATAATCTACTACTTAGCGTTCAAGAGCTCAGCACTCAAAAATTTTAATTTGCCCTTCCATTCAGATGAATTTTCCCATCCACCCGTCCAGCTAACTGTTCAGAGTGTGCTCCACAGGACTGCAGGCTGGCTCAGCAAGGCCCCAGCTGCTTTCAAGGCTTTCTGGAATGCAGAGGTGGCAGCAATGTGCACAGGCTCAGAGGGCACACTGGTGAAGACCTATTGGTATCCTAGCAGGAAACCTGATCTTTATTTATTTTCTAGATAGGTAAAAAAGTTTCTTAATGAGGCCTAGTCTTCATTCAGCCTACATACACGTCTTTGAAAACAAGCACTGTTCTAGAGCTTAAAAAAGCATGCGTCTCTAAGGTATTTTTAAACAGCTGCCCCCTAGAAGTAGCTTTTGCTCTCCTCACAGACCTGAATTGTTTAACCAGTTGTATCTATGAGGCCATTTGCAAGGTAGTGTTTACCTTTGCAGCTACGAGCTCCATTAAAAAAAAAAATAAACACGTTTTTTTAAACTTAAAAAAGGAAGTCAAGGAAGTTCACAAGACAAGTGTTAAAACCAGACTGTTCCGACGAATTGATTCTAGGTTTTTGCTCATGGTTTTACGGTCTCATCTTACTTGCTCACTGCAACAAATTCATGAACTGTCCACATAAAAATCACTTATCTTCACAAAACTCAGTCGGAAGTTGCACTCCCCTAATATACCCAATCTCTGCTTTTCACTCATGAACTATCTATAACAAAGGTCTACCTCCCCTACCTTTCCTGTTCTTCCCACTGGCAAATTCTGGCTACACAGACATTTAGTGGAGCATTGCTTAATTACCACACTCTTTTCTTACATGCCTAAGCGCTAGAAGCAAACTGTCTATGAACAAACCTGAACAACATTTCAGATCATGTGGAAAAACATTAAACGCTGCAGTTTGCTGTATAACTTCCTAAAGCAAACAGTGTGGCATGAAGAGAACACTGGACTACATTCTGAAGTGCTTTCCCCCCTGCCCCTCAACATAATCATTCCCCTTCCTTTTTCTTCATTGTTCCTTCTCTTTCTTACTCGTAAGACACATTGCCATGAAAACCTGCACCAACAGAACTATGTACTCTAGAAATATTTTTATTTCCCAATTCCCTTATCTAAAATGCTACAGTCTACTCTCACTTACCACTCAAATATCAAATAGCTGTGGAAACTAGCCAGAGCCAAACAAAGTACCCAAGTCAGCTACAGAACAGAAGACGACAACGGGAAAGAGCTTCAGCAGACAAAAGCTTGCTTGGGCTCTGATTTTCAAGCTTTGTTTCTAAGAGCCAAGAGCTGGATTTAAATCAAGATAAACTCTGAACATTATGATTCAGTGGTTAAAACCTCAGGACTTTTCTATGCATTTCAGCTAATATATTGTATTTACTGAACCATACCTTGCAAATCACGGTTACAGAATGCTTCACAAGCCAATCAAAGTATTTTCTCTGCATTGCAGAAAGTGAATGAAATAGTCTTCAAATCAAGGCCATATAGGCAAAAACTTGAATAAAGATTTAAAACCCGTCTGGTCAAATGAATAGAAAGGTAGAAAAACATGCTGCATGCTGCCATATTGTTAAAGTTGTTATTGCCTTATTGCTTTTCACGAAGGAAGAAGCTGCACGTGTTACATGTTAAGAAAGACCCTTTCAGACACCTATTTCTAGCATTGCAAGAATTCCACTGAAAAAATCCACCAGTACTATAATGTTACCAGGTCTTGTTTAACTGAAGACAAAACCTTTAGAAGAAAGCTGGCTGTGGTATGGCACACTCTCTCAGAACAAAACAAAGCGAGGCAAACACTTCTGAAGGTCCTTCAATATACCACCTAACTATTCAAAACAGACCATGGTGAGAGTGGAAGGATGTTCCAAGTTAATCTATGTTTGCAGAGTCCCAGACATCGTAGCGTCTTAATGCCCAACTAGGGTTCAAAGGATACAGACAGAGGCCTTTGTGGCTGTATCACACTGCTAAGGAGTGTACTACACACTTCCAGAAAGACCAAAGCAAAAAAAAATCTGGTACTCAGGACAGCTGTGCTCCTTTTCCCTAAGCACAGTATCCCCCAGGCCTGCTCTGAGGACAGTCCAAGCTTAGTGATAAGCCCACTGTCCTGCGTCCCCCACACACATATACCCTCTCACACAGCAGAGAGACACTGGCGTAGAAAAGACGAGACTGCCTTTTCCCACCTTCTGTTTCCCCTTCTCCTGCAAAGCCCTAGGACCTACAGCAATACAAGTAACACTTCAATAAAAGATGCCAGCCTAGAACTTGGCAGATGCAGGTTTGAACCCTGGTTTCTCAGAATACATGTGATCATCATCACCTGGTCATATTCAAATTGCACAATGGAAAATGACACAATGAGAGTCCTGAGGTAATCCTTAAAGGAAGGCTGGGCCCTCCAGGTGCTGCACAGCTATACTGACACAGCAGCTTTTGATCTGAAAGAGGTACAGCTGTGTTCCAGTAGCATTGTGCCCTGGTTAATAAGCTCACTGTAGCTCACGGCCTACACAACAACTCACACCAGACTATCCCTGTTATTCACTCTGCTTCATCACAGCAGACTGCAGAGAGAAAGATTTCAAACGTGCCTACTCACAGAGCTCTGGTAGGGCCTGGATGGCTAGAGGGTATATGCACAGGCATGCAAGATCACATAGCCCAGCACATCCTCATGTCAACAGTGTGCCTAGAAAGACAGAGGTCAACCACATGGCTCACCTGCATGTGTTAACAGGTCCTAGATGTGAAGACTACCATGACAGCTTATTAACAAAGCCTTAGCGAAGGAAGTAACAAAATGATGTCCAATACTAGTCTGAAAATAGGACTGGTCAGAACTTTCCTTGCAGAGCATTTTTACTGTTGACACAATTGCCAAATAACTAGAAGTGTATGATGCCAACACTCTGATTTTGACAGCTTTTCTGCCAGACAGAGAATACAAAGCAGATTCCTGACAGAAGCCAACCAGCTCTGCCACTGCTCCTGAAGAAGCCACCTGAAAGGCTTTGGTGTGGTCAGAGAGCAATGGCCTTCCAGACTCCTCCTCAGAGGAAGGCGAAATCTTGACTCCCATCTGAGTCCTGTGGCTTCTAGGTTTCAATTTGAGTGAGACTGGATGGCTGATTCCGAGACTGCTTTAATAACTGATGGCAGACTTCTGTTTGTTAAGTCAGCTCTGTAACACTCTCACCACGCAAGCTGTGCTACAAATTTGCTTAGCTGGTAAGGTTCTTAATGCAAATCAGAAGGACATTAATATTATCCTTTGATGTCTTTTTAGTATTTATTCCATGACTAAATTGGATAAGTGCTTATTAACATTTAAGACTATTAGGAAAAAAATTATGTAAATTAAGTGGAGAGAAAGAGAAGAGAAAAAAAAATCTCACATCTTGTAAATTCATTAAGGATATCACTGATTAAGAACATTCAGTGCCCAATCAATGTTCTGATTTCTCCAACTATTTTTCAATGAAGCATTGTACACCATCTGTACTTAGTGTGTTTCTCATAACTCTGCAGTTACATTTCAAATCATACCGTGTTGCAAGCTTATGGCAGACGACACCAGTGTCCGTTATGACTTCACTCAGTCTCAGCTCGAGGTGGACCTTCCCCTGAAACACATCAAAAACATCACATGAAAAATTAGTTTATGCATAGCCAGCCACACCATTCCAACTTAAAACAAAGCAAGTCAGTTAATGCAAGTAATTCCAGGAGAAGTTTAAAGATTAAGTAATAGCTGTATAGCTAAGGTATTTCACCTGCCAGAGAATCTAGATTAGTAGCCATTTCACTAAATTTCAGTGCATAATTCCCACCATTATCTAATCTCTGCATGTTTTACTACTTGATGGATATGGAGTATCTGTAGTTTGACACAAAAATATTGTGTTGGAGCTTTATCTATATTTAGCATTTTAAACATTCAGCAAAGATCTGCAACACAACCACTGAAAAGATATTACAGTAGTGTGTTATAAATTAATACCCACAGGTTTTGAACATTAGCAAAATAAAAAAATATGAAATAATATAAACTGTGAAACAAGTATCAGTAAGACTACATCGAGCAACTAAAAAAAAAAGTTCAACCATGTTGCTAGCATTCATAGCATCTACAACAGTCTTCAACTTCTTACGATCACATTAACTTTATTATGACTTGGGCCAAAGTGTTATGCTCAAATATGCTAATAAAATAAAGGCAATCATGAATACAAAATACATTCCTCTTATTAACTCTATTAAATTTAAAAACATAAGCATCCACTCCCACTGGCAAAAACTCAGACCCACTCTTACAGTGTATACACAGCAAACACAAAATACATTTTGTTATTGACCTATTCCCATCTCCAAGAAGGCCCAGAAGGAGGATCCAGAGAACTACAGGCCTGTCAGTCTGACCTCAGTGCTGGGGAAGGTTGTGGAGCAGATCATCTTGAGTGCCATCATGCTGCACATACAGGACAACCAGGTGATCAGGCCCAGTCAGCATGGGTTTATGAAAGGCAGGTCCTACTTGACTAACCTGATCTCCTTCTATGACAAGGTGACCCGCTTACTGGATGAGGGAAAGGCTGTGGGTGCTGTCTACCTAGACTTTAGTAAAGCCTTTGACACCGTTTCCTACAGCATTCTCCTGGAGAAACTGGCTGCTCATGGCTTGGATGGGCGTACACTTCGCTGGGTGAAAAACTGGCTGGATGGCCGAGACCAAAGAGTTGTCACGAATGGAGTTAAATCCATTTGGCAGCTGGTCACAAGTGGTATTCCCCAGGGCTCAGTACTGGGGCCAGTTCTGTTCAATATCTTTATCAATGATCTGGATGAGGGGATCGAGTGCATCCTCAGTAAGTTCACGGACAACATTAAGTTGGGCAGGAGCGTTGATCTGCTGGAGGGGAGGAAGGCTCTGCAGAGGGATCTGGACAGGCTGGATCGATGGGCTGAGGCCAACTGTATGAGGTTCAACAAGGCCAAATGTTGAGTCCTGCACTTGGGGCACAACAACCCCATGGACCGCTACAGGCTTGGGGAAGAGTGGCTGGAAAGCTGCCTGGCAGAAAAGGACCTGGGGGTGTTGATCGATGGCCGCCTGAATATGAGCCAGCAGTGTGCCCAGGTGGCCAAGAAGGCCAACAGCCTCCTGGCTTGTATCAGGAATAGTGTGGCCAGCAGGACAAGGGAAGTGATCGTCCCTCTGTACTCAGCACTGGTGAGGCTGCACCTCAAGTACTGTGTTCAGTTTTGGGTCCCTCACTACAAGAAAGTCACTGAGGTGCTGGAGCGAGTCCAAAGAAGGGCAATGAAGCTGGTGAAGGATCTGGAGCACAAGTCTTGTGAGGAGCGGCTGAGGGAGCTGGGGTTGTTTAGTTTGCAGAAGAGAAGGCTGAGGGGAGACCTTATCGCGCTCTACAGCTACCCAAAAGGAGGTTGTAGCAAGGTGAGTGTTAGTCTCTTCTCCCAGGTAACAAGCGATAGGATGAGAGGAAATGGCCTTAAGTTGCACCAGTGGAGGTTTAGACTGGATATCAGGAAAAATTTCTTCACTGAAAGGGTTGCCAAGCAGTGGAAGAGGCTGCCCAGGGAAGTGGTGGAGTCACATCCCTGGAGGTATTTAAAAGACATGTAGATGTGGTGCTTAGGGACCTGGTTTAGTGGTGGACTTGGCAGTGCTAGGTTAACGGTTGGACTCAATGATTGTAAAAGTCTCCTCCAACTTAAATGATTCTATGATTCTATTCTGACATGCCAGCACTGCTTGATCATCTTCTGCAAATTATCATGGCCATAATTGAGTCATTCACCTTCATAACCACCTCCCCTCCACCCTTTTTCCCCAAGGACCCTAAAATCCATCCTGCTAGTTAGTCAGAGCTCTAATGTGGGTGTCATCTTTGACTTAGATCTACCTCAACTCATACAAAAAGTCTGTTGCCACCCCTTTCATAAGATCTTCCAGATTTGACCTTTCCTCTTTTTGCACATGACCAGAACTCTTGCCATAGACTTCACTGTCTCTTCTGACTCGTTACAGCAACCTCCTACTCTATGAAGATATCTATCCTGTGTAACAGGAGTGAAGATCAAACCCTGGCCTCAAGTTGCACCAACACTGATAAGATCTACTTCCTCTACAGCAGATTTGTCTGGATGAAAGCTGGTGAAAGCAGTCCAAAGCAGAGAGGGGAGTGCAGTAATAATTAAGTAGCATGGACACACAGAAGTGCAGATCAAGCTCATTCCCTGGTCCTCTTACGTTTAGCTTAGCAGTATAAACAAACTCTGAAGCCAGTGCCTGAATAATTGCCCTGAAGAAGCCTGAGAGATTCTCTTTCTTACTGCAACAATCATTCTTTCCCCTTCCTTGTACATCCCTTTCTCGGTACCATTCTGTCTGCACTATCTCGAACGCACACTTCACGCTTTCCTGCGGCTTTAGTTTACTACGTTTTCCCTTACTCTTCACTGTTCTCTCTTCCACTGGTCACATTTTAACACAGGAGCCAAACCACCAGTCTCTGAAGAACAAGTTTAATATTATGAAACTGTGAAAACACTGCTGCCATCTTCATTGATATCCTGCATATTACCTTTCCTAGAGAAATCAATACTAATACAACTTTTGAAGAAATTAAGAGACAGGGAAAAGATTTAGGCACTCTAGAAATATCCCTTTACAGAAAAATAACGAAAAGGTAAGATAATGATTTTATTGAAATATTTCTGCTGATCTTAAACAAAGGCAAGACTGACTTAAAGGCGAGACTGATGTCTCTCAGGAAAGAAAGCAAGCTTCGGTACACTTAGGTGAGCCTGATTGCAAACTTACAGTGCCAATTTGCTCGATCTCACTTTTAGAAATTAAGCTGCAAAAATCTTTTTAAGTTGGCAGTACTTCACACCTTTTCCCAGCTACATTAAGTACAAAAACATAGCACCGCCTCCTTTGAGCTAAGAGACATTTTTCTTGTAGCTCTCATTTTTCTCTTGCGAAGACTTTGAAAATGGTCAGCTGCTCAAAACGTGACTCAAAGCATCAGACAGTAAAACAGAGGTCATGGGATCACTGGGACCAGCAGCCCTATGACTATTCCCGGAACACCTCCTTACTTCCAGTAAAACACTCAAATACATAAATACATTAAAATAAGGCTGCAGTAACATACTTGCAGGCTTAATTCACAGAAAATATATCTCCTACATAAACAGAATGCTTCTTCCCAAGTCAATTATACCATTAGACAAAACATAAGGATTCATCTGAATAAATTTACTCCTGAGCAATGCCATTAGTTGGTATACAAAATACCAGATAACCGCCTTTTTCAAAGGGAAGACAGAAAACTATGCAATGAATCAGTATCGTAAAATCAACAGTTAATCTAAGCAACAGAAGGTCAGTTGATCACCTACACTGGATTAAATGTTCCACAGAAACAGGGAATTGCCAATATCTTTATTTACTTACAACTTACAATAAAGGAATTTTATTTTTATTATCAAAAGAACTACTGTGATAATAACAAGAGCCTCCAATTGTACTAGGTGTACACAGTTATTGACAGCACTTACATGCAGGAAAGATCAGATAATGCAGCAGGATAAAAAGTATGTTGTCCCTGTTCTACAGCTGAAACACCGTGGCTTGGTCCTGCTCAGACAGAATCCCCATTGCAGAGCCAGGGATTGAGTCCTGTGTCCTAGCCATAAAGCTTTTTTCCCTTCAGTACAGAGAAAAAAAAACTCAGAGAAGAAGCTGGAGGTTTGACAATTTTGCAGTAGAATGCATTAATTACTAAAAACATTTCTATTAAAAAAAAATATTTCAGGATGTTCCTAGAAGCAGCTACACTCATTAGCATACCCTTCACATTTGGAAGGGTAGGACTTTTTCAAGGAACAACCTGAAAGAGTGCCAACTCAACTGCTGAACGCTTCCTTTTTCATAAACTCCAGCTGATATGGATAGGTGGGTTCACAGGTCATATATCCTTCCTAATCACATCTAACATCATATAATGGGGCCAGCCAGCTTCCATTTTTCAGTTCTTGATTAAAGAAACCATCAGTAGATTGAATTTTTGTAGGAAAGTAGACAGTAGTCAAAAGGATATCAGTAACAAACGGAACTTCTAAAGGGCCTTACTGAGGAAAAAAAATACATTATGCTTGTCAAATATCCCCTTTATTAAAAATAATAGAATAAAGTTCTAGTCTTGTTAACATTCTCATAACACTTAGAGGTATCAGGGAGAACTAGATGCACAGAAAAACAAACCAAAACTGATCATAAGCTCGCAAAGATAAGAAAAAGCAGAACCAAAGTCCTGTTTATATAGATACAGAAAAATCCTATCTCCAACAACCTCATCCTCCTTGGAATGCAGCTGAGTTACTGTGGACCAAAACACCAGAAGACAGTTGTAAAGCAAGTAGAAGTATACAAATGCTACCTACCTATATCATGTTCCCAGCAGTTGCAGATTTGTGGTTTAAACACAGTATGTTGAAGGAGAAAATACATGACCACAGATTATCCTAAGGTTATTCTTACGACCAAGCTCTGCTATCTTGGCATGAAGCAATTTTAGCATCTTGAGCAAGCAGTGGGGCTTACTTAGAGGCAGCATTTGCAAGGTCACCAGGACACCACTGGGAGCCATTTCTGAGTGCAGTTACATGCACACATTTTGGCCTGAAACCTGCCACACACCGTGTGATTCAGTGACAGTGTCAACACAGACACAACATCTGATTTAACTCAAAACAGGTGTGATCTGTTTTTTCAGGGGAAGAGTTATGAAAAAAACACCAACAAGCACCAGGAACCTCTGTGCTCTAAGGCTCTAGTAAATGCACAAAAGACTGACAGTCTGCCTGAGTTCAAATGATGGGAGCCAAATCTACCCAAATCTCTTAAACCATATCTTTAAGGAAGTATCAACTAGATTTCCACCCTTTTTGTTACTGTGAAACAGTTTTTAGAAATCTTTCATGTTTTAAAAACATCAGAGGAAGAGAAAAAGTCTTCACTGTTAATTTTAAACAAAAATATATAAAATATACAATCTGCTTGCTTGAATATTAAATATCAAGTCAGTTATCTTCATATATGGGGCTCACACAGTACTACTGTTCTCTGTTCTACAAAAGAACAATAGCTGATGTCACAAGAACTCCTAAAAAAGGTATTTGCCTACTATTAAACCTGCTGGACAAAAAGGTTTGTGATCACACACCATTGTACTTCTCACTAGCTTACCCAATTTTGCTGGGGACTTTCCCTTCCAAGTGGGAGTGCATCTGTATGGAAGTTTTCCAAACATTTATCCCACATGAGGACCCTTATCCCAGCCCCATTCCCCAACCTCATCAGCTCCACAGCTCAGCTCAACTCTGCTCCTTGCTCAGGAGTGTGGAAAGAGGGACTGGGACGCACCTTCGTCTCTTTACTTCCCCTCCAGCTGGTACAGAGTGACTGCAGCCAGTCTCACCCCAGCTCCTGGAGATGGAGGAGGGAAGAGGTATAACAGGGACAGGTTGTAGGAGAGGACTAGGCTAAACAGGTGACATGAACCACAGCTCGCATGACTAATGCGAGCACCTCATTGCTTTGGAATCTCAAATTTAGGGTTGTGATACTCCTGGTGTGTTGGTTTACTTTCCCTTGCTGCAAGCTGTCTGCAGAAAGGAGCATTGGAAGAACTGAGTGTTGCACACAGACCTTTCCAAACTACGGGATAACCTGTGCTGTTGCTTTCTCTGTCTTTCCAAGTTTTATTTCAGGATATAGCAAATGTTGTTAGACAGATCCTCTCTACTTAGAAACCCTCAGGCAACTTTCTGAGGTGCCCCATTCTGGCACTGGTAAAGCTTAAAAGCAAAGAATAAAACTGACCCAAACTTTAAGGGCTCACTAAATGCTGTCCATGAGGGAAAGGGAAAGACCAAGGACGCAGCTACTGCTTTAGGTAAATGCAGCCCTGCAGTATTATCAGCAGCCCCACATAAGGTCACAGCTTAACAGCAGGTTCGACAGTCGGAGTAAAGAGTTTGTTTGCTGTCTGCATTTGCTGCTGTAACAGCTGCTTCTTCCTTTAGCAGAGGGCAGCAGGCAGCTGGGAAAGGTCTAAGGATCATGCTCCAGATCACAGCCTGCCTGCTGGACCACAGTGCAGTACATAAGAATCTGGAATCAAATCCAGTCTATCACTGAGGAAAGTGCCTGCTTAGTCTCCATATGTGCAAGCATGTCAGAATTGCTCAGTTAAGTGGCAAACATCTTCATATGGCACAATGCTAGCCTTCTTGTTTCTCTAAAGGAAGAATATCTCCATATGGTCAAAATCCTTATAATTAGTCCGGTTTTCCTCAAATACTTTGATGCAATACAACATGTAGATATTGTAAGTGAAAGCCACCTGGCTTTCATTTCCCCATACAAACTGTGTTCTGCAGATACAGAATCCAGGTATATTATTTTGAAATAGTGCAAATGTATTATTCAGCAGTAGGTGCTCCTTACCACATGCCATGTTACCAACTAGCTTTTTAGAAGTGAGAGACCAAAACCGGATAGACCGTCTTACCCCTTTGCGCTGGTTAAGTCCAAATACAGCACTCTTACATTCACATAGGGAGGAAGTCTTGCCACAAAGCAGGATCTGGTCAATAACTGGTCTTTTTGTTTATCACAAACATTATTTACCATTGTTGACGCATGATTCAGTTCTCTGAAATAATTTTGTTGGTAGGCATGCAGCCTTGAGAATCTTCCCACCCTATCAAAACAGAGATTTCATCTCTTTTCAAAACAACTAGAAGAGAGAAACCTAAAAGGCACTGTTCATAAAATAGAGGGTAACACCCATTTATTTCCTGTGTGTGGTGGAAAGCTGATACCAAACCTAGAAGCAGCTTCTTCTTTTTACAATTTGCATATAGCCACGCTTACAGTAGGTTACACAAAATGCATCACTGACTCATCTTTACGCTAGAAGCATTTAAATGCCCACACAAAGATCATTAATGGTCAGTGTTGGACAATGGGTACATAATGCTTTTAGCTGTTTAATAGAGTAGACAATTCTATCAATCACTGGAGTGAAACAGCCCTATACAGTTACTCCTAAAGATAATTTGCTCAACCTAGTTTATCTATCTTCAAACCCATATTCTTAAGAAAAGTAAGAATTAGCATCAGAACCATTCCAGTTTAACAAAATCTGCTCATCTACAAAAAGCACTGATTTATACAGAACAGGAAGCAGCAGATACGGGAGAGACTGTGGCAACTTCCACAATATTATGAAGGTAGGGTGAAAAAAATGTAAGAGTGACACATTTCCAGCTTCCTCTGCAGCTCTGGGATAAACTAACTGTCACACAGGACTGAATGGAGAAGAGCTAACTCAAAAGCTTGTGGTGAAACCTTGGCTCTGCTGAAGTCATGGCCAAAGTCCCACCCTAGTAAGGCCAGGATTTCGTTCATGAAGTCTGATGTTTGGGATACAGGTTCTGCATTCAATGGGAAGGTCCTGACAAAGGAGCAGAGGTTTCTGAGCAGCGCGGAGTGCCCTGGATATATTTTTCCAGCTAATATACAGGAACCATTTCAGAGCCAGTAGTGATTTCCAGCACAACAAAAGGATTTTAGGTATACTCTCCAAAAAGACCTGTAAGTAATGTTTTCCACTAATCATGTCCACCACCTGACACTCACATCAGTGCATACTCAAAACCAGGCATGTTTAATCAGCAATAATCAAAGGCCTGTGTAGGCGAAATGCTAATGTGTTGGAAGGAGGAAGAAGGGCTTTTGGTGTCTAAAGAAGTATTTCTTAACATCAGTAAATCTTTTGCACAAGCTTTGAGTACAGAAGGTTAAAACATGAGACAATTTGCTTCCTCAGTGTTGGTTATCTGCCCTTTACATGTCTTTTTTTAAGTTGATAGCCAAATAGATATATTTCAGACACATTAAAGTTCTTATGAGGAGGAAGGGGAAATGAGCAATTTTCAAGTTTTTATGTCAGATTTTTTTACCCCCAACAATGAGTTTTACATAAGACCTCAAGCATGACTGGCTTTGGAAAAGCACTCTGTCATTTAGTACTGAGAACTCAGATGCAAGAGAACATGACCATTTCACATTTGTCAGTGCTGTGGAGGAAGTAACTCAAAGCATATTTGAAAAGGGGAACTTTAAAAGCAAAAGCCTGCACAGGAAAACATGTCAGAATGATCTAACTCTCCTTGCATTTCTCCCCCACTTTAGCATATACAGACTACATGGTTTGGAGTATGCAGGTGTATTTTGATATTAATCAGAACATCTCTGGATGTTTAACCGCTTCACTGATTACATGTGCACAAAGGGTATTTGGGTTGGAAAGCTCAAACTTGACAAAATGGACTTGAACTATACAGGGCTGAAGTTACTGTGAAAAAAAATTACAGGGAAAACTACCCAAAACCAGGAAAGGCCTTACAAAAATGGCATGTGCACTTGGGCTTAAATTCCGTTGAGAACACATGGACCACTGAGAGCATCTGTCACCCACAGCCCCAGGCAAATATCTGAATCAGTTACTGTTGGGTAAAATTCTGCACATGAAGGAAAGGCAAACATTTAGGGATCAAGACAGATGTACACACAATAGCATGGCAATTTTTGCTTCCAGTCCCCAAAAAGCATGAGAATGAGAACATAGCAGGTCCTGAAAGACAAATAACAGCAGGAAAAAAAGAAACGCATCCCATGTGAAGTGTGCAACATCATCCTCTTACTGACTTCAAACAGCTTAGAAAGCTGTGTTTTCTGTTGCTAGTCCCTCCCCCTTGACTGAGGCTGCCTGATTGTTCATGGTTTATTTCAACACAAAAGTTAAACCGTATTCAGTAATGGCTCAATTCCTGTTTTACTTCCCACTGAAATGTTTGGGCACTTGTACTGTCAGACACTGGGTATTTAGCTCTGGGCATGGTAACATCCCACTGAGGAGCAGGCAGGCTCCATCAGAAGATGGGAACTTAAAATTCCTTCAACTAAATCTGCACAAACCCACTAGGTTACAGCTTCATACTTTCAAGTTCTCCAGTCTGTAAAGTTAAGCCATGAATTACGCATTTCATGGCTGCTGCCGAGTTTCATTCTGCACTCTGTATAATAAGTCATCCTAATAGCATTTAACATGTTTTAGTATATTTAAAAAGGAAATATTCAGAAATCAAGTCATTTCATATTTGTATGCCAAACACAAATACAGTTTTGCTGGAGTTTAATAATTTGTTCTCCACAGACCAGCTTGAACTTAAACCACTTATAGCACAACGGTTTCATCACCCAGGCTATACCTAAGCAGTATTCAGGGTATACTCTGACAGGACTACAGTAGACTATGCAATATGTTACTTTCAAACTAGTGAGAACAAAACCAGCCACTAAGATGTAGGGGGCACTGACTTCCCAACAGAATAAAAGCCTGTTGGCCTCACTCAAGGGGCAATTACAGTCCCTTGCTGAACAACACAGCGCTCTGTTCTGATGGCTACTGTTACCCACCCACTCAGATGAAGGGAAATTCAGGTGCACCTGATTAAGATGGTTATCTCAACTAGCTAGTTTGCTAGACAAAATGTTGAACCAAAGCCACAAAGGGCACGCGGGTGGGTAATGCTCAATCTGCATCTGTGGGCTGAGCAGGTGCAGAGCACATGTACTGCTTCGTGTGAGTCTATGCCCCACACTGAACAGCATCAGTGCTGGTGAGATTACAGGCCTCTTAGTAGCTTTTTGTCTAGATGGACAATTCCCTCATTTTTTCCCTCAAGATGAGCCATCATGCCAGACTCTGGTGCATCTTGCTGTCAAGCAATAAACAGATGTGGCATCAAAGCGTCTGACAATAATGCTCATATCTGTGTAGGCTGACAATTAACGTAGTCCTGCTGTCAGCGACATCCTCGTCTGCCATAAAGTTTATCAAGCCATAATCTCACCTTGTACTCCTGGCAATACAAAACATCTTTATAAGACAGTAAGAATTAGCAATGTTGGAAAACCACAAAAATGAATGCAAAGCCTCAAGCTAAACACCTTGGCAACTATCTCTGATGGAGTTATACAACATTACCACTTACATTTTGATTTTTTTTAAACTATATAGTCTTATTTATTTTGTACAGCATCAGAATACTTACAAGTTATAGCTTCTGAATGAAATTTGAAAAAAACAGCACAAAAATATTAAGAAATCCACTCAAATTCCATTAACACTAGAATCTACTTGTTTGTTGTATTATTTTGCACTCACAAAAAAAAAAGAGAGGAGTCTCCACATAACATACTATTCCCTCTCTATGTACGGAGACAGAAAACAGTATTGCCATTTGAAAATTTGTACCATTGCTGGAACTCATACAAGTGAGGTCCAAACCATGTCAAGAACAAAATTTTAAATTCTACTCATTAAACTTCAGATGGACAGCTCAAAATACCAGTTCTTACATCAGAAATGTAATTATCCGTAATTTCAAATCAGTCCTTCTGTTCTGAAAAATGAGGCCAAATGTGTCCCACAGCTAGGCATCTGAGAACCATGGCACCCAAGATCAGTAATATTTCAATAATCCATTGATTTTAAGCTGGTTTTCAGTTCCTGACTGTGCTGATTGGTCTGCTTAAAACGTGGATATTTTCAGGCTTTGCACAGTGAGGAAAGTGCTGTACAAGCTTATCACTGTCTCCCAGCTTCTTTCATATCATGGCCTAATGAATTAGAAAGAATTAAAAACTTGGTCTCTTTGATACTCTTTTTAAAATTCCTCACTCTGACTTGTATGACCTCCAGCAAGTCACATTCTTTCTGACACTTATTCTCACTGTATTGAAAGTGTGGGAGTGACAGTAGCTTACCTCAATATGGTGCTGTGATGCATAACTAAATAGTCATGAAGTGCTCTACAACATGGAAAACAGTATTAAGGCCACTGGCTGACAAAACCAGAAGTAAGATGCAGGAGTTCCCTGGGACATGGCTCAATGTTTAATCTACCAGATGATGTGGCCAATGGGGACAAGTGCTACAATAATAAAACTAATAGCTGGCACATTAAAATTGCTTTTTGACTACCAGTATTTGCATGATTCACTGCAAATGTTAACTATTTAAAATTTCTTATTTTCTTTAAAACTGGAGAAAAACTGAGAAACACTGCGTAAATACTTATCATTAACACAAATATTCTTTTTTTCTCTCATGCAAAAGTGTTTAGAAAAAGATACAACTGAGATACCGCAAATGTAAACAAATACAAACACAAAAACACTCCCTTATTTGGCTGTCTTCACTCGCATAAGAATTTGTACAAAATATTTACAATTCTGCTCCCACTAATATGGAAAACAAAGCCCTCTTGCAGCCTCCTTAACATAAAGACTATGGAACATCTAAGTGGATAAAATCATCAGAGTGCTGTTTGTATTTACCCTAGTTGCAATAAATGCTTATCATGGAGCCCAGAAAAGCTTTTAACAGTTGGTCTCTTGTAAAGATACAAACAGCGGAAGTGATAAACTGTACAAACAATTACAAACAGAGAACGTGCTTTCCAGCAAATATTGCACTCCTCATCTCTCCAAAAGCTAGAGCTGCCTGCAAACCTTTCTGTTGTGAGTTCACAGCTTGCATTACCAGTGCAGTCCTAGAAAGCACCCTGGTCTAAAAAGCTTCCACAGGCTCACTCTGTGTAAATATTGTAACAAAATAAAACAATGCAGAAGCTTATCCAAATATTGGCCTTCTTCAACTGATAAATTACAAAGGGAAAGTTTCATATCCTGCAGGAAATAACCACTGAATCTATTGTTTAAAAGTCACTATCATAAGAGGCTTTGGGGTAGGAAGAAAGCGAGACCAGAGTAAGCAGAACAGACCTCAAAGTTAAAACGCTGTTAAAAGCCTTTCCATCACCATTGGCATGGCAATGTGGCATTAAAGAGGATCAATATTTTTACAAGAGAATGTTACAGGACTGAACAAGCTGTCATGAGGCTTCCTCTGCATCACATGCACCTAACCTTGAATGCATTTTCACATATGCTTCACTACACATAACCACACATGGTGGAATGAGTGTGCACTGTGTTATTTTCTGACCTGGTATGTGCAGACCTGCATGCAGACTGAAAAGACAAGACGTTATGTCCAACCCTACCACACAGGGGTATCTAAGCTGCATTCCCTTTGCATTTATTGGAGACTGTTGCACAGGTCAGACATTTGTGTCTGTGGCCTCCTAAACAAATACTGTGGTTCAAAAGTGACCTGTAATATATACTTACAGGAGAAAAAAAAAAGGTAACTGATTTATATTGACTTGGTATCTTGCTACACAATTTTAATTTCTTGCTTTGTTATAACGACTGTTTTCACAAGACCTAATATTGTAATAGAAAATAGAATCTGCTTCAAAAGAGGGTAAGTACAAGAAGTACAGGAATCTTACTGTGTACCAAAATCTGCAAAGCACCAAATCCTAAACAGAGCTGAAGTGATACAATTATCTGCATTCCCATGGTTTGGAGCAGGGCCTAGAAACCTGGCAAGGAGTGTTTTTTTTCATCTGAGATATACTTGTTGCCATTCCTGTGACAACCTGCCTACAGAATTATTTAAAACAGTACCTGCAGATACTATTTTCAAGCTGGGTCCACTCCCTGAGGAATCAACAGTTATTTATAGGGTTTTGAAGTTATTTGATACTTGAGATAACCGCACCCCTCCTTGTATGTGACCCTGATGGTTCACACAGTTTTAATTATTTCTGTAGGCAGAATCCTGGCCCCATTGATTTACACACACTCATAATTCACCCTACACACACACACAAATCGCAAGTATCACTGAAACCTAAAACATACTAATGAGCAATGCTTCCTTTTTGTAGGGAAGCAACACATCTGTCCTAGAGCCATGGAACCCATAAAGCTACCATGGCCCTGTTACAAATACTCCTCTGCCAAGATAATCTCACCTGTACTTCTGAATCAGCATCAACATGCTGGAGTTGAAACCAGGTGTCTCTGTTATGATACTTCTGCAGATCTTCTTTCTGTATAGCTACCTTTCCTGGAAATAAAACACACAAGAAGCACAGTTTAAGACACGCTATAGCTCCCCCAAAGCACAATTCCATCAAAAACAAGTTTTAAAACAATGATTAAGGACTGTCCTATTCAAGAAAGGCTTCAGAGCAAGAAAAGATATCTTCAGGGCATACTTCTTTACACAATACATAATTCTCTGATGAGCAGCTTTTTCCACTTCATATTGTGAAAGACTTTAAAATTCCTAATATCATACTCACGTAATAGACTGAAGCACTGAGCTCTGTGGATAAGCTTCTAAGTATGCTTATAGTAAAAATATCATTATTACTTCTTTGACATGACAATTAAACTTGTGGGAAGAAAAGCTTGAAAATTGTTGGAGAGAGATTTTTGAGGCAGATGTCTATAAAAATCCCAGAAGAAAGTTCCATGCATGTGGTTATTGCTAACAATATTTTAGGATTAGGCTTTTCACTACATATTTTTGTAGGAGAAGGGCAGCAACTAGAGATGTCAAGTCACATCACATTCCCAGATCTTAAAGCCCTGTTGACTTACCCCCCCCACACTGAAATCTTGCAGAGTTTGCATTCTGCGACCCAGAGCCATCCAAGTACTACACCTGACTATATAGAGGAAAAAAAAATCCCCACAGTAGAGCTTTTCCCCTCACCTTTTTTAACCCCCTCTTACCCCTACCAAATTAGCCATTTTGGTAGTTAGGGCAACAGCAGCCAGTTCCATGCTGTGAACTCATGTACATGCATGCTACGGGCTAATATACATGTAAAGTTGAAACTTTTCTCTTGCCCAGTCTCTCCCAGGCATTATGTAAAGTGCACTCTGAGGGGCAATGAAACTTTTTCCAAGCATCTGTCTTTGTATATACAAAGCAGAGCATGGCATGCCTGAGGAGCATGTGATCCTCAGCAGCTTTGGGCTGGGTGGTTCCCCAGGCACTGAGCAAAGCAGCATGTTCAAAATGAAAGAATCCAGGACAGCTAAACACATTCATGAGGCTTGAGAAAGCTGTTTTTTGGCAATGTGGTTTGGTAGCAGACTTCCTCTGCTAGAGTGAGTTGCTTGTGTACAGTTTGAAACCACCACTTTGCTACAGAAACACAGACTTTCTTTAACCAAATCCTGCTAGATAAAATACACCAACAGACACAGTCTTAGTGGGAGCTTCCTAAACCCGTGCAGTTTGGCCAGAGGTCGGTAATACATTACCCCAGTAAAGGTTAACAAAACACATTGACAAAAAAAAATCCACACAACAAAAGATTACAAAAATTGCAAACACAAAGCATTCTCCATTCTGAAATCTAAAAGCTTACTAAAGTCCCAGCAATAAGTTATTACACCCCAATGGTCCCTCGAATTTTGGCCTTTTCCTTTAGCTGTTGCATGGCTCCACCCAGCTTCTTTGCTGGGCTGCTCCGTGTACCCTGCTGCGGCTGCTGCTGCATTCTTCTGTCACCCTTGGGCTGCTTCTGGAGACAGTTTCCAGATTTCCAGTCCCAGTTTCTAAACTACACTGCCGTCCTTCCACAGCTGCCCTCCACAGTACCCGCCAGGGTTTCTGCTCTGGCTTCCACAGAGCTGCTGACCTATTACTCCCAAGTCTTGCTCATTCTGCCCTCAGCGCTCTCCTCCCTCTGCTTGTCCGTTAGAGATTACCAGATCTACCTCCTGGCAAACATTAAACTAGAGATTAACAAGGCAGATTCATTACCAGGCTCTTTATTGGATACGCAGACCAAGCGACCTGAAACTTCTTAGAAAAGCAATAATTAAATTACACATACCTACAAAATAATATGGCAGAAAGGATAAATAAGCCCCAGGAACTGTGCTGAACAGAGTTAAGCTACTGAGAATCTCTGATGATGGCTGAGTATTTTCAAAGCTTCTGCTTTTACTTTCCAACCACAGCAGTTTGTGGGCAACCTAGTTTCTCTAAAGCATTTTGAGAGAAGAATACGTTTAAATGCATGAACTTCCAATAATTGCTTTGGACCTCATTTGAAATCGTTTACTTTCATTGCTTGCTATCCTTACCATACCCTTTAATCTCTTGCACAAATCCTCTACCCAACTGCAGTGTAACATGCACTTCCCAAACAGCGTCACCCGTATCTTTCAATCGGTCTCATTCGCAGTCACCTCCCATGCAGGGAACGTCCTTGCGGAAAACTCAAGGACAATTTCAGCAACATCTGCACCTGTACATAGCATAAATGGTGTTATCACTGTCCCCTCTTTCAGCAGGGAGTTCCACTGCTCTCTGCATCAAGGATGGCAAGATAACCCAGGCAGGTCTGACCGCAGTCAGTACATAATTGCAGCACAAAGTGTTTGGAGGCAATGGTACGTGCCTCCAGCGCCAAGAGGGTTAACATGGTGGTACAACTGTTTTGATTAGGAAACTGTTTGAACAGCACTGTTTGCTGTGCACACAAGCAAGTCTTATTAATGAGTGAAACCTATTGACTGGGCTGGCTGGAATCCAGGGTTTTTCACTGTATACCAAATAATCTACTAGGGAATCTACCAGGGAAAAAAAACAACAGGCAGAGCAGGGGAGAGTAAAAAAAGGGCCTACACTTTGGCTAGTCTAAACATATACAAAGGTATATTACTGATAAGGCAGATTGTTTGATCTGCCCTATTAAACAACTCTCTGTACAGGAGCACCCTGCACAATTTCTGTTTATAACTCTCTGCCTCTATCAGCCATGTCCATATGCTGCTCACCCAACCCACACTCCTCCTCCTCGTCACCAGGTCCGTGTAAGCCACAGTGCAGGTGCTGAGCACAGACAGGTTCTGCCCTCCTCTATACAGCCACTGCTCTGCCACAAGCTGACCTACGTCTGACCTGGCTCTAACAACTAGCCTCACCAGAACTAGATTAGACATAGGCCAATAATCACAAGTTGTTGGCACCTGTCATTTGATCTGACACTACACGATAAGGGCCTACAATTCTCCTTGAAGATAAACCTGACACAAGAGGTCAGAAAGGTTTACCACCACTCCTTTACAGGACTTTTTCCTCTTTGTGGTTCTTCAGCACACTCCCAAACTTGAGTCCATTGTCCTGTGCTCTTTCTCAAGACTTGGGTGGCTGCCACACAGCAGCAAGAGACTCCAAAACTTGCACCTGAGGCAACCAGCCACTTCTCCTGGTTTCCTCAGAGCCACCCCAGGCTGCAGAGAGTCTGGGTCTGTTTAAGCTTTTAGACATTGTATGGGAGGAGGCAGGAAACAGCAGAGCATACTGAACAGTATAAGGTGTAATTTCAAAACTTAGTTAAGTTAAATTTTTAAAAGTTAGATTCTCAGCAACAAGACCAGCAACGATGAGGTAAAAGCATTCTTCTCATCTGAACTAATTTCTTTCAGAAGTCTGACGTTCACCAGGACCTCAGGATGGGGAAACCCCACACACTCCTGCGCATTTTTCACCCGTATGGCAGCAAATTCCCTATATCCCCCCAGTTCAGACTGAACAGGTCTTCACTGGCACATTTAAATCCTAAGCCCTGTGTTCAAGACAAAGATGCAACATGCCACATCTGACCCCTCCTTCTGTGAATCTCTCCTTAGGAAAAAAATCTACCAACAACCTATTATTTCAAACACACACCCAGCTCACAGATGAATGAAATTACTACCTAGGGCCCGGGTGGTCCTAAGGGTGCAAATTCCATTTTACCACCCTGCTGCAAACCGATTTAAGAGCCTCCTACTTTGCCCACCCAGGCACCCCTGTCCTTGCAGCAGGCTGTACTGAAACTGTTAAGGAAACCAATCCAAACTAAAAACCACTGAACAATGAAAATAAACATTCTGGAGGAGGAAGAAATAAGTTTCAGGGGTCACGTGTGGGTGGTGTTGGCATTTTTAACACACAGATCATTTCAACTGACCTGTTTTAAGGCTTCTCCACTCAAGAGTCACATTAACACAGCTAGAAGATAGGAGATAGCAGAAGGTCAATAATTTGGGCACAGAGGCAGAAACAGACAACAGAGATGGGTTGGGATTTCTGGCTACACTGCTTGGGAAAGTGTTTGTGGAAGCACTGCACCCTCAGTGCCTGTCCCTCACTGACGGGCAAGTCAATGCAGCCCATTAGCTTGTCCCTGGACATGCCTGGGCTTGTTAATTCAGAGTCTGATATTTCCATACAAAGACTAACAGAGTTGATAATTAGGCTCAGGCATTCTCCATCCAGTCACAACTACCTTCTGTCTGGATTACCTGTTGGTGACAAAAGGATTATGTTTGAGGATTGTATCTCACCTTTTAATACTCATTTGCCAGTTTGCAGAGCGTTTACCTCACAGCTGAGACATGTGAATATTTATGTCAGGTGCCAGGTTAGTAGAAGATATATTCTCCTTTACCGAACAAGAAGTCAAGACAGCAATAGGACAGGGGTTTGTAATTTTAAAAGAGCACAAGGTTCTACCTGAAAAATGATCCAACAGTTGTTTTACAGAACCCTAAAAACAGAGCATTTCAGGAGCTCTTGTATCTTCTCTTCAGGTTATCTTTGTTTTGGAATACTTGCACAGTGAAAAACACAGAACTTTACACATAGCTGCCAAGTGAGCTGAAGCAATAGAATGTAATATTCTTAATACAACATCCTCCATTAACACTGACTGCAGTACAGTTAATTTATGGCAAACGGTTAGGTCTGAGTCACATATTAAAAGGCCCCAAACACCTCATTAATTCAGTCTTCTCTCAGCTCTGAGCAGAGACTACTTTGCCTCTTATGTGCTGCAATAGTAGATAGTAAGAGGACCTGGAAGCTAGTTCAGAAGTTGCTTTATGCCAGTGTATTAAGCACACAGACACATTCTATCAGTGAATTCATTTAAAATAACTGATATGAAGGTGAACAAGGAGAGTCACTTTCAATACCCAGAAAGACCAAGGACAAATCAGAATCGATTTTAATCAATATTTTAGGCTGTGAATGCCTTACAAAACTTTAATTACCTTGAAATCTCCAACCAAGAAGCACCGCTGCTGTTCCAGACCACCTGAAATTTCATAATTATCTGTACGAAAGGTTATTTGTCATCGAATAAAAGTACAGAAACTTTGCAAGACAAAAGGGCTAGATGCTTCCCTTGTTCAAGAACAGCACAAATTCACTCACCCCTTCCATAACACAGAAAAAGACTGAAACAAGTGATCTCCCTACTTGAGGATCAAAAAGATAAGGATGAGAATTAGGGGCAACATAAAGCTTCAGAGCCTTAGAAGCAGCAGAATGGCCCCCTCACAGCTTCTGTGCAGAGGACCATGAAGCACAAGCACTACTAGATCATCTGCTACCTTGGTTAAGAATTAGTGGCGATAATGGCAGAACGCTTCCAGCACAGCAGCATTGCATCCTACACAGAGTACTGAGGCCCACTATATTCAAGACCCCAGTTTTGTTTGGTTTTTGAATAGCTAGTCCAAATATAGTAAGAATATCACTTATGAAACCCATTTTTCCCCTTTGTGGGATTTATCTTGGATAATAAAGCAGAGAAAAGCAGGCTGTGGATAAGACACAGCTTCTATCCTTAAAAGAAGCAAGCTGCAGCATTGCATGGACTATCCTCTACCAGGGTAGTTTTGGTGGCCACAATCTTAAAGATCTCACCTGACTTACATTGCAGTTTCTACTCTCCCTTCCTGTTAAAACAGACAAACAAACAAACCCCACCAAAGCAACAACAACAAAAAAAAAATACCCAAAACCTACTCAACCACACCTCTGGTATCAATTCTCTGTCAATTGCTCTCTGGGCCCTTAAAACATCCATACATTTGAAAAAGGTAGTATAGCCCATGGCTGGCAGCAATGGGAGAGCAGTCCTAAAATCTAGACTGGCAATCACTGTTGTCTGCCTTATAGTAGGCACCAAGACCCTGACAGTGCTGGCCACACTGAACAACCATCTCCTTCATCCCCTCCATCACCAGCCCCTTCCAGGTACTGCCATCAGAAGCCACTGCTACTGCATCTTCTTCACAGTCGCAGTCTTTGCTTGCTTCGAGCAAGGCATAAACCAGGCTGCTTAACATCTGCTACTGCTGAGATAAGTGCTGCAGAAAACACAGATAGCCCAGCTCAAAATATAGCAGTCAGAGGTAAGTTGGGAGGATGGATCTATGGTGATATGTCAAATACAGATAGAATTAACACTGTGAGGAGGAGGGTTGCATAAAAGGTCAGTCGAGGTTCTAGCACATTATACTCAGTAGCTTTGTTTATAATATGTGTACTTGTAGGAGAAAAAAAGGAAAAATACGTATTTTTCAAAGCTCAACTTTGTTTTCCTGCTTTTGTGACCATCTGTTATGTTAAAAGATATTGTAAGTGCATCCTAACAATCTATTCTATGCAAAAAGTATTTATTTTTGGCTTTCTATGCAACTATAGAGAATCTTCCCAGGATAATTCTAGTTTATAGCTTCTTCAGACTTGTCATTGTGGGACAGAGTCATCTGTTTCCTTTATATCATTAGTAACTATATTTATACCATACTGAGTGGCTATTATTCACATGTCATCCAACAGTACATCAAGGAAACAGTAAACCAAGTTGTGACTCCTGCCTAAGCCATGGTTGGGATGAAGGAAACAGAGGAACACAGTTTTCTACTAAAATGCTGATCTCCGCTTCGCACTGTATTGGAAGATCTTTCCCTCCACTTAGCTAGCAAGAAGCATAGTTTAGCATGGATAATTATTTTTCAATTTTTCTTTTAAACCAATAAAATAATTCAAAGGTGATGTTTAAGCTACATTTGGCAACAGTCACCTAATAACTGTAGATGGTTTGCTTGGATGTTTGGTAATAAATGGTTGCAACTCTACAAACACACCTCCTCAGCTTTGGAAGTAGTCATTAACAAAGGCACAGTCACCTCAAACATGCAAGCCTCAAACAACTTTCAGTTCCAGGGTGTTTTCACTCTGTGAGAGTGTCCATGAGCTATGACTTAGGTTCATTTACTTTAGTCTGGAGCAGCTAAGTTTAACTACCTCTGAAGGAAAATTTGTTTTATTGCCTTACTTTGCTTCAGCTCCTCTAGTATTAAGCAGACAGACAGTTACAACCTGCCAGGATGCAATGGCCACAAGAGTTTCAATTTGTTGTAGAACACACCTAATAACCTTTATGAAGGTGACCTAGAGCAAGTAAATTAAATGTAATTAAAAGAATCACTCACTAGTCTTCTCCCTGCTGGCTTTCTGTTCCTTCATTGAAGAGCTTAGGCATTTTACATCTGTGCTTATTCAGTACCATTCCATCCTGATCAGCACAGCAACCAAGCTGCCCCCTCAGTGAGGAGTACCACAATCTTAAAGTGAAAAGTTCTTACTCCCCAGTGCAGTACAGGGGCCATGATCTGATACAGTGAATTTACTTTTTCCCCTCAGAACTTCACAGGGGGTACGTTTTGTTCTGTTCAGGTTCCTCCTTAACACAGATGTTAGCAAGTCAGTTACATGCATCTGTTACCAAAACAAATGAAGTGCTGGGGTGAAAAAAAACAAGCATGATTTGTGGTTTGAGTATAGGATAAATAATTGTGTACTTGTCACCTGAAGGGCATATGATAGTAATTATTCTCTCAGCGCAGTGTTAAAGGACTTGGTGTGGCACATTTCCTGTTTTTTAACTCATGTATATGTTCATGGTCACAGCCTGGCAGCCCTGAACTGTTCATTACACACCTAGGAGAATACCAGCTCAGGGCATATCGTGGAGATGGTTTTCTTTGCTAAATCTAGCTCAGCTATTAAAAGGTGAGAAAAGCCTTCTGTCCCACTGTATTGGCACAGCTTGCCTCATTCAACCTTTCTAAAAAGCTGAAAACTAAATATCAAAACATAATCATTAAAGAAGATACATTTACATTTGCCTTCTTTAGCAGCACTACTATCCTAATATTCCTTCTACTGCATCCAGCCAGAGGTATCTTTTTTCCCATTACTACTGGGTACCAGCTGACAGTTTTTCAAGTCAAACCCATCTCCTCTATGTTCTTCTCACTGTAATAACCAGATGGAAATAGCTATCCTATGTATTATACAGATACATGTTTCATCAAATTGGGCTACTACTCCTGTTTGATCATTTGGAAACAAAGAAAAAATATATCTAATTTTAAATGGAATTTACCATTGCTTTCAGTAGTACATTTCCTACTCAAAGCCTCTCAACATACTATATAAATCAGTACACAAACTCTAGCTGGTAACAATCAAAATACACAATATCAATTAAACAACAACTTAAGACTAGTTTATTTCCATAGTAACTACATATTTGCTACATTTTTATCTAAAAAAGACAAATCATATTTCAGAGGTACTGAGCTCCGCATTTTCTTCATTATATTTGCATTTCAACCAGCACTCAACATTCTTCCAAGACACGGTTTTTCAGGAGTTGCATCTGTTTAGCTAACAAAATTCTACATGACTTAGCAAATTATGATTACGAAAATGCAAACGTAATAAACAAACATGCAAACTCAAAGATATCTTTATCTGCGCAATCATCCCATCCTGTATGCCAAAATACTACAGTATATTCCAAAATATATCTGCTACACATGTGTTCCAGTTTCTGAATTTGTTTGGTTTCTCCTCCGAAGTTTCTGTCAGAGGTTTCAGGGGGTTCTTGTTTTTCATTTTCTTGCCCCCACTCCTTCCGCTTTTGGTGCCTTGAGCATTCTCATCTGTCACACACTGAGTTGCATTTTGGATGTTAAAGAGTTTACCATCACAAACTTGTCCTTCATATTTGAACAAATAAAAGCATGTCTCCTCTGAGCTCCAGTCACCCTGGAAATCAGTATTATAACACCAAAAGAAAATTCTGGCAATACTAAATAGTGATTCAAAAAGAACTCCACCAGCCAACCATCTTCAAAAAAATAGCTGCTTGACAAATTCTCCCATTTTGACACACATGCACTCTGTTCTGTCTTGAAACCCCCTCAAAACCAGCCAAATAAACAATGCAAACAGATGTCTTAAACACACCAGATCACACAGGAAACATAGGCAAATTC
Organism: Nyctibius grandis; assembly: GCF_013368605.1. Classification (NCBI taxonomy): domain Eukaryota; kingdom Metazoa; phylum Chordata; class Aves; order Nyctibiiformes; family Nyctibiidae; genus Nyctibius; species Nyctibius grandis. Next base: position 56,608,809 of record NC_090659.1, on the reverse strand, counting down.
ACAAGCTCATTAGCATCTGAACTTAAAATTAGTCTCCCTGGATGGAAGACACAACCCCCAACTCCCTTCTCTGAGAAAGTTCATTGCTGGATGAGCACGGGTAACCACGTTTTCTTCAGCAGAAGTGTCTCATGATGACATAATATAACAAGCAATCTCTGTAATGCAAACAAAGGGCCCCTATTTGAAGAATTCAGTGGTTCAGTGGAAAAGAGCTTATTTTAGCACAAACTTTTTCAGTAGGGACCTCTTCCAAACCTCCCTTACTCAAGCCTCTTCAAGAAAAGGTCTCTTAAGACTGAGCTGAAGATACACATAGAGCAGCTATTTCTTTTAAATATTACAGACTTTGTTCCAATGAAAGAGTTCCCTTTCTCAAAAAAACTCCACTGTTTAGCTTTGCTGCTGCTGACTCCTGTTCAATAGGAACTACTGAAAATAACCACACACAGTTACTCCAGAACACTGTTCTCTTTCCAGAACATTTTCCTATTACAAGCAGAACTTACAAAGTTAGTATCAAAGTGACAGTAATTCTGGATTTTTTTCTTCTCTTCATTGCTATTTATCACACTTCCACATCTTTGAAATGCTCTTCAAAATATGCCTGTGATAAGCAGGGAGGGAAACAGAGGGAGGAAGAAGGGAAAACTCAAGACTACAACAGCTAGTATGCACTGTAAAATCTCAACGTAGACAGGTTAACACTAGAGTTTTGACTTTCAGTGCTAAATCATTACAGTAACACATCAGTCTGCCTACCTAAGGTTTCTGCAATGCATATATAAAAGTCAATGTTGCCTTTTCCTGAAGAGGTAGTGAAAAATAGAAACCTGATCATTCAAGCATCTGAACAAAAGTCTCTCTATATCTTCTGCAAGTCCTTTTCATGAACTGCTCCCAGTACCTTTAAGACAAGATTACTCTAGCAGCTCCTGAAGAATTCCTGCTCCAGCAGGGGGATTGGACTAGATGATCTTTCGAGGTCCCTTCCAATCCCTAACATTCTGTGATTCTGTGATTCTGTAATGCCCCTCCAATGTCAGAGCTTGATTATTAAAACAGGAATTTAGGAAGCATGGAGAAAAGGAAACAATTTGCACTTCTCTATCTGCAATTTCACGGGTCTGGCTTGTGTTAAGTGTTCAGAGACCCTTGTTCCAAGAGAGGGAGTAAAGCCCTGAGCAAGAAAAATCCCAGTCCATGGCCTGTTCACAGGTCACTGCAGCTGCAGAAAACCAGTGACACACAGGAGATCAGATGAGGCATTTTTAACAATGAAAAAACTCATCAGTGAAGGAAAGGAGGTATTACTTTCACATTACAAGGGGAAACTAGAGATTAGAGACGAAAAAGCTTTCCAAAAGCTCACTCAGAAATCAGAAACTGATGCCCTCCTCCCCTGGATGCTAGATGCCGTACACACATGAGGGACAAAGAAAATGATGACGCAGTTTCCTAGCTCATATGTAAAACGTAAAACAATAATTAAAGAAAAAGCTAGCGACTGAATGATAAACTAGTGCAATGTTAAGATACACGTGAAGAGATCTGCACCACCACCCATGCACTTTACCATAACGCATTTTACGGCATTATACAAACTGTTGCTCAACATCAGACAACTTCCTCACTACAAGCTCTGTCAAGACCTACACACCTCACTGACAGCTATAGTCATGTTATACTGGAGTTAGAAAAATGGTAGTCATACACGACTTATTTCAAAAGTAAGAGATGAAAAACTGAAAAAAATCCACACAGTTAAAATGACTTAAAGTGGAAACGTTCCCCTCAATAACAATTAGGCTTTTACAAGATTTTTATCCCTGAAGAGACAAATGGAGTGTCATGCAATTTGCTGCAGGTGAAATGCATAGCAAATATCTGGAAAAGCAGAGGTCTAGCCCCTGTCAAACAGGCACTGGAAGTCTTACGGAGCTGTTCTGCAGGCAATAGCTTGCTCTGATATTCTCTGTAAAATTCTGTCATCATTGTACTGTGGGTACCTGTGACCAGTAGCTATTACTCTGCATGTCATTAAAGTAGTCATAGCTTAACTATACTGCATGCAGGTAAGTGTAATGAGCCCTGGAAAACTGCAAAACTAAAGGCCTTGCATTTAGAAAAAAAAATGCAGTAACAAATGATCTTGCTAACATTTAAACAATGTTTTACTGCCTATTTCACTTAAACTGCAATCTGCATTTACTATCATAACAGCCAGCATTTATCTCCCAACCTTTTTTATAAAATGTAATACTGAAGGCATTTTTGTCACAAAAAAGGACAATACTGAGCAGTACTTACCACTGTCGTTGTCAGTCCTATCAAGACCCCAACTTGGAAGACTATATACTATCTAACAGTTAAAATCCAAGAGAAGTAAGCTGTAAAGAAAACAATTTATGAACACATACCTATGATGGAATCCCTTCGAAAAACATCTCTGTCAAAAATATAAAATGACAGATGGCGAAAGGTCCGAGGAATTTCACAGTAAAAGTCTTCTCCATAGAAGGGGCTGGGTAAACAAAAAAAAAATACACATAAACACACACACACAAAAAAAGAAATTAGTCTTGGTATCCTGGAGGAGCCAGTGTGTTTATACTTCATGTTCATAACATCACTATGGACTGTGACGGTCTTTCCCACCCATGAATGTGCACCTTCAGGCACTGTTCCACTCTGACTCTTCCCAACTATCTTAAATGTCCACAGAACAAGATTTCTTGACATGCAAAAAAGAACAGATATTTCTTTTTATCTGGAAAACAAGTGTCCCTAAACAAAGAGGGCAGAGACCACATTATTTGCTAACATACACTGCCTTGAAAGGTGGCGAGAGGCCCCTGCTGCCACACCGTGCTTACAATAAGACCATTACAACAGAGATCTCGAAAGCATACACATGAACAGGATGAGCAAAAGACAGCGTAGTTCATGGCATATATATGTATTTTTTTAAAAAGGATTTAGCTTATTTAAAATAAAATGCCTACAACCATTGCCTCTTTTCTGACCCCCTGCAAAGTTTCTTATTGCAAGTTAGATTCAGTCAACTGATGGTAACTAAGCCTTGGAGCTGGCATGATGCTTGTTACCTGATAGCATTGCATATCTGTCTATTTTTGCTTACTGGAATTGTATAGAATAAGTTCTTTCACAGTAAGATCAGATTTTAAAAAAAAAAAACACAATAAAAAACAAAACCACTATCTCAGCATTAAAAGCTGAGAGACTTAAGGGGGCTTTCTTTGGATCCTACCAATTTAAATGCAGAAAAAAGTTTCTCAGACACCTAACAGCAACCCTTTTAGTTTCTCTCTATCCAATTATATAGTTAAGGATTTACTTTTAAGAACTATAAAAATACATCAACATTATTTATTCATTGACAGGTCCACCATTTTAGACAGACTTTTCATTTCAAGTCACTCATGCTTCAGTAGATCTAAATCAGTGGATGCAATTTGAGTCATATGGACAAATACAGCAAGCACTGCAGAAGTTCACTTAAAAATAAATCTAATTCCAACAGGCCAAAAGCCAGCAGGATTTTCTTCCCCTTTTAAACACAGACCTCCTTATTGTCTTGGCTAAGCACAAAAATGGGAAACAGAATTGCGCTGTAGCTTTAATCATTATCAAAGGCTTTTTATGTTAGAAAATTAGATATCCAAAAACTATCAATAGTTGCTGCATTAACTTCAAATTTTTCATCATTTTGTCAGGAAATATCATTCCCTTGGCTTCTTTCAGGATGTTTCCCATTCCTTGAAATAAATGCATCCAGCCACAAGTTATGGCAACCAACCTGAGCCCCACTCAGTCATCCCTACTCTGAAGGCAGAGGAGAATATCCAACAGCTGGAAATGGCAGCTGGTTTGACTGTTCTTCCCAACTGCCCACTCCGATTCAGCACTCTTGGTTATGTCCTCTTTACCGATTCTGCTCCAAGAAGTTTTATTTGGGATCAAGAATTCAGCAGTCACCGCTTTAGGCACAAAATACATGAGTTCTTTGGTACAAGCAGCTTCTAACAAACTGGAACCTGACTGTCCCAGCAGCCATGCTTCTGCTGGCAGCCCCAAGGGCCTCATTCCATGCACAGCAGTTGGTGCAAGTTTCCACAAACAGGCTTAACCCAAGGGGGCTACACAAATGCATAAACATTGCCCAAATATCTAGTGCATTATACATGCAAAACACTTGCATCATTCCAAGCCCTAATACTCTGTTCAGCCATAAAATCATTCTTTTTGCTAGAAGAACACGACAGATTAATTTACTCACTAATGACCTTAGAATGAAATGATACTTCATGAACTGTGGATTATATACTCAGTCCTCTATCAAGAATATAGGGGAAGCTTCAGGATACTGGAAGTCTGAAGGCAATGTGAATCAAGTGAGACATACTGAGTATACTTTAACTCAGCTCAGCTGATTCTGGGGGAAAGAGCAGCGAAGAGACAACAACTGGGGCCTTTGGCAAGTCCCCTGTTAACGTTTGTCACTGGTGTTGGTCAGGGGCAGAAGATAACTAAGACCACACCCCAGCAAAACAAACACAAGATTGAGAAAAGCAGAGTAGAGAGCAGGAAGCATCTACTTCAATATATGGTATCAGAGAGAGGCTGACTAACAGAAGAAATGCTATGAAGGCTGACTTAGCCATGCCGGGACCAAATCTGGTCACTACTTTCAGGCACAAGGCTTATTAGCCTGAGCAGCGCCTGCTGGCTGGTGCTCTTCACAGAACACATTATTTGCGGCTGCTGTCAACAGAAGACAAGCTTTGTTCTGGTCTTGGCTTTCCCCCTCCAAGATCTTGTACCCCTTGTAGATTCACAACCTCTCAATGCTCAGGTAACACCCCCGAGGTGCACTGTGTTCTTAATTAACATAAGCAGGCATATTTCCAACAGAAGTGTACTCGCGCTGCACCAGATAATTAACCAGCAAAGTTTTAAATGTAAGGATACACATCAAGATAAATCTGATATCCTCCCACCCCAATCTTGTGTAGCTCTGCAGAAACAGTATCTTCTTTCTGAAGGAATCAAACGTAACACACAAATGCTTCCAGCTTCCACTGAAAGGCGTGCTTTTCCTCCATGTATCTCTTCAGAACAGTACTCGCTTTGTCTCCCACCCAGATCTGAAGAGCAAGAGGTCGCAGCAGTCAAACTCCATGATTTATTTCCCAAGCTAACTTATCTTGAGTGTGAGCCCCAGGGCTCCAGAATGGTTTTTCCAAAAGAACAGCTAAATCCCTCCCTCAGTGTCCCCTCTCTCCCAAAAGCCAGAATTAGTCTGATGGGGCTTCAGTGAGTATTTTTATTTTGACATAGCAATTAATAAAAAGCAGCAGCATCTGCCTACACAGCCCTCAGGAGTCTGACAAGATCCTCCAAAACAAATACAAGAACTAGCCCAGCTGAAAACTCAGGAATCTTTCAGAACCAAGTGAGCTTAGACTGAACTTCCAGGTTTTGAGTTAAGCTTTCCTTGTAGATTAACCAACCCTATGCTCAAAAGAAATTTTCATCATTCAAAGAGGAGGAGAAATAATGAGGGCCCCCTCCCCAATCTTGCACCGTAGGCTGCACACCAATATGGTCACAATGGAAGGGCATGGACAAGACCAGTGTTGTCATTATTTCAGTTTCTTCTGGACTTCAAACAAGTGACAGGATGTAAGTGCAGAGAGCAGCATCTTGCAAGGACAGAAACAGTAGACCTCCACTGCAAATGCAATTCAGCTCCTTCCAAGCTGAATATAAAAGCATTTTCAAACCTATCTTCTTCAATAAAGACTTAAATTTAGAACATTTTACTAATTTATTTTTAGAATCATAGAATAATTTTGGTTGGAAAGGACTTTTAAGATCATCAAGTCCAACCGTTAACCTAACACTGCCAAGTCCGCCACTAAACCATATCCCTAAGCACCACATCTACATGTCTTTTAAATGCCCTGAGGGATGTGACTCCACCACTTCCCCGGGCAGCCTGTTCCAATGCTTGATAACCCTTTCAGTGAAGAAATTTTTCCCGATATCCAATCTAAACCTCCCCTGGTACAGCTTGAGGCCGTTTTCCTCTTGTCCTATCATTTGTTCCGACACCCACCTCGCTACAACCTCCTTTCAGGTAGTTGTAGAGAGTGATAAGGTCTCCCCTGAGCCTCCAGGCTAAACAACCCCAGTTCCCTCAGCCACTCCTCATAAGACTTGTGCTCTAGAGCCTTCACCAGCTTCGTTGCTCTTCTTTGGACTTGCTTCAGTACCTCAGTGTCTTTCTTGTAGTTCTGCTGTCACAGTGATGAGAAGAGTAGCAGCACTGGCACCAACTACTCTTCAGTTATGAAATGGGGCTTGTTCCTAAGTCGCTGTCTCTTGTTTTCTTGACAGAATTAGAAACTACACAGACAGACTTGTACCAATTTTTAAATCCTTGCTCCAAGCTTTCAGGCACACAAGGGCCTGACTCTGTAGCCTTCTACTCCACATACCCTCACTTCACACCCTTTTCTCATCTCTTTTCCAGTACATACCCATCATGCTCTGAAGGAAGGAGGCTCTACCTCAGCAGTCCTTTTCCAGGAAGTGTGGGGCTCTCTTACTGCACAGCTTTTATACAGCCTCTACCACCGACACATACACTAATCGATTCCTCCTTGGGACACTGTCCCTAGGATGCTTCCACAGTTCTCGTGACAGGAGTCACAAAAAAAGTAGTCAAGTAAAAGATAAAGAATAGTGCAACGGATTTGAATCTTCAGGCATACTCTCCTCTCACCAAAAACTTGCTTGCTCTGAATGCTCACAGGAGCAGGAATACCAGGAAATCAAAACCAAAAAGTTCCCTCTAGGTATTGTTTCACTCACATAGAGCTATCCAGCTTAAAGCCCTTCCCATTTCAAGGTATCTATTTTTGAATCTCTTCTGATGTGTGTTTTGGCAATGGATATTTTCAGGAGGAGACAGGGAAGGAGAAAAGAAACAAATTACTGTGTAGATCAAGTGGAATGAAAGCAAGAGAATCCTCATTTCAAACATGATGAATGGGAACCTCTTCCCTTAGAAAAGGTTCAAAATCTGTTCACTTTTACACGTTTTACTGAACTCCAGAGGCATACTTGCAACTTTAATTCTGTACCTTCAGCTATCTACTGAAATCATTGCAAATAATATTAACAGAGAGGAAGAGGCTTCATAAAACAAATCTTGGTCTAGAAACATTTCTTTAGTTTCAGGCTGTGTTGCAAAACCTCATGCTTGTTTCTCAATACTTAGGATTCGCTAAAGCAGTTTTGTTTTTGTTTTGGCACCAGTACTTCAGTGGATGAAGTGAGAGAGTTGCATGATGAATAATAATGAAACCCCCTCAAACCAGAATTCTTTGTGTATGGATTTTTTTTAACTGCTTTTGTAATTGAAAGTAAGGACTATTAACATGCCACAGACAACTCCACATCCTCTGCCTATTTTTAAACGTTTAGAAATACTGGATTCATCCTGCTGCATGAACTGAAGACCAGAGTTCACATCGCCACGTGAGCAGGAAGCAAAATCAGTCTGTACAAAGGAGTACACTTGTTTGTTTCTACTACTAAGCTTTTTCTACTACTTGGCTAATACATTTTATACTATGCTTTGCAGCGTACATGAAGGGAGTGGGGTAGAGAAGCAGATACAGCAAGCCAAATAAAATCTGAATACACTTCAGTCTCCTACTAGACACAGAGGTACAAGACGACAGGCAAGTAAGACAGGCCCTGTAAGAGCCAAAGTTGGCAGATGTCATGGTAGCTTCCTTACACAATTTATTAAAAATACTTAGTATTATACTTGAAGCACAGATTTGGCAGAGGACACGCAGCAAGAAGTCTATGGCACAAAACGCAGTGTCTAAATCCAAACACACCACTCATGCTCACTGTTAAGAGGGCAGGCTGCAGTCTTCCAGACATCCACCGAGCCTAAGCAAATTTTTCCTCGTGTCACTGTGTAGACACCCAGAGGGACAGTGCTGTGTTTTAGCCACAGCCACCCCTACCTACACAGAGAAGAAACAAAGCAGCATGCATTTTCTCAACCCTAAGCTTAGAAGAGAGAGCCAGACACACGAGCTATAGTTATCATCCTCACTTGACAGTTGCTGGTTTGGCTCAATGAGGCTCACAGGGATTATGATAACTTTAAGCAGCAGCCATTTGGAGTCTAGTCACCTCCCAAAATATTCTGTAAGACGATACACACAAACAACAGAAGTCACATTACAGCTGCATTTACTTTTTTTTTTAATCACTCAAAGCAGCCTACAACACCAACAATTGTTACTCACATAGGTGGCTTTTCGTGTGGATAAACGCTCTCATTCATAAACCCTGCCTTGGGTCTCAACACTCACTTCATTCTCCTCCTTCCGTTGAAGTCTTGCTTCCCTTCCTGGTGCCCTTCTCAGCTGTATTACCTTGTTATACAACCATACGGTCCTTGCCTTCAATAATATCCCTGACCAGGCTGCAGTTGTACCCATACCCATCTTATTCTTGCCCTTAAAGGCTTGTGCTGTTTCAGAATTGAAGTGTATTGATATTAGGAATTCAAGCCATGGTTAGATGTAGTCAAGTGAAGAAGATGGTAGGCCCTGAGGCAGACAGCATACTGAGGAGTGAGCTGGGAGCATGCAGGAGAGAAGCTGCAGAACATACCACCGCATCCAGCTCAAGTCCTCTTTACTTAAGGCCTCCAGGCTGGGGAAAGCTGTTATTTCAAGGAGGTGAGCTGGCAACATAAGAATATGCAAGTAGCTAATGGAACTAACTCAGATACAACAGCTAATTTTGGCAATGCTCCAACTAAGGGAAACAACTTTGTGTTTAAAATTTGAGAAGTGGCCTGCATCCAAAATGTTATTGGAATGCGAGAGAAGTTTCGCTATGCAGCCATGAACTCTAAACATAGGAAAATAAAGGGTTTAAGCAAACCTAGAATTAAAAAATAACAACATCAAATATGGCAGTAGAATTACTTACAGAAAGTTCTGAGAGCTAGTGATTGAAATTTTTACTTGATCTAATACTAAAACAAAGACACAGCAACCTCTTGTTAAAGAGAACACAGCCTTAACTATGAATTTACAGCACATTTCACTATACACTCACAAACACACTGCAGACTTGTAGTTCTCAGTGTTACCTTCACAGGAGACTAGCAAAAAAAAGACTGGGGGTGGGGAAAGTGCCTCTGGCTTCATTTGCTGTTTCATTCAGGCTTTGATCACTATGTTTAGCACGTGAAAATTCCTCAGTGAAGCAGCGGAGAACTAAATAATCACAGACTCAAGACGCTTGGCTCATCTCTCTAAAGCACACACTGTCAGCCATTTGATTCTTGGCGTACAACACTTTTTGCCTTTATTCCTATCCTTGAAACAAATTTGGAGATGTCACATTCCTTCCATTCTTCACCTATGATTTGAGAAGCTGCCTTGATTTCCTGTTGCAGCTGACACTGCCCTTTAAGTGAATGGAAACATTCGATGCAAACAGCAAAGGCAAAGTCAGTCTTAATGCCAACAAGCCAAGTTTATCCTCAGAGAAGATCCGTAGCTAGGAACAAGTCCTGGATGGTGGAGCCTGAAGTTTGAAGATATTCATGGGGGAAGCTAAGTAGCTGGGTCAGCAAAGGAAATTCATAGGCAAAATTCTTGCCAGGCTGTCTACTTGCAGCTCAGAACTAAAGAAAAGTTGTAGATCTGTGCATGTAAAAAAACAGTAATTCTCACACATTCCTTAAAAATACACGAGTCCCTTCACGTACATCTCTGCTAGGTTATACCGAACAGATCCAATTCTATTCAGTGCCTTTGTAGATGATGGTAATATAAATATTGAACAACAAATACAAAACAGAGAAGCATATTAAATCCTGGCTCTAACTGACCTCTCCCGCATATCTTATGACTTGCATGTGACCTTCTTAGAATTTACTAAAAGCTTGTGCCAAGGAGTTTATGAACACAGTGCGGCTTGAAGGGTTCAAGATTCTCTTCCTGGGAACCTGGAGAGCTTGCTCTGACCAACCCACGCCTCCACTGAGCTTGTCCAAAGACCTCCAGAGAAGTCGGATGACTCTGAACTGCCCCACATAAACAGTGCTTTCGAACTGCTCTGTGGTTTCATAGAAAGGGCTGCCCATGTTGTAACCCTTGACTGGCTTCAGTCAGACACTAGCAAGTTATCCTCACAGCAGCCCTGAAAATCTTCCAGCACAAGGCAGTAGTGCCACCACCCAGTTTAACAGAAGCCAACAGAGGCTGGATGGCAGGAATAATTTAAGTTCCTGATTGTAATTTATGAGTTCCACCTGACTGTTGAACAGAGGAGAGGAGTTAAGGTTCACCATGCTGGCTGCTCTGAGTTTGAGATGCAAACTTAAATAAAGGACATCAGGATCACAGAGATTCTTTCAGAGCACTGGTAAGGGCACCGGACTGGGCAACAGGACGTGCTGGTTCAGTTCTTAAGAGTTCTGAATGATTCATGCTTTGTTGATTTAAGAAGTTACTGCTCTCAGCTGTCTTCTCATGCCTCTGCAGCAGCCTAATAAAATAAAAATCTGTTGCAGAAGATTAGGACAGAGCTCAGGGAGGCAACTTCTTATGCTGTCCCAGTATAAAACACAGGAGATCATGAGTCAGAGTCTGAAGGCTCTGCCACGGATATCCCAAGCAAGTCAGAATTGGACATGCATCCAAGTCCCTCTGGAAAGGAGAGATAACTGCTTCCTTTCTCCCATTTGCCAGTTCTGTTTAAGCTTTACATCAGGTGAAGGCCTGCCTGGAAAAATATACATTTCTGCACCGCTTAGTAGAAGCTTAACGAAGCCCAACTGAGTAAAAAGAAGTGGGGGGCTAGGGGCAGGCAGAAAGCACCCCTTGAATTCCCAAGTCCACAAGACAGTGTTTCAGCTTGACTTTAATTATAAGCCTTTTCATGCAGACAAAAAAAGTCATTTTATGCAGATATGCTGGAAAAGATAGGCTTCTCCAGGACAAATCTGAATGAGAAGACATTGTTTCAGTCAGCACTGCTAGGCCTGCCTATGAAATACCTTTCAATTCAGACATTCACACAAAGCATCTTATTTTTCACAGACTACATGAAAATAATTTTTTGAGCTTACTGAAAGATGGGACAGTTACCAGTATGAGTGAAAATACAGACAATTCTTAAAATTTACTGTGTAACAAGCCAGCCCCACGTCAGCCATGAAGTGAGAGGAAGTAGAAAAGAGGCATGAACAACAAAGCAGAGATAGTGTCCTCCCCTTCACACTAGTCAAGGCTGTGTCAACCACGCAGATGTTCAGGCAGGACTCGATTATTTCAGTCACGTGTTGGCCCAGCTTCACATCCCTGCTCCCATCTAACATCACATATCACAGCAGTGATACCTCAGAAAAAAGGACTCAACACGTGCTTCGCTATTATGTTGGCAAGTGACTGGCAAAGCAGCACCATATATGAAAGCAGGTGTTGCTCTGCTGCATAGAAATTACATGGGCCTTAGGGCACATAAGCCTTGCCTGCCCAGTAATTCACTTACTCAATGGGTTGAATCAATTTACAAACAAGCATTAAAGAATGTAACAGCATGACTGGCTCCTCAGCTATGTGTCCATCTCGGAACACATCTCAGGGTCTTACAAAAAACAATAGGCAACCGCAGTACGGTCTGAAATCGTTTGAAAAACATCTTCCTCTGGAAAGCTATGCACTTGTTTTAACAGATGTAAACACAGTCATAAAAGATTAAGTAGCTGTTTAAGTGTGCCTCACCAAATAAGAGCAACTCCTGTTCAAAGACTGGGAAGACACCCCAGTTTTACCATTCATGTATTTGGGATTTCTGTCCACTTTTCTTTTATACACCAGAAAAACAAGGACAAAGAAACACCTATATGGATAAATGCAGAATTCAGTTGATATCAATGTCTATAACTGTATATTCAGACACTGTGAAGAAGCAAGTTTTTCAAAAATAGTACTTGCAAACAGAAGCTCACAGAGGGAGAAGGCAGACTACCACTGAATACAGGAATTCACTGGGAGAAGGAACAACAACCAAGGAAATCATCTTTAGTCAACCCTTAGATCAAAGAGAATAGAACTGTGAATGGATTTTGAGAGGTCATCTGGTCCACCACTGTTCCAAAGCAGCAAGATCTCCGTATTTTAGTCGGGACTGATCACAGAGAACTACTAAAAGCCTTCATCAATAAATATGATAAAATCAAGGCAATCTACTACGGTGCTTCAGAATCTTTAACAGGAAGATTTTTCTTCACAATAAACCTTAACCTAAACTTCCTTCCCCTCTGCAATTTAAGTTTGTTATTACTTGCAATATCCATACTGGACATACAGAGCAATTCCCTCCCTCTTAAGTTTTTTTGGGGGCTTTGTTGTTTGGGGTTTTTTTTTGTTTGTTTTATTTTTTAATATATATACATAGTTATTTCTACTCTCATCCCTCTTCTCTAGTCTAAACAATTCCCATCTTTTAACCTTGCCTCATCAGTTACGTTTTCCAGACCTCTGATCATTGTGTCGCTCTCCTCTGAATTCACCTCAATTAACGAAAAGAACTTAGCTCCACAGGAAACCAGAAACCTTCCAGTTCTGCATAGCCTCGGTGTACCTTTTCAGCTTTATGAAATGATAATGATATCTAAATGATATCTAATGATATCTAAAGACAAATGGAATTTTTCCCACTGAAGGACTTACACTTGTTGCTTATTCCTACTACTAAGAGTTTATTTTCTTAAGAGAAAAATACTTGGATTAGTTCAAGGAAATTGCATCAACTATTCTCATACATCCTCACTCCCCGCATTCCACTTCTCTGCAAAGCACTAGTGATCATCCAGCAAAAAAACCTCACTGTGTAACTTCTAGTTGTGAGCAAGAGGGCTACAGCTGGTTGACCCAGGAATGAACTTAAATGAGTTTAAAAGTCACTTTTAGAGAAACTGGTTTAGGGACACTGCATGTCAGTTATTGTCAAGAAAAAGCATACGGATCAGTCTTTGCTTTTTCACTTTTTTTTTTTTAAATATAGTACATTACAAACAGGAAGTGTTAGCATCACCATTCAAAAACACTCTAATTACGTTTAGTCAATTTAAATGCCTCAAGAAACTAAAGTCTCCGTTATGGACCCCAGTACACCATATAAGGTGAGGAATAAAGACTTAAAGGCGACAAACGCGAGAGAACAATTAAAATGACTTAAGGGAATAGATCCCACTTTAAGCTACTCAGACTCACATTCTTAAATGCGTTAGGTACTTCTGAGGGGTTGGGGGTGAGGTCTAGAGCTACCTCCCAAAGTAAATTATTTGCAGTAACAAGACAAATAATAAATTCCCAACTGTATTAGTCAAGTCTCACTCTTTTCCCACTTTGTGTCTTAAGATAGAAGTTATAAACTTGACTGTTACTTGTTGCTACTTTCACCCCAGCTCTAAAAAAAAAGCCTCGCTTGCCAGAGTATACATATATGCCTAGCCTCGTTCCCTTGATTTTTTTCATGTTTGGGGATTTCCAGGAGAAAGTGTTTTAACTTTTGCTACATGCTTCTCATTCTGTTTCATTCTACATTTGGCTTCTACAATCTCACAGGAAGTGTCCAAGATAATCAAACAGGCATCTTATGTTCAAACCTCTCCTCTCAGCTGCAGCCTCATGACAGGAAAAAAAAAATCCCTAACTTCACCCATTAGGGTAGATAGACCAATGCAAAATTCTAAGCATATTCAGACATGAAATGGAGTTCAGTGCTCCCTTCTAAGCTGAGACCTAAAAAGCTTATGGAAGTTCAAAACAAATATTGCAGAAAGGAAGGAACACTGGCTCTACATTCTTAGGAAAACAGTTGATGTGGCTTGCCTTGGTGAAGACATTTTCCCATATATATAGATAGGAATCATGACATTAATAGTTCGACCACTAGTGTTCTTAAAACTGTAAGAAGGATCTATTCATCCTCCCCCAAAAAAAGTATCTTTGGAACATTAAACAAACATGGTAAGCAGAGAATGAGGAGAGTTAACAGAATGTATATACATGTATTTGTTACCATAATGACTTCTCCACTATTTTGGTCCTGAAAACCTCCTCCTGGTCCAGGTTTACAGTACAGTAGCAATCCCTCATCTTGTTTGGCCCCGGATACGTAGGAAGATTTTTGGCTTCGCCTGAAGACAAGAAAGAAAAAAACCCAGAAGGATTACACATTAAAACGTTATCCATAAATTAGTCATCTGTCAACTAATGCAGTGTCAGCAACATGGCTAAAGTGAAGTATTACATTGTATTTTTCTTCCCAAATGTGAAGTCTCTATTAAATGTAGCAGCAGTATTCTGTTTCCAAGGCAGCAGCTCCTGACAGTCACTGAGTTTAGAGCTCAGCAGTAGCCAGCAACAACTCAGTTTGCTGCGTCCGATTTATTCGCATGTATTTGGGTGCGTACTGCTGCCTTCCAGGTTTGTGTTTAGGTTTTGATCAGTCCTCCCATAAGATACCAGGAACACAACACGGTAATAAAGCTTTCTGATACAGCCCACTGATTCTATCCTAAAGGCATGACCAGAACACAGCAAATGAGGACTGACCCCCAGCTCCATCACTCTCCACAGATGTGGAGACGAAAAACAGCCACTTTAGTTACAGCCAACAGCCTTACACCACAGGTTGGACTTCAAAGCTCTTTGATGAGGTAATTAGCACTTGTGAAGCTGCCTAAGGTCCTCACACAAATGTACCATGCAAGTTATGAATATTCTTCATAATAAACATTTGTTTCAAAACTGCAACAAGAAACATGTATGTATCCTATATTTAACAACAACAAGAAGAGACAGGATTGAGGAACTACAGGTAACCAAGAGACTACAAAACACAAGAGTACGAAATAAGAATAAAACCACACTTTTCCCCTCTACATATCCATTAATAATCAAAACTGAGCACTAAATTTCCTTGGCAGACTGATAAAACCGAAACTCTCAGACAGAAGCCAGGTAATGCTCCTCATGGCTTTGTTAAAGCACCTTAGCACTATGTGGATGAGTGATTTAATTCTAAAAACAAAACTTACAACTCTCAAAGAATAACCAAATATAAGTCTACAATGCATGTGACCTTATTTACCTTCACTCTTCCAGTACCCGGAGATTATTAGCACATACCATGGGAACTAGATCATTCTCTCCTGGTAAAAATACAAGGAAAAAAAATAAAAAATAAAAAATAAAAAATAAAAAATAAAAAATAAAAAATAAAAAATAAAAAATAAAAAATAAAAAATAAAAAATAAAAAATAAAAAATAAAAAATAAAAAATAAAAAATAAAAAATAAAAAATAAAAAAAAAAATTAAAAAAAAAAAAAAAATAAAAAATATAAAAAAAAAAAAAATAAAAAAAAAAAAAAATAATAAATAAAAAAAATAAAAAAAAAAAAAAAAAAAAAAAAAAAAAAAAAAAAAATAAAAATAAAAAATAAAAATAAAAAATAAAAATAAAAAATAAAAATAAAAAATAAAAATAAAAAATAAAAATAAAAAATAAAAATAAAAAATAAAAATAAAAAATAAAAATAAAAAATAAAAATAAAAATAAAAATAAAAATAAAAATAAAAATAAAAAATACACAGACCAGGGGAACACAGGTTTGTTTGCCAGTAGAGAAGGGAACTAAACGACAGTAACAAATATAACTTTTTATCGGATGTCTGCAGCTCAGCTTAAGTGCATTTTACTAGACACATGCCTTTCCCAGTCTCCAGCTCCCAAATAGCTTTGTACTATTAACAGAATCATCTTGCCTCTTTCAACCCTATCTTCAGGGTAAAGACACACTTTCTCCTCTCTGCAGATTTGTCCAACAGCACTCTGATGCATGTGCATGTAAATACTGAAGAACTACAGCAAGGAAAGATTAATCCAGCCTGCGTCCTCGGCTGTAAAGGCGAAGCATACAGCGACACAGGGCTCCATGTCTTCCTGCCTGTGATCTTTCTGGCACACTGTTCACACCCTTCTGCTAACTGTCTCGTGATGTGGCCACACATCCACACTTCTCACAAACAGCCTCTAAAGCTACCCATAGAACATATAAAGAGACATTGAAAAGGGACGTGAAAACATTTTTTCAGACAGTAACAGCTCACTTCAGAGTTGTTCTACATAAGTTTGCTCCCTCAGCTCAGCTGATGCAACTTGATAGCGTTCTTCCCACTTCCTTCAGAGTTGTGAGACGCTGTGTTAAGAAAAGCTGTCTCCGCTGTGATTTGAAGGTGTGACTGGAACATCTGTTGGCACGCTCAGTGTGGCTTTAAACTAAGCTGAAGTGTTAGCAATAGTTTAACTGCAGCAGCTCTAGCCAAAAATTGAGGATTATTGATGGCTTGCTCAGCCTGAAGTATATTCTGCCATGGTAAACCACCAACTTTCACTCTTGTTAGTCTGAGTTCATGCCAAGTTACAAATCAAAAGTACTAGCCTCACACAGGCTGAAGTCTCCAAGTTTGTCTCCTTTCCCCAAGACTCAAACATCCAAATTTCTCTTATCTGTTCTCCCATTAAAGTCACATGAAACCAGCCTCTTTTCTGGATGACTGGGTGAAGTTCCCCAGAGAGCACAAGCGTGTGTGTCAACAGGAAGAGTTTCAATAGCAGAACGATAAGGAAGTCTTCCTCTGGGGCTGGCACACTATTCTCACGGTTCTTCCAAGAGAAGAGGACAAAACTTTTCAAGCTCAAAATTAAACCAAAAAAATATGCAGTTTCCCTTTTTCTGCACTCTTCCACTTCCTACTTCAACATGAATACACACACACAAAACCAATTCCGGATTTTGTGATCTCGATTTCCAGTTTTCTGAAGTGCATAACATTTACTTAAGTACTTAAAGTTAATACTTAGTCATGTCAGAGCACCCTGTAAGAGCTGTATTTTGAAAATTCAGTTCTCTTTGTTAAGACTTACAGTAGAAAAGCCCACAATATTGAAACCTAAATGCAATGCAAAGGAAGACACCGTTTAGCATCACTAGAAAATGACTGCTTACACAGTCTGTACAGCAAATTACAGCTCACCTCCATCAAAATATTAGAAAGTGGGGCAGAGGGAAGATATAGAGAGAATACATTTTACAGTAATTTCTTTCTTCAAACTGGAAAAAGGCCCTGAAAAACCACTGAGACTAGAACAAAGGATTAATTGACCAACCCAATATATTAATCATGTTACTGACTTGAGTAGGAGCTTACCAAAAAAAAAAAATAGTTTCTTCCCAATGCTGGCAGCAGCCAATGGCTGTTTAGATTCCTCTAGCACTGAGCAGTTAAGAAAGAAAAATTTGTCAAGCTTTCAAGCATAGCTAAAGACTCAGCTCTCTAGCCAGACATTTTATGTCAACAAATGTGTTCTGTTAGAGCTTCAGTTGCTCTTTAAATTCCTCCAAGACAAAAACGTTCCCTCTGTGGCACTGTTTTGCCATCTACAATGAAGCTGAACAATTTGCTCGGTGTTTTTTTGGTTCTGCTACTACCGAAATGAAAAAAGAAAGCCCAGAATACTTGACACAGTCATGCACTATTTCCATGTTCTCAACAACCAGAGCTGGTGAGATCATTTAATTTGGGCAAGAATTCCATCATTTAACTTATCTGTATAGAAGAGGCATCTTCATCGATTGTATTTTCAAGAGGCAGCTCCACTTTCCTTTTCCCCTCTTCATATTCGTAAAGTATCTGTATGCTAGATAATTCAGAGAGGGTTTGCAGACAAAAGGTCAATACACTCACCTTTAAAACCTCCAGTTTCCCACTTCTGCTAAGAAGAAACAGAATGTTTCTTAAGATGTCTAAGACCTTGACAGTTTAAAATACGCACACACTTTGTTCTGGAGCATAAGGCTTCCAGTTTGGAGCCATAGAGGCAGAATAATCAGTTCAAGCTTGCAATAGTTTTTCTTTCTATCCCTGGACTTCGAATATACATGGTCCTAATTTAACTGTGTGATGCACTCAACTTAGCACTAAGTACTTAAGCATAGCAACGCTGATTTTAACTATGGAAAAGTTATCATTAGCTATTTTGGACAAGTCTTCAAAAATAGACTGTACAATTCTGAATATCTCACTGACTTACTGTCTTCTCCCCGCGAATACTGGGTTACTACAGTTTAAAAATGGACTACTGTGGCAGCACAGATAGCTGAGCTTCAGCTAGGCAGAGGGAATGCAACAGGCTGGAAAAAGAGGAAGGAAAAACTCAAAACCATATTCATCTTCCTTGTTCCTTCCAATGTTATACATTCCTGCCCTGCTAAGACACTGGCAATAAAAGGGAAGCAAGAAAAAAGGGCTCTCCTGCATATATGGCAGAGAAGAGCACTGCTTAGATGCTTGGGAGCATAGCTGGTAAAAATAAGAAAAACATTGAAGATGTTTCTAGGAACAAATATATAAATACAGGTATACATTTCCTGAAGGTTTTGCCACCTCGAATTTTTTGGAGCATCTGGTATTTTTAATTGAATTTAGGTACTTGGCATCGCGTCACCTTTGCTTTTGACATATTTCCCCAGGTGCAATTTTCTGAAGAGCAGAGAATGCACGACAGCCAGGCATTATTTCTACCTTTTGGAACAAAATTTGCTGTTCCTGTGCTTCTAAGTATTGGGTCACCAGCACACATCTGCCAATCTGAGCACATTAAGGAAGATTGTTATGTGTCAACAAATTTACCTTGCTGTCTTCTAGCAGCAACCTATTTCACTTTATCAAGACGACATGGGAGAATCATTTCCCAAACTATTTCAGAAAACAAACAAGCAAGCAAACAAAAACCTACCTCCAAAAAATAAATCCAATAAAAGCAGCTGAGCTTTCAATGCCACAGCATTTGACTTCAGGGAGCATACTGAAAGCCTTGAGTACAGAAACAAAACACCTAAAATCTGAAAAGGGCAACATATCCAAACCAACAACAATCTACTTAGTTTCTGCCATATTCAGGAAAACACTCTCCAAAGAAGCTCAGAGGCAAGCACGTCAAGAACAAAAACAGAGCAGTGATGTATGCCAAGAATAAAAGGCTGCTCCTGTTCTCCCTTAAGCTCTCTACACCAATACAGATGTTGGAATCTGAAAAAATTATCTCAACCACTCCTTTCAAGTTTTCTTTCTTCTGAAAAAGTATTATTCCTTCAACATCCACAGTTCAAACAAAAACAAAAAGGAAAATGCGTGTACACACACAGCTCCGATTCTCTATCACAATTTATGCTTAAAAAGCTCCTCACTCACAAAACCCAGCACGTATGTGAAATATCAAGATGCTAGCCAGTTTACAGAATCACAGGATCACAGAATCACAGAATGTTAGGGATTGGAAGGGACCTCGAAAGATCATCTAGTCCAATCCCCCTGCCGGGGCAGGATTGCCTAGACCATAAATTTATAATCAATTATAAGTCAAATTATAATCAAATATAAAATTTATAAGTTTATAATCAATACTTACAGTAATTTTAATTAAACTATAATACCACTCAATGCCGATTAAAACATGCAGAAATACCGAGCACCACATTAACTTTTGTGCCTATGCATGAATTTAAACTGAACAGAAACAGCTGCATTAGCATTGAATGCTGAGAAAGCAGTTCATTTTTTTGCAAGGTGTGCTTTTTGGGGGTGAGGTGGGGATAAGGGGAAGGGTATGACTGCAATACATCAAAAGGGATATATTGAAAAAATAATCCCTTTTAATATTAAAATGGTCATAGTTAGAAAACTCCTATTCACACCAGAAACCAATTTTGTTACTAAACAGCCAATGTGATAATTATGTGAAATTAACATAATGTCTGAAAGAAAAATACATGGTTACATTTATATATAACTCCTATATGTAGATATACTGTGTGTACCTCTCAGAGGAGAGTTTCAATTCTTTTTTGCCTTTCCAAATAGGAAAAAGCAATGAAAAAAAAATGTGAAGTTCCAAGAACCAGTGTACAACTACAGAGTTATGTAAGTAGCTTAGTATTCTTGTGTACTTTTGTAGTAACCTAAAAACAATAAATGCTTTTTAGGCAATGTATGCTGAGTGTAAAAATGTTTTCTCCTCTACCTATGTATATAGGTCACACAGCCTGAAAATAAGAAAAACACATGGAATTCATAAGTGTCTCACATGGAATTCATAAATATCTAATCAAGAAAATTGTTATAGTAAAAAAAAAAGATTTCTTTTAAAACACATGTGGCTAGAAACACTATTTGTCCAACAATCTCTCTTGGCTTTAACTGTAGGTATTTATGTGTGCATACACACACACATACTTTGCTCTCATGGAGAGACAGATTGCATTAGATTTCTAAACCAGGTCAAAAATAGCCATCTGTGAACAGATTTTGATGATCTGGAAAATGAGATTTTTAGATGACCTGTTCTTAATCTGAGCCCTTGCTTGCCAGCCTCTTTCCACGTGAAATGATCATCACGTTAGAAGACTCAGGGAAAGCACTTCTTCAACACAACAGTACTGAGGACCTGGGCCTTAGCAACAACCCCAGAGCAACTTGATACCACAGCTAGAGCTGCTTCAGCAAGTAACCAGCAAGGAAACAAAGCACACTACATTAATTACAACTTTTTAGACAAGAGCATCACACGGAAACCCTCTTGGTTTCGGGGCAATAAGCAGCATCAAGCCCAAATCCTTTAGCACTAAACTGAAGACCACCACCAGCTAATATTTAATTGCCAAAAACTACTTATACCTACTTAGACCTAGACTTACAGTGTTTTACTGCCTTCACAGCCTAATGACAGGAACATCTGGCATCCGTTAAAATCCCTTCTGCACAATCCACTTCACCAGTACACACGGTGCCATACTACTACACTACCACCCTTTCCCCTCACGATTAAATTTATTCTATGTTAGTTAGGAACCCTTCACATAGATCTTCCTCTGTTCTGAAACCTGTTCAGAGACAGAAAGTGACAGGCCTTTCTATCAGCTGTAACAATAGCTAAGCCTTATGAGCTATAGCCCCCATGGTGGACAGACTCAGACCTATCACTCAGAAAGGGAATTTGGCTAACAGCCACTTTCCTATATGCATGCGAACAGACATCCCAGTTCTCCTTTTGCAGCCCTGAAGGTCCAACAAACCGTCCAAATATCTCATCTTTACTGTTCTGGGCATAACAGAAGTGGTTGAGGATATTTTCATGGGCAAGCAAGAAAAAGTTGCAGGCTGACAGCCTTACTTTTCTTGTAAGAGGCAACGAACGCCGAGAAGGATCAAAAGATCCTGTTGTGATCTCAAGTACTTAAATGCTCACAGCACAAGGGCTGTTCATCAAATCCCAGGGCTGGGAGGAGAGAGGCCTATACAGCAAGTTTCATGGGAGCTGCTTGCAAAATTAAGATTTTAGTTTGTACAAGAGGAGAAGCATAATTCTCCTCAACTCATTAAGGTAACTGGTTGCATGCTACTTGCCAATATCATGGCCTAACAGCAGGAATTGGGTTTCTCTGAAGATTCCCTTAGGATGGTAACTTAATCCCTCAAAAAAAAAAAGTACAGTCCAGCTGCTTTTTAACAAGACTGAAGCTATTTTGTGCAAAAGGACACTTTGAGAAGTAATTTTAAAGGAGGATACTGCCAGGAAAAAGGTGTTCTTGAGGAGTTTTCATTCAAATTCAGTTTTCCTATGGCACTCTGGGGATAGCATTCCAAGTTCCTTTGATGTGACTTTCTTGTATTTCTGCAGAAACACAGATACATTAACCAAACTGCCTCTTTATCTGTGTTGATACAATGTTAGACTCAGATGCCCCTGTACTACTTTTCAATCCAGCTTGTATTTTGAAGATGATACTTTGCAGCAAGACACATCTCATGCAACTTCTCAGCTGCATTTGATAGAGGCTCCTGAGGTTTTTCCTACCACTTTCAGTAATGTAGGGACTGACTTCAGGTTGTTCTCTGCCTCCGAATTGGGAGCTTTGTTTAGACTGGTGGCTTGTGCAGTTTTTTGGTAGGTTTTTTTTGTTGTTTGCGGTGGGGTGTTTTGAGGGCTTTGTTTGGTCTGGGTTTTGGTTGTGTTTGTCTTCTTTTTTTTTTAAAAAAAAAAAGAAAATGAGCTTCCTAAAGTTATAAAAGACCTTTTTAAAGGTCTTTAAACTTAAACTTTAAGTCACTGAACATCTGTTGTGGGAAGCCATGAGGGAGAGAATTCAGGCTGCAGGAGGGGCAGAGTAGCTGAGAGGAAGTAACTTTAAACAGGCCATTCCATCATGGAGCTGTGTGCTGGGCAAACAGCAAGCAATTCAGCTATTTTTAGAAGAACAGTATGAGACAGGAAATACAAGCAAATGATTTACAACATCAAACAAAACGTGACCAAAATCCAACATCAATTCAACTGCTCCCTATTGAGAGTTTCTGGACTCTAGATAACTTTAAGGCAGTTGCTCTATAGCAAAGACCCTCCTCATCACTAAAGAACAAAACCAACGTTGCCAAAAACACCCGCATAAGCAAAAAGAAGTTTCTCTGAAAGTAACTATCTATTTTTACCTGCCTTCATTTATATTGTTCACACACAAAACCAAAAGCCAGGTCACCCAAAAATAAAGACAATTTTTATCTATGTACATCCCATTTTTTTAAATGTAGATCAAAAAGCTATAGAGCTGTGTGAAAAAAAAAAAAAAAACCACAAGCAATGAAAAAGGAATGATGCCCTCTCTCCTCCAGGACATTAATCACTTCTATCACAACAACTGACACTAAAAATTTTTACAATAACATAAAAAATACAAATCTGACAAAGGTGGTGTTTTGCTTAGATAAAAAACTACTAACAAAAGGAGTGATTGCTGAAAAGTTGAAACTTTACCAGCCGTGTTAAGAAACCGTAACTGTTTCCTCTAATGATTCTGTTGTCCACAATTGCTCTTGCTTTAGAATTGACTTATTCAGAAACATCTTCACTAACAACAGTTTCACAGGATCAAGTTTAGATCAAGTTCAGTTTGGCCCTTTGGCCCCCACAGTGTTCAAAACCAAAATAAAACCTAGCCATTGAGAAACAGGGTGACTCAGAGCACAGCAGTTCATGGCCATCTTGAAAACCACCTAAGATTTAGGAATTAACTGAGCAAAGAGTGTCTTCCTCTATATTCAGAACACTCTTCCTATTACAAAATTAACCATCATAAGGGAGAGAAAAAGGTTTCGAAATCTCCCCAACTTGCTTTACTTTAGCCTTTCTTCAAACACAGTGAAAATAGGTACTTTCCTACAAGGAGATAAAATTCATTTTTCCATTTAAAGATCCAAACTCAGAAACATCCTTCTCCAAACTTGCAGTTATTAGCAGCTTCCCTTAAACCCAGTAACAGGCAAGACTACAACTACTTCAAACTTGACATGGTCTTGATATTTCATTAGTCCACATATTCCTCACGTGTTCTTTCATACACAAAGAGCATCGTAGGTACTAAGGAACAATGCAATAGGAAATCCTTTATTTTAAGAGAAGCGTGATCATAGCCAGTTCTCAGACTATGTGCTTATAGATGGGTTTTAAATGAAAACATTCATTTAAGGAAACTCTTAAGTTCCTAGTTGCAGTCTTCAGCGGCTGACAAATGCTATGTTGCAAACACACCTCTGTACCGAACAGAATACTCAGATCAGGACATTACTGAAATCATTCACAATATTTGTTTTGCTTTAGTGACTGGCTCTTCATTTACAGAGCACTTTTTTCCAGTAGAATGAAACAAAAACAAATCCCACTTGGTCATTTCTAAGGTTGGTGCCTTATATGATCTACAGGTGACTTTTCCACGCTGGTGGACTTTAAAGACATTTAAAATTATTTCAAAGAAAGATTTTTTTTTTTTCACTGTTTAATAGCCTGTATTGCAGATGCATGTTGACAACACACAAGATTTTACATAGATGCTGAATTCTTGTTGCTAGCTTGCAGTCCCACTAATCAAACAAAACCAACAGCATCCCTCCTTACGACATTTTAAGATGCTTAGAAGTATTTGAGCTTGACTAACAAAGTGATCACTTGTCAGACTGCAGTGCTGTGCAATTAAACTCTTAAGACTGCAAATGAGCAAGTACACACTACAACTGATCTACCAACCTATTGATTGATTTGTGGAGAGAACAAGGAGAACATGCCTCTACTCTGAAGCCCAGGCTGCCTTAACTACTGCCATCACACAGTTTGCTACAAGAATTTCCAGAAGCAGCTAGTTATGGAACATCCACACCTTGACAGAACTGGACCATCATCATCCAAGATCCTAGACATTCCATTTGCCACGTCAGTGGGCTTACTAAAGAATTATTTATTTTTTTGAAACATATCAGCACAGGATTCCTGACTCGTTGCTGAAACAAAATTTTTGATTAGAAAATATAGTTAAGACAAACTGACCTAGGTATAAGGAGGAAAGGACAAGGTCAGCTACCACTGTCTTCTGCATTTGCTCTTTGCAGACTTCTGAATGCTGTGAAATGCTGAGCTGTCACCTCCACTCGGTCACTCGGCAAGCCCACCAGCACAGGTCCGCTAAGCCTAATGGGGCTCAGCAGAGAGAGATGCTACAAGTCCTTCTGCCCAGACTGCATGAAGATAAAGTATACTGACATGAATTCAGGCAATAACTTCTCTCCAAAGTGCAAGCATTTCTGTGTAATTCAATCTGCTCAGTTTCTTAATTTTTCTTGTTTCAAAGGCCAAGTGTTTTTTGCTGCTCAACTATTAAGTATACTTCAAGAAAAATTGGTATATTTTGGTACGACTTTATTGAAGTACCTTTTCTTCATAAATCAGAAGCGGCTAAAAGCTCGCTCTCAAAACAAACCACACCATCCCACCTTATAAGAACAATACATACAACACTCAGCTAATCTTTTAGTATTTTCAGATTCCAATTTGGCATTATCATCATTATTATATAGGCGTTATTCATTTATTTAAACAATCAGCGTTCTTCCTGGGTTCTTGTAAGGAGTATTCCTTCCCCCTCTCCCGTTAGTGCTTGTTCAGTATCCTCTGTTGTTGAAGTAGTCCTTTAACAGAGTCAATAGCAGTCCAAATGTTTGACTATCAAGCTGAGCTATATTGGACAAGTTATATTTCCATCGTCCCAAGGCACCTTTGCCGAGACAAAAGGCAACCAAAGATTTCTTCACAAAGAGAAAGAGGAGATGATGATGTTAGAGGAACACACTGATGACCAGAAACAGTGTTAGCAAGAGAAGTTTTAAGAACATCCTGAAGTATTTTCAGACCTGCTGACAGCAGAATAACAAAGGAACGGTTAGCTAGTACATGTGACAGGAAAAGTAAAGAAGTACTGAAGAAATGAAGAAACAATTTTGGATCCAAACAGGACACTCCATTCTGGAATGAAGGGATAAAATAGAAATAAAAAATGTTAAAATTGTTTCTTTCAGTTTCCTACAAATTGAAAAGTATTATTAAGCTTCTTTGCTTATGAATTACAGTGTAATAGTAATAATAATGTTTCCCCTTTACCAACAGCGTCCATTCTTCACAGTGCTAAAGTCCCTGCAAGTCTAAAATATGTGCATATGAATAGACTTAAGCTTAAGTCTTCGAAAGTTTCCGATTTGCAAGCTGACAGCGTACCAGATTATTTTTAAATACAAGCTGCAAAGTTCTACCCACCAACCCAGGGCAGTATACTGGACTGACTAAGTGGTGTTGAGCAAAACAAACTGTAAAAAAAACAAACGAGAAATCCCCCATCCAACTTTCCAGCTTCCTGAGCAGTGGCAGCTGGGGGAAGACTCTTTCAAGTAAATTAAGTTCACATGCATGAAGGACTGCCTAAGCATTCACTTGTTCCTGCTTGACCTGAAGTCACAGGGTCAGGTCCCCACCTCACAGTATACAAGCCAATTCACTTTGGCTAAAGCTTTAACCCAACATACTTCTTTGGTGCAGAGATGAGTAACTGCCAAAATACAGGGTCCTGTTGTCTTCCAGAGGAAGCCAATGCAGCAGGAGCAAATGAACTTCAAACACACAGGTCTATTATTTCAGTGGTTATTCTTCTAGAAATGGGAGCAAGATTCAAAAATAAATTCTGTTCGTAGGTAATCACCCAGAGGCTGCGCATTTTTCAAAACTGCCAATGATTTTTGGAAGCTGGGCATCCCCTATGAGCTGCTCATCCACACCCACAAAGTTCATCCAAAGTTGAATTTTTAATATCTGTTTAGACAATACATGTCACACAGAACAAAAGGAAAACTAACTATCTGAACTAATACTTATAACGGTTGTCAGCGTCTGATATCTGCAAGAATCAGCTGAAAACTAGAGGCAGAACAAGACCACCACAAAAAGCTACACAAAAAAAACCACACTGTTTGAACTTCCTACAGATAATTTTATTTTCTACCCCACTGGCTTGCACCTTCACCTACTTCACGAGCATTTTCCTATCAAAACACTGCTAACAACTTACAAGATGGAAAATAATGCTGTTCAAAAGAGCCAGAATCAAAGTTTAATGTGGAACATTAATTCGCCTTTCCTTCTACTCAGGCCTTCATCTATGAACTATGACAGTGTTTATAACCATTCATTTCAGCAACTTCCAATCCTCCACCCTGTCATAACCCTGACTATCTCTCAAGGCACACACCAGACATTGCTCCTGGGGATATTCATACGATTCAACATTCCGCACAATTTAGGCACCTGCATTAGTATCTACTGTTCACACGGACTCCTGTGTAAGAGGATTCAGGGCACGAACATCACTGGTTTTCTGAATCATAGTTGTAAAGAGTTCCTCTTGCTGTCCACTGACTAGATAGGGAGCCTGGCCAGCTAACAGCAGTGTCCAGGTTAGTGTTTACAACCATACAGTACACATTTTCCCCTCTCTCTTCCTACTTCTGATCTAGCCACCTCACATTTTCTGCATGGCTAGTCTTTCAGGCTGCTATTTCCCACAATGAACCATCAGCCCTAAAATCTTCTAGTACCAAGATAAAGAACTTTAAGAACCTTCTTAACAACATATCGCACAATAGGGACTGGAAACTCTGCCACTGTCCTAATGTTGTTTGAAACCTCCATCAGATCTTGACCCCATCAAACATTTCCAGGTACAGATAATTCTGCAAGGAGAGTTTCTGCCCCAAATACTTCAAGTTTGATTCAAGTACCATGAAAAGAGACTATCCATGTTAACAATTTTTGTTATTACCACTGTTTTTTTAAATTTATATGTTTCGCAAAGTTCAAGCTGCTACCACAATTGTGATGTAGTTTTTGTTCTAGTTTAAGCTAGATGTACTTCATCACACTGAACTATAAATTCACCTGCCTTATAGCCAATTCTTTGCTAGTACCAAGAAACTTGAATTTAATATGCCAATTTCAGCAGGACTCCAATAATGTATCAGCTACTATGACTATAAAACATTTTTCAACATAATGATGCTGCTGAACTCAAATAGCAAGCAGAGGGGGGAAAAAAAGCATGTAACTGGTAAGCAAGGCATCAACCTGCGGTACAATTTATTTTTTAAACAAGATTTCAAACAGTGACTAATCTGATAGCCCTGAGCGGGGGAACATCACATGAATCTTGGCCTGAGGAACAAACCTAACCAAGAAAGAATGACTCATTGTGCAGGCAATGTGATGAGAACCAAATGCTAGATTATCCAACTTCAGTAACTACAGGAAGAGAAAAATCATTTACTTCTTCACTCCTCAGCGCTGATTATAGATAACACAGGCACAACAGCACAGAAAAACAAGCAAGAAGAGGCTGAGCATAGTCATTTATTTATAAGCAGTGATCAAAACCGCAGAGTTCAAAAGTTAGTGTAGCTGTGTGCACCTAAAACACGTCACTGGTATAAACAGCTGAGAGTTTGAAGAAACATCTAAGCCAAAAACACAATACTACCCTGTAATTTCTATAAATGCTCATATGATTAAAATCTGTATTTACAGGGAAATGCATAACTTTCCATGAAATGTCTGCAATCCAGCTGTTGTTTTTTTATGCAAAGTATAAAGAAGGGTATTAAAAATGGAAAGTGACCTACTTTCCTTTTCTAAACTATGCAAAGTGTTGATATAATGAAACTCAATCAATGTTAGTTCTTTTATTCTTCTAGTTTCAGTTTACAAGTTAGTCATATCAGCTGCAGAAGAGGGGGTGAACAAGACATTGTCTGTAAAGCATTCTGGAAGCATTAAGTATTTTGCATACTTACTACTAGTGACAAAGCAGAATTAATTTACCTATGCAGAAGCAAGCGAATTCAAAAACATGAACAAGAGGGACAACTGGCAAATGCTCTGAAATACATTTGCAAAGTTTTATTTTTATAACCATGTTCAGTTCCACAAATCTCTAACACAGCACAAACCTGCTCTGACTTTGCTTCAGAAGCAGAGGTCCAGCTGCAGCGAGAGCTGCACCAACATAGAAGACATTCTCTTTCTTGAAATGCTGAAGCCTACACAAACATTCATACATAAGGGAGGATTAAGCTTTAAAAAGGGAAGGGCAGGTGAAGGGTATTTGACAGGATGGAGGTACACAGCATTCACAAAGATAATGCAACACAAAATATAAATATAGAAATGCAATGTTAATCTTCATTAAGAAGTCTTATACTGAAAACTTTTCCAAATCAAACCGAAGTCCAACTTCACAGTCTTAGGGCTGACACACTAGTTAGTGACAATGGTTTGCTTTAATGACACACAGGCAGAGCAAGCACTGCAACGGAGCTTATTCCTCAGCCCAATGACCACTAAGGACAACACACCCAAGTAAGTTTATACTCACAGCTTTGAATCCAGTTACGTGCTGCAACTATTCAGTCACCAAATGCTCAAATACAAAACCTTGGTCAACACTGTCCTCAGCAGTTTACAGAACACATCAAGCAGGCAAACAGTGATAACTTACCCATACACACATCAAGTTATAATTCATTTTTAAGAGCCCAACGGAAGTGATATAATATACATCATGTTTTCCCTGCAGATACAGACATGTACTAGTTTTGTCACAAATTTAAAAATAAAAAGCAAGTCCTTTCATATTTATTGAGACGGTCAAGTGAAGCTATGGTATCACATGCAGCCAGTATCGATATATATCTATAGGCCAAGCTATGCCTGCGTAGTATCTGCTTGTCTTCAAATAAT
Organism: Nyctibius grandis; assembly: GCF_013368605.1. Classification (NCBI taxonomy): domain Eukaryota; kingdom Metazoa; phylum Chordata; class Aves; order Nyctibiiformes; family Nyctibiidae; genus Nyctibius; species Nyctibius grandis. Next base: position 56,579,441 of record NC_090659.1, on the reverse strand, counting down.
CTCCTGAAACCCCTGTGCAAACTCATGGCTTACAGAAGAACAGCAGACTGAAGTCAGGGAGTGCTTCTGATAATCGTGTAAAATGAAGTTGATTTCTGGATTACATCACACAATTTCACTGACTGTAAAAAAGTTCCTCACTGACATTTACAATAACCAGCTGCAAAACTTAAAGCATGTAAATAGACATGCCTATCCAAAGACTATTTGTTGGATAAAAAGATGTCCATTTTTACCTTTTAGGGTAGAACACAAGTTACATACAGTAGATGCACACAAGTCCACGTGCATGCTGTAGTCATTATTTTTAATGCTGGGGGATGGGGATGAATACATCAGACATTTGGCTACCAAAAAAGACCAATGCTTCTTTACAAAGATCACACAAGAACGGAAAGCCATTCAACTTCAATTAACCCCTTACTTATTCCATGTAGTTTCAAAAACTGGTCCATTTGTTTTTACAAAGCAATACCACATAGCAGAGCTATTCTGTGCAAGAAGTTTGTATTTCTTTGCAAGAAGTTAGCTCTTTTGGTTCAAGATCTGGATTCCATCCCAGTTCTGCTGCAGACTCCATCTGTGATTGTGCATAATCAGTCAGTCAGCTAACTTCCATACTTGAACTACCTATCTAGCACTTCATATTCAAAGTGCAACTTCAGATCCCTCAGATGAAAAGACCACACTGGAGTACTGCATTACAGTATTTGCTAATGCAACTGCATGAGATATTGCAGAAACTGCATTTGAGGGCTAGCGACAAAGAGGCCAGCAAAGCTAACCCAGCCTGACCAACATACCTTACACCAAAGGACTTTTGCACAGCAAGGAAAGAACAACAGCAACAAAATCTCCTGAACCCCCCTGTGCAAATTCATGGCTTACAAAAGAACAGCAGGCTGGAGTCAGGGAACACTTCTGATAATCATGTGTAAAATGAAGCTGATTTCTGGATTGTATCGCACACTTTCACTGACTATAAAAAAGTTCCTCACTTTGGTCTGGGAAGCCTCTAGCCTACTTATGTAACAGTACAAGGCAGGGGAATCAAACACAAACCAGGATTTACCAACACAGAGTAGGAGAAGACAAAGCATCTGGTCCTTTTAACAAAAAGGTAAGGCAGACAAATAGCTCCCAGTAACAGAGAGGAAATATCTTATTGTTAGCAGTGTGTACTTCCAGCAGTACTGTCACATACATAAAGAGAAAAAACTGCTCCCAAAGGCATTATTGTGGAAAGAACACCAATTCAGGCATGAAAAAGGTACCATAACAGTTGCAAAACAAACTAGCAAAAAAAAAAAAATGCTTCATGACAGAAATTACCTTGATAGGAAAGACACAGAATCACAGAATGGTTAAGGGTTGGAAGGGACCTGGGAAGCTGCCTGAGGTATACTGTACCAAAGCAGAGGGGCAGAAGAACTTCAAGTAAGCAGGCACAAGGTAAGAAGGTATGCACGTGGAACAGAAGCACAGCATAACATAGACAGAAGCCCAAGAACAGTTCTCACCAAGGCATAAGTTCACCTCTACGTACTCCAGCACTGTTACATCCCAAATAATCATGCCATAACCACCACCTTGCTGCCAGCTATAGATTTATGAGTTATGAAGACAGACACTACCTTCACAGAAGATGAACCACTTGTGAATATGAATGTTAAAAATCTTCAGAACAGACGCTTTCCTGTGCTGACTTATGCACATCTTTTGAAATACTTGACTAGTGGGGGCTTCTGCAAAAGAAACTACATGTTTCTTAGCTCCAGCTCTAACTTGTTCTAAAATTAAAGTACTCCCATTGTAAACTCAGAAGTGAAGCAATGGATACACCTGCCAGTGGGAAAACAAAGGCAAGTCTGCTATTCAACAAAAGAAATTGCCTACAAATATGCAAAAATATCACTCTTTTGAAATGTCTACTTAAGTGACAACATTCTGGGTCACTGTTATTTGCTTACTTCCTTGAGAGTTTTTATAGTCATTAATCGGAGCTTCTCTCCTTTGAAAGCCAGATAAAATAGAACAGGTTTCTGTAGTAATATGCTCTTAGCACATGTAAGATATTCCTCCAGAGAAAGACAGCAAACATTATTTAATAGCATAAAATTGGTAGGAAAGCTCAAAGGCAAGTACAACTGGTTTTTAATATTAAACTGAATTGCAAGTTAGCGTCTCTTACTTTCTTGAATTCCAACACACACATTCTGCTCCAAAAGACAAAAGAGTAAAGAGGGGGTTTTTAAGCAGGGAGCAGTGATTTCCTCGCCTATTTCAGTAACACTGTAGTTTCACAGCCACTTGAACCCATGACAAGCCAGCTGACTGCTCATTGCCCATCTTCCCCCACATGGTGCAACCACACATATTCATGTCCTACCTGAACCTCTTTTGCAGAGCACATCAGGTCAGGCCAGAACTGACCTTGTGCAGCCATTAGCTCTGGCACAGAAGAGTTTCCTAATGGATTCACACCGCAAACATTTGTCTTATCACAGGAGATGGGGCAGCAATGAGAGCAAACAGGACAGAACATGAAAAGCTTGTGTAAGCACATAGTATTAGATGTGCATTTCAAACAGGTATATGAGGCGCATGCTCTTGAAAGAGATTTGAGGCTGCAGTCTCACAGTTACTTGGTCTACAGGCTCACTTTTCCAAGGCTACTCTTACTAGCATTGTTCTATACTGCCAGCATCTAAGGACTTACCCTATAGCAGCAAAGCCTCTGACAAAAAGAAGTCACTTTACTTACAGAAAGATCCAATTCAATCAGTGATCATTCTTTCTTCAACTCTACATTCTCTGACCACCACTTAATGTTCTCTGCTGGTTAGTCTCCTCCACTCACTTTACTGTTGAACCCTCTTACTTCAAATAGCTATTCATCCAGCAAAGGTTTCCAGACCTAACAAGATATCTCCCTTTCATTTAGATAGAAAGCAGTGAAGAAAGCTGATCTATGGAAAACAGTACTAAATCTTGTCCATTCTGTAATGTCCATTCTGTAATGCTCAGATAAACTGATTTAAACTTGTTTTTTCAAGGCATTCTTTGACAGTCAACTTGTCTACCTTCATTTATCCTTCCCTTTAATTCAGCTGAATCACCACTGTGATTGAAACTTATATGGTACAGCATCTCTTTCATGAGGTCACTCGCTCCTTATCAAAATGAAGTCCAAATTACAATCAAGAAACCCACAAGGTAATCATCCGCTGGCCACATCAAGTGCATCCATACCCTACTCACTGTCAGTAACATTTATTCTCCATCTGATAATTAAATATCTTCCCCCAAATAATATTTCCTGTAAGTTTCTTGGTGCACGTTGCACCTAATTCTGTACAAATGCATACTGTCAACTGAAGAGGCTGTGTCACTGGCACTCCACCTCCAATGCTTTCCCTGAGGTCAAATATAGATAGCTGTTGCCTCCGCTTCATCAGCAAACTGAAGTTTGGCATGGTGGGGCCGTGAGTTATGTCACCAGGTTCAGTCAACTCCCCAGCTGCCTGCCAACCACTGCACTCAAGAGGACAGAAGCAGCAGATTCCAACCCCTGTGCAAGACAATACACAGTTACAGCACGTGAAGTGTGCCCCATTAACACAGATCTCTCCAGCTATATTCAAATCCAGCTAAGGAGGAGACATACCAGAATCACTGCATTACCAAACTCATTACAATTCCTACCATAAAAGCGCATTTCCCCTCCTCAATGGCGCATTTATTCACTAATACACATGCAAGCTGAAGGTAAGCAGACCTATTAGACTTTATTAAAAATACTGTCTTGAGATTATTCACAACAGCTGTTTCCTCTTCAAGCTAGAGGAAAACAGATGGCAACATAACAAGAGCTAGATAATTTTTAGAAATTAACTCTAAAACATGACACTTGTACGTGATTCCTTCCACTCATGCATCTCTAAATGGGATAGTAAAAAAAATTCATGACAAATGTTATTTTGCTAGTAGAATATATAACAGCTTGATAGCATAATTAACATATTGAGAGCAAGGGCAGAACAAAGAATACATCAAATTGCACAGAAAAACTGCAGGTTGCATAGAGCCCTATATCACTCTTGCTGTAGATTCCCTACAAAAAAATCAGAACATAGTTTATCTCCTCTCTCAAACACCTATAAAGCCTGACAGCATCAAGATAGTGCAATTACAGGTATGGAGAATAGGGGTGTATTCTTTTTGATATTTATTAGCAACTTCAATCAAGATTCACAGGGGTGGAAAACAGCAAGAAAAATATTTAAAGCCATACTAATTATCCCTGTGAACATAATGACGGGATTTTATTTGTATTGGTCTGCCATCAACTGCAACTCATCAACTGCATTTCATGCACATTCCATACACTTAAAGAGTAGAATTTAAGAAACTATAAATACATCACTATAACGTTTTAAACAGTGGCTGAGGGAAACCATTTATTATTGAGCTACCGCATGTTGAAACAACTGTTAAGTTTTCAAAAATTCCTACTAAAACAGATGTATTTTTGGACAGACAGCAATGAATACTCACTGATCCTTCTACAGGATCAATTTAGAGCAGAAGGAAACATTTTGGACAGAAATGAAAGCTATGCTTCTGACCACCTACTTTAAGGAAACAAAAAGTTTAGGGTAAGTGAAGAGAGTTTATCTTTTTTTTCTGATATGCTTAGGGCTGAAATGCAGTATGCAGCAGACTCATGAAGTAGCAGCCCAGGTTTCAGGATCTACCAATGTCTATTAGACTCACATTTAGAGTAGTGAAGCAAACAGTGTTATGCTTCACCATTTTTCTGGGCAGACTCTTTCCTGGAAGTGACTACTCAGTTTGGTATACATTGAAGAACAACATGCATCTTTTTTTCCCAGGCAGAAGAATTTATTTTAAAAACCAACAAAGTAGTCTCTGCCAATCCAAACATCATTCCAAACTCCACTGAAGATCCACAGAGAAATACTCCCACTTCTGTTCTCCTACTCCATTAACATGCCAGGTGTGAGCCTCCACCACCTATTCTATCAACATTTCTAAATAACTACAAATTAAATAACCAGAGCAGTTAGACACCAGCTTTACAGCAACAGCAAAATTGGTCCAAAAGAAAACTTACATTATACGTGTGAGTATATCTATTCATCCTCCCTGAAAAAAAAAAAACCACCAAAAAAATCCCAACCAAAAAACAAACCACACACATAAGTTGTGCCAGATGGCTAGCACATTTAGAAACAGAGATGGTCCTAAACTCATGTCTGGATAAACTCAACCATATCATTGAAAGCATAACCCAAGCTACGGTCCCTGTGCTTCTTCCACTTATAATGTTTAATTGCAGTAATTTGTAGCCAATGTGCCTCAAAACTGCAGAGCTTGTAGTCACTGAAGTATATATATACACACTGAAATACTATTCTCCATAATAGTATATAGCAAATATATACAGCATATAATAATAATGAAATATACTACACATATATCATAATTACATGTAAAATATATACTGCAATAATTATGTAATTATAATACGTCATATATATTCTATACTGTATGCCCACATGTTATATAGAGATATATGAAAACCCTACACAACTTCCAAGCAACTTTTAACTTTGAAACCCTGTTTTTTAAAAACTTTAATTTCATTTCTGACAGTACTTACTCTGCTGGTTTTTGATACAGCTTTATCTGAGTTACAGAATACAGGGTTTTTTCTTCTACAAGCATAATCAAAGATCATATGATGCTAATCCTTAACTAGATTATAAATACATCTTAAGTGTCTGGAATAGTGAAATTATTTGGAGTCTTAAAAACCCAAACAGTGAAGCAAACAATTACAGAAAAAAAGATGTTTCCTTCCACACCATTTTGTCTTTCTGACCTCCATTCTAACGGTAGAAGATTGGATTTTGCAACTTTTCCGCCACATTGTTCAGCATATTTGTAATCTCAAGCAAAACGGTGAAGTCTCAGACATGCTCATGTACTCTCTAGCTCTGACTGTATGAATCAACTTCCTCTATTTATGGAAGTAGGTATTAAATTAACTCTTGCCTTGGCATTTATCGTCTACAAGCTTCATTCTCAAATTCACGGGATATCCTCTGTCCAGCACAGTCTGCCATTCCAACGAAGCTGTGTAACTCTGGCTGGCATGGCTAACCAAAGTTCACACATATCCACATTGCAGAGGAAAAAAAAAAACCCACAGTTATTCTCTTGCGAATCATAAAACTCAAGTAAGCGGTGTTGAGACTGCCATTCCCCATTATCAGACCCACGCCCAAAGCTGTTTAAATGGTACCTCTTCCATTAGCTTGCTCTTTTTTGTAAAGGCAAAGTACATGTAAACACATATATCCAAAATTTGTCTTGTAGATTAGAAGCTGTATTTCTAATCTTAAGCACAGACCCTGCCTTGTTTCCTTCAGGAATCAGAGGTAATTAAATGCTGTCAGTCAAACTTACATTCAAAAGGAAAGAGACGGGGCAGATGTACAGTTGATAACTGCAAAATAACCACCTAAAATAAATCTGCCAAGGAATCCAATTTCATCATTGAGCTTTAACCAGTTACAGTGAACTTGCAGGAATGAGAAGGACATCCACTTAACAACAAGCTTCCTTCCTCATCCCTTTGCTCCCCTGACAGATCCCCATTAAAAATGCTTTATGACAATCACCTATATCATGTGGATTATCTAAAATAAAGTTCTCTCACTTGTTATCATTAACAGGTGCAAATTACCAACAGCTCACACCCAGCGGAAGATGTCTACTGAATAGATAGTACAGCTCTGTGGTCTTCCCAGCAGGGAGGAAAAAGCCACTTAACCAGATAAGCATGTCCTTTCAACTTCTCTCCACTTACACCTCCTTGCTGTACCCTTCAGCTCAAAGGAGTACCTAATCTAACCTAGACAGTGCCAGAATCAACAATGCACTTAAGTAAAAGAGCTCACATAAAACCCCAGCACTAACAGTGAAACCACGCTATAAAGGATCGTTCAATAACTTATTGTACACCTCTCACGAGCTCTCTCTGCTTCTCGGTTTAGGGAGATCCTCTACCACTTTCCTTACATGACAGTTGTGAAAACTTTTCCTTCCCCCACCCCTGCTGTCTCCTTACATCTTTGCTTAACTTGATTCACTGTCATCTCCCTGCTCTTACACAAGCAAGACACCCTTAAGCACACAGGAATGCTTGCTGTTCTGCAGCAAGGAATTACTAAACTCACACAGTGCAGACTTTATGTGCATCTTAAGTGAGGATAAAAATCTCAGAGCAATTTGTTTCTGCAGAACAAGCCTCAGATACATTTAACAGTATTCTCTAAAGTGAAATCTTCCATGATATGCATTCAGACTACAATTTAAAATATTTTGCATGAGTTATCATTCACCTTTCTGAAAAAAGATTAATACTGACAACAATTTCTAGCTCTTTTAACCAGGTAGAATTAAAGAGGAAGATTGAGGCACCACATTCCTAACTCTATAAAACACTCATCATTACTCTCCCCTTCTGTGGAAGCAGCACATTGCAAGTACTGCTGTTAGGAGACACGCCACCATCTTCCAAAGCAGCAGGAAACTCGAATGCAAACAGAATCCTTTCATTTCAAGTCCGGGTAGCAGGGAGGATCACTGGTTGAGCTCAGAAGCTAATTTTTACACAAACCTTCTGCCTGTTGCAAAAACTCTTTCAATACAGCTCCCACAGAAATAGCACAGAGAAGTCTAAAAAAAAAATCCTTCTGGGGAAGGGAGAAAGAAAAGAGAGAGGAAACAGAGGAACATTACACTAATAGTTCTCTTCTGCTAATCAACAGAATAGTGCTGACATGATGTAAGGGCAGGCTTGCCACAGCCTGGAGAGAAGTAAGAGTATGCACCAGAAACTTCACAAAAATCGGACATGGTTTTCAAACCACAGAAAAAGGGAAGCAGCATAAATCACTAAAAAATGTCACAGAACGAGAGCAAGATATTAGCCAAAATACATGGGTGACTAAAGGGACAAAACACAGCTGCAAAAGGTTAGAGGCTTCAAAAGAATTTATTTTATTTCCATCCCAACAGTCCAATTAGCAATCATTGTTACATACTGCAGCAATAGCTACCTAATACCTAGTGCCTCCCACACACTCCTGCTTAGCCACAAAGAGCTGTGGAAATACTCGCCTTCCAATGTAAGTCACCGTGACTTCAAGAATCACAACGGGGGGGCTGGCTCCCCTGGCACACAGGATGCATTTTATTGCCACAGTTAGTGTTACAAAACAGGCAGCCCTATTTTCTGTTATTGCACCTGCACTTCCTCTTTTCACCCTTTAGGATCCCACCATGGCTACCCCAGGATCAGGAACTGCAGAAGATTTTATGAGATAAAGGCTAGCCCAGACAAAATCTTACCAAAACATCAGTGGTGCGATGGCCCTGAGCACAACCTCTCCCCCTCCCCTCAAGGGTCTGAATGCCTCGGCTCAAGGCCAGCTGTGACATAGTGCAGCTGTGTAAGCTTGGATCGGGCTGCTAGGAAGAGAGCTGTATGAGAGAGCACTGGAGGAAGCCTCACCAGGCACCCTTCTCCACTTAGGAACTGCATTCCAGCTCAGACACTTACCCTTGGACCTTGCCAGAGCTATACAGCAGGTTTGCCTGTGTCTTGCCTTACCAATCCTTACCCTGAACTGCTGACTTAATTTCCTAGTGTTTACCTTGGACCTACCCATCACTACAGACTTGTCTGGTTATCACCAGGATCTTGGTTGACCCTGGTTAACATCGTGGACCTCCTCTACTCTTCTTTTTTGGCTGGACAACCTGCTTTGTTGGCAAGATCGCTGCCCTGCCTGCTTTCCTGTCACACTCAGCTTCCAGCTCGCCTTTCTTTACCAAGTAATCCACTTTGTGCTCCATGATAAGCGGGGTAGGATGGCCTCACGGCTTAACAGAGCCACATTAAATTAATCTTCTGTTCTTTCAGTTCTGCTCTAAATATTAGTAAAACACCCCCCTACACCAGCAGGGCACTGGGAGTTCTGTTACTAAGGTCACAAGGACCACTGGAGTATTTCAGTAATCGCAGCTATCCAGAACAGGGCTACACTTGTCAAGGCTAAGCAAAAGGTTATATTTGAAACATAAGAGACCAGCAGCTCTTCAGAAAGGTAAGTAGCTAGAATACAAAATGGGATTTATTATTAAAGTTATAGCAGACTTCTCTACTTTGTTTAGACTCCAAGCAACGAGAACAGAAGTTGAAGTATATGCTGTACACTTGCAAAAAAAAAAAAAAAACAACCAATGCTCTACAACAGGACTGGGACCCTTTACACCGTAGTGCAATGCTAAAAATTCCATTACTCTCAGCTTATAGAAAGGCAAAAAAATGGTGGTAAATCCTGCAGAAGAACAGGAAGGGTCTGAACAAGCTCTGCTGGGGAGGGGCAGGGGGAGAAAGGTTACACAGGGAGAAGAAAAGGGAAAGCAACAATTTAGCCCCAGTTTCTTAATAATAGCTTCCTCCTTAGTTTCTATTCTCCAGACCCAAATAGTCACTGTTTTCTGCTAAACTCTTTCTGCTCCCCTCAAGTGTTTCAGCTAAAACAACTAACATTGACTCAGGAGAAGTCAGCTTGTCCTGCAGATTTCCAGATGTCAAAACTAAGTATTAGGCAGCCCTTGGCTTTAGAATAGGAACTTAAGCAATGAAAACAAAGTACACAAAAATCCCAGAAAACAGAAATCAGCGTCTTTTCCAGTCCTTGTGAGAGCTATTTCCTCTGGTATTGCATCTCATTTCCCCAGCACTGGATATGCCAGGCAGGACTTTCACTGCAAAAGCCCTACTGTGTCCAGGAGGACGCAGAAGGCATTTGACTCAAAGTGCAGATTGACAAGAACAGGATCTTGAAAGGAAGGAAACAAGACTTGGCTAGGCAGAGAAACAGAATCCTGCTTGTCCTCCCCTGTCCCTTCCCCTGGCAGGGCTCTCAACAACCGGGGCACTGCTTAACCAAAGCCAGTCAATTCCACCTCTATATACAGGGGGGAGAGTTGCCCGTGAGCCACCGGCCCTGTAGGTCCCAGCAGGGGGAAGCCACATCGTGAATGAAGTAAGCAGGAAGAAAGAGGACTGCCACAGTGGAATAACAGTGCCCAATGTCCTATTCAGATCTCAGATCCTTGCCACTTCTGCAAAACTGCCTTTCAGAAAAACCTAGAATTAGACTCAAATTGGCACCATGACTGGTAAATACCGTTTTCCTACCCTTTTCCCCATTTAAGAGTCACCCCTGCCTTGGAAAAGGCTGGAAGATAACTCAAAGAGTTCCACTGTATGGAAGGAACACAGTGGAAGAGCCTATCAACAGTGCTAGAGCAGGTTTTGAACTGAACATATGTGCAGGAAGCCATGTATTCCACTACAGGAACGGAATGTAGAATAACTGCTCATTATGTCAAGTACCACCCACCCCACGGACTGAAAGCAGCACAGTGTTTTCCTTTTATAAGTATATACTCCTGTAGTGGCAGGATTTTTGTGTCCACAAAGGGATCAGATCAAGGTTACAATGGACAACCCTCATGATGGTAACCCTCAATTTCAAGTGTTTGACTCTGGAAGCTCATTGGTGCTCAGCGGATGCAGGGGTAGACAACGCAAGCCTTCTAGACACTAGTTCCAGCTGCTAGGAACGTGAATCAAGAGGCGTATGTCTGATACCATAATGTCACAGTTAGACAAGCATCCAGGCTGTCTTACAGGCAGAACAGCAGCTACGCGTTTCAGTGACTTTCCTAAATCCAGCTCTTTCAAATAATTAGTATGAAAACCTCATTTATCATTAAGGTTAATTAGGCAATTAATGACATGAAAAAAATTACACCTGAGGAGACTGTAAAATGAACTAAGTGGGCCAGGTCAAACTTACTGCCTACTGTCTTGAAGGTCTGGGGCTGAACCATCCAAGATTATTACAAGAGCACAAACCAAAAGCAATATGATTACACTGTCTACAGCTAAGCCGTAACTGCTGCTATGATTCTGAAGCCTGGGCATAACTAAAGACCTTTTAGAGGCACCACTAGTACCACAGAAAACTTACAGCAGCATCCTCTTGAGTTAGTTTTAATTTACAAAAGCCTCAGCCTCCTTCCCTTTCTCCCCTAGAAGCTCTCAATCACAGCCCTAGAACAGGATTCATATTACCCCCATCAACAGCCAGGTAACTGCTCCACTCCTCAAAGAAATACTTAAGCATACTCTTGATAATAACCTATTTTGGTCCAAGAATTTTACCTTAACATCTGTTAAAAAAAGTTAAAATCCTGATTAAAATAAAGTCAGCCCATTGGCTCAAAATGATGTTTTGAAGCTTTATATTGTCATCACCTTCATCCTATGCTGGCCTATTTTAGTGTTAACCTCATATTCTCCAAAGAAAGCGATCATTCAACCACCAGAAAGCACTGCAAAGCAAAAAAATCTAGCATGCACCAGTTGAGCTACGGCTCACCCTTCCCACACCATGCTCCGCCTGCAGCTATGAAAGCTCAGCACTCCAGCATGGTTGGTGGCAGGTGTACCATAGGGGACAAAGAAGCAACGAACACCTTGTCAGGGGCTACTGCTCAACACGAACAGACTGGTTCTTCTCCTAAAGGATGCCTGCAGCAGGTGAGCTGCATGGACCCCACAAGTGATTTTCTCAATGTGTTCACCCTGCGACACTCTCTTCTCCCTGCCATGGCCAGCCTCATTCACTATTCAAATTCTAACTTTGGGGAAAGATTAGTCAGAGGGTAAGACACCAAAAAGAGAAGTGTGCATCCATGTCCAAAACCATGACGAAACATCAAATAAATGCACATGACACTTGCACTGGACCAAAACACTCCATTCTGCTTTCCCTCTGTCCAAGGCCAACCTGCCCTAAGGCAAATATCCCCAATTCTGTCTCCCACAGCCTGATACCCTAGAAGATACGTACACTGCAAAATACATTAGTATTTTCGTCATGACACCAGAAACTGCCAAATGCTTTACCCAGGATACAACAAAAGCACTGATACATCACCACCACTGCCTCCTCCAAAAGCACAAAGGGAACCAAATTCTCACCTTTAAAGCCCAGCTACAAGGTCCTGCCTTTTGACTGACTCCATACTCTGAAGGGAGCATGTGGAAACTCCTGTCCCCATCTCACATGCTGGAGTTCTGGAGGGCAACAAGGGACCAGACCTAGCCCAGTACCCAGTATTTCTTTCCTTCAGGCAAGTCACCTCAAGTAGTGGGTTTTTCAGATCCCATTCTGAAGCACCTAGTTAACCCCACGCAGTACGAGTTCTGGTATACCTGCAGCTTGGCACTAATTCCAGACATATAAGCTCTTATTTGGTTTTAAGCCCTTCTTGGACAGATATTAATGCACAACCCCATTTCATTCTGCCACTGTGCATGGTCCATTAAGCACAGTATTTGCTCCTGAGCAGTTCCCAATGCAGTGTGCATGGTACTGCTGAAGTAGGGACCCCACTTTAAAACATTTGGCACTTCTGGTTACTGCCAAAATCAAACAGCCACCATACAAAAAAAAAAAAAAAAAAGACATGGAGTTTGACATGGTACAACGATACCTGAGTAAGATTTCATGAGACTAGGAGAAAAATACACTTTCAATTCCAGAGATTCGCTTTGCACAAGAAAGTAAAGCCTGTATTCAAGAGCATCAAGTACAAGTTACCCGTGGGAATAGATACCAATTCCTATTACCAGAAGCAGGGCACCAGCATACCAAAAATTTGTAGGTGTTATCAGGAAACTCTAATAATGACAACATACACAACATTTCCCACTACACTATTACAGAGACCAGTTACATTTAATACTGGAGCTGACTTTAAATGTCATTCAGTTAATATTTCTTTATTTTCAAACCTACAACCTTCTAGAACACTGTCACTGAAGCAGGTGTCAAAACACACTAATTATCAGCCTGTTAGAGCTTCACTTTTACTGAAGTTATTTTGCTCTATTGCAACATCCCAAATTCCCCCAGGCACTTTTTATTCCCTGTCAAAAACTTCTGCCTCACCACTGAAAAACAGACAGTCGGGAGTATTGGTCTGAATAAAAATTAGCTTTCTTTTTTTCCGCTCTCTCTCAGGCAATTTTGCTTAGTAGGCCTAAAAAATAAAAAGCCACAGGGGAGTAGGGTGAGAATAAGTATATTACTTACACTATCAAACCTAGTTCCTTCCAACCCTGCCATGCAACACCAATTTCCTGAAGTCCACTGCAGGCACCACCCCAAAGAGTACAGGAGCTGGCTCTATATTTCAACATTAGGGAAGAGGCATGAAGAGTTCCCCTAGCTTTAGTCAGGGGTGGATTTATGACCACTGACCACAACCTCCTTTCTCTATCATCATCTCTGCAGCACTAATAGTCTAAGCCTATGCTGCAGCAACCACCTGGAGCTCCTGTCTTAAAGTATTATACACTGTTAGTGGAAACTCTGGTGTTCGGACTGGTCAAGCAGAATCACCCAAGGGCTGCTGGCTGACAGTGTGCAGCAAAATTAACTATTTAGAACAATCTACAAACACAGGGTAAGACTAATATTTACAGAAATGCAAGAGTAATGTTGGTCAACTCCTACCTTACATTTGGGCCAAGAGATGCTAACAGAGCACAAATGTGCTTCTTCAGGTATCTGAAGAACTTGACATCTGATTATCATGAAACAGCAGCCAAGGTCCCAAACATCAAATACCTACACTACAAAATGCGACTCCAAACTTCCAAAGAGGAACAGATCAGAGAACGTTTGCAGAGATAGCTGATGGGTCCCTTCTGCTTATCTACTGGGGAATACTTACACAAAAGTAAGAACTTAACCATTATGTTAATGGATCAAAATGCAACTCCTCCTGATCTCAGGAAGTGAACTAGAGCACAATGCAACCTTGAAGTAACAATAATCACCTACAGAGCAAAATAACTTTGGTTTTACCCAACTCTCAGCCACACTAAGCAGTATTGTTACTTTTATATAACTGCAGAGGACCTGAGAACCTTAAAAAAAAAAAGAGGTGTGCTATCTTATACTGCACCCACGTGATTTACTGAAAGATTTCAGACAACTGCTGGAGTTTCACAGTTTGCCACTATTTTTGCGTACCTTGTGGGAAACAAGTAGCACTTCCCCTGGTTTCCTTACAAAATAAACATAATGTGCAACTACCCATATGGACAATCCTTTTAATGTAATCAGTTATACAGTTTCTGTTAGGGACATCTGAAAAAAAAAAAGTCAAAAGAAGGTAAGCAACTGAAGTCAGCAGATCTGAAAATTTCATCTGTAGAGGACTGACAGGTCTCATAGTGCTAGCATTCCTTGCTTCTCTCTACTAAATTACTTTGGAAGAGGCAGCTAAAAATAAGATAAATATTTCCCCAATATTAAATTCTCCATGAGAGCAAATGCTGCCGTTTCAGAGATATTCCACAATACAAAAATGGAAGGAAAAACAGCAAGTGCGTTTATAAAGAGAAGAAACAATGCTTATAATGCCAGCCTCGTCTCAATAGCAGGTGTTTTGTGAAGAAGCTTTTGAACATATATCACTACGTGTGTGGCTGTACCACTACAGATCTTTCATGACTACAGAGAGCATGCAGACGGCAAAGCTACGATCTCAGAAACAGCACTCACAGCTGGCAAATGACAATAACAAGAGAGCCAACCACTGGAGTATGAAGAACTTCCATTTGTTCTAGAAAACTTGGGCCAGTCACTCAGATACGCAAGTATTCATAAAAGCACAGTTTTTTCAGATGTTTTGTTCTCAGAATTGTTCTTAGAATTTTGTTATTAGAACAAAACACAGCCTTGTAAAAAATAAGAGCAATTCCATTAGACCACTGCATCCCCCCCTGGTTTTTAGTGACTATTAGGGATCTGCAACAATGCAACCCCAACCAGTAAATCTAACTTAAACATTGCTGGTTTGGAGGGGATGGATTGCTTTTGTTTCAGAAGCGCACGACTCTCACATTGTGTCATACTGGCAGAGCTTAATTTTCCAAGGTTGTGTTCACGTGTTCTGTAACAGTCACCAGCTTTTCAAACTAGAATCTAAAAGCAACTGTAGGATGTCACACCCTGTGTCTCCTGCAAAATAGATCTAATTTTCCATTACAAACTGGTGATTGTTTCTGGGCAGGGGGAAGGGGCAGGGGGGGAGAAAAAGACTAAGAAAGGGAGCTTTTATACCATCTACCAGATTTTTCTTCTCTTTCTACCACCCTCCTTCCTACAATTCTACAAGCTGAATGACCGCCAGAAAAATCAACAAAACTATTTTTCATTGAAATATCAAAACAAAACATCTGAGAAGTTTCATGATACAGTCCAATTACACTGTTAAACACAGGGAACTTATAACCACCTTTAAGAGCTCACTAAATGCTTCAAAACACACATCTTAGAAGATACCAAGAGAAACAGCTTTCAAAATGCCACACTGTAGTACTGAATGGAACAGGAAATGAGGAACAAAGAAAGGAATTTCATAGATTCCAGATGTACTCTAACACCAGCTGGGAAATACAAGCGAGATCAACTAAAGCCTTGTAAAAGGCTACCACTAACTCTTTTCTTCCAGAGTGCTTGAACAAAAGTAAGTAGCTGTAAACAATTTGTAAATAGAAATGTTTTTAGAAGAAATTGGAAACAGTAGTAAAAATAAACTTCTTCCCCTCTTTCACGTTTTTAAGGAGTTTAAAACCCAGCCATCAGTGCATCTGGTTTTTTGGAGTTGCTTTTTAAACATAAGAACTCTGTATAAGCAGCCATAACAGAAGCATAACTGTAAATAAAGTATTTCAAGTTGTCAGTTTTTCAATACTTGGAAAAATAAAGCTGAATGAAACCGGAAAGCAAGGAAAATTAAAACCAGTAAAGTTGATGTATATTACATGCCTTCTGCGTAACTGGAATTGAAGGGGAATTTAAATTTGTAAATTGCTAAAAAAAAACCACAAGTTATTAGTCACTCAAAAACTTTGTTCCTACAACTACAAATTAAAAACCAATTAACCACTCTAGGTTAAAAACCCTGGAAACAGAACTCCTTCACAAGTTCAAATACCGTTCTGCTCCCTGTGTAACCCAATATCTCCAACATTTTATGTTCCTTTTCTGAAACACAAACTCAGGCCTTTCAATACAAACTTCTTTTAAATGGATTTTGAAATCTGAGTAATAAGTACAGTGACAGACAAGTATATTTCCTCCTAAGGTCACTGTAAAAGATGAAGAGAAAGCTTAAGCATGCATCTCATGGAACACAGACTTGCATTAATAAAATATTTCCCCTCCTCCCATTATTGCAGAAATAGGTGTTCTTCCCAACTTCAAGGCTTTTCATTAATTTGTCACACTTGGCAGAATCGAGACACTTCATCTAGTGTTTGTCCACCTACTACCAGCTTATAAAAGTAAAGCACATTAATATTTATGCAAATTAAACACAGCATCAAATGCTACCTGTTCAAACCTACCAGTCATTCATAAATAAGTGAAACACTCTCCCTCTTACCATCGCATCATACTAATCCATTTTAGTTAATGGCGATGCAGTCACACAGTTACGCACCCCAGCAGACAGGAAAAAGGTAAGATTCGGTTGTTGGGCTAATGAAGGGATCTTTGTTTTGCCCCAGTGCTCCCTGAGAGGTAATAACAAGCAAATGCAGGAGGCTCTAGTCAGGCAGAAAAAAATATAAGACTTCAGAGGTCTGCAATGAAAACTGAAGAACAGAACTCCCAATCTCAGAAGTTAGGCAAGTCAGACCAGGCTCTAAGTCTTCAATATTTTTGTTCTTTCCTCAACAGACCTCAAAAATACAGATATACTACACTTTTTTCCCTTTCAGACAGAAAAGGGGAAAAAAAACCTCAAAGCCCTCAAACTTTCCAGTGAATCTTTAAGGTGTTTTATCCCAGCAATGATCCATGGAAAATTTTGAGAAATGAAAATAGGAAAAAAAATTCCAGTTCTTCATAATTTTGAAGCTTCACATCTCATTTTGCAAAACTTTCACCCAGAAAGTCTTCTATAGGAGGAAAACAACACGTGAAGTTTCAGGGAAGTTGCTTTCCCTTGGTAGAAGTTAGGATGGGAGAGGAAGGAAGTTTGATTTGTTTTGTTCTTATTACAAAACAAAGTTTTAGTTGTATCCTAAATTCAGTCACCAGTCCACTATGATGAAGAAATCAAATGCTTACTACTAAAGAACAGATACTTCATGAGGTTTAATAAATGTTGCTAAAATCAGAAGGTAAGAGAGCTATTCAGAATGTGCGAGTCTATGACCAGCTTTTCAGTTTAATAAAATAGAACCTGTTATTAACTCCAAGCATATCTCAAGCTTCTCCTTGATTTAACCACAAAATAGATAAACCCCTGGTACTAGAGGGTTTAAAAACACAACATTAAGACATACTAGTGCATGTTTTAACTATTAATATATGCCTTAGGTGACTTGCTCCCCAGACACATTAACAGTCCACTGGCACACACAAACATTCATTTTTTCTTCTACATATCTGGCTGAACATTTCATAAAATTATGGAATCGTTTTGGTTGGAAAAGACCTTTAAGATCATCAAGTCCAACCGTTAACCTAGCACTGCCAAGTCCACCACTAAACCATGTTCCTAGGCACCACATCTACTCGTCTTTTAAATACCTCCAGGGATGGCGACTCCACCACTTCCCTGGGCAGCCTGTTCCAATGTTTGACAGCCCTTTCAGTGAAGAAATTTTTCCTGATATCCAATCTAAACCTCCCCTGGTGCAACTTGAGGCCATTCCCTCTCATCCTATCACTTGTTACTTGGGAGAAGAAACTAACACCCACCTCACTACAACCTCCTTTCAGGTAGTTGTAGAGAACAATAAGGTCTTAAATCATTATGAGTAATATAACTGTCTGATATTTACATCTTTTATAGTGTTCAGCAAAGACTACAATCCTCTGTCTTCATTCTAGACTTCTTGCTCTCACATGGGGAAACTGTAAGATTTATTCTCCAAACACAATAGTTTGCAGAGGGTTTTCTCACAAGTGAATTGTCACAACATGAGAGGTATAAAGTACTCCTTAACAACCCTGAGTGGATTTTGCCTTATCCTTTTCTCTACCCCCTCCAAGAGAAAAATTGCTACCTGAGCTACTCAAAGACTTAATTCGGCTCTCACAGAAGCGTAATTATTGGCTTCAACAGAATTATCACAATTTACACTTGTGTAATGGAGATCAGTCAGTCCTTCATCAATCAGAGACTAAGAAAGGATAGAGGGAATACCTGGAAGTCCATTTGCAGTCTATAGTGTTTATCTGATCTAAGAATTTTAACCTGTTGTATACCATCAGAGGTATTTTAGAAGGTTTTTTAAAATTGTATTTTCTAATCTTGCTGTAGGCAACATGCTTCAGTGTTTGCATAAGAAGGTCTTCCTTAAATGGGAGCATCAGTGCAATAAATGGCTTCATAAGATAACAGTGTTTGACAGCATATCTGCATAAGTAGAAATCTTGCTGTGATGTAAAGAAATGGGAGGGGGTGTTCTGTTTAAGCATACATATGATAATCAATATTAGGTGCCTCAGCTTTAGAAGATAAATATGTCATGGAGAAGCGGGGCAGCATGTGAGAGTATTAACCAATTAATACCAACTAAAACACCTAAACTTTCATAAGCAGCTAAGGCTCCTGAATTGAGTGTGAGATGCAAGTAGTCCTCAGGTGGAAGGTCAGAGATATAGTATATCAGTTTGTCAGATTATCCTCTTGGTGTTCTCACTGGAGTTTTAACATTTGTTCTCCAGAGCAGCTGACCAAGCTGGTGGATATCAGAGGCTAACAAATACAGCATCATCAAGAAAACATGTACTATGGAATGGGAGTGGACTGAAGAGTGTAGAAAGATTCAAGCAGTCTCATGACGCTGCCAGTATACAGACATGAAAGCAGGGCATGCACCTGCTGTCCCCTCCATCTGATTTCCCATACACGCACACTCCCAGTCAAGCTTCTGATACTTCTTCAGAGGCAGCTCTAATGTTCACTTGAGTGCACAGATTCAGCTCACTAAAATGGAAGGAAACTAAACCTGACAAGAAAAATAAATTGCATTCTTTTTACCTGCTTTGCAAATTGAACTGGATTTTTTTTTGCTAACAGAGGAGCGTCAGTCACCAGCAGGTGCATTTGGGGTGAGGGGCGCAAAGACTGTTTCATAGCTATGAGCCAGATGAGTAGAGAAGGGGAAAAGCAAGACCTGCCTTTTCAGTAGCAACAAGCTACTAATTTGGGTGTAGCATATCATGATGCCGTGCCTTGGACTGCACCTACGAGAACAGAATCACGAAGCAACACGTGAAACAGGGAGGAGAACCGCATCAGGCAGAACAGAGATGTAAGAACACAGCAAGAGAAGCTAATATTGGGATCTACTTAACCCAGTAATTTCAGGAATAGAAAGTTGTTTTCAACCAATAATAATAAAATAAAATTAAAAAAAAAAAGAACACACAAAAAAAGCCAACCAGTCTGAAGAGTAATTCAATGCAATGAAAAGTTTTCAACAGCATTTTCTGGAAAACCACAAAGCTAAGACACCCAGCACTTACATAACATCCTCATGTAAAAGCATTTGGTACTTTGACCAGCAGATAATCACCTCAACGAGAAGACAAGAAAACACTATTTGTTCTCATGAGAGAGATTAGAGAACACTTTTTTCAAATGTACTATTTCCAAAAGTGGAAAAAAAACTAGAAAGCTTGCTTCCTGACACCAGCGGCTCTGAGCAGATCTGCTTAATGGTTTCTTCACTCTAAAAGCCGAGTCACATCAGCTTCCACTCTCGTATATAAATCATTTTTTTACTTAAAAGAAAGTTAAGTTATGGCTAACTTGATGTCAGGCTGGCAGGCCCAAACACAAGCATCTTCCATTTCTTCAAACCTAAGTTCACCAAAGCATCTTCCACTGCTACCTTCATTTCCTTCTCTCACGTGCAGAAACTATACTTCGGTCTCCGTTTTTGCTCCAGCCATGGCTGTTCCTGACAGTCCACAAACAGCCACAGCACTCCTCCTCTAGAAATAGCACTCGTCTCAGCTCTTTTCCATTCAGCACACTGAACACAAGTCAGTCAGAACACAACCACCACCAAATTTAGCAGAGTTTGAAATATTGAACCAGTGGTGAAAAATCGGTATAATCTACTCTGCACCCTCCACAGCCTGTCAGACTCAAGCCTTAAATAGCATTGTAGTCATTCAATAACAACGTAAGTTGCCACCTTATTTTACCTACGCAACACCAGTTTAAGCTGTACTTGTTAACTTTTTAATGTGCAGAAATGATCTTGATAAGTCTTTAATATATTCAGTGAGATGCAAATAACTTTTCTTCCTTTCTTTACTTGTTTGCCCACTAACTTTGAAACACTAGAAAAATCATTGTTATATTTATAAGAAACATTTTATCCTAAATAATAATTTGCTATTATATATATCTATATATAGATAGGTACCTGGAAAAATTCTCTCATTCTAAAAATAGCTATTCAACAACCTTATGCCCCATTTAAACAGGGATAAATCCTTTTACAGTATTATGCCATGAGTATACTTAGTTGTACTTACCTCTACAAGTAACCACTTATGACAAGGCACTAAATCTCAACAGACAACATTAAAAGGGACATCTTCTCAAGGCAAAATGGATTTCCCTCATCAGCCTTAGGATTATTAGACTTAAGGGAGGCCTTAAGTTTGTCAGAGACAATATAGTTCCTCCTTAACCTTACGGAAATGCAGAGAGGCATCTCTCAAACATTTATTCCATATCAAGCTTAACAGTGGAAGGGCAGTAAATACCTTCTCTTGGCAATCAACCTGCTTAAACACTAGTATACTAGCACTTAAGTAAATACTCTGCCTGACTTCACCCAAGACTCTCAGTTTCCCAAATAAAAGTTCAATTGCTTTCGCAATGTCTTGAACTGCATCACTCTGTATGAATTAGTAGAGAAGGCACAGCAAAATTAAGAGTCAGAGAGACAGCACAATCTATAGACCAACAATCCTCATCTAGTCAACTGGACCATCACAACATAAATGAGGTTTGAGTTCTCAGAAAATGGTGGGTTTACCCCTTGAACGGGGTAAGCCGTGAGTGGAGCACCAACCCACATCAGGTAGGGGTCAGCCTTTATCACAAAAATTTCACAGCTACATGCTCTTGATCACACTTTGTGCTAAGGAAAGACTATGCTGCCAGAAGTCCCACATTTTAGACTACGACTTCAACACCTGTAGCCACAAAAGGTCCATAACCAGCCCTTTCTAAGGATCATAACAGAGCTTTAGAAGTTTATGAATGTCTTAAATTGCAACAAGACCTCACAGTGTACGAGTGGATCATTATGATCTCCGAGGTCAACAGAACGATGAGCAAAGGGTTCTCCTCACTATATTGGTGCCCCGGTAGCCTCTTGACATGCAGTATCCTCCTGTCTCAATTATTGTTCCAAAACTATGGGACAGTTTAACCTCTATAACAAGCCCTGCTATCGTAAGAAAAACACAATTTTAGAGCAGAGCCTAATACTCCTAGATAAAAGAGTACTACATTTCAGGGACATGGAAAGCTTGTTACTTTACAGTGAGAATTCACAAATGAGCCATTTCTTTAGATATTTCAAGTATAAATAATTTCACAAAGTAAAATCTGGCAGAAAAATTCTCCACTAACCAGTATACAGCCTTCCACAGCAGAAATGCAGAATATGAGCTTTTATTTTTTTGAGCTGTAAGTTTAATAGTTGATGCCGTTTAAGGAGAAAAAAAGTAGCGATTAAGTACAGTATATTTATTAAATATTATTAACAGTACAACACAAGTCATGTTGTCAAGCAGAAGGACTCTCTTTGTAGTTTTTCCAGCCAATCATCAGCCATAGAGCCTTATGTTGTTTCCTTTCAGGTTCTGAAACACTGACTCATGGAAATATCAGTACCACACACTTCCTCAAAGTGGCAATCTTATAGGAAGTGTTTGTTTAGTCTTACATGACACATTGTTTTGTTTATGTATAAGGGATTCCGGTAAAAATAATTTTCAATTAAGGAAAAAAAGACAAGAGGACAACAGTTTCAGTTATGGGAAGACAAAATAAATCAATTTCAAATAGACATCTGAACCGTGCATTCATTAGCACAGTTATTACTTTTTCCTTTTTACTGTATGTTACTTCCTTACAATAGGAAAGAGCAGAAATAGTCAGGCATCGAGTTCTTTCAATTCAACAAACCACAAAAAAAAAAAACCTAGAAACTGGACAAGAGGTAGCACAGTAACAACTCCTCCTAACACTGCTACCCACAATGACAGAGTTTATATCTTTGCTCCACAACTTCAGTATCTCAACGAGACATTTTTTGGAAGTGGCACATCACTGGCAGTGCAACCAAATGAGGGAAACACGGGCTCCTAAGAAGCTCGAGGGTTCACGTTTTCAATAGATGAAACAGATGGCTCAAGCCAAATCCAAACACGACTAGAAACAACACTACTCAGAATGGGGAAGCATTTAGGAGATCTAGGATATAATTACCCCTCTAGCTAAATATGGCTGATTGATTGTACGCAACCCATCAGTTCCAAAAGAACAAGTTACACCAGAAGCAGAAAATGCCTTCATCTACCTGAAGCTTCTTGGAAATAGAGGACAAGACCCAGCCATAGCAATACATTACATTAGGACATTCAAGCATCTCTAGGCTACAGCTGTTTTGCATGGCCTGAAGCCTCCAAACTGCATCAGCCTCTCTACTAAGAAAGGCATGCCACCACGGGCGCCCCACCCTGATTCTTCAGAGCACCAGTCTATACACTGAGGCATGCTTGTATATCAGTGACCTCATTCATGGTTTGCCAGCAAAGGTGCTACAGGGAAGGAAACATCTTACCAGATCAAGCACAGAATATCTGCAAATCAGAGATCAGTCAGAGCTTGGCCATGAAACAAGCCCCCAGAGAACTGAACTGACCACTTCTAGAGCATGATAAATCAAAGCAAATCAAGACAGGAAATGACTTATCCCTTTGTCCTCAAGTAACTTATCCCTCAACCCATCAGAAGATTCAAAGCCTCCTGTCACTACAGAATGGAGACATCTACAAGACAGTAGCAATTGGGAACTGCTAAAAGACAAACAGTACTCTTGGGAATAGCTAACAAAAGTAGCGTCCCTCCAGTATTCACCACCTCCATTCAAATTCACTCACAGGTATTTTTTGCAGTGAGTCTACAACCCTCCATATACAATTTCTTCAAGATCAGGATTGCTTTACAACACCTGTTAGATTAGAAATGCTGCCCTCAACCCATCAGAGCAATCCTACCACTTCCATTTTTCTGACAAATTTCACAAAGATAGTTGGCTACAGAAATGTACTTAACTTCCCAAAACAAATCCCAGAAACTCGTGCTCCTGCCACGAAAGCTGATGAATATGCCTTCGAACACTTTCTAGCCAAGAGAAGGAAAGAGCTCCCTTTTGTGCCCTCTGCTGTACTGCAGCAGAAAACCCAGGCGCAGCGGCACTCCAGAAAGCGCCCAGCGTTATTCTTGCCGTTCATCGACTGAAGACCTTCTGCTTACAAGGCAGAAGGGAAGCACCGGTGTATCAGTGATGCACGCAGGTTTTTTTCCTACTTACTATCCACGCTAAAAAGGCAGTAAGAATCCTTACCACAATACTGCACATGAATCAAACACTGAGCTCTGATGAGGACTGATAACTGAAGTCAGCAGTAGGATTAACTTCAGTCCATGATTTAATTAGATTAATATTAAGTCTTTCTCTGCTGTTATCTTTGATCTCTTCTACTACTCAAAGAAATTCCCACTCTAGTGACATCAATCGTTTAGGTAAGACATCATCACTGTTTTCTCAAAAAAAAAAAAACCACCCGAGTCATCATCCTATAAGTGAGATGTGATTTGCTCCATTCACTACAAGTCACCAACCTGCAATAGCACCACTTGCACGGTGTCTGAATTTCTCCCTTACAAAAAGAGCTTTTTGTTTTCCTCTCCTCTATGAAAACAGCCAGGAAATAAGTCTCTGACCATACTTCATAGTCCTACTGAATCTATTTTCTGGATGTATAAAAGCACACAGAATCAACACATAATCTTTAGTTCATGTCGTAAAATTTGACTTCTTTAAGTCTGCTACCACTAAACTACCTGCTAACAATTAATAAGGAAACGACCCTAGCAATAGTCTCTTTGAAATGCTAACACCGTTATCCAATAATGAGATTTCCTTTGCAAACTCAAGCTTCAGTTTTATCTAACATGACAACTGGCGGTTGCAAATTTGCTTTTACATGCACAGATATGCAAGAGGAGATTTTTTTTCAAGAGCGTTAATAGGAAGCTACGAGCCCAACTCCCTCAGCACCCACCACCTCGAGTCCTGCACTAGCTTCCCCACTTCCCCCCGGGCTCCCGGCCACCGTGGCCCATCTCAGCGAGGCAAACGGCTCCCTCCTCGCCCGGGTTTGACTCTTGTTACGGAAACGAGGGATTTCCCT
This sequence comes from Nyctibius grandis, assembly GCF_013368605.1. Lineage (NCBI taxonomy): Eukaryota > Metazoa > Chordata > Aves > Nyctibiiformes > Nyctibiidae > Nyctibius > Nyctibius grandis. The sequence goes on along the minus strand of NC_090659.1, from coordinate 56,554,710 downwards.
GCCAGCCGGCACACTCAGAACTCGACCAGGGAGAGTTTAATCTGCACGCTGACATCTGTCGCTTACTTTCTAATAATGTGGTTTGGAACTCGATCAACAGCAAGAAGAAGACGGAATCTCCAAAGGCGAGTCGTAGGAAGCCGTGAAGCAGCAGCCGCAGCCTCAGCCCGTCCCGCTCACCGAGGCGAGGGCTTCAGGCACCGGCTCCTTCCTGCAGCCGCTTTTTGGCCGGTTTCGCACCAGCTTTGCCAGTGACACACAGTGCTGAGGCTCGGTGACCGCCTTCAAACTTTTAGCGCGTAGCTTAGCAACGAAAAGGGGAAAAAAAAAAAAGAAATCCGCCCAATATCCTGCGCCGCCCGGACTCCCGCCGGCGCCGCTCGGCAGCCGGACGCGCACCGCGCTGCCGGTCTGTCACCGCGGCACCCACCCGCTTCACAGGCACCGGCCGGCCGCCCCTCACGGCGCCGCTGCCCACCCGCCCCGCACCGCCGGTCTGAAGCGCCACGGAGCCTCTCCGGGCCGCAGGCACCGCCCGCCCCGCCGCGACCCCCCGCCGCCGCCCCCAATCGCTCCCCCGGCGGGTCGCGGCACGAAGGGGAGCGCAAAGGAGCGGTCGGCGCCGGGTGCCTCACCGCACCGGCGCTCCCCAGCGCCCGGCGCGGCCCGCTCCAGCGGGGCTCCCCGCACGCCTCCCCGCTGCCCGCGCCCTCACCGATTTTAATCCTGACGCTCTGAAAGACCCGCAGCCCCTCTTCCTCCACCGCCATGGTGGTGGTGGTGCCGCCGCCGCGCCTGGCGCTCAGCGGCGCTGGAGTTCCGCCGCCGCGGAGACGCACGGGCCCTGCTGGGCCGGGGGGAGGAGGGAGAGGAGACAGGCGAACTGCTCCGCCGCGACGGGAAGGAGGACGAGCAGACGGCTCGGAGCGCGCCGCGACCGGGCTGCCGCTAGCGAGCGAGCGAGGAGCCGAGCAGAGCTGAACGGAGCGGAGAAGAGCGGAGCGCCCGCCTCCCGCCCCTTACGCTGGCAGCTCCCGCCCCCGCTCTTTCATTGGCCAGCGGGGCAGCCGGCCGTGGCGCTCATTGGGCCGCTGCCTGCCAGTGGTGGGAGGGGGAGCGGGGTGCTCGGGGCGGGTGGCGGAGGGGTGTTGCGGTGCTCTGCAACAGCTGGAGCGCGGCGCGCGCTGGCCGGCAGCCCAGCTGCGGAGCGCGCGCGCCGCGCCTCGGCCGCCGCCGTCGCCGCCGCCGCCGCCGCCGCCGTGCCCTGCCGCGCCGTGAGGGGAGGTGGCGGGTGTGAGGGGCGGCTCCCTCCCTCCCGGCCGTAGCAGCTCCTCCCACCCCGCCGGGACTCCCGAGGGGGCAGCGCGCGGGGGGGGAGCAGGCTGACTAACTCTGTGGCCCGTCTCCGGTGCCGGCCTGCCGGGAGAGAGGGAGGGAGGGAGGCTCAAGCCCTCGTTCCCACAGGGCCATAAAGAAAGGGCACTTGCGATGCCCCCGGGTTGAAACCCATTCATTAGTGGGGAAAAGAAGTCCCGAATTAAATAAACAAACCCGTCTGGGCGTTGGGAGCAGGCCAGTCTGGCTCCTGGCTCCGTTTGATCCGCGGCAAAGCTCGCTCCACCTGATCGCACGGGAAGAGCAGGGAATTCAGATTTTGGACTTGTATGAGTACACATTAAACAGCAAGAAACAGGACCTGTGTCAATATTCAGCACCAAACTTTGGGCCTTGTAAAGCCAGTAATAGAAATACCCTTCCCTAAAGGTCTGGCAACAGCAGAGCACAAAGTTCAGTCGAGGTCCACATTACATTATTTCAAAAAGTAAAAAATCAAATTACCTTTGGTGCAGACAGTCACTACCCCCCTGAGGAGGCTTAGAACATCCCTACTTAGAACAGCCCAGGCAACATCACAGTCCAGCACGTCAGAGAAGCACACAAAACACCCATTCTCAAGCCTGCAGCAAAAAGAAAGGAAAAAAAAAGAAAACCCCCACCATCAAATGCCTTCGTGCTCTAGCTATCAATTTCAGACATGAGAGAAAGGCAAACAGTCCTAAGGACAATCTATACACATATTAAGAAGCTGGTATTGAAAGAACCGAGCTATTAAAGGACAGCAAGAAATCAGAAGGCAAATCCTAAATCAGCCACATGCGGTATGAAGTCTGTAGGCAAGAAGTTGTCCAGGCAAGCTAGAAGAGTACAGCTGGGCAGTCCGTCATTGCTTGAATCCTGGCAGGTACAACAAATAATTAATTCCTTTTATTAAAAAAAAAAAAGTGAGATCTTTAAATATATAAGAGCAAATGAAAACTTGGGAAGGAGCTACAGTGTCAGTGGAAGTCAGCTTGTAGGAAAGCCAGGGGCATCTGCATTTTCCAACACAGGTATGGGCCTAAGTCTGAAGAAAACTGGCAAGCTCACAGCCAAAAAAGGAAGCAGTGAGTTATCTTAAGGTGCTGCCTGACTTACTGTGTTCTCCTTGTCTGCATAGCCAACTGACATATGTAATTTGATAAAAATACATTTATAGCACAAGACTCTGAAGGGTTTTTGAAAAGCACAGGCTTCTATTTACCAACATCCATGCCATAATTCCCTCCTCCTCGCTGCAATATGCCCAGTGTCCTCTGTAACCTCATTACATTATCCCCGTTCCACCTACCATGTGTTGTCTCTTCTCCATAATGCTCCCAGTTCACTGCAATACTTCAGCTCCTCTACCCACTGGTCCTTTGCGTCCCCCATGATAACTTCAGTGCTCCCTGTCCTAATAACCTTTAGCATTTTCTTCAGCATAGCCCCAATTTCACCTGTGACAATACTTCTGACTCCCCTATTTTTGTCTCACCTTCCAGCTTGACAAGAGGAAACACAAGCAGCAGCTTGAACAGAAGCTACGAGAATCCTGATCAGATAGCTCACATTTTAAGGACATTGGCTCAGACTGGCCAACCTGTTGTTGCCTCTCAGATGCTGGATGTGGCAAACAAACAGTTTTAGAGTATGCATGTTGTACAGGTCTGTTTTAACACTCTGTACATGCTCACAGATAAAAAGGAATATACGACGGCTGTTGCTTTTGCACCTTTGCCACACTTTGAACATATTTGCACATAATAAATACAGGCTCACTGAGAAATCTCACTGAAGAAGAATGGCAAACAACTGTTGTACACAATGCTGTACGCAGGCAGAAACAAGGACTTTCAGCTATAAACAAGTAGATAAAGATTAGCTATAAGCAAGTGGTTAAAGTTTAGCTGTAAGCAAAGGAAAGTGGATCCTACTGTTGGATCCCTGTAAGTTGACCCCAAATGAGCTGACAAATTGAGCACATAGAACTCTCTAAAAACGTGGTATCTTTGTACTTGTGGTGATTCAGTAACCAAAGAAACTTCTTCTCCACACCTTTACTGGGAACTGATAAATCTTCCCCAACAGCATCAGGGAGAAACCTGCTTCCATGCTCTAAATATTACAGACAACTCAGATAAAATATTTTACTTCTCTCTGTTTTCTGTCTTTGCCTTTGTTACATAAAGACTTCAGCTGACCTCATTTCCCCATCTGAAGCTTTTCTCATCTGCAGAAAGTTGACCCCAAAGTAGTCATTATGAAAAAAATCAATTTATCAATTCTCTTCCCAGCATTTGCTGCTGTAAGAGCTACACTCAGCAGATACTCAACAGACTACCCTCCCCAATTTGCAGTTGTATTCTTTTCAGACAGCCGTGGCACTTATACCTCCTTTATGTCCAGGAAACAAAACAAGGTATCTACCTACAACCCAGTTATTATACATTCACAAAACCAGGCTATACATAAATTCCCCACCCCTTTTTGCACACCCAACTTTGCAGTCAGAATCCACCACTCTTAAATCTAAATTCATTCAACCCAGCATAAATTCACCCTGTTATCTAAGGTGATGGTTGTCCCCCACATCCTACCCTCAGGTATTGCTTGCCACCTCTCTTTGTGCAAGCACTGGTGCTCACAAGATGTGTGGTGTACCATGTTTGTTAGTTAAAAAAAAAACAAAACCTGTCATGACTCCCATTTGTCTATTATGAAAAACAAGAGGCCCATAAGCCATGACACTGAAATGCTTTGCCCGTGATCATAAGCAACCTGAGCAGAAAGGATCCCAATCCAAAGGTGTGACTGGGGAACAGTGGCATGCTGGACAGCTTTAGGAGTGTGTGCTTACCCACGGCTATACTTCCAGGCTGTTTTTCAGGATGGCCTAGCTTTACCAGGAGCATGGATATGTCCGGGAGGGCTGTGGCAAAATTCAACCATAAACCCAGCCTTTGCTTTAAAATGTAGTCAAGTACCAGCAACTTCTGCACTTACGCATAAAACAAACTACCAAGATGCCTACATAATCAATTAGCAACACTCAGAATAGACCAACGTTAAAAACAAAACACCAAAACAGAAAAAAAAAACCCACTAGTAGTACAAAAAAAGTTACAGCAAGGAAAAAATAAAAAAAGCTGGCACCTTCTTATACTCTGTACCGTGGAATAATCAAGCTTCCTCACATGAGAATCTACAAAATCTTACTTGCGGCTCGCTGTGCTGTTCAGCTGCTCTTCTGGTTTCCCACCAGACCTTTTCTGCTGAAGCTCTTTGACAGTGCTTTCATGTATCAGTGTGCTAGTTTATTTTCTGTTGTCTTTTGTTTTCTTGATATAAGTCTAAAAGCTTTCTGCTTTCTCTGTAATAAAAGTCTGCCTCCAAATCTATGTGCCGTACAGTCCAACAATGTAAATGAAAGCAATGTTTCAAAACTCACATGAATATGTATTTTTAAAGATGTTAAATGCATTATAAGAAACAGCCAAAGAATGTGCATTGCTTTTTCAATATCTCCATTGTTGAAACGAAACCTCAGCAGCAGCACATCACATGCGTGTGTGTGTATTACAGATAACATGTGCGGGCAACATGAGGTTTGCAGCTGCTACCAGTCTGATCAAAAAATCTAGGCGAAGTGAAATGCTGCTTTTTAAGATGTGGATGAGTCTGCTAATGACAATATCTTTTCCAACTTTTCCTCATCCAAGCCATATGGGTTTATATTATCAGCTCTTCAGAGGATTCTTGGGTCTAAATTAGACTACAAAGAAGGTCATTTTCTGTGACTCATTTGTGCCAAGGAAATCATTTCCTCTCTTGATCTACATGATAGCTTTCTCTCGGGAGGAAACAGAATATAAGAAGCTTTCTAATCTCCTTTTGCATTATGCAAGAAACTAACAAAATATGAACCTACTGTCCCCTGGGTACCACAAAGCTGCTACCTATATTTATGTGAAGGAACAACATATTTAAGACAAATCTAAGGAAATATCATTGTAACACAAAGTAAGACTATGATCTGATGACTGAACAAGACATTGTGATTGAATTTTAGTAAGACATAGGTAATTTCAACAAATAATATCTGTACCAGGTCTAAAGGCAGCTGCTATCCGTGTAGAGATGCTGCATGGTATGACTGCTCTGACTAGGGTGACACAATAAACATTTATCCCTGGCAAAGTGAATGGGGAAGCAAAGTTGTCTTTGGTAGTGTCTCTGAATCTTACTCCCTGACTGAATGGTAAGTTCAGCCCTTGCAGTCATACCTTTCACAGTAAGATAGTAAAAGTAGTCTTTTTTTTTTTTTGCTTCTGAAGTCCTAGAACCAACCAACTGGTCAGGAAAGGGCTGCAGTCCTTCCCCCAGTCTCCATACATAGGGAAGTATGGCAGAAACATAACAAACCTGTGTAAAAGTAGGAAATTAAGAATGAGTGTGTGATTACCTGTGTCTCCAAAGGCTAAGAGTTTGCATCTGACATAGCTACAGAGGAATGAAGAAACAAATGAAATCACTTGTATGATTAGTCTGGCAAAGAAACACTTTGGCCATTACACTAAATGAAAGAAGGAAAGGAAGAGAATGATGACAAGAAGGTTTTAATTAGTAAAATGTCAGCAACAGTAACAAGAAAGCACAGATTTCACAAAAATATGAAAGTGACAAAGTTTAATTGAAGGAGAAACATGGGAAAGAGTGGACACTACTGAGGTGGCTGTTACTGAATGGGGGGGTGTGCCAGTATATACATGTATGGTGTACTCACACACTGGATAAAAATAGATCTGTGCATCCGAAGCAGGAAAACTGAGGACTGCACTGCAGTTATTACACCTAAAGAAAGCAAAGATCTCCACTGTGATCCCTGAGTGCAGGAAGAAAAGCATGTCTACCTGCTGTTCCTACTACTTGCCTTTTCAAAAAATCTCACATTTTTGCTGGTTGTTGCCGGAATGCTGGGCAAGGAAGAGGCCAGAAGGGGGAACAGAAAAATGGCTTTAATTACAGGAAAAAGGGGCCAGTGAGAACTGGTTGTTACAATAGCTGAGACAATACAACTAATTTTCAGGTTGTATGTTTTTTTAATCTTTTTTTTTTTAAAAAAAAAACCACTTTGCTCTCTTAATTCTTGTTCATCACTTCTAAAAATCTGTCAGTGTAGTGTCCTCCTAAAAAATGTAACTGTATTAAAATCCAAGTAATTTCAGCAGCAAGCACAGAACATTCAGGATTCTGATGAAGTTTACCAACATGAAATACCTTCTGATTAAACTTGTAGAAGCATTGTGTTCTGGGTCATATCTGCTTTACTTGAGCCTATAAACTTTGCTTTCCTATTAAGGAACAAATCCCTTTATCCTTCCATAAAAGATTATAGTGTAATAAAACTGCATTAAGATCTTAGATGAAAAAAAAACAGTGATTATGTGCAAGAATGAAATGTGGCGAATTTTACTGCAGTTTAATAAGTATGCATCCATTCTCATCTCTCCCACATTAGCCTTCTGTGGAACTGCTGTAACTAAGTGGAAACAGCAAATAATCTTGAGAAAGAAAAACTGAGCAGCAATGGGACTTTCTACTTTTTTAAAAATACTGGGTACTGCTGTTTACAATAAGTATGTGGTTATACAAGCAGGCATATAAACACCCGTATTTCACAAGTCATTGCATAGTGGCAGCCATAATCATCACTTTCATATCTTCTTTGCTTTTACGTCATCAGCTCATCTGTAGTCTCCCCTGTTCTTTGTGAATTAATTCGACAACACAGGACTCCATCCTTACTCTCCAACTCCCAGGCAAAGCTTCATGCCCCCTCAGTTTAGCAGCACCACTAGTATCTCTTCTGAGGGGACTGCAAGGAGAGCTCTTACCCCATCTTCTCCCTCATAACCACCCCAGGGGATTGTACAGTCCCCAGAGGGAAGCCACTGGGATTATAGTACCAACATCTACCCAAAAACACCCATAAAACAAACACTACTCTTCCTCCCAGATACGTCCCAGTTCTGTGCTATAAGCAAGATGTATATGACAGATGCGATAAAGTTTACATTGACTTTGAGAAGCTTTGCATAATTCATCCCCAACTAGCGCTGTGAGCAACGCAGCTATCCCACATGCAGCTATAAACCTTGAATAGACTTTTCCATGTAGTCACGCGTTTACTTTGGGTCAGATCCTGTGGTCTTCCGTTTGCTCAAAAATCCCATTGAAGCCAATGCTGGCGGGTCAGCTTGTGAATGCCACCCTCTCTCTACGTGGTGAATAGCTCCCATTGAACCCAGTGGGATTACTCATGTGTGTGAGTAACTACTAATGAGAGCAAAAGGAGCAAAATCCGGTCCTCATTAGGGATGGCTAATCCGAAAAAAACCCTCCCTCAGTCAGTAGTACCACTCAGGCAGAGCAATTCTGCCGGCAAGGTGCTACCTAGGAAAGGCAATGTGGTGCAGTTTGGCACCGTTTTTTTAGCATGTAATTCTTTAAAGCTTCGGCTAATTATCCAGGCATGACTGCATGGAGGAGCTCTCTCCCATCACAGTACATGAGCAAAGATAATCTTATACCGTGAAACACAATTAGCCAGATGGTTATTTGGAGGTTTTTGGAATAGAAGCAATTTCTCTGATCTGGGAGATAAAAAAAATCAAAGCTGAATTAAAAAAAATCATACCACACTCAATTCCCAAGTATTTAATTACATATTATCATGTGTAACTACTAATGGGCTCCAATTATGCAATCTTATTTTATTGCTGTTGGAAACACATTTATAGCCACTATATAATGTGTATTTTTAAGTCAATATCTGAATAAACAGTCTGGAAAACACATCATTTGTACCCAGATTTGGTTACTAGCATGATTATCATCTGCCACCTGCTGGAAATAGCTGTGATATCTCAACTAAGTTCCACAGCTGGAAGGTCTGGTCACTCATCAAACAAGCACAAATGTCAAACAGCAAAATATGCCTCTTGTACCAAGGAGCTTATTCCTCTTGCACTCAGTGGGAAAGTTTAATTTGCACAAGGGGGTATTTACATGCATTCACAAAGACTCCATAACATGACATTGTTTAAACAAACAGGAATTTAATTTGCTATCGAGAATAATGTTATCTGCCTGTGTCTGACCAGAAGGCAAGATATATAATCTGAAACTAATGCACCCAGCTAATGCCATCCCAAACTGGCATAGCGCTCTTGCCACTCTGCTGGAAATTGCACAATTGCAGGTCCCCCTGCGCCTTCCTCGCAAAGGATTTCTTTCTCTACCCAACATAGTCTAGCATTGTCTTTGAGCCTCATTTGAGGAGATATTGACCATTCTGGCTTTATGGTGGCCCATAAAACCCTTAAGGAGAACAAAACCTGCCTGTCCCAGACATCTGCTGTCGCTCAAAAAAAAAAAAAAAAGCAGTGAGAGGGTTTGGATAAGGTATTCCTCAGAGCGCCAGAACCTTGTAACTTGCTGCCTCTGTGCCAGCAAACCAGAATAAGTAATGCAAGTAAGCCAGAGGGTAAATCCAAGGGCAGCACTGCAACTCGCTTTCCTCTCTCACTTGTGTGGAACAGGCTGAATAGTAGCAGGATGCACAGGTAAGACTAGCAGTTCTTGTCAGTGTGCTGGCTTATTGCATCTGACTGGCCGATGACGGGAATAATTGTATTAGTGTAACCTTGTGGTTGGCAGGTCTCCCCAGGCCAGTGAGGACAGCAAGACAAGTACAACTAGATTAGAGTATCAGAACATTTTTTTTCCCCAAAAAATTATACCCAGGCCCTTAAGCAGCTGACTTCTGTGTGCCCAACAGGTTAGAAGAAGAGCCCAGAGTTCACATTTAGGTAGTGCTTGCATTCAGGGAAACAGTGCCTTTCTCTGAGTATTTTTCAATTATTTCTGAGGTCAAAGAAGGAGAATCAAGAATGAAGATTGGGATACAAATGATTTTTGAAGGTTTTCCAGATCTGTGGGATGGAGTGGAGAAAGAAAGAGAAGACACATCCAAGGACCTAATAAATTTATAGTTAATTCCTAATTTTCTCCGCTAACTTTTTTTAACCTTTATAAAGCAATCAATCAGGTGTTTATAGCAGGAAGAAGTAGTACAAGCCCTGAAAGCAATACAGCAAATCTAAACCAGGGAGCAACACATTAGCAAGAATTAACATTGGCATCTGCTTCACATGCCTCCGTGGGGAGCAGAAGGGCTGAGCCTGCCCGAGGTGTGCACAGCTGGGCAGAGGCGCCTACGTCCTACCGCAGCGTACAGCGTTCACCCAGGGAACACTAACCACAGCCCTTTCCCGTAACACGTGTGCACCACCACGCACCCACCTACAAATGCACAGAACAATGTTTCTGTTGGCATTTGCTCTTAGCTGAAAGCCTTTGCCGCTTCACAGTGCTTTGTCTGTCCTTAGGGGGTCAGAGCTAGCCATGTTTCAGACCCCTCCAAGTATTCTCCTCTGTGCTGCTCTTAGGAGGCCACCACTGCTCTTCCAGCAACGTGGGCCTTGCCTGCGCTGGCACATTGCCCTCATTCCAGCTGCAAATTTAGCTCTGCCTCGTGCTGACAAGTAGGCTGAAGTTTGCTCTTGTAAAGCCTGACAAGCGTTAGATGCAAAGAAAAGACCCAGGCTGCCAGACAAGGAATCATCAATACCCCCAGCCTGCCCACAGCAGAAATCTTCTCGTCTTTGCTGCAGCCATTGCTGCAGTGATGTTTGTGTCCAAGGGGGCACATGGCTGAATGCAGATGCTCACCTTGGAGCGGATGGGCCTGCCAGGCCTATTCACCCAGTCCTTCATCGCAGGACATGCTGGCCTTCAGCTACGGACCAGCTTTTCAGCAGCAACAGCCTGCTCCCAGTTACCTTCTGCAGGGCCTTGTGGGGTTACCCAGACAGCACTCCCCTCCTCAGGCAGGGAAGGGGGACAGGGCCCTGGCCTCATATCTGCATGCGTACTCTGTAGCACCCATGCCATAAGACCAGCCTTCCTCAGAAAGCTAAGGTCTACTGCACAAGCAAACTGACCTCGATGTAGAAGATCAGTCAATCAGCCGACAGCCCTCTTCTCTCCCTCTGTGCCCTCTTCCCATGTTAAAACCACTGAGGAAAACCAGTTATCAGCACTAGTCTACTTGGCATTTTTGCTGTAGATCAAGGAAATCCCGGATCTTACCAAACATTGTCCACAAGATTTAAAATTGTGCATGTAGAGATAAACATACGTATAGATAAATAAAACTGTATAATTATGGCAATGTTCCTTCCTCTTCCTCTCTTCCCACCCCCTTTCCCTTCTCTCAATTTCTCGGACAATAAGTGGGAAACAACCTTTTTTTTTTCCCAGCCAAAAATTAATTCCTGCTCAAAGCTTCCAGAAAGGGTCAAGTCTAAAGGAAGCATCTGGTAAATCTGCTTTTGTGTTGCAGCGGGAGCCATAGCCCTCACGTCCCCCTCCCTTTGTACCACTCGCGCAGCAAGTGCTCGTGCCACACTGGGAAGGGTTTGCTCTGCTGCACACGTCTGCACGAAGACACATGCTGCGTGACCGCAGGCAGCCCTTAGATGGAAGTGGCTAGGTATGCTGCATGCAAAGGCAGAGCGGGTCCCACTCACCCCAGCAGGTTTTCCAGTTGCTTTTTTTATCCTCCTGACTACAAATGGACTCTTCAGCTACTCAGTCGGGTGGTTCGCTTGTGAGTTATATGATAAGGGCGTGTGCTTGCAGGGTCAAAGTCACAGCATTGGATCCTATCATATAACATACTGAACTGGCAAAAAAAAAAATTGGCTTCTCTCAACATCTCCAAATGCCCATCCAGGGAAGGGCAATGAATGGAAGGAGACTGATCCTCAAGCACACCCATAAGTGACTCCAGTCCTGCAGTTTCAGTCTGTGCATGTGCTCAAAGTCAGTCGGAGTCAAACACTTGATAAAATAAAGTGAGGAACTGTCATGACTTTAAAATAACCAGCAAAGCTGTCAACAAAAAACCAGTATTTCTTTTCCTCTTCACACATACAGAAAACCTTTAAAGCTTTAAAAAATGTACACTCAGCCTCTTGCATTTTCTTACTATATACACAAAGTTCACAGCAAAAGCAAACCATGGAAAAGGCCCTTCTGGTCACAGTGAGCAACAGTACCTCCAAAAATATGATCTATATTAGGGGTGCAGCAGGAGAAGAAGCATCTACTTTAACTTACTCCGTAACTGGGCCATAAGCATAAGCAGCTGCTGTAGCTAGCAACTCCTGACCCAGCCCGAGCTCTTCTTCTGGCCAAGACAGTGGGAGAGGAAAGAGCAGCAACTCACTAACCTTGCAACATAGTTCAAGGGGGAAGTAACTCAAGATTCAAATTCCTAGCAGCAATACTGCCTGCAGAGCTTACAGTCCTATATATTATATGAACAGGTTTGCTCAAAAATGAGACCAAAATTAAAGAGATTAAAAAAACCCCCAGAAACCTATGAGAGCCATCAGGTGCTGAGATCTCAGAAAAGCAGCTCAACACACTCCAAGATTGCCACATTAAAAATGTAGACTGGTATTGACCACCTTGTTTTTATGCTGGAGAAAACACTCTTTGCTTTGTGTGAAAGCTGAATGTATATGTGTCTTGATATATACTAGAAAATGCATTTTTTGCAAAAATCTTATGTTCATTATCTACTTATTTCTCATCTGTTCTTCTTCAGCAAGTAGCTTTTGCTATCAAGAAATTATGTACAAGTCCTTCTGGACACAACATGGAAATTTCCATGGCTGTCACTTCATAAAATTGTATAACCTACAGAATAAATGTTTCATAAATATCTGATTTATCTTGTAGAGGTAGTAGGTCCAGTCGTCTGGTTTGTTAAGGATAATTCACGAGTCTGCTTGGACTAAGCATTGAAATACTAGTCTAAAGAATCCCCTGTTGTAGCTGTATGTTTAGACCTTGAAATGAGAAAAAAGGTAGGACCTGCTGTTCCTGTCTTCCATCACCATCTTCTGACAGAAAGGTCCTGCTGGACCTTAAGTAGTTTGACATTAAGACAGTCAATTTTGAAACTGTTGAGCTTTGCTGCTTACCTCAGAACAAAACGAAACCTACCACCACCAAAACCCCACCCAAAACCCAGTTTAGAATGAATGCATATATGATGCACAGGTTTTGGGGGTAGAGAAAGAATAGGCAACCACAGAGAAAGTTCAAAGCCACTTCCTTTCTATCACAAAATTTAATTCAGAAGCAGCTGGGAAATTATTCCAAATTGTTTCAATTTCTTGGTGGCCTATGGTTCCATCAATGGAAGAGGCTAAGTTTTCCTTATATTTTAAGGGCTTCATCAAAATCAATGAAAAGATTCCTTTGATACTAGTGCCCTTCAGATCTGTCTGTAACAGATCATACACATGTAGCATTTAAAAGACCGAGGCCAAGATCCTGCCAAGCAAATGACGGCCTAAGCATTTCTACTTGTTCAAGAGCAAAATATAATTGTATTGTGTGCACAGTTACATTTTATATGTATTTGAAGAAAGGCATTTCAACTCTGTACTCTTTTATTATTTTTACTGACATTCTCCACATCTTCCTGTTACATTAACAGGAAAATAATAAGAACCCAAGCAGCTGAAAAAAACCCCTACTCTTCAATTCCTTCCATCATTTGTCTGAAAATAAGAGTGTTTGCTTTACAGCTCAAAATTAGCATGTCTCAAGTTTTTAATTTTATGTCTGCTTCTGTTGTTTAAGCACCATTTCACACCAACTATAATAAAAATCAGAAACCCCTATATCCAACCTTATTTTGCTACTGAAATGCAAAAGTTAATCAAGACACAAATTCAAGAGAGCACTGGCCCTGATTCTGTGTTGGGTAGTTGTGTGATAGATGTGTTACTCTTCCCCTGCACCCACATGAGGTGATGTGTAAGAACAACCTGCACGAACGGCCTTGTGCTAAAATGGAATATCCCCTGGTTCATCCTTGTACAGCCCCATTCTGATTAGGGATTTTTGGTACTGTCAGCTATAGGTTCCCTCTTTACTTCCCAGTGCTTTTATATAATGTGCGTTAACCTACCTGTTGTAAAAGACCCACGAGAACTTCAAGTTGTAATTCAAGTCTTCTCCTTAGGAACTATGGGCCTCATCAAGAAAATGCATGAGCCAAAAGCAAAGTCCTTCGGCAGTCTGCTGGACCCAGGTTCAGGGTGCTCCACACCACGAGGACAAAAACATCAAATGAACTGTGTCGGCTGAAGCCCGTCTTTGGATGAGGCCAAGCTGAGCTTGCATGAGCAGAAGCACCTTTCCCGTTTTTGGGTGGACCTGAGAAAACATCTTTGCCCATTTGTCTCCCTGCCAAACACGGCCTATGAAGAACGAAAGCCAAGATGGCCCTGCGTGAGAACCAGTGGTCAACTTGGTAAATAACTGGCTTTTGCACATCTGCTTGAGCTTTCCGTAACTCATTAACAATGAGATGGCATGCAGATAAAGAAAGGTGAAAAGGCTATTTAAAACTAGAAATATTATTTCACTATTAACATATTTTTTGTGGCTTTGGAAAAGTGCATACTTATCAATGAATAAAAAAATGTTTTAAATAAGTTATTGCAGTGCAAAAGATGACACCTCCCACTGGATTTGCTCAGAGCATTACTGAGGCATGCTGTTCAATTCAAGGTTCCGCAAATATAGCCCATTATATTGTCCTTTGCATATTTATGGTAGTGTGCGAAGCATTATTAATAGCTTACACCACTGTCTTTCCTTCATCAGTGGGAGGTAGGTCTGGCTAGTGAAGTATAATTGGTAATCTATTTTATATATGAAGAAAATACTCTTTGGAATGCTTTGCTATAACATTCAGTTCTTGTTTGCTATTCGTTAAATGTATTGTTTGAAATGCTACCACTGGCTATTCATTCTTTTTCTGAGCAGCGATGCCATGACAACCCCCACGTGACCGGCTACGAACATACCACAAGTCTCCAGGGCTTTGCTTTAGGAAAGGCTCAGACTGATATTACTCATACTTTTTTTTTTAAAAAACAAGCCCAGATTCAGAGATGCTTTATTTCATGCAAGATGCATCGAGCCTACCAGCCAATTTTACCATGTGGCAACAAATATCTTCAGCTAAAATGGGCCAAAGCAATGTATGAAGAACACAAGAAAAGGGTAGATACAACTGTTTGATAAAGAGCAGAGGCCTTCATGAAAGAATAAGCTTACCCAAACAGGCTACAGCATCTTTCTGCTCACTCTTAATACTGTTGTGAAAGCTACTGATCAGCAATAAGGTACAAGAGACACATTTTAAGACTATCCAGCAAATATAGGTATAGCTTTTGTGTCCATTTAGAGTTATCATAATGATGTTCACCAAATTTAGAAGTGAAAAAGGTTCAGTCAGTCATCTGCTCCGAATCAGTAACAATGTAGGACCTCTTCTTGAAAATCCGTAAGTAGTGAAGACCATCATCGATGATTCAAGTGTATTGCTACCTTAGGAAGATTGTATCACAATATAATTAGCTTTAATATGAAGAAATAGTTCTTCATTATTTCCAGACTGGGTCTGTTTCATTAACTGTATAAAAATACCTTCCTTCCTTCCTTCCTTCCTTCTATTGTTCCCATAATTTGACTTGCAGGTGGAAAAAAGTTAAAGATGAGACAGAGAATTGAATTTGACATATTTTTCTAACCAAACTGCCAATATTGAAATAAATAAATAAATTTCCTTCTGTATGAATTAACCTCGAGAGGCTTACTATTGTGTATAAGCATGGCTATTTAAACAGTGGCTCTTTTAAAGCAGGGAACTGATATTGGTGTAGCTGAAATACTCCCAGCATCCCCTGTGCATACAGAACTCTTCTTTGTTCGGCGTACAGAGCGCTTCATACATGCACTAAGGCATTCGGGGGCCAAGAACAGAGGTTAGATATCATCATGATATATAGTGAAGAAATGTATTTATAGAGAACAAAACATTTCCCACAACTCAACTTCTCCTGGATTAAACATGAGTGTTAATGTCTGAGTGCAAGCAAAGAGAAAGAGTAACTATCATGTTGGGCAAAGGATGGCTTAGAAGGTACAGATTTTTGTTCCTTATTACAGGGTTCACACCCGGCTCAAGTAGCAACTCACAAGGTCTCCAATGGCCAAAGAGCGACCTTTTCAAGTGCCCCCGTGTTGTCATGCTGGCGCGCTCCTTATTTCCCACACTTATTTGCCCAGAAATTTCACTGTGCCTTCTGCTGGCATGAACTCAGGCTTGCTGCGGTGAACGTCAGCTACCAGAGCAGCGGTACCTGTGGGCAGGCAGGTTGTCCTGAATGACACAGCCCACACGCGGCACAGGCTTTTGCTCTACCAGGAGAGACAGGAATCCCTCTGAGAAAATGTAAGGGCCTCTGCTTGGTGATGTGCAGGTTCTGCATTGAAGGAGCTCACAAAAAAAAAAAAACAAACAAATCCACCAAAAAACAGAGCAAGAGAGAAAGGGGAAAACTAGGGAGCAAGGATGGAAAAAAGGTAACATACAAAAAAAACCAAAAAAAGGTACACTTATTGGAGAAGACCACTAAAAAAATGGCAATGGTTAGGGATAAGTTAAAATCTTCTCCGTGATGCAAAGGTACAAAAAAATGACAGCATGTTTTTATATATACGAGAGCAAATACTTCCAGTCTGAATAATTTTGTTATTTTCTTAATGGAAGAAAGGAACAGGGGGAAAAAAACAGTTACATCTCCTCTCTGCGACATTCTGCATAGAATTAAATATAAAACGGATCCAAAAACACCATGGCTCTGGAAAGTGCCACAACAGAGATGAGGATGGGCTTAAAAATACCAGGTTTTACGTTTTACAGTTGTGCATATAAGGACAGAAGAGAAATTAATCATAACACTTTCAAGAAAACAAATTCCGCAGAAGAAATGTTGTTTCTAAACCTACGTTTGTTGTTCAAGTTTGAAACAGTTTGCATATCTATACTTTAACATCAGAGTTTGCATAAATATCACATTTTATTCTTCATACCAGTGATTTCTACTGACTGATACAATAACAACCCTCTTTTACAAATTGCATATCTTCTTAAAGTTTTTTTTTTAAAAATAACTTAATAGCATGATAATTTAAAGCACCTGAAGAAGCAGAGGAGATAGCAGCAGCAGAAGCCAAAACCACCACAACTCTCAGAGATTTACTAAGTTTAGTTCTGCTGTCCAGTAAAAATCAGCTACTTAACATGATGGGATCTAGAAAGGGTTAAGATGAGTGCTCTCATCTGCCCCTGAAATCAACTGGAGTTGAGAGCAGTCAGCCCCTTCTGGGATCTCACCTCCTCAGGGATGACTGCCACAAAAAAGCAGCTGAATGTTTTCACAAGTAGTTCAAGTGAAGTTCAGACAAAGCTAGACACTGCTAAACTTTGTCCCAGTCAATGCTGTAAATTATACGCCCTGTTCTAAAAGCAAAGAACCTGTCCAGGTAGTATGTATGACAGGTCTGCCATCAGGGATTCAAGCCTGGTCCTCAGCTCATCACAAAGCTGCTACAGAAAGAGACGTGGAAAACAACTGCTGCACTCAGGCAGTGCTTTGGTCATGTCCTGCTGTGAGGGGTTTGCATTGGTGCTGTGCCTACTGCTCTTACTTGGCAGCCTCTTTTTATTTTAAATAGCAAGTATTTCTTACTTATTTCTATATCACTGAAAAATGGTTCCAAATAGCCTGAGTCTGCCTGAGATGGAACCATTCAAGAATGAAGTGTGACAGAGGGAGAATGGTTATCACAGGTATTTCATGACAAAAATCATGGTATCGTTGTTTTAACTGATCCAGTCTCACTCCCTGCAGGACACCAGTCTGAGAGAGAGTGGTCTCCCCTCTAAATCCTATCTCGTTCCACCCCCCGTTACCAGCTCTTCTTCCTTGGGGTTTATTCAGTCCAAGACAGCTCCCAGATTATTCTTCTTCCTCCTATATTGTATAGCTATTTAGGTCAGGATGGAGATAAATATTATTGTGCCACTGAACTACCAACTCCAATAGAATAATTAGATCCGCAATTTGCTTTTGATGATCATTCTAAAGTGCTAATAAGAAGAGGCCTGGGAATACTTTCAACACAAGAAGTCCTTTTCCAGTATTGCTTACCTCTTCCTGGCAGCATCCTAAATGTTCATCCCTTTGGAAGACCTGGCACATCTTAGGAGTACCTAGGGCTTTCTTACACTAGCCTTTTTATTTCTGCAGGATGTCTAATAAAAACTGCCTGCCTTCTCTTAGACAGTCTTTCCTGCATTATAACATCAACACCACTGTAACTGGACTGTATGTATTTTTACATTTCTCCAACATAAAGAGGGCTTTGCATCTCCAGCAGACTTTAGAACAACTGCCATTAATATTTTCATTTCTCACTACTCTTCTTATGGGCAAGTCTGGCTTTGCTGATATAATGAATCATACGTTTAATAGTGTTACTGCTGGCTAACAAAACAGAACATGAGAATTAAAAGATTTCCCGTAATGATATGCAAGGGTATTTACAACAAAAATGGGTGAACTTTTCAATTCTGTTGCAGATCCAGGCAGCAAAATTATTAGTGGACACAAGTGCCCCTGCAATATAGAGCCACCTTCATCTGAAGTTAGGGAAGCTGAAGGTATAGTATTGGCTATTTCAGTGAGCACTAGCATGCTTACCTTCACATCTCCTCTCAAAGAAAACAAAGAGACTACCAGATGGTCACAATTTCAGGGCCTTTTTTTTTTCCTTCGTGCGGTGATTGTTGTGATGGGACTATCAGGACCCATGAATAGCACACTCCCAGCAGCATTAAATAACTTATTTTATCTTTATGATTATTGATGAAATCAGAATGCTTCAGACTAACAAGTGCTAAAGTGTTCAAATAGCCTCCTAAAAGGTACTTCTGCATAATCATGAAAAAACCATCGCAAATAACAAGAATAGCGCAATCGTCAAGATACACACAGAGCAATGAACTGAATAATAGGATGTTAACATATTCAAAGCAGAAGAAATAACAATGGGTAGCCTTGACTGGCAGTTATCCTTCAAAATCTTACTGCTCCCAAGAGGCTAATTTTTATTAAAAGATGAGAGTGGAAAATAAATTGTTACCTAATTAACTCTGCTCACTAAAAGGAAACAACAACAATTTAAAAAACCCAAACATAAGCACAGTAGAAAATACGTGCAGCTAAACCCTGTCAAAGACCTGATTTCCAGTACAGTGCCCCTCAGACAATGGGAGCGTAGCCCATGTAAGGACTTCAGAATTAATTTCCTTAAAGTTGTTTATCATCTCACTGTGTGACATAATAATCCCCAGGCACCTTAAAATCATTTCTCTAGCAAAACAATTCATTTCTCCTCCATGCATAAAATCATATGCTATATTAGGATGTAGATTCAATTGCTGTTGTTAATTTTTTCCTATTACTGTGAAAATAACACTGATAAAGTTCCTTTGAAAATGAAACATTGCATAACCCCCTCACACACAGATTAACAAAAAACCACCAACAGCAACCCACTACTCTTAGGCATGTTCCTTTGAACTACAGGTCCTGATACCTGGAAGTGAGACTCTGGTCCTGGTCTCTTTCTCATCCTCCTCCTTTCCAAACTGCTACAGAAAGGAAGAGAAAAAAAACCTCTAATGTTGCAGTCTTCTATTAACCAGTTCTTCTTTACAATAATTCTCCTCAAGGTTATTCAGAGCCTGATGGGATTACTTAATGCACCAGTTTTAGGTACCTTTATACTACAGTGTGACCAGCATCTGACCTGCGTTGGTTATAAACCCCAGCAAACAAGGCAGATGCACTAGGTTCCCTACAGTAACCTGCTACTCTAACACTAGCTACTCAAAACTATCAGAGCAGGATAAGCAGGATTTCCTATTCATTTCATACAGGACTTGCAATATATTTGGAGTGCCTAGAATCACATATGGAAAAAAAAAGGAGGGAAAGGAGAAGACTATTTCTTCAGTGATTCTGTTCTGAGAGGCTTTTAAGAACAAGATGTTGAAGTCCCGCCATGAAAAAAGTGCTTTCTCTGCTTTCCTCCATTCAGCCTCTATCTGCTTCCCTCCAGCTCAGCCCGCTAGAGAAGGCATTCTTGGGACTCATATAACCTTGAGAATAAGTTTTTGTCTTCACCTCTCCCCCATTCCTTCCCAGTCCTCACAAACACACTTTTAGTGTGGATTGGTGTTCTTCAAAAAACAATATGGTAACATTTTTTACAAATTAGATAATACCCCAGGATATCTAAAGGGATTCTCCCTCCTCCACTGGACTCTTTCAATTTTCATCCCACTTTTGACACAGTTAACATCAGAGACTGACATTATTAATATCTTCCATTTTAAAATCAAATTTAGAGAGTCTTAAAATCATGCTAAGGATGAACAGAACTAGCTTATGCTGCCTCATACATCTCTCTCCATTTGTTCGTAACACCCAGTTGTTGCTTCTCTTCTTACACTAGCCTGCAACCCCTCCAGGACAAAAATGGCCTGCAACTGGACCTGATCCAAATCTCACTGAAGTCAATGGAAAAATTACCATTTGATCCAAGGCCCACCAAAGATAACGGAAAGACTCCCATTGACTTCAGAGGAGTCTGGATGAGTTTTGTCATGTGTTTGTACAGTGTCCATCACAACAATCCTAGATTTTGACGAGTCTGTGAAGGCTGCTAGAGACACAAATGATAATGATGACCCTGGAAAATACATTGACAAATATGTATAGAAATTCTGCTTCTAATGATGAAATGCATTTGCTAGTCATGCAGGCTGCTGCTGTGGTTGCAGGAAACTGTTTCAGGGACAAATTCTCAGCATTGCAAAGGGCTTTCTCTCATTGCATCACCATTAAAATAGTGAAACAAAGAGTTCTCTCAACACTAGCACAGAGCTTTACCTGATCAGTGTCTGTCACACTCTGTGTAGAGAAGGGGACAGCAATTTTGAACATCCTGTTAGGAATCCACAGTGCATCACTGCTGCTTGCTATGGCATAGTAAAAACAGAAGCATTTCGTTATCCCTTCTGTACACAAAGTAGGAGGAAGACCGACTTTCTGTAATTGAGAGAGACAACCATTTGCTGCTGGAGAAGATGTCCTGCATCATGAGAACAAAGGGACAAATCGACAACAAAAATGACTGTAAGGCCAAAAGATAATATCAGCAGCACCATTTCTATGTAGTCATCAAGTTACCTTCCCAGTGACAAACATAGCTAAGGATAAACTGCTCTGTGAGGACATGTATTTTAAAAGGCAGCCTAAGGTATAATCAACACTTCAGAAAGCCATTTGCTCACCCTGTCACATGAAATCCAATGCCAGGTCATTTTCCCCTTACCCTCTGTTGAAGAGAAGATGGCTATAAATTACTTTTTCAGTTTAATAACTGAGGGAATGAAAAATAAAGGGAGGAAAAAAAGAGGGAGAGAACATTGCCCTACTTTAAGGGAAATAAATGAAGCAAACCTATTATATCTCAGCAAAGCTGTTGTTCCTGCTAAGTGAGTCATTGCTGCTGACTTTGCCAGTTGTTCCCACAGACACCACCGGAAAGAGGGAGATCCAAAGCTTAGAGATGAAATAAAAACAGAGCAAAAAATAGAATTGAAACTAAAAAGAAAAGTGGAGCAGGAAGCAGGCAGAAATCAAAATATAATTTACTGCTGAAAGGAGACTAAGCAAAACATGCCTTGAGGATTTATCACTAGAGAGAACCACCTTACACGTTTTTGATTCAGGAGGAAATTCACACTCCGAGTAGGGCACAGAAAACTAGTCAACAGCAGGGATAGGCTTTTGAAGTGAAGAAAATGGTTTGTATAACTTAGGTGGCAGCTGTTACCTCCTGTGATTCATTTACAGACAGACTACATCATGACAGACTGACTGCTCATCAGGCCCTAAAGTGTCTCCAGACAGCAAAATGCAGCTCAGGTGCAAGTGACCTCGGTAGAACTCACCATCACAAATATCCTGACATTTGCACAGTTCCTCGGGAAGACAGAAATGATTTGAAAACAGAGTTGGTCATGTCCACATCATGCAAATCCCCATCATAGCACTTATGGCTTGTCACTAGTGAATAATACCCAGATCAGCGTAGGCGCTGACAAGCATCAGTTAACTCCACTGCTGAAGGTGTGATTCCACAAGATATGGAAGGAGAAGAGCATCCTCCACCTTTTCATTCCCTCTCTTCCTTCCTGATTCAAATGGCAAACTCCTGTTGTTTTCTTTGGATCGGCTCTGGTTTTCATCAGACCTCTCCATTAGGTAATTAAACTGGAGATAGCAGCAGAAAACCAACACAACAAAACTAAACAAACCTGGACAGTTTTTCTGACACTTTCTGCAAAGTGATGAATTCCAGGGCTGGTGCAGGGGGTGCAGAAGACCACACAGCTGGGAGCAGCGGGGAGATGAGCAGGGGAAGGAAAAGAGTAAGTCCTTCCCTTTTTTGGTGGGAGACTGCTACGAGATCAGCTCAGCTGCCTGGGAAATTACAGTCTAAGAAATAAAAGAAAGTTTCCAAGGCATTTGAGGCAGTACACTTATCTCCATTATCTTCACGCTGCCCAACTCGGTACATCAGGTTTGCACACAAAATAAGCGTATAAACCAAAGTAACTGCAATTGATTGTTAAGCATCTCAGACACCAGCCATGCCCTCACCTAGAGTACTTCACTACAGCAATTCCAAGACTGGAGGGCTGGCATTAATCCAAGATAAAACTAGCATTTTTCCTCTTGTAAAATGTACCAAACCTCCATATAGGCAGGGGTGATCTGGAAGATACTAAACAAAGACTATCCTCTTAAGAAGTACAAAAGGATTGTGTTGCAAGGGCCGGTTAATGCAGATCAAGGAGGAGCAAGTCCCTGTAGGAGAGGTATAAAACCTTAGGCAAATTTTCCCCTGACACAAGATTGACAAATATTTCACACTCTGGGTTCCCAGGCGTGAGAAAACGAACAAACGGGAAGAAGATTGATTCTGCTTATATGGTTTTCCTCTCTAGTTTAAATGGAGAAAAACGAAAGCAGGAGCTGCGGAGAGTGAAGCAGGAGAACCATGCCATTCTGGATAGAATTACAAAGTCCCAGCCTCAGTGTCAAGTTCAGCGATGGCATGAGGATTGGCAACGAGCTGAAAAATACATGGCCAACATTGTGAGATGTCCTCGTGGGCGGTGTAAATCACAGAGCTGAAAGGTAGCCCTGCGCTTCTGTTCTTTCCTTCCCGGTTATTTCTAGATCGGAACTGCCCGCGGAGTGCATTTCACTGCACTTTTGCACTGGGGATTAACTGCACGTGGCAGCCAGCCACACAATTAACAGCCTTTCATTTATGCAGCCACTCTTATCAAATGAATCCCAGAGTGCTCTTCAGACTTTATTAGGTGATTTGTTAAGTGCCGTAGTTTCTGCAATCAGACTGTCCACAACGGAGAGATGGCGCTCTCAGAAATAAATCTAAAAATAATTTTTAAAAAAAAGGGTGGCTTACCAGTTCCCAGAGAGAAACAGCCAAACACTGGAGCAACATTTAAGGTGACCAAATGAGCATATGCGTTGAGAGCTCCGAAACCTACACTGGCTATTCTGTGCAAAGTAACCAGCTTCTTATTTTCATTAGTAATAGAAGTAAAGAAAACAACAACAAAACGACTATATGAGGTATTAGCAAGCTTTCCCAGAGAAAGAAAATTGACTGTCTTTAACCTTTCCATGTCCAAACTCCCTGGCTTTAAGCCTGCTAACTCACAAACTCCCAACTTTCCTCCCAAACAAACCAGAGGGAAGCTGCAGCACTGCCCACCAGGCAGGAAGTTGGCATCAGCTCAGACTGCTGGGCCTCCATGGTCATGTGTCTTGATTTGGGAGGTATGTCCTCTGTCATGCAAGTCTGATTCAATACATATGGGTGTGGCTCATATTCACTATATATATATTCACGATATTCACTACTTTACCCACTACCTCTAGCCTGAGGCCACTGAAATAAGCCTTTTTGAAGCCTGTAGTTTCTGAACATATGTAAAAAGATTTTCAAAACTGTAACTCATCCAAATCTGTCTGAGTCTTTGGAGGACAGTAAGTGGTATTTCTTTTATCCCAGGACTATCCTTTTGCCAAATCTTTGGTCCCAGTTCTAATTCCAGAGGATTTGCTCAGGAAAGGCAAAGCACTCAAAAGAAAAAGCAATAAAAATTGTGGCACTGCAAACAAGAAACAACCTCTCCCCAACTTCTGTCTGGAGACAATTCTTGAATACAGCTATATAATTTTTATTAAAGCTTCCCAACTATTCAGTCTGAGGCAGAAAGCAAATATAGAAAGCTTCAACCCAAACAGTTAAGACTTCACAAATAAACATGAAACTAAAACAGAGGCTTCTACCATGGAAAATATTAAACAGCTTTAATTGCTGTGGAGGCATCATTACAAACCAAAGAATTATATTAAAAATAGTAAGGTTGTAAAGCCAGGTGCTTCATAGTCAGCAAGTACCAAAATTACAGCGAAGTAAACATATCCTGCAGCCTTCCCCACATCAACTGTGAAGTCTGTGCTCTGTAATTAATAGGTACTAGAACATCTGTAAGAACTAGTCACTAGAAAACACTTTTTTCCAGTCTCCTTTTCGGAAATGGTTGAGCCATTTCGAAGGATGTTTAAAAGACAAATAAGCAAACCTGATGTGGATATCTGCTGTGGACTTCTTCAGGTGAACAGAGGAAATCCCATAAAGTTACAGCTGAAAATAGGATCCGTGGAAGTCTTTGGCAAGATCTGCAATAACTTGGGCTACTGGGTGATCCCTCCGTGCTTTTACAGTTCACCTGACACCAGTCCATGGTCAATCTTTAATAAATGACAAGTCATGCTTCTTCTCATCAAGCATTCTTCTGCCCTCCCTCTGTTGCAATGTAAAGCTTTTTAGTGGTCACAGGTATGCTATAACAGCAGGAGAAGAAACAATTTATCTGAACCAGCCTACCCACTGACCTGACCAATAGAAATTGCTCTGACTCTGGTGGCTCAGGCAGTTCTAATGAAAGAAAGAAAGGAAGAATTCCCTTCCTTTGCTCTGGAAGGGGACAGCAGTAGTATCAACAGCAAGCACTTGTCACCTTTCTTTGCTAACTGTGCTTTGGTGCTAAGGGAATAATCCTGAAAATAAACCATGGAAGGTTAGCAAATCAAGGTGGTGACAGGTTCTTTATTTTACATATATTTATATTGATTTGTCTTTTCTGGCAGGAAGAAGAGTTTAAAAAAAACCATCTAAACAAGACAGAAAAAGAGAAAAACAACTGAAGCAAGAAGGTGTGGGAAGTAAAATGAAGGAAAAAGAAAAAGATCATGTCCATCATGGAAAGGGAAAGAACAACTAGAAAAAGACAGAGTTACAGAAATAGCATTATTCCAGTAGTCTCCCGTGAAAGCAATTTAGGAAGTAGCAAAGGGCTCTTACACCCTCTTGGATAACGACAGCATTTGGAAATTTTACTGTCCTCAGCCTTCTGCTTTGCCCTTATTCTGGTAGTCACTCCTTCCCTGGCATGGCGGACCAGCAGAACAGGGGGTTGCGAGCCCGTTTTGTGATTGTGACCCTGTGCGTCAGCATACTTTGATTTCTGTAGTTTAAGTTAAAATACCACTGTTCCTATGCAGTTGATAACTCCCAGCATCGGAAAAGACTGGACCTGTGAGGGTGTTAACCTTTTCAACTATGCAGCTAAACTCAGCAAAAATTGTAAGCAGAACTCCAGAATGAACTAGGGTGCCTGGGAGAATCAGGTGGAAGGACTCATATAGTTTAGGATACTAAGGGTTTAAGTATTCTGTAAGAGTGTAGATATTAAAGACACTGTGTCTTCAGTGAAGTGAAACAAAACATAAAGCAAAATGGCATAGAAGCCATTTCCCTTATAATTACCAACAAAACTTTTGAGTTTATAACAGCTAGCAAAGAAGGAGTCTAACTGGGAAAAGGACTGCAAGCGAGCATAAGCATTAAGATTTGGGCTTTTTTTCCCACGTGACAATTTTCATCTCAGTATCAACGTCTCCCCAGTGAGGACCCAGTTGGCTGACAGTAAATACTTCAGAGTAAGGGTTTTGAAAAGTCTTCAGAGGCTCTCTGAAGCCTCTGAGCCATTGGCTACAAATGAGGGAGAGTGCTTGGTGGACCAACACCCTCTCACCACAGTGACTCTTCCTTCTTTACTCATGATTTTATGCAATTTTTGCATCAGTCACAGTAATTGCATTCACAGAGTGAAAATACTGAAAATACACAAAATTTGTTTCTAGCTTCCCCTTTAATGGGATTTAGCAGCTTGAAACAAGGAGAAACAGCACCACATGACCCATCAGCTCTCTGCATGTTATAATCTACCACTCTTTTAGACCATCATTGATCTACAGTTCAGGGGACAGACACTTCTGTTCTGAAATACATATTCTGTATTTCTTATTTTTTAATTACACTTATTCAAAAGAAAATGTGTATTAAAATCACAAACTCAGCATAGCCAAGCAGGGTAGCAGCAGTTCTCTCAGAAGAAGTATCAGTCGAAACCAAGCATTGAACCAGTATCAGCTCTTGATTTATCTGAAGTAGAACTTCATCTGTAATCATTTTGGAGGCTGCCAACTTTCAAAGCAGACACCCCAGCAATAACTACTTACTTCCTGGCACTTGGAAATGCTTTCTAAGACATTTTCTCCTTTCTTGTTTGCAATATGGATCAGTGAATAATGTTTGAATTGCTAATGATGAAAATTTATTTCTGAAGCACAGAAACTCTAAAGTACAAGACTATGTCTTTATAGTATTGAACGGAGAGTAGAAATAATAACTACCATAACCACCAACCCTCCAGTACTTCAGTGACTCTGCTGTACCACTGCAAACTCCTGGCTTCAGAAAATTCACAGCTTCCCAGGGCAGGATCCCCAAACTCATCACGCTAGAGAGAAAAGCTTCACCATACCTAAGTGCCTGGGTCAAGAAGGAAAAAGGATTCTTGTTTGCCCAAAGCAATAGTGGCACTAGCCCAATGTGCTGTGGCAATATACGTCCTAGAGTGCACTGAGTATGCCCAGACCCAGCGTAGAGGGCGTAATCCCCATGCAATGATCAGCCACAGGGCTCCATCGCTGATGGATGTCATCTCAAACCACCAGCCATGATGGGAGAGTGCCAGGACAGAAAAACTCAGCCTTTGTTGTGCACCTCTGTTACAGCAATCACATCGGGCAAGCACACATCAACTGTTACCTCCAACAGTAGCTCATTTCTAAAAGAAAGGTTATGCACCCTTTAACCAAGAGCCAAAAAGACAGTAATTTAATGAACCAAAACTTCCCTCACTATCAAAAGGAAGATGCCACCTTGGCTTTAAAAGTAATTCTATTTTTTGATTAAAATGTCCTATGCCCTTATGGCTGAAGTCAAACACCCCTGAAGTCTACCACTTCACATGGTTCCAGGTTGGATCACCAGGGCACTTGGTAAGGGGCCAGCTATCCTTAACAAGCTGCATCATTGAACCAAAAAAATTCTTGTTTCCTTTTCTTCTTTAAAAGCTTCAGTTTGGGATGATAATAACCTAAAATGTTTGATCAAATGCCACCTGCCTTATAATTAAGTAGAAATGTTACTCTCTTCAAATCTCTGGCTCCAAAGTTAAAACACATTGCTACTGAAACACTGGTATGATTACAAGCTAAATCCTTGAAACAAGAGAACTAAAGTACCACTGTAAAAAAGTGTTAAGAATTACAGGAAATGTTAATCTGAGGGTCAAATTCTGCTGCCATTTTCACTAGTGTAAATCCAGGCTAGCAGCCTTATCTTCACTGCAATTGCTGTGGATATAATAACTTTATATCAAGAAACCATGTCAAAAGAGAACTCATGATGAAGTTTTAAAGATGGCTGGGCTGAGCTTAACAACCAGCTCACTGCCATGGGAAACGAGAGGTCACTCTCCTCCTTTTACCCCTGTCCTTGTGCCCCTCTTCCATTCTGTTTGTCTTACACCAATACTTGTGCTCTTTAAACCCTGAGCAAGGTCAGCTCCAGGATAAAAGTCACAAAGGAAAACTTCTTCTTCTTTTTTTTTTTTTTAGAAAGGAGAATAGTTTTCCAGTGGGTTGATGAGTTGATTCTGTTCATTGAAGATTAGTTTAAGATGAAGGCCATAGCTGATGCAAGGAAGAAGTAAAGCCACATACTCCTTCGGTAAAGTGGAAAAATGTTTACTCACTGTCTGGCAGTATTTAACACCAAAATAGCTCTCCTAAGGGTCGATAGGAACACATGGAGCCCAGCAAAATGGTTGCAGCTCAATAATCCGTGTTGGTTACCATCGAAAAATTATGACTATAGACACAATTAGAGTTTGTCCAAGTTAGGAATGACTAATCTGGTATTCACCACCACCCCTCTTTGAACTGAACACCAAGGACAGATGTATTAATTTTATTATTTCTTTATATTTACCACAATAAAAGGAATATTACCTAAATATTCCTGAATTATTTATTTTTTTCTTTTTTTTTAAACATGGAGATTTTATGATTTCAGGAGAAAACTATTCACCTGGATTTCCAGGCCCTGAGTTTAAGCAAGAATAATGAGTTGAAACCATATTGCCTGCAGTTTAAAAAAATAAATCAGGCCTTCCAAAAATGTTGCACTTGTATTATTGCATTAAAAGTTGTGAAACTGAAATCTGGATTGTGAATCTTTTTATTTGCTTTGTAGTTACAGAACATGCAGCATTCATGTTTTCAAGTTTTCCTTTGCTCTTTCAAAGTTAAGAAACCTTCTTTTGAAGGGTTTTCACTTCATGCTCCAGCAGGAACTTGAGGTTTGTTTTTTTTTTTAAAAAAAAAAAAGGAGATACCGCGAAAGTTGTAATAAAACTGTAACAGTGAGGATCTTTGTTCCTTCCCAACACTCATGTTTGACTCTCCTTGCTAACCTCACTGGAGTCAGCTTAATTGCTGTATGTTTTAAATGTGTTTCTAAAAATAAATGGTAAGGTTTATTTAAGAAGGGATGTAGTATGTCTATTAACACACTTGTATGTGTTTAAAAACTAAATCAGCACAAAGGAAGTGCAAAGAAAGCCGCAGTGTAATGCAGCAACAACTAGAGGTTACCAGGACAGAGTACAGCATGGGGGTTTGTTTAAATCTGTGGTTTACAATGTTGGTTTGTCCCTTTGGTATTAAAATAGTTTCATCCCTCCATACACCCTACTGTGAAGGATGGAAATGCTACCTCCACCATAGATACGAGGAACTCTGGCATAAAGGCTACTGTCACATTAGTCAGAGGGTCATATTTGCACCTGACTCCAAACT
Organism: Nyctibius grandis; assembly: GCF_013368605.1. Taxonomy (NCBI): domain Eukaryota; kingdom Metazoa; phylum Chordata; class Aves; order Nyctibiiformes; family Nyctibiidae; genus Nyctibius; species Nyctibius grandis. Next base: position 56,525,836 of record NC_090659.1, on the reverse strand, counting down.
CACCATTTACTTTTCAGGACAAGTCAAGTAGATCGCCAAGAAAAGCAGCTCAGATATAAGACGAATTTGAGCTCTACTCTTAACTATAATATAAATTCAACTATCCCCAGCCACTTCTGCTTACTTAAGTCTGTGCACAGATAACCACAGAGTTCGAGGTCCAGGTTCACAAGTCAGTGAGAGGCTGGTGCTCAAAATATCATGTGTGGATGTCACTTCCTTGCCAACAAAAGGTCCAATTATTCTTTTGCTTTTCTAGAGATGAAAAGCCAGAGTCTGAACAAACATATAAACCACAATGTGTGGAAGCACTAGAGTTTGTTGGGCTACAGGAAGACACTGCGTAATTTGTCATCCTGAAGTAGCGTTACAGCCCTGCAATTTACAAGCTAACTTCTACTGGGATTTTGCAAATGGTATCTATAAAACCATACATAGGGGAAGATATGGGACATCAGGAGAAAGAATACCCCCAGGCTGGGAAAGAAGGAGCCTACAGGAAGGAAGATGGAGGTATGGTGGTTGCTGTGCTACTGTGTCAGAGGGGCAGGTAATGAAAAACTTCCATGCCTGCTGTTGTTCCAGGCCTCATGCACCGTTTCTAGCTGGAGCAGTCAAAGAAAAGTTAAATGAGGAAGAAAAGCTGGAATGGAACATCCTGGTCACCTCCACATCCGGCATCATCCTCTGTTTCCTTATTAGCCAAATATAACCCAGATTTATTTCACTGTGGTGTTTTCTTTTGAATCAGCAGATTCTTTATTTTTTAATTAAAGCAAATCTTGCCAAAGCTATAGGAAAACATACAAACTTAAGAACAAGGGTAATGATTACTGCCATTATATATGTATGTAGAAGTGATATATTACCATCTCCTAGCAATTCACCTGTCTGAAAAAAAGAACAAAAAGGAAGTAATATTACGAAAACCATAGGGAAGTAATAATTTTCGTATAAATATATATTTAAATAATGCTGAAATCTTTCTTCAGCCTACAGAAGCTTGACATTTACATACATTGTTAAAGGAATAGAAGAAAAACTTTCTTCGGTAAAAACAGAGATGCAACTTGCGAAGTGAATCACAGCTAGCTTTCCGCAGTGTTTTCTTGTAACACTTTCTGAGACCAGAAACAGACAATAAAGATTTTTTGCTCTTTCTTACCTATTTCTTTGATGCCCACGACCAAAAGAAAATTAATTTTACATTCTGCATCAACCAGCAAATTTTGAGTCTCATTTCAATTTTAAAACTCGTCGTTTTCTTCATGAATTAAATATGGCATCTAGTAATACAATCACTACAGTAAGGCTGAAAATTTAGTTCCAATAATACATTGATTAAACTCTGCCCTCAAGAGTTTCAGTTTTCAGTATGACAAAGGTTGCTTTGATTATCTCACATCTGCATTATCTATGTATTAGGGTTTAAGTACGGTGCCGTGATTTGGAAAGCATGTGGAATCGTGCCTGTCATATATAATCTATACACATATGCACAAATTAAAGCCCATTGAGCTGGATTCCCTGGTGCCTCCCGGGAGATCAGCTGGCATAGCTGCATTGAAAATTGGTCCTATTATCAGGAGACAGACAATCACTCCTCGCCTCTGCCTTCCCCACCCCCTCCAGATGTCCTTCACGGGGCCGCTTGCTGCATCGTTTGTGCGCTGCCAATGCTTTGTTGCGGGGACTGCGGCCTTTGAATTGCTCCTGCCACTTTGCTAACACCGTCAGAAACAGAAGCATTTGCAACAGCGTATTATTGATAATTGGTTTAATTTGGTCTCCCCGTCTCTGCCAGGCTTCCATGCAACAGAAGCATGCAAAGCAAACCTGGCTGAGCTCTTTTAACAGCCTACGTATCACAAGCTTCATTTCACTTCTAGACTCCTTAGTGTGAAGCTTAGCACAAATTAGAATATATACTAACAGGTTACAGTGCAAGAAAGTGTGGTCTTAACCAGGCATAGCTTGCATCTTCCAGAGGACAACACACCTTGGATTTTGGACCAGCTGCTACATGGCAAATGGGGTGCAGCTGTAGCTTGGACACACTTACATAAACAGCTGTGAAAACCCACTATGAAAGACAAGAAAGAGGGTATAGACCCTCAGGAAATACTGGTTAGCCACTAGTCAGAGTCCCTACAGCTTTTTTACTTTGCCTTTTGCAGCAGTTTGATCTCTTTTTTTGCTAAGCATGTTCGTACAGCCTTGAAAGCAAGCTTCTTGTGTGAAGATAAAGTTCCAATTACTTCATCTTTGCTTCTGTTTTAACCTGAGCTAGTTAGCTTTGGTTAAATGATTTGAGTTAAAGCTTAGACTTCTTAACTGTGTTTTGCAGTACTGATATATCCTATATCACACTTCTAGAACATATTAGCAGCCATTAGCTAGAGCATTTCAATATCACAGCTACATCCTAGGCTAGACAAAACATGACTGATGATTGATAGATTAAACAACATTAAAAGACCCACAGGTTGGCAGACACATGGTAAGGATACAAACCACCTGACTGGTTCAAGTTCATTGTCAGTGTAGATTCACATGGAGGCAGCTCTCTGTTCATGGGATTATGTTAGAACATCAGCTGAAGTGAGCCTTACCTCAACTGTGAAAAATCAGTGATATTTGCAAACCCTTAATGTCATCAGCAAAAAAAAAGTATAAAACACAGACCACATTATAATGCTAGTCATGAAAACCTGCAAAAGTTTGCAAATCTTCAGATGCATGTAAAAAGAAAAAGATTCATATTCACCTTTGCTGGAAAACATCAGACAAACAAAATTCCAGCGAACAGGTGCAAGTGCATAGAGCTAGTCTGGACTTGAATCAAGATTGATTTCAAGTATGTTAGAGATCCAACCTGAATGTTTTGCACAACTCGTTTCAGGCTTTGATTTTGTGAGCTGAAGGCAAGAGCCCATTTCCTCTATTCTGAGTGCAACTAATAACAGCTGTAAAATGGTGCTGGCTGCCTGACAGGGCATAATACTTTTATCCTCTGACCTTTCTGAGACAGGACCAAGGTCGGCATAGATGCACACTTGCCCATTTTTTCCATCATATAACATGTTATTCTGATGCAACTAATTATTACACTGTAAACACAATTTTATTTTGATGTTTATCATTTCTCAGAATGATAAACACCTTCTGCTACTGAGTTTGTAAATATATTTACTTTTTAAAAATCTTGCTCTGGTCTTCTTATAAGAAGAATAATATTTTGCATGCTATGTTACCTGCAATACCAAAGGTAGACATTAGAGTTCAACATATTTGTTCTGCATGTTCTGTGCAATGAACACTCTCACTACAATGTACATGGCCTACATGCCAAACCCACCTGGAAGCTGGGGGAAAAAAAAAAATCTCAGAATCAGAAGTTTAAATTAGGTGCCCAAATAAAATATCCTGTTTTCAAAGGCACACAGCATTTTCAGATGGAAAGCGAACGAAAAAAAAAAATCAAGTCTTCTTTTGTTGGCTGTCTAAACATGGTTCTATATCTTAATTATATAATCAAATTTGAATTAAAATGTTTGCCTTCATTTTAAAAGTGTTGTTCATCTGACCACACTTGTAATGGCAAACAGCTCAAGCCACTAAAATCAAAGGGCAGGCTAATTGTATTAGGTTAAAGTGTGCAAAGGACTTGACTTTACAAGCCCTTCATATACAAAACTCCCACTGCCTGCAGGATCAGGGCCTTACATGGAGATCCGAGACCTTCCTTGTTCTTTCAGTTCTTTTTTTTCATGCTGGAAGAGCTAGGTCACCATCTGGCACTGGCTTGCAGCAGCTGCGCAAAATAAGCTTAAGCAAACATATTGGCAGAGGTGTGATTAACAACTAGAGGAGCACAAGTACTGCATTTTAATTTATCTAAGCAAAAGCTCGTGGGGAGTCTGCACCTCTGAGTGCATGTCATGTCCCGCCTTTTCAGCTCTAGAACTTATTCTTCAACCTCAGTGGTTTGGAGAAGGCTTCATCCCAATTGCGGCTCCTGACCATATTTTGGGTTAAATTTTGGTCAATATAAATATATATATATATCACTACAAAAGCTCCTTTGACAAGTTCAGTAAAAAACTTGGATTTTTCTAGTTTACTTGAATTCAGTAGTACTTGTAAAGCTGCTCCCCCAATAAGCCTTTCTGTTTAACTTGAAATACAATTTGGCTCAGTTATGCAACTGAAGAAATACACTTATTTGCACAGAAGAAAGCAATAAACAGTTCACAAGTTGGAAAAGGTATTTTAATGGCCTTAGAAAGACTGGGAAATTACTAAATATAGTCATATTGTCCACAAAAGTGACTGACATCTTTGCAGATCTTTCCACGTATCTCTTGGACCATGTGTAGAGCAAACCTCTTGAATAACGGAGGAAAAGACAGTTTTCTCTTTACACCACAGAATTACGTTCTTTCTAGGCTTCAGATGAGGAATTTTTATCCCATGGAAGTGAAATGCGTAGCTCTTTTAAAGCCCAGCTACTTGTGACTCGCTTGCAGAGAGTGACCATGTTAATTTGACTGTGGTGAATGTGTGAATGTGTGAAGTTCTAGGAAGTGGTTTTCAAATCCTCAGTTTCCACAAGGCCAAACAATTCAACTTAGTTGAGTCCGTTAAGACTGAAAGCCCAGACATCAGACTGACCTCGTTCAGAAGAGAGCACAGGCTGTTTAGATTTGAGCAATTGGACAGGAAGGTAGAGAAAGCTGCCCCCTGTGCATGGCTTTGCGCTTAGACAGGGCTACCAACTCTACTCCTTTCATCTCTCACCCTGCTGCTTTGGGGATTAAACTACCACAATTGCACACATGCAGTGACCATTACCTGCGATTCTTGTGCAGAGCAACCCTGCTCAGCATGCACAATGAAACCATTATCACAGGCACATCAGACTCTACTCACCCGTGGTAACTGACACATTTTGGACACTCAGAGTTACCGTGCTTACTCAGGGCAAATACACATCCTTGAGCAGTAAGCCTGGACCCTGAACACACATGAGACCTAATGCCCATCCACAATCAACATCACAAGTCTTACAAGTTCCTACCACACTCTTGAATAGAAACATAAGCAAGCATGTTAGCTGGGTCTGCGTCCTGGGTGTCCAAGTAATTTACGCTGCCTGTAGAAAATGCTGCCAGAGGTGCTGTGGGTCAGGGTCTCCCTCCTAACAATGAACACAAGAAAACAGAGCATCTCTGAGCAGGTCCTGCCTCCCAGACTTTTGGGTCAGATTATGATAATCCCAATGCATGAGACAGTAATTTACAGTTTGGTCCAGTGAGCCACACAAAAGTTCAGTGAGATCCCCTTTTCTCAGCCTCAGTCCTTTCCTATCAGCCGCTGCCAGGCAGGAGGAGTGGAAACAGAACAGCATGCAGAAACTGGCTCTGTGGCAGCTGGGAGCTTTCCTCCTCCAGGCAAATTCCTGACTGGCCATTTGCAAGCACAATTGAATCCCCTGCATCAACTGAAAAACGGAAGTCTGAAGTCTGATAAACTAGAGAAAGTTGGTGATGAGAGACAGAACCTGGGACCTCTCTGCAAGTCACTCCTCAGCTGCACAGGTCCTCCCTGCACCATGACCTTCTGGATCTATAATATCTCCAAGCAGGTTTTGATCAAGGTCCAGGTAGATATGAAGATTAGTAAGTGCCATGAGGTCAGTTGAATGATGTTCAATCAAGAAGTCAACCAGTGTTGGCTTTGCCAGAACCAATGGGAGGCATAACGCATTCCAAAGGTGAGTCAGTTAGCAAAAATCATAACGTATATAACAGTAACACACACCGAGGCCAGTTTGCTGTGCTACCAAAGAGTGCATTAATCTAGAGGCTGGAACAATCAAGGCAGCAGTTAAAAAAAAGTACCTCTTAAGACTCATGCCAAACCAACAGAAATGCCACTTACATTCTTACAGCTAGCATCCAAATAACTGATCACATTTCATCACGAAGAAACATGTTGCTATTGCCCGAGGCAGCATAGAATCTACTAAGGAACCAAATGGGAACAAATGAGATATTAAGCCTGAACTCGACAAGCAACATTCCAGTTCCTGCCATATTTTTTGGTGAGGCGTGTATTAGGAAGGCAGATTATTCTATGGAATTCATTACTTTTCTGTGAAATTTATCTAACTGTAGTAAAGTGCAACCCAGAAGATCAGGACAGGATTTATCTCTCTGGCCTTTGAAGGACAGGTAGGGTGGTCTAGTATAATATACTGAGGAATGCAGCTCAGGGTCTCTCTTGACTTTATTTATTTATTTTGGTAGAGAGGGATGAGCAGGTATGTATACCCACGTGTGTATCTCTTTGCAAGTATTGGGAACTAGGATAAATTGATAAATACCACAGGCAGAAATGAAATGAAGCAATTTTAAAAGCATGTTAACACAATGGCCAAGAGACTTGCTTTGAAAGAATATGTTATACAAGAACATGGTACATTTTCATAGCCCAAGAAAAATTTTGTCTATGGCACAAGCTCTTTTGTTATCAATATGAGTAGCGGAGTATGCTGACATTTTATTCACCAGCTCATAGACAGATTCTAATAAAACAACCTAAATCATTCCTATGGTAAAGGTGGCCAGTCATCACAGCTACAGTAATGTTACTTCTCTGTTTTCTAAAAGCAGTGAAAAAGTATCCTCAGCTTTTGTGAGCGCAGTGAATTAAATTGCTAAGGGATTACAGACTAGCAGCATTTCTAGGACCATATTCATGACACATACCTCTGTTCACTCTAGAAGGTCCCTGGCCAACTCTTTCATCTCCTTCCTATCTATGGTGAGAGCT